>NC_136073.1:169272346-172227346 GCF_964261635.1 Lissotriton helveticus
CTCTGTTTCTAAGTTTTTTAGGAGAAAGACACAATTTCTGTCTCAGTGCACCCTACAAGTTCAGAGAGTAGAACCACAGAAAGCACAATAATATAACAATTATCAAAATAAACAATAATAGACCTTGACAATGTTATTCACGATTTAACTCTGATTTATTACAACCATATTTCAATATACATTCCAGATATAAGGAGAGGTATCGATGAACTTAGAGATTCCTTCCCCAGATTGAATACGGGATGATTATACATTATAATTGAAGGTATGGTAAGAATCTTTCTACAGAGGGAATAACTTTCTTTTATTGTGGGCACATTTGTAAGCCATCGCGTGAAGGACAGACAGTTCTGTCTGACCAGTGAAAGGCTCTCTTATAACATTACCCTCCCCAAGAAACAGATTATTTCATCGTAGCGGAAAAGACCCTCTTTAAAAACCACCACACCCAGGAGATACATAGTGCTGCACAGCTGAGGGAGGCATATTATATAAGCCCCACCCCCACCATCAGATACAGCCAGTACCTTGCAGAGTTGAGGGGATCTCCTTCATAAACCCTCCTTAGATAAACCCTAGGTAGAGATAGTGCAATTACAGAAGAGGAACCCTCTTTTATGACCCGGTGTTGTGTAATACGATCCTAAGGGGATACCAGATATTACACAACAGGTACTCACACAGAAGAGGACATTTATACCTCCTTCCTGAGATACGAAGAGTACCGAAGTGGAGGGGGGCTCCTTTATAACCCACTTTTAAGGTACAGCGAGACGCATAGTGAACCGAGGTGGACCACTTTTACAATTAAGGCTCCCTGATTTCCATTTTTACTGATTTTTACAGATAAATACAGATAGAAAAACATAGTGCCCACACCATCAGTGCTTACTTCGCCCTGCGCGCATACACTTACATACCAAGGAAACCATGAGACATATTTGTGGGAAAGCAGTGGTGCAGGTTTATTTCGTACAACACAGGTACTGGTAGGTGGGTCATCTTACAGGCGATCCAAAGCGGCAGCCTCTCGCTGACCCGCATGCCCAAGGAGCCATCTTGCACGGCGAGTCGATGCTCAGACGGTGCAGTACATTATCACTTTATTTTGTTAGACTCCCGCCCCCCCTGTCAGGGCGGGAGATGAGGCACACCCCCGGTCGGTTCAGGCCCCCCGACCGCCCGAAGGACTAACGGGGCGCCGACGCTGTTTCCTGGAACCCCCTCGGCTCCAGGTTCTTGGCTCGGGCACCCTACTGTGCCAGGCAGAGGTATTTAGACTGTATCCTTCTGCCGCAGAGGTACCCCTACTGTCCATCTGCTTCCAGATCGCCCTGTGACTCCGCCTGCAACATAAAACATGATCATTAAAGTATTCCAAACTGTGCCAACCGCTCTGCAGCTGGGTCAGGGTTCAGGGTGGGTTACAGCGCAGAGCAGCCACGGCGCGGGAGAGAAAGGCCGAGCCTAGCTGCTGGCCAGGTATATACCTTGGAAGCGCCCTCCCCCGTCCACAACGAGCCCTACCCATTGGCTGTTGGCCGGGGGGGTGGCACCGGGGGGAGCGCTGCAGGCTGCGCTCGCCAGATGTGTGGGACTAGGGCGCTGTCCCCCCATACTCCCCTTCGTGTCGTGGTGCCAGTGGCATTGTTTCTCTCGCCTGTGTTTATTTTTAAATGTGGATAACAACAGAAATCGGATTACTTTCTGAGTGATATTAGATACTGAATGCCATGATTTACAGGCCAATAGTTCCGTGGATTGATAGTTAAGGAGTTTAAAAAAGAAAAGCATTTTTGTAAAGAGGCTTAAACAGCGTTAGATATGCACAAAGTTGATACTGAAATTTGCATATTTTCATTTAATTGCATTGATTTATCGTCTGCGGGTTTTCATAGCATTGAAACCTGGCATGCATTCTATCATGAGTGTATATTTATCAGTTAAATCAAAGTGGGAATGTGCACATTTCAGTGTAATTTTTTTCACTAAACCCAAACGAAATAAGGAGAAATTCAGATAAAAGTAGCAAAAAATAAATATGAATAAAGACAGATGGAAAAGTCCCAAAAATAAATTCCATAAAACCTGGAGCCCTATTTATAATCCACTCCATTCTGAGGCATAGATAGCACTTCACACAGATTAGCAGGGTACATTCCCCCCCACCCCAACATAAAATTGTTTAAGATATTTGTGTGGGTGATTAAAAAGACAGTTGTAAAAGGTGAAAATCCCACGTATTGTAAGGAATAAAAAGATACTGAACTTTAGATTTACAAGAGTGTTGCATGTAACCTCAGAGGTCCATATCCTATTAAAGGCACTCTGTTACCTCATTCTTGTATATGGTCAAATACCTCTTCTGAAATCTAATATATAGCGCTCAGGCGAATGCATCCTTATTTTGCAAAGCGATCTATGCTTTAATTGGTCAGTTCACCAAATACAGAATCGTAAGGGGTCACAATGCGTCCTACCCCATAAATAATAATGAGGTAGGTCGCAAATTGCGACCCACTAGTCACAGGCATGGTGGCCTGCTGGGATCAGCAAACCACCATGTCTGTGATTGTTTTTAAATGAAGTGATCTTTTTTTTTAGTTATTATTATTTTTTTGTTCAATGCAGCCCTTTTTAAAAAAGAAAACGAAAATGTTTACAAACTTTGTTATAAATAGATATTGGTGCAGGGGGCTGATGCCTACTCCTAAAAAATGTTTTTTCGCCATTCATCAAGGAGAAGCCATCCCTTGGGCACTCCTTCCCATCTGTGTATAGGTTACCACCTTCTACTAGTTGGTGGCAATAATAATGCTTTGCAATCGGATTTTGGTCTCAAAATACTAATACATTCCTTAAGGAATTAGTATTTGAAAGGGATGCCTTTAAAACACCCCTTCCAAATAGTGATTCCTTAATGTTTCCTAAATCCATTAAATGAATTAAACGTTTTCTCAATCTTTAAATGGGTTTAGTACATTTAAAAAAGTTCTTTAGCTGTCGCAAACCCTCAGATTTATTAAATCTGAGGGTTTGCGACCGTTAAGCAATTTGTAGATGATGCACGGAGTTCCTTAGCTCAGGTACATTCCTTTTGGTACGGGGGTATGTGCTGCTATTGTTTTGTCTGGCCGGGTCTATTGTGCATTCACAGCACATAACCAGTTATGGTTGTCAAAAATATGCTGATAACATGTAGCAATTATGAGTCTGTGTCGACAGTGACAATCTGGTTGAGATTGGGGCTATCGTGTATTATTGGGTACCAGGATAATAATGGTGATCCCTTGGGGCATTAGCTTGATATGGGGCCAATGGTATAGGCACAGAGAGATTGTTGCAGATGCAATGGTGGTCCTCGGCATTAGGATGAGGGCCAAACGTTGGGAACTGGCACTGATGTGTACTAGCTACAACTGATACTTGGATTCCACACTCAATTGCCCTCCAACCCATCGACCTCAGTTTGAAACTGCCTTAGTACCGCACAGTAGCGGCTCCTCGAGGGAGTGGTGCGGGGCCGGGGAGGGCAAGGCTGGGGGTAGTAAACTTCAGCATACGGCCGAAGGAAGTTAAGTTAAGAAATAAATAAATAAAACAAATTAAATTGCGTGCGCTGCAACGCCAAATTTGACTTAACTTCCTTCAGCCGTATGCAGGAGTTTACTACCCACCTCCCTGTCCCTCCCCCACCCAGCCCCACCACCCTCAGCACTCCCTCGAGGAGACGCTACTGCATCTAATTGTCTTTAATGGTTTTGCATGATGGTTTTTTTACGTGTTCCACTAATATCCCCAAAAATGATTATGGAGGATGTAAAGTTCCCTGTCTCTTATATATAAATCCAACTTAGTCTTGACCAACAATATTTTCTTAATGTGCCTGTAGATGTTTGAATTTATGGAATTTTTTGTATATATTCCTTATGGTAGATGCCCCCAAATGCTCTTTAAATCCTACCAGTTATAACTGATGTTGTTGACTCGACTGAATCATTTGCCACACCCATTATAAAGATTCCTTTAAAATGAGTGAATAGCCACCCCTACCCGCTTTGAAAAACTTTCTGTAAATTAGATTACCTTTGACTACTAAAACTCTCTTAGTGAGCGTATAAATGCAGCACAGAAACAAAATCACAACAATTTCTGACGCAGCAACATATATTGAAATGTATTAAATTGTCTATAGTTTTGTCCAATGTTACATGCCAAGAGTGGGTTAAAGTGCAGCATTGAAAATATTTTTTAAGAATGTACATTACTGTTGGTGTTTGACCTTACTGTTTTTCTTCCCCAGTGTAGTTGTGCCTTTGTTTTTGATTGCATGTGTGAGTGCACACCTATGTGCATGTGTCTTAATGTGTGTGCTTGTATCTATGTGGAGAAGTGTGGCTCAATGGTTACAGTGGCAGACCCTGATGCAGAGGTCTAGCCCGGGACCAGGGTTCAATTCCCCGCCTCGTTCTACGGACGTGATAATTCACGCCTCGGTGCCTATTCCAATCATGGAGTCCCACTCTGGGCAATAGCTTGCTTAAACTCCACAACAGCCCCCCACAATGCTAAGGATGCCTGGCCTCCACCTTGGGGGTGCCCAGGAGTGGACATCTCCCAGGGAAAGCCAGGATGGGTTCCACAGCGGTATTCGTACAAGCGCTTTTTGTGGCCCTTGCGGGTGAGTAGTGCGCTATACAAGTATCAATTTACAATTTACATTTATGGGTCCTTGTACCCGTTAGAAATTCCTTTTATATAAATGTATTTAGCGTTTGCTGTGGTGCTACTTAAGTGATTGATAGGGTAAGATTATAATGTGATTCTCGTGCTCATGCAGTAGAGACTCTGCAATGTTTCTTCAAGTTGTTGTTAAAATTTCTCACTTCACATTTCCATGGTGCAGATCTTCCTACTTCAATTGCAAACCTTTTAAATCCTTTCTAATTTTCAATAAGGTTACTGGACAAGTGTGCTTTAAAGGTGTGCTTTAAAATGTCTCTCATTCTTAAAAATGATTTTAAGTCCTAACCAGTTTTGAAAAAGGGTATTGACTTACTTGGTGTGGTTTAAAATGAACCATTCCCAACGAATCCATGCCCGAACAGACTTGTCCTATTCCTTTCATGCCTTGGATTAGCATCAATCAATTCTCCCTTCCTGAAAAGGATCTTGAGAGCTCTACTTCCTGTGAAGAAGTCCTTCACCTTCTGGCAACAATACAGTGTCTTCTGGCAAACTCTTCTCTATTTCAGGAGTCCTCATGGAAGCCTTCACAGCTGCACCGTTTGGATCTTCAGCATCATAACAATATTGCAGTGGACAATTCCACAGCAGTAGTATCCGGTAAGTACTTGTGTGTGGCTGGTAAGAATACTCTGAACAGAGCATCATTTTATGCTTGGTCTGCCTGTAAATACGACTTTCTGTGACGGTCTGGCAAGCACAGGTTTAGACCAACATGAGCTGAAAAGACAGAAAGGCTGGGACCTTGGCATCCCCCACAACTTACCTGGAGATAATGCATATCAGGGTTCCATAGGTTCTGCGGTGACTGCAGAAAGATATGAATTTAAAGCGAGCTACGGAAATACGTTTCCTTAAAGATGAGCACACAAGAGAAATCCACACTATAGTTAGAAGGCTTTAATGTTTGTTTTGGCCCCACTCTAGTGCAGAGTGTATGGAGAAGTGTGCTAGCAGATCTAACTCTATGGTGTATAGAATAAATGCAATACATGAAAAAAAAACTATTAAAAAAAGTACCGTTATATTAGACTGCAACATTTAAATGACCTACATCTATGATGGAATCTTTCAACCTATGATGAAATCTATCAATCTATAATGGAATTCTTTCTTTTATATCCCCCAACTAATGTCTATATAGTCACCAAAATTCCATGACTAGATATATCCTAAGTGGACTGGCACAAACATACCTGTTCATAACTGAAAGCTCTTTCATCTGCAGTCTGCAGCCTGCCTGGTAAGCAAGGCCTCCAAGGCAGGGTGGCCAACATGACAATCTCCACCCTTCATGCAGACTCTATATGAATCCATTGCTGCTTATGGATTTGATGCTCCCGTTCAGAAGGCTGAAGCATCCCTCTCGTTCTAGTGCCTGCGCACAGATTGTATGCACTGAACAACAAGCCTCACGATTTGTGATGTAAGGTTTAAAAAATAAAATGTATGAATCCTCATGCATATTTATCTTAAACCACTGAGTTTCTTTGTAACTCTCATACAGTATGTACATATATCAATTTATGTAGTTCAATATGTATAGGTAAATGATAATACACCAACGAAGAAATGAAGGCAATGATGATTCAAAAAGCAGGAAAAGGGCAAAGCGCATGGCTCCTTCAGGGAGCTTCTCAGCACCCAAGGCCACATCAAGCCTTGGTTCCTAATCCTTTGAGTTTGGTACCAACTCTGTGAGAGGGCATCCAGGTTTTGTGGCCCTGCTTCTATCCTTCCTCAGGCTGGTGCTCAGAGATCCCTCTAGAAGTCAAAGGTTACCATGAACACCTGACTCCTGATCAGTTTCAAAGGGCAGCTGAGTTTCACACAACCATCCACGCAGAAATGGTCTAGCTCAAAAACTTTAGGATAAACCAATTTAGTTGACTTGCAATTTTTCTCAGATGCAGTTCAGTCGCTAGGTAATGAGCATTCCGTAATGTATTCTTGGAACCCAAAGCAGCCCTGGCAAATTTTTTTAATCAGCTCTTGGGAAAGAACTGCCTGGCCCCCATAGCCTGGAAATATTTGCACTGCTGCTTTTGTGACAGTGGGCCGATATCGCAGCACTGGTGCAAAACACCCCCTCAGTAACAAAACCTGTTTCCACTGATGTAAAACCGACCCCCTCACTCTTCCAGCCTCCCGGGGAAACGCCCAATGCCAGCCGGTCCAGCCTTGTTTCTATGTATCATTGATTCCAAGGTAAACGCATACATGCCATAATACCACCAGAGAGTGGCCTTTGTGTCAACTGTCATTGAGCCAATTAAAGACTTTTGTTGGGTGGTGTCAGCTCTCTCTGCACAGCTGACCCCACCGGGTGCGGAAGCAGTCAGGACATCTTTCGTCAAGATGATATAAGGGTTTAAGTCACTGACTATACTCTTTATTCAGGTCTTGCTTCATTGCCTTTGCTGGGATGACCTGTCCTTGCTGGCTTGATCAAATCAAGTAAGCACAAAGAATGCTTCGCTGCTCTATTGAAGATTTTATTAACAACAAGGCATAACACAACCTGGACACAAAGGCAAGCACAGGGATGCAGAATAGGAACAGTGTGAGTGACGTGTGATGGGAGGGGGAGAGACTGTTATCTGTAGGCCTTTGTTGTCTAATATTAGATCCAAGTGTGGAGCAATGCCCAGCTCCAAGGCCTCATATACTCCACAAGTTTGCCCTTTAGGGCATCCTACACAGTTTAGCACTCATCTTCAGTGACCTGAAGAATACGACCACATCACTTCAGACCCAATGGTACTCCTCCCACTAATATTGCTAGCATGCACAATCTTCAAAACCAGCAGCATCATCTACAAAGCCACAGCCACCGTGACCTCTGACTGCTGGCTGACAGGCTGAAAGTCCCAATCTCCAGCACCTCTCTGCAGACCTGCAGCCAGGAAATAATCAGACTGGATGAAAAGAAGTGCCAATTTTGTATTTTTTTTAAAACAAGTAACTAGTCCTTCTCCATCTATGCATCCAGAATCTGCAACATCATTCTGGTATCCATCAACACTGCCCCAATCCTGGTCCTATTTAGTAAAGGCTCGAAGACACGCCTAACCAGGGAATACTACATCATGATGAAATAACAGTCGACTCTCATTCTTACAAACCAGTTACCCCTCCAATGACAGGTAACTGCAATGTTTCCTTTTACTCTGTACAGTGCTCGGCTGCTTTATTGCTAGGATCTTAATAAACAAATACCACATATAAACATACATACAGCCCACTTTTCTGACATACCCTGGTAGACGACTTAACCCTGAGCTTCCCTGCACAGCCATCATTCCACACACAGATACATTTCACACCCTGTCAAACTTTAGTGGTTGTATCATGACAGACTGCACAAGATTTCATGGAGGGCCTAGTATCCAGCCTCCATAACTCAGGGTGCAGTTAGGGAGGCCCGTGTCCAATGGCCATTATTCTGCTGGCACTATCTATTAGTTATGTCTAGGCCTGGGCATGGAGAAGGTAAGCTCCATGGTGAACAGAGGCCATCTTTGGGTGAACTTCATATCAAACAGTGGAGTACTCTACCAGTGAGTAACATCTTTCAAAACAATATAGCGCACCTGCAAGAAACTCACTATGGGGCTCTCTGTCAGATAAACCTGTTCAATCAAAAATGAAGAAATGAAGAGCAGTGTAGCATTGCACAACTTAATGGGTATGGAATATGCTGCTGCTGAATCACCTCCATGGCACTGCAAAGGCACCCCAATTTTAGTGAAATTCCAGTTGCCAGATTACAAGTCGATTCCCCTTTGTTTATCAACAGAACTTTCAATATGTTTGCCTGATGTGGATGCCTCGAGATGCACCGACCTACAAAGGTTTAAACTGCTTCTCATTGAGGTGTCAAGGCTGTGAGTTGAGGGGATGCAGGACTGGCGTTTCCATAATTTCCCCTTTATTCCTTCACCCCCCACCCCCCATACTACTGAGTCCTGGAACCACGGAACGTCCCATTTTATAATATTTGAAAATATATTCTTTGGCAGGTGCTAGTCCTGTCTGTGTTTTTCTTGTGGTTTATATTCACTTTATTAGTCTTTGAGTGTTGCAAAAATACTTCATACCCTGACTGCTTTGTGCCAACATAGCAGAGGGTTAAGCACAGGTTTATGTATTGACATTCGTGGTTCACCCTAACAAGGATTGTGATTATTTCTTGAAATGGGCTCTCAGCACCTTAAAAAGAAAAGCCAATTTCTTACAGCCATGGGGATATGCATGTTATTAGACACACATATAACACATATACCAGAGGTGCACAGCACCGAGAAATAATCTCTGGCCCCTGGAAGGCCTAGTCAGTGCAATATAGAACAGAACTTTACAACACAGAGGTTGATCTTTTATTTTGTATTCAGTCAGACTGCTAAAAAAAATAATCTTTGTGCACAATGTGCCTGTTGTTAAATATGATAACATGGCAAGGAATAACGTGATTTCTAATTATATTTTTCTATTTTTCCCCAATTTCTCGTAATAATCTCTAAACGATTTATAATGCTAACCAAATTGAATATAAAACATTTTCCTCAAATGTAATTTTTACATAGAAAGCTGGAATGCAAGATGACTGTTTTATAGCAGGGCCATGCTAAAATCTCATAAATATTTGTTATATAAAGGAGAACCCGAGATAGTGGGAAGGTCAATAAAAACTGTCAGTAGCATTTACAGCAGTCGTGTTTACAGCACTGGGCGTGGGCAGTCACAAAACATTTCCTGCAATTACAGTCATTAACGAACGTCACCGAATAGTACTGTGCTTTGACTGGCTGTTGCGTGGCAACATTATTTATATCTGCCGAATCACTGGACGAGGTGGGTGTTTATTTAATCATACATTTGTTAGTTTATATGTGTGCCCAGCTAGGTTATACCATTCCACAGGCGCCAGAGGGATGAGCAAAGAAAGTGGAGGAAGCCATTACGAGCGTCGGAGGGGGAGTGGGGGGGGGAGGAATAGGGGTGGGGGGGGGGGGTTCTAAAGGAGGCCAAGAAGAGGCAGACAGCTGGCTGCTTTGCACAATCACTTTGGTAAGAATATCCGAGGACCAGACTGACATTGGGAGCATATAACGTCTAATTGGATTGAATTTAGATTGAGAAAGTATGCAAAGTAATCATTTTAAAAGGGGGCACAGGAGACACCCCCCCTTAAATTTTGGAATCGTCTCTCTCATTCAGATCAACCCACCCAAGAAATGAATAGCTCTTCTTCGTTACTGAGCAGGCCCTACCCACAGCTAAGGATTTATTCTCGGGTCGATCCAGTGTTTCAGTGGGAATGTATGACATTACAACGCATACATTTACAACGCATGCCTTTACAACGCAGTTTTTACATCGCAACATCCTTTACAACGCACTCCATTACATCGCATGACTCTACATCACATTTTGAGAAACTACCTTTACAACGCATTCCATTACATCGCATTATACCTTTACAAAGCATACCATTACAACGCATACCATTACATTGCATTTAAGGTAAGTATTGGATAGTATAGGCATAAAAATTACTATTCTAACTCCAGGGGGTGCAACAGTAGGGTAAGTGTTGGATAGTGTAGGGGTATACATTACTATTCTAACTCCAGGGGGAGCAACAGTAGGGTAAGTTTTGGATAGTGTAGGGGTACTATGCTTTGTAATGGTATGGGTTGTAATGCCTGCATTGTAGTCACATGCGATGTAGTGTCATACGATGCAGTGTCATGCGTTGTAATGCCTACATTGTTGTGACATGCGTTGTAAAGGATGTTGCAATGTAATGACTGCTTTGTAAGTGTAGTGCAATGTAATGGTTGCGTTGTAAAGGATGTTTTCCTTACACTGGTGATCCTTTGTAGTTTCACTTTTTTTCAGTTTTTTTCCGCTTTCCGTATTTGATTGACTATTCTTTGAAGACTAGAGTTATCAAGCTAAAGTGGTCATTGCGCCCAGTTGGAAGTGCTAAAATGTAAGTAGCTGCAAAATTGTAGCCATTTTAAATCCCATCATTCAAAAAATTAAGGGGTTCATTTATAGAACGGCCTACTGGCCCCAGATCAGAAGTGGCCATAGCCCTACTGACAGAGAATCAACCTCACCAGATTTAGGGACCCCTGCCTGCTTGGCGGGGATCTTTGTAATTAGGGGTGACACACAAGCCCCTGTGGCACTGGGTGCCCCTACCCTTTCAGAGTCTTACCAACCTTCCAGGAAAAGGACAATGATTATATGTGAGGTTTGGGACACTCCAGAGTCCTTCACCATATTCTGCAGGGGGCCCTATCATTTTGTATTAAGCGACTATTTGTCATGAAAGTGCTTCTAATGACACGGTGGTTGCACTTTCATTACTGTTGAACGTGGCCAGGTTGGCATTCATTTTTGTTGCTTACAGCAAGAAGCCACAAAATGGGTATTTTTTGCAGTAAAGCATAAACAAATGTCTATGATGCACAGAGAGTTTCCTACCTGCAAGACAAGAACGTTTCATTAGTGCCCTTCCCGGGACCGCCGTGCCTCGATTTAAAAAATCTGCTGTTTCAACGTCACCAGACACCATGGTGGTGTCATTGCAGTTCCCAGTGCTTCTCATGCTGGAAAGTATGAGGCACCATTTATAATCTAAAGAGTACGCTAAATCATCATGCTGTTTCAAACAGAATGATGATGAGTCTGTTCGTCACATTTAATTATTTATCGTATGTGTATTCTAGATAGAAAGGACTGGCAAGGCCAATAGATCAGGCTTTAATGTGGTAAGCAACATTTGTGAGTGGAATGCATGTGAGCTGCATCTGTGAATGCCTTCAATGGCACATTAAAGCCTGATCAGTTCATACTTCTGATGAAAGCCCAGACCAGATAGGCTGGGGATGAATGAATGAATACTTTATTGTATGATTACCTAAAATCATTTACAAAAGCGAAGCCTATTACGATCATGGTAAAAACAATAGAATGATAAAAAATAAACGGTTTAAGAAAAACATTTGAAGTGCAAAGAGATTTAAAAGAAAAAGAGAAAGTTAAAAAACATGTACATATGCATCGGGTTGGACAGTCAGTGCCCTAATGTCAGATCATCTTAGCTTATCAAGCTTGGTACCGAATCACCGGTGGCCATGAAATACTTTGTTTATTTGTCTGTTCAATTAAGGTGGCAATGTTCATGACCATAGGAATTAGTGAAGCACCACTATTGGTACTATAGATGCTCATCGACGTGCCGATTGTAGTTAAGCTGGTATTTTTTTGGACATTGCGTTTGACATAAGATCTGTCCAGCAGTGACAAAGAACTTCCCGGCACATGCCAACTCCATTGGCACTGTTGTGGTATAAATGTGCATTAAGGCCTCCTTGCATGTTCTTACTTTATTAAGATTGAATATTGCCCTTAAGTATTTGCGCCTCGGGCTTACCAACGCTGGGCAACAACAGATGATATGCTCTACTTATTCAGTGTGGTATTGACACAGTCGACATCCTCTATTTCCGGTTGGTATGGTTGACCAGTGAGCCCTATAGTCCTTTATTGGTAGGGTTAGCAGCCTGGCCTTCAAGACATTTTGAAGAGCATATCTCCCCAGGCCGGCATTCAGGTATGCTTGGCATTGAGTGGCTTCATGTGATTTTGCATGGCCCTCAGCACCACGAATCATTCTGATCGTATCTATATTCCGGAACCTTGAGATGGTCTTTCCCTGTTTTTTTAACAGGTTTTTTAGACTAACTGTTTAATATTTGATCAGTTGTCAGGCATAGTGTTTTATTATCTGAAACAAGGTACTTGGCACGTCGACTGGTTTGATCCATGAAGAGTGTTTGAAGTGCTTCCCTTAAGGTACCCGGGCTAGCCTTGTTCACACAGTGGTATAGCTTCACTATGTCTTTTTTGCATTCTATATCCATTGATGTTAAGTTAAACTCAAGTCTGATCAGTGTGCGCCTTGTCGAGAATGGCAGCCTGAAGATTTTCCTGAAACTCATAATATGTAGATAGTCCAGTTTATCAGACAATAGGCCCGGGAAATCCAGGTGGCCATAGCTGATTGTTGAAAATAGCTTGGCTTGTATTACTCTTCGGATGCTCTCAGTTGAGTGACTCACAAGGTTCTGATGGATTTTACAAAGGTTATGTGTGACCTTAGCAGATTTTATCTCCCATGATTGGGCCTGAGATGTTGTCCTGCCAGTATCTAAGAATTGTACACCCAAGTAGGTATATGTATTTGCAGTTGCAATTCTGAGTGGTCCGATGTTCCAACCCAACAGAGATTTGTTGGGTTTATGTCCAAAGACCAATACCTTGGTTTTATTTGCATTAGTTTGGAGCTTGTTTTCTAGGTTATATAAATGAAGAGTCTCCAATGCCCTTTTTATGCCCACTCTGGTTTGGTCCAAGATGACAAGATCGTCCGCATATTGCATGATGGGTATTCTAAGGTTCAATTTAGGTGGAAAATATTAGTATATGAAGTGCCGCTCCCAGGTTGCGGTGTATAGGTTAAACAGTGTTGGCGCAGTCACACAGCCCTGATTTAACCCTTTGTTCCTATAGGTCTTGGCAGTTGCATGTGTCTGTGTGAGCTTCTTGCGGACCCATGTGCCAGTGTGGAGGAACATGATGGCTGCCAGAAGTTTCCCCACTTTGCAAGCTTTTCCCACAGTATATTACGGTCGATGCCATCAAAGGCAGCACATTAGTCAACAAAACATGCATACAGGGGTGGGTTTCTCCCCTCTGTGGCCTTAGTTATCAGGTATGATAATGCTATGGCATTATCCATTGTTGATGAGTTCGCCCGGAATCCAGTCTGGTAGTATGGTATTATTTGGTTGTCTATTATCCATTCCTCTAGCGCTTTCAGTTGGACTTTTGCGTATGCCTTCCCATCCACGTCAAGTAGAGCAATTAGTCTGTAATTCTCAGGCTGTAAGATCTTGCCTTTCTTATAGATTAGTTGCAGATTGGAGCCTTTCTAGGAGTCTGGTACTCATGAGGTATTGTGGCAATGGTTGAATAGACAGTGCATATGTGGAGCCCAAAAGGCACGATCTTCATTAAAAACACTTCCCGGTAACCTATTCGGACCTGGGGCCCCATCCTTCCTTATGCCTTTCAATGTGAGCAGGGTTTCTTTTTCGCTAAGAGCGAGAGCCTTATTCTCGTTTCCCTCTAGACAATGGTTCTCAGCTGCCACTGGTTTTCGACTAGATTTTTCCTGGTCAACGTATAACTTAATAGCATAGGCTTCCCATTCCTTGGCAGGTATTGCATTGTGGGTATTGCTTCTACCATTGAGATTATTAACGTAATTCCAGAATCCCCTGCTCTTGCTAGGGGCAAGCAATGCATAAATACATTTCCATTTGTCTTCGATGATTCTCTGTTTCAATTCCCAGACTGTGTTTTTGTGCGCTCTTCTTGCTGCTTTCAAACGTAATTCAGACTTTGATAGGCTGGGCTGTTGTCTGAATGTCATATGAGTGCATCTCCAAACAGCTTTTCTATGATGAACTCACTCAGGGAAAGTGCTTCTATGGAGGACATAAGAAGCGGTTCAAGGAAACGCTGGAAGCCTCCCTGAAGTCACTCAAGATCCATACCGCCACCTGGAAAACACTCGGCTTTTACCGTCTAGCATGGTGCAGCCACATTCACAAAGGCTGCCAATCCTCCAAAGCGAGGCATAGTGCTGAGGCTCAAAGAAAGCGTGCACTGTGCAAGTCCAGAACAGCCCGCACATCACTGACAGTGTCCTCACATGTCTACCCAACATGTGACAGGACGTTCCATGCCAGAATTAGACTATTCAGTCATCTTCAGACACACAGAGCCCGGTCAACCAATCAATGAGATGTCAAAGTCTTCCTCGACAACGGTGGACGAACATCATCAATGCTCAATCTAGTGGCTCTGCTAATGACTATCAGCCTGATTCATCATCGGCGGGT
Source organism: Lissotriton helveticus (assembly GCF_964261635.1). Taxonomy (NCBI): domain Eukaryota; kingdom Metazoa; phylum Chordata; class Amphibia; order Caudata; family Salamandridae; genus Lissotriton; species Lissotriton helveticus. Next base: position 169,287,079 of record NC_136073.1, read on the forward strand.
TTTGCGAGTCTCTAATAGCGATTCATAAGGAATCGCTATTACAGACTCGCAAAACGGTATTCATGTAGGAATCGCTAAATAAATTGCGATTCCTACACATTCCTTATTTGCGATTAGCAAATTGCTAATCGCAAATAAGGAATAACTCCCCATTCATTCCGATGGGCCTAAAGGCCCATCGGAATGAATGGGGAGTATTCCTTATTTGCGATTAGCAATTTGCTATTCGCAAATAAGATAGCGATTTCAAGGGTGCTAGGGGTGTCCAAAGGACACCCTGTAGCACCCCTGAAATTTAATTTACAGTGGTGTTGCGCACACACATGTCCGAAGGACATGTGTGTGTGCAACATGCAACTTAGAAAAATGCTTTTAAAAGCATTTTTCTAAGTTTTCGCTATTTACCACAAGGTTTGACCTCGCGGTAAATAGCGGCCCGAAATTGCGAATTAGCAATTTAAAAATGTTTGATGAATTGCATTTAAGGAATCTCAAATAGAGATTCCTTAAATGTAATTCCTCGCAATTTAGCGAATTAGCAATTACCGATTTTTGCATTTGGGATGATGAATCCCAAATGCAAAAATTGCGCTCGCAAAGGGCCAGATTCTCAGATTCTGGCCCTTTGCGAGCGCAATTCGGCTTGATGAATCAGGCTGTATGTGCCTGTACCTGTAGGAGAGGATCTAACAACCTCCTAAATAAAATCTGTTCTGTATGGCTTATTTCCTTGTACGTGTTGAGAGTCTAGGTGCTTTGTATAATAATTGATAACTACTTTGACTTTTAATGTCATCTCCACTAAAGTTCTAACACTGTGGGCGCTCTCCATGCATGCTGGTTTCATTGTGACCTCCATACAGCAATGCCAAATCAGTGGAGGCTCATTTCCCACCATATCTTGCTGTGAGCTCCACCCAACAGTGCTCTACAATATAAATCCATCTCACCAATGTATGTTTGGTCTATCTCACCAGTGGCCTCTTGCGCAAGCTCCCTCTCAGGCTCCCAGTAGTGCATTCACGTGGTGAGCTGCCTCCCAAGAATGCCTTGCCATGGTAAACACTATAGGGCTCTCCCAACACTGGCATGTGGTGAGATTTCAACCTAGCAGTGAACTCACAGTCTAATCTCACTGGCATTAGCCATAGCAGCATATTTATGAGTTAAAGTGCTTTATCATTGTGAGGTCTCCTCCATTGAGACCAACTCCCGTACAACAGAACACTATTGCCTACCTTCTCCCAACAGTGTCATACAGTAAGATCATCCTCTCCTGTGATGTGAGATCCCTCTCAGTTGTGCACTGAGAGTCTAGCTCACTTTCAGCAGACCCAACAGTTGATCCCGCTAACAGCAGGACAAGGCGGGATGCAGATTTTTGAATGACCTATAGTTGGTGCATCAACAGAGCAGATATTGCCATAATCTATGTGAGAGGTGATCAGTGCCTTTACCAATGGAATCCAAAAAGCCCAAAATATTTTACAGAGCATTCTCTGAGTGGAAAAACAGATTTGGTTGACTTGATTGGACATGGTGAGCTCCTGGTCTAGAAGAACTCCTACCTTTCTTGCGGTTTTGGCTGAGGTCAGTGTGTGGCCTAGGTCAGCAGGCAACCACACAGAGTTCCAATTACTAGATAGCCTACCAAATATGAGAACTTTCATGTTGTTATTGTTGAGTTTTAAGCAGTTAGACGTCTATCAGGAGACGATGGTCATCATGTAAGCAGTACAGAGAAAATTGGATCCGAGTAATGATTATTTAATGTCAAATAACACTTGAAACTATGTTTTTAACACACAATCACCATTAACTTTAAATCAATTGAAAAAGAATTCTTATGCAAAATTTCTTCACAAAACTCTCATCGTATTTATTCATACAGAGTTATAAATTGATCATTTTACGATTAGTTTTTCATCACGTGTAACCAAGTTACTTCAATGTAATTGTTGAGTCATTACATTTTAGAGTGCTCTCGTGAGGAAGGGAAAGGATGTGTAAAGGGAGTGAGGGACAGGGTAAAGGTGCTGTGACATATTGAAAACATCATATTAAAATCCAAGAACGCCTTTACAGTCAAATTTATGAGAGAAAGTTCCCGAATAACATCACACATAGGTTTATATCAATTTCATTAGTTGGGTCCTATGGTGTGTGGAATTGGCGTAGTTCTACGTTTATACCCCCGTAAAAGTTAAAGGGTTAGTTCAAGCCTCATGCTGGGGTCTTCATCAGGAAGGTAACTGGGAGAGCCTAAAAATAATAATAATACAAAGACTGGTTTCAGTTCATGAGGTGATTGTAAAAATAGAACCTGAGAGGTAAGGGGGGATTGTTACCTACATCAATAGACGATAGCTGTCTGTAGCGTCTTCATAAAAAGGGCCGTGGTGAGCTCCTCAGGTTTCTGTAACAAATGAAAGGAAGTCTCAGAGGACTCAAAATGGACTTTAAACCTTGATTGGGGCAGGAAAAGGGAGAGGGACTCACTTGAGCGGTATTCTTCTTGGCCAGTTATGGAGCATCTGCTCACACAAATTCGACAGGTTCGCTGCTCGTGTCCCGTACTGTGGATTGAATCCTTCTGCAAACAAAAGGACGCCATCAGTAATTTGGCGGGCGTAGAGCCGTGCTTGGTGGCTGTATCAGAAGCACACACATATCGGAGAATGTGCGCTTGTAAAGTTCAAATTAACATTAAGAAACACAGGGTCATAGAAATCCCTTTCCTTATCAGTCATGATGGTGCTTCACATATGCCAACAGAAGTAAGTTACCTCTATGTCGGGAAACTGTGGCCAGGAGTTCGCTAGGCTGTCTTACAGCGTCTGTCTGGCCTCGCGGTGCAGCCGCTCATTGCTAATAAACAGAGAGGGCTCGTCACACGCGGGCCAATAAGGGTGGACTAACCTGGAACACTGTGACGTGCATCAACCCAGAACGCCCACCATATATGTATTACCGGAAGTACATAAGAATGCAGACCAACCACCGGGCCGACCGATCATATCCGGCTGTGGATCACTTATTGAACCGCTTTGCAAATACGTTGATATATTTTTGAATAGTCCACACCCACGTATCTCAGGGATACCATGCAAGTAATCAACCTCCTGGATAGGAAACCATTCAACAAACACCTCCAGATTCTAGTAACATTGGATATTATTTCCTTATATACCAGCATCCCCCAGAGGCCTGCCTTAGAGTGCATGAGAAGAGTACTTAACAGACGTGAACAACCGGTGGGGGTACCAACCGATTTCCTCGTTGAACTATTGGAAATAGCAATGACTAGAAACTTTTTTTATTTTCCAGAATTTTTTTTTTACCCAAAGCAAAGAAGTAGCCATGGGCGCAGCCTCCGCCCCAGACCTGGCTATTCTTTACATGTCAGAATATGAAGAGCATTGCATCCTATCATCAAACAACCCATATCAGGAGATGATTACTACGTGGCATCGCTATATAGATGATGTTTTTATGATCTGGACAGGGGAAGTGGAGGACCTTAATGCATTTTTGGAATGGTTGAACAATCAATCGGATGACATAAAATTCACGATGAATATGAATAGAGAGTCGATCGATTTCTTAGACATCAGTATCAAGGAGATGGAGGGAAGTCTGTACACCACTCTTTTTAGGAAACCATCTGAAAGGAACTCCCTCCTACGTTACACAAGCCATCACACGAGAGGACTGAGGGATAATTTGCCCTTTGGGCAATTTCTCCGTATCCGGAGAAACTGTTCCCTTAAAGAAGATTTCTTTAAAGAATCCGACGACCTCATCAACCGCCTGATCGACAGAGGCTAGCCGAAGCGCCTAGTGAAGAGATCCCGAAAAAGAGCATGGTTTCAGGATAGGTCGATGTTACTTACACCCAAGACACGGACTACATCCCATGAACGTATGATATGTGTAACTACATTCTGCACTAAAAGCAACGACATACGAAGAATTGTTAATAAACATTGGGACCTGGTGGCAGACACCCTTAAGAGGCCCGGAACCTCCAATGCATGCCTTCCGAAAGGCGAGAAATATAAGGGACTACGTGGTACGATCATTATTGGATACCCCACAGGCACCAACGATTCAGAGTTTATGGAACTTACCAGAAATAGTGGGTCACTATAGATGTACATCATGCAGAGCATGTTCCACCTGTTTGGAAACCAAACAAATCTGCTACAACAACCTCACGGTAGACCTTAAGTCCTTCACGAACTGTAACACCAGTGGCGTCATCTATGCGGTTCTATGCCCATGCAACCTGATGTATGTAGGACAGACACAACAAAAAGTAAAAAATCGAATTTTCCAACACTGCAGCAGGATCCGCTGCTCCACAATGGGGGCACCACTGGTGGACCATTTCAAAATCAAGGACCATGCTCCTAAATCAATCAGATGGTTAGTACTTGAGAAAATCACGCTGGGACCTCGTGGGGGTAGTCTGAATTCCATTCTCGATACCAGGGAATGTAAATGGATGCACAAATTTCAGACCATAAGTGGAGGGCTTAACGAACTTGATGCCAATTTCGCACAAATGGCTGGTTTGAATCCAGAATAGACATTTTCCTCCCAATCCAGACTTTATACGCATACCATGACTATGTGGACATTTCATTGTTTTCTAGCTATTAACTCCAACCATATGAGTATGCCAGTCTATGTATGAGATGTTACAAACTTTGCCTGTATACCATTGAACCAACCATGTATGTTTTTTACAAATGCACCTTTTGTGAAAATTGCTGTTGGCACCATGCAATTTGTCGCATTATTCCGAATCAAGGCTCTGTACGCTTACCATGGATTCATTGGAAATCCTGTATTCACAGTTGCTGCCAATTATAACCTTATGATTAGGCCATTAATATGCATGAGATGGTAAAGCAACCCTGTGTGCTTTTTAACTAAGGTATTGTCTGTAAATCGCTTTTGGCGCAATACACTTTGTCGTAGGTTTGTTCACCTCCAATATACCAGAGATCTTAGCTATGTAACAGACACATCGCCCTTTTCATAATGGAACTTTCTACCCGATCCCTTAACAGAGCCTGGCAGCACGTCACAGTGTTCCAGGTTAGTCCACCCTTATTGGCCCGCGTGTGACGAGCCCTCTCTGTTCATTAGCAATGAGCGGCTGCACCGCGAGGCGAGACAGACGCTGTAAGACAGCCTAGCGAACTCCTGGCCACAGTTTCCCGACATAGAGGTAACTTACTTCTGTTGGCATATGTGAAGCACCATCATGACTGATAAGGAAAGGGAATTCTATGACCCTGTGTTTCTTAATGTTAATTTGAACTTTACAAGCGCACATTCTCCGATATGTGTGTGCTTCTGATACAGCCACCAAGCCCGGCTCTACGCCCGCCAAATTACTGATGGCGTCCTTTTGTTTGTAATTTTGCAGAAGGATTCAATCCACAGTACGGGACACGAGCAGCGAACCTGTCGAATTTGTGTGAGCAGATGCTCCATAACTGGCCAAGAAGAATACCGCTCAAGTGAGTCCCTCTCCCTTTTCCTGCCCCAATCTAGGTTTAAAGTCCATTTTGAGTCCTCTGAGACTTCCTTTCATTTGTTACAGAAACCTGAGGAGCTCACCACGGCCCTTTTTATGAAGACGGTACAGACAGCTATCGTCTATTGATGTAGGTAACAATCCCCCCTTACCTCTCAGGTTCTATTTTTAGAATCACCTCATGAACTGAAACCAGTCTTTGTATTATTATTATTTTTAGGCTCTCCCAGTTACCTTCCTAATGAAGACCCCAGCATGAGGCTTGAACTAACCCTTTAACTTTTACGGGGGTCGAAACGTAGAACTACGCCAATTCCACACACCATAGGACCCAACTAATGAAATTGATATAAACCTATGTGTGATGTTATTCGGGAACTTTCTCTCATACATTTGACTGTAAAGGCGTTCTTGGATTTTAATATGATGTTTTCAATATGTCACAGCACCTTTACCCTGTCCCTCACTCCCTTTACACATCCTTTCCCTTCCTCACGAGAGCACTCTAAAATGTAATGACTCAACAATTACATTGAAGTAACTTGGTTACACGTGATGAAAAACGAATCGTAAAATGATCAATTTATAACTCTGTATGAATAAATACGATGAGAGTTTTTTGAAGAAATTTTGCAGAAGAATTCTTTTTCAATTGATTTAAAGTTAATGGTGATTGTGTGTTAAAAACATAGTTTCAAGTGTTATTTGACATTAAATAATCATTACTCGGATCCAATTTTCTCTGTACTGCTTCATGGACCCAGGTCCCCGAGTACTTAAGGGCCAACCCCTTTATTACTGATATGGTCATCATGTAAGAGCAGAATTTGACTTGTGTGTCAGCATAGTTGTTTGAAATGGAGACAAGGATGTGAGTGTCAGCAGCATACACGGCTATGTCAAACTTGAAGGGATCTCATTAGCTAATCAAACGAGAGATGTAAACGTAAACAATACCTTAAGAAAAGAGTTCCGCAAGATATCACAGATGCAGTGGATTGAAAGGGGGGAGAGATTTTGCTTGAAATCTGGCTAAAAGTAAAGAATGGAGTCAGTTAAGGATGTGCAGGCAAATATCCGCATTGTGTAGGCATATTTGCAGAATGGGATGCAACACAGTGTCAAATGCCACTGAGAGGTCGAGAAGGATTAGAGCGGCCGAAACCCCCTGATCCAAAATCAGGTGAAGGTCGTCAGTGGCAGCCAAGAGGGCTGTCTCAGGTCTGTGAAGTCCAACTGTGAAGAGTCGAGTAAAGAGTTGAATTCCAAATAATTGTTTGTTTGCCATCTTGGCAAGCAGTTTAGTGGCAAATTGTTAGAGGGATATGGTGCAATAGTTGGTAAGGTCCTTTAGGACTGCTGATGGTTTTACCAATATGGGTTGGGATCGGAGTATGTCTCAAGCCCTTTGGCACTGAAGCAGACATAGCAAGTTGTTTACAGTGATGGGAGTCCTGGTTTGACTAGATTGATACTCGAAGAGAAGCGGGGTGGACAGTAGTCATGGGGGAGATACAGACTCGAAGGAATAGATGGTCTTGAGAACATTGTGTAATGTTAGTAGGGCAAATTCCACTAGAAAGGCTCCACATGGAGCTGTTGATTTTAAGTGAAGGAAATCCGAGGAATTTAAAGAATGTTGAAGTTGGTAGGGACCTTAGGAGATTTTGTCAGAGAAATAAGCTGAGACTTATAAACACAGCACCTGGGAGGGTTCTACTGAGTGGATATAGGCTTTGGGTTGAGTGAAGTTCTTGATAATAGATACTATTTTCCAAGAGAAATTTGTGTTGCTACTAATTATATTAGGAAATAATGGAGTGGCGAGCTACTCTAATATGAGAGTGATAGTCTCTTGTAGCCGGTTTGTAGACCAGTTCGGTTGGTTCTGTGTAAAAGAGTCTCAAGGTTCACTCAAAAGTATTTAAGTAATGTTTTATGGCCCAGAGATCAACTGAGTACCATGAAGGAGTGAGTATTTTGTGATGAGAAAAACCCATTCTTGAGAGGAGCAATAGTGTCTAGAGTCCTGGAAATCAAATTAATCAAGTTTACTGCTCAAGATATCATGCTGAGTTATAAAGGGGTGGCTTCAAGAGCACTTGTGAAATTGTCTGATGAGATCTAACTCAAAAAGCAACAAGCATTTGCAATGCAATAGGGCTCGCATTAGTAAAGTTAGAGGTATTAGTATTGTAAATGACAAATTTGTTATTTATGTTTTTGTTTTGAATATAGCGAAATTAATAACTTTGTCATTTACAATGCCAATAGTGTTAACTTTTGCAAACGTGACGCCTATAGCATTTGTAATGCAATAGGTGTTGCATTTACATGACTTAGATGTATTAATATTAAAAATAACAATGGGTTGTATTTTTTTCAATATTTAATACTTAAATAAAAGTTATTGGAATTTATAATGGCAATAGCTTAAACTTTTGCAAATAACTTTTTGGAAGATTATGTTTAGTATATTTTATTGTGATGAAAATACAAGAACAGAAGTGAAATATTAACTTTTTTTGTGACATTTGTAATAAAGTTTGAAACATTGAGAGAACATATTTGAATCAGTTGTTGTTGAATGGTTGCACAGATTGATGCTGTGGTGGCTCTGAATGATGTTGTGGCGGCGACGATTGATGCTGTGGCGTTCCGTGATGCTCTGGTATCGCATAGTGATGTTGTGGTGCCCCTGAGTGATGCTGTGGTGATGCGATGGATAGTGAGGGAGATAGATAGATAGAGGGAGGGCGAAAGATAGATAGAGGGAGGGCGAGAGATAGAGGCAGGGTGAGAGATAGAGGCAGGGTAAGAGGGCGAGGGATGGAGTGTGGGCGAGGGATGGAGTGCTGGCGAGGGATGGAGTGTGGGCGAGGGATGGAGTGTGGGCTGAGGGAGGGATGGAGTGTGGGGTGGGGGAGGGATGGAGTGTGGTGCGGGGGAGGGATGGAGTGTGGGGCGGGGGAGGGATGGAGTGTGGGGAGGGATGGAGTGTGGTGCGGGGGAGGGATGGAGTGTGGGGCGGAGGAGGGATGGAGTGTGGGGCGGGGAGGGATGGATGGATGGATGGAGTGCGGGGATGGATGGATGGAGTGCGGGGATGGATGGATGGAATGGGGGGATGGATGGATGGATGGATGGATGGAGTGGGGGGATGGATGGATGGATGGAGTGGGGGGATGGATGGACGGAGTGGGGGGGATGGATGGATGGATGGAGTGGGGGGGATGGATGAATGGAGTGGGATGGATGGATGGATGGATGGATGGATGGATGGAGTGGGGGGATGGATGGAGTGGGGGGATGGATGGATGGAGTGGGGGGATAAATGGATGGATGGAGTGGGGGGATGGATGGATGGATGGAGTGGGGGGTTGATGGATGGATGGATGGAGTGGGGTGGATGGATGGATGGAGTGGGATGGATGGATGGAGTGGGATGGATGGATGGAGTGGGGGGATGGATGGATAGAGTGGGGGGATGGATGGATGGAGTGGGGGATGGATGGATGGATGGAGTGGGGGGGATGGATGGATGGATGGAGTGGGGGGTGGATGGATGGATGGATGGGTGGATGGATGGATGGATGGATGGATGGAGTGGGATGGATGGATGGATGGATGGATGGATGGATGGATGGAGTGGGATGGATGGATGGAGTGGGGGGAAGGATGGATGGAGTGGGGGGGATGGATGGATGGATGGAGTGGGGGAGCCGAAGGCAAGAAAAAATCAGGGAAGCAGAAGGCAAGAAAATGAGGGCAATCAGGGGAGCAGAAGGCAAGAAAATATTGTCCATATAAATTATGCATTACAGGAAAAAGTAATGAGGGGTTCCTGCTACACATACTATTTGTGGTCAACCAATGAGTGCATGGGCATTCTATCAGCGGGGGTGCACCACAAAATCTAGCTTTGATAACATTCGTTAAATTTAAAAATTCCCCACATATGAAGAAGTAGCCAACAGAAAGAATGTCATGTCAGTCAAACTTCTTTGGAGGCCGAGCGAATTATGGCCATTAATGGGCATTCGAGACTTTGAAAGGTAAAGCACTGTTTCGGTTTTGCACTACACAGGATCCAAGTCCATTTTTTTTTATTAGGAAAGAGGTCTGATTTTTAGAGTTCTATTAAAGGGATGTTTAAAGGCCTGCAATCCCAAATTTGCTAGCAAAGAAACAGGGGAAAAATATCACAATAGCGATGCTCTTACTGCTTAATTTTATTGTTAAAATGTAGCACATTTTACAGACGGTACCGGGAGAAGAACCGTGTGACTACAAACATTTTTTAAAGAAGAACTCCGTTATTAGTAAAAGTCACGTAAAGACACTAAAATAAAGCTTCTGAAATTCTCTAGAACCAGCATGGCCCTGCTCCCATAACAAGCTTGAAATCATAACAAAGATCACAGGAAAAAACACACAATTACCAATTCACAAAGTTTAAGGTAACAGATCATTTACACAAAGGCTGATCATTGGCCTCATATTTAAGTATATGTTTGAATAATGTGCTTTAATTTAAATAACTACACAAATGTTAACCTTTTGCAATCCGAAAATGCATGAGAGAGAGGCTATTGTGACAGCTGCAACCCGTGGGCAGTGCGGGGCCGTGGGCAGTGAATAATTAGGGGAGGAGAAATGCCTGAGGCAGAGCGCACGCTGGGGGAAGCTTCAGATGCCTGTGATGTGGACGCGCTTTCCGCTTGACTGCTCCACAGGGGGCACAAAGGCACAAACCAGTTAGGCAGACCTTTTTTTAAAGAACTGAGAGTTGCCCACATTACAAAGCAAAGTAAAAGGTGATGTAACAAAGGAATAAGAAGCTTATTGGTCTGCTTGTGCTACACATCATTTCTTGTTAACTTCGTATGCAATGCTTATTGGTGTTTTTCTTGTGCTTCATGTGGGAATGCATGTCGACTTGCAGTAACAAAGCCTCTTTGACATGCACATAGTGTTGTAAAAGCTTGTGAAGTGCTTAGGTGAGGCTGTGTGTGTGCTCTGGAGCTGTTTGAACCCAGGCTGCTACACACGACAGGGGGGGCCTTTGTTATGCAGTGTAAATATCTGCCGTTACACACTGTTTCTCGTTCGCTATGTTTGACGCTACTAGAAACCTAGCCTTACACCCACCATTGTTTTAAAGTAACATCTAAGAGTGAATAAACCACAATTACTTCTTTTAGCAGTTCTGCCACACACGAAGGTGGGGGCCGAAGCCCTTTGATTCTACTGGGTGTTGCGCACTTGGCTTTGATTATTTGCAATGGAGGCTGTCTGCTTATTAAGAATATGCCTGGTGATTTTAAAAATGGAAGCAACTGCAGTATGGCAAAGAGACTCAAACGCCGTAAATCTTGCAAAGCTAACTAGCCAAAATTAAGAAAGAAACTGAACCGTAAAGACTCATACAAAAGTAACATAAACATTTCATTGTGAAAGCGCGCGTCCTAATCTGATTGTGGCATGGTGTCCACGGTGGCCGGAGCCCTTTCATTCCACTGACACATATGTAGGCCAACGTTTCACCCTTTATCCCTTTATATTGACCCTATGTGTCTGAAGCCCCTTTCTTATGCAGTCCAAATATGTGCAGTTACATTCTCCCTTGTCTATCGTGAACTCCTTATGTAATGGTACTGAAGAACATATGGCGTCAGTTAGGCATACTTTTTTTTAATAAAAACTGATAGTTGCCACATTACAAAGCAAGGTAATAGGTAATGTAACAAAAGAAGAAGCTTATTAGTCTGCTTGTGCAACACATCATTTCTCGTTAACTCCGTTTGCAATGCTTATTGCATGGTGACTTGCAGTAACAAAGCCTCTTTAAAATGCACATAGTGTTTTAAAAGCTTGTGAAGTGCTCAGGTGAGGCGGCTGCCAGACACGACAGGGGGGGCCAGAGCACTTTTATTCTAACGACTGTTGCGCGCATCTCCTGATACTTTGCAATGGAGCTGGTATTTTTAAAGACTTGTAAAGTGCTCGGGTGAGGCTGTGTGTGTGCCCAGGAGCTGTCTGAGCCTAGGCTGACACACACAAAGGGAGTGAGCTGAAGCTGTTTTATTCCAATAGGTGTTGCACGCTTGGCTGTGCTACTTTGCAATGGAGCCAGTGTATGAAAGAACTGTAATATGCTCGAGTGACACTGTGTGCACACTCAGGAGCTGTCTAACTTGGGCTTCCACACACAAATGTGGTAGCCAAAGCCCTTTGATTCTACTGGGTGTCTTGCGCCTGACTGTGATCCTGCTTATTGGTGGTTTGCTTGTGCTTCACGTGGGAATCATTGCCGACTTGCAGTATCGTTATTAACTACAACAGAGGTTGTTTATTAAATCTGCGGCACATGTGTAGAGCAACTTTTTACCTTTTATGCTTAGATAAAGACAACATGTAACTAAAGCCCCTTTGTTATGCACTCTAAATATCTGGCGTTACACATTGTTTCTCGTTCCCTATGTTTCACGCTAATAGAAGCTCAGCCTTACCCCCACCATGGTTTTAAAGTAACACCTCATAGTGAATGAGCCCTAATTAAGGCAACAATCCGAGTGAGGCGCTACTTGCAAACGTGTATATTTTTATCGTATGGACATAGAAAGCATGTGAGAGTAGATGAGCAAAAGAGGAGAATCACTTCTTTTAGCAGTTTTGCCACACAGGAAGGTGGGTGCTGAAGCCCTTTGATTCCACTGAGTGGTTACCTGGCCCTGATCCTTTGCAATGGAGCCTGCCTGCTTATTGAATTTGCCTGGTAACTTTAACAAGCTCTTGGCATTGCTGTGGGGAGGGGGGGAAGAGAAATGCACGGCCTGGCGGCCGTGAAAGTGAAGTGAATAATTAGGGGAGGAGAAATGCCTGCCTGAGGCCGAGCGCACGCTGGGGGAAGCTTCAGATGCCACTGGGAGGGATGCTGATTGTTGCTTTGATGTGGATGCACAGATGGTGCCTATGGGGGAAAAACGCGTGCTTGTTCACGTGAACTGTTGAAAATCCGCTGTTGGTTTGACAATTATTTTGCCTACTAAAATTCTCCCCTATCCATTCCTTTGGAATGGGACAGGCGAGCCCTAAAAAATGGGGGGTGCGGATGGTGTGTTAAGCGTCCAGTTATTAGAGGATGTGGCCGGAGGAAAGGTACTGCAAAATGCTTTGACTACCCTACTAGTTTGTGAGTATTGGACCCACGAGTGCATGATCCTGCCTCTTGTCCTCTTGTAACTGCGCTCATCGCGCTGATTCAGCTTTTAAAACATTACCTTGCCGCTTTTATTAATTTGCTCAGTTTAACTTTTTTAAATTATAGCGCTGACTTTGTGGGAGTATTGACGCTACTTACAGGGTTAGGATTGCAGGGATGTGCCCTTAGCGTTGTGTTAGCGTTCGGCCCCAGCGGTCACCGGATGTGAGGCGGGGCCGCATTGCACCGGGGTTGACGCTCTAGCCTTTTGCTCGCCCGCCCTTATTAATTTGGAGCTGGGAGGCGAGCGCAGCTGTTTGTGAGTATTGGACCCACGAGTGCATGATCCTGCCTCTTGTCCTCTTGTAACTGCGCTCATCGCGCTGATTCAGCTTTTAAAACATTACCTTGCCGCTTTTATTAATTTGCTCAGTTTAACTTTTTAAAATTATAGCGCTGACTTTGTGGGAGTATTGACGCTACTTACAGGGTTAGGATTGCAGGGATGTGCCCTTAGCGTTGTGTTAGCGTTCGGCCCCAGCGGTCACCGGATGTGAGGCGGGGCCGCATTGCACCGGGGTTGACGCTCTAGCCTTTTGCTCGCCCGCCCTTATTAAACGTCATAATGTGTCGTGCGCGCAGCGGACGCGCGCAGCGGGCGCGCCGTCTACGCGCCGAAGGAGCGCCAAAGGAGGGCCCGTCTGTGCCCGTCCGGGCTCTGGCCGGGCACAGGGCCACGACTCCTGGCCGTTTTTCTGCCACTTTGGTCTCCTCTGCAGCACTTCGGTATACTTCGGCTGACCTTAGGGCCCTAAAGGTCCCCTCTTGTGAGGCGGCGCATTCCTGGGCGATCACTGATAGTCAGTTCCGATCATGCCCCTCCTGTAACTATCAACTCAATAGCCCTACTCCTCCGCCTACCCAATCCGGTAACGTTATCAAGAATATTCAGGCGGGCTTGATAAATGCCAGATCCCTGGTGTGCCACACGGCTGAGGTCTTTGACCTATTAGCCGATAATAACTTTGATCTACTCTTTGTCACTGAGACCTGGATGACTGACTCCTGCTCTCCGGTAGTTGAGTTAGCTATCCCTCGTGGTTTCAGAATTTGTAGAGCAGATCGTGGTGCAGATGTGGGAAGAGGGGGTGGGCTTGCCGTGATCTATCGGGATCACTGGACCCTCACCTGCGAACACCTGGATAAAATCAAAGAGGCAGAACTTCTCCATTTTTGTTTGGAGCTCAGTCCGCATTTCACCTTAGGTGGTACGCTTGTGTACCGACCGCCAGGCTATGTTGGAAACTTTATTGGATCTCTAGAGGAGGTCATCGTGCCAAGAGCTTTACGATTTCCTCATTTTCTATTGCTGGGTGATTTTAACATTCATGTGGATTCTGAGAATTCTACTGAGGCTACCCGTCTCAGTGAGACTTTTAGCATGGCTCATCTTTCTCAATGGGTTGATGCCCCCACCCATGTGGGAGGTCATGTTCTTGATTTAATATGTTCCAATTTTGACATCAGCTTGTCCCCCCCGATGCCTATGTCGTGGTCCGACCACTACTTGATTAAGTTTGCTTGGCAGATTAGTGAGGATTCGAGGAGAATGCCCTCTTTGGTACATCGCCCACGGATTAATTTGATGTCCCTATCTGAGTCCCTTACCGACACCCGTCCGACTCCAAAGATGGAGTTGGAAGCGACGGTTGACGCATTTAATTCTTGGATAGCGAACGGTGTCGCTACCTCCACTAATGCAGGGGGTGTTCGTCGGATGAGATCGAGACCCTCTCAACCATGGTTCACGCATGCTTTACGTGAACAGAAGCTGGTTTGCAAGAAACTAGAGCGAGCCTGGAGACATGCTTATCTACCAGCCGAAAAGAAATCATTACGTGCAGCCCAAAAGGATTATTACGCTGCGATTAAGGTAGCCAAAAGCAGCTACTATTCGGACAGAATCGAGAAGGCGGAAAACAACAGCAAAGAGATCTTCTCAATCGTCCAAAATTTTCTATCTCCATGTGCTGCCCAACCCAGGCTCCCTTCTTCCGCTCAATGGTGTGAAGAACTGTCTTGTTACTTCACTGATAAGATTACAAAAATTCAATTGGACTTAGAAGTGGCTCAAAAGTCCTTTACGACCCCACCTGCCCTTTTAGTATCGGATAGACAATGCTCAAAGGATCAGTTTGTTGCCTTCCTCCCGGCCGCGGAATCGGATATACGGCAAATCCTGGCAGCGTTAAAGTCCGGATCGCCCGCAGACCCCTGCCCAGCCAGGGTCTTGGGAGGGATAGTGGATACTATTAGTCAAGAGGTGACACATATTGTTAACCTCTCCCTTTCCAAGGCCTCGATTCCGAGAAGTTGGAAGGAGGCAAAGCTGCTCCCTTTGTTAAAAAAGGCAGGTTTAGATCCAGCAATGCCATCGAGCTATCGGCCCATATCACTGTTGCCAGCTTTGGCGAAGGTGTGTGAGAAGGTGGCTTTTAAACAGTTGGATGGCTTCATTGAGTCCTCCCACGCATTACATCCTGCCCAGTCAGGGTTCAGAGCGACCTACAGTACCGAGACAGCATTAGTTGAGGTCTCGGAGGCAGTTCGAGAGTGCTTGGACGGGGGTGGCAGAGCGGTCCTGATTTTATTGGACCTCTCTGCCGCCTTCGACACGGTGCCTCATGCCCTACTTATCGCTAGATTGCGAGCCGTTGGCATCTCTGGGCTGGCCCTTGACTGGCTGTCATCGTTTTTGAGCGATAGAACTCAGCAGGTCTGGATGCCCCCTTACTCTTCGGCTCTGAAGAGACTGTCAACTGGAGTTCCGCAGGGTTCTACGTTAAGCCCTTTATTGTTTAACGTTTATATGACCCCCCTACTATATCTGGCGGAACAGCTGGGAGCCAAGATAACAGCTTACGCTGACGATACACAGCTGTTATTCACCTGGCCTAAGGGTGCGTCTGACCCATCAGCAGTCCAACATTGTCTGTCGGAAGTATTCAGGTGGCTTGCACAAGTTCAACTTAAGTGCAACGAAGATAAGTCCGAGATTTTATTCTTCGGCGCCTTCCCTGACAACTTCAAGGATCAGATTTGGCCCCTGGACCTGCCCTGTCCCAGTGCGACGGGAGGCCCAGCTAAGAACTTGGGGGTCTGGTTCAGTCAAGATTTGAAGTTTGCTGATCACATAAAAAAACTGACCGGTACCTGCTTTGGCACTCTGCGAGCCCTGAGGAAATTCTTCCCTCTTTTGCCCAGGGTAGCCAAGGAGGCTGTTCTTCGAGCCCTGATTTTATCTCGGCTCGATTATGCTAATGCCTTATTCTGTGGTCTACCCGCGTATTTGGTTCATCGGTTACAGGTGATTCAAAACGCTGCAGTACGCTTGCTCTTCTCTCTCTCTAGGAGGTCGAGTGTGCGGAGTCATCTACGAAGCTTGCACTGGCTACCTGTACCGCATCGAATCTTGTTTAAAATTCTTGTGTTGGCATTTAGAGCAGTCCATGGTCAGGGACCGTCGTATCTACAGAAACGGTTCTCATTTTATACTCCCAACCGTGTCCTTCGATCTGCCAATCAATGCCTACTGGTCACTCCCAAATTCAAACATGCTCGGTTGGGAGGACAATCTATTTCAGTTAGGGCAGCCTCTGCTTGGAATGCTCTCCCCCTGTTCCTTAGAGCTGCGCCGACCATCACTGTTTTTAAGAAGGAACTCAAGACTCATCTGTTCAATGCCCCCCTCTAACAGCTTGTTCAGGCCCGTATCCCTCACTCTTGCTGTCCAATCACTCACCGCGCCAGGATACCCCGTGGTAATTGAGCGCGCTATAAAAGTTTTAATAAACATAAACATAAACATACTAGTAGGGAGCAGAGATAGAAGTGCCAGGTAAAAGATATGGCCTGCTGATTGGGTCATGCTCAGAACGATCTGGGAGAGACCCCGCAAAATTATGATGACCTCAATGAGGGCAAAAGAATCCTGGCATTCATGATTTCCCAGGTGAAAATTGCCATCTCCAATGATGGAGAAATTGGCAGCTTTCAAAATATAGGGGGCGGGGAGAGGGCAGCAGAAGTTCAGCTAGTAAAGCACCATGAAGGGTAGTGGACAATTGACATGGGGCAACCGAGAAAGGTGTGGTCAGATTGATTTTGAGGTTGAAAATGATGTATCCTATTGAGGAAAGAGAGCACAGAGCCAAAGCTATGCATTGGTAGGAAGAATGGAAAATGGTGGCCAGGCCTCCTCCCTGCCTCTTAGGACAGTCAAGCCGCAGCATGGGGTATCCCTCCAAATGGCTGATGCAATGTCTGGGTTAGTGCAAGGCGCAGCCAAGTTTCAGACAGAAAATGTTCGTCATCGTTATAGGATGAAATGGCTGCGATTCATTTATATTTGTGCATGGTAACAAGGCCCACGTTTCCCTAGCTACCATCAAATGTGCACTGCCGCACCTTCTGTACCTAACAATGGTATTTTTATGATGCACTGAATTTTTACAATGTACTTGTCTGGGCAGGCAAATGTATATTGCCTTTGCTGTACTGGTGATAATGTCTTGTCTTGGAAAAACAGTATTAAAACCTACATTTAGAAATAGTCTTCATGAACCTACATGAGGAATGCATGCAGACTTTTAAAAGGCAACACTGTGACCTTCCCTACTTTAGGGCCGCACAAATATTCCTTTCACACACTTCAGCAAAATAGTAGATGCACATCAGTTTGGGTGCATTGGTTTGTCACAACTCGTGGTAATTTCTGATTGCGGAGAAATGTACAATATAGAAGGTCTGGTTTTGTCTGGAAAGAGGCAATTTCTTTTGTACAATGTATAAAATACAGTATTACTGTTCACTTTAGTAATAACCAATATTACAGTCAAGTGATACACAAGTTCAACAATATTTTTTAAGAATCTAGTCGTAATACTTAGAACACACCACAAAGACCAACGATTTACAGTCAAAAACTGAAAATTGTAATGTATGAATACATATGATTGCAAAAAGGCTGTCAATAAAACAATACAATACACAACAATAAGATGATTGAAGTGCGAGAAAAGTGACTTGTGGTGATAGGTGAAAAAGTGCTGTTCATATATTACATGAAATGGATAACATAGAAAGGGGTTATGTTGAACTGTCATTGTTCAAGCATGAATATATGTCCCCTGTGTAATTTTTTGATTAAGTCTAGGAAGCTGCATGGACTAGTCTGGTTACAACGTCGACGTTTCGACCCTAGGGCAGAGCGCAACTTATTCTGCGTCACAAGCGGGTCTTCATCAGGCCAAGGAGTGTGGATAGACAAATGTAGACAGCCTTGTATCTCTGGCGAGCTCCACCAGCCGGTGGAGACAAGCTGCAATTATGCAAATGCCGCCCTCAAGCGATCGTTTCACTGAGAACCGAATATAATCACATAAAGGCTCCACCAGCTGGTTGGAGACTAATTGGAAATACATTTGTATTAACGTCGCTCTCGAGCGATCGTTATTCACGGGAGGGGGACGTGACCTATTCCGTCTGCTGCTGTTCTTTACTGTGGAGAAATGTGGGCACACATTCATGAGGAAGTGTTGTTTTTGCAATTAAGAAGAGCAATAGTGTCTAGAGTCCTGGAAATCAAATTAATAAAGTTTACTGCTCGAGATATCATGCTGAGTTATAAACGGGTGTCTTCAGGAGCACTTGTGAAATTGTCTGATGATGAGACCTAACTCAAAAAGCAAAAATTGGGGGATGCGGATGGAGTGTTAGGCGTCCAGTTATTAGAGCGATCGTTACACGGGAGGGGGAGGTGATCTATTCCATCTACTGCTGTTCCTTACTGTGGAGAAATGTGGGCACACATTCATAAGGAAGTGTTGTTTTTGCAATTATTTGATGAAGTGCTTCATATTTGGGCATCAGTTGTTAAGTTCCAAACAAAAACAAAATGCATGTTTTTCATTGCATTGTCGGCATTAATGCACTCCACAGTAACACGTTTATTCACCACACCGAAATTGCATGCAAAATATGGTGATTCACAAACTACACTCTGTAGTCGTTTTGTAGTACTACAGGAGTAACACAAATGTTACTACAAAGTGATAGTCACAAGCTGCGCTTATGTCATGGCTTACACTTTTGAGTAAGCTTAGAACTTGTTGGTATTCACATATCGCTGTTAAGGTCAAGCCTAGCGGCAGCGAGCCTGCGCTTCTCGCTCTGCAAAACTGCTGTAGTATAGTATGGGAGAGAAGCCGCGCCCACTCTCCTCCCATATTTTTCAATGGCTTGTGTCAATGTTTTTCATAAATGCTGCCTTCGGATTCGTTAATAGGCTTGTTAGTCCCTCCATAGTACGGCCTTGTCTTCATTTGTAATCTCCCATGGTTACTAGCCCCTTTACTTCGGATGTTACAGGGGACCTGTTATTTAGTCTGTAAGCATTATTTACTTTATTGAGTTTCTCTTAGTGCAGGCCAGACATGCGCAGCTTTAGCTGAAACCGCTTGTGTTTTTGTAATCAGCACAGCCGTTCCGCAACATGGGCTCCGGCTTTCATTCACTTTAACCCGGCTTTATCTTGTGTTTGTTTCAACACCCCGCAAGTAAAATGGATTTAGAAATGATTAGCGAATTAAGTCATGTGAATTGCAGATAGCGCATAATCCTGTGATAATGGGCTGAAGCTGACAACAGCACAACTGTGTAACATGTCATCTGCACTAAAGCAACCTGATGGGTTGTTTTCAAAAGCATGTATTATTAACAACACCACCACCAACACCACCACCACCAATATCACCACCATCACCACCAACACCACAACCACAAATAAGACCACCGCCAATACCACCAATACTACCATCCTCAATACTACCACCACCAGTAACACAATTACCACCACCACCAATACCATCACCACCAATACCATCACCAATATCATCACCAAAAACACCACCAGCAACAATACCACCAGCACCAATACCACCATCACCATTACCACCACCAATACCACCACCAATAACAGCACCAACAATACCACCACCACCCATAACAATACCACCAATACCACCACCACAAATACCACCACCACCACCAATACCACCACCAATACCACCAATACTACCACCACCACCATCACCAATACCACCACCAATAAAAGCTATACCACCACCAATACCACCACCAACAATACCACCACCAATACCAACACCACTACCACCACAACCACCACCACCCCTAATACCACCACCACCAATACCACCACCACCAATACCAATACCACCATTGCCAATACCACTACCGCCAATACCACCACCACCAATGCCAATACAATACCATTACCACCACCAATACCACGACCACCAATACCACCAACACCATCACCACCAATACCAACACCACGACCAATACCACCATCACCAATACCACCACCAATATCATCAATACCACCAGCACCAATATCACCACCACCAATATCACCAAAACCCCCACCAATATCACCCCCACCAATAACACCATCACCAATCATACCAATACCACCAACACCAATAACACCACCACCAATACCACCACCACCAATGCCGATACCACCTCAAACACCAATACCACACGACCAATGCCACTGATACAACCACCACCAGTACCAACCCCAATAACACCACCAATACCACCACCAATAACATAAATAACACCAATATCACCACCACATCCACCACCAATACCACCATCAACAATACCACCACCACCACTACCATTACCATCACCACTAACACCACCACCACCAATACCATCACCACCAATACCACCACCATCACCAATACGACCATACCACCAACACCACCACCAATACCACCACCAATATCACCACCACCATTACCACCTCCACCAATACCACGACCATCACCAATACCACAACCACCAATATAACCACCACCACCACCACAACCAATACCACCATCACCATCATCACCACCAATACCACCACCACCAATTCAATACCACCACCACCAATACTACCACCATCAATACCACCAATACCACCACCACCAATACCACCACCACCAACACCACCACCAATACCACCACCAATACCACCACCAATACCACCACAACCAATACCACCACTAATACCACCAGCAACACCAATACCACCACTAATACCACCACCACCACCAATACCACCACCACCACCAATACCACCACCACCGCCACCACCAATTCCACAACCACCAATACCACCACCAATACCACCAATAATACCAGCAGCACCACCAATACCCCCACCACCATTACCACCAATACCACGACCATCACCAATACCACAACCACCAATACCACCACCACCACCAATACAACCACCACCACCACCAATACCACCACCACCAATTCAATACCACCACCACCAATACCACCATCACCACCATCACCACCAATACAACCAACAATACTACCACCAATACCACCACCACCAATAACACCACCATCAATACCACCAATACCAACACCACCACCAATACCACCACCAATACCACCACAACCAATACCACCACTAATACCACCAGCAACACCAATACCACCACTAATACCACCACCACACCAATACCACCAACACCACCAATACCACCACCGCCAATACCACCACCGCCAATTCCACCACCACCAATACCAATACCACCACCAATACCACCACTAATACCAGCAGCACCATCAATACCATCACTAATACCACCACCACCACCACCAATACCCCCACCAATACCACCACGAACAATACCACCACCAATACCACCACCTCCAATACCACCAATACCACCAATACCATCACTAGTACCACCACCTATATCACCACCAATTGCCAGCAAAAGCAATACCACCTCCACCAATACCACCAATCCCAATAACACCACCACCAATACCACCATCGCCACCAATACCACCACCACCAATACCAATAACACCACTACCAATACCACCATCAATCCCACCACCATTAATCCCACCACCACCAATACCACCACCAATAGCACAACAGCCAATACCACCAGTAATACCACCTTCGCCACCAATACCACCACCACCAGCACCACCAATGCCACCACTAATACCACCACCACCACTAATACCACCACCACCAATAGCACCACCAATACCACCATTAATACCACCACCACCAACAATACCACAACCAATACCACCACCACCAATACCACCACCAATACCACCACCTCCAATACCACCAATGCCACTGCCTCTAATACCACCAATCCATCACTAATATCACCACCACCACCACCAATATCACCACCAATTGCCACCAACAGCAATACCACCAACACCACCACCAATACCACCACCAATACCACCTCCACCAATACCACTACCACCACCAGTATCACAGCTACCAATACCACCACCACCACCAATACTGTCCACCACCAATACCACCACCACTACTCCAATACCACCACCACTACCAATCCAAGATCACCACCGCCAATACCACCACCACCAATACCTCCACCAATACCAATACCACCACCACCAATACCACCACCAATACCACCATCAGTACCAGCAACACCACCACCAACACCACCATCACCAATACCACCACCACTAATACTACCAGCACCACCAATACTCCCACTAATACCACCACCACCAATACCACCACCACCACCACCACCACCACCAATATCACCACCAATACCATCACACATACCACTACCACCACTAATGGCACCACCTCCAATACCACCACCAATACCACCACCAATAGCAATACCACAACCAGGAATACCACCAATACCAATACCATCAATACCACCACCTCGAATACCACCACCTATAATACCACCAGTCCCATCACTAATACCACCACCACCACCAATACCATCAATACCAATAACACAACCACCGCCAATACCACAAACAGCAATACCACCACCACCAATAACACCATAACAATACCACCACCACAACAACCACCACCACAACAACCACCACCACAAATACCACCACCACAAACACCACCACCACCAATACCACCACCACCAATACCACCAATGCCAATACCACTACCAATACCACCACCAATACCACTACCATCAGTACCACCATCACCAATACCACGACCAATACCATCACCACCAATACCACCACCACTAATATCACCAATTCCTCTACCACTAATACCACCACCAACAATGCTGGTACCACCACCACCAATAGCACCACCACCAATACCAATACCACCACCACCAATCCCACTACCACCAATACCACAACCACCAATACCAGTATACTGTATGGACTTACCGGAGGTGGAGTGGGAGGTCGTTCCAGGCCTTGGCTGTGAGGTAAGAGAAGGACTCTCTTCCCATTCTGGACTTTTAGATGCATGGAATGGTGGTCAGAGAGACGTCAGCTGATCGGAGGTGTCTCTTGGGTGCGTGGAAGGAGAGGCGGTTGTTCAGGTATGTTGGTCCGATGTGGAGGGCTTTGTATGCATGAGGGAGGAGCTTGAAGGTTATTCTTTTTTCTATGGGGAGCCAGTGGAGATCACGGAGGTGGTGGGATGTGGTTGTGAAGGGGGATGTCTAGGATCAGTCAGGCTGTGGCATTCTGGGCAGTCTGGAGTTTGCAAAGTAGTTTCTTGTTGATCCCTGCATAGAGATCATTGCCGTAGTCCAGTTTGCTACTGATGAGGGCGTACGTGACCATTTTCTCGGTAGGGATACATTTGAATGATTTTTTGAGTATCTGGAGCGTGTTAAAACAGGCCGAGGATACGGCATTGATCTGGCAGTTCAACTTGAGCGATGACTCGAGTATGATGCTGAGGTTTTTTGCGTGGTCCTTTGGGGGTGGGTGAGTTTAGGAACTTGGGGGCTCACCAGGTGTCATCCCATATGGAGGGGGGGAGACATAGATGAAGATTTCTGTTTTCTCTGGTTTGCTTTTCATGTAGCTCTACTTCATTCAGGCGGCGGCAGCTTTCTTTCCTTCTTTGAAGCTGTGTCTGTTGATGTTGGGTTCTTTTGAGAGGGAAGGGATGCACTGGGTGTTGTTGGCTTAGGAGATGATGTTGAGTCCGTGGTTTCTGACGATGGTTGCGAGGGGGGCCATATAGTTGTTGAAGAGGGTGGGGCTGAGGGAGGATTCCTGGGTCACTCCACATCTAGTTTCTGTTGGGTCCGAGAGGTAGGGTGGGAGTCTAACTTGCTGCATTCTGCCTGTGAGAAATAAGCATATCCAGTCAAAGGCCTTTCTGCTGATGCATCGTCCTGGAGTCTGGTAGCTAGTGTGCAGTGGGAGTCAGTGTTGATGGCAGCTGAGAGGTCCAGCAGGATGAGGGCTGCCATTTGGCCCTGGTCGAGGAGGGAGCAGATGTCGTCAGTGGCTGCGAGTATGGCGGTCTCAGTGTTGTGGATGCTGCGGAATCCAGATTGAGAGATGTCCAGGACGTTGTTGATTTCAATAAAATTTGCTAGCTGGGCGTTGAGGGCCTTTTCTATCACCTTGGCTGCGAATGGAAGCAGGGAGATGGGTAGATGGGCACAAACAGGAGCAGACAGGCCCGCCCTTGACCAGGGTTTGCCTGGGTGCACCCAGCACAGTGGGTTTGTGGTCTTCTCTAAGAAGCACTTGGGGAGACTTGATCCTGCCCCAATCAGGTGCTGCTAGCCAGCGTCTCCTGGCGCAGTGGTGTGTGGGACAATTAGACCCCAAAACAAATAGCGTCTTTAGGAGATTTTTTGGTTTTGACAGGATTATTGGGATCAGGAAGTAATGCTCTCTTCTTTTGCTCTATAGATGTAGCACCTGGAGTCTTCCTGCTGGTAGGCTCAAAACAAAAGGGGAATAACGCATGTCAGTGAAAAGGTTCTCTAGTGTCTCTTCTTCAGCTCTGGCATACTCGCCTGACCTCTTTTTCTGGTTTCAAGTGACAAAACGCGCCGGCATGGTAAATGCAAATTTCCCCCGGTCTCCTTATGAGTCTGGTCCCCCTCCCTTGGGACTTATTTATACATGGTTCATAATTGATTAAGGGGAAAAAAAACAGAATTAAAGCTGAACTGTGCATTTTTCCAGTCTCCTCCTTAATGCATTTCTCTTAGTGCACGAGAAACAACAAACAAAATTAAAGGTGCATTTTCCGCTTGCTTATCTGCCTACGTGGTAAGTGCAGTTGAGTGGATAAGGGAAAGTATAAACAAACAAAAGTAAAGCAGTGCGACCCACCCTCTCACTCAGGGAATACCGCTCATTGCACAGAGGAAAATAAACAAACATAAGTGAAGCCACGCAGCCGCTTTTCCACCCGCTCACTCAGTGGCTTATTTATGGGCCCTTGCGCCACCGGTGCGTCACTTTTTGTGACGCACTAGCGGTGCAAAAATGCGCCATGTTGCGCCATATTTACAAAATGACAAATCTAGGTAGATGCGTCACTTTGTAAACCCCTGCGCCACATTATACCTGCACCAGGTATAATGTATGCAGGGCGGCGTTCCAGCACAAAAAATGGTCGTAGAAGTGACGCAGTTAAATCTATGAGATTTCACGGTGCCACTTCTAGGATGCCAATGCATCAATATTTTACGCCTGCCTCATGGCAGGCGTAAAACTGACGCAAGCGCATTTAACATGGGACGTGCCCATGCGTAAATGACCCATTGCTGGAGTTGCGTCACTTTTGTGACACACTTCAGCAATGCATCATTTTTGTACCTACAGATACGTCAGAAATACTTACGTATCTGTAGCTCTTTGCGACATGATGCGTCATACTGTAAATATGACGCATCATTGCTATTGCAAGGAGGGTGCAATGAAAAGTGACGCACCGCTGTTTTCACGACGCAGCGATGCATCACTTTTCATAAATGAGGCCCTCAGTGCACAATGCTGCGCAACTTCTTCCCCCTCCCACTTCAACCCCGGACCCTTGCACGCACCTGCAAAAACCACGCTCCTTCGACAGCATAGCTAGACCTAGTGCCACAACGGTGAGGTTCTCCTTGTCCGGGTGGAGTACTCGAAGCATCCCCTCCTCCCTCGGGGTGAGCTTCGGCATATGCCGGTCTCCGCGGCATATCAGGCAGGCAAATGGGCATATCCTCAGCTTGCATTGGTAAAAGTCAACATCAGATGCAATTGATACCACAATCGGCATATCTTTAGCGTAGGATATTGTAGGGAAATCCATAAGATCGAATATGTTTTGACAAGGCGGTGACATGGGTGCTAAATAGCGTTGGAGATAATGAGGATCCCTGAGGCACCCCACAGTGAAGCGAGAAGGAATTAGAGGTGTAGGATGGTCACAGCTGCAGCCCTGATCCTCACCCTCTCTAGCCAGTTGATAAGTACTAGATGGTTCACCGTATCAAACATAGCTGAGAGGTCCAGTAGGATCAGTGCAGCCCTCCCTCTCTTGTCCATATGCATTTGAACCTCCTTGGTGGCATTAACTAAGGCTAAGTGCTGCAGCCTGAGCCATGTTGTGAAGGGTCCAGAATGTTTTTAGCCTCAAAAAAGGCCATCAGGTCTTCATTTATGGGCTATTCTAACATTCTTGCATGGAGCGGTTAGACGAGAGATGGGTGGGTAGTTTTTAGCTTTTGCAGGATCCTGGTTTGGCTTTTTTAGAATATGACGTACCGAAGCCTTTGTTCATGCTACTGTAAAAAGCCCTGAAAGCAAGATGGACTGCAATAGTATTAGGAACCATTTGCATGACATAAGTAGGGAACGGAACCATAGGGGAACTAGATTTAGTAGTTTCCGGCAAGCTTTTTACACTTTATTCAGTCAACGGAGAGAAACTGTCCTAACATTCGATATATCATTTGGACTTTCGTGTTCTCATAAAACAAAGGAGCAGGAGAGATTAGCTATATGGTTTCCATTCTTATTAGCAAAAAACTACTCATAAATGCTGTTTACTTTCCTTTGGAAAAACTCAGCAAGTTGATTACAAAAAACGTGGTCAGGGAGAAAAAGTTCACTCTGGCCAAAATGTGAGATACCACCAGTGTGTGATTCTAGGACAGTGAACTGTCACTTCACAAGGAAATGTGAGAAAATACAGGCCATGTTTTGTGAACATCGACTGGAACACCGCAGGCTCTCTTCTAGGACAGGGGGCGCAAATGCTCCAGGGATGTGAGCACAATAAGGACACTGTGGTATCTCCCTCTTTCTGCCTCCCCCGGCGGCTCTGCGTGTGATGGTGCTGCCCGCGGTGACATCACTTAGAATGTCACCGTGACCAGCGTTCCGAGGCGAGCGCCGGGGACACTCTGAGGCGACAGCAGTTCGAGAGGCTGTGGCTGGGGTCACGGGAGTTTGTATCTTAGAATAAACTCTTCCTTGTTATTCACCACCCTGAGTACTGGCTATTATTTGGTGAATTCCACACTGGCGATGAGGGTGAAAGCCTCTCGTGACCTCAACACGCCCAGAGAAGCACAGCGGTCGGAAGGAGAGAAGATGAACAACAGCTGATTTGAGTAACCCAGCCGGCCGAAGGGGAAAGGCATTGAGTCTAAGTGAAACTGACTGCGACGCGAAGAGCTGACTGGAGTGAGAAGCGGCTCAAGGAAGGAACGTGTTGTCGACTCGAAGGAAGGCAGAGGGATCGTAGGTGCTCGGGGAGTAACGTGTGAAGTCTCCTTCTAACACACACCCTGGAGGTGAGGTACGCCTGTTTGTGGCCCTGCGCGCTGACCCCAGACCTTCCGCCCACGTTGTGTGTGTGGCGAGCCTCGATATCAGCAGCTGACAAGGTGAGGTAATCTCCCGGTTCTTGTCGGAGACTGCCAGCGGCCAGTAGTAGCGCCACAGGAGCTGAGACTGAAGGCGTGAGCCAGGCGCGTAGCTTCCAGCCCTTCATCTGAGACTTTCACTGCGCGCCCCTTCTATCAGCAACAGGGCAGCGTTGTGTGTTGACGCCACAAGAGGCGTGTGAAGACTGGTCTCTCTTGGTGAATCCTCCCTCCTCAGAGACCCCTGCTATAGTGGCGCGTGTCAATTGGCGCACAGATAGAGAAAGGTGAAGTGCAGAATTTCCTACCGCATGCATTTTATGAGAAGCAAAGCGCTTTGGGCCGCTGCTTGAAGTTAACTTGCCAGCGCTGCGAGGAAGTAAGGAGCGTTTAGGCGACACCACAGATCGTGTGTGAAACACCTGGAGGCCTCTAAGAGCGCGACCTGGGAGGGAAAGGAGCCTAGGAGCACAGTGGGACAGTGCTTCTCATTCAGGAAATCTAAGCCACATTCCAGAATGACTGTGGGTTCAACTGACAGCGCGGCGCTGGAAGTGGAAAAGCATTAGGAAGAGCAACTTGGTGAAGTGGCACTATTGAGAGCACAGCTTTGGGACGACCTTGATTGTGCACGGGTTCCGTGCTGAATAGTGCTCATCTTTATGCACTGTAGGATTCTGGTATTGTGTTTTGCATCCCCTGTGGCCTAACAGTGAATTGTCCTGCACTCGTGAAGGATTTGGTGGCGATTTTGACCTCCGTGGAGCAGTTGTAGTAGAATATGCACATTGGGAAAATTTAATCCCCCTGGGAGTGCTGTCCTGACAGACTGCGCCAAGAAAGCATAACTATCTTGAAACATTTAGAGCAAAACATTGAACTTTCGAGGGGCAGGCTTTACGCTTAGCACATTCAGCCCCAGAGTGAATGACTGTACAAAGAGAAAAAGGGGAAAGTTTTCACGCTGCATTTTGTAACTCCACCTCCCCCTGAGGGTTTTTCAATTTATTTACATAATTTCTGTGTTATCATAAGCAAGTTTCATCTTCTGCGTGTATGTGTTAGGAAGTGAGAGCTGCGCAGGGGTGGTTAGGCACTTCCCTCCCATTATAGTTGTCGTCACCGGTAGTTCCTCCTTTCCTAAGACACATTTATTTGGCACAGACTTCAGGTTCCCACTTTACGCAGCTAAGTTACAAGGTAGTCAGGTGCATTTTTGAAGGGTAAAGCTGCTCTCTGTCTATTGTGAAGTAAGCATGCAAAGTGTGACCCCTCCCCCCTTTTTCTTAACCAACCCAGGTGATCCCACCATCCTGTGGAAAAAATGGAAAAAAGTGTTCCTAAATTACGCTACTGTGTGTGGGCCCAACCTAGGACTAGAAAGGAAGGTTGCATTACTGGCCTATTACTTGGGCGCAGAGGGAGAGGAAGTCCTAGACCATCTCCCAGATTTAGGAGCACAGGAGGCAAGGGGTCTGAATGAATTTGAAGTTAGTCTAAAGAAGTTAGATTTACACTACCTCCCCAAGACCAGCACTATCATGGAGAGGTACCATTTTGGTAAGAGGGCACAGAAGGAAGGGGAGTCTATAGAAGACTTTGTGTCTGAATTGAGGAAGCTAGCTGCAACGTGCAAGTTTGGGGGAGCGAGCGAGGAGAGAATTAGGGATCAGTTTGTCTTGACC
Source organism: Lissotriton helveticus (assembly GCF_964261635.1). Lineage (NCBI taxonomy): Eukaryota > Metazoa > Chordata > Amphibia > Caudata > Salamandridae > Lissotriton > Lissotriton helveticus. Next base: position 169,316,305 of record NC_136073.1, read on the forward strand.
TGCAGGATGGAGCGGGTGCGTGAAGAGCTATGGCTTAAAGATGACCCGCCGTTGAGAGAAGTTCTCATCATAGCCAAGCAGGTAGAGCACATGTTGCAGTGCGTCAAGGAGATTAAGCAAGATGCAGGGGAGAAGAAGAACGATGACAAGACCAGTATCAGTGAGGTGGTGTCCGAATGTGAGACTGTGTCTGTAGTTAAAGGTCAGAAGGCAGTGGGCAAGGAACAGAAGGAAGGCAGGCCAGGAGGATCATTCAAAGGTACCTGCTACAGGTGTGGCAAACAAGGGCACCTAGCCAACGACAAGGAGTGTCCCGCCCTCAGATTCACTTGTAACAAGTGTGGTAAGAAAGGCCATTTTAAGCAATATTGCAAGAGTGGGCAGGGGGCCAGTAGACAGAGTAGAGACAGAACGAATGTGGTGTGCGACGAGTTTGTTGTGCAAGTACAAGAGTTGAAGGCGCCTGGTCTCAGAAACCCCATGTGTGCAGAGGTTGCAGCACAAGTTGATGAACATCAAATCGATAGTCCAAAAGACACCATAAAAGTAGGGGAGGTTGACCTAGAGGCATTGTTTGACTCCTGTTCTAGAATAACAATTATCAATGCCAAGGAGTTCTCACGTGTGTCTAAAGGAAAGATAACCTTGAAGAGGTTAGACCTGAGGCCAGGAGGGTATGCGGGGCGACCCATCTCCATGAAAGGATACTTTCTGAGTAAAATTGAGTACAGGAACAGGACCACTGTGTCTAAAGTATATGTATCTACTGTAGGAGACAACATTTTGGGGTGGCGAGCTCAGAAGGGTTTGGGTGTGTATCTCAATCCCAACAGCAATCCCCAGATTTTGATACAGGAGATACAAGAATGTGAGTCTGACATCACAAAAGGATTTGAAGAGGTGTTTAGGGAAGGGCTTGGGTGTTTGAAGAACTACTGTCACAAAATAAAATTGAAGGTGAATGCCAAGCCCGTTGTGGCAAAAGTTAGAAGACTCCCCATAGCCATTCAGGAGGAGGTCAGATCTGAATTGGAGAAACTGTGTAAGGCTGGAGTCATCGAACCTGTGGAAGCAACTGAATGGTTGGCGCCCATCGTGGCAGCGAAGAAGAAGGATGGGTCAGTCCGGCTCTGCATTGATTTGAGGGCACTCAATAAAGAGGTCGTCGTTGACCGATACCCCTTGCCGAACATCACCCAAATGATGAACATGCTAGAGGGTGCCAAGGTGTTTTCCACTCTCGATCTCACCTCGGCCTATTTCCAGATAAAACTTCACGAGGAGTCTCAGGAACTCACTGCTTTTGTGACACCCATGGGCGCTTACAAGTTCAAAAGGATGCCTTTCGGCTTAGTCTCGGCGGCTGCCGTGTTCCAAAGAATCATGGGCAACATCCTGAAAGGCATCCCAGGCGTCATGTGTTACCAGGATGACGTACTTGTTTTTGCAAAGAACCAAGTTGAGCATGATGAGAGACTGAGATGTGTGCTGAGGAGGTTTTTGTCCCAAGGCCTTACCGTAAAGAAGAACAAATGTGTTTTTAGCTGTGCAGAGTTGAATTTCCTGGGTCACAAGATAACGACAGAAGGCATACGTCCAAAGGCCGAACTGCAAAACACCTTCGTGAATCTGTCACCCCCCCAAAAGCAAAGACGAGATCAAATCTTTCATGGGGATGTTGGAGTTCTATGGAAAGTTCATAAGAAACTTGGCAGGCAGGACTTACGCCATCAGGCTATTGCTGAAAAAAGAAAACGAATTCAAATGGAGCCAGGAATGCCAGAGCGAGTTCGAGGATGTTAGGAGAGCCCTTGCCGAAGCCCCTAGCTTGAAGTCATACCTGCCCGGCCGGGCAACGATCCTCACCACTGATGCTAGTGCAAAAGGGTTGGGAGCTGTCCTCACCCAGAAAGGCGTGGAAGGAGAAGAAACCGTAGCCTTTGCATCAAGGTCACTCCAGAAGTCTGAGAACAACTACTCAGTCATCGAAAAGGAAGCATTGGCGGTATCTTGGGCTGTAGGAAAATTCAGAGACTTCCTGTGGGGTACGCAGTTCACCCTCCGAACCGACCACAAACCGTTGGTAGAAGTGTTCAGCAAAAAGGGTTTGGATGCCATCTCCAGCAGGATAAGGCGTTGGGTGGTCAGCCTCCAGGAGTACACGTTCAATGTCGAGTATGTCCCAGGAACGCAAAACCTTGCAGCTGACTGCCTGTCCAGACTTGTCAGTGGTGTAGAAGCAAGTGAGATGCGAGAAAAAACGGATGAAGAAGAAGAGGGACACATGGTTGAGAATGTCTGCACCATCCAGAAGGCGTTGGGTGAAGAAACGTGGAGAAAGGCACAGGAAGAGGACAGGATTATGAAGGAAATTTGCAGAAGAGTGAGGGATGGATGGAAGCACGGTGACAAACGAGATGAAGAACTACGGCCCTTCATGGCCGTTAAGGACGAGTTAACCATTGTCGACGGATGCCTGTTCAGGGGAACAAGGCTCGTGCCGCCAGCAGCTGTGAGAGACAACCTGGTCGAGATAGCACACGAAGGGCACTTGGGTTTTACCAAGACCAAGCAAAGACTCAGGGAGAGCTATTGGTGGCCGAACATGGACCTGGTCACCGAAAGGAGAATCAGGGAATGCATCCCGTGCTGCATTAGCGACAAGGTCTTGAAGCAACTGACACCACCCATGGTGTGTAGGCCGCCCCCGTCAGGACCATGGGACGAGTTGGCTTTAGACATCGTGGGCCCGATGTCTGGGGAGCTGCGGACACCTTACATCTTGGTGCTCGTGGATTTATATTCTCGGTGGCCAGAGATAAAACTCGTCAGTGAGGTCACGACAAAGACTGTCATCGGATTCCTACAGGAGGTATTTATCCGAGAAGGGCTCCCCAGCAACATCCTCACTGACAACGGAGTGCAACTATGCTCGAAAGAGATGGAAGACTTCCTAGAAGAAAGAGGCATCAGACACAAGCGATGCGCATTATACCACCCAGAAACCAATGGCATGGTCGAACGCTTTAACAAAACCATCAAAGAGAGCATCCAGCTGGCCAAAGCCAGTGGCATAAGTTGGAAAGAAGAGGTGTGGAGGCGTCTGGAAGCATACAGGTTCACGCCACATCAGACGACGGGCGTCACCCCGTTCGAATTGCTCCGCGCAAGGACACCCAACACTAAGCTTACCCCGGGGTGGATGGAATGGCACAAGGGGTGGTCGGACCGAACCAAAGAAAAGGATAGTCTGAGGAAACAGGAGCAGGCCATGAAGGTGAGGAAAGAAGGATACGACCAACGCAAGGCCACACGGGAGGTCGAGTTCAAAGTAGGTGACAATATCAAAATCAAAGCCCCCACAGGGAAGGCAAGCTGGTCAGAGTACAGCAGTCCCACCAAAATCACTAAACTTTTCAAGAATGCGGTCAAAACTCAAGAAGGGAAAATATGGAACCTAGGGAGAGTGGTCAGGTACCACCCTCCAGTGGAAGTCACTGAAGGTGCAAGGGAGGGGGAGAGTGGTCCCAGACTTGATAGTGGTTTCGCCATCAGGAGGCCGTCGGGTGTCTCTCACCCAGGCCACAGGCCCAACAGGAGAGTGACCAGACCTCCCAGGCACTTTGACCAATATGTAATGATGTAACTATTGCCATTCTGCCTAATGTAAGTTTTTTCCCTATTTCTGTTTCCTGCTCATTGTTCTATCTAATGTTTTCAATTTCTGCAGGGAAGGGGGATGTGTGGTATCTCCCTCTTTCTGCCTCCCCCGGCGGCTCTGCGTGTGATGGTGCTGCCCGCGGTGACATCACTTAGAATGTCACCGCGACCAGCGTTCCGAGGCGAGCGCCGGGGACACTCTGAGGCGACAGCAGTTCGAGAGGCTGTGGCTGGGGTCACGGGAGTTTGTATCTTAGAATAAACTCTTCCTTGTTATTCACCACCCTGAGTACTGGCTATTATTTGGTGAATTCCACAGACACCACATGGACTCTTCCCAGAGAAAAGGGACCAGTACTCTAGGGAGAACAGAAATCTACATAGGTTATTGCTGTACACAATGCACCAATCTTTCAGGGGGTAAGAAACTACTGCAACACCACAATTGACTCTTCCAGGACTAAGGACCGGCAGTGGGGGAAGGAACCTCAGAAACCAGTGGGATTGTGTGTGTGCACTCACATCTCAGGAGGCCAAAGGTACCAGAGAAGCCACAGCATCTCCAGGTTCAAAGTGAAGCAGTGCACAAAGGAATAAACAAGAAGACAAGACTTATTAACCCCTTCGACGCTCATGACGAGCTGGGCTCGTCATGAGGTAGCCTCCTCGCACGCTCATGACGAGCCCAGCTCGTCATGAATAATGGGTTTTTTAAAACATGAGCACAGGAGGGGAATTTCGCTAGCGCTCATGTGGTTAAGACTTAGGTTCCTGGATCTGGACAACATCCCTCCAGAGATAAGGCTCATCCCTTCAGTTATGTACTTTGGGAAAGAGCTACATATGCCTGACTTCAGGGTGCACGCTTACACCACCCTTATTGGACATCACTGCCCCATTTTCCCAAATTACCTCTACCATTGCATGGCAAGTAAGAATCTTCTGTACCAGTCTAGGGGCTTTCCTCTGACAAAGAACTGCCAATAACCACGTCAGGGCCATATGATCCAGACACAACCACTCTCAGGTTGTTCCATCTAGTCTGCTGGTTTAACTGACCTCTGGTCACCAGTAGACCTCTGGGTCTGTGTGCAAAGCCAACCTGTGATCTACGCACTGCGCGGTGGAGTCACAGAACCCAAGCACCACATTACCGGGGGACCTACGTCACTGTGTGATCTCAACTGCGTACAGAAAGCAGCAAAAACATGGTAAAGTTTGCAGTGTGGAAAGAGGTTGAAAAGAGCCAACATGCGCTGTAATCAGCAACGCAGAATTCCGAGTCTCCATGTTGTGACCCGTTTTGTCCTTTGACGATAACTTTGACCCTGGTTAATAGGGCAACGATGCACCAGGAAGTGTCAGCTTTACAGCAATGAACAATGGCCATACAACAAAACGTGCAGCACTCGGACTGCCCACCTGAGCATTCTTCTAATGTACAAAGACTTTTGGGTGGAAAAGCTCTGGTAAAGGAAAGCCTGTAGAAAAAAAAGTGTTAACAGGTGCCATTGTGCACAAAACTACACTGCAAAAGGCACTCCTACAGTGGGAAATTCTGCATATGTTTTTTTTTTCTTTTCTTCGGTTCAGTAGAGCGAACTGATCTTGCTATGTGGAGAAAAACCTGAGTGAATATACTTTGGGAAACATTGCTAACTTTTCATGGGCAAAGATTTTGAACTTTGTCCAAGATTAAAGAAAAGAAAACTTTACACACCCTCAAGTAGGCGTGAGTGCCTTCAATATGAACAAATAATGATCTAGAATAAACAGACTTTTCGTGGAACTCTTATGACCTTTTGTCCAGGCCGCACTGATTATTGATTCCCTGCCAAGCCCTTGACTCACTGCTCAAGTGCTCGATGACGGGTACATCTCCATTATATTAATTCGCACGTAGTGTGTTTCGAAACGCGGCCATGACGTACCTACACACCAAACAGCACGCGATTAAATCAGCCTTTAGCTCCGAGGTGTAAAATTAGCCCCTGTCCTTATGGATTTTCTGATTGGCGTGCTATTTATTGACTGCGTCATGCCTGGCATCTGAGAGCATTCCAAGATTCTCATTGGCCACCCACCTTTGGCCGCTAAGCTTGGGGTGCGCTCTAGACGCGCGCTCACCCTTTGGCCCTGTGCACGCGGAGGGCCAGGTGACGCGCTTCTGTACATTCCAAGTGGCACTTTACAGCCATACACGTGTTGCGTCATACGCCTTTTTATGGCCACCCTCTTGGAAGAATCACAGTTCAGAAGCCCTTGGGGTGGGGATTGTTGGCTCAGAGCTCGCCTATTTGGCGTAATCTATTGCATTCCCTCGCGACAGTGGAAATAATTGACTTCAGGGTCACAGATTAACTGAGCCACCTGCTCAAGGTGGGCGGAGCCAAGAAGAGTGGAATGTGAACACGCTGCTGCCATTGGCTGGTATTATCCTGATATTAGAACGAAAGCCATTTCCATGATGACTGCTTTGTTTTTTTGGGAATTGTGAGCCTAGTGTGTACCCCGTAACTTATTCATGTGAGCCCTCTTTGATCTCGGCATGAAGTTACAAAAATACACAATTAGGGAAGCAAAATAAATATGTAATTAACTCTATCATCTATATTCTACAGCGATAAGATTTGCCTAAATTAATCTGCATTGGTCTCCTTATTCTCATCATGTTATTATTTTATTGGTATTTTATTGGCATTGCTTTCGATTAGATTCCCACTTTGCAGAAAGAGAGTGCGGGTCTGAGCATGGTTTATGGACATGGAGCGGAAGCAGACAGACTGCAGATTCTCCCAATGCGCCCAGAGCAGGCAGAGCATGGAAACCTGCTAGTGCTTAATTTGAACAGGTGGTTGCCGGTGTGGACCACCAGTACCTATTTTTGGGGACCTGCACTTATTTGATTACATCATATATTCCTAGAGCAACTAATGGATAAACACACAATGGCGGAAGAAGCAGGAAGAGAAAGACGGTAAAACCGCCATAAATGGAGAAAGCAGGAACCTGTAATAGTGAAATAAAGTGTCAGGGAGCATCTGATAGGCGCTAGGAACAGGCCTGGGTGGATTTAAGACTACCAGCCTTGGTATTCAGCGCACTGACGTTTAATTGCAACAACTCCAGGCTTCTGAGCAGAGCTTTGGGCACCAGCACCAATGCTTTTGCAAGTTAAGCACTGCAACATGGCACTGGAAAGGAAGCATAGCAAGACCCGGACAGGCAAACATCAGACGCTAAGAGTAAAATATACTCACAAAGATAGGTAGTGGTGGTCTAAGACGGTCGCACATCCAGTTCTATTGAACGGTAGTCAGACAAAATATCGAAATTAAAATATCGATATACAATAATATCGATGTTTTAATATCGATGGTATAGTATATCGATGTGCCATAATATCGACAGACAGAATATCGAGATTAAGGTATGTATGTTAGTAATATCGAAATTTTGTTGTTTAGTGTTATGTATTTTATTTTGTTGTTTATATGTTTGCTAAATATGTTTAGAAATGTATGTTTGAAAATTAGTAATTTTGTTAACATTTTGCGTTTTAGTATTAGAGCGGGTTGTGGATTTATAGGGGAATAGGGTGGGAAGTAATTTAATAATAATTAATTTATTAATATGTTTGCAAATATTTTTAATTAATAATTAATTGGTAATTAATTAATATTAATTAGTTAATTAATTAATATATGTTTGTAAATATTTTTAATTAATAATTAATTGGTAATTAATTAATATTAATTAGTTAATTAATTAATATAAGTTTGTACATATTTTTAATTAATAATTAATTGGTAGTTAATTAATATTAATTAATTTTGGGTAAAGGAGTATTTTTAGGGTTCAGGGTCAGTTTTCAGTTCTTGGGTAAAGGGGTATTTTTGGGGTTCAGGGTCAGTTTTCAGTTTTTGGGTAAAGGGGTATTTTTAGGGTTCAGGGTCAGTTTTCAGTTTCTGGGTAAAGGGGTATTTTTAGGGTTCAGGGTCAGTTTTCAGTTTTTGGGTAAAGGGGTATTTTTAGGGTTCAGGGTCAGTTTTCAGTTTTTGGGTAAAGGGGTATTTTTAGGGTTCAGGGTCAGTTTTCAGTTTTTGGGTAAAGGGGTATTTTTAGGGTTCAGGGTCAGTTTTCAGTTTTTGGGTAAAGGGGTATTTTTAGGGTTCAGGGTCAGTTTTCAGTTCTTGGGTAAAGGGGTATTTTTAGGGTTCAGGGTCAGTTTTCAGTTTTTGGGTAAAGGGGTATTTTTAGGGTTCAGGGTCAGTTTTGGGTTTTTGGGGTACAGGGGTATTTTTAGGGTTCAGGGTCAGTTTTGGGTTTTTGGGGTACAGGCGTACAGGGTAAAAATAAAATACATTTAAATTTAATTTAAATCAATTAAATGAAATTAAAAAAAATAAAATTACATTAAATTATTAAGTTTTTAATTTATTTTAAATGTATATGTATTACTTTTAATTTTTTAATTATGTTTTAATGTTTTTATTTAATATTTGTTAAATTATATGTATTTTAACATTATTTTTACATTATTATTAATACATTTAAAAAAACGATATTTTTATTTTCGATATTTTTATACTACGATATTAAATTTTCGATATTTTTGTACTTACCTTTATGAAGATATGACTCCGATATTTTTGATTTCGATATTTTTGTGTCGATATTTGTGTATGTCGATATTCGGTCTGTCGATATTATGTCATACAACCCTATTGAACAGTATGAAAGATGTATATATTTTAATACACAAGGCTCCCAAATGTTACGGTGCCAGTCAAGGTATCAGGATCATCCCACTACCAAGGATGTCATAAATACCTGCTATCAAGTATGTTCTAGACAGTTTATACCTCGGCACTCTGATATTTTTCACTATTACCAATTAAGGTGCATTAGATATTATATTGCGAAAGATCTAATCTTGTCAAGTATATCTTAATTATGAAAAAACGCAAATTGTATTTAGAGGGACAACATACATGCAAGGAATTCCAAATAAAAAAGGAAGAGAACATCTAACAAATTAGTATTTGATCTTGTTTTTGTGTTTAATACCTTGGTACTAGACACTATTGTATGATGGTAAATACAATGCTGGTATTCACATTTGTGACACTACTATGTTTTCAAGAAGCACAAATTGTGTACATCAAAAACATTTTTTCAATAAAGACATTCATAACCATTAGAACAATTTTGTTAAGACTTATTTTGACACTACAAAAAAGGAGAAAAATGTTAAGCGGCCACGTTGGGGGTCCTTGTCCAACGGCCCTCCAAATCGTAATGGTCACTAAAACAGCCGATGACAGCCGACAAGTGTTTCGTTACTTTTTCTGTAACTTATGTAATATAATATCTAATGCACCTTAATTGGTGATAGTGAAAAATATCAGAGTGCCGAGGTATAACCTGTCTAGTACATAAGAGTAAAATATAGGCAATGCGGAAGGAAGCGCGTCTTATCCTTAAGGGCCCAGCCTCACCACATCTAAGAAGAAGTCACTCTAAACCTAATGACAAAGTCCTAAGAATAGAGCATTAGCAGACCTATGACAAGAAATGTACAACCCCGTTAGACCTATTAAAAAGACCTACGGACAGAGTTTTGCCAATCCTTCGCGAATTACCTTCTGGCACTAAGGGGCCTATTATGATTGCGGTTTTTACGCATCCTCCGGGCCGGCGGAAGCCACCGCCGGCCCGGAGGATGCAGAAAAACCGCAGGGGACCCACCAAAGACCCACCGCCACATTAGGATGGCTGGTGGGTCCTGGTTTCCCCCCGCAGCTTTTCTGCCGCGGTTGGCTTACAACCGCGGCGGAAAAGCTCTAATATGGTGGCGGTGTCTCTCAGACACCGTCCGCCATATTAGGAAGGGCTTTAAAAAATGCTTTTCCGTGGCGGGTTTTCCGCCGTGGAAAAGCATGTGTAACTTCACTGCGGGGGCCCGTTGCGGGCCCCCTAGGTGAAGGGGCGTTGGGGATGCACATGGGGGGTACCTATGGTACCCCCCTGCATTTGTATGCAGAAATCGGCAGGCACCACACGGTACCTGCCGCTTTCTCCATACAAATGCAATGTATGCATTTTTACCATTGTGGCGGATGCAGCTTGAAGCCGCGCCCGCCGCAATGGTAAAAATAGAGGATGTGACCGCCAGGGTGGCGGTCACATCCTAATTGCACAGGAGGGAACTCCGCAGGCAATGCAGAGGTTCCCTCCTGCTCTATGGTGGCAGACGGACTCAGGTCCATCCGCCATCATAATCGGCCCCTAAGTGTGAAGTCTAGAGAGGACCTCTCAACCCAAGGTCAGATCATCAGCTCATACAGAATAACAGCTTTTGCCCCAAGGAAGAGGCATTGCCCATACTGTAAGGAGAGGTTTCTATCCCTTAGTCTGAGCCTTGGAAGTCCCATGAGTAGGATCTTTTAAACCAAGGGGCGCAGTCTCAAAGGACCTATAAGAAAGCCATTCTAGCCACTGTCAAGGGCTGAACACAACAAAGGTCTGTTAAGTTTCCTTCTTGATTTCCTAAGGAAAAGGCGACTCTTCCCAGTAGCCACAGTGCCATTTTGCACTTAATAGCACACATGAAAGGTGTCTCATGTCTCCTAAAGAGGCTCCAGAACAGAAGAAAATCATCACACTGCCTGAGTGAGCTATATGTGGACATTCACCCTCTGCCCATGGACAGCCTCCCGTGAGCTCTCAGGACAGATGTCAAACAATCAATCAATCATTCATTTGTAGATCGCACTACCCACCCGTGAGGGTCTCAAACCGCTGAGGGGGGAGGGTGTGCTGCTACTGCTCAAACAACCAGGTCTTGAGAAATCTCCTGAAGGTCAGCAGGTCCTGGGTCTGTTGCAGGTGGATGAGGAGGGTGTTCCATGTCTTGGCGGCGAGGTGGGAGAAATATCTGCCGCCGGTGGTTGTTCGATGGATGCGTGGAACAGTGGCAAGGGCGAGGTCAGCGGAGCGAAGCTGGCGGTTCGGGGTGTAGAAGGTCAGTCTTTTGTTGAGGTATGTTGGTGCAGTGTTGTGGAGTGCTTTGTGAGCATGGGTGAGGAGCTTGAAGGTGATCCTCTTGTTGACGGGGAGCCAGTGCAGGTCTCTCAGGTGGGCAGTCATGTGGCTGTGATGGGGGATGTTGAGGATGAGGCGAGGGGAGGCATTCTGTAAGCGTTGAAGTCTTCTCTGGAGTTTGGCCGTGGTTCCCCCGTAGAGGGCATTGCCATAGTCCAGCCTGCTGCTGAGGAGGGCTTGGCTGACCATCCTTCTGGTTTCGGTGGGGGTCCATCTGTAAATATTGCGAAGCATGCGGAGGGTGTTGAAGCAGGAGGAGGAGACGGCGTTGACTTGCTGGATCATTGATAGTGTTGAGTCCAGGATGAAACGCAGGTTGCGTGCGTGGTTGGTGGGTGTCGGTGCAGCTCCCAGTGTGGTCGGCCACCAGGAGTCATCCCAGGCTGAGGGGGTGGAGCCAAGGATGAGGACCTCTGTCTTGTCAGAGTTTAGTTTCTGGTGACTTTTCTTCATCCATTCTGCGACGGTCTTCATTCCTACGTGGAGGTTGGTTTTGGCAGGGTGGCAGGGTCCTTGGTGAGGGAGAGGATCAGCTGGGTGTTGTCGGCATATGAGACGATGGTGAGGAAGTGCAATTGGATGAAGTTGGCGAGCGGTGCCATGTAGACGTTAAAAAGGGTCGGGCTGAAGGAGGAACCTTGGGGTACGCCTCAGTTGATCTTGGTGTCTTCGGATTGGAAAGGGGGAGGCGGAATCTCTGGGTTCTGCCGGTGAGGAAGGAGGTGATCCAATCCAGGGTTTTTTTGCGGATCCCTGCATCGTGGAGGCGTGAGCGTCAGGTGTGGTGGCAGAAAGTCGAAGGTGGCCGAGAAGTCCAGGAGGATGAGGGCTGCGGTTTTGCCGCTGTCCAGCAGGGCCCTGATGTCGTTGGTGGCGACGATGAGGGCGGTTTCGGTGCTGTGGGTGCTGCTGAAACCAGATTGAGACAAGTCCAGGATGTTGTTCTCCTCTAGGAAGTGGGTCAGTTGCCTGTTGACAGTCTTCTCGATGACTTTCGCTGGGAAAGGGAGCAGGGAGATGGACCGGAAGTTCTTGAGGTCCTTTGGGTCTGCCTTGAGTTTCTTGAGTAGGGCATTGATTTCGATGTGTGTCCAACTCTCTGAGAAAGTGGAGGTCTCAAAGGAGTTGTTGATGATCATCCGGAGATGGGGTACGATGATGGAGCTCACTTTGTTGAAGATGTGGAGGGGGCAGGGGTCAGATGGCGATCTGGAGTGGATGGTGTTCATGATTTAGATGGAGTTATCATCGTTGACGTGGTTCCAGGAGAGCAGGAGGCCAGTGTGGTTGGGGAGCGGTGATTCAGAGGTGTCGGTGGCTGGCGGAGGGGTCTGGGTGTTAAAGCTGTCATGGATGTCTGCGATCTTGCAGTGGAAGAAGGTGGCTAGGGAGTCACAGAGGTCTTGCGACAACGGGATGTCTTTGGAGCTGGAGCTAGAGCAGGGGTTTGCGAGTTCTTTCACAATGTTGAAGAGTTCTTTGCTATTGTGCACGTTGCTATTGATGCGTTTCTTGAAGGAGGTCCTTTTGGCAGTTGGAATGAGTTGGTGGTATTTGTGGCTGGCATTCTTGAGGGCTGCGTGGTTGTCCGGTGTCTGTTCGTGGCGCCACTTCTTCTAGATGTGACATTATGTCTACATTTTTGTTTGAAGTTCCTAGCCTTTCAGGATGCCACTGAAAGAAACAAGGATCAAGCAAGAAAGAAGAACATAAGAACTATCTTCCATGGATGAATCCAGCAGGAAGTTTTTTCAGGAGTCCCAATGCAGGTAGGGATTATTGGCCCCAAAGTGTGACAATCAGAGCCTGTGAAAAACTGGCGACCTGAGGCTGCATTATAAATGCAGCGCATTTTCTATCATGCGCTGGGCGCAACTTTGAAGAGGTACACAGAGCACAATGAAGGAAAATGTGTCATATTATAATGAATGCACTGCCCTCAGGGCAGCCGCGAACTGGCGTTGACCTGGGGGAAGTGCATTCATGTGAAAAACGGAGCAGTTGCCTTAAAGCTGCTTCGTGTTTTCACCGTGCAGGCGCTACCTGCCTTCACTTTTAAAGGGGATTAGCGATCCCCTTGCAGGCGGGTGCAGTCTCTGACTGCATCAGCCTACAAAGGGATGTCTGGGGAGGTACATATTACCCCTTTCCCCCTTCAAAAGGCTGCTAATAGGAAGCGCACTGACAGCATGTCACCTTTTAGGTGGCATGCGGTCAGTGCGTCTCCTGAGAGGTTCTTTGCCTCCGGGCCCGCATCTGTAATACGGCGTGGGTGCAGAGGCAAAGGGATTCCCTCATTTGCATGGGGCATGCCCACATGCAAATAAGTTAATGCCCCCTGAAGATAGCGCTGGCGCTTTCTGTGTGCCAGGAAAAAGGGGCTGCAGAAGCGTCTGCGGCCCCTTCTGTAGTAACAAAGTGCCCCGGGGAGCGCAAAGCAGGCGCCCCTGGGACACTTTGTGCAATACAGCCCCAGGTGCTTAACTTTACTGTTGGCTTGAAATATGAGCACAAAAAGCAACTTTAGCTCGGTTTACCAGTCCAAGGATTACTCAGGGAGTTGGTGTGGGGCTAGAGACTTCGAACTCAAAAGATATCAGATAACAAAAAATGACTGCCCAGTCAGTACTTTACTCTATAAAAGGAAGTACTATATTGCTACTCCGCACACAATAATATTACTATACACAATCCACAGAGGGAATTCATCAGTGATAATAAGGGTACCAGAACCCTCAGTGATCTGGGGCACAGTCTTTAGTGGTAATGTGCAATACACCTCGGCCGCGCAAGAGGAATCTCAGTGGGATCAGAAGGGCAGTCCTTGTGGGTCAGCTTACTCACTCATTAGTGTTTCAATCCAATTAAATGTACACTATTTCCTCACTTATGTAGGGGCAATGTCACAGTATCTTTCAATCAGTGATGAAAAGGTCTTTTCAGAAAGCAGGCAGTCCCTCCAGTTGTTGCTGATTAGCGTGGGTGGTGCTGCCTCTAGTGGTGTGCATGGACCACCAAGCAGGGATGTCGTAGTTCTCACTCCAGCCCAACCAACGTGGTTGTGCTTTGCGAAGAGGGTGCAATGTCTGCTCTCACAAATGTATTGGGAGCACCAGTACCCATTGAAAGCAGTCTGCACAGGGCTGCAGTGCTCTCTGTTTCAGAATATTACTGCTTGGGCTCTTCCTTAGGTCCAAGACCCAAATGCAAGCCTGATGCCCCACCACAGGTTGCCGTAGTGAATACTTGTCACTAGTGTAGGCTTCTCCACTGGTGGCGATCTTATTTCTCATTTGTAAGTTGCTTCATAGTCCTAAAGCGAACAGCGGTTGAAATTCCCTAATGCCTATATGCTTCTAGTTTTTAGATATTCACAATCAAACTCACACCTTGTTGAGTTCCCAACACCCTGCAACTCAGGAGACCATGCAGCCTAGGCTGGCCGGCACTTCAGAAACCTTGGATCTCACCCATTGCCTTTCTCCAGCAATGCACCACCAGTGTCCCTCCTGATCTGTCAGTCAACTCACGGTTCTGAAGCAGGACCAAGCTAGCCTCTGTGTCAACTTTCTCCGGGTTACTAATCCAGAGGAGGGGAGCTGGCAGTAGGTGCTCACACCCAAGAGTTCAAAAGAATCTCCCAGTTGCCAACCACAGCCTTATGGTGAGGAAATCTTGGCACACTTTCTTGACGTTTCTGCCCCATTCTTATACCAAAATTGCAAGCCGCAGTTTTGTATTTCAACTATCACTTCTGAGTCCCATTCTGGACTATTCTCCCTTATTGCCTCTTCCACTTGGACTGGTCCAGTCAGGGTCTTTTTCATGAAATGTGAGCAGGAAGGTGGGGTGGAAGTGGGTGCCTACTGAGAGTACCAATCCAAAATCCTGGAATAAAGGCAGAGAAAGCTGCAATGAGGCTAGATGTGTGAAGGATCAGTTGGAGAGTGTTAGAACCGGGGTCTCTAGTTGGCAGGGGTATGCACCCTAGTCCAAGAAGGGACCACCGCTTCTGACCTGGTAGCTTGGCGCAGAGCAGCAATGGCGTAACTTCAGAGGCAATGTGTAAAGTATTTGTGCAACACACAACGGCGATGACACAGTAAAAACACTCACAAAAGGAACACCACACCAGTTTTGTATAAGAATAAGAATTTATTTATCGAAAAATTATGCGAGAACCAAAAGCAGGTAAATCCAGCTCCAGGCAAGATCAATAATAAAAAGGATTCCAGTTTCCAAGCAAGATCAATAATCAATAAGAATGAATCCAGTTCCCAGGCCTGATCAAATCACCAAAAGCTCATGTGTCCCAAGGGCTCCTGCTGGTAATGTCTTTCTCACAGTGTCCTTGAATGGCAAAAGTTCACTTGAGGTTGGTTCTTATGGTCAAAATTCACTGTGGGAAGGTTCTTAGGCCAAAGTTCCCTTGTAGCGTAATAAGTGTGCCTCTCATAGAAATGATGTTCCCAGCCAAGCACAAAGCTCACACTCCAGGTACCCGGACAACCCGCACCCCGCCCCCTCACAGCAGCCTGCTTGCACTGAGGCGTTACCTGGGGTGGTGGTTGCGGGCGCGGGTGCGAGGCTCCTCTCCCCCTGGGGCCTTGGGCTCAGCAGGCGCTGCACGGGTGGGGGTCACAGCAACACAGCGCTCCTTTAGCCCAGCGCTTAACAGTGCCTCCAAGTCCTGGGCAACGACGAAGCCTCCTGCCACACAGCGCTTCGCTTCTCAGCGCTACACAGCGCGCTCCGGTCCCAGTGGCGGTGACCTCAGGGCCAGTTTCAGTCGGCTTGCGCCAGAAGCAGAGGCAATCACAGAGCCCTCGGGAGGATCACGGGGCAAGCAGTGCTGAGGGCAGGCACAGCGTTGAAGGGCAAATCTTGAGTGTTGTTGCTGTTCCAAAGGGCAGTCTTTAAAACGCTGTGGTCCAAGGACAGGTAGTTTCCTTTAGCTTAAAAGGGTGCAGTCCCAAAAAGGCAATCTTTAAAAGGTTGAAGATTCTTTAAAATGTGGTTCAAAGAAAAGTAGTTCCTTTGGGATGTTGTGGAGACACTCTGGTGGTGATGATGCAGTTTCCCATGCAGGGCAGGATCAGCAGACAGTAGGGCAGCTCAGCAGGTTGTGGGGCAGCAGTTCCTTGGAGCAGTCAGCCTCCTTCCCAGTGGCAATCCTCTTGCGCAGCAGTCCTCACTCCAGCAGGGATTCTTCCAGGTCCAGCAGTGTAACAAGAATGTGAGGCCAGGACCCTCCCTTATATATCTTTTTAGTCTAGGGGCTAGAAAGTGATGGAAGTCTCTGGAAGGGTCTGGGGCAGGGGCTTCTGGAAGAGTCCAGGGAGTTCTGGTATGTTCCTTGCCTTCCCTGACCTAGCTGTCAAAGTGACGAGAGACAGGCCGTTATGGCTACAGTGGACAGCCCATCACAGCTCATCCCAGGGAAGAAGATGTGAATCACTACTCCCACCTCCCAACCCAGGCAGGCTATCAGTATGCAGAGGGGAGGGGGGAGTCTGCAGCCTAATCTAAGTATAGGCAGGAAAAGGTCCCCTTTATAAAAGTGGGATCCCTAGCCTAGTAGTGCCCAAACCCTATATATCATTGGAAAGGGTTCCCCGCCCCGAATCCAACAAGACCAAACATGACAGACTTATTAGGTCCCTGTCAGAAGTTATCCCATAAGGGGAGGTTCCCAATGTTAGCCTATGGAGGATTAAGCCTTACAGCTGTAGCAGTGGCTTGTGGCAGACTTGCCAGTCTCACAAAGTTTTAGGGGAGAGCACCTGCACCTCAGCACTGTTTAGCAGTGGTGAGGCGCCCAGAGTCCTAAGTCCAACAAAAGGTGAGTTAAAAATGGGAGGCAAAGGGCAAAAAGGTAGGGGAAGACCATCCCATGGCTGACAGGTGCAACACGTGTCCCCCCCAGCTGAAAGTGGGGAGAACTACCCAACCTCTAGGGAGTTCTCATCACTAAGGCGGAAAAACCTAGAGAGACCGTCAGCATTGGCGTGGTCTACTCCGGGTCTGTGTTCCACCCTGAAGTCCATCCCCTGTAGGGAAATGGACCACCTCAACAATTTGGGATTCTCGCCCCTCATTTGCATGAGCCACTTCAGGGGCCGGTGGTCAGTCTGAATCAGGAAGTGGGAGCCAAACAAGTATGGCCTCAGCTTTTTCACAGCCCAGACCACTGCGAAGGCTTCTCTCTCTATCGCACTCCACCGCTGTTCTCGGGGGAGCAGCCTCCTGGAGATGAAGGCTACTGGTTGGTCCCTTCCCTCCTCATTGAGTTGCGAAAGTACCGCCCCTATGCCATGCTCTGAAGCGTCCGTTTGGACAATGAACTCTTTGGAGAAGTTAGGGGCCCTGAGCACAGGAGCGGTGCACATGGCCTGCTTTAGAGAGTCAAAGGCTTTTTGGCAAGCCTCTGTCCAGATCACTTTTCTAGGTTGTTTCTTAGAGGTTAGCTCAGTCAAGGGGGCCACAATAGTGCCATACCCCTTGACAAATATGCGGTAGTATCCTGTGAGGCCCAGGAATGCCCTGACCTAGTCTGTGTTTTGGGAGGCTCCCAGGCCAGGATGGTTTCTATCTTGGCCTGTAGGGGCTGCACCTTGCCCCCGCCCACCAAGTGTCCTAGATAGACTACCGACCCCTGCCCTATCTGGCATTTGCTAGCTTTGATAGTCAGGCCTGCCTGCTGCAGAGCCTGAAGCACTTCCTGGAGGTGACCCAGATGGTCCTCCCAGCTGCTACTGAAGACAGCTATGTCGTCCAGGTAGGCAGCAGAGAAGGCCTCTAAACCGGAGAGGACCCGGTTCACCAGCCGCTGGAAGGTGGCAGGAGCGTTTTTCAGTCCAAAGGGCATCACTCTAAACTGGTAGTGGCCCTCTGGGGTGGAAAAGGCGGAACTCTCTTTAGCTCCATCTGTTAGGGCGATCTGCCAGTACCCCGACGTGAGGTCAAAGGTACTCAGGTATCGGGCAGCCCCTAGTCGGTCAATGAGCTCATCCGCCCTAGGGATAGGATGAGCATCAGTCTTGGTCACAGAGTTCAGTCCCCTGTAATCCACACAGAACCTAAGTTCTGGTGTGTTGCCCGGTGGGGCAGCTTTTGGTACCAGAACCACCGGACTGGACCAAGGGCTGTTGGAGGGCTCTATCACCCCCAATTCCAGCATCTTAGTGACCTCACTCTGGATGCTGGCCTTCACCTTATCTGACAACCTGTAAGACTTGGACTTGACAGGGGGGCTGTCTCCTGTGTCCACATCATGGGTACACAGGTGGGTAATCCCAGGGATAAGGGAAAACACTGAGGCGAACTGCCCCAGGACCTGGCGACAGTCCCTCTGTTGCTCAGGAGTCAAGGATGGGGAGAGGACCACTCCCCCCACCGATCCATCCTTCTCTTTGGAAGCAAAGAGGTCCGGGAGAGGTTCACTTTCCTCTTCCTCGGCCCCATCAGTCACCATCAGTAAGGTGAGCTCAGATCTCTCATGGTGGGGTTTGAGGCGGTTGGCGTGTAGCACCCTGTGGGGCTGCCTGGGGGTCTTAAGGTCCACTAGGTAAGTGGCCTTACCCTTCTTTTCCAATATCTCATAAGGGCCAGTCCAGCGATCCTGGAGGGCACTAAGCTCCCCAGGCTCCATGACCCACACCTTCTGTCCAGGTTCTAGCTCCACAGGGTGAGAGTTCTGGTCATACCATTCCTTCATTACCGCCTGGCTGGCCTCTAAGTTGTCAGAAGCTTGTTTCCACAACTTAGCCATTTGGCTACGTAAGGCCAGCATGTAGCTCACTACGTCCTGGGGAAGCCTCCTTGGAGTCTTCTCCCACCCATCCTTCACTAAACTGAGAGGTCCCCTAACAGAGTGACCGTACAAGAGCTCGAAGGGGCTGAAACCCACCCCCTTCTGCGGTACCTCCCTGTAGGAAAACAGCAAACAGGGCAAGAGGATGTCCCACTTTTTCCTCAGGCCGTCAGGCAGACTCCTGATCATGCCCTTTAGGGTCTTGTTAAATCTCTCCACGAGACCATTGGTCTGTGGGTGGTAAGTGGTGGAGAACTTATAAGTAACCCCACACTCCTTCCACATGGCTTGCATGTAGGCAGACATAAAATTGGTACCCCTGTCGGACACCACCTCTTTGGGGAAACCCACTCTGGTAAAAATCCCCATCAGGGCCCGTGCCACTGCAGGTGCAGTGATGGTTCTCAGAGGAATAGCCTCTGGGTACCGGGTGGCGTGGTCCACCAGAACCAGGATAAACCTGTGACCAGAAGAAGTCGGTGGATCCATAGGCCCAACAATGTCGATGCCCACCCTCTCAAAGGGGGTGCTAACGACAGGTAGTGGTTCCAGGGGAGCCTTCAGCTTAGCCCCTGTTTTCCCACTAGCTTGGCAGGTCAGACAGGTCCTGCAGAATGTATCTGAGGAGATCCTCATCTGCGGCCAATAAAAATGTGGGACAAGCCTAGCAAAGGTCTTGTCTTGGCCCAAGTGTCCTGCCAATGGGATCTCATGAGCCAATTACAATAGAAATGCCCTGTAGCACTGGGGGACCACTAAGGCCCTTGATGACCCATGCACAGGAGCCTTGGGCTCACTGTAAAGGAGCCCATCCTCCCAGTAAATATGATACTTTGCGTAGGCATTGCCTGCTGCTTGGGCTTCGGCCTGTCGCCTCATGCCCTCAAGGGTGGGGCACTCCTTCTGTGCCCGGCAAAACTCCTCCCTGGTGGGCCCTCCTTCCACCTGCCATCCTGCAGGGGTGGGTAGGTCCCCCAAGGGAACAACGTCCCCCTCCGTGGACTCCGGTGCGACCTCCTCAGGTGCCCCATCCATCTCACGGGGTGACTGCCCCGGGGCAGGCGTCCCACGCCCTCGGTCTCCTCCCCTCTTAGCAGCTGGCTGTGCCATTTTCCCAGGCTCCAGCCCTGGTTGACTCCCTTTCCGGGCAGCCATAGACCGTGTGGTAGCACAAATCCACTCCGGCAACACCAGCATCTCCACATGCGCTTTGAGCTCTACCTCCTTCCAGGCAGTATGCTCTAAGTCATTCCCTAACAGACAGTCCACTGGCATGGCAGGGCTCACAGCAACTCTTAAAAGGCCTGAAACCCCTCCCCACTCAAATGGAACCTGTGCTATGGGATAGTGACCCCCCCTGTTGTCAGCCATCACAACTGGATGGACTGCATCGGGAATTATTTGCTCTGGGGACACCAGCTGACTCCTTACCATACTCATGCTGGCACCTGTGTCCCTCAGGGCCTCCACCCCCGACCATTGAGGGTGACCCACTGCCTATACTTGGTAGTATTTGAGGGCACATGGACCTTAGGAACCATCTCACTGTCTCCCAGAGACACTAGGACAAGCCCTGCCCCCTCACTACCATCATCTAGGGACAGCTTTTCCCAAGCGCTACACTAGCCACCCTGGGGGTTTTACCTCCAGTGGGCTGTGGTGCTCTCTTGTGACACTTGGGATTCCCCTTGTAGTGTCCAAGTTCACCACATTCGTAGCACCGGACAATTCTGGGCTGCTGACCTTTGTCAGGATAAGTGGGCTTCTGGTGGCCAGATTGGGGCTGGGACCCAGACCCTTTCCCTTGCGAATTATTTTGGGGGCCTTTGGAGAACTCTTTCTTTTTGTCTTCCCCCTCTTTCCTCTGGTGGGAACCCTGACCACCCCTTTGGGAGTCCCCCCAGAACCCTTGTTGGACACCCTGGTACTGACCCAGGTGTCCGCCTCCTCCACAAGCTTCCTAGGATTGGTCAACTTGCGGTCAACCAGGTGTTGGCGCAGCTCTGGAAAACATTTCTCTAGAAGGTGCTCTCTTAAAAACAAGTCATACAACCCTTCATAGTCATGCACATTGCTGCCCCGCACCCAACCATCTAAAGCTTTACTAGCGTAGTCCAGGAAGTCTACCCAGTTCTGTGTGGGAAGTTTGTGGCTATTCCTAAACCTCTGCCTATACCTCTCAGGGGTAAGACCGAACCTCTTAAGCAATGCGGCTTTCATGACAGAATAGTTAGTCTGGTCTTCCTTCTCTAGGTAAAGGAGTGTGTCCCTAACATCTGGAGGTAGGTACTTATACAAACCACCCCCCCAATAACTCTCTGGGACCCCATGGGCTCTTAAAGACACCTCATAGGCGGCTAACCACTTATCAATATTATCCCCCACCTTAAAACTGGCCATCACATCTTTAGGCATAAAGACCCTGGACTCACGTGAAGCTTCCATAGGTACGCTGCCACCATTCTTGTTGCTGTTGGCCCCTACTTCTAGGGTCCGGATTTCCAGTTCCTTCAGGCTGAGCTCATGGGCAAGTTCTTTTTCCCGCATAGCCAGTCGCTTGTTCTCGCGATCCTGCTCCATTGCCCACCTTTCTCTTTCCCGCTCTTTCTCCAGCTTGGTAAGCTCCAACCTGAGCTGTCTCTCCTCCCTCCTGTCCTCCAGGTCCTCTAAGGACAGGCTCTTCACTGACACACTACTGCCTGCCCTGGAAGGTACCCTTGTTCCTGGTAACAAATTACCATTTCCCGCCAAGTGCAGTAGGTCAAGATTTCCTGTGGTGTCGTTCTCCGGTCCTTGCCCGTCCCCATCTCCTTCTGGGTGGGCTGTTACCCATGCTCTCAAGGCTTTCTGAAGCTCTGCATTCTTGGCGCTTCGCTTGAAGGGCACCCCTTTCTCCTCGCAGAATTCCTTGAGTTGTGCCACTGTGTAAACTTCCAGATTGGCCAGCTCGAATTCCATCTTGCTAGGTAGGGCCTCAGACGTTTGTAGAGAAAACCAAATGGGACTTAGGCAAAAGGACTTTTAAAAAGAGAACCCAGTCAGGGAGAATTTAAAAAAAAATTCAAAAATGCCACTTGCAGAGGGTAGACAAAAATTCAGTAGAGTCAGGTGTAGGGTTGCGGTGTACACTGCGTCGCTGCGTGGTGTTACACAAGCACAAGTCCTATCCCACCGCTCGATCACCAATGTTAGAACCGGGGTCTCTAGTTGGCAGGGGTATGCACCCTAGTCCAAGAAGGGACCACCGCTTCCGACCTGGTAGCTTGGCGCAGAGCAGCAAAGGCGTAACTTCAGAGGCAATGTGTAAAGTATTTGTGCAACACACAACGGCGATGACACAGTAAAAACACTCACAAAAGGAACACAACACCAGTTTTGTATAAGAATAAGAATTTCTTTATCGAAAAATTATGCGAGAACCAAAAGCAGGTAAATCCAGCTCCAGGCAAGATCAATAATAAAAAGGATTCCAGTTTCCAAGCAAGATCAATAATCAATAAGAATGAATCCAGTTCCCAGGCCTGATCAATAATAAAAAGGATTCCAGTTTCCAAGCAAGATCAATAATCAATAAGAATGAATCCAGTTCCCAGGCCTGATCAAATCAGCTCATGTGTCCCAAGGGCTCCTGCTGGTAATGTCTTTCTCACAGTGTCCTTGAATGGCAAAAGTTCACTTGAGGTAGGTTCTTATGGTCAAAATTCACTGTGGGAAGGTTCTTAGGCCAAAGTTCCCTTGTAGCGTAATAAGTGTGCCTCTCATAGAAATGATGTTCCCAGCCAAGCACAAAGCTCACACTCCAGGTACCCGGCCAACCCGCACCCCGCCCCCTCACAGCAGCCTGCTTGCACTGAGGCGTTACCTGGGGTGGTGGTTGCAGGCGCGGGTGCAAGGCTCCTCTCCCCCTGGGGCCTTGGGCTCAGCAGGCGCTGCACGGGTGGGGGTCACAGCCACACAGCGCTCCTTTAGCCCAGCGCTTAACAGTGCCTCCAAGTCCTGGGCAACGACGAAGCCTCCTGCCACAGCGCTTCGCTTCTCAGCGCTACACAGCGCGCTCCGGTCCCAGTGGCGGTGACCTCAGGGCCAGTTTCATCGGCTTGCGCCAGAAGCAGAGGCAATCACAGAGCCCTCGGGAGGATCACGGGGCAAGCAGTGCTGAGGGCAGGCACAGCGTTGAAGGGCAAATCTTGAGTGTAGTTGCTGTTCCAAAGGGCAGTCTTTAAAACGCTGTGGTCCAAGGACAGGTAGTTTCCTTTAGCTTAAAAGGGTGCAGTCCCAAAAAGGCAATCTTTAAAAGGTTGAAGATTCTTTAAAATGTGGTTCAAAGAAAAGTAGTTCCTTTGGGATGTTGTGGAGACACTCTGGTGGTGATGATGCAGTCTCCCATGCAGGGCAGGATCAGCAGACAGTAGGGCAGCTCAGCAGGTTGTGGGGCAGCAGTTCCTTGGAGCAGTCAGCCTCCTTCCCAGTGGCAATCCTCTCGCGCAGCAGTTCTCACTCCAGCAGGGATTCTTCCAGGTCCAGCAGTGTAACAAGAATGTGAGGCCAGGACCCTCCCTTATATATCTTTTTAGTCTAGGGGCTAGAAAGTGATGGAAGTCTCTGGAAGGGTCTGGGGCAGGGGCTTCTGGAAGAGTCCAGGGAGTTCTGGTATGTTCCCTGCCTTCCCTGACCTAGCTGTCAAAGTGACGAGAGACAGGCCGTTATGGCTACAGTGGACAGCCCATCACAGCTCATCCCAGGGAAGAAGGTGTGAATCACCACTCCCACCTCCCAACCCAGGCAGGCTATCAGTATGCAGAGGGGAGGGGGGAGTCTGCAGCCTAATCTAAGTGTAGGCAGGAAAAGGTCCCCTTTATAAAAGTGGGATCCCTAGCGTAGTAGTGCCCAAACCCTATATATCATTGGAAAGGATTCCCCGCCCCGAATCCAACAAGACCAAACATGACAGACTTATTAGGTCCCTGTCAGAAGTTATCCCATAAGGGGAGGTTCCCAATGTTAGCCTGTGGAGGATTAAGCCTTACAGCTGTAGCAGTGGCTTGTGGCAGACATGCCAGTCTCACAAAGTTTTAGGGGAGAGCACCTGCACCTCAGCACTGTTTAGCAGTGGTGAGGCGCCCAGAGTCCTAAGTCCAACAAAAGGTGAGGTAAAAATGGGAGGCAAAGGGCAAGAAGGTAGGGGAAGACCATCCCAAGGCTGACAGGTCCAACAGAGAGGACTGGCAGACTACTTTAAAAAACATGAGAAAGGATGGTATGCCACTCCCACTAGCAGGCAGCAGGTGAAAAAGCCTGTCCTGCCACTTTAATAATCTTGTTGCTATCACTGTCCGTACTCTACAGCCGGGCAACCTGACAGGACTCATACTGGGGAAAGAGAGTGCACTTGTCATAAAAGTATCTCAGTGTACATGCATGATTCTTGTGTGTGCATGGTCAACACCTAGAGCTTGCTTGTTGCGTAAAGGCACGGTACATGCTCTCCTTGGCAATGCAGGGTGCCATTCTCTGTTTTAACACAATATTTTCAGTTAATCATGAAGATACCCTAAAAATCTGGGAGTCATAGATTACTTCAAACTCATACCCTGGTTGTCTTTGTACCAAAAACAAAATAGAATCCTTGGGTGTATTATAAGAGAAGGAGAAGACACTGACTATTTCACACAGACTTAACTGTGGTATGATCCCTTTTAAGGATGATCCCTCACCCACCAAAGGTGGCATGCCTCATCATTTGGGATTCTCCTCTCAGAGGAAAAACCTAGTTCCTCTGAGTGCTACAACCCCCTCTCTGAGAGGGAGGAGTACAGGGATGTTTTGATGTCTACTCTGCATGGATATTCTAAATCCACTAAATGAGACACATAGTGTGAGTGAGAGCGCAGCATAAAAAAAGATTGTTCCAAGACTGTTAGAGGATAGGATGGAAGATGATGGTAAGAGTTACTGCATGAGGGCGTAGGGGGTGGAGCACCGCCAGTCTCGGAGGAAGTAGAAGGAGATTGAAAGACTGGTCTCAGGCTGTGGCACTTATACTATCAAGTCTAGTAGCAGTGCAGCACAGTCGTGTACAAACACAGGCTATGCATGTTAGGTGGAAGACTTCAACACCGCCCAAATCATGCATTGGCAGTGTGCGTCTGTGAGGCAGTGATGAGGGTAAGTAAAAGGTGCTACCTAAAGCAGCAGTTTTTCCAGGGCTTCAGTTGAATTCTCGGCTCACCTAAATCTATTACATAGCTCAGAACATCCTTCTAGGACCCCACCTCCTCCTCTGACTGGCTGACACTTGATACGGTCAGCCTATGAGAATAGGAGGCTGGATTTCAAGTACAGCTTTCTTCAGCCTGTGCTGGGTTCGTATTTCCCTCCTTCCTTCAGCCAGCTGCAGCCAGTCCCGAGAGACACCTCTGGAAGAAACACTGTGACCAAGCTTAAAAAGGTGAGTACAAGCGCGCCTTGCCTCATTTATCAAGCTGCCTTAGAGGCCTGGCGTGCGCCATCTGCTTTCCATAGCTTCCATATTTACAGTCTGCTGGGATAAATGGAACGGCCCAACACTTTCAAAGTTCACCGGCCACCACTGATTTAGAGCATATGTCTTCGATTAAGAATAATGAAATGCATAATTAATCTGCTAACTGCAAGCCAACTTTAGCCGGAAAACCATAGGATTATTCAGCTAGGCAATAACACCATACTCAAAGAATCATAGTGAAATGTGACTGGAAATGTACAAGCAGAAAGAAAATGAGCAGACCGGCAAACTTAAACTCTAGGGGGCAGATTTACAAGCCTCTTGCACCTCTTTTACGCCGCCGTTGCGTCACTTTTGTGACGCAGCGGCGGCGCAAAATATGCTCCATGGTGTGGGGTATTTACAACGTGACGCATCTGAGAGATGCGTCACGCTGTAAAGCCCTGCGCCAGAAGGAGGCGTTCCTGCGCAGGGGGGGGGCGTTCCGACGCAGGAACTCCTTCTAAAAGTGGCTGAGTGAAATCTACAAGATTTCACTCAGTCAATTTGGGGCCTATGCTGAGTCAAAACCCTGCGCCTGCTTGAAGCAGGCGTAAGGATTGATGCAGCATTAACTAGATAGGGCCCCCAGAGCATTGCTGGAGCTGCGCCACGCTTGCGACGCAACTCCAGCAATGCGCCGCTTTTCGGCACAGTTGCGTGACGCATCTGTGCCGTTTTTGCCCCATGGTGCGCCGCATTGTAAATGCGGCGCATCCATGGTGGCGGAGGCATGGCGCACAATAAGTGACGTATCCCTGCTGATATGCAGGGATGCGCCACTTATTGTAAATACGCCCCATAGAACAAAAGGACTTTTCAGTGTGTTCCGTCATTGGAATTTTGGAACAGTGATGACTTTCATTAACAAGCTGTCTCACTTTCTGTAATTGATTCAAATGTGCAATAGCTGCTAGAGCCAAAGGAGAAACTTTTGGATACAAACCTTGCATCCAGAAATAGGTGAAACCTTAGTACCATTATTATGTGTTCATTAGTGTAGGACAAATCCACAGTGGGTACATAAGAGGCCCAATTATCTTGAATGTTATTACAATAGCGTTGCAGATATTGTTCCAAGATTGGTTCCCTCTGTTTGCCCATTTGATAAGGATGATAACTATAAGAAAGAGCTGTTTTAATCACTAATGCCTTGCACAGATCTATTAAAAAATGTGAATGATATTGAGCACTTTTAACAGACATAATGATGAGAGGCAACATGTGAAGGTGAAAAATATCCATAGCAAACATTGATCCATCTTTGAAAACGTATCTAGAGTAACCATTAACACTCAACATACTTCAGAAGGAAAAATTCTGCTACACGATTGTATGCCATGGTACAGGAGCCATAGTTGTAGATAAATAAAATGTTTAGAATGCACAACTAGGACCAGCATTAACACATTTTTGAGCATCAGAAAGAACAGTTGGCCACCATTAAGATCATAGCACGTGATCCAACGTAGTCCTAACTCCCCTATGATCGGAAAAAGCAGAAGTATGACACATTTGCATTACATACAACAAGAGCTCATTAGTGGAGAGGGATGACTGGTTAACAAAAATAACTTAAATTTAATCAAACTTAGCTGGAGATCTTCAAATCCTTCATATGCATCTGTTCTTGAGACTTCTTAATCTTGTCTAGGATAAAAGACTGTACAATTCTAACCACATGAAAAGAAGCAGCTACAGGCTGTCATGAGTAAGAGGCATCTCAGAATAGGGATGAGATAAGGAATGAGCCAAATACGTATTGGAACTGAGAATATAAATGATGAGAAATCATAATGTGCAAATCAAAACGCACTTCTAGCTTGTCAACTATTGCTACAGAAACTGCAAATTCCAATGATAACTTTAAATTTCAAAAGGTTGCCTAGTGCCCATCAAAAGATTTCTCCATTCATCATATGCAATTTTCCTAGTTAAATTTGACTTTTAAAGGCTAATTAATTCCATTCAGAATCTGACAAAACATGGGACACATTAGAAACAGAAAGTTATTATTATTATTATTATTATTATTATTATTATTATTATAATTAAGCTTATAAAGCGCTCAGCTACCCGTAGGTTTCCCGGCGCTAAACCAAAGATGAGAGGGGAAAGCAGAAGAAGACTGTTAGATGTTAAATAACCAAGTTTTTGCCTGTCTGCGAAACCTAAGCTAATTGGGTTCAGTTCGTAACTGCAGAGGTAGAGAATTCCAGAGTGAGGGGGCAAGCCAGGCAAAAGAAGGGCCACCCATTCTGGCTCTCTTAATTCTAGGAACAGAAAATAAGTGATGGCTAGATGATCGTAGATTGCGAGGAGGACAGTATTGTTGTACCAAGGAATTGAGGTAAGGTGGGGCTAGGCCAGCATTTATTCTGTGCATAATGCAGAGGGCCTTGAATTTTGTCCGGTTTTCAATACGAAGCCAATGCAAAGTGCGTAGGGAATTGGAGGTAGGGGATGTAGCGGGTAATTTGCAAAGTAGGCGCGCTGCCATGTTCTGGACAGTCTGCAGTTTACCGATCACCTCTTTACTGGCTCCCAGGAGAAGGATGTTCCCGTAGTCCAGTCTAGAGGTGATTAAGGCCTGGACCATGGTTTTCTGAGTGTCCGGGGGAAGCATCCATATGATTTTGCGCAACCACTTAATGATAGTGATGCAAGTGGAAGAAGTTTTGATCACATGGTTCTTCATAGATAATTGGCCGTCAAAAATGACGCCGAGGTTGCGAGCTGTTTTTGACGGGGTGGGTAAAGATCCCATTTGAGAGGGCCAGTGTTGGGGTCCCCATAGGGTGGTGTTATGGCCAAACAGAAGAAGTTCTGTTTTACCCCCGTGCAGTTGCAGTTTATTGTCCAGCATCCATGCTGCGATGTTGCTCAGTCCTGTGCAGAGGGAGGAGGAGGGAGAGTGAGAATCAGAGGAGAGGGAGTAGATGACCTGGGTATCATCGGCGTACGAGTATATGGTGAGCCCAGCTTGCTCCGCAATAGTCGCCAGGGGTCTGATATACAGATTGAAGAGCAAGGGGCTCAAGATGGAACCCTGTGGAACACCGTACGCCGATGTGAGGGTTTGAGAGGTAGATGAAGAAGAAAAAACCTGAAAGGTGCGATTTGAAAGAAAACTAATAAACCAGTTGAGAGCTGTGCCGGTGATGCCAGAAGATCTAAGGGCATTGATGAGAATGGGATGGGAAACCGTATCAAATGCGGCACTCAAATCGAGCAAAATGAGTGCCACGGTTTCCCCCTTATCTACTCGGGATCGGATGTTTTCAGAGACCCCTAATAGAGTGGTTTCTGTTGAGAAGCCAGATCTAAAACCGGATTGAGATGGATGTAGGATTCCGTTCGCTTCAATATAGGCAGACAATTGGGAATTGATGTGTTTTTCCATAATTTTCTAAAAGACCGGAAGAAGAGAAATAGGGCGAAAATTAGAAGGAATGCTAGGGTCAGCATTTGCCTTTTTTAGCAGAGGCACTATCATTGCATGTTTCCATGCAGAGGGTACTGTAGCTTCTCTAAGTCAGGCATTGAGAAGATCCACAATAAGTGCAAGGGAAGAGCAGTCCAACCTTTTTAATATTTGGGGGGGAAGAGGGTCCAATGGGGAACCAGATTTAATTTTGCCGATAATATCAGAGAGAGTTGTGATGTTAAACGGATCCCAAATATCAATCAGCTGGGAAGCAGTAGAACAGGTTTCCTGTGGGGATTTGGAATCATCGGGGATAGTGGGTTTGGGTAAAGTGGGGTGGGTAGGCTGGACAGGAGTATGGGACTTGTCCTCTAGGGTCATAAGGTCTGGAAGTGGGATATGGGCAGGTGGATGTGACGGAGAAGGGGGGGGGGGGGGGGAATTTAAAAAAATTTGAATAAATGGCGTCAATTTTGGCGATAAAAAATTCAGCCAATGAATTGCATTGTACAGTATCTAGACAAGGTGGTTTGGGCTGACACAGCGCGCCTGATAACTTCTGTACTACCTTGAAAAGTGCTTTGGGACGGTTTTTTGCTTCAAGGATGGTTGTGTTGACATGTTCAACTTTAGCAATTTTACATAAAGAGTGGTATTTAGTTAATGCAGCTTTGTAAGTTTGCTTGGAGCAAAGGTCATATTTTATGCGCCATTTGCGCTCGAGGTTTTTGCAGGTGGTTTTTTCTTTTTTTAAGGCATCTGTAAACCATGGTGCAGGCGGGTGGTGAAAATTGTGCTTTTGCATGCGTTGGGGTAGGCATGCATCGGCAGCCTGTGTTAGCCAGACATTTATTGCCTCAGTTGCTTCAGTGCTAGTGACTTCCATAAAAGGTCTAGTATTCTCCAGATGGGAGTTGAGTACATTAATGTCTAATTTGTTCCAATTTCTGGATAGTCTAGATTCAGTAGGGTTAGAGGAGGTATTAGATAGGCGACCAGTGGTAATAGTGAAAGTCACCATATAGTGGTCAGACCATATAATGGGTAAAGGGGCCTCACAGTCGATGGTTTCTAGATTAGAAAGAATGGGGTCCAGAAGGTTCCCAGCTTTATGAGTTGGTCCAGAATTATGTAAAATAATATTAAGAGCGGCCAGGTCCTGTAAAAGGTTGCTGCTGATGGAGCAGCAGGGATCATTCAGATGTAAATTGAGATCACCAATAATAGAGAAGTTGGTGGAATTCTGGATTAGGGGTGCTAAGTACTCAGGAAGAGTGGCAGCCCATAAACTCGCTGGGCCAGGGGGGCGATAAATAAGCAAACCAGAAAAAGTGAAGTTGGGAGACAGCGAGAGTTTGAAAAGACCTACCTCGCTGTTAGGTATTACAAAGTCTTCCCATTTGCAAGAGTACTGTTTGTTGTGAATTATAGCTATCCCTCCACCATCTTTCATGACTCTGTTTTTTCCAACATAGGTGTAATTGTCAGGGAGAGCAGCAGCAATATCGGGGCCAGAGTGGTCTTTTAACCATGTCTCGGTAAGGAATAGAGCTGCTGGTTCCTCAGAACTGAGTAGATCAAAGATTTCCCTTTTATGTTTGACCAGAGATCTACAATTCAAACTAATCATTGTCCTGGTCTGAGTCAGGTCTGTAGCAATATGTTTTGGACGGAAGAGAAGAAAGTCAGATGAAGCTGTGTTGGTAGTGGATGGGAGGGAAGTGAGGGGAAAATAGCAACCTGGGCAAGTACAGGGGACATGATGAGGATTTATGATAGTGCAATATGCACATTGTGGTGGCCTGAGTCTGATGAGAGCGTCCCTAGTGTTTTTTTTTTTCTTTATTTGATGTAGGCGCCTTGACGCCCATTGGGCTAAGTTAGCGCGGTATAAGACACAATTCATTCATTCATTCAGGTGCGCGGTGGGCCATAGGGTGGAGGGCCAGGGGTCATAGCCCCTAGTCCCGGCCTGTCGCGGACGGGCGCAGACGGGCTTGCCTTAGGCAAGTTCAGTCCATCATGGTCTTGGATGTGAAAAAAAAAACAGCCATAACTGTCCGTTTAGAGGAACCAGTTTCCACAACTAACTTTTTGGAAATATGAGAACAGCATAGAATTGGTGCTTGAGTAAACATTCTCTTTAGAGTTTTAAAAGCATCTTCAGCATTATCCTCCTGCAAAAGCCTTTTCCCATAATTTGCTTTTTCAAAAGAAATCTCCATAAAATTATTTATAAATTATTGATAAAAATGTTCAAATCAAAGAAATCTTTGAGTCTCTTTAACAATAGCAGGTGAAAGCCATTCCAAAGTAGCCCAATCCTTATTTGCATCCATTAAATGTCCAATTGTAGGAAGACAGCTCTTTATATGGTATACCAAAATGAGGTATACCATGCACAGAGTCCAGGTATTCCATTACTAGTGGACAGGTGCTTGCTCTAGTAAAACCCAAGGTTTTCTTTTAGAGGTTACTGTGGTCACGCAACCTTAGGCTTATCAGGGAGGAGTGTTAGACATCTGCTGCACACACTCAGTCAATAAATAATACACGCACCTTAATAAGGAGAGCCACACCAATTTACATAAACAACACTTATCTTTATATACCTGTAGGCACCAAGATAATCAAAATCAGATAAGTACTCTTTAAAATGGCAGATTTGAAGAAAACTGTTTTTTTTTTACTGTAAAGTGTAATTGAAGCCCTTTACAGCAATGTTAATTTAGGAAGAAAACATATGCTACATACGGTCACTTAACGACTTATGGGACCCTTCCCTGAGTCTTAAGGTGAGTATGGGGCAAGGTCCCAGGCAATACAATACGTCACCACTGCAGGCACTGTGGCTTCCGGTTGCAGAGGTGTTTTTCTGGCATCGGGTGATTTTGATACTCTAAATCATAATTGAAGCACTTTGTGGTAATGTTAACTTCTGGAGGATAAACGTGGATTGCATTCAGGCACTTAACAACGACTTACGGGACCAATCTTCTGGACTTAATGTGAGTAGGGGGCAAGATCCAAGGCAGCATCAATTTACTTCGGGCAGCACTGGGCTAAGCGTGGGCGCAAAATCCGTTCCGTTTGTGGAATTTGCGTTTTTTTGGCAATTTTGCGGTCCGCGAATCCCGCGAATTTGCCCAAAAATCTGTAAATTCGCAAGCTGGTGGATTTTTTTGCTTGGTCGCGCTTGAAAAATACAATATCGCGCGTGCGGCGTTGACTTACCGTGATTCTGTGTTCGCCGAGTTGTTTTTTTCCCAGTTTGCGTGTGCTGCGCCATTTCGGATCTTGCTGCATGATCGCGCGAAAGTTTTTCGACCGCGAATATGTCATCACGGCCCGCCATCTTGCACAGCGAGAATTTGACAACGAGAGTACGTCATAGGGGCCCGCGATCACGCATCGCGGGAGTAAACAATGCCGAACACGTAGATGCGGCACGCAGCTGACTTCCGGCGGGAGATTTGAACAGCTCGCTTTCCCGAACTTGCAAAAATTGCAATTCTGCACAAGAAATCCACCGCAGGCAGCATAAACCTTCTGAAAATGATGATTTTGATCAGATTGACATTTGGCTGCACTTTTTGGTGCAAGGAGTCCATTTTTGGGGGGGTGGGGGAGTGGGAGGAAGGAAGTGCCCCAGAGTCTCCAACTTCCTGTTCCTGTCCAGCAGGCTCCTCCCAGTGCTTTGTCCATGTCCTGGTCACTTTTGATTTGGATCTGGAGCTGAAAGGATTACTTTTTGTGGCTGCTGCTGGATATTTGTATTTGAGGACTTTTTGGAGTTTGGAGTTTGGATCACTTTTGGATTTGAGATTTTACAAGTAAGTTGCTGCAACTACAATTTTAAAACTGTTTTTTCAAAACTTAAAAAAAATATATATTGTGGGTAGCCACAGTATCCAGTAGGCCCAGGGTTAGTCATGGGTGCATGATACAACTGTTTGTGATTTTTTTTAACTTAAATCTCATTTATGTCATGGAATTTTAGCTCACTGTTATATGTTGATTTTTAAAAAAAAATTTGGGGTGCCTGTAAAGCCTCACTAGCCAGTAGGCCCAGGGGTAGTGAGTGGTGCATGGACCAAGTTTTTCTGTGGGGTGTCTAGAATTTAAACATCATTGAGGGCATGGATGGGATTGGATTGTGGTGATTTTAGTGTGTTTTCCGACTTTTTGGGGTGTTGTTGGGGCCTGGCCATGTAGGTGGGGGCCATTTTGAGGCCCGGTCCAGGCAGGGCCTGGCCATGTGGTGGGGGTCAAGGGGCCATTTTGAAGCCAGGCAGTGTGCTCAGGCATGCACCCCGTTTGCCTTGCTTTCAACCATTATGCCCAGGGGTACTCAGTGGTCCATGGATCAAGTCTTTCTGTAGGGTGTCTTGAATTTACACATCATTGAGGGCATGAATGGCATTGGATTGTGGTGATTTTTGTGTGTTTTTCGACTTGTTGGGTGCTGTTGGGGCCTGACCATGTGGGTGGGGGCCATTTTGAGGCCTGGTCCAGGCAGGGCCTGGCCATGTGGTGGAGGTCAAGGGGCCATTTTGAAGCCAGGCAGTGTGCTCAGGCCTGCCCTCAGTTTGCCTTGCTTTCAACCATTATGCCCAGGGGTACTCAGTGGTCCATGGACCAAGTCTTTCTGTGGGGTGTCTTGCATTTAAACATCATTGAGGGTATGGATGGCATTGGATTGTGGTGATTTTTGTGTGTTTTTCGACTTTTTGGCTGCTGTTGGGGCCTGACCATGTGGGTGGGGGCCATTTTGAGGCCTGGTCCAGGCAGGGCCTGGCCATGAGGTGGGGGTCAAGGGGCCATTTTGAAGCCAGGCAGTGTGCTCAGGCCTGCACCCAGTTTGCCTTGCTTTCAACCATTATGCCCAGGGGTACTCAGTGGTCCATGGACCTAGTCTTTCTGTGGGGTGCCTTGAATGTAAAGATCATTGAGGGCATGGATGGCATTGGATTGTGGTGATTTTGGTGTGTTTTTCGACTTTTTGGGGTGTTGTTGGGGCCTGGCCATGTGGGTAGGGGCCATTTTGAGGCCAGGTCCAGGCAGGCCCTGGCCATGTGGTGGGGGTCAAGGGGCCATTTTGAAGCCAGGCAGTGTGCTCAGGCATGCACCCCGTTTGCCTTGCTTTCAACCATTATGCCCAGGGGTGCTCAGTGGTCCATGGATCAAGCCTGTCTGTGGGGTGTCCTGAATGTAAACATCATTGAGGGCATGAATGGCATTGGATTGTGGTGATTTTTGTGTGTTTTTCGACTTTTTGGGTGCTGTTGGGGCATGACCATGTGGGTGGGGGCCATTTTGAGGCCTGGTCCAGGCAGGGCCATGTGGTGGGGTTCAAGGGGCCATTTTGAAGCCAGGCAGTGTGCTCAGGCCTGCACCCAGTTTGCCTTGATTTCAGCCATTATGCCCAGGGTTACTCAGTGGTCCATGGACCTAGTCTTTCTGTGGGGTGTCTTGAATTTAAACATCATTGAGAGCATGGATGGCATTGGATTGTGGTGATTTTAGTGTGTTTTTCGACTTTTTGGGTGCTGTTGGGGCCTGACCATGTGGGTGGGGGCCATTTTGAGGCCTGGTCCAGGTAGGGCCTGGCCATGTGGTGGGGGTCAAGGAGCCATTTTGAAGCCAGGCAGTGTTCTCAGGCCTGCACCTGGTTTGCCTTGCTTTCAACCATTATGCCCAGGGGTACTCAGTGGTCCATGGACCTAGTCTTTCTGTGGGGTGTCTTGAATTTAAACATCATTGAGGGCATGG
Source organism: Lissotriton helveticus (assembly GCF_964261635.1). Classification (NCBI taxonomy): domain Eukaryota; kingdom Metazoa; phylum Chordata; class Amphibia; order Caudata; family Salamandridae; genus Lissotriton; species Lissotriton helveticus. The sequence goes on from NC_136073.1 coordinate 169,350,607, forward strand.
ATGGCATTGGATTGTGGTTATTTGTGTGTGTTTTTTTACTTTTTGGGTGCTGTTGGGGCCTGACCATGTGGGTGGGGGCCATTTTGAGGCCTGGACCAGGCAGGGCCTGGTCATGAGGTGGAGGTCAAGGGGCCATTTTGAAGCCAGGCAGTGTGCTCAGGCCTGCACCCAGTTTACCTTGCTTTCAAACATTATGCCCAGGGGTACTCAGTTGTCCATGGACCTAGTCTTTCTGTGGGGTGTCTTGGATGTAAAGATCATTGAGGGCATGGATGGCATTGGATTGTGGTGATTTTGGTGTGTTTTTCGACTTTTTGGGGTGTTGTTGGGGCCTGGCCATGTGGGTGAGGGCCATTTTGAGGCCTGGTCCAGGCAGGGCCATGTGGTGGGGTTCAAGGGGCCATTTTGAAGCCCGGCAGTGTGCTCAAGCCTGCACCCAGTTAGCCTTGCTTTCAGCCATTACGCCCAGGGGTACTCAGTGGTCCATGGACCTAGTCTTTCTGTGGGGTGTCTTGAATTTAAACATCATTGAGGGCATGGATGGCATTGGATTGTGGTGATTTTTGTGTGTTTTTCGACTTTTTGGGTGCTGTTGGGGCCTGACCATGTGGGTGGGGGCCATTTTGAGGCCTGGTCCAGGCAGGGCCTGGCCATGTGGTGGGGGTCAAGGGGCCATTTTGAAGCCAGGCAGTGTGCTCAGGCCTGCCCCCAGTTTGCCTTGCTTTCAACCATTAGTCCCAGGGGTACTCAGTGGTCCATGGACCAAGTCTTTCTGTGGGGTGTCTTGAATTTAAATATCATTGAGGGCATGGATGGCATTGGATTGTGGTGATTTTTGTGTGTTTTTCGAATGTCTGGGTGCTGTTAGGGCCTGACCATGTGGGTGGGGGCCATTTTGAGGCCTGGTCCAGGCCGGGCCTGGCCATGAGGTGAGGGTCTTGGGGCCATTTTGAAGCCAGGCAGTGTGCTCAGGCCTGCACCCAGTTTACCCTGCTTTCAACCATTATGCCCAGGGGTACTCAGTGGTCCATGGACCTAGTCTTTCTGTGGAGTGTCTTGAATTTAAACATCATTGATTGCATGGATGGCATTGGATTGTGGTGATTTTTGTGTGTTTTTTTACTTTTTGGGAGCTGTTGGGGCCTGACCATGTGGGTGGGGGCCATTTTGAGGCCTGGTCCAGGCAGGGCCATGTGGTGGGGTTCAAGGGCCCATTTTGAAGCCAGGCAGTGTGCTCAGGCCTGCACCCAGTCTGCCTTGCTTTTAACCATTATGGCCAGGGGTACTCAGTGGTCCATGGACCTAGTCTTTCTGTGGGGTGTCTTGAATTTAAACATCATTGAGGGCATGGATGGCATTGGATTGTGATGGTTTTTGTGTTTTTTTTTTACTTTTTGGGTGCTGTTGCGGCCTGACCATGTGGGTGGGGGCCAATTTTGAGGTCTGGTCCAGGCAGGGCCTGGCCATGTGGTGGGGGTCAAGGAGCCATTTTGAAGCCAGGCAGTGTGCTCAGGCCTGCACCTAGTTTGCCTTGCTTTCAACCTTTATGCCCAGGGGTACTCAGTGGTCCATGGACCTAGTCTTTCTGTGGAGTGTCTTGAATTTAAACATCATTGAGGGCAGGGATGGCATTGGATTGTGGTTATTTGTGTGTGTTTTTTGACTTTTTTGGTGCTGTTGGGGCCTGACCATGTGGGTGGGGGCCATTTTGAGGCCTGGTCCAGGCAGGGTCTGGCCATGTGGTGGGGGTCAAGGGGCCATTTTGAAGCCAGGCAGTGTGCTCAGGCCTGCACCCAGTCTGCCTTGCTTTTAACCATTATGGCCAGGGGTACTCAGTGGTCCATGGACCTAGTCTTTCTGTGGGGTGTCTTGAATTTAAAAATCATTGAGGGCATGGATGACATTGGATTGTGGTGATTTTTGTGTTTTTCTCGACTTTTTGGGTGCTGTTGGGGCCTGACCATGTGGGTGGGGGCAATTTTGAGGCCTGGTCCAGGCAGGGCCTGGCCATGTGATGGGGGTCAAGGGGCCATTTTGAAGCAGGCAGTGTGCTCAGGCCTGCACCCAGTTTGCCTTGCTTTCAACCATTATGCCCAGGGGTACTCAGTGGTCCATGTCCCTAGTCTTTCTGTGGGGTGTCTTGAATTTAAACATCATTGAGGGCATGGATGGCATTGGATTGTGGTGATTTTTGTGTGTTTTTCGACTTTTTGGGTGCTGTTGGGGCCTGACCATGTGGGTGGGGGCCATTTTGAGGCCTGGTCCAGGAAGGGCCTGGCCATGTGGTGGGGGTCAAGGGGCCATTTTGAAGCAGGCAGTGTGCTCAGGCCTGCACCCAGTTTGCCTTGCTTTCAACCATTATGCCCAGGAGTACTCAGTGGTCCATGGACCTAGTCTTTCTGTGGGGTGTCTTGAATTTAAACATCATTGAGGGCATGGATGGCATTGGATTGTGGTGATTTTTATGTGTTTTTCGACTTTTTGGGGTGTTTAACTGATGTTCCTCTGGCTTTCTTTGCTTTTAGGTGCACAAGAGAACCACCAGTGCCAGGAAGAAGTCCTGCAGCGGAGTGTGCAGCACAACGTCACCTGACGTCGCATGTGGCCACAGACAACTCTGCAACTCGTGCAACTGCGGCCTGCTGTTCTGACATCTGAAGAAGATGGGCCCAAAGAAAGGTGGCCGTAGCTCCTCTACAAAGAAAGTTGCCAGTGCCACTTCCAGTAAGAACTAAGAAGGAGCAGAAGAAGCAAGTGGCGCCACTTACCTAGGAGACTGGTGTGCCCACAGACACTTTTTTCGGGGGGGAAAAAAACAGCGCCTGCAGCAGCGGGGTCCGCCGGGGACCAAGCTGGGAGCTGCACCTCCGCTTCATTAGGCTCAGTGCCACCACGCAAGGTTAGGTCTAAGCCCATGAATGCTGCAGAGGCAGCCACTGTCCTTGCTCAATCACCATCGACCAGTGATGTAGGCTCATCGCAAAAAAGTAGCACCCAATCAACGCAGGGTGTAACTCAGCTGACAAGTGTTCAACAACCACAGCTGCAACAACTACCACAGGTGCAACTAGTACAAGCGCAAGTACATGCGCAAGGAGAGGCGCAAGTAGAGGCGCAAGTAGAGGTGCAAGTAGAGGCGCAAGTAGAGGCGCAAGGAGAGGCGCAAGGAGAGGCGCAAGGAGAGGCGCATGGAGAGGCGCATGTAGAGGCACATGGAGAGGCGCATGGAGAGGCGCATGGAGAGGCGCAACTAGAGGAGCATGGAGTGGCACAACTGCCCACAATGCTTGTTCCTCCAGAAATAGGGGCACATCAGGAAATCGAGATTGAAGCGGAGGTATAATCTGAGGAAGCCACTCCTCCTGATGATGATCCATTATCTTCCAGATCCCCAGCAAGAAAAAGGTCAAGGAGGGCTACTACTACAAGTTCTTCTTCAAGCCCCCTTCCTTCTGATGACCTTGATGTTGATTGGAACCCACCAATGCAGTCTGAGAGTGAGGCACGCCATGAGCCGACAAAGGTAGCTAAACCTAAAAGGAAGGTTCCCGCAAGGCTTTCACTTATGGCTGATGATGACGACGAGCAAGAATTGGTGTATGCTGCTGATGAACAGTCTGACGACGACCCAGTCATCACAGACGTCACTCCAGCCCCAGCGGGCATGCAGCAGACAGACATTTTAACCCTATTCCGCATTGCTGCTGAGCGGGATGTGGGCGGCGTGGCACTGGTACCACCACCAATGCAGTTAACTACTACACCAACACGACCTACAGCTTCGATATTTTCTCTTCAGAAGGGCCAGCAGGGACCTCCATCCAGCTCGACCTCCATTACCTCAAGTAGTGGTGCTGTAAGTGCACAACAGAGTCGAATTCAGCCACGCCCATCCTCCACTTCATCTGACATTGAAACTGAAAGTAGCACCTCCACCACCAGCAGACATTTCCAGTCCCCAGTTTGGGACTTCTTTAGTGTTAGCCAGAAGGCAGAAAACAGGGTCGTTTGTTTGATTTGTAAAACGGTAGTTAGTCGGGGTAAGCCTGGTACCAACTATCGTACCGGAGGCCAGAGAGGTCATCTCCAAAAACACCACACTATCATTTGGGAGGCGCACCTAAAAAAGATCCAGGGAGCCAAAAGTACAACAAATCGAAATGTATCCATTCATATTGCATCTGATGATGACGAGGGGCTGATCATGCAGGGGGGAAGTGAAGAAGCAACAGACATTTTTTCTGGTACACCCAATACCCCTGGCAGCAGCACTGCAGTGGTAGCGCCCACACCCCTTACCCTTGCAACATGTAGCAAGCACACTAAGAGTCTGGGAGAGACACCAATGCGAAAAAGTACAGCAATGTGCCTAACTGGTTTGAAGAAGTCTGCATCATCATCATCACGTAAAACGGTCCAGCCCACCATTGGAAGGATGTTTTGGTCGGATGCGCCATTTGAACGCAACCACCCAACGGCACGTCTGTATAACGCAAAGCTGGCTAAAATGCTAGCGCTGGACCATCTCCCTTTTTCTTTTGTGGAATGGGTGGGTTTTCTAGAATTTGTGGCAACAGTCTGCCCTAAATGGAAGGTTCCTAGCGGTCCTATTTTGCCAGAGTTGCTGTTCCAGCACTACATGAAGATGTGCTGGAGGTGATTGGCGCAGCTATTCAGAAGAGTGCTGTTCACACTATCCACCTGACAACAGACATGTGGACCAGTTGCCAAGCCCTTGATTACATGTGCATCACTGCACACTGGGTCTCTTTTGCAGGGGTTACAGACAAGTTAAAAGCAGGTGTTGACACGGACACAGTTTTTCAAGCTACTCATCTATGAATTGGGTTCTACTATGAAAGACATGAGGCTAGGGTTGGAGGAATGGAAGCTAGTTGCAAGCCTGACAGACATGCTTTGTCCTTTTGAGGTCTTCACGCGTGAAGTCAGCAGGGAGACTGTTCTTTGGGCAAAGCTATCCTGTTGTTGCACATGCTAGAGCACCAACTGAAGGTGGTGTCTTCAACGTTCCAAGATGATGCTGAAAAGCAAGACGCATATCAGTTGGTGGAGAGGTTAATAAGCCGCCTAGTTGACAATGAAAGGCTTAAAAAGATACATACAGAACAACATTACATTTGTGCCACTATTCTTGATCCAAGGTACAAAAAGACAGTGGCCAGCAAAGCATTCATTCCTTTTAATGAAGCAGATGTTTCAAAGTACAAAAAATTGGCTAGCTCTGTCAGCCACTCGGTTCGAAAAAGAGCGGCAGAACATTGAAGGAGCCGGCAGAAGTACTACTGAATCAGCAGGCCATCCGGCGTCAAGTTCCACTTCTGAATCTGTGGCCGAAGGGAGTCACTTTCCCTCACAGCCGTTAATGACACCAGCAACCGTATCATCATCCTCACCTGCACCAGGCCCAGCCATAACATTTTTGGAAGCGGATTGGCTAACTCTAATTGGATATAGTGTTTTTATGGTTTTTTATACATGTAATTTTAATCGGTTTTTATTCAATGCCCATCTAATCGTGTTAACGCTGAAATCATTTTGCCATCATTGCCCTGTTGTTGAACCATGTATATGCCCTGTTTTAATTATGTGTTTGTATTGTATTTTGTAAAGTGCAACTTTTATGGTTTCTTACAATGCAAACTGAATAAAGTATCTTTGAATTTGGATAGGCTAACTAATCAAGGGTTTGCTCGTTCCAGTGATGCAAAGGCCACAGATGGGACGCAAAGTGGAGCAACCCTGGAGAACCTTGAGTCGATGGTGCAGGCCTATCTGGATGACCCAACAGAGGTCTTTGTTAATCAGAACCCATTGCTGTATTGGTATAGGAAAAGGCCTCTATGGCGACTGATCACCAACCTGGCTCTAAATAATTTGTCTTGCCCACTCGCAAGCGTGTCTTCTGAACGTGTTTTCAGTGCTGCTAGTGCCATTGTAACTTCAAAAAGGACACGCCTCTCACCCAAAAATGTGGAGAGGTTAACACTGATCAAGATGAATCAGCACTTCATACCACCAGATTACAAAATACGTGAATGCACGCAGGAAGAAGAGGACACCGACTTAGGTGACAGAAGTTCTTTTCTGTTAGCCGACCTACTCCCGTCTCAATTCATGGAGTTTGAGGACGAGCTCTACTTCCCGGACACCGAGGCCTGAAAATGACTTCCTTTTTTTTCGTCCTTATTCAATTTTATTCCTGTGTGTCTTTCTTTGTTTTGCAACTTTTACCACAACAAAACTTCAATCACCTAATCACAACAAGTCCATCAGCAGCACTGTCTTCATCTTATTTCCTTATTGATTTGAAGTTGCCGCAGTCTGCATTTCTGAGGTTCACAAGTTCACAACTCAATCATGCTCCTCTATCCTCCTCCTCCAGACTCCCCCTATCCATTTCCCTCAAGGCAGATGGCTGGATTACGCAGAATAAAGAAACGTTGTCTTCGTAGACGAGTCCCCTCAAGTGGGACTGGAATTACTGACTACATGCTTGCTGATTGCTGACAGTTACTTCTGAAATTGACAGGAGAGGCTGCCCTGTGGGCCCTCACATTTCAGAAGAAGATGCGGACAAAAAGTGGAACAGGTAATGAATAATGAGAAGAAGATGGCATGCAGTGGACAGCAATGGCTGTCTGTCTCTGATGAAAGCAATTGCTGTTTGTTTGTTGTACATGAAATGAATCATATGTCTTCTGTTATTATTTAATCTTTTACACACTAAATGTAACTCAAGTCTACTCTGTTTTTTTTTACCTTGTTTAATTCAAATTGTACTTCAACTGCAGGGGCCACTACATTGCATTTTCCAATATGCAAAATGTCCTTGAACTTACTGTTTGCCAATATACCATGATGATTGATTAAATAATATATCTTTTTTCTTTACAGTCACTCACTGGGATGGATGGATCATCAGCGTCAGTTTACGGAAGAACTATGGCCAATTCGTGAGTGGCAAAGAGGTAAACCAGTCTACAACAACTACTACAGCAGAACTACATGTCTGTCTAGTCGTGGTATGGAGTGGTCGAGGCAGTGTAGTATTGTTATGCCAGGCAGAGTCCAGACAGCAGTTCATGTAAAATTGGGGCTATGTGGCTTGCTGCAAATAATTAGATATGCTTTGTCTGTCTGTGACAAAGAATCTAGGTTTGGTACATCAGGTTACTGCACTCAGTGGTGCCTGCCTTGACCGTCTCAATAGCCCTGCCGCAAACATGGGCCAAAAATCCGTTACACTCGCGAAATTCCCTGTTTTTCGGCGGCAAATTCGCAATCCGCGAATCTGGCGAAATTGCCGAAAATTTGCAAATTCTTGAGCGTAACGGATTTTTGGCCCATGCTTACGGCAGGACCATGCAGACGGTCAAGGCAGGCACCACTGAGTGAAGCAACCTGATGTAGCATACCTAGGCTCTTTGACACTGACAGACAAAGCATATCTAGGGTTTAGGGTTCAGTGCGGTTTACTAGGGTTTTTGGTTTTTTTTTTGGTAGGGTTCCCACGGAGTCTAGGGCTCAGGGCCCGATGCAGGCTCGTTCATAATGATGTTGGCAAGATTTTAGGGGAGTTTGGCATTTTTTGGTCCAGAATTGGCCGAATTTTGGCTTTTTTTTGTGTTTTGCGGGCGCGTGTGTTTGGGTGAAAAGTAGTCGTACACCTTCCAGTGGATCGAGTTTGTTCTGCCTTGCTGAGATTCTTGGGAATCGCTGGAACAAGTGTCCTGGTGAGTTTCAAGAGGATCGAAGTAGTGGAAGGGCTGAAAACAGCAATTTTTTGTTAACGACGCGATTTGCCATGTTTTGGGGATACCAGTATTGCATGTTTTTGGGGAGCTGTTTGGGGGTGTTCTAGCTTTTTGGGGTTGGGTTGAGGGGTATAGGAGCACTGCTGGGAAAGTCTAATTTTGATTGCAAGTAGTTTGAAGAAAATCCATGGCGGGAAAGGGGGGTTTGGGCCTAGTCGCAGAGAGCGTTTTGGCACGATTTTAAGTTAGGCCTAGCAGTATTGCATGTTTTTGGGGGGCTGCTTGGGGGTGTTCTATATGTTTGGGAGTGGGTTTATGGGTCTGGGAGCACTGCTGGGAAGGTCTAATTTTGATTGCAAGTGGTTTGAAGAAAATCCATGGTGGGAAAGGGGGGTTTGGGCCTAGTTGCAGACAGCGTTTTGGCACAATTTAAACTGAGGCCTAGCAGTATTGCATATTTTTGGGGCGCTGCTTGGGGGTGTTCTAGATTTTTGGGGGTGGGTTGAGGGGTCTGGGAGCACTGCTGGGAATGTCTAATTTTGATTGCAAGTAGTTTGAAGAAAATCCATGGTGGGAAAGGGGGGATTGGGCCAAGTTGCAGACAGCGTTTTGGCACGATTTAAACTGAGGCCTAGCAGTATTGCATGTTTTTGGGGGGCTGCTTGGGGGTGTTCTAGATTTTTGGGGGTGGGTTGAGGGGTCTGGGAGCACTGTTGGGAAGGTCTATTTTGATTGCAAGTGGTTTGAAGAAAACCCATGGTGGAAAAGGTTTTTTTTAGCAGTATTGCATGTTTTTGGGGGGCTGTTTGGGGGGGTTCTACATGTTTGGGAGTGGGTTTGAGGGCCTGGGAGCACTGCTGGGAAGGTCTAATTTTGATTGCAAGTGGTTTGAAGAAAATCCATGGTGGGAAAGGGGGCTTTGGGCCTAGTTGAAGACAGCGTTTTGGCACGATTTTAAGTTAGGCCTAGCAGCATTGCATGTTTTTGGGGGGATGCTTGGGGGGGTTCTAGATGTTTGGGAGTGGGTTTATGGCTCTGGGAGCACTGCTGGGAAGGTCTAATGTTGATTGCAAGTGGTTTGAAGAAAATCCATGGTGGGAAAGGGGGGTTTGGGCCTAGTTGCAGACAGCATTTTGGCACGATTTTAGGTTAGGCCTAGCAGTATTGCATGTTTTTGGGGGGCTGCTTGGGGGGTTCTAGATGTTTGGGAGTGGGTTTATGGGTCTGGGAGCACTGCTGGAAAGGTCTAATTTTGATTGCAAGTGGTGTGAAGAAAATCCATGGTGGGAAAGGGGGGTTTGGCCCTTGTTGCAGACAGCGTTGGCACGATTTAAACTGAGGCCTAGCAGTATTGCATGTTTTTGGGGGGCTGCTTGGGGGTGTTCTAGATTTTTGGGGTCGGGTTGAGGGGTCTGGGAGCACTGCTGGGAAGGTCTAATTTTGATTGCAAGTGGTTTGAAGAAAATCCATGGTGGAAAAGTTTTTTTTTTTAGCAGTATTGCATGTTTTTGGGGGGCTGTTTGGGGGGTTCTAGATGTTTGGGAGTGGGTTTATGGGTCTGGGAGCACTGCTGGAAAGGTCTAATTTTGATTGCAAGTGGTTTGAAGAAAATCCATGGACGGAAAGGGGGGTTTGGGCCTAGTTGCAGACAGCGTTTATGCACGATTTAAACTGAGGCCTAGCAGTATTGCATGTTTTTTGGGGGCTGCTTGGGGGTGTTCTAGATCTTTGGGGGTGGGTTGAGGGGTCTGGGAGCACTGCTGGGAAGGTCTAATTTTGATTGCAAGTGGTTTGAAGAAAATCCATGGTGGAAAAGACTCTTTTTTTTTAGCAGTATTGCATGTTTTTGGGGGGCTGTTTGGGGGGGTTCTATATGTTTGGGAGTGGGTTTATGGGTCTGGGAGCACTGCTGGGAAGGTCTAATTTTGATTGCAAGTGCGAGCTGAACTACAGGCTTTCAAGATGGCGCTTGAAAATACCGATCGCGAATTCCCCACACTCATAGTGTGCGATTTGTATAACTGCGTCCAGTCTTACAATGAATATCTGCAGAACTGGGTTCAAAATGGTTTCAAAGATGCAAAAGGTGGCACAATTAAGCAATTAAATACTTTGGGAACAAGTAGTTCTATTACAGAAAGAACTACAAAAGACTCATGTGATTCATACACTGAGTCATCAGCGTGATGGCGTTCACGTTGCAGGGAATTCATTGGCTGATGAGGCCGCAAAGGCAGCTGTGCAAACGGCTTCCGTAGCTGCAATCACTTGTTCAAAAACAAAAATAGACAGCAAAATAATGCAAGCTGTCACCGCTTCAGTAAAAGACAGTGGTAAAACACTCCCGAAAGGCTTTCCAGTAAAGTACTCATATATAACTGATGCTAATAATGTTCCTTTTGCTCGAATCCCTGGAGTGGGGGATAGGGCAATTCCAAACATGGAACAAAGGTTAGGACTGATTTTAGCGGCACATGAAGGACTAGCATCTGCCCACGCAGTAGTTTCCACCACAGTATCACTATTAAAACAAAGATATTGGTGGCCGCGCATGAGAAAACAAACTAGAAACTATGTTCTAGAATGTGTGATCTGCCAGAAAATGAAAGTTTCAACAGTAAAACGACCTGCACACACGCCCCTTCTGATTTCAGATAAACCATTAGCGTGTGTTTACCTGGACCACTGTGGTCCCTTACAAGGGGATGGCAACTATAAATATATCATGGTTGCAGTGTATTCCTGCACAAGATTCATTTGGATGTGGCCCCAGCGCTCGGCTGACGCCCGAACTGTTATAAAAGATTTGCGAGTCTTTATTGGCACATACACAATTGGCACGCTACATTCTGACCAGGGTCCTGCATTTAGCTCTCGAGCTTACAAGGAGGCCATGGCTAGCTTGGGCGTTGCATTGCGGTATACTAGTCCCTTGCATCCTGAGGGTAATGCGGTAGTGAAAAGAAAAAAACGTGACATAAAGCAATCTATAACAGCTAGGTTATTAGGTTTGGGTGTTGGGTGGGTCAAACATCTAATAAAAGTCCAACGTAGTCTTAACAATCTGCCAAGAAATTCTCTGGGTGGTATCACTCCATATGAATTACTGTTTGGTACTAGAATGTTAATCGAAGACCTCGATTGTCAAACTTCAGTGGTGGAAAAAAAAAACTTTGATGTCAAAGATCGTTTGGCTGTTTTACAGGACTTAAATGAAACATGAAGTCTGAGTAACACGATACAGAAGCCAACGACCACTGAAGAAAAAACACCTGTCATAGCAAGACCTGTCAGGATTCCAAAGATTGGGGATCTAGTCAGGGAAAAGATCACGGTAAAGAAGGAATTTGGGCCTTCTTACAGAAAAGCAGTACCTGTCTTAGCTATCCATGGAACAAGATCAGTGTTACTACCGCCCCTTGCTTGTAAAAGGGAGAACAGAGTTGTGTCCATCGACCTGGTCAAACCACATCATGTGGTCGATAATAAGTAGTAGGCCCAGTGGACTCCCAAGTTGTAGCAGACGACCAAATCTTGCTACAATCCAAGAGGTTCAAACTGAAAGACTTATCACCTTTGATAAACCTCTAGTGAGAAAAGAAGGACTATGCAACAAAGCCATGGAACTTGTGCCTCTTGAAACCCAAATAACAGTTTGTCAAGAAACACCTGTCTACAATGATAAAGCATCTGACTACACAAATATGACAAAGGAAGAAGCAGCTCCAATGATTCAAAATAATCATGATGCAATTCCAACTATTGACAGAACTGCCTCTGGCTATTTCATCAACTTTTATACATTTTTTGAGAATCCCAGTGAACCTGAAAATACGCCAGCAAATAAAACTTTCAAAGAAAAAATAACTGAACTCTTTCATCAACTTGAAAATACATATCTGGTTTCACCATGGGTTGAATTTTGGATTGTGTTAGGTGTACTTTTTCTCCTACTTTGGCTCATTCTTGTTTTAAGTTTGGGAAAAATGATAGATGGAAAATACAGTACAATGGACACAGCAAGTAAGAACATCAACTTGCTCCTGAAACCTCACAAATCATCTCATCATGAAAGAAGAGACCTATCATCAGTAAACATCACAGCCATTCCTATACCTGGCGGTATAGCATGGGATACAACTGATTATGACATTTATGGCCCGGTGGAGCTGTTGAAGTTTCCACACCAGTTTAAGGTTTCTTTAAGTGACTTTGTCTCACCCAGCACATTTTCTGATGATTGGGACTTTGAAACTGTTAATAACGTGATGACAGATTTAGAAATGTCAGCTAAATTTACAGAACATGAATACTTAGAAGGTTCATCAGATTATGAACAAATGTATTGTTTTAATCATTATGGTCACCATTATTTATATAGATCTGCAAACCCTAGAAATGTTTTTACTTATAATCAATGGAAACATTGTCCAACGCCACCAAAGGTTAGCTCAAAAACATTTTATGAAATGTTTCCGTCCTTCTCAGGGTTTAATGTCACAAATCCAGAAACGTTTTATTTCGAAAATGTAAATAAGACAGGAATGAAAAACATGTTGACCAATACTAAACAAATTTATTCTGCAAACTTTTTTGCTCAGCAGCCTACATTAGGTTTTGACTTTTGGAAAGGCAACTTTGAGACAAAAACTATTTGGGGCACAAAAGACTGGCAGGTACAAGGTTTAGAAGCCTTATTCAGAGCCTGCATCATCCCAGAACAAATAATGTTTTTAAATGACACTATTCAACAAATATCTTGTCTTGGCTTAGCTAAGATAAAAGATTTAAACAAACCGTCCATACCAAAACCCACACCTGACAGCAATAACACTGCAGATGAGGAGGTAGACATAAAACCGATTTTACAATACAACAGAACTAATCCTGATTGGAAAAAAATGGTTAATCTGGCCCACAGACACTAATAACTGTCAAGCTAGATTCCTGAACAAAACACAAGGGTTCACAGTGAATAGGCTTGACCCAAGATATTCCCAGAGACAACATCCAGGGATAGTAACAACTTACAGTGTAGGAAAACTATGCCGTGAGTGGCTACAGAAATCCACAATTCCAAAAATCAAACAACACTTATCTTTACTTAAATTAGGCGTTGATGTACGAGACTTCTTACTTGGACCTCGTAAACTACATCAAAAACGTTTCATATACGCCGGTATATAAGCTGCTTACAATGAAGCATGGAAAATCACGCAAATGGAAACTGCAGAAAGTATACGAGAAATTGATCGTATTAATTTAGAGAAAGCGCTCTCTGTTGTGGACAATGGGTAAACGACTCTGTCCTCCAGAATCTATTCTTTGGACAGCATTGTATCATCTGCCATTGACATAATAGAGCAGGACTTGCTAATGTTACAACATGACCAGTCCCAATTACGTTCTATAATGCAGCTAGGCTGGACATTACAAAATCTCCGTTCAGGCTACGTGCCATGGCGTCTAATCAACACTACGTCATTGTTTGCTGTATTTAACCTTACAGATAAACAAATCTCTTTGGCACAAAGAGGAGCAGACTATACGGTGGTGAGCATTGAAAAACTGGAAAGATTACCATTAACAGTTTCTGAGAAGCCTGTCGTTGAATGGATAATAAATGGCACCATCACGATACCAGTGACGATTTTCCAGTTTCAGAATTGCTTAAAACACATACAAGCGGGCCTGTAATAAAGGTTGGGTAAAGAATACATTAAGTCGACCTGGAATTTACCATACACACACAAATAGTGGGGAAAAGGAGGTATTTCTTAGTGCTAAAAATTGTTAGAATTCACTAAGCGGTACACTTTTATGCCAAGGTATTAATTTACATGGAGCCTGCGAGGGTTCTTAAAATAACCTTTCTTGCCACCAGCATTGTTCACCAGCAGCCGTGATAGAACCAGTTTTCAGGCAGCTTTCCAATGGCAGCTACGTTATGCTCAATGATCACAGCTGTTGTGGCATGGTGCCAGGAAGAGCGTATCTAGTTAGTGTGTCAGCCAGGGTCACTTGTTGTATGCAAGTTTTGTATCCAAAAAGCAAGACAGTTAGGGAGACGACGTTATGGCCTTCACTGAATATCTCTTCTATATGAATTGATACTTTAAGCAGAATGAAAGCCATTCTTTTGCAAAAAACTGTGCCACTGACTTCATCAAGAGAAACATATGATCTGCAAGTTGCAAGGACTTCTGCGGAGATACATGCATTATTATCAACAAACTGCCCAGTACATTTCGCAGAAATGTTAGGTCAAATCTTAAACATGTCTGATACCAGTGGCTTCGCACATGTATTTAAGATGATTTTTTTAGGACTGTTAGCACCGTTTGAAGCAGTCCTCAGCATTTTTCCAAATTTCGTGCACTCTGTGTTCGGCGACCTGTCTCTCATTTTGGGACTCGTAGCAGGAATTCTATTTTTATTTCTTCTGCTCCGATATGGCAAGTCCAGTCACCAGCGATACCCAGACTACCATGGAACAAGCCCTCCTAGCCATGCGGTATCGTGAAAGGATTACACAAATTCTTGGCTTGGCTTGTTTAAGAGATCTGAATACCACTTGGTTCCTTTCGTTCAGACCAATCTGGCAAGATTGCATCTTACCTGTTCAACTATGCCTGCTTTAAGTTTGCGGAGAAGAATCCGTGTTGGACATTTGTCTTACACTTCCATCAGTACTGCCATCGGATGTTGATGCCTTGCTAGGTCCGGTAACGACTCATGCATCGTGTTGCCCGCAACGGCTACCAATCCTGATGACGGCATTTATTGAAGTCTCACCGGCAAGTCTTATTGAGGGTGAGATACGAGGAACACCAGGCACACAGGTACCATCTGATATGAACATTGCTAACATGGCAACTGACGCTGACGGCGATGATCCTCATTTGTGCACATTTGATCTACTTGATGAAGTAGTTCCACTTTCACCTACTGTGGTAGACGATTTCTTTGCCAGCTTAGACGATTTGATGCTTTCTCCTGACACCGAGAGTAACTTTTGAAATATGCACACAGCGTTCCCTGAACTCTGAAATCCGACCTTCGCTTTTTCAAAAACAAACATTCTAACTTAGGAACTCTATTTTTCTATGATTAAAATTTTAACTTTTTTCCAAAATAGAACTTTTTATGGCACAGAGTAATCTGCTTAAAGTAGAACTATTCTTAGAGAACAAGAATTCTTTTGAACACTTCCTAAAGACAATATTTTGCCTTGTCCTCAAAATCAAAACAGTTTATATATTCTGCTATGGAATGGTTTCGACCTTTTCTTCTGTATTTAAAAGCCATTTTCATGAATGTAATTTCATTTAGATGCTTTCAGTCTGCATTACCGATATCATATTTTATGCTTAGAATGACATCATTTCCTTTAAATGCGTACTATAGACATACTCATTTTTTTTATGTACAGCCATTTCAAATGCATTTTCATATATTTTGGTTGGGAATGTAAACACATGCTTTAGATGTGTTTAGATGCTTATAATTTTATAATGTTGAACATATTAAAGTGGAGTGGGTGTCGTGTGTGAATTCAGGACCCCAGAGTAATTTTCCCGATTCATGCCCATATATAGGTATAAATCACCCTATCCTCATATAGGCATAGAAATCATAACCATATTTAGACTTAGAAAAGAGAAAGAAAGGTACAACTGTGGTAACTTGAGTGTAGTCTAACCAAAAAGCAAGTCACTAAGCAAAAAGGTACAGAAAGTGTACCCAACAACACACGATTCCTAGATTGGAAAAGGTGCCCATCAGTTCTCACTTGGTACCGCCCTATTCATCATGTGGGCTTTCCTTTTTCCAGGAGAGGTGTGTCGTCTATCACTTGGTTTTTTTGTGACAGACTGTTGGACCTGGCCCTTTTTGGCAGGTTCACCCCGAAACTTTTTGCTTTTTCCTAGCCTGTTTCTGTGACCTGGTGTTGGTGATTTTAGGTCTCTGCGCACTTTTTCACTGGTACAGTGTAAAGGGCGTGAGCTCTCTGTGTATGTGTGGTGAGTGACCTGCCCTCCCATAGGAATGCATGGGGAATCTGTGTGACCATGGTAGTTCCTGATGTGTGGGGAGTGCAGGGTTGAGTTTGGTATGTGCCAACTCGTGAGATTGAATTCTGCGTAATGAGGTATGTGGCATGAATGTGTCTAGTGCGGAAGTGCCACTTCTAGACATGTGTGTGCATGTGTAGTGAGTCTGCTGGCATGTGATTGGCTGGGGCCTGGCCCCAGGAGTGCCTGGGCCTGCTTGTGGATTGACTGTCTGGTTTGAGGATGACAGGGGCTGGGGAGCCCCCAGGAGGTTGTCTGAGTCAGCCCTTGGTTGAATGACTGCATCTGCAAATAGAGTGGTGGGAGGAGATAGCACCTGGAAGTGAATAGGGCTGTGCCTGCCTGCCACAATGCTGGCTCCACCTCCTGCTGGGCGGCTGTCGCCTCTGCCCCTCACACTGAAAGGAGTTCCCTATAACCAGTTGTGGCTGGTTCTTGCATTGCCTACCCCCTGCTAGACAAAGGATTTTACTGTATAAAAAGGGTGCTGTGACACTCTGAAAATGTTCTTGTTTCTGACTTGAATCCTGCCAGGGGCGTGCTGCTGCATGGGCTCAGGGGAAGGCCCTGGATACCTGATGGACTGCTGATGGACTTCTTCCTGGTGGCCCTTTCTGCCTGGCCTGAGGATGGCTGGGAGACTTCACTTGCCCTAGAAGCCTTGTCCTGTAATGCCCTGCAGCTGCTGGGACCCGCCTTGCTGTGGGGGTCCTTTCTGGGGCGTTTTTGTGATTCCTGGGCTCCCCAGCGCCTCGTGGGTGCTTTATCCTGATTCCTGGGCAGAGCGCTGTCGTTTTCCCGAGGAGGGAAGCGCTCCTGCCCTTGGTGCCCCTGAGCTTGCAGGTGCCTACCCTGCTTGGCGCCCGATTCGTGCTATGTTTTATTTACGGGTGCCACCCCGTTTATTTAATTAATTATCAGGTGCCCACCCCGTTTCTCCTATTATTTTATCTGGCGAGGGTGCCCACCCCTCATTCTACCCCTTCGTTTCACTGCCGCGGCCCGAGCCGTTTGTGATAATGGCCGCCGGAGATGCCGCGCTGTGATTGGCGGGCCGTGGGAGGCTCGCCCTGGAAGGCCGCGCTGTGGTTGGCGGGCCGCGGGAGGCTCGCCCTGGAAGGCCACGCTGCGATTGGCCAGCGCTCGGGAGACCGGAGAAGAAGATGGCGACGGCTGCTGTGGGACTCCCGTGACCAAGGGGGAGCCCCGCACCCAGAGAGGAGACGCTGCCGCGAGAATCCTGAGGAGCGGGAGCACTCTGTCCCCAGCCGCCGCCAGACCCGGTGAGTGTGGCAGCAGAGGAGAAGGGAGGGGCGCCGGGACACAGTAGCGCGATCTCACGCTCGTTGTTGTTGGGAAGCCACGAGGGCTTCAGGAGCATAGCTTGTGTTCGAGCCCCCGAGCGGGGCTCCTACGTTGTCCGGGGGCCTTTTTCTGTGAGCTCGAGTCCGCAGAGGGGGGACTCCAACCAGAGGGGCGCATTTGTTTTAGAGCCCACGAGGGCCCCGGGGCACTCTGCTGTTTTCGCGTCCCCAGAGGGGGGACTCCAACAGAAAAGCACCACAGTTGTCTTTGAGAGCCCACGAGGGGCTTAGGTGCCACAATTAACTTTTAGAGCCCAAGAGGCTTCTGGCCCACATTTGTTGCTAGAGCCCACGAGAGGCTCAAGGGGCATAATTGAATGAGAGCCTGAGAGGCTCCCAGGCGCATTTCTTTGCTTGGAGCCCAGAGAGGCTCAGGGGCGACCAGTTGTTTAGAGCCTGCGTGGCTCCCACGTGGCCCCATCATTATTGATTCCCAGCTGCCCAGCAATTAGTGGGCAGCTGCACCGTTTAGGACCCTGACTATTGGGACACAGAGCGTCCTAACCCCAACAAGGCCAGTTGGCCTAGGGACTGCCACAGGTGGTGGCTTATGTCAGTTTTTGTGCAATTGTGTGGTTTTATTGCACCTCTGAATGTTTTAGGCATCATGTGTTTTTGCGCTATTGAGTTGTGTTCTGGCACCTCTGAATGTTTTTATGCATCATGTGTCTTCCTTTCCTACACCTCTGAATGTGTTTTCCTTCCCTGCACCTCTGAATGTGTTTTGATGCATCATGTGTAATGTGTTCTTGCTGATACCCCTAAGTGTATTTTATTCTTAGGTGGTTGTTCTTTCCAGTACAGGTGGTCCTAGTGAGGTCCTGGTTCCCTGCGTGACATTCTCCTAAGGTGGTTAGGGTTGCGTAGGTGGTACTTACCTGTTACCAGTAGTTACTGGTTGTGTGCTATACTTGCTAATTAGTGCTACAGTGATTTTATATCCTATATTCTATGTTCTAAAAGTGCTATTTCTGCTAAGTGCTGATTCTGACAGTGGCCCATGTGGCCCTGTCTTGTGAATAATCCCTTGTGAATATTGCCCGTGCCAGTTGGCACTATGTACATGTATGATTTCTATCTGATGTGTTTTGACAATACAGAAGTTATTTTCATATAACCTTGTGTGGAGTTCCTTTTGTGGTGTGCCTAGGATGTTGTTGCTGATGTGTGCTGGCGCAAATGCTTTACACATTGCCTCCGAGTTTAGCCTTACTGCTCGTGCCAAGCTACCAAGGGGGTGAGCAGGGGTTATCTTGGCGTGTGACTCCCTTGCCCTGACTAGAATGGTGGTTTCTGCCTGGCTTTGGCGTCAGCCCTAGCCTACCAGAAATAGCCAGTTCTAACACAGACAATCAACTCAATGCGAGTATTAGAGTATGTGAAAAGTAGGACCGAAAGTGTTGAATATATCAGGGGAAGTGAATTGCAGTGCAAAAAAAGTGTAGTGAAAAATAAAGTATATAAAATTGGGTAGAAAATGAGTAGAAAGATACAATTTTAATAGGTTCTCTCAGATCTCCCAACATTAAAACCAAGAGAAAGAACTAGCAGATTTGACAAAATATCCGCACGCTAGTAGGGTCAACATGTTTCAGCATAAGTGGCTATTGATACTCCACTGCTTTCGTCAGGACCTTGATATAAATAGCTACTGCAAAAAATTGAAATAATATCACCTGTTTAATTTCAGGTAGTGCTCAGTCTCTTCCAACATGCTGAAAAGGAAAGCACACAAACAAAAAACACACAGAGAACCATTCAAGAAGTTAGCAATATGCGCATGAATACGCTCCAACCTGGCCGTGCGTTTTCTTACTAAGAGGCTAATATTTTACATCTGTGGAGAATTAAAAAAGGCGCTTTTAATTATTAACGTAATACTCTAACAGATACCGAACGCCTTTTAAAACTACAGTTCCCGTGATTACCCGGGTTTACTGTAGTTCTTGATCACGTGACCTCATTAGTCGTGTGACTGCCATGGCGTTCAGCGACTGGTAACAAAAACAGTGAGGAATCGGACACCGAGGCCCCCCAGATTGCTCAGAGGGACGCCCGGTGTACCGACGGAGAGGTTGGTGACAGCTTGCGCATGCTTCTTATATAAACATGCATTTTTTATACAAACATGTGCTTTTTCTAGTACTAAACCTAACCTAACCTACACCCTAATTAGTTTGTTTGTAAGTCTCATGAGTGATCCTAAGTAAAGTATGGTGGCCACAATAAAATAGAAGCTATAACAACAATATGAGTATAATCTATGTGCAACAACAGAGCTAATAAGATCATTTACCAACAATATGATCATCTTTCGTGTGATATGTAACTGTGAGTCTTGTGTTTTGTCTTGATGTATCACCAGTGCGGTGCTCCATATACCTGAGCTGCAGCCAGGTTGGGTGATGCTATTCCTTCCTACCGGTAAATGGTCAAAATATCGATTCCAAAATATAGACTAACCTAAATATCGACTCCAAAATATGGAATGGACAAAATATCGAATGGACAGAATATAGACATCAAAAATATCGTTTTGAAGGTAAGTAATGTAATATCGATTTTAAAAATATAGACAGTCAAAATATCGAAGTACATAATATAGTTTATTAAAAATATCGAATTTTTATTAATATCAAATTTTTTTAAGTGTTTTGTATGTTAGTATATGTGTGAAAAGTGTATATATTTTTGTCATTTATTTTAAGTAATTAATTTTATGTTATTTAATGTTTGCGTAATTTAATTCTGTAGCGGGTTGTGGGTTTATAGGGGAATAGGGTGGGAAGTAATTTAATTATAATTAAGTAAATATGATAATTAATTAATTGGTATTTATTTAGAATAAATTGTTAATTGATTTTTAATTGGTAGTTAATTAATTCTTAATTGATAATTATTTTTTATTAATTGATTAATTGATAATTATGTGAATTAAATTAATTTATTTTCTGTAGCGGGTTGTGGGTTTATAGGGGAATAGGGTGGGAAGTAATTTAATTATAAATAATTACATATGTTAATTAATTAATTGGTATTTATTTAGAATACATTGTTAATTAATTTTTTATTGAAAATTAATTAGATCTTAATTGATAATTAATTTTTATTAATTGATTCATTGATAATAATTTGAATTATATTAATTTATTTTCACTAGAGTGGGAATAGTAAAATTTACCCCTATGCTATCCAACACTTTCCCTACTGTTGCACTCTCTGGAGTGGGAATAGTAATTTTTACCCCTATGCTATCCAACGCTTTCCCTACTGTTGCACTCTCTGGAGTGGGAATAGTAATTTTTACCCCTACGCTATCCAACGCTTTCCTTACTGTTGCACTCTCTGGAGTGGGAATAGTAATATTTACCCCTACGCTATCCAACGCTTTCCCTACTGTTGCACTCTCTGAAGTGGGAATAGTAATTTTTACCCCTACGCTATCCAACGCTTTCCCTACTGTTGCACTCTCTGGAGTGGGAATAGTAATTTTTATCCCTACGCTATCCAATGCTTTCCCTACTGTTGCCCCCTCTGGAGTGGGAATAGTAATTTTTACCCCTACGCTAACCAATGCTTTCCCTACTGTTACACTCACTGGAGTGGGAATAGTAATTTTTACCCCTACGCTTTCCAACGCTTTCCCTACTGTTGCCCCCTCTGGAGTGGGAATAGTAATTTTTACCCCTACGCTAACCAATGCTTTCCCTACTGTTGCACTCACTGGAGTGGGAATAGTAATTTTTACCCCTACGCTATCCAAGGCTTTCCCTACTGTTGCACTCTCTGGAGTGGGAATAGTAATTTTTACCCCTACGCTATCCAACGCTTTCCCTACTGTTGCACTCTCTGGAGTGGGAATAGTAATTTTTACCCCTACGCTATCCAACGCTTTCCCTACTGTTGCACTCTCTGGAGTGGGAATAGTAATTTTTACCCCTACGCTATCCAACGCTTTCCCTACTGTTGCCCCCTCTGGAGTTGGAATAGTAATTTTTACCCCTACGCTATCCAACGCTTTCCCTACTGTTGCACTCTCTGGAGTGGGAATAGCAATTTTTACCCCCACGCTATCCAACGCTTTCTCTACTGTTGCACTCCCTGGAGTGGGAATAGTAATTTTTACCCCTACGCTATCCAACGCTTTCCCTACTGTTGCACACTTTGGAGTGGGAATAGTAATTTTTACCCCTACGCTATCCAAGGCTTTCCCTACTGTTGCACTCTCTGGAGTGGGAATAGTAATTTTTACCCCTACGCTATCCAACGCTTTCCCTACTGTTGCACTCTCTGGAGTGGGAATAGTAATTTTTACCCCTACGCTATCCAACGCTTTCCCTACTGTTGCACTCTCTGGAGTGGGAATAGTAATTTTTACCCCTACGCTATCCAACGCTTTCCCTACTGTTGCCCCCTCTGGAGTTGGAATAGTAATTTTTACCCCTACGCTATCCAACGCTTTCCCTACTGTTGCACTCTCTGGAGTGGGAATAGCAATTTTTACCCCTACGCTATCCAACGCTTTCCCTACTGTTGCACTCCCTGGAGTGGGAATAGTAATTTTTACCCCTACGCTATCCAACGCTTTCCCTACTGTTGCACACTTTGGAGTGGGAATAGTAATTTTTACCCCTACGCTATCCAACGCTTTCCCTACTGTTGCACTCTCTGGAGTGGGAATAGTAATTATTACCCCTACGCTATCCTACGGTAATAATATTGTGTATTTTTTATTAATATTATGTTAATATATATATATGTTTTAACAGATATGATTGTATTTTTTTTATAAGTTAAATTAGTTATTTCATAATTTTAAGGTAATTTAAGTATTTTTAAGTATATTTTAGCTATTTATTTTTAATATTTTTTAAAATTTTACATTATTTTTAAGAAATTCGATATTTTTACAAAGTATATATAAACGATATTTTGGGTTCGATATTTTGTTACTTACCTGTTTGTAGATAGGAATTCGATATTTTGTCTGTCGATATTTTGGAATCTATATTTTGGGTAGTCTATATTTTGTCCCTCGATATTTAGTCAGTGATCCCTTCCTACCAATTAGGTAAGCGAATAATGATGAGGATATTAGAACTAATCACCATATTCTCTATAAGTGTTGTATTATTGACATCATTCGGCCATTTACAACTATTCATGCACATATTGCTAACTTCTTGAATGGTTCTCTGTGTGTTTTTTGTTTGTGTGCTTTCCTTTTCAGCATGTTGGAAGAGACTGAGCACTACCTGAAATTAAACAGGTGATATTATTTCAATTTTTTGCAGTAGCTATTTATATCAAGGTCCTGACGAAAGCAGTGGCGTATCTATAGCCACTTATCCTGAAACATGTTGACCCTACTAGCGTGCGGATATTTTGTCAAATCTGCTAGTTCTTTCTCTTGGTTTTAATGTTGGGAGATCTGAGAGAACCTATTAAAATTGTATCTTTCTACTCATTTTCTACCCAATTGTATATACTTTATTTTTCACTACACTTTTTTTGCACTGCAATTCAGTTCCCCTGACATATTCAACACTTTCGGTCCTACCTTTCCCATACTCTAATACTCGCATTGAGTTGATTGTCTGTCACAAAAAAACAAGTGATAGACGACACACTCTCTCCTGGAAAAAGGAGAGCCCACATGATGAATAGGGCGGTACCAAGAGAACTGATGGGCACCTTTTCCAATCTAGGAATCGTGTGTTGTTGGGTACACTTTCTGTACCTTTTTGCTTAGTCACTTGCTTTTTGGTTAGACTACACTCAAGTTAAGACAGTTGTACCTTTCTTTCTCTTTTCTAATTGACCCACAGACATTCGTTGTTGTTATCATTAAGTTATATTTGGGCATGTGCCTGTATGGGTCGTTAATCTAGCCCTTGAACCCTCCACTAGTGTTTGTTTTTTGGTCATATTTAGACTTAGCCTATGCTGTCCAAATACGGCATGGCTACTTCCACTAGTTCAGAGAATCCACAACGATTTCTTGGAAAAACCCACCTTCAGCAGTCAGGGACTTCCCCATGCTTGAATATTAATTTATCCAAGAACTCATGGAGTTTTCAAAGAACTGAGTCTTTGATGACATTATTATGTCCAATCTTACGTCAAACTTGGCACCTTCAAGGTATAAATATGCCCACACTTGCCCAGACGAACACACGGTTGTTTGGAGCAGTTCGACTATCTACTTGCCCGACGCGCCCTGCAGTAGCAAGTGTCGAAGGAAGCCGACCCTCCAGCTGACGCACTGAGAGACGCTGTCTTTTCCCCTGCCGAGAAATCCAGCTCCAGTGTTTCCAGGCTACCCTTGCGGGTTGCTGGCAAATCGAATCCTGAGAGAGAGATACAAGACCTCCTTCATTCTAAACCAAGGTATGGAGCTGATTAGACCCTTTGAGAATTCTTGGAGTGATTCTTGGCAAAGAATACTAAACTTAAGCTACACCTCACTTACTTCTTCCCTTGTACTAGACCTAGATTAGGTACACCGGGGTAGGCGTATTTTAGAAGCACCAGTTGAGTACTTTTAGTCATTATTTATCACTGTATGCATTTTATGTATTTTAAGTATTTTATGGCTTAGAAACCATATCATGCTTTTACAGTATTATTTTATAATACTCTTCATACTGTACGCATTGTACTTTATAACCAGTATTATGATTGTAGCAGTACATTTCTTATGCTTGAGAAAGAAGACTGTTCAATAAATACTTTTTATTGAAAACGCCCGTCTCTCTATTTCTCTGCACCTCTGGTGAAACGAAGCATGCACGATTGACTGAGTAAAATAGCTATCTATTGTTTCCGCGACTCTAGAGATTGATTTCTTATTCTTGTGAAACAAAGTTGTCATGTTTATGCGGTTGTCAGAAACGAATCCCTTCTTGTGAATTCGAGAAAGTTTCTAGTGACCTCTGAGCTAACTGGCACTCACAATTACGTTTAATATATTCAGCAGAGACCTAGTCTAAAACTGCAGGATATATTATTCCAATGCGAAGTGCCTATTGGGAATACAGGAACTACACTACAGAATGTCTTCAGCTAATGCTGAAAGAGTTGTCTGTTGTAATTTGGCAGCAATTAGGTTAAGCATTAGCAGAAGACATCCTGTATTTAGAGACAATCTTGTCCGTTTTGTGGAATCCATTTTGTATTTCTGTCAGCCATTTTGTTTGCCATGTGCTACTATGTGCTCGCCATGTGCTCTCTCCTACCTTCCTGTTAACTGCTCTTGAAATCTGTGTAGAGACGAGATATTTAGCCTTTTCTGCTTTACACATGCTCAGTTGAGCTTGCAGCTGTTGTCCATTCATATCTGTCAGGATGTGTTTACTAGAAACTAGTCACTGTTAGCTCCTCCTACTTGTCGACCCTGCATTTTCTGTATGACCTTATATGTACCTAAAACCATCATTTGTACTTGTACCACCTTCCTTTGAGCCCCTGTGTGGGTATAAAAGGAACATGCACCTTCCATTCAGTGTGCTACTTCATGCATTACCGAAGGGTGCTGTGTGAATGTATTTCCACCTCATGAGGTTTAATAAACTCTGCCTTTTCTATTCCAGTTTCTGTGCCAACTTCTTCCTATTGGTCTGAGGACTCTGTGCAGAGAAGGGCGAATCCCTTGCACTGGTAGGCCTTGCTGAGGCTCACCACCACATGAGGGTCCAATATTTATACGTGCTGCTAACTTTGAAGTAGGAGAATAATCTGGAGGTTTCCACCCCAGAAGCGCTCAGAATGTCCTGCCTTCCCGTCCTGGCCCCATCTTCTCAAAATACTAGTGTCAAAACCCTTTCTTAGTGTGCTGGGCAGAGCCTCTGTGATGTGCAAGTGTGGTAGTTGACATCGTCTCCCCTCATCAAGTCAGAGATGGCCAATTTTGCAAACACCCATTCCCCCATCTTCTGGGAGAAATACACAACGACCACTGTGAGCTACACCTAGTCATGTGATCCAGCGTTCAGGTGGCAAGCACTAAATGGTTTGGACATGAAAATGCCAACTTTCTAAAAGCTACATCTTATGAATTATGGTTTGAAGTCCAACTGTAGCACTAAAGAGGGTGTGGGAAAGTGTCCCTCTCTGAAGGATGACACAAACATTTTGCCTTCCTCCTCCTCTTTTTTTACCTTCTTTTTGTTGGCTTTAGGACTCGGAGCACTTTACCACTGCTAACCAGTGCTAAAGTGCACGTGCTCTCTCCTTTTAACATGGGTGAATACACAGTAGACATATTTAGTTTACTTGTAAGTTCCATGGTCAAGTGGTATATCATATAACCAGTGCCTGTAACCTAAATGCTACTGGTTGGCTTGCAGCTCTGATTCTGCCACCCACAGAATCAGACTTTCAAACCTGTCTCATCTGCCACTGCAGGGCCTGTGTGTGCAGTTGACTTCCTCTTCAACTTGGCAATTAAAAATTCTTGACAAGCTTTAAACTCCCCATTTATTACACATGGGGGTAGCTGACACACCTGATTAGGTAGTGTCCTGTTTCCAACACAAAGGGCTGATTACCCCCTACTGAAATCTGGAGTCAGGGCGGTGAAGAAAGGACCTGTGTGCAATTCAAAGACCCTACTTTTAAATCACCCCCACTTAAAAGGCGCAACTGGGTATTAGTGCTGTGGTTCTGACCCTGCCAAAACAGCAGACTACTGGACCTGTGAAGAACTCTGCCAGGAGTAAAGACTGCTGTGCTACAAGGATTCCCAGTCTGCTTGACTGCTGCTCTGGAAGAAATGCTTTGTGCTTTACTGTGCTGCCCCGTTGCCTGCTGATTTCTGCCCTGCTGAGGACAAGGACTGGAACCATCTCACTTAAACCCAGAGTGACTCCAAGTGCGTCCTGGCTTGCACGCTGTTCGGAAGTCACGTGGCCATAAAAGACTCCCTTCAACTCTGCAACAGCACCTGTACTCTGCCATCTGAGAGTCCTGCCCTGCCAAGTGGTACCAATCCAGTCGTGGGCATTTGAAAGTTGACTCCGGCTGTCCAGAACCATCAAAATCGATGCAGTGATGACTTTGTGGAGATCAGAACCGACGCATTAACCTTCGTCGTCAACGCACTAGACGATCGACAACATCGCTTCAATGGACTGTGCGGCTCGACAACAATGAACAACGCCAAACGGCAATGATGCAGTGTCTGCATCATAAAGGGGTTTATCGACAAAACCTTCATTGCCTGCGTCGATCGGAACCTATGCATTGAGTCTTCAATGTCAACACATGCTCCATCCAAAGTACTCTTTCAGCTGGACCTGCATGAGTCCCTTAGCCTGCCCGCCCTCCATTGCAGTCGGCCTGAACTTTTAAGTGCTCTTTGACTATAACACTAGATTTTGATTTCATGTTTAAAAATTCATAAATCCAGGTTCTACTTATTGGAATTTTGTTATTTTGGTCTTGTTTTACTCATAAAATATAATCTATTTTTCTAACCCTGTGTTGAGTATTATTGTGGTGTTTCCATTGTGTTGCACAAATACTTTCCACATTGCCTCTTTAGATAGGCCTGACTGCTCTATGCTAAGCTACCAGGGGGTGAGAACAGGTTATCTTTTAGTGTGTATCTAGCTCACCGTGACTAGAGTGGTGGACCCTGCTTCTACAGGGTGCATACTGTGACAACCAGAAACCCCATTTTAAAGCACAATTCTTTAGACACCAAACTCCATTTTCCCACCTGCTCCCAATTAAAAGTTAACACGTATTAAATGTAATAATGCAACCCAATGTTATCCTAGTAGGAGCAAGGCCTTTCAGTAGTGAAAACGAATTTAAGAGTTTTTCACTACCAGGACATCAAAAAGATAAAAGGATATGTCCAGTTTGTTAAATACATGACACCCAGCCTATTGGGATATTTAGAGCCTACCCTAGGGGTGACATATGTTTTGAAAGAGAAAGCTTACAACCTCTTCTATTGTCTATATAGGGCCTACCGTAGGAGTGACATATCTATTAAAAAGGAAAGTTTAGGCTTAGCAAAGGTTGATTTTTCCAGGTTGAAATGGCAGTTTAAAACTACACACACAGGCTGCACTGCCATGTCTTAGATATGTTTTAAAAAGTCTTCTTAAGTGTGTGGTATAATGTGTGCTGCAAGGCCATGTAAGAACCGTTTTCAAACTTTTTCTGAAACTTCATCCTCAGAATCGTCAGGATCTGACCCCGGAGAAGGGAACACAAAAAAAAACAGGTGTCTTTTTTAGGCAAAGGCGGACAACAAAGGGGAAGGTTCAAACAACCATGGGGGATGAGAACCCGAAGCAGGGTCTACAAATCCTAGATATATCAACTGTGGTAAATCTGTCACAAAAGCAGCTGACTAGGGAAGAAGAGGAGGTATTGAATTTAGGGCTGAAATTTGTTCCACACAAACAAACTGACTTTACTAAATTGAAGCTCGAAACAGTGGAATTTTGTAGGAAAATCAGGTTGAAAGCCTTTTTTTGCCAATAATGAAGCATCGTCAAGTAAAGAAGTGACTGGTCCTAGAATAAAATCAAAATTTGTCCCAACGCAGAACATACCAAAACAAATTTATGCGTTCAAACAGACAGTATTATCTTCAATCCGAAAATTAGAAAAATCTAAAAAATATATACAGCACAATATAAGCCAAGTACAACAAAAAGCCATAAAGAACTTAAGAGCAGATACATCAGTGGTCATCAAACAAGCTGACAAGGGAGGGGCAGTGGTAATTTGGCCACGTGCCATGTACCTTGAAGAAGGAAAAGCTCAGGTAGAAAATCAGACCTGGTATAGAATGCTTGGGGAAGACCCGGTCCATTCAATACAAAACACCACTTCTAATATTCTTCAATTGGGAATGGAAAGTGGGTTTTTGGGACCAAAGGAATTTGAATTTTTGAACAAGAAGTTTCCGAGAACACCTGTTCTTGACTTCCTGCCCAAAATTCATCAATTGACAAGCCCCCAGGCAGACCAATAGTTTTGGGTGCGATTCAGTCTTGGAACCTATCTCAAAATATGTTGACTTTTTCCTTAAACCATTTTTGAAGGAAGTAAAATCCTATCTACGAGACACAACAGATTTCATCACAAAAGTAGAAGGTACTCCGTTTGATGATCAAGTTCAAATAATGGTGACACTCGATGTAGCGTCACTTTATACGCAAATACCTCAGGACGAGGCTCTTCAAGTTATGGAACTGCATTTAGACCACAGAGAACGCCCCATAGAGCACCTACCTCATTTATTTGGCAACTAGCAGAGGTAGCTCTGAAAAAAAACTACTTTAAATTTGATCAGCAGTACTTTATTCAAGTGAAAGGTACGGCCATGGGTTGTCCTTATGCACTGGAAATGGCAGTGCTGTATATGGCTCAGTTTGAAGAAAGATTTGTCGAAAACAACAATCTATTCAGAACTAAAATAACACAGTGGCTACGATATATTGATGATATCTGGCTCATGTGGCAGGGGAGCCAGATTGAACTCAATATGTTCTATGAATGGCTAAACAATAGACATGAAGACATCAAGTTTTCCATCCAGTCGAGTAAAACTTTAATGACTTTTCCTGATGTCACGATCAGTCCACAATCTAATCAGCTAAAAATATCTTTATACAAAAAGAAACAGACAAAAATACAATTTTACATTTTAAGAGTGCCCATCCCAAAAGTTTTAAAGAAAAACTCCCATATGGGCAACTCTTAAGAATTAGGAGATATTGTACAGAAAGGCAAGAGTTTGAGGAACATGCAGCCTCTTTTTGCAAAGAAATGGCTGCAAAAGGCTACCCTAAAAATCTATTAAAACACTCTACTAAAAGAACAAGATTTACACCACGTGAAGACCTTCTAGTGGTTAAGCCTAGGAAGAAATTAGAAAAGTTAGTTTGTGTGACAACATTTGGCCCGATACCAATAACTTCAGACAAATTATATTGAAAAATGTGCATCTCCTTGAAAACCTGGAATGTCCTTTTCCAAAGCCCATATTTGCGATGAAAAGAACTTAAGTATCGGACAAACAAATTGTAAGAACTGACATTTCTTTGCCTAAGCCCAAGAGTGACTTGCTCTCTAAATGGAACATGAAACCAGTCCAGGGACATCCTAAATGTGGCAACTGCCTTGCGTGCGGTAGCACCATTGGAGGAACTGAGTTCAATCGTGATGGAGTGGAGACACACAGATTTTACGAATTGTAAAACCAGGAATGTTATTTACGCGATAATGTGTCCGTGTAAAAAAGTGTATATTGGAAAGACAAACCAACAGGTGAACACTAGGATTACTCAACATAGATCGAGAATTTAAAAAAAGGCAATTAATGCACCAATGGTGGAACATTTTCTTCAAAAATCACATAGCGAAAATGAGTTTAAATGGACAGTTTTAGCAACAGCCAATGTGGTGAACAGAGTGATTGATGTAGAAAGGGTGCTGCTACAAAAAGAAGCATATCTAATTATGAGGTTCAATACTATTGCTCTAGGTCTGAATAGCATGTGTGAATTGAGTAGAATATAAAATCATATAATGGGCTTAATCATAAGTGGGCACAATAATATGAATACTGTAAACATCAAATATGCAAGTGCCTACATGAAGAGGTTGGAATAATTTCGTCGCCCATTTTCTCTACACTGCCAATAGATTGATGAAGTTACATTAAGGAAACTTAATGTGAGGGCCATTGTTTGATTAAATTATTGAAAAACATTGTTTATCGCGCTTTTATTAAGGTTCACTGTTACTAGCTCAGCAGTTAAAGAGCGTGCAGTTTCTCGACGCTATCCCCCCTCCCGCCCGTATTTTTTAATATTAGAGGTGCACAAGAGATATTGTTTTTTCATAACAAAGAGAACTAATTGAAATGTTATATAAAAAAAACTACATGCCCCACAAATCGCTAGAATCACAAAAGTATTGCGATGAAGTTTGATTGGCACAGCCTCTTTCACTCCTCCCCCTTCACTTTGAACTTCTGAAACCGGCACCGTGAGGCCGCAATATGGCTTCCAGCTTGAATAACGCAAAGGCGATCTGATATAAGAGATGCAAACTTAAAAACCAGGTGTGTGGCCTAAGACTGCTGATGAAAAATAGTTGAAACCAATTTTGAAGCTAGTACCACATTTGTCTTCTTTTAATTTTAGAGAAAGACGAGTGCGAACAAAAGTAAATGCGAAGGAAAATGAAGCGGAGCAACGCGCTCTGAGAGAGCGGCGAAGGTACCGTTTTTGATACTATAGAATGAGCATGTTGGTAACAAAGTAGCATCTACCCGTTGTCGACGGTTTAACTTTCCCTCACAGCAACAATACATATGCAGTTATTGTGATCCAAAGAAAATCGGATGGGAGATTAATTCGTGTATTAAGATATTTGATTCAACGCCTTAGTATTAAAGTTAAAATCTGCACTTTGAGTGTTACGAATGAAGATTATAATATGATACAAATCTTTGCAGAAGCTTCCTGCTCCCCCCGAATTTGCCCATAATATCCTCCATGTACTGAAAAGTATATACTATTTTCTTTAGAAAAACGACGGTCCGCGAAATTGTAAACACTCCGTGGTTTATATAGCGAATTGTTCCTGGGTCATTTAAAGAAACACCACTCAGGTATGACGATGGCTTTTAAGAGATG
Organism: Lissotriton helveticus; assembly: GCF_964261635.1. Taxonomy (NCBI): domain Eukaryota; kingdom Metazoa; phylum Chordata; class Amphibia; order Caudata; family Salamandridae; genus Lissotriton; species Lissotriton helveticus. The sequence continues at coordinate 169,381,491 of NC_136073.1, forward strand.
TGATCGTAGGTAGATGAACTAACTGAGAGTAGAATTCCAAAACTATTTTTGACATCACATAAATCTTTTTAAAGATGTAATTGCAAAGCCCTGATGAGAGTTCAGTGAAAAGAGACACCTGAACTCGAAACGCGTCGTCATATTCCTAGAAGCATTACCCTAGGAAATTTCAAAGACTTGTGGTTAAATTCCACTATTATAATAAGGACTAAAAAAATGTTTCTCCACCCTTTTTAGTATTAAATCTTTTTTAATAAGCAACAAAGTGAAGAAAAAAGGAAGAAAAAAAAGCCGCCCCCCCACCCTCCTCCCGCAACCACCCCCTTCCTTGTCCACAGAGCAAAGAAATAGACTATAAGGCGTCACCTCTCTAGTGGGTTCCATGAGTTGCAGATCCGCCTGGAGTCTTGCGCTTGCGTGGCTGCGCTTTAGGTTCCGTAAGCAGGGTGTCTGCGAGGCGTAGCAACCGCAGGTATCGGAGGCAACTCAGTTCTCGGAATTCTCCTGTCAGCAGGGTCAAGAACGGCCGCCAAAGTGCTGCAAATTCTTCTCCCTTCCCTGCCTTCGCCAGTGATAGTTTCTCCATCCCCAAGATCGCCCATAGCCTATGCAGCCAGCCCATTTGTAAGGGGGGTTGGACGGCTCTCCAATGAGGTACTATATTTTGCATAGCTGCCCCTAGTGCAATCACAATAAGCCTCCCTCTCATGGATTTCAAGGGGTACATCAAGACGTTAGGAAGGCCAAGCAGAACATAAGCAGGGAACCTTGGGAGTTGAGTATCTAGGTGTGTGTCTATCAAATCTAGGATTGAGTTCCAATAAGGCTGTAAGCGGTCGCAGCTCCAAAGTAAGTGCTCCAGTGTTCCAAGCTCCCCACACCCCTCCAACAGCGGTCGCTAACTCGGGGGTCCCAGCGATGCAGGCGTTCAGGTGCGTGGTACCAGTAGGTGAGCACTTTGGTCATAGTTTCGGTAAGGCCCGTGTGGTAGGCAGAATGTCTGGCTCTGTGGTAAGCACCCTCCCATTTCTTGCATGTGAGTTGTCTCCCCAAGTCCCTCTCCCACCTGGCCCTCCCTGCGTTGTAAGTGTATATGTTGGTGAGGAGTAGGTGTTGATACAGGTCAGGGATCAGTTTTTTATCGGAGGTGTGTGTCAATAGCCATTTCTCGTACGGGGTGAGGAAGCGCTGTGCACCGGGTCTAACCGATGGTTGTAAAGTCCAATGGCGAACCTGCAGGTAGGGCAAACGATCCGTTTCCGGTATGCCATAGTCCTCCTTCACCTTCTGAAAGGGAAGGATGTCTTTAAGATCAAACATATGTCCCAAGTCCCTGCATGGTGTAGTCCTCCACGTCACGAACGCCCGGGGGTCAAGGCCGGGGGAGAAGTCAGGGTTGTCGAAGAGCGCCGTCATCGGGGAGGGGAATGAAGTGAGCTCCCGCTTAACAGCCACTTTGTCCCATACATCCAGGACGGTGCTTGTGATTAGCGATGCGTAGAGGTTGGGAGGTCTATGGCAGCGTGGCAAGAATGGGACACCCTGAAGCGTACGACCTGCCACCGCCTGATCTTGAAAAGCCAGTGTTTGCCAGATTCCAGTTGGTGCCACTCCACCAGAGTGCAAAGTTGGGTCGCCTGAAAGTATAAAGTGAGGTCAGGCACTCCTACTCCGCCATGCTCGGGGGGGACTATAGCGATCGTATGATTAAACCGTGGGCGGCGACCGTTCCAGACAAAGCGTGCCAGGTCCAATTGTTTCTTCTGGAGCCATCCCGCCGGAGGGCGTATAGGGAGGGTCTGAAACACATAGCGGATCTGCGGCAGCAAAGTCATCTTGGCGGCTGCTATACGACCCAGCCAGGATAGTGTAAGGTGCTTCCATCTCCTGAGGCCATCGCAAAGGCGGGAGCTGAGTCTGGCATAGTTGGCATCCGCGGTGGCTCGCACCATCGGGGCCAACAAGACCCCCAAGTAAGGAATGGTAGACGCAGACCACTGCAGGTCAAACTCAGCCTTGGCATCCGCTAGCACTTCCGGCGACAGAGATACGTTCAGTGACTCTGATTTCTCCACGTTAATCTTAAATCCTGATGCCAGCGCAAAGGTGTGGAGCTCAATAAAGAGCGCTCGGAGAGATTGCATTGGGTTGGTCAGGGAAAGTAAGATGTTGTCTGCATATAGACTGATTTTATGCGTGTCCCCGCCGAACGGGATGCCTGTGATGAGGTTATGCTGCCTAATACGTTGTGCCAACGGCTCCATGTAGAGCGCAAACAGGAGGGGAGAGAGCGGGCATCCTTGCCTGGTCCCCCTGCCGATCGGGAACCGCGGGGAAGTGTGACCGTTAACCCGGACTGCTGCGTTTGGTTGACGGTAACAATTAAATGTACGATTGCGGAGGGTTTCTCCTACCCCGAACCGCTGTAGCACCAGGTCTAGATAGGGCCAATGCACCCTATCGAATGCCTTCTCCGCATCGATAGTGAGGAGCATGCAGTCCGGCCTCGTCCGTGACCCAGCCTCGATAAGATGGAGGACCCGCCTGATGTTGTCGCTGGTCTGCTGTTGTGGGATGAAGTCCCCTTGATCGGGCTCCACCAGTTGCTGCATGTATGGTGCCAGTCTACCCGCAATGATGCCCGTGTAAAGCTTCAGGTCGATGTTTAACAGGGATATTGGCCTGTAGGAGCTACACCGGGTGGGGTCCCGTCCGGGCTTGGGAATCACCGAAATTGCTGCTTCTAACAGATCCGGGGGGGATGGCACCAGGCTGATCGAAGGTGTTAAAAAGGTCTTTCAGCAATGGAGCCACTTGTGGGCAGAAGGTTTTATAAAAGGCCGCTGTGTAGCCCTCCGGTCCTGGTGGCTTCCCCAACTTGAGGCGGGAAATTGCTGAGATTGCCTCCTCTAGGCCAATGGGCCGGTCGAGGAACGCCGTCTGTGCCTCATTCAGGGATGGGAGGGAGGCTCCCTGCAGGTAATCATGGCCATTCTGCAGGTCGAGGTGGTCCGCCATATATAGTTTAGTGTAGTAGTCTCCAAAGGCCGCGGCGATGGCCGCGTCCTCCGTGATGGGGGCACCGTGGCTAGGCTGGAGGGTTCGGATATGTTGTCTCTGACGCTGCTCCCGTAACCTGCTCGCTAACAATTTCCCGCAGCGGTCTCCTCCGGTATAGTATGCGTGTCTTAGGCGCATGGCGGCGTATTCCGCCACATCCTGGTCTAGAGCTGCCAACATTTTCCGCTCCGTACACAGCTGACGCCATGCCCGAGCCGCCCCTGTGCGTTGATGCATCTGTTCCAGTTCCGCCACCCGTTGGGTGAGTTCGGCTCTCTTTTGTGCGCGCTGTGTATTATTAGCCTTGGCTATAGAGATAAATTCACCGCGGAGGACCGCTTTGAGAGCCGTCCACTGGGTGGCTTTGGTGGTATCATCGTTAGCGTTGTGGGTGAGAAACCGGGCGAGAGCAGTTTTAATCCGTTCTACCGTGGTTGGGTTCTGCAAGAGGCCGTCCCGTAGTCGCCAGTGCCGCTGTGGGCCGGGCGTGGCAGAGATAAGGAAGGACGCCACCACCGGTCAGTGATCGTATAGAGAGGCCGGGAGGATCTCTACGTCTTGTGCCTGAAGCACCAGCTGTGATGAGCACAGGAGGTAATCAAGTCTTGCGTACGTTTTGTGGGCTGCGGAGTAGTGAGTGTATGCCGTGGCCCGTGGGTGTGAGTGTCTCCACAGGTCGACTAGATCTAGGTCTGAGAGGTGAGTGTGCCCTACCGCTGATAGTGCCCCCACCTGACCAGACCGCTGGCAAGAGCGGTCCGCAGTGTTGTGAAATACTAGGTTAAGGTCACCCCCGAGCAGTAAGTGTGGATGCGTGGTGGCCGTGGCAGCCTCTAAGGCATTATGCAGAAATTTCTCCTGACCTTCGTTGGGTGCATATATGGTACCCACTAACAACGTCTGTCCCGCCACTAGGAAACGGTGGGCTAGCAACCTACCCTTGATCTCAGCCTCCCTCTGCAGGACCCGCCCCCCCAAAAGATTTGGCCACTAGAATCGCCACCCCGGCCACCTTTTTATTTGCGGACGAGAAAAAACTGCCAGGGAAAGGATCGGGACTTGAGTCTGTGCTGATCTTTGGGCAACAAGTGTGTTTCCTGCGGGAGGCAGATGTCTGCCTTCGAGTGCTCCAGGAGAGAGAGGACCGCTTTGCGCTTGATAGGGTTATTGAGCCCTCTCACATTGAGTGAGAGAACAGTCAAAGGGCGTGTCATTCTAATCGGTCAGCCGGGCTGGCTGTGCGCCGTGCTTGATATGCAGAAGTGGGGTGTTCAGCTGAGTAAGTGTTGCGCTGCGTTCTGCGCGTGTTGGCCGAGGAAACTCAAAATTAAACTAAAAATTCCGTGGACAAGGAGAACCCCCCCCTTCCCCCCCCAACTCCAACGCCCCCCCAACTCCCATCGTTCCCTCCCTTCTTCCCCTCCCCCCCTACCCCAACTGCGAGCAACCAACTAGTGAACATTGTCCCAGGTCTAGTCATCAGTCCGGCTAGGCCTGTGGTAGAGTGTAAAGTTGAAGGGGAAATAATGGTGATGGCGGCCCAACGGCCCCCTGTCCCGACCCCCTCGCATTGTGGCGGCATTGCATGCCTGCAACCTCATGAACAGTGTCTCATGGTGCCCTAGCCATGTCCCTGGTCACCTCTTGTATAGCTGCCGCGTGTTCTTGTGCCACAGTCTCTGGGTCCGGCTTGCTGACTTTCTTCTTTGGTAACATCAACAGTGGTTCTTTCGGGTATTAGAACAATTGCTTTAAATCATACGTATGCCTTCAGCACTAATCAAGGTATGGTTTCAAAGATATGCTTCATTAGTCAGCTTTGAAGTGCAACACCAGACAAACGAAAAAGGGTCAGAGTGGTTTTTTAATTAAACAGTTATTTTTTCTTTTATCTTTTTGATTTTTCAACTGACACCTTCTGTTAGAAATCACAAGCAGAAATTTTTACTTTTTCATAAAATACAAAATGCGGCGCAACAATTCAAATCAGTGACTGAATGTGAAATATAGTGACATTGTGACATATATAAGTGAAAATCTATGTACAAGTGAATGAGTGATTATAAAGAACGGGGGAAGGTTAGAAAAGGCCAATTCCTATCTCATTAGTACTCGGGACCAACACGCTATTTCAGATTAGCTATGATGTGTTGGACTCGGTAAGTTGGTCCTTTGATGGTTCTGTCGACGTTTCGACCCTGTGGACACCTAATTTGTGGGTCACTGTCGGGTCTTCTTCAGGACGGGGACTGGGAAGGGATTATTGCGCCTGTTGGTTTAAAAGGAATAAAACCATCAGGTTTGGGTGTTGCACAAGAAATTATTAATGGAAGACATTATTATGTTATTACCAGGTCTTCAACGAGCAGACATCCTTATATTTTACTTGGTGCGGGTGTCTTCAGCAATCTTGACTCTGAATAATCCAAAAAGTGAGTGTTAATGGACTGATTGCTCAATTTAAGCCATTCTAGGAATTGAATTCGACCTCACGGGAGTGTGACACTCACCTATTTTGTATTACTTTGTGGCCATATTCAAGGATATTTCTATTTGACTGTAGTCTCTAGTCACCAAGATCGTTGTGTATTACTTTCGACGATCTGCAAATTAATGTCATTTGCAAAATATTAGTATTTTAAAAGAAGTTTATTGGGAGTGTCATGATTTGCTTTAATCATGCTAACGTTAATTATGTCTCAACTTTGCCATTGAAATATGTTGATATTCCTTTGTGTCCCCGATCCGCGAAACCGCTTATAACCAATTCAGGAACAGATGTAGCAGTCCAAAATACCATGATTCTATACCCCAAAGGTATGTTCGACCTCCGAGCACTGATCACCTAGCAACCAGTAGCTCCTTGTAACTGACTCAGTAGGTTATCATAGACGGGAAGACGTCACACTGACGCTTGCTTTTTTTGCGCCGTTGCTAGGCAACCGTCAACGCCAACGTCCTCGAGGCGAACGCGGAAGTAGTTAACTACCGCCGTGAAGGACTCGCATCCACCTAATCGGCACAGCTCTGCCGAGCGGACGAGTCCAGAATCCCGATCCGACGAAAGGAAACCACACATTAAAAGTAAGAATTGTAGAACCGCAAATCTAGCCATTTTTAATTAAGCTTGTTGGGATTGGTTCACTGACGGATTTTTTCCGTTTCACTATTACAGAAATCCCGCCCTGTAATCGAATGGGCATAATTGATGGCAGACAGCTATATGGATACCTACATATGCAATTGGTGAGTGCTGCCCATTTAACTTAGTAAGGTGACTAACCATGATTAGACACTCCCAATAAACTTCTTTTAAAATACTAATATTTTGCAAATGACATTAATTTGCAGATCGTCGAAAGTAATACACAACGATCTTGGTGACTAGAGACTACAGTCAAATAGAAATATCCTTGAATATGGCCACAAAGTAATACAAAATAGGTGAGTGTCACACTCCCGTGAGGTCGAATTCAATTCCTAGAATGGCTTAAATTGAGCAATCAGTCCATTAACACTCACTTTTTGGATTATTCAGAGTCAAGATTGCTGAAGACACCCGCACCAAGTAAAATATAAGGATGTCTGCTCGTTGAAGACCTGGTAATAACATAATAATGTCTTCCATTAATAATTTCTTGTGCAACACCCAAACCTGATGGTTTTATTCCTTTTAAACCAACAGGCGCAATAATCCCTTCCCAGTCCCCGTCCTGAAGAAGACCCGACAGTGACCCACAAATTAGGTGTCCACAGGGTCGAAACGTCGACAGAACCATCAAAGGACCAACTTACCGAGTCCAACACATCATAGCTAATCTGAAATAGCGTGTTGGTCCCGAGTACTAATGAGATAGGAATTGGCCTTTTCTAACCTTCCCCCGTTCTTTATAATCACTCATTCACTTGTACATAGATTTTCACTTATATATGTCACAATGTCACTATATTTCACATTCAGTCACTGATTTGAATTGTTGCGCCGCATTTTGTATTTTATGAAAAAGTAAAAATTTCTGCTTGTGATTTCTAACAGAAGGTGTCAGTTGAAAAATCAAAAAGATAAAAGAAAAAATAACTGTTTAATTAAAAAACCACTCTGACCCTTTTTCGTTTGTCTGGTGTTGCACTTCAAAGCTGACTAATGAAGCATATCTTTGAAACCATACCTTGATTAGTGCTGAAGGCATACGTATGATTTAAAGCAATTGTTCTAATACCCGAAAGAACCACTGTTGATGTTACTAATGTATTGCCCAGGTTCTCAGGGATACTGGGTTACCCCGTAAGAATTATTCGACTTTCTTCTTTGGTCGCCTGTGCCTCACCTTCTGCCAGCCGTCTCCGGCGACCAGGGAGAACGCCGATTGAGAAGGACGAGCACCAGTCTCGTCCCCGGATCCATCCCCTACATGGGGGATGCCCAGCAGGTCGCAACTTGCAACTTTCATGCAGGGATCTGAGTTGGTGTAGGGTCCCATTCCACTTGAAGATGATGCGGAAGGGGTGACCCCAGGAATATGGGACCCCTTTGTCACGTAGGAATGTAGGGACCAACTTGAATGTCCGCCGCTTTTGTAAGGTGATTGCGGACAGATCCTGAAATAGTTCCACCGCCTGCCCTTCATATTGGAGGGGCTGTTTTTGCCGAGCCATCTTCAAGATACGCTCCTTGAGAGGAAAATCAGGGAGGAAGGCTAGAATGTCCGGTGGGGGGCGGATGTGCGTCGTGTTAGACCCACTCTGTGCGCCCTGTCTATTCTGATCTCGAAGTCTTCAGGCTCCCCCAGTATGTCCCGAAAAAAACCCTGGAGATAAGCTGCAACGTCCCCTCCTTCAGCTTTAGATGGTACATTCTGGACTCGGATGTTGTTGCGTCGTGAGCGGTTCTCCAGGTCTTCTGTGTGTGCCTGCAGATCCATCTGTTGCTCCTGAAGCCTGATTATTTCTTGCTGAAGAGTGTGCACTTCCTTGCCTCTGGCAACCTCCGCGTTCTCAACCTCCGCCACTCTCTCCCCAATCTCGTCCACGTCGCGACGTAGTTCTTTGTACCCTCCAGCCATCTCCTGCTTGAGGGTCTGAATATCCTCCTTGAGGGAGGTGAACAGAGCTTCCATAAAGGACTTTGTGGCCGGCGCTTCCCCTTCGGCCCGATCTCCATCTTTGGGTTGAGGCAGTGGCGTCTGTTTGTCGGGACTCTTAACCCCTTTGGCTGTTCCTTTTGCGAGCATTTCAGGAATAGTGCGACCACCTCTGCAGTTGGAGGAAGACATGTCTGAGGCGCGCCTCCAGCTATTGGCACCTCAATCCCCTTCAGCGCCCCGCACTGAGGCGTTGCCGCCGCTGGGCCGTCACTGGGGCCCGGTGATGTAGGCCTGTGGCCCGCTTTGCGGGGCAGCGTGTCTGCCGTGAGGGTGGAGTGCTAGGGTGTTCTCGTAGTGGCCGTCGGCTGCATAAGTTAGTATCTATCTCCGGTGGCCGAGGGCCCGACCCGCGCCCCCTGGTTTTGTGCCCTCAGGGTCCGCTCTGTCTGTGGGTGGGTCTGTGTGGATGGCTGCAGGTGCTTGACCAGGGTTGCGCCTGTGCTCCACCCCGCGTTGCGATGTGTCTGACGCGCCGGGGTATTGCACTCGCTGTCCTCGCGCCTCGCCTTCTAAAGCTGCCTCAGGGACTCAGACCCCATCCCGTGTTGCCACCATCAACCCGCCAGTGGGAGAGCGCCCAGGTCCGTGTCAGTTGCTGGGCTCACTCGTGCCTTGCGTGTGCTCCGGTCGCTGCTTTCTGCACAGGGCCCAGATTGCACCCCTCGATATGGCACCTAAGGTGATCCGTCTGCTCGCTCCCAGCCCTGCAATGTAGGCTTCTCCGGGGCTGTCCGCGGTCTCCGGCGGGTCCCGGTCTATCTGATGTGGGAGTGTAGTATCGGGTCTGGCCCGCGCTGCCGCCTGCACCACTCGACTTGGGCAGCCGGGACGCCTGCAATTATCCGGATCGCTGGGGGCCGGTGTGTGCCCCCCGAGGGCCACCTAGGTCGCCTGGCCATGCAGCTTATTCTCTGGTGGGCCTTCCGCTCCTGTGGCGCTGCGAGTCCTAATCGCGCCTCTTGACTGCCCCCGCTCCTGGGTCGCTTCATCCCAGTCTCTGTGCGCTGCTCGCTGGGGGCCCGACCCACTGCCCCCCCGGATCTGATGTCTGGGACGCCCCACCGGCCGCCTCCTCACCTCGGCGTCTGCTGCGGCTGTAAGACGCGGGCTCAGGATCTCCCTGTGTAGGCCCAAGTCGGGGTCTCTGGTAGCGTCCCTCGCTGCCCGTCGCAGTGCCCCGCTCCGGGAGACGTGCCTCCGCTGGGCGGTGGCTGGACCCTTGCGCTGTTCTCCCTGCGGGGGGAGGCCACGGTACTCAGTGCTGCTTGGGCCGTTCCCGGATGCCGAGTCCTGGCTCCGTATCCCTCCCAGCAGGGTCGGCCGCCCCAGCCGTCACCGCGCGGCGGGCTCCGCGGCTGAGGGTCGCACTCCGGGCCTCAAGTCTGTTCACCCCCGGGGAGCCGCTGCGAGACACGTCCGCTTAGGCCGCCATCTTGGCCACGCCCCTCTCCACCCTTTTTTTTTTTTTTAAACTTGATTGAAATAGATGCAAAAGGAACATTTGTATAAGTCGGATGATTTATCACAGATAATTGTTGCTTATGTTGTGCTATTATGTATTGCTCCTTGTCACAGATGTGAATTTATATTGTGTGATGTCTTTTTTGTAAAGCACAATTAGGTTTTTCAGTATGTTTCTAATGTTTTATGAAATGTCTTGTTATATGGCTATGATTTGACCATGTTTCCATTTTTCATGTGAAAATATATAACGTTTTCTACAATAATTCAAAAAGAAAAAGGTAAAAGAAAAAATACCAAGATAAACAAGAACGTGTTTGTCTTTAGGTTTAATACGCAACTTTAAAGAAATTGAAGTATAGGTGCACCTTCCTTAGTGTCTGCAAGGCCACCAGTAGCATTTAATTTCCAAGCCCTGGGTACACGAGGTACAACTTTACTAGGGATTTGCAAGTAAATTGATTGTGCATATTGGGTGTACACCAATTCTATCATGTTTTACGATGAGAGCACAAGCTCTTTAGCTCTAGTCAGCAGTGGTAAAGTGTGCAGAGTCCTAAAGCCAGTTAAAAACTAATTCAGCAAAAAAAGGAGACTGGAAGGCAAGAGGTTTGGAGCAAACCATGCCAAGGACGTCAGGTCCAACTCGAGTGAATCAGGGATTGTTGAGCAAATATATCTGCAGACTTTTTTTTTTTTAAACAATTGTTATTATTTTCCAGAGTAACAAACATTCACGTTTACATTCAGTACGACCACAGTATTATGCATTTCTGGTTATATAAGTGCGGACACACTGAGATTTTAATTACATCATCAATATCTGCAGACTTTTAGTACATCATAAACAGGCCTGCTTAGGTTGTCGCGCAATAGGAAAATTAAAACAGATCTAAAGTTTCTCCAGGTGATTTAAGTGCCAACGGCAACGGATTCTCCTCATTGAGATACAGTTTTGTATATGATATAACGGGTCTTAAACAAATGCAGACTTTAAGGAACAACAAATGCAATTAGATGAGATTGGGTGATAATGTACATCAATTTGGCAGAGGACCACAGATTGACAATGGCCCTATGTCACTCAGAGGAATGAAGGACCTGGCATTAAAAGGAATGTATTGTTAATGGAGCCGCTGCAGTAGAGTTCAGGGAAGAGACACGTGAATGACGCTTTATTAGATGCAAATGTGATAGTTGCAAGAGATATCAGCAACGATATGGAAACAAAGAAGATTTTGCATATGTTACTAACAAAAACCATAGTTTCAGTGAAGAATCAGATAAGGTAGGTCTGGGAACAATGGGTGACTTCAGAACGGACATTGCCTGCGATGGGATCCAAAATGTTAATAAAATGACCTGATGGTAGACACATATCCTTCATAAGCTGATATCTGTGCTTCTAGGTCATTCCATGGGCCAGTGTCTTCCAGCAGTATATCCTAATTGGACTACCCTGGCATTGGCATTCATGTTGTTTTTGCTTACTTAGAGTAGGGTTTAATACCTGTCCGCTGGTCCAAAAACTGGTCTAGTAGATTTTCTATTCAACAATGGTGTCAGTGGCATACACTTTAACCACCACAGGACAGGTTCAGCCTTTATAACAATTTGTTCTACTGAAGATATGTCCATAAGAATCCTGGTACTAAAAAAAAGTCACTGACCCCAGTTGGTGCTCTTGATTTGAGGCTGCTGACACATGTTGACCAAGAATAACAGGGATGATCAACGTCCTCATTAGGCAACATTTTTGTAGTCATATTACAGAGGACATAAATGTATGGTTTGTGTCTATGAGTGCCCATTGCTGAAGTAGAAGAAGACCTCATCACATTTCGTGTAAAGAGTGATTGCATTCATGACTAATTGAAGATAATATTTAGTGTAAATTTGCAAAGCGAAGTTTTGAAATATTTGGCAACATAATTTTTGAATATGAGGAAGACATCTTATATAAAAAACGACATTTAAAAGAGATGAGATAGACTTAAAAAACATATTTACAACTTTGCCGAGACATTTGTTAACATCAAAACCAGTGCAACGCCAACTATAGCAGAAGATTTCTCAGTAAGTGATTCCTCACCAGATAAAGAATCAGCTCCACAACCGCAAATGTAAACCCATTTTTTTTTAGAAATGCACACTATAAGCTAAGCTCCAAACAATCAGCAATATCCCAAAGTCTTCAACATACAAGACCTAGGCAAAGAGAAGCAAGGTGAGACAAGAATGAAATACCCTTCTGCAACTGAGGTGATGACAATAGCAAAAAGAATGGAACAGGAGGAACAAGTCAAGAAACAGAATATTCAGTTTATCAGATTGTACTCTTACATATTCTCATACAATATACCCTTATATAGTCAAAAGGGTTTTAATAAAGTACTATCTTTTAATCCTATCAGTTTCTACGGTTTGGATCATATAAAATGTGACGCTTTTAAATTTCTATGCAAACTGCAACTCGAGACACTTTTTGACCATCATGTCCCTCCCGCAGCATCCTCCAAACTAATCAAAGAGTACTGAGTATTCAAGAAGTGTAGGTTGTCCATACCCTTAAAGCACTCACTACAATACATAACACAATTGAAGATAGCGGGTTGTCTTGTTCTTGACCCTTAAATATTCCCAGGTACGAATTTGAGGAATACATCTAAAATTATTTCAATGTTGCCACCAGGCAACACAAAAAACTGCTAACTGCACCAAGTTAAAACAGATCAATGTGATCTTAACATAGCATATCAGAGGAGAAATTGGATTGGATTGGATTGGATTATTATTTGTATAGCGCGATAGCTACCCGCAGGCGTCCTAGCGCTAGAATTGCTTGTTTCACGGGTATATGTGGCGGGGTCTGGGTTATCTGCTAAAAAGAAGGGTTTTTAATTTTTTCCGAAAGAGCAGAAGGTTGGGTTCTGATCGGAGGGGGATTGGGAGGGAGTTCCAGAATTTTGGCGCATTTACTGAAAACATCCTACCTCCGCTCCTCTCTCTTCTGATCCTGGGAATAATGGCTTGGAAGGTATGGGCTGATCTAAGCTGTCTATTAGGAAGATAGGGAGTGATCAAGGTGTGGTTCAGACTTGCTCCTCTCCTCCAGTAGGCGCGGTGGGCGATACACATGCTTTTGAAGTTGATTCTTTCCCTCACTGGTAACCAGTGGAGATGTTTTAGTTCGGTTTTCACGGATTGGCGGCGGGGGATGCGCAGCAGAGTGCGGGCCGCACAATTTTGAATCAGCTGGAGCTTTTTTAGGGTTAGTTGAGGGGCTCCTAGGTAGAGGGCGTTCCCGAAATCAAGCCGGGAAAGAATTAGGCCCTGAACCATGATCTGTCTGGCTTTGAACGGTAAGAGCGGAAGGATCTTCCGGATGAGTCTCAGAATGCCCATGCAAGTGGCAGATAGTTTGGTTGCCTGGTAGCCGAAAGTCAGTGTTCTATCCAGCCAGATTCCCAGGCTCTTGATGGTATTTTTGGCTGGAGGTGCAGGGCCTAGAGCTGGTGGCCACATGGAGTCAATGGATTTCTGTAGGGGGTTACCCAGTACCATTAGCTCTGTCTTATCTCCGTTTAATTTGAGATAAGACTGGGTCATCCAAACACATACTGCCTCCATACATCCCCTTAGATCACTTGGTTGAGAAAAGGGATGATTCAAGGTTACCACCAGCTGAGTGTCGTCAGCGTAGGACACGATTTGAACGGCAAAAGGGCGAACTATCTCAGCAAGGGGGCGCATGTATATGTTGAACAGTGTGGGGCTCAGGGAGGAGCCCTGAGGAACCCCACAACTGAGTGGTTTGCTGGATGAGGTGACATTTCCCTCACAGACTCGGAACGAGCGGTCTAAGAGAAATGACTGGAGCCAGGCTGCTGCTTTGGAGGTAATTCCTAGTTCTAGAATTCTGTGCAATAAAATGTCGTAGTTTACGGTATCGAAAGCGGCACTGAGGTCCAATAAGATAATGGCCGCAGTGCCACCCTGATCCATAATCATTCTGGCTCCTTCCATCACAGCGAGGAGCGCAGATTCTGTTCCGTGCATAGGGCGGAATTCAGTCTGTGATGCATCCAGTAAATTGCTTGTTTCCAGGAAATTTGTGAGGGAGTGGTTTACGCATTTTTCCGCAATTTTGCTTATCCATGGCAGTAGGGAGATCGGACGATAGTTCGCTGGGTTTTCTTGATCGAGATTGGCTTTTTTGAGAAGGGCCCTAACTGTCGCCTGCTTCCATTTAGGTGGTACGATGCCTGAGGATAAAGAGTTGTTAATCAGGTTTAGGATGGTGGGCAAAATGGCGGGGGTAATTGTTCTGAGTAACTGAGCTGGAGCTGGATCGTTAGGAGATCCAGATTTGACCTGGAGCATTAATGTTTCCAGGGTGGTTGGTTCCAGTGGTGGGAAGCTGTCCAAGGTGATAGTAGGAGGCAGACTTGTTTCCTTATTGTCTGTTTGGAAATAGGGGGTTTGCGGAAAAGAGGAGTAGATCATGGCTATTTTATTATAAAAATATTCAGCCTGTGCGTTGCAGCGGGTCTGTACATTCCTAGGGTCTGGCAGATTGTCCGGAAGTTTAAGCAGGCTTTTAGCAATTTGGTATATCTCCCTCGGTTTGGATGCTGCCTCGTTTATTTTGTTTTCGAAAAAAATGGCTTGCCCGTTTTTAATGCAGTTTTTGTAGTGTCTTATGGCCATTCAGTATGCATCTTTACTAGTTTGAGAATAGTCAATGCGCCATTTTCTTTCCAATTTATTACATTCTTTCTTTAGATTGCGAAGGTCCTGAGAGTACCATGGTGCATTTTTTGGTCTCTGTTTAGGTTTAATGTCTTTAATTGGAATGATCTGATCTAAGGAGTTAGTGATCCACTTATTAAAGTTGTCATTACTGGCAACCGGATCAGGGTTGCTTTCAGGAATGGAGGCTTCCAGAGTGGATACCCACTGATTAATACTAAGTTTTGCCCAGTTGCGATCTCTCCTAGGTACGAGGGGTGGTATGGGGCGTGACCCTGACGGTGACCAGGAAAATGGGATCAGGGAGTGGTCAGACCATGGGAGGGGGATAGGAAGACTGACTGCGAGGTGAGTACAGTTGTTGAAAATTGGGTCCAAGAGGTGTCCCTTGAGGTGAGTAGATCCCAACACTCGCTGGGTGAGTTCTAGTGCCTCAAGACTGTGGGATAATTCGGTAGCTGCTGAGTCCTGAGGGTCATCTAAATGGACATTAAGGTCGCCTAACAAGGTGTAGTTCGGCAGGTTGCAAACTCCGCTGGCTATTGCAGGTGCCAAGTTGTTAATGAAGTTGCTAGGGGTGCCAGGGGGTCGGTAAACGAGAGTCCCTGAAAAGGTACATGTGGGGGAGAAGTCCAGCGCAAATGTGAGACATTCGCAGTTGGACAAATTAGTGGGAGAGCTGCGGCAGGAGTATTGATTTTTATAAATGATAGCTATACCGCCGCCCTTTCCAGACGTGTGGTCGGCTCGAAGGATCTGGTATCCTACAGGAAGCGCGTGAATGATATCAGAGTCAGTGTGTAGCCAGGTTTCTGTAAGAAAAAGGGCGTCAGGGTCGTTATCGCAAAGCAACAAAAATCTCCAGGGCATGCTTTGGAAGTGATCTGCAATTCACAAGGAGCAAGTGATATGAAGGAGGAGGTTTAGAGGGGCAGCTTTGATAAGTACAGTGTTGGCAGATAAAGTGCTTTGTGATCGGGTCCCAGGAAGCGACACATTGTGCGTTAATAGAGCCACGCATTTGTAGTAAAGTGCTGGAGCTATAGGAGATGATGTCTGTTTGGGCAGGGGTCGTGGCCCCTGGTCCCGGCCCGTCGCGGACGGGCGCAGACGGGCTTGCCTTTGGCGCACCGCTGGCGCGCCCGCTGCGCGGACGGGAAGATGTCATCTTTTTATCCAGTGTGGAGGAGGGCGTGAAGCGTCCGACTACTGGACCGCTACCCTATTCCTCCCCCCAAGATGGCGTCCCCCCTCCTAACCTACCGGCGTCAGCACCTGAATCGGCTGAACCGGTCGAGGAATGGCTGCGAGGGACCTCGGAACAACGCGAATCTCGCACCGAGGGGTCAGTGAAGGTAGCACTTAAAAATGAGCTATTTAATATATTTATACGTTTTTTAAAATAAGTTCAGCAATCAAATTGATAAAACGCCCGTGGGCAACAGGGATAGGAAAGAGGGCCCCCGGCTTCTGCCTCAGGGGTGAAACAAATAATTCTGAGAGCCGGCAGGGCAAAGTGCTTCTTAAATAATCTGGGCGGGCGGGAAGCGTCCGACTACTGGACCGCTACCCTATTCCTCCCCCCAAGATGGCGTCCGCCCTCCTAGCCTACCGGCGTCAGCACCTGAATCGGCTGAACCGGTCGAGGAATGGCTGCGAGGGACCTCGGAACAACGCGAATCTCGCACCGAGGGGTCAGTGAAGGTAGCACTTAAAAATTAGCTATTTAAAATATTTATACGTTTTTTAAAATAAGTTCACCAATCAAATTGATAAAACGCCTGTGGGAAACAGGGATAGGAAAGAGGGCCGCCGGCTTCCGCCTCAGGGGTGAAACAAATAATTTTGAGAGCCGGCACGGCAAAGTGCTTCTTAAATAATCTGGGCGGGCGGGAAGCGTCTGACTACTGGACCGCTACCCTATTCCTCCCCCCAAGATGGCGTCCTCCCTCCTAGCCTACCGGCATCAGCACCGGAATCGGCTGAACCGGTCGAGGAATGGCTGCGAGGGACCTCGGAACGACGCGAATCTCACACCGAGGGGTCAGTGAAGGTATCACTTAAAAATGAGCTATTTAAAATATTTATACGGTTTTTAAAATAAGTTCAGCAATCAAATTGATAAAACGCCCGTGGGCAACACGGATAGGAAAGAGGGCCCCCGGCTTCTGCCTCAGGGGTAAAACAAATAATTCTCAAGAAATTCGTTTTACCCTGAGATCATCACCCTTTAAAAAAGAAGCTCTTAAAAATCTTTAACAAAAATTGGAATTACCTCTGAATATAGGTCTACATACAGCTGTACGACACCACATGTTAAAATAAGCTGACCTTTGACCCATTTGTACTATTGTGCATCATTCTAGCCTCCTAAATCATAAAACATACACGGAGACTGCCATTCACCATTCATTCATTAAATATCTGATAACTGTGCTAGTGCCCACATTGAGCATATTCGATATTGCCATTGCAGGAAGTACTACATTGGAGGAACCAAAATAAATCTGAAATCTTTTTGAAAGGAATATCTGAGCGCAAGTGGGCAGAAGGATAGTTCACACCCACCAACAGAACACTATAGATCACCCACTCCAATCCAACCCAGCTACCCCACTCTGCCCCAATCTACCACACTCCATTCTATTCTACCCAATCTACCCTACTCCACTTCACTCCATACTGCCACATGCCACACACATCTACCCCACTCCAGTCCAATCCAACCTACTTCATCCCATGCCAATCTACTCTACCCCACTCCAGTCCACCCTATTTTACTCCAATCTACTCCATCCAATCCACCCACTCCATTCTACACCACTCCAATCTATTCTATCCAAAATCAATATAACCCACTCCAATGTACCCACCCATCTCAATCTCCCCCACCCGAATCTACCCCACCCCACTCTACCCCACCAAAATCTGCCCCAATCTACCCAACTCCACTCCACCCCAATCTACCCTACTCCAAACTGCCTTACTCATATCTATCTCACTCCAGTCTACCTCAATTCACTCCAATCTACCCACCATAATCCACACAATATATCCCACTCTAATCTACCCCACTCCTCCCTAATCTAGCCCACTCCACTCCAATTACCTTCTCTCCACTCCAATCTACATCACTACACTCCAACCTAAGTGGAGACGTTTCCCCAATCTACCCCATTCAAACCTACCCCAATGTATCCAACTCCAATCTACACCTGTCCACTCTAATCTACCCCACCCCACTCCAGTCTGCACTACTTCACTTCAATCTAACCCACTCCACCCCACTCTGATCTACCCAACTCCTACCCCTCTCAATCGACTTCACTTAACCCCAATCTTCCCCACACTGCCCCAATATATGCCACTCCACTTAAATCTACCGTACACTATCCCTTCTACCCCACTCCTCTCCAGTTTAGTCTACCCCTGCTCCATTTCATTCTACCCTACTATAATCCACCCAATCTACTGCACTCCAATCTACCCCACACCACTCAATTCAACTCCACTCCAACCTAATCCACTCCAATCTACCCTACTCCTCTCCAGTCTACCCCAATCTACTCAACTCCACTCCACCCTAATCTATCGCACTCCAATCTATCCCACTCCACTCTATCCCACTCCACTCTACTCCACTTCACTTCATTCTATTCTAATCCACACAATCTATCCCACTTCAATCTATCCCACTCCACCCTAATCTACCCCCTCCAATCTACTCCTCTCCACTCCAATCTACCTTACTCCAATCTCAATCTACTTCACTCCAATCTACCCCATTCCAATCTACCCTACCCCATCCTGATCTACCCCACACTACTCCAATCTACCCCAATACCCTCCACTCTAATCTACCCCAATCTAGTCCACTCCAAACTGCCCCAATCGACCCCACACTATTCCATTCTACCGTACTATAATCCACCTAATCTACATCACACCATTATACCCCACTCCACTCCAGTCTAACCCACTGCACTCCAGTCTAACTCAATCTAATCCAATCCAATCTAACTCAATCCACCCCTCTCCACTCTTCCCCAATCTATCCCACCCCACTCTACCCTAGTCTGCCTCACTCTACCCTACTGTTTACCCACTCCAATATACCCATTCTAATCAGCCCAAATCTACTCCATTCCAATCTACCGCACTCCACTCCAATCTCCCCCAATTCAATCTACCCCACTCCAGTCTACTGCACTCCACTCTATTCTATCCCATTCCACCCTAATTCATTTTACCCCCACTCCAACCTACCCCACTCCACCCCACCCCAATCTACCCCAATCCATTCTACCCCACTCTACCCCCACTCCATTCTATGGCACTCCACCCCACTCCACTCTACCCCATTCCACTCTACCTCAATCTACCCCATCCCACTCTACACCACTAACTTTTAGTCATACTGAACAGCAGCCACACTGGCGAGACCTACTGGCCTTTGCCAGTGCTTGTTATTTTTGGTGTTTTTCAGGCTCATGGGATCATAGTCTCATGATAAAAAAAATGCGCTGGCTGTTATAAACAATTCAAAAAGTGGTTTTGGTGTTCCTAGAAAAGAACAAAAGTTTACTTTCTCAAATGTTTTTAAGAAAGCACACTATCCGTCTATTTTAGATACCTTCTTAATCACGTTGATAATGCTGCTTTCCTGAAAATAAATATTTGCACTAATAAAACTAGAACTCTAACTTACATGGTGATTTTAGGCCTCATACTCCATCTTGGTGGTGACGTTGCTGCCAGTGTTGTGGGTTAAACTTGTGTCCAGAAGAACAATGTTTGAACGTGTTTCACAAGAAGGAAGACAACCTTCACAGGCTGTTCTCAATAGAGTTATTCTTATTCAAAAGGCCTTACCAGGCTGGTTTAGCAGAATTTCATAGATTTGTAACAATATTTGTTCAGTGCAGAAGGTGTTGTTGAGAAGCTCCATGTTGTAGAATTATGAGAGACTTTCTAATAGTAATTCCTTGCAACTTTTTTTACTTTGCTTCACGCTGATTGGTTTAAACTGTGAGAACTACTTTCATCTATGCTAATGCTAATATATGAAATCCTTTGTTCAGAGCCCTATAAACGTGTACTCATGTACTTACTTACTTGGTGTAAAAAAGCGTTCCCTTTCCGCTGATTTTAGGAGGCGAATTCATGCCGGATTACTCGCCCATTTCATACTTTATACTTTTCTGATCTGAACTTTACTGAGTTCTTTGATTGGCTCTGAATTCTAATTGAGATTTGCATGCTGATTATTACCTAACTGAATTGGGCTTTGTTACTTGATTTTTCTACGATTTATAATCTGAAAATAAACCTTTAAAGTCAAGTCTTTCTCTGTCTGTCATTATTGTAGGACTAAATGGGTTCTATTTGCCAAAACTGAATTTCTCGTTTTAAATAATGTATTTGATAGACACAGGCCCAGCAGGGACCACCAACATCCGTGTAGGGATGACACCGCCCCTGGTCCATAAAGTCGCTTGGTATAGCGCATTGTCAATATTAAGGCAGAATATAAGTGGCCAAGAACCCTCAGGGCCTGAAAAAAACAGGTGCTATGATGTAGAGAATGAAAACAAGCTGGCTGACATATATACGTATTTTCTGGAATCATGGTGGTATTCGTTTATAGGGATTGTGTCTCTTTAATTCATACAACTCTTCTGTTTGAATTATCAAAAATTGGAAGTGGATCTCGATTTAGGACTATTAATTACATGTCGAATAATCGATCCTCAAGTGGGCATCACGATACATGATCTCATTAGAATGGGTATCCAATAACAGGATTGTTGTAGTTTGAGGTATTTCTCTTGGACTGGAATATTTCAGTCTGAGTTTTTTCTCAGAAAAGAGTTCACATATTTATATGTGGTCTATTTGTCTGAATGTCTTGCTCCATGTTGTTTTTAAATTATATGCTTGTCTCTTTTTTGTGTATACAGTGTACATAGAGTGGTCATCATGATATTTATAGGGTGCTTGTCAATTTGTAGTGGCCCTATGTACAGTTTGTTGTTTCTTAGGCATGTTGGATGTTATTAACAGCCCCGAAGAAGTCCCCAGGTCCTGGTACAAATTCCGTTGGCTGTGTCCTTGTCTGTGCTTTTATATATATAACTTGGGATGCCATATTTGATTTTCTGTTGTATTTTTGGATTACAAAATGTAGTTTAGATGCAAATATACATTTGTTGTGTTATATGTGCTTTTAGGAGTGATTCTTCCTCTTTGGGTGGAATAAATAATCTACCCACTTTCTTTTTCAAACCAGCCAACAAAAACAGATCACAGAAGCTATCATCTTCGAGCAGATAGGGAATATTGATTTTTCAAAAATCGCAGGGAGTAAATTAGGAGGGGCTAAGATTAGCACAGTGATTATTAGAAATAGATTAGAAGGACTAAGAGAATAGGGAAACTCTGGCAGATTGTTCAGCAGAACGAAGGCACTTACACACAGTAGCTATGTAAATATCTAGATGTGCTGTAAAACACACTAACTTGCAGTCAGGAAGTAGTTTATAAGAATTATAGTCCAATGCAATACATTGGTCACCAGGATATATCATTATAAAATACACTGCAGAAGTGCAATTACTGTTGAAGCTGGTTTTATTTCAGATTTAATGACTGTGTGGCATAGGTTTCAAGGCCAAGGGAACCGTAAGTCAAGCCTTTATATTGCCTACAGTTAAAGTATAATTGATCAAGTTTTATAAAGGAACCAGGCCTACCTCCTTCACTGAGATGGAGAGAGTATGTGTACAATACACCTGTTTCTCACATAATATAACATAACATAAATGCGGATAGTCATCCCGTCCATTGCTGATTTTATACACATCTTGCCAGTCCCAATATGTCAGGCTGGAATAAATAATAATAAAGATGCTGCACCATTAGAGACACTGTTAGTATGAGTTACTTACCCCCAACAAAGAATGAGAGTACTAGTAACTGGTTACTATGGCAACCTAAGGGTTTTTACACCTGTACAATGTGCCATTTTGGCATGATCAGAACTATGACCTTTTAGTATAACACAGGTCAAGAATATAAGATCAACACGTTCATGAATTGATGGACTACATTTGTTTCCTATGCTATTGTCTGCGCTTGTAAGAATGTGTATATCAGTAGCACTACTAGGGGGCTTAGAATCAGAATAGCGGAACATGTGAGGGCCAGCCACAATAGAGATGATGCGTATCCCTTGTCTTCGTATAGAGACACAGATTGGCCGACTAAATTCCAACAGGTCGATTTCGTGAGAGCTGGTACATGAGGCGGCAATAGGGAATGCACATTGAGACAATAAGAGGCCAAATGGATCGCTTGGCTCAGAACGGTGGAATTTGGCTCAAATAAAGAACATGAGTTTTAGCATTTTTTACGATTTCATTTCAACTATTGCCATATATAGAACAGTTACATGACTACAAGTTTCTCTAGGAGGAGAAAAATGGTGGGATATTAGCATTCCATAAACGTCCTTTAATTCGATGCTCTCATATAATACTCTACCAGCATTTGTAGTTTATGTTTACCATGGAATATGGCTTGCTTAGGAGTGGATCCGGCAACAGTTTTGTGGAGTATGATTAGACCATAAGAGGGTACGCTTATTCCTTGATCGAGCATTTCATGTGTCTGAAAGACAGCTGTCATCCTTTAGCATAATAATGTTACACTTTACACGCTTGCATATAGCATATGTAGTTGGTACTATAGCCAGATTTTGTATTCTTGGTATTGTTCTACTACTTCAAGTTTGCTTCAGAATGGCTGCCGCGTTTGTTTAAGAGGATTCATTTTTGTAAGTAGTTAGTTTAAACTTGACCCGGATATTTTGACCCAGAGTGGGAACATATTGATGCGCATTAGGGTGGTATTAATAGACACCTCAGGATAGATGATGGCTAGTAGGCTGATTGGACTTCCCGGATTGTGAAATCTCATTACAAACTTGCTTCAACATGGCCGCCATTTCCACTCAGGGAGCCTATTTAGATTTCTCTGATTGTTTTTTGTTGAATTTTAATGTTATTTTCATGTTTTACTTTTGGGATTTCCAGGTTGATTTCTTCTCACACAGCACTTTGGTGTTATGGCATGTTCTCATTTTCGTCTGCACTCCACTCCAGTGCCCCCACCTTTCTAGGCGTATTAGGGAATTAGGATTTTTCCCATATAAAGTGTTTCCTGTCTAATTATGTATTTTTGGTATCCGTGCCTTTGGGAATATTGACACCGACTAAGGGCCTGATTATGATTTCCGCCGCAGCAGTGGTGGAGGTGCAGTGGTCCGACTGCCGTATTACAACTACAGTGGTCGCAATCCCTGGCATTGCCGTGGGGGTCTTGAGGCCGCAATATGTTTCTTAGTGCCGCTGCAGCACAGTCATTCATATTGCGAGTTTCCTTACCACCACAGTGGAGGCTGCCATAAGAACTGTGGCAGTGAGGAATCAAAAGGGGCCCTACAAGGCCTCCTGTTGCCTCAGGGCCTAGGGGTGCCTGCAGGGTGCACATGTTGTGCCCCACTGTGTGGAATCACCCCCTTTCCTGCATGCAATGGATTTTACAGTCTGTGCCTTGCAGGAACGGGCTTTGGCATTCTCACTGCAGTGCCTTTTTAATAGGCACTGCCATGGGAATGCCAAAGGACCACCCTGCCAGACCACAAGATTACCCGTGGCCGGCTGGTGGTCAAGATTGGCGGACCTGGAGTGGGGTGCTGACGTGGTGGCCTACTCCAGGACCGCCAAACTTGTAATCAGGTCCTAAGTGTCTATTGGCTCTATCAGCAGACTGGCCTATATTGTTTTGGCTCGTTTGAGATTACACTCATATCTCAGTGCTTGTGTCATGTGTCTGTATACACAGTTACACAACTATTATTTTTTCTTTTAAGATAGTGGCTTCATTAATGAAGGAGTGGGCTTGTGGATTGGTCCGTGACTGTGAATGGCACAGTATAAATTTCAGTCACTCATGGTAAGCCTTCCTTTAGGAACAACCATGTGAGCATAAAGTTAGCACTCTTGATCATGAGAGGAAACCTTGGCCACATCTGGAATCATGGTTGTATTCATTTATAGGGATTGTGTCTCTTTAATACATACAACTCTTCTGTTTGAATTATCAGAAATTGGAATTGGATCTGGATTTAGGATTATTAATTACATGTCGAATAATCGATTCTCAAGTGGGCATCACAATACATGATCTCATTAAAATGGGTATCCGATAACAGGATTCTTGTCGTTTGAGGTATTTCTCTTGGACTGCAATATTTCAGTCTGAGGTTTTTCTCAGAAAAGATTTCACATATTTATATGTGGCCTATTTGTCTGAATGTCTTGCTCCATGTTGTTTTTAAATTGTATACTTGTCTGTTTTTTGTATATACAGTGTACATAAAGTGTTCATCATGATATTTATAGGGTGTTTGTCAATTTGTAGTGGCCCTATGTACAGTTTGATGTTTCTTAGGCATGTTGTATGTCCTTAAAGGTCCCAAAGAAGTCCCCAGGTCCTGGGACAAAACCCGTTGGCTGTGTCCTTGTCTGTGCCTTTAAGCACAAGTAGAGAAATAAAGAATGGAGTTTCCACAACATACATAACTTGGGATGGCCATATTTGATTCTTCTTGAATCTTCAGTGATTTTCTGTTGTATTTTTGGATTGCAAATTTTTATCTTAGATGCAAATATACTTTTTTTGTGTTATATATGCTTTTAGGAGTGATTCTCCCTCTTTGGTTGTTGGAATAAATAATCTACCAACTTTCTTTTTCAAACCAGCCTGCAAGGTGGTACTTAGGTGACCTGGACGATCCAACCTGAGATGTGCATACTTGCCCATATTTTAGAAGAGAAAAATGGGAGATTAGAAAACAATATCTGTAGAATGTATTTCTCCCATTGACTTCTATTGAAGACTGAAAGGGGTCAATTGTCGAGTATAGGACTTGTAAGCTTGCTGCTGGAGGATCAAATATCAGAAATGCAAATATACTTTTCTTCTGATCTGTCAGGAGTACGGAGAAGGCACTGTGGCTGGCAGAGAGAGTGTAACAAAAATGTTGTGCACTGTCCTGTAGGACTAGGTTCCTGGCAGTACATACTCCGAGGCACACAAGACCACCACCCATCTGCAGAAGCCACCGAAACATCAGGCTTGTGCATCCAGGAATCGGAAGGCGGGAGACTTGAAATTGGTAGTCTCCCACCTGAATCAGGAGGGTTGGCATGTATGGATGTACCAGCTTGAATGGTGCCAAACAAGAAACAAGCATTAGCAACACCTATAGGTCATACACGTGACTCTTACTGATTTAGCAAATTACTTTTTTGGGCCACGATCGCCTCTGAGCATGTGCATGCAGTTTCAGTGGCCATCTTAGAATGTTTCTGTTTTTCCTTCAAAGACGATCATGGTGCACATGGCAGCCATCTTTGTTGGATTTAGTCAAAATCAAAAACATTCCAAGGTGTCCCCATAAGCACACATTTGCAGCAGCCATCTTATTTTAAGAAACCATTATTCAAAGATACTCGTTGTGTATGCATACACATGCATGTTTCCATCGATGAAGGTTTTTATGCTAACCAAAAAATTCCAAAATGGTTGTCAGGCATGTGCACGTATGGGTGGCCATCTTGGATTGGTTGAAAAACAAAAAAATGGCCACCTGCTGATACAGATGCAGTGACAGTGCAATGGGGCTTAGGTGGCAAAGGTGTTCGGAAGAGCTAGTACTGCGTAAAGGGAAGGGGGAAAAGGTGTGTGGAGGAGCATGGAGACATACTTTCTTCCTTAGGGCTTGGTAGCCATAGTTGTCCTTCTTGATTTGTCATCGGTATTCGATATAGTCTTCCACTCTATCCTCTTGGACAGAGTATTGGTAGCGTGTATCAAAGGTTCCGTTTGGGCTTGGCTGAAGTCTTATTTGGAGGAGCGCTCACAAAGGGTTTTCTTACCTCCCTTCACATCCGCAGCCAAACCACTTGATTGTGGGATACCTCAGGGCTTTTTAATATTACATACCTCCTTTGGCCAAGCTAGTGGATGCATGGGGCATAAGTTCATCTGTCATAATTAATGCTTGTATTTCAGGAAAGAGAGTTGGGTGCATTGATGGCATTTAAGGGATGTCTGAGGGCCGTTGGAGAATGGATGAATGTGAGTTGTCTGCTAAACTCTGGAATTCTGTGACTTTAATGCTTTGCCTCACACCCTCTGAAGCTGTTGTCCGTAAACTCTTGAAAACATACCTGTTCGACAGGTATGCACCACAATTCGGTATGGATCTTTTCTTTTAGTGCAACTCTGAACCGTAAGCGATGGTGTGCCTCTTCAGAGGCAGCTGTGCGCTTTATAAATTGTATTGTAATTTACTGTATTGTATACACTGAACACGATGAAGTATTCCCCCATTCAGTGCAATGTAAGGTTCTGACTTCAGCAGTTGAAGGATGCAACTCATCCAATCAAGAGACAGAGAGACCAACATGCTCCTTGGGCAGGACAAATACATTAATGGGTAAATAAGCCATTGAATCAGGAGCAGGGAGCTGAGACAGAAAAGAAAGTCATTGAATCGTGAGAAAGGGCAACACAAAGCCCACTCTTAGGGGTCTATTGGGATGGCGTGCGTTAGGGCGGTGGCAATCCGCACGGCAAAACACCCCGCCAGTTGGCCTTTTATCCCCACCACATTAGCATGACAATTGCCTACCGGGCAGAAATGGCTTACAATATGGTGAAGGTGCCTTGCACCGCCATCCATATTAGGATGGTGGCAGTGTCATGACTTTTCATGGGGGAACTCCGCCATGGTAAGGCATGCGGAGTTCTCTTTGGGGGCTCGTTGCGGGCCCCCAGGGGGGTGGAGGGGTGGGAGACTGCACTTGGGGGGTACCCATAGTACCCCCAACATTGGCATGCACAAGGTGGCAGGCACCGCGTGGTGCCTGTCACGTTGTGCATGCCAATGCACAACATGCATATATTGCATTGTGGCGAGTGCTGCTCACAGCACCGTCTGCCCCAATGCAAAATACCGTGGCGGTCGCATCCTAATTGCCGGTGCGGGGCCGCCCCACCACTGGTGGCTGGTCCCAGCACCGCTAGGGTGGTGGGCGGACATCCTAATAGACCCCTAAGTCTTTATTGCAGCACAATAGATCTGTTTGTGAGACCTAAAAATGAAATGATCATCCTCTACTGGAGGACCTAGGATAGTGGAGATCACAGTAAGGTACTGGAAAATAACTTTAGCTTGTCATGGTTTTCCATCGCCCCAACGCATCCACCCTACCTGGGGTGTATTCCAACTACTCTAAGCTTTTCAAGATGGTATGTAGGGCATATATCTCATGAACTGCTGAGCATCATCCCTGATTATTTGGGAGATGGGCCCTATCACCACATGCCATTGATGCCATGAGGATCAAAAATAGATATGTGACATTTGTCTTGGAGGGTGGCCTACTCGTCTGTCAGGTTCTGGAATTTCAAGTACGCTAATAGATAGTATTCATTAATCTCTTGATAGATCGTTGAGGTTAACAAACATACAAACCAACATGGAAAAGCGATCGATAATTCCATCACACAGCAAAAAATGTGTAAGAGCAAAGCATGGTGAAAGACGTAGTTGGAAGGGTCAAGAAGCTTGTTTCATTTCAGTGAATCACCTGGTGACAAAATGGTTTGTGGACAAGATAGACACTTGTAGCAGTTCTGAAGACCATATGGAATGCCCAAAGCATTAGGTCAATTGCTACCAAAGGCATATAACCGGTCGCCAGGCAGGAGGCATTCGGCTAGCCCGCTCTACACACTGCACAGAAAACAGTATATTTATGGGCACTCCTGTATTTAGACCGGCAAGGCTCTTGCAGAGGTGGAAAGATCTAAGGCATGATGACAGGCCATGCTGACAGGACATAACTTGCAGATGAGTTGGTAACAGCTCTCCTAATAAAATCTAGGGTTTAGCAGTCATTCCACTCTCCATAGTTATAATGCTTTGGCTCAACCATCTGGGACTGAATCTGCAAGGGTGGCCAAGCCTTGGAAGCAACTGTTTTCCTAATGAATCCAAAGCAAATACATTAACTCTAGCCTATTACCTGGTAACAGGGTTTTGGGAGAAAGGAATCTCAACAAAAACACTGGGAGGAAAGGGTCCTAGGGGAAGTTTACCGACCCACGCCTGCTATAGCCCCTAATACCAGTAATACACCAACATAGAATAGCAGTGAGTCAAAATAATCAGTCAGAAAAGCTTTTGTGCATGTATCTGGATAGCTAGACAGAGCAGAGTGTAAATAATGATCTACCCTGTGGAAGTATCATCCAAAAGAGTGAGTTCCCATCAAACAACTCACGAGACCGCCCTTCATCATTTGGGACCGTCACATATTGGAAAAACAAGTCTCCACAACAGATTGGCAGATATATTAAGCCTAATCTATGTCTCCAATGTTAAAGAGAGAGCGTGTCTCTGGATGACTGGATAGCAGTGCAGGAAAATAGTGAAAGTGTATCAGTAAGTGATAAAGAAAAATGGAGAATTAAGATTGGGTAGAGACAGGGGAAAACAATTTTTATTCAGTACCCCCGCAATCCCAAAGTCTAAAAATCAGTGCAAAAGTAGTATAATGTTATGACTACTAGTATGTTAGGTCGACATGTTTCTGCAGACTACCGGAGCCAGGTGGTCTCCTGCTGCTTCCTCAGGACCCTTGTATGCTACTGCTAAAATATAAGAGTTATATCACCTTAGACGTGATCTGATACCATCTTCCTGGCTTCATGGTACAATCGTCAGGAGTGACACACCAAATACATGCAAGAAAAATGACAAAAACAAAACATAGCACCATTAATGTATGCCCGAATAGTATAGTAAATACCAATTCATTCACTACACTACCCGGCATTCCCAGTTCGGCCACACTGCGCAGCCGCGCTTTGAATTCATTTTCACTGGACTATGTGTCACGAACATGGTTCCAGCGAGGGTGACATCATATGCCACAGCGTAGTTGCGCTTTGAATTAACCCAACACGTTTATGTGTTATAAAGAATGTTCCGTATGAAAATGAAAATGAGGGGTTTCTAATGAATACACTCTTTCTGAATCATAGATATCTATTTATGACTATACATTAAGGTGACAGGCCTTTCGAAAGGGTGATAACATAACCACAGCGTTATCTTCACTAAAACTTTAATAACTAAAATCGGAGGCCGACTAAACTACATCATCCGGCATTCTTAGCTTGGCCCACGGCGATGACGTCATCGCGACGCTGTGCTTAGAATCAACTTATCTGACGATCCCTCGGTGTGCCGGTACCTCCCCAAAGACAGCCCAGAGGGACGCAAGGGGTACCGTCGGAGAGGTTAGTACTCAACGCGCATGGCAGCATGTTGATTAAGCGTTTAACACTCAGCGCGCAAAGTAGCCTGCAGACAGTTACAGCCAGATGGATATAGACCTTAGGCTGTTTGATTAGGTTTATGGGTCGGGCGTGTATGACTGATTATCTGATTATCTGAATATACAGTCTGGTTTAAAACTGAGACATCGATAATCCCTGTGATGAGTCCTGGATGGGGGCAGTTGTCTGATTACAAAAACGCACCTCTTGAGTAAAAATTGAGAGATAGCAGCGTGGCGACATCCTAAACCCCAGTGATGAGTATCTGCTGCTTAAGTAAATAAGGCGTGACGACTTACAAGTACTATTGATCAGCCAGAACATTATTTGGTCAATACTAAATAGTTAGGAACAACATCGGTATTTATTGGTTGTGTGCGCTAGACAGATTACACGTTACATTAGATAGGATTAGCACTCTGATGGTGTAAAAAATCCTTTTTATTCCCTCCGCCAGAGCGGTGCTCCATGTACCTGAGCTGAAGCCAGGTGAGGTGGGGCTTTGCCTTCCTGCCAACAAGGTGAGGAAATATGCTAATACAAGTATTTACTGTGTGTAGCGGTTGGCAGTAGATAAGCCAACGAATGAATTGGTATTTACTATACTATTCGGGCATACATTAATGGTGCTATGTTTTGTTTTTGTCATTTTTCTTGCATGTATTTGGTGTGTCACTCCTGACGATTGTACCATGAAGCCAGGAAGATGGTATCAGATCACGTCTAAGGTGATATAACTCTTATATTTTAGCAGTAGCATACAAGGGTCCTGAGGAAGCAGCAGGAGACCACCTGGCTCCGGTAGTCTGCAGAAACATGTCGACCTAACATACTAGTAGTTATAACATTATACTACTTTTGCACTGATTTTTAGACTTTGGGATTGCGGGGGTACTGAATAAAAATTGTTTTCCCCTGTCTCTACCCAATCTTAATTCTCCATTTTTCTTTATCACTTACTGATACACTTTCACTATTTTCCTGCACTGCTATCCAGTCATCCAGAGACACGCTCTCTCTTTAACATTGGAGACATAGATTAGGCTTAATATATCTGCCAATCTGTTGTGGAGACTTGTTTTTCCAATATGTGATGGTCCCAAATGATGAAGGGCGGTCTCGTGAGTTGACTGATGGGAACTCACTCTTTTGGATGATACTTCCACAGGGTAGATCATTATTTACACTCTGCTCTGTCTAGCTATCCAGATACATGCAAAAAAGCTTTTCTGACTGATTATTTTGACTCACTGCTATTCTATGTTGGTGTAAGAAAGGAATCTCACCCAGGTTTAGGTATATCACCTGGAGCTGTGCCTGGTGTTTGAGGTGTAAATGAGTAGACTGGCTGTGAACAGGATATCCGCCAATGCCCCGCCCCACCGCGCCTTGACCCAACACTTTAGTTTCCCCTTTGGGAGTAGGCGTGGAGTTAAGAGCTTGACTTCCGGTGACTTTTTTAATATTGTGATCATTTTTTATTGGTTGTAAATGCAAGAAGGTAGAACCATGCACAGTGACAGGATAGCGTATCCATCCAGGGTGTACAATGTAAAATGTACCCATTTGCACTCTCACATGTTCACTCGGTAATCATTGTATGGTGTATACCTCTACGCATATCTTATCCACCTTTTACCCTCTCTCCTCCCTTTCCCCTGTCCCCCATCGTTAGGTTATATTTTTGAGCTCTGCATGGGATTAACGAGCAGGAAGGTGGTATGATTGAGCTGACTTACAAGAGATCAATGCTGGTGGAGGGGGGTTGTTTTAGGCCACACCTGGAGTGGGGCAAGGGGGAGGGAGGAGTCACTCCAGCATCACAGTTACCAGAAGTAGCACTTTGTTGTAAAAACTGTCAAATCGAAAGAAGAGTTCTCCCTGAAAAAGCTGATCTCTGTTCATGAACCTGACCATGCCACCTGAGGCTACATTGCAGTGAAATAAGTACCACTGGCCAGGACAGAGACCATTAGGTTTTTAGAAACAGCTTTCTTTGGAGGCTTATCCCCTTTGGATTATGGTTCAGGCACATGGTCGCCTGGGAAAAATCTGTGAATTACATTACCTCAACGCATGCCTGCTACGCATTCTACAACGACATGGGTTTGCAACCTCTAATCCCAAACAGTGGCATATTTGACTCAGAGGTTCAGTTAATATGCCAGTTATTATGTAGGCAGGGTGGTGTCGTATTAGAAGACAGGTGCCTCCACCCCCAATTCTACTCCTTTCCCATCACAATGCTTACAGCCAATGTATTTGAAGCCTGTGTTACTATCAATGTGGTGCAGGCATCTTTAACTCGTAAATTTGTTTGATATTGCTCTTGTTCTGGCTAATGTTGTGTGTGGCTCACAGCAATAAACGCATCAGTATCTTTAATTTCAGAATTTTAGATTTATTTTGACACATTCACTAAATATTCACATTCCATTGCATTGATTTTATTTATTAGTACATGTTATAAACCTTCATAGCCTCTCCACAATAATTTAAATATAAATGGAGGAGAAATGGAGAAAGACATATTGTAGAATACTTCATTGACATGCTAACAATTAACATGTGATGCCTTCTCACATCAATTCATATATTCCACTTTCTTATGATTAAGGCTGCTGTAACTCATTGTTTCCCCAGTTCTCTGTGATGAGATTATGTAAAAGCCTCTTTATAGGGGTTATTGAGCACGTCTTACAGTGGCGGCTCTTCAGCTAAGGTGGAGGAGTGTTGCCCCACTGCTGCAGAGCAGTGAAAGAAAGAACATATACAATGATAATAACTTTGGGTTATTATCATTGTATTTGTTCCTGCTGCGCAGCTTTGATGCTAGCGGGGCTTGGGCCGGTCAAACAGTCATGCGCACTTCAAATGTTCTCAATGCAGACTGCATTACAGCCTTTATGGAGAATATGCACAGGCCCCCATTACCTGGCTGAGCGCTGAACCACAGCACTCAGACCAATCACAACGCTACAGACCAATCACAAGGCTGCATTGCAGCGTTGTAATTGGTTTAGGGGAAGGAGCGTGGCTGCTTCCTGTTCCGGCCCCGGAGAGGAGAAACTGTGACGGCATGGGAGAGAGTGGGAGAGCGGCGAGGAGGTACTTTTTTTTTTTTACAATGCCCCCTCCGCCCGCCTCGCCACTCCCGATTTGTGCCTGCCGCTACTGACATCTGATAAGAACAGTCTCAATCACAAGAGTATTTTTATTAAGGCAAATTGATGTTTTCTAACAGCTAAGCTAATGGCATATATTCTCACCGAGCTGAGCATTTTTGGCTGAGAAAAACAATATGGACTAGTGATAATGACAATTAAGTGTAATAACTGTGAAAACAAGCAGCGAAAGAGGATCTCAGTAACAGGTTCTCCGCCGAATTAGAATACAGTACATAAAATAAATTAGAATTTACAAAAGGTGTAATAGTTACTCATTTAACTTGACAGTAAGTGGGTTTTTGAGCCCTGAAGGATGTTACCATATCCCTTCATGTGCAAAATCTGCAGACAGTAATATTTCAAACCACAAGACCCTGTGACCAGGTTTGAAAATCAACATTTGGCGTTAGACCATTTTGTATCATTGCAGATAATCCAATATCTGTTTGGGTTCAGTTGGTATAGAGTCATTGGCACAGTGAGACAGATCTTCTGATCCCAGCAATTCCTCGTCTCTTTTGGTCTATTGCGCCGGATAGAGAAAGACTGAATTTTCTTAATAATTGAGGTGTAAATGGAAAGATCAACAAGCTTGGCCACTTGATATCATTGTCTTCTATGTAGAATGGCCATGAGTCTTTTTAGTCTTTCTTTTAGTCTTTCTTCATGATGCATCTTTAGACAACTATGTAGATACCTGATCATTTGTCATCATCTAATTTTTCATAAAATTATCCAGAAGTATGATCTTCTTTCTTAGTAGTAGCTCTTTAGACAGAGATCAAGAATCTTGTCAATATATCATCATCATAGTCTTTATAAAATGATCGTAACCTCTGTGTCCTTTCATCGATTTGGCTACAGAGCAACTGAGATTGGAATATTCCACTACTGTTACCGTCAATCAAACAATCTGGAATCTTGGTAATTTTCTTTCCATTGAATTGTCTGTAAAACATTCAAGAAGCTTGGGACTTGTTTATGATGCTATTTAGCCTTCTGCCTCCTCCTGGTATCACTCCCAATGCGTATCTTCCTTTATCTCTTTGAATCTTTATCTGATTGTGAACATGTGCGCCCAATCATCTTTACTGGTTTATTCGGTTGAAGATGGAAGACACTGATGTACCAGCCTGTAGGAGGTCCCTGACTGCTCAAATATTGCCAACGTTTGCTCACACCCACCTCTAACATCTTAGTAAACAAAAAGGACACGGTGTCCTAGCTTGGCACAGGGCTCTAAACACTCCACCTCCTCTTGTAGCCCTGTGGGTGTCAAGTGATTCTCCTCTTAGATGACCCTCACAGCTCCCCCAACAACAAGAATTGCAATCATCCAATATCCCTCCACTTTTTCCACTACATTTCCTCCTTCAGGTATTGCCCTTTCCAGTTCTAGACCCCAAACTATATTTCAGAGAGAAAGAACTTAATGTGTATTTCAGGGAGTTTGAACGTTATGTATCAGTAGTGGTGGCAAGCACTGATCTTGCTCTGAAGCTAGTGCAATAGGGAAAACAGCCAGCAGAAGGGATATTCTGAAAGGCCAGGTTCACTGTACTAAGCAAAGACAGACAATCAAGCTTAGTAAATTTTCCTTGTCTCAGTATCCCATAATAAAAAAGTGACTTGATACTGTGTCTTCTTTGACAGTCATTGAGCTTCCTATTCTCGTCAATGCCCTGTGAATCCATAGAGGCAGTTAGGAAAAGGGTATTTAGGAAACAAAATCCTGATTCTTTATAACATATCCCCTGAGTTCCAGCTCTTGGGAATGCTTCCCATTATTCGAGGAAAATGTTTGAAGCTAGTCCATCACTCCTGGCAAGTGCAATAATGAACTTAAGGTCTTTCAGGACTGATTGATCTCCTTTTCTTTGCCGAGGCTCATATCGTTGTCACCTGTGGTCGTCCAATTCTCATCTGTGAACAAAAGGAGAGAGAATATGCCTTTAGCAAATTTCTATCAACATACAAAAAGTTCAGAACTTTTAACTGTATTGCATGTGTGTTTAATAGTGTTAGCCCTGAGAGATGTTCTTGTATTACATTTCCATACAGTCAGTTACCTGAGGTAAGTTTGTTAGCTTAAACAACGATTTGGTATGTCCCTGGTGTCAAGACACAGCATATACAGCTGCTTCAGTGATCAGATGATGTTTGTACTAGAGGTTGGAGCTGGACAGATGAGCTGATCATCTGAAGCATATCACTCCTGAACTTGTGCAGGTAAAATGACTTTCTCATTAGTAATTCCGCCTGAAGCTGAGATTGATGTTGCTGTGAGATAAAATAGATATTTGTGTGAAACAATCTTCTGTTGATTACTACAACAAGAATCTGTGGCTGAACAGGTGAATCACCATCTCATGGCTATCACTATCGGAGGCTGGAGATGCACAGATATATTGTTCTACTGATGAACATTGCTGCCACAGCATGGAGCCGTGACATGGAAAGGAATCCACCATCACAAAGATGCTACTACCAGAAGAGGATG
This sequence comes from Lissotriton helveticus, assembly GCF_964261635.1. Taxonomy (NCBI): domain Eukaryota; kingdom Metazoa; phylum Chordata; class Amphibia; order Caudata; family Salamandridae; genus Lissotriton; species Lissotriton helveticus. Next base: position 169,416,053 of record NC_136073.1, read on the forward strand.
TGTAAGTGAAACAATGTTATGATGGGTACCATTACAAGAAGCAGCAAATTTACAGGTGAGCCGATATCCGACTACCAGGGGCTCTACATGTTCAGGTTAAGCTAAATCTGATGGCTAGCACTCCCAGAGGCAGAAGATATGCAAATGACGCTGACCTTAAATGTGCACCACTAGAAAGGATTGTGAATGTTGAACATATCACTATAAGAGATCATGATTGGAGGTTGGAGATGTACAAGTAAAATAATGTTTGATTGATATCATAACCAAAGGCAGAAGATTCACATGTGAACCACTTTTCTAATAAATTCAATTAGGAGAAACTGCAGATGCTAAAGTAATCCCTGACTGCTACCACTACAGAAGATTGTAAATATATAGGCAAACCAATATGGATAGAACCGTACGTAGAAGTGCAAGTCCATCACCACAGTTCCACCCATGATGGGATTTCTCTGGTCATCTCCCCACTCCTCCTCATGTGCTTCCTCCTCTGACCATTGCCTCATTCCTACCATTGTCCTGCATCCTTTGCTCAGCTCACCAATCTTCTAAGGCTTGCATCCTATCAGTCACTGCATTCCTACTAATCAAATGGAACATTTCCCATCACTTCACTCTTCTACCTGTCTTACATCCTCTTCCAATCTCCCCACTACTACCACTGCCTGCCCAGACCCATGAGCTGAGTGTGGAAGGGGAAGGGGCTGGGGGAGGGCAGGACTGTCATTAAAACCCTGGATTGCACTTTTTGAGGGCCTACACTTGTGCTGCAATATTTATTTATAGATTTTAAAACCAGACTTCCCTATTTATTAATGGTGGGATCACTTGATGACACTGAATGATGGATCTACCATGCTTTCTCTTTCCCTGCGGAACATTATTTTTTTAAATTTGAAAGAGGTTCTCTTCCTAATAATGGTCTTATTCAGTTTCTTGTCTCATACCCCACAATAACTTCTGACATGACTGCTCAAGTTCCATCTCATCTGCTATCGCCTCACTTCTACCAATGTTCAGAATTCTTTACCCATTTCATGATTCTTACCCAGTCCAACATTCTTTCTTCGTCTTCTAATTACAGTTAATTTCTTGCTTATTGTCTTTACACCTTACTCATGGCGGGCAGCCTTCTCTCTTCTTCCCAGACCATTTCTTAAATCCTCTGCTAAACTGCTCGTTAAATATCCTGCACCCTAAATCCATGCCTTGCTTATGAGGCCAATATGCAATATGATGACCATAATCAACATTTGAAGCACTTGTCAATTAACAAATTATTTGTGGTTTCTGATAATGACTTACCTGTGCTGATGTGTCCACTCTTTCCAAGGATGGCCTAAATAAATCTCTGCTTGTAGAGGAGCCACCACTCTCGGACCCTGCAGAATGAGGCACCAAAGATATTCAGACATACAGGATAGATAGCTGAATGCAGGCTAAACTCCATCTTTTTATACACATCCAAGCCAGTGTCTGAGAGCTCTTCTGTTTTGTTTGTTTTCTGCAGTCTACTAATGCATATATTATGTAAACCAAGAAGTATTTAGCCCTTAAAATATCATGCTTTTTGAAAGAATTGAGTATTTCTATTTGTAATGTGTCAGTGCCTCAGTACAATGGTTGTAAGTGTTGAATTTTCTAACTTGCTCTTAATCAACAACTGCTCCATCAACTCTTCATTCCTCTGTCCTTCCCAATTTTTTTAACATTATGAATACACTGCAAACTTATTGCTGTTTTATTTACAAAGTATCTTATTGTCATAGATTATTTCAATGTTTGTAGGAATTTTTTATTCATAAGTGTTGCTTTTTTGTTATATTATGCATAAAATGGATGTTCCTCCCCTCCCCTCTTATTTTTCTATCTTTTTCTCCCTCCATTTTTTCTTTCTCATCCCTTTCTCTTTTTCCTTCCCGTTTTTTATAATGATAATTTATACATATATGTAACTTTTTGTTTACTGTATTTCATCCTATGTTTATATCAAATAAACTTCTTTTAAACTTAAAAAAATGAATACACTGCAAAGATGTCTTGTTCTATATGGTTGTTCGTGGTGCAGAGCACAAACACTAGAGTTATGGGTAAAATGGCATATGGAAAAATAAAATGGAAAATAGATGGCAAGTATTGCTGTAGAGCGAGCAGGGCTGTCACTGTAGATGATTGCAAACCCCACTCCCTTTTCAAGGATTGTCAACCAGAAGGGTGTCTAAGGAATCTATTGATCCCCATGTCAGCCTCTGAACATCACCACTGACTTGGAGTAAGTGGTTAGTATTCACCATCTGCACCTAGCCTATTTCAGATTGTGCTCAGACTCCTTCACATCAAGAAAGAGGAATATTCTGCCCGACAATCACAAATCACCTTCTACAGACCTTTACCTGCCTGAGCCGAGCCACTGAGTACTTTGCATGGATCGGTTATGCATTATTCGCATACCAGAAATATAGTACTCCCCTGAGTTGAGGTCAGTCATACTGTGTGTGTTTACTTGATCTTACATATGTATGATTTGATTAAATGTACAATGAAGTGATGAAAAGGACTTACCTGCCCAGGTCACAGTCTGTGGGCTTCTCACTGTGAATCCCTCAGGGGCATTCGACTCCCACCCTTCTTCATACCATTTCTTCTCCACATCCGTTACACTGTAGAAGAAACACGATTAGAACGAGTATCACTTTAATACAGACGCAGGAATTATATATGAAGGGAAGTGAACAGTTTTGAGCTCTAGTATTAGTGATTTTGGCAGTGTTGGCCAAGTAAATTATGTTGTAGGTCATACGTTTAAAAAAAGCTAAAACATATTTGTTTAAAAATCTGATCCTGAAAATAACATTTCAGAAAAAGCAGTAAAACATATTTGGCAATATGTCTGAAATAAACCACAACATTGTTGCTGATCTACATTACGTACCCAAACCGAAGCAATGATGCTCACTACTTCATCAACCGCAAAACTTAATCCTACTTTGGCCCTGAAATTAATCTCACCATAACTATAAAGGTAATCCTTGACACTAACTCTGATCCCCAATTCTCATACTAATCCTACCCTGATCCTACCACAAAGACTTACCCTAACCATAACTCAAACCCTAACTCTAACTCATCCTCAACCTAATCATGTTTCTAACCCAAAATGTGATCAGCCAATGCCTTAGGTTTGTGTTTCTCTTTTAGTGTAGACATATTTGGGAATCTCAATGGTTCAAGAGTGAGTCAATGATTATTGTTGGAGGTTGTCAGGTTTAGTGCTCCTCTCAGTCTGGAAAGGAACTTGCAGAAGTTCAAGTGGAAGCAGGAGAAGGTTTGAAGTCAAAGCTGGATGCGCTGGTCCTAGACCGGCCTCAGGAGCTATTACAGGATACTACGCATGACAAGCTTGCTTTTTTATGAAGAGATTCAAAAAACCATTGGGATCTGGAATCTGTTGTGTGAGGAGAACGTTGCAGAGAAACCTGTTTGATCAGCTGGTGCCTTGCGTTCCTGCTTGTCCCACTAGATGCAAAAACTGTGAAGAAATATAGTGGAAAGAAGTCCTATTGAACAGTTCTGAGACTTGCTCTATGATGAACGCTGTTTGACATGGATAGGTTACTTAAAATTCAATCAAAATGTAGGGTGCTTTGGTTAATGGAGTAGGCGTATTGTTAATGAAGGTGTGTGTGTGATTGCATGAGTATTTGAAATTTAAGAGAAAGTTTGTGTTTCCAGTGTAGCTGCTGTGAGTCAAGGATTCCAATTATGTTATGTCTGGAGGGGAGTAGAACGGTGTGGAGGGGAGTAGAACTTTAAGACACAGTGCTCTTGAAGTTAGAAAACTTCCTTGCAGGTGGCTGTTCTGGATTTCCCTCTAAACATAGTGACTGTGGGCGTATTGTGTTAACTTTATACTTTTTAGCAAAACAACTTTTTTGCATACCTCTTGCAACATATGGAACTTTATCAGGGTGCTTTATTAATGAGGAGGTGTTTGAAGTACAAGTAAAAGGTTGTGTTTCCAAACCAGGGTGCTATGGATAAGGTAGTGAGGCTCTTGTTTATTGATATTTGTGTTTTTTAATGAAGAGGAAGTGAAATTCAAGTCAAAAGTTGTGCTTTCTTTTTTTATGCTGTGCACTCTGCAAATCCAGAATCTGGCATGTGCTTCTGTGGTCTGATAATATTTTGTGGTGATACTAAACTACAAAATTGGAGTTAATGCAACAAAAAGTTGTCATTCGAAGTCACATTAGCCATCGACAGTCCAGTATGGATGCTAGAGGATACCTTGCTAGTATTTGGTGGGCTGAACTGTAAAGGCTGATTCTGGTGAGTAGATATTGTGGTCTCCCGGTGGTCTTTCCTCCCACCCCTTTGACCTTCTGCCGCCATGTTGGATCATGACACTGGTGTGTATCTTTACTAGCGGGCTGGATGAGGGTGGTGGGGCTACCAAGCTTTAATACATAAAGAAGGGTGTAACAAAAGATCCTATGCACACGCTGTAAGTGTTCTGTGAAAGTTCATCAAGTAATTGGAGCACAGATGTTGGTAAAGTCTCATTTATTTATTTATTTATTTATTTCAAAGGTTTTATATAGCGCTGCTGGACCCAAGAGTATCAGAGCGCTTTACATGGAGGTGAGAATCAACGAATGTTTGCGCGAGAAATAGAGAAACAAAAAGCAAAATATACGTAATGGAAGCAAATATCCATAATATAGCAAATTACATAATGAAAGTGTAGTCTGTAGAGCTTGCGTTATTTACCCCAGTATTTGTTGAGAAGAAGTACTTTGAGTTGTTTTTTGAAGAGAGAGTAAGAGGGGTTGCAGCGAAGATCTTTGGGGAGAGAGTTCCAAATTGTAGGAGCATTGCCAGAGAAAGCACGGGATTGGGTCTTTTGACATTTGAGTCTAGGAGGGATAAGGACAAGGGAGTTTGTGCTTCTCAGGGACCTGGAGCATCCTGCTTTGTGTAGTTTATTTGAAAGGTAAGAAGGTGTGTTTTGGTGGAGAGCCTTGTGTGTGATGCAAGCGATCTTATAGGTGGATCTTCCTTCAATTGGGAGCCAATTGAGGATCTTGAGGGTAGGGGAGATGTGATCAAATTTTTTACAGTCGGAGATGAGTCTTGCAGCTAGATTTAGGACAGATTTGATCGGCGCAAGATGGATTTTAGGTGTGCCGGCCAGAGTTGCGTTACCATAGTCGATCCTAGAAAGGACAAGCGATTGTACAACAAGCTTGAAGTCGGCTGCTGGTATAAATGGTTTCTTGAGTTGTAGAAGCGTGAAAAGGGCACTTTTTGCTGCATTTTTAATGTGGGGTATGAGATTGAGGTTCTGGTCAATACTGATGCCTAGGGATTTAACGGAATTAGAAGTGGAGAGTGAACAGTTAAGAGCTTTGATGTCATTGATTCAGAGTTGGATGGGAAGGGAATTGTTTTTGGGGGAGAACAGTATGATTTCAGTTTTTTTCATGAAGTTGTTTCCTTGTCTTGTATTTAAACAAACAATACCTCCAGCCAACACATGTTTTGTCGTTTGGGGATTACCTCCCAACTTCTTTAGGGCTGTTTAGGTCTTCATGTTTATGTCGAGTGATTACTCGGCCGGTTGTAATCCGACCCGGCGGATCAATTGTGTAGGAATCCTCGATACTCCATTAAAAAACAAACTCCAACGGTCGTGATTAAAACCTAGGTATCAGATGATCGTTGGTTACTCCATGCCTATATGTGGATAGGACGTATGGATTCAGCAAAAGTATTGCACGATCTGAAGCGAGTACTCTAAGATCTAAAATCAGTGCCAGGTGTGCGTTATCGGCCATAGGATTTAACCCTTTCCGTGCTCATAACGGCTCCACGCCGTCATGAGTCACAGGTGGCGTGTGCTCACTGCTCATGACAGCGTGGAGCCGTCATGCAACTGCCGCTCCGTCCACGCAGCACTAATTCCCCGCCTGAGCGGGAGAATTAGTGAGTGGGAGGGGTCAGGTCGGCTCCACACTGTCATGAGCACACGCCGCCCATGACTCATGACAGCGTGGAGCCGTCATAAGGACGTTTTGTTTGTTTGAATTAAAGACAAAGAAAAGACATTATGAGACTTTACCAACATCTGTGCTCTAATTACATGATGAACTTTCACAGAACACTTACAGCGTGTGCATTGGATCTTTTATTACAATTACGTGTAGGATTTTGGTCCTTCACAATTTAGGGGTTGCAGGGTGTTTTCCCCTATCTTTTGCACCGCACAATCTATCAAACCAACACATTACACGCAGAAGTAGTCCGGCGCCACCACTTCCTATCCAACTAACACCCCACATCACAAAGCATATAAAGAAGGTTGATGGTTCCATTTGCTCATCTCCACGCCCCTCGCCCCTCGCCACAGAGATTTGACTTACTCAGACACATTAGAAATGTGGGAACCAAAAGAGAGCAAATCGGCAAAACAAACACTTTTGACTTTTTCTACACTGCACTACAAGGTGTGGAACATAAAAGTACAAGAAGGTGCCAGATTGCAAAAAAATATCCCGGTAAATGACCTTTGTGGTAGGGAAAAGGTTGACTGAAACAGCAAAATAACATTAAACATGCGGTTCGAAAAAGGCTTCGTATTGGCTGGAAATAAATATCCTCTTCCTAACTGTTTCAATAAAATGGGCTATTGATTTACACAAAGTCTGATTTTACATGGCAATGATTTTAAAGCATTTTAACACTAGAATTAGGCAGCATCGCTTACTTATTTTAAATAACGCATAATGGAAGGAATAGTGAATTTTAGAGGCTCGGCTGATATTGTGACAAATTCGAGGTCGTATCCCTCGACTGCAACACTGACCTAGGCGACAAGAGAACTTAGAGCCTGAATTTAGTGACTATGTTGAAATTAAAAACACATAGTCCATATAAAGCTTGCTGCCAAGTGCATGTTTATTCTCAAAGTAAGATAGAATCATGCTGGGAGAGATTGCATTTATACAATTTCATTTCAGGGCTTATCACCTCAGACACATCGGGCCCGATTCACAGAACTAACTTAAGACAAAATCCTAAACTTACTACTTTTGGTATTCCCAGAAGTTAGGATTTTGTCTTAAGTTTGTCTTAAGACAGACTTAAGACAGACTTAAGTTAGGATTTTGTCTTAAGTCTGTCTTAAGTCCGTCTCAAGTCTGTCTTAAGACAAACTTAAGACAATATCCTAACTTCTGTGAATACCAAAAGTAGTAAGTTTGGGATTTTGTCTTGAGTTAGTTCTGTGAATCGGGCCCACTAGGTCTAACAATAGTTTTTGGTCATCTCAAAGTTTTTGCATATCTCTGCTTAGAGTTTACCTTGCAAGTGTCTGAGACATGGCACATTTCACCAATCAACTCTATCAATGAGCTCTTTCAGACCTTCTCTAAATATTTTACCTTTGGGATCCATCCAAACCCTCTGCATGTCATTTAAAAGGTGGAGGCGGATACAGTCAGCAATACCCTTCACCCGCACTTCAACTTGCCAAACCAGTGTTAGACTAGATTGAGCCAACGCCAAGAGTGAGCTCATAAAATGATTTCAAATGAGTCCAAAGGTGGCAGGCCGATGAATGGCCAGAATTCAGTTTGGAATGTGGCTATACAGCTGGTGCTTTTGCTTTGTAAACTTTTATTGTGGCTGTATCTGGATTGCTGCTGTTTTGCTTACTGTTCTTGTAGCCTGTTCGATCCAGCTCTACCAAAGTAGTCAAATTATACCACTTACTATAATAGTTGGCAGTTTAGCCTTTATTTCCATATTCAACCTCGGCAAGCTAATGACAACTGGGAGGAACTGGCTTGGCAGTTCGGGCTGGACTGTTCCCATGAGGAGCAGGGTCAAGACTGATTTGCATATTGCTGGGTTCAAACTGGGGTGGTGAGCAAAAGAACAATGGATTTAACCCAGATCGCTTGACTGTGGTTGAGTGTTTGATTTGTGAAGCATTCCGTCCATCATTTGTTACCATAGCATTTTTTGCCCTAAATTGGATGGGTATGGCCAGACTTGGATCCCTTGCTGGCTGTGCCACTGGATTAAAGCTAGCCTGGCTGATGAGGGGTGATACCCTGAAACTGGTCACAGTATGCTTGTTTCTGGTCCAAGGAAGGCCTGGCTTGGCAGTTTGGGCTGGACTGTTCCCATGAGGAGCAGGGTCAAGACCGATTTGCCTATGGCTGGGTTCAAACTGGGGTGGTGTAGCCCAGATCTCTTGAATGTGGGTGAGTGATTTATTCAGCATTCCGTCCATCATTTGTTTTGGGTAAGTTGGTGACTGCAGCCCTTATCTTAGGAAAATGGGTCAAAGAGATTCATAGTGCAAAGCCCAAACACTGTGATTTAAATTAGTGCTTGTTGTTTAGTTGTTGAAAGATTTTGTGTGACTGCTTAGTCTACCCACGTCCATAGTTGCTTCAATACCACGAAAGCAGACGCCCGGCAGCAAAATCACTGGTCTTGGGCCCGTATCTCCCCACCACCGCCAACGAGATGCAAATTCACAACTGATGCAACATTAACAGGAGCGTAAAAATGTGTAGGGGGAATTACATGTAGCTGAACAAATTGCATTTAAGTGCAAAAGCACATTTAGGAGGACAATTGCATTTTGGTGTGACCTCACCCGTACAGCATCATCAGCATCAGTGCAGAAACTGTTTAGGAACAAAAATCGCATTCATGCTCAAAATCATGCTTCATGCACAGTGATGTGTTATCACACTTTTGTAGTGCCAATCGCATTTTGATGCAAAATAATACTTGGTGTAACATTAACAGTGTGGACCACAGATGACATTTGGGAGCAAAAACACCAATAGGTGCAAAATGAATCTCAGTGCAACAAATGTAGGAACCACATTTACATTAAATCACTTTAATTTTAAAATCACTCTCTGGTGCGCCTCAACGGAAGAATGTTTTGACCACAAATGGCATTTATGTGGAAAAGCGCATTTAGGTGAAAATCGTTATTAGGCACCATAAAGCAGTTAGATGCAAAATCATGTTGAGGCGCAAATGCTAACTGGTGCAACAGCAGCAGAACTGTGGATATACTTGTATCTGTAAAACACATTTAGGCCCAACACGCATTTAGGTGTAAACCACACTTGGATGTAAAATCGCTGACAGTGCAGCATCAAGAGGTGTGTGAAAACTGTTAGGTGCACACATGTGTCTACCTTCAGAACATGGATGCTTTGCTTCACCATGCATTCACTACAGGCCAGCATTAGGCAAGAGGCCTAACACACCTGAAGCAATGAACACATTTTCTTGTCACCCTTCCGCATTTTCTTGTCACCCTTCCGCAATTTTACTCGTGCGATCTACTTTTTTTTCTGAAAAAAAATAAACCAGCTCAAAGCGTAATAAAAATTCGACTACACAACTTTTGCTTTCGTTCATTTTAGAAGTATTTAAAAAAAATGGTAGCATGTGGAATGCCTGCTTTATAATCAGTGTTTATGATATGTTATGTGAATACCTATTCGAATATTTTTAATCAACCGAACTGCTAACGCGGGATTACTGGTTACTAATTATCTTACCAAATCCCATTTCCTGTCGACTGAATCGTTGGTACCTGTCTTGAGTAAAAGGTAATCTCACAATAAAATCAATTTAAGAACTTACACCACTCTAAATGACCACTGACCAAAATTAAGTTTTAAAGATTTAATATAAAGTCAAAGATAACTGAAGATACAAACTTCTCAAAATGAGATTCAAAAGGTATATCGGTATCACTATGAACATGAACTTCTTGAATAGTCTGAGTCTGAAGAACAAAATAATAAGTACAAGTTCGAATACCATCAGGGTTGCTAAAATGGATACAAGTTGCAACCTCAAAGTCATTACAGAAAAGAAAATTAAGGTTAGTCTGTCCCTACACTACACTAAATGACATCCCTACTTAGCAAGATCTTAACCCTCTAGGTGTCAGCCGTGGTGATTTCCTAAGAAGATCACGCACTTCTCTTTGTCTCTTCTCAGATAATGGGTCTCTCCTGATCAGCCTATCTGCCTACCCATCCGCTTCCTTAGGCTCCCAAAATCATCTGCTCTGCTCTCCTCCCGGGTCTCTTTCCCTAATACCAAATCACATTTTCAATAGAAACGCCCCTTGGGACGCCCCTCACGTGGTACATCTTTGCGCGGTAAACTCCATGATGGTACTCTTGAAGACCCTCGTTATAGTTGACCTTGGTTCCCAGGCTTCTTCTTCCGTGCGCTGATACCCCCTGAAATTCCTGGAAACTCCTACAGGCCTGCGCAAGGCGCCACTGAACAAAGTCCCTTTCATTCGAGCTGATTAGGACCCTCGCACCTGCATACAGCTCGTCCTGCAGTGGGCCTCAAATTCCAGACTTCACCATATCTTAGGCCATAAAACACTCTCAGAGCTCCATACTGGACACCTCACGACCTCTCCTCTAACGAGCACATGACGATTTAAACTACATGACATTATCTGCTCTGGCCTACTTGATTTACATGCAGCAGGTTCCTGCACTCTTAAAACGTTAACGTGATTTAAACAGCAAACATTCTTAACTAGCATACGTTTCTAAAATAACACATCTATAAAGCATATACTTTTAACCCTAAGTTCAATAGTACATTTTGAAAGAACCATGTCAACCTTGTCTCACATTATTTTAGCAGCACGTTTAGATTTGCTTGTGAATTGCCATGAGGCCTACACAAAATACTGGGTTTTAGAGTTACATTCAACTCTTACATTATTCCTTTAACATGAGAACGTAAGGTTTTCATATTCATCCCAAACATTTCTACATTAGTCTCACACAGTTATGATTATTGTTACTCTACTTACACATTCTATGCATTTCACCACTGAATATAAGACACTCGGTGTATTTCACTTCTAAATATAAACACTTTGGTGCAAAGTACATGTTAACTAACTACGTGCTTGTAAATATGGCGTACTTATACATTTTTTTCAAACTTGTGCTCTCTCAGTCCCCCCTTTGATGACCTTTAGGGGTCATCATCACCATGACACTAAAAATGTAGAACCTTCAAAGTGAAGACAGGGCAGTACCACTTCTTTTCATACTCTCTAATGCTTTCAGACTCTTATATTGAGTGTCCTGCATCGCTGTCAACTCTTCTTCCTGTTTCTTCATAGCTCTCTGTAACCTATTTGCTCTATACCATTGATACAAACGCACCAATCCCCACAAAGTGATTACACAAATCACTACTATGATGATGGGTTTCAATATGTACCAAACGATACCCTTTCCTAAGTTGGCAAACCAACTTCCAACTTTACCCATTCCATGGCCTACTTTTTCCCACACATTTACCTTTGCCAGGTCCTCAATTTCGTAGTGTATGGCAGTGATGTTTTGTATATACTTCTCTAGAGGCTTTGAATTGTCTGGAATGTAAGTACAACATTCCTGGACCTTCAAGGCCCTACAGACTCCTCCCTCTTTTGCTAACAGAACATCTAAAGCAAGTCGGTTCTGAAGAACCATTGCCCTAATCGATTGCATCTCCCCTTCTATCAGCATCAAGGACCTTGCAGTACTGGCAGACAGTCTATCTACGACTGTAGCTAACCTCCTGATCTTAATGTCATTCATTATCAATCCTAAGAAAGGGAATGCAGCACCTATTACATCTCCGACTACTTCTGCTGCACCCAGCCCTCGCTTCCATCTAGTTGATATTTCTTTCTTAGGCGTGTCTAAATTCTCAACATGATATATTTTAGGGAAGACAACAGCCAGATAGCATGATCCGTACCAATTATCTGGTAACTTCACATAGGCATATCTTCCACATACAAAATATACATTTGGTATTGCTTGCATCCCCTTCATGAAGTTCTTAGAGTAGTACTCCAATTGAAAAGCATGTTCGCAATTGACTTGTCCTACATAAACGTTTTCATAGTAGGAGTAACTCCTGTGAATGCACAGTTTCCCCCGTTTCTCCTTATCCAAAGCAATTGGACCAATACTTCCTTTTCGTTGTTGTGCCCTTTCTTCCTTGGTCCAATCTGTTTCTCCTTGTCCTGATGCCTTCAATACCTTCTGCTTCCTGTATCTAGTATCTACCTGTGCTATAAACTTTTTCTCAACTTCTGATATTTGACAAGTCAGATTGTTGATTCGAGCATGTGAAGTATCTAACGTTCTCCATGGAATAAACCATTTGTGTAACCTGTCTTCGCTTTTGTAGTAGTCCCATTTGTTCAAATGCTTGAAATTCGGAACCTCTGGCAATGTCGAGTCGAAATTCGAGAAGTAATACTCAAATCCGTCTCGTCCATAAAACATACTTAACAATAAACTGCACGTTATTCCATATGTCAACGGGAGATGATGGTATTTGATACCCTCCTCCACCGAAATTGGTAATTGCATACAGACATAACAGTCCTTTACTTCCATGGCATCAACATATTCATAAAGCAACTTAGCATAAGCATTTGACTTGTAATTCCCCTGTGACTCATCCATGTGTAACCTTTTTACTTCTGCATCTAACAACGCTTTGTCTTTCTCATTGATGTTTCCCTTCTCCTTAATAATGGTAGTTCTCGGTGTTGACACTCCCTTATCCTCCTTAACTGTGGTTTCATCCCCTTCGTGTCCCGCTAGGAATGAAACAGTTACCACTAAAATTATAAGAGAAACCACCACTCCTAAAAATGTAACAGCTATACATTTTGCCCTGCGGTTCGGGTTGCCAGCCTCCATGTTCTCAAACAATGTAGTTTTCGACTATCTTCCAGCATTCACTTCCTCTTCTTTTCAAACAAAGTCTTTCTCTCTTGCAATGTCTTTCTTGGAACACTTGGAAGCTTGACAATTTGTTTCCGCAAAACAGTTCAAAGTCCAGTAAAAATAGACAACCCTAGCCCTTCTCCATCCGCTAAAAGGAAACCCCTACCAATTTTCTTCTTCCACTCGGCGCTAGGTTATCTTGCAACAATTTACAATTTCCTTTCAAAAGTCTTATTTTCGTCTGAAGTTATGTATGACTCAAGGAGTGACACTACTTCTTCATAAACGTCCATCCGAAGTATCATTCCCTCAGGTTCTGGACAGTTCGTACCACACCATGGAAAGTCAACCTTTTCTAGGATTATTCTCCTTATTTCGCTCAAGACAAGTGGACGGACGAAATTGAGAGTTAGCGTTTTTTCAATTTCCAATCCTGGTACTATTAGTTCTATATCCACAATTACAAAGGGGTCCGTTCTAATCAAGATCACTTTCTTCACTTTTCCAGATCTGCACCCCTTTGAAGACATTCGTAGTATGATATTAGTCCACAACAATAAGCACTCCTAGCAATTCTACTACTCGTTCAAGCATTTCCAAACGAAGAAGAGTTCCCTCCAATATTGGATATCGTGAACAGCAAACTGGAAACTCAACTGTCTCTAAAAGCAATTTTCTTATTCCACTCAGGAGAGCAGGATGAACGATGTTGAGTGTCAGCAACCTTTCGGTCTTCGCTCCTGGCAGTAGAAACTTTATTTGCACTGTGATGATCGGGTCAGTTCTGATCAATTCCACTTCCCTGATCCTCCCTGTTCTGTGTCTCCCAGACATCTGCAACAAGGTAGGTCCAGTCGGGAGTAGAGTATCTTCTGCTAGGCACTCGCACCCTACTTGATCTTCTAAGACCCTCCTCGGCTTGATCCTGGATATCTTCTTCTGGATCTGAGTCTTCGGATATAGGAGTAAGCGTTTCTTCCTGGGCCGACCTCAAACTTAGCCTTCTTCTCCTTGTTGGCCAAGTGGCAGCTCCAAGCCTTATTCTCCTATTCCTTGTCCTCTCACTTGGTTCTTGATCGCTCCGATACGGATCTGAGTCTGAGTCGTATTCACTTCTGCTCTCTCCTTCAGTTGCGTCTTCTGTCTCACTGCCGTCCTGCCTTCGCTCTTCTTCTGAATCCGATGCGTTCCCAACTTCCTCCGACACCTCCTCAGCTGCCTCAATCCCTTCTTGCGACTCTTCTTCCACTTCCGGGCTTTCGTCTGGGATGGGAGCTGTTCCTTCTAGAGGTGCTGGAACTCTTCTAGTATGGGATGCATGGATCCAATTTGGCAGCCCCCCGCACTTCACCGCGGTGTTCGTGATCAGGATTACCTGAAAGGGCCCACGCCAGCGAACATCTAGGCAGTTCTTCCGGACGTGTTTTTTAACCAGGACCCAGTCCCCTGGGTTCAGGTCATGACACAGGTTCCTCGCTGCTGGAACTTCAGCCGCATGCACCTGAAGGGACACAGAATGGATGGCGTCAGACAGTCCTTTACAATAATCCAAGATCAGATCATCTGTAATATTCAATAGAGCAGTAGTTGGAACTGTAGGAAGTCTCATGGCCCTCCCCATCAGGATCTCGTGAGGAGAGAGACCTGTCCTCCTATCAGGTGTGCTGCGCATGCTCATGAGCACCAATGGAAGAGCATCTGGCCAACTCAAAGATGTGGATGCCACTACTTTAGCCAATCTATTCTTCAACGTGCCATTCACTTGTTCCACAATTCCTGAAGCTTCTGGTCGATAACTACAATGCAGCTTTTGATCGATATTCAGTGTGGAGCACAACATCTTCACTATTTCGCTGTTAAAATGTTTTCCTCTGTCCGATTCCAAAGAGGCAGGCACCCCGAAGCGCGGTATCAACTCCCTGAGCAACAATTTAGCCACTGTGAGAGTATCGCACCTACGTGTAGGGTACGCTTCAACCTATCTGGAAAATACGCATACAATCACCAACACATACCGAAGGCGATTGACTCTTGGCATTTCGATGAAGTCTAGTTGCATTCTATTGAAAGGCCCCCCTGACCTCCCAATGTGACTCAGTGTGACTGGTGTTCGTTTGCCTACGTTCAGTTGTTGGCAGGTAACACATCGCTTACATACTGATTCTGCTGCTATTCTGAATTTCGGGCAATACCAAGTCTGCCTAAAAACTCTCATCATAGCATCCCTTCCTAGATGTACTGGACCATGTATTTCTCTCGCCATGGGATTAGCTAATTCTTCAGGTAACACAGCTCTCCCGTCTGCTGAAACCCAGAAATCCATTTCACTTCGCACACAACCTGCTATTTCCCATGCCTTTTTCTCTGTTTCAGGTGCGTTCTCCTGCATTATTCTTAAATCCTCCCAAGTGTCTACAGTTTCTAACATCATACTTAATTCAGTCTTTTCTTCTGCACCTTCTATTTCCACCTTTGAGAAAGAATAACTTTGTTCCGCACAATAGCGTGCGACTTCATCAGCATATCTATTACCTTGTGACACAAAATCTGTATTCTTAGCATGAGCTACACACTTCACCACTGCAATATCAACAGGACCTTGTAATGCTTCTATCAGCAATCGCACAAATTCTCCATTTCGAATGGGCGAACCAGAGGAGGTCATGTAACCCCTCTGAGACCACAACTGCCCGAAATCATGAACCACACCGAAACCATATTGGCTGTCCGTGTAGATGGTGACTCTCTTTCCATTTCCTGCTATGCAGGCACGAGTTAGGGCAATAATCTCTGCTACCTGTGCGGAATGTACTCCTTCCAGGCAAGCGGCTTCCACAACTCCAGTAATGGTACAAACAGCATAAGCTGCTCTCAACCGACCAGTATCGTCTCTTAAACATGAGCCATCAACAAAGTAAATTTCATCGGGGTCAGACAATGGCTCATCCACAATATCTGGTCTGGGTTTCGTGCATAGTTCAGTCACATCAAGGCAATCGTGGTCTTCACATCCTTCGCCTTCTATTACAGTAGGTAATGGCATCAAAGTAGCAGGATTCAAGACAGAGCATCTCCTGAGAGTCACGTTTTCTGCGGCAAGTATAACTTGCTCATAACGCGTGAGCCTACTATTGGTCAGATGCTGCGTCTTTGTCCTGGTCATTAACAATTCAACTGAATGTGGTACATACACCACTACTGGATGTCCCATTACAATACTTTCGCTCCTTTCAATGCTGACACCCGTTGCAGCAACGGATTTGAGACATCCGGGCAACGCTGCGGCTACTGGATCTAATGTAGCCGAAAAATATGCAACTGGTCTACGGGCATTACCGTGGGTCTGTGCCAAGACTGACAAAGCACATCCCTCTCTCTCACAGCAATAGAGTGAAAACGACTTTTCATAATCTGGCATTCCCAGAGCCGGAGCACGACATAAATCGTCTCTCAGCTGTAAAAACGCCACCAGACATTCTTCATCCCATGGTACCGGATCACTCACCTCCTTGTGCGTCAGTTTCTGTAAGGGCTTTGCTTTCAGTGAAAAGTTAACTATCCACTGTCGGCAGTAACCCACCATTCCTAGGAACATTCTAACCTCTCTCTGAGTTGTAGGCGCATTCATTTTCATTATCGCCTCAATCCTCTCTGGGGACACCTTACGTTTCCCTTTTTCTAACCTGTGCCCTAGATACTGTACTTCTGTCAGACAATACTGTAACTTGCTCGGAGATACCTTATGTCCATTTTCAGCTAAATAATTCAGTAAGGCAATTGAATCTACTTTACAAGCTTCCTCTGTCTCTGACGCAACAAGTAGGTCATCTATGTACTGTACCAGAACCGAGTTCTGTGGCAGTACTAGATTCTCAAGATTCTTCTTCAACAACTGATTAAAGATGGATGGACTGTCTGTGAATCCTTGTGGAATTCGACACCATGTTAAAACGCGATCTTCCATTTTAAACGCAAAAAGGTACCTGCTCTCTTCATCCAATGGGATTGAAAAGAAAGCCTGACAAAGATCTATCACTGTGAACCATTCTGCTTGACATGGTATTTGAAACAATATTACTGATGGATTCGGTACCACGGGACAACATGAAACGACTATGTTGTTAATCTTTCGTAAATCCTGAACTATCCTAAACTTCCCACTAGGTTTCTGCAAACCCATAATCGGGGAGTTACAAGGACTGCCCACGATTTCCTTCAGTATTCCCTGCTGTATCATTGACTCGATCACAGGCTTTATTCCCGCAATCGTTTCCTGGGACAATTTGTATTGAGGCGTTCTTGGAAACTCAACATTTGGTTTTACCAGAATTTTTACCGGTTCTACCCCTTTAATCAATCCTATATCTTCTCCTGTGAAATCCCACACCTCTGACGCCACTGCATCTCTTAAGTCTTGTGGAAGATCTTCTACAGTCAGAGTAGGATATAGTTCTACACAGAATTTTGAATTGGCCATCTTAAAGGTAGCATCATCGTCGGTAGTCTGTACCTCCACTCCTTGTGGGGTGCAGTATATGGTGCAATTCAATTTGCATAACAAATCCCTACCTAACAGACATACCGGACTCGAGTCACAAACCACAAACTGATGTTCGTTCATGTGGTTTCCAATTTTCACAGACACTGGTTCTGTCAAGGGACTAGTCATTCTTTTATTTGCAACTCCTACCACCTGAATTGTTTCCCCTGACATCGGCAAGTCTGGAACCACCGCTGATCTCAGAGTCGAACGAGTAGCCCCAGTATCCACTAAGAACGTAGTGGGACACCCTGCCACTTCTGCCTCAACAAATGGCCCTCTCTGATCCACTTCTAGAACTGCCCCGAGGGTACAGTCCTCTTCACTGCTCACCCGTTGTCCTGTCAATGGATCAATGTAATAACATTTTTCTTCCTCGATAAACAGAGGCATTTGTTTAAAGACCTTTCCTCCAGCTGCTATCTTCGGTGGCTGTGGGAATTGGGCCCGTGGAGCCGAAGTCCCCCCTTTGGCCACCTTACTGCTTGGGACTGTCACTTTTTGCACTGGGTCTTCTTGGACCTGCTCTTCTACTTCTTGCTCTCCGTTTTCAGGGTTAAAGGGACACTCGCGTCGCCAATGCCCCACCTGGTGACACAGATGACACTTTGTCGTTTTCTTTAAAGTGGCAAAGTCTATCCTAGGTCTCTGCCCTTCTTCATTATCCTTGTTCTGACCATTTGGTTTTCGTCCCATCCCCTGCTTCTGCTGGCCACCCTTCCCAGCGGACTGCATTTGCACCACCATCAATTTCTCCTTTAGATTCTTGGCTTTAGAATCTATCTCGTCACTGCAGTACCTCGCATATCGTAAAATCTCATCTAGTGGTTTGTTCTGCCAACAGATTAAATGTTGCTGTATCATCAAACAAATATCAGGTCTCAACCCCAAGACAAACTTTGACACGAACTGCCCTATGTCTTTGGGATCCATTACATCTAGTCCACTGTATTGCTTGAATGTTTTCAACAATCTTTCATAAAACTCGTGAACTGTCTCCTTGGGTTCCTGCCTTGTTCGGTCTATTTTTACCCAATCTATATCCTGTGGTGGTACCTTATCTTTCAGCCATGCTATTACCCTTTCATACTTTCGCATGACAATCTCAGATGGTCCATTTGTTCGAACATCCCTCAATGGTTCAGCATTTGGCCATTCGACACTAGTCTTACAAGGGGTCCACAGATCAGATGGGACCACGATGTCAAACAACGTGTTCAAATCTATCCACAGTACTTTCGAAATTTTAACAAACCTCTCTACCTGCTTATACCACTCGACTGGATTGTCCCGCAACTTCGGAAATGAGTTGGTAAATGCGGCTAAGTCTCCTCTACTCAAGGGCACATGTACATAATTTCCATTTGATATTTCTCGCAAAGGGAATGCCTCCATATGCATTGCCCTTCCCTCAGGAGTCAATACATTTGTACTTCTCCTAACCGTGCCCTTTTTCGACCACCTTTCTTCCCATTTATCCAGTTCTCTCCACACTCTTATCCCTGTTACCAGCTCTCTTATGTGTGTTTTTAATCCAGTAGTTCTCTTCTCATCTAGATCTTGGTCTGCGTACTGTAATCTGTGGTTGCTCTGCAATGCCCTTGTCCTAGACAAATCCACGGCATACTTGTCTGCCAAATCAGTCAGTTTTTCATGAAACGCTCTAGCTTTCCTAGTAATATCCTTTGCCATGAACAATAACTCATCCTGTTCATACAATTCTATCCTTTCCAAAGGCAATGTTCCATCTATTATCTCATCAACATCTGATTTTAAACTGGTAACATCAAGCCTTTTTGCCTTTATTTCAGCTTTCAAGACACTCAATTTAGCTCCTCCATCTGCATCTCTCCCATCCCAGCTCCGAGATCTACGTTTAGGTATTGGTGAATTATAGGGAGTCCTCCCCTGTTCCCATCTCTCTAAGTCCCATGCCTTTCCGTCTTCTCGGGGTGGGTGGTGAAACACTCCTTCATGCCTCCCAGCCTCTCTCTCTCCATCCTGGCTAGTTTCACGGGATTGAGGATAAGAGGTTCTATTATTCCCTCTTTCTTCCCTACTTCCCTGTGCTTCCTGAGTATTCGAGGCGTGGCGGGACCTATCGCTGTTCTCCTTTCTCCAATGTTGAACGTCTTCCCCAAGTGTATGATGAAGGCACCTAAACCTATTCTGAAAAGCCCGTACCGCCTCATCTCCTCCGTTCCCCCAGAGACGGGACATTTCCTCACATTCTACAATCCTAGTATTTTGTTCCGGCTGTTCTCTCTGATTTGTAGGACATGCATCCCCTCTATTCTCTTGACTTTGGCCTTCCCGGCCCTGACTACTCTCGCTGGCCCCACAATGAGATACAGTTCCGTTACCCCTGCTTTCCCACTCTGGTTCCGTTCTTGTCCTGTTACTCGGAGATACTATGGACCCGTCCCATTCCCTCAAATCAGCTCTTAACTCTAAAAAAGATCTTGGCCGCGGTCCCCTTAGATCCATTGGTCCTCTCGGACCTCCCTGTTCTGAATTGGGACCGACAGTTGTGTCTAATGGGGTGTTCCACGTTACCGAACCTGGTAATTGTTTCCATGCATTCGTCACATTATTCCTCCTTTCCATCTCAATCCTTTCCCTATCCAATTGCCTTTGTTGTTCCCCTCTATCTCTCTCAGAATTATAGATCGAAACTATGGGTCCTATGGTAACAGGCACTTGAAGAGCGTCTGGCAATCCCACAGACTCAACCCTTTCTGTGGTTGGCGTTTTCTGCACCACAAACCTTCCCACTACACTCTGTACAGTGTTGTTTAGAGGTGTTTCTCCGCCTTTGCTAGGTGTCCATTCCGATATAGGGAGTGGTGTATACCCCTCTATCTCATTCCCATCTTCCCTTGCGAGCCCTCTATCTTCTATCAATCCCACTCTCGGAGGTGGTCTATCCATTAACAATCTGTTTATCAGATTGTCCTCCGACTCGCTTTCCTCGTCTTCTTCCATGAGGTTTCCTCCTCCTGACACCTCCCTCATCGGATACATTTTCTCCACCTCAATGGTCTGTACCCTCCAACGCTTTTCCTCCTCATCCCATTTGGAATCTCGCACTGCCCTTACCGATCGCGTCAGCCTTTGTTGACGCCTGTTCAAATTTCGGTCGTGTGCAGCCTTAATCCATGCATTAAGAGCCTCAAACTGTGTTGGTCTAGGTGAGGGTTTCAATGAGGACATGGTTGCTTTTAGCCGATGTAACACCTCTAACTTAAACGTTCCATACTTCGGGAACTGCATTTCCTCATTTCCTTCCGTAAGCTTATTCCAAGCCCCAATCCACAATATCGTATGCAGCCCCACATTCGTTGCCATATAATGAGCTGGCGTACCCTCTGGGGGAGCCTCTTCCCCGTAATAATGTTCACTTCGTTTACGTTTAAAAATCCCTTTCAAACACTTAAAACACTTCATGATTTCTCTTTTCTCCGCGTTTGTTTACTTCCTGATGATATTCCACCAATCTCAGCGCCGTTCTCACTAACTGGCCTATCCGTACGCGACTTTCCTCCGACGTCACTCTAGCCGCCCAACCAGAGCGCGGCTCTAGCTAACGTCACACCAACCGCTCAATCACAGCGCGGCTCTAGTCGACGTCACCCGTCCCCCTTCGCAGCAGTTCCCCTCCTTTCTCAGCTCGTCTCCTCGGTCATGCACGCATCCCATTCATACTCTGAAAAATGATTACTTCCGTCCAAGCGATCACCTTTCTTTGACTGTACGCCCACAGTCTTTCTGTAGTTGTCACCTTAACTTGGCGAAATGTCTTTCCGATTACTTCCAGACAATCGCCTTCTCCGATAGGTTACTCACACGCAGTAACTTTCGACCAGCGTCCGTTACTCATACACTCACTCTTACACTCCCCCTATCTTGGATCCACGGCGGTCAATGGTACCTCGTGACCTCCGTACTATGGTCGACAACTACCCTGGATGTTCGATACACCCAAAACCACTTAAGCTCTGGCCTGAACTTAAGATTTCACCAGTTCACCCGTTTACCAGGTTACCAGTTTACCAGGTTGCGCGCGCTCACAACCTTCTCTCATTCACACTACAGGCATTCAACTCCGCAAGACATTACAATACAAATACAACACAAAACACCGCAATCTGTTCACGCATGACCCTTTTTATACTCACTCTCCGATACTGCTGCTTTTCTCGCACCGTCTGCACCTTTCGGCACACGATTCTTCCGCTGCTCGTCTCTCGACGTCTCGGGCCTTGGGGTAAACTAACCTCTCTAGATTACCTTCCTCAAGAAGATAACCATCCTCACTCTGCTACCAACTGCTAACGCGGGATTACTGGTTACTAATTATCTTACCAAATCCCATTTCCTGTCGACTGAATCGTTGGTACCTGTCTTGAGTAAAAGGTAATCTCACAATAAAATCAATTTAAGAACTTACACCACTCTAAATGACCACTGATCAAAATTAAGTTTTAAAGATTTAATATAAAGTCAAAGATAACTGAAGATACAAACTTCTCAAAATGAGATTCAAAAGGTATATCGGTATCACTATGAACATGAACTTCTTGAATAGTCTGAGTCTGAAGAACAAAATAATAAGTACAAGTTCGAATACCATCAGGGTTGCTAAAATGGATACAAGTTGCAACCTCAAAGTCATTACAGAAAAGAAAATTAAGGTTAGTCTGTCCCTACACTACACTAAATGACATCCCTACTTAGCAAGATCTTAACCCTCTAGGTGTCAGCCGTGGTGATTTCCTAAGAAGATCACGCACTTCTCTTTGTCTCTTCTCAGATAATGGGTCTCTCCTGATCAGCCTATCTGCCTACCCATCCGCTTCCTTAGGCTCCCAAAATCATCTGCTCTGCTCTCCTCCCGGGTCTCTTTCCCTAATACCAAATCACATTTTCAATAGAAAAGCCCCTTGGGACGCCCCTCACGTGGTACATCTTTGCGCGGTAAACTCCATGATGGTACTCTTGAAGACCCTCGTTATAGTTGACCTTGGTTCCCAGGCTTCTTCTTCCGTGCGCTGATACCCCCTGAAATTCCTGGAAACTCCTACAGGCCTGCGCAAGGCGCCACTGAACAAAGTCCCTTTCATTCGAGCTGATTAGGACCCTCGCACCTGCATACAGCTCGTCCTGCAGTGGGCCTCAAATTCCAGACTTCACCATATCTTAGGCCATAAAACACTCTCAGAGCTCCATACTGGACACCTCACGACCTCTCCTCTAACGAGCACATGACGATTTAAACTACATGACATTATCTGCTCTGGCCTACTTGATTTACATGCAGCAGGTTCCTGCACTCTTAAAACGTTAACGTGATTTAAACAGCAAACATTCTTAACTAGCATACGTTTCTAAAATAACACATCTATAAAGCATATACTTTTAACCCTAAGTTCAATAGTACATTTTGAAAGAACCATGTCAACCTTGTCTCACATTATTTTAGCAGCACGTTTAGATTTGCTTGTGAATTGCCATGAGGCCTACACAAAATACTGGGTTTTAGAGTTACATTCAACTCTTACATTATTCCTTTAACATGAGAACGTAAGGTTTTCATATTCATCCCAAACATTTCTACATTAGTCTCACACAGTTATGATTATTGTTACTCTACTTACACATTCTATGCATTTCACCACTGAATATAAGACACTCGGTGTATTTCACTTCTAAATATAAACACTCTGGTGCAAAGTACATGTTAACTAACTACGTGCTTGTAAATATGGCGTACTTATACATTTTTTTCAAACTTGTGCTCTCTCAGAATAATAAATGTGTACATGCAGGCTTGCAGAATGCGTGAGCAATGTACGCTTCGCGTGTGCGAAAAAAGTACAGGGGTAGTGCACAACCTATTTTGGTAAAATACTTTGTAATAACGCCGTGCACTGACGCAACCCTCGGCGCATATTGTCCGCAAGATAAATCAACTATCTCAGCTTAGAAAAGTGGCAGGCCTACGTGAGAGCTCGGGTATAACACGCTTAGTGCAGTGTCTGACTGAGCAGAAGCAATGACAGAGAAACCCATCTGACAGGCACCTTGTGAGCCTCTCTGATGCAGCTTTTTGCATGGAAGAAGTCTACCCTCTAGTGTCAAGACAAGGTTCTGCACGCACAACCATAGAGTTCTCAAACGGGCCGGATAGCAGTGCAGATTAACACAGACCAAACCGCCTCAGAAGCAGGAGAGAGCTTCGTTTGGGGGGAGGGGGGTCTTTCACTTCTTAAAGCGTGCAACAAGAGTTTGAAAAGCCTTTAGGCTTGCAGATGCGTAGAGTTTATGGTGCGGACCTGTGTTTATTCGCAGGCATGGGTGGTGTTAATACAAAATATTCACCCCAGTCAGGAGAATCACAACTTTGGGAAGGCCACGCATTGGACAGGCCGCCTACACCGGAAGTGCGTAGCATAGGCCGTCAAATGCACCCTGCACTACTGAAAGTTGTGTTAAAGTAAAAGATGCACCAGGCCCACACAGTGTGCACTACATTATGCACAATTATTATGCTTTATGCTAATGGGACTACAACCAGACTTTATATGTCACCCATGAGGAGTGCATACCGTGGCAAGCATACGCACTGTTGAGAGCCTATGTTTCTTTACAAACACCATAAGTCTGGAAAGGGCAACATAAGAAATTAAATAGGTCTTTGAAGTCTGCTAGTAAATAATTTTCTAGGTGCGTACCAAAATCTGCAAAGTTGACAAACTATGCGGCTTCAACAAAATGTTATATATATACACTAATAGAGATTACAAATAAAATCACAAAGTTGAAGCAGTAAATCTCTTACCTATGTGTAGCAAACCTGTTCCTGTATCTGTAGGCTAGAAAAACCAGGATAGCAATGAGAATTAGCAGCAGAGCTAATGCCAGCGACACTCCAACGTAGACACCAATCTTGCTAACCGCTTGCTGGCATCTTTCGCCACTGAACCAGTAGTAGTCGGAGTACTGGCAACTGTGGAGAAAACATGGAGACATGGGTATGAGAAGCAGAGAACAAGCAGTGTTCCTGTGAATTACTCTCATTCTGCAGCCAGGGGGAATGATGCAACCCAAACATGGGTCTGCATGAGTTAATTCGTAGCACCTCGAAAGGGACAGAGGCGCCTCAACCTGGGACTTAAAGAGTTACCATGCACCATGCCCTCTGCCCTGGGAAAGAAAGAGTTACTCTGTGCTACTCCCCTGGAAGGGAATGGGTATGAGTTAAGATCAACGTTCTAACTGGACTGTTGTATTCATATGTTTTGAGGTTTTGTGTTTTAGGCACTTGGAAGGAGAAGAAACCTAACCTTGGACTGAACTAGGTACTTTGTACGACACTCAAGACAGGAAGGGAAAAAACTTGGATCTGCGAGGGGTATCTATGCTACACTCTCAGGCATTGAGTTGTGAAAGGTGTTCTGTACCACCTGCAGACGAGGAGAAGGTAGCCAACCTAGGACTCAAAACCTTTATCCCAACCGGTACTGAACTGGGGGAGTTATTCTGCGTTACTCCCACCAAAATGGGACTGCAAAATTCCTCTGCGCCACCCTCTCCACCCCACAAACACTTGATTGAGTTACTCAGTAGCACACCATGTCAGTCTGGGGATGGATGTGCCAAAACATGCTCCTCTGTGTAAGTAGAGACAATGCTTCTGGTACTTTAAGAGTTACTTTCCTTACTAACTTGCTGCTCTGTGAAATGGTAGAAACCTATCAAGGGACTGTTCGATATACTGCGTCTCACACTCTGAGGAAGAAAGGGAACCTGGTCTGCAACCCTGAGACTTACTAAGTGCCACAACCTGCTCCTGCGTGGAAGGGAAGGCACCCAGTCCTGGCCTATAATAATAATAATAATAATAATTCCACATTTGTAAAGCACCAACTTATCACCCCTGAGGGTATCCAAATGCTGGGGGGCCATCAGAGAGATGAGTGGGCTCTTGCCTGGTGTCAAATGATGCCTAGCCGAGCTGCTGCGGGTGCCGGGGATCGAACCGTGAGCCCCATGCCGCGGAGACTGCTGCTCTGCCACACCTCTCCCACTATAAGATTTCACTCCTCCATGCAATCCTTCAGAAGCAAATGCAAAGCCATAAGGGCTTCTGTCAACTCTTGAGAACTAAGGAGGAAGTTGCCTGCTATCCTCTACAGTTCCAAGAAGGAAAGTGTCTCACTTTAAGGCATGCACCGGATGTGCTGTCATATATCCAGAAAACCCCACTTGCATGTGCAATCGCTTATTTCTCCATGACTCTAGTACACACAAGAGAGAGAGCTCATCCATGGCCAGTGGAGGTATTCTGTGCCTTGAGTAAATTTTACTGTGCTTACTCCACTCTTATGAAGACATTATGGTATGACTTACAAGCATTCAGGTCCTGGCTTACTGATGAAACACTCTCCGTTGTAGCATTTGTAGTAATGCGGGTTGAGTCCACTGCAGTTGGATGCGCAGATCAGACCACTTGAGCTATTAACTAAGTAGTAATACTTTCCAAATCCCTGCGGAACGCGAGCATTGCAAAAGCCTAAAATGGAAAGAATCAAAACTTCAGTCATGGCATAACCACCTCTGTAGCAGCTCTGTGGTTCAATGGGCAACAGTGATTCACAGCTTCAATGTCTTTACCTTTACCAGGCCACAACTTCAGGAGCCATGACTGTCCCAAACCTACATCTACGGTCATCACCAAAGTTTCCCAGGTTCCCGTAACTGCCCCAAATTCACACCTTCAGTTTGCATGCAACCACCATTCCCCTATAACAGGGGGCCAAAGCTCAGCCCCTTTGGTCCAATCCCAGAGCACAGCCAAACCCTGCCACTGACATCACTGATGGGCAAAGGTACATGAAGACCGACTTCAAACTGAGATGAAGAGGAGCCTGAAAGACTACTACACATCCAACTTTGGGGCTTTGATGTCACTGCTGTTTGTTAGAATGCACTGCATATATGTATATATATATATATATATATACCTCCAAATGCGCAGCCTCCTGGATAGTAAAACAGCACGCCGTGGACACAATCGTTTGATGAGCGGTGATTTATTCAAAATTGATTGTCAAGACCCAACGCGTTTCGGGGACCAACCCCTTGTTCACGAGTGGTAATCTTGTTGTGAGCAGTATACTTAAAACAAACAATCATGTGATGCAATGACAACATAAACAACAGACTTCAAAAAGTTAATGCACTTTGAGTCTTTCTTTTACAAAAGAGAAGAAGAAAAGTTGTTAAACAGTGAATAAAAATAAAATCATGTGTGAATTACATTAGGCAAATATCTGAAGGAATTGGTGTATAATTGGGATAAAATGCTATAAAATGCTGGGATATTTTTTGTTTTGCTAAAAACTTTGGCGCTGCTTGACGAATCTTCACAAACTTTTCAAAACTAGTTTTGCAATAAATTCAGTTGCTGTCTGAAAGGTTTTGAGGCGATTCACTAAGTGGGGACAAAGGTTACAGCGACAATATGGTTAGAAAATTGAATTTAAAAACTATATATATATATAGACCTCAAGGAACTCTCCATTTTAAGTACCAAGCAACAACATTGGGAAAACCAGGACCACACACGTAAATACAATGACCTAATGGAAAAAATAAAAGCAAGATCTGACATTGTTGTTAGGTGGTCTGACAAAGGGGGAAATATAGTGCTATGGCCCCTAGAAATGTACAACCAAGAGGCGCTCAGTCAACTACAGGACAGAGAATGCTATGCAAGGATCAGTCCTACACACATTATAGGTATACAGGAGAAATACCATAATGAATTGTACAAATGGAGAGGGAAAGGCCTGCTGAGCAAAAAAGAATTTGAATTTTTTAAAAATGTTTATCCGTTTACTGCCCAAATGTATCTAATTCCTAAGATACACAAAAATGACAAAATACCACCTGGAAGACCAATAATATCTGCAATAGGGAGTTTATTTGAGAATACTAGTGTCTTCATAGACCATTTCCTACAACCAGAAGTAAAAAAACTCCCCGCTTATATAAAGGACACAGGAGACTTTTTAACAAAGATATATGATGTCAAATGGAAGGAGAAGTACCTATTTATGACATTGGATGTCCAGGCACCCTATACCAGTATTAGGCATAAGGATGGTCTGAATGCCATAAAACACTTTCTGGGGAAAAGACCTATAAACTTATTCGAACATACAAATATGCTACTGGAAATGACTGAGTGGTGCCTCACGAACAATACGTTCATGTTTGACAGAATGCACTACAAACAGGTCCAAGGTTCAGCCATGGGTACTTGCTTCTCCCCCAGCTATGCAAATCTGCATATGGGCTGGTGGGAGGAGCAGGTACTATGGACGTTATACCAAGAAGTCATGACAACCAATGTGATTGTATATAAGAGATTTATTGACGATATCTTTATTTTGTGGGAGGGCAGTGTGGAAAGTGCAATGAGCTTTGCAGATTAATTGAATGAGAATGTACTGAATCTAAAATTCACCTGCAACACTAGCACTGAATCAATACAATTTCTAGATGTAGAATTGTTTGTCCAACACAATAAGATACAAACACGTACCTACCGTAAACCTACAGCAGGAAACGTGATCCTACACGCCCACAGTTTCCACCCCACACCCTTGAAACAATCAATCCCGTATGCTGAATGTCTCAGGATGCCACGTAATTGTAGTACAAATGAGGGACTCACAGATGCCAAACAAAACCTCTTCATGAGACTCCAAAGAAGAGGGTACATAGACAAGACATGCAAAAAAGCAGAAGCAAAATGCAGCACAAGAACTCGACAGGAACTACTGTTCCCGGTGGTGCCAGACACGAGCAGAGACAAGCAGGAAAGACAATCCCCTAGGCTTATCACTGGTTTCAATCGATACCACTCGAACCTCAGAAAAATCTTAAGAAGGCACTGGCCATTAATCCATAATGATCCAACCATAGGGAGCACAGTAGGCGAGAGACCCTTGGTATCATTTAGAAAAGCGAAATCAATGCTTGTCTGCGATGCACCGGTCATTAAGAAGCAAAAAAACTGGCTACAGTCCCAGAAGGGTTTCAAAAAATGCAGCAAATGCAAAGCCTGCAACCATGGCATAAACACCACCAATGTCGAGTTACCCTTCAGAAGACTGCCCTATTCCATCAGGGAACATTTCACATGCAAGACTGAGTTTGCTGTGTACGTGCTCACGTGTGAATGTGGCAAAAAATACGTAGGGTCCACCATCCACCCTGTGCATGTGAGAATCCTACAACACCTGAGGGCAATCGCCAATTTAGATCAAACATATCCAGTGGCAAGACACATCCATGAGATTCATGGAGGCAATGCAGAAGGTCTGACGTACTTCGTCATAGACAGCATCCCCAGAAATGTCAGAGGCGGCAATCGTAAACTAGCTTTACGCCGCCTGGAGTCGAGATATATCATCCTCTTAAACTCCAAAATCCCTTCAGGCCTGAATGCGGATGAAGCCCTTAGCGTCCACATATAACCCCGACAGCCTCATGCCCCCCTTCTTTTCCGGGTACCCTTTAAACATCTGCTGTTCACGTTTTTATTGTAAATACACCCCACATGTCACAATGGGTATGGGCACACCTGATGTATTGTACATATCACTTTATTTCCTGCACCCTTTTATTTTAGTCACCAGGCATCAACATGAGCATTTCTGTACGAGTCCCGGTTGATCTCCTCCCGCTGTATGAATGGTTATCAGTATGTACCTAAATACAGAATAGGCACTAGCCTATGAGTGGCTAACAGTGTACAGTGAGCTGGTAATATATACTTACTATGTAGTATGCCCTGCACGCAAGTTACCGGGTCGGGCTTGAGAACTAGACCACAGCAGTCGGATGCCAGCTTCCTCACTCCCGTCCTAGCGCCCAATGAGATGCTATGTCACTAAGGACTGCACGGCCCTGAGCCAATCACGCTGAATACAGGAACATGTATGGGCAGACATACAGAGTATCACACGGGACATGAATACAAATTTTACAATGCATCCAATTTCGGTAATTGTATAGCGAGTGATGTTAGGTGACTACTTTTAATACAGTTAAAACACCGTGTTCATAAGATGGATTATGAGCACATATTGAAATGTTTAAAGTTTACCTGTTTAAAAATTATTTTTGACAACAAGTGAAAACAGACTGCCATGTTTACTTTAAATGTGCAAGTCATTTATCTATCCACGTCATCACATAGGGTGTAGCCTTTGAAACCATAGAAACAACCAGTACAAACGTGTTTTGTTAATTGAACCCATGACAGCTTGTACATGTATATATGTCGTAAAATCTAGAATGCAGTTGTTAGTGAACAAGGCGGGAGGAAGCCGCCGAAACGCGTCTGAGCAGAAACTGATTGTAAAATAAACCGTTTGCATTTAGATTCACGGAGTCAGCGCCTTCTTTAATTGGAAGTTTGGTGTGGTAAACAATATATATATGTATATACATATATCTATATATGATATATATATAAACCTCAAAAATCTCCTTTAAAAATCTCTTGCGACATAACAAATTTCCTCAATATCGACATTATTATATAATGATGTAGTGTAGTTAAGCCTTGCTTTTTATTGTTATAAATAATGTTATGTCTTGAGCAGTGCCTTCAGGGTAAGAGTTAGGTTTTTTGTTGCAGAGGCATAAGTTAAGCAAACATTCAAGGTTTTTGAAATCCACAGTTCCAGTGATTCTTTTTGTTGGTTTACTTGTTTTCAGTCTTTGCAAAAATAACAAAAACAAAGTTTAATTTTTCATAAAATTCGTGAATCTGTCCATAAATGTGCAGATCTGTAGACTGGAATTCAGATGCACAAATCTTGTGAGAAAAATTGAGGGTGTTTTTATTTTTTAATACTTTTGAAGGGGAAGTATCTGCCCCACTGGGACTCATTTCACTTCCTCCCTGGCATCAGGAAATGCTCCCACTACCCATCTACGCAATGCCTGCCATGTTTTTTGGGACTCAGGTTCAGCAGAGATTGGGTGTGCAGTGCGGTTAGAGTGCGGCGTGAAGCCAACGCCACAGCACATTACTACAGACTGTGCACAGAGGTTCAGCGTGCAGGAGGTTGCATGCAGGGGCTCGTCAAAGGACAGGTCCTGCTATGCATGCACACCAAGGGTTTAGTGTATGGGTGTCTGGCAAGAGATTCCACATAGGACATCACAGAAGGCAAAGCCCAGGTTACCAATCCTGGCTGCACACAGGGGATGGTTTATGGGGGGGGGGGGGGGGGAGAAGCAGTAAATCATCCAAAAAAGAGAACACAAATTTCCATTTCACAGGAAAAAAGTTGTTAAGCTTTGGCTTCTTTTGTTCATAACCCAATTAGAAATGTTCTTTAAAATAACGTGGTTCAAGTGGAGTTATGGTTAAAAACCCCTGACATTGGCTTCACTGGTAGCAGAAAGAACAATTTGGAAACAAGCAGGACCTATATGGACTACTTGGAATTTGTTTAATGTCGGAAGCTCTCTCCTTCCATTATCTCTGGAAACATTTAGAAAATACCTATTTTTGACTCGCCTGGATCCCCTCATGCAGTGGTGTAGCAAGGAGATGTATGTGTGGGGGGGGTCCATAGATCTTATCTGCGGCCATCACCGGACGGCAAACGCAGGAATCGCCAGCACCCCCCACCTTTGCCCCCCCCCCCCCGCTCTTACATGCAGCCGCCACGGGACGGGAAACACAGGGACCGCCACAGGCGGGCAAAGGTCTAGCTACGCCGTTGACCTCATGGTTGACAATAAGCGCTCTACAAATCCACCTTATATTGCATATATTGGATGTAAATAACATGTCTGATGCCTGCCTGCTGGGGGCGGGTCTAATGACAAAACATTAACTTATCTGAGTTATCAGTACTATGAATTGTAAGTGTTTATTGCTTATCATTGTTATAATATGTAAGATTTTGTTTCTTGAAGGCACCTTGTGCAGTCCCATGTGCGTTCTCATGAGTCAACTGTCACAACTTCAATCCTGATGTCAGCAGAGGCACATTTACCCACTGAGCTATTTATCATGGAGGACACACCTAAACACGACCCCTCAGCTCACTATGAAGTCATTGCCTGCTTTGTAAGCACACTGTCTTCAAAGATGGAGGCGGCACGGGTTCCCGTACATACCCGCTTATGGCCATCCGTGCCTCCAGGGTTGTTAAACAAGGATCACTAGGTAATTGTTTTATGTAATCTCTTACCTGTTAGGTTCAGAGTGGTTGTTTGGAGAGTGTAATTATTTTCTGCAAACTTCAGACGCTCTGGAAAAAAAAAGAAAGGAAAAAATGCATTAGTCAGATTTTGTTGTAAATAGGTTGTAAACATTTCATATTGATCATACTTGATAATGCTCACAGCTTTCAACTTTTTGCTAATGTTTCGCAAACATATGGTTGTATTATTCAGTTGCTTTGAAAACAATGATGACTTCAATGTATGATTATTTATTTATTTAGCCGCACAATATTTTTCACACAAATGTTTAATATTGAACAATAATATTAGATAGTATCTTTGGCAAGATGTAATCTGTAGAGTGTAAACTGAACGATGGTTGGGTTTTAGCAGAGCAAAGCTGGTAGTGAAAGAGATGGAAATGTCCTTTTGGAAATAGGGAGGGACAGTTAATTGGGGTTGGAGGCAAACGGGATTTTATTTTATTTAACATTTTCAAATATGCTGGTCAGAGTGGATCACGTGTCCAGGGCTGAGTGGTCAGATTAGTGTTGAGAGAGATCAGGGGCCTCATTTATGAGCCCCTGCGTCAGTTTTGCGCTTCCGATGCGTCACTTTTTGTGACGCATCGGCGGCGTAAAACATGCATCCTGTTGCGCACTATTTACAAAGTGAAGCATCTAAGCAGATGCGTCACGTTGTAACCCCCTGCGCTACATTATACGTGCGTCAGGTATAATGTATGCAGAGGGGGGCGTTCCCCCACCAAAAGCCTCGTAATAGTGACGCAGTGAAATCTATGAGATTTCACTGCATCACTCTTAGGATGCTGTTGCGTCAAAATCTTGCGCCTGCCTCACAGCAGGCGTAAGACTGACGCAAGCCCTTTCACATGGGGCTTTCCCCATGTGAAAGGAAGCATTGCTGGTGTTTCGTCACTTTTGTGACACACCCCAGCAATGCGTGACTTTTGCGCTTACAGATACGTCAGAAATACTGACGTATCTGTAACTCCTTGTGACATGATGCGTCATACTGTAAATATGACGCATCATTGGTGTCGCAAGGAGGACGCAGTGAAAAGTGACGCATCGCTGTTTTCACGCAGCGATGCGTCACTTTTCATAAATGAGGCTCAAGATGTTTTAGGGGTGCGAAATCTCATAACTTTTTCTTTACAGATTTTGTGGAATTCAACAAAACGTTCTCAAAATTGTGCTTTTGTAGCAAATATGGTTTGATGGTAGGTTGCGTCACTTATTTTTAAGCTGGGTGCTGAGTGATTGTCTTTTAGTGAAGTATTTTCTGTGGAAACTGGCTTCCCATCGTTATGTCATAAGTGCTTTTCTTCAAGATTCGGGGGTCGAGTAAAAGAAGTTATGCAGAATAAGGTAAAAAGGTCAGGAAATTTCACGAATTTCAGCTTTATATGAGAATGAGAAAATTGCAAAGTTTTTTGCTCGTTCAGTTACAATTTTGCTCAGACCTAGCATTCTTGCCAAAGTTTAAGTTAGAGTCCCAAAGTATGTTGATGAATATGTGTGGTGTTTGTGCATGGATTGTAGGAGAGTAGGGTCTGCAATCCTATGGTCACCCCAGATTTTTGCTTTTTGCTTCACTGGTTTACGACTTTCCCTGGCTGTGGGCCTGCTAATCAGACCCACAGCCTAGCTGTTCTCTCTCTAAATTGACACACATGTACTTTAGGTGCATTTACCAATCGGTATTGGGACACCTTATAAGCCCCTGTACAATGTACCCTAGGTACCCAGGGCATAGGTGTACCCAAGGCCTACCAGGGGCTGCAGCATGTATTATGCCACCCCTGGCTGGCCATCTAAACAGACACAACTGGCTGGTAAGACAGCTGGGGCAAGGTGGTGTAATCACCCTTTGCTGTAGATATAGTATACCTATATCTAACCCCAAAATGAACACATATACTCCTATCAGTCACTCCTATGGCAGGCCTTATCAATCCTGAAGACAGAGTGCTTGGAATTATGTGAGATGGTGCTCTAGCATGAGCTGAGCCTGTCTGCAGCTTGCGGAACCAAGTCCTTATAGCTGTTCAATGATAAAGCTATACCATATACTCTTAAGTGCATTATAATCCTCGTGGTTATTGCTAACTTTGCTAACTTTGGTATAGCATTATCAAAACATGTCGAGTAAGGTGTCATACGAATTGGAATACTACCCCCTCGCCAGTTCTGGCGACGGGGGTAGCATTCCACCCTTTTAGAGGGACACGACATGTATGTAACTGTGAACCCCCACAAAATGGATGCTGCCACCACAGACACAAGTCTGACCTCCTGCTGCTGGGAGTCCCTCCAGCGAGGGAGGCCTGGACAAAGGGTTTCCTGCCTTGGGAGGTGCTAGCAACACCCCAGACAGGATTTTGTGTATTGAGGTAGGGAGGGCTGAAAGGAATGAGACATGCCTGGGGCACACAAGGTGTTCCTGTGCATACCCCGGTTCAAACCAGTTGCTGGGGCACTCCAGCCCCAGCTCTGGTGCAAAACCGGACAAAGGATAGGGGGTGTAACCACCCCCCTTCCTGGTCCCACCCATGGGAGGGACCTAGTCACTAGTGCAGCCCCCTTTAGCAGGATAAAGGTAGGAGCTGGTCCCATTCCAAATTAGATTATCCTGAACAACTTTACAAGAAGAAACTCTGGACTTCGACGTTCTGCTCCACAGAAGACTGGAGAAATCTCCCTTGTGGGCAAGGAGTGTCCACCATGCACCTGCAGGCACCATCAAGCGTCCTAGCGGTTCAATTTGTCGTCCTTCCTGCCGGAACCAGACCTCAGAGCTCGATGAGACCCGGACTCCCAGACCTCTCTGACCTCTACCCACACCTGCAGCACAGCTGAGACCCGTGGGTGCGACGAGACACGTGGGACCGGCCATCTTGGAGAAACTGCACTTCGCTTCCAGCACGAATCCCGAGGTAAAATCGACCAAGTGCTTTGGGGATTGAGAAGCCCCAGCCCCGAGCAGTCCCTGCACGAAGATCAGCCCTCCAGCATCCACGAGATCTGCGTGGGGCCCTTTTGCTTGATTGCTGCTCGACACGTTGTCTGGTCACTTGCCGGCTGGCTAGTGGCCTCCTAGACGACGATCCACAAAATTCATACCGCTGGTCTGGTTGCTCCAGACTGGCCCTTGCTCCCTTCCAAAAGAGGAGCACGCTGGACCCTCCTGGTCCGCACCAGACACCGTTTCCACTCACCGCGTGGGTAGCCTTTGCCAAGGCCTGTTGAATCCAAATCGGGATCCGACACCGCCGACAGCGAGAGCCTGCGTGGGACAGCTCATACCTCCATCCTCGTCATCCAAGACACCGCCTGGTCCACGTGGCTGCAGAGACAAGCGTCCACTCTTCACCTGATCGCGACGACAGCATCTGGTTCCTTCCTGGTTCCACACTGGTCACTGGCTAGTGACTTTGAACACTGTCCCCTCTGCTTCCTCGATCCACCCTTGGATCGCACCGGACATCTTCCTCCTGGTCGCCTGCAGCATCTTTCTTCAAGGCTCCATTGACTGCAACGCGGAAACCCGACACACTTTCACACCTATGCACCCGCAGCCCGTGGGTGAGGTAACGAGAGCATTTCGGGGCTCATAGGTAGATTGACTCTCCTAGTGTCCAGATATCCAGTCGTTTTAGTCTTAACTAGTCAGAACTGCCTGTTACTTACCTTTTTGTAATTTGTTCTGCCCATTGACTTTGTTTCGCATCTCGCGTGTGAGTTCACACTCTGCACACGCGTCCCGTGGGCCTCCTGCTACTTACCTAAGGTTAGGGTAGTGTAGTCCCAGCGATCCTACAGCCTCTGGGCATCTTCATTTCCTCTATCGATTTCCTTATACCATTTACTTAGTATATGGTTTGTCGAGCCCCTAGGGCACCATTGTAATTTGTGCGACTTATTGTATTTTTCTTAAGAGTATTGTTATGTGCTTAGCCCTGTGATCTCATAAAGAGTTCAGAGGTGTTTGTTAGTAATAAATATATTGTTTATTTTCATAACAACCTGTGTGGTGTCCTTTCATCTGGTATTCAAGGGGTTATATGTGGTAAAACGGCTGGCTTCACATGCCAAAAGAGTTTAGCCTAAGACTGCTCTGTCCATGCTACCATTAGGATAGCTGGTCTATAAGGTTGACTTACAACCAATCACCATAAGGGTTGTTTGGACTGATACAAGGTGATCACTAGAACTAATGAGCATCATAGATCAGGCCAAGTTCTCACATGGATGTGCTAATGTGAGCGCGGAAAGTGGAGCTGGAAGGATGATGTGGCTGGTTTTAGGAGTGTGGTATGTATCAGAGGGGTGGAAGAGAATGGCCTTTTCAACACAATGGCGGTTGGGAAAGCTCCCATAACATTACAGAGGAAGGCAAAGTAAGATCCGCTCTCAATATATCCTCTACCTCAACTCTCTGTCTCACCTCAAACCTCATTCGGTACCATGATCCCCGAAAAAACCCTTTCTAGACTCTTCCCTACTCTACCCCACATTGAATAATCTTTTACATGTTTTTACTTTTCAGATCTCCCAAACAAGCCTTTCTAAACCCTTACCTCTGAATCTTCCCCATCCACCTCCATTCTACTCATCCCAAACCTCCTCCTACTGTAATGAGCTGCCCCAAAAAAATGTCAAATTCCTTCCCTCCTCTATCCCTCCACTATCCTTTTCAATCCAATTAACAGACTAACATGTACACCACTCTAATTCATTTCATATTTCACCATGCTAATTCACAATTAATCCTTCAAGTGTTTCGGAATAGCGTGCTAGTCGCCGAAAAAGCGATTCAACACCTCATCACGGGTAGCAAGCATTATGTAAATGCAAACCTTTTCCCTCTTCTATCCCTCCACTATCCTTCGCAATCCAAATAACTGACTGACACACCCAACACTCAAATGACTTTCAAATTTCACTATACTAATTCAACATTAATCATTTATGGGTTCCCGAGTAGTATGCTACTCATTAAAAAGCGCACTTAAACACCTCATTAGGGGTAGCTAGCCCTATATTAATGCATACCTTTTCCCCTCTATCCCTCCACTATCCTTCATAATCCAAATAACCGATTAAAATATCTACCACTCAAATTACTTTCATATTTCACTTTACTAATTCACCACTAATCCTTTATGGGTTGCTGAGTAGTGTGTTACTTGCCGAAAAAGCACTTCAACACCCCATCAGGGGTAGCAAGCACTATATAAATGAAAACTTTTTCCCTCTTCTATTCTTCTCAATCCAAAGAACTTACTAACATATCCACCACTCAAATTACTTTCATATTTCTCTATACTTATTCACCACTAATCCTATATAGGTCCCAGAGTAGCGTGCTACTCACCGAAAAAAGCGCAGTGGTAGTAAGCACTATATTAATGCAATTACAATACAATTACAATCCAGTAGCACCTAGAGTGTGTCAGAGAGCCACAGTGTTGGTTTTCAACAGGGTGCTGAGAGAGGTGAAATGGTATTTTAAAGAGAATGGGGTAAAAGTGATATAAGATCAGGGTTGGGCGGGAGTAATCAATTACAAGGAATAGCTACTCCAACACCTTTGCGGTTGCTGCAAGGCATGAGGGAAAAGGTGGATCCAGCTCTCAGTGATTGCTTAGAGGCATATTGGTGGGCGCGGATGTGAGAGCCTAAGGACCCGATTCACAAAGGACCTCCAAACTTGTGGCGGAGGCCCTACAGTCGTGGCAGGGGGGCCTCATTCATAGCAGGACCACCACATTCAAAAACTGCAGTTCAGATGACCTACCATGATTGTGGACCCACCGCCATGACTGAGGGGCCTCTGTCATTAGAGAGAAGGTCTTTTGTGAATCAGGCCCTAAGTGTTCTATACTGAAGAAAGAGATTGGTCATATCATAGAAAGACTGAGAGTCAGCAAGTTTGGTAGGTTTAAGATCGACGTATTCAGTGACTTCCTTAACACATTACTTTTAGGCTGGTACGTTATTTGTTTGGTAGCATTTCTGATAGAGCCACAGTGGTGAGAAAGAAGTGGAAAAGTTGATTGTAGATTAAGGGAAATATGAGTTATTGGGTAATGCGAGGGTTCCGATTGAGCTGAGTTCTTGGTAAACTTAGCTCATTCTGCTGAGGTGAGTTTACCAGTATTGTAAACTCTGCTCAGTTTACACTACTGAGCAGTTTACAATAATGGCCATAGTATTGTAAAGAACTCTAAAAAGCCCAACCGTGTTCAGTGTTTCACACTGATGGATTGTGATATAGATTGCAAGATATATAGAGGTTTATCCAAAGAGCCATATTTGAGTAATAACATAGGAAAAGGGATTGATG
Organism: Lissotriton helveticus; assembly: GCF_964261635.1. Lineage (NCBI taxonomy): Eukaryota > Metazoa > Chordata > Amphibia > Caudata > Salamandridae > Lissotriton > Lissotriton helveticus. The sequence continues at coordinate 169,454,054 of NC_136073.1, forward strand.
CTCAAGACAATATCATGACCAGCAAAACGTTTATCAGAGATGTGGAATTCCTATAGCCCCATGCCCAGGACATATTGTTTGGGGTCAAGGGCAACAAGTTTTCATGTGTATTTTGTCCTTGGGACAAGTAGGCCCAACCCCCTGCAGCACAAACCCTTTGGCTGCCAGTTTGCAGTACCACAATATGGATCAGGGAAGGCCCCTGTCTGCAGTTAAGGTAACATCAGCGTTTTAGTTTTGTCAATGTGTAACTTGTTTTGGGATGGTTTTTGTAAAACCATATTGGTGTGGGAGCTTCCAGGCCCTCACCATTACAACAAACATTGGCAAAAGCACAAAAATAAATTGGTCTTAAAAAGCACACACTGCCCCAGTAGTTACTGGCTCTAAACAAAACTACTTTGTGTGCCGAAATGATCCCTGTGAAAGAGCAGTATGCTGTCACTCATTGTGAAGCCAGCCAATACAAAGAGCGAGACAGACAACATTTTAATAAACACAAAAGGTCACGGTAAACACAACACCAAATTAGGGCCATAATTATTAAAGAAAGTCTCAAAAGTGCACCCATGGTATATGTCCTTGCATTGAGTGCAGCTATACGGCTTTCTTAAATTCTCAAGAATTTTCAGAAGTAGGACAAGAAATAGTACTCCTAGAAAATATTTATGATCTGCATTTTTAGCATGAGCAAATATGCATGTGTAGATTTGCTCATGCATGGTAAAAGATAATCAGTATGGGAAAAGATGAGAGAAGAGTTATTAAAAACCATTAAAACATGCAAGTTAGTAGGTTTGCACAGATTCAAAAGGGCATTCTAACCCTGGAACTATTGCTTACCATTACCTTCGGCCCCAGTATGTAGATCTGCAGAAACGTGGCAACATAAGGGGATTGCAAGTATTCAAACACTACTATGGTATGAGCCCTGGCGTAATCAGAAAGGTTATATCAGAGCTGTTATAAAGTGAGATTGCTGCCATAATGTGTCACCGCACTACATGGCACCAAAGGGTCAAGTGTATTTTGTTACAGGACAAGTAGATTTATGAAGTAACCTGCCCCATGGACAAGTAGATATTTTATTAAATTCCACACCCCTGGTCTATATTTACGCATTGGACATTAAGATCTCATTGTCAAATCAAAATACATTTTTATACGCAATGCCATGAGATTAAATGGCAGTAAAGATTTATCCGATCCAAAATATGAGTCTTAAAAATGCTTCAGGGCCACTTCATTGCCATTGAGAGTGAAACATATGTGTCTAGCATTGATGCATTGGATTATTGATCAGCATTACCTGGAATAACTGAAAAGAGCGGCAGAGACTGCATGGATTTAGAGGAAAGCTCGAGAAACCTCAACGACAAACTGCTACCTTACTGCAGTATTGCCCATGGCAATCTTACTTAAACAATGGTCACCTCCCAATTCATTGTGTTTCCACCTCCTGGGTTGCCAATGGACCGGCCAGAAATTTAAGCTGCCTACTTCTGCCACCACCCCAAACACAAATGTCTACCACAAAGACTACAATTGTGTTTATGCTTGCAGTCTGAGCAATCTCCTTATGTCTTTACTAAGCCAGAGGTTGGTTCTCACCTGTCATCTACTTGGTTTAGCTATAGGGGAGATGGGCCTTGGATTCCCTCCTTGGTCGTCACCTACCCAGTCGGTCTTTAGGCAGACTTCTTTTCGTCTCTCCTTATTGTCTCTTCCCTAGCCCCTATCCTCTCTCCCCTTGCCTGCTACTCTGCCTACCCCCTGTCCTTTGTGCCCTTTGACTAAGCACTCCTTCTCCCCTTGTTGGGGAAAGATCCAGTATTTATACTCTGGAGTCTCAGCGAACCCGCTGAGTGAGTCCACTGCACCAAGGGAGCCACTCACACTTGAGGTATGGTATGGCACCCCTTGCCAAAGCACCCCCTCTCCCTTTTTGGGGAAGGATCCAGTATGTAGGCCTTGGAGTCTCGGAGACCTCTCTGAGAGAGTCCACTGGGTAAAGGGAGCCTCTCGCAATAGAGATAGGGAAGGGATACCACTTCCCTTGGGATCACAGCTTACTGGACTTTGGACGTTGCCTTGACTTGTCCACCGGTTTGTGTCCCCGTCACCCTTCCCCTCTTCTCCCCATGCTGTGTCTCTCACATTCCCCCTCCCCTCATCTTTCCCACCTTCTTTATCTGTCTACTTCCCCTACTCCAACCCCCCCTGAATCTCTCACCTTGCCTTCTTTTCCCCTTACGTATTTGTGCTTATTGTTTTTCTCGACCGTACAAGTAACTTTGTTGCCATGCTCTAAGAACTGTGTAACCTTTGTAACGATGTAACCTGTAACTATGATCTGATGCTCATGTAAAGCGCTCTGATACCTCCGGGTCTAGCCAGCGCTATATAAAACTTTTAAAATAAAAAAAAAAAATGATATGGAGCGCTAGTGGAGGACTCACGTATCCCCAGAAGCAGGGACTTGGCTCATATAAAGGAAAGTTGATGAGTCAGTCTTCATTGAGCAGCGATCTGTAACGACGTATCTCAAGTAATCCTTCCATGTTTATAGGCAAGTGGGAACATGGGGTGTATGGGAGAAGTCAAGTAAGGAAAGGAGGCATAGGTGTTAGAGCCAACAATCTGGGAAGACTGTGTCCTGATTACCCCTTTTTATGTCTACATGGCAACTGTAGCTGTGAGAAGTTGGCCTGATATATGATGCTCACTAGTTCTAGTGATCACCTTGTATCATGCCAAGCAACCCTTATGGTGCAGGTTGTAAAGTCAACCTTATAGACAAGCTATCCTAGGGGTAGCATGGACTAAGCAGTCTTAGGCTAAACTCTGTAAAGGCATGTGAAGCAAGCTGTTTTACCATACACAATCCCTTGAATACCAAATGAAAGGACACCACACAGATATATATTGAAAATATATATAGATTTATTACTACAAATATCCCTGATACTCTTTATGAGCACAGAAGCAAATGCGTTAAAACAAAACACAGTTTAAATACACAAAAGTTGCACAATTATGGATGACCCCTAGGGGCCACCTAAACCATATACTAAAATAGTGGTATAAGAACCACTATGGGGAAAGTGAAGAGGCCTAGGGCCTGGGGAATCGCTGGAGCTGTTCGGGACTAGCAGTGAAGAAGTCGGGAAAGGCCCGCAGGACTCGGGAGCAGTGCGGAAAGTGCACACTTTACCAATGCAATGTCAATGGTGCGTAAAAAGTACAAAGTTAGTTATAAAGGAACCTTCCGAGTGACCTAGAAAGCTGAAACTTGAGACACAGACACTAGAGGTGTGTACCAGTGTGGGAACACCGGCGGAGCTGAGTTACCTCACCCACAGGAAGCGGGTGCATAGGGTCGAAGTAGTGTCGGGTTTCGTCACGCTTGGAGCTGAAGATGCTGCAGGCGGCTCGATGTGAAGAGTTCCGGTGGATCCAAGGGTGGATCTGAAGAGGTGAAGACCTGAAAGCAGAGGGGACAATGTTCAAAGTCACTAGCCCGTGACTACCGTGAAACCAGAGTGGAACCAGGCGAAGTCGGGTGCAAACAGGCGTCGAGGTGTAGCTTCTCTCTGCAGCCACGTGGACACGAGGGGTCGAAGACGTCCAGGAGTCGGTCACGAGCTGTGGTCACGCAGGCTTCTCGCTGTTGGCGGTGTCGGCGACTTGATAGAAGCAAACAGGCCTTGGCTAATGCAAGCCACGCAGGAATCAAAAAAGGCTTGTTACTCAGACCAGCAAGGTCAGAGCAGGTACTCCTTTTTACAGGAGCAAGGGCAAGTCTGGAGCAACCAGACCCGCAGTGAAAGTTGTAGGTTTCGTCTCCAAGATGGCCACTAGCCGCGTGGCAAGTGGACGGTTAGGCGCGTTGAGTGGCATGATGCAAAAGGGCCCCACGCAGATCGTAGAGATGCTGGGGGGCTGATCTTTGGTGCAAGGGCTGCTCGAGGTTGGGGCTTCTCAAACCCCAAAGCACAGCGTCGAGGGTGCCTCTGATGCTGCGCAGTCAGCGTTTCGGGGGTCTTCCAAGATGTCCGGTCCCACGTCTCTCAGTGCCTCCACGGGTCCCTTCTTTGCAGGGACTGTGGATCGGGCTGTGAGAAGTCTGGGAGTCTGGGTCTTGTCAGGCTCTGGGCTCGGGCTCTGGCGGGAGGCGGCGGCAAAGCAGACGTCGAGTTGCTGGTTGGTGCCTGTGTTCACAGGGTGGTCACTCCTTGGCCACAAGGGAGATTCTCTTCCGTCTTCTGTGCAGCAGAATGTCGAAGTCCAGTCTTCTTCTGTATTTCAAGTTGATTCAGGATGATCTGAAGTCTCAGGACACAGCTCCCACTCTTATTCGAATCTGGGGGGCCGGATCACCTACTAGGTCCCTCCTCTGGGTGGAACCAGGAAGGGGGGTGGTTACACCCCCTTTCCTTTGTCCAGTTTCGCGCCAGGACTGGGGCTGGAAAGCCCCAGCACCGGTTTGAACTGGCCTATGCACAGGGACACCTTGTGTGCCCCAGGCATGTCTGATTCTTTTCAGCCCTGTCCTACCCAATACACAAAATCCTGTCTGGAGTGGTGCTAGCACCTCCCCAGGCAGGAAACCCTTTGTCCAAGCTGCCCTCGCTGGAAGGACTCCCAGCAGCAGGAGGTCAGACTTGTGTCTGTGGTGGCAGCATCCATTTTGAGATGCTAAGGCTCTGTTTAACTTTAACCGGGGTTCAGGCTAGGTACATGTCGTGTCCCTCTAGAAGGGTGGAATGCTACCCCCGTCGCCAGAACTGGCGAGGGGGTAGTATTCCAATTCGTATGACACCTTACTTGACATGTTTTGATAAAGCCAAACCTAAGATAGCATTTAACCGCGAGGATTATAATGCACTTAAGAGTATATGGTATGGCAATATCATGAAACAGCTAAAGGACATGGTTCCGAAAGCTGCAGACAGGCTCAGCTCATGCCAGAGCACCATCTCACATATTTCCAAGCACTCTGCCTCCAGGATTGATGAGGCCTTCCATAGGAGTGACTGATAGGAACATATGTGTCCATTTTAGGTTAGGTATAGGCATACTACACCTAAGTAAGGGGTGGTTACACCGACTTACCCCAGCTGAGTGATCAGCCAGTTGTGTCAAATATGGAGGCCAGGCCAGGGGTGGCACAATACATGCTGCAGCCCCTGGTAGGCCTTGGAAGCACCTATGCCCTGGGTACCTGGGTACACTGTTACAGGGGCCAATAAGGTGAACCAGTTCCAATTTCGTTATGCACCTAAAGTACATGGGTTACAATTTAGAGAGAGAACAGCAGGCTGTGGGTCTGATTAGCAGGCCCACAGCCACATTAAGTCATAAACCAGTGAAGCAAAAAGCAAAAATTTGGGGTGACCATAGGATAGCAGACCCTACTCTCCTACACAACCCCCCCCAAACGCAGGGACATTAGACTAACCTTGACCAGTTGTGTCTTCATGTTCTAAGTGGAAGTACCTGGAGAGACCATCTGCATTACCATGGTCAGTCCCTGGGCGGTGCTCCACTGTAAAGTCCATCCCCTGTAGGGAAATGGACCACCTGAGCAGTTTGGGGTTTTCACCCTTCATCTGATTAAGCCATAAGAGGGGCTTATGGTCGGTCTGAATCTTGAAGTGAGTGCCAAACAAGTATGGTCTCAACTTCTTCAGGGCCCACTCCACAGCAAAGGCCTCCCTCTCAATGGCTGACCAACGTTTCTCTCTGGGGGTCAGCCTTCTGCTAATGAAAGCAATGGGCTGGTCTTGACCATCTACATTAAGTTGTGAAAGCACAGCTCCCACTCCCAACTCAGAAGCATCTGTTTGGACAATAAACTCTCTTGAGTAGTCAGGACTCTTCAGGATAGGTGCAGAGCACATGGCCTTCTTCAGGTCATCAAATGCCTTTTGACAGTATTCTGTCCACTGAACCTTTTTGGGCATCTTCTTGGATGTCAGATCATTAAGAGGAGTCACAATGGACCCATAGTTCTTAACAAACTTCCTGTAGTACCCAGTCAGGCCCAAGAAAGCTCTGACCTGAGTCTGGGTAGTTGGAGGAGTCCAATCCTTTATGGTCTGAATCTTACTCTCCAGTGGTTGAACTTGGCCTCCACCCACAAGGTGGCCCAAGTACACAACCTTACTCTGCCCTATCTGGCACTTGGTTGCCTTGATAGTGAGGCCTGCCTTTTGCAGAGCCTCTAGCACTTCCTTCAGGTGGACCAGGTGATCCTCCCAGGTGGAGCTAACGACAGCAATATCATCCAGATATGCTGCACAAAAGTCATCCAACCCAGTAAGGACTTGATTCACCAACCTTTGGAAGGTGGCAGGTGCATTTTTCAAACCAAAGGGCATCACCACAAACTGGTAATGCCCACTGGGGGTAGAAAATGCTGTCTTGGCCTTAGACTCCTCAGCTAACCTGATTTGCCAGTAGCCAGCTGTCAAGTCAAATGTGCTCAAATACTTGGCAGAAGCCAATTTGTCTATGAGCTCATCTGCTCTTGGAATTGGGTGTGCATCTGTCCTAGTGACAGCATTGAGTCCTCTGTAGTCCACACAGAACCTCATCTCTCTCTTCCCATCTTTGGTGTGAGGTTTGGGGACCAGAACCACTGGGCTAGCCCAGGGGCTCTCTGAAGGCTCAATGACACCTAACTCCACCATCTTTTGTACCTCAGCCTTGATACAGTCTCTGACATGGTCAGGCTGCCTGTAAATTTTGTTCTTTACAGGAAGACTATCACCAGTGTCCACCACATGGGTACACCAATTAGTCTGACTGGGTGTCAGGGAGAACATATGTCGAAATGACTGCAAAACCTGTCTACAGTCATGTTGCTGATGTTCAGTGAGGCTGCCATCTAAGGCCACACCATCAACTGAGCCATCCTCAGGGTTCTGAGTCAGCAGGTCTGGGAGAGGGTCACTCTCTTCCTCCTGCCCCTCATCTGTAGCCATGAGCAAGCCCATGTCTGCCCTGTCAACATATGCTTTCAGCCTGTTAACATGGAGCACCCTGTAAGGGCTCCTGGGAGTTCCAAGGTCCACCAAGTAGGTAACCTCTCCCTTTTTCTCCATGATTGTATGGGGTCCAGACCATCTGTCTTGGAGTGCTGCTGGGGCCACTGGCTCCAACACCCATACCTTCTGTCCAGGCTGGTACTCAGTCAGGACAGCCTTTTGGTCATGCCAGGCTTTCTGTAAAGCCTGGCTAGCCTCAAGGTTTTTGGAGGCCTTCTCCATATACTCAGCCATCCTGGAGCGGAGACCAAGTACATAGTCCACTATGTCTTGCTTGGGCTTTTTGAGAGGTAACTCCCATCCTTCCCTTACCAGACATAGGGGTCCTCTTACAGGATGTCCAAACAACAATTCAAAGGGGCTGAAGCCAACTCCTTTTTGTGGGACCTCTCTGTAAGCAAACAGAAGGCAGGGCAGAAGGATATCCCATCTTCGCCTGAGCTTCTCAGGTAATCCTTTGATCATGCCCTTTAGGGTCTTGTTGAATCTCTCAACAAGCCCATTGCATTGTGGATGATAGGGAGTGGTGAACTTATAGTTAACACCACATTCCTTCCAAATAGCTGTCAAGTAACCTGACATGAAGTTTGCACCTCTATCAGATACTACCTCCTTAGGAAACCCCACTCTGGAGAAAACTCCAAGTAAGGCCCTGGCCACAACAGGAGCTGTTGTGGTCCTAAGTGGAATTGCCTCTGGGTACCTGGTGGCATGGTCCACCACCACCAGTATGAATCTGTGCCCAGATGCTGTAGGGGGATCCATTGGACCAACAATGTCAATCCCCACTCTTTCAAAGGGCACCCCCACCACAGGTAGTGGTATTAGGGGGGCCTTTGTGGTACCACCTGCTTTGCCACTTGCTTGGCAGGTTACACAGGAGCGACAAAACTCCTTTGTATCTTCTGACATGCGAGGCCAGTGAAAGTGACAGACAAGTCTGTCCCATGTTTTGTTCTGGCCTAGGTGCCCTGCTAAGGGAATATCGTGTGCCAAGGTAAGAAGGAAGCCCCTAAATTGCTGAGGTATGACCAACCTCCTGGTTGTACCAGGCTTGGGGTCTCTACCCTCTGAATAAAGGAGCCCATCATCCCAATAAACCTTATGGGTACCTTGAGCATTCCCAGCAGCCTCAGCAGCAGCCTGCTGTCTGAGGGGTTCAAGAGAAGGACAGGATAACTGAGCCTGCCCCAAGTCTGCCCTAGAAGGTCCCCCTGTCCCCAGAAACTCAACCTGATCAGGTTCAAGTTCTATAGGGACAGTTCATTCAGGGGTCTCAGAATCATCTTCCTGTGAAGGCTGATCCTCACTTGTAGGCATTTGGGAAGGCACAGCCTTTGCCCTCCTGTTCCTTGTCTTGGAATGTACTTGGTCCATTGTTCCAGGATCCAAGACCTGAGGTTCAGAGAGGCACTTTTTGGCCTGTGACCTGGTCACAGCAAGGACATGTGATGATATCCCTAACATCTCTGCATGAGTCCTGTACTCAACTTCTGACCATAGAGAGCTCTCCAGGTCATTGCCCAACAAACATTCTACTGGGAGATCAGCACTAACCACAACTCTTTTTAGGCCAGTTACCCCTCCCCAGGAAAAGTTAACAATTGCCACACTATGTGTAGTAGTGACATTGCTGGCATTGGTCACCAGGTAATTATCACCTGATATGTACTGTCCAGGGTCCACAAAGCTAGGCGTCACCATAGTGACACTGGCACATGTGTCCCTGTATGCTTGAGCCACTTTTTCATTAATTAATGGTGTCTGTCTGTACTTGCCCAAATTATTGAGACTGACAGTAGGGGAGAAATCAATCTCCCCATCACAGATCAGAACAGCCTGTGTGGGGACTCTGACTAGGTCAGAATCTCCATCAGTTCCCAAGGTGATACCCACTACCCCCTTAGTCTGTGGTCCAACACTGCCAACTGTACTAGTGGGTGCAGGTGCCTTAGGGGCTGCAGTGTTGGTGGCTCCACCCTTTTTACAATCACTTGTCCAGTGAGTGGTGTTTTTGCAAAAGCTACACCAGGGTTTTCTTTGACCTTCTTTCTTCTTCTTCTTGGAAGTTTGGGACCCACCCTCAGTATTAGTTTGGGGCCCTGTTGAAGACTTCTGGTCTTTAGCTTTCTGCTCCCCACCCTTTTGGTCTGTTTTCTTTTGGTCACCACCCTGGTTCTGGTTCTGGTTCTTTTGCTTAACTCTGGTTCTGACCCATTTGTCTGCCCTTTTTCCCAATTCTTGGGGAGAGGTTAGATCTGAGTCAACCAAATGTTGATGCAACTGCTGGTTCTGACAGTTATTTAAAATCTGTTCTCTCATAAGCAAATTGTACAATCCTTCATAGTCTATAACCTTACTTCCCAGCAACCAGCCCTCCAGAGCCTTAGTGGCACATTCAACAAATTCAGACCAGTCCTGAGTCTGTGTCTTCTGGGTATCTCTGAACATTAACCTGTACTGTTAAGTGGTTAAGCCTAACCCATCAATCAGAGCACTCTTCAGGACCAGGTAGTTTCTAGACTCCCCATCACTAACTGTGAGGAGTCTGTCTCGGCCTCTACCTTCAAAGGAGAGCCACAAGATTGCTGCCCACTGCTCCTGAGGAACCTGCTGTACTTTGCAAGCTCTCTCAAGTGCAGTCATCCACTTGTGGATATCATCCCCAGCTTTGTAGGGGGGCACAATCTTACTCAGGTTTCTATTGTCATAGGACCTGTCTTTATCCTTAGGGATAGTGCTGCCACCAGTGGAATCTGATCCACTCTCTCTAGGCTGCCTTGCTCTAGCAAGTTTCTCTTTGGCCAGGGCAACTTCTAACTCTTGTCTCTGGATCCTAAGTTCAGCCTCTCTCATTTTGGCCTCATGTTCCCTTCTCTGAGGGCTAGTCAACTCCCTTCTGAAGTTGCCATGAGAACCTCTAGAAACATGGGAAGTATTGGATTCACCTGAGTGATTCCTCCTCCTCCTATGCTCCTGGTTAAGTCCATTTGGGGGTCTGAATGGGTTGGACCCACCTTCAGTCCCAAATAAGCTTAAGTTAGCCTAATTAAGCCTGCTGACTAACACCTGGCTAGTCCCATCATCAGAATCACTTTCTTCCACCTCCTCCTCTTCTTCTTCCTCAGGCTGAGTATTCCCAGTGGTCTGGTTTTCCTCATCTATCTGGACGACAGGGGCAGGGGTATCAGGGTTATCATCTTCAGTGGGAGATCCTCCATCTCCAGTCCCTGAGGGGCCTGGTTTGGAGTTCCTTAGAGCTTCAGACTGGTCTAACAGCTCTCTGAGGTGTCCTGCTGTAGGAGAAGGACCTGTTTTGATTCCTCTCATGGAACACAGTTGCCTCAGTTCCTTAAATGGAAAGGTAGCAAATTTGGATGGTGCCCTTGGAGGGTCACTCTCAACCGAGATGAGTCCAGTGGATCCCTCTGCTCCAGACATTGCTCTAGTGTGGTGGATGTGTTGCAATCTACCTACACTGGTGTTTTCCTTCAAAACCTATCTAGTAGTTGTAGTCAGGGTGTGCTACTCCCTGTCCTCTACAACAACTAAGTTCAGTAGAACTTAAGTATATCTAGTCTTGTTTTAGTGTACCTATCAGGTACCTGTATGATCTTTCAAATGATATTTTCAAAGATTGTAATGGGTAAACAACAGCAAGCTCAAATCCCAATCCGCTGCTCACCAATGTGAGAAGTTGGCCTGATATATGATGCTCACTAGTTCTAGTGATCACCTTGTATCATGCCAAGCAACCCTTATGGTGCAGGTTGTAAAGTCAACCTTATAGACAAGCTATCCTAGGGGTAGCATGGACTAAGCAGTCTTAGGCTAAACTCTGTAAAGGCATGTGAAGCAAGCTGTTTTACCATACACAATCCCTTGAATACCAAATGAAAGGACACCACACAGATATATATTGAAAATATATATAGATTTATTACTACAAATATCCCTGATACTCTTTATGAGCACAGAAGCAAATGCGTTAAAACAAAACACAGTTTAAATACACAAAAGTTGCACAATTATGGATGAGCCCTAGGGGCCACCTAAACCATATACTAAAATAGTGATATAAGAACCACTATGGGGAAAGTGAAGAGGCCTAGGGCCTGGGGAATCGCTGGAGCTGTTCGGGACTAGCAGTGAAGAAGTCGGGAAAGGCCCGCAGGACTCGGGAGCAGTGCGGAAAGTGCACGCTTTACCAATGCAATGTCAATGGTGCGTAAAAAGTACAAAGTTAGTTATAAAGGAACCTTCCGAGTGACCTAGAAAGCTGAAACTTGAGACACAGACACTAGAGGTGTGTACCAGTGTGGGAACACCGGCGGAGCTGAGTTACCTCACCCACAGGAAGCGGGTGCATAGGGTCGAAATAGTGTCGGGTTTCGTCACGCAGGTCGATGGTGCTTGGAGCTGAAGATGCTGCAGGCGGCTCGATGTGAAGAGTTCCGGTGGATCCAAGGGTGGATCTGAAGAGGTGAAGACCTGAAAGCAGAGGGGACAATGTTCAAAGTCACTAGCCAGTGGCTACCGTGGAACCAGAGTGGAACCAGGCGATGTCGGGTGCAAACAGGCGTCGAGGTGTAGCTTCTCTCTGCAGCCACGTGGACACGAGGGGTCGAAGACGTCCAGGAGTCGGTCACGAGCTGTCCCACGCAGGCTTCCCGCTGATGGCGGTGTCGGCGACTTGATAGAAGCAAACAGGCCTTGGCTAATGCAAGCCACGCAGGAATCAAAAAAGGCTTGTTACTCAGACCAGCAAGGTCAGAGCAGGTACTCCTTTTTACAGGAGCAAGGGCAAGTCTGAAGCAACCAGACCCGCAGTGAAAGTTGTAGGTTTCGTCACCAAGATGGCCACTAGCCGCGTGGCAAGTGGACGGTTAGGCGCGTCGAGTGGCACGATGCAAAAGGGCCCCACGCAGATCGTGGAGATGCTGGGGGGCTGATCTTTGGTGCAAGGGCTGCTCGAGGTTGGGGCTTCTCAAACCCCAAAGCACAGCGTCGAGGGTGCCTCTGATGCTGCGCAGTCAGCATTTCGGGGGTATTCCAAGATGTCCGGTCCCACGTCTCTCGGTGCCTCCACGGGTCCCTTCTTTGCAGGGACTGTGGATCGGGCTGTGAAAAGTCTGGGAGTCTGGGTCTTGTCAGGCTCTGGGCTCGGGCTCCGGCGGGAGGCGGCGGCAAAGCAGACGTCGAGTTGCTGGTTGGTGCCTGTGTTCACAGGGTGGTCACTCCTTGGCCACAAGGGAGATTCTCTTCCGTCTTCTGTGCAGCAGAATGTCGAAGTCCAGTCTTCTTCTGTATTTCAAGTTGATTCAGGATGATCTGAAGTCTCAGGACACAGCTCCCACTCTTATTCGAATCTGGGGGGCCGGATCACCTACTAGGTCCCTCCTCTGGGTGGAACCAGGAAGGGGGGTGGTTACACCCCCTTTCCTTTGTCCAGTTTCGCGCCAGGACTGGGGCTGGAAAGCCCCAGCACCGGTTTGAACTGGCCTATGCACAGGGACACCTTGTGTGCCCCAGGCATGTCTGATTCTTTTCAGCCCTTTCCTACCCAATACACAAAATCCTGTCTGGAGTGGTGCTAGCACCTCCCCAGGCAGGAAACCCTTTGTCCAAGCTGCCCTCGCTGGAAGGACTCCCCGCAGCAGGAGGTCAGACTTGTGTCTGTGGTGGCAGCATCCATTTTGAGATGCTAAGGCTCTGTTTAACTTTAACCGGGGTTCAGGCTAGGTACATGTTGTGTCCCTCTAGAAGGGTGGAATGCTACCCCCGTCGCCAGAACTGGTGAGGGGGTAGTATTCCAATTCGTATGACACCTTACTCGACATGTTTTGATAAAGCCAAACTTAAGATAGCATTTAACTGCGAGGATTATAATGCACTTAAGAGTATATGGTATGGCAATATCATGAAACAGCTAAAGGACATGGTTCCGAAAGCTGCAGACAGGCTCAGCTCATGCCAGAGCACCATCTCACATATTTCCAAGCACTCTGCCTCCAGGATTGATGAGGCCTTCCATAGGAGTGACTGATAGGAACATATGTGTCCATTTTAGGTTAGGTATAGGCATACTACACCTAAGTAAGGGGTGGTTACACCGACTTACCCCAGCTGAGTGATCAGCCAGTTGTGTCAAATATGGAGGCCAGGCCAGGGGTGGCACAATACATGCTGCAGCCCCTGGTAGGCCGTGGAAGCACCTATGCCCTGGGTACCTGGGTACACTGTTACAGGGGCCAATAAGGTGAACCAGTTCCAATTTCGTTATGCACCTAAAGTACATGGGTTACAATTTAGAGAGAGAACAGCAGGCTGTGGGTCTGATTAGCAGGCCCACAGCCACATTAAGTCATAAACCAGTGAAGCAAAAAGCAAAAATTTGGGGTGACCATAGGATAGCAGACCCTACTCTCCTACAGTAGCCAACACCAAGACTAGTGAGAGAGAGAAGGTCTTTGGCTGTCGGCGGATATTATGAATTGTGGCCTGAGAGACAGCTGTCTGTTGTGTAATGGTGTCTGTGACTATCAATGGACTTGGATAACTAGAGGAAAAACTAAGAGCCACAGTCGGATGCCTAGGAGAGCGTTAGACTATCAATGGGATTGGATGACAGACAATCCATGGACCAGGATATTGAGAAGGGATACTGAGAGACTGCGGCCATATGGTAAAGAGACTGTGAGATATGAGATGATAAGAACATATATGTACTTGCTGAAATCTAAAGAATGAAGATGCTCAAAAGGTCTAGGGTGGCCAACCCAATGGAACCTTCACTTTGCTAGAAATAAAGAAATAATATTGGAAAGAACGGGATATGATTACATTTTACCAACAACAATTCTGTCGGCTTCCATGAAAGCCAAATGAGATGTTTTGGAAGCTGTATTACAAATCCAAAGCTATGGTGGATTGGTTGTTGCAGACCTCAATCGCCACTAAAAAATGCTTCTGGGATCTTTGGTGTTGGAGCAATGCATTAAGGCTGCGCCTCCATCTATTCAGACTTGGGTGCAACAACATCCAAATTCCACTCTAATGGTAGTTGTGGGCTTAGCTACATCTTATTTCTGAGTTTTCGTGATAGAGGTCACTGGGCCCATCACTGCAAATTAATCTCTGTACTAGCCCAGAAATAAATAAATAAGCAAGCATTTTCCAATCCATAAAGGATTGAGAGAGAGAGAGGAAGAAACTATCTAGACAATGTGCAAGTTGAGTAAACTATAGGGAAACAAGCAATACCTTAGTTGAAGCCTAAATGCTTTGAGTGTGAAGATAGGGGAGGCCTCGCTCAAAATTGTCCAAGGAAACTTCAAACTGAACCCATCGACTTAGGGGCTGTTGAAGTGCAGTCTTAGCCTGTTACCTGTCCTTCCTGCCCTCTCTGTCCCCTCTGTTATCCCCTATGCTTCAGACTAGCCCCAAGCTCTAGAGATAGCACTGCCGCCTTCTCTCCCCCACACTTATGTTTCAGAACCTTTAACCACCAACGCCCCGCCCTTCCCGGCTGTAAGCAAACAAAGGACAACAGAGTGGCATGTTTCAAGACTGTTATTCCTAATTGTTTGTGAAGAAGGTCAGACTGGTACCGACAATTACGTTTTGTACCTGCTTTGACCATTTTAACACTGTCTGGATTTGAGAGTTCACAAATAGGTCTAAACCATGTCAAAGAACGACTGATAGCGTCTAGCATTCAGAAAAACAGTGTTGTTTATTATCCTTTGGTATTTATATTTGAAATCCATATTTTCTTCTGCTCAGTTACTATTTAGTACCTACATTAGTACAATTTAATTTTCAGTATAGCAATGAAGTTTGTGGACGTCATCAAGTGTTAGTAATCTACTCCTTATTTTCAGACAATAAGTAAAAAATATTCTGGGGACTGAAATAGTAATCATAAACTAATATTCTTATCTGTTAAAAAAAATGTATGCATTGATATGGGATATTTTTAATTGGAAGTCATGTTTCTGTTGTAGCTAGTAAGTTATTTAAAATATCCTTTTTGGTACTGGCTTTTAGATTACATTAATTTGAAATAATGCAGCAATTTTACCTCAGACCATTCAATTGCAGGACCTCAGTTCCGGCTCTCTGTCACAGTTTCTTTCCTCCCTACCTGCCTGTGGTGGTTTCCTATGCCGAGGGGGCCACTCCAGTTCTCTTGGATGGTGATTGTGGGCCCCTGGTGCCCGGTTGTAGTCCTTCCCCTCTCAAGGATCCGAGGCCGAAAGATGGCTGCGGCTGCTGCCGAAGCCCAGTAGTGACTGCTGCGTAATCGCCCGTGAGGCCACCAGCGCAGCACCGCCGTCTGTCTGCAGCCCTCTCTGGTGGCTGACCGATCTCCTGTGTCCTGCCTTGACTGGCTGGCGTTCCTCTGGGGTCGAGCCCTCCCCTATGCGTCCTCTAAATCGGTGGCGCCAGCATCGGTGAGCGGGGCTGTGGAGACACAGGTGCCTGCCCGATACTCACGCGAGGCCGGCGTGCAAGGGGCACTCTCCGGAACCAGAGTGCTCTGGATGGGGCGGTTCCGCTGATCCTTCTGACGGAGGCCGACCTACGACCTGTGGCGAGGTGCTGGTGAGTGGGGACAAATCGGAGTTAGCTACCTTGTCAGGTAGCGGTGCGGGGGCTGACATCGGTGCTCCTGCTCCCCCCCCCCTTCGCCGGCCTGCGCTCCTCTTACCTGCACTGCCTTCCCGGCATGACCCTACTGGCCTAGGAAATCCTACTGGCTGTATGCTGCATTTTGGAGGCCTATCTGGCCACCCCCGCAGGGGGGAGCCTCCCTGAGGGGCCTGGGCTGCGTGGTGGAGGCCTTCGTTGCGGCCTATTAACGACAAGTGGCGCCTCTGTTCTGGGGAGCCCGCCGGTACTGAGTTCCCCTCCCTTGACTCGCTGACTCCGCAGCACCTGGCCCGGCTCCTCCGGTTACTCCTGTGGTCCCGATCTAACCCCCTTGCCTCCCACCATCCACTCCCCAGATGCACTTGCAAGGTAGGTCCCTCTAGGTCCAGTCCTGGGACGTCAATGGGTTGTTAGACAGCATTAAACGCACTGCTGTCCTTAGGAATGCTCAGCGTCAGTCCCCCAACGTCCTCCTACTGCAAGAGACATGCCTCCTGGGAACCCAGTGCTCCTTCCTTGCCCGATATGGGTTTGATAGGGTTTGGCATTCGGGCTTCGCGTGGGGCTCTCGGGGAGTGGCAATATTGCTCCGAAGCGGGCTCCCCTTCACAACTCTCCAGGTCTCGACCAATACGCAGGGACGCTACATATCCCTCGCCGGCAGGCTTGAGGGAAAGGCCTTCAATTTCCTCTCAATCTACATTTCCCCGCCACGCGCTCCTCCACCCTCCACTGCCTAACGAAGGTTATCACTGCCTCACCTCATGGCCATTCCATAATCGGTACTGCAGCCAGCCCTGGATGCCACAGGAGCCCCTTCCTCCTCACATCTCACCTGTTCTAAACGACTCTCGGACTGGTCGTCTGTACTCGGACTCTGCGATGCTTGGAGGCTATGGCACCCCCGAGAGACACAGTACACTCATACCTCTGCAGCTCACCATACCCACTCTCGTATTGACTTGCTTCTTCTCCCAACCACCGACTGCCAACTGATCCTCGGAGTTTCTATCCTTCCATGAGGAATTTCAGACCACTTCGCTATTTCTCTCCGCCTTGGTACTTCCTCTGGGGGGACACGCCCAGACTGGCAGTTTAATGCCTGGTTTCTGCAGGACGCAGAAACTAAGGACTCGCTCAAGCAAGAGTTGAAAAACAATTTCTTGTCCAACACAGGTCCAGTCCCTTCCGTCGGCACGCTGTGGGAGGCCACCATACGTGGAGTGGCCAGGGGTCTAGTCCATTCAAAACGGGTGGAGAAGACCGCCCGCCTGACCCAGCTCGAAGCGCAGGGCATGTGACTGGAAGCCGTATCTAGCGCTGCAGCGAACGCCCACTCAGACAGACAACTCGCATTGCTTCACGAGGAGATCCGCCAAATCTCCCTCGACTCGGCTAAAACACTGGCGCTTTTCTGTGGCTTGTGTCTATGGGTGGAGAGACAAAAATGGTAAACTGCTTCATAGCTTGGTCTCCTTTCTTAGAGCTAACAAGATTGTCCCCGAAGTCTGTGATGCCGCTAATGGAGCAAGGTATCGCTCGTAAAGAGACTTGCTCGGATTCAATTCTCTTGAAATAAAACGTAATGCACTAATAAACATGTTTTGTCTTACTAATAACGCACCACACAACATTCCTAGCATCTAGGGGAAGCTTGCGTATGTGTTTTTACTAACAGTAACTCGAGTTACCTAATATGGCCGCCGCAATGGGGGAATTTTTCTGCGCCTGCATCTGTCACACTCACCTGACATGACGTACTCTCTGCTTTGGTCGGAAATCTTTGCTTCTGTGCACTAGAACTAAAGATGGCTGCTCTATGTTTTCACATGCTAACGCTTGCATCACTGCTTTTATTAAATTGTTCGTTCTGCTTAATTCCTAATGCCATAGTTAAATTAAAGTAATGGGAATAGAGTAAAGATAAGTGGTATACAGTGCATTCATTTATTTTGTGTTCTAAACTATTCTTTTTTGACTATGATATTAGCTCGTGTTTTGACCAATCAAGTACAATGTTGCTCTATCTTGGGTCCCGCGACTGCGCATATGCTGAATTATCCTGAGTCCACAAGCCATAACGTTGAACGTGTGCCAGTGACAGTCTTGCCTGCGATGCACCTGGGAACCAGACCTTATGAACCTCCAAGAGGAAGACTAAATTGATAAATTGTTTAACATTGTATTTGCTATTAGAACATTCATTGTTGGGTGGAACAAAATGCATAGGAAAATAAAGTTATGGCGGGAAGATAATTTGAATCAAGTGACCTCATAACTGGTATGGTGTGATGACCTCTCCTCGCTTTTGACCAATCAAATTGAGGGAATACACAAACTTGCAACATTTGGGGTGGTACACTGCCCTGGAAAATGGTATACCTAAGGTAGGCTTGGCTAGTTAGATTGTCCGACTTGTCCGAATAGCTGACCTGTCACTGACTCAACGCACTCAGTAGGCGATCGAGAGCAGAGGTGCTGGCGGAGCACTCTGTCAGAAGAACCAATAAGTCAATCGGGGTTCTGGGAAGGAGTTCGATAACCCAATCGGGATCCGACTGTTAGCTGCAGAGGCGGTTGCGATGCTGGCGTTGCACTTTAGCTGTGGTTGTCGGTCCTGTCCTGCGGTGGTCCTGTCCTGATCCAATTTGGTCCGTACTTGTCCTGATTCTGGTCTGCAAATGTTCTGCTCACCGACCTACCATACGGCATGCACCCACAGACTCACCGATCTACCAATCTGCGGACCCCCACAGACTCACCAAACTACTATTCTGCATACACCCACAGACTCACTAATCAATCATCCCGCAAAGACCCACAGACTCATCGATCTATCATCCTGCATACACCCACAGGCTTTCCGATTTACCATACCACATGCACCTACAGACTCACCGATCTACCATATCATATGCACGTACAGACTTACCGATCTACCATCCCGCATGCACCAACGGACTCACCGATCTCCCATCCTGCATGCACCAACAGACTCACTCATCTACCATCGTGCATACACTCAATAGGCGATCGAGAGCAGAGGTGCTGGCGGAGCACTCTGTCAGAAGAACCGATAAGTCAATCGGGGTTCTGGGAAGGAGTTCGATAACCCAATCGGGGTCCGACTGTTAGCTGCAGAGGCGGTTGCGATGCTGGCGTTGCACTTTAGCTGTGGTTGTCGGTCCTGTCCTGCGGTGGTCCTGTCCTGATCCAATTTGGTCCGTACTTGTCCTGATTCTGGTCTGCAAATGTTCTATCCTGCTGGCACCTGAAATATCGGGTCCTCTCTTTTATCCAAGCCCGTGGCCAGGGTTGGTCTTCACACCATTCTAGGTAATTAAAAATCCATGTGTGTATGTCATTGTATTGATTCCCTTTTCTTACCCTTCCTATGGTTCAATGCTTAAAGAAAGTCTCATAATATTTTCACATCATCTTGCTTTGATTATATTATTCCTAATTGAATGAGCTTTAATTGAAATGGTATGCACTCTGACATTTAATAATTTACATAGATAAAGTGTTTGAACCTTTCCCGAGTCTGTGGTTATTTTATGAGTGCAAATGTTTATTTACTGCCTATTTTGCTAACACCCTTGATCCTTTAGGATTCTAGGTACCGGTGACAAGGATTGGTAAGACAAATGGTATAGGTCCTAAATGGTTTATTAAAATTCTGATTAGCGTAGGTTTACCTGTTCAAAGTGTGTATGCTTTTATGTACCCATTTGAGTATGGTACAATCCCGAGCAGGTGAGCCCGCGCTCTATCACCGCCGGTACCCATCATTGTACCTCCGCAGCCATATCCCAGACCTTCGCTGGGTATTATACCCAACTCTATACGACCGACCTCCCGTGACATCCTTGGCCGCAGTACTGGGCCGTGCGGACGTCCGACTTCCCTGCCTTTTTCAGTCTGACTCAGCAGACCTGGACAGTCCCTTCACTCTGGAGGAGATCCAAGGTGCCATTTCCTTGTTACACTCCGGGAAGACGCCAGGGCCAGGCGGTTTCCCTCAAGAATACTATGCGGCGTATTGAGACCTGCTGGTTCCCCATCTCGCTAATCTCTTCCAGCATGTGGTCAAGGAAGGGTCATTTCCTCCCGAGACTGGTATGGCCACCATTGTGGTCATCACAAAGACCCAACCACCCTCCCTATCTTGCGTGTATTATCGCCCAATCTCCCTTATTAACACCAAAATGAAATTCTTTGCCACAGTCCCAGCCCAACGTGTTTGCCCCTTGTTACACGACTTGATCCACCCCGACCAGTGCAGCTTTATGCCTGTACCTGGCACAGAATACTGCATACGACACCTCCATTTGGCCCTAGCCCATCGCCAGCGACTCACCCCATTCTTGGCCCATACTGGTCCTATTTACGGGATGTTCTGAGCAAGATGGGCTTCGGCCCCTGCTTTCGGAGCTTCATTCAGGTCTTGTAGTCAAACCCACGGGCAAGGGTCCCGATTAGTGCCGTCCTTTCTGAAGCGTTCCCCATCCGAAGAGGCACTCGCCAGGGCTGCCCCCTTTCACCACTTTTATTCGCTCCGGCGATGGAGCCGTTGGCCTTGCCTCATACGCGCGGACCTCAGATTCAAGGGTGGTCTTGGGGTTCCCAGCAGACAACAAGATTGCCTTGATTGCAGATTATGTTCTGCTTTTCTTTGCTGATCCGGAGTATTCCGGTCCGCGCTGTCTAGAGGTGCTTCGGTCTTCGAGGACGTCTCCGGCTAGTGACGTAACCCTGCGAAATCCACTTTGGTCCCCCTTCACCCCTCATGATCCTGCTTTGATTGGCAGTCTACAATCCCTCTGCAGGGACAGTTGTTTAAATATTTGGGGATTTGGATAACCCTGCTCCCTGAACTGGAATGGGCTCTCAACCTTACTCCCCTGGTCACAAAAGCCAAATCCGATATCAAACATTGGAAGTCCCTCCCGCTTAACCCTCTCGGTAGAGGAGCACTTTTTAAAATGACGATCCTTCCCTGTTTTTTATACATTCTACAAAACATTACTTTTCATCTCCCAGGTAGTTGGTTTCGTGAGTTAGATGGGGTGATTACAAAGTTTTTGTGGGGAAAGGGCAGACCACGTAAGTCCCTGGCCCGCTGTTGGATACCTCCCTATGATGGACCAACCTCCACCTCTACTATCCTGCTACCCGGCCTATTGTTATTCACGACTGGTTAGCTGGGTGCTAGTCTGATCCGGCTTACAAGGTCAAACTCTGGATCATGAACTTTCTTTAGCTGCAGGTCAACCTATACGGCTCCCCTATCCCGCAGACTATTCCTCCCATCACCAGGGCAGTTTTAACGGCATGGCGCTCAGCCCTGCGCTACACACACTGGGAAAAGAAACTCACCCAATATACCCCCCTGTGGCACGGGTCCTGGATGCCAGAGATATCGACCCTCAATGGGTTTCGCCATTGGGACTGGATTAGAATCACACTTCTCTGGGACGTCTGGGTTGGGGACCACATCCGAGCCTTCTCCGATCTGCAACGACGTCACTCCCTCCACTCGACACAGTTTTACAAATACTCGCAACTTCACCACGCCCTCCTTGCCAGGTTTCCCCCGGTACCTCCCTTCCCGAATTTAACCCGCTTGAGGATCAGGTCATGAAGGGCAACTTGGGGAAGGGGGAGTCTCACGGATATATCGATCACTGGGGAATAACAGTGGTGAATAACAGTCCAGCCACCCTAGATACGCTGCGAACACGTTGGGAGGGATGGGTGGGCCGCCTAGAGGAAGCAGATTGGCTAGATGCCCTCATGGCACCCAAAACTCTAACCACCTCCTCCAAAGTGAACCTTATCCAACTCTACTATCTACACACAGCATATTTGACTCCGGTACGCCTACATAGGGCGGGCTTACGTCCCCTACCGGACTGTAACCGATGTGGCCAAGTCCGGGACGATTTCTATCACATGGTCTGGCAATGAATCAGTCTTACCTCCTTTTGGGCGGGTGTAGAATCAGAACTTACACAAACACTGGGTTGGCAGGTCCCCCACGATCCCCTACCTCTCCTCCTAGGAGTCTTTGATGGATTTGACGGCTCTCGGGCCGACAAACGCTTCTTGGTCCCAAGCTAGGCCTCCTACTGTTTGTAAATGGCGCAGAGGGGTGGACAGCTGTGCGGCCCAGGAGGAACCCCTCTTTGAGGCCACGGGGTGCCCTGAAAAGTTTGAGAAGATACGGGGCAAGTGGTTAAGTCTACTGTTTTGAAGTCTGTGTCAGCTTCTCTTTCCTACAAATGTTTTTTCCCTTTATAGGACACATTGTGCTTATGGACGATTTTCTTGGCTTGTGCCTCCTAATGTCCAAAGGTGATGAGTTTTGCTATATTGTGTACTTCATGGCTGCCTTTCTTTTGTTCTCAGTATTGAAAATGTCAATGAAAATGTATTATCAAAAAAAAAAAGACTACTTTATTAACAAACCCATTAATAAACAAATGCTTGCAAAGCCAATAAATTTGTCCAATAACTTAAGTTATATGTTTGTCTTATAACTTAACTTAAATATTAAATTTGCCTTAGAACTAATGCGGCTCGTTCTACTAGATTTTACTTCCATGTTGTCACTATTCATCTGCTCACTGGGAATAACACTAGATTCTTCCTTAACTATGGTCCAATCCCTTAACAACTTAGCTAAAAGAGCCAATTGACAACTCTCAGTGTTAAATAAACTAAAATAAATCTTGCAACAGGATCACTTGAAAATATCTTTCCATGCTCTGAGGCTCTCTGGACCAGACTTTTGCAATGCAGTCTTAACAGGCGCTTCATAATCTGCCCTCTCTCCTCTAAAAGCAGCTAGGCTAATCCCTTCGACCAGGAAATTCAATCACATCTCCTCAATCCATGTGGATCTACACTGGCTCCCTACTAAGGCCAGAATCACCTTCAAGCTATGATGCTTAGCCTTCAAAGCAATCCATGCAAAAGCTCCCTCTTACTTGACCAACCTTCTAAAGACATCACGTGGTTCAAGAAACTTGAGAACTGGATAAAACTTTTCCCAGAAAAAACTTTATTCCGAACCTCGTAGGCGCTACACAATTCCTTCTCTTGAGCAGGCTCTACCTTCTGGAACTCCCTGACTTACTGATATTCCAATACTCCTTTTGCTTCAATGCCTGTTAAAGACTCACCTGTTCAAGTTATACCTCACCCAATAATTCCAACACAGTCTTGCAGGATAAATCCGAACCCCACCTCCCTATCAGAACTGATTAGTATGATAGACTTGTAATCGCCACTCCTCCCTATGCCCCTAACCAGTCTTCACCTCCTGCTTCGCCCCACTTCAGCCAACTCCCTCCACAAAAGCTACTCCCTCCACATGTCTTCCCTTCTCCCTACTTTACTCTGCACTCACATCCCCCATCTCTGTTTATCAGGACATGTTTATATTAAACCTATGTCGCAGTAATTGCTTTAACATATCACAGTTCCATGTAACTCCTTGTGTCGCTTTTATTGTTAATCTATAAAGCTCATCTATGGCTCCGGTGACAACGTGCTACAAAAATCTGTTGAATAAATAATAAATACATCAATAAATGAGGATCTTCACTAAACGATGAGTTGAGCCATTCATTCACTCATCTGGTATGTACACTGGCAATTATCCATTCATACAATCACTGACTAATTCCTCCATTCTCTCACTCACTGATCTGCCATACCGCATAAACCCACAGACTCACCGATCTATCTTCCCGCATGCACTCACAGTCTCACCGATCTACCATTCCGCATGCACCCACAAACTCACGATCTACCATCTACCATCCCGCATACACTCACAGACTCGCCGATCTACCATCCTGCATGCACCCACAAACTCACCGATCTACCATACCTCATGCACCCACAGACTCACCAATCTACCATATCATATGCACCTACAGACTCACCTATCTACCATCCCACATGCACCAACGGACTCACCGGTCTACCATCCCGCATGCACCAACAGACTCACTCATCTACCATCATGCATGCACCCACAGGCTCACCGATCTACCCTCCCTCATGCACCCACCGACTCACCGATCTACCATACCTCATGCACCCACAGACTCACCGATCTACCATATCATATGCACCTAAAGACTCACCGATCTACCATCCCGCATGCACCAACGGACTCACCGATCTACCATCCCGCATGCACCAACAGACTCACTCATCTATCATCGTGCATACACCCACAGGCTCACAGATCTACCATCCCACATGCACCCACCGACTCACCGATCTACCATATCATATGAACCTACAGACTCACCGATCTACCATCCCGCATGCACCCACAGACTCACCGATCTACCATCCCGCATGGACCAACAGACTCACCGATCTACCATCCCGCATGCACCCACAGACTCACCAATCTACCATACCTCATGCACCCACAGACTCACCGATCTACCATCCCGCATACACTCACCGACTCGCTGACCTACCATCTCACATGCACCCACAGACTCACTGATCTACCATACCACATACACCTACAGGCTCACCGACCTACCATACGGCATGCACCCACAGACTCACCGATCTACCAATCTGCGGACCCCCACAGACTCACCAAACTACTATTCTGCATACACCCACAGACTCACTAATCAATCATCCCGCAAAGACCCACAGACTCATCGATCTATCATCCTGCATACACCCACAGGCTTTCCGATTTACCATACCACATGCACCTACAGACTCACCGATCTACCATATCATATGCACGTACAGACTTACCGATCTACCATCCCGCATGCACCAACGGACTCACCGATCTCCCATCCTGCATGCACCAACAGACTCACTCATCTACCATCGTGCATACACCCACAGGCTCACCGATCTACCATCCTGCATGCACCCACAAACTCACCGATCTACCATACCTCATGCACCCACAGACTCACCGATCTACCATATCATATGCACCTACAGACTCACCGATCTACCATCCCACATGCACCAACGGACTCACCGGTCTACCATCCCGCATGCACCAACAGACTCACTCATCTACCATCATGCATGCACCCACAGGCTCACCGATCTACCATCCCTCATGCACCCACCAACTCACCGATCTACCATATCATATGAACCTACAGACTCACCGATCTACCATCCCGCATGCACCCACAGACTCACCGATCTACCATCCCGCATGCACCAACAGACTCACCGATCTACCATTCCGCATGCACCCACAGACTCACCAATCTACCATACCTCATGCACCCACAGACTCACCGATCTACCATCCCGCATACACTCACCGACTCGCTGACCTACCATCTCACATGCACCCACAGACTCACTGATCTACCATACCACATACACCTACAGGCTCACCGACCTACCATACGGCATGCACCCACAGACTCACTGGTCTACCATCCTGCATACACTCACAGACTCATCAATGACAAGACACATTGAGTTGTTGTTAATTCAGCGGTACCTGGCAACAATGTCAAACTGGAACCAAGTGCCTAGGTTAGCGGAAGGGACATCAGTCACAGTCATCATCAGCCCATCCCCGATGACATCATGGAATTGACCTTTTGCCCACTCTTAACACCCCTACAGTTTCCTATTTTTTATTTATTTTTATTTTGCTGAAGGTCTAGAGTGAGGGCAGGGAGTGAAAACTACAAAAACGAAAAAAGGTTTCATGTAGGTGAAAATTAGGGGATAGCAGCGCCCCCTCCTTGCCCCAGTTAAACTTAATTCCCTTTGCTGTACTGAGTAAAGGATCATCCTGTTTTTTCAAGTGCAGGAAGTGACGCCACCATGTCATTAAAGATATCAACAAAGACGAAGATTTGACAGTGCAAGACCTACTGAAAAGTGTTTCAAATTGTAGATGTAGCACCACAGAATGGAGTCGGACAACTGGTGCATACATCATCACAAAGCAACACATTTTTACTGGTGAAAATAACAACGTTGTTCGGAAAAAAAACAGCATCTTAGATAATTTTTCAATGCAGCTATGAGAACATGCAAAGCTGGTCTTTAAATTGCACTGACTCACACATACATAGGAAGCGATACTTGCTGCAGTGGTAACGGAAGTGGGGGGAGGGGGGCATTGAGTCGCGGAGGGACATACCGGTTATGTCGCTACTTGAATACGTCCTGTTTAGTAAAGCAGCGTCGACTCCTTTGACTGCATTTGTGTACTCGTTTTGATAGTGACTAGCAGTCACGTTGACTTGGACTGAGTGGTCCACGCTGACACCGAGTGTGCTGGAAGCAGAGGAAGAAAAGCAGACAGTGTTAAATATGGAGAGAGGACCAGGACGCAAGCAGGAAGTCAGCACCAGACAGCAAAATCCACCTGGAAACGCCACTTCGCGCAAGAAATCACTGTCCACACTTCTTCAAGGAGCAAGAAAGGCCACTTTAATTTAAGACAGGTGCATAATACATTTCCTGAACACATTCATTATTTATTTATTTAATGACATTTCAATCTACACAGTATGCCTAAAAATCCCTACCTAACAGAAACCCGAAACTAACTCTTGCCTAATACCCCCAGGATTACCCAACTAGCTACCCTTCAGGATGGCCAACCCGCTCCAGGCTGCCCACCCCACTAACAAATCCGCCACCCAGGAAAACCTTTAGCGTTTTCCTGCCCCACCCAAAGGAGAAATAGAAGGAGTACACCATAACTGCACCTGTAGCACTTTAGCAATCAAGTCTCTAAGCTCCAGAAGATAAAAGAAATCCCTAAAGTAGACAGAAGGACCCCATCCTCACAAAATAAATGAGTCTCTGAAACTTTCAAATGGTGATGAGCCAAATTGTATATACATAAATGATCACAAAACAGTCTCATTGCTCTATTCACTTTGCGTCTTGCCTGCTCCACAGCTGAATAGTTCCTTGCCCCATTCCAGTTTAATCGAGGAACAAACTCAGTCCATATCACCATGGTGCTCACCCATGCGGTCTTGATGGCTTCTAGGACTTGTTGCATTAATTTAACAGAGTCAAACCAGAGAGAGAAACTAAGTCGCTTTCCCCAAGATGCAACACCAGGAGATCCGGAGGGCCCCCCAAACCTTTTGAAATTAGAGAAGCCAAGGCGGGAAAGAGACCGCCCCAGCGCATGCCCCCTGTGCCATGCCAGGAGACTTCATGCGTCAGGCTACTTAAACCAAGAGATCTCCCACAAAGCTGACGTGCAGCGGCCACAGCGGCCCTTTAACAAAAGAGTGCCCCAGGATCCACACCCTCCGTTTGCATCCAGCGACTGAGGGCCAAGGACCTAGGAGAAAAAGAAATGTTAGGCAAAGCAAAGGAGGACTACTTTCATACATATTTCTCACAACATCTTGAGCGCCAACGCCCAATGCGACGAATCTGGGACCAATCCCACCCAGCCTGGCGGCCTCTGTCGCCGCCCCAATCCCGAATGAATGAGTGCCGAACTGGGAAGGATCCCTCCCCAGGCCCAACAACACCGTGCGGAGGACCGCCAACAACGGAGAAACAAGAATGGGGCTTCCATCACCATGACAAAAAATTGCCCCCGGGGCAAAATGTGGAGAGGACACAAAAACCTCCCATTCCCCCACAGGGCAGCAAGCAGGCACTCCACTCCTACCCAGAAACACCCACCTTCCCCTCCCCATCTGATCAGTTTTGGACATCCGTAACCACAAACGCACCCTGACATGCTCCACCACCACCACGCTACTGGTCATACCCACCCTACCCCTCAAACCCAGCAATTCAGATGCCGGAATGCACCAAAGAATAACCAAACAAACACAAACGAAACGTGTGGCACTCAAAAGCGTCATAGCAGCACACAGCCAACTGCGATACCAGCAGCTGAAGTAAATCAAAGGTCACAGGCTGCCGCAACTTTTGCCCACCGGCTTGTAGCCTACCCAACCCCTTAAGAACCTTACGAACCAACACCCCCCCAACAGGAGCCCTCCCCCACCAAAGCTGACCATAAAAAGACACCCCAGCTAACTTGCCAGAAATGGTCGTGTGGGATAGGCCTCTGTCCGCTAAATGCAAAACAAACTGCAATAAGACTCGTTCCTCAGATAAACCAGCCCGAACCGTACCCCCCAGCTCCTCACCAAACTGTAAAAACTCCTGCCAGGCCTTCAAATAGCTCCGCCGTGTAGAGGCAGCCACTGAATGTTCAACCAACTGATGTACCCTCAATCCCCAAGTCCCATACGTACTGTGGGATCGCCGTCGGTTCCAGGTCCGCCCCAGGAGCCAATTTGCGGAAGTCGGACCACTGAAAGCGAGATAAAGAATCAGCAATGCAATTAGAGGCCCCAGGAACATGCCTAGCCTTAAAGACAATATTCAGCTGTAGACACCTCAACATGAAGGCTCGCAGTAGCCGTAATACCCGCAAATCGCGGGCCCTCTGTCTATTAACCAAGTCCACAACTGCCATGTTGTCCACATGGAACAATACAGAGCGATTCTGAAATTCCTGTCCCCAGATAAACAGAGCAACCAACAACGGGAAGAGTTCCAGAAACGCAATACTGCGACCCTGATCTTTCCAATGTTGTGGCCAGCCTGCCGCGCACCAACGACCCTCCCAAAAGAGGCCAAAGCCGTGCGCTCCCGATGCATCCGTGAAAAGCTGCACCTGCCACACCATGTCCTCATCCGCAAAAAACAAGGACACGCCATTGAAATCTTGCAGGAAACTCAACCAGATAGTCAAATCAGCACGGACAGCAGTTGTAATGCGCACCCGATGATGGGGCAGGCTGGCGCCGGACATCGAGAGGCCCAGACGTCGACAAAAAGTCCGACCTGCCCGTACAACCCGACAAGCAAAATTGAGGTACCCCAAAAGCTTCTGGACGGTACGCAGTTCTACTTTGCGCTCACCCAAAACCCACCTGAGGAAATCAGACATCTCTTGCACTTTAGCAGCAGGCAGCCGCGCCATCATAACTGTAGTATCAATTTCAATCCCTAAGAAAGTCAGGGAGGTACACGGGCCTTCAGTTGTATCCGGCGCCAAAGTGACGCCCAATTCCGAAGGCATATCTTGAAAAGTTGACAAAGCCGACTGACACTGCCCAGAATGACCCTCACCAATGAAAAGAAAGTCATCAAGGTAATGGCAGACCAGAGCATGGCCGCTGATAAAAGTGAATCGCCACTGCAAAAATGTACTGAAGGTCTCAAATAGGGAACAGGAAATCGAGCAGCCCATAGGGAACACTTGATCGACATAAAAACAGCCACCAAAATGCATGCCTAAGAGACCAAAATCCCAGGGGTGAATGGGCAGGAGCCGGAAAGCTGACTGAATGTCACTCTTTGCCAGCAAAGCCCCAAATCCCGCCGTGCGAACAAGCCACAAGGCGTCATCCACGGAAGCATACCACCTGAGGACACTCCTTCGCAGACTTCAGATTGGCAGACCACCTGCCCACCCGAGGCCTCACCCCAGGAAAGCCCTGGGAACACACTCATCGAGCCCGGAACTCCTCGTCGTACGACAACCATGCAAAAACCCCCCAAAATAACCATGGGCCTTACGGATGACGTCCGCATATTTAAACATGTCCACTGCCTTATCCGGATAACGCGGACTATACACGCTGGCAGAAATTAGAAAGGCCGAAGTCCAATTCTCAATAGACCTCGGAACTCGAGGCCTCCGAGCCAACTCCAACTCCTCCTCCTTCGACCCCTCCTTAACTTGTATATCTCTACGGAGAAGCCGAAAAACATCCACATATTCACCAGTCCATATGCGAGTTTTGGTTTTCTCAGACAAAGGAGACCCCAAAGGCATCCCCACTCCAGAATAAGGCAACTTCTTTGTCAGGATACTATCCTCCGAAACTTTCTGGGGAACAGCCACCCCATCCCCCTCCTTAGAAACTTCCCCCGTAACTTGTACATCAGAAACATGCAGATGCACCGGCCGCTCAAGCCTCGGTGCCAGAGCGACTCGCTCAGGAACAACCCCCATCCCCTGTACCTATTGATCAGGTACGCTTCACCGGGAGACCCTCCCTTGGTTGACATTCAGATGCACCGGCCGCTCAAGCCTCGGTGCCAGAGCGACTCGCTCAGGAACAACCCCCATCCCCTGTACCTATTGATCAGGTACGCTTCACCGGGAGACTCTCCCTTGGTTGACATTCAGATGCACCGGCCGCTCAAGCCTCGGTGCCAGAGCGACTCGCTCAGTAACAACCCCATCCCCTGTACCTATTGATCTGGTACGCGTCACCGGGAGACTCTCCCTTGGTTGCCACACGGCCCACCAACTATCCTTACCTCTTGGCAATGGTGCCGAATTCTGCTGAACTTCAACAGGAGCCCCTCGAGACGGTCGATTCCTTGCTGACTCCCGTACCGCTGCATGGCCCGCACATGACTCCTGCAAAATACGAGAAACAGAGGGGAGCTCCGTCCCACCCCTCTGGGCCCGTGCTGCCAAAAGCCCAACTTCCTCGTCCCGCAAGTCCCCTTCTTCCAATTCATCATCTTGTACAGTTACATGTGAAACATCCCCAGAAAATGAAAACTCTGCACTGCCACTTGGCAGCGCCCCATCACCAAGTCCCCCATCATAAAACTGCCAGTCAACGTCATGAAAGCTCCGCGCGCGCAACGCTGCAGAAGAGAGATCCGCTCCAGATGACTCTCCCGTAATCCTGCTACCGGAAACAGCCGTAGGGACAGTTCCCGAGCCCGCCGAACCGGCCAACAGCCGCCCAGCTGTAGACGCGACATGAAAACTGCGGCCGCTCAAGCCAGATTGCGAAGAACCTGCAAACCTGCCACTCCCCAAAGAGCCAAGTGAAGCCTGCGCCAAAGAACCGTCCACCGACGCAAAACCGGGGGCACCAGCGAAACCGGGGGCCGAGCGAACATGCGGAGCAGTGGGCATCTCACGCGAAACAGGGTAAAGAACCTGGCTGGGAGCAATGGCCACCCCCAAACCGCCCGAATCCATCCCACCATACACCTGAGACAGCTGGGGGTCAGGACAGGAGTCAGCAAAACCGGGGAACGGGGACCCATGTGTCCGTGGGGCTGGCGGGGGGTGGGAGTCAGTGAGCAGTACAGCCCCGTGGGCGTCGGAAGTCCCCCGAGGGGGTGCACAATCCGAGGGAACAGCAGGGGGGACCCCCACAACAGGGCAACCCACAACCCCAGCACCAGGCAGGGGGGGGTTGGGCCAGCCCCAACTCAGCAGGCGCAGGGGACAGAAGGGAGCAGCGGCCGTTCACCCACAAGCAAGGAGGGGCCCCCTCAATACCGCCAGAAACCGGGTTGGAAGGTCCCCCGGGCACCTCGGCCTGATCAGTAACCCGGGGGAGGCTCCTAAGGACGAGACTCCTCCCCCGGCGAGTACCCGGCCCCACCGGAGGCTTCCTAGCCTTCCCCGGTGGGGCCCCGCCCAAACGCTGCTTCGCCCGTCCCGCGGAGCGCCCCCTCCCCCCCCCCCGGGCGCCCCACGCAAGCCAGCACATTGCAAAGGTAGAACACATACCTGCTGGTGGGCGCCCGGGTCAACCGGCGGGAACTCCAACACTGCGGGGGGCAGGACCGGCAAGAGCTGCACCGCCGGCATGGCAGCGTCTCCGTCTTCCTCCTGCGATACTTCCGGGCCGGGTGACTGACACGCAGACACCGCCCGCGACACTCCCCTTGAAGCCTTGCGAGGCGGGGGGCGGGCCAACCCTACCCACGCCTCCGCCGGAACCCCCGGCCGTAACAGGTCCTCTCGTCCCGCCGCACACAGGGTCTGGACAGCCCGACGGACCTCCGCCGCTTCCTCCATGGACCCCATAAGGTACGCGACGCCAAAGGAGCAGCAAAAAGGAAACCTCCCTTCCCCTGCCTCGCTACGCAGTTCCTTAATTAACCGCCCGCCTTCCCTTTATACCTTCCCCTAATCAACCCCACCTGCTCCCAGATCCCTCGCGCGAACGCACCCAGGGAAAGACCAGCTCGCGCCTGGCTCTCCCTGGGTCCCCCCTTCTGGGCAAGGGACGTGTGCCATGGTAAAAGAGGCACACCACACAATTGCTTTTTCATCACAATTCTTTATTGAAATTTCTGTGTGATATCACATTGTACAACATAGTATCTACTAGCAGTATAAGAAAACAAATTGTCGGAAATGAGGTAAGCAGCCAATGGGTCTCGCCTATGCAAGATGTATCTTTTTTTGCAGATTTATATAGCGCAAACTCAACCCGAGGGTCTTTACATGAGCACCAGTTACAAAAGGACACATTCATTTTTCGTAGGCCTAGGGAGATTAAGGGCCCGATGTAGGTAATCCCAGATTACCGATTCTTAAATACCGAATCATACCGATTCGGTATTTAAGAACAGGCAAATAGGATGTAGGTAATTTTACCGAAAAAATTACCGAATCGGTAAGTTTCGGTAATTACCGAATCGGTAAATACCGATTCGGTAATTGGCATTCATTCCTATAGGCCTCCAGGCCCATAGGAATGAATGGCAATTACCGAATCGGTATTTACCGATTCGGTAAAAGGGGGAAATATTGAAGGGTAGCAGGGTGTCACTTTGACACCCTGTTGCACCCCTCAATTGTGTATGGGTGCACATGTTGCAGACAGACATTCCCTAAGGGCATCTATGTCTGCAACATGGCACTGTTGGAAAAGCAAAACAAATGCTTTTTCCAAGGTTTTCATTGTTTACCACCAACTTGTAGTTGGTGGTAAATAACGAATCCTAAAAGGGGAAATGCACTCATTTGAGTGCTCCCTACATAGCAAAATCGGTAATTTACTGATTCGGTATTTTAGGAAATCGGTAATTTACCGATTCCTTAAAATACAGATTCGGTAAATTACAGAATCAGTAAAATGCCCACCAACATCTCATTTTCCAAATACCGGTCGGTAACGGCCGAAATTACCGAATTTCGTCCATTACCGACCGGTATTTGCCTACCTATATCTGGCCCTAAGTAATTTGCACAGAATCATAGGATGCTGAGCTGACGCCGAGGCTCAAACCTAGTTCCCCCACTCCAAAGTCAGCAGCTCTGGCCATAAGGCCACATTCTCTCATCTATTGGCTTTGTCTATGTTTTTTTAGACTTCTTACCGTGGCTAAAAGTGTGGGGAAAAAGCGCTACGACTTCATCCACGCTAGCTGCGTCATAGCGTTATTTTTATACTGTTCAGCCATGATGACTGTGTGCATATAACTTGTAATTTCCCAGTGTAACATTTTAGATTGAGTATTCGAGACCTCTTGTATATATTTTAGTATATACTTATATGTGTATGTAGTTTGCGGGCTCTGGAGATCAGCCTTAGGACTTGTCTGCTTCCCCCTAGGGACTTTTTTCCTGTTCAACTGCCTCTATTTAACTGTCTTGATAGAAAACGACCAGTAGAGGTCAATACAATACCAGAATTGCTTCCTGCTTGTTCAACTGCCTCTATTTAACTGTCTTGATAGAAAACGACGAGCAGAGGTCAGTAAAATACCAGAATCACTTTAGCATTCTCTAGATTCCTGTCCATAGAAATGGTCATCCACGAGCACCTGTAGACAATAACATTTTTTTCAAATCTTGTATTTTCAGTGATATGACCACCGAAGGCCCTGGTTTTATATTAAAAACAGAGCTTTGGACTATACCATTTCCCACTGAAAGGCAATATTTCTCTCCATGTGTTCCCATACCTGGTGTGTCATGCAGTTTGGTGCTTACTTTCCCTCCATGTTAATGAACAGTAGATGTTTCAGCACCCAGGCTAATGTGTTGCATAGCTAAATACATATAAGGTCCCAAAGACAAGACCGATTGCATTGCAAATGCTTGTTATTACTGGTAGCAATTCCTGTAATTGCAAGCTTGCACGTCAATACAGTGTTTAAATTGTTGTCATAAAAGCATAATTCATGGACATCACATTTGACTTTGTTTTTGGTGTGTAACATTAGTTTTAATTGTGGGTGTGCTTAATTGACTTTGAAATCACACACTTAAATCATGCTTCTGTCACAGCAATGTAAAAGAACTGATTTCGGTGCATGTGTACAAACAAATTGAGATGTCAAAGGTTTATGCAAATGTGTTTTTTAAGTGCACTGAGATTCAAAAATCATGTTGCACTATCCAATGACAGTTATATTTTAATTGAACGTATTGCATTTACTTGTATGTTGATTTGTAGGTGCACCATTATTTTGAATGCTGACTATGTGATTTACTTCCAAAATATGGACTTAAACTAAGCATTGACATGGCTTTTTATGTTTATAAACATGCACTTAAATATAATATTTACGTTGCAGTGACAGGAGCGTAGTGTAAGAGCGTGTTTTAAATCTCAATCTGTTTAAATTCCATATGCGATAATCAGCAGATTTTACAGCATTATTGAAGACTTTGATAACCGGCATAGGTTTTAGAAAAACTGTAGAAGAACCTTTCCTGCAAGGGTTTTGAACCAAAACCCAATTACCCACGTTGAATTACCCACGTTGACAACAGTCTTCTTTACACTTTTCCTTTGATCATAAAGCTCTTTACGAGCTTCTATCCTCCTAGACTCAGCCAACTTCCAATCATTCTTCTCATTTCACACATCACGATTAGACTGCATGTCATTAACCCAAGTAGGGGCCACCTTACCCCTGAATAATTCAAATTGAGTCTTCTTAGTTATGTCATGGAGAGATAACCTATAAGTTTCAACCTTTTTGCAAATTCCTTCACGCCATTCCAAACCTGCAGATTTTGCCATCTCAATGGTCTCTTTCAGCACATGATTAAAGCGATCCACCATTCCATTCATTTCTGGATGGTGGAATGAGCACCTCTTGTGCTTAATACCATGTCTACTCAGAAACTGCTCCATTTCTCTAGAGACTAACTGTCCCACATTGACTGTCAGGATTGTATCAGGTATCCCTTCTCTAGCTATAAGTTCTTCTAGAAAACGCTTCCACATACTTGGTTTCCACACCCCGTGTAATGGTTATTTCTGGCCATCTGGAAAATAAATCAACCAGAACGTACCCTTTCTTTGGCAATGCTACCCCCTTCAATGGATCATACCATATCCTCATCCTGCTCACATTCACCAGAAGAACATTTCTCATCATCATCTACCAATCGAGACAAAGCATCAGTAACTTTGTTCTCTACACCGGTCAAATATTTGATGTCAAATCATAGTCCTGCAATACCACTGTAGTGTGGCCTAAGGCCTGCTTTGCACGCATGTTATGTTAGCATGGCTTATTAGATGTTTAAATGCCATTTTGCCTTTTGATGCTTTTGCACACGACACTGCATAGCTGTTTTCGTAAGTTAGGCTTCGTGAAAGTCTACATATGGAAAAAGTTTGTTTTCGACATCTCTAGACTTACATCATGCCCCTAGTCTGCACCGTAAGTGCTGAAGCCATCAAAGTTATCAAAACATGGTAGTTGTTGTTTGACATGATCGAGTAACGCTTTCTAGACACAACAATTTGGCAGCTGTGAGCCAACCGAGATTCTGGCGCCCTTATTAATGCACACTTGCCATGATTTCAGACACTTGGAAGATTTTCCGTTTCCAGGGAGAGAGCTTTCTCTGGTCCAGATGTGATTGACTCTTACTGAGCGGAAAGGTAATGGGATTCCCCAAACAAGCCTAAGAGACCTTCTTTAGTTTATAAACATAGTTCCTATATATGGAGGGTGTAAAACTAGGCGCTATAAGACCTGTTTTCACCATCATTGTAATATGATTTCTCCTTTTGTATTTTATGGAATTATAACAATGTTGACCATATCATTTCTAATCATGTGTCTGCTTATGTTGGCTAAGATACTGCATCTGAGATCACGTCGTTAAAATAAATATTTTAACCTTACCCGTGTCTCTTATTTACTCCTGTTGTGGACTGGTATGAGATTATAACAAAAGAGTGTTCTCACTTCCCACCATTCATGAGTTTGGTCCTAAGTCGCATGTTGTAGGTTGTCTAATCAGTGGTTACTTGTGACACTGAGGCTAGCTTCTTGGGGTTTTCTAGGTACCGAGGTGAGTTTTTGGTACACCACAATTCACTGATGTCCTTGGTCTCTGTGCAAAGTTTTGTGTATGAGCAGGATCCTTGCAACACCACAGCCCATTTTGTGATTCTACTTGAGACAGCACCGATACCCTTTTTTTAAAAAGAATTCACACAAAGGCTTGTGGTCTGTCCTGACTTCAAACATACAGCCCTACAAAAGATTCCTCAATTTGTTTATGGATCAATATACAGCTAGGGCTTCTCTTTCTACAATAGAGTAATGTATTTCTGCACCCCGCAAGCAGGTGACTTTCCAACCTGGACACTATTTGTCATTGGCCAAATGGCCCACTTTCCCACAACAAATACATCTAGCTTGAAAAGTGTTAGACCTTCCAGTTTCTTCAAAATTAGTTTTCTTTTTCTCATGTTCTTTTTGTTCCTTTAGTGGTTGTTTGACAACATTAACTGAATCTTTCTCCTTCTTGTCACCTTCCTTTTTTATGACTTCCACACATTTAAGTGAGTGTTCAATCCTTTTTGCAATAATGAGAACATCCTCATGGGAAGATTCATCCTTTTGCCACAGTTTCTCTCTTAGACGTTCAATGTACCACCCCAGTATAAATTGGTCCCTAATTCTCTCATCAAGGGTGGAGCCAAGCTTACATGTTGAAGCTAACGCTCTCAAACTAGTTATGTAATTCTCTATAGACTCATCTTCTAATTGGCTCCTGCGACCTAAGTGATACCTTTCAAGAATAGTACTGACTTTAGGTAAATAGAGTTTATCCAATTTTGCTATACAAATTTCAAATTAATTTAGGTCACCGTCATGAATTTCGGGAAGATGATGAAAAACCTCCTAGCCCTCCGACATTAGACAATGTAGTAATAGGGCTGTTTTCCCTTCAGCACTCAGGGAGGAGCTTCACACTCTGGCATATCTTTCAAATACTTTGCGCCACTTCTGCCCTCTACTAGGTGGATCACCGGGAGATGACAAAAAGAAGATAGGCGCAGTAACATTTTGCATTTTGTAGAAAAATTAAATAACCGAAAACACTTGAATGTCAAAGAATTAACATGAACCTGAAAGAGAATAAGGATTATTCACTGATGCATGCATTTCAATAAAAAATGAACTTGTTGAAATATAAAAGTAGGGTGTGTCACACTGTTGAGAAGAGACTAAAATGACACACAAATATCTTCATATGCTATTGTGAAAGAGAGTGTGCATGTCCCTGAGGTAACATACAAAGCCACCAAAAATGTACAAAGTAGCATGAATTGAAGTTGTTATTCGTGTGCATGTCAAGGAACAGGCACACAATACCGAAGAAATCCTTAGCGTTGTTAATCACCTTTGAAAAGTCTGTGCGCATATCACAGAAGTGACACACAGCGCGCAACACAGAAGAAATCCTCAGCATTGTTAAGCACCTTTGAAGAGTCTCTATGCATATCACAGAAGTGACACTCAGTGGTAGTGTTGCTATGCAACCACAACGCAGAGCAGGAAATTGAGGCACTGCACCGTGAAAAGCAAGTATGCCCAGGACACACCTAAAATGGGTGCTACGCAGCATTACGCAACGTAAGGGACAACGTGAGAGTGTAGGTGTCCAGGTGACGTTAGAAATCTCAGCACTCCAAGCAAAGGGATTCCATAGCGTGGCATGCAGGCGACTTGAAGGAAAACAAGGAGCTCCCGAGCACGAGTTAAAGCACGAGATGTCCTCGCGTAAGAGGTAACGGATTCCTCAAATTTCGTACGAATATTTGTTAACGAATTACTGTGTCACAACGGGCTCACCGTAGTGCAAGAAGCTCTCCAGTGCACTAGAATGTCCCCTTTATTTTCCACAAAGGTGCGATTAGTACAAATGACAGTCTTTTGAGGCCTGAGTGTCCTGTGAAGCGTTCTCCCTCTTTTCTTTAAGAATAATTACTGGCACCCATTGAGTAGCAGAATCCCTGGGCTGCAATAACAGACATAGAGGGAGGAATTCATGTATTTAGTCGTGCTGATTGAGATGCTTAATCTTCAAAGTGAGCTTAAGTTTCATGTTGAGATCCTTTTCATGGACTGTCCAGCCATCCTCTGTCGCCAAATATAACAAAGTGAAGTACCCAGGAGATCAGGTTGAGGTTGAAATAAGATTTATACCTAGTAAAGGATCCCATCCATAAATGCACTGCAAGCAGGGAGCAGACTCAGCTTCAACTGCCTCTAGGAGCATCTTACTTAGTGGCATTCTGAAGCTCTTGGCAACCGAAGCAGAAGCCTAGAATGCCACACCGGGCAACATAACCTTTAATTCTGGGTGGATGTGATTTAAGTATGAAGAAGATCGATAAATGCGCATAGTTGCCAAGGTTTCAGATAGCTTATGTGTGAAGTTTTTATAATTTCAGTGTGATTACGAGTGGCATTCAACGAGTATGAGTGACACTTTCTTGCGAACAGTATAATGTCACCCACACTTTGTAGCAGCATGGCACAGCCTAGGTTAGACACCGGTTGCCAGGCTGGTTGGCAGATAAACAATAAATTAAACAGAGATCCCCAGGCTTAGTATTGGGAGCAACCGGGAGAGTAAAATCGAACTGACTGGTCTGTACTGTATTATATTTTTTGTTCAGTTTCACGGTTGGAGGCTGTTTGATGTATTTAGTTAGACTTGTTGTGTTTATAGTCATAGTTGGTTTTTCATCTCCATCAAATAGGTTTGTGTTTTCTTTTTTGTAAAAAAAATGTGATGGCGGTGTGTGTGAACTGGCGCTTGGCTTGTGGTGTGTGTAGACTGGCGCTTTGCTGGCTGTGTGTGTGGATTGGTGCTTGGCTGGCGGTATGTGCAGACTGGTGCTTGGCTAGCGGTGTGTGCAGACGGGTGCTTGGCTAGCAATGTGCGTTGACTGGTGGTGTATATGGACTGGTGGTTAGCTGGCGATGTGTTAGACGGGCACTTGGCTGGCAGTGTGCATGGACTGACCATAGGCTGGCGGTGTGTGTGGACTAGCACTTGGCTGGTGGTGTGTGCGTGCTGGTCTTTGGCTGGCAGTGTGTGTGCAGTGACTTGCTGCTGATCACAACACACATATTGCAGCCAAACACCAGGCAACACACTCTGTCAGCTGCCCGGCAGTGTGATTGCTTTGTCAGTCCTGTGGGTGTATGAAAGTGATTGCCCCTGAATGCCACTATTTGTTAATGTGAGTGTTGTAATATGCTCGGCCTGCAGCTGGCGGTGTGAATGGTTTTGTCTGTGTCATGCATGAAAGGTGTGTGAATGGCCTGTAAAGCGGTTGGTGCCTTGATGTGGCTTTACAGCTCATGAGCTGTCAGTCATTGGTTCAGCATTCTGAACTTTGAATTAATAACACTGAATTTCATTTTTGTGAAATCTTTTGTTAATAAAATTTACATTTGGAAGTTTACACTCGCACTCATGCCAAATCCAACCAATATGTGTGTGTACTTGAGGAGTAGATGGCTGTGCAGACATATTGGTCTTTTCTGTCTTTCGCTGCCAGCGTGTACATTGTCTCTAGGGAAAATCTACCAACTATAGATATTTACATGAACTAGACACCAGTGGGACACCATTGTGGTTCGTGTGGATCCCTCAGAGTACTGGAA
This sequence comes from Lissotriton helveticus, assembly GCF_964261635.1. Taxonomy (NCBI): domain Eukaryota; kingdom Metazoa; phylum Chordata; class Amphibia; order Caudata; family Salamandridae; genus Lissotriton; species Lissotriton helveticus. The sequence goes on from NC_136073.1 coordinate 169,493,515, forward strand.
TCTGCTAGGAGCCTCAAACTTCCTGCCACCCAGAGTTCCCACATACTTCCTGGTCCAGTGCCCGCAAAAGAGCCAGGTACAAGAGGCAAGGTGCCAGCATCAACAAAAGGGGTAGCTTTGATTTTCAGGCATGGGTTCAGCATCCACACAGGAAAATGTGCTAGGCCCACCATTCATTCCTCCAGGTGTTCAGTTTGAAAAAATATGCATGTTTACTATGTTTTCCTAGGTGCTGGCTGAGCTGAGCTGAGGCCCAAAACCCATTCCTATCCACATTGCAAAAAATCGGTCAGATTTCAGTAGAAAAAGGCGATGTGTTCATGTTACGTTTTGGCGCCTTTCCTGTTGCAGCCATTAACCCTTCCCACACAAGTGAGGTATCATATTTATTGGAAGACTTGGGAGAATGGTAGGTGGTAGGAACTGATGGAGCAGATAAACTGCAGGTTACCTTAGTTGACATATAACACAAATTATTGACACCTTTGAGAAAAAAATGACAAACAAGCACAACGTGTGTGCTAACTATACTTTAAAGAAATTGAGAAACAATATTGAAAAATCTAGTTACTGCATCGCAACCATGCAGGAGAGTGCAGAGTAGATGAAAATGCTCGTGTTAATGACATAGGTATGTGTCATTCTAAATTGCAATGGTAAATTTGTTTAACATGGAATAGAAATGTGAAGGTGATGACTTGCATGTTATTAAGATTATTAACCTTTTCCCCCTTAATGTCTTAACTGCAGCGGCAATTCCGCCGTGATGCGGGTGTTCTAAAGGGTGGGCGGGACTGCGTCGGCCAACGGTCGTTCACAGCACCAGGGAGGGAGTGCTCCCGTCAGCCGTTGGACGAAGGGAGTACGGAAGGGGTTAAACAATAGTAATGTGTGAAAGATTTAATGAGACTAATGCAAAATAGGTAACATCCTGTGTATTTCAGAAGTCTTGGTTCAACACTCCATGTTTTGCATACGTGAAAAATGTGCACCAAGTGAGAAAAGAGAAACGGGCTGCACTTTTATACTAATTCTAAATGTCCTGAAATTTTCAGAGAATAATCTTTATGTATGTATTAATGAGAATTTCTGGAAAAAATATATATTTCATGGTGTGAAGTAATTTTATAGATTGATATTTTGAAAATGTAGTAATATGCCATAGTTACACTTGCAATTTATGATGAAATTAATCTGCTTTCTAAGAGAAATTAAGCCAAAGCAATAATTTGAATGTCATATTTCTTAATGAAAATGTATATTTCGATAATTTTATACTTTGCTTATATTAGCCTAAATTCAGTAAAAGCCTGCCTGTTTGCACACACAATTTCTCTGTTGCTTTGGCTTCATTCTCATTGGAAAAGGCTCCACTTTACAAAATGAATCGAAACTATGTGTTCTTCAGAGCGTTCCGACTCATACATAAGAACTGTTTCACACAATTTGTGTTGCTGTAGGAACATCTGCTTGAGAAACTGTCCTTACGATTTCGCGCATGTGCCATTTTCTAAAGGATCTTTGTTTAAGAGTAATTCCTACCGAATTGCCTGACAGTTACCTAAATTGCAACGCCTAAAATTCTTCAAAATGTGTCTTCTTTATGCTGCATGGCAATCACCCTATATGAAATGACCAATGGACTGAGTCGTCTGACCAGACGAGGTGACCAAGGAGGTGTCACCCTGGAACTTGTGGGTTAATATACGTGTGTGATAAAGGAGAGCTGGCTAGCTGGATTTAAGACTCCTTTTACTTCTTCTTCAAAGATCCTGTTCTTACCAACTGAGATACATCATTTGGCGGACATGGCAGGCTTATGCATACGCTGTGTGCAATGTTTTCCAGACTTCTTTCCTTCATTTCGAATACCGTGAGATGAGGTTCATGTCCCTTCCTGAACTTTTTCTTTAGAATCTTGGTAATTGATGGCCCCAGGAATATTAATGTGTTAATCCTGTACTTTTAGATTCAAATGCCTGCTATTGATGAATTTACCTTTTAATTTTACTGCTAAGCTTAAATCCTGTTGTTGTCTCTCTGTCTTTTGTCTACCTTTATTGATTGTGCATTCTAGTCTAAGCATTAATGAGTATTTAAGTAGAGAGATCTCTGGTCGACAGATCGTAATGCTACTCTTCTGCATAGCCCTAACTGCTGAAGTATTGTTTTGTATGATATCAATCTGACTGAATTTTTTAAGGAGATTTGGACATGCTGTTATGATTCTGTAGTTGTATAGTAGCGTAGTGTTGAGGGTTATATTCATGCATCTAATTACTAGTCTGTAGGTCAGTTATCCAATACCTGGTCCTCAGTGCATAACTGGAGGTGGTCCCCTATATCCAACCCCTCTCAGCACGGTTCAAAGATACTTCAGAGGACCGAGTGAATGATGCTGATGCGTATTATAAGGATCTAAGAGTGAAATGGCGCTACAGCAGAAATTAGTTGCTCCTTGCAGATTCCAGAACTTCCCATTACAGAAATATGAAGAAAATGTGTTCTTTAATCAAAGTTTGAGGTTTGCAATGGCTTATGGTTAAGCAAACTTGGTGAGAGCCACACAAGTCACTACACTATGGATTTCCCCAGGTGTCTAATTTTCACAATTTCCAGGTTTGCTAGGTTTCTTTAAGTGCTGGCTGAGCTAGACCCCACAATCTACAGCTAAGCACATTGCAAAAAAAGGTCATTTTTTAATGACAAAATGTGATGTGCACAGGTTCCGTTTTTGTGTCTATCCTGTCAGTGCCACTGGCCCTGCCTGCACAATTGAGGTATCATTTTTTTGGTAGACTTGGGGGAATGGTAGGTGGTAGGAAATTAGTTGCTCCATAAAGATACCAGAACTTTCCATCACAGAAATGTGAGGAAAATGTGTTTTTTTTCAAATGGTCGCAGGACTATTGCATCATAGCCCTCTCACCCTGGGCACAAGAAGATTGCTGGATCTCCAGCTATTTCAATTCAAACGTGACTTCATTATATGTTCATGCACTTGAATTTATTTTTCATCATAATCAAATATTTTCATGTTGTATTCACATGTTAGATATCTTCTTTTGTATCGGTTATTTGTAATTTCCCAATAAATCACATCCAATGCATTTCGGTGCATATAGCACCTTCATCAGGGAAACCTGTTGAATAATAAAACAAAACTTGCTTTAGCCTGCCCTATTTCATGTAATTCACGATATAAGCATTACTGACAACTTTGTATGCTGACTGTGTGATTGCGCAAATGCGTGACTTAGCGCGATGGGTACTCGGGTGTTGAAGCAAAAATTCTACGGGATATTTAACAAAGTTCAAATGGGCTAATGGACGCCTATATCGTAAGTTCGAGCTTATGGTTCACTATAACAGTGGATCACGCTTGCTGGTGTCTTGCCTGAATGTTACCGCAATGATTCTAGGGCCGCTCGATCGCTTGCATGTGCTTGATTATACTAGAGCTACGCCGAACTTGCGGGATGAGACTAACATTAATGGCTAACTCATGCTCTAAGCGCTCACCTTGTAAACTTTGCTAAGTTATTCCGCCTACGCGAACTCCGCGCTGCATCTCCTAATGGCGCCGGGGTCAAATGTGTAAGTTTTTCTACCGGCGGCTTAACGCATGCGCATTACTACGCAAGCCGTTTTTTTTCAACTAACTTTGTGGACACAATCAATATACTACGCTTGCAGTCTAAGGAATGCTATATGATACGTGCTGCTCGCCCTTGCCATGTTATGCACCTAAGCGGTTGTAAGAATAAATTAAGAGCTTCATGAAGCGCTATGTGTAATATGATTGTTGCATTATACATATAACAACAATGTTTATAAATAGCACAAAAATTCTGTCCGATCATTTAGCCCGTTGGGCTTGAGGCTGTTTAGATAGTAAATCCAGTGATTCTCTCTTCTGAGTAAGTTTTTCTTATTTATTGAGCCCTCAATTTTGGGCACTATTTCCAAAATGCAAGCCCGCAGTTGGCTTATGTGGTGATGTTTCTCTTTGAAATGGACGGCCACCGTTGATTTCACAGATTCTGTTCTTATGTTGCTTTTGTGTTCTGTAAGGCGTGTTTTTATTTTACGTTGAGTGTGGCCTACATACACTGAACCACAAGGGCATTTCAGCATGTATATTATGTTCATTGTATCGCATGTCCCACTCACTCTTAACGGTATTTTAAACCCTTTCATGGGATGGGCTATCTCGTTCCCCTTCATAATGTTGTGGCAGCTGCTACAGTTCAAGCATGGGATAGTTCCACGATAAGTGCTTTGTGGGGGTCGCTCAATGGGGTATTTCAACATTTCCCCTAAGTTCTTACCTCGAGTGAACGCAAATAATGGTTCTTCTGAAAAGATGCCTTTGAAATCCACTTCCAATTTCAGTATTTGCCAATGTTTCCTAATAATGTTCTTAAATTGGGTACTCACATTGGAATATTTACTCACACATGTTATTCTTTTGGTGGGCGGTTGCATTTTCTTCAGTAGTAATTCATCCCTGGATGGTTTTTGTGCTCTTACCAATGCTGGTTCAATGGTTTGTTCAGGATATCCTCTATCCTGAAACCTCTTAGCCATGATTGTTAATTGCTCTTGACATTCTTGAGTTTCCGAGACCACTCTCCGTACCCTGAGGAACTGTGAATATGGCAGGTGTGTCTTCAAAGATTGAGGGTGGTGGCTGTCAAATTTCAATAAATTGTTCCTATCAGTGGGCTTTCGGTAGAGGTTAGTTTGAAATTGATTGTTACTTCTGGTAATCTCTACATCCAAATACTGGATTTTAGTAGTGCTCATTTGCCATGTGAAGCTAATCCGTTCATTTCTGTTGTTCAATGTATCCAACTCTCTGCATAAAGTGTCATCAGCGCCTTTCCAAATTAAAAAGATGTCGTTGATGAACCTTACGTACATCAATAGCTGAGTTGCCCATTCTTGTCGTTGATAGATATGTAGGTTTTCAAAATCCGTCATAAACAGATTGGCGTACGCCGGCACGGCGCAATTGCCCATCGATGTGCCACTCCATTGGATAAACCATCGTTGTTGATATTCAAAATAACTGTTCATGAGAGTGAACTCCATTAGCTCCATTAAAAATACTTGCAGGTCTTGATCATATGTGCTGTTCAGTAGGGCATTTTCTATGGCTTCCAAATTAGAGATGGAGGTGAGCTTATTTAAATTGACAAGGAAAATAAGACTAAGACACTTCTTTGACAATGTCCTTACAGAACCTTCGCAAGTGAAAACTGATGAGTTAAGAGGGCTAAAGACTACCAGTACGTACATGCCACCAGTTAGCCACAAGACAATTGACCTTTTTGAAGTCTTATGTAAACAAGAAATAGAAAAAGTCAATACAAAGAAAACGCCTAAAAGGAAGAACATGACAAACAAGGAGTATGGCACAATACAAGCATTGGCCAAAAACGACAAGATTGTGTGTCAAAAGGCAGATAAGGGAGGGGCCATGGTAATCTTGAATAAACCATACTACGAGTTAATGATCAAGGAACACATTGAAGATGAGTCATTGTACATGGAAATTGATTATAATCCCACTGAAGAAATCCGAAAAACCTTATCCAACATACTGACGAGAGCAGAAGATAAAGGAATCATATCAGACAAAACCAGGAAATATCTAACTCAGGAGAGTCCTAAGAGTCCAATCATATATATGGTACCTAAGGTTCATAAAGACTTGCACAAACCACCCTGCCGCCCTATAGTTTCTACGAAGGGAAGTCTCCACGAACCCGTGGGAAAGCTTATCGATAAATACTTGCAACCATTGGTGTTAAAATCCACATCATACATAAAGGACACCACTGACTTTTTGGTAAGATTGAACAGCCTAAAAACAACAGAGAACATAACAATGGTAACCATAGATGTGAAGGCGCTTTATACGTCAATACCACATAAGGAAGGCCTGGAAGCCATAGAAAATGCCCTACTGAACAGCACATATGATCAAGGCCTGCAAGTATTTTTAATGGAGCTAATGGAGTTCACTCTCATGAACAGTTATTTTGAATATCAACAACGATGGTTTATCCAACGGAGTGGCACATCGATGGGCAATTGCGCCGTGCCGGCGTACGCCAATCTGTTTATGACGGATTTTGAAAACCTACATATCTATCAACGACAAGAATGGGCAACTCAGCTATTGATGTACGTAAGGTTCATCGACGACATCTTTTTAATTTGGAAAGGCGCTGATGACACTTTATGCAGAGAGTTGGATACATTGAACAACAGAAATGAACGGATTAGCTTCACGTGGCAAATGAGCACTACTAAAATCCAGTATTTGGATGTAGAGATTACCAGAAGTAACAATCAATTTCAAACTAACCTCTACCGAAAGCCCACTGATAGGAACAATTTATTGAAATTTGACAGCCACCACCCTCAATCTTTGAAGACACACCTGCCATATTCACAGTTCCTCAGGGTACAGAGAGTGGTCTCGGAAACTCAAGAATGTCAAGAGCAATTAACAATCATGGCTAAGAGGTTTCAGGATAGAGGATATCCTGAACAAACCATTGAACCAGCATTGGTAAGAGCACAAAAACCATCCAGGGATGAATTACTACTGAAGAAAATGCAACCGCCCACCAAAAGAATAACTTGTGTGAGTAAATATTCCAATGTGAGTACCCAATTTAAGAACATTATTAGGAAACATTGGCAAATACTGAAATTGAAGTGGATTTCAAAGGCATCTTTTCAGAAGAACCATTATTTGCGTTCACTCGAGGTAAGAACCTAGGGGAAATGTTGAAATACCCCATTGAGCGACCCCCACAAAGCACTTATCGTGGAACTATCCCATGCTTGAACTGTAGCAGCTGCCACAACATTATGAAGGGGAACGAGATAGCCCATCCCATGAAAGGGTTTAAAATACCGTTAAGAGTGAGTGGGACATGCGATACAATGAACATAATATACATGCTGAAATGCCCTTGTGGTTCAGTGTATGTAGGCCACACTGAACGTAAACTAAAAACACGCCTTACAGAACACAAAAGCAACATAAGAACAGAATCTGTGAAATCAACGGTGGCCGTCTATTTCAAAGAGAAACATCACCACATAAGCCAACTGCGGGCTTGCATTTTGGAAATAGTGCCCAAAATTGAGGGCTCAATAAATAAGAAAAACTTACTCAGAAGAGAGAATCACTGGATTTACTATCTAAACAGCCTCAAGCCCAACGGGCTAAATGATCGGACAGAATTTTTGTGCTATTTATAAACATTGTTGTTATATGTATAATGCAGCAATCATATTACACATAGCGCTTAATGAAGCTCTTAATTTATTCTTACAACCGCTTAGGTGCATAACATGGCAAGGGCGGGCAGCAAGTATCATATAGCATTCCTTAGACTGCAAGCGTAGTATATTGATTGTGTCCACAAAGTTAGTTGAAAAAAAACGGCTTGCGTAGTAATGCGCATGCGTTAAGCCGCCGGTAGAAAAACGTACACATTTGACCCCGGCGCCATTAGGAGATGCAGCGCGGAGTTCGCGTAGGCGGAATAACGTAGCAAAGTTTACAAGGTGAGCGCTTAGAGCATGAGTTAGCCATTAATGTTAGTCGCATCCCGCAAGTTCGGCGTAGCTCTAGTATAATCAAGCACATGTAAGCGATCGAGCGGCCCTAGAATCATTGCGGTAACATTCAGGCAAGACACCAGCAAGCGTGATCCACTGTTATAGTGAACCATAAGGTCGAACTTACGATATAGGCGTCCATTAGCCCATTTGAACTTTGTTAAATATCCCGTAGAATTTTTGCTTCAACACCCGAGTACCCATCGCGCTAAGTCACGCATTTGCGCAATCACACAGTCAGCATACAAAGTTGTCAGTAATGCTTATATCGTGAATTACATGAAATAGGGCAGGCTAAAGCAAGTTTTGTTTTATTAATCAACAGGTTTCCCTGATGAAGGTGCTATATGCACCGAAATGCATTGGATGTGATTTATTGGGAAATTACAAATAACCGATACAAAAGAAAATATCTAACATGTGAATACAACATGAAAATATTTGATTATGATGAAAAATAAATTCAAGTGCATGAACATATAATGAAGTCACGTTTGAATTGAAATAGCTGGAGATCCAGCAATCTTCTTGTGCCCAGGGTGAGAGGGCTATGATGCAATAGTCCTGCGACCATTTGATTATTCGATTACACTCAGGGAGGAGAGTGATACCCAAGGAAGCACGGATAACGTAATTAAACTCACAGGTTGTGCACATCCTAATCTTTGAAGAAAATGTGTTTTTTGTCACAGTCTGAGGTTTGCAACGGCTACTGGTTAGGAAAACCTGGGCATAGCCACTCGAATCACCCCACCATTATTCCCCAAGGTGTCTAGTTTTCAACAATATTCAGGTTTATTATGTTTTCCTAGGTGCTTGCTGAGCTGAGGCCCAAAACACATACCTATCCACATTGCAAAAAATGGATCCGTTTTCGAAAGAAAAAGGCGAAGTGTCCATGTTATGTTTTGATGCCTTTCCTGTTAAGGCCACTAACCATCCCACACAAGTGAGGTACCATTTTTATCAGGAGAGTTGGGGGAATGGTAGATGGTAGAACATTTGTTACTCACTGCAGATTCCAAACGTTCCATCACAGAAATGTAAGGAAAATTATTTTGTTGCCAAAGTTTGAGGTTTGCAAGGGCTTATGGTTAAGAAAACCTATTGTGATCCACGCAAGACACCCCACCATTGATTCCGCCAGGTGTGTAGTGTATTTTTCAAATGTATGCCAGTTTACTATGTTTCCCAAGGTGACGGCTAAACTAGGACCAAAATCTATAGCTAGCCACATTGCAAAAACAGGGTAAATTTTCAGTGGAAAAATGTTTTGACGCCTTTCTTGTCGCATCCATTAGCCTTACCCAGGCAAGTGCGGTATGATATTTATCAGGAGACTTGGGAAATGGTGGCTGTATGGGATTTAGTTGCTCCCTGCATATTCCAGAACTTTCCATCACAGAAATGTTGGGAAAATTTGCTTTTTAGCCAAATGTGTTTTTTTGTCACAGTCTGAGGTTTTAAACGGTTTCTGGTTAGGAAAACCTGGTCAGAGCCACTCAAACCACCCCACCATTGATTCCCCCAGGTGTCTAGCTTTCAACAATATGCGGGTTTATTATGTTTTCCTAGTTGCTTGCTGAGCTGAGGCCCAAAACCCATACCTATCCACATTGCAAAAAATGGTTCAGTTTTCAAAAGAAAAAGGTGAAGTGTCCATGTTATGTTTTGATGCCTTTCCTGTTGAGGCCACTACCCCTCCCCACACAAGTGAGGTACCATTTTTATTAGGAGAGTTGGGGGAATGGTAAAAGGTACAACATGTGTTACTCACTGCAGATTCCAGACGTTCCATCACAGAAATGTGAGTTAAATTATTTTTAGTCAAAGGTTTGAGGTTTGCAAGGGCTTATGGTTAGTGTAGTTTTCAAATGTATGCAGGTTTACTATGTTTCCCACGGTGACGGCTAAGCTTGGGCCAAATTATATAGCTAGCCACATTGCAAAAACAGGGTCAATTTGCAGTGGAAAAATGTGATATGACATGTTTTGACGCTTTCCTTGTCACACCCATTAGCCTTACCCAGGCAAGTGCGATATGATATTTATCAGGAGACTAGGGGGAATGGTGGGTGTGTGGGATTTAGTTGCCCCCTGCATATTCCAGAACCTTCCATCACAGAAATATTGGGAAAATTAGCTTTTTAGTCAAATGTTGAGGTTTGCAACTGGGTAAGAAACCCTCTTGAGAGTCAACCCTCCCTCCCCCCCCCCTCACCCCCGGCTTATCCCAGGTGTCTAGCTTTAGAAATTTACAGGTTTGCTTGGTTTGACTTGGTGCTGTTTGAGCTAGGCCCTAAACTCCACAGCGAGCCACATTGCAGAAAAGGAAAATGTAATGTATACATGTTGCGTTTTCGCATCTATCCTGTTGCGGCAACTTACCCTTCCCACACAAGCAAGGTACCATTTTTATTGGGAGACTTGGGGGAATGGTAGGTTGTAGAAAACAAGTTGCTCTATGCAGATATCAGAACTTTCCAACACAGAAATTAGAGGAAACTTGTTTTTTCAGTCAAAGTCCGAGGTTTCTAAAGGGCTTCTGGGTAAGAAAACCATGCGGTAGCCTAACATGTCACCCGACCCTGGATTTTCCTGTGTCTCATTTTTTAAAAATGTTCAGGTTTTACTAGGTTTCACTAGGTGCCAAATGAGCTAGGGCCCAAAAGCCACAGTTAGCCACATTGCACAAAAAGTGTCAGTTTTCAGTGAAAAAATATGATAAGTGCATGTTGTGTTTTGGAGCCTTATCCTGTTGCGGGCACTAGCCATACCCAAACAAGTTAGGTACCATTGCTATCGGAAGACTTGGTAGAATGGTAGGTGGTAGGAAATTATTAGCTCACTGCAGATTCCCAACATTTCCATCTCAGAAATGTGAATACATTTTTTTGGGTCAAAGTATGAGGTTTTCAAGGGCTTCTGGGAAAAAAAACCTGGTGAGAGCCACACAAGTCACACCACTATGGATTCAAGTCACCACACCATAAATGTCCTCAGGTGTCTAGTTTTAAAAAGTATGCAGATTTACTATGTTTCCAAGGGTGTCGGCTAAGCTGGGACCCATAATCCATAGCTAGCCACACTGCTAAGAAAGGTACGTTTTCCGCGTAAAACAGTGATGTGTTCATGTTATTTTTTGACACCTTTGCTGTTACAGCCACCAGCCCTCTCCACATATATGACGTACCATTTTTATCAGGCGACTTCAGGGAGTTGTAGGTGGTACGAAACTCACTGCTCCCTGCAGATTCCAGAACATCCCATCACAGAAATATGAGAAAAATGTGTTCTATAATCAAAGTTTAAGGTTTGCAATAACTTATGAGTAAGAAATCACAGTGAAAGCTACAAAAGCCATGCACTATGGATTTCCTCCGGTCTCTGTTTTTCAAACTCTTCAGGTTTGCTATGTTTCTTTAGGTGCTGGCTGAGCTAGGCCCCACAATCCACAGCTAAGGCACATTGCAAAAAGGGGTCTGTTTTCAATGGAAAAATGTGATGTGCACAGGTTTTGTTTTGGTGCCTTTCCTTACAGGGTCACTTGCCCTGCCCACACATATGAGGTATCATTTTTATTGGTAGGCTTGGGGGAATGGTAGGTAGCAGGAAATTAGTTGCTCCATGCCACTACCAGAACTTTCTATCACAGAAATGTGAGGAAAATGTGTTTTCTTCATCAAATTGTGAGGTTATGGGTAGGAAAACCTGGTGAGAGCCACGGAAGTCACCACATTATGGATTCAAGTCACCTCACCATGGATTTCCTCAAGTGTCTAGTTTTCAAAAATAGGCAAGTTTGCTTGCTTTCCCTTGGTGCCGGCTGAGCTCGGGCGCAAAATTCATAACTAACCACATTACAAAAGAAGGGTCAATTTTCAGTGGAAAAATGTGACGTATCCATGTTGCGTTTTGGAGCCTTTCCTGTCAAGCCCCTAGCCCTATTCACACAAGTGAGCTACTGTGTTTATCAGGGGATAATGAGGCAATGGTAGGTGGTAGGAAATTAGTTGCTCCCTGAAGACTCCAGAACTTTCCATTACAGAATGTGAGGTAAATGCCTTTTTAGTCAAAGTTTCAGGTTTGCAAGGGTTTCAGTGTAAGAAAACCTGGTGACAGCCACACCAGTAACCCCACCCTGGATTTCCCCAGATGTCTAGTTTTCAAAAACTTGCAGATTTGCTCGTTTGTTTACCGCGCCAGCTGAGCTAGGGCCTAAAATCTACAGCTAGGCATATTGCAAAAAAAGTGTCAGTTTTCAATGGAAAAATGTGAAGTGCACATGTTTTGTTGTGCCGCTTTTCCTGTCGCAGCCATTAACCCTACCGACACACAGGTAACATCTCATTTTAATCAGGAGACTATGAGGAATGGTAGGTCGTAGGACATTTGTTGCTCCCTTCAGATTCCAGAACTTTCCATCACAGAAATTCGAGGAAAAATGTTTTTTTAATCAAAGTTTGAGGTTTGTACTGGCTTACACGTAGAAAAACCTCATGAGAGTCACAGAAGTCACCCCACTCTGGATTTCCCCAGGTGGCTAGCTTTAAAAAATGTACAGATTTAATAGGTTTACCTTGGTGTTGACTAAGCTAGGGTCCTAAATCCACAGTAGCCACATTGCAATAAAAGAGTCGGTTTTCAGTGAAAAAATGTGATGTGTCCATTTTGTGCTTGGAGGCTTTCCTGTTGCAGCCACCAGCCCTACCCACGTAACTGAGGTACCATTTTTATTGTGAGTTTTGGAGGAATGGTAGATGGTAGGGAATTGGTTGTTCCCTGCTCATTCCAGAAATTCCCGTCAAACGTATGTGAGGAAAATTTGTTTTTTGTTTTTAGTCAAAGTTTGAGGTTTGGAAGGGCTTCTAGGTAGGAAAAACTGGTGGGAGCCATGCCATATTCTACACCTTGGATTCTCTTATGTGTCTAGTTTTCTTGCTAGGTTTCCCTAATTGCTGTCTGAGCTAGGTTCCAAAAATATACAGCCAGCCACATTGCACAAAAATGTTCAGTTTTTATTAGAAAAATATGCTGTGTCCATGTTGCCTTTTTGCACCTTGCCTGTCACGATCACTAGCTTTACCCAGACAGGTGAGGTACTATTTTTATCGGAAACTTGAGGGAGCGGTAGGTGGCAGAAAAAGTAGCTGTTCCCTGTAGATTCCAGAACTTTACTTCACAGAAATGTGAGGAAAATGTGTTCTTTTAGTCAAAGGTTGAAGTTTGCAAGGACCTATGTGTAAGAAAACCTGGTGAAAGCCATGTAAGTCACCCCACGCTGGATTTCCCCGTGTCTAGTTTTTAAAAAAATGTTCAGATTTGGTAGGTGTCCCTATGTGCTGGCTGAGCTAGGGCTTAAAATGTAAAAATGTAATAAGTCCATGTTTCGTTTTAGGTCCCTTTCTTATTGTGGGCTCTAGGCCTACCCAAACAAGTGTGGTACCATTTCTCTCCGGAGACTATGGGGAACACAGAATAGTAGAACAAGTGTTATTACCTATTATATTTCTCCACATTTGTGCCTTCCAAATGTAAGCTAGTGTATGAAAAGAACACTTTTTTTTAAATGCCCTCTAATTTACATGCCAGTGTGTGTACCCACAAATTCACAGATGTGCAAATAACCACTACTTCTAAACTCCCTATCTTGTGCCCATTTCGAAAATACATAGGTTACCTTATACCTAATTTTCACTCTTTATATTCTACCATAATAATTACTTTATACCAGTACACAATGAAAAACCATTGCAAAGTGCAGCTCAGTTACTCGCTCTAGCTGCTTCTAATGTTCTAGCAGATGAAATGCTGGATCCGTTTCATAAATCAGCCATCATGACGAAAAGTTACAAAGGAACATTTTGTCACAAATGGAAGTTTTTTCCTCTAATTTTCAATATTTGTGTATAGAAACACTCTATTTCTTTGGGAAAACCTTTAAGGCTGTACAAAAATTACCCCCTGCTAAATTCAGACTTCTGTCTAGTTTTCATAAATGTATAACCACAACCTGGAAGGAGTTTGGAAGCACAAAAAAAAGGAAAGATTTGCTATCTCGTAGTCAAATGCCAAAGCAGTGGTAAAAAAATGGGTTTCCTGAATCAAGTCTGCGTGTTCCTGAAAGCAGAGAAGATGGGGATTTCAGCACCACAAAACTTTTGTTGAAGCCATTTACTGGGAAAAAACACATTTTCTTCTGCAGCACTTTTTTCTCATTTTTCACCCAAAAACTGAAAATGTTCCTACATTTTGACTAATTTCTTTATCCCCTCCAGAGTAATCCACAAACCCTGAATACGTTATGTTATGTTAAAAAGTCTTATAACGCACACGTACACCGAATGGTTTCTTGGCGCTCATAACAGACAAGACGGGCAAGGGTAAGTGGTTACTCATAGGCCGCTTTAAAAAGGAACGTTTTTAATGACTTGCGAAAGAGCTCATAGGAGGGGCAATGACGAAAGAGAACAGGGAGAGAATTCCAAAAGGAAGGGCCTAAAAAGGAGAAACGCATACCGCCATGTTTCTTGCGATGGTTGTGGGGAATACACAGGAGATTGTCGGCGGAGGAGCGTAAGTGGCGAGTAGGTAAATACCGCCTTAATTTAGAAGAAATAAAGGCGGGTGCCCGATTATGGAGAGCTTTGAAGATGGTGCAACCCAGTTTAAAGGTGCACCGTTTGGCCACTGGAAGCCAGTGGAGGCTTCTCAGCAGAGGTGAAACATGCTGGTGTTTGGGCTGGTGGAACACCAAACGGGCAGCCTGATTCTGAATCATTTGAAGTCTATGGAGCTGGTAGCCCGGAATCCCCACGTATAAGATATTTGCAAAGTCAACCCTGGAAATGACTAAAGCCAAGATGTCTAAGATGAGTGCCTCTCTGGTGAGAAATCGACAGATCTTGCGGATCCTAGGCAGATGGAAGAAGCAGGATGATGTTACAGCCGAGATCTGCGGTTTCATAGATAGGTCACCAGAGATGACAACTCCGAGGCTTTTCACAGAGCTGACAGGGCTAGGAGGGGCGCCAAGAGAGGAGGGCCAATAATTGTTATCCCACGGATTGGTCGGTCCACCCACCAGAACGAGTTCCGTTTTGCATGGGTTTAACTTGAGCTGGCTGTGGGCCATCCAATCGGAGATATACAATATGGTTGATTGAAAATTGGTGCGAGAGGAGGGAAGGGTGTCCAAAGGAAAAATCAGCTGCAGATCATCTGCATAATTATAGATAGTGGCAGGGGAGTGACGAAGAGAGACCATAAGGGGTTGCATATATAAATTAAAAAGAAGTGGGGACAGAGCCGACCCCTGAGGGACACCACAAGAGAGGGAAGAAGGAGAAGCAGAAAAGATAGAAAGGTGGACAGCTTGCGAGCGGCCGTCAAGAAAGGATCGGACCCAATCAAGAGCAACGCCCTGAATGCCGGCATTTGTGACATGGTCGATCAATATAGTGTGATCGACCGTGTCAAAAGCCGCCGACAAATCCAGCAGGACGAGGGCTTGAGAGATGTTATTGTCCGCTCCTGTTCTTAAGGTGCCCATGACTACCGCAATAACCGCCTCGGTGGAGTGGAGGGGGCGGAAGCCGGCCTGTAGGGGGTCCAGAAAAGAAGAGCTCTCAATGAAAGTACTCAGACACCGTGTTACATAAGTCTCTAAGATCTTTCCCAAATAGGGGAGAAGAGAGATGGGTCTGAAGTTACTCAAGACTGAGGGGTCTGCATTTGCCTTTTTTAGGATGGGTAGCACTACAGCCCGCTTGAAGGAATCTGCAACTACTCCAGTGGCTAAACAGGTGTTAAGAAGAGCCAAAGCAGGGTCAGGGCAAGTCAGGAAAATTTCTTTAAGGATGTGAGGAGGGCAACAGTCGTTGGGAGAACCGGAACTGACTTTGTGCAAGAGGCTGTGAAACTCAGTGATGGAGATGGGGGGGAAAGTATTGGATTGCTGGGAATTTGCGGGGGGGTAGTGAAAATGAATGGGGCGAGGAGGGAGAGGGAATGTTATTTTTAATCATGGAAATTTTGTCCTGGAAAAAGGCATTGAGCTCATCACACAGAGCTTGAGTAGGGATGGAAGGGAGAGTGACGCGATCAGGGAGGGAAAGCTCATTAACAATCGCAAAGATGTCTTTTGCTTTGGAAGCCGACTCCAAGATTTTGCAGGAGAAGTATGATGATTTTGCCTCTAGAATAGAAGATTTGTATTTTTTCAATAAGATCGTAAATTCAATTTTAAGCAGAGGATCATACTTGTGGCGCCAGCGGCGTTCGGCTTGGCGAAGAGCCAGTTTGTCCAGTCTTAACTGGACAGTAAACCATCGCTGGGCGTCATGAGGGCGCATAGCTTTTATAGTTTTTAAGGGTGCTACAGCGTTAGCGGCCGCCATCAGCCATTGCTCCAGGGTAGAGGCTTGGTGAGAGGCTGAATCAGAAAGCGGAGGGACAGAAGCTGCCAAAAGGGAGTGTAGTTCAGTCAGATTGGCATTCTTCCAGTTGCGAGCTGAGATGTTGGTAAGGGGGGGGCGACGATGGGGTGTGGAGAGGTCAACTGAGAAAGAAATAAAGTAATGGTCTGACCAAGAGCAGGGGGTTACCAGTGGGGGCGAGAGATCTAAGTTAGCCGACTAGACCTGATCTAGTATGTGGCCCTTACAGTGAGTAGGCGTGGAGATCAATTGTCGACAATTCATGCTGGTTAGAGTTTCTGAGAACTGTTCAGACAGTCTACTTTCCCGAGGGTCGGTGGGCCAATAATTAAAATCACCTAAAATGATGACTTTAGCATGATTAATAAGAATCTGGGAGACAAGATCCCCAACTTGCTGTGGGAAAGAGGGCATGTAAATAGGGGGCCTGTACATGAGAACACAGATAAGGGAAGACCTGGTCGAACAAAGTTGGATGACAAGGGTTTGAGTGTTGGGGATAGGAGTGCAGTCCAAGGTGGAAAAAATATACTCTTTACGAATAATGGCTGCCACTCCGCCACCCGCCTGCCCGCCTATACGATTAACTTGTATGATATAGTAGCCATTGGGAATGGCGGCCAAAATATCAGGTACAGAGTCGTCCTTTAGGATCCCCAGAATGTAGGTAAACAACATAACACAAATTTGGCATGGATAGCTTATTTTAGAAAAAGTTATGGAGGCCTAAGCATGAACAATTCCAAAATAGCCAAAATTAGGCTTTGCGCTTGGTGGACAGAGTGCCAGAGGCCTAGCAGCGAACAGGTTAATTGAGGTCAGACTGTTGTTCCAAATACCCATACGCTCCATTGTCCTGACAAGATTACAACATTCCAGTTTGTCAGCTGCCTTCTAAGGGATTCCTGCCCAATTTGGGAATGACTGATATTTTGGCCCTAACAAATTCATCCCATTAGCATCTTTGATCCAGGACCTCCATATGGATGGATTCAAGCAAGGGGACTATCAAGTTTTTGGTTATTTTAAAGAATTCAATTGGAAAGCCATCCTCCCCTGGTGCTTTGCTGGTGGCAATATCAATTCCGTTGCCTATTCTTCCTCTGTAATTTCCCTCTCCAGTATATTGGCCTGTTCTTCAGTCAAAAAGGCAGACTCTGCATCTAATTTGGGGGGAACATCTGAAGTATAAAGGGTCTCATAATACTACTGTAACTCCACTGGAATATCCATCTGGTATGTGAGCAGGTCTCATTGAGAATTGAGCAGAGATCGATCTTTCCAATTCAATCTGACGCAAGTGGAAAGCCAATATTCTACTTGCATTTTCATCCCACTCATAGTGACTTTGGCAAAGAAGGAATTAAGATTCCTCTGCTGCTGATGTATGCAAATCATTGAGTTCGATCTGGCTTTGAGTAGGGATTTTACGGTGGTAGAGGTCTGGGTGTCTTAGTAGGACAGTGTAAGAGTATGGACCATACTTTCTATATCAAGTTTTGCAGTGTTTCCATCCATAGGAGGCCATTGATGCATGCTTTGTCTTACCCCCAGGGAGTCTGTGCTGAATCTTCCAGGTATTATTCCAGGGTCGAGCAGAGGCAAGCTTTATCTTGGGGATTCCTAAGGTGTGAATTGTTCATAGGCCATCGTCCCTTGGGTGGTCTGATCATGTATATATTTTGAAGTGGACATTTATTAGGTTGTGGTCAGAGATCTAGCTTGGTGTTGTGGCAGATTTATTGTGCTAAATGTTAAGCCAATGATGATGTGACAAGAAAATAGTTCATCCTAGTGCGGAAATTGTATGGGCATGTAGTGAATATGTAGTCCCATTCATTGGGGTTTTGAAGACGCCAGGGTTCCATTAATGTGTGATCATAAACCAAGTCCATGAAAGCATGCCTATCCCAGTCATGATGAATGTCGGAGGCCCCTGATCTATTCAGTAGGGGTCAATTGTAATGTTCCAGTCACCTCCCAATAGGAGAACAGGGATCTGTGTATCCGGGAGAGGAAGATTGTCTTGTGGCCGGTGATGGCATAAATGGACCTCACCACCAGGACACTACCTTGCACCTTGAGTTTACCAAAAAACATATCTCCCCTTTGGGTCTTCCCATGCACACAAGATCTTACACAGAAATGTTTATGAAGAAGTATTGCCACTCCATTTTTACAGGTGATGAATTAACTGCAGTGTGAGGAGACCGTGGAGGAAATAGGCACATACCCGTTGGTCGCGAGGTCCTGCAATTGCACACCACGACGACTCCTCCTATAGGAAAAGAAATTTAAAAGAAATAACGCCTAAGAGACGCAGACAGGAGAAATAGAAAAGAGACTCACTCTATCACCACATTAAGAAGAAGATGAAGTAAATGGATGGAAGTAAGACAAAGGAGTAGAAACAGAGGAGGAAGAGAACAGAAGGAGCAGGCACGCTGGACCAGAGGCAGGAATTCCAGAGCCCTGGTGGTGTCAGGGGAATGCCAACAGACAAGAAAACAGCTTGAAGGAGACTGACAGTGGGAGCTTTGCTAATCAGCCGATGTGCCTGGGGTGACTGGCGTTTATGGGCAAAATGGGTGTTGCCCTGCCACCATCAAGGAAGAGGCAAGAACAGGGAAAATAAACACGGAGCAGCTCAAAAGGCAGTGTGCTGAATCTCCTGGATGAACTCTAGTGTACTTTGCAGATGTCGTGGCCCGCCAGCACCATCTGGGCAAAGTTTTCTTTGACCTGCAGGCACAAGCTACAGCAGTGATATCACATGAGAGGGAGTGCTGAATTAGAATGCCATGAATCTGGTTGCTTTTTGGGCACATGAACAGTGGCACTGGGAGGAGTTACAAAATCCATGTACTTCAATGGCTGGGGGTGGGGCAGGCCGATGAGGACAAAGAGGGAGCGGGTGGCAACAATTTGTTGATTTTCACAGAGGGGCAGGCTGTAGGAGGGGTGCATGGGGGCTGCGCTCCTGGCAGTAACATGTGTTCAGTACTGTATTTGTTTTCACTTTGAAAAAAATATCATGGAGCTGAGCACACAGAGTATACTTTATCTCGACTGTAGATGCCCAAGAGAAGGAAGGAACCAACTGCAAACAATTTCACTAGTGGACTAAGAGGTAAGTGTGCAGTTAAGCCTCTTCATCATGGACATCTTCACCCCCTTCCTTGTTTAGCAGCTAGGAGTGGAATTCTTGATGGGCCTTTTCTGACTGCAGCTTGACAGACAAATGCTCATAATGAACTTGGGAGGGTGTGTGAGTGAAAAGAAGGATGGGTGGGTGAAATTCGAACCAAGGATTACATCTCACCACTTTTTAAGGTCACCAGCTGCCACTGCGTTGTGCCTCCCAAGACTAAAGGGTTTTGCAGAGGCACTCGTCTCGAGCCGCGTTGCTCACTCAGGTGTTCAGCAATATATGGGAATGGAGTAGTTCTGCTACAAAAGAGGGTGGTAGGGAATAAGGTAGTTAATGGTTGTGTCTTTATAGTTTTCTTTTGAGTAGATATGCTTTTTGGGAGGGATGTTCCATTGTT
The DNA here is from genome assembly GCF_964261635.1 of Lissotriton helveticus. Lineage (NCBI taxonomy): Eukaryota > Metazoa > Chordata > Amphibia > Caudata > Salamandridae > Lissotriton > Lissotriton helveticus. The sequence goes on from NC_136073.1 coordinate 169,513,151, forward strand.
TCTTTGGGTACTGGACTGAAGGAAACTCCCAGAAGTATGTCATAGAAAGTCTAAGTCACCTACTTAGGATCTCCAAAGGCACTGAATATAAGAGAATAGCAGAGTAACTCAGAAGAGCAAGTCTCCCCTTGGAAGTTAATGATTCACAATCCTTGTCTCACTTGTTATGAGAACCACTTCCATTAAGGTATTAAGAACAGAGAGGGAATGATATACTAAAAGGAAGAATAGGAGAAGACAAAGGAAAGAAAGACAGTTGAAAGCAAAGGATAGGGATAATAGAGGAAAGGTAAAGGAAATAAACTTACCTGAAAGTGTCTCTTTTCTGGAGGACTCGGTTTACCTGTGTGACTGAGGTGGAACTGGAAAGAAAGAAGAAGAATTACTTTTAATTGAGAAACACAAGAGATTAGAACAGAAAAGAGACTACAATTGAAACAGTATCTAAACATATTACAAGAGACAATGTTTCAGCAATAAAGAGAAAAAGCAACCCAAACTCAGTTGCCTAATCTGTTGTTTCTACAAAGCCTCCATTATCACATGCACCTTCCTCAATTGTACGTCTTACATTAATGATGTGACCCACCCGCTTTCTGTGGAGCTGCTCACCTTCTTCCAAGTTGAGGGGAGTCTCTTGCAAGAGGACAAAAACAGGCATCTGATGCCCCAGAAATTTTAGTTTTTCCCAGTTCTTGACATAATGTGTTAGACCACTGACATCCAACAAAGTGACATGCATCGCTGATTGAAGGAATTAAGTAATTTCTGTAGAGCACTGCTACTCCAATGAGTGTCCTGGCACGTTTACTAGGCTTCCCTATGAGCATGGACTGAAAAGTATGTCCCAAATTCATCATCATTATGCTCTGAATAAGGATGTTTTGAGTTATTTTTTAACGTTTTCCTCAATCTGGGGAAACGTTTGGTGGTTGGATGGGGGAGGGATATATTCATGGTGTGAGTTGGTGAGAGTGATACTGGCAAGCATCTCACAAAGTATAGTGAGCAGTCCACGGAGAGCAGACAGGAATCCCTTTATGTGGGATGGAGAAATTATCTCTGGTGAGTTCTGCAAAAGATTAGGTTACCACCAGGAAGGACAAGCGTACCGCCTATTACGTTGTAAGGGGTTCTCTGGGAGTGCATGTCTCACAGTTTCCAGGGGTAGGGGGCGGTTAGGGGGCTCTGGGGAATAAATGAAAGGGACTAGGAAAGAAGAGGGGAAAGCAGAAAATGGAGGATTGCCCTAAGGGAGGGACATTACCAACTACCTCATCTCAGGAAGTCCAGTAACTCTCAGCTCTGTAAGCCTGAAGTTTGGGTCGGCTGCCTAACCCGCATTATTATGGGCACTGCACCTAAAGAAAACAATAACTATAACAAGCTGGTATGAAGTAATATTAATATGAGATGCTGAAATGCGCCCCATCTATAGCACAATATGAATTACTGGGGTTTACTCAGATGGATCTGGAGGGTCCGTCACTGGAGTCCAAGAAAAGGGGTATGACACAAGAAGAAGATTAAGGGTGATATGCCAGTTTGAGAGATTACCATATAAGATAGAGGGACTCATGTCTCAAGGTACCAACATACTGGAGAGGGTGACTGAGAGAGGAAGTACTTGATTAACAAGTTTGACAATGTAAGCCATTTTCTGGCAGTTTGATAGGCACACAAAGTGAGGCAAAGATGGGCGGAGTCCAGGCACGCTAAGCATCAGGGGGCAGAAAAGAATATGCTGCAGGAGAAGCAATATTATCCTCTACCATCGTCTCAAGTCTTAGGAGATAACCTGGACTTATCTCTTTGCTGTCGTGTTTTTCAGGAGCAGTGCTTCTTGTTGTCCGCCTACTTCTGTGTCACCTTTTCCCAGCATAGATACTTCCCTTGCCCCCCATCATCCTCCTGGTGTCTAAAGTCCGAAGCCGGTGTAGGCACTGTCAATGAGGTGGGCCCTACAGCCATCTGTGTGCCCTCAATATCATCCCAAAAAGATTTTAAGTCCTCTGGCTCCCCATTTTCTGTTGTGCAGCTGTCGATCATAACATTCACTGTCACTGGTTCCAGTAGTCCAAATTTGATGTCCTTGTGACCCAGCTGAGGGTGAAGTACTAGGAACTGTTTCCTTTTGGTATTAGTTTCTAGCGAGAAGTCAGCCACAAAGAGTACTTGGTGGTCGCCAGACTACTAAGGCACGTGTCTCTTTCAAGTGGAGATAATGTGTCTAGCCTGTTGGCTAGAATGAGGTAGATCAGAATGTGTCGAGGGCAGACAACGGAGAGTTCGAGCTGGAACCTACAAAGGTAGGCATGGTAGAATTCCAAGGGGGGGATCAAAAGGTACCTGGAGTGTCACAGGGATAAACATGATAAGGAAGGCTACCAAGTTCTCATTCTCAGCATGTTCTGGTGTACCTGAAAGACACACATTGTATTTACACCTGCGGTCTTCAAGATCATTAATGATTCTGCACGGGAGCCACAGCTCAGTATCCCAATCTAACTTCTAACCTAGATGGGCTTTGGTCTTCGAAAGTGTCTGTTCTGCTGATGTAAGTTGTGCCTTACAAGCTGTAACCTCTCCCCTGAGGGATTGCACTACTGCAGTTGTGGCATCCACTGCTGAATTCAAGGCACAAATGGATACCTTAATGTCTGTCAGTTCTTTCAACAGGGTAGTAGTCTAGTATGATTAGGGCAGGCAAATACCCAGTTCCAATTCAGGAGAAGCATTAACATCATGAGACCCCTTTAAGTACCAAGAGGCACTGACCAATCGATAAAGTCACCAGGTCTTCCTCATGCCAATGCTAGCCTAGGGTCTTCATCGGTACACCTGATAAGGAGATTGCCCACTGACAGGATGCTTTGAACAGCAGGGTGTCAAAGGTGAATCTGGGGTCCCTCGTCACCTCCCCAGCCCATTTCGCCTGCCTTGGTGTCCGGGTCACAGACAGGGGTGGAGTCCAATCGCGTGGAGGTCTGAATGCAGACAGTTGGGCTGTCGCGCCCCAAGCATTATGAAAAGGCACCACCCAGAGGGGATGTCAGATGGGCCCCAGGACAGGGGTGGCAATGCCATGTCACCAGCTCATCTTGTGCTGGCCTGGGTTAGAGCACAGATAGGCCTGCCTCCTGCAAATGCCCCCTTCCCACACTACATTTCCTCACGATGGGAAGGTTTGGCACACTGTTTTCGGTGCTCTAGGTATCAGGTGAGGGGCTCCTCACTGCTGAAAGGAGAAAGCAGCAACCCTCCGCTCCCCATCCGACTTGCTTGGGCAGAGGCCTATACAGTGGATGGCAGGGCCAGTGTGTCACATCTCAGGAAGCACAGGAGCAACCCTGCTGGTTTCACACCTCACACACTTCATGGGGGCTGACTGACAGCAGCAGATCAGCAACGTCTGGGGCTGGGAGCATCGCGGGAGCTATCCTAGGGTACAGCCATGCTCTACTGCGTCAAGCCCTGCCTCCATACTGCATCATTTCTAAAATCTTGCAGTTCATCATTTCTAAAATACGTGGTGGGACCCAATGATTTAATTTCAAATTTACCATGTCTGAGTAACCTTGGTGCCACCTCATGCCTCTTCAGTCTACCACCAGAAATTTTCTGGCCCTTTAACTCACCCTTGCAGGTTATTTTTCATCCCTGCCTTTTCCCTTTGTCACTGTATTTTAGATTTGCAGAGTCAGCGTGCATGCGCCTCTCGGAGAGACATTTAGTAGCTGCTTTGGGAAGTGCTCCCAAAGCCGTCACCAACTTGCGAGAACACGCACAATTAGTGGGGTGCCCACCCATGCACGTCTGTGTTAGAGCAGCTTAAATGTCGTACTCCTGTGAGCACAAGTTTAACCATGTATTTGGTTAAGTGCAGAATGAGAGTTGTATCCCTGTGAATACAGGTTGAACGGTGCACCTTGTGAGTGTAGTGTGTTGCACATTAAAGCCAGACCTGTTGGCATTGCAAATTCTTGTTTTAATGTATTTTTGCAATGGGCCATCATTTGTGTGTGCAAACATATGCACTCTAACTTTAGATGGCAACACTTATACTTAAAAAAAAAACACTTTTAATGCCGATTTTGTATTTCTTTGCAAAAAACAGACAGACTTTGACAATGTTCATTTTCGAATTTGCTATGAATTCAATCCGTATGTCAGGAATTAACCTCCTTTATACGAGGGCCAGAGTTTTGTAGTGGGTGATACCCATATGCCATGAGTGGTCCCTTATGCCAAGTATTACATACAATGCAATTGGTGTTCCTATGTTTCATAAAGTGGTGAGCATGCTTTTTGCGATCTCTCTCATACCAATAATTCTCTCCAATATATCAGTGCCAGCTTTTTTCCATGGGTGACCCCAACCACACAACCACACACACGAACACACACAACCACTCACACAACCACACACACACAACCACACACACAACCACACACACACAACCACACACACAACCACACACACAAGCACACAACCACACACACACAACCACCCAACCACACAACTACACACACAACCACACACACAACCACACCCATACAACCACAAACAGAACACAAGCAACTACAACCACATACACACCACACACACCCAACCACACCCACACATACAACCACACACACAACCACACACACACACACAACCACACACACACCACAACCACACACACAGACACACAACCACAGAGCCACACACAACCACACACAAAACCACTCATTCAACCGCACACACACACAAATACACATACAACCACATACAACCACACACACACAACCACACACACAAACACACACACTCATACATACACAGCCACACACAGAACCACACATTCAACCACACTCACACAACCACAGACACAAACACAACCACACACACAACCACAACCGCACACACACAACCACACACACACAACCACACACATGCAACTACACACATGCAACCACACACACAATCACACACACAACCACACACACACAAACACACACACACAGCCACCCACACAACCACACCCACACACACAACAGCAAACGCAACCACAACCACACACACAATCACACACAACCACACACACACCCACACCTTCACCCACAACCCCCCACACACACAACCACACCCACACACACAACCACACACACAACCACACCTGCTCACACAACTACACCCACACACACAACCACACATACAACCACACACACAACCACACGCACAACCACACACACAACCACACCAAGCATTGGCATAGCCAATAGGTCTCGCCTATGGGACCTTATAAGTGTTTAGCCACGCAACAGTTGATGTGGTAGTACCAACGATATTTTGCATAATTAAATACTTAGAAGGTCCCAAAAGCGAGACCTATTGGCTGTGCCAATGCTTGTCTCTCTCTTGTTCTGGGTGTCGGTGTGTTTGTAATCCCCGCTATAAAATGTATTTGTGCTGTCTGACGCGGTAATATAGACTCTGACCAACAAATTGACTTAGATAAAGTGTTTTTTTCACAAACAGATATGTTATTCTGTGACAGAAGTGCAGAATCTTCATGCTCGATGAAATGATTTATTAATTTGCACAGAAATAATCAGTTTGGTGGTCGAACTGAACGATTTTCGCAGTGGGTTCTTCAGTAGCCCAGTCATTATAAAGGAGCAAAGAGGTGAAGTTAGCTGTATCTAAACTGAAAATTCTTTATTAGCATTTTCTGTTTGTTTCAGTTTTATAAAGCAAATTATAAAATGTTTCTTCTGCCAAGTACCAGCTCAGCAGAGAGTTCATTAGAACAAGTCAGTTGAAGTGTACACCAACCATGCATGGGGAATTTCAGCCACAAATATTCTGATAACCTTAAGCCAGGTCCTGAACTTACCATATTTTAAAACCAAATTGTCATTACCCCAAAGTGGTGCCTTTCGTAACACTACAGCAAGTCATAATGGTTTCTCCATGGATCCCAATTACGTTTTGGAAGACAGTTCCTACTCAGATTAAATTGCCTCTTGGCCTACATATACCAGTCTATTTTGTTAATCCCTACTCTTAAATTGGGTCCTACTCCACTACTCCATTTCTAGCCTTGTTTTGGCACATCAAAGCTAAATCTATGTCCTAACCAGCTTACCTTAGTTAGGTGTGATTTTATGTTCCCATATAACTAAAAGCATGGCCTTGGGAATAAGTTGAGATTCTGTTCACAGTGTTTTTTGTATTTGTCCTTCCATTTTTCCTGAGAATGCCTATAATTTGGGGCAATGCTAGAATATAGGCCAAAGGGTACAATTAAACTGCATCCTTCTAATCATGCATGCAAGTTTGGTCCATCACATTTCTGGATTTCTGCCCACGCAAGATCATCTAAAGAGTAATAAAGAGTGTTATGTTGGACCAGTGTAAAACAAGATCTCCTTCAGAATTCCAATGCTTCTTTCCGTTTTGTAACACTATGTCTCCTCACAAGGTTTTTCCATCTTTTTCTTAACCAGTCTAGTGCAATAGTTGTATTATTTAGAGATTTCTGATTTACTTATTTTCGTAACTGTTGCCAGCTACTTGTAGTCAAATCTTAATGACCTAACGGACTGATAAGGCTGAATGATGGATCTGATGAACGGTGGACCTTTACCTAGCAAGGCTTTGTGGCTACTACACGACGCCTTAAATTGGATTCTTCCTTGAATTAGGAGCCAGTGGAGTGAAGCAAGAGCAGGTTTGGCTAAAGTGCGTTTGGAAGTGTTTGTAATCGGACGTGCCACACAATTTTGCACGATTTGCAGCTTTTTGATGGTAGAAAGTGGAGCTCCTAACTAAGTATATAGCATTTGCATAGTCCAGGTTAGACAAAATCAATGCCTGGACCAGCACTCTACTAGCAGAAAAAGGAAGCATGGAGAGGGTCATTCTTAGCATTCTTAAGATCCCGTAACAGCAGGCTGCCACCATGAATTCTACATGTTTATGTCTAAAAGGGCTTTTTTAAATGACTTATGAATCCATTGCATTATGTAATTTTACCTTTCAAAAATTGTACTGCAATGGTCTAAAGTAACTCAGCAATTATTTAATAAACTTAAACTTAAAACCCTCATCCCAAACCAAGGTAGTTACTACCCTCTGGTCTGTCAAATAATTCACCTGGGACCTGGAGGGATATTTTTGCAAAGCATACTGGAATTTTGGGAACATCAACATTTTAGTGCAGCTCTCCCCACAGCCGACAACAGCTACATTCTCCAATTACGAATATAATATCTAAACTAAAATACTGTGCTTTATGCACATTATTATACATGCAATTAGTCTTGTCCTTTGCCACACACATGTCCAAATATTGAGCTGCGATTTTAAAGCCATAGAATAAACCAAAGACAATGAAGATAACTAGCTTTCCGACTAATGAATGGTCAAGGTCTGTTACATATATAAGTACCCTGCTGGTACATAAGGGGACTTTATCATCTAGCAGATGGTCCTCATAAAACCCTTATCCCAGCATATCTCCTTATCTAACAGGCTCATTTACCCAGCACCAGTGCAAAGAGCAGGTGTGGTGGGGGCAAGGGACATTTCAAACTTGTGCACAAACTTTGGCTAAAGCACCACATTGCTCTTAAACCTAGCTAATCGGTCCAAATACAACAATCAGGTCCATGTTCCCTGAGATAAACATCAGACTAAAGTCCATTTTCTGATTACTTTAAACGAGAATGGCCACTCCACTGAATGAAAAGCCTTCTCAGCATCTTGGGATCTAAGGACTACTGGATCGAATATCTTAGTTGCATAGTTTATGCAACAGTGAAAACGTCAAAGATTCCGTCTCGTTGACCCACTGGGCTGAAAACCAGACTCGTCCAATGTACTTGTTTTTCTATCACCACAATCAAGTGGTCAGCCAGGAAAGTAACCAATATCTTTGTTCCAGCAGTCAGTAATGTGATAAGACTGTATCGGAATCATGTATCAATGCTTTTGTTGCTATGCCCAAGTCCTCTGACATGTGGCATGCTACCATCCATGATATATAAAGAAAATCCACTGGAAAGCCATTTAACCTAGCATCTTTCCACTTTTGAATTGAGGGACAGTGTCCACTATCTCATCTTCAGACAGCTGCAGGCCTAGTCTTACCCTTTGAACATGATCCCCTGCCAGAATGGGGAGATTTCGTAAGAATCGCAGTGCCTTGTCACCTATTACCGCAATTCAGGTGTTAAAAAAGGGTCTCAAATACTCAGCAAAGACGTGAGGGACCTCCATGCAACCCCTAACCACCTCATTATTTCTTCCTCCAAGCTATTGATGTATCTGTTGAGATTTAGCTACCTAGGCTAGCAGTAATCAACATCATGAAGTCATCTCATAGTGCTTGCACTATTGCAACACTTTCTTTTAACTCCTGCCATTCCTCCTCTTCAGCCACATTAGAATATCCTTTTTTGCTGTTTCTCCTTTCCTCTTACTTTGGACCTGAATTAGATCTTGGCGGACCGAATACCCATGACGGATAGCCCGTCTGCCAAAATATAAATCCCGTAGGACAAGATATCTGTCACTGTTGTGACAAAGTAACCCATCCGCCAAGATTTATATCAGACCCTTTGACCTCATAGGTTTCCGTAGCATCACTATTGAGAGTACTGACCTCATGGTATCTTTAAATCAATGATCCCTTTGAGCCAATAGATCCTTTAGCATTTCCCATTGCTTAGTTTCCACACATCTAACAGTCACCCCTTATGCCTTCCTCCCCTGCAGATATTCTAAAGTTGCTTTTAACAGAGAATCATCTGAAACACACTCTAAATCTCTGCGTCATTGATGCCAATCAATAACCGAGTTTAGAAAAGGAACTTTGCACTCCTTCGCAGCAAGAGAAGTGCCCTGCATCCTCATTGGATGTTTTCCAGATATCTACTGGGCTTACCTTTTTGAGAAAGCTTTTCAGTTTGTATAAGAAATCAGGACCTATTTGCAGAGTCCACCCACTTTTTACTCCCACTTTGACTAGTAGGCACTGATTTTCTGACTCTGATTGTGTCAAAGTCTCTTCTACCCAGACCCAGGGCCTGTGTTCTGATTAAAAGTACACATTGAGGTATAATTACGTCCCTAATATATAATAAGGCAAGGGGGATTCAAACTACATATAAGTCCTCGTGTATAATAGGACAGGGAGGTTTAGAGGCCCAGTAGATTTCCTGAACTAGAGCGTCACCCTGTGTTACCTGCTGTCCTTTTAAAAGCCACCCCTGCAGGGTGCTTTTACATTTTAATTATATGCAAATTTGATTTTGTAATTAAAGGTACTTCCAAAGTCTCAAACTACCCTATTTTTACATATAAGTCACCCCTAAAGTCTCCTTTAGGTTCCCCAGTGGGTAGGGTGCCTTATAACTATAATCAGGCCTCGGTGAGGGAAAAACTGCCATTCCATTTTTCCCCACAGGCTCACATTGAGATGTTTTATTTAAGTATAAACATTGACAGGAGCCATCTAAAAATATACTTCAAGGTATCTAATTAATAGCTAAGATACATCCAACAACTTGCCACTGGTAGATTTATAATAATTATTACAGAAAATATGTTATTAAACTTTCTTTTCTGTGAGCCAAAATCCAGTTTTCCAGCTGCGCTCTCCTGATTGGCCAGCCTTTCACAGGATGAGCCAGAGCTGCTTCATGAGGTGTTAAGTGTCCTGTTAGAGTAGACAATGGATTTCTTGTAGGTCGAAAACTTTAGCTGCAGACGCCGACAGGCAGGTACAGGATAGGGGAGCCAAACCTGTCCTCAAAGAAAGAATGATAGTTTGGGACCAGCACAAGCTGACCCAAACATCCTGTACACCCAGTCACACAGGAGCCTCAGTAATTAGACTAGTCAGTGGGTTGGAAGGGGTGTATTAGTGAAACTTAGAGACACCAGTGGGTTGGCTTAGCCAGATCTAACCCTAACTGAGAGACTTTCTCCATGTTGGATTTTCGGAGAATGGTGCTTTCTGGGACAGGAATATGCCACACTTTGGAGGAAGTGGTCATATACCTGGGTGGCATCATGCATCCCACTGGTCAGGGGTGCCCCACCCCCCGCTTGATGCCCAGAAACTGTAAATAAATATGAAAGAGCTGCATTGCAACTCAGATCTGGTGCCTGAAACTACAAGGAGAAGAAGCACTGCACTGCTGGAAACCTGGCCTGCACCCCAACGAATTGCATTCTGAAGTACTGCACCTGCTGCACATCAGGAACTACAGTCCTAAAGAATTTGCCTTACTTCAAGAAGGATTAAGGAGTTGACCACTGCCTTTTCTACTCCCTGGTCTGTAACCCTGTTCCGGATGCCTGCAGGATTATTTTGGGAGGGATTTGATGGACCTTAGAGAAATCCTTTCCATTGCAGCTCTGTTGGGCCAGGTTTTAGCTGTGCTTTCCTGTACAGTGACAATTATTGGTTCAACTAAGCCCCGGGGAACACAGTTTTTGATGCTTAGCCAGTTCTCAGTGTTTGCAATCATTAGCCTTTGTGATTGTAGGAGAGAAATTCGCACCACACAAATAGATGTTGAATTTTAATTCTGAAAACCCATGGAGAAGGGCACGTTGAAAAGCATTGTCAAAAAAGAGACACCCAGGGGGCACTGCACTGACCTGGGAACAGGCTTGCACCACAATCATTCATGGACACTTAGATTGTCTCCGATGAAGGATGGAGGTAAAAAACAATAAATGATTAGGTGATGGCCAGTGTTGTTTTACTGAATCTGGCCAGCAGATTAGGATTTTTCCAGATACCTAATGCTACCAACAGATCAAGCAATGTTTTCTACTGTAAGCAAGGTATCACAGACTGATAATCAGACCATTTCAGTTTGTGAAGTTAACAGTTGCCTGGAAAGAGGGAGTCAACTATATGCGCTGGTCTGGACAGGCTTGTATCTGGATGATCAAACCTCTCTGATTTAGGAAATGTGGGAAGTTGGCCTCGTATATGATGTCCACTAATTAAAGTGGGCACCTTGCACCAGTTCAGACAACACTTATGGTGATTTAAGAGGTCTCAAATGACCTTAGAAAGCTGTGGAGAGCAGCCTTCAGGCTTAGTCTTGAAGCAGTGTAAAGCAGCTTGTTTTACCAGAATGCAATCTTATAGTATAGATTTAATGAAAACAGAACCCCAAAGTAGTTATGAAAAAGATGTATTTATTACATAACACTATCTAGTACATTACAGTATCTCCCTCACAGAAATAGACACAAAGCACACAATACTTAAGCAAAGAAATTACAGTAAATAGCACTAATACACAGTGGGCCTGGGGGGAGGGACTAAACCATAGACGAAAAAAGTGGTATAAGAATCACGACTCGAGTCAGGACAATGTCGAGAGGACATAGAATTGCTGGGACCCCAAGGATCCACCCAAGGTGAGTAGATAGGGACCCCACAGAGTGACTGTGCAGTGTGTGAACACGACCGCGTGCTCCGTACAAGTCTATGTGCAAGTCACGGTTGGATTTTTGAAGATTAGGGACCCTTCCCAGTGTACTTCGAGGAAACCCAGTGTAAGACAGAAGTTTAACGAGCCACCCCAACCGTGGATACCGAAGTACCCAAGTTACCTAACACAGCGAAGCCGGGTGAATAGGTGTGAAGTGGCATTGGACACCGCCGTTGAACCCAATGAAGCACTTCGAAGAAGAGCCGCTGCTGGAAGAGGAGAAAGTGCCCGTTGGGATCCAAATGTAGATTCTTGTCAAAGAGTATCTGAAAGCAGAGGGTACAGAGTCTGGGTCACTTGAGAGTGACCAGGGACTCGGTAGACGAATGCCCACCAATGTTGGGTGCTTCAGGATAGTTGACTGTGACCTTGACTCTGCAGCTGCGGAGACCAGGAGGCATTGAGGACAACCAGAAGCCGTATGCGAGCTGTCCCACAAAAGATGTCGAGTGCTGAGGTGTCGTGTGCGGCGGGAGCACCAACAAGCCTTGGCCAAGCAACCCATGCAGGAAGTCAATGAAGTGTACGGTTTGGACCAGCAAGGTGCAGGGGACTCACTACAAGCAGGAGAGTCAGGGCAAGCCCATAGCAATCAGGGAGCTCAAGAAAAACAAGAATGACCCTCAGTTGGACCCACAGACCGGAGGTCCAGGAGTCGCAAGAGGACCTCAAGCAGCTTCACAAAACAACTGACCACAGAGCACACAGGTGGTTGAAGATCTGTGCAAGAAAAGTTCCCAGAGGTTGAGGCTACTTGGAGCCCAATACACCTGTCAGAGGATTGCCAACAAGCAAATGCACTTGAAAAAGTATACAGTGCACAGGGTTTCGGGTATTGCAGTCCACACAAGGCATACTGGCCTCAAACATGGTGAGAGGGCAGCTCGGACCTCGAGGGATGTAGAAACCCACCTCCTGTGTTGCTGAGCCTTTTGCTGAGCCTTTTGGAGTCTGTAGGAGCTTGGGATAAGTAGACCGGTCATCAGTGTTGTGGTGCCTATGAATGCTGGGGAGAGACTCCTTCACTCCAAGGGAGATTATCTTCAGGTGTCTTGGATACTGCACAGGTCCTGCACGGATCCTGTATGGTGCACATGCACAGACGTTGCAGCAAACTGAGAGGGAGACATAGTTAGGCCCAGACGAAGTCCAGCAAAGTCCAGAGTGCCCAGACGGTCAAAGTGCAGTGGTTTCAATTCTGAATCTTGTCCACAAAGAATCTAAAGTCCTACAGCCAGGTAAGCCCTTAAGTACCCACGGGAGAGGGTTGGAAAGATTCAGGGGACCCTCCCAGGGGAGAGTCAGGACATGGGGGAGGTTACTCCCATATCCTTCGTCCAGTTTTGTGCCAGAGCGGGAGCCAACAGATCCCAAGACTGGTTTGAACTGGACTATGCACAGGGACACCAAATGTGCTCCTCCTGCAGGTTTTCAGGCACTGGCAAGTGCACCCACCCAGCCCTAATACATTAAATCCTGACTGGGAGGTGGTCACACCTCCCTGTGACAGGATGCCTATTGTTCTGCCTTCCTCTTCTTGAGCTAGGCTCAGCGGCAGGAGGGCAGAAATGTGTCTCTGGTCGGCAACAACCAGTTTCTGCTGTCTGGAGGTAGAAGACTTGTACCGGGAACACCAGGGACCCACGAAGGACCTTCCTGGTGGGTGGAATCATACCGCCCACACCGGTTACTGGTGTAGGGGTATGATTCCAAGATGTTTGACACCAAACACGATAGGGTTGGTTGCAGCCGTTTTCGAGATGGTCATCCCGCTGTCACGTAATGCCATTCTAAATATAGTATATGGCTGCCTCACCGACAACCCAGGAGAATGGACTCCATAGGCTGCAGTGGGGTCCTGCTCATGCATGGGCACCCTCTCACTTAGAACCAAGCACCCTACCCTCAGGATTGTAAAGGCTTGTTATAGGGGTGACTTAAAGGTTTTAAGTGCAGGGACCCTTAGATATTGTAAACCTATATCTTAAGTAAGTGGTGCATGCACCGACTTACACAGCCTACAATGGCAGGCCTTTAGTTCCATTTTGATTGGTCTCTCAAGGGTGGCACAATACATGTTGCAGCCCATGGGAGACCTCTGGGGTACCTATGCCATGGGCACATGTGTACCATATACTATGGACTGACAAGGATGTATGATCCTACATCGCACACCAACACATCGCGCACCAACACAGCGCGGCGAATACATCGCAAAGGGCAACACTTCGCCCTCTGTTACATCGCACGCATTTACAACGGCAATGCATTCATTCCTATTGGCAAGGCTGAAACATCGCAGGCGCCTAGATCGCATGTCACGACAACACGTGCTTTTCCTTTTCGTTCTCCAAAGGTCAGAGGGGCATGTTCAAGGGGCAGTGAGAAGGTGTTTAAGGGTCTCAAAGGAAGCACTTTAAAGGGGCCGGGAGGGCACATGTTTTAGTGTCACGTTTTAAGTCGGGTATCCAAATTTGCAATTCAACTTAAAAAACAAACAAACGTATACATGGGGGATGATGCTAGCCACAGTCCGGATGGCGGCCTACTCTGAGGGCCCCAGACCAAGGATGGCACGTTCTGAGGAGCCGGGTGGGGGCTGCCTGGTGCACAGGCTGAGCCTTCACCACCCATGGACAACCTCGCCCGTCTTTCTGGAGCCGGCTGAGTGGATGAGGAGTGCACTTAGAGGAGCTCCTGTGTGGGGTAGACCAGGAACATGCAGTACAGAGGAAGAAAGTCTATTTGAACCTATGTATATGTGTTTATAACGTGTGAACATAGCCAGAAGCCACCAGAGGTCTGCAGAAAGGGGGGGGCAGCTGATGAAGGAAGTGGTGGCTCCTGTCACGTGTAACACCGGTGGGTGTGGCGGTGGGGCCCCGAAGATCTGAGTCTTCAGTTGATTTCTGAAGTGGAGGGGTGAGGACGCTGGGCAGACCTCCGTCAGGGGGCGCCCCGGACCCTGGGTCTGTAGCAGGAGGTGGTCGGGCCTGGCCCACACTTTCACTCCTCTGCCTCTTCTTGGAACTGTCCTCGTGCAAGCGGCGCAGAGTAGAAGAGGCCTTCAGCCAGACACCGGGTCTGGAGCAGGGCATGACTTGTTGAAACAGGCGATGTCCGAGGTGAAATGTGGCAGCGCCGGGACAGCCCCTGACATCCATCAGCTGTCGCCGGAAGCCATTTAGACTCAGACATTCGGAGCCGGAGAGGAGGGGGTGAAACACACAGACACAGGCTGGGGAGCGCAGGCCATCAATTTAAAAACATAAAACAAGCTTCCCCCTAATGGAACAATATACAATAATGAAACCGCATGACGAGCGTAGTCTATGACGTCATCACTCAAAGAATAAGGTGGAAGGCATCACATGCATGTCCGGCCTAGTTTATAATACTGAGGGTGATGGTATATGCTCATATAATAATCACAATACACCAGTCAAAAAATGAGCAAGAACGGACAGAAGGAAGGCTGTAAACAGCTGGAGTAATGGGACAATGGAGGACTGGAGTATTGGAGTAAGGGAGTAATGGGATAATGGAGTATCGGAGTACCTATGCCGCACTCCAGCGAGATCCCCTTCTAACCTTGCACCAATCTCCACGAGTGTTTCCTCCCCTTGTATTTCTTCTACCCTGTTGGCCACGGGGTCTCAGTACCTACTTCCCTTGCTGGTGAGGTGAGGGGACCACTCTGTTAGACGAAGGTAGTTCTGTAGTAGGGGATCTCTGTGTATAGTCATAATCTAGTGAATAGTCCCGCCCATGTGCGTGGACCCCGGAGCAATCAAAAATAATCTCTTAAATTGTCCTCAGTGCAGTCCTGCATAGACACTTAATAGAAAATCAAAGACAATAATGCAGCCTATACCTGTAAGGCTACACTGTCCAGTACTTCAACTAGAAATGCAAAGGATATTCCACCAACATCACATTAAAGACAGTCTGTTAAGTTTCACCCATAGATCACCGTCGAACGCCGAGTAGACCTCGACGGCGAGCGGCGGTGTCGCCTCGACGGCGAGCGCCGGTGCCTGGAACCATCACGACGTCGATGACTCCTCGACGTTGATGTCGTTCTCGATGTCAACATCGTCCGAGGTCTTCGACCTAGGGCCCTGGGTCGACGGGGAGCACACGGTGGTCAACCCTCTCGACGCCGACGAGGCCATCGACGTCGATGGAGAAATGTGCCGTTTTCTGGCCTTCTCTTGACTGGGGAGCCCCCAAGAGGCCGCAGCACGGGCACAGGACTCCGATCCAGCCCTCCCATGCCCAGACCCACCTTGATCTTGAAGTTTCCTCCGCTCCAGGCCTTGGAGCCGGATCTTCTCCCTCTCTCTCCTGGTCCTCTTGGAAAAGGGCTGACAGATCTCACAATCTTCAGGGACATGGGATGAAGGGAGACAGAGGATACACACTCTGTGGGCGTCCGATTTGACCTTCTTCTTGGCACACTCAGGGCATCTTTCGAACAATGCAGGCATTTTTGACAGAAAAAGTGGGAAAAACTGGCAAAAAACCCCAGCAATTGGAAGAAGTGGTTTGACGTCGAGTGAAACACTCTAAACACTTGAAAAGTGTCAAAAATTTAGAATGAAACCCAAAAAGGGAAAGCTCAATGCTCCAGGGTTTTGCTACCAGGAGCCGGAAAAAAGAACTGAAAGTAAAAGGAGTTTGCTGTGCATCATGGGATACAGAGGGTCTATGGAGAGTTCCTTAAAGGCATGGTATCCCTTTTCCAGACACATAATGGCAGCATATGGGAGCTTGTCTGTCCATCCCTTCCTCTCTCTCATTCCAAGGATTTTGTGAAGGGGAAACTTAACAGACTGTGTTTAATGTGATGTTGGCGGAATATCCTTTGCATTTCTAGTTGAAGTACTGGACAGTGTAGCCTTACAGGTATAGGCTGCATTATTGTCTTTGATTTTCTCTTCAGCGTCTATGCTTGACTGCACTGAGGACAATTTAAGAGATTATTTTTGATTGCTCCGGGGTCCACGCACATGGGCGGGACTATTCACTAGATTATGACTATAACAGAGATACCCCTACTACAGAACTGGAGTTACAGGTAAGAAACTACTCCTTCCTCCCCTTGTATTTCTTCTACCCTGTTGACCACGGGGTCTCAGTACCTACTTCCCTTGCTGGTGAGGTGAGGGGACAACTCTGTTAGACGAAGGTAGTGCCGAAATGCCGCTCCTAGGCGCGTCCACCTCCCCCTCCTCCAGAGAACCCACCCATCAACCCATCCATCAAGCATCCATCCACCCACCCATCCATCCACCCATCCATCCATCCACCCATCCACCATCCACCCATCCACCATGCACCCATCCACCCACCCACCCATCCATCCAGCATGCATCCATCCATCCACCCATCCAACCATCCATCCACCCATCCATCCACTAACCCAACTGAGTTCCGTTTGAATTGAAAATAATTACACGATTTCCACAGCACATATTATTTGTGTCAGAGCTTATATAGCGACCCTTTACGTGTTTGTTTTTTTTGCATTATTTGGTGACATTTGGAATTCTGTGCGTTTTTCCATAGTTCTTTCAGAAGAGATGTTCCTCAAAGTACGGCCCGGGGGGCCGCCTGCGGCCCTCATGACACCGTTACATGCAGGCCCCCCCCCCTCCCCACACCACACTCCCCTGTAAAATGTTTCAGAGTACCCATACAATAAAAATCTACTACAACAGAGAAAAGCAACATTTGTAACAGTTAATATATATGGGCCTGTAGCCAAATTGTGGTGTCAAATGTACCGGAAATATAGCTACTGTAGTAATCTGCTTCTTATGTAATGCATCTCCCTGGCCCTGGTTCTCTGCCTGATGCTCTAGCTGTATGATGTCATTTGGAATGTTATGGATGTTTGTACTTGAAGGTGGAGCTGTTGGATAAGATGTGCTGAGCAGCCAGGAGGCTGCTCCTGGTGGGGCTTATATTAGGAACTTATATTAAGACTTACATTGGAACTTACTAAGCTGTAACTTAAGGAATAAACTACAACTACAAGAACTGTCTACCAGACTTCATTGATTTCTACATTGGCGACGATTTAAAAAGAAAGGAACTTTCGCGTGGAGAAAAGAGGCCACTGGAACTGAAGGTACATTATTACTAAAGACTTTGCACTATTTAAGCTATCTGGCACCTGCCCCACCAGTGACCCTGACAACGGTCGCCCTAAATAATTTTAGGTGTCAGATCCACCTGTGTATGAAACTGTAGAGTGTATCTACAGTCCTGTTTTAAAACTGTGAAGCCCAATGAAGAGGTATATGCTAAATCAACCTCAAAATGTGACTAATGCTGAATGGGTATGAAGCGTTGTGTTGAAATGGACTGTGATGTAGTAATGTCAGGGGCACACATCGAGCCCCGGTAGGGGCGAAGGTCATGCCCCGGTGTTGAATGCTGACACGGCTCCAGTGTGCCCTGATGAGAAGTGGCTGCACATGGTAGAAAATAATCGGGGGCAGATTTTGATCACATGCTTTTAAAGAATTATCAGGCCCCACTGTTAAAAATGTGACAGAGAACAAATGTGGAGAAAACTGCACTCAACACCAATTTACAGCTTCAACTGTGAGCAATGATCTATTAACTGATGATGTCCAGTTAAACTGCTGTCAGTCCCAATATGTGGTGATTATACTTATTGTTGCTGCAAGCCAACCGGCGCACCGTCACAACGCATTTCGCCATCTTTGGATTGTAGTCTACAGGCCTTTGCACAGTCTAGTGTAACTGTGCAGTGTTGCCAATTGCAAGAAGGCCCCAGTTTGTTGTTGTGTCTCTGTGCTCTGTAGCTGACCTGGATTGCCATCAGAGTTAATTTCGTGAGTCAAGTACTGGTGATAAAAATTATTTTAATGTGAGGGTTGCTGTGAGCATTGCTACCTGAAGATCGTCACAGGTACTGTCATTTACACTACTTGAAAACTAAATATAACTGAGAATGTCGCTTTGGAAAACTTAAAACTAGTGCAACATTGCCATCTTCTGGCTATGGAGCGCAATTGCACCAAGAAAAGGAATTAACTAGTTCACTCTGAGAGAGAGGAGGATTCAAAAGTGGAACAGTAATGAAATATTGCTATAAGGAAAATAGGAAACCCAGAACTGTACTGTGTGAGATGATTGTTAGGTATTAAGTCACTCACTCGTTTGTTGTGGTGCATGTGATGACGGCTGAGTCACTCAGTGACACTGCATTAAATTTGGTGATATAAGCCAATGTAATGTACATCTGCTTTTGATTTGCAACATGTCATATTCTAAATTGATACTCTATGTGAATTTTCATTTTACAGTATTATTATAGGGAGGTGGAATTCCACCTTTATAATTATTTGGGAGGTTACTACAAATGTGTGGTCCATAGGGAGGTGGATTCCCCCTATACAACTATTTGGGAGGTTACTGCGAGTGTGTGGTTTAAAGGGAGGTGGATTCCCCCTTGGGAGATTACTGTGTGTGGTGGTTTATAGGGAGGTGGATTCCCCCTTGGATTACTGTGTGTGGTGGTTTATAGGGAGGTGGATTCCCTCTGTGTGTGGTGGTTTATAGGGAGGTGGATTCCCCCTTTACAAAAAAGTATGTATTCTCTTATTGGGAGGTTACTGTGTATTAATGCGTGTGTGGTCCTGCACTAGGATGCAGACGGAACATTATAGTATGTGCATTAGAGGATATGTAAATTTCCCTGGTCCTGCTATAGTATGCAGTAGAGGGTGTTCTTGGTAACTGGACGGTATATTATAGTGTGTGCTGTAGAGGGCGTATGGTATTCCCTGGTCCTGCCATTTGTTTAAGTTTATGACTTCCATTTTATTACTTTAATACTTATATTACTACATTTACTTTGTCATTATTATTATTATCATTATTATTACATAGAAAAGGCTGTCTTACTGTTTATTACTTACATTATTACTATTGCATCGTTATTATTATTATTACATAGGGAAGCTATTTTATTACTTACATCACTATTTTCTCATTATTGCATTGTTGTTATTATTATTACATAGGAAAGGCTATTTTATTACTTACATTACTATTTTCTCATTATTGCATTGCTTTTACATTATTATTATTATTATTATTACATAAGGAGAGTTTGGCTCATGTTATTATGGTGTTCTTTTACGTTTACTTCTGGAATGTTTATCTTCTCTTCCTATGTTTATATATGTGTATACTATTTCATTTTGCTAAATATTATAAAGGGGAAGATGTGTAGTAATCTGCTTCTTATGTAATGCATCTCCCTGGCCCTGGTTCTCTGCCTGATGCTCTAGCTGTATGACGTCATTTGGAATGTTATGGATGTTTGTACTTGAAGGTGGAGCTGTTGGATAAGATGGGCTGAGCAGCCAGGAGGCTGCTCCTGGTGGGGCTTATATTAGGAACTTATATTAAGACTTACATTGGAACTTACTAAGCTGTAACTTAAGGAATAAACTACAACTACAAGAACTGTCTACCAGATTTCATTGATTTCTACAGCTACGTTTGTTTCTTTCCACTTTCAATGCACATGTGTAGGAGATGTTCTTGTTATATATTTTGCTGATGCATGCAACATGTTGCGAAAGATATTTCAAGATGAATACAGCTGCAATGCTGGAAGTTCCCTGTAAATTATAAAATAAGTACAACTTCACACGAGCAACTTCAATGTTGTTGTCCTTTTTGCATTTCCATTTTTCTTTCTCTGTGTTTTGCTGTTGTTATTATGGGACGACACAGACACGAAATGGCACTGTTTTAATTGGCCTCACAGCATCCTATAAGGGCCTTGTATGGGCAAGAAAATAAATAGGCCCTGCACTCCAGTGACATCAGAATTGAAATGAAACCATTTTATAGAAAATAAAGGAGCTATGCAGTTTGGAAGTTTCCTGTAAATTATAAAATAAGTTCACCTTCACACGAGCAACTTCAATGTTGTTGTCGTTTTTGCATTTCCATTTTTCCTTCTCTGTGTTTTGCTGCTGTTATTTTGGGACGGCACAGACACGAAATGCCACTGTTTTAATTGGCCTCACAGCATCCTATAAGGGTCTTGTGTCCGAGCTTATATAGCGACCCTTTCCGTGTTTGTTTTTAGTTTGCATTATTTGGTGACATTTGGAAATCCGTGCCTTTTTCCATAGTTCTATCAGAAGAGATGTTCCTCACAGTACGACCCGGGGGGCCGCCTGCGGCCCTCATGACACCTTTACATGCAGCCCCCCCCCCCTAAAATGTTTCCGAGTGCCCATACAATAAAAATCTACAACGACAGAGAAAAGCAACATTTGTAAAAGTTAATACATATGGGCTTGTAGCCAAATTGTGGTGTCAAAAGATGTTCTTGTTATATATTATGTTTATACATAAAAGAAAGGAGCTATGTAGATTGAAATAATTACAGCACATGGGTTTTAAAAACAGAACAGAGCATCCTCCTTTGAAGTGAAGTCTCTTCTAATGACCCCGACCCGACCCTTAACCCGAAAGCACACGTTCCACAACAATGACAGCACATGCGTTTTAAATGCATGCGTTGAAAAAGCCTGTGCGATGTAAGGGACCGCGTAGTAATGGCCCACGTCGGAACGTCGCTTGCGTTGTTACGCTTGCGATGTAAACACATACGATGTAACACATGAGTTGTGATAGATGTTTCCCACTGACAAGGGTACCCAAGTATCCAATCGAGTATGTAACAAAGTACATGCATAATCAAGCAGATAGACTGGGGTTCTGATTAGCAGGATCTCAGTCAGCCCAGTCTAAAACAGCATCACATCAAGCAAAAAGTGGGGGTGACCATAAGAAGCAGATTCTACTTTCCTACAGGAAAGAAGAGCAGTAATGTGACTTGTGTACATTTGGGAGAGAGTGTTTTTTTTTTTTACTTTTTAAGGAGAATCATAACGCAATATGAAAGGTGTTGAGGGAGGTTGTTGGGTCGATGCCTCCTTTTTGGCTTTGAATGAATGAGTGAAAACAATTAGACTTTTTTTCTAGTTTCACAACCGAACACTGGTGTGGGGCCCAATGCGAGACTGCCAAAGTTGTAATGAGGCACTTAGTCTGTGCAACAGTAGGGAAAACGTTGGACTTCAGAGGGGTAAGATTTACGATTCCCACTCTAGTCTTTGCAACATTAGGTAAGACATTGGACTTTAGACAGGTTAAATTTACTATTCCCACTCCAGTCTGTGCAACTGTAAGGAAAATGTTGGACTTTGGAGGAGTTATATTTACTATTCTCACTACAGTCTGTGCAACAGTCTGGAAAGTGTTGGACTATGGAGAGGTAAAATGTTCTATTCCCACTCCAGTCTGTGCAACAGTAGGGAAAGCGTTAGACTTTGGGAGGGTTAAATATACTATTCCCACTCCAGTCTAAGCAACAATAGGTAAACTTCTTCATTTAACACACATTACATATTTGAATAACCGTATTCATTTAGAAAAACATATAAAACTGTAAATATAAACATTATTACTTAACATAAAGTATATATGAAAATAAAAAATAAACAACAATTATCCAATTTTCAAAATGTACAAACAATGTCATAATTTACTATTAGAAAAATAATATTTATTTATTTATTTATGTATTATTTAATTAACCTTCCACCCTACTCCCTAAAAAAAGTAGCAACCCACACCTAAAATATAGTGGAAATACATAAGCATAACATAATTTCCATAACAGAAAATCATTTACATAATTAAAAAATATATTTAGTTGTCAATTGTTCCCTAATTAACTTATCACACTAGAAACCTAGCAGCCCACACCTAATATATAACTAAAATATATAATTATTAAGCCATTTTTATAATTATTAGTCAATTAAATATTTAATTAATATTTTTTATTATTATTTACTTAATTTCCTACCCTATACTCCTTCATCCCCAGCATACCGCAACTAAAATATAACTGAAATAAGTATTACATAATGTACATAATGGATTATCAATTCAATAATTAATAATAAATGAATTGATTGTTAATTATATATTGCTTATCTTTCGATCCTGTATCCCTACAAACTCAGCAGCCGGCATCTAAAAAACAACTAAAATATATGATTATTACACATTTTACATATTTTATAATGAAGTAATTAATTCATAATAAATTATAAATTAACTGTTAGTTATTACCTAATTAACTTCCAACTCTATACCCCTACAAACATAGCAACCCATACCTAAAAAGTATGTATAATAAATCAATATTACATAATATACATGATGGATATCAATATAAATCACATGCTTACTTAAAATGTATTAACTAATTAATAATTAGTTATTACTTAATTAACTCCCCCGAGTGGGACGGGTATGCCCAGGCGTGAGTCCTGTGCTCTCCATGTCACTGGAGTCAAGTTATCCTGGCTGATGAGGGCTGAAAGCCCAAAACCGGTCCTAGGATGCTTGTTTCCAGTCCAAGGAGGACCTGGCCTGGCAGTTTGGTCTGGACTGTTCCCATTGGGCGCAGGGTCAAGACTTATTTGCATATGGCTGGGTCCAAACTGGAATGGCATGGTGAGCAAAAAAACAATGGATTTAGGCCCAGATCTCTGTACTGGGGTGAATGTTAGACATTGTTCTGCATTCTCTCCATCAATTGTTGTTTTTGCATTTGTCACCCCGAGTGGGACGGGTATGCCCAGACGTGGGTACTGTGCTCTCCATGCCACTAGAGTCAAGCTATCCTGGTTGATGAGGGCTAAAAGCTCGAAACCATTCCTAGGATGCTTGGGGCCGATTCTCAGAACTGACTTAAGACAAAATCCTAAACTTACTACTTTTGGTATTCACAGAAGGCATTTAGTAGTAGTAAAGTTAGGATTTTGTCTTAAGTTTGACTTAAGACAAACTTAAGACAAACTTAAGACAGACTTAAGACAAACTTAAGACAAAATCCTAACTTTACTACTACTAAATGCCTTCTGTGAATACCAAAAGTAGTAAGTTTAGGATTTTGTCTTAAGTTAGTTCTGTTAATCGGGCCCCATGTTTCCAGTCCAGGGAGGACCTGGCCTGGCAGTTTGGGCTGGACTGTTCCCATTGGGTGCAGGGTCAAGACTGATTTGCATATGGCTGCGCCCAAACTGGAATGGCATAGTGAGCAAAAAAAACGAAGGCCCAGATCTCTGTACTGGGGTGAATGTACGACATTGTTCTGCATTCTGTCCGTCAATTGTTGTTTTTGCACCTAAAAACCTGCTACAACACTATAAATTACAAATAACATATTAACAATTACATTGAAAATCCTAAATCAGTTAAAATTACAAACTATATTTAAAAAAATGAATAACAATAATACAAACAATGCTAAGTGATAAAAATACTATAAAAACTAAAGCCCATGAAATTAATTAAAAAACTATATTCTTTACAACTGTGTTTTTGAAAACGATATTTAAAACACTGCTATTCTTAACAACTATATTACTTATCGAAAAAAGCTATATTCTTGATAACAATATTTCTGCATCACAAAACGTTTGTATCATGATAGTCTTTTCCGATATTTCTGTCTCCAGATATTTGCAGCTCTATATTTCGTCCAAATACCGTTATATTCCGACAAACTGCACTGTGAGTAGGCTCTGCGGGCTGTGAATTGTTTGCTAATATACCTTTACACAAAGTCCACAGAGGGCAGTACTCACCAACACTGCAGTATCCACAAAGCGACACTTGCAGCACCACACAAATCTCATACATGGATAATAAATAAATAACTTTTGGACTTGTGCTCTATGCATTTCACACATTAAAGTGGGGAGAATTTGAGTTAAATGTTTTAATTTTAGATACCTCTAACACAAAAAACATAACAGAAGTGACTGGTTTTATGCATTTGAGCCGTGAAAATTGCATTATTTTAACCTGATATCTCCCCAAGGTAAAGCATGATTTTTAGACTGCACATCTTAGAAAGAGAGAGAACAGTGATTGTCTCTTTCGTTTCCAAGCTATGCTGTCTATTATAATGAACTAAAGGCCTGATTATGTGTGTAGGTGTTATTTAATGCACCTGATATATGACGATACCAAGGGGTACATTATTTATGAGATGCGACAAATAACACCTATTATGAGTTTTCCGAGAATAACATGAGGACTTAGGGGCATATTATCAAGGACAGGGATACATTATCGCTGCTTTTATCGGCAGGAAACTGCCGATAAAGCGGCGATAATGGCCTTGATAATATGCTCTATGAATTCCAATCGAAGCCCATGTTAGATGTGTTCACATCTAACATGGGCTTCGATTGGAATTCATAGAGCATATTATCAAGGCCCTTATCGCCGCTTTATCGGCAGTTTCCTGCCGATAAAAGCGGCGATAATGTATCGCCTGTCATTGATAATATGCCCCTTAGTTTTTAACACAACAAAATCTGCATGACATCGTAATTAGCATATGCTCTGCACCCTTTATATTTCGGCAGATTTGGCCTGCCTAAATTTAAAGAGAGTTGAGTTACTTAACATATCCGATAATTATCGGCTGCATTAAATACCTTCAAACTCGTAATTCCAACGAATGCGTAAACGGGTGAAAAATAACTGACCCAGTCGTAATCAAGCTCAAACTGGGAGAAACATTGGGTTAAATGAATGCACTTTACACACTGCAGGCACATACAAACAGGCGCTCGGACCCTTGCCGGGCCAGCGCAACTAATTATGGTAAGGTGCTCAGTCTTTGAGCTGGGTAGGGCTCTCACTGTGGAATTGTAGCTCTGTTGTGAAAGCATGGCTGCACTTCACTAGTTGACTTAGAGAGCAGCCCTCACCTTAGAGAAATGATTGTCACACCATCGTATCCAGGTACAGACTCATATACGATAGACATCTGAGAAAAAAAAGAAAAGGTTTCAGGTGAAAACAGTGGAATGCATGGCTAAACAACCTGAAAACATGAATGAATGAATGAAAGAGTGAACTAATGAACAAACACGTGAATGAATGAATGGATGAAAAATTAACCAAGTAAATAATTGGTTTGTGTGTGAATTGTAAACTGATAAGCAAATAAACAAATGGATGGATTAAGGAACAAGTGCGTAAGTAGAGTTGTAATGTAATAAATGGAGAGAATATGTGAAAGAATGATTTATTTCATTAATTTAAAAACCATATTATGTACAATTCCAATACAGAAATGGTGCTTCACTTGTAGTACGCGGACAACAGCTACTCAGGTAATCTACACCAGTTTAGAAAGTGAAACAATATTAGCAGATTATACACAGAAAAGCAAAATTGAAAATTGAAAAATGTAAACCGCTTTGTTAATGTGAACAAATTTAACAAGCATTTGCAATGCAATAGGTCTCGCATTAGGAACGTTTGAGCTATTGTTATTGTAAATGACACATTTTGTATTTATGTGTTGGTTTTGAAAATAGCTAAATTAATATCTTTGTCATTTACAATGCCAATAGTCTGAACTTTCGCTAATGTGACACCTATAGCATTTGTAATGCAATATGTGTTGTATTTACGTGACTTAGATGTATTGATATTACAAATAACAATGGCTTTTTTTTATTTTTTTATTAATACTTAAATAAAAGTTATTGTAATTTATAATGGCAATAGCTTAAACTTTTGTAAATAACTTTTTTGAAGATTATGTTCAGTGTGTTTTATTGTGACGAAAATCCAAGAACAGAAGTGAAATATTGACATCTTTTTGTGACATTTGTATTAAAGCTTGAAACATTGAGAGAACATATTTGAACCAGCTGTTGTTGAATGGTTGCACAGATTGATGCTGTGGTGCGCTGAGTGATGTTGTGGTGGCGACGAGTGATGCTGTGGCGTTCAGTGATGCTGTGGTAGCGCATAGTGATGTTGTGGTGGTGCTGAGTGATGCTGTGGTGATGCAATATATAGAGGGAGTGCAATAGATAGATAGATAGGCAGATAGAGTGCAGGTGATAGATAGATAGGCAGGTAGATAGAGTGAGGGCGATAGATAGAGTGAGGGCGATAGATAGAGTGAGGGCGATAGATAGAGTGAGGGCGATAGATAGATAGAGTGAGGGCGATAGATAGAGTGAGTGCAATAGAAAGAGTGAGGGCGATAGAAAGAGTGAGGGCGATAGATAGATAGAGTGAGGGCGATAGATAGATAGAGTGAGGCGATAGATAGAGTGAGGGCGATAGATAGATAGAGTGAGGGCGATAGATAGAGTGAGGGTGATAGAGTGAGAATGATAGATAGAGGGCGATAGATAGATAGATAGACAGACAGATAGATAGACAGACAGATAGATAGAGTGAGGGTGACAGAGAGGGGTGTAGAGAAAGAGGGGTGTAGAGAGAGAGGGGTGTAGAGAGAGAGGGTTGTAGAGAGAGTGGGGTGTAGGGAGTGGGATGTAGAGAGAGGGGTGTAGAGAGAGGGGTGTAGAGAGAGGGGTGTAGAGAGAGAAGAGTGTAGAGAGAGAGAAGTGTAGAGAGAGAGGGGTGTAGAGAGAGAGGGGTGTAGAGAGATGGGTGTAGAGAGAGAAGGGTGTAGAGAGAGATGGATGTAGAGAGAGAGGGATGTAGACAGAGGGGTGTAGAGAGAGAGGGGTGTAGAGAGAGGGGGTGTAGAGAGAGAGGGGGCTTAGAGAGAGAGGGGGCGTAGAGAGAGAGGGGCGTAGAGAGAGAGAGGGCATAGAGAGAGAAAGGGGGTGTAGAGAGAGAGGAGTGTAGAGAGAGAGGGGTGTAGAGAGACAGGGGTGTAGAGAGAGAGGGGTGTAGAGAGAGAGGGATGTAGAGAGAGAGGGGCGTAGAGAGAGGGGGGGTGTAGAGAGAGAGGAGCGTAGAGAGAGGGGGCGTAGAGAGAGAGGGGGCGTAGAGAGAGAGGGGTGTAGAGAGAGGGGGATGTAGAGAGAGAGGGGCGTGGAGAGAGAGTGGCATAGAGAGAGAGGGGGTGTAGAGAGAGAGGGGCGTAGAGAGAGGGGGCGTAGAGAGAGAGGGGCATAGAGAAAGAGGGGTGTAGAGAGAGAGGTGTAGAGAGAGAGGGGTGGAGAGAGAGGGGTGGAGAGACAGAGGGGTGGAGAGAGAGAGGGTTGGAGAGAGAGCGGAGTAGAGAGAGGGGTGTAGAGAGAGGGGTGTAGAGAGAGGGGTGTAGAGAGAGAGGGGTGTAGAGAGAGAGGGGTGTAGAGAGAGGGGTGTAGAGAGAGGGGTGTAGAGAGGGGTGTGTGGAGAGGGGGGTGTAGAGAGAGAGGGGTGTAGAGAGGGGTGTAGATAGAGAGAGGGGGGTGTAGAGAGAGAGAGGGGTGGAGAGAAGGGTGGAGAGAGAGGGGAGTAGAGAGGGGTGGAGAGAGAAAGGGGTGTAGAGAGGGGTGTAGAGAGAGAGAGGAGTGAAGAGAGAGAGAGAGAGGGGTGTAGAGAGAGAGAGGAGTGAAGAGAGAGAGAGAGGGGGTGTAGAGAGAGGGGTGTAGAGAGAGGGGTGTGGAAAGAGAGAAAAGGGTGCAGAGAGAGAATGGTGTAGAGAGAGGGGTGGAGAGAGAGGGGTAGAGAGACAGAGGGGTGGAGAGAGAGAGAGAGGGTTGGAGAGAGAGGGGTGTAGAGAGAGGGGTGTAGAGAGAGAAGGGTGTAGAGAGAGGGGTGTAGAGAGAGGGGTGTAGAGAGAGAGGGGTGTAGAGAGAGAGGGGTGTAGAGAGGGGGGTGTAGAGAGAGAGGGGTGTAGAGAGAGGGGTGGAGAGACAGACGGGTGGAGAGACAGAGGGGTGGAGAGAGAGAGGGGTGTAGAGAGAGGGGTGTAGAGAGAGAGGTGTAGAGAAAGGGATGTAGAGAGAGATTGGTGTAGAGAGGGGGCTGTAGAGATGGGGGTGTAGAGAGAGCGGGTGTAGAGAGAGAGAGGGTGTAGAGAGAGGGGTATAGAGAGAGAAGGGTTTAGAGAGAGAAGTGTGTAGAGAGAGGTGCAGAGAAGGGGTTGTGGAGAGGGGGGCGTAGAGAGAGAGGGGTGTAGAGAGGGGGGTGTAGAGAGAGGGGGGTGTAGACAGGGGGGTGTAGAGAGAGGGGGGTGTAGAGAGGGGGGTGTAGAGAGGGGGTGTAGAGAGAGGGGTGTAGAGAGAGGGGGGTGTAGAGAGAGGGGGCTGTAGAGCAAGGGGGTGTAGAGAGAGGGGGTGTAGAGAGAGAGGGGTGTATAGAGAGAGGGGTGTAGAGAGGCTTGCGGGTGTTGTTTTGGGTGGGTGGGATATACGTTGTTGTGTAGGTTGGACTCTGATTTGTGAGCAGGTGGTGTGATTTGCCATGTTGGTGGTTTGTGTCTTCAAAGCAGTGTGTTTTATTGGTGGTGGTGTGGTGGAGATGGACAAGAAATCTATTTTTTATGAGAATCTTTTTTTTGTATGTAGAGTGTGGATGGTAAGTCGTATTGTTTTATTTATGTATGTGGAACGAAGGAAAAGATAAACGTATTTTCTTAAGAGTTGCCTATGGTGGTGTTATTGTAGTTTATGGTCTACAGGCCAAAATTATCAGTACGGAATTGCTGTCTAATGTCAAATTAGAACACGGGGCGACAGCCAGACTGGGTGGCTGGGATAAAGGAGGATGGGGGAGGGCTGAGAGGAGAAGGGGAGTGGGGATGGGGCGACAGCTAGACTGGGTGGCTGGGATAAAGGAGGATGGGGGAGGGCTGAGAGGAGAAGGGGAGTGGGGATGGGGCGACAGCCAGACTGGGTGGCTGGGATAAAGGAGGATGAGGGAGGGCTGAGAGGAGAAGGGGAGTGGGGATGGGGCGACAGCCAGACTGGGTGGCTGGGATAAAGGAGGATGAGGGAGGGCTGAGAGGAGAAGGGGAGTGGGGATGGGGTTTGAGAGCAGTGCCCGAGAACTAAAGCGTTCAATCTCAGGAAGAGATCGAGGCACTCTGTGGACAAGTTGGAGGGTGCTCGAAGGGGGCTGAGATTGCAGATAGAGAGCCTGCTGTGGCACGGGTGTCCCTAACATTAAGGGTGGGGGTACGCTTCAAAGGAAGGAGAGGGTAATCCCACAGGGGGCTAGAGTGTTCCCTAAGGAGGGAAAGAATGAACTCTTTGTGGGTGAGTACACAGGGAAATAAATAATGGACACACGGTGATTGAGTACACAGGGAAGGGATGGGACTCGGGGAGTGAGTGCACGGGATGCTTTGGTAAAGGAATCCGGCGGTAATCCTCGAGGGTGCTCTAAGCCAGAGGAGCGATGGGTGTTCTATGAACGAGATAGGGAGCTAGTGAGTACCTTTTCGGAGAGAAGGGTTAGGCGCTCTGTAGGTTGGTACAAAGGGTGGTGTTTTGGTAAGGCACGAAAAGGGCGATCCATATGGGAGAGAGATGATGCCTGTGGGGGGTGGGTGAGGGATCAGCATGAGGAAGCGCTTGACCACTGAAGTAGACGCCTCTTGTCGAGGCAGGTGTAACTTAAGCCGTCGGGAGACTTAATGAGCCTAGTCATTTGACCAACTGCACTGAATGCTGTGATTTTTTTTAATTTAACCTATTGCGGAAACTGGTGATAGAATACGAGTCCCAGCATGCAAAGCGCTGTCCAAAACAGCTAGGACTAGCTGTAGGTGTTCCACGTGGCAGATGCAGTGACTAATGCAAATAATGCCCCCTACCCCGCAGAATGCTAAGAGGACCACCATACCTCGCAGATACTCACTGTCCTAATGATGGGTTAGTGGGCCCCTGAAGGGTGGCGCCTGCCGCTCTGCAGGTGACCCGTGTTACTCCGCTGGGGTGATGTACACTTCAGTTCTGTATACAAAGTTTAAGGCAGCATCAAGACAGACTCTTTCGAGGAGCCTCAAATTTTATAAGAGGGGATTAGGGTACAGAGTGGGTGCTATGCTGAGGATCAGAAGGAAACAGGGCAAATTTAAAGCGGCGGTAAGCCACATAGCACTGCACATTGTTGAAAGGATCAGCAGAGGGGGAAAGGTTAATGATCTGAAAATGTTGCCGGCGCTGCCAAAGTAAACTGAGGCAGGCAATGTGTGAGTGCTGTAGGGGGAGTGGATTTGCAGTGCGAGGTCTCAGCGTTGGCTCTCCTCTGTGAGAAATCCATAGCTGCGTTTGTGCTTCTAGGTTGGAGAGGGCTCCGAACACGAGGAGGGAGGAGGAAAGCAAAAAAAAAAACAAGCTCTTGGCATTGCTGTGGGGGGGCGGGCGGGAGCGCATTGCAATGAAGTCTGATGGCGTGCGCGATGTCGTGGGACGGAGGGAGTGACCTGAGCCGCATTTGACAAACTGAAAGTCACCCGGCAGCTGCACCCTGAAAAACAAGCATTTGCAATGCAATAGGTCTCGCATTATGAAAGTTTGAGCTATTGGTCTTGTAAATGACAATTTTTTTATTTATGTGTTGATTTTGAAAATAGCTAAATTAATAGCTTTGTCATTTTCAATGCCAATAGTTATAACTTTCGCACATGTGACGACTATAGCATTTGTAATGCAACATGTTTTGTATTTACGTGACTTAGATGTATTGATATTACAAATAGCAACGGCTTTTAATTTTTTAAAATAATTAATACTTAAATAAAAGTGATTGTAATTTATATTGGCAATAGCTTAAACTTTTGTAAATAACGTTTGTGAAGATATGTTCAGTGTATTTTATTGTGATGAAAATCCAAGAACAGAAGTGAAATAAGAATAACATCTTTTTGTGACATTTGTAATAAAGCTTGAAACATTGAGAGAACATAATTGAACCAGTTGTTGTTGAATGGTTGCACAGATTGATGCTGTGGTGGTGCTGAGTGATGCTGTGGTGGTGCTGAGTGATGCTGTGGTGGTGCTGAGTGATGCTGGGATTGCGCTGAGTGGTGCTGTGGTGGTGCTGAGTGGTGCTGTGGTGGTGCTGAGTGATGCTGTGGTGCTGCTGAGTGATGCTGTGGTGGTGCTGCTGAGTGCACTCTGCAACTGCACTCTGCAACTGCACTCTGCAACTGCACTCTGCAACTGCACTCTGCACTCTGCACTCTGCACTCTGAATCTGCACTCTGAATCTGCACTCTGAATCTGCACTCTGAATCTGCACTCTGCACTCTGAATCTGCACTCTGCACTCTGAATCTGCACTCTGAATCTGCACTCTGCACTCTGAATCTGCACTCTGCACTCTGAATCTGCACTCTGCACTCTGAATCTGCACTCTGCACTCTGCACTCTGAATCTGCACTCTGCACTCTGAATCTGCACTCTGCACTCTGAATCTGCACTCTGAATCTGCACTCTGAATCTGCACTCTGCACTCTGAATCTGCACTCTGAATCTGCACTCTGAATCTGCACTTTGAATCTGCACTCTGCACTCTGAATCTGCACTCTGAATCTGCACTCTGAATCTGCACTCTGCACTCTGAATCTGCACTCTGCACTCTGAATCTGCACTCTGCACTCTGAATCTGCACTCTGCACTCTGAATCTGCACTCTGAATCTGCACTCTGCACTCTGAATCTGCACTCTGAATCTGCACTCTGCACTCTGAATCTGCACTCTGAATCTGCACTCTGAATCTGCACTCTGCACTCTGAATCTGCACTCTGAATCTGCACTCTGAATCTGCACTCTGAATCTGCACTCTGCACTCTGAATCTGCACTCTGCACTCTGAATCTGCACTCTGCACTCTGAATCTGTACTCTGAATCTGCACTCTGAATCTGCACTCTGCACTCTGAATCTGCACTCTGAATCTGCACTCTGCACTCTGAAACTGCACTCTGAATCTGCACTCTGCACTCTGAATCTGCACTCTGAATCTGCACTCTGAATCTGCACTCTGCACTCTGAATCTGCACTCTGAATCTGCACTCTGAATCTGCACTCTGAATCTGCACTCTGCACTCTGAATCTGCACTCCGAATCTGCACTCTGCACTCTGAATCTGCACTCTGAATCTGCACTCTGCAACTGCACTCTGCAACTGCACTCTGCAACTGCACTCTGAATCTGCACTCTGCACTCTGAATCTGCACTCTGAATCTGCACTCTGAATCTGCACTCTGCACTCTGAATCTGCGCTCTGCACTCTGAATCTGCACTCTGCACTCTGAATCTGCACTCTGAATCTGCACTCTGAATCTCCACTCTGAATCTGCACTCTGAATCTGCACTCTGAATCTGCACTCTGAATCTGCACTCTGCACTCTGAATCTGCACTCTGAATCTGCACTCTGCACTCTGAATCTGCACTCTGAATCTGCACTCTGAATCTGCACTCTGCACTCTGAATCTGCACTCTGAATCTGCATCTGCACTTTGAAGCTTCACTCTGAATCTGCACTCTGAATCTGCACTCTGCACTCTGAATCTGCACTCTGAATCTGCACTCTGCACTCTGAATCTGCACTCTGCACTCTGAATCTGCACTCTGAATCTGCACTCTGCACTCTGAATCTGCACTCTGAATCTGCACTCTGAATCTGCACTCTGCACTCTGAATCTGCACTCTGAATCTGCACTCTGCACTCTGAATCTGCACTCTGAATCTGCACTCTGAATCTGCACTCTGCACTCTGAATCTGCACTCTGCACTCTGCACTCTGAATCTGCACTCTGAATCTGCACTCTGCACTCTGAATCTGCACTCTGAATCTGCATCTGCACTCTGAATCTGCACTCTGCACTCTGAATCTGCACTCTGCACTCTGAATCTGCGCTCTGCACTCTGAATCTGCACTCTGCACTCTGAATCTGCACTCTGAATCTGCACTCTGAATCTCCACTCTGAATCTGCACTCTGAATCTGCACTCTGAATCTGCACTCTGAATCTGCACTCTGCACTCTGAATCTGCACTCTGAATCTGCACTCTGAATCTGCACTCTGCACTCTGCACTCTGAATCTGCATCTGCACTCTGAATCTCCACTCTGAATCTGCACTCTGAATCTGCACTCTTAATCTGCACTCTGCACTCACAGGCTGCACTCTAAATCTGCACACTGCACTCTGAATCTGCACTCTGCACTCTGAATCTGCACTCTGAATCTGCACTCTGCACTCTGAATCTGCACTCTGAATATGCACTCTCAATCTGCACTCACAGTCTGCACTCACAATCTGCACTCACAATCTGCACTCACAATCTGCACACTGCACTCTGAATCTGCACTCTGCACTCTGAATCTGCACTCTGAATCTGCACTCTGAATCTGAACTCTGCACTCTGAATCTGCACTCTGCACTCTGAATCTGCACTCTGCACTCTGAATCTGCACTCGGAATCTGCACTCTGCACTCTGAATCTGCACTCTGAATCTGCACTCTGAATCTGCATCTGCACTCTGAATCTGCATCTGCACTCTGAATCTGCATCTGCACTCTGAATCTGCATCTGCACTCTGAATCTGCACTCTGAATCTGCACTCTGCACTCACAGGCTGCACTCTAAATCTGCACTCTGCACTCTGAATCTGCACTCTGCACTCTGAATCTGCACTCTGAATCTGCACTCTGCACTCTGAATCTGCACTCTGAATATGCACTCTCAATCTGCACTCACAGTCTGCACTCACAATCTGCACTCACAATCTGCACTCACAATCTGCACACTGCACTCTGAATCTGCACTCTGCACTCTACATATGGTATGTTATGCTTACATACGTTCCATATATTATCCATGTATATGCCACATTTAGTTAAGAATATATGTTCTGTTTAGTTACATTACTTTGTTTGTATACCCTTTTATGCTGCTCTAAAGTTATTTCAATGGGTGAAATGCGGAGCCTGGGTAGCAGGAAGGAGAAGATAAGAGAGTGCATCGAGTGCGGACTAGTGAGCAAGCGCCTTAAGCCATCAGGATACTACTTCAAGGCACGTAGACAGGGTCGTAATACCCAATGATACTCGTAAAGGTAGCTACAAAAAATGGCGTTAGGTTGTGCACACACCCTGCAAAGATGCGTGTAGCGCCTGAAGTCACAGGTTGAACCTGGTGTTGTTCGCTACAATAGACGATAGTTATCAGTGAGGTTTGTTCCACCATGAAACGAAAGTTGGCTGCCGAGAGTAACAAGGCAGTGCTGGGAGGGGGGCTGCGCACCAACTGAAGTGCACTGGTTGCACGGCCTGCGGCCGTGAGAAGTGATAAGCCTTTGAAGTATGTCACGGCGCCTGAGGGGAGAGCAGAGAGAAGAGAAGGCTCGTGCGGGCAGAAAGGACGGCCGTGGGAGGTGGGAGGAGAATTCGGCATGGCTGGGGAGGGGGAGGAGAAATTAAAGTAAAGGCTGTGTTTGGGGGAGAGAGGGGAGGTGCTGGTGTGGGAGGAGTGCTGCTACGGCCTGGGGAAGCTGGCTGGGGAGGGGGAGGAGAAATTAATGTAAGGCTGTGGGGAACAGAGTTTATGGCCCAAAAGCGCGTGCCTGTGGCCACGTAAACTTCAAGAAAACCGCAAGGAATGAAGCCCTTGGTTTGACGAGGATTTCGAGCACTTGAATTCTCGCTCCTTCAATGCGCTTGCGCGCATTGTAGGTCACGAGACCTAAAAACCAAGGTCTTGGCATTGCTGTAGGGGGGGGCGGGGCGGGAGCGCATTGCAATGAAGTCTGATGGCGGGGGGGTGGGGGAGGCAGCATTCCATTGCGGTGCGAGGTTGATGGGTTTGTGCACGCGCGTCTCACACGAGTGCATCACATGAACTGCAAGTAATCCGTCCTTGTTCAAGAGTTTGTTTCGCCTTCTATACACTCGGCTATTAATCCCTGCGGGATATAATAGCCGAGACCTAAAAATGGAGGACAAAAATGAAGTTGGTATTCTTAGCTTGATTCAATGGAACAGTGCAAGTACAGCAAACAGAATTAAGTAGGGATGATTGGTGGCCTCAATTGAAGAATTATATGTGCCCACAAAAAGAGAGTGCATTGGACGCAAAAAAGACAACGTGTCATGCTAGGGTCGAGCACACCACTTTGGGCCAGATGTATCCAAAAAGCATTTTGCGGTTCTCAAATAGCGATTTTTACTGAATCGCTATTTGGTAATCGCAAAATGCTATGTATGTGGGAATCACCAAAGATTTTGCGATTCCTTAATATTACCTAATAGCGATTCGGTAAATAGCTTATCACTATTAGGTAATATTACTCAATTTGTTCGGTGTAAATGGTTTTGCTTTAGCTAAATTGCGATTACCAAATTGGTAATCACAAATTAGCTAAGGCAAAGCAAGGGGTGCCCTGGGGCCTAAGGCCCCCCTGAAGCACCCCAACAAAAGAAAGTGTGCACATTTAAAAAAGCACACCCCTAGAGGCATGTGTGTGCTACGTGGCACTTTGAAAATGCAGTTTTTTGTTTGCATATGGTTACCATCAACTAGAAGTTTATGGTAATAGAGTTTTCTACATGCACAGTTCGCATTTAGGAAAGGCTTCTTACATGTGCATTAGGATTCGCAAATTGCGATTCCCTATTTGCATTCGTAATATAGGTAATTGCTAAAAATTGCGATTACCTAAATTGTGACTACAAAGCTGTTCATATATAAGGAAAGACTGTTTTGCACTCTCAAACGGACAAATTTTGGAATGCGCACCGTTTGCAAACGCAAAATAGTTTTATACATCTGGCCCTTTGTCTTTTAAAAATAAAGTCATGTGTTAAAAGCTTCAACATGCTATTTAAATTTACGGTTTCGATGTTTGTGTTTTTTTGCTAGTGATTTGAATAAAATATTTCTTTATTTGTATATATCTTTGATTCATACACTTG
The DNA here is from genome assembly GCF_964261635.1 of Lissotriton helveticus. Lineage (NCBI taxonomy): Eukaryota > Metazoa > Chordata > Amphibia > Caudata > Salamandridae > Lissotriton > Lissotriton helveticus. The sequence continues at coordinate 169,549,448 of NC_136073.1, forward strand.
TTACTCTATTTTTGTGCTGCTCCTCATGGTTTAAACCAATTTGCTTAGGCCTGGGTCCCCGGCTTCCAGTACTGATTCGGGGGATCCACAGAAGTCTAAAGATTAAAAACCACTGTCATAAAGGAACAATCACAGAAAACAGTGTGTGACCAAGCAGAAAGTTTAGTTTCAAACTAATCTGTCCCTCGTTGTCCATCATATCCATGAAGCGGGCATCTAAGTATTGTTCCTGCCCACCTTTGTACCAGAGCACACTGTAAATGGGAAGTGTGTTGCAGGAGCCCAAAGGTATGGCTGTCATGGGAGAACAAGCCAACCTCTTTCAAGGGAGGCAAGTGGGGTGCAGTTATAGACTATATACTAATGGAATATACCATTTCCCACATGTACTTATAGCTTTTTTGGGGGTGAAGTAGGCATCAAGGTTCCTAGCACCAGGCTAATAAAAATATTAAAGGGGCAATGTAGGGTGTACAAAAACACTCCTCTTTACCCTATACTGCATATCTTACAACCAGCAAAAATAGGCATCCTAGAATGCTCAGTTGTCTAACGATGTTAGCTTGTCTTTTGTTTTTGTTATCTATTTGCCATCATTCTCTTTGCCCCCTTACCAGTTTGGGTGGGGTCGATGTAGAGCGAGATAATCAATAGTCTAGCACCTGAAAATGACTGCAGGTCCACATAGGGCTTTTTGAGTAGGGAAGAATGAAGGCCTCTCTGGGAACAATGGACAATAATGCATTAGGCATGTATCATCTACAGAGCACTAGTAGTGCCCTGTGCAGCCACAGTACCAGATCTGGACCACTCTAAAAAGTCCACACAGGCAGAAGTCACAGGTTTATAAGATGTTTGGACAGAGGTGTGTTGTTCACTTCTTCCAGATACATCTGCTCGTTAGCAACCGTAGTTCTGGGTGTATGAACGCATGATGAACGCATTTGGGAGGATATGGAAAGAGTGCCAATGTGAAAGCGTGGCAAAGCTTTTAAAAGATGATAACATTTTGCGTTACCTATCTTCTAATATGCAACAGCTTTGTTGCCAATGAAGTGGGTGGTGTCTGCATGGAAAATATCTCCTAGGTACCGAGGTAAGGGCCTGATGTACTAAACTTTTCAGCAGTTATTTTGTGAGTACTAAACCTGTTTTAGGAGTCAGTAAAGTTTCACCAAATCATAAAATAGGTTTGGAAATGGACACCAAATCACAATTTAGAAGGAGCGTTTTGTGGGTGTCTTTTCGAAATTGCGATTCGGTACCCTCTGTCTCAATACTTTGCAACTGCAATCCCATTGATGAGTTACCCACTCCCAAGTTGGGGTGGTAACTGATTCACAAGGGTGAAAGGTTTCCTTTTGATCCCCTTCCCCTTTGGGAGTTGGGATGACAACTTCAGGGGGAGTAGACAGTATCCTTTAAGAACATCTGGTTGCTTTTTTAAATACTTTCACAAGGATTATTGGCTTTTGAATCTTGCAGGTCACCATCTCTGAGAATGCAGCAATTTCAAAGGAGTCACAATTTATGACCTCCATGAATAAGTTCAATTACACAGGTCATTGAGTGACCCATCTGAATCGGTATTTTGCAAACCAACCTATAGGGTTCATCGATTGGTTTGCAAAGTAAGATAATGGTGGCAAACAATAGAGGCGAAATATTTGTATATCTGTCCGTATTTTATTGTTGCCTACACCCAGGAGCCACAGTTCCATTTTGGAGGCAGAAAACCATCTTCAGTGGGCTGGAGAGTTTCAAATCTTTCAGTGAGGCCAATAAATGTCTGCCTTCTGCAGAGCGTGGTTTTAAGCAGACCCCATCTGCTGACTCCTTGCAGATACACTGCCCTTCCTAAATCTCGTTAGCATCCACAGATCATCTTAGTATGGCACCCCCAGTTTTGTATCGGATAGCGAGCAACCCTTAGCAGGGCCCCTATGGATGGAGGTGGCATGTGCTGTCTCAAAAGATCTGTAATACCAGCTGCTTTTGTTCAACAGGCTCGAGTTGTAAACCTTGTTTGTCACCTGGACGGTCACATCGATGCTGACGGTGATCTTGACTGCGGATAAAAAAGAGAATGTTACTTGCAGTTCTGTAGAACCTCAAAGGACAAACACAAGAACTTCTGAAGTCACACCACAATGACAAGGGTATCATAGCTCTCCTCTATGCTCTGCACATGGACAATGAGTGCTGCTTATGGGGATCCTCTCTGCCTGTTCCTGGATACTTAACTGGCCCCTAATCCTCTAGAAACATGCCTGCATATGGGAGAATAGAAGAAACCCGGAAGTGCAGGGAGGAAGCGTGGGCTTGAAGGGGAACATGGAGAGGCAAAGGATGGAGGGTCCTGGAAGGACAGGCGGGGAGTTGAAAAGAGGGTGAGAAGTGTGGAGAGGTGGCTGTGGGAGTGTAAAGAAACAGGGGGTCGAACACCCACAGGCATCTGTGAACTTTGGGGGGAATTAAGGGTGGGGATTATGGTACTTTATTATAAATCAATAGTTCGATTTTTACTCTATCTTTCACATCTAACCGTGCATACATCTATTCTTTGCAGAATGATTGCACATATATATATATATATATATATATATATATATATATATATATATATATATATTACCTACTGGCGGTCGCCAGTAGGTATATATAGTTAGGATTTTTTCTCTATGGGTTTTTTGAAAATTCTATGTCTAATAACTTTGGCGTTTGTGGACGGAATTGGCTGAAATTTTCAGGAAAATGGCACATTTTGTTTCTGAGCAGCCCTTGAAAATTTGGGGGGGGTTCGTCCAGTGGGGGCGAGAAAAAAGGGGGGTCCCAAAACGTGTTTTTAACATTGAGTTTTCCATAGGGCGGTTGGCCTCACTTTTAGCCCGAACGGCTGAATGGATTTGCACGAAACTTGGCAAAATTGTAGGGACTGGTAGCCCGATGTGCCTTTTGTAGGTCTCAATATATGTGCTCCAGTGGATTTTGAGAAATTAACGTTTAAAAAAAGATATATATCTGTAACAGCGGACCGGGCAGCGCACTGGTTCGCGGACTTTTCGCGCAACGGAGCTTTGTGAAGCGAAGCTGATTGGTTCTCCGGCGTCTGTCAACATTCCAAACAGTCCGTAGCGGCCGCCATCTTGTCTCTCGGTAGGATCGAGAGACAAGAGGAGGTCAAAACAAAGGGGGAAATAACTATAAGGGGGCATAGTAGATCCTCGCTGACCCCCTAGGTTTGATGTGGAGGTTTTAAAAGGGCCCCGCGGGGCAAAAAAAAATAATAATAATAATAATTGAACGGCTGAATGGATTTGCACGAAACTTGGCAAAATATTAGGGACTGGTAGCCCGATGTGCCTTTGCTAGGTCTCAATATATGTGCTCCAGTGGATTTTGAGAAATTAACGTTCAAAAAAAGATATATATCTGTAACAGCGCTCCGCTTCGCGTAACGGAGGTTTGCGAAGCTGATTGGTCATTCTGTCACTGGGCTATAGTTGGGCTACATCTGGCTGATATTTGGGCTACATTTGTTTTTTTGTGTGTCTGGCGGCCATCTTTGGGCTACATTGGGCTACATTGGGCTTCATTGGGCTACATTCGGCTAATTAGCAAATAGCTCATCGCAAACTAGGAATGGTAAAGAATCGCTATTTATTCCTTAAAGTTCGCTATTTAGGAAATGCAAATAACTTTGATGATACATATGGCGGTTCATCTCTAACAAGATAAGAAGCATAGGGATACATTTATGATGACTGGCGCATCACCAGGGATGTGTTAGTCATTTTGTGCCGCTGTTCCGTCACCTATGGTGTGCTGCATTTACAATGCGGCGCATCATGGGGCAAAAACAGCACAGATGCGTGATGTATCTGTGCCGTAAAGGTGGCGCATTGCTGGAGTTGTATCGCAAGTGTGATGAAGCTCCAGCAAGGGTCGGGGGTGCCCCTGTCGCAGGGTTTCTGTTCTCACACAGAACTGTGGACAGAGGATTGGAACCTCGGCGAATTAGGGTGTCCCAAAACTCACGTTAGTAATCAAAAACTCCTTAGCAAGCTAGGTACAGTGTCACATTGGATATAACAAACTCTCAATGTTTAGACAATCCAGAATATGAACTTATAGTACCTCAGGATACGTGGAACTCATGAACAGTCGGTCGTTATAGATTTCTTAGAAACCAGAACATGGAGTTAAGAAGAACAGATGTGTATTTGAAATGTTTATTTACTAATGCCGTCTTCTCAGGCGTAGTACCTTAGATAATAAAAGTACACATATTATCAGTAGCAAAATTACCAGCATAGTTACTAGTACATAAAAAGTGAATGGTGATAGTATGTTAACATGCTGTAAATGAATAAGAGTTAGCAACACTTATAAGCAGCCGCGGGCCGTGGAGGGAGTTACGGTGAGGCAGGGAGGCGGGGAGGGGGAGAAGCAGGGTGGAGAATACAAGTACACATATTATCAGTAGCAAAATTACCAGCATAGTTACTAGTACATAAAAAGCGAATGGTGACAGTATGTTAACATGCTGTAAATGAATAAGAGTTAGCAACACTTATAAGCAGCCGCGGGCCGTGGAGGGAGTTACGGTGGGGCAGGGAGGCGGGGAGGGGGAGGGGCAAGGTAGAGAGGGCTCCACCCTGCTTCTCCCCCTCCCCGCCTCCCTGCCCCATCGTAACTCCCTCCACGGCCCGCGGCTGCTTATATCTCACCCTCCCTAATACACATATTATATTATTTGCTAAGAAGGTCTCTTTGTGTTGGTTTAGGGCGTGCCCATACTTTAGTGTCTTAGATTTGAAGGAATCACATCAGCATACACCAGCTCTCTCTTCATGTGAACCGCATCAACTGTTGTGTATGTGTGTTCGGCAAAGCAATATAAAACCCGCCTCATGCCCAGAATTGGCAGAAGTTGCACTTATGTTATGAGTATGAAGTCGTGGAGATCAGACCTCATAACAATTCTGTATCGTGTTGTTCTTGAAACTTTAGCACTCGCTGTACAGATATAGTTTAACAAGTAAAGCAGATAGTAGACCAATAACATATTATTCTCATGTAAACCACGATGAACTACTAGGTGGAAAGCTAAAGCAACAACTAAGTGTCGTGTGCAGAAGTTGCAAAAAAGGAAAAATGGCGTTTAAACCGGTAATGAGCCCATGCTAACTTAACACGGTGTAAAGATATCCAGGACCTAGATGACACCTCCTCATGATCCGGAAACGAACTGAATAAGATAATAGAAGTGCCATCTCATGAGAGCAGATTGCAAGTTTATATGTGGACGGTCCGCAAGGTAAAGCATTAAAAACTAGGAAAATTTAATGCTAAAGAAAAATAAAACAGCCAAGTACTTTATCGAGTCTTAAGCCAATAGGCAAGGTAAATAATAAAAACTTGACAAATAAGTCAATGAATTGTCAATGAAATGCTAGTACTCAGCATATCAAACATGAAAAAGGTCTATGACATAACTGTGTATGCAAAATAAGCTGCAACAGCCTCCAATAGGAAGTCACCGTCTTCATCCGAAAACAGTTCAGCCATCCAATTTAAAAGCGGAAAAGAACATACGTGCTCTCCCAGCACCGGATCCTCTATCACCATCAGAGGACAGCTCGGTGGGTTTTCAAGAAAGCTCTGTTCCAAGAAAGACTGTGCTGCCGCCAGTAAATTCCAGGGACCAAGTAGTCCATGCATCAATGCCACAGCCATAATCCTTTCGCCAGGACAAACCAACTCGTGAGTAATGATAGGAGTCATCAGCTGATTAAAGTCGACGTCAGGAGAAACCGCTCCGCAGAGACACAAATCAATGGCCCAATCGAAATCACAGGTCAGGCAGTGAAATACAGGCTGGACACAGGTGAAGTAGGAGAACCGAAAAGATAATCCATATGCCGTGCTTAATATCGCCAACGGCATTGTGCCATAATATTCTAGCATGCGATTGCGGAACAGTGTCAGCAGCTGCAGGGTCGGAGGTTGCATAGGAGGGACATCCATATTTAAAAATGTAAAAAAGCACAAGAGCGTCCGCTGGTAATGCAAGTAAAAATGCCAATCTACGAACCAGAGTGCAGAAAATACAATGAAAGGAAGCAGGGATGACTCCAAAGATTTTCTCAAATGAAGTCACGAGACCACTGGTAACAACTTTAAAAAAGTGTGCCAGGGACTTTGTGGAGGATGCGTTAAAGATAGTCGGAAACATGTTGCTGAAATTGAAAGGCAAATCTTAATTGAAAAGGGTGTGCACCTCTGTATGGGTGTTCGCTATGTGAAGTACGAAAGTTTCACGGGCCGAACTCAAGGCCACCTCTCTCTGAGACAAAAGAGCTCTTATTCTTGCCATGCCGTTGAAACGTGTCCCAAGGTTGGTATTTGTGGCCAGATTGAAAACTCCCTATGTTCATGTGTGGGAGGAAATAGAACATTTCTGCAGCAAATAACCCGTTCACTTACTGTTACGATAAAAGGAATACTTTTAATTAACTCAGAACAATCTTCATTATTGAGCATCAAATAACTACCATTTTCCAACAACTTGAACGTGGGGATGATAGCAGGAACTGGCGTGCCTTGCAACACGCAAGCCATATTTGGTCGGTGTTTGTTGCATGAACCGTGTAACTGTATGTGCCTACACATTAGTGAATGATCTGGCGTCTCAGTGCATTCCTCTCCATTCAGATAAACTTCTTGATCATCTTTGAAACATCTGTATGTGTATGGAAGCGACCAGACCTCATGAAGAAAAGCACTACCTAAAGGTTCATAACGACCTATTGGTATATATTTCATACAATTTGAAAACTTATATAAAGCAAAAGGCAGCGTTATTAAACCGTGGATAAGGCATGTTGCCAAAAAACCCGCAATCCTCTGCTGATGATGTCACTGAGCATGTCATGAATGATGTAATATGTGACATCATCAGCAGTGGATTACGGGTAATGGTATCTCTAGTTTACTCCCTTATAGCTGTGTTTCTTTTAACATAAGTGTCTGTTTCCTTCCCTTATACTTACTGTTTTTGGTTCGCTTCCGGTTCGCGTACCAGCGAGCGAACTAGGAAGCGAACTAAGAGAAATAGAGGTTGGCACAGTTCCAAATATTGTACCAATTTTTTAATAACGGGGAGGTAGTTCTGAAAAGAACTTTTTTTTTATTTTTCTGAACATTTTTTTACTGTTTTTGAATTTTTCGGAACAGTTTTATATTTTTTTGGGTTTTTCTTGGAGGGGGCAATGAAAACGATTCATTGTAAAGGGCTCAACAGGAGCAACAAAACAAAAAAAAGAAGTATTTATTATTTTGGGCGTTTCGGACAAACTTGCATATGATAGTCAATAGCTCTGTTGATCAGAGTGATGCTTTTTTCTCCGTAGGAAATGAATCCATCGCAAAATGCGCAGATGTGTTTTACATCACCAAATCTCATTTGTATATTTGGCACCATCTCCCTGCCCTCTGGTCCCGTTACTTCCGGTACAACAGATCTTCTGGCCATAATAGGGAGATTATCTAGGTCGTTCCGAAACTGTGCAGCACTGTAGTTGTTAGGATGCCACCTAGTCATATGGCGATGCATTGTGTAGTTTCCGAAACTGTATTTTTTGTCGGTCCCTCTGGACAGTCTATCTTGACATATAAGGCAAGTTACGTATCTTGCATTTACTTTTTTCTGACCTTTGGGAATTTTAAAAAATTGCCAAATGAAGTTTTCTTTCCGGTGAGACGTCCTGGGCTGCTCAGGCAAAAACTGCCTCTCTTCGTGCTCGTCCTCCTGTTCCTCTTCTTCTTCTTCTTGTTGAATTACAACTTGAGCAGGTGGTCCACTCTTCCTTGGATGTGGTGGAGGTGGTGGGGAAGCACCAGCTGAAGCTACTAAAGAAGCCATTGCTCAGTGATCACAAAGGGTCTTTCTCTCACAATGATGAAAGTCAGAGTGAGGAAAGAAGGAGGGATTTTCATCATTTGGGAAAAACAAGAGTTCTCAACCAATCAAAAGTGTTCATTTTAGATTATATGACCTAGTCTTACATCATTAGGAAACCAAAAGTGAAATGAACCAATGAAAAGTGTTATTACCAAGTCACATGACTTGCTGTGTTTACGTTAAGCGCTTTGCAGGGCCTCCCGGTTTGCTTCCAGAAACCTGCGCTTTGCGACTCGCTTCGCGTACCAGTTCGCTAACGTAGCACGTCATATGACGTATCACGCGACAACGTGAAACGTCATGCGGACGGGAGGCGTCACGATGTTGTTTTCTAACGCGGCACTTGCGGTAAAGAAACGTTTACCGGCTCGCGGTCTATTTCGCGGCATCAAGGTCAGCTAACGGGAAGCTTCCCGATTCGCGAAGCGGGAACGAAGAAAAAAAAATATTAAAAAAAAAAATTATTCATAAACATATAAAATATATTTTTGGATTTAAAGAAGAATACATTTTACAGCTACAGATATTAGCTGTTAAAAAACCAATGAAATTCACAGAAAAAACCATAGGTTATAGACCATATATAGTTAGGAATTAGCATTTACAAAACCTTGAAAATTCACTGAAAAAACCATAGGTTATAGACCATATATAGTTAGGAATTAGCATTTAGAAAACCTTATTTTACTCACACAAAACCATTGAAATTCCATATATAGTTAGTTGCACTAACTATATATCGCGCACCCGCAATCCACTGCTGATGATGTCACATATTACATCATTCATGACATGGTCAGTGACATCACTGATGACATCACTGATGACATCTCAAATGACATCACTGATGACATCACTGATGACGTCTCATTTGGCATCATTCTTGTGCTAATACGATAAACCTCTTCAGACTCTAATATAACCTTAGATACACTCAGTGTATACAGACACTCACACACTGCCACTCATCCATGGAGTTACTCACACACCCAGTCAGTCATGCAAAGAAACAATCTCACCTCCATTTCTTCAAGTATACAGTTATACACACCTTACTTATTGAAACATATACTAACACATATTTACTCTCTTATACAATCCCTGATACAAGTTCACAATGATCGATACAACCACTCACTCAGTGGCTCTCATGCACAGTTATTTATATATGCCAACTCTCACATGTACTGTGTTTTACATATGTACTTACTATGACATGTAGCATTGAGATATCCATTCACTCATCAATACACTCATGCACACAGTCAACTGCCCATGTAGCTGTTTCCACATGCACTCTTGAACTCATACACCTAGTGAATAAACTGCTCACACATCTATGCACAGAGTCACACACCTTCCAGCCACCCCCACACAAACTCAATCTCCCATAGAAATACTTGGGCAACCAATTAATAACACATATAGCCTCTCGTATAGCTAATGATCAACACATGCAGCAGTTTACATCACAACAGACATAATGATGCACAAATTAAGACAGTTTAGTCACTAACCCATGCATTCAGTGAGACACATTTAATCACTCACTCATACAGTCAGTCACGCACCTACTAAATCCTTCATCCAGACACTTATACATCCACTCATTCTTCAATATCTAAGACATATTTTAACTTTACAGAAACATACAGTCACTGGATGTTGTCATCAGTGATGTCATTTGAGATGTCATCAGTGATGTCATCAGTGATGTCACTGACCATGTCATGAATGATGTAATATGTGACATCATCAGCAGTGGATTGCGGGTGCGCGATATATAGTTAGTGCAACTAACTATATATGGAATTTCAATGGTTTTGTGTGAGTAAAATAAGGTTTTCTAAATGCTAATTCCTAACTATATATGGTCTATAACCTATGGTTTTTTCAGTGAATATATATATATATATATATATATATATATATATATATATATATATATAAATATATATATATATATATATACATATATATATATATATATATATATATATATATATATATATATATATATATATATATATATATATATATATATATATATATATATATATATATATATATATATATATATATACACACCCTTCTTTAGAACCTTTAGTGGTGAAAGTTGGGATGACCTTGTGTTCAAGAAATCTCTCTGAAGTGCTTCCAAGGTTTGAAGCCCCCAGGATGACTGCTGCATTTAAGGAAGAGTCCCCTGCTGCCTCTTGTTAGTTGCTGTAGTATCATGTGTCTAGAAGCTCATTATGCTGTGAGTGCAGCAAAGAGCCCTAGCATGTACTATGGTCTCAGCAGCGGTGCTCCCTAGCATCCATTTGTTTATGAATGTCCAATCTTGTTCTCAATTGAGGTCATTCTGTTATGGACCTTTACTGACATGTTTACACTTAGTTAGCCATAGATCTATAGGTTTCCTTGTGAGAAACATATCACTGTTCTAATTCACCAGATCCCAGTGGCTAACTGGGTAAAGGCAGTGTTTAAGAGGGGAGAGAATGAGATAGTGTTAAGATAAATTCCTTCACTTTCCCATTGTGGACTGTACTGATGTTCTGAACACATGGTGTGGTGACACAAATTCCAGCTTCCGCATTGATTGGATTGTGTGATCTTGGGAAAAAAATACTTTGTGCCTGCCTCTCTGTTTTCTAATCTGACCAAAAAATTGAGAGTGCATAGAAGCATTTCACTTTGCAATCACTATATGAGAAAATGTGCTCATTCACCCTTGAGGCAATGCAAAGTTTCTAGAAACTTCTAAAAGTGGTCCATGTGGGAGTAATTTTTTCATTGCTAGATTAATTTTCTTTCTATTCTGATACTTGCAGATGTGCTTTTCACCCCTGGAAATGTAGATAACAACCATGGCCGGGAGAACTAAGGCCTGACATGATAAAACTCGAGAGCTCTAAATGTTCGACTTCCCACGATTGCAAGGATGTCTTGCCTCCCTCACAGTGACTCTCAGTCCTCCCAAATTTACATATTTGTGAGGAAATTCATAATCTCTGAAAATCCGTATACAGCATGAAGACTGAGCGAAATAATGGTGTATTCACAGCCATGAACATATAAAAAATTACATAATTTGGTTTAGCCTCTAAATATTGCCCAGCCTCAAAATAATGTACTGGCCCTACTAGGGGTAAAGGTGTAATGCTAAATACTTCAATCGTTGTACACGATATGTTGGGTGGCATCTGAGATTCACAACAACACTGACCTTGGAACAGAACCAAAGCACGCCACCCTGCTCCCCATAAAAGCAAATCCTGCATTTTAATTCCAGCAAAAGGGCTAACAAATGAAACACTCTTCTATTCTCCATCGCCTTCCTTCTCAATGATGCTACATCTTCTATTAATGCTTAGATGTTCCACCTGGCAGCTCCCTATGGACTCCACCCTCAATCCTGGGCTCTGAGCAGCCCTTTGGAGATACAACTGTGCATGCGGTGTGTGGGGGCCGCTCACCGACACTGTGCTGCAGGAGGAGGCGACCGCGCTCGACTCCCCCTTCACCCCTACTACCTGAAGCCATCTCGCACGACCTTGGCTGGGAGAACCAAATCTTTTGAACATTGCCGGTTGTAGTGTTGGGCACTAGGCCCGCATTATGGTGGACGAATGAGACACGGACACCAGGATAGTGGGCTAGTGAATGGGCCTAGAGCACGTGCGTTCCGCCCTCTTTATTCACTGGGTCACGTGACTCGTGACACCAGTGGTGGGTGGGTGTAAAGTGTGGGGTTACACAGTGAACAACTAGAACGTGTCCTGCAGGACACTACATTCCTCCCAAACTTTAATAAAAGTTGAGATAACGCAAAGTCCGAACCTGTGGGAGAAAAACATAAAAATATGCAATCTCCTAACTTTAGAAGGAGTCTCTTCAGCTGCTTGCTAGATGACGACGGTGGAAACTTTCAGCTGAAACGTTCGTTCTCTTGGGCTCGGCGTTCTGGTCCTCGGTGGGCGTGCTCTTCTGGACTTGCGCCATGGCAGTGTGTTCTTCAGTCCATTGAGATCTTGTTTTTGGGGTGACGCCGAACAGGATGACCAGATGGTAGACTTGATGGAGGTTGTCTTCTACTAGTCCGTCGGGTTTCTTCCTTGTAGGCATCATGGCTTCACATTGCAAAGGAGGGAGTGGATGAAGGACATCCCTCTCACTGAGACGCCTCTCTCGCGGGTGTTCTCCTGCCACGAGATGACCCGGAGGCCCTCTTCTTCAGGTTTCCTCTGGGCAGGGTGTTCTCTGCAGCGTTGCTCCAACTCCACAGTCTGGGTGTGAATGGAGGAGGCGATGAGATTACTACTTCGCAGTCCGTGGCTCCACCTGTAGGGTGGCTGTTAACTCCTGCCTTTGCGCACAAGTTCCTCTTCTTCCCAGGATGTGCAGGACAGATGGCGGTGGATCCATCTCTCTTGTCGGGACCCTCTGCCACCGGTGTCCCTGAGGCCCTTGCCCCTTGGATATCCACGGGCTGGTGTGGAGTGGTCAATTTTTCTTCTGCCGGACGTCTGAGCGCTCTCCGCATCCAATCTTCCGCTCAATCCCAAAGGTAGGTGTCACCAATGGTCCAGCCTGTACTCTCCTGTAGTCGACCAGTCATCCGGGGGGACTTGTAAATAGATGCCCGTTCTGTTCTTAGTGCCATCAATGTTCTCCTGGACATGTGGGTCACTGTACGCAGTGTTGTGGTGCGTGTCACCTCTTCTTCTGGTGGGTGTGTAGACTTGTCACACCTCTCCTCACCTTTCTGGATGTTATTGTTCTTGATGGCGCCGTGCAACATGACTCCTTTCTTCTTCCCCTTTTTCTTTTCGCGAAACGGTCTGGTCATCTCGCTGTCCTTATCTTCCTGACTAGGCTTCTCCAGTCAGCATGCACTCCGCCTGTTTCCCTCTGGTCTTGTCCTGGCTTTTGGACACTGTCTTCTTCTCTTCTGTGACTGGACCGGTCGTTGCGATCTTTCATGCTTCCTGTTACTTCTGGTTCTTGTGGGTGTTGCGTCCATCCCTTCCAGTCCTCTTCCGGACACTCTCTTGGGCATGTGGTTCACGGACGTCTTCTGTCTTCGGAGCAGACCTCCTGCCAGGTCTCTCTGCGCTGGCGACCATCTGCTGGTCGGACTCTCCTTTTCTTTCTATGCGATTGTCTGGCTTTGTCCTCCTTGTGACCAGGTTGGGTGGTCACCCTTTTTCCTTGCGCCTTCATCTTCATTGGCGACCAGACAGGGGTCGGCTTTATCTTCTCCTTTGCGACTTCGTACTCCTTGCGACCAGGCTGGGTGGTCAGTTTTATCTTCCTTGCGACCAGACTGTGTGGTCGGCTTCCTTTCCTTTGCGACCAGACTGGGTGGTCGGATTCTTCTCCCTGGCGACCAGACCGGATGGTCAGCGTTCTTCTCCTTGCGACCAGGCTGGGTGGCCGGCTTTCTTTTCCTTGTGACCAGGCTGGGTGGCCGGCTTTCTTCTCTTTGCAACCAGGCTGGGTTGCCGGCTTTCTTCTCCTTGCGACCAGGCTGGGTGGCCGGCTTTCTTCTCCTTGCGGCCAAGCTGGGTGGCCGGCTTTCTTGCTCTTCGTGAGTCTTCATGCTTCCGGTGATCTGTGTGATCACTGTTCCTTTTCCATTGCAATGCTTTAGCTTTGGGGCGCTCTTGTCTGCGCTCTTCGTATTCTTGGGGCGTTAACCGTGCCTGGTTGCTTCTCCTTCTCTGGTTGCGTAGTGATCTTGCGGCACTCTTTCATTGCACGTCCTTGTGTATGGAGTTATTTCACTCCTGGTGCATTCCTGCGCAATGCTGCACTGTCCTGACGTGCGTGTGTGGTTCTTGCACTTTGCTGCTTGCGGTGCTTTTGCTTTGGCGCGCTGTTGTCCGCGCTCTTCGGGTGCTTCACTGTGTCCGGAGGGTTGCGCCACTGCTCCTGTGACTTTCGCTGGCGTTCCCGTGTGGGGTACCGGCTTTGGTGTCGGTGTAGTGCTTCAGGAGGGTTGCGTCACCGCTCCGTTGACCTTTGTGTCTGGTCTTTCTTTTCGTGAGCTGATGGCTGTGCTTCTTGCTTTCTTGGGCACACTCGCTGCGCATTCTCTTATGTGTTCTGTGTGGAGTTGCTTCACTCCTGGAGCGTTCTTGCGTCGTCTCCTTTTCCTTAAAGGCAGTGTAGCGATTTTGCGCCCCTCGGCGTGGCAATGTTCTCGCGCTCTCTTCCTGCGCTCACTGTCTCAGGAGGGTTACGTCACAGCTCCTTGGACCTTCTTCATGTTCAGGTCGCTCCCCGTTACCCCACGGGGTGTGCTTGCTTTCTTTCTGTGGTGTTGGAGAGGCGTCCGCTTTCCGTGCGCTGCCTCGCACTTGCCTGGTGGAGAGTCTCAGGACCACTGTATCTTCGTGTGGTGGTGCTCCTTTCACTTCCTTCCGGCAGCAGTGACAGCTTGTGGCCACTAGGCATCACCGGGCTTTCCGTCGGTGTGGCTTCAGTGTTTCTGGTGGACTGCGCCTCTGCTCCGTTGACCTTCTTCTGGTGAGTGGAGTTCCTTCGCTGCTTGCGTGTTCCTGCGCTCTCATTCATTAGTGTCTCTCTGTGTGCTCCAAGGTCTGTGATCCCTTACATCACTGTGCAGTGACCATTGTGGTTACAGTCCTCGTGTGTGTTTGGAGTTCTTGTGCTTCTGGCGCGTTCCTGCGCTCTCACGAACCAGAGTCCTTTTGTTGCAGTCTCTAGGTTGCGTTGCTGCAGGCTTGCCTTGGCTCTGGAGCCTTTCTTTGGTTTGTCCAATGCTTGATTGCTTCATCTGCTACAGTCCCTGATACAGTCCACCAGATGGCAGTGTTACTTTGTTCATTACAGACATGCCTTTCATGGATGCAGCTCCGTGGATTTGTCTTGGGCTTGTATACTTCTTGTGGCGCAGTTTCGCCCAGTGTCCACTAGATGGCAGTGTTTGTGTCTTTTGAAACCATTCGACTCTGGTATTTCAATGATGCCGATCTCGTGTTCGCACCTCTCATGGATGGGGCCTTTTTCCCGGATGCTTGCTGCTCTGGATGCACACGGGCCGCTCCTTGGGGCACACACATGCAAGCCCTACCGGGACTTCACTTTAATGCCGGTGAGTGTCTCTTTACCAGTATGCACCTCGGCTGGGTGCATGTGCAGTGAACCGCGCACTCTGCCTTGTTGAGAGCAGGTGCTGGCGCGTTAAGTCGCTTCCCAGGCTGTGTGTAGGGGGGCTTGTGTCACCACCACTGCGTGTGGGCTCCGCTTTGTATGTTAGCGCCCAGCAGCTCTCCACACGCTGCCGGTCACTTTCTGATGCTTCACACAAGGCCGGACTCCTGCTGACTCTTTTCTCCCTCCCCCGCCGCCGCAGCCTCTCACAGTTACTTGGCTGCGTGGGGAGGGGTAGGAGCTGCTGGCAGGGATTGTGTTCCTGCAAGTCCATTGTTCATGTGGGTGGGCTCCAATTGGTGTACTGTATTTGGGCTCTGCGCCCTTCTGCCATTGCCGCTTTCACCCTGCCGCCACAGCTCACTTTCATTTGCACGCTGCGCGGCGGGGGACGAGGGACGCTGCAGGCAGGCCGCAGGTGGGCTCCGCTGGCCTTGCTTCACTGTGGGTTGCCGTACTCGCGCCTAGGCTCACCTCTGGCCAACGGGCTACTCTTGCCACGCGGGTGGGCTCCGTGTGGTTCACTGTATCGGCGGCCGACTCGGGTGGGCTCCGGTCGATCTGCGTCCTCACGGAGCTCAGTTGCGTCCGGTACAGGTGGGCTCTGGCCGGTCCTTGCTTCTCTCGGGGGCCACGCTGTCACGGCCGACACGGGTGGGCTCTGGTCGGTCCGCTCTTTCCTTCGGGGCACCGCCACGGCAGGGTGGCTCACAGCAGGCCCGAGAGTATGCGGGGTGCGCTCCCGGTCACTCTCTCACCGTCCTTCAGGCCCGGGGCTCGTCACATGCCCCGCGGGCATCTCGGTGGCCGGCGCCATTCCCAGGGGGAGTGCCGTCGATGCAGGCAGCTCTCTTCCCCTTTTCATGAAGCTTTCTTTTAGCTGTGGTACGCGTGGCTAGCGTCCGCCCTCGTCGCCATTGTAGTGTTGGGCACTAGGCCCGCATTATGGTGGACGAATGAGACACGGAAACCAGGATAGTGGGCTAGTGAATGGGCCTAGAGCACGTGCGCTCCTCCCTCTTTATTCACTGGGTCACGTGACTCGTGACACCAGTGGTGGGTGGGTGTAAAGTGTGGGGTTACACAGTGAACAACTAGAACGTGTCCAGCAGGAAACTACACCGGTGTTGGGGGTGCCTCCCCCTCTCGCTCCAGTTTCTTGTGTGCGGCCTAAATTTCCCGGTTGCGGAGCGGGAGACACTCACGAGAATCCTGAGGGGCCCCACCAGCTGCTGAGCTTGCTCCGGCGTGGACCTTGAACCCGCAGTGCTCGCCCTACAAGTCAAAACAGTGCCTAAGAGCCATCCTACACCCTAGATAGCCTGGATCGCTCCCGATCCCTGGAGCGGACAACCAAACTATCACCGCCACCTATTCTGCGGCTCTCTAATTCTGTGGCCAAGGCGAACATACATCCCATGGCACCTCCACAGTTGACAGGGGCCGTACATAAACTGAGCAAACTGAGCACTGTGACCACCATAGTGTGAGGGGCTTCCTGTTGTGGATCGTTGGGTGTAGATCAGTATGCCCGAGTCATTTTGCGGCATGCGGAGAGCATCTCTGGTCCCATGTGGGCTGTATTACGTAAGCTGTTTGTACGTGGGGAGAGCCTGGAGGTCTGGCTCACGCTTGTTGCTTAGGGCCTAAGACTGCTCCTGAATTGCTGTGACCGCCGCCCCCTGCTGTGAGGGTGCTATGCGAAGGAGCAGAGCTCCAGGGCTTGCTGCCCAGATGAGGTTTTGGGACTGACTACTTAAATCATCAGCATGATGCTCTGGAGCTGATGATATGAATCTACAGCCTTATTGTGGCATGAAGGACACAGAGCAGTAAAGCCGGCCTGAAAAACAAGGGAAGCAGTTTTTTTATCTTGGTTGCTGCAATAGCAATCCCTTGCCTGACCCTAAGATGGCTGCCACAGTTTTTCCTACGACCGGACTCTGACCAGACCTTGATTACATCCCCCTTCGGCCTAATTGGCAGACCCAGCTCCATCTCTGGTTTGTTTGTACTCCCACCCCTCCACCTGCTTCTTTACCTCTATCCTCTAGTGGGGACATGCTCTTCCACTCTGTTACTGTAGCCTATGTATCTATTCAAAATGTTTTTTCCCTAACGTTGAGACCTGGGCAACATGGCTGATGCCCGGTGGTCCTGCTAGACAGCTAATGAGGAGATTGGCCCTGGTTTCCCCCTCGACCGTCACCTACCCAGCTGGACATTGGACACAGTTCTTCCTCGTCTCCCTGCTATGGCTCTTTCCTCCCCTCCTTTCCCACACATTCTCTCAACCTCGTTGTTTGTTTACTGCACCTTACTACGCTATTGGAACTGATGTAACTTGTAACTCAATGTTCCTCTGGTTTAGCGCTCTGATACCTCGGGGTCTAGCCTGCGCTATATAAACCTTTTTTAGATGTACATTGTATTGCAACGATCCTCTGGTTAAGCGCTCTGATACCTCTGGGTCTAGCCAGCGCTATATAAACTTCTTAAATCAAATAAATTCAAAACTGGTTTTCCTGAACACTGAGACCTGAGCAACATGGCTGATGCCCGATGGAGCTGCTAGACAGATAATGAGGAGACTTGTCCTGGTTTCCCCCTTGACCATCACCTACCCAGCCGGACATTGGGCACAGTTCCTCCTCGTCTCCCAGTTATTACTCCTTCCTCCCCTCCCTCCTACGAATTCTTGCAACATTGTTTATGTGGACTGTACCTTACTATGCTCTTGTAACTGATGTAACTTCTAACGCAACGATCCTGAATTTAAAGCGCTCTGATACCCTCTTGGGTCAAGTTCGCGCTATATAAAACTTTATAAATAAAATAAATCAAATAAATAAATCAAATAAACAAGCATTTGCAATGCAATCGGTCTCGCCTTTGGGACCTTATATGTATTTAGCCTAGCAGCACATTAGCATGGGTACTGAAACATCTACTGTTCTTTAACATGGATGGAAAGTAAGCACCAAACTGCGTGACATGCCAGGTATGGGAACACATGGAGAGAAACATTGCCTTTCAGCGGGAAAATGTATAGTCCAAAGCTCTGTTTTTAATATAAAATCAGGGCCTTCGGTGGTCATATCACTGAAAATACAAGATTTGAAAAAATATTATTGTCTACGAGTGCTCGTGGAAGACAATTTCTATGGACTGGAATCTAGAGAATGCTAAAGTGATTCCGGTATTTTACTGACCTCTGCTGGTCGTTTAGTATCAAGAAAGTTACATAGAGGAAGTTGCTAGAAAAATAAAAAAAAATAAAGTCCCTCAGTAGAAAAAAATTATTCTGGTATTTTACTGACCTCTACTGGTCATTTTCTATCAAGACAGTTACATAGAGGCAGTTAAAAAGAAAAAAGAGTCCCTAAGCAGAGAAGACAAGTCCTAGGGCTGATCTCCAGAGCCCACAAAATACATTCACATATAAGTATATACTAAAGTATATACAATAGGTCTCGAATGTTCGACCTAAAAATGTAGTGGGGCCGATTCCAGGCAGAGATGTGTAGGTCATCGGAATGTACTGCAGCTGAGCTCAAGCAGAATATATTTTAGCTTATAAGGTATTTGGCTACTGAAATCTAACTTGACCACTGGTATTGTAAACTTAAATGATGCAAATGTAGATTTGTTTGACAATTTTCAATTGAAGGTACACATTATATGTCATTTTTCATATTAAATGAAAGGAAATATGTCCTGTGACAGAGGATGCCTGGAAAATATGCAATCTAGGCACAAGCTATGCTTTAGACGTGGGTGAGGTAAATGATATCCTTCACTCCTGATTCACCTATTCAGTTCTTATGCAGGAACATGGAGGGCCTGCACACAGACAGCTGTCTATCTATAGAGCGGTCATGTCAATTAGGAAATAAAAAACTCCATTACACAGAGTACATGTGGCAGAACCTGGTTGGGAGGCTGCAGCCTTACTGAGGTCAAAAGAATAGTTGTACAAAGCAAACAGTTGAGGTCAAAATATCATCTAACCAAAGAAAATAGAATGAGACAATGTGGATGTAAGAAATTGGCTTATTAGTTGAGAGGGGTGGAGGGCCCATTCAAACAATAAACATGATTATTTTCAGGGTGAACCAAAAAATTCACTAAATTAAACATGGCTTAACCCTATGGTAGTTTGGCACAAAACAGTTAGGCTTAACTTAGAGCCAATGAGTAAAGGATTTTGCAGCACACAAACAGTAATAAAATGAAACCACAACACAAGAAATACTACCAAACTAATTTAGAAACATAGAGGAAAATGTAGTAAATTAAATGACACAAAAACAACAAGAACTCCAATCAGTAAGCCCGAGATAGTAATTTTGAAAGTTTTAGGAGAAAATAACACCAAGAAGCAAAAAGCACCACTCTCGGTTATCTATGAAAGTCACACGTTGAGGCTGACCATGGTGGAGCACAGGTTAGATAAAGGGACTTGATTAGTCCCATTGAAAAGTTACCTTAACAAGTATGGCATGAAGGGTGCTGTACATGTTGACAAAGGGAGAAAGAAGGAGGCTGTGGATGCAAAGGCAAGTCAGGCATCACAAACGGTATTTGCTGAAGCATCAACAGCAGGTCCTACTAGTGCTTCATTTTGCAGGCCATTGATTCTTGGCACAGAGAGGTCACTTTGAGGTCACAAGGAACTTAAAACTCCTTTATCTTCACCTTTTTTCAGGAGTACACAATGATGCCAGCCAGGCGGTCATTTCTTGGGGATCAGAACTCACTCCAGCAAAGGCCAGCAGCAGGGCTCAGGCAGTTCCAGTCGGTGCTGGGTGGTTGGGCACTTGTGGGGGGATTTTGGAAGCTTGTTGAGTTTCTTTAGCTCATGCAGCAGATCAGTCAACTGACCCTTGGAGTCACTCTGAGTGTCCCGGGTTCAAGGCAAGCAGGTACAATGCTTCTTCAATCAACAGGGCATTCCCTTTTCCTCAGACCGCAGGCAGTCCTTCTGAATCTTCCTCAGATCCAGGAGTGTTCTGATGAGAGGTTCTTTATACTTGCTGCCAGTTTCTGTATGGGGGAATTCCCTGACCTACCACAAAAACTGATTTTGGTAAGTTCTTCCCCTTTCCCTGTTCCTGGCACCAACCTGTATGGGGAGACAAAGGCAAGGCCAGGCCTGGTGTCAAGTTCCTGCTGTATGTACTCAGGCAGGGCCATCTGAAGTGTAATCAAGACACAGGACAGTTCCTTCCCAGTCATCCAGTCAGGAAGACCCTCTCGTCTAAAACATATGCTTCCTTTTTCTACCTGTCTGGAAGCAATATACAAACTACAATAGCAGAGCTATTTACAGTCATGTGACCCAGGGCACTGGAAGAAAGCACAGTTGGTTTGGACAGAAAAATGCCAAGTTTCTAAAAGTGTCATTTTCAAAAGTGTATCTTAAAATCTGACTTTACCATTAAAGTGGATTTTAAATCACAATTTATTTGAGTGGAAAAAGCATATCTCTATCTGATCCCAAACTAAAGTAAGCACTTATTAAATGTAATAAGGTAACCCAGTTCTGGTCTATAGAAATGATAGCTTTACAGCAGGGAAAGCAAATTTATGAGTTTTTCACTATCAGGACATGTAAACCTTGCCCCCAGGTCCTACCTCTTTAATACCATGCACCCTGCCCTATGAGTCTTTGGGGCCTACCTTAGGGGTGCACTGCAAGGCCCCCCTAGGTTTATTTTACCAGGCTGAAATAGCAGTTTAAAAGTGCATTTCAGGTTGCAGTAGTAGCCATGACATGTCTTACAGCTCTACTTTAGTGGTTGGCACAATGAGTGCTGCAGTCAACTAGCAGCATTTAATTTAGAGGCATTGGTACATGTAGCGCCATATAGTAGGAATTTACCACTAAATCAACGATACCAATCAGGTTTAGACCAATATTACCATGTTAAAGGTATAGAGAACACAAACATGTATACACTGCTTAGCAGGGAAAAAGTGCACAGAGTTCTAAAACCCAACAAAAACAAGTTCAGCAGAGGAAGGCAAAAGTCTGAGGTGACCCAGAAGAGATGGCCATATCCAACAATGGAAAAAAGTGGGCTTTCCTAACAGCAAATATTATTTAAGTATGCTTGTGTCCCTTATTCGAAGAATACCTGCTGATAGTGCGGCTTCCCCACTCTGGAGCCAACCTGTGTACATTACATTCCTCACTTCTGGCTGAGCCCAGGTCGCAGAAGATCTCCATATTAGAAGCTGGCTACCAACCATGTGAAACAGGAGCTGGAAAACACAATCTGCCTATGCCCAAGCAAACTACCTGAGTTTTTGTGGGGTAAAGGATGCAAACTAGTGTCTTTCATGGAGTGGCTGTCCAATTCTTGAAATTAGCTTGTTTTCTGTTGGAGATGTTGCCCTGAAATAAGTTCCCAGTGAAATTGAATACTTCTATTTATCCGCGCCCTGGCTCAGTATGTGGAAGTGATACATCTTTAACCTTTGGTATAATATCTGACTGGTTTCGTCTATTTTTTCATGGACAAGTCAAATTAAAGAGTATTCAATTTGTCAAAATATTGTCAAAAATAATACAGAAGGACCGGTATGTCTTAAAAAGTGCTCTGCAAGAGAAACAGGCATGAGAGCACAGGAGTGAGGTAAGCCTGATCTAGAAGGGATGAGAACGGAAGAATGTCAACACATGAGGGTACCTAATTGCACCCAAGGTACATGTCATTGAGGCCATTAACACTGGTACCTGTGCTGTTCCCAGTCCAGCAGGAGTTTTTTGACCTTAGACGCATGTTCTTTTTTTTGTATTTGGCAATTATTGTCTACTGTAAGTCCTTGTCAGTCTGCCCCACTGTTATACAATGGTTAGTCAGATGGGTTGTGTTGTTTTTGCATCTGATGGTGCTTCTATGTTTTTTGATCCAAACTCTAATCTCCCTTGATGTCATCCCAACATATTTATGTCCATGGGGCAGGTAATTGAATAAATGATACTCGAGTGGCAATAGAAGAAGGGATCCAGAACCCGAGGATAACCTAAGTCTAAATCCAATGTTTTCACCGTTGTTGTGAACTGACAGGACACTGAAATTGCTTCCCTCCAGGACCAGCTCTAGGGTGGATTCCAGGACCTCTGAAAACAAAGATGAATATGATCCAACTCTGCGTCTCAGAAGATAAAACAATTTAACCCAGAAGTGGAACCGTTCCTCCAGCTCCCTGTCTCCCTTCAACCATGGTGGAGTAGAAACAGGGTCTGCCACCGTGGGCGTAGATGGCAAAAGGACACCAAAACACATTGAAGCCCACCAGCCAACAAATCTCAACTAGAGGCCACAAATTCAGGTCCAGGGCTCATGCCCATTTCTATAAAAGAACCATTCCTGAACACCTAAGACTGGCGATGGCAGGCTGTGCCCGAGGAGGGTGAAGGGGTGCTTCCTACACACACGCTTGCGAGACTGCGAAGAGCATGCTGAATGCACACTAGAAACGAGGAACCCCATTTTACCTCTTCCTGGCCAGGGCGCCTGCTTTCTGAAATGACTAAAGGGGGAGATAGTATGGCTCAATGCAAACCCAAGATCTGTTTGGGAGACTTTTATGGCTTCAACTCTTTCCATAGGGTTCATGAGCATCAAAGCACCATTACTTAAAGTGCAAGCAGGACATTTGGGTTACTGAGACAAAAAAGGGCATTTTAAAAGTACAAGCCAAAATGATCTCCCCGGCTAAAGGTATAATCTACCTGAAATAAGTGCAAGGCGCAGAGGAGCGAAGGGTAGCTCCTGTTGGGTGTTACAAATCAGGTAATACTAGACTGGACACCAACTGAGCATCCCACTCAAATGTCTGATTGTGTATTCAGTAGGGCTGCACAAGCTGCAGTAAAGGCAGCAGCTCCCATATGAAGGAAGCATAAGTTAAGGGATAAATGAAGTATTTAGTATATAATAAGACAACGGCAGCAGAGCAGTCACCTAAAAAAAAAACTTCATCGGACACAAAGGAATCCAAACACTCCAGACTATGACGTGTCTATTTGTTCCATGTTGCAAAACTGTGGATGCCAAGCAGCATCGTAACACACACATACAAGTAAAATAGGGGAAACGACCTTTGCCATGACTGGAACAACGAGTTCTGGAGTCATGCAAGCCGAAAAATGACTTGGCCGAACAATGACTCAGCCCCCTGACGTAACGAAAAGTGAAGGGGCCTCCCTGCACGGTACTTAGAGGGGCCCCCTCCGGGCTCAAACAGGAGCTCTCCAGACAGAGTGCAGTGCTGGAGGGCCCCTTGGAGCTAGAGGCCCCCCCGCACCACGGGGGCTGCGTGGGCCTGTGTTACGCCCCTGACTCAGCCTTAACCGCGTGGTTGAGGCTGATTCGCTCTAGTGTTTGGGCAGGGCGGAGTTCGGAGGAGCATCACACAGGAACAGGTAAGAAGGGATTGTTGGGGGGGTTGGGGTTAGTTTTTAGGGGGCGGGGGGATTGGGGGGATCGGGGTAGTAGTTGTATGCATTTATTTTACCATGCATGCCATTACCACGAAAAATCATAGTAAAGGAATGCGTGGTAAAAAAAATCGTGGTTTAGACGAGGCCATGGGAGCAACCTCGTTGTTAGGGTAATCGTTGTTGAGGAACTCGTTGTTCCAACATACATCCGTAAAATAGCAAACACTTCTAGGTGCAAGAATATTTAATTAATTCACACATTTTGGGTACCGTTCAAATACAGAGAGACCACTTTGGAGCATTGATAAAAATATAACATGATGGTCAGCCTGCAAGATCCCCAGATGCAGTAAAACACACTCTTTTTAATGCATGACAAATAGGTGGATGTGATACACAAAGTAACTTGATGAATTGCACGTCAAGAAAAGCAGCACAAGGTCACAGCTTTTAATAACAATCTGAACACTGCCTACTTTGTGCTGTGTTTAATGCCAGGTGTGATTGAATGTTTCTAACAAATATATACCCATGACACATTGCTTTTATTTATTGCAAGTTACTTGGTTGGCATTTTACCAATTCTATGCTGTAATACTGTGCCTGGAGTGGTAAAAGGTTTTCCTCGTTTTACAGCTCGGAATGGATGGCACTGTGCTTATCCTATGCTTAAAGACTTTGCTGTACAAATGGCAAAAGACTTTGTCTCTGTTTATCTTGGCGTGGATGTCACTGTGCTAATCCTATGCTTAACCACTTTGATAGAAAACAGACATTTAAGGTGAGTAAATACAGAGTGTTGCAGGGTGCTCTATACATGAGCTGCTCTCCACCTAAATTTAGGAACTTCCCAGGGTTTCAACTTCCTTTTTCCATAATTTCTGTGTCATTCTGTGCCTGAAAAGGTTATTTTTACATATTATATATAGATAGATAGATAGATAGACAGATAGACAGATAGATAGATAGATAGATAGATAGATAGATAGATAGATAGATAGATAGATAGATAGATAGATAGATAGATAGATAGATAGATAGATAGATAGATAGATAGATAGATAGATAGATAGATAGATAGATAGATAGATAGATAGATAGATAGATATTACCTACTCTACATCGACAGCCCAAATAGCCGTCACATCATAAATCAGAAAGAAAAGAAGAGAGGAAAAAAAGTAAAATGAGACAGAGTAAAAAACAGGGGCCTGAGAAGGAAAATGTAGAGGAATGACACCAGCAAGCATTAGCAAAAAAGTAGAAAAAGGGAACTAAATGAAATGCAACTGCAAGTCATGCAATGCAATAGAAAAGTCAGACAGAAAAGAAGAGAAAGGGGGAAGACAAAAAGAAAGAAAAAATGAAGAAAGGTTGGAAGATGAAAGGAGATAATGAATGGTTTTGTTATATAGCTCCTATATATCCTTATATCGTGTTAAGTTAGCATAGGTATATTTGAGGTTTAAACGCCATTTTTCCTTTCTTGCAACTTCTGCACACGACCCTTAATTGTTGACTTAGCTTTCAACCTAGTGGTTTGCCGTGGTGTATGTGAGAATAATATGTTATTGCTCTGATATCAACTTTGTTTAATAAACCATGTCTGCACGGAGAGTGCTGAAGTTTCAGGAGCAACACGATATGGAATTGTTATGAGGTCTGATCTCCACGCCTTCATAGTCATAACACAAGTGCAGCCTTTGCCAACTTGGGCTTGAGGCGGGATTGATATTGCTTTGCACGAGAATTGTTAACACACTTGATGCGGTGCACAGGCAGAGAGAGCTGGTGTATGCTGATGTGATTCCTTCATGCTAGGACACTAAGGTATGGGCCCGCCCTAAAACAACCCAAAGAGACCTTCTTAGCTAATAATATAATATATGTGTTAGGGTGGGTGAGATATAAGTGTTGTTAGCTCATATTCATTATGGTATGTTAACATGCTGTCACCATTCGGTTTTTATGCCGTGGTAACTATGCTGGTAATTTTGCTACTGATAATAAGTATACTTGTATTATCTAAGATACTGCGCCTGAGAAGACGGCATTAGTAAATAAACATTTCAAATGCACATGTGTCTTCTTTACTCCATGTTCTGGTTTGTATTGATAATATAACGAAAGAGTGTTCATGAGTCCCACGTACCCTGAGGTACTGTAAGTTCATGTTCTGGTTTGTCTAAACATTGGGAGTTTGATATGTCCAATGAGACACTGTAGCTAGCTCGGTAAGGGGTGAGTTGGTTGCTAAGGTAAGTTTTGGGACACCCTAATTTGCCGAGGTTCCACTCCTCTGTGCACAGTTCTGTGTGAGTACAGAAACCCTGCGACATGGCGCCCAACGGTTTCGGTGGTCTTACATCATGACACTCGAGTAGTATATCGTTCAAACCTTAACCCCTTCACATCCGTTTCCGGAAAACGGGGTGTCGGTGAAACCTACCTATTTTTTGAAATAGGTCTTTTTCAAGCTTGATTCTTTCTTAAACGGTTTCTTTGAATTACTACCCAGTTGTGCTACAAAGTATTCTTTGTGTTTTCTTGTTTCCAGCACTGTCATGGCGGCGGTGGCTATTGCGCAGCATAGTCGCGTAGCGGTACGCAACCATCTTCAGACATACCAGGTCCCAGTAGATGGGATGGCTGTGATTTTCGTGGTATGTGCAGATCCGGCGTTTCCTTACGAGTTGTTTTACTCTTGGGTTACGTTTCCGGCTGTGGACGCTATTTCTGGTTTGTTCCACTCCTACACCGCCTCGGATGTCCCGGCTGAGTATACGCCGTACAGGGCATTGGAAATACCTATTGATCATTGGCAGCATCGAGTTTGGTTTGATGGCGCCCTCCCCCACTCTTTGTCCGCAGCGAGGTTAGGTCCACTCTCAATTCCAGGTACAAATTGGCCTGCGTTGGGTGGCTTTACCCCGCACCCGAATCACGGGGCTTGTACCCTTGCAGAAATTCGCAGGCTACATGTTGTTTCCATATCCGTGATTCGTGCTTTAGTGCAATACATCGGTCGCCACCTGCCTGGTGGTCCCCAGGGGGGTGCGGCCGTTCCCTTGGATCGAGGCGGAATGCGTCTCAATCCAGTGATGGTTAATTCGGTTTTTGGTGCGCGTCCTGTTGACAACGATGACTTCCCATTCTGGCTAGCAGAGAAGTTTGATCAACTGGAGGCGGTTTTTCCGAATTCTACTCCTGCTGATAAACATAGAATGTTAACGATTACTCTACCTAAGGATTTAACTCCTGAACTTGTTGACTGTGATAGCTGGGGAAAAACATTTGCGGCGGTTTATACAAGGTGCTTCGGCACCCCGTCTATGACCGCCCTGCCTGACATCATTAGACGTGTTCAGAATGATCACGGTCCAGAGGCAGCGGTTGAATTGGGTATGCGCCTGTGTGGTTCATTTGAGATTGTATGTGATCTCATAATCTCCAATGTTAAAGGAGATGCAGTTAACTTTCAGGTGTCGAATGCTTTGGCTGCTCTGCCGCATGCCGACAAACCCCGCCAGTTAGCAAAGATTGTAGTGGCCGCTTATAAGACAATTGGCCGCACAAGTAAAGGTCTGAAATATTTTCCAGTGAAGGAGAAAAAACAACCTCAGGGACAATCTGCAGTGACGGATGTCCAGCCCAAGTCCAAAAAACAGAATTGGCCTAAGAAACAGATACAGGGGAAGCAGACTAAGCAGACTCAGGATTCTTTTCCTGCAATACAGGCTCCTGCGCCGACCGAAAAAGTTTATGATTTGCGCGATCGCGCGATGATTAAGTCACCTGATCGTTTTCAGGGTTCTGATCAACGCTCTCCTCGTTCCTTTCAGGAAACATCGGCCCAGAAGACCGGTGGAGGAGGAGGGGGTGGACGTGGACGTGGTGGCCAACAGGGACGTGGTCAGTCCCGCCAGACGGACGGCGCAGTGAAGCAGGAGGATTCTACGCCTAAGCGTCCGCAGTTTGCGAAGAAGAAAGTCGCAGCCTTAACAGCGCATAGATATGCCACAGATAGTGAGAACGCGGCTTCGGAATCTGACGTGGGCTCTGACCTTGCTGGACAGCGCGGCGGAGATTACCATAGTCAGAGAGGCGCTCCGTCCACTACTGAGGGTGACAGCGACTGAAGTGTTCGTTGTGATAGAAACAGCAGATACGAGATTAGCTCCCCCTGAAAGACTTTTTGAAATTGTCCTGTTAATTGAAGGTGACATACAACGTACTGTCAGAGGGGTATTTTGGGAGAACCTTTCGTCTACATATGATATTTTGCTTTCGGAGGCTGACTGGCCCCCGCCTTTTGTGCTCGCAGCGCCGCGAGGGGAGGAGGTAATCCTGCCCAGTTTCGCGCACACAGTCTCGACTGAGCATGCGCAGCATTTTGCAGAAGAGTGGGCTCGGGCTCTAGCGCCGGCTCTGTACCGCAACCAATGTGGATGGGATAAATTGTCACCATGCCACGAAATTCCTTTGCGGTCGGAGCCACAGCCGCAGCCTCAATATCCCATACGGCGTGAAGCTAAAGCGGCCGTCGCAGAAATCCTTGAACAATTGGAATATCAGGGAGTTATTGAAACGTGTGTGTCACCGATGAATAATCCCCTTTTTACTGTGACCAAACCTGACGGATCATATCGTTTGGTATTGGATTACCGGCATTTGAACTCGCATTGCCGTAACTGTGCAGTACAGAATACTCACGGCTCTGCCCTAGTGGATAGTCTAGTGCGTAAGCGTTTTAAGACAACGCTTGACATTTCCAATGGTTTTTATGCCCACAGACTGGATGAATTCAGCTCCCAGTGGACAAGTTTTACGTCCGCTGGGGTGCAGAAACGCTTCCTGCGACTCCCGATGGGTTATAAAAATAGTCCGGGAGTCTTCACCTCCAGAATAGTAACACTATTGGAGGCTATCGATCCAGATGCATGTTCTTATGTGGATGATATTTATCTCACAGACGACGAAATTTGGATGCATCTGTGTCGAGTGAATTCCATCATTTGTACCTTTGCAGACATGGGTTACAAATTTAATTTTGCAAAATCGCACATTGCAGAACACACGGTGTTGTTCCTAGGCTATGAGCTGAACAATGAAGGTAGAGGTTTGGCTCCTCACTTCTTGGAGAAATGCGCACAATTGCGCGCTCCTACAACACTGAAAAAATTACAGTCTTTGCTGGGCTTCTTGAATTTCGGTAGAACTTACATTCCGGAATATGCCCAGCGTATCAAGCCTTTGTATGCTTTGATACAACCAACTTTCTCAAAATCATGCTGGCTGCCTGAGCATTCAGCCATTTTGCAATCCTTGCAGGCTGATCTGCTCGCTTCTAAATATTTACTGACTCGTGATAACCGCACCAACCTGGTAATAAGAATTATTCCTGGGACGGTGGGTTTCACATACCTCACTTTTAATGAAGGTGACAAGGTTCCTATTGCTTACAAGTCACACTTGTACACTTCGGCTGAATTGCGGTTTCCCACTGTGGAAAAGGTTTTAACTGCTGTACAGATGGCGATTCTTAAAGAACGAGCACTGTCGCAGGGGAAACGCATGTTAGTGGTAACACCCTGTCCTCATTTGGAGGCAGTCACAAAGGCCAGTGTACCAAATTCAAAAGCTTTGCACCCTCGGTGGATTCAGTGGGCTGCGTCATTGACCTCCTCGGATGTCATGTTTATTTTTGACGCCTCCTTACGGTCGCAAGAGTACTTGCAGTATGAATTCGTTCATCCTGCTCCTCTGGCTATGCGACCGTTGGAGGACTTCCATTGCATCATTTACACTGATGGGTCAGCGCAGGTTGCGCATGGCTCTAAACATGCCTACGTTTCCGCATGCGCCATTGTGGTCGGTGCTATGTTGAATGATGAGTTCATTTCCAGGGAAGTACACACGTTGCCCCTGGGTGATTGCACCGCACAATTGGCAGAGCTTCGTGCTCTATTACTAGCGTTAGAGTACGCGGATCCTAGTGTTACTACTCTGATTGTAAGTGATTCTTACTACTGTGTCCAGTCTTACAATGAAAACTTGTTCTTTTGGATCCAAAATGATTTTCATGATTCAAAGGGTAGCACAATAAAACATAAAATGATCTGGGTTCGAGTGGCAGAGCTTAAGGCTAAGTTGCCTCTCGTTTATGTAATTCACACTCTGGGTCATCAGCGCGTAGGAGTTCACGCTGTTGGCAACTCGCTTGCTGATGAAGCAGCGAAATCCGCAGTATCTACATACTTAGTTGCAGCAGTTACTAGGTCTAAAACCAAGATTGATAACGACATCTTGGCAGCGATTGCTGCCTCTGAGAAAGGAAGTAAACATCCTGCGGGATTCCCTTCTAAGTATAAATACCACTTAAGTCCCGAAAAGGTTCCTTTTGTGACAATTCCTGATGTTGGGGAACGGCTGATTCCCAACTCGGATCGCAGAGCTGACTTGATTACAGCGGCTCATGAAGGTGTGGCGTCTGCGCATGCGGGCGTCTCAGCCACTGTAACGCAGCTACAACAACGTTTCTGGTGGCGGGGACTGTACAGACAGATGCGTGATTATGTCCTTCTTTGTGACATTTGCCAGCAGATTAAACCTTCAACTGCTACGCGTCCGCCACAGACTCAGTTGTACATTTCTAATAAACCGCTAGGCTGTGTTTATTTAGATCACTGCGGTCCTTTTTCGTCTGATACTGCGTATAAGTACATCTTAGTAGCAGTTGACTCATGCACACGCTTTGTGTGGGTATGGCCACATCGCAGCGCTGATTCACGGACTGTCATTAGAGATTTGCGTATCTTTATAGGGATTTTTGCCTGTGGTACCTTCCATTCGGATCAGGGTCCGGCTTTCGCCTCTAAGGCGTATAAGGATGCCATGACTTCGATGGGGGTCCAAGTCAAGTTTTCGTCACCCTACAGACCTGAGGGTAATAGTGTAGTAGAACGAATGAACCGTGATTTAAAGCAATCTTTGACAGCCCGAGTTATAGGCACTGGCAGAAACTGGCTGGCTCACCTCTATGGCGTGCAGCGTGCTCTTAATAATCTCCCTAGAAGGTCTCTGGGTGGGCGGACCCCATACGAAATGCTCTTTGGCATCAAGATGTACGTCCCTGACCTTGACGGTCTAGACTCGGTGGTTCGCGCCACTTCCTTTGACGCAGATGAACATTGCAATGTTTTACAGAATCTACAAAAGACCAGAGACAGTCTTGCAAAGGAACATTTGCCCTCCACATCGGATGATGCGTTGCAGATCCCGGTAGTTGGCTGGCTACCCCAGGTTGGAGAACTGGTTCGAGAGAAGATCGACAACAAGAAAGAGTTTGGTCCCTCCTATCGAGCTCCAGTCCCAGTGCTTGGAGTGAAGGGCACAAGAACAGTCATTTTACCACCACTTCCAGGTCGTAAGGAAAACAGGTTTATTTCTATTGACAATGTCAAGATACACAGAGTGGCCGATTCTTCTTAGCATGACACCAGCTGTTTCCTGTCCTTCCATTGTGAGAAATTCAGTTGTGCCCACTGCTTCTATTATTGAACCTGAAGTGGCCATCGAATTACCTGCTGTTTCCAGTCCTTTATTAAATAATTTACCAGGAACTAACATTGATGAGACAGACTATGCCTATCCCACTGATTTGTCCATACCTGACCTGCAAACACGTTTAGCCACAGAATCCAGATTTTCCTTTGACTCTGTTTCTCTTACCTCAAAGAAACCCTCTCGTGTTGCGGTTTATGCAAGCCTGTTCAAAAAACATTTTTTGATACCACCTTGGACTTACATTTGGCTAGTCCTTATTTCGATTTACCTTTTTATGTCAATTGGTTTTGTGTTTTATTTTTTTCGAATCATCAATGGACATTATGTCGAGGAAAGAACATGCATTACTCATTTAAATGGAACTTTGGCCCCACTTTCCTCTTCACATTCTGCACACAGATTAAAAAGAGACTTGACTTTGGTTAACATCACAGCATGGCCTGTCCTGGATGGAATCGTGTGGGATGCAGTTCGTTTTCAGATTCATGGCCCAACGGAAGTCGTTAATGTTCCAAATGTACTTAGAGTGAATATGGGGGATGTGGTTAAACAAAACATTCGTTCTGATGATTGGGATGTTAATGCTGTGGAAAGTTTGTTTTCTGATTTAAAGTACTATGCTGCTTTTGATGCTGAAGATTTATATTTGGAATCTGCTAATTATGGTGAATTGTTCTGTTACCAACATTATGGCAATCACTTCTTACACAAAACGTCATCCCGAAGGGAAACTGTTAATTTCACTCAGTGGGAACATTGCCCAGCACCTACACAAGGGAGTTCAGAGACGTTTCTGAAAAAATATACTTATTTCACTGACTTTAATCAGTCCAATCCCGAGTCCTTTTATTTTAAATTTCACAAACAGCCAATGTCCAAGGTTAGACTTACCGATACTAAATTGTTGTATTCGAAGGCCTTTCTAGATCAGTTAGTTACTGGAGGCTATGAGCTATGGAAGCAAACAATCGACCTTAAATCGGTTTGGGGTTCGAGGGCCTGGCAGGTACAAGGCATTGAGGCTTTGCACCGTGCATGTCTCATCCCGAATCATATGTTGTTTTTAAATGAAACGATTTCCCAGACCACGTGCTTTGGATTGGCTACTTCTAAAAGATTGAACACTCCATCTTTCCCGGAGTTAGAGGAATATGAAGGTTGGGGTAATTTTACTCAATTGTCCATTAAAGAATTACAGGCTCTGCTTCTTAATTCCTCCTTTAACATTTCCAGTATGAATCCTAAGGGTTGGCTACTTTGGCACCGTAGTGCTGATTCTTGCCAAAAAAGATTTTTAAATATAACTGACGGTTTTAGGACTGTTAGA
This sequence comes from Lissotriton helveticus, assembly GCF_964261635.1. NCBI lineage: Eukaryota > Metazoa > Chordata > Amphibia > Caudata > Salamandridae > Lissotriton > Lissotriton helveticus. Next base: position 169,581,947 of record NC_136073.1, read on the forward strand.
TCTGATCCCCGGTTTGACTTGAGTCATACTGTCACCTCTTACTCTGTAGGAAAGTTATGTCAAGCTTGGCTGAAACATTCAACTTTACCTGCGGTTAAGTATCACCTTTCCAAACTAAATGCAGACGTGGATTTGAATGATTTCATTAAAGGCCCAGCTAGTGGCAGGTCGAAAAGATGGTTATATGGGGTTTACAATGAAATTTGGAAACTGTCACAGATTGAGGCTGCTACACGCCTTAGGGCTATTGATCAGGCGAATCTTGAGAAAGTGCTTGCAGTTGTTGACAATAGCATTAACGTGCTTTCCTCTAGAATTTACACATTGGATAATATTGTGTCGTCTGTTGTTGATATTGTGCATGATGAAGTGTCAGTATTATACCATGGTCAAAATCAATTACGGTCAATCATGCAGTTTGCATGGACCCTTCAAACTCTGAAAATGGGTAAAGTTCCCTGGGGATACATGAACGTTTCCTCTTTATTTGCACCGTTTAATTTGACTGACAAACAACGCTTGCTTTCTATGCGTGATGCTTCCTTTTCTATGTTACATATTGAAAGGTTGGAATCTTTACCTTTTTCTGTGGCAGAAGCCACTGCTGCAACGTGGCTTATCCACGGTTTAATAACGCTGCCTTTTGCTTTATATAAGTTTTCTAATTGTATGAAATATGTGCCCATAGGTCGTTATGAGCCTTTAGGTAGCGGTTTTCTTCATGAAGTCTGGTCACTCCCGTACACTTACAGATGTTTCAAGGATGAACAGGAGGTTTATCTAACAGGGGAGGAGTGTACTCAGACGCCAGATCATTCTTTAATGTGCAGACACATACAGTTACACGGTTCATGCAACAAGGATCGACCAAATATGGCTTGCATTTTACAAGGCACGCCAGTTCCTGCTATCATCCCCACGTTTAAATTGTTAGAGAATGGTAGTTATTTAATGCTCAATAATGAAAACTGTTGTGGGTTAATTAAAGGTATAGCTTTTATAGTAACAGTAAGTGAGCGAGTTATTTGCTGCAGAAATGTTCTTTATCCTCCCACACATGAACATAGGGAGTCTTCCATTTGGCCACAGATACCGACCTTGGGAGCAGAATTCAGCGGCATGGCTAGAATAAGAGCTCTTTTGTCCCAGAAAGAGGTGGCCTTGAGCTCGGCCCGTGAAACTTTCGTGCTTCACATTGCCAACACCCGTACGGAGGTTCAGGCTCTATTAAATACTGATTTGCCTTTGCATTTCGGAGCTATGGTTCGTTCTATCTTTAACGCATCCTCCACAACGGGCCTAGCACATTTTTTAAAGTTGTTAGCAGTGGTCTCGTGACTTCCTTTGAGAAGATTTTTGGAGTCATCCCTGCCTTCTTCCATTCTATTTTTTCATCCTTGTTTGGAGGGTTCCCGTTTTTTCTTGCATTAGCGGCTGGCGCTTTGGTGGTTTTCTGCCTTTTTAAATATGGATGCCCTTCCTGTGCAAGACCACGCGCGACTGCTACTGACGCGGTTTCGCAACCGCATGCTTGATTATTATGGCACACTGCCGTTGGCGACTCTAAGCACGGCGTTTGGATTATCTTTTCGGTTCTCCTATTTCACCTGTGTCCAGCCTGTATTTCGCTGCCTGACCTGTGATTTCCTTTGGGCCATTGATTTGTGTCTCTGCGGACCGATTTCTTCTGACGTCGATTTTAATCAGCTGATGAGTCCTATCATTGCTCACGAGTTGGTTTGTTCTGACGAGAGGATTATGGCCTTAGCAGTAGCGCATGGACTAATGGGTCCCTGGGATGTATTGTCGGCAGCGCAGAATTTCTTGGAACGGAGTTTTCTTGAAAACCCACCGAGCTGTCCTCTGATGGTTATAGAGGATCCGGTGCTGGGAGATCACGTATGTTCCTTTCATCTTTTAAATTGGATGGCTGAACTGTTTTCGGATGAGGACAGTGACTTCCTCCTGGAGGCTGTTGCAGCTTACTTTTCATATACAGTCTTATCATAAACACTGCCTCGAATTGACATGCTGATTAATAGCATTTCCTTGATTTTATTGACTTTTGGTCAAGACATTTTCTTTTTGCTTGCCTATTGGCTTGAGCCACGTTATACTATTGGTCTATTTTTTAGCATTAGTTTTTATAATTGATTTTTATTCATGCTTGTTTATTGTTGAGTTCTGCTCTCATGTGATGGCACTTCTGTTATCTTATTTAGTCCGTTATCGGATCATGGGGGGGTGTTATATAGCTCCTATATATCCTTATATCGTGTTAAGTTAGCATAGGTATATTTGAGGTTTAAACGCCATTTTTCCTTTCTTGCAACTTCTGCACACGACCCTTAATTGTTGACTTAGCTTTCAACCTAGTGGTTTGCCGTGGTGTATGTGAGAATAATATGTTATTGCTCTGATATCAACTTTGTTTAATAAACCATGTCTGCACGGAGAGTGCTGAAGTTTCAGGAGCAACACGATATGGAATTGTTATGAGGTCTGATCTCCACGCCTTCATAGTCATAACACAAGTGCAGCCTTTGCCAACTTGGGCTTGAGGCGGGATTGATATTGCTTTGCACGAGAATTGTTAACACACTTGATGCGGTGCACAGGCAGAGAGAGCTGGTGTATGCTGATGTGATTCCTTCATGCTAGGACACTAAGGTATGGGCCCGCCCTAAAACAACCCAAAGAGACCTTCTTAGCTAATAATATAATATATGTGTTAGGGTGGGTGAGATATAAGTGTTGTTAGCTCATATTCATTATGGTATGTTAACATGCTGTCACCATTCGCTTTTTATGCCGTGGTAACTATGCTGGTAATTTTGCTACTGATAATAAGTATACTTGTATTATCTAAGATACTGCGCCTGAGAAGACGGCATTAGTAAATAAACATTTCAAATGCACATGTGTCTTCTTTACTCCATGTTCTGGTTTGTATTGATAATATAACGAAAGAGTGTTCATGAGTCCCACGTACCCTGAGGTACTGTAAGTTCATGTTCTGGTTTGTCTAAACATTGGGAGTTTGATATGTCCAATGAGACACTGTAGCTAGCTCGGTAAGGGGTGAGTTGGTTGCTAAGGTAAGTTTTGGGACACCCTAATTTGCCGAGGTTCCACTCCTCTGTGCACAGTTCTGTGTGAGTACAGAAACCCTGCGACAGTTTCACTTCCGGTAAGAAAGTTAAAGCAACCCCTGCAGAGATGGATGAGCGGCTTCTGCGTCACAGAGAGTAATCTGATGAAAAGCTGAGTAGGTCAATGCAAAGGATCTTTTGCAAAAATCTTCCTAGAAGCAACGCACCGACAGGGAGGAACGTTCTGAGACAGGTGATCAAAATATGGAAGCGTCTCCTATTGGCTGGATGTTTTGAAAAATGAACACTATGGGGCTTATTTACGAGCCCCTTGCGCCACCTGTACGTCACTTTTCCCATGTTAAAAATGATGCAAAAGTGGTGCAAGAGGCTTGTAATTAAGCCCCTATATGTTTGGTAACAAATGTTTAGCATTCAGTCTAAGGCTTTTAACGCTGCATCAGACCAGGCCCCTCTGGGCACAGTGAAAGACCTGCACTTACCGTAGGTGATCACGCTGATGGGATATTGGCAAAGGCTTCCTTGAAACTCAGATGGGCAGACACACTGGTTTGTCCTGTTGTTCACGATGCCCCCATTCTCACAGGCCGGAGGGGGGGTGGTGGCTACTGACAAGGCACGACGGGGAAAGAAAAGGGTACAAAAGTTAGGGAATGGGTTTTAAAGGTAATAATCGCAATAAGAAAATATAAGAATCGTAGGGTTAGGTAATTAGTGTCTTGATTCCTCCACAAGGAAGGTTGTCTTCCGGGGCGTAGCTTCAGGGAGGTGTTACACCTCCACTAATAAATGTATTTTCTGATGAATAGTTGGGTACAGGTGCTTTCAGTCGGGTATGGTGAGGTTTCTGTCTGAATTCACCTGGGATTTTTGCGTGCAAAACACACGCACACTCGCTCTCATGTCTGTTTTGAAAGTCCTCAAAATGTTGGATATTTGACAAAATATTGTGTTTCTTTCACTTAGTACTCCTATCAATTTACAATCCTCTCCCTTTCCACTGCCCCTTAAGTCCTGCTCATGCAGTGCTTTCTCTCACAGACTGGAACTCGTAGCAATAAACATACACTCATCACTATTCTTATTTATTTATTTATTTATTTAATGGTTTTGTAAAGCGCGTAGTAACTCGACGAGCATCCCAGCGCTGACCTGTATCTCCTGGGGCTTCCAGCCATCTGACTGGAGTTATGATTGCGGGAAAAGGAGGGTCTTTAAGGATTTCCTGAACTGGAGATGGTTTGAGTCTGTCCTCAGGCTACGTGGTAAGCAGTTCCAGTGTTTGGCCGTGTGGACCGAAAAACGGCGGCCACCGGTTTTGGCTTTTTTGACCCTGGGCACTGAGATGAGATTTTCTCCATTGGACCGAAGGTCTCTTTTCGCTTTATAGGGGATTAAGAGTTCTTTGAGGAGGGGGGGACCGTTATTATTGAGGGTCTTATGGGCCAGGCAAAGGGCCTTGAAGATAATTCTTTCTCTGACTGGCAGCCAATGCAGAGACCTGAGGGCTGGCTTGGCAGAGGATCTTGCAGGTGTGCCCGTGAGTAGGCGGGCAGCGGCGTTTTGAACTTTCTGCAGCGCATTTAGGGTAGCTTCAGGAGCTCCCAAGTAGATGGCGTTACAGTAGTCTAATCTCGCCAGGATTAGGCCCTGTATAAGGAGCTTCCTCGCGGTGGCCGGGAGCAGAGGGAAGATCTTCCTGCAGGCTCGGAGGAGACCGAAGCATGTCCCTGCTGTTTTTTTTGCCTGGGTTTTGAAGCTCGTGTCCTTGTCAATCCATACACCCAAGCTTTTAACCTTGTCCTTAGGTGCGGGGGGGTCGCCCAGGCAGCTAGGCCAGAGGTGAAGTGGAAGGGCAGGGCCCGTGTGACCTAACAGTAGTATCTCGGTCTTTGATCCGTTCAGTTTTAACGAAGAAAGATTCATCCATCGATGGACTTCCGAGAGACAGCTGTGGAGGTCAGAAGGGGCATGATGGGGGTGGGTGAGGGTGACAACCAACTGGGTGTCGTCGGCGTAGTTGATTAAGGACACGCCGAACGGGGTGATCCTCTTCTCCAGTGGAGCCATGTATATGTTGAATAACGTAGGGCTCAAGGATGAGCCCTGCGGTACTCCACATCGGAGGGGGATGATGGATGAGTGGCTGTCGTTCTCCCAGACCTGGAAGGATCGTCCTGCTAAGAAGGATTTTAGCCACTTCAGGGCCACACCCTTGAGTCCAATTTCTCCCAGTCGCTGGACTAGGGTGGGGTGGTCTACAGTGTCGAAGGCCGCACTGAGGTCCAGGAGGATCACTGCCACTGATCCTCCTGTGTCCAGAATGCTTCTGGCCTTCTCTACCGCCGCCAGGAGGGCGATGTCAGTGCCCTGACCTGGACGGAACCCTGTCTGGGAGACCCCCAACAGGTTGTTATTTTCTAGGAAGAGTGACAGTTGTTTGTTCACCAACTTCTCTGCAATCTTACTGTTTCCTGGGAGAAGGGAAATGGGCCTGTAGTTGGAGAGGTCCTTCGGGTCTAGGGAGGGTTTTTTAGGAGGCCTTTGACCGCTGCCGCTTTCCAGCCGGGGGGGACTATACCTTCCGAAAAGGAGGAGTTAATTAGAGCCGTAAGGGGGGGGATGATGGTACTGGACACTTTTTTCAAGAAGCGGAGGGGTGCGGGGTCGAGGGGGGAGCCGCTTTTAATTGAGGCCATCGTTGCCTCTACCTCCTCCATTGTCACTGGGCCAAAAACGTTCAGAGAGGGTTGAAGGTTGTCAGCCGGAATGAGGGGATTGGTGGTAGTGAAGGTAAGATTCCGATCCGTATGGGCCGGTTCAGGAGGGGGTATGTCCAGAAGGATTTTTTGGATCTTCTCATCAAAGAATGTGGCTAAGTCGCTGCATTTACTTTCTGCTTCCTTGGGATCGAGGACTTTGAGTGGGGGATCGGGGGCATGGAGGAGTTCTTTGAGAACAGAATAGGTTTCGTGGGCCGAACAGGCAGCATTTTTAATTCTGCTCTCATAGAAGGAAATTTTGGTGTTGCGTAGCTCCTTTTTATAAGATTTTATGGAGGTGCGGAATATTTCTTTATTTTCCTCTGTTTTGATTTTCCTCCACAGACGTTCGTTCCTTTTACACATCTTGCGCAGAGTGTTGAGTTCTGGGGTGTACCAGGGTGAGGGGTTGACTCTCTTGGTATGTTTTAGCGAGTGGGTTTTTGGCAAGATGGAATCTAGGGATTGGGTGATCCAGGTGTTAAACTCTATGTCCCCAGTTATGGGGTCTGAGAGGGGGAGGGGAGCGTGTTCCTTCAGTTTGGCTGCCCATATGTCCGGTTCTAGTTTCTGCCATCGCCTGGTGTGAGTTTTGACTTTGGGGGGTTGAGGGGACGGAGAATCGATGTCCCACACAAATGGGACTAAAAAGTGGTCCGTCCAGGGGAGGGCGGTGTGGTCAAGAGTTGTTAAGCCAGGAACGTTTGAAAAGATGGGGTCAAGCAATTGCCCTTTTTCATGGGTGGCCTGTGGGTTTTTTAAGTCGAGGCCCACAGAGGTGAGATCTTGGAGTATTTCACTGGCCTGCTTGTTGCCTGGGTCCAGGAAGTGTATGTTAAGGTCTCCCAGTAGTATGTAATTGGTGGAAGACGTACACTTAATGGAGGTCTGATCAATGATGTTGTTTGGAAAGTCTCCTAGGCTGCCCGGTGGGCGATATACCAGCAATCCTGATAGAGAAGTGACTGGGGAGATTTGTATAGTGAAGTGACAACTTTCGTGCCCCTTGATGTTGCCGTCCGAGGTTCTGCAGGAGAAGCCGTCTTTGAGGATTATGGCTAGTCCACCTCCTCTGCCTTCTGGTCTAATCTGTGAGCACATAAAGTACCCGGGGGGAAGTGCCAGGACGATGTCGGGGCCACTGCTAGGGGTGAGCCAGGTCTCTGTCAGAAACAAGATATCTAGGACGTGATTTGTGATGAGCATGTTAACCTCGTGTGAGTGCTTCACGAGCGACCTGCAGTTGAGTAAGCCTAGGTGCAAGCCCTTGGGCGCCGGGGTTGGATCTCCCGGAATGCAGGAGTGGCATCTGGCGAGATGGTTGTCACTCATCGGGGTGTGCGTGCCCCAGGGATGTGTATAGGTATTTAATGCTAGTAGCTCCTCACGGGAGTAGGGTCGGGCGTGCTTGGCTAAAGGGGGCACAGTGGCAGGGCCTAGGGCCGGCTGGGCCCGGACGGGCCCAGACGGGCTTGCCTTTGGCGCGCCTTCGGCGCGCTGACGGCGCGCACGCTGCGCCCGTCCGCTGCGCTCCCTGTGCTGACACATATTTTATGGAGGAGATTCTGGGCGTTAGGGGGTTGGGCGTGGTCACCAGGAGTGGGCGTGTCCCGTGGCTCCTCGCGGTGAGTGATGGCGCCGTCCAAGCGGTTCCTGCCCTTTACAGCGTTTAGGATCGGCTGTTTAGGGATTGCAGGTAAGCGCTAGTGAGTGGGTGCCTGATAAGTTTAAAATACACAAATACAGTTTTAAAATAGGAAATTGCGGTTTTAGAGCAAACAAGACTCCCGGCTTCCGCCTCAGGAAACTCACTAAACGAATCAGGATTCAATTTTGTGGCTCTCTGGTTAGAGACACAGACCTCTGAAGTGCATTGACTAACAGAGGATTCATAAGGTTCGATAGTACATTTCACACTGAGTAACATAACTTGCATCATTTAAGCTGTTTGTTATTTTATATGATGTTACCTGAAGGTGAGAGATCGAAAAATGCTATAGAATATTTCAGTTTTTAGCATGCCTTTCACCTCGCCCCTAGTTCACTCACCCCACCCCCAATGCATGCAGCATTACACTTCCCATAATTTTCTTAATGCACTTCGACCACTACATATACCAAACATAACAACATGGGACATCAGATGATCAGCCTAACACTTCACATTGAGGACCATGCGTACGACCATTTCCTTTTGCGACTCTCAATTTTCAAATTTTTGCTATTGCAATGTGTGAGTCGCAAAAGGAAAAGTACTAATGTGCCTCAGACACATTTAGAGATTCCCAATGGGGTCGTAAATGACCTGCCTTGTCAATATTCATGAGGCAGGTCACAGTTTGCGACATATTGGGAAAGGGTAATAACACATGGATGGTGGCCTGCTAGGGAGAGCAGACCCTCATGTCTGTGTTTGCTTTATAAATAAAGCATTTTTTTAATGCAGCTCATTTTCCTTAAAGAAAAATGGGATGCATTTTGAAAAGAAAAATGAAATGTTTCAGTGTAAGTTTTTTAAAGTAGGCAGATGTCCGTGGGACCATTGCCTGCTCTTAAAAAATGTATTAGCTGCCAATCACACAGGGGAAGAGGTCACTTGGGGACCCCTTCCTGTTTGCGACTGGCTTAACACCTACTTGAAGTAGGCGGTAAACTGTGATTGTTTTGTGTAGGAAAGTAGGATCTGCTTCTTATGGTTACCCTCACTTTTCACTTGTTGCTTGATGTTACACTGTTTTTGACCAGTCTGACTGGGATCCTGCTAATTGGGACCCAAGTCTATCTGCTTTCTCCTTAAAATTTTATACATGTACATAGGTACACTCCTGATTTTATACTGGGGTAACCTTGTCAGTTCCTTGTATATGTTACACATATGTTATATATTTTATGTTATGTTATACAGGGTTTTGTAGCGTGCTCAAATACTCAAGAGTGTCCTGGCGCGTGCGCAGACAGTGAGAAAGTGGGCAGAATAAAATAAAATTACTTAATATACCCAGGGCATAGGTACCCCAGAGGCCTCCCATGGGCTGAAGCATGTATTATGCCACCCATGAGAGGCCATGCAAAATGGAACTACAGGCCTGCCATTGCAGCCTGTGTAAGCTGGTGCTTGCACCACTTACTTTAGATATAGGTTTACTACATCTAAAGGTCACTACACTTAAAACGTATAAGTCACCCCTATAGCAGGCCTTGACAATCCTGTAGGCAGTGTGCTGGGTTTCACGTGAGAGGGTACCCCTGCATGAGCAGAGCCCCTCTGCAGCCTTCAGAGACCATTCTCCCGGGGTTTGTCTGTGACACAGCTAGACATATAGGTAGAGGTGCAATATAACTTCGCCTTAAATGCTATCTCAAAAACGGCTGAAACAAACCATGCCGTGTTTGGTATCAAACACCTTGGAATCATACCTGGGGGAGGTTTGATTCCACCCTTCTGAAGCGAGCTTCATTGGGTCACTGGTCTTTCCGGTACCAGTCTTCTCGACCCAAGCAGCACAAAATGGTTGCTGCCGAACAGAGACATATTTCTGCCCTCCTGCTGCTGATCCAAGCTCGATCAGGGTAAGGCAGGACAATAGGCATCCTGTCACAGCTAGGTGTGACCACCTCCCAGACAGGATTTGGTGTATTGGGGCTGGGTGGGTGCACTTCCAAAGTGCCTGAAAGTCTGCACGAGGGGCACATTTGGTGTCCCTGTGCATAGTCCAGCTCAAACCAGTTCTGAGAGCCGTTGTCTCCTGCTCTGGCGCGAAACTGGACAAAGGACAGGGGAGTATCCCTCCCTCTGTCCTGACCCTCCCCCGGGAGGGTCCCCTAAATCTGTTGAACCCTCTCCTGTGAGTACAAAAGGGCTTACCTGGCTGTAGTACCCTAAATACGACATGGACAAGATTCTGATCAAGAAACCACTGAACTTCAACCGTTTGGACACTCTGGACTTCAACTGGGCCCGACTTCATCTCCCTTTGCGTCCAAAGCATTGTCTGTGCCCGTGCACCATATAGGCTCCATGCAGGATCTGTGGTCATCAAGGACATCAGAAGTATCTCCCTTGGGGAAAAAGAGTCACTCCCTTGCATACGCAGGCACCGTAATGGAACTGATCGGTTTCTGATCCTGAGCTCCTGCAGACTCCGAAGACTCCAGCAACACAGGAGGTGGGTTCCTATGTTCCTTGAGGGGGAGCTGCTCTCTCACAGAGTTTGAGGCCAGGATCCCTCATGGGGCCTGCATAACCTGAACCCCTGTGCACCTCATACTTTTGCAATTGCATATGCTTGTTGGCATTCCAACTTAGTACATTGGGCTATTGATAGCCCCAACCTCTGTGCGCATTTTGCACAAAGGACTTTGGCCTCCTCGCACTCTGTGCCCTGCAAGCTGGTACTTTGTGAAACTGCTAGAGGCCCCCTCGCGACTCCTGTGCCTTCAGCCTGTGGGCCATTTTGAGTGACAACACTGATTTTCTTGGACTCCCATGGTTGCTCCAGGCCCGCCCTGACTCCCCTTTCTGTGGTGAGTCTCCTGGTTCTTGCTGGGCCAGACGGTGACCTTCCTCAATGGGTTACCACTGCCAAGGCTTGTTGGTGCTCTCGATGGACACCGACCCTCAGCACTCGACATCCTTCGTGGGCCAGCTCGTGTCCAGTTCCTGGTCATCTTCGATGTCTCTTGGTCCCTGTGGCTGCAGAGTAAGGGTCCCCATCTTCACACCTGAAGCATCCAACATCGGTGGGCCTTCGTCTACCGAGCATCTGGTCACTCCTGAGTGACCGAGACTCTGTCCCCTCTGCTTTCATGTTCCTTCCTTCAAGAATCCACCTGTGGGTTCCACTGGACACTTTTCTTCTTTCCAGCAGTGGCTTTTCTTTCAAGACTCCCATTGAGAACGACGGGGGTTTCCGACGCCAATTCGACACTATGTACCCAGCTTCCCTGGGATTGGTAACTCTGGTACTTCAGTATCCACGGGTGGGGTGGTTCTCCAACCTTCTATGTTCCAAAGGGTTTCCTTGTAATCCACTGGGAAGGGTCCTTAAACACTAAAACTGCAACCGCGACTCTACCCATTGAATTGTACGTAGCACGCAGTCATGTTCTCATACTGCACCCGTCCTCCTTGGGGTCCCTACTTTCTTGGGGTCCTAGCGATTCTACAACCTCTAGACACTGTCTTGACTCAAGTTGTGGGTCTTATACCACTATTTTAGTATATGGTTTGGTCTCCCCCTGGAGCCCACAGTTTATTAGAGCTACTTATGTTTCTTTCTGAGCTACAGTATTGTGTGCTTTGTGTTTATCTGCGTGTAGCAGATACTATGAGGTCTTTAAGGTGTGTTATAATAATAAATACATATTTTTATTACTGCTGTGTGGTTCTCCTTTCATTTAACCAATACATTAAGGTTGCAGTCTGGTAAAACAAGCTGCTTAACACTCCTGCAAGACTAAGCCTGAAGGATGCTCTCCACAACTACTACTTGGATAGCTTTCTAAGGTTATCTTTGACCTCTTAAATCACCATAAGGGTTGTTTGGACTGGTGCAAGGTGCCCACTTTAATTAGTGGACAGCATATACCAGGCCAACTTCTCACATTTTGTGACTGCATTCACTTTGCAAAACAATTGTACATCCCTATGCGACTCCATATTCGGAAGGGACGACCTTGGCACGCCACTTCCTAATAGCGACTCGCAAACCCTATTTTGTGAGTTGGTAACAGGTTACTGACATGGAAAATCAGTTTCATACATGCTACAATCCTTTTTACTGGTTGCAAATGGTCCGAATCTCCATTTGGGACTGCTAAAAATGATTGTACATGTGGCCCAGAATGACCTACGTTAACACACGCTGTCCATGTTCTAAGGAGACCTACGATGTTCATATGTGACTCACGATGTACAAAAGAAACTTACTTTGTCATACAAGGTTACTATCAGTGGCATTCAGCAGAGTACTAACAGCACAAATGGACACTTTTAAAACAATTGTTTTAATTATTCCTTGGTGTGCTGTTAGATTGCCCTCTGCTTGCCCACTTTTATTTGTCAGACATGCCTTTTTGTCTTCATAGCCGAACTCAACTCGTCTTTTATAGTTTCTCTTTGGGACAAGGGATATTTGCACATACAGCAAGGTAGGGTTTTCTTATGTAAACAATTTGTTTTTGCTACCTACTTTTTGATTGGCAGAAGTGTGCCTTTCGAATGACATTTGATAACAGCATTATAAGAAGTGGTTACCGCTGACCCCGAAATACTTGATAACTCCTCATTTGGCAGGTGTCACCCTCTTTTCAATATAGACAGTTGTAGAAAGTAACATACTTCTATGGATTTTAGTAAGCAGATCTTCTTTGCAGACCAACTTCAAACATGGTTTTTCACTCTATTTGCTAGTGAATCACCTGTAGGCTCCCTCTCTTTAGAGAGCCAACAGGTATGCACCCAAAATGACTTTTAAAAATGCCAGGACTATAAATTCTGACCTTACCTTACTCAACCCATGTGAGAAGTTGGCCTGGTATATGCTGTCCACTATTCTAGTGGGCACCCTGCACCAGTCCAAACGAACCTTATTGATGGTAGTTTCAAGACAACCTTAATAGAAAGCTATCCTAGTGGCAGCTGTGGAGAGCAGCCTTCAGGCTAAGTCTTGAAGGAATATAAAGCAGCTTTTTTTACCAGTCTATAATCTTGTAAATGACCAAATGAAAGGAGAACCACGCCAGGTATATATATATATAAAATATATGTATTTATTCTAAACACATCCCTCTAGTCTCTTTATGAGGCTAGAGGCAAAAGTACATTCAGTAAACTTAATAGCACACAGTAAATTAGCAGAATATACGTTGAGCCCTAGGGGCGTACCAAATCATCTATACTAATATAATAAAGAGAGAGCCCAAACCTTTGAGGCGGGTAATCTGAGGAACCACAGCACCAATCACAACACCCAATACAGCATTGGAAAGGACAGTTGCAGCAGATGGACATAGGCTATACAGCTGACCACCATATACATTTTTTCTTTTTTATAAAGCGCATGGTTACGCCATCTCGGCGTGTCCCCGCGCTAAGTGAGAGGGGGGTGGCATTTACCGCAACAGTGGGACAAAGAAAGAAAGTTAGGGGAAAAGTAGTCCATTTTGGGCGGGGCGTTCTGCTGGAAAGCCATGGGCGTGTGCGTGGGTGTGTGCATAGAGCGATGGGCGCGGCATGCTGGGACTGCCGTCCCAAAACAAGGGGGAGTTGCATTTACCATTTGGCCGTGTGCATGGGCATGTGCATAGAGCGATGGGCGCGGCCTGCTGGGACTATGAGGGGGCGTTGCATTTACCATTGTTGTAGGCGTTGGCCGTTGACGCGATATGGGGTGTCTAATTTCCGACGGAGGGAGCCGAGCCGTCCCAATACGAGTGGGCGTCGTTCCAATACAAGTGGACGTGCATTTACCATTGTTGTGGGCGTTGCATGTTGACGCGATGTGGGGCGTCTAATTGCCGTCGGCTGGAGCAGTCGTCAGGTGGAGCGCACAAACACGTTCGCGTCTGCAACGGACACAAACGTTCCCATATTGCATTGAGGACACAGCTTCACAGTGGACGCATTCTTCTGCGGGGGCTGAGCCGGGTGATGAGGCGATTCTGAGTCACGGGGCCTGAGCCGGGTGATGGGTCGATTCAGAGTACGTTTTAAAAAAAAACGCGGGGCCTGAGCCGGGTGATGGGGCAATTCAGAGTACGTTTTTTAAAAAACGCGGGGCCTGAGCCGGGTGATGGGGCGATTCTGAGTAGGTTTTTAAAAAAAACGCGGGGCCTGAGCCCGGTGATGGGGAAATTCAGAGTAAGTTTTTAAAAAAACGCGGGGCCTGAGCCCGGTGATGGGGCGATTCAGAGTAAGTTTTAAAAATAAATTGCCTTGCAAATTGAAAGCATTGCAGACATTCGATTTCATCCCCGGACAATGTCGGAACGGGATGCTAGCATATCAATAAAGTGGTGTAAGAACCACGACTTGCATAGGTTCAAGGCCCAGAGCCTTTAGAAACACTGGGGCTACCAGGAACCACCCAAGGTAGTGACACAGCGGACCCACGGGGGACGTGTGCAGTGTCTGAACACAGCCGCAAATCACCATTAACTTCTATGGGGAAAGTCACGGTTGGAATTTTAAAGAGAAAGGACACTTGGAAGAGGACTTGGAGCAAACCCCTTTAGAACTAGGAGGTTCTAGAGTCAACACCCACGGGAGCACCGGAGTACTCGAGTTACCTCACACAGGGAAGCCGGGTGCATAGGTGTCTTTTGGTGTCTGGTTTTGTTGTCGTTTTCAATGGCGATCTGCTGCAAAGTGCTGCTGACGTCCAAGAGGAAAGTGTCCGGAGGGATGCAAGCCTGGATCGGAGATGTGAAGAACCTGAAAGCAGAGGGGACAGAGTCGGGGTCACTAGCCAGTGACCAGGAAGGCGATGAGCGGATGCCCACCGATGTCGGATGCTTTCAGGTGAAGAAGGTGAAGCTTGACTCTTCAGTCACGAGGCCCCGGAGACAATAACGACAACCAGGAGCTGGATTCGAGCTGTCCCTCAAAGGATGTCGAGCGCTGCAGTGTCGGTGCCCGGATTGGACCCAAAATCCTTGGTAACAGCAACCCACGCAGAAAGCAGAGATAGGCTTCGGTGCAGACCAGCAAGGTCTGGGTGACTCACCACTTGGTAGGGAGTCAGGGCACGTCTGGAGCAACCAGGAAAACCCAAGGAAAAGTAGAGTTACCTTCGAGGGGAACCACCAGTCAACGGACCACGGATCGCAAAGGGGCCTCGAGCAGAAATGCTAGAAGCGGGCTCACAGAACACTTGTGGAGTGTCGGCCCACAATCTTTGATGCAGATGGTGCTCCGGCGTGGACTACAAGAAGCCCAATGCACAACTTTGGGAAGACTGGGGAAGTCGATACACTAGCAAATGTACACGGTGTCCAGGAGTTCCGGTTCCACGTCACTGGTGAGGGCTGCGGGTCTCAGCTTTGCTGGGATCTCGGGTCGGCCTCTGAGAAGTCTGGAAGTCCGTGTCCTTAGTCACAAATACTTCGGAGTCCGGCGGGAGCTTCGTAAATGCAGACCGACAAGATGCTTCTTTGGTGCCTGTTTGAACAGGGGAGTCACTCCTTGACCCCAAGGGAGATTCTTCTGTCTTCTAGTTCTGTAGAATGTCGAAGTTCCAGGATATATGTTGCAGAGTTTCGGCCAGGTGTAATCTGAAGTCCTACAGACTGGGGTCCCATACGTATACTAAGAAAGAGGGTTGGACATACTCTGGGGACCCACCTATGGGAGGGTCTGGGAAAAGGGGTGGTTACACCCATTCCCTTTGTCCAGTTTTGCACCAGAGGAGGGGCTGAGTGCCCCTGAAACCGGTTTGAACTGAACTATGCACAGGGACAGCAAATGTGCCCCCAGCACTGTCTGAAAAGCACTCTCTGAGTGCTCCCACCCAGCCACAATACACTAAAGCCTTTCTGGGAGGTGGTTACACCTCCCTGTGACAGGAAACCTATTGTCCAGGCCTCCCCTGGCGGAGTTTCGTCCACCCTCAGGAGGTCAGACCCGAGTATGTGGCTGCAGCATCCATTTTGTAATGCTAGGGCTCTTTAAAACTATTACCGGTCAGACCAGTGTGTACATGTCTCTCCCTCTAGAAGGGTGGAATTCTACCACCGCCACCAGGACTGGTGCGGGGGGGGTAGGATTCCAAAGTGTTTGACACCAAACACAACATGTTTCGATGCAGCCATTCCCAAGTTAGCATTTACCGCGAGGTTATAATACACTTAAGAGTATATGGTCTGGCTGTATCACAGAACAGCATCAGAGAATAGATTCTGAAAGCTGCAGAGGGGTCCTGTTCATGGATGGGCACCCTCTCACACAAAACCAAACACTCTGCCTTCAGGATTGATAAGGCCTGCCATAGGAGTGACTGATAGGTTTACATGTGACAGTGATTAAAAGTAGATATGGGTAACCTATATATTAGTAAGGGGTGCATGCACCACCTTACCCAGGTTGCAGTAGCAGGCCTGTGGTGTAATTTTGGAAGGTTTCCCAGGGGTAGCATAATACATGCTTCAGCCCCTGGTAGGCCTCTGGGGTACCTATGCCCTTAGTACCTATGGTACCATATACTAGGGACTCACAAGCGTACCCCAGTAACCAAACTGGAGTGTACCTAAAGTACATGCAAAATTTTTAGAGAGGAAGCAGCTAGGCGGGGGTCCTGGTTAGCAGGGCCCCAGCCAGACTAAAGTCGAAAAACAGTGAAACACCAGCAAAAAGTGGGGGTAACGATAGTAAGCAGATCCTAATCTCCTCCACCCCATACATCATACTCCAAGGCTGTGTTTCCTAATAATGGATAGCAGCTGAATGACTGACTTAACTCTGAATTAGCCTTCTCAAAAACATTCTTGTTCTATGTAACATTACCTTTAATAAACAGGTGTACACATGCAGTAAATTAAACGAGGCATATATGAAGAGACTTACCCGTACTCTGTTGGGTGGATATGGCAGAAGATTCAGTCTTTATTGTTGAGAAAGTGGTGCTAGCTGTGGTTTTCGTAGTTTCTCGAGAAGTTAGGTGCGCATGGGTGGAGGTGCGTAAAGGTACGACCTCAGTGTTTGTAGAATGGATAGTGCGTGAAGTTGCAGATTTCTCATTGGTGATTGGAAGGGTGCTGGAGGAAAACGAGACAGTCGCAGTGGGTGTAGAATAGCTTCTTGTCAAAGTTGTTGTTTTCTCTCCTGTGACTTTATGGGAGATCGAGATAGCTGAGGCTCTCTCAGCGGCTGTAGAATAAATATTGGAAGATGTTCCAGTTGGCTCACTGGAGGGTGGTTCGGCCCTTGAGGACGAAGTTATGAGTGTCTCGGTAGGTGAAGAATGGGGGCTAGAAGAAGTTGAGAATATCTTAGTAGGGTTAAAATGGGTGCTGTAGGAAGATGAAAGAGACTCAGTAGGTATGGAGTGGGTAGTGGATGAAGATGGGGTAGTCTCTATTGTTGTAGAATAGGAGCTGGAGGAAGTTGAAGCATTCTCTGTAGATGCAGAGTATGTGATTGGAGAGGTGGAGGCTGCCTCAGGAGAAGAATACGTGCTGGAGGAAGTGGAGAACTTCTCAGTAGGTGTAGAAGTGATGGAGGTAGTTATGAAAGTCTCAGTAGGTTTAGTATGCATGCTGGAGGAAAATGAAACAGTCTCAGAAGATATAGAAGATATAGAATGGGTAGTGGATGAAGATGGGGTTGTCCGTATTGTAGAATAGGAGCTGGAGGAAGTCGAGGCATTCTCTGTAGAAGCAGAGTAGGTGCTTGGAGAGGTTGAGGCAGCCTCAGAAGCAGAAGAATACATGCTGGAGGAAATGGAGACCATCTCAGGAGGTGAAGAACTGATGGAGGTAGTTATGAGTGTCTCACTAGGTGAAGAATGGGTGCTGGAGGAAGATGCAAGAGTCTCAGTAGGAATAGAGTGGGTAGTGGATGGAGATGGGGTAGTCTCTATTGTTGTAGAATATGAGCTGGAGGAAGTCGAGGCATTCTCTGTAGATGCAGAGTAGGTGCTTGGAGAGGTTGAGGCTGCTTCAGAAGGAGACAAATGTGTACTTGAGGAAGTGGAGAACTTCTCAGTAGGTATAGAAGTGATGGAGGTAGTTATGAAAATCTCAGTAGGTTTAGAATGCGTACTGGAGGAAAATGAAACAGTCTCTGAAGGGATAGAATGGGTAGTGGAAGAAGATGGGGTTGTCTCTGTTGTAGAATAGGAGCTGGAGGAATTTGAGGCATTCTCTGTAGATGCAATGTAGGTGCTTGGAGAGGTTGAGGCTGCCTCAGAAGTAGAGGAATACACGCTGGAGGAAGTGGAGACCTTCTCAGTAGGTGTAGAAGTGATGGAGGTAGTTATGAGTGTTTCGGTAGGTGAAGAATGGGTGCTGGAAGAAGTTGGTAATGTCTCAGTAGGTTTAGAATGGGTGCTGGAGAAAGATGTAAGGGACTCAGTAGGTATGGAGTGGGTAGTAGATGGAGATGGGGTAGACTCTATTGTAGAATATGAGCTGGAGGAAGTCGAGGCATTCTCTGTAGAGGCAGAGT
Organism: Lissotriton helveticus; assembly: GCF_964261635.1. Classification (NCBI taxonomy): domain Eukaryota; kingdom Metazoa; phylum Chordata; class Amphibia; order Caudata; family Salamandridae; genus Lissotriton; species Lissotriton helveticus. Next base: position 169,599,985 of record NC_136073.1, read on the forward strand.
AGGTGCTTGGAGATGTTGAGGGTGCCTCAGAAGGAGACAAGTTTGTGCTGGAGGAAGTGGAGACCTTCTCAGTAGGTGTAGAAGTGATGGAGGAAGTTATGAAGGTCTCAGTAGGTTTAGAATGCGTACTGTAGGAGGATGCAACAGTCTCTGAAGGTAGAGAATGGGTAGTGGATGAAGATGAGATTGTCTCTGTTGTAGAATAGGACCTGGAGGAATTTAAGGCATTCTCTGTAGATGCAATGTAAGTGCTTGGAGAGGTTGAGGCTGCCTCAGAAGGAGAAGTATACACCCTGGAGGAAGTGGAGACCTTCTCAGTAGGTGTAGAAGTGATGGATGTAGTTATGAGTGTCTCAGTAGGTAAAGAATGGGTGCTGGAAGAAGTTGGTAATGTCTCAGGAGGTTTAGAATGGGTGCTGGAGAAAGATGAAAGAGACTCAGTAGGTATGGAGTGGGTAGTGGATGAAGATGGGGTAGTCTCTATTGTTGTAGAATATGAGCTGGAGGAAGGCGAGGCATTCTCTGTAGATGCAGAGTAGGTGCTTGGAGAGGTTGAGGCTGTTTCAGAAGGAGACAAATGTGTACTTGAGGAAGTGGAGACCTTCTGAGTAGGTATAGAAGTGATGGAGGTAGTTATGAAAGTCTCAGTAGGTTTAGAATGTGTACTGGAGGAGGATGCAGCAGTCTCTGAAATAGAATGGGAAGTGGATGAAGATGGTGTTGTTTCTGTTGTTGTAGAATAGGAGCTGTAGGAAGTCGAAGCATTCTCAGTAGATGCAATGTAGGTGCTTGGAGGGGTTGAGGATGCCTCAGAAGGAGCGGAATACACAGGGGAGGAAGTGGAGACCTTCTCAGTAGGTGTAGAAGTGATGGAGGTTGTTATGAGTGTCTCGGTGGGTGAAGAATGGGTAATGGAAAAAGTTGATAATGTCTCAGTAGGTTTAGAATGGGTGCTGGAGGAAGATGAAAAAGACTCAGTAGGTATGGAGTTGGTAGTGGATGAAGATGGCGTAGTCTCCACTGTTGTAGAAGAGGAGCTGGAGGAAGTCGAGGCATTTTCTGTGGATGCAGAGTAGGTCCTTGAAGATGTTGAGGCTGCTTCAGAAGGAGGCACATTTGTGCTGGAGGAAGTGGAGAACTTCTCAGTAGGCTCAGACGTGATGGAGGTAGTTATGAACGTCTCAGTCGGTTTAGAATGCATACTAGAGGAAGATGAAACAGTCTCTGAAGGTATAGAATGGGTAGTGGATGAAGATGGGGTTGTCTCTGTTGTAGAATAGGAGCTGGAGGAATTTGAGGCATTCTTTGTAGATGAAATGTACGTGCTTGGAGAGGTTGAGGCTGCCTCAGAAGTAGAGGAATACACGCTGGAGGAAGTGGAGACCTTCTCAGTAGGTGTAGAAGTGATGGAGGTAGTTATGAGTGTTTCGGTAGGTGAAGAATGGGTGCTGGAAGAAGTTGGTAATGTCTCAGTAGGTTTAGAATGGGTGCTGGAGAAAGATGTAAGAGACTCAGTGGGTATGGAGTGGGTAGTGGATGGAGATGGAGTAGACTCTATTGTTGTAGAATATGAGCTGGAGGAAGTCGAGGCATTCTCTGTAGATGCAGAGTAGGTGCTTGGAGAGGTTGAGGCTGCTTCAGAAGGAGACACATATGTACTTGAGGAAGTGGAGAACTTCTCAGTAGGCATAGAAGTGATGGAGGTAGTTATGAAAGTCTCAGTAGGTTTAGAATGCGTACTAGAGGAAAATGAAACAGTCTCTGAAGGTATAGAATGGGTAGTGGAAGAAGATGGGGTTGTCTCTGTTGTAGAATAGGAGCTGGAAGTATTTGAGGCATTCTCTGTAGATACAATGTAGGTGCTCGGAGAGGTTGAGGCTGCCTCAGAAGGAGAAGAATACACAGTGGAGGAAGCGGAGACCTTCTCAGTAGGTGTAGAAATGATGGGGGTAGTTCTGAGTGTCCCAGTGGGAGAAGAATGGGTGCTGGAGGAAGATGAAAGAGTCTCAGTAGGTATAGAGTGGGTGGTTGATGAAGGTGGAGTAGTCTCTATTGTTGTAGAATAGGAGCTGGAGGAGTTCGAGGCATTCTCTGTAGAGGCAGAGTAGGTGCTTGGAGACGTTGAGGGTGCCTCAGAAGGAGACAAGTTTGTGCTGGAGGAAGTGGAGACCTTCTCAGTAGGTGCAGAAGTGATGGAGGAAGTTATGAAGGTTTCAGTAGGTTTAGAATGCGTACTGGAGGAGGATGCAACAGTCTCTGAAATAGAATGGGAAGTGGATGAAGATGGTGTTGTTTCAGTTGTTGTAGAATAGGAGCTGTAAGAAGTCGAAGCATTCTCTGTGGATGCAATGAAGGTGATTGGAGGGGTTGAGGATGCCTCAGAAGGAGAGGAATACACAGGGGAGGAAGTGGAGACCTTCTCAGTAGGTGTAGAAGTGATGGAGGTTGTTATGAGTGTCTCGATAGGTGAAGAATGGGTAATGGAAAAAGTTGATAATGTCTCAGTAGGTTTTGAATGGGTGCTGGAGGAAGATGAAAAAGACTCAGTAGGTATGGAGTCGGTAGTGGATGAAGATGGCGTAGTCTCCACTGTTGTAGAAGAGGAGCTGGAGGAAGACGAGGCATTCTCTGTAGATGCAGAGTAGGTGCTTAAAGAAGCTGAGGCTACTTCAGAAGGAGGCACATTTGTGCTGGAGGAAGTGGAGACCTTCTCAGTAGGTATAGAAGTGATGGAGGTAGTTATGAGTGTTTCGGTAGGTGAAGAATGGGTGCTGGAAGAAGTTGGTAATGTCTCAGTAGGTTTAGAATGGTTGCTGGAGAAAGATGTAAGAGACTCAGTAGGTATGGAGTGGGTAGTGGATGGAGATGGGGTAGTCTCTATTGTAGAATATGAGCTGGAGGAAGTCGAGGCATTCTCTGTAGAGCCAGAGTATGTGGTTGGAGATGTTGAGGGTGCCTCAGAAGGAGACAAATGTGTACTTGAGGAAGTGGAGACCTTCTCAGTAGGCATAGAAGTGATGGAGGTAGTTATGAAAGTCTCAGTAGGTTTAGAATGCGTACTAGAGGAAAATGAAACAGTCTCTGAAGGTATAGAATGGGTAGTGGAAGAAGATGGGGTTGTCTCTGTTGTAGAATAGGAGCTGGAAGTATTTGAGGCATTCTCTGTAGATACAATGTAGGTGCTCGGAGAGGTTGAGGCTGCCTCAGAAGGAGAAGAATACACAGTGGAGGAAGCGGAGACCTTCTCAGTAGGTGTAGAAATGATGGGGGTAGTTATGATTGTCCCAGTAGTAGAAGAATGGGTGCTGGAGGAAGATGAAAGAGTCTCAGTAGGTAGAGAGTGGGTGGTTGATGAAGGTGGGGTAGTCTCTATTGTTGTAGAATAGGAGCTGGAGGAGTTCGAGGCATTCTCTGTAGAGGCAGAGTAGGTGCTTGGAGACGTTGAGGGTGCCTCAGAAGGAGACAAGTTTGTGCTGTAGGAAGTGGAGACCTTCTCAGTAGGTGTAGAAGTGATGGAAGAAGTTATGAAGGTCTCAGTAGGTTTAGAATGCGTACTGGAGGAGGATGCAACAGTCTCTGAAATAGAATGGGAAGTGGATGAAGATGGTGTTGTTTCTGTTGTTGTAGAATAGGAGCTGTAGGAAGTCGAAGCATTCTCTGTAGTTGCAATGTAGGTGCTTGGAGGGGTTGAGGATGCCTTAGAAGGAGAAGAATACACAGGGGAGGAAGAGGAGACCTTCTCAGTAGGTGTAGAAGTGATGGAGGTTGTTACGAGTGTCTCAGTAGGTGAAGAATGGGTAATGGAAAAAGTTGATAATGTCTCAGTAGGTTTAGAATGGGTGCTGGAGGAAGATGAAAAAGACTCAGTAGGTATGGAGTGGGTAGTGGAAGAAGATGGGGTTGTCTCTGTTGTAGAATAGGAGCTAGAAGATGGGGTAGTCTCCACTGTTTTAGAAGAGGAGCTGGAGAAAGTGGAGGCATTCTCTGTAGATGCAGAGTAGGTGCTTGGAGAGTTTGAGGCTGCTTCAGAAGGAGACACATATGTACTTGAGGAAGTGGAGACCTTCTCAGTAGGCATAGAAGTGATGGAGGTAGTTATGAAAGTCTCAGTAGGTTTAGAATGCGTACTAGAGGAAAATGAAACAGTCTCTGAAGGTATAGAATGGGTAGTGGAAGAAGATGGGGTTGTCTCTGTTGTAGAATAGGAGCTGGAAGTATTTGAGGCATTCTCTGTAGATACAATGTAGGTGCTCGGAGAGGTTGAGGCTGCCTCAGAAGGAGAAGAATACACAGTGGAGGAAGCGGAGACCTTCTCAGTAGGTGTAGAAATGATGGGGGTAGTTCTGAGTGTCCCAGTGGGAGAAGAATGGGTGCTGGAGGAAGATGAAAGAGTCTCAGTAGGTATAGAGTGGGTGGTTGATGAAGGTGGAGTAGTCTCTATTGTTGTAGAATAGGAGCTGGAGGAGTTCGAGGGATTCTCTGTAGAGGCAGAGTAGGTGCTTGGAGACGTTGAGGGTGCCTCAGAAGGAGACAAGTTTGTGCTGTAGGAAGTGGAGACCTTCTCAGTAGGTGTAGAAGTGATGGAAGAAGTTATGAAGGTCTCAGTAGGTTTAGAATGCGTACTGGAGGAGTATGCAACAGTCTCTGAAATAGAATGGGAAGAGGATGAAGATGGTGTTGTTTCTGTTGTTGTAGAATAGGAGCTGTAGGAAGTCGAAGCATTCTCTGTAGATGCAATGTAGGTGCTTGGAGGGGTTGAGGATGCCTTAGAAGGAGAAGAATACACAGGGGAGGAAGAGGAGACCTTCTCAGTAGGTGTAGAAGTGATGGAGGTTGTTATGAGTGTCTCAGTAGGTGAAGAATGGGTAATGGAAAAAGTTGATAATGTCTCAGTAGGTTTAGAATGGGTGCTGGAGGAAGATGAAAAAGACTCAGTAGGTATGGAGTGGGTAGTGGAAGAAGATGGGGTTGTCTCTGTTGTAGAATAGGAGCTAGAAGATGGGGTAGTCTCCACTGTTTTAGAAGAAGAGCTGGAGAAAGTTGAGGCATTCTCTGTAGATGCAGAGTAGGTGCTTGGAGATGTTGAGGCTGCTTCAGAAGGAGACACATTTGTGCTGGAGGAAGTGGAGATCTTCTCGGTAGGTATATAAGTGATGGAGGTAGTTATGAAAGTCTCAGTAGGTTTAGAATGCGTACTGGAGGAATATGAAATAGTCTCTGAAGGTATAGAATGGGTAGTGGATGAAGATGAGATTGTCTTTGTTGTAGAATAGGACCTGGAGGAATTTGAGGCATTCTCTGTAGATGCAATGTAGGTGCTTGGAGAGGTTGAGGCTGCCTCAGAAGGAGAATAATACACGCTGGAGGAAGTGGAGACCTTCTCAGTAGGTGTAGAAGTGATGGATGTAGTTATGAGTGTCTCAGTAGGTAAAGAATGGGTGCTGGAAGAAGTTGGTAATGTCTCAGGAGGTTTAGAAAGGGTGCTGGAGAAAGATGAAAGAGACTCAGTAGGTATGGAGTGGGTAGTGGATGAAGATGGGGTAGTCTCTATTGTTGTAGAATATGAGCTGGAGGAAGGCGAGGCATTCTCTGTAGATGCAGAGTAGGTGCTTGGAGAGGTTGAGGCTGCTTCAGAAGGAGACACATGTTTACTTGAGGAAGTGGAGACCTTCTCAGTAGGTATAGAAGTGATGGAGGTAGTTATGAAAGTCTCAGTAGGTTTAGAATGCGTACTGGAGGAGGATGCAACAGTCTCTGAAATAGAATTGGAAGAGGATGAAGATGGTGTTGTTTCTGTTGTTGTAGAATAGGAGCTGTAGGAAGTCGAAGCATTCTCTGTAGATGCAATGTAGGTGTTTGGAGGGGTTGAGGATGCCTCAGAAGGAGAGGAATACACAGGGGAGGAAGTGGAGACCTTCTCAGTAGGTGTAGAAGTGATGGAGGTTGTTATGAGTGTCTCGGTAGGTGAAGAATGGGTAATGGAAAAAGTTGATAATGTCTCAGTAGGTTTAGAATGGGAGCTGGAGGAAGATGAAAAAGACTCAGTAGTTATGGAGTTGGTAGTGGATGAAGATGGCGTAGTCTCCACTGTTGTAGAAGAGGAGCTGAAGGAAGTCGAGGCATTCTCTGTAGATGCAGAGTAGGTGCTTGAAGGTGTTGAGGCTGCTTCAGAAGGAGGCACATTTGTGCTGGAGGAAGTGGAGACCTTCTCAGTAGGTTTAGACGTGATGGAGGTAGTTATGAAAGTCTCAGTAGGTTTAGAATGCATACTGGAGGAAAATGAACCAGTCTCTGAAGGTATAGAATGGGTAGTGGAAGAAGATGGGGTTGTCTCTGTTGTAGAATAGGAGCTGGAAGAATTTGAGGCATTCTCTGTAGATACAATGTAGGTGCTTGGAGAGGTTAAGGCTGCCTCAGAAGGAGAAGAATACACAGTGGAGGAAGTGGAGACATTCTCAGTAGGTGTAGAAATGATGGGGGTAGTTCTGAGTGTCCCAGTAGGAGAAGAATGGGTGCTGGAGGAAGATGAAAGAGTCTCAGTAGGTATAAAGTGGGTAGTGGATGAAGGTGGAGTAGTCTCTATTGTTGTAGAATAGGAGCTGGAGGAGTTCGAGGCATTCTCTGTAGAGGCAGAGTAGGTGCTTGGAGACGTTGAGGGTGCCTCAGAAGGAGACAAGTTTGTGCTGTAGGAAGTGGAGACCTTCTCAGTAGGTGTAGAAGTGATGGAAGAAGTTATGAAGGTCTCAGTAGGTTTAGAATGCGTACTGGAGGAGGATGCAACAGTCTCTGAAATAGAATGGGAAGAGGATGAAGATGGTGTTGTTTCTGTTGTTGTAGAATAGGAGCTGTAGGAAGTCAAAGCATTCTCTGTAGATGCAATGTAGGTGCTTGGAGGGGTTGAGGATGCCTTAGAAGGAGAAGAATACACAGGGGAGGAAGAGGAGACCTTCTCAGTAGGTGTAGAAGTGATGGAGGTTGTTATGAGTGTCTCAGTAGGTGAAGAATGGGTAATGGAAAAAGTTGATAATGTCTCAGTAGGTTTAGAATGGGTGCTGGAGGAAGATGAAAAAGACTCAGTAGGTATGGAGTGGGTAGTGGAAGAAGATGGGGTTGTCTCTGTTGTAGAATAGGAGCTAGAAGATGGGGTAGTCTCCACTGTTTTAGAAGAAGAGCTGGAGAAAGTTGAGGCATTCTCTGTAGATGCAGAGTAGGTGCTTGGAGATGTTGAGGCTGCTTCAGAAGGAGACACATTTGTGCTGGAGGAAGTGGAGATCTTCTCGGTAGGTATATAAGTGATGGAGGTAGTTATGAAAGTCTCAGTAGGTTTAGAATGCGTACTGGAGGAATATGAAATAGTCTCTGAAGGTATAGAATGGGTAGTGGATGAAGATGAGATTGTCTTTGTTGTAGAATAGGACCTGGAGGAATTTGAGGCATTCTCTGTAGATGCAATGTAGGTGCTTGGAGAGGTTGAGGCTGCCTCAGAAGGAGAAGAATACACGCTGGAGGAAGTGGAGACCTTCTCAGTAGGTGTAGAAGTGATGGATGTAGTTATGAGTGTCTCAGTAGGTAAAGAATGGGTGCTGGAAGAAGTTGGTAATGTCTCAGGAGGTTTAGAATGGGAGCTGGAGGAAGATGAAAAAGACTCAGTAGTTATGGAGTTGGTAGTGGATGAAGATGGCGTAGTCTCCACTGTTGTAGAAGAGGAGCTGGAGGAAGTCGAGGCATTCTCTGTAGATGCAGAGTAGGTGCTTGAAGGTGTTGAGGCTGCTTCAGAAGGAGGCACATTTGTGCTGGAGGAAGTGGAGACCTTCTCAGTAGGTTTAGACGTGATGGAGGTAGTTATGAAAGTCTCAGTAGGTTTAGAATGCATACTGGAGGAAAATGAACCAGTCTCTGAAGGTATAGAATGGGTAGTGGAAGAAGATGGGGTTGTCTCTGTTGTAGAATAGGAGCTGGAAGAATTTGAGGCATTCTCTGTAGATACAATGTAGGTGCTTGGAGAGGTTGAGGCTGCCTCAGAAGGAGAAGAATACACAGTGGAGGAAGTGGAGACATTCTCAGTAGGTGTAGAAATGATGGGGGTAGTTCTGAGTGTCCCAGTAGGAGAAGAATGGGTGCTGGAGGAAGATGAAAGAGTCTCAGTAGGTATAAAGTGGGTAGTGGATGAAGGTGGGGTAGTCTCTATTGTTGTAGAATAGGAGCTGGAGGTGGTCGAGGCATTCTCTGTAGAGGCAGAGTAGATGCTTGGAGACGTTGAGGGTGCTTCAGAAGGAGACAAGTATGTGCTGGAGGAAGTGGAGACCTTCTCAGTAGGTGTAGAAGTGATGGAGGAAGTTATGAAGGTCTCAGTAGGTTTAGAATGCGTACTGGAGGAGGGTGCAACAGTCTCTGAAATAGAATGGGAAGTGGATGAAGATGGTGTTTCTGTTGTTGTAGAATAGGAGCTGTAGGAAGTCGAAGCATTCTCTGTAGATGCATTGTAGGTGCTTGGTGGGGTTGAGGATGCCTCAGAAGGAGAGGAATACACAGGGGAGGAAGTGGAGACCTTCTCTGTAGGTGTAGAAGTGATGGAGGTTGTTATGAGTGTCTCGGTAGGTGAAGAATGGGTAATGGAAAAAGTTGATAATGTCTCAGTAGGTTTAGAATGGGTGCTGGAGGAAGATGAAAAAGACTCAGTAGGTTTGGAATGGGTAGTGGAAGAAGATGGGGTTGTCTCTGTTGTAGAATAGGAGCTAGAAGATGGGGTAGTCTCCACTGTTTTAGAAGAGGAGCTGGAGAAAGCGGAGGCATTCTCTGTAGATGCAGAGTAGGTGCTTGGAGAGTTTGAGGCTGCTTCAGAAGGAGACACATATGTACTTGAGGAAGTGGAGACCTTCTCAGTAGGCATAGAAGTGATGGAGGTATTTATGAAAGTCTCAGTAGGTTTAGAATGCGTACTAGAGGAAAATGAAACAGTCTCTGAAGGTATAGAATGGGTAGTGGAAGAAGATGGGGTTGTCTTTGTTGTAGAATAGGAGCTGGAAGTATTTGAGGCATTCTCTGTAGATACAATGTAGGTGCTCGGAGAGGTTGAGGCTGCCTCAGAAGGAGAAGAATACACAGTGGAGGAAGCGGAGACCTTCTCAGTAGGTGTAGAAATGATGGGGGTAGTTCTGAGTGTCCCAGTAGGAGAAGAATGGGTGCTGGAGGAAGATGAAAGAGTCTCAGTAGGTATAAAGTGGGTAGTGGATGAAGGTGGGGTAGTCTCTATTGTTGTAGAATAGGAGCTGGAGGTGGTCGAGGCATTCTCTGTAGAGGCAGAGTAGGTGCTTGGAGACGTTGAGGGTGCTTCAGAAGGAGACAAGTATGTGCTGGAGGAAGTGGAGACCTTCTCAGTAGGTGTAGAAGTGATGGAGGAAGTTATGAAGGTCTCAGTAGGTTTAGAATGCGTACTGGAGGAGGATGCAACAGTCTCTGAAATAGAATGGGAAGTGGATGAAGATGGTGTTTCTGTTGTTGTAGAATAGGAGCTGTAGGAAGTCGAAGCATTCTCTGTAGATGCATTGTAGGTGCTTGGAGGGGTTGAGGATGCCTCAGAAGGAGAGGAATACACAGGGGAGGAAGTGGAGACCTTCTCTGTAGGTGTAGAAGTGATGGAGGTTGTTATGAGTGTCTCGGTAGGTGAAGAATGGGTAATGGAAAAAGTTGATAATGTCTCAGTAGGTTTAGAATGGGTGCTGGAGGAAGATGAAAAAGACTCAGTAGGTTTGGAGTGGGTAGTGGAAGAAGATGGGGTTGTCTCTGTTGTAGAATAGGAGCTAGAAGATGGGGTAGTCTCCACTGTTTTAGAAGAGGAGCTGGAGAAAGTGGAGGCATTCTCTGTAGATGCAGAGTAGGTGCTTGGAGAGTTTGAGGCTGCTTCAGAAGGAGACACATATGTACTTGATGAAGTGGAGACCTTCTCAGTAGGCATAGAAGTGATGGAGGTAGTTATGAAAGTCTCAGTAGGTTTAGAATGCGTACTAGAGGAAAATGAAACAGTCTCTGAAGGTATAGAATGGGTAGTGGAAGAAGATGGGGTTGTCTCTGTTGTAGAATAGGAGCTGGAAGTATTTGAGGCATTCTCTGTAGATACAATGTAGGTGCTCGGAGAGGTTGAGGCTGCCTCAGAAGGAGAAGAATACACAGTGGAGGAAGCGGAGACCTTCTCAGCAGGTGTAGAAATGATGGGGGTAGTTCTGAGTGTCCCAGTGGGAGAAAAATGGGTGCTGGAGGAAGATGAAAGAGTCTCAGTAGGTATAGAGTGGGTGGTTGATGAAGGTGGAGTAGTCTCTATTGTTGTAGAATAGGAGCTGGAGGAGTTCGAGGCATTCTCTGTAGAGGCAGAGTAGGTGCTTGGAGACGTTGAGGGTGCCTCAGAAGGAGACAAGTTTGTGCTGTAGGAAGTGGAGACCTTCTCAGTAGGTGTAGAAGTGATGGAAGAAGTTATGAAGGTCTCAGTAGGTTTAGAATGCGTACTGGAGGAGGATGCAACAGTCTCTGAAATAGAATGGGAAGAGGATGAAGATGGTGTTGTTTCTGTTGTTGTAGAATAGGAGCTGTAGGAAGTCAAAGCATTCTCTGTAGATGCAATGTAGGTGCTTGGAGGGGTTGAGGATGCCTTAGAAGGAGAAGAATACACAGGGGAGGAAGAGGAGACCTTCTCAGTAGGTGTAGAAGTGATGGAGGTTGTTATGAGTGTCTCAGTAGGTGAAGAATGGGTAATGGAAAAAGTTGATAATGTCTCAGTAGGTTTAGAATGGGTGCTGGAGGAAGATGAAAAAGACTCAGTAGGTATGGAGTGGGTAGTGGAAGAAGATGGGGTTGTCTCTGTTGTAGAATAGGAGCTAGAAGATGGGGTAGTCTCCACTGTTTTAGAAGAAGAGCTGGAGAAAGTTGAGGCATTCTCTGTAGATGCAGAGTAGGTGCTTGGAGATGTTGAGGCTGCTTCAGAAGGAGACACATTTGTGCTGGAGGAAGTGGAGATCTTCTCGGTAGGTATATAAGTGATGGAGGTAGTTATGAAAGTCTCAGTAGGTTTAGAATGCGTACTGGAGGAATATGAAATAGTCTCTGAAGGTATAGAATGGGTAGTGGATGAAGATGAGATTGTCTTTGTTGTAGAATAGGACCTGGAGGAATTTGAGGCATTCTCTGTAGATGCAATGTAGGTGCTTGGAGAGGTTGAGGCTGCCTCAGAAGGAGAAGAATACACGCTGGAGGAAGTGGAGACCTTCTCAGTAGGTGTAGAAGTGATGGATGTAGTTATGAGTGTCTCAGTAGGTAAAGAATGGGTGCTGGAAGAAGTTGGTAATGTCTCAGGAGGTTTAGAATGGGAGCTGGAGGAAGATGAAAAAGACTCAGTAGTTATGGAGTTGGTAGTGGATGAAGATGGCGTAGTCTCCACTGTTGTAGAAGAGGAGCTGGAGGAAGTCGAGGCATTCTCTGTAGATGCAGAGTAGGTGCTTGAAGGTGTTGAGGCTGCTTCAGAAGGAGGCACATTTGTGCTGGAGGAAGTGGAGACCTTCTCAGTAGGTTTAGACGTGATGGAGGTAGTTATGAAAGTCTCAGTAGGTTTAGAATGCATACTGGAGGAAAATGAACCAGTCTCTGAAGGTATAGAATGGGTAGTGGAAGAAGATGGGGTTGTCTCTGTTGTAGAATAGGAGCTGGAAGAATTTGAGGCATTCTCTGTAGATACAATGTAGGTGCTTGGAGAGGTTGAGGCTGCCTCAGAAGGAGAAGAATACACAGTGGAGGAAGTGGAGACATTCTCAGTAGGTGTAGAAATGATGGGGGTAGTTCTGAGTGTCCCAGTAGGAGAAGAATGGGTGCTGGAGGAAGATGAAAGAGTCTCAGTAGGTATAAAGTGGGTAGTGGATGAAGGTGGGGTAGTCTCTATTGTTGTAGAATAGGAGCTGGAGGTGGTCGAGGCATTCTCTGTAGAGGCAGAGTAGATGCTTGGAGACGTTGAGGGTGCTTCAGAAGGAGACAAGTATGTGCTGGAGGAAGTGGAGACCTTCTCAGTAGGTGTAGAAGTGATGGAGGAAGTTATGAAGGTCTCAGTAGGTTTAGAATGCGTACTGGAGGAGGGTGCAACAGTCTCTGAAATAGAATGGGAAGTGGATGAAGATGGTGTTTCTGTTGTTGTAGAATAGGAGCTGTAGGAAGTCGAAGCATTCTCTGTAGATGCATTGTAGGTGCTTGGTGGGGTTGAGGATGCCTCAGAAGGAGAGGAATACACAGGGGAGGAAGTGGAGACCTTCTCTGTAGGTGTAGAAGTGATGGAGGTTGTTATGAGTGTCTCGGTAGGTGAAGAATGGGTAATGGAAAAAGTTGATAATGTCTCAGTAGGTTTAGAATGGGTGCTGGAGGAAGATGAAAAAGACTCAGTAGGTTTGGAATGGGTAGTGGAAGAAGATGGGGTTGTCTCTGTTGTAGAATAGGAGCTAGAAGATGGGGTAGTCTCCACTGTTTTAGAAGAGGAGCTGGAGAAAGCGGAGGCATTCTCTGTAGATGCAGAGTAGGTGCTTGGAGAGTTTGAGGCTGCTTCAGAAGGAGACACATATGTACTTGAGGAAGTGGAGACCTTCTCAGTAGGCATAGAAGTGATGGAGGTAGTTATGAAAGTCTCAGTAGGTTTAGAATGCGTACTAGAGGAAAATGAAACAGTCTCTGAAGGTATAGAATGGGTAGTGGAAGAAGATGGGGTTGTCTCTGTTGTAGAATAGGAGCTGGAAGTATTTGAGGCATTCTCTGTAGATACAATGTAGGTGCTCGGAGAGGTTGAGGCTGCCTCAGAAGGAGAAGAATACACAGTGGAGGAAGCGGAGACCTTCTCAGTAGGTGTAGAAATGATGGGGGTAGTTCTGAGTGTCCCAGTGGGAGAAGAATGGGTGCTGGAGGAAGATGAAAGAGTCTCAGTAGGTATAGAGTGGGTGGTTGATGAAGGTGGAGTAGTCTCTATTGTTGTAGAATAGGAGCTGGAGGAGTTCGAGGCATTCTCTGTAGAGGCAGAGTAGGTGCTTGGAGACGTTGAGGGTGCCTCAGAAGGAGACAAGTTTGTGCTGTAGGAAGTGGAGACCTTCTCAGTGGGTGTAGAAGTGATGGAAGAAGTTATGAAGGTCTCAGTAGGTTTAGAATGCGTACTGGAGGAGGATGCAACAGTCTCTGAAATAGAATGGGAAGAGGATGAAAATGGTGTTGTTTCTGTTGTTGTAGAATAGGAGCTGTAGGAAGTCGAAGCATTTTCTGTAGATGCAATGTAGGTGCTTGGAGGGGTTGAGGATGCCTTAGAAGGAGAAGAATACACAGGGGAGGAAGAGGAGACCTTCTCAGTAGGTGTAGAAGTGATGGAGGTTGTTATGAGTGTCTCAGTAGGTGAAGAATGGGTAATGGAAAAAGTTGATAATGTCTCAGTAGGTTTAGAATGGGTGCTGGAGGAAGATGAAAAAGACTCAGTAGGTATGGAGTGGGTAGTGGAAGAAGATGGGGTTGTCTCTGTTGTAGAATAGGAGCTAGAAGATGGGGTAGTCTCCATTGTTTTAGAAGAGGAGCTGGAGAAAGTTGAGGCATTCTCTGTAGATGCAGAGTAGGTGTTTGGAGATGTTGAGGCTGCTTCAGAAGGAGACACATATGTGCTGGAGGAAGTGGAGACCTTCTCGGTAGGTATATAAGTGATGGAGGTAGTTATGAAAGTCTCAGTAGGTTTAGAATGCGCACTGGAGGAATATGAAATAGTCTCTGAAGGTATAGAATGGGTAGTGGATGAAGATGAGATTGTCTTTGTTGTAGAATAGGAGCTGGAAGTATTTGAGGCATTCTCTGTAGATACAATGTAGGTGCTCGGAGAGGTTGAGGCTGCCTCAGAAGGAGAAGAATACACGCTGGAGGAAGTGGAGACCTTCTCAGTAGGTGTAGAAGTGATGGATGTAGTTATGAGTGTCTCAGTAGGTAAAGAATGGGTGCTGGAAGAAGTTGGTAATGTCTCAGGAGGTTTAGAAAGGGTGCTGGAGAAAGATGAAAGAGACTCAGTAGGTATGGAGTGGGTAGTGGATGAAGATGGGGTAGTCTCTATTGTTGTAGAATATGAGCTGGACGAAGTCGAGGCATTCTCTGTAGATGCAGAGTAGGTGCTTGGAGAGGTTGAGGCTGCTTCAGAAGGAGACAAATGTTTACTTGAGGAAGTGGAGACCTTCTCAGTAGGTATAGAAGTGATGGAGGTAGTTATGAAAGTCTCAGTAGGTTTAGAATGCGTACTGGAGGAGGATGCAACAGTCTCTGAAATAGAATTGGAAGAGGATGAAGATGGTGTTGTTTCTGTTGTTGTAGAATAGGAGCTGTAGGAAGTCAAAGCATTCTCTGTAGATGCAATGTAGGTGTTTGGAGGGGTTGAGGATGCCTCAGAAGGAGAGGAATACACAGGGGAGGAAGTGGAGACCTTCTCAGTGGGTGTAGAAGAGATGGAGGTTGTTATGAGTGTCTCGGTAGGTGAAGAATGGGTAATGGAAAAAGTTGATAATGTCTCAGTAGGTTTAGAATGGGAGCTGGAGGAAGATGAAAAAGACTCAGTAGTTATGGAGTTGGTAGTGGATGAAGATGGCGTAGTCTCCACTGTTGTAGAAGAGGAGCTGGAGGAAGTCGAGGCATTCTCTGTAGATGCAGAGTAGGTGCTTGAAGGTGTTGAGGCTGCTTCAGAAGGAGGCACATTTGTGCTGGAGGAAGTGGAGACCTTCTCAGTAGGTTTAGACGTGATGGAGGTAGTTATGAAAGTCTCAGTAGGTTTAGAATGCATACTGGAGGAAAATGAACCAGTCTCTGAAGGTATAGAATGGGTAGTGGAAGAAGATGGGGTTGTCTCTGTTGTAGAATAGGAGCTGGAAGAATTTGAGGCATTCTCTGTAGATACAATGTAGGTGCTTGGAGAGGTTGAGGCTGCCTCAGAAGGAGAAGAATACACAGTGGAGGAAGTGGAGACATTCTCAGTAGGTGTAGAAATGATGGGGGTAGTTCTGAGTGTCCCAGTAGGAGAAGAATGGGTGCTGGAGGAAGATGAAAGAGTCTCAGTAGGTATAAAGTGGGTAGTGGATGAAGGTGGGGTAGTCTCTATTGTTGTAGAATAGGAGCTGGAGGAGTTCGAGGCATTCTCTGTAGAGGCAGAGTAGGTGCTTGGAGACGTTGAGGGTGCTTCAGAAGGAGACAAGTATGTGCTGGAGGAAGTGGAGACCTTCTCAGTAGGTGTAGAAGTGATGGAGGAAGTTATGAAGGTCTCAGTAGGTTTAGAATGCGTACTGGAGGAGGATGCAACAGTCTCTGAAATAGAATGGGAAGTGGATGAAGATGGTGTTTCTGTTGTTGTAGAATAGGAGCTGTAGGAAGTCGAAGCATTCTCTGTAGATGCATTGTAGGTGCTTGGAGGGGTTGAGGATGCCTCAGAAGGAGAGGAATACACAGGGGAGAAAGTGGAGACCTTCTCTGTAGGTGTAGAAGTGATAGAGGTTGTTATGAGTGTCTCGGTAGGTGAAGAATGGGTAATGGAAAAAGTTGATAATGTCTCAGTAGGTTTAGAATGGGTGCTGGAGGAAGATGAAAAAGACTCAGTAGGTTTGGAGTGGGTAGTGGAAGAAGATGGGGTTGTCTCTGTTATTGAATATGAGCTGGAAGATGGGGTAGTCTCCACTGTTTTAGAAGAGGAGCTGGAGGAAGTTGAGGCCTTCTCTGTAGATGCAGAGTAGGGGCTTGGATATGTTGAGGCTGCTTCAGAAGGAGACACATTTGTGCTGGAGGAAGTGGAGACCTTCTCGGTAGGTATATAAGTGATGGAGGTAGTTATGAAGGTCTCAGTAGGTTTAGAATGCATACTAGAGGAAGATGAAACAGTCTCTGAAGGTATAGAATGGGTAGTGAATGAAGATGACGTTGTCTCTGTTGTAGAATAGGACCAGGAGGAAAGTGAGGCATTATCTGTAGGTGCAATGTAGGTGCTTGGAGAGGTTGAGGTTGCCTCAGAAGGAGAGTAATACACGCTGGAGGAAGTGGAGACCTTCTCAGTAGGTGTAGAAGAGATGGATGTAGTTATGAGTGTTTCGGTAGGTGAAGAATGGGTGCTGGAAAAAGTTGGTAATGTCTCAGTAGGTTCAGAATGGGTGTTGGAGAAAGATGTAAGAGACTCAGTAGGTATGGAGTGGGTAGTGGATGGAGATGGGGTAGTCTCTATTGTTGTAGAATATGAGCTGGAGGAAGTCGAGGCATTCTCTGTAGATGCAGAGTAGGTGATTGGAGAGGTTGACGCTGCTTCAGAAGGAGACAAATGTGTACTTGAGGAAGTAGAGACCTTCTCAGTAGGTATAGAAGTGATGGAGGTAGTTATGAAAGACTCAGTAGGTTTAGAATGCGTACTGGAGGAGGATGCAACAGTCTCTGAAATAGAATTGGAAGTGGATGAAGATGGTGTTGTTTCTGTTGTTGTAGAATAGGAGCTGTAGGAAGTCGAAGCATTCTCTGTAGATGCAATATAGGTGCTTGGAGGGGTTGAGGATGCCTCAGAAGGAGAGGAATACACAGGGGAGGAAGTGGAGACCTTCTCAGTAGGTGTAGAAGTGATGGAGGTTGTTATGAGTGTCTCGGTAGGTGAAGAATGGGTGATGGAAAAAGTTGATAATGTCTCAGTAGATTTAGAATGGGTGCTGGAGGAAGATGAAAAAGACTCAGTAGTTATGGAGTTGGTAGTGGATGAAGATGGCGTAGTCTCCACTGTTGTAGAAGAGGAGCTGGAGGAAGTCGAGGCATTCTCTGTAGATGCAGAGTAGGTGCTTGAAGGTGTTGAGGCTGCTTCAGAAGGAGGCACATTTGTGCTGGAGGAAGTGGAGACCTTCTCAGTAGGTTTAGACGTGATGGAGGTAGTTATGAAAGTCTCAGTAGGTTTAGAATGCATACTGGAGGAAAATGAACCAGTCTCTGAAGGTATAGAATGGGTAGTGGAAGAAGATGGGGTTGTCTCTGTTGTAGAATAGGAGCTGGAAGAATTTGAGGCATTCTCTGTAGATACAATGTAGGTGCTTGGAGAGGTTGAGGCTGCCTCAGAAGGAGAAGAATACACAGTGGAGGAAGTGGAGACATTCTCAGTAGGTGTAGAAATGATGGGGGTAGTTCTGAGTGTCCCAGTAGGAGAAGAATGGGTGCTGGAGGAAGATGAAAGAGTCTCAGTAGGTATAAAGTGGGTAGTGGATGAAGGTGGGGTAGTCTCTATTGTTGTAGAATAGGAGCTGGAGGTGGTCGAGGCATTCTCTGTAGAGGCAGAGTAGATGCTTGGAGACGTTGAGGGTGCTTCAGAAGGAGACAAGTATGTGCTGGAGGAAGTGGAGACCTTCTCAGTAGGTGTAGAAGTGATGGAGGAAGTTATGAAGGTCTCAGTAGGTTTAGAATGCGTACTGGAGGAGGGTGCAACAGTCTCTGAAATAGAATGGGAAGTGGATGAAGATGGTGTTTCTGTTGTTGTAGAATAGGAGCTGTAGGAAGTCGAAGCATTCTCTGTAGATGCATTGTAGGTGCTTGGTGGGGTTGAGGATGCCTCAGAAGGAGAGGAATACACAGGGGAGGAAGTGGAGACCTTCTCTGTAGGTGTAGAAGTGATGGAGGTTGTTATGAGTGTCTCGGTAGGTGAAGAATGGGTAATGGAAAAAGTTGATAATGTCTCAGTAGGTTTAGAATGGGTGCTGGAGGAAGATGAAAAAGACTCAGTAGGTTTGGAATGGGTAGTGGAAGAAGATGGGGTTGTCTCTGTTGTAGAATAGGAGCTAGAAGATGGGGTAGTCTCCACTGTTTTAGAAGAGGAGCTGGAGAAAGCGGAGGCATTCTCTGTAGATGCAGAGTAGGTGCTTGGAGAGTTTGAGGCTGCTTCAGAAGGAGACACATATGTACTTGAGGAAGTGGAGACCTTCTCAGTAGGCATAGAAGTGATGGAGGTAGTTATGAAAGTCTCAGTAGGTTTAGAATGCGTACTAGAGGAAAATGAAACAGTCTCTGAAGGTATAGAATGGGTAGTGGAAGAAGATGGGGTTGTCTCTGTTGTAGAATAGGAGCTGGAAGTATTTGAGGCATTCTCTGTAGATACAATGTAGGTGCTCGGAGAGGTTGAGGCTGCCTCAGAAGGAGAAGAATACACAGTGGAGGAAGCGGAGACCTTCTCAGTAGGTGTAGAAATGATGGGGGTAGTTCTGAGTGTCCCAGTGGGAGAAGAATGGGTGCTGGAGGAAGATGAAAGAGTCTCAGTAGGTATAGAGTGGGTGGTTGATGAAGGTGGAGTAGTCTCTATTGTTGTAGAATAGGAGCTGGAGGAGTTCGAGGCATTCTCTGTAGAGGCAGAGTAGGTGCTTGGAGACGTTGAGGGTGCCTCAGAAGGAGACAAGTTTGTGCTGTAGGAAGTGGAGACCTTCTCAGTGGGTGTAGAAGTGATGGAAGAAGTTATGAAGGTCTCAGTAGGTTTAGAATGCGTACTGGAGGAGGATGCAACAGTCTCCGAAATAGAATGGGAAGAGGATGAAAATGGTGTTGTTTCTGTTGTTGTAGAATAGGAGCTGTAGGAAGTCGAAGCATTTTCTGTAGATGCAATGTAGGTGCTTGGAGGGGTTGAGGATGCCTTAGAAGGAGAAGAATACACAGGGGAGGAAGAGGAGACCTTCTCAGTAGGTGTAGAAGTGATGGAGGTTGTTATGAGTGTCTCAGTAGGTGAAGAATGGTTAATGGAAAAAGTTGATAATGTCTCAGTAGGTTTAGAATGGGTGCTGGAGGAAGATGAAAAAGACTCAGTAGGTATGGAGTGGGTAGTGGAAGAAGATGGGGTTGTCTCTGTTGTAGAATAGGAGCTAGAAGATGGGGTAGTCTCCATTGTTTTAGAAGAGGAGCTGGAGAAAGTTGAGGCATTCTCTGTAGATGCAGAGTAGGTGTTTGGAGATGTTGAGGCTGCTTCAGAAGGAGACACATATGTGCTGGAGGAAGTGGAGACCTTCTCGGTAGGTATATAAGTGATGGAGGTAGTTATGAAAGTCTCAGTAGGTTTAGAATGCGCACTGGAGGAATATGAAATAGTCTCTGAAGGTATAGAATGGGTAGTGGATGAAGATGAGATTGTCTTTGTTGTAGAATAGGAGCTGGAAGTATTTGAGGCATTCTCTGTAGATACAATGTAGGTGCTCGGAGAGGTTGAGGCTGCCTCAGAAGGAGAAGAATACACGCTGGAGGAAGTGGAGACCTTCTCAGTAGGTGTAGAAGTGATGGATGTAGTTATGAGTGTCTCAGTAGGTAAAGAATGGGTGCTGGAAGAAGTTGGTAATGTCTCAGGAGGTTTAGAAAGGGTGCTGGAGAAAGATGAAAGAGACTCAGTAGGTATGGAGTGGGTAGTGGATGAAGATGGGGTAGTCTCTATTGTTGTAGAATATGAGCTGGACGAAGTCGAGGCATTCTCTGTAGATGCAGAGTAGGTGCTTGGAGAGGTTGAGGCTGCTTCAGAAGGAGACAAATGTTTACTTGAGGAAGTGGAGACCTTCTCAGTAGGTATAGAAGTGATGGAGGTAGTTATGAAAGTCTCAGTAGGTTTAGAATGCGTACTGGAGGAGGATGCAACAGTCTCTGAAATAGAATTGGAAGAGGATGAAGATGGTGTTGTTTCTGTTGTTGTAGAATAGGAGCTGTAGGAAGTCAAAGCATTCTCTGTAGATGCAATGTAGGTGTTTGGAGGGGTTGAGGATGCCTCAGAAGGAGAGGAATACACAGGGGAGGAAGTGGAGACCTTCTCAGTGGGTGTAGAAGAGATGGAGGTTGTTATGAGTGTCTCGGTAGGTGAAGAATGGGTAATGGAAAAAGTTGATAATGTCTCAGTAGGTTTAGAATGGGAGCTGGAGGAAGATGAAAAAGACTCAGTAGTTATGGAGTTGGTAGTGGATGAAGATGGCGTAGTCTCCACTGTTGTAGAAGAGGAGCTGGAGGAAGTCGAGGCATTCTCTGTAGATGCAGAGTAGGTGCTTGAAGGTGTTGAGGCTGCTTCAGAAGGAGGCACATTTGTGCTGGAGGAAGTGGAGACCTTCTCAGTAGGTTTAGACGTGATGGAGGTAGTTATGAAAGTCTCAGTAGGTTTAGAATGCATACTGGAGGAAAATGAACCAGTCTCTGAAGGTATAGAATGGGTAGTGGAAGAAGATGGGGTTGTCTCTGTTGTAGAATAGGAGCTGGAAGAATTTGAGGCATTCTCTGTAGATACAATGTAGGTGCTTGGAGAGGTTGAGGCTGCCTCAGAAGGAGAAGAATACACAGTGGAGGAAGTGGAGACATTCTCAGTAGGTGTAGAAATGATGGGGGTAGTTCTGAGTGTCCCAGTAGGAGAAGAATGGGTGCTGGAGGAAGATGAAAGAGTCTCAGTAGGTATAAAGTGGGTAGTGGATGAAGGTGGGGTAGTCTCTATTGTTGTAGAATAGGAGCTGGAGGTGGTCGAGGCATTCTCTGTAGAGGCAGAGTAGGTGCTTGGAGACGTTGAGGGTGCTTCAGAAGGAGACAAGTATGTGCTGGAGGAAGTGGAGACCTTCTCAGTAGGTGTAGAAGTGATGGAGGAAGTTATGAAGGTCTCAGTAGGTTTAGAATGCGTACTGGAGGAGGATGCAACAGTCTCTGAAATAGAATGGGAAGTGGATGAAGATGGTGTTTCTGTTGTTGTAGAATAGGAGCTGTAGGAAGTCGAAGCATTCTCTGTAGATGCATTGTAGGTGCTTGGAGGGGTTGAGGATGCCTCAGAAGGAGAGGAATACACAGGGGAGAAAGTGGAGACCTTCTCTGTAGGTGTAGAAGTGATAGAGGTTGTTATGAGTGTCTCGGTAGGTGAAGAATGGGTAATGGAAAAAGTTGATAATGTCTCAGTAGGTTTAGAATGGGTGCTGGAGGAAGATGAAAAAGACTCAGTAGGTTTGGAGTGGGTAGTGGAAGAAGATGGGGTTGTCTCTGTTATTGAATATGAGCTGGGAGATGGGGTAGTCTCCACTGTTTTAGAAGAGGAGCTGGAGGAAGTTGAGGCCTTCTCTGTAGATGCAGAGTAGGGGCTTGGATATGTTGAGGCTGCTTCAGAAGGAGACACATTTGTGCTGGAGGAAGTGGAGACCTTCTCGGTAGGTATATAAGTGATGGAGGTAGTTATGAAGGTCTCAGTAGGTTTAGAATGCATACTAGAGGAAGATGAAACAGTCTCTGAAGGTATAGAATGGGTAGTGAATGAAGATGACGTTGTCTCTGTTGTAGAATAGGACCAGGAGGAAAGTGAGGCATTATCTGTAGGTGCAATGTAGGTGCTTGGAGAGGTTGAGGTTGCCTCAGAAGGAGAGTAATACACGCTGGAGGAAGTGGAGACCTTCTCAGTAGGTGTAGAAGAGATGGATGTAGTTATGAGTGTTTCGGTAGGTGAAGAATGGGTGCTGGAAAAAGTTGGTAATGTCTCAGTAGGTTCAGAATGGGTGTTGGAGAAAGATGTAAGAGACTCAGTAGGTATGGAGTGGGTAGTGGATGGAGATGGGGTAGTCTCTATTGTTGTAGAATATGAGCTGGAGGAAGTCGAGGCATTCTCTGTAGATGCAGAGTAGGTGATTGGAGAGGTTGACGCTGCTTCAGAAGGAGACAAATGTGTACTTGAGGAAGTAGAGACCTTCTCAGTAGGTATAGAAGTGATGGAGGTAGTTATGAAAGACTCAGTAGGTTTAGAATGCGTACTGGAGGAGGATGCAACAGTCTCTGAAATAGAATTGGAAGTGGATGAAGATGGTGTTGTTTCTGTTGTTGTAGAATAGGAGCTGTAGGAAGTCGAAGCATTCTCTGTAGATGCAATATAGGTGCTTGGAGGGGTTGAGGATGCCTCAGAAGGAGAGGAATACACAGGGGAGGAAGTGGAGACCTTCTCAGTAGGTGTAGAAGTGATGGAGGTTGTTATGAGTGTCTCGGTAGGTGAAGAATGGGTGATGGAAAAAGTTGATAATGTCTCAGTAGATTTAGAATGGGTGCTGGAGGAAGATGAAAAAGACTCAGTAGTTATGGAGTTGGTAGTGGATGAAGATGGCGTAGTCTCCACTGTTGTAGAAGAGGAGCTGGAGGAAGTCGCGGCATTCTCTGTAGATACAGAGTAGGTGCTTGAAGGTGTTGAGGCTGCTTCAGAAGGAGGCACATTTGTGCTGGAGGAAGTGGAGACCTTCTCAGTAGGTTTAGACGTGATGGAGGTAGTTATGAAAGTCTCAGTAGGTTTAGAATGCATACTAGAGGAAAATGAAACAGTCTCTGAAGGTATAGAATGGGTAGTGAATGAAGATGAGGTTGTCTCTGTTGTAGAATAGGACCTGGAGGAAAGTGAGGCATTCTCTGTAGATGCAATGTAGGTGCTTGGAGAGGTTGAGGCTGCCTCAGAAGTAGAGGAATACACGCTGGAGGAAGTGGAGACCTTCTCAGTAGGTGTAGAAGTGATGGATGTAGTTATGAGTGTCTCAGTAGGTAAAGAATGGGTGCTGGAAGAAGTTGGTAATGTCTCAGGAGGTTTAGAAAGGGTGCTGGAGAAAGATGAAAGAGACTCAGTAGGTATGGAGTGGGTAGTGGATGAAGATGGGGTAGTCTCTATTGTTGTAGAATATGAGCTGGAGGAAGTCGAGGCATTCTCTGTAGATGCAGAGTAGGTGCTTGGAGAGGTTGAGGCTGCTTCAGAAGGAGACAAATGTTTACTTGAGGAAGTGGAGACCTTCTCAGTAGGTATAGAAGTGATGGAGGTAGTTATGAAAGTCTCAGTAGGTTTAGAATGCGTACTGGAGAAGGATGCAACAGTCTCTGAAATAGAATTGGAAGAGGATGAAGATGGTGTTGTTTCTGTTGTTGTAGAATAGGAGCTGTAGGAAGTCAAAGCATTCTCTGTAGATGCAATGTATGTGTTTGAAGGGGTTGAGGATGCCTCAGAAGGAGAGGAATACACAGGGGAGGAAGTGGAGACCTTCTCAGTTGGTGTAGAAGAGATGGAGGTTGTTATGAGTGTCTCGGTAGGTGAAGAATGGGTAATGGAAAAAGTTGATAATGTCTCAGTAGGTTTAGAATGGGAGCTGGAGGAAGATGAAAAAGACTCAGTAGTTATGGAGTTGGTAGTGGATGAAGATGGCGTAGTCTCCACTGTTGTAGAAGAGGAGCTGGAGGAAGTCGAGGCATTCTCTGTAGATGCAGAGTAGGTGCTTGAAGGTGTTGAGGCTGCTTCAGAAGGAGGCACATTTGTGCTGGATGAAGTGGAGACCTTCTCAGTAGGTTTAGACGTGATGGAGGTAGTTATGGAAGTCTCAGTAGGTTTAGAATGCATACTGGAGGAAAATGAACCAGTCTCTGAAGGTATAGAATGGGTAGTGGAAGAAGATGGGGTTGTCTCTGTTGTAGAATAGGAGCTGGAAGAATTTGAGGCATTCTCTGTAGATACAATGTAGGTGCTTGGAGAGGTTGAGGCTGCCTCAGAAGGAGAAGAATACACAGTGGAGGAAGTGGAGACATTCTCAGTAGGTGTAGAAATGATGGGGGTAGTTCTGAGTGTCCCAGTAGGAGAAGAATGGGTGCTGGAGGAAGATGAAAGAGTCTCAGTAGGTATAAAGTGGGTAGTGGATGAAGGTGGGGTAGTCTCTATTGTTGTAGAATAGGAGCTGGAGGTGGTCGAGGCATTCTCTGTAGAGGCAGAGTAGGTGCTTGGAGACGTTGAAGGTGCTTCAGAAGGAGACAAGTATGTGCTGGAGGAAGTGGAGACCTTCTCAGTAGGTGTAGAAGTGATGGAGGAAGTTATGAAGGTCTCAGTAGGTTTAGAATGCGTACTGGAGGAGGATGCAACAGTCTCTGAAATAGAATGGGAAGTGGATGAAGATGGTGTTTCTGTTGTTGTAGAATAGGAGCTGTAGGAAGTCGAAGCATTCTCTGTAGATGCATTGTAGGTGCTTGGAGGGGTTGAGGATGCCTCAGACGGAGAGGAATACACAGGGGAGAAAGTGGAGACCTTCTCTGTAGGTGTAGAAGTGATAGAGGTTGTTATGAGTGTCTCGGTAGGTGAAGAATGGGTAATGGAAAAAGTTGATAATGTCTCAGTAGGTTTAGAATGGGTGCTGGAGGAAGATGAAAAAGACTCAGTAGGTTTGGAGTGGGTAGTGGAAGAAGGTGGGGTTGTCTCTGTTATTGAATATGAGCTGGAAGATGGGGTAGTCTCCACTGTTTTAGAAGAGGAGCTGGAGGAAATTGAGGCCTTCTCTGTAGATGCAGAGTAGGGGCTTGGATATGTTGAGGCTGCTTCAGAAGGAGACACATTTGTGCTGGAGGAAGTGGAGACCTTCTCGGTAGGTATATAAGTGATGGAGGTAGTTATGAAGGTCTCAGTAGGTTTAGAATGCATACTAGAGGAAGATGAAACAGTCTCTGAAGGTATAGAATGGGTAGTGAATGAAGATGACGTTGTCTCTGTTGTAGAATAGGACCAGGAGGAAAGTGAGGCATTATCTGTAGGTGCAATGTAGGTGCTTGGAGAGGTTGAGGTTGCCTCAGAAGGAGAGTAATACACGCTGGAGGAAGTGGAGACCTTCTCAGTAGGTGTAGAAGAGATGGATGTAGTTATGAGTGTTTCGGTAGGTGAAGAATGGGTGCTGGAAAAAGTTGGTAATATCTCAGTAGGTTCAGAATGGGTGTTGGAGAAAGATGTAAGAGACTCAGTAGGTATGGAGTGGGTAGTGGATGGAGATGGGGTAGTCTCTATTGTTGTAGAATATGAGCTGGAGGAAGTCGAGGCATTCTCTGTAGATGCAGAGTAGGTGATTGGAGAGGTTGACGCTGCTTCAGAAGGAGACAAATGTGTACTTGAGGAAGTGGAGACCTTCTCAGTAGGTATAGAAGTGATGGAGGTAGTTATGAAAGACTCAGTAGGTTTAGAATGCGTACTGGAGGAGGATGCAACAGTCTCTGAAATAGAATTGGAAGTGGATGAAGATGGTGTTGTTTCTGTTGTTGTAGAATAGGAGCTGTAGGAAGTCGAAGCATTCTCTGTAGATGCAATATAGGTGCTTGGAGGGGTTGAGGATGCCTCAGAAGGAGAGGAATACACAGGGGAGGAAGTGGAGACCTTCTCGGTAGGTGTAGAAGTGATGGAGGTTGTTATGAGTGTCTCGGTAGGTGAAGAATGGGTAATGGAAAAAGTTGATAATGTCTCAGTAGATTTAGAATGGGTGCTGGAGGAAGATGAAAAAGACTCAGTAGTTATGGAGTTGGTAGTGGATGAAGATGGCGTAGTCTCCACTGTTGTAGAAGAGGAGCTGGAGGAAGTCGCGGCATTCTCTGTAGATACAGAGTAGGTGCTTGAAGGTGTTGAGGCTGCTTCAGAAGGAGGCACATTTGTGCTGGAGGAAGTGGAGACCTTCTCAGTAGGTTTAGACGTGATGGAGGTAGTTATGAAAGTCTCAGTAGGTTTAGAATGCATACTAGAGGAAAATGAAACAGTCTCTGAAGGTATAGAATGGGTAGTGAATGAAGATGAGGTTGTCTCTGTTGTAGAATAGGACCTGGAGGAAAGTGAGGCATTCTCTGTAGATGCAATGTAGGTGCTTGGAGAGGTTGAGGCTGCCTCAGAAGTAGAGGAATACACGCTGGAGGAAGTGGAGACCTTCTCAGTAGGTGTAGAAGTGATGGGTGTAGTTATGAGTGTCTCAGTAGGTAAAGAATGGGTGCTGGAAGAAGTTGGAAATGTCTCAGGAGGTTTAGAATGGGTGCTGGAGAAAGATGAAAGAGACTCAGTAGGTATGGAGTGGGTAGTGGATGAAGATGGGGTAGTCTCTATTGTTGTAGAATATGAGCTGGAGGAAGTCGAGGCATTCTCTGTAGATGCAGAGTTGGTGCTTGGAGAGGTTGAGACTGCTTCAGAAGGAGACAAATGTGTACTTGAGGAAGTGGAGAACTTCTCAGTAGGTATAGAAGTGATGGAGGTAGTTATGAAAGTCTCAGTAGGTTTAGAATGTGTACTGGAGGAAAATGAACCAGTCTCTGAAGGTATAGAATGGGTAGTGGAAGATGATGGGGTTGTCTCTGTTGTAGAATAGGAGCTGGAAGAATTTGAGGCATTCTCTGTAGATACAATGTAGGTGCTTGGAGAGGTTGAGGCTGCCTCAGAAGGAGAAGAATACACAGTGGAGGAAGTGGAGACCTTCTCAGTAGGTGTAGAAATGATGGGGGTAGTTCTGAGTGTCCCAGTAGGAGAAGAATGGGTGCTGGAGGAAGATGAAAGAGTCTCAGTAGGTATAAAGTGGGTAGTGGATGAAGGTGGGGTAGTCTCTATTGTTGTAGAATAGGAGCTGGAGGAGGTCGAGGCATTCTCTGTAGAGGCAGAGTAGGTGCTTGGAGACGTTGAGGGTGCTTCAGAAGGAGACAAGTATGTGCTGGAGGAAGTGGAGACCTTCTCAGTAGGTGTGGAAGTGATGGAGGAAGTTATGAAGGTCTCAGTAGGTTTAGAATGCGTACTGGAGGAGGATGCAACAGTCTCTGAAATAGAATGGGAAGTGGATGAAGATGGTGTTTCTGTTGTTGTAGAATAGGAGCTGTAGGAAGTCGAAGCATTCTCTGTAGATGCAATATAGGTGCTTGGAGGGGTTGAGGATGCCTCAGAAGGAGAGGAATACACAGGGGAGGAAGTGGAGACCTTCTCAGTAGGTGTAGAAGTGATGGAGGTTGTTATGAGTGTCTCGGTAGGTGAAGAATGGGTAATGGAAAAAGTTGATAATGTCTCAGTAGATTTAGAATGGGTGCTGGAGGAAGATGAAAAAGACTCAGTAGTTATGGAGTTGGTAGTGGATGAAGATGGCGTAGTCTCCACTGTTGTAGAAGAGGAGCTGGAGGAAGTCGCGGCATTCTCTGTAGATACAGAGTAGGTGCTTGAAGGTGTTGAGGCTGCTTCAGAAGGAGGCACATTTGTGCTGGAGGAAGTGGAGACCTTCTCAGTAGGTTTAGACGTGATGGAGGTAGTAATGAAAGTCTCAGTAGGTTTAGAATGCATACTAGAGGAAAATGAAACAGTCTCTGAAGGTATAGAATGGGTAGTGAATGAAGATGAGGTTGTCTCTGTTGTAGAATAGGACCTGGAGGAAAGTGAGGCATTCTCTGTAGATGCAATGTAGGTGCTTGGAGAGGTTGAGGCTGCCTCAGAAGTAGAGGAATACACGCTGGAGGAAGTGGAGACCTTCTCAGTAGGTGTAGAAGTGATGAGTGTAGTTATGAGTGTCTCAGTAGGTAAAGAATGGGTGCTGGAAGAAGTTGGAAATGTCTCAGGAGGTTTAGAATGGGTGCTGGAGAAAGATGAAAGAGACTCAGTAGGTATGGAGTGGGTAGTGGATGAAGATGGGGTAGTCTCTATTGTTGTAGAATATGAGCTGGAGGAAGTCGAGGCATTCTCTGTAGATGCAGAGTTGGTGCTTGGAGAGGTTGCGACTGCTTCAGAAGGAGACAAATGTGTACTTGAGGAAGTGGAGAACTTCTCAGTAGGTATAGAAGTGATGGAGGTAGTTATGAAAGTCTCAGTAGGTTTAGAATGCGTACTGGAGGAAAATGAACCAGTCTCTGAAGGTATAGAATGGGTAGTGGAAGAAGATGGGGTTGTCTCTGTTGTAGAATAGGAGCTGGAAGAATTTGAGGCATTCTCTGTAGATACAATGTAGGTGCTTGGAGAGGTTGAGGCTGCCTCAGAAGGAGAAGAATACACAGAGGAGGAAGTGGAGACCTTCTCAGTAGGTGTAGAAATGATGGGGGTAGTTCTGAGTGTCCCAGTAGGAGAAGAATGGGTGCTGGAGGAAGATGAAAGAGTCTCAGTAGGTATAAAGTGGGTAGAGGATGAAGGTGGGGTAGTCTCTATTGTTGTAGAATAGGAGCTGGAGGAGGTCGAGGCATTCTCTGTAGAGGCAGAGTAGGTGCTTGGAGACGTTGAGGGTGCTTCAGAAGGAGACAAGTATGTGCTGGAGGAAGTGGAGACCTTCTCAGTAGGTGTGGAAGTGATGGAGGAAGTTATGAAGGTCTCAGTAGGTTTAGAATGCGTACTGGAGGAGGATGCAACAGTCTCTGAAATAGAATGGGAAGTGGATGAAGATGGTGTTTCTGTTGTTGTAGAATAGGAGCTGTAGGAAGTCGAAGCATTCTCTGTAGATGCAATATAGGTGCTTGGAGGGGTTGAGGATGCCTCAGAAGGAGAGGAATACACAGGGGAGGAAGTGGAGACCTTCTCAGTAGGTGTAGAAGTGATGGTGGTTGTTATGAGTGTCTCGGTAGGTGAAGAATGGGTAATGGAAAAAGTTGATAATGTCTCAGTAGATTTAGAATGGGTGCTGGAGGATGATGAAAAAGACTCAGTAGATTTGGAGTGGGTAGTGGATGAAGATGGCGTAGTCTCCACTGTTGTAGAAGAGGAGCTGGAGGAAGTCACGGCATTCTCTGTAGATACAGAGTAGGTGCTTGAAGGTGTTGAGGCTGCTTCAGAAGGAGGCACATTTGTGCTGGAGGAAGTGGAGACCTTCTCAGTAGGTTTAGACGTGATGGAGGTAGTTATGAAAGAAGTCTCAGTAGGTTTAGAATGCATACTAGAGGAAAATGAAACAGTCTCTGAAGGTATAGAATGGGTAGTGAATGAAGATGAGGTTGTCTCTGTTGTAGAATAGGACCTGGAGGAAAGTGAGGCATTCTCTGTAGATGCAATGTAGGTGCTTGGAGAGGTTGAGGCTGCCTCAGAAGTAGAGGAATACACGCTGGAGGAAGTGGAGACCTTCTCAGTAGGTGTAGAAGTGATGGATGTAGTTATGAGTGTCTCAGTAGGTAAAGAATGGGTGCTGGAAGAAGTTGGTAATGTCTCAGGAGGTTTAGAATGGGTGCTGGATAAAGATGAAAGAGACTCAGTAGGTATGGAGTGGGTAGTGGATGAAGATGGGGTAGTCTCTATTGTTGTAGAATATGAGCTGGAGGAAGTCGAGGCATTCTCTGTAGATGCAGAGTAGGTGCTTGGAGAGGTTGAGGCTGCTTCAGAAGGAGACAAATGTGTACTTGAGGAAGTGGAGAACTTCTCAGTAGGTATAGAAGTGATGGAGGTAGTTATGAAAGTCTCAGTAGGTTTAGAAGGCGTACTGGAGGAAAATGAACCAGTCTCTGAAGGTATAGAATGGGTAGTGGAAGAAGATGGGGTTGTCTCTGTTGTAGAATAGGAGCTGGAAGAATTTGAGGCATTCTCTGTAGATACAATGTTGGTGCTTGGAGAGGTTGAGGCTGCCTCAGAAGGAGAAGAATACACAGTGGAGGAAGTGAAGACCTTCTCAGTAGGTGTAGAAATGATGGGGGTAGTTCTGAGTGTCCCAGTGGGAGAAGAATGGGTGCTGGAGGAAGATGAAAGAGTCTCAGTAGGTATAAAGTGGGTAGTGGATGATGGTGGGGTAGTCTCTATTGTTGTAGAATAAGAGCTGGAGGAGGTCGAGGCATTCTCTGTAGAGGCAGAGTAGGTGCTTGGAGACGTTGAGGGTGCTTCAGAAGGAGACAAGTATGTGCTGGAGGAAGTGGAGACCTTCCCAGTAGGTGTAGAAGTGATGGAGGAAGTTATGAAGGTCTCAGTAGGTTTAGAATGCGTACTGGAGGAGGATGCAACAGTCTCTGAAATAGAATGGGAAGTGGATGAAGATGGTGTTGTTTCTGTTTTTGTAGAATAGGAGCTGTAGGAAGTCGAAGCATTCTCTGTAGATGCAATGTAGGTGCTTGGAGGGGTTGAGGATGCCTCAGAAGGAGAGGAATACACAGGGGAGGAAGTGGAGACCTTCTCAGTAGGTGTAGAAGTGATGGAGGTTGTTATGAGTGTCTCGGTAGGTGAAGAATGGGTAATGGAAAAAGTTGATAATGTCTCAGTAGGTTTAGAATGGGTGCTGGAGGATGATGAAAAAGACTCAGTAGATTTGGAGTGGGTAGTGGATGAAGATGGCGTAGTCTCCACTGTTGTAGAAGAGGAGCTGGAGGAAGACGAGGCATTCTCTGTAGATGCAGAGTAGGTGCTTGAAGATGTTGAGGCTGCTTCAGAAGGAGGCACATTTGTGCTGGAGGTAGTGGAGACCTTCTCAGTAGGTTTAGATGTGATGGAGGTAGTTATGAAAGTCTCAGTAGGTTTAGAATGCATACCGGATGAAGATGAAACAGTCTCTAAAGGGATAGAATGGGTAGTGGATGAAGATGGGGTTGT
Organism: Lissotriton helveticus; assembly: GCF_964261635.1. NCBI lineage: Eukaryota > Metazoa > Chordata > Amphibia > Caudata > Salamandridae > Lissotriton > Lissotriton helveticus. The sequence goes on from NC_136073.1 coordinate 169,630,265, forward strand.
CTCTGTTGTAGAATAGGAGCTGGAGGAATTTGAGGCATTCTCTGTAGATGAAATGTACATGCTTGGAGAGGTTGAGGCTGCCTCAGAAGTAGAGGAATACACGCTGGAGGAAGTAGAGACCTTCTCAGTAGGTGTCGAAGTGATGGGTGTAGTTATGAGTGTCTCAGTAGGTAAAGAATGGGTGCTGGAAGAAGTTGGTAATGTCTCAGGAGGTTTAGAATGGGTGCTGGAGAAAGATGAAAGAGACTCAGTAGGTATGGAGTGGGTAGTGGATGAAGATGGGGTAGTCTCTATTGTTGTAGAATATGAGCTGGAGGAAGTCGAGGCATTCTCTGTAGATGCAGAGTGGGTGCTTGGAGAGGTTGAGGCTGCTTCAGAAGGAGACAAATGTGTACTTGAGGAAGTGGAGACATTCTCAGTAGGTATAGAAGTGATGGAGGTAGTTATGAAAGTCTCAGTAGGTTTAGAATGCGTACTTGAGGAGGATGCAACAGTCTCTGAAATAGAATTGGAAGTGGATGAAGATGGTGTTGTTTCTGTTGTTGTAGAATAGGAGCTGTAGGAAGTCGAAGCATTCTCTGTAGATGCAATGTAGGTGCTTGGAGGGGTTGAGGATGCCTCAGAAGGAGAGGAATACACAGGGGAGGAAGTGGAGACCTTCTCAGTAGCTGTAGAAGTGATGGAGGTTGTTATGAGTGTCTCGGTAGGTGAAGAATGGGTAATGGAAAAAGTTGATAATGTCTCAGTAGGTTTAGAATGGGTGCTGGAGGAAGATGAAAAAGACTCAGTAGGTATGGAGTGGGTAGTGGATGAAGATGGCGTAGTCTCCACTGTTGTAGAAGAGGAGCTGGAGGAATTCGAGGCATTCTCTGTAGATGCAGAGTAGATGCTTGAAGTTGTTGAGGCTGCTTCAGAAGAAAACACATTTGTGCTGGAGGAAGTGGAGACCTTCTCAGTAGGTTTAGACGTGATGGAGGTAGTTATGAAGGTCTCAGTAGGTTTAGAATGCATACTGGAGGAAGATGAAACAGTCTCTGAAGGTATAGAATGGGTAGTGGATGAAGATGGGGTTGTCTCTGTTGTAGAATAGGAGCTGGAGGAATTTGAGGCATTCTCTGTAGATGAAATGTACATGCTTGGAGAGGTTGAGGCTGCCTCAGAAGTAGAGGAATACACGCTGGAGGAAGTGGAGACCTTCTCAGTAGGTGTAGAAGTCATGGAGGTAGTTATGAGTGTTTCGGTAGGTGAAGAATGGGTGCTGGAGGAAGATGAAAAAGACTCAGTAGGTATGGAGTTTGTAGTGGATGAAGATGGCGTAGTCTCCACTGTTGTAGAAGAGGAGCTGGAGGAAGACGAGGCATTCTCTGTAGATGCAGAGTAGGTGCTTGATGATGTTGAGGCTGCTTCAGAAGGAGGCACATTTGTGCTGGAGGAAGTGGAGACCTCAGTAGGTGTAGAAGTGATGGAGGTAGTTATGAGTGTTTCGGTAGGTGAAGAATGGGTGCTGGAAGAAGTTGGTAATGTCGCAGTAGGTTTAGAATGGGTGCTGGAGAAAGATGTAAGAGACTCAGTAGGTATGGAGTGGGTAGTGGATGGAGATAGGGTAGTCTCTATTGTAGAATATGAGCTGGAGGAAGTCGAGGCATTCTCTGTAGAGGCAGAGTAGGTGCTTGGAGACGTTGAGGGTGCCTCAGAAGGAGACAAGTTTGTGCTGGAGGAAGTGGAGACCTTCTCAGTAGGTGTAGAAGTGATGGAGGAAGTTATGAAGGTATCAGTAGGTTTAGAATGCGTACTGGAGGAGGATGCAACAGTCTCTGAAATAGAATGGGAAGTGGATGAAGATGGTGTTGTTTCTATTGTTGTAGAATAGGAGCTGTAGGAAGTCGAAGCATTCTCTGTAGATGCAACGTAGGTGCTTGGAGGGGTTGAGGATGCCTCAGAAGGAAAAGAATACACAGGGGAGGAAGTGGATATCTTCTCAGTAGGTGTAGAAGTGATGGAGGTTGTTATGAGTGACTCAGTAGGTGACGAATGGGTAATGGAAAAAATTGATAATGTCTCAGTAGATTTAGAATGGGTGCTGGAGGTAGATGAAAAAGACTCAGTAGGTATGGAGTGGGTAGTGGAAGAAGATGGGGTTGTCTCTGTTATAGAATAGGAGCTAGAAGATGGGGTAGTCTCCACTGTTTTAGAAGAGGAGCTGGAGAAAGTTGAGGCATTCTCTGTAGATGCAGAGTAGGTGCTTGGAGATGTTGAGGCTGCTTCAGAAGGAGACACATTTGTGCTGGAGGAAGTGGAGACCTTCTCAGTAGGTTTAGACGTGATGGAGGTAGTTATGAAGGTCTCAGTAGGTTTAGAATGCATTCTGGAGGAAGATGAAACAGTCTCTGAAGGTATAGAATGGGTAGTGGATGAAGATGGGGTTGTCTCTGTTGTAGAATAGGAGCTGGAGGAATTTGAGGCATTCTCTGTAGATGAAATGTAGGTGCTTGGAGGGGTTGAGGTTGCCTCAGAAGGAGAAGAATACACAGGGGAGGAAGAGGAGACCTTCTCAGTAGGTGTAGAAGTGATGGGGGTTGTTATGAGTGTCTCAGTAGGTGAAGAATGGGTAATGGAAAAAGTTGATAATGTCTCCGTAGGTTTAGAATGGGTGCTGGAGGAAGATGAAAAAGACTCAGTAGGTATGGAGTGGGTAGTGGATGAAGATGGCGTAGTCTCCACTGTTGTAGAAGAGGAGCTGGAGGAAGACGAGGCATTCTCTGTAGATGCAGAGTAGGTGCTTGATGATGTTGAGGCTGCTTCAGAAGGAGGCACATTTGTGCTGGAGGAAATGGAGACCTCAGTAGGTGTAGAAGTGATGGAGGTAGTTATGAGTGTTTCGGTAGGTGAAGAATGGGTGCTGGAAGAAGTTGGTAATGTCGCAGTAGGTTTAGAATGGGTGCTGGAGAAAGATGTAAGAGACTCAGTAGGTATGGAGTGGGTAGTGGATGGAGATAGGGTAGTCTCTATTGTAGAATATGAGCTGAAGGAAGTCGAGGCATTCTCTGTAGAGGCAGTGTAGGTGCTTGGAGACGTTGAGGGTGCCTCAGAAGGAGACAAGTTTGTGCTGGAGAAAGTGGAGACCTTCTCAGTAGGTGTAGACGTGATGGAGGAAGTTATGAAGGTATCAGTAGGTTTAGAATGCGTACTGGAGGAGGATGCAACAGTCTCTAAAATAGAATGGGAAGTGGATGAAGATGGTGTTGTTTCTATTGTTGTAGAATAGGAGCTGTAGGAAGTCGAAGCATTCTCTGTAGATGCAATGTAGGTGCTTGGAGGGGTTGAGGATGCCTCAGAAGGAGAAGAATACACAGGGGAGGAAGAGGAGACCTTCTCAGTAGGTGTAGAAGTGATGGGGGTTGTTATGAGTGTCTCAGTAGGTGAAGAATGGGTAATGGAAAAAGTTGATAATGTCTCAGTAGGTTTAGAATGGGTGCTGGAGGAAGATGAAAAAGACTCAGTAGGTATGGAGTGGGTAGTGGAAGAAGATGGGGTTGTCTCTCTTATAGAATAGGAGCTAGAAGATGGGGTAGTCTCCACAGTTTTAGAAGACGAGCTGGAGAAAGTAGAGGCATTCTCTGTAGATGCAGAGTAGGTGCTTGGAGATGTTGAGGCTGCTTCAGAAGGAGACACATTTGTGCTGGAGGAAGTGGAGACCTTCTCGGTAGGTATATAAGTGATGGAGGTAGTTATGAAAGTCTCAGTAGGTTTAGAATGAGTACTGGAGGAAAATGAAACAGTCTCTGAAGGTATAGAATGGGTAGTGGATGAAGATGAGATTGTCTCTGTTGTAGAATAGGACCTGGAGGAATTTGAGGCATCCTCTGTAGATGCAATGTAGGTGCTTGGAGAGGTTGAGGCTGCCTCATAAGGAGAAGAATACACGCTGGAGGAAGTGGAGACCTTCTCAGTAGGTGTAGAAGTGATGGGTGTAGTTATGAGTGTCTCAGTAGGTAAATAATGGGTGCTGGAAGAAGTGTGAAATTTCTCAGGAGGTTTAGAATGGGTGCTGGAGAAAGATGAAAGAGACTCAGTAGGTATGGAGTGGGTAGTGGATAAAGATGGGGTAGTCTCTATTGTTGTAGAATATGATCTGGAGGAAGTTGAGGCATTCTCTGTAGATGCAGAGTGGGTGCTTGGAGAGGTTGAGGCTGCTTCAGAAGGAGACAAATGTGTACTTGAGGAAGTGGAGACATTCTCAGTAGGTATAGAAGTGATGGAGGTAGTTATGAAAGTCTCAGTAGGTTTAGAATGCGTACTGGAGGAGGATGCAACAGTCTCTGAAATAGAATTGGAAGTGGATGAAGATGGTGTTGTTTCTGTTGTTGTAGAATAGGAGCTGTAGGAAGTCGAAGCATTCTCTGTAGATGCAATGTAGGTGCTTGGAGGGGTTGAGGATGCCTCAGAAGGAGAGGCATACACAGGGGAGGAAGTGGAGACCTTCTCAGTAGGTGTAGAAGTGATGGAGGTTGTTATGAGTGTCTCGGTAGGTGAAGAATGGGTAATGGAAAAAGTTGATAATGTCTCAGTAGGTTTAGAATGGGTGCTGGAGGAAGATGAAAAAGACTCAGTAGGTATGGAGTGGGTAGTGGATGAAGATGGCGTAGTCTCCACTGTTGTAGAAGAGGAGCTGGAGGAAGACGAGGCATTCTCTGTAGATGCAGAGTAGGTGCTTGAATATGTTGAGGCTGCTTCAGAAGGAGGCACATTTGTGCTGGAGGAAGTGGAGACCTTCTCGGTAGGTATATAAGTGATGGAGGTAGTTATGAAAGTCTCAGTAGGTTTAGAATGCGTACTGGAGGAAAATGAATCAGTCTCTGAAGGTATAGAATGGGTAGTGGATGAAGATGGGGTTGTCTCTGTTGTAGAATAGGAGCTGGAGGAATTTGAGGCATTCTCTGTAGATGAAATGTACATGCTTGGAGAGGTTGAGGCTGCCTCAGAAGTAGAGGAATACACGCTGGAGGAAGTGGAGACCTTCTCAGTAGGTGTAGAAGTGATGGGTGTAGTTATGAGTGTCTCAGTAGGTAACGAATGGGTGCTGGAAGAAGTTGGTAATGTCTCAGGAGGTTTAGAATGGGTGCTGGAGAAAGATGAAAGAGACTCAGTAGGTATGGAGTGGGTAGTGGATGAAGATGGGGTAGTCTCTATTGTTGTAGAATATGAGCTGGAGGAAGTCGAGGCATTCTCTGTAGATGCAGAGTGGGTGCTTGGAGAGGTTGAGGCTGCTTCAGAAGGAGACAAATATGTACTTGAGGAAGTGGAGACATTCTCAGTAGGTATAGAAGTGATGGAGGTAGTTATGAAAGTCTCAGTAGGTTTAGAATGCGTACTGGAGGAGGATGCAACAGTCTCTGAAATAGAATTGGAAGTGGATGAAGATGGTGTTGTTTCTGTTGTTGTAGAATAGGAGCTGTAGGAAGTCGAAGCATTCTCTGTAGATGCAATGTAGGTGCTTGGAGGTGTTGAGGATGCCTCAGAAGGAGAGGAATACACAGGGGAGGAAGTGGAGACCTTCTCAGTAGGTGTAGAAGTGATGGAGGTTGTTATGAGTGTCTCGGTAGGTGAAGAATGGGTAATGGAAAAAGTTGATAATGTCTCAGTAGGTTTAGAATGGGTGCTGGAGGAAGATGAAAAAGACTCAGTAGGTATGGAGTGGGTAGTGGATGAAGATGGCGTAGTCTCCACTGTTGTAGAAGAGGAGCTGGAGGAAGTCGAGGCATTCTCTGTAGATGCAGAGTAGAAGCTTGAAGTTGTTGAGGCTGCTTCAGAAGAAGGCACATTTGTGCTGGAGGAAGTGGAGACCTTCTCAGTAGGTTTAGACGTGATGGAGGTAGTTATGAAGGTCTCAGTAGGTTTAGAATGCATACTGGAGGAAGATGAAACAGTCTCTGAAGGTATAGAATGGGTAGTGGATGAAGATGGGGTTGTCTCTGTTGTAGAATAGGAGCTGGAGGAATTTGAGGCATTCTCTGTAGATGAAATGTACATGCTTGGAGAGGTTGAGGCTGCCTCAGAAGTAGAGGAATACACGCTGGAGGAAGTGGAGACCTTCTCAGTAGGTGTAGAAGTCATGGAGGTAGTTATGAGTGTTTCGGTAGGTGAAGAATGGGTGCTGGAGGAAGATGAAAAAGACTCAGTAGGTATGGAGTTTGTAGTGGATGAAGATGGCGTAGTCTCCACTGTTGTAGAAGAGGAGCTGGAGGAAGACGAGGCATTCTCTGTAGATGCAGAGTAGGTGCTTGATGATGTTGAGGCTGCTTCAGAAGGAGGCACATTTGTGCTGGAGGAAGTGGAGACCTCAGTAGGTGTAGAAGTGATGGAGGTAGTTATGAGTGTTTCGGTAGGTGAAGAATGGGTGCTGGAAGAAGTTGGTAATGTCGCAGTAGGTTTAGAATGGGTGCTGGAGAAAGATGTAAGAGACTCAGTAGGTATGGAGTGGGTAGTGGATGGAGATAGGGTAGTCTCTATTGTAGAATATGAGCTGGAGGAAGTCGAGGCATTCTCTGTAGAGGCAGAGTAGGTGCTTGGAGACGTTGAGGGTGCCTCAGAAGGAGACAAGTTTGTGCTGGAGGAAGTGGAGACCTTCTCAGTAGGTGTAGAAGTGATGGAGGAAGTTATGAAGGTATCAGTAGGTTTAGAATGCGTACTGGAGGAGGATGCAACAGTCTCTGAAATAGAATGGGAAGTGGATGAAGATGGTGTTGTTTCTATTGTTGTAAAATAGGAGCTGTAGGAAGTCGAAGCATTCTCTGTAGATGCAACGTAGGTGCTTGGAGGGGTTGAGGATGCCTCAGAAGGAAAAGAATACACAGGGGAGAAAGTGGATACCTTCTCAGTAGGTGTAGAAGTGATGGAGGTTGTTATGAGTGTCTCAGTAGGTGAAGAATGGGTAATGGAAAAAATTGATAATGTCTCAGTAGATTTAGAATGGGTGCTGGAGGTAGATGAAAAAGACTCAGTAGGTATGGAGTGGGTAGTGGAAGAAGATGGGGTTGTCTCTGTTATAAAATAGGAGCTAGAAGATGGGGTAGTCTCCACTGTTTTAGAAGAGGAGCTGGAGAAAGTTGAGGCATTCTCTGTAGATGCAGAGTAGGTGCTTGGAGATGTTGAGGCTGCTTCAGAGGGAGACACATTTGTGCTGGAGGAAGTGGAGACCTTCTCGGTAGGTGTAGAAGTGATGGAAGAAGTTATGAAAGTCTCAGTAGGTTTAGAATGCGTACTGGAGGAGGATGAAACAGTCTCTGAAATAGAATTGGAAGTGGATGAAGATGGTGTTGTTTCTATTGTTGTAGAATAGGAGCTGTAGGAAGTCGAAGCATTCTCTGTAGATGCAATGTAGGTGCTTGGAGGGGTTGAGGTTGCCTCAGAAGGAGAAGAATACACAGGGGAGGAAGAGGAGACCTTCTCAGTAGGTGTAGAAGTGATGGGGGTTGTTATGAGTGTCTCAGTAGGTGAAGAATGGGTAATGGAAAAAGTTGATAATGTCTCTGTAGGTTTAGAATGGGTGCTGGAGGAAGATGAAAAAGACTCAGTAGGTATGGAGTGGGTAGTGGATGAAGATGGCGTAGTCTCCACTGTTGTAGAAGAGGAGCTGGAGGAAGTCGAGGCATTCTCTGTAGATGCAGAGTAGATGCTTGAAGTTGTTGAGGCTGCTTCAGAAGAAGGCACATTTGTGCTGGAGGAAGTGGAGACCTTCTCAGTAGGTTTAGACGTGATGGAGGTAGTTATGAAGGTCTCAGTAGGTTTAGAATGCATTCTGGAGGAAGATGAAACAGTCTCTGAAGGTATAGAATGGGTAGTGGATGAAGATGGGGTTGTCTCTGTTGTAGAATAGGAGCTGGAGGAATTTGAGGCATTCTCTGTAGATGAAATGTACATGCTTGGAGAGGTTGAGGCTGCCTCAGAAGTAGAGGAATACACGCTGGAGGAAGTGGAGACCTTCTCAGTAGGTGTAGAAGTCATGGAGGTAGTTATGAGTGTTTCGGTAGGTGAAGAATGGGTGCTGGAGGAAGATGAAAAAGACTCAGTAGGTATGGAGTTTGTAGTGGATGAAGATGGCGTAGTCTCCACTGTTGTAGAAGAGGAGCTGGAGGAAGACGAGGCATTCTCTGTAGATGCAGAGTAGGTGCTTGATGATGTTGAGGCTGCTTCAGAAGGAGGCACATTTGTGCTGGAGGAAATGGAGACCTCAGTAGGTGTAGAAGTGATGGAGGTAGTTATGAGTGTTTCGGTAGGTGAAGAATGGGTGCTGGAAGAAGTTGGTAATGTCGCAGTAGGTTTAGAATGGGTGCTGGAGAAAGATGTAAGAGACTCAGTAGGTATGGAGTGGGTAGTGGATGGAGATAGGGTAGTCTCTATTGTAGAATATGAGCTGGAGGAAGTCGAGGCATTCTCTGTAGAGGCAGAGTAGGTGCTTGGAGACGTTGAGGGTGCCTCAGAAGGAGACAAGTTTGTGCTGGAGGAAGTGGAGACCTTCTCAGTAGGTGTAGACGTGATGGAGGAAGTTATGAAGGTATCAGTAGGTTTAGAATGCGTACTGGAGGAGGATGCAACAGTCTCTGAAATAGAATGGGAAGTGGATGAAGATGGTGTTGTTTCTATTGTTGTAGAATAGGAGCTGTAGGAAGTCGAAGCATTCTCTGTAGATGCAATGTAGGTGCTTGGAGGGGTTGAGGATGCCTCAGAAGGAGAAGAATACACAGGGGAGGAAGAGGAGACCTTCTCAGTAGGTGTAGAAGTGATGGGGGTTGTTATGAGTGTCTCAGTAGGTGAAGAATGGGTAATGGAAAAAGTTGATAATGTCTCAGTAGGTTTAGAATGGGTGCTGGAGGAAGATGAAAAAGACTCAGTAGGTATGGAGTGGGTAGTGGAAGAAGATGGGGTTGTCTCTCTTATAGAATAGGAGCTAGAAGATGGGGTAGTCTCCACTGTTTTAGAAGACGAGCTGGAGAAAGTAGAGGCATTCTCTGTAGATGCAGAGTAGGTGCTTGGAGATGTTGAGGCTGCTTCAGAAGGAGACACATTTGTGCTGGAGGAAGTGGAGACCTTCTCGGTAGGTATATAAGTGATGGAGGTAGTTATGAAAGTCTCAGTAGGTTTAGAATGAGTACTGGAGGAAAATGAAACAGTCTCTGAAGGTATAGAATGGGTAGTGGATGAAGATGAGATTGTCTCTGTTGTAGAATAGGACCTGGAGGAATTTGAGGCATTCTCTGTAGATGCAATGTAGGTGCTTGGAGAGGTTGAGGCTGCCTCAGAAGGAGAAGAATACACGCTGGAGGAAGTGGAGACCTTCTCAGTAGGTGTAGAAGTGATGGGTGTAGTTATGAGTGTCTCAGTAGGTAAATAATGGGTGCTGGAAGAAGTTGGAAATTTCTCAGGAGGTTTAGAATGGGTGCTGGAGAAAGATGAAAGAGACTCAGTAGGTATGGAGTGGGTAGTGGATAAAGATGGGGTAGTCTCTATTGTTGTAGAATATGATCTGGAGGAAGTTGAGGCATTCTCTGTAGATGCAGAGTGGGTGCTTGGAGAGGTTGAGGCTGCTTCAGAAGGAGACAAATGTGTACTTGAGGAAGTGGAGACATTCTCAGTAGGTATAGAAGTGATGGAGGTAGTTATGAAAGTCTCAGTAGGTTTAGAATGCGTACTGGAGGAGGATGCAACAGTCTCTGAAATAGAATTGGAAGTGGATGAAGATGGTGTTGTTTCTGTTGTTGTAGAATAGGAGCTGTAGGAATACACAGGGGAGGAAGTGGAGACCTTCTCAGTAGGTGTAGAAGTGATGGAGGTTGTTATGAATGTCTCGGTAGGTGAAGAATGGGTAATGGAAAAAGTTGATAATGTCTCAGTAGGTTTAGAATGGGTGCTGGAGGAAGATGAAAAAGACTCAGTAGGTATGGAGTGGGTAGTGGATGAAGATGGCGTAGTCTCCACTGTTGTAGAAGAGGAGCTGGAGGAAGTCGAGGCATTCTCTGTAGATGCAGAGTAGATGCTTGAAGTTGTTGAGCCTGCTTCAGAAGAAGGTACATTTGTGCTGGAGGAAGTGGAGACCTTCTCAGTAGGTTTTGACGTGATGGAGGTAGTTATGAAGGTCTCAGTAGGTTTAGAATGCATACTGGAGGAAGATGAAACAGTCTCTGAAGGTATAGAATGGGTAGTGGATGAAGATGGGGTTGTCTCTGTTGTAGAATAGGAGCTGGAGGAATTTGAGGCATTCTCTGTAGATGAAATGTACATGCTTGGAGAGGTTGAGGCTGCCTCAGAAGTAGAGGAATACACGCTGGAGGAAGTGGAGACCTTCTCAGTAGGTGTAGAAGTCATGGAGGTAGTTATGAGTGTTTCGGTAGGTGAAGAATGGGTGCTGGAGGAAGATGAAAAAGACTCAGTAGGTATGGAGTTTGTAGTGGATGAAGATGGCGTAGTCTCCACTGTTGTAGAAGAGGAGCTGGATGAAGACGAGGCATTCTCTGTAGATGCAGAGTAGGTGCTTGATGATGTTGAGGCTGCTTCAGAAGGAGGCACATTTGTGCTGGAGGAAGTGGAGACCTTCTCGGTAGGTGTAGAAGTGATGGAAGAAGTTATGAAAGTCTCAGTAGGTTTAGAATGCGTACTGGAGGAGGATGCAACAGTCTCTGAAATAGAATTGGAAGTGGATGAAGATGGTGTTGTTTCTGTTGTTGTAGAATAGGAGCTGTAGGAAGTCGAAGCATTCTCTGTAGATGCAATGTAGGTGCTTGGAGGGGTTGAGGATGCCTCAGAAGGAGAGGAATACACAGGGGAGGAAGTGGATACCTTCTCAGTAGGTGTAGAAGTGATGGAGGTTGTTATGAGTGTCTCAGTAGGTGAAGAATGGGTAATGGAAAAAATTGATAATGTCTCAGTAGATTTAGAATGGGTGCTGGAGGTAGATGAAAAAGACTCAGTAGGTATGGAGTGGGTAGTGGAAGAAGATGGGGTTGTCTCTGTTATAGAATAGGAGCTAGAAGATGGGGTAGTCTCCACTGTTTTAGAAGAGGAGCTGGAGAAAGTTGAGGCATTCTCTGTAGATGCAGAGTAGGTGCTTGGAGATGTTGAGGCTGCTTCAGAAGGAGACACATTTGTGCTGGAGGAAGTGGAGACCTTCTCGGTAGGTGTAGAAGTGATGGAAGAAGTTATGAAAGTCTCAGTAGGTTTAGAATGCATTCTGGAGGAAGATGAAACAGTCTCTGAAGGTATAGAATGGGTAGTGGATGAAGATGGGGTTGTCTCTGTTGTAGAATAGGAGCTGGAGGAATTTGAGGCATTCTCTGTAGATGAAATGTACATGCTTGGAGAGGTTGAGGCTGCCTCAGAAGTAGAGGAATACACGCTGGAGGAAGTGGAGACCTTCTCAGTAGGTGTAGAAGTCATGGAGGTAGTTATGAGTGTTTCGGTAGGTGAAGAATGGGTGCTGGAGGAAGATGAAAAAGACTCAGTAGGTATGGAGTTTGTAGTGGATGAAGATGGCGTAGTCTCCACTATTGTAGAAGAGGAGCTGGAGGAAGACGAGGCATTCTCTGTAGATGCAGAGTAGGTGCTTGATGATGTTGAGGCTGCTTCAGAAGGAGGCACATTTGTGCTGGAGGAAATGGAGACCTCAGTAGGTGTAGAAGTGATGGAGGTAGTTATGAGTGTTTCGGTAGGTGAAGAATGGGTGCTGGAAGAAGTTGGTAATGTCGCAGTAGGTTTAGAATGGGTGCTGGAGAAAGATGTAAGAGACTCAGTAGGTATGGAGTGGGTAGTGGATGGAGATAGGGTAGTCTCTATTGTAGAATATGAGCTGGAGGAAGTCGAGGCATTCTCTGTAGAGGCAGAGTAGGTGCTTGGAGACGTTGAGGGTGCCTCAGAAGGAGACAAGTTTGTGCTGGAGGAAGTGGAGACCTTCTCAGTAGGTGTAGACGTGATGGAGGAAGTTATGAAGGTATCAGTTGGTTTAGAATGCGTACTGGAGGAGGATGCAACAGTCTCTGAAATAGAATGGGAAGTGGATGAAGATGGTGTTGTTTCTATTGTTGTAGAATAGGAGCTGTAGGAAGTCGAAGCATTCTCTGTAGATGCAATGTAGGTGCTTGGAGGGGTTGAGGATGCCTCAGAAGGAGAAGAATACACAGGGGAGGAAGAGGAGACCTTCTCAGTAGGTGTAGAAGTGATGGGGGTTGTTATGAGTGTCTCAGTAGGTGAAGAATGGGTAATGGAAAAAGTTGATAATGTCTCAGTAGGTTTAGAATGGGTGCTGGAGGAAGATGAAAAAGACTCAGTAGGTATGGAGTGGGTAGTGGAAGAAGATGGGGTTGTCTCTCTTATAGAATAGGAGCTAGAAGATGGGGTAGTCTCCACTGTTTTAGAAGACGAGCTGGAGAAAGTAGAGGCATTCTCTGTAGATGCAGAGTAGGTGCTTGGAGATGTTGAGGCTGCTTCAGAAGGAGACACATTTGTGCTGGAGGAAGTGGAGACCTTCTCGGTAGGTATATAAGTGATGGAGGTAGTTATGAAAGTCTCAGTAGGTTTAGAATGAGTACTGGAGGAAAATGAAACAGTCTCTGAAGGTATAGAATGGGTAGTGGATGAAGATGAGATTGTTTCTGTTGTAGAATAGGACCTGGAGGAATTTGAGGCATTCTCTGTAGATGCAATGTAGGTGCTTGGAGAGGTTGAGGCTGCCTCAGAAGGAGAAGAATACACGCTGGAGGAAGTGGAGACCTTCTCAGTAGGTGTAGAAGTGATGGGTGTAGTTATGAGTGTCTCAGTAGGTAAATAATGGGTGCTGGAAGAAGTTGGAAATTTCTCAGGAGGTTTAGAATGGGTGCTGGAGAAAGATGAAAGAGACTCAGTAGGTATGGAGTGGGTAGTGGATAAAGATGGGGTAGTCTCTATTGTTGTAGAATATGATCTGGAGGAAGTTGAGGCATTCTCTGTAGATGCAGAGTGGGTGCTTGGAGCGGTTGAGGCTGCTTCAGAAGGAGACAAATGTGTACTTGAGGAAGTGGAGACATTCTCAGTAGGTATAGAAGTGATGGAGGTAGTTATGAAAGTCTCAGTAGGTTTAGAATGCGTACTGGAGGAGGATGCAACAGTCTCTGAAATAGAATTGGAAGTGGATGAAGATGGTGTTGTTTCTGTTGTTGTAGAATAGGAGCTGTAGGAAGTCGAAGCATTCTCTGTAGATGCAATGTAGGTGCTTGGAGGGGTTGAGGATGCCTCAGAAGGAGAGGAATACACAGGGGAGGAAGTGGAGACCTTCTCAGTAGGTGTAGAAGTGATGGAGGTTGTTATGAATGTCTCGGTAGGTGAAGAATGGGTAATGGAAAAAGTTGATAATGTCTCAGTAGGTTTAGAATGGGTGCTGGAGGAAGATGAAAAAGACTCAGTAGGTATGGAGTGGGTAGTGGATGAAGATGGCGTAGTCTCCACTGTTGTAGAAGAGGAGCTGGAGGAAGTCGAGGCATTCTCTGTAGATGCAGAGTAGATGCTTGAAGTTGTTGAGCCTGCTTCAGAAGAAGGTACATTTGTGCTGGAGGAAGTGGAGACCTTCTCAGTAGGTTTTGACGTGATGGAGGTAGTTATGAAGGTCTCAGTAGGTTTAGAATGCATACTGGAGGAAGATGAAACAGTCTCTGAAGGTATAGAATGGGTAGTGGATGAAGATGGGGTTGTCTCTGTTGTAGAATAGGAGCTGGAGGAATTTGAGGCATTCTCTGTAGATGAAATGTACATGCTTGGAGAGGTTGAGGCTGCCTCAGAAGTAGAGGAATACACGCTGGAGGAAGTGGAGACCTTCTCAGTAGGTGTAGAAGTCATGGAGGTAGTTATGAGTGTTTCGGTAGGTGAAGAATGGGTGCTGGAGGAAGATGAAAAAGATTCATTATGTATGGAGTTTGTAGTGGATGAAGATGGCGTAGTCTCCACTGTTGTAGAAGAGGAGCTGGAGGAAGACGAGGCATTCTCTGTAGATGCAGAGTAGGTGCTTGATGATGTTGAGGCTGCTTCAGAAGGAGGCACATTTGTGCTGGAGGAAGTGGAGACCTTCTCGGTAGGTGTAGAAGTGATGGAAGAAGTTATGAAAGTCTCAGTAGGTTTAGAATGCGTACTGGAGGAGGATGCAACAGTCTCTGAAATAGAATTGGAAGTGGATGAAGATGGTGTTGTTTCTGTTGTAGTAGAATAGGAGCTGTAGGAAGTCGAAGCATTCTCTGTAGATGCAATGTAGGTGCTTGGAGGGGTTGAGGATGCCTCAGAAGGAGAGGAATACACAGGGGAGGAAGTGGATACCTTCTCAGTAGGTGTAGAAGTGATGGAGGTTGTTATGAGTGTCTCAGTAGGTGAAGAATGGGTAATGGAAAAAATTGATAATGTCTCAGTAGATTTAGAATGGGTGCTGGAGGTAGATGAAAAAGACTCAGTAGGTATGGAGTGGGTAGTGGAAGAAGATGGGGTTGTCTCTGTTATAGAATAGGAGCTAGAAGATGGGGTAGTCTCCACTGTTTTAGAAGAGGAGCTGGAGAAAGTTGAGGCATTCTCTGTAAATGCAGAGTAGGTGCTTGGAGATGTTGAGGCTGCTTCAGAAGGAGACACATTTGTGCTGGAGGAAGTGGAGACCTTCTCTGTAGGTGTAGAAGTGATGGAAGAAGTTATGAAAGTCTCAGTAGGTTTAGAATGCATTCTGGAGGAAGATGAAACAGTCTCTGAAGGTATAGAATGGGTAGGTGATGAAGATGGGGTTGTCTCTGTTGTAGAATAGGAGCTGGAGGAATTTGAGGCATTCTCTGTAGATGAAATGTACATGCTTGGAGAGGTTGAGGCTGCCTCAGAAGTAGAGGAATACACGCTGGAGGAAGTGGAGACCTTCTCAGTAGGTGTAGAAGTCATGGAGGTAGTTATGAGTGTTTCGGTAGGTGAAGAATGGGTGCTGGAGGAAGATGAAAAAGACTCAGTAGGTATGGAGTTTGTAGTGGATGAAGATGGCGTAGTCTCCACTATTGTAGAAGAGGAGCTGGAGGAAGACGAGGCATTCTCTGTAGATGCAGAGTAGGTGCTTGATGATGTTGAGGCTGCTTCAGAAGGAGGCACATTTGTGCTGGAGGAAATGGAGACCTCAGTAGGTGTAGAAGTGATGGAGGTAGTTATGAGTGTTTCGGTAGGTGAAGAATGGGTGCTGGAAGAAGTTGGTAATGTCGCAGTAGGTTTAGAATGGGTGCTGGAGAAAGATGTAAGAGACTCAGTAGGTATGGAGTGGGTAGTGGATGGAGATAGGGTAGTCTCTATTGTAGAATATGAGCTGGAGGAAGTCGAGGCATTCTCTGTAGAGGCAGAGTAGGTGCTTGGAGACGTTGAGGGTGCCTCAGAAGGAGACAAGTTTGTGCTGGAGGAAGTGGAGACCTTCTCAGTAGGTGTAGACGTGATGGAGGAAGTTATGAAGGTATCAGTTGGTTTAGAATGCGTACTGGAGGAGGATGCAACAGTCTCTGAAATAGAATGGGAAGTGGATGAAGATGGTGTTGTTTCTATTGTTGTAGAATAGGAGCTGTAGGAAGTCGAAGCATTCTCTGTAGATGCAATGTAGGTGCTTGGAGGGGTTGAGGATGCCTCAGAAGGAGAAGAATACACAGGGGAGGAAGAGGAGACCTTCTCAGTAGGTGTAGAAGTGATGGGGGTTGTTATGAGTGTCTCAGTAGGTGAAGAATGGGTAATGGAAAAAGTTGATAATGTCTCAGTAGGTTTAGAATGGGTGCTGGAGGAAGATGAAAAAGACTCAGTAGGTATGGAGTGGGTAGTGGAAGAAGATGGGGTTGTCTCTCTTATAGAATAGGAGCTAGAAGATGGGGTAGTCTCCACTGTTTTAGAAGACGAGCTGGAGAAAGTAGAGGCATTCTCTGTAGATGCAGAGTAGGTGCTTGGAGATGTTGAGGCTGCTTCAGAAGGAGACACATTTGTGCTGGAGGAAGTGGAGACCTTCTCGGTAGGTATATAAGTGATGGAGGTAGTTATGAAAGTCTCAGTAGGTTTAGAATGAGTACTGGAGGAAAATGAAACAGTCTCTGAAGGTATAGAATGGGTAGTGGATGAAGATGAGATTGTTTCTGTTGTAGAATAGGACCTGGAGGAATTTGAGGCATTCTCTGTAGATGCAATGTAGGTGCTTGGAGAGGTTGAGGCTGCCTCAGAAGGAGAAGAATACACGCTGGAGGAAGTGGAGACCTTCTCAGTAGGTGTAGAAGTGATGGGTGTAGTTATGAGTGTCTCAGTAGGTAAATAATGGGTGCTGGAAGAAGTTGGAAATTTCTCAGGAGGTTTAGAATGGGTGCTGGAGAAAGATGAAAGAGACTCAGTAGGTATGGAGTGGGTAGTGGATAAAGATGGGGTAGTCTCTATTGTTGTAGAATATGATCTGGAGGAAGTTGAGGCATTCTCTGTAGATGCAGAGTGGGTGCTTGGAGCGGTTGAGGCTGCTTCAGAAGGAGACAAATGTGTACTTGAGGAAGTGGAGACATTCTCAGTAGGTATAGAAGTGATGGAGGTAGTTATGAAAGTCTCAGTAGGTTTAGAATGCGTACTGGAGGAGGATGCAACAGTCTCTGAAATAGAATTGGAAGTGGATGAAGATGGTGTTGTTTCTGTTGTTGTAGAGTAGGAGCTGTAGGAAGTCGAAGCATTCTCTGTAGATGCAATGTAGGTGCTTGGAGGGGTTGAGGATGCCTCAGAAGGAGAGGAATACACAGGGGAGGAAGTGGAGACCTTCTCAGTAGGTGTAGAAGTGATGGAGGTTGTTATGAATGTCTCGGTAGGTGAAGAATGGGTAATGGAAAAAGTTGATAATGTCTCAGTAGGTTTAGAATGGGTGCTGGAGGAAGATGAAAAAGACTCAGTAGGTATGGAGTGGGTAGTGGATGAAGATGGCGTAGTCTCCACTGTTGTAGAAGAGGAGCTGGAGGAAGTCGAGGCATTCTCTGTAGATGCAGAGTAGATGCTTGAAGTTGTTGAGCCTGCTTCAGAAGAAGGTACATTTGTGCTGGAGGAAGTGGAGACCTTCTCAGTAGGTTTTGACGTGATGGAGGTAGTTATGAAGGTCTCAGTAGGTTTAGAATGCATACTGGAGGAAGATGAAACAGTCTCTGAAGGTATAGAATGGGTAGTGGATGAAGATGGGGTTGTCTCTGTTGTAGAATAGGAGCTGGAGGAATTTGAGGCATTCTCTGTAGATGAAATGTACATGCTTGGAGAGGTTGAGGCTGCCTCAGAAGTAGAGGAATACACGCTGGAGGAAGTGGAGACCTTCTCAGTAGGTGTAGAAGTCATGGAGGTAGTTATGAGTGTTTCGGTAGGTGAAGAATGGGTGCTGGAGGAAGATGAAAAAGACTCAGTAGGTATGGAGTTTGTAGTGGATGAAGATGGCGTAGTCTCCACTGTTGTAGAAGAGGAGCTGGAGGAAGACGAGGCATTCTCTGTAGATGCAGAGTAGGTGCTTGATGATGTTGAGGCTGCTTCAGAAGGAGGCACATTTGTGCTGGAGGAAGTGGAGACCTTCTCGGTAGGTGTAGAAGTGATGGAAGAAGTTATGAAAGTCTCAGTAGGTTTAGAATGCGTACTGGAGGAGGATGCAACAGTCTCTGAAATAGAATTGGAAGTGGATGAAGATGGTGTTGTTTCTGTTGTTGTAGAATAGGAGCTGTAGGAAGTCGAAGCATTCTCTGTAGATGCAATGTAGGTGCTTGGAGGGGTTGAGGATGCCTCAGAAGGAGAGGAATACACAGGGGAGGAAGTGGATACCTTCTCAGTAGGTGTAGAAGTGATGGAGGTTGTTATGAGTGTCTCAGTAGGTGAAGAATGGGTAATGGAAAAAATTGATAATGTCTCAGTAGATTTAGAATGGGTGCTGGAGGTAGATGAAAAAGACTCAGTAGGTATGGAGTGGGTAGTGGAAGAAGATGGGGTTGTCTCTGTTATAGAATAGGAGCTAGAAGATGGGGTAGTCTCCACTGTTTTAGAAGAGGAGCTGGAGAAAGTTGAGGCATTCTCTGTAGATGCAGAGTAGGTGCTTGGAGATGTTGAGGCTGCTTCAGAAGGAGACACATTTGTGCTGGAGGAAGTGGAGACCTTCTCGGTAGGTGTAGAAGTGATGGAAGAAGTTATGAAAGTCTCAGTAGGTTTAGAATGCATTCTGGAGGAAGATGAAACAGTCTCTGAAGGTATAGAATGGGTAGTGGATGAAGATGGGGTTGTCTCTGTTGTAGAATAGGAGCTGGAGGAATTTGAGGCATTCTCTGTAGATGAAATGTACATGCTTGGAGAGGTTGAGGCTGCCTCAGAAGTAGAGGAATACACGCTGGAGGAAGTGGAGACCTTTTCAGTAGGTGTAGAAGTCATGGAGGTAGTTATGAGTGTTTCGGTAGGTGAAGAATGGGTGCTGGAGGAAGATGAAAAAGACTCAGTAGGTATGGAGTTTGTAGTGGATGAAGATGGCGTAGTCTCCACTATTGTAGAAGAGGAGCTGGAGGAAGACGAGGCATTCTCTGTAGATGCAGAGTAGGTGCTTGATGATGTTGAGGCTGCTTCAGAAGGAGGCACATTTGTGCTGGAGGAAATGGAGACCTCAGTAGGTGTAGAAGTGATGGAGGTAGTTATGAGTGTTTCGGTAGGTGAAGAATGGGTGCTGGAAGAAGTTGGTAATGTCGCAGTAGGTTTAGAATGGGTGCTGGAGAAAGATGTAAGAGACTCAGTAGGTATGGAGTGGGTAGTGGATGGAGATAGGGTAGTCTCTATTGTAGAATATGAGCTGGAGGAAGTCGAGGCATTCTCTGTAGAGGCAGAGTAGGTGCTTGGAGACGTTGAGGGTGCCTCAGAAGGAGACAAGTTTGTGCTGGAGGAAGTGGAGACCTTCTCAGTAGGTGTAGACGTGATGGAGGAAGTTATGAAGGTATCAGTTGGTTTAGAATGCGTACTGGAGGAGGATGCAACAGTCTCTGAAATAGAATGGGAAGTGGATGAAGATGGTGTTGTTTCTATTGTTGTAGAATAGGAGCTGTAGGAAGTCGAAGCATTCTCTGTAGATGCAATGTAGGTGCTTGGAGGGGTTGAGGATGCCTCAGAAGGAGAAGAATACACAGGGGAGGAAGAGGAGACCTTCTCAGTAGGTGTAGAAGTGATGGGGGTTGTTATGAGTGTCTCAGTAGGTGAAGAATGGGTAATGGAAAAAGTTGATAATGTCTCAGTAGGTTTAGAATGGGTGCTGGAGGAAGATGAAAAAGACTCAGTAGGTATGGAGTGGGTAGTGGAAGAAGATGGGGTTGTCTCTCTTATAGAATAGGAGCTAGAAGATGGGGTAGTCTCCACTGTTTTAGAAGACGAGCTGGAGAAAGTAGAGGCATTCTCTGTAGATGCAGAGTAGGTGCTTGGAGATGTTGAGGCTGCTTCAGAAGGAGACACATTTGTGCTGGAGGAAGTGGAGACCTTCTCGGTAGGTATATAAGTGATGGAGGTAGTTATGAAAGTCTCAGTAGGTTTAGAATGAGTACTGGAGGAAAATGAAACAGTCTCTGAAGGTATAGAATGGGTAGTGGATGAAGATGAGATTGTTTCTGTTGTAGAATAGGACCTGGAGGAATTTGAGGCATTCTCTGTAGATGCAATGTAGGTGCTTGGAGAGGTTGAGGCTGCCTCAGAAGGAGAAGAATACACGCTGGAGGAAGTGGAGACCTTCTCAGTAGGTGTAGAAGTGATGGGTGTAGTTATGAGTGTCTCAGTAGGTAAATAATGGGTGCTGGAAGAAGTTGGAAATTTCTCAGGAGGTTTAGAATGGGTGCTGGAGAAAGATGAAAGAGACTCAGTAGGTATGGAGTGGGTAGTGGATAAAGATGGGGTAGTCTCTATTGTTGTAGAATATGATCTGGAGGAAGTTGAGGCATTCTCTGTAGATGCAGAGTGGGTGCTTGGAGCGGTTGAGGCTGCTTCAGAAGGAGACAAATGTGTACTTGAGGAAGTGGAGACATTCTCAGTAGGTATAGAAGTGATGGAGGTAGTTATGAAAGTCTCAGTAGGTTTAGAATGCGTACTGGAGGAGGATGCAACAGTCTCTGAAATAGAATTGGAAGTGGATGAAGATGGTGTTGTTTCTGTTGTTGTAGAATAGGAGCTGTAGGAAGTCGAAGCATTCTCTGTAGATGCAATGTAGGTGCTTGGAGGGGTTGAGGATGCCTCAGAAGGAGAGGAATACACAGGGGAGGAAGTGGAGACCTTCTCAGTAGGTGTAGAAGTGATGGAGGTTGTTATGAGTGTCTCGGTAGGTGAAGAATGGGTAATGGAAAAAGTTGATAATGTCTCAGTAGGTTTAGAATGGGTGCTGGAGGAAGATGAAAAAGACTCAGTAGTTATGGAGTTGGTAGTGGATGAAGATGGCGTAGTCTCCACTGTTGTTGAAGAGGAGCTGGAGGAAGTCGAGGCATTCTCTGTAGATGCAGAGTAGGTGCTTGAAGGTGTTGAGGCTGCTTCAGAAGGAGGCACATTTGTGCTGGAGGAAGTGGAGACCTTCTCAGTAGGTTTAGACGTGATGGAGGTAGTTATGAAAGTCTCAGTAGGTTTAGAATGCATACTGGAGGAAAATGAAACAGGCTCTGAAGGTATAGAATGGGTAGTGGATGAAGATGAGATTGTCTCTGTTGTAGAATAGGACCTGGAGGAATTTGAGGCATTCTCTGTAGATGCAATGTAGGTGCTTGGAGAGGTTGAGGCTGCCTCAGAAGTAGAGAAATACACACTGGAGGAAGTTGAGACCTTCTCAGTAGGCGTAGAAGTATTGGATGTAGTTATGAGTGTCTCAGTAGGTAAAGAATGGGTGCTGGAAGAAGTTGGTAATGTCTCAGGAGGTTTAGAATGGGTGCTGGATAAAGATGAAAGAGACTCAGTAGGTATGGAGTGGGAAGTGGATGAAGATGGGGTAGTCTCTATTGTTGTAGAATATGAGCTGGAGGAAGTCGAGGCATTCTCTGTAGATGCAATGTAGGTGCTTGGAGGGGTTGAGGATGCCTCAGAAGGAGAAGAATACACAGGGGAGGAAGAGGAGACCTTCTCAGTAGGTGTAGAAGTGATGGAGGTTGTTATGAGTGTCTCAGTAGGTGAAGAATGGGTAATGGAAAAAGTTGATAATGTCTCAGTAGGTTTCGAATGGGTGCTGGAGGAAGATGAAAAAGACTCAGTAGGTATGGAGTGGGTAGTGGAAGAAGATGGGGTTGTCTCTGTTACAGAATAGGAGCTAGAAGATGGGGTAGTCTCCACTGTTTTAGAAGAGGAGCTGGAGAAAGTTGAGGCATTCTCTGTAGATGCAGAGTAGGAGCTTGGAGATGTTGAGGCTGCCTCAGAAGGAGACACATTTGTGCTGGAGGAAGTGGAGACTTTCTCGGTAGGTGTAGAAGTGATGGAAGAAGTTATGAAAGTCTCAGTAGGTTTAGAATGCGTACTGGAGGAGGATGCAACAGTCTCTGAAATAGAATTGGAAGTGGATGAAGATGGTGTTGTTTCTATTGTTGTAGAATAGGAGCTGTAGGAAGTCGAAGCATTCTCTGTAGATGCAATGTAGGTGCTTGGAGGGGTTGAGGATGCCTCAGAAGGAGAAGAATACACAGGGGAGGAAGAGGAGACCTTCTCAGTAGGTGTAGAAGTGATGGGGGTTGTTATGAGTGTCTCAGTAGGTGAAGAATGGGGAATGGAAAAAGTTGATAATGTCTCAGTAGGTTTAGAATGGGTGCTGGAGGAAGATGAAAAAGACTCAGTAGGTATGGAGTGGGTAGTGGAAGAAGATGGGGTTGTCTCTCTTATAGAATAGGAGCTAGAAGATGGGGTAGTCTCCATTGTTTTAGAAGAGGAGCTGGAGAAAGTTGAGGCATTCTCTGTAGATGCAGAGTAGGTGCTTGGAGATGTTGAGGCTGCTTCAGAAGGAGACACATTTGTGCGGGAGGAAGTGGAGACCTTCTCGGTAGGTATATAAGTGATGGAGGTAGCTATGAAAGTCTCAGTAGGTTTAGAATGCGTACTGGAGGATAATGAAACCGTCTCTGAAGGTATAGAATGGGTAGTGGATGAAGATGAGATTGTCTCTGTTGTAGAATAGGACCTGGAGGAATTTGAGGCATTCTCTGTAGATGCAATGTAGGTGCTTGGAGAGGTTGAGGCTGCCTCAGAAGGAGAAGAATACACGCTGGAGGAAGTGGAGACCTTCTCAGTAGGTGTAGAAGTGATGGGTGTAGTTATGAGTGTCTCAGTAGGTAAATAATGGGTGCTGGAAGAAGTTGGTAATGTCTCAGGAGGTTTAGAATGGGTGCTGGAGAAAGATGAAAGAGACTCAGTAGGTATGGAGTGGGTAGTGGATGAAGATGGGGTAGTCTCTATTGTTGTAGAATATGAGCTGGAGGAAGTCGAGGCATTCTCTGTAGCTGCAGAGTAGGTGCTTGGAGAGGTTGAGGCTGCTTCAGAAGGAGAAAAATGTGTACTTGAGGAAGTGGAGACCTTCTCAGTAGGCATTGAAGTGATGGAGGTAGTTATGAAAGTCTCAGTAGGTTTAGAATGTGTACTGGAGGAGGATGCAACAGTCTCTGAAATAGAATTGGAAGTGGATGAAGATGGTGTTGTTTCTGTTGTTGTAGAATAGGAGCTATAGGAAGTCGAAGCATTCTCTGTAGATGCAATGTAGGTGCTTGGAGGGGTTGGGGATGCCTCAGAAGGAGAGGAATACACAGGGGAGGAAGTGGAGACCTTCTCAGTAGGTGTAGAAGTGATGGAGGTTGTTATGAGTGTCTCGGTAGGTGAAGAATGGGTAATGGAAGAAGTTGATAATGTCTTAGTAGGTTTAGAATGGGTGCTGGAGGAAGATGAAAAAGACTCAGTAGTTATGGAGTTGGTAGTGGATGAAGATGGCGTAGTCTCCATTGTTGTAGAAGAGGAGCTGGAGGAAGTCGAGGCATTCTCTGTAGATGCAGAGTAGATGCTTGAAGGTGTTGCGGCTGCTTCAGAAGGAAGCACATTTGTCCTGGAGGAAGTGGAGACCTTCTCAGTAGGTTTAGAGGTGATGGAGGTAGTTATGAAAGTCTCAGTAGGTTTAGAATGCATACTGGAGGAAAATGAAACAGTCTCTGAAGGTATAGAATGGGTAGTGGATGAAGATGAGATTGTCTCTGTTGTAGAATAGGACCTGGAGGAATTTGAGGCATTCTCTGTAGATGCAATGTAGGTGCTTGGAGAGGTTGAGGCTGCCTCAGAAGGAGAAGAATACACGCTGGAGGAAGTGGAGACCTTCTCAGTAGGTGTAGAAGTGATGGGTGTAGTTATGAGTGTCTCAGTAGGTAAAGAATGGGTGCTGGAAGAAGTTGGTAATGTCTCAGGAGGTTTAGAATGGGTGCTGGAGAAAGATGAAAGAGACTCAGTAGGTATGGAGTGGGTAGTGGATGAAGATGGGGTAGTCTCTATTGTTGTAGAATATGAGCTGGAGGAAGTCGAGGCATTCTCTGTAGATGCAGAGTGGGTGCTTGGAGAGATTGAGGCTGCTTCAGAAGGAGACAAATGTGTACTTGAGGAAGCGGAGACCTTCTCAGTAGGCATAGAAGTGATGGGGGTAGTTATGAAAGTCTCAGTAGGTTTAGAATGTGTACTGGAGGAGGATGCAACAGTCTCTGAAATAGAATTGGAAGTGGATGAAGATGGTGTTGTTTCTGTTGTTGTAGAATAGGAACTGTAGGAAGTCGAAGCATTCTCTGTAGATGCAATGTAGGTGCTTGGAGGGGTTGAGGATGCCTCAGAAGGAGAGGAATACACAGGGGAGGAAGTGGAGACCTTCTCAGTAGGTGTAGAAGTGATGGAGGTTGTTATGAGTGTCTCGGTAGGTGAAGAATGGGTAATGGAAAAAGTTGATAATGTCTCAGTAGGTTTAGAATGGGTGCTGGAAGAAGATGAAAAAGACTCAGTAGTTATGGAGTTGGTAGTGGATGAAGATGGCGTAGTCTCCACTGTTGTAGAAGAGGAGCTGGAGGAAGTCGAGGCCTTCTCTGTAGATGCAGAGTAGGTGCTTGAAGGTGTTGAGGCTGCTTCAGAAGGAGGCACATTTGTGCTGGAGGAAGTGGAGACCTTCTCAGTAGGTTTAAACGTGTTGGAGGTAGTTATGAAAGTCTCAGTAGGTTTAGAATTCATACTGGAAGAAAATGAAACAGTCTCTGAAGGTATAGAATGGGTAGTGGATGAAGATGAGATTGTCTCTGTTGTAGAATAGGACCTGGAGGAATTTGAGGCATTCTCTGTAGATGCAATGTAGGTGCTTGGAGAGGTTGATGCTGCCTCAGAAGTAGAGGAATACACGCTGGAGGAAGTGGAGACCTTTTCAGTAGGTGTAGAAGTGATGGGTGTAGTTATGAGTGTCTCAGTAGGTAAAGAATGGGTGCTCGAAGAAGTTGGTAATGTCTCAGGAGGTTCAGAATGGGTGCTGGAGAAAGATGAAAGAGACTCAGTAGGTATGGAGTGGGTAGTGGATGAAGATGGGGTGGTCTCTATTGTTGTAGAATATGAGCTGGAGGAAGTCGAGGCATTCTCTGTAGATGCAATGTAGGTGCTTGGAGGGGTTGAGGATGCTTCAGAAGGAGAAGAATACACAGGGGAGGAAGAGGAGACCTTCTCAGTAGGCGTAGAAGTGATGGAGGTTGTTATGAGTGTCTCAGTAGGTGAAGAATGGGTAATGGAAAAAGTTGATAATGTCTCAGTAGGTTTAGAATGGGTGCTGGAGTAAGATGAAAAAGACTCAGTAGGTATGGAGTGGGTAGTGGAAGAAGATGGGGTTGTCTCTGTTATAGAATAGGAGCTAGAAGATGGGGTAGTCTCCACTGTTTGAGAAGAGGAGCTGGAGAAAGATGAGGCATTCTCTGTAGATGCAGAGTAGGTGCTTGGAGATGTTGAGGCTGCTTCAGAAGGAGACACATTTGTGCTGGAGGAAGGGGAGACCTTCTCGGTAGGTGTAGAAGTGATGGAAGAAGTTATGAAAGTCTCAGTAGGTTTAGAATGCGTACTGGAGGAGGATGCAACAGTCTCTGAAATAGAATGGGAAGTGGATGAAGATGGTGTTGTTTCTATTGTTGTAGAATAGGAGCTGTAGGAAGTCGAAGCATTCTCTGTAGATGCAATGTAGGTGCTTGGAGGGGTTGAGGATGCCTCAGAAGGAGAAGAATACACAGGGGAGGAAGAGGAGACCTTCTCAGTAGGTGTAGAAGTGATGGAGGTTGTTATGAGTGTCTCGGTAGGTGAAGAATGGGTAATGGAAAAAGTTGATAATGTCTCAGTAGGTTTAGAATGGGTGCTGGAGGAAGATGAAAAAGACTCGGTAGTTATGGAGTTGGTAGTGGATGAAGATGGCGTAGTCTCCACTGTTGTTGAAGAGGAGCTGGAGGAAGTCGAGGCATTCTCTGTAGATGCAGAGTAGGTGCTTGAAGGTGTTGAGGCTGCTTCAGAAGGAGGCACATTTGTGCTGGAGGAAGTGGAGACCTTCTCAGTAGGTTTAGACGTGATGGAGGTAGTTATGAAAGTCTCAGTAGGTTTAGAATGCATACTGGAGGAAAATGAAACAGGCTCTGAAGGTATAGAATGGGTAGTGGATGAAGATGAGATTGTCTCTGTTGTAGAATAGGACCTGGAGGAATTTGAGGCATTCTCTGTAGATGCAATGTAGGTGCTTGGAGAGGTTGAGGCTGCCTCAGAAGTAGAGACATACACACTGGAGGAAGTGGAGACCTTCTCAGTAGGCGTAGAAGTATTGGATGTAGTTATGAGTGTCTCAGTAGGTAAAGAATGGGTGCTGGAAGAAGTTGGTAATGTCTCAGGAGGTTTAGAATGGGTGCTGGATAAAGATGAAAGAGACTCAGTAGGTATGGAGTGGGAAGTGGATGAAGATGGGGTAGTCTCTATTGTTGTAGAATATGAGCTGGAGGAAGTCGAGGCATTCTCTGTAGATGCAATGTAGGTGCTTGGAGGGGTTGAGGATGCCTCAGAAGGAGAAGAATACACAGGGGAGGAAGAGGAGACCTTCTCAGTAGGTGTAGAAGTGATGGAGGTTGTTATGAGTGTCTCAGTAGGTGAAGAATGGGTAATGGAAAAAGTTGATAATGTCTCAGTAGGTTTAGAATGGGTGCTGGAGGAAGATGAAAAAGACTCAGTAGGTATGGAGTGGGTAGTGGAAGAAGATGGGGTTGTCTCTGTTATAGAATAGGAGCTAGAAGATGGGGTAGTCTCCACTGTTTTAGAAGAGGAGCTGGAGAAAGTTGAGGCATTCTCTGTAGATGCAGAGTAGGAGCTTGGAGATGTTGAGGCTGCTTCAGAAGGAGACACATTTGTGCTGGAGGAAGTGGAGACCTTCTCGGTAGGTGTAGAAGTGATGGAAGAAGTTATGAAAGTCTCAGTAGGTTTAGAATGCGTACTGGAGGAGGATGCAACAGTCTCTGAAATAGAATTGGAAGTGGATGAAGATGGTGTTGTTTCTATTGTTGTAGAATAGGAGCTGTAGGAAGTCGAAGCATTCTCTGTAGATGCAATGTAGGTGCTTGGAGGGGTTGAGGATGCCTCAGAAGGAGAAGAATACACAGGGGAGGAAGAGGAGACCTTCTCAGTAGGTGTAGAAGTGATGGGGGTTGTTATGAGTGTCTCAGTAGGTGAAGAATGGGGAATGGAAAAAGTTGATAATGTCTCAGTAGTTTTAGAATGGGTGCTGGAGGAAGATGAAAAAGACTCAGTAGGTATGGAGTGGGTAGTGGAAGAAGATGGGGTTGTCTCTCTTATAGAATAGGAGCTAGAAGATGGGGTAGTCTCCACTGTTTTAGAAGAGGAGCTGGAGAAAGTTGAGGCATTCTCTGTAGATGCAGAGTAGGTGCTTGGAGATGTTGAGGCTGCTTCAGAAGGAGACACATTTGTGCGGGAGGAAGTGGAGACCTTCTCGGTAGGTATATAAGTGATGGAGGTAGTTATGAAAGTCTCAGTAGGTTTAGAATGCGTACTGGAGGAAAATGAAACAGTCTCTGAAGGTATAGAATGGGTAGTGGGTGAAGATGAGATTGTCTCTGTTGTAGAATAGGACCTGGAGGAATTTGAGGCATTCTCTGTAGATGCAATGTAGGTGCTTGGAGAGGTTGAGGCTGCCTCAGAAGGAGAAGAATACACACTGGAGGAAGTGGAGACCTTCTCAGTAGGTGTAGAAGTGATGGGTGTAGTCATGAGTGTCTCAGTAGGTAAAGAATGGGTGCTGGAAGAAGTTGGTAATGTCTCAGGAGGTTTAGAATGGGTGCTGGAGAAAGATGAAAGAGACTCAGTAGGTATGGAGTGGGTAGTGGATGAAGATGGGGTAGTCTCTATTGTTGTAGAATATGAGCTGGAGGAAGTCGAGGCATTCTCTGTAGCTGCAGAGTAGGTGCTTGGAGATGTTGAGGCTGCTTCAGAAGGAGACACATTTGTGCTGGAGGAAGTGGAGACCTTCTCGGTAGGTATATAAGTGATGGAGGTAGTTATGAAAGTCTCAGTAGGTTTAGAATGAGTACTGGAGGAAAATGAAACAGTCTCTGAAGGTATAGAATGGGTAGTGGATGAAGATGAGATTGTTTCTGTTGTAGAATAGGACCTGGAGGAATTTGAGGCATTCTCTGTAGATGCAATGTAGGTGCTTGGAGAGGTTGAGGCTGCCTCAGAAGGAGAAGAATACACGCTGGAGGAAGTGGAGACCTTCTCAGTAGGTGTAGAAGTGATGGGTGTAGTTATGAGTGTCTCAGTAGGTAAATAATGGGTGCTGGAAGAAGTTGGAAATTTCTCAGGAGGTTTAGAATGGGTGCTGGAGAAAGATGAAAGAGACTCAGTAGGTATGGAGTGGGTAGTGGATAAAGATGGGGTAGTCTCTATTGTTGTAGAATATGATCTGGAGGAAGTTGAGGCATTCTCTGTAGATGCAGAGTGGGTGCTTGGAGCGGTTGAGGCTGCTTCAGAAGGAGACAAATGTGTACTTGAGGAAGTGGAGACATTCTCAGTAGGTATAGAAGTGATGGAGGTAGTTATGAAAGTCTCAGTAGGTTTAGAATGCGTACTGGAGGAGGATGCAACAGTCTCTGAAATAGAATTGGAAGTGGATGAAGATGGTGTTGTTTCTGTTGTTGTAGAATAGGAGCTGTAGGAAGTCGAAGCATTCTCTGTAGATGCAATGTAGGTGCTTGGAGGGGTTGGGGATGCCTCAGAAGGAGAGGAATACACAGGGGAGGAAGTGGAGACCTTCTCAGTAGGTGTAGAAGTGATGGAGGTTGTTATGAGTGTCTCGGTAGGTGAAGAATGGGTAATGGAAAAAGTTGATAATGTCTTAGTAGGTTTAGAATGGGTGCTGGAAGAAGATGAAAAAGACTCAGTAGTTATGGAGTTGGTAGTGGATGAAGATGGCGTAGTCTCCACTGTTGTAGAAGAGGAGCTGGAGGAAGTCGAGGCCTTCTCTGTAGATGCAGAGTAGGTGCTTGGAGATGTTGAGGCTGCTTCAGAAGGAGACACATTTGTGCTGGAGGAAGTGGAGACCTTCTCAGTAGGTTTAGACGTGATGGAGGTAGTTGTGAAGGTCTCAGTAGGTTTAGAATGCGTACTGGATGAAGATGAAACAGTCTCTGAAGGTATAGAATCGGTAGTGGATGAAGATGAGGTTGTCTCTGTTGTTGAATAGGATCTGGAGGAATTTGAGGCATTCTCTGTAGATGCAATGTAGGTGCTTGGAGAGGTTGAGGCTGCCTCGGAAGGAGAAGAATACACACTGGAGAAAGTGGAGACCTTCTCAGTAGGTGTAGAAGTGATGGAGGTTGTTATGAGTGTCTCAGTAGGTGAAGAATGGGTAATGGAAAAAGTTGATAATGTCTCAGTAGGTTTAGAATGGGTGCTGGAGGAGGATGAAAAAGACTCAGTAGGTATGGAGTAGGTAGTGGATGAAGATGGCGTAGTCCCCACTGTTGTAGAAGAGGAGCTGGAGGAAGTCGAGGCATTCTCTGTAGATGCAGAGTAGGTGCTTGAAGATGTTGAGGCTGCTTCAGAAGGAGGCACATTTGTGCTGGAGGAAGTGGAGACCTTCTCAGTAGGTTTGGAAGTGATGGAGGTAGTTATGAAGGTCTCAGTAGGTTTAGAATGCGTACTGGAGGAAGATGAAATAGTCTCTGAATGTATAGAATGGGTAGTGGATGAAGATGGGGTTGTCTCTGTTGTAGAATAGGAGCTGGAAGATGGGGTAGTCTCCACTGTTGTAAAAGAGGAGCTGGAGGAAGTCGATGCATTCTCTGTAGATGCAGAGTAGGTGCTTGGAGATGTTGAGGCTGCTTCAGAAGGAGACACATTTGTGCTGGAGGAAGTGGAGACCTTCTCAGTAGGTTTAGACGTGATGGAGGTAGTTGTGAAATTCTCAGTAGGTTTAGAATGCGTACTGGATGAATATGAAACAGTCTCTGAAGGTATAGAATGGGTAGTGGATGAAGATGAGGTTGTCTCTGTTGTTGAATAGGATCTTGAGGAATTTGAGGCATTCTCTGTAGATGCAATGTAGGTGCTTGGAGAGGTTGAGGCTGCCTCAGAAGGAGAAGAATACACACTTGAGAAAGTGGAGACCTTCTCAGTAGGTGTAGAAGTGATGGAGGTTGTTATGAGTGTCTCAGTAGGTGAAGAATGGGTAATGGAAAAAGTTGATAATGTCTCAGTAGGTTTAGAATGGGTGCTGGAGGAGGATGAAAAAGACTCAGTAGGTATGGAGTAGGTAGTGGATGAAGATGGCGTAGTCTCCACTGTTGTAGAAGAGGAGCTGGAGGAAGTCGAGTCATTCTCTGTAGTTGCAGAGTAGGTGCTTGAAGATGTTGAGGCTGCTTCAGAAGGAGGCACATTTGTGCTGGAGGAAGTGGAGACCTTCTCAGTAGGTTCGGAAGTGATGGAGGTAGTTATGAAGGTCTCAGTAGGTTTAGAATGCGTACTGGAGGAAGATGAAACAGTCTCTGAAGGTATAGAATGGGTAGTGGATGAAGATGGTGTTGTCTCTGTTGTAGAATAGGAGCTGGAGGAATTTGAGGCATTCTTTGTAGATGAAATGTAGGAGCTTGGAGAGGTTGAGGCTGCCTCAGAAGTAGAGTAATACATGCTGGAGGAAGTGGAGACCTTCTCAGTAGGTGCAGAAGTGATGGAGGTAGTTATGAGTGTTTCGGTAGGTGAAGAATAGGTGCTGGAAGAAGTTGGTAATGTCTCAGGAGGTTTAGAATGGGTGCTGGTTAAAGATGAAAGAGACTCAGTAGGTATGGAGTAGGTAGTGGAAGAAGATGGGGTTGTCTCTGTTGTAGAATAGGAGCTGGAAGATGGGGTAGTCTCCACTGTTGTAGAAGAGGAGCTGGAGGAAGTCGATGCATTCTCTGTAGATGCAGAGTAGGTGCTTGGAGATGTTGAGGCTTCTTCAGAAGGAGACACATTTGTGCTGGAGGAAGTGGAGACCTTCTCAGTAGGTTTAGACGTGATGGAGGTAGTTGTAAAGGTCTCAGTAGGTTTAGAATGCGTACTGGATGAAGATGAAACAGTCTCTGAAGGTATAGAATGGGTAGTGGATGAAGATGAGGTTGTCTCTGTTGTTGAATAGGATCTGGAGGAATTTGAGGCATTCTCTGTAGATGGAATGTAGGTGCTTGGAGAGGTTGAGGCTGCCTCAGAAGGAGAAGAATACACACTGGAGAAAGTGGAGACCTTCTCAGTAGGTGTAGAAGTGATGGAGGTTGTTATGAGTGTCTCAGTAGGTGAAGAATGGGTAATGGAAAAAGTTGATAATGTCTCAGTAGGTTTAGAATGGGTGCTGGAGGAGGATGAAAAAGACTCAGTAGGTATGGAGTAGGTAGTGGATGAAGATGGCGTAGTCTCCACTGTTGTAGAAGAGGAGCTGGAGGAAGTCGAGGCATTCTCTGTAGATGCAGAGTAGGTGCTTGAAGATGTTGAGGCTGCTTCAGAAGGAGGCACATTTGTGCTGGAGGAAATGGAGACCTTCTCAGTAGGTTCGGAAGGGATGGAGGTAGTTATGAAGGTCTCAGTAGGTTTAGAATGCGTACTGGAGGAAGATGAAACAGTCTCTGAAGGTATAGAATGGGTAGTGGATGAAGATGGTGTTCTCTCTGTTGTAGAATAGGAGCTGGAGGAATTTGAGGCATTCTCTGTAGATGAAATGTAGGTGCTTGGAGAGGTTGAGGCTGCCTCAGAAGTAGAGTAATACACGCTGGAGGAAGTGGATACCTTCTCAGTAGGTGCAGAAGTGATGGAGGTAGTTATGAGTGTTTCGGTAGGCGAAGAATAGGTGCTGGAAGAAGTTGGCAATGTCTCAGGAGGTTTAGAATGGGTGCTGGATAAAGATGAAAGAGACTCAATAGGTATGGAGTGGGTAGTGGAAGAAGATGGGGTTGTCTCTGTTGTAGAATAGGAGCTGGAAGATGGGGTAGTCTCCACTGTTGTAGAAGAGGAGCTGGAGGAAGTCGATGCATTCTCTGTAGATGCAGAGTAGTTGCTTGGAGATGTTGAGGCTGCTTCAGAAGGAGACACATTTGTGCTGGAGGAAGTGGAGACCTTCTCAGTAGGTTTAGACGTGATGGAGGTAGTTGTGAAGGTCTCAGTAGGTATAGAATGGGTAGTGGATGAAGATGAGGTTGTCTCTGTTGTTGAATAGGATCTGGAGGAATTTGAGGCTTTCTCTGTAGATGCAATGTAGGTGCTTGGAGAGGTTGAGGCTGCCTCAGATGGAGAAGAATACACACTGGAGGAAGTGGAGACCTTCTCAGTAGGTGTAGAAGTCATGGATGTAGTTATGAGTGTCTCAGTAGGTAAAGAATGGGTGCTGGAATGAGTTGGTAATGTCTCAGTAGGTTTAGAATGGATGCTGGAGGAAGATGACAAAGATTCAGTAGGTATGGAGTGGGTAGTGGAAGAAGATGGGGTTGTCTCTGTTGTAGAATAGGAGCTGGAAGATGGGGTAGTCTCCACTGTTGTAGAAGAGGATCTGGAGGAAGTAGAGGCATTCTCTGTAGATGCAGAGTAGGTGCTTTGAGATGTTGAGGCTGCATCCCAAGGAGACACATTTGTGCTGGAGGAAGTGGAGACCTTCTCAGTGGGTATATAAGTGATGGAGGTAGCAATGAAAGTCTCAGTAGGTTTAGAGTGCGTACTGGAGGAAAATGAAACAGTCTCTGGAGGTATAGAATGGGTAGTGGAAGAAGATGGGGTTGTCTCTGTTGTAGAATAGGAGCTGGAAGATGGGGTAGTCTCCACTGTTGTAGAAGAGGAGCTGGAGGAAGTCGAGGCATTCTCTGTAGATGCAGAGTAGGTGCTTGGAGATGTTGAGGCTGCTTCAGAAGGAGACACATTTGTGCTGGTGGAAGTGGAGACCTTCTCAGTAGGTTTAGACGTGATGGAGGTAGTTGTGAAGGTCTCAGTAGGTTTAGAATGCATACTGGAGGAAGATGAAACAGTCTCTGAAGGTATAGAATGGGTAGTGGATGAAGATGAGGTTGTCTCTGTTGTAGAATAGGAGCTGGAGGAATTTGAGGCATTCTCTGTAGATGCAATGTAGGTGCTTGGAGAGGTTGAGGCTGCCTCAGAAGGAGAAGAATACACACTGGAGGAAGTGGAGACCTTCTCAGTAGGTGTAGAAGTGATGGAGGTAGTTATGAGTGTCTCAGTAGGTGAAGAATGGGTGCTGGAAGAAGTTGGTAATGTCTCAGAAGGTTTAGAATGGGTGCTGGAGAAAGATAAAAGAGACTCAGTAGGTTTGGAGTGGGTAGTAGATGGAGATGGGGTAGTCTCTATTGTTGTAGTATATGAGCTGGAGGAAGTCGAGGCATTCTCTGTAGATGGAGAGTAGGTGCTTGGAGATGTTGAGGCTGCTTCAAAAGGAGACAAATTTGTGCTGGAGGAAATGGAGACCTTCTCAGTAGGTATAGAAGTGATGGAGGTAGTTATGAAGGTCTCAGTAGGTTTAGAATGTGTACTGAAGGAAGATGAAACAGTCTCTGAAGGTATAGAATGGGAAGTGGACGAAGATGGAGTATTCTCTATTGTTGTAGAATAGGAGCTGGAGGAAGTCGAGGCATTCTCTATAGATGCAGAGTATGTGCTGGGCGAAGCTGAAACTGTTTTAGTTGGTGTAAAACGAATGTTGGAGAAATCTGAAGGTGTCTCAGTAGGTGTAGGATACGTTTTTGAAGTTTCCTTTACGCCGGTTGTGTTGGTGGAAATTAGGGAGTTGTTCGTAGTTATAGCAGCAGATGTAAAGGACAGTGTTCCACTTGAAGCTGTAGAGTGTTTTTTGAATAAGTAAAGAAAAATCATCAATCTGGTGCTCACAAACTTCTCATCAACATAGAATTATAACTTTCACCCTTTAAAATATTTAAATATGTAGGTTACATAAAAAAATTGTTAATTTATTTTTTACTGTCACATCTGGAAAACTGCTTTTTTTATAAACCACTATTAAAATGAAGATGTAAAGAAGATATATTTTTTATAGCAATGTATGGCCTCTGGTATTTTATAAAAGTACTCAAAGTGTATACCTGTTATGTTCCTTATGCACTCGAAGTATGTGAACTCTTTAATCTTTATACATTTGCTTTAATGAAGCACTAGTACTCACTTTTTAGAGATGGTGCTTTTATGAAGCTTTAAATGTCTCTCCAGACTACTGTTTTTCTACAAATATTTTAAAGAATAAACATGTATAGGACTGTTTTTGATCAGTTGGTGACTGCATTCGTCATTCCCATTTTGCTTCCAGTCACTGTAGCAAACAGCATGAGGCAATGGATAAGCATGCTTTACCCATTTGCTCCCTTCACTTTGAGGGACTGCCATTCTATGAACATTGTTCACATTCTCGTAAAATTGTTCTTGCTTTCTCTTCAGGGAAATAGCTGGTATAAAGTGCTCTTTTTATTTTGTTTTACCTTATTAAGTTTAAATATTATTTACGAATTTTGCTTGTGTAAGAAATTAGGTTACTGGTTGCGGTGGTGAAATCCTACTCAAGCAGCAACCACAATCCTCAGGATGAAGTCACATCCAAACCCTAAATTAACCTGTGCTCAACCCTCTGGTAGCTTGGCACAGAGCATTCAAGCTTAACTTTAGAGTCAATGTGTAAAGTATGTATGCAGCATTTCAAACAGTAATAAAGTGAAAACACAATACAAGAAAAATTCCAAACCAATTGAGAAAAACAGAGTAGAAGTAAATACATTATTTGAGACCAAAACAAGAAACATCCAATCGGTAGAAATGGAGCCATGCAATTTTAAAGATTTAACACCTTGTGTGCGGCGCCGATTCCGTCCCTGTGCTGGACATTCCAGAACAGGGCGCCGTCGTGACAGAACCGTTCCGTCATCAGCACAGCTCAGCCATGACTGATGACGGAACGGTTCTGTCACAAGCATCGAAGGGGTTAAGTGAAAATAGACCAAAAAGCATAGAGTGTCAATTGTAGTTATTTGGTTGCGCCAGGCCGTGAAAAAGTCCTAAGTTCAGCCCAACTGCAATGAACCACCACCTGGCTATAGGTACCAAGTTAGACACGCTGAACAAGAGTACCTTAAATCCTGGTTGCCGAGCATTGCGAGATCCCGTTTCGAGGTTACGTTGCTCAGCGGAGGCGATCCGAGGTCTTGGTGTGGAGATGCATCAAACAGTGAGGCTTCCAGGAAGCTGCAGAGCTGTAATGCGATGTCCTGAGTCATCATCGAGGATGCCATCAACGAGTGGCTTGCGATATTAAGTGCTGCATTGGGGATACGTTGTGCAGCAGTTCCAATGTGGAGCTCAGTTAGGTGATGCGTTGCGCTGTGGTTTCAATGCAGAGTTTTGGGAGACGAAGCATCAATTTGCACCACTACTGCTGGGACAACAGTTGGTCTGGCATAGCATCGTCAGGCCCACTTCCAAGGGTCCAGGACTGGAGTGGCACCACTTTGCAGTGCAGGACTCACAGCTATGAGAGGTCAGGTGCTGGGTTCATTATTGTTGGAGCCTGTTCTGCCCCTGAGACTCTAATCAGGAGGCTAGCAAACTATCCCTTGGAGTCACTCTGGTGGTTCTGGGTTCAAGATGTGAGTTCTTCTCAGACAGGAGTGCAGCAGGGCAGCACAGCACAGCAGGACAGCAGTGTGGCAGTCCTTCTTGAAGCAAAAGCAGCACAGCAGTCCTTCTACTGAGTCTTCCTCAGGTCCAGATGTGTACTGAAGAGTTAGTTTTGAGGGTCCTATATTCACACCTGGTGGCCACTTTGAAGGAGCTGAGGGTTCTGGAAGTTTCCACCCGCATGAGGTGTCTGGAATTTCCTTTTTCCCTGCCCTGGTTCCAGCTTGTCTGGAGACACAAAAGACTGGCGACATCGCTTTGTGAATGTGTTTGACAGAGACTTTGTGATGTGCAAGTGTGCTGGGAAACAGCTCCTCCCCCTCATTAAGCCAGAGTGGCTCTCCCTGATAACCCCTAGCCTCCCTTTGTCTCACTGTCTGGTAGCAATACACAAAGACCAACTGCCAGCTACACCTAGTTATGTGACCCAGGAACAGGCTGCAGGAACAAAATGGTTAGGAAAAGAAAATGCCAAGTTTCTAAAAGTGGCATTTTCAGAATTATGACTTAAATTTGACTTTACCATTAAAGAGGGCTTTAAATTACAATTCTTTAGACACCAAACTCAAACTTCATGTCCGCTCCCAATTGAAAGTTATCACATATTTTATGTATAAGTTAACCAAATGGTTTCCTATGGGAGAGGTAGGTCTCACAGTAGTGAACGATGAAATTAGGAGTTTTTTACTGTCAGGACGTGTAAAAGTACGCATCCAACGTTTTAATTAAACTGCACCCTGCCCACTGGGCTGATTAGGGCCTACCCTAGCTGTGACTTATATGGAATAAAAAAGGAGGTTTGAGTCTGGCAAAAAGGTTTATTTTGCCAGATCGAAATGGTACTTTAAAACTGCACAAATAGGCTGCAAATGCAGCCCTGAGACAGGTTTAAAAGGTTATTTAAGCGGGAGGCACAATTAGTGCTGCAGTCCCATGAGCACACAGCCATGGTGCACGCCACAGGCAATAGGTATATGATGTGCAAGCTCCCCCCTGACCACTCCGTGTCACTTGAGCATAGTTCCTTTCATGAAGATGGATGAGGACATCTAGTAGGCAGGGTGTAACACTCATGGAGGTCAAAGTGGACGACAGTTGACATCTAGGAACTAGGTCAGAGGCAGCCCTCTAATCTACAAAGACCATGTAGAGATGGTCTTTAGAGAGCACCTGATATTTCCATATTATAAGATTCAAGCAAAAGACTTGGCCAGTGGTAGTCACGTTGGTACAAAACCCTGCTTGAAATGGATATAAGATCTTACTCTTATCCAACCAGTCTTGAAGTCTAGCTAAGATTTGATGACAGAAAACATTCAGAAGGTTATCAATCAGACTGCTTGGTCTATAGTTACAAGGAGCTGTACTATTACCCTTTTTAAAGATAGGCTTTTTTTATGCATCTAGCCAAGAGCGCGGTATACTGTTGCCTGCCAGGATTTTGTTGGATAAGGCGATAATATAAGGTCCCCATACACTAAGACCAAACCGACAAAAATCCAACAATTAGTAACACAGATATGCAAATGTAAAATGTAAGTTAAAAAAGCACCAAAAAGTGCAAAGTGCCAACTGAGGATGCCTGACCGCATCAGACCGGAACAAAGTCACAAGTTCAGGCCGACCCCGATGGAGTGTGGACCGACTACAGGAACCAAGTTAGGTCAGCTGAACAAGAGTACCTTAAATCCTGGTTGCGGAGTGCTGCAAGATCCGCTTCACTGATGCGTCGCGCAGCCTAGGCAGAGCGTGTCCTGGTGTAGAGATACGTCACACAGCAATGGTTCAGGGTAGCTGCAAGGTCCTGCGTTGTCATTGAGGGTGCAATAAGAAGACCTCCTTCAGGGATGTATCATGCAGCAGCAGTTTTGAGGAGGCTCTGGGCTGCGATGTGAGTTCCTGCTTCGGGGATGTGTCATGCAACAGTTCCAAGGCAGAGCTTAGTAAGGCATTGTGCTGTGTTTCCAAAGCAGAGTTTGGGGAGGCAATGTGTTTTGCTGCATTGGTTGAGCTGGCAAAGCACCTTCTGGCCCACTCCTAAGTACTGGGGTGGCACCACTTGGGAGGGCAGACCTCAAAGCTGGGAGAATCCAGGTGCTGGGTCTGAGAATGTTGGAGCTTGTTCTATTCCTTAGCCTCTGATCATGAAGCCAGCCAATTGTCCCTTGGAGTCACTCTGGTAGTCCTAGGTTTAAGATGCATGTCCAGCCCTTCTCATTCAGTTAGGAGGGCAATAGGGAAGCACGGCAGCAGAGTGGCAGTCCTTCTTGCAGCAAAGCAGTCCTTATTCTGAGTCTTCCACTCGCCCAGATGTGTACTGAAGAGTTGTGTATGAGGGTTCAATAGTTCTATCTGCTGCCCACTTTGAAGTAGGAGAAGGTTCTGGAGGTTTCCACCCCCTGAGGTATCAGAAATCCCCTTCCTCCCCACCTTGGCACCAGCTTTGTCCGAGGACACAAAGCAATGGTGAGAATACTTTGTGAGTATGTTCAGGCAGAGCCTTTGTGATGTGCAAGGAGCGGTAGGTGACAGCTCCTCCCCCTCCTAAGGTCAGAGTGGCCCATCCTGACAACCCCAAGCCTCCCTTTGGCTCACTTTCTGGGAGCAACCCATAAAGAACAACTGTCAGCTATACCTAGTCATGTGACCCAGGAAAAGGCTGCAGGACCAAATGGTAAAGACAAGAAAATGGCAACTTTCTAAAAGTGGCATTTTTAGAACTGTGACTTAAAATCCAACTTTACCATGAAAGAGTGCTTTAGATGACAAGTCTTTAGATGCCAAACTCGACATTTCTACTTACTCCCAAATTAAAGTTGTCACCTATGAAATGAACTAAGTTAACCCAATGTTACACAGTCGTAAAGGCAAATAAAAATGGGTTCAGAAAACAGGTGGGTCAAAGCAAACAGTTTGGGGATGACCCTGCAGAAAGGCCGAGCCCAAGAGCTTGCATTTAAGATGACAGTTAGATGATCAGTCACTTTCTACCTCCTTTTATAGCTGCTGTAAAAAATGTGTAAGTGACTTTGTCACATTGTAGATGCCTGCAATTTCAGTGCTTGGATAGTTCGTGATTTGGTTTTTTTCTTTATAGACAGTAACAATGATAATAAAATGCATGGTACAATTGAAAGGCTTATTACTAAAAAACAAATCGGTACTAAGCTTCATACATCAGAGAATGTGTTTTTTTTAATTTCATTTTTCTATTTCTAGCTAATGATGGCAATTTCTGAAGGGCACGTCAGATTCATCAACTTGTGAATACCCTAGCCACAAGGCTGGATCCAGTAATTATTCTCAGCAATTACTTGTGAGCCAGTAGGTGGCATCTTGTGGCTTCGCTTCTGGTCTGTCCACCACTGGAAATGACATCAGGGGTCTCAATTTAACTGCCAGCTTTGTGTCGTAGATTGTTCCCTCGATTTCTGTCACTTACAGAACATTACTTTTACAAATTGGCTCCAGTGTGCAAGGAGCATGTCTCCCGCTAAAGTGATGGGGTTGAAACCCTGTAAAGATTGCTATAGACAGATGCCAGTGATGGATCCACATGACTCTAAGTTATGCAACAAATGTGGTCAAATGAACCTGAAGGCTATCCTGTACACGGGGGCCAAACTCTATGGGGCAGATTTATGAAGGCCTTGCGCTGCCGGTGCGTCCTTTTTAACATGGGAAAAAGTGACGCACCGGCAGCGCAAGGCCTTCATAAATAAGGCCCTATGTGTCACTAAGGGCCATATTATCAAGAAAGGGCGATACATTATGGACTCTTTTATCAGCAGGAAACTGCCGCTAAAGCGGCGATAATGGGCTCGATAATATGCCCTTGTGAATTCCCATTGAAGCCCAGGTTCTGGTGTTAACCTGGGCTTCTATGGGAATTCACAAGGGCATATTATCAAGCCCATTATCGCCGCTTTAGCGGCAGTTTCCTGCCGATAAATGCGGCGATAATGTATCGCCCTTTCTTGATCATATGGCCCTGAGCACTGTATGAAATTTCAGAAGTTCCAATGCCTTTCAAAGTTGCAGACACATTCTCAGTCTAGAGGCTGCTCCCAATAGAGATTATCATCCCCCTCCAAATCTTCAGGTAAATCAAAGATGATCAAACACAAGAAGTCCAAACATGCCTTCCCCTCTTCATGCCACTCTCATCAGGATATGTCGCATGGGCGTCACTTTCATCCAGAACTTAGTCACCCACATTGTAATGGACTGCAGGACTATTCTTGATCCAGTTCCCGGACCCATTAGTGACACCGCAGCAAATTCAAGCCTTCAAAGAGGGTATGTTGCGAGTCTTTGGTACCTTTCTGGAGTCCTCTGGCATGCCATTGGACACCATAAATCCCAGGAGGTTTTCAGTCAAGTTACCATTGGCAGATCCATCCCCAATGCTGCCTGTGCCTCTCGGCCCAACCACCCTGACTTCAGGCAACATCTACTTTCACTCCTTCCCCTGTATGGAATACTGTGCTCGTTCCCTGTGCTGCAACGCCCCTAACTTGCCTTAAATTCCGACCAGCTCTGGGGAACCCACCTTTCCTCCTGCAGCACCCAACACCAACGAGTCTCATGATTCAGGCTTCCACAAGCCGACTAAAACCAATTGCATTTCTGGCCACCCTGCCAGACAGTGAATTGAATTGCATGGAGGCATTCAGGAAAAAGATGTTCTCTGCAGTCTTGCCCTCAGATCTGTCAATTCAAGTTGCCTCTGGGGCATTACTAGAATATACTGCAGGACATGGTGTGCGATATCTTGCCCGCAGTCCGACAACCTTTCTGCCAACCTCCAACAAATAGTACAGGATGTTCAAGATGAGGTGAAGTACATAATCAAATCAGGCCTGGACAAAACCGACTATCTGGGTAGAGCACTTGGTGCCAGTGTGGTGCTTCAGCCTCATGCATGGATACGATTGACAGGATTCTCCTGTGATGTCCAACAGTCCCTTAAGGACATTTCCTTTGATTGAACTGCTCACTATGGATACAAGGCAAACTCGGTGGCAGAACCCCGGTCAGAGAGCCACCAGGCACGCAGGGTTACTGGGACCAACTGAGGTGGTTTAGGCCGATTGCTCCTGATGTCCCTGGGCCCACCCTATAATGGATCTCGCTCAACTGAGTCAAGTACCTCCTTCTCCACCTGACTCTCAGTTAGTCACGTAGAGTGAGCAGTCAAGGCTCCCTCAGAGGAAAGTGTCTATACAGATCAGTGATCAACCACAAGAAAGGGGAGAATGTCAACTCTATATACAACTCCGCCACCCCGAACCCTCTAAGCTACATATACACACAAGAAGGGGTGGAGAGAATCAAAAAAACACAACAAATAATACCACAAAACAGAGAAAAATTCATCTGTTTTGGAAAACTGCCCTCACTCACACACGGAAGTGTGTGACATGCTTCATCATCGGGTCTGCTCACAAAACGCCCTGGTGCAGCCACACTCAGGATGGAGCATAAGGGAAGGGGAAAAAACCAAAAAAACATAAGGCACAATACAGAACAAACACAACATAAATAGTGATTGATCAGTGAGTGTAACCCTGTGACTAGGACTAGTGATTCGACAAAGTGCAGATAATGGAAAAGTGCTCTAAAACTGGTTTGAGGATACCCTTCGAGCCTTTATTAGTGGGTTCCGCAACCAGGATTAAAAGAAAAAGGATGGGTAGTATTTGATGAAGAAGATTTAAGTTCTTAAAACACCCCTCCTGGTGCTGCTTGTGTCGCCAACATGTTTCGACCGACTTACTTCGCCTCGAAAGGTCACCCCAGTCTTCTTCAGGACGTGTGTCGTTTCCTAGTCCTGGTTATGGCCCAACCGCAATTCGGTCCAAGTGCCAAAGTAAACTGATCTCAAAAGCGATTTCAAATCTATTATCACATGTGGAGACTCCCAACAGCGTGGAAAACAAATACGAGTCTATTATAATAATAAGCTCGACAAGACGCCCAGCAGGGAGGTCTCCCAAGAACACAACTGTTCCGGTAGGACGACCTCACCACACTGCCTGCTCCTGTGGCGCTGCGCAGACCCAAACCAGTTTTAGAGCACTTTTCCATTATCTGCACTTTGTCGAATCACTAGTCCTAGTCACAAGGTGACACTCACTGATCAATCACTATTTATGTTGTGTTTGTTCTTGTATTGTGTCTTGTGGTTTTTTGTTTTTTCCCCCTTCCCTTATGCTCCGTCCTGAGCGTTTTGTAAGCAGACCCGATGATGAAGCATGTCACACACTTCCGTGTGTGCGTGAGGGCAGTTTTCCAAAAAGGATTAATTTTTCTCTGTTTTGTGGTATTATTTGTTGTGTTTTTTTGATTCTCTCCACCCCTGCTTCTGTGTATATACAGATCAGTAAACACAATTCTCAACTCAAAGTGCACACAGCGCACAGAATAAATGAATGTCCAGTCATTCAATTATTTAGTACTAGCAGCCCGTCCCGACGTTGTCCGGGTATGAATTGCTGCCGGCCAGTAGTATATTGTTTTGTAGGATTTCGTTTTGATAGCATTTCTTATCTGTGTCAGGCCTGTGAAACGCTCCGATTCACAGTGCACTGCTGATGCACTTAAGAGTGCGCGTTCAGTAGTGTGTGAACTCGAGTTTCCCTACTTTATTTTTTCTTGCCATATTATATAGCGCGAACTTGACAACATGGCATGAGCACAATTTACATTACAGAAGAACACATTCATTTGTGGTAGGCACGGGGAGATAAAAGCGATTTGCCTGGAATCAAAGGATGTCGAGCTGATGCCGAGATTCGAACGTAGCTCCCCAGCTCTAAAGTTCGCAATTCTAGAACTTGTAGCGGGAGGTGTGTCTAAAAGTGTATTTCGGTGCTGGCCATCAATGAGAGAGATTTGTGTATTTTTCAAATGGGTGGTGAAAAAATATGAGTGCTGGAGATGTGGGCCGCCGTGCCACCAATGTACTTACCGGGGGAGGGTAAACACCCATTATTCCGCAACTTTCTTTCCGCATACCATGACTCCGCATACTTTCATTACGAAAGTACCATGACTCCGCAATGCCATTATAACGCATGGCATTACATTTTATATGCTTTTACCACGCATACATTTACAACAAAATTCGTAGTAAATGCATTAATGGTAAAAGCATGTTTTTTAATGTATTGATAAGGTAAGTATGGGTATAGGGGTATATGTTTTGGGGTACTGAGGTATATGTTTTGGGGTGTTTGGGTATTTTAAGGGTTCAGATATAGTTTTGGGTTATCGGGTACAGGGGTAGATTCAGGGTTTAGGGATAGGTATGGGTTTTGGGGTACAGGGGTATTTTTAGGATACATGGCTAGGTTTAGGTTTTGGGTCATAGGGGTATTTTTAGGGTTCAGGGGTAGGTTTGGGTTTTGGGGTACAGGGGTATTTTAAGGGTTCAGGGCTAGGTTTGGGTTTTGGGGTACAGGGTTATGTTTAGGGCTCAGGGCTAGGTTTGGGTTTTGGGGTACAAGGGTATTTTAGGGTTCAGGGGTATGTTTGGGTTTGGGGTACAGGGTTATCTTTAGGGTTCAGGGCTAGGTTTGGGTTTTGGGGTACAGGGGTATTTTTAGGGTACAGGGCTAGGTTTGGGTTTTGGGGTACAGGGGTATTTATAGGGTTCAGGGGTAGGTTTGGGTTTTGAGGTACAGGGGTATTTATAGGGTTCAGGGCTAGGTTTGGGTTTTGGGGTACAGGGGTATTTTTAGGGTTTAGGGACAGGTTTGGGTTTTGGGGTACAGGGTATATTTGTAGGGTTAAGATAGCTTAGTGTTTAAGGGTGTTGGGGTATTTTAAGGAGTAAGGGTGGGTTATGATTATGGGGTGCAGGGGTATTTAAAGGGAGCAGAGCAGGGTGGGATTAGCACACGATATGAGACATGGCATGAAGGGTGGAACGTACCACACGCCCCCAGCGTTTGTCACGCCCCCAGCACACGCCCCCAGCACAACGCAGACACGCCCACAAGGGACTACTTTGCTGGCACGGTTCTCTTACCTTTCAAATGTATATGCTGGGCGTCTGCATAGCCTATGTCCTTCTGCTGCAACTGCCCTTTCCAACGCTGAATTGGGTTTGTGATTGGTGCTGTGGTTCCTGAGATTACCCGCCTGAAAGGTTTGGGCTCTCTCTTTATTATATTAGTATAGATATAGATATGTATGTATTTTAATTCGAATTCTACTCATGCAAAGGTAAATGACATTCAATATGCAATAACACAATCGCCCTTGAGGTAGGCACCCTAGTAGTTGTCAGACCATTCCCCCGGGCTACCCAGTTCTTATGTAATAGGTGTGCTATTATTCACCATTCACAAAGAGCAACATCCGGGGAATGTTAACTACTAGGCCCTGTTCATGGCTGTTTCCCCCTATTGGACTCTGTCAATAAGATGTATTTATTAGAGTCAAGTAGGGTAGTAGGGTTGCAAAAACCAAAGGCAATATATCCCCATGGCTTGGTAGGCCAAGTTCTCAGCTTACGCGTTCCAGCTCTATGAAACCTGATAGTGGTGCAGCGCTGTCATGGCCCAGATCAGCAAAGTCTTGCTGCACCGTGTTCACATTCACAGCCTCTCTCAGGGGCCAGCTCTGTATTCTGAGCCGCGTTTACCAGCGTCCTGATGATTGGAGTTGCTCCAGCCGCATGCAGTAAGTCTTTTTCTTACTTGCTCGGGGTTGGGGCAGTCTCCTTGTTCCAGAGGGGCATCAACAGCGTATCCTCTGTCCTCGGGCCTCCTCGGATACAAATCCTCCCTCA
Source organism: Lissotriton helveticus (assembly GCF_964261635.1). Taxonomy (NCBI): domain Eukaryota; kingdom Metazoa; phylum Chordata; class Amphibia; order Caudata; family Salamandridae; genus Lissotriton; species Lissotriton helveticus. The sequence goes on from NC_136073.1 coordinate 169,674,282, forward strand.
TCTTGGTTGTAGCAACAGTTTTGGGTCACGGGCAGCGACCCAGACCGCTGTCCTCAGCACGTCGAGCGCCCCTTGCATCCGGGGTGACTCCACTGAACCTCAATGACTCATCGCTCGGGACACAGATTGCCTCTACTGCAGCCTCTTCTGGCATACTGGGTCACGGCAACTTCACGCACATGGGTAGCGACCCAATTGATGCGACTCAGTTCTTTGGCACAGGGCAGCCCCTTCTGGCATACGCGTTCACCAACTACCACAAGACAGCACACAGGCAACGCACCGATCAATGCGGCACTGTCCTGGGGGCATGACGACCCCTTCTGGCATACGTTATTGCCAAACTTCACAGTGTGGCATATGGGCATTGGACTGATCGATGCAGCACTGTCCTTGTTGCACAGAGTCCATTCCTGGTATACAGGGTTGCCAAACTTCATAACGTGTCACATGGGCATTGGCCCAATCAGTGCAGCCTATTTCTTCACACCTTGCTCTGGAGCCTCACATGTCTGGGTTCCTCCTTGGCTCATTGCAACACGCTCCTCTCCCTCATTGTGAGAAGTTGGCCTGGCATATGCGGTCCACTATTCTAATGGGCACTTTGCAGCAGTCCAAACGACCCCTTGTTGATGGTAGGTTAAAGAACACCCTTATAGAAAGCTATCCCAGTGGTAGCTGTGGAGAGCAGCCTCTAGGCTAAGTCTTGAAGGAATGTAAAGCAGCTTGTTTTACTTGTCTATAATCTCGTGAATAACCAAATGAAAAGAGAACCACACCAGGTATAAACACATCCCTCTAGTCTCTTTATGAGGCTAGAGGCAAAAGTACATATGTTAAAGTTATTTAGCACACAGTAAATTAGCACAATATACATTGACCCTAGGGGCGTACCTAACCATATATTAAGTAAGTGGTATAGGAACCACGATAGACATAGAGACCTGGCCTAGAGCCTATAGAACTGCCAGGGCAACCAGGAACCACCCAAGGTGGTGACACAAGGGACCCGTGGGGGACACGTTCAGTGTCTAAAACACCATTGACTTCTATGGAGAAAGTTGTGATTAGAATTTTAAAGAATAGGGACACTTAGACGTGGACTTGGAGCAAACCCCTTTAGAACCAGGCAGTTCTAGAGTGAACACCCACGGGAGTAAGCACGGGAGCACCGGAGTACTCGAGTTACCTCACTCAGGGCAGCCGGGTGAATAGGTGTCTTTTTGTGTCGGGTTTCGTCGTCGTTTTCTTTGGTGAGTTGCTGAAAAGTGCTGCAGGCGACCAAGTAAAAAGTGTCAGGATGGATCCAAGGGTGGATCGGACATCTGAAGAACCTGGATTCAGAGGGGACAGAGTCTGGGTCACTAGCCAGTGACCAGGAAGGCGATGAGCGGATGCCCACCGATGTCGGGTGCTTTCAGATGAAGAAGGTGAAGCTTGACTCTTCAGCCACGAGGACCAGGAGACGTCAACGACAACCAGGAGCTGGGTTCGAGCTGTCCCACAAAGGATGTCGAGCGCTGCGGTGTCAGTATCCAGATTGGACCCAACAAGCCTTGGCAACAGCAACCCATGTAGAAAGCAAAGATTGGCTTTGGTGCAGACCAGCAAGGTCCGATGGACTCATCCTTCTGAGGGAAGTCAGGGCACATCTGAAACAACTAGGAAAGCCCAAGAAACAGAAGAGTTACCTTCGTGGGGACCCACCAATTGACGGACCAGGGATCAAAAGGGGCCTCAAGCAGAAATGATAGAAGCAAGCCCACGGAACACTCGTGGAGTATAGTCCCACAATCTTGGGTGCAGACGGTGCTCAGGGCTTGGACTACAAGTAGCCCAAAGCACAACTTCGGGAAAGCTCGGCAAGTGGATGCACTAGAAAATGTGCATGGTGTCCAGGAGTTCTGTTACCACGTCTCTCGTGATGGCTGCGGGTCTTAGCTTTGCTGGGATCTCCTGTCGGCCTCTGAGATGTCTGGAAGTCCATGTTCTGAGTCGCAAATCCTTCGGGATCCAGCAGGAGCCTTGGAAATGCAGACCGGCAAGATGCTTCTTTGGTGCCTGTTTGAACAGGGGAGTCACTCCTTGACCCCAAGGGAGATTCTTTTATCTTCTAGTCGATGTAGATTGTTGAATTTCCAGGATATATGTTGGAGAGTTTTGTTCAGGTATAATCTAAAGTCCTAAGGACTGGGTTCCTATACTTATACTAAGTTTAGGGGTTGGACTTACTCTAGGGTCCGACCTATGGGAGGACCCAGGGAGGGGGTGGTTACACCGCTTTCCCTTTGTCCAGTTTCATGCCAGAGCAGGGGCTGAGTGCCCCTGCAACCGGTTTGAACTAGGGTATGCACAGGGACACCAAGTGTCCCCCAGCACTGTCTGCAAAAGCATTCTATGAATGCTCCCACCCAGCCCCAATACACTAAAGCCTGACTGGGAGGTGGTTACACCTCCCTGTGGCAGGAAACCTATTGTCCAGGCCTCCCCTGCCAGAGTTTTGTCCAACAGCAGGAGGTCAGACTCGTGTCTGTGGCTGCAGCATCCATTTTGTGATGCTGGGGCTCTTTTAAACTATTACCTGTCAGGTAAGTGTTTACATGTCTTTTCCCTCTAAAATGGTGGAATTCTATCCCCGCCGCCAGGACTGCCGTGGGGTAGGATTCCAAAGTGTTTGACACCAAACACAACATGTTTCAATGCATTAATTCCAAAGTTAGCCTTTACCGTAAGGTTAATATGCACTTAAGAGTATATGGTCTGGCTGCATCACAGACCAGCCTCAGAGAATAGATTCCGAAAGCTGCAGAGGGGCTCAGCTCATGCTTTGGCACCCTCTCTCACAAACCAAGCACTCTGCCTTCAGGATTGATAAGGCCTGCCATAGGAGTGACTTATAGGTTTACATGTGTCTGGTATTAAAGGTAGATATAGGTAACCTTTATCTTAGTAAGGGGTGCTTATACCACCTTACCCAGGCTGCTGTATCAGACCTGTGGTGCCATTTTGGAAGGCTTCCCAGGGATGGCATAATACATGCTTCAGCCCCTGGTAGGCCTCTGGGGTACCTATGCCCTTGGTACCTAAGGTACCATATACTAGGGACTCACAAGGGTAACCCAGTTATCAATCTGGAGTGTACCTAAAGTACATGCAATCAATTTAGAGAGGAAGCAGCTAGGCTGGGGTCCTGGATAGCAGGGCCCCGGCCAGACTAAAGTCGAAAAACAGTGAGACACCAGCAAAAAGTGCGGGGTAACCATAGTAAGCAGACCCTACTCGCCTACACTCGTGGGCGCACCGGTCTTGGCAAACAGGCATGTACTGTTGCTCCAGACTTCAAGGCAGGTGGTCTTGGTTTGCCTGAGTGATGCACCTTCGTCCTGTAGGGTGACTGCAAGCTACGCCCCTAATTGTGTTCACAATCAGAATCTTGCAGAGTTCCCCTCTACATTCAGCCTGGATTGCTGCTGGGCAGATGACAAATTATGGAGTCCACTTATAGTTTTTTTCTAGACACAAAACGTGATTTAGGGCCAGAATCATTGATGTTTTGCTTTGGGAATCTTCTTCTTTGAAATTGACATCTCTCTCCTTTCTTCTTCCTCCTGAAGGATGTCTAGGACAGAAGGCAGGACTCTGAAGCTGCTTAAAGTACGCCAAGATTCATGCGAGTGACCAGAGTTCACACCTGGATGTCAGCCACAGGGAACAGAGCATCAAAGGTTAATCCTATGTCATCAGCCCTACCCTCTATGTTTCTCTTATCCACCCATCTCCCTCTTCCTGAGATGTGCCAGGACCCTTCTTAGTTATGTATCACTGAATCAAAGAGCCCTTTGAAATGCACATGGTGAACCTGGCTCCCTTCACCTGTTGCTTGTCACACCCAGCTAACAGGATTGCAGCAAAATACAATTTTGTCTGCAGGAAATTCCTCTACTCTTGATGTTTTCACCAGGTGGGCCTGGGCTTCTCAAAATGGAACCCAAGGTCCTCCTTGTAATTTACCAGTGCAGGTACTTCTGCACGAAGCATACATTCACAGCACACTCCACTGTCTACTATTGTTGTGCTCATGTACCATGCTACCACCAGCATTCCCACATGCAGCACACGCTGCAGTCTGCACACAGTGGTGTCCAATACTACAGTCTCTCTCTACTGCACCAGAGGGTGTCACTCTAAACATCCTCTGCCAGTGCACACATTTATCATGTGTGCCTGGTTCCACACTGCACCGCCTGTGTGGTGTATATCTTGTGCTTCAAACAACAAATGGAGCAAAGTTCCACTCCTACACCAGGCGCACAGCTTGACGTACGAGTCTTACACCTTCTTAAGTTTACACCTTCTTAAGTTTGCAAAGTGAACACTTCGTTTTTATTAAGCTTATGGACATAAATATAATGTATATCAAGTTTGGAATGATGTCTTTCATCGTAGTTATAGTGTTCTAACATCGATTTACACGTTACTAGTTATGTTGTAGAACACATGCCTGTTTCCCAGACGAATCGTCAAGTGTAATTTCTGCACTAAGATTTACAACATAAGGGTGGGCGGGATATTCTAAATAAGTGTTTTTGAATCTGAAGGTCCGGGGGAAGTGAGATGTAACACAAAGTCCAGCCCGACTGCGCCCATCCGCGCTAGGGATATGCTGGAGGACGGGACAGGCGGGACTGAAGTTGCAATATCAGGTATTCTCCGAGTAAGTTCGATGTACACTCCTTATGACTTAATCTCTTTGAAGCCCTCCTATTTGCCATGTCACCACTCCCTTCCCCCTGAAGCCTTTCTTACGCCCCCTAGCTGTAGTTGCTATTCTAACAGCAGTGAGCATCTAATTTTGGAAAATCTACAACTGAGGCCCCCCGTTAAACCAGCTACTATGCCGATTTTCATCACGGAGAGGGGCTTCCTCATTAATGCAAGGTCACTGGTAAAGAACAATGTCGCATTCCGTGAGTTTGTCTCTGCCAGGAAGCCCTCCTGGGTTTTCATCACAGAAACGTGGGCCTCCGACTCTTTTGGTCCAGAACTGGTGAACGCTATCCCTGAGGGCTATGCGCTGGCCAGGCTGGACAGGGTGGGCCGTAGGGGAGGTGGCTTAGGTATCTTGTATAAGATATCGTCTACATGTCGCATCAATACTCTCTCATCTTTTCAGGCTATCCATTTTTCCATCACCCCCCCTCCCCCCCTCTATGTCATTCGCCGGTCTTCTAATCTACAGACCCCCGGGACCCAGATCTGATTTCACCCAGAATCTATTGAATATTCTAGAACCCTATTTTGGCTGCCCCCACCTAACCGTCTTGGGAGATCTAAACTTCCATCTAGATGATTCAGGCTCCAGTCAAACCCTCGTGGATTCCCTGGCCGCATGCGGCCTCCGGCAACTGGTTGTTGGTCCTACCCATCGGGCGGGACACACTCTGTATGGGGTTTTCTCTAATGACCATAGACTTACTACAGGACCTCCTATTCCCCTGGTATGGTCTGACCACCTAGCTGTCCCTTTGGAAATTAAATCATCCCTCCCTTCTACTAGGTTGAGTGCCCCTAGAAACAGGGAACCAAAACGGAACTATAGGAAAATATCAAATGATACCCTAGCCCCCCTTATGCCTAATGCCAGCACTGCCCCTTTGGGGGATGTAATTGTAGCTGCGCGTCAGCTTTTTAACGCCATAGCAAGCGCAGTGGACCTCTTGGCCCCCGCTGCTCTCCGCTACTCTGTTAGGAAGCGCCCCTCAGCCCCTTGGTTTTCCGAGACTCTTAGGCTCCTAAGGCAGGGATGTAGGAAGCAAGAAAGGCTCTGGCGAGCGGGCTGGGATATTGGTGAAAGGGAAAAACACAAACTTTTTCTTAGAGAGTATAAGTTAAGGGTAATCATGGAAAAGCAGGCCTATTTCTCCAGCCTAACGGCCCCCCTTACCTCTCCCAGGGAATTATTTAAAATCGTTGATTCACTGTGTACCCTACAAACCCCTGACCCCATCCCAGGCTCCCAAGAACTGTGCAATAGAATCTCCCTATTTTTCCATTCTAAAATAGTTGATATCTACACCGGTCTTGAGTCACAACGGAACCTGCTAGGCTCTCCTCTCCCCTTTGTTCCATCTTCCACAGAGCCTCGCACAACGGACCCCTACATGAGCCTGTCCAACTTCCCTCCTCTCACCCTCCAGCAGCCAGATCTGCTTCTGAGTAAGACTAATTTCGGATCCCCGCTGGACCCATGTCCTCTTAAAATTTTGAAGGACTGTAGGGAAGTCTTACTACCCCCCCTCCTTGAGGTGATGAACCACGCAATGGCTGAAGGGACTTTTCCGGCCTGCTGGAAAAGTGCAGTGGTCAAGCCTATGTTGAAAAAGCCGACTTTAGACCCAGAGATATTAAAGAACGTTCGCCCTATATCTCTGCTCCCGGCCCCAGCAAAGATACTTGAGACACACCTCAATCAGCATCTGATGGCCTTCCTGGATACCTCTGGTCACCTGGACAAATCACAACATGGTTTCCGGAAATTCCACAGCACCGAGTCGGCCCTCACAGTGGTTGTAAACAACATCCGCACTAAGGTCGATCTGGGCCAGACCACCCTCCTGGTCCTGCTCGACCTGACAGCGGCTTTTGACACCCTATCTCCCGCCATTCTAACAGACCGTCTTAGGGAGATAGGGGTGGAGGGCTCGGCGCTGAGCCTCTTGGCCTCCTACCTCACACAGAGGGAACAAAGGGTCAAATTGGGAGAGTTTATATCTTCGGCCACACCTGTGCAATGTGGGGTCCCACAGGGTTGGCCTTAAGCCCCACATTATTCAACATCTATGTGTCCCCACTTGCCAGGCTAGTTAGATCCTATGGGATGGAGGTGGTGTCATACGCCGATGACACCCAAATATGGTGTCCCTCTCCCATTCGGTGAGTACCTCCGTTGTCAGCTTCAGGAACTGCATGGAGGCAGTCTCGCAGTGGATGATTCTGAATTCACTGAAGCTGAACGGAGAGAAAACCGAGATCCTGATCTTCGGTGAAGATCAGGATATTTGGTCCAGCGAGTGGTGGCCCCCCTCCCTTGGAGCCTGTCCATCGCCCACTAAATCAGCCCGAAATTTGGGCGTGATGATTGACCCTTTGTTAGCTATGACACAGCAGGTGAACAGGACTGTCGCAACTTGCTGGGGTGTTATTAGAACTCTCAGGAAAATCACCCATTATCTCTCTTCGCAAGCCCGCAAACAGATCGTGGTTGCACTGGTCGCCTAGCGGCTTGACTACTGCAACGCGCTCTATTCTGGCATTAACAAAGGACTGATACAACGCCTGCAGACCATCCAAAACGCGGCAGCCAGGTTTGTGTTGGACGTCCCCAGGCTTTCTTCCGCCACAGTAGCCAGAAAGAACCTGCACTGGCTCCCGATCCAATCCAGGATCTCTTTTAAGATCCTGTGCCTGGTCTATGGGGCCCTGTCCGATGAAGGCGCTGAGGGCGTGAGAGCTCTGCTGATTCCCTATGTCTCCAGCAGGGACCTTTGCTCTTCCAGTAAGAACCTCCTGGCTGTGCCGCGGGCTTACAGAGTACGGTGGGGAGGAAGGGCTTTCTCCTCCTTGGCCCCTAAACTGTGGAACTCCCTCCCACAGGAGTTAAAAACTCAATCCTCTATCACGCTGTTCAGGAAGGCACTAAAGACATGGCTCTTTGCCGAGGCATACCTGCAATCTGGCACTTGGTTCCTGCTTCTTTTTCTGCTAGGCGCCTTGATGCCCATCGGGCTAAGTTGCGCATTATAAGACGGCTTTCATTCATTCATTCATTCACATGTAGTGGTTTAGAGGCTTGATGTGGTGCATTATGGGGCATGGAGCCATTCGAGAGTACATCAGTTAGGTGATGGGAGATGATTGGTCAGCTATGAGAGGCGGGGTGACAACACCTGAGTTTAAATGCAGTGGAAGTGGAGAACGGGTAGGAACACCATTTCTCTTTTGAATTGTTGGAGATGGAATTCATGAAGGAAATAGCAACGAAGGTATGTGAACTGACGGGTGTGAGGTGGATGAGGTCATAGGTAATGAATTCAGAGATTAGAGGGGCATTCTCAGAGTAGTGGGGGAGTAAGTACAATGCTTAAAAGCAGGAAGGTAGAGAGCTTTGAACAGGGTTATGCGGGAATCTTCAGGTTTGCGTGTTTAGAGGGAAAGTGCAGGCGTGGGGTCACTCTAAAACCTGGTGTGGATTTGTTGTTGTAAATAGGCAATAGTGTGAATCAGAACCACTTAAGCCATAGATTAATCACTTTGTTCTTTTATTTGTAGCAAACCCCCGAAGAAGGGATATACAAAGCCCGAAATGCATTGGGTAATCCATGAGTTGCATCTGAGAATGTTTTACGTTTTCGCACGTGCCCAGAAAAAGGCTCGGATGGGCCTATCTGAGGCATATGAAGCTGTTGAAAGTGTAACTGTCTCATGTGTGTGAACTGAAGAACCAAGCAAATAAATGAAATCGAATGAATGCTTTGGAGTACACTCTTCAATTTTGTTTGAACTTGGAAAAGTTGATGGTTAAGAAGGTGTAAGACTCGCACGTCAAGCTGTGCGCCTGGTGTAGGAGTGGAACTTCGCTCCTTTGTTGTTTTAATTACTGTCAGCGTAAAAAGGGCAGAACACGCTCACCAGGATGCACGCAAAAGGAAATAAAAGGATAACAGTCATAAGTCAGATCACGTTGAAAAAAGAGGTGTGCACTGTAACTTTTGTAATGTATATCTTGTGCTGTCACATGCAGTCAGCACATTTCCACCTCGCTCGCACTTCCACATCAACCTGATGTAGGCCAAGGGGGAATTAAACACACAACAGGGGACCTTTAAAATGTGAGTGAGCCTTTGTGCCTCACTCCCATGACACAATGCAAAATGGAGTTGGTCATTGCTACTGATCAGTACTCGGTATGCTGCCACCACCACACTTGTGCTGTTTAACTCCTGGAGAAGGTAGTAGCCATCCACCACTTACAGGATAGTGCTTTCGGCACTCCTCCTGGTCGCACAAGACTGCAATCCATGAGACAGGCCTTTGTCATGGTGCACATGCATGATCCGTGTTTGCCTATGACAAAAAATCAGTACTGGTGATCCAGACAATATTACCATTGGGCACTCATGGCAGGGGTACACATCTTAACTATGCAGAGGACTTTTCTGTCCTAACAGTCGGCATTAAAGTACTTATAAGAAAGCAACACAACTGTGCACTCCTTTGACCTTGCAACTCCTGTAGGGCAGTTCCCAATACAATATCACCCCTTTGATGCTTCGGAAAAGGAATGCAGCAGGGGTCACAACAAACTTGGCCTCCGCAGCAGCTGACCTCCCAGTCCTATCAGGATAAAGGTTGAGGAGACACCACAGTGCCCAGGCCCGAGGGGCAATGAACTACGCAATCACTGGAATGCACTCCCCACAAAACCACTTTAGTTTACCCTGAGTGGCGCACTGTCACCCGGTTGGAGGACGGATAACTTTTGTCCTCCACTAGTAGCAAAACATTACATCAGCTAGATGGGTGCTTCAAAGTGTTAAATGTAGTTATGCCCTCCGATTCCTGCCCACCCCTTCATACATGTTGTCTACACCACAAAGACTGTTGTAGGATATGTTGTCCATTTTCCAATAAGAAGCTCACACTCTCTTGGAGAAGGAAGCCATATAGAGGGTACTGGCATCAGAGGTTGGGACTGGCTGGAACTCCTCTCACATTTTGGTGCTGAAAACAGATGGAGGACTTTGTCCTATTTTAGACCTCTGCCCGCTGAAATTCTTCCTCTAGGGGGAAAAGTTCAAGATGTACATTTTGTACCACGTTCTGTCTGCCCTGGATCCAAGAGATGGAATAGGCACATTGGATATGCAAGATGTCTATTTCTGTATCCCTATCATGCAGTCACACATATACCACCCCCGGTTGGTAGGCCACAAGCACTTTCAGTTATCCTTGCTCCCCTTTGGCCTCACTAGTGTCGCTCAGTTATTCACGAACGTGATAATGGTAATTGCTCCCCATCTGAGGAAGTTGTGAATACCAGTCTTCCTGTAACATGAGGACTGGATGCTGAAGGTGGGCTCACCTCAATTGGTTGTGAACCACCTCCATATGACAGCCGACCTGTTAACATCACTGAGATTTACCATCAACAAGACGAAGTCAAACCTGACTTCTTCACTGAAGCTCTGTTCATTATGATCACCCTGGACACAGTGCTGTTTCATGCCTCCCCTCTGTCTCAGTGAGTGCAGGATATTCGGGCTATGATTCCAATGTACAACCATTGATCTGGGTCTCAGTGAAAGCAGCTCTGAAGATTCTTGGCCTCTTGTAGCCTGCTGGTGGACCACACCAGGTGGCATAAACGGGCTCAACAGTGGGATCTGAAGTTTCTTTGGGCACAGCACAAAGGAAACCTCTCAGGTTTCATCCAGGTGTCGGAGGAGACTATGAAAGAGCAGCAGTGGTGGTTGCTTCAGACTGGTGATAGACCCCTCTCCCTACCCCACCCTGAGCTAATGTTTGTGACATATGCATCATTGCTGGGTTGGAGAGGCCATCTGTTAGGGGAGGAGATCAGAAGACTATGGTCTCTGGCAGAAACCCACCTCCGAATCTACTTGGTAGAGTTGTGGGCAAATCGCTTGGCACTAAAGGCTTTCTTCCCATCCATCAAGGCAATCAATGGGGAACAGATGCAGGTTTTACCATAAAACACCACCACATCTCATATTTCAGCAAGCAAAATGGTGTGGCGATGTGAGTCCTGTGCCAAGCAGCTCTACAAATCTGGAACTGGCTCAGTTGCCAGGTCATCTCCCTAGTCATACAAACTCTGGCATTTAGAAGTACCAAAACAACAAAGAAAGTGATCCAACACAAAAGAAATCTGACAGCAATATATAAAAATAGATTGTATTTGTATGAATATTTTGATACCAAAACAAACAAAATCCACTGGATGGTTCAGAATAAATAAATGTGTAGGTACAAAAGCGAACAAGCATTGGTAACGGCAAAGTTTGTGTTGGACAGGTCTCGTGGCTGGGCCGTCCCCCCTCCGCACAACGGGGCCCGGACCCCGGCTCTCCCTGAATCCCCAGCAAGAGCCACCCCGGCATCCCCCCGAGGCAACCCACAACCCGTCCACAACGGGACGCCAGCTCCTGAACCCTCCCGTACCGGCTGGCCCTGGTCCCCGTCAGCACCATGGCCCCGGCCCAGCCGCCATCTTTGGACACTACAGCACGAGGCCGCATGGCCTCGACTCGACCCCAACCCTGGGCCTGGCCCGGCCCCGACATCGAGGCACCAACCTCCACACAGGAGGTAAAGAGACCACTTGGCAGGTCAATGAAAGAAGAAGGCGTCAACGGCTCTCCTCCGCCGGGTGTCGATCACCCCCGGCCTCCCTGGGCGCTCGCTCCAACCCCCTGCTGGGTGTCGGGACCCCCTCATTCCGGACCTCCCGACCTCAAGGCGCGAGGGTCCGGGCATCAAAGGGATCCAGACCTATAACTGGGGAAGCCCCAGACCAGGAGGGCAGTTGTATCCTGGAGTCGAGAGACACCGAGAAGAACTCATCCTTGACGGACTGCTGGCGCTGCCGCAGCCCTGCCCTGTGAACCCTTCGTCTTGGCCTGCTGGCGCTGCCGCGGCCCACCCTCGTGAAACCATCATCTTGGCCTGCTGGCGCTGCCGCGGCCCTCTGCAACGTGAACTACCACCTTGGCCTGCTGGCGCTGCCGCGGCCCTCTGCAACGTGGACTACCACCTTGGCCTGCTGGCGCTGCCGCGGCCCTCTGCCCATTGAACCATCGCCTTAGCCTGCTGGCGCTGCCGCGGCCCTCTGTACTTGAACCATCGCCTTGGCCTGCTTCCTCTGCCGCGGCCCTTTCGTTGTCGACCTTCATCTTAGCCGGATGGCGCTGCCGCGGCCCGACCTTGCAGACTCCTGAGCTCGAGGATTGTGAGCTTCTCTCTTACCACCCTCTGTACCGACCCGGTACCAAGACTGTCCTGCTACCCCTTTCCCTACAGAGACTAGAATTGAGAGGACCCTCGAGTCCTGAATCTCCTGTACCGCTGATAACCTTGCCGCAAGAACCCTATATAAAGAGTGTCGATCTCATCCTGGTGTGGTGTCTATCTGTGGGGAGGGTAGTGACTTGTCTGTACGATCGCCGGAGACGGCCCTCATCGGAGGCCTCTCCCCCAGTATTCGGCCGACCCTCTGGGTCCCCGTCTAACATTGGTGGCCAGCGGCGCGATCCGAACCTACGCATAATTGTACAGAAGGTCACTCGCCCCACGACACACAACCACCATGACAACAAAAGAGAGCGGAGCAACAGAAAAATTCCAGATGGAAAAGCTGGAAGAATACAACCACAGAGAACTGAAACAATTTTGCATGGAATTAGGCATTTCAACCACAGGACTGAGCACGAAAGAGGACTTTAAACGAGCCCTGGAATCTTGGGCGGAGACGGGTACGACCGTACCCCAAACACAAAGCCACGAGACACCCGAAACAAGCCCCACGCCGACGGAAGAAAGAAGATCGGGTCTCTCCCCAGAAGAGGTCCGGGAACGGGAAAAAAGCAGGCTCCATGAATTAGAACTGGCACGACTTCGCTTAGATGGAGAGCTCAAATTGGCGGAACAAAAAATAACGTTGGAACACTTACGGCTCCGAGAGGAGCGAGAAGAGAAACAAAGGCAGAGAGAGCTAGAAGAGAAGAAGCTAACCTACGAACATGAGCGCAACCTCAAAGAACTAGAGATTCGGAAGCAGAACAAGGAACTCGGGGTCCCCGAGCGCACGAACACTCCTGCCCCTACAGACCCCAAGGTCCACATACCCAAAGATGTCGTCAGAGAGTACTACAAGAACGATGACATCCAGCAATGGTTCAAAGCGTACGAAGTAGCCATGACCTCCCACCGGATTCCCCGAAGCGACTGGGGAGCCGGGTTATGGGGGAGGTTTGTCAACGAAGGGCGAGACGCCCTGCTGCAACTCCCGGACCATCTGATGACATCCTACGACCACATGAAGGCCGCCCTCCTCACTCGATACGGACTCACACCCGAGATGTACCGCCAGCGGTTCCGCGACTGCAAACGGATCCCGGGTACAACTTGGGTGGAATACGTGAACTTCTTTAGCCGGGCCTTCGAGGGGTGGATCAAGGGCAGCAACGTGACCACCTACGAACAGCTCTTTGACCTTGTTGTGTGGGAGCACCTTTCTAACAACTGCTTCATCGAACTCAGGCAGCACCTCCTGGACAGTAAACTAACGGAACCTCGGCAACTCGCCGCCGAAGCTGACCGATGGGAAAGCACCCGAGTTGACCGAAACGGACCCAGCGAAGCGCACAGAACTGCCCAAGGGCCCCATCGCCCCCCGTGGAGGAGGAGGCCAGGGCTGCGGGGTAGGGACACCGGCCCGGTGACTCCCGCCAGCAACACCCCGCCCCCGGCCGGCAGGGGAAACCCCCCGATGCGACCCGGCTTCCGGCCAACATCACTTGCCACCGATGCCAGCGACCCGGCCACTACGCAAATGATCCCAATTGCACAAAGAACCCGAACCCTTTACCCCGCCAGGTCGCTGCTGCAGCCCTGGGGGAAGAGCAGCACCCAGAAGACCAAGAAGAGTACGAAAACGACCAGCCTGAGTGGGAACCGGCCGCCATGTCCCTGGTTTGCTTAGGGGAACGAGACCTGATCCCTCGGGCCCCCCTTCCCGCCAACACGCAGAAGTACAGCCAGTGGGTCAACATTAATGGCCGCCGGGCGGAAGCCCTCCGCGACACCGGGGCCAGTGTGACCGCGGTCCGCTGTCATCTGGTGGCCCCGGACCAGATCTTGCCGAACATTCTTTGCCCTGTCCGGTCGGCCGACAACTCAGAAAGTCTATGTCAAATGGCCTACATCCCCTTCGAATGGGGAGGAGTATCAGGGATGCTGAAAGTAACTGTCCGCGATGATGCCCCCGTGGATTGCCTCCTGGGGAACGATCTCGAAAGTTCTCCCTGGGCAGCAGTCGAACGGAGAGAGCACCTGGGGATGCTTGGCCTCCCCGAATGGGTCTGTGCTACGACCCGGTCCATGACCGCCCGTGCCGTCCCCAGCCCAGAAGAACCCGAGTGGCCGGAGCCTCCTCCCGCGATTGTCCCGGAGGAGGCCACCCCAGAAGCAAGTCTCCCGGCCCAAACCGAAGAAGGACCCGGTCGGCTCCCGGACCTCCCCGACCTGGCCCAGTGGCGTCAAGAGGGGGGCCCCACCCAGGAACAATTCCAACAAGAACAAAGAACCTGTCCCTCCCTCGAGGGACTCCGGCAGCAAGCCCTTGCCCAGAGCGCAGGGGACACCTCGGGGGCCCACTGGATCTACTGGGACAATGACCTGCTCTACAGTGAGCAAAGGATTGCAGAACTGGGGGCCAGTCGGGTGCTGGTGGTGCCCCTCCGCTTCAGAGATTTCCTCTTGAACTTAGCCCACGATATACCCCTTGCCGGACACCTGGGACAGGACAGAACGTACGACCGCCTGGTGACCCACTTTTACTGGCCCCGAATGAGAAAAGATGTCACCAACCACTGCAGGGCCTGCCCCACCTGCCAGGCCAGCGGAAAAAGTGGCCGAAAAACCAAATCACCCTTGCAGCCTTTTCCCGTCGTCACCACCCCGTTCGAACGGGTGGGAATAGACATTGTGGGGCCCCTGGACCCCCGAACCGCCCAAGGACACCGGTTCATCCTGGTCCTGGTGGACCACGCCATCCGCTATCCCGAGGCTATCCCTCTTCGAACCGTGACGGCGCCTGTGGTAGGCCGAGCCCTGATGGGGATCTTCTCCCGGGTGGGCTTTCCCCGGGAGGTCGTCAGCGACAGGGGCACGAACTTCATCTCGAAATACATGAAGTCTCTCTGGCAACAGTGCGGGGTCACCTACAAATTCACGACCCCCTATCACCCACAAGGAAATGGATTGATCGAGCGGTTTAACCGCACTCTCAAAGGAATGATCATGGGCCTAGAAGAGCCCCTCCGTCGCCAGTGGGACGTGCTACTCCCGTGCCTCCTGTTCGCCTACCGAGAGGTCCCTCAAAAATCCCTAGGCTTCAGCCCATTTGAACTCATGTACGGGCACCCCGTCCGGGGTCCCCTCAGCCTAGTCAAAGAAGGTTGGGAGAGGCCCCCCCAGAAAACTCCCCCGGATGTGTACAAATACCTCTTGGCCCTTCGCAACCAGACCCGGCGATTCAGGGAGATCGCCAAAGTCAACCTTGAAGCCAGTCAGGAGGACATGAAGAAATGGTATGACCAGCACGCCTCCTCCCTCGAGTTCGAGCCGGGACAGCAGGTCTGGGTGATGTCCCCGGTTGAACCCTGTGCTCTACAGGACAAATGGTCCGGGCCCTTCAAGGTGATCGAACGCAAGGGGCCCGTCACCTACTTAATCGACATGGAAACTTCCCGGAACCCCCTACGGGTCCTCCACGCCAACAGACTCAAGCCCCATTTGGTACGTTCAGAACTCAGTCTCCTGATGGCTACCGATAATGGGACGGAAGAAGACTCCGAGCCCCTTCCGGACCTGCTGAGGACCCTCGAGCAGGATGGCTCCGTGGAAGGGGTCAGACTCTCCGAGGCCTTGGCCCCGGAGCAACGTCAAGACTGTCAAGCTCTCCTGACACGATTCGCATCCTTGTTCTCTCTCACCCCTGGGGTCACCCCCTGGTGCCTTCACGATGTGGACACCGGCGGACAGCCCCCCTATTCGCCACAGGGCGTACCGCGTACCAGATCGGGTGCGCGCCTGCATCCAGACCGAGGTGTCCAAGATGCTAACACTGGGAGTGATCGAACCCTCGGACAGCCCCTGGGCCAGCCCCGTCGTCCTGGTCCCCAAGGCCGCCGCCCCGGGCGTTGCCCCTGAGCTCCGGTTCTGTGTGGACTACCGGGGACTGAATGCCGTTACCAGGACCGATGCTCACCCTATCCCCCGGGCAGATGAGCTAATTGACCGTATGGGGGCCGCCCGCTACCTGAGCATCTTCGATTTAACAGCGGGCTACTGGCAAATCGGCCTCACCCCCAGGGCCCAAGAACGATCCGCCTTCTCTACCCCGGATGGTCACTACCACTTCAGGGTGATGCCATTCGGCATGAAAAACGCTCCGGCAACATTTCAACGACTCGTGAACCAGGTACTGGCGGGCCTCGAAGGATTCAGCGCCTCCTACCTGGACGACATCGCTGTGTACAGTCACCACTGGACCGACCACCTCCGCCACCTGCGGGAAGTTCTACACGCCCTCCAGCAGGCCGGGCTCACCCTCAAGGCCAGCAAATGTCAGGTGGGCCAAGGGTCCGTGACCTACCTAGGACACCAGGTGGGAAGCGGTCTGGTGGCCCCCCTCCAGCTCAAGATCGCTGCCATCCAGGCCTGGCAACCCCCTACGACCCAAACGAGGTCCGGGCCTTCCTGGGGCTCACCGGGTACTACCGGCGGTTTGTGAAGGACTATGGCAGCATCGTGGGGCCCCTCACGGAGCTCACATCCAAGAAGAGCCCCAAAACGATCAACTGGACTCCGGACTGCCAATCGGCCTTCGAGAAGCTGAAGGCCGCCATGTGCACTGCCCCCGTGCTCCAGGCTCCCGACTACGGCCGGGAATTCATCGTGCAGACGGACGCCTCCGATCATGGCGTGGGGGCCGTCCTCTCCCAACTCAACACCGAGGGAGTCGATCAGCCAGTGGCATTCATCAGCCGACGCCTGCTGGCCCGGGAACAGCGCTGGAGCACCATCGAGAGGGAGGCCTTCGCCGTAGTATGGGCCCTCAAGAAGCTCCGGCCCTACCTCTTCGGCACCCCCTTTCGGGTGCAGACAGACCACCGACCCCTGCAATGGCTGATGCAGATGCGGGGGGAGAACCCGAAACTGTTGCGCTGGTCCATCTCCTTACAGGGGATGGACTTCACTGTGGAGCATCGTCCAGGCCAGGACCACGCCAACGCAGACGGCCTGTCACGCTTTTTCCGCCTCGGCGAGGAGAGTCCCCAAGAGGATGGCTGACTCTCCCTGCCTTCAGCTGGGGGGGACGCATGTTGGACAGGCCTCGTGGCTGGGCCGTCCCCCCTCCGCACAACGGGGCCCGGACCCCGGCTCTCCCTGAATCCCCAGCAAGAGCCACCCCGGCATCCCCCCGAGGCAACCCACAACCCGTCCACAACGGGACGCCAGCTCCTGAACCCTCCCGTACCGGCTGACCCTGGTCCCCGTCAGCACCATGGCCCCGGCCCAGCCGCCATCTTTGGACACTACAGCACGAGGCCACATGGCCTCGACTCGACCCCAACCCTGGGCCTGGTCCGGCCCCGACATCGAGGCACCAACCTCCACACAGGAGGTAAAGAGACCACTTGGCAGGTCAATGAAAGAAGAAGGCGTCAACGGCTCTCCTCCGCCGGGTGTCGATCACCCCCGGCCTCCCTGGGCGCTGGCTCCAACCCCCTGCTGGGTGTCGGGACCCCCTCATTCCGGACCTCCCGACCTCAAGGCGCGAGGGTCCGGGCATCAAAGGGATCCAGACCTATAACTGGGGAAGCCCCAGACCAGGAGGGCAGTTGTATCCTGGAGTCGAGAGACACCGAGAAGAACTCATCCTTGACGGACTGCTGGCGCTGCCGCAGCCCTGCCCTGTGAACCCTTCGTCTTGGCCTGCTGGCGCTGCCGCGGCCCACCCTCGTGAAACCATCATCTTGGCCTGCTGGCGCTGCCGCGGCCCTCTGCAACGTGAACTACCACCTTGGCCTGCTGGCGCTGCCGCGGCCCTCTGCAACGTGGACTACCACCTTGGCCTGCTGGCGCTGCCGCGGCCCTCTGCCCATTGAACCATCGCCTTAGCCTGCTGGCGCTGCCGCGGCCCTCTGTACTTGAACCATCGCCTTGGCCTGCTGGCTCTGCCGCGGCCCCTTCGTTGTCGACCTTCATCTTAGCCGGCTGGCGCTGCCGCGGCCCGACCTTGCAGACTCCTAAGCTCGAGGATTGTGAGCTTCTCTCTTACCACCCTCTGTACCGACCCGGTACCAAGACTGTCCCGCTACCCCTTTCCCTACAGAGACTAGAATTGAGAGGACCCTCGAGTCCTGAATCTCCTGTACCGCTGATAACCTTGCCGCAAGAACCCTATATAAAGAGTGTCGATCTCATCCTGGTGTGGTGTCTATCTGTGGGGAGGGTAGTGACTTGTCTGTACGATCGCCGGAGACGGCCCTCATCGGAGGCCTCTCCCCCAGTATTCGGCCGACCCTCTGGGTCCCCGTCTAACAGTTTGGAAACGTAAAACATTTAAAGAATTGCGTTTTGACCACTCTGGCTCACATTAGTCAACAAGGGGGCTAATAAGGAGTAGTAGGACGGTTACCTTAGTGCCAAAGCAGTCAGTCCAGTTATAGACTCTATGGGTGAACCACTATAGACTTCAATGAAGCTGTCCTGATGCAAGGGTACATGATGCTGAAGATGTTGTAAGAGGCTGAGGATTATGTGTGGTCATCAGGATCTTGCTGGGGCTACTCTTCGCTCCACGGTCCAGGTGGGGCCAATTTGGTCACAAGGATCAATGTCCCTAGAAGTCCTATTTGGTCCAGCAAATGTACAGTAGTGACTGGGACTACTGGTTTCTTTGCTGGTGCTCATATACCATGCAACCACCAGCATTTCCACATGCACTCAGTCTGCACACACTGTCCAATACTATGGTCTCTCGGTACTGCACCAGAGTGTGGAACATTAAACACCCTCTGCAAGCGCACATACATTTATCATGTGCCCCCGGTTCCACGAGGCACCTCCTGTGTAGTAAATCTTGCACGCTCACATGCACTCAGCATAGTTTTCCACCATGTACGCACTTTCACATCAACCTGATGTAGGGTAGGGGTGAATTAAACACACAGCAGCTGATTTTCTAAAAAAGTGAGTGAGCCTGTGTGTCTCACTCTCATGACACAGGGCAAAACAGACCTGGTCACTACTACTCATCATTATTTGGTATGCTGCCACCACTGTGCTTGTGCTGTTTAACTCCTAGTGAAGGTAGTAGCCATCCACCATTGCAAGGGCGGCACTTTGGACAACCCCCCCCCTCTCCCCCCCAGGCGAACAAGTCTGCAATCAGTGAGACAGGCCTATGTTGTGGAGCACAAGCATGATCCGTGTTCGCCTATGACAAAAAAATCAACGTTGGAGTTGTGTCCTTATTGGGCAACCAACCTGCACTCCGACAACTCTCCCGGGTTCAGCAGACTAGGGTGCAACTTTTGAGTGCCAGGACTTGGTCATCCAGGCTGCACGTCGGATGTCATTGGTAATCAGGCAATTTTGGCTACTGACTGGCCAGCACGGGTTCCGTCTACTTTTATGGCCCTGGTTCTGTAACACGAAATCAGCCAACTGACTCTTGGAGTTTACCTCTTTTGTCTGTGGTTCGGAGTGACATTTCCATGAGCCAGGCACCACAGACACATTCCTCTCTTTGCTGGCCCAAGGATCAGTAGATGGACTGCAGTCTTCAGTGCAGACTCACTTTGCCAGGTCTAGGGCACAGCAAGGCAGTCCTTCTTCGGTTTCATCTCCAGTCCAATTGTGAACTGATGTCTGGGTGCCAGTAGTGCCATATCTATGCCCAGAAAGTGCCCTCAGGGGAGGTGGCTGTTCCCAGCCATTGGGCTATTAGGACCCTCCTTGCCTAGTGATGACTTCCTGTGATGTGTGGCATCTAGGTATCCCAGAGGGCACTATTCTACCCACTCCCAGGATGGCAGGACCCTTCTCTCGGTGTGTGGAGCTTGGTAGCCCACTCTAATGGTGTGGCTACCTGAGGGCCACACACCCATGTAAAAAAAGGTTTGGCAACTGCCCCCCCTCACTGTCCCCAACACCAACCCATCTAGTTAGACAAAAGAATAGCCACTCTCGTGTGTGATCACCATTTGCTCTCCAAAGGCAGCTTTCCCTTTAAAGTTTACCTTTTGGATTCACACTCTGTGTGGGTTCTTGCAAGAGAGAAGTGCCGCCTCTTCCAGCAGCAGGCCTCGATTGCTCCTACTTCTGGAAGTAGTTCACACTTCTCCTCAGGAGGAGAGAAGGTTGTCTGGTGGCAAACATCTGCAAGTGGCCCCAGAAACGACTTGGGGAGCAGACTGGCAACTTTCTAATTGCTGCATTTCTGGAAAAAGCTGTATTAAATTTAACTTGGGCATCAAGTCGTCTTTAATGCAATGATCATTATGATTCCTTGACTAATCAACTTTAGTAGTCCCATTCATGAGTTAGCACAGCTGATTTGTCAGTGTGTATCCCTGTATTCACCGATGGGGCTACTACTGTTTCCACAGCAAAAATTACAACTTGGGGATTTTACTGTTAGAACATTTAAAAAACATGCCCTACTCTTTAGTATTCTGCACCCTGCTATAGGACTTGATAGGCCTGCTGCAGGGGTGACATATATATGTTACAGGGGGAAGTTTGGGCTTTGCTATTAGTTTAAAAAGCAAAGTTGAGTTATCAGTTTAAAACTGCTCTGCCAGTCTGCAATGGCAGGCTGGGAGGAATGTTTTCACGTTTTCACAGCCCTGGTGGCACACTAGGTGCTGCAGCCTAGGTGGGACACTTTGACTTACAGGCTCTTGGTACCACTGGTACCATACACTTGGGACTTGAAAGTAAGTAAAGCAATCCAAATTGGGTGTACGCCAATCAAAAATATGCTTTGTACGGTCAGAACACTGGTCCTGTTTAGCAGGCCAATGAACTAGGAGTATTCCCTTGAGTAATTTTATGTCCTACTGTTTTTTCTGTCTTTTGTGATTCAATCTTGCTGGCCAAAATTGAAACTTTTTTTATAAAATTTTTTTTATTGTTTTATTTACACGGATAGTGGTTCCATTTGGGGTTCACTCTCTTTTTAACATTTGTATATTTTAATAAATTGTAAGAATTCTTCATATATATTTGTTTTGTGGTATTGTTTCCCCCTGACCCTTTTTTTGGCTTCTCCCAATTATTCTCACTCAAGGGAATACTCCTAGTTCATTGGTTAAATAACCCTACTTCCCTTGACTCGCGTTAAGGGGTACCTCTCTTATTTACCCTGTTTAGCAGGCCCCAGTAAACTGTCAATGTTGAAAAACCTGCAGCATAAGTCCAAAACTTTGAGGGCAACCATGCAAAAAGAGACATTTCCTTATATGGCCTCCTTTCCAGATGAAAGGTGGTAAGCAACTAACCTATCCCTTGGTAGTTCTCATCATCCAAGTGGAAGAACATTGAAAAGCCATCGGCAATGGCATGGTCAGGCCCAAGCCTGTGCTCCAGGTAAAGTCCATTTCTGTAGGGAAATAGACCACCTCAACAGTTTGTGGTTCTCTCCTCTCATCTTCATCAGCCACCTGAGACGCCTGTGGTCAGTTTGAACTCTGAAGTGAGTGCTTCAGGAACCAAACCACAGTAAAGGCTTCCCTCTCAATGGCACTCAAATACTCCTCTCTGGCGAAGAATCACCTACTGATAAAGGCAACACGTTGATCCTGGCCCAAATTATTCACTGTGACAACACTGCCCCAATCTCATGTTCCGAAGAATCTGTCTGGACAATAAACTCTGATGAAATCAGGTGCCTTTAGGACAGTTGATCACCATAAAGCTTCAGTGGGGGTGTCAACTGCCTTTTGACACTTCTCAGTCCATATACATTTTCTCGATTGCTTTTTAGAAGTACGTTCTGTCAGTGTTGGCCTCTATGGTACCATATTCTTTGAAAAACCTTCAATGGTATCCAGTCAGGCCAAGAAAGGCTGTGACTTGAGTTTGGGTCTTAGGAGCATTCCAGGTTAGAATTGTCTCGATTTTGGTGTGGAGAGGTTGCAAATGGCCTCCACCTACTTGGTGACCCAAGTACACAACAGAACCTTGCCCCATCTGGCATGTATTTGCCTTGATAGTCAGGCCTGCCTGTTATAGTACGTGAAACACTTCCTTGAGGTGGACCAGGTGATCTTCATAAGTGGAACTGAATGCAGCAGTATCATCCAGATATGCTCCACTGAAAGTTCCAAGACTGAAACTACTCTGTTCCTCAACCTCTGGAAGGTGGCAGGTGCTTTCTTCAACTCAAAGGACATCACTCTGAATTGAAACTGGTCTTTAGTTGTAGAAAAAGCATACCTCTCCTTTACTCCTTCTGGCGAGGTCTTTCTGCCAATATTCTGAAGTCAGGTCAAAGGTGCTCAGATACTTTGCAGCCTCAAACTTAGTGGGTATGGGGTGGAAATCAGTCCTGGAGACTGCATGTAAGCCTCTGTAGCCCACATACAACCTCATCTCAGGATTCCCACATTTTAAATAAGATTTGGGCACCAGTACCACTGGGTTGACCCAAGGACAACTAGAGGGCTCTATCACAACCCACTCTATCATCTTGGCAACTTCAGCCTTGATACTAGCTTTGACATGGTCTGACAGTCTTTAAATTGTACTCTTGATAGGCAAGCTCTCTCATGTGTCATGTTTCATTGGTACACCATGTTGACTGACCTGATGCCAATGAAAACATACCAGCAAACTGCCTTAGCAACTTGTAGCAGTGCCTCTCCTGTTGGTCTGTGAGAGTGAAAGAGAGAACTACTCTCTCCACTGAACCATCTTTGACATTTGATGATAGCAAGTCAGGGAGAGGGTCACTCTCCTTTTCTTTCCCTCCATCTGTGACCATGAAAATGGTACGGTCTGCTGTGTCATGGTGGAGTTTCAGGCTGTTTACATGGATACACCTGTGAGATTTTCTTGGGTTTCCTATGTCTACCAGGTAGGGCTTCCCCTTTCTTTCCCAGGATAGGATACGGGCAAGTCCATTCGTACTGAAGTGCTCTGAATGCCACAGGCGCCAAACCCACATCAACTGTCCTTGCTGGTATTCCACCATTAAAGACCTTTGGTCGTACCACTGCTGCTCACACTCCTGGATGGCCAATTGATTGTTGTTTGCCCTTTTCATTTATTGAGACATTCTAGAGCAAAGGCTTAGCACATAGTCCACAATACCTTACTTGGGTTCTTTGAGGGGACTCTTCCAACCCTCTCTTACCAAACGTAGGAGATCTCTCCGAGGGTGTCCAAAGAGTAGCTCAAAGGAACTCTCTGTATAGCTGGGGGACCACCACTCTCCTGGTTGCACCTGGTTTGCGGTCTTTTGCCTCACTATACAAAATTCACTACTCCCAGTATACCTCATGGGTACCACTGACATCACCTTAATCTTATCTGATCGTTATCTGTATGAAGCCTTCAAGAGAGGGGCCAGTCTTTTGTCCCTGGATCAAGTCCTCTTTGGAGGGAACTCCGTTTTCTTCAAGTTCTACCAACTCTGGCAAGCTTCCCAAGTAAGCAGCCTTTCCCCTCAGGGTAGGCTCCTTCTGGGCCTTAGGATCTGCGGAACTTGTCTCATCATCCTTCCTGCCCGTTCCCTTGACACTAGGGCCATGGACCATTCTTCCAGGCTCTAGGATACTTGAACTTTCTCTAATGGCCCTTTGTGTTTTTGTGGAGACACACATCCATTCAGTAAGACCCAGCATTTCTGCATGAGTCCGTCTCCCTACCTCTGCCCAGGCAGAAGTTTCAAGGTCATTTCCTAGCAGATCATTCACTGGGATTGCAGGAAACACAGCTACTTTCTTTGGGCCAGTAACCCCTCCACACGCAAAGTCTACCACAGCTAAGGGAAGTGAATTTGCAACATTGACAGAGTTGACATTCTGGTGCCCTCATCAATGACCATTTGCTCTAGGGATATGAGCTTGGCAATCACCATGATTATGCTGGCACCTGTATCCCTCTGAGCCTATACTTCAATCCCATTGATTCTTGGCTACTCTGTCCTTTCCATTCTTGGAGGCCAGTGGGCCAAGAGTTCAACTTCCTACCCATCCAGTGAAACTAAGGTAGCCTTTGTGTACCCACTGCAATTCACAGGGACAACTTCCACCCCATACCTATACTAGCATGCCTTTGGGATGGTCATCAGTGGGTGACTTCTTGGTGCACACACCATCTCCCTTCTTGTGATAATTCTTTCCTAGGTATCCTCTCCACTTGGAAGACTTGCAAGAGGCTGAGGATGCTATGCAGTTGACAGGGGTCTACCTGGGGCTACTCCTTGATCCATTGTCCAGGTGGAGTGACTTTGGACACAAGGGCCAGTGTTCCTCAAAGTCCTCTTTGCTCCATGAAAAGTCCAGTGACCACTGAATAACTGGTCTACAGTCACAGCAAAACCAGCAGTTCCCTTTGGTGAAGGCGAGTGTCCATCTTGGGCAACCAAACTGCACTCCAATGTCTCTCACCGATTCAGTATGAAGGTATCAACCCAGGCGGTAACGAACAAGAATAAACCACAAAATGGTAATGGGACGCAACAACCTACTTCCGTACAGATAACAGTTTATTGTAATTAGAAATTATTGAGAATCAACAAATACATTCATTAAATTAACAAGGCATATACAGAATTACACATAACATATATGAAATTAAAAATACAAAAAAATAATGGAATAAAATACAAAAAAATATAAATTAAAACACAACCATCACAGTTTCATAAAAGCATAATGTCATTTCTTAAATTAAGTATAACATATGTTGTCGACGCGCGTTTCAGCGACCAGCGCCTTCTTCAAGACAACCAAATTTTTCAAATTCTTGAGAGCTAGTGCATGGACACACTTTATATTCGTTGGCACAACTTCTTATATGAGGAGAAAACTTTATAACGTATTAAAATGGTGCGTGTGTATTGTACAGCATCAATGGATTTTGGGTACAATCAGGATAGTCGTTATAGATTTTTGATTCACGTAATTATAAAACAAGTGTGCCTCGCCTCCACAGATGCAAACCGGCATTAGTAAAATGACTATGAAATAACGTTTTCCATTGTCCGGGTCACGGTCAGCTGCTAGATTAAACAGGGTTCCTGTTTCATCTAGCAGCTGACCGTGACCCGGACATACTTACTGAACGTGCAAGCCTCCACACGCCGATCCGTTCTCCTTTTTTTTTTTTTTAAATATATTTTTATTTTTTCCTTGCAAGCAAATCAGATACATATTACACAAGCATAATCAAAAAGAAACACAGAAGCAAAATGGAAAACAGAGAAAAGTACATTACAATTCTGTAAATATTCCAATCCATGAAGTCTAATGTATAGATTCCAACCTTGACTAATGCTAAACCCATTATAACTTCAACCAACTTGAAAATTTAACTCCTTAATTGTCCTCTCTTTGCCGCTCTTTCCATTTACGTATTGGCTCCCAAATTCTTCTCCCCAGACATCTTCCTCTCCTCCCTTTTTGAGCATAAATTTTTTCCTCTATATTATATGCATACAGAATATTTGCCAACCGATCCGTTCTCCTGAAGCAGTATTGGCGCGTCTATCCTCGTGTACCAATTGATTTTAAAAACAAGAAGGAAAATAACTTCGAAAATAAATGCACACGCTCAGAGCAACGGAAAACGTTATTTCATAGTCATTTTACTAATGCCGGTTTGCATCTGTGGAGGCGAGGCACAATTGTTTTATAATTACGTGAATCAAAAATCTATAACGACTATCCTGATTGTACCCAAAATCCATTGATGCTGTACAATACACACGCACCATTTTAATACGTTATAAAGTTTTCTCCTCATATAAGAAGTTGTGCCAACGAATATAAAGTGTGTCCATGCACTAGCTCTCAAGAATTTGAAAAATGTGGTTGTCTTGAAGAAGGCGCTGGTCGCCGAAACGCGCGTCGACAACATATTTTATACTTAATTTAAGAAATGACATTATGCTTTTATGAAACTGTGATGGTTGTGTTTTAATTTATATTTTTTTGTATTTTATTCCATTATCTTTTTGTATTTTTAATTTCATATATGTTATGTGTAATTCTGTAAATGCCTTGTTAATTTAATGAATGTATTTGTTGATTCTCAATAATTTCTAATTACAATAAACTGTTATCTGTACGGAAGTAGGTTGTTGCGTCCCATTACCATTTTGTGGTTTATTCTTGTTCGTTACCGCCTGGGTTGATACCTTCATATTGCTATTTCCCTGACCTAGGGGTTTCTCCATTTATAAATACAGGGAACCCTTGTTTGTTACAAGTGTACCACCGATTCAGTACAGTCGGGTGAAACTTTTGAGCATTGGGACTTGGTCGCCCAGACGGCACATCTGTGATCAGCGGCGAACAGGCGATTGTGGCTGCTGACTGGCCTGAATGGACTCCTTCAGATTTTGTGGCATTGGTGCTGTAACAGAAAGTCAGCCAACTAACTGTTGGAGTTCACCTCTTCTGTCTAGGGCTCTGGGGTAACATTTACATGAGCCATGTACCACAGGCACAGTCCTCTCTTTGCTATCCCAGGAATCAGCAGGTGTACTCCAGTTTTTGGTGCAGCATATCTTTGCTGCTCGCAGGCAGGTTGCTCCCCGCACTGCTGCACGGCTCTGCCAGGCTTGCCTGCCTCACCGCCCGCACCCGCATTGTTGCACTCCAGCCTGCTATGCTTTCACCTGCACTGTTGTACTTTTGACTTGCTGCACTTTCACTTGCTGTTTCCCTGCCTAGACTTGTTTTCTCCTGTGCCTTTAAACTAATGTACCTTCACTTGCATTGTTGTACTTTTGACCTGCTGCACTTCACTTGCTGTTTCCCTGCTTGAACTTGTTTTCTCCTATGCCATTAACTTGTTTCTCTTCCTTCCAGCCCCAAATTGGTCTCCTTGTGCCCAATCTGTCCCTCGACCATTCTCCCACCGCAGGTTTTCCCGCCGCTGCGTCCCCGTGGCCTCGCCCACCGCCCCCTGCCATCCCATTCGTTGCCCCGCTCCCGCCACCCAGCTGCTCCTCCCTCCCACATCCCTTCATATGGAGGCCATGTAGCAGTGAAAGGAGCAACCTCTGACCCTGCTCGCAAGCAGGTTGCTCCCCGCGCTGCTGCACAGCTCTACCAGGCTTGTCTTCCTTGTCACCTGCACCCGCATTGTTGCACTCTAGCCTGCTGTACCTTCATCTGCACTGTTGTATTTTTGACCTGCTGCACTTTCACTTGCTGTTTCCTTGCCTAGACTTGTTTTCTCCTTGTTTTCTCCTGTGCCTTTAAACTGCTGTACCTTCACTTGCATTGTTGTACTTTTGACCTGCTGCACTTCACTTGCTGTTTCCCTGCCTAAACTTGTTTTTTCCTGTGCCTTTAACTTGTTTTTCTTCCTTCCAGCCCCAAATTGGTCTCCTTGTGCCCAATATTTCCCTCGCCCATTCTCCCGCCGCCTGTTTTCCCGCCGCTGCGGCGCTGTCGCCCCACCCCCTGCCATCTCATTTAACACCCCGCTCCCGCATCCCAGCTGCTCCTCCCTCCCACATCCCCTCATATGGAGGGCGCGCAGCGGGCGCGCCGCTGGTGCACCGAAGGCGCGCCTAACGCATGCCCCTTCTGCGCTCGTCCACGGCTGGACCGCGCCCAGCGACAGGACCCCTGGCCTCCGCAAACACCACAATGCCTGACTGCGCTACGATGCCAGCTTCCTCCATGCACTCCACCCCGGACGAGAATACACCTCCTACCGGGCCACCCCGAAGCGCACCCAAGGACCCTTCACCTGATGGAACTGCAGCTTCACCAGCACCCGGCCCGCCAAACCGCCAACCAAAGAACCCAACTACCTCAGATGCATCCTCCTCAACACCCGCTCCGCCCGCAACACGCCTTTGAACTCTGGGACCTTCTCGACTCTACCTCCCCAGATGTCGCCTTCCTGATGGAGACCTGGATGAACCCCACCTCAGCTCCCGAAATTACCATAGCCATCCCGGAAGGCTACAAGACCATCCGCTGGGACCGTACCAACGGAGTCAGAGGAGGAATCACCATCATCCACAGGAGCACCCTCAGAGTCTCGACAAACACCGATGAAACCCTCAGCACCACCGAACACCTGCACTTCCAGATCCACACCGACCCCAACACCACCCTCAGAGGAACCCTCATCTACCGACCTCCCGGACCATGACCACAGTTCAGCGACTCCATCGCTGACTTCATCAGCACGCACGCCCTCGCCTCCATGGACTACATCCTCCTCGGGGACCTGACTTCTACCTCGAGAACAACAAGAACACCAACTCCACCACCCGGATCGACAACCTTGCCAACCTTGGACTCAGACAGCTCGTGACAACACCCACCCACGTCGCCGGCCACACGCTCGACCCCATCTTCACCGCAAGCCCCCACGTCACCTACAACCACACCACCGAACCCTGCTGGACTGACCACCACTGCATCCACTTCACCTTCAGGGAGCCCACCACGCACCACCGCACCCAACAGATGCCTTGATGCCGCTGGAGCAAAGCCACCGAAGACCAGCTAACCACCACCCTCGCCCAGGACCCACCCGCTGACTCTACCGACCCGGACACTGCCACCCGCAACCTCAGACAATGGATCGACAACTGCGCCAACACCCTCGCCCTGCTCAAGACACCCTCCAACAGCCACACCAGCAAGAAAGCCACCAGGTTCACCGAAGACCTCCAGGCCTCCAAATGAACATGCA
This sequence comes from Lissotriton helveticus, assembly GCF_964261635.1. Classification (NCBI taxonomy): domain Eukaryota; kingdom Metazoa; phylum Chordata; class Amphibia; order Caudata; family Salamandridae; genus Lissotriton; species Lissotriton helveticus. The sequence goes on from NC_136073.1 coordinate 169,703,049, forward strand.
AAAACTGGAGAAGAACTGGCTCCACAAACGAACACCGGACAGCTAGGTAGCCCACAAGAACTCCACCCGCAGACACCATCAACTCATCAGAGCCGCCAAGAGGGCCTCATTCAAAGACCAACTAGATCACAATGCACACAACAGCAAAGAGCTCTTTAACATTGTGAAGGAACTCTCCAACCCCAGCTCCAACACCAACAACATCCTGCCTTCGCAAGACCGATGCGACTCGCTGGCCTCCTTCTTCCACCGCAAGATCGCTGACATCCAAGACAGCTTCAACACCACGACTGTCCCGATAACCACCGCCCCCACGACCACCACCTGCACCAACCGCCTGCTCTCCTGGACCAGCATCAATGACGAGGACACCGGCAAGATCATGAACACCATCCGCTCCCGATCACCGTTAGACCCATGCCCTCACCACATCCTCAACAAAGCCCACGCAGCCATCGCACTCCATCTCCGGAAAGTAATCAACATCTCCTTCGAGACAGCAACCTTCCCGGAAAGCTGGAAGCACACCGAGATCAACGCTTTACTCAAGAAACCCAAGGCAGACCCCAAGGACCTCAAGAACTTCCAACCCATCTCCCTGCTCCCGTTCCCGGCAAAGGTCACCGAGAAAATCGTCAACAAACAACTGACCAGCTACCTCGAGGAGAAAAGCATCCTGAACCCCTCCCAGTCCGGTTTCCTCAGCAACCACAGCACCGAAACCGCCCTCATTGCCGCCACAGATGACATCAGGACCCTGCTTGACAATGGAGAAACAGCGTCCCTCATCCTCCTGGACCTGTCAACTGCCTTTGACACGGTCTGCCACCACACACTACGAACACGCCTACATGACACCGGGATCCAAGAGAAGGCCCTGGACTGGACCACATCCTTTCTCTCCGGCAGAACTCAGAGTGTCCGCCTCCCCCCCTTCCGCTCCAATGCCACCCAGATCATCTGCAGCTTACCCCAGGGCTCTTCCCTCAGCCCGACGCTGTTCAACATCTACATTGCACGCCTCACCCACGTCGCCCGACAGCATGACCTCAATATCATCTCCTACGCCAACGACACCCAGCTGATCCTCTCCCTCACCAAAGACCCTCACACCACCAAAACCCACTTCCACGAAGGAATGAAGGCTGTCGCCGAATGGATGAGCAACAGCCGACTGAAGCTGAACTCGGACCAGACGGAGGTCCTCATCCTCGGCTCCACCCCCTCAGCCTGGGACGACTCCTGGTGGCCGACAACACTAGGAACAGCCCAGACACCCACCCACCATGCACGCATCCTAGGGGTCATCCTCGACTCCACCGTCTCCATGACTAAGCAGGTCAACGCCGTCTCCTCATCCTGCTTCATCACCCTCCGGATGCTCCGCAGGATCTTCAAGTGGATCCCCACCGAAACTAGAAGAACAGCCGCCCAGGCCCTCATCACCAGCAGGCTGGACTACGGAAATGTCCTCTACACAGGAACGTCGGCCAAGCTCCTGAGTTGACTGCAATGCATCCAGAACGCCTCGGCACGTCTGATCCTCGACATCCCCCGCTGCAGCCACATCAAACCCCACCTAAGAGACCTGCACTGGCTCCCCGTCAACATGAGGATAACCTTCAAGCTCCTCATCCATGCACACAAAACACTCCACAACACCAGCCCAGCATACCTCAACAGACGACTGAGCTTCTACAGCCCCACCCACCAGCTCCGCTCCACCGGCCTCGCCCTCGCCACAGTCCCCAGCATCCGAAGATCGACCGCATGCAGCTGATCCTTCGCCCACCTCGCCGCCAGGACCTGGAACACCCTCCCCACCCACCTGCAGCAGACCCAAGACTTCCTGGCCTTCAGAAGACTCCTCAAAACCTGGCTCTTTGATCATTAGAAGCACACACCCCCACCCCCCACCCCCAGCACCTTGAGACCCTTACAGGTAAGTAGTGCCCTTTACAAATGTCTTGATTGATTGATTGATTGATTGATTGATTGATTGATTGATTGACTGCTTTGTCAGTTCTAGGGAATAACAGGGCAATCCTCCTTCAGTCCTTTCTCCAGTCTAAGTGTGATCTGATGCCTGGATACCATATTTATACCCAGAAAGAGCCCTACGGGGAGGTAGTGGTTCCCAGCTAATGGACTACTAAGATTCTCCCTGCCTGGTGATGACTTCCTGTGAGGTGTGGCATCAAGGTATCCCAGAGTGCACTGTTCTACCCACTCCCAAGAAATCAGGACCCCTCTCTCGGTGTGTGATGCTTGGTTGTCCACCCTAGAGGTGTGGCTCCCTCAAGGCTACACGTCCACAGAGAAAATGGTTTGGCAACTGATCTCCCCTCTCTGTCCCTAACACAAACCCCCGTCTACACACAACAACATAGTAGCTCTTCTTGTGTGTGGTCACCATTTGCTCTTCAAGGTGGCTTCCCCTTTGAAGCTAGCCTTTTGGGGTCACACCCTGTGTGGCTTCCTGCCAGGGAGAGGTGAGACTCTTCCAACAGCAGGCCCTATTGCTCTTACTCCTGGGACTCGTTCACAGTTTTTCCTATGATGGCAGAAGGCTGTCTTGTGGCAAACATCTGCGAGTGGCCGCAGGAAGACTTAGGGAATATACTGGCAACTTTCTAAAAGTTGCATTTCTGAAAAATAGTTGCACTAAAGTCGACTTGAGCATCAGGTTGGGTTAATGCAACAATAATTTGGATACCTTGAAGTATCAACTTTAGTAGTCCCATTCAGAAGTTAGCACAGCTGAGTTTTCAGCATGTAACCCTGCACTTGCCAATGGGGCTCCTAACATTTCAACAGCGAAAACAACGATTTGTTTTTTTTACTGTTAAGACACATACAAATACATGTCCTTCTCTTTAATATACTGCACCCTTCCTTAGGACTCGATAGGCCTGCTTTAAGGTTGAATTAGATATGTTAAAGAGGGAGGTTTGGGCTTTCCCATTAGTTTAAACAGCAATGTAGAGTTTGCAATTTAAAACTGCTCTGCCAGTCTGCAGTGGCAGTTTGGGAGGTAAGTTTTCACGTTGTTGCATCCAGGGTGGCACCATAGGTGCTGCAGCCTTGGAGAGATACTTTAACTAAAGGCCCTGGCTACAACTGGTACAGTTTACTATAGACTTATAAGGACGTAAAGTCATACCAATTGTGTGTAAACCAATCAAACATATTCTTTTTAGGGTCACAACACTGGCACTGGCACTGAGGTCTGATTAACAGGCCTCAGTGTACAGTTAGAACAGAAAAACCAGCAGCATCAGTCCAAAACTTTGTTGGTGAACATCTTAAAAGAGGCACTTCCTTACAGGCATTTTCCAGCAATAGTCAGAAACCTATCTTGATCTGTCGCAAACACAGAGAACATGCAATGTCTAAACTTTTGCTTGTTGGAGTTATCAAGGCAATTTTCCTTGGAGATGCCTTTCAGGAGGACTGGAGCTCAGGACTTCTGCACACCTTTCTCTCCTCTACCTCTCCTGCCCAAAGAAGAAGATTAGGGATGATTGGGCCCAAGTCATCCTACTGGCCCTAGATGGGGACAGGAGAGTGTGGTACTGAGCTTCCAGCCATGAGCATTTGCCCTCTGATCCGGCTTTCTCTTTCAATATTTTGCAGCAGAACTGGGTACTGTATCCAAAGCTGCACCATTTATACCACCATGCTTGGAGATTATGTGATGACTGCTAACTGCTTTTGACCTGCCTCCTGAGGTAGTAAATGTCATTCTGGTGGCCAGGTGTCTTTCCACCCAAACCATTTATGCTGGATGTTCGGATACATTTGTTGTGTGGTGTTCTTTAGGCATATCCAGCCCCTTCAAGGGCAGTTATTAGACGTCCATTTATTTTCTTCATCAAAACACAAATTGATGCACAGGCTGGCTGGATAGGCACATCTGTGATTTGTGCCCCTCCAACGATTTGTGTCTATCTACACTACTTCCCAACCCCAAAACTGGCCAATTCCAAGAATTGTATGAGGTGGGCTCACTCCCGCAATGTGATATGCTTCATCATAGGCTACCTCTTCCCACACCGGTAAGATGGTGTGACCAGGGCGGACTCAACCTTATGTGGGACTGTCACGAGGGAGTTCTTGGAAATTACTCGTCTGGAGAAATCTGATATCTAGATATCTAAACTAAAAATGCCTAGGGTAAACCGCAAGGATTCTTTTATTGGGTGGTATCCCTAGTATATATAAAAAAGTATATTCAAGGGACGATCATAGGTGCCATGACCCTTACGTACATCTGTGGTGCCAACATGTTTCTGCCCTCTGCTAGGATACCTAGATCTTGGGCATTCAGCAGAGCTTATCTTAGAATCATTGTAGGTAATCCATGTGATAAATCGAAGGAAAGGACCTACCTCTCCTCATGATAACAAAGGAAATTTTACCTGATATAAAAGCAGAGAGAGATAGTAGTGTTAGGGTAGATAATCAATTAAGAATACATATCATGTATTGGTATTTTGCAGGAAACTCTAAAAACATTTAAGACACAATTGTGACACACATGACACTGCACACTCGGACGAGTGACATAACACGTGTACCTAATTTAGGGAGACCCTGCTCTTCATGGTCTAAGGAGTGGGTGACTCCTGTTGTCACACTCTACGAGAAATATATAGTGTATATAACTCCGACAGGTGGGGTTAGCATATTGCATTTTTTAGTTCCAAGTCCTCATGGTAATGGAACTTTGCACACATTTTTGTGTTTTGTCTGCTCAGTTTTTATGTATTATTAGAGGCAGACATGGGTTCGTTCTCAGCCTCTCTTTCTCTCTTAGTGATAATGTTGGTCCATCTTTTTTTTTCACTGGCCAGCAAGGCCTTGGTGTGGTGACAATTAAAGATTTTTTTGTTGTCCTTAATGACTTTTCTCCAGTTACCTCCTCAGCAATCTCTGTTTATATCATCTATGGAATGCATTTCCTAAAACCTATTTGTGATGCCCAATGGGATCTGAATTTCATTCTCACATTTCTATAGTGCACCCCATTTGAATCGATGCACTGGTGCCCTCTGAGGCTACTAACCATGACCAGCTAGGGCTACGGACTTCCTTCTGAAAGTTGTGAGGCCTTCCACATCAGGCAGTCTATCACCTTGCTAGTGTTGTTTGCTCCTCCGCATCCATTCATGCAAGAGGAAAGACTCTTCAATGGGGTCTCTGGAATAAAGATAGGAAAACCAGTACAGAATTAGACCATCTGTAGATGGATTGTCCTTTGTATAAATATATGCTAAGAAACTGCCTCTGGAAGGCCTCTAGGCTCATTCCACCAGAGCCAAAGTTGATACCACAGTGCTTGCTCGTGGAGTGCCTACTTTGGACATCTGCCAGGCAGTAACTTGGGCATCTGCTCACACATTTACCAAGCACTACTGCCTATTTAGCCCTGCTGGATTTCTGGTCTGAGCCATTCCTCAGGCCCAACACCTGGGGCCAGATGTAAGAGAGAAAATACCGGGCGGTAACTGCCGATTTCAGCCGTTACCGACCGGTATTTAGGATTTGGCATGTAGGGGCCATCATTTTACAGAATCAGTAAATTTACCGATTCGGTAAATTTACCGATTCTGTAAAATACCGAATTGGTATTTTTACCGATTCGGTAAATCCACATGTAGGTGACACTCCTAGAGTGTCACAGGCCCTTAAGAATCGGTATTTTACCACCCAATCCAATTGGGTGGTAAAATACCGAATTCAGGTGTGCATGCACATCTGTGCATGCACACCTGTGCCATGTGACATACAGACATGCCCTTAGGGCATGTATGTGTGTCACATGGCACACATGCCTGTATTTGGGGTGCTAGAGGGTGTCAAAGTGACACCCCCTGCGCCCTTGCAGGATTCGGTATTTACCGATTCGGTAAATACCGAATCGGTATTTCCCATTGATTCCTATGGGCTACAAGGCCCATAGGAATCAATGGGCAATACCGATTCGGTAATACCGATTCTTACCGATTCTGTAAATTGAAAAATAAATTTACCTACATCTCACTACTTCTATTTTACCGATTCATAAATACCGAATCGGTAAAATTCGGTATTTATGAATCGGTAAAATAGAATTACCTACATCGGGGCCCTGGTGAGGTATTGGTTTGGTATCTATTCACATGGTGAGGAATCTGCAGAAAGAGGTATCCATCAGAACAATAGGTTACTTATCTTCGGTAATGCTCTTTCTGGAGGATACTCTATCTAACTGCAGGTTCCTTTCCGGCCCACCCTTTTGTGGAATGGATTCCCTTGGTCCATATTCAAATTCCAACTAAAGATCTGCACACTAGCGCAATCTGATTATTGATCACTCCACATCCGACAGCATGGAAATTGACATCGATGCGCTCAGGTGGCATTTATCTTGTGGCTCTAATGTCATTTTAGGGGCGGGATAGTTCTGATCCGAAGCTGCAAAATGCCACCTAACAGCATGCAAGAGAATTATTGAGAAAAATCTCCAAAAGTAGTGTGGTTCCCAGGGGTATTCACAAGGTAAGGGATATGTGGTTACATAGAGTATCCACCATAAAGAGCATTACAAAAGGTTAGTACCTTGTTCGTTTAGATGTTGAAATTTATCTTTTAATTTTGTGACATAGGCTGGCAATAGAAAATAAGAAATAGTCAGTTTTCCAGCATGCCAAAGCCAGATCTATTGGCTTTACCAATGCTTACTTCCTAGTGAGTGCTCATTTTGACCATATCTCTAAATAAAGTGCATCATTTTTACTTTGCTTTGCATTATCAGTTTATTGTCTGCCATATTAATTTCAGAAATAATTTGTCAATGTTTTTAATGAGATCATTTAAATGAACACATGCTACTCTGCCCCAAGAAGCTGTCCCTTTGGCCTATAATGTCTACATATCTGTTCCATTGTGTAAAAAAATGCATGACTTGATTGGTATTACAGGATAATGGTTTATGTAGTAGTAAGCTTCAATAAGCTTTTCATAGTAGGACTTTGCCAACAAATGCTTCCATTGCTAAGTATAGATTGCAAAGTGCACATTGGTTTAAGCATCATACAGTGATCCAAACAATGTTCACCGTCTTGGATCAGCATCCACTCCATCTTCACATCACCTTTTGCCATCATCACAGTCCTTATACGGTGAATGTGACCACTCCTTTAAGGCAGGCATTGCACAATTAAAACAGTTTTTCACTCCTCCCCTATCAGAAAACAGACCTCATGCTAGTAGCTTTTCCTTTGTTTCCTCTATAGGCGTGTTCCTCGTCAGCAGTTGAATGAAACAGGCTTGCTGTGCCATTGCTACTAATGTTGTTTTGTCTTACAGCTTTGGACATGGCCCCTATGACCAGACAATCGGGTATGGTCCACAAATCAGTGAATATGAGCACCTGTACATTCGCTCTTTGGTTTGTGATGTGTTTCAGGTTTGTTATATAGTCCAGTCGCAGGGGCAGCTCCTCCATGTGGGCGGAGGAGCGTCACCTCACTGATTTCTCACAGTGCAAGAAGCAGAAACATAAAATGGTATAAATACCATTTTATGTTCCTGTTTCCACACTGCGAGAAAGCAAAAGAAGGGTTTGGTTGGGGGCGGGTGGGTGAGTCGGGGAGGGGTGGCTAGCCCAGCCTCCCCATATACGCCTATGTGGTCGGCATCCCAGCCAATCACAACACTGCCATTGCAGCGTTGTGATTGGCTTAGGGGAGGGCAGGGAGGCTGCTTCCTGGAAGGACAACGTGACGCGGGACTGGCTCGCCAAAGGTACGTTTTTATTTATTTTTATTTAAAATTAACTCCCCCCACCAGGTGTGACCCACTCCCAATGCGACCCCCGCACCCCCACCCGCGAGTCATGCCAGCCACGACTGCCCAGTCATTGTTGAAAGATGAAAGATTACAAACTCTTTCTGGAGGAAAAGTAATCCATTGTCATGGACCTACATACAGACTTCTCATTCCATCACTCTATCCACCCACTGGCTGCATTCCACTCATCAGACTAAGTTTATGAATATTAATCATGGCCGTCCCCGATAATGACCTTCTACTATGAAGGCCCAGTAATTTTAGGACCAATTGACACAGGTAAAGACAGCTAATTATTGCCAGGGCTCAAAATCCAATTTCATATGTATCGACCAAGTTCACAGCACCCTCTTTTAATACCAGCCTGTCAAACCTAGTATACTCAAATCAAAAATAAACATCGAATAAACATCGAATTCCAGGGGCTCGAATTGAAAGTTCATTAAAAATTCAAAATATGTAAGGGCTAGATGTACAAAGCATTAGTGCTGTCGGAAATGCATTTAAGTATCTATTGATCCCAAATTGTGATTTGGTAACATGTTACCGAATTGCAGTTTAGAATTGTAAATACACAACTATTCGGTATTTGAAAGGGGCATGTTTAGAGTATCCCTTCCAAATTCCAAATCAGAAAGGGATGTATGAATATTCTGTGGCCAAAATGTGGTCTCAAAACACTCACACTTTACCACCAATTCAAAATTGGTAGCCACCCATTCACGAATGGAAAGGTGTCCCCAAGAAATTCCTCCCCTCTGAGAATATTTGGTAAAAAATTAAGATCAGGCAATGGTCCCATGGACACCTACCTTCTCCTAAAAAAAATAATTTTAAAAATACTTTGTTGAAAAGCAATAACAAAATCAAACAAGAAAGAGGGGGGACCAGGAGCTTGTTATGGTCCAGTGCCCGTGCTCCAAATCAAACGTTATAACCAAGTTGGGGGGTCACTGTTCCATCGGCGTGCATGCTGTGAATTCACGCTCAAACTCAGAAAAGGAGAAGGGTAGAGCGAGAGATCCTCTAGAAGGAAAGGAAGCTAGGTTTGGTCTAGGACCCTCTCACAGTGAGAAAGGGGGGGAGGGAGGGGAAAGACACTTCTTATCTCTTGTTGCCCTCACACACCCCGAAAGATGTCATGCTTCATCATCGGGTGGTGCTCCTCGTCGGGACGGCGCTGCAATGCCCTATGGGTTCCCCGAAGGGTCGCTTTTGCAGAGTTCTTTTAAGAGAACAGCAGTTAGATGAGTGCGGGTATGTGGAGAGAGTCCTCTTCTTAGTGGTGGAGTAGATGAAAAAATTTGATAAAAATGGCTATGGGATACCAAAAGGTTGTAATTTTAATATGGGGGGGGGGGCACAGGAATAATTTGTGTGGCCCGCATTTTTCTCTTTGCTGGAGTGATGCGACACCGGGCTTCTCTATATGTGCACCCTAACAGACTTGGCTAATGTATTTATGGGGGCAATGAGGGACCTTGGCATATTGGCTAAAATACACTACAAGATCGGCTGAGCAGGTTTTAATCAACATGGACAGCACCATGCTGGCTCTTGGCTCCGTTTACCGCGTACCGTAGCCCACATGGGGTGTATGCCGGTTCAACACCCTTGCTTTTGACATGATCCACTCATGGGGCTGATGTCTAATGAACAACTATGACACAGACTATGACTTTGAATTTTATTTCCATTAAATGTTTCCTACGTTGCTTTCCCTTCTCTCCCGTACTTTCTCTAGGTTTCCCTGGAGAAAAGATTAATTATCTGTTAAACTGCAGCGCTCTAATAGGAGTATAGCACTGCGTTTACCTCCAGCAGAGGGGGCCAGTAATTTCCCCCTACACTTGCACTATTTAGACTACACTGTTCTTGTTATGCTTTCACTGGTCCTGATGAAGTGCACTGGATCAATCTGACCACGCTAGCGCGAAACATGTCGACCTGACCACACCTTATGTTACCCAGAGTACATAAAAACCCATGCTGTAACACACAACCTTCTGTTTTTTTATTATGACAGGGGAACCCGTATATTAAAATTACTGCCTTTTGGTATCCCCTAGCCCTTCTTATCCACTTTTTTCCCTGCACCACCACTAAGAAGAGGGCCCTCTCTACATACCCGTACTCATCTAACAGCTGTTCTCTTAAAAGATCTCCTCAAAAGCGACCCTTCGGGGGACCCACAGGGCATTGCAGCACTGGCCCGACGAGGAGCACCACCCGATGATGAAGCATGACATCCTTCGGGGTGTGTGAGGGTAACAAGAGACAAAAAGTGTCCTTCCCCTCCCTCCCCCCTTTCTCAGTGTGACAGTGTCCTAGACCAAACCTAGCTTCCTTTCCTTCTAGAGGATCTCTCGCTTTACCCTTCTCCTTTTCTGAGTGTGAGCGTGAATTCACAGCACGCACTCTGACGGAACAGTGACCCCCCTACTTGGTTATATAGAAAACCAATAACAGACTTGGTGGTCTGCTTATCCCAGCAGGTCACCCTACCTGTGATGGCTGCGATTCCTAATGGGTCGATAATTGCGACCGACCTTGGAAATAATCTTGTGGTAAGTCGATTTGCGACCCACTAGGAATCACTAAATGAAACTCAATGAGTTTCATACATTATTAGGAAAATTGATTTCCTCATTGAGATTTGTGGAAAATCGCAATTAGGCAATCGCTATTTTCAATATTGATACAGCTAGACCTACATTCTTTCTATTTCCCATTAATTTCCTGAATTACATTTTTAGGTCGAGGGACCGTCGCACTCACTGCAAAGCAGTGAGGGCGGAGTCCCGAAGATTTAATGTTTTGGAGTTAGGGGGCTTGGAACCCGCCTCTCTCCTCCATTCTCCTCCATTGGCGGCTTCCTAAACGGAGGCCAGCCATTGGAAGAGAAGGGAGTCACTCCAATAAAGCCCCGTCTCTTTCGGATTCGGGGGCGTGTTTTTTTGCGTTCTTTCGACTGTGACGTCATCCGTCACTCAGAACGCTAAAAAACACGCCCCGATTCCGAAATTTGCGGAGCTTTGCGGCCACCCTTTTTTTTCTTGTTTAGGACTAGTGCATTGGGAGCAGCTACTTCTTGGATAGCACAGAGGATTACGTGCTCAGCCCTCGGCTCCCCTCTCTTCGGGAGCAACGGCCGCCCCCGCCATTACTTGCCCCGGCTCCCGGCCCGCCTCCCTCCCGCTCCACACTCACCCGAGGCCCAGAGAGAAAGTGGCTGCCGGTACTGCGCGTTCTTCTGCTCCTGGCCCTGAAGCTCGCAGCGCTTCCTCCTCAGCCGCTGCTCCTCAGATAGCACAGAGGATTACGTGCTCAGCCCTTGGCTCCCCTCTCTTCGGGAGCAACGGCCGCCCCCGCCATTACTTGCCCCGGCTCCCGGCCCGCCTCCCTCCCGCTCCGCACTCACCTGAGGCCTAGAGAGAGAGTGGCTGCCGGTACTGCACGTTCTTCTGCTCCTGGCCCTGCCGCTCGCAGCGCTTCCTCCTCAGCCGCTGCTCCTCCTTCTCCTCCGGGGGCAGCGCGGACAGTGCAGCCCGACCCAGGGGCCTCTAATAGCAGCGACCGGACACACCCTGCGCCTCCTCCAGCACCTACCCCTGACCCCGCGGGGCACTGGCAGCGGACATCACACAGTCAGGAACGACGCGGCTCCCAGCAGCCAGCGAGGGGAGCACAACTAGTTTGCAGCGTCCCGCCTGAGCCCGGGCCCCGGAGCACCTCAGTGGGCACCTACGGAACAACACTAGAGCACCCCCGTTACCATAACACCAACGTTGACTCTTAAGACGCGATCACAAAGCATGCCATCTACGAAACCCGGGACTCGTATTAATGGCAGATGTGCGATAGTGTATATAAATACAACTGTGCATTCTTCGGTAGCCCGTGCAGCACCTGTTCCTTGTGTGAGCAAGAGCGTCATGTGAGCCCGGGTGTTCAGTCAAGGCCATTGTTCATCTGTGGGGTGACTTATGTTCAATGTGATGGAAATTACACCAAGGGGAAGGGATTTCAGGGGGCCATTGACACTATATAGTACAAGAAATGCTGACATGTTGTCATTTGAAGACGCTTGCACTGCTAACTGTGCTTTACCCTATTATGTAAGAGACACTCGCAGTGCAGTTGTCTGTGAAGCACGTTATCTGTTGTCATTAAAGGAGGTCTGTAGGCTTTCTGTGAGGAACGATCTGATCTACTGCTTTTGGCTATGCCAAGTAAGCCTTCTTTGTGTGAAAGAAGCTTGCACTACTGCTATCCATGATTCTCTGCTTTCTTGTGTAAAGGAACCTTTTAGCGCCTTTGCTGTGGTTCCTGTGAACCTTTTGGCTCTTAAGTGATGATAAAGTGAGTTAAGAATAAAACCATTTTGGGAAGGGAATAGGAGGGTTTTACGTTTTTTGATTGTTTCCAGCTAGGTCACATGATGCCTGGGCAGAGGTTAGACACCTCATAGAGTACGTAGTAGAACGAGACAATGGGTTGAGGAGGTACTGCTATACTCATTTTTACTCTGAGCCATATTGAGTACAATAATTTGGCATGGTATGATAGTAGAACGACTATGGCGCAATGTTCCAAGCTTCATGGTGCTCTGAGTATCACCCCAAAACACTCAGTTCATTTACCTCTGCGATTTAAGCCAGTATATTTTTTGAAGTTTCCTAAAATTTTGCAGATGGGACCCAGCCCACAGACAAAGAGGCAAAGAGTTCCTACGTTCATTCTCTGTAATGGAGAACGTTTAAGCATTTTGAAAACCAGAACAAAAGCGCCATGGCGGTTGGAACAATATTTTTTTTGCAAGTAATTCTGGACTATTTTAGTATAGTGCTTTGTGCACTGGCACTTTAAAAGAAATCCTTTGTTTTACTGGTACCTAGTGTAATGCATTAAAAACTGGGGTAATGTGAGCATTCCTAGGGGTCTTAGTTAGAGACATGCTGCTGCATTCTATACTAGTTGCAATTGTCTGAACATAAGCATGTTAGGAAAGGTATATGTCATTACCGTAGCCCTTCTAAATTTAATGAGCATATTCACGATTTGAATAAGTAGATCTTCTTCAAGAAACAGCAACACATTTTTCAATGTCTGTTGTTACCAATAGCAGAAGTTTGTCAATGTTGTATAACTTGATTGTTTAATGACAGATTAGATTCCATGAAGATGTCCAAATTTCGAACTGTTTTAAAAGGGGTTGTGCAGAGCTCCATGTTTGTTCCTTCATTGGCATTGGCAGTGGCTTGCTTCCAGCCAGGATGACACTCAAACAGGAGTGCTGATGCCCCTTTAATCGAGCCATTTGTGTTTTACTTTGCTGGAACTCAAAATAAAAGCTGCAGATGCTCCTCTGAAAGCAAAGCACATACAGTGCGGGCCCCAGTGAACGTGTGATGGTACTGGTAGATTCACCGGGTCACAGCACGTTTCACTGGGCAGGTCTGTCCCGAAATTCGCCTCAGGATCAGCTGCTGTGTTCCGAAATGGGGCTGGGTGCCCCTCTTTTCCACCACTGCCTATCACAGCTGACCCCAAAGCCTGTGAACAGATGGCTTCTTGAAACTTGAACTTGCTGTCACTGAAAACAGTGGTTGTTATTGGCACTATACAGCAAGGCGTGTCATTTTCCGCAAACTCTTATGCACCTTGTATCTGTGGACTCATTACAATCAGCTATGGTGTTACCTCTGATCCCGACTGGAATATGTCCTGCTTAACAGGTTTCTCACAATGGAGTTTTTAGGCTTATACAAGCATATCTCATGTTGATAGAGGTACACAATATTACCTGACCAAGATCCCGGCTACCCACGTGTGGCCCGGACCTACAGATTGTCTCCATATCCGGTGCAACTGCGGTCCGTCGAGGCACTCTTGGAAAGGGTTCTGTAATACCGGCTTCAAACTCTCTGAACTCCCCACGGTGTTCCTTGCTAGATCTACTACCATGGAAAAGGAGTGGTAGACTGAATCTTACATTCAGAGCTGTAAATGACAATGCCATTTATTTATGATTTAAAAAAGAAAAAAAAATGTCATGAGCAATGCCAATAGCTCTACCTTTAATAATGCCGAGACCATTGCATTGTAAATGCTTGTTTTTAATTGTGTGGAGCATCAGGCCGACATATGTTTTAGGAAATTAATATTGCTTCCTAAGGGCAACTAACACATAAGAAGTATGTAATTTACTTTGCAGAAAGCATGATCTTGCAATTTGGTCTAAAAATGCATATACTGTCTTAAGTCCAAGTCCAGCACTCTAAATGTATTTTAGAGTTTCATAACGGGCTAAGTGCCTTCGGACATTTGTAAGATTCACACAAGGCTCTAATGTTTTTCACGGAACGTCGGGTCAGGGCATTTCCTATGTGTACAGCTATCTTCTTCAGTGTTATACCAAATCACAGGAGGAACACAGGTACAGGACTCAGGATGAGGTTTTCCAGGTGTTGAGCATCTGGGAAGGGAACCATACTGGAAATGGGAATGTTCAAACAGACACCCTGAGGATGATCTTAATTTATTTGACTGCTCCCCTCAATGTGTGAACGTTTTACTACACAAAGATTGGACCTGCTTTCCTACAGGGCTGATGCCCTACTGTCCTTGTTGTGGTCCGGACCACAGATCCTTTGGCATGCGTGGTATGTGACCTACTATCCCATGGTCACAAGGGAGGGGGAAAAGAATATTCTGGTGGTTTCTGAGGTGGTGTTGGTTCCCATGATCCTCTATGAGTTTGAAGACTAGGCTTCTGAGGGGTGTTTCAGAAACTGTGACTCTCATGCTCCAACAAACCAAAGTACTTTCAGCCTAAAGATATGTACTAAGCACTGAAAATCCTTTTGCACTTGCGCTTTGTTACAAGTGGCCTGCAAAAATGAATGTCATTGTTTTCTGCCTCGGATTTACCATGACTAGGTGTTCCGAAACTTACTGAGGAGGAGAAATTGACAGGGATTTTGTGTTTTTGTGGACTAACATACGAAAATGGGTTTTACAGAACAGCTTTCTGTAGCCCTTTTCATAACTATAACACTGAATTTACAAGCGGAAAATTACAATTAGTAACTTTTCATTCATAGTCAGAGATCTCCTCCAATGAGGGGGAGATTTTGCTATTATATAGGGAAAAATACATTTTTATAAATTCCCTACAAAAATATTAAAAATATTTTAATGCAAAATAAAAATGTAAAGTAAATCAGAATAATGCATATATACCTAGAATAAAAATGTGACAGCATATTATCTCCTATCGGGGCTATAGTCATTAAATGCGGGGGCACAAGGCACCCCGCAGCCCCAGGGACTGCCACCTCCCGGGACACAATTACATATAACATAACATACAATCATATCTTCAAACTTCAACACATGCCAGACCTCTCCATCAACTCACACGTGTTCTTCAATAACTCTAGGGAAATGACCACAAGACCTGCTAACACTTTTCCATCCCTACACCAGGTCTACAGGCAACTGGTAATGCTACTCCACTTTAAGCCACTCCACTCTACACTACGACATTCCATTCTAATCTATGCCATTCTTCTCTATGGCACACTATGAAACGCCCCTCCAATCTATGACCCATCCATTCTACTCCAGTTCACTCTACACTACGTCACTCTATGACACTTCACTCCATTCTACACTAAGCTACTCCACTCTGCTCTATGGCACTATATGCCACTCCACTCAACGACACTCTGTAGCCCTCCACTCTACAACACTCTGCTCTACTCTATGCCACTCCGCTCTACAACACTCTATGCAACTCCCTCTATGCCCTTCTATGCAACTTTACTCAACTCTATTCTGACTTACTACTCCAGTCTATGACACTCTGTCACTCCACTTGACACTGCACCCTATGACACTCTTCTTTACAACACTGTTCTCCTCTGTATGCCACTCCAGTTTAAGCCACTCTACTCCACTCTATGCTACTCCTCCCTACATTAGACTACTCCACTCTACGCCAATCTAAGCAACTCCCTCTACACCACTCCATGCCACTTTACTCCACTCTGCCTCACTCTACTCTACGACACTCTACGCCTCTCCGCTCTTCCACAGTCTATGCCACCCCATGACACTCCACTCTATGCCTGTTCACTCTACACCCTCCACTCTTCTCCCATGAAGACATTCTACCTCACTTCACTCTATGATACTCTATAGCCCCTCCACTCTACAAAAGTCTGCTTCACTCCATGCCAGTCCACTCTACAACATTCTCTGCCACTGGGTGCAGCTCTCTATGCCTCTCCATGCAACATTACTCCACTCAACTCTGACACACTACTTCACTCTACTCCACAACGCCACTCTATGCCACGCCATTCGACAACACTTCATTCTACAACACTGCGATCTACAACATTCTCCTCCACTCTAATGCACTCCACTCTGTGCCCCTCAACTACACTTTATGCCACTGCGCTCAACAACACTCTCCTCCACTTTATTCCACTCCACTCTATGCCACTCAACTACACTCTATGAAACTCCCTCTGCACCACACAAAGTCACATCACTCCACTGCAATCTACTCTGACACTCTACTCCACTGCATGCCACTCCACTTTATGACACTCTATGCCACTCCATGACACCCTATGTCACGCTACACCACTCTACAACACTCCACCCAACTCTATGCCACTCCACAACACTCCACTTTAATCTACTCCACTCTAATCTGCTTTACTGCACTCCACTCTCTGCTGCTCCATTCTATGACACTCTTCTCCGCTCTATGCCACTCCACTCTATCACAATTTACTACACTCTATGACAGTGGTTCCCAAACTTTTTTGACCTGTGGCTCCCCTGACGTAATCGGCAGTTGGCCGTGGCTCCCCACCATTTTTTTACCGGTGGGTGGGTGGGTGGTGTGTACCTCCTGTTATCTTCCCTAAAGTATTTGGGACGCAATGAAGGTATTATAATGGTTGGAATGCTTGAATTATAAATTTCATCCACTGGCAATCACTTTGGCTGCATCCCAATCCATCGTTTTTTTCCCCAACAGAGTGCCTGGTCCCAAACCCTTATTTATGCCAGCTGCTGCTTTCAGTACCTTTTGGTACTGAGACCCGCTCTGAGAAAATGGAACATCGAGTTTGGTCTGTCGTAATCAGTATCCCCAGCCTTATTTTTACACTAAAAAGGTCTGTCCTTCCATCTGTGTGCCCATCTATATCCAAACATATTCAACCATTTGCATACCTATCCACCATATATCCTTCCATCCATCATTTCACTCATCCATCCCTCCATCCACCCTTTCACTCATCCATCCATTATTCATCTACCCACCCTTTCACCCCATCCATCTGTACAATCATCCATCCATCCACTCTTCCACCCAGCCATCCATTCATTTACTCATCCATCCACCCATTCACTTACTCATCCATTCAACCAGTCATTTATCCTTCCACCCATTCACCCTTTCAGTCATTCATCCTCCCTTTCTCTCTCCATCCCCCTTTCACTTATCCATCCATCTACCCACCCATTTACTCATCCATTCATGAATCCATCCATTGATCCTATTACTCATCCATTCTTTCACTCATCCAACCATCCGTTCACTCATCCAGCCACCCTTTCACTTCACTCATCTATGCATCCTTTTGTCCATCTACCCCCTTTCACTAACTTATCAATCCTTACATCCACCTTTTCACTCATCCATCCATTCACCATTTCACTTATCAATTCATCCATCCACCCATTCACTTGCCCATCATCTACCCTTTCATTCATCCACCCATCCATCCTTTCACACACCCATCCACCAATTCACTCGCCCATCAGCTGCCCTTTCACTCATCCATCCATCCTTTCACACACCCATCCGCACTTTTACCCATCCATCTACCCTTCCACCCATACATCCATCTATTTACCTTGTCTCTCATCCATACTTCCATTCATTCACTCATCCATCCATCCTTTCTTTCATTATCTATCCATTCTCCCCTTTCATTCATGCATTCATCCTTTCAGTAATCCATCCAGCCATTCAGACATTCCTTCACTTATTTACTCACCCACCTTTTCACATTATGAGCTGAGCCTTGGTCTGCAGAGTCGCAGACAGAAGAGGCCTATCAAGAATGAACTGCAGCAAGGGGTGGGGTGGGGGAGAGTTCACTATGCCCCTGCACATAGGCAGACTGAAAACATAGAAGTCATGCATGATGCACAGTGCCAGGATGTGAGGTTACTGTAACATGGTGTTGTTTCCAGGGCTTTAAGCGGTGTAAAAAAACTGGGGGGTCTCTTCAAAGGGGGTGTTTGATGTAATTAAGAGCGCAGTTTAAAACACCTAGGCTAAAAATCTGCGCTTAGCATAGTGTTCCGCCTCACTGGTATTATGTTGTTTCTGTCATTGCATCCAGATATATAATACAGCAAGTATCATTACACCTCAACAAGCCGGACTATTGGCTTTGTCAATGGTTGCTAGTTTCTTAAAAAAAAAAGGAGCAACCATGGCTTTGTTGAATACAATATTGAAAATACTTCAGTTCTAAAATGACAGGGCAGTGAGAGAACGATAACCCGTTCTTTTTAACTTGTTTTACAGGCTTCTTTGAATGAAGTGTTTTCTAACGTTGCAGCGTGGGCGTTTTACTTTTTATCGTACAGAATGCCCTTCTGTACCCTGAGGCAGGAGGAGGCCGCCACATGGTATCATAGCCCCAGACTGCCCCATTGTCATTCTGTATGTGACAATCAGCGGCATACTGAATGACAATGGGCGGGAGGGGCTGCTCTTGTGCTCCTGGAAGAGTGCGAGGCGGCTCCATCAGGGGGGTGAGGCCTCTCACAGGGGAGCTGGATTGAAAACAAAAGTGGTTCTGTTGGGTAGCGGCAAGAATTGCTTTGAGAGAAGGCTATATCAGCTCATTAAACAATAAGGTAAGCCTCTCTGAAAACAAATGAAGTTCAGAAAACTTTTATATAATAAAAGACACAATCACAATACACAGGAATTACTTCATTCCGTTATAGGTTTCAATTACTACTAAAACATGTGATGAGTGACTGTTGGTGAACAAAGTGACTAGTGCATTAAATTTAGTGACATGTATATACAAATGTATACAAGGTGGGGGGGTTTCTTTTGTTGGAAGGCCAGAGTTTTGAGTTAATGCTCCAAGGAAACAGGTGGTTACTGTGCAAGTTCCTGGAGGTATCTTGACCAATATTGAGCGTCGACATTTCGACCCTAGTGCGCCCCAGTCGGTGGTCACGGCGGGTCTTTATCAAGACGGGGGGGGGGTGCATTGGGGTCTGATAGTGCAGGAGGAGTTATCACGACCTGGAGGGGAGCTGGTTGGTCAACCCCGAGTGTTAAGATCTGTAGGCAGTGGATCCGAGTGCAATCACTGTGAAGTCAGAGTGCCGTCTGAGCTGTGAGTAAGGTGCTCGAGCGTCAGTTGCTAGGAGGTTCTGAGGGACACAGGGTTACCCCTTTTATGCAAAAAAATCTCACAGGGGAGCAGCGCTGCTTCCTGTGATGGCCAAAATTACAGATAAAAGGCGTAGGGACGGTCCGTGGAATTTACGGACGGTTGGTCACCCTAGTGTGCGCGGCGCCCCTGGCACCTCATTATGGCGCACCAGGGTGCCGCGTCGCACAGTTTGGGAACCACAGTTCTATGACCATGACTCTCTATTCCATTGTACTTAAGTTCCTCAATGCCACTCCACACCACTTTAGTCCACTCTACGCCACTCCACTTTTTTCCACGACACTCTGCTCCACTCCACCACATTCCACTCTATGACACAGTTTGCCACTCAACTCTACGACACTACTCCACTCTATGTCCCTCTACTCTATGCCCTTCTACTATACTCTACTACACTTTACTCCCTCCACAACACTGTATGCAATTCACTCTACGTCGATCCACAACACTCTACCCGACTAAACTCTATTCTAGTCCACTTTACGCCACTCCATGCAACTCCATGACACTCTGCGGCACACCACAGCACTCAATGCCACTCCATGACCCTCCAAGGCACTCTACTCTACTCCACTCCAGTCCATGACACTCTCCTCTCTGCCACTATTTTTTAGCTGAATAACAGTCATGCTGTTGTACAGCATGGCTAAACACATTGGCAAAGCCAATAGCTCTTGAATAGGAAATAGTGATTGACTTTGCCAGTGCTTGTTTCTCTTTGCTGCTAAATGTATTATGGAACCTGCTGCTTATGTCATGTGGATGCAGGCAGAAAAGGTGAAGTACTACTGTTTTTTTAAATTCAGATTATGTGCCTGAAATAAATGGTATCTGCATCCTACATTTAGCTGTAATGTGGCTCGAAATTCAGTTGATGGGCACTTAACAGTTCTGACTTCCAATGTGAATAGCAAATAGGCTCCTAAAAAGGGTTACTCTCTCGGTCTAAATGTCTGCCTCACGTGGGTAGCTGAACATTTGGTTGGAAAAGTTATGTCTTCTCTCTTTGACCTCAAGCACAAGCCCAGTTTACAACATCTTACTTAGATTTTTCGATTTTCTAGCCTGCGGTCCTGTGTTCTAATGGATAAAGGGCCATATGTATCAAGGAACCATTTTGCGATTCTGTAATAGCGATTTTTAAGAAATCGCTATTTCAGAATTGCAAAATGGTATGTATCAAGAAAAATGCAATTTCTTAGCGATTTCTTGATTTTCCTTAATTGCGAATTCGCAAATTGCGAATTCGCAATTAAGGAATACTTTCCCATTCATTTCTATGGGCCAGGAGGCCCCTAGGAAGGAATGGGAATTTTCTCTCAATTTGCGATTCGCAATTTGCTAATCGCAAATTGAGAATAATTTCAAGGGTGCAGGGGTGTCCAAAGGACACCCTGTTGCACCCCTGAAATAAGCATAGGTGCACATGTGGTGCACATACATGCCCTAAGGGCATGTATGTGCATCACATGGCACTTTGAAAAATGCAAAAATGTACATTTTTCAAGGAATTTGCAACTTACCACCAACTAGAAGTTGGTGGTAATTTGCGATTCCTTAAGACCATTTAGCAAATTTTTTTGCCTTCTTACATTGCATTTAAGGAATCGCAAAATTTGCGATTCCTTAATTGCAATCGCAAAATAAGGAATCGCAAATTTTGCAATTCCTAATTTTGCATTGGGATTTCCTTCATACATATCATTTTGCGAATTCGCATTCGCACAGGCTGAAATTCTGCGAATTTCGGCCATTGCGAATGCGAATTTCAATGATACATATGGCCCATAGTCTTTCATAGTAAGAAAAGTATTTTATGGCACACTCCATTTACGTTCATAAAGTGATATTTAATTCCCCAGTAAATTAGACTATAATAGTCTCTTCCTTTTTCCAAGTTTGCTGTCTGAGAGCAAGGTCTCCTCACATCCGAATGTGAAAAGGGCTTTCAAGTATATTACCTAGATAAAGCAAAGGAGATTTCACTGTCAGGTATGATCCCCTGTGTACGGGAAGACCAGCATCCAAGTAATGCATAGCCCAGTAGGCGAGGGCCTGTATAATATGGAGCTACTAAAAGGGGAACACATTTCATTCAGGCTCCTTCAGAAGTTTGTTTTGAAGGGGACAAGTGGGTGCAACACACCTTCGAAGAAACACAAGATTTGCAGAGCAGCAACTTCGGCACTGGTTCAGAGGTGTTGAATGTGCTACAGTGTAGTCTTCTTTGACTCCAGGAGACATACTCTGGTGATTTAAGCTTCTCCACTGGATCTGTTTATTTAGCTGCTAGTTAAATTCTTACTAACCCCTATTTTTCCACTCGTTTGCATTTGATTGATGGGTTGGAAATGAGTTTACTGTTCAGTTTAGTGTCCATGAGGGAGAAATAAAACTTGACTACTTGTAAACATTGCTCTCCTTTATGTTAATCTTAACAGAATTAATTAAAAAACTGCAATTTTTCTGTGAAAGCTTGGTTATGAATGTAGGTGTTCATCTACCTTTAGCATCCAAATGCTGTCTGGGAGCTTCAGAATGAACCATGTCAACTTCCAAGGCTCTCCTTTCATGACTGAGCGATCAGCCTGGGTGAGTGATGGAACCAGGCAGTTTGTCTCACAGTAAAGCCTGGTGTGTCCATGTGGCTACTTTCTATCATGTTTTAAATGAAGCATTCAAATGTTTTAAAAGCCTGCTGCCTCTAATGTGTAATTTATAATGTTGAATGTATGCACCAGCCTCCTTTAGATATGCATGCACTAAAAAAAAGAAAAGAAAAGAACTTGTGTCTAGTAAAGTGTCCTGTAAACTGACACAGAAGCAGAGCTATTCAGTATTCATTAATTGAATAAATATACCAATAATGAAGGTCTTGGATTGCAGATAATTCACTGTTGCTGCTGCTGTACTCCCAGGTATTGTTGCAGTCTAGTTGGATACCTGAGCTATTCTCTTTGTACACAAGACTGTGCATGGATGGCAGGGTCACTCAAGGCCTACTTCAGGAGGTGGCAGTAGGTTTGGACCTGTGATACAGTATAATGCAGCACTTGCTCACAATGTACTCCATACCCATTCACAGATACATCTTATGCTAATGGTGTCTCTGTTCAGTTTCCCTCAGGTCCTCCACCGTGGAGTCATTGACAACATAGCTTCCACCTCAGAGTTTCCACCATCAGGGTGTAGAGAGGTCCATTAAATTTAATGTGGACCTCTAGATGGAGATTTTCCCCGCCCGGACATGCTGTGCCATGCATTTGGAACTCAGGCATGAAACATCAACAATGACCACCAGCCTGTAGGAGAAAATGACGTGCACGTTGGGGTCATTTCTCTTTTCGTATTTTCAGAAACAAACTCCTCTTTGGGGTCCTGGGAACAAGGGGGACATTTATTTTGGAGGCTTAAACCCAGGTATCTGCGTATCTTGGAAATGTCACAACGCAAAACAATATTTTAATCATCCAAAAATAACGCGAATTCTCACCCACACAATGGGTATTTTGGAGTGTCCAACAATTGTTCAAAAGTGATCATTTGAGGGACTAGTTGAAGGATTTGCTACACTCTGGGGATCAGAGACCAGGCGTTTGACTAGATCCACTCCTTTTTGGGAAACAGAGGTCAGGCTGTATGGATGTCACCATTGTCATCTGCCACGAAGTCCCTCAACCTTGAATTACCACGGGCCTTCTCTTTGAGCCCAACCTCTATATCACCGCGTTGGCCTCATTGGTGAAGACATTTGGGGTAAAGGAGATTTCATATGCAGACAATACACAGCTGTTCTCTCCTTTGAGAATCAGTCCTCAGATGCTTTGGAGTCTTTTGTCTAAGGTCAGCCCTGGACTGGTTGCGGGCAGGCAATTTACAATGTATTTCTGATAGGACGAGATTCTGCTGTTTGGGGCCTATACATCTTTGAGGTAGGAGAACTGTTGGCCAGCTTCACTGGCCGCTCCCCGTCCCCGGACACATTTGCAGTTAAATTAGACTGCCAGCTCTCATTTCAACCAAAGACTGCTGCAGTGGTGGACTCATGCTTTGCCATATTTAGCATCTTATAGAAATTATTGTTCCTCCTTCGGCTACATTGTAGGAAAACGGTGGTCCAAGTCCTGATCACTTTAAGATTGGATTACACGAATGTGCTCTATTTGGGCTTACCAGTATCGCTCATTATCAGTATGCCGTTGGTACAGCTGTGTCGCTAAAAGTTCCCCGAACATATTTCTCAGCATCTCATTGACCTCCACTGGCTGCCAATTAACAAAAGGATTTTGTTTAAGACCTTGATGTTTCTACGACGGGTAATATATGACTGGTCTTCAATACCTCGCAGAAAGATGTATAGACTATCATCTTCTGACAGCCTTATGCTATTTGCACAGTTTAGCTGTTGTGATCCCTAAAATCAAATGAATCAGGAAAGGTGGAGCTTCCTTTTCCTATTTGGTGGCCAAGCTACATTTGAACTGGACATGAACTTTTCTTTTGCGTGATCGCAATTTTGCAAACATTTAGATTTTTGTGGGATGTGCAGTTTGCATAATTTTTTCCTTCCACTTTGGCTTTCCGAATATTTGATAGTAGGGCATTTGCTCGATCAGAAAATATTTTCTATGAGCTGTGTGTGTATTGTGACCACATGCACTATCCCAGCAATACTCACCAAGTGCCTTTACTAACTGTATGAAGAATACAATCAGCCGGTACCTCGAATGACTTATGTACGTACTCCTGACGTAACCAGTTTTCACTCAGGTGACGGTTTAAGCGTAATCCGTCTAACATTTGTCATTTTTGTGGAATTTACTACTAACATTTTTTATGGAGTTTCCCTTAGTCTTTATATGTGCCCACTCACGTGAGTTGCATCACTATATCTTCATGGCAGTACCTTCCATCTCACAGACTCCGTTATCCTCATTTCTTCCTATCCTTCTCCCCTTTAACCAGCTCTCTCTCTGTTTTCTTCCCCCTTGCTCAGTATATCTAGAAGGTAAGAGTTGTGGCAATGAATGAACGATTTGTAAAACACATGGTTCCTTTAACTGTATTAGTAAAATATCTGTTGCTGCTGTGGTGCACGCAGTAGGCCCTGTAAAAGGGCGGCCCCCTTAGTGCTGCATTAGGCACATCCCTGCGCCCTGTCGCTGGGACCCCCTCCAGTGGGAGTTCCTCCTTGTCTGGCACCTCTGCGGCGTCATTTCCAGTGGGCCGGGGACAAGTATATGTATACATACCCCCACCCACTGCCCATCCTCTCTGTCCCCCGCTGGACACGCAATAGGGGGCTTGCCATGCTACGCTCCGCCCCTAAAAAATCATGAGTATTGACTGGTGGTCCATGGTATGTAAGGGGGATAATCCACACATAAATAGTAGTACCAATTGAGTTGGCCACGGTGCATTTTGGCTCATCAGGTGGGCAGGGCAGCTTAGGTTAGTCACCGCTGCCTGCCATTGGTTCGCCCGTAAGTTAACTCACCACGTTGGCATACTCCTTGTATGAAGTAAACCTGCAGCAAACTGTTTTTCAACCAAATTCATGTGGACTGGTTCTTTTGTGCAGCATGACCAATTACTTCTAAGCGGAGTTGCCGATATTGGCACAATGCATCCCATCCTATAGGGCTCATCGCATGTGGGGCTCCATCACATCATGTGATCCCCACCCTTCTCAGCCACACCAAGCAGTGGGATCCCTCAACCTTTACAACAATTAAGTTTAGTAGCACCTTAAAAAATCTAAGTATTGCTAAAAGTGAGTTTTTTTACTAAGCCTACCGAGGTGCGATATCTCCCTCCCACAACTGCCCCTACAATCAGGGCTTTGTGGGATGCAGAAAGTGGCGGGCTCTAAAATGGGCGCGGCTTAAGAAGAGTATTGAGGAATCCTTTCCAAGAGGCGTGGCCCATGTAATTAATGGTGTATATTTAAATCATGTAAACTAAAATCCTGTGCTTTCCTTTTTTTTTTATATATTTTTATTAGGTATTTACCCCATATTTTCCTCCCTCCCCCCTGGCTGCATGACACTTTGCCCATAACAAAACACAATTATTGTTTTACATATACAAATTCAGTACTTATGTTGATAAGACTCAATACAAACAGTAAGAAGAAAAAACAAACAGGTATAAAAGAGAGAAAAAAAGGGAAAAAAAACCTCTAAGAATATCTGTTAAAACAGCAGAGGGACTTAACCATGCCCTCTTGCCCTCATTCTATCATTTCTTCCAGATTTCCATAGGTTCCCATATTTTTAAACCTAGCTTTCTCCCTCTTTTACCTTTCCTTGCATATATCTCCCTCTCCAAGTTGTATATAGAGAGTAGCCTTGCCAACCATTGATGAAAAGTGGGTGGAGTCACGCAAAGCCTAAACACCGCCATAGCTAAAAACAAAAATTTATCGGCTCCACAGTGCCCGTCCACTCTCAGGATCAGCCTTGCTGGTGTCAGATCTATGGTGATACCCATAGTGTTCTCCAAGAACCTTTCTATTTCTTTATGTAATGGTAGCAATGTCGGACAGGTTGCAAACATGTGCACCATCCCGGCTTCCAAACTGTTCCAGCGCGGGCATGTAATTCCAGAGGTGCCTCCCCATTGCACAATCTTTGCTGGCGTATACTAGAGCGAGAAGATGGTTTTATAGTGCTGCGCCTGCAAGGCTGTACAGCATAGCGTAGTTCTGCCTAGTTCCAATGATAACAGAAAGTGCTCCTGCCCTACCCCCAGTCTCTCTACCCATTTATCTCCTTGTTTCTTTAAATCATCCTCTCTACTTTCTATCAATTCAAAGTAGATTTTTTTAATCGTACAACCCCCCTGTTTCTCCACATACTCCATCACGACATTTTCACTGAATCCAGCTGGGCCCCCCTTTTTCGTAGCAAAAAAACTCCTCACTTGCAGATATTTATAAAAACTTCTTGTCTCTACCCCGTATTGTTGTTGTAATTCCACAAATTGATATATAACATGTTCCCTCATCAAGCCCTTAATACTCAGAATGCCCTTCCGACCCCACTCTCTGAATACTGAGTCTGCAAATATCTCTGGAGGTAACGTAATATTGTCTAATAATCGTGTGTATGCGTTGTATCTTCCCAATCCATACTTCTTTTTAAATGCAGCCCATATCTTATATGCCGCCATAAGGGTTTTAAATTTCGTTCTTTTATAGTAACTAATCTCAGTGTACTTTAAAAACAGATTTTTTATATTATCCACCCCCATCAAAACTGCATATACCAAGTTACCCACACCCACTTGCCCTGGTGCTCCACCGATTAACTCCACCATATATTGAAAAACTGCCGCCCAATGATACATTTTAAAGTCCGGAACTGCCCATCCAACTTTTTCTTTAGGGAGTGCCATATATCTCTGGGCTCGCCTTGTTTTCCCATGTGCCCATAGAAACCTGCTTACCATCTGTTCCAAAGAGACATACCATTTTTGATCAAATGTTAGTGGGAATGCCCGAAAGATATATAGCAATTTTGGCAACAGCATCATTTTTACTACATTTGCTCGCCCTACTAATGTTAAATGTAGGTTATGCCATCTGTCTAAATCCCTTTTTGCTTTTTTAATTATTGGTTCAATGTTTCTTTCCACCAAGGTATCTAGATTTGCTGTTATCTCTATCCCCAAATATATCCCTGAGTCTACCACTCATCTATCTGAGCACTGCACCTTTTTATTTATAATAATCTGTGTTTTGCCTTGTTTAAAGAGTAGCGGCTATTCTACCAAACAACGCAGCTTCTCCCTCTATTTCCCTTATTTTCTCCATAGGATTTGATGAGATAATCTTCAGACATTACTGGTACAATTCTCCTATTCCCTATTAACCTACGCAACAATGGGTCCAAATATACTGCGAAGAGCAGCGGGGAACATGGGCATCCCTGTCTGGTGCCCCGCTTTATTTCTAGCATGTTCGTGTATTCCCCATTAACCCTCACCCGTGCGGTTGGAGCTTGGTAAAGCACCTGAATGGCCCGTATAAAATTATTCCCTATGCCAGCCCAGCACAAAGATGACCACAGATAGTCCCAGGAGACTCGATCAAACGCTTTCTCTGCGTCTAGAAGCATAACCGACATCGGGTCCCCTGTGACTTCTGTGGCATCGAATAGTGTAATTACTCTCCGTATGTGTTCCGTGGTACCCCTCCCTGGAATAAAACCATGCTGAGCATGGGTCACTACGGTATCTATCAATCTTGAGAGTCTAGTGGCCAGGACCTTAGAGTAGACTTTGGCATCTGCATTTAACAGCGTAATTGAAAATCCTGTGCTTTCCATTGCATGCCATACACCGAGGATGTTGGTGTCCCTCTACCATCTTTCTGTTATTGCATCCAGACATATCACACAATAACTAACGTGCATTTAAAGTAGGCCATACCTATTGGTTTTGCCAGTGCCTATTAGCAGTGTCAGACAAATGAGACTGTGAATTGAATGTTACTGAGGTTAGTAGCCTTAAGAATGTCCCCTTCACACTGCTTTGTTCTGTAGCCTCCCTGAACCACAACCTTCCCCCCCACATCTGTCTGAAATCCTCCGTCTGCATATTTCACACCTCCTCTCTTTCCTCTTCTCAACCCTCCTTCCCTCTGCCCTGCATGCTCTTCCCTGCACCGCCACTTCCCCATCCCCTGTACGGTGCAGAGTAGAAATATCGCCGCAAAAATATCGTGGGACAGAAATATCGCCGCAAAAATATTGTGGGGAAGAAATATCGAAAACAAAAATATAGTTGACAAGAATATCGACTGACAGGTAAGTAATATCGATTACATACATATCTTTTTAATAAATATCATTTAGAAAAATATAGTTTACAAAAATATTGATGTATTAATTATTTTATGTATTTTAGTGTTTTTAGTGAGAATTGTTTGTCATTTTAGAGTTTTACTAGTTACTAATTTATTGTAAGTTTAATTCTACATTTTTAGCCCCGTAGCGGGTTGTGGGTTTATAGGGGAATAGGGTGGGAAGTAATTTAATTTTATAAAATTCATTGAATAATTAATGTGTTAATTGATTAATTACTAATAGTTTAATAATTAGTTGTTAATTAATTTCAATTAGTCAATTAATAAATAACTAGGTTAATTGTTCAATTAATTGTGTGTTGTGGTGTTTATATGTATAAATTGTGTGAAAGGTGGTAAGTAATAAAAAATTGATTGATTAATTATTACATTCTTATAAATTAATTGCCATCAATTAATTAGTAATTATTAAATGTGTAAATAATGTTTATATGTGTAAATGGTGTAAAAGGTGATATGTAATTAATTTGTTATTGATTGATTAATAAATGATAATAAATTAATTTTCTTTAATTAATTTGTAATTATTAAATGTAATTGTAGGTGTGTGTTGTGGATGTTATAGTGTTAAATAATGTGCATTTTTTATATTATCTCTGTCAATAATATATTTATATGTATATATAAAATTATGTTAATATTGGAAATTAAATGCAATAAAATGTTTGATGGTTTTGTTTTTTTATTGTTTTGGGATCCAGTGCTTTCCCTACTGTTGCACTCACTGGAGTGGGAATAGTTATTTTTACCCATTCGCTATCCACCCCTTTTCCTACTGTTGCACTGATTGGAGTGGGAATAGTAATGTTTACCCCTCTACTATCCAGCTCTTTCCCTACTATTGAACTCACTGGAGTGGGAATAGTAATTTTTACTCAAACGCTATCCAAAGCTTTCCCTACTGTTGCACTCACTGGAGTGGGAATAGTATTTTTTACCCCTATACTATCCAGCACTTTACCTACTGTTGCACTCACTGGAGTGGGAATAGTAAATTTTACCCCTATGCTATCCAGCACTTTTCCCTACTGTTGCACTCATTGGAATGAGAATAATATTTTTTACCCCTTCATTGGAGGGTAAATAGTCATTTTTACCCCCACGCTATTGAGCACTTTCCCTGCTGTTGCACTCACTGGAGTGGGAATAGTAATTTTTACCCCTCCGCTATCCAGCACTTTCCCTACTGATGCACTCACTGGAGTGGGAATAGTAATTTTTACCCCTCCACTATCCAATGTTTTAACTACTAATGTTTTTATTTTGTTATTAAATGCATGCATTATTTTCTTTTAATAGTTTAAGGTGTTAATTAAATATAAAACATGTTATTTAAAATTATTTATATAAGTTTTTTTTATTTTTATATAATAAAAAAGTTTGTAAATTAAATACAGATAATAGTTAATAAAATGTATTTAAGTAAATATATTTATATGTACACATTTTTTGTGTTTATATTTATTAAATTAAGTTTACTTGTTATAATGAAATAAAATATATTTAAAAAAAATTGTTAATAATATTAATATTATTCATTTAATTTATTTTAAGGTATGTTATTTTTTAAAGTCGATATTTTTTACATCTATATTTTTTTACATCAATATTTTTGAGTCGATATTACTGTACTTACCTGCTTAAGTATAGGGATTCGATATTTTTGTATTTTATATTTTTACATCGATATTTTTTTCATCTATATTTATGTAATCAATATTTAAACATGGAACACCCCTGCACCTGTAAGAACAGTATTCTCATGTACTTTCGCACTGTAAGCACTGTAACAGCTGTGTACCTCTTTCACATGCTTTTGCCTAGAATCACAACATCAGTTGCAATTTATGACCATTGCTTTGTGGAATGTGCAGATGCCAAGGACTGGGTGGTCACGTGTTCTGAACACATTTCTGCCCCACTGACAGGCACTGTGAGAAACTCACAGTGTTTTGTATCTCTTTAGCTGGAAGTGCAGTTATGAATGAGAAAAGTTCCTCTGGTTTTGAGAAATTCAGGCCAACTAAGTAACAATTCACAGAAAACTGTAACAGTTTATTGAAAAATTTAACCTTTGGGGACTTGAAATAAAATCTTGATGGAAGATCATGCATGAAAAAAAACTACAGAAAAACAACATCCTGGAAAAAGCAGACATGTCTTTGAAAAGCAAATTAAGTTATTCGTGGACTGTAGCAGTCACCCTGCGGACAGGAATTGTCATAACAGCTTGCACAGATTTTGCTCTGAAATCGATCAATCGATAATGCCCAGTAGGGACCCGTTTTAATGTCAGCTTTCACCTACTTCCGGGTCCCGGAACGGAGGGACCCGTCTCACTTAAATCCATGCCTACAGTACACCTCTCATATTTACAGGAGAGTATGGATGATTTTACTGCTTCTTTAGCAGAGTATAGCGATACTCTCTGTTATGTGCATTTGTAAAGCTGCTACTACCAGTTGCAAATTGATTCTTGGCTTTTTTGGCTTTCTTCTCAGTTCTGGGGTGCTCCTTGACTGGAGCCAAAGGAGACATTGACTTTGGTTGTATTTGTATGTTCTTAGCAGTGAATAATATTATATTGTGGCTGAGGTGGGTAGAATAGATTGTTGTGCAGTGATGGATATGGTACGTTGATCCGCTAGATCTCGCAGTGGATTAGTGTGGCAAAGTTCTGAAAATACTTAAGCACCCAGGTACCATCCCCTCCAACCAAGTAACCCTCAGGCAACCTAGGAGAGCTGGCAAACTAGCTGTCTCCTCTCAAGCCTCCCTTTCATCAGCAAAGCAATGGAGACCAAAGTCACTCAGGAACTCCAACAATTTAGTAACCCAAGTATTATTTTTCAAGGGAGACAAGGAGCGCCCTGACCTGGCAAATTTATTCGGAGGGCAGATATGCATCAGGTGGGTGTCATTACCTATTGAAGAAAGTACAGAACCGCTTCTCTGCATTATTGATTGTGATGCACCAGAAATGTGCAACCTTCTCAATGTATCGACGGCTTGCAACAATGTGGACAACAAAATAACCCTACAATGTCTGGAAAATTGGGCTGTGATAACCGGAGTGGATCCCCAGTGGCGCCATTCACTCTCCTCTCCAACCAAAGTCAAGGGATCCGCACGGGATTGTGCACAGCTTATGCAAAATCACCAATAATGGTGTCATTCAAGGATCAAAACTGTAATTGCCACTCTTCAACATCTGAATGAGGTGTCCTACAAAGATCATCTCCTTACCACTTTCAGATTCTTATGAATTCAGATGATGTTCTGCTTTTACTCCACCAGGTAACCACCCAATGGAATAAAACAAAATTAAAACATGTTGGAAACATGTCTATCACTGGACACAGAAAGCCTGCGGTTCAAGAGACTTGACGATCTTGGATCTGCCTAAAAGCCCTGCACAAGCAGCAACCGAAAACTATACAGCATACTGTATGTATAGCATACATTTTAACAGTTGCTAAAACCACCAATCCTCATAAAAGGCGGAGAGGGACATTTTATGATTTTTGGAAAGTCAAATAAGGCAGTCAAATAAGGCAGCTGCTCCCTGTGTGGCCTCCTACTCTACCACCGGTGACCGAGTCGTTGCCGGTCTGTGCCGCTCGCACAGTGGGGCGCTGCCCCACCTCAGCGTCAGTGACTGCTCCACCATTTTCCACTGCTGCTGTCCTGCTCTCCTGACCACTGCTGTTCCCTTACAAAGACACTGGCCAGTGGAAGGAAAAGAGAGGGAGGTGGAACAGAGGCTGTGCATGGCCCATCAGGGAAGATAGGAGTGGTCTTTACACAAGAAGCGTGACTGTGGCATTTTAGACATGGGCAGAGATTGCCACTTCCAAAGGAGATGATGCTCTGAAAGCAGAAAGCAGAATTCGTTTGCAAAACCAAGAGCCCGTTAACAAAGAGTACTTCTCATAAGTTGCACACTTAAGCTAGCCTTTGAACAGTACACTAACCATTCCCAGCATTAGATCTCAGCTGAAAGAAGGAATAGGAAGAAGAAATGGAGGAAAGGAGAACAAGGAAGAAAACAGCACTATTGGTGATTCAGAAGTAGAGACATAGTTGAATCCAGCACTGAGGAATATAGTCGGATTATTGAGGCACTGCTCATTTTTTTCTTAGTCATTCGCAGAATTTACATCAACTCTTTTAGCCTGGCAGGCTGTTCTTTTGTGATCCACAAAGTTTCTTTCAGCTTGTGGATCTAAGCCAGTGTAGGCCGGCCCGCAGCACCGGAACCCTGATTTTGCCTGATTGAAAGGAGGATGGCCACATTTGGGCATGTTGAGGATCAGTCGATCTGCTTCCTTTTGTATAAATTGTAGTTTGTGAATCACAAATG
The DNA here is from genome assembly GCF_964261635.1 of Lissotriton helveticus. Taxonomy (NCBI): domain Eukaryota; kingdom Metazoa; phylum Chordata; class Amphibia; order Caudata; family Salamandridae; genus Lissotriton; species Lissotriton helveticus. The sequence goes on from NC_136073.1 coordinate 169,735,636, forward strand.
CAGGAAAACATGTAAAACGAATTATAGTGGTCCAGTCTACTTAATATTAAGGACTGGATTAGGGCCTTATGGGAGTAGAAGGGAAGAAGTGGGGTGATCTTACAGTTTACTATCAGCACATAATAACATGTAAACACGTAGACGTGTAGACGTAAGCTTTGAGGATCAAAAGATAGGTTGGAATAAAAAATGATTCCCAGAATGAAAGCTAATTCTGCTGGTTTTGGTGGGGTCATCAATTGGTAGACCGTATGTCCAACTTTCCAAAAGTGAAAATCTCTGTTTTCGTTGTGTTCAAGCAGAGAGAATTTTGCTTCATCCTGATGGCTATGGTGACCAGACTGGATTGCACAAGCGTCGGTGCCTCAGAGAGGGAACCTATGATCCTAAGGATAATTTCTGTATTATCCGATTATACAGAAACTGACAGACCAAATAAAGCAATCAGATGGGTATGGGGGCTACATAAAGATTAAACAAGGTAGGGCTAAGAGACTATCCCCGAGGAATGCAGCAACAAACAAATTAGTAGGTAGATCAAGAATTGTGTAAATAAACAGCTTGCATGTGTCCATATAGGGAAGACATAAACAATTTCGACAGAGTGACACCTATACCCATCTCTTTCATCCTGGTGACCACGATTTTATAGGAGACAATGTCAAAAGTGGCAGAAAGGTCAAGCAGGATGAGAATGTCACTGCCATCCTCATCCAGAGTGAGCCTAATGTCGTATATAGCCACTGCGAACACTGTCTGTGTACTCAACCCTGAACAGAAACCAGATTGTTGCAGTTTCAGGGGACTTTGGGTTTCCAGAAAGGAATTAAGTTGCTGGTTCGCGCATCCCTCTGTACGCTTACCCAAAATGGCAGGAAGGATATAGATCTGAAATTTGAAGTTAGGAGACGGGCCGGTGATGCCTTCTTGATAATGGGGATGATCACTGTCTGCTTCCAAGGGTCAGAACATTGACTGGACAGTAGAAAGTGTGAACAAATTGAGTGAATGTTGTTTATCAAGAATGATGAAACTGTTTCGATGATCTTAACAGGAATGACATTAAGGGGAGAACCAGAGATATTGCATTGAGGTGGTGTAGTATATCGTTTTTCTGGCAAAATCTGTCCAAATGGAAGGTGGCAAGAAGTTGTTTACTTCAAGAAAAGGAGTGGGAGTAGTGTAGGGTCAACTCGTTTGACTATTTTATTGTAAAAGAAATCTGACAGCATGTGGCAAAAAATGAGAAGAATGAAGATGAGGTGCATTCAAGGACTTCATGTGTGCGACTCTCAACCATGAAAAGGCGCTGGGTTAAGACACTGCTCTGCTCTGACTGATCCTCACATTGAGACCCTCTAGGCTCTCCTGAGTTGATGCCGTCACTGGTCAATGTTCCAAATGGCCGCTCCCATGTCTTACAGGAGGTCTTGGAGCAATGACTCAACACTGAGTCAAACTTGTAACCCGTGGGTCCTCTGACTCACCATGCATGAAGTTAAAAGCTCTTTAACTGTGGAGCTCTTGTGCTTGGTCTCCTTGGCTGGCAAGGTATGGTGCACTGAAAGCCTTCTCTTTTTTGGGAAACCCTAGATCACAATCAGCACTCACTGTTTCATCAAGCTTACCACAGGGCAAATTCTTTTTTTAATCAGGAACTTTCAGACAGTTGTAGTCAATTAAGATAGCCTTCCAGAGGCCACATGTTCACCTGCCCCTGCCCAACAGTGCCCTCTTCTCCGTCGCCCACACTGGTGCCACAATGATCCGCAACGACAGGCATAGTTGTCTTTGTTGCTGCAGTTCTAAGGGCCCTGCTGGCAGGATTAGCAGATCTCCTCCACACGCTTGACTTCAGCACTCAACAATCTCAGGCACCCTCTGGCTGCTCCAGGACACATTGCAGCTCTCCTTATCCTCCACGCACACGAGGCTGTGGTGCCATCTCACTGTAGTTGTCTGGCATAGGACGCTGGGAGGGGGTGCTTTTCTAATTTCAGAGACTCATATAGATGGACAGAGTTATATGGACCAGATAATCTAGAACCACAGTAGCTCTGCAACCTCTAATTGGTAAAAGTGCAGTACCCATTCACCTAATCCACTGTCCTTGGACCTCATGTTCTAGTTGTGCTGGAGCACAGCTCAGCCTAGTGATTGAGCTCTGGAGACCTTATAACTGATGGTTCCAGGCAGCGCGCGAGCACATACAGGCCTACACCAAAATCAGTTGGCTACAACCATGAATCCAATGTTGTTGAGGGGATAGCCACGAATGCACAGAATCTATGCATGAAGTTTTAAACAGAGGGTGCTGTCCTGAAGAAACCCAACGCTTTATTCCAATTGGGTCGAAACGTCGACATACCAGCGGGGTTGTCTCTTACACTAATGTCAAACCCTTGTTCTGTGTGGACATTGAACAGAATGGTGTATTACCTTGCAACGCCCCACATTATGGGTGTACATATATATGTAAGTATGTAAATACTGTCACGCACTGAGCACTTGTTTGCACCTTGTGTCACGTTCACTAAGTATTGACATGTATTGTATTATTATTTTTGAATAATACAATGTTGATGATTAAATTATGGGCCCTGTGTTTGATTAACTGATTTACTGCCACGCCCCACTGTTATTGGATGTCCTGGGTGGGTAGATCCTTGGATGAACCTAACCCATGGGACCATTGTGTTATATGTAGCTGTGCCTGAGCAGCACTGGAAGCTTCTGTCCAGGAGCCTCCAAGCCCCGCTCCTTAGATCTCCTGTTTAAACAACGAAGGTGATAAGCAGCATTTTAGCTCTTTATATTGAGCCATTTTTCCCTGAAAATCAGTCCTTATCTGATAAGCTGACATTTATGGCCGTATTTTTATTTATTACACTGCTAGAGGGCCTTCGAAGAAAGATGGACTCTATCTGCATGGCATAGCACGTTTTAAGCAACAGCCGCTATGGAAAGTGACTTACATATATTTTTCAACTAAATATAAGCGGTATATTGGAGTATTTATATTCACAATAGAGATTTCACTTGTATTGTATGTATCTACAACTACTGCATGTTTTCATGAGACGGAGCAATACAACAAATATTTTGAAAGAGATCTGCATAAAAGAGGCTTTTTTTTAAAAAGAACTGTGATTAAACTTACATTATTATCACTTCGGAGTTCGATAATTAAAAAAAAGAACTTGCCTCTTGGCTTAGTTCTTCCAGGTAGCACACCAGCAATATCTTGCCCAAGTCCAGGGTGCTTTGGGTGGTGGGAGTGGCATTCGGTCTTGACCACTGACCTGTACTCCAGATCACAGAGCTCATTGGGCCCGGACTTTAGGAATGCCAATGGCCTCTGTGCAGGTGGGACTTTTGCCCATGACCTGCATCCAGTGGCCCCCAACCTGCAGAACTTAGCCTTATAACTCAGTGGCCTCTAGCCATGGCCTTGAATGATGCCCCACGGCCTGTACCCCTTCCCATTTAGGCTATCGGGCATGGCTTCTGGCTGTGTCTCTAAAACCTTGCCATCAATTCTGTTCTCTCTTCTGCAGTTTCTTTCCTTTCCCCTACTTTGCTTTTGCTTCCTGTGGATCACTATAAAGAGGGCAATTCGAATGATGTCACAGTAGGTTTCACAACCCAATTAGATGCCATCAAACCAAGAGTCATTCTCGAATGCTTATTGTTGCTGTTGAAAGATTGGGTGAGATGACAAGCCCTTTACTTTTCATTGGATGGGCACTTTAACATGCTTGTTAAAAATGTCCTACCCCTTTTCTTTGGCTCTCACTCTGTTCGGTATGAATACATGGCATTGAGCTGCTTTCAAAGGAGGCATTCGTCTCATCACAACCTTCAAAGTGAGCTACAGCAACCCTCCATTTCTGCATCTTCAGGAGGACCTTCCTGTTCTTCATTCTTGTCTCCCTCAGCTGTAGGAGCCCTAATGTGATAAAAACACACAGACCATTTCAAAGGGTTCAAAGTCGTCCATCTTTGCTCTGGGGCTCCTGTGCTGTCATTGGAGCTCTCAGTACTATGAGGCTTTTCTTCTGGCTTGAGCAGCCTGTAATTGACACTCTCAGGGACATTCCAATGGGTACCACATTTCTTCTGGATACAGCCTGTGCAGGATCAGTGGAACAGTTGCCTTCCTCGGATACAGCCAGAGTGCAGTTGGGAGAACTAGAGCTGATATTCTGGGAGTGTGATCCCTTCCTTCCTGGGTCCGTACAGGTGATGGGTCATGAGATGCCAGACCCTTCATCTCATCAGGTTTTTACCAGTGAAGTTATAAGTACCATTTCAAGCTGCCACAAATCTAGAAGGCTGCTCTCTGATGATGAATGACCATGACAAAGAAAATAGTGTTAGGGTGTCAGGTGTTGCTTGTGCAGGTATTGATGGCGATCACTTTCTACTTCTGGGTACTTAAACTAATTTGAAGTGCAGCAAGCAGAATGCACTTTGGAGAAGTGGTGCTTATAGGCCAGTAGTGTGGTCCCCCCACCCCTTAATAGTCCTTTACCCTTGCTGTAGGACTTCTATTTTCTCAGTAGCTTCCCACATACTGATTGCCTCCAACTCCTTTCTAACAACTACTTCAGTTGATAGCCATACTCCACCTCATCATCCTTCTGTCCCAAGCAGTTCTTGGCTTTCTCGTGCATCCCTTTCTAGTGTCTGAGAAAGAGCAAGACCTTTTAAGGGCCCTCTTCATTCTTGAGTCTTTTGTAATATTATTCACCTTTTGTGTGCTCCCCCAACCGCATACTGCATGGGGTAAAGGGTCAGCCTAGTTCATCCATTGACTAACTTCAGTGTGCCTGACAGTTTACTTGTCCACATCCGTCTAAAAAATGGTCCCCTTTAATTCCAAGGCTAGTGGGCCACTGTGCTTTTCTTTAGAATCATTATTTATTTACTTGTACTTTCCTAAGGTCCCTGCAGCGCTTCACACTGTTACCAGGCTCCTATATGCTGGGTTCTCTATATCTCTTCTTCCACCATTATTGCTCTGGGCTGCCATCTTTGAATGGTTTTCCCATTTTTTGTGTTATTATATTTTTATTTTAAAAGTATTCAGAAAACGTTCAAAAGTGTTTGCCCATGATTGCACTTGCATGCATACTTGCAAATGGACAGCAATCTTTAAATCTTTGTTAGAATTTACTTAAAAAATGTTTTAAGATGGCCACCCATGCATGTGCACAAGTGCGTTTGCAGCCATTTTAGAGGAAAGCAGCATTGGCAAAGTCAATAGCTCTTCCGCCAAAGACAGACCCATTGGGGATGCTAATTCTTGTTTGACCATGTTAACATTTTCCAGGAAAACTGAGGACTCCATAGCGTAAGTATCCTAGCTCAGGGAGGTATTCGCCCCTTCTCTGGGCCTGCTATGCCTTGGTGTTAATACACTTCCATTCTTATCTATGACTATGTTCTGCTAGTATTCTGTAGAAAAGATATATTCCATGATGAAGTTAATTCAGTGAGTGTTGTGGTTATATACATTTAATATGCACCAGACACATACACTTATGACACTTTCGGCCAGTCCCTCCACCCTTCTCCTTCTTTCAGTGTTTCACGTATATTTTAAATACAGTGAAGTGTTGTTTTAGGGTTCGATATAAGTTAACAGATATGGAGAATGTAGTGCTTAATTTGAGCTGGTAGTTTTCGGTGCTTGGCACCGGCACTTAATCGTCAACACCGGCAATTATGACAGTCTCAGTCTACCACTTGGTGGTGCTGTTTGTCTAATGTAGGGATGAGCACTATCAAAGTTGTTTATTTTTTCAATATACATGAAAAAAGACTCATACATGTCTTTCCTAAGCCACTCTCATAGCTTTAGGGGCCTGTACTAGTCCTAATTGTCACTCTTGTAGGAGTGTGATGATTTGGAGTTGGGTTGGTACTGTCTTTGGCAGCGCCTGCAGGGGCAATAGGTAGTGGAATTTGCAGTGGCCTCCTGACAAGGGCCCTGGCACTTATTATTATTATTATTATTATTATTTTACAAATTAAACACTGGTAGAATGTAATAAGTGTCTAAAGTATGGTAAATTCATACTTTTGAACATATACATAGGCAGAATATTTGTTGATTCATTCACTATTAAATAGGATGGCCTCAAAAGGAAATTGAAAAGGTAAATTAGTTGTAATAAAGACGCCCAGTTAAAGTATTAAATACAGTAATTGACCCGCAGGTGACATGCCTGCTGCTGCTGCTCTGAAACACACACCTGGAGGTTTGTGAATGACCCCAAAGCTGAGATTTTCTTGAATGGCATCCGCTTCACAATAGAAGCCGTGAATGCAGACTGAGCCTCTTCCCCAATTTAAGAAAGTCCTAAGTATATGTACATCTTTATCAGAGAGTATTAAATATGGGTGTTCTATAGTGCTATTTAAAAAAAAATAACTTTGACCAAGTTCTTAGGAAAGATTTTCAACTTCGTGGTGTTTGAAAAGTGCTTAAGTTTGTCACATATGGGTGAGATTGTGGGTTTTACGTTCGTTTATGTCACATCTATCCTTATTTAACACTGGAGAAACTAAACCCCGATTCCTGATAGTGCGCTTACAGAAAGAGGGCGAACATTCCCATCGTCACCTGATTTGATATTGAAACTCGAGTGCGAGATGCTCTCAATCCGACTTCACCCATGTATATAACCTGCTACACATTTTAGGTGATCACATAGTGGGAAAGCGTGCCAGTCGGGCGAGTCCCCTATTCAGAGACGTGCAAAGCAGAATGGGGTGCAAAGTGCACTCCTGGTCACTACAAACTCTGCAATGTTTACCAGGTCCACTCTTAGCGCCCAGTTCGTAGGTAGACCATGTAGGATTCTCAGCGCTGTTTTAGGGTTAGTCATAGAAACCCTTTGCAGAAGGTAAGCATGCAGAGACACGTTCTGCATCACTAACTGGTGGGAACACCCCCCTCCCCCCAACCACCACCCAACAATATGAAGTGAAATGGACGATTATCAGTGAGGGACAGCACCTGTGTTAACAAAGCAATATTCACACCTGGTGCGGCCACAACACCTTAAGCAAGTCTGAAATAATGAATTGAAGGCAATTGTCCTGTACAGTGGGAAGTCATGATATTTGTGAATTGTTTCTGCCTTATAATCGTTTTTTAAAAGTATTCAGCAATATTTGTACTTTACTGGGGCACACAGCCATATCAGTCCGGTTCTTGTACTTCTATTTTTTTAAAGTAAATAAAAAATAACTTAAAAAAGGAAGGCATCTTTGCCACACCCATACGACATATCATGTATCCAGCATTGGCAGTTTAAATGTGAAGTGCTTCTTAATTTGTTTGGATTTTTTTTTAAATCATTTAGCTGTATAGCGTGCAAGAAGAATGGGATTTTTTCTAGCCGCTACCACGAGGGACGACAAGAAGAGATGCCGAAGCTGACAGAGGCAAAGGGAGACTAATTTAAGATTTAGCAAACCAGAAAACTCTTTGTTGCTTTGGAGAGGCACCGAGAGAGGCACGTGACCGTACTTCTCACGCGAGAGTGCTCTAGAGCAGAGCATAAGCCCCTGAAGAGAGTGTTGTCAGCCGCCCTGTGCTCTAGATTGACAGGTCGGCTGCATCAGAAGCTGTTTACCTTGCCAGCGCATACTTTGTTCAAGGTACAGCGCATACCTCGACCTGCGCCGATAAGGTGGAGCGCGACCGCGCAGGCTCTTGTGACAGGAGCACGGAGCTCTGAACACTATAGCGAAGCAGGATGGGGTATTTACCACAGCTGGTAAACACAGGCACTCCAGGATGTGGTATTTACAAGACCTGGTAAACACCAGTATCCAGGAAAAGGTATTTACCACACCTGGTAAACACCAGTACTTCAGGATGTGGTATTTACAAGACCTGATAAACACCAGTACTTCCGGATGTGGTATTTACAAGACCTGGTCAATGCCATTACTCTAGAAAGTCGTGTTTACCACACCTGGTAAACACCAGTACTCCAGGATGTGGTATTTACAAGACCTGGCAAACACCAGTATCCAGGAAAAAGTATTTACCACACCTGGTAAACACCAGTACTTCAGGATGTGTTATTTACAAGACCTGATAAACACCAGTACTTCCGGATGTGGTATTTACAAGACCTGGTAACTCTAGAAAGTCGTGTTTACCACACCTGGTAAACACCAGTACTCCAGGATGTGGTATTTACAAGACCTGGTAAATGCCAGTACTCCAGGAAGACGTATTTACCACACCTGGTAAACACCAGTACTCCAGGATGTGGTATTTACAAGACCTGGTAAATGCCATTGCTCTAGAAAGTCGTGTTTACCACACCTGCTAAACACCAGTACTCCAGGATGTGGTATTTACAAGACCCAGTAAACACCAGTACTCCAGCAACACATATTTACTACACCTGGTAAAAACCAGTGCTCTAGGGTGTGGTATTTACAAGACCTGGTCAATGCCATTACTCTAGAAAGTCGTGTTTACCACACCTGGTAAACACCAGTACTCCAGGATGTGGTATTTACAAGACCTGGTAAATGCCATTGCTCTAGAAAGTCGTTTTTACCACACCTGCTAAACACCAGTACTCCAGGATGTGGTATTTACAAGACGCAGTAAACACCAGTACTCCAGCAACACATATTTACTACACCTGGTAAAAACCAGTCCTCTAGGGTGTGGTATTTACAAGACCTGGTAAACACCAGTACTCCAGGATGTGGTATTTATAAGACCTAGTAAACACAAGTGCTCCAGGAAGTCGTATTTACTACAGCTGGTGAACACCAGTGCTCCAGTAAGTGGCATTTACCAGACCTGGGAAAAAACAGTACTCTAGTATGTGGCATTAACGACAGATGGTAAACACCAATACTCCAGGAAGAGGTATTTACCACACCTGGTAAACACCAGTATTCCAGGTAGACATATTTACCCCACCTAGTAAACAGCAGTACTCCGGGATGTGGCATTTGCCACACCTCGTAAAAAAACAGTACTCCGGATGTGATATTTACCAGACCTGGTAAAAACCTCCTATTCTGAGTTTTCAATTTAAAAGTGAGGCAGAAGGTGCACAATCAGTATTGCACAAATAGAATTCCAAGATAATCTCGTGTTAGCTCTTTCATTTATAAAGTCGACTGTCCTTGGCTTCAATTTTAAAGTCTGTGAGGTACGATTATTTGAGATCACGTCTTTAATCAATTAGGCCTGTAATCCTTCCATCCGGCGTTTTCTCGCGTCGCCGTGCGCACCCTAATGATTGCTGAAGCCAAGGACGATCGACTTTGTAAACAGAAGTTAGGACTATTTGAAGCCATACTTCTTTAGTTTGATGATTCCGTACTGGATAGGGTTAAACCGACGAGAGTGGCAGACTGTGCTTTTAGAACTCTGCACAAAGTACTGTTGCAGTAACACCATCAGAAGTTTGGATGATAAAGTTTACCCAAGGTTTAGGACCAAATCTTGGGTACCATAGAAGGCCGGGCGAGTAACATGTTGTGGTCTTGAAAAAGATGGTTTAAATGAACTGCCTACCATCGAAACGCAACGACGCTGTGTTTTCATAATCTGTGTAGTAGCTGGAACCACAGATAGAAAACAAGATGCAGTCTATCGAGTTCCAGCTAAACATCTCTTCTAACACGGATATGTATTGTCTATGGCAAAGTGTACTGTCTTGTTTTGTACTCTCTATTGTACCCTTTTTTGGTGGTGTTGTATGTCTTGGGGGTCCTTTCATCTGGGTATAGAATGCCAATTTGGAATATTGTTTTTAGAATTATATACAAAATATGTTGTATTAATGCTTTTAATTCATGCTTTAATATGAAATGTTTTTAATATCCTAAAATACCTCAGAAACATATATTTTTTACACTTTTGTTTTTTACGTTTTTGGTCAAAGACCAGACTCCTTCCTGTATAAGTGTGAGTGTGAGAGTATCAGGATTGCCAGAGTGAGAAGGCAAGAAGTAGCACAACACCAAAGGAAATCTTCACTTTTTCTGAAACTTGAACCCTACTTCTTTGGTTAAAGAGGTCCCACTCTCTAATTTCTAGAAGATCAAGGAGAGCCAGAACTGCTCCATCAGTCCTTGGTCGATTGTGTGGATTTATTTTGCAAAGCGCTGAATGGTTGGGTGTAGAAATGAAATGAAAAGGAGACTTATAAAGCGCGAACATTAACCCGAAGGTGTCAAGGTGCTAGCTCAGAGGTCTTCAAACGTTTTGATGCCGAGACCCCCTTGTAAAACCTTTTTAGGCGTAAGGACCCCCTTCCGACAAAAGTTTCTAGAAACTGGTACTCCTCATCATCAACTTTTGACAACCATAAATGCACCTCATTACATCCCTCCATCATTCATCCACCCACACTTTCACTTATCCATACATCCACCCTTTCATCCTTCCATCCATACATCCATCCTTCATCCATCCACCCTTTCATCCTTCCATCCATACATCCATCCTTTACCCATCCACCCTTCCATCCATCCACCCATCATTCATCCACCCACCTTTTCACACATCCATCCATCATTCATCCATGCAACCTTTTATCTATTCATACATCCATCCACCCTTTCATCCTCCCATCCTCCCATCCATATATCCATCCTTCATCCATCCACCCTTTCATCCTCCCATCCATACATCCATCCTTCATCCATCCACCCTTTCATCCTCCCATCCATACATCCATCCTTCATTCATCCACCCTTTCATCCATACATCCATCCACCCACCCTTTCATCCATCCATCCACCCATCATTCTTCCCCCCACCTTTTCACACATCCATCCATGCATCATTCATCCATGCAACCTTTTATCCATCCACCCTTTCATCCATACATCCTTCATCCGTCCACCCTTTCATCCTCCCATCCATACATCTATCCTTCACCAATCTATCCTTCATCCATCCACCCTTTCATCCTTCCATCCATACATCCATCCTTCATCCATCCACCCTTTCATCCTTCCATCCATACATCCATCCTTTATCCATCCATCCACCCACCTTTTCACACATCCATCCATCATTCATCCATGCAACCTTTTATCCATTCATACATCCATTAACCCTTTCATCCTCCCATCCATACATCCATCCTTCATCCATCCACCCTTTCATCCTCCCATCCATACATCCATCCTTCATCCATCCACCCTTTCATTCATATATCTATCCACCCACCCTTTCATCCATCCATCCATCCACCCATCAACCCATCATTCATCCCCCCACCTTTTCACACATCCATCCATGCATCATTCATCAATGCAACCTTTTAGCCATCCATACATCCATCCACCCTTTCATCCATACATCCTTCATCCGTCCACCCTTTCATCCTTCCATCCATACATCCATCATTCATCCATCCACCCTTTCATCCATCCATTCACCCATCATTCATCCACCCATCTTTTTAGACATCCATCATTCATCCATCCACCCTTTCATCCATCCATCCTTCATCCGTCCACCCTTTCATCCTTCCATCCATACATCTATCCTTCACCAATCTATCCTTCATCACATCCACCCTTTCATCCTTCCATCCATACATCCATCATTCATCCATCCACCCTTTCATTCATCCATCCACTCATCATTCATCCACCCACCTTTTCACACATCCATCCATCCATCCTTCAGCCGTACATCCATCCATCCACCCATCATTCATCCACCCACCTTTTCTGTGCCTCTCTCATGGGGGGGGGGGGGAGAATCAGTATCTCTCTGCGTCGTCTTCCTTCTTCTTTCCCACTCATGGGAGGGCATCTCTGTGCCTCCCTGCTGGGGGCGGGGGACGTGTCACAGGACTCACAGCTCCAGGCGCGCAACATCCATTGAACACAAAGGGCTACACTACAGCCTGCTCCCCCAGCCCCCCCCCCCCAGCTCCCCACATACCCCCTCCCCGCCCCCCCCCCAGCTCGTGTATGTGAGCCCGGCTAAAACAGCTTCAGGGACACACACACAGTCACACCCAAGTACTTGACAGGTCTTAAAAAGACCTTTTACTTGTTAATGAGGCATTGATGTTTTTCACACCTCAGTGTGAATTAGGCCTCAGCCGTGAGCACCCTCGATCACCCCAATGCCAGGAACTGTACTCTGCAGAATCTGCGACCCCCTTCCCAGGACTCCACGACCCCCCTGGGGGTCGCGCCCCACAGATTGAAGACCAATGTGCTAGCTCATCAAACAGAAATTAACTGGACAATTCGGGGGCACGTCAGAGGTTAAACAGCCCGGTCTTCAAGGCCTTCCTGAAGGCCAGCAGATGCGTTTCTTGTTTTAACCTTAGAGGAAGAGAGTTCCAGAGTCTGGTCGTACCAACCAAAAAACTTCTTCCACCCCAGGAAATTTTTTTAAACCTGGCAATTATCAGGTTATGGGAATGGGAAGAGATTGTGAACAGGTATGTAAGGCTGTAGATTATGCTTAAAAAAGCCCGGCCCTGTATCATGCGTGGCCTTAAAAGCGATACAAAGAGCCTTAAACTCAACCTGACTCCTCACAGGCAGCCAGTGTAGTTCCCTAAACACTGGTGAGACAGATTGTGTCTTGGAATATTCAGCAAAAGATGTGCAGCAGCATTTTGCACAATCTGTAGTTTGGACAGGCACTTCTTCCAAAGGTTGATAAATAAGCCATTACAGTAGTTGGGTCTAGATAACACCAGAGCCCAAACCACTAGCTTCCGCAACTCAACCGGAATAAATGGAAGAATCCTTTTCAGTAATTTTAGTGTGAAAAAAGAGAGTGGTGTGACCTGATTGACATGGCTTTCAAAAGAAAGCATAGAGTCAAACATGACTCCCAAGTTTCTCACCTTATTTGTAGGTGTTGGTAATGGGCCCAATTCTAACGGCCACAAGGTAGGGCACCAGAAATTAGTATGGCTCCCAAAAAGTAGGACTTTGGTCTTACTGGAATTTAGTTTCAAACAATTGGCAGCCATCCAATCCCCGACCTTACGAAGACAGCTGTGAAACTGTGCAACGGTGTCATCAGGGGAGCCTGACACTGAGACTATAATCTGGGTGTCACCGGCAGGGCAGTGAAGTGACGGATTATCAGGTACTGTACAATCTGATTGCTAGAGAGCACATGTTCAGGCTTTGGTTTGCAGAGCTGCGCGAACACCTGGTTGCCATTAAGCTCTCTGATCTCAGGGAGCTTGCTAAAGAGAGGATCTCTGGTTCAGTATCAAAGTGTCCAACAAGGTACCTCAGAGTGACCCCCAAAAAGGATTTTTCAGGTTCTCTCCAGCAGAGTGAGGGGGTGGTCGAAAGGAAAGGGTTTCAATGCTCCATCCGAGAAACAGGGAGTTTCTGTTGGGCAGTGGCTCAGGGCGTCCCACTTCAAGCCCCTCTGCTTTGAGTGTTCCTAGTTAGGACACAAACAGGGGGACTCTCTCTGTCTTAAGAAAACCACCACTGGTGAGTATACTACAGGAGTGGCCAATGTGAACTTAGGGGGTTGTAGCCCCAGGGGCAGGTCGTAGTCCATGCCATGATCTCCCTTAGCTGGGAAATAGACTCAGAGGGTGAGCTTGTGATCCCGGAGTGTGGAAGTCATCACTTCCACCGGGTGAAGGTGATTAGGATCCTTGTCACTGCTTTGAGGGACACCGAGGCTAGCCATGGTAGTGGAGAGGCTAGTTACTCCAGAGCAGCACTCTGGCCAGGTGTGTATGATAACTCAGATCGATTTGCAGGACGTTTTCTGCCTCATGGGCTGGTGTGCCTGGAGTGGGGTGGGGAGGTGACCCAGAAGAGGGTCATAGTTAGTCCCCAGAAGCCCATAGACTGCATTCTGGGGAATAAATTGCTGCCAGCATTAGGAGAGATGGGAGGGCAGCCATCCATGGCAGATTCGGTTTTCTGGGGTTATTACTACCAAGCAGAGGGTACGGAGCCCAGATGGAGGGGGAGGCTGAGTGAGGACTCGGGCACAGACCCTGTGCTAAAAATCTAGTCTCATGATACCACCTAGGACTAGTGGGAAGTAGAGGGGAGTTAGGGTACCTGATACCCGAGACTGTTGCCCTCCACTTGAAGAAAGCTCAGAGGCCAGAGAATGCTGGCTCTTGACATTGACAGCTGTCAGTTGCCTTTGTTGGTTTCTGTCCTTATGGGTAGAGTTTTCCTTGGGTTGGGAACAGACTTTTGACCCAAAGGGTTGAATGTGCCATGTCACTTTGTTGGCCATGGTGGTGCAATCGGCCTACTGGGATGCATCTGTGATCAAGTTAAGGTTATGTGCTACACATATGGGGTCTGCAGATGAGGAGAAGGGTTCCCCATGGGTCAGCTCTATGGCTCAGGACAGTGTACACCGAGGAATCCAACTACGTTCAGAGGGCATAGAATCAACAAGTGCCCTGGAGAAGCTACCGGATGAGATGCGGACGGTGAGACCACAAAACTCCTAAAGCTGAAAAACGTCCCGTTTTTGGTTCCCACGAATAATGACGATTGGACCAGCCATATAACATATCGGGATCATTCTCCAAAAAGTGATTCAAATAACAAGGATAAAAAAAGATAATCTGATCAACATATGCTACTATAAGAAGTCTATGTTGGACAAATAGAAATGAGAATAACCCCCAGCTTTTCAATGAATACTAATATCTACTGGCCCTGATGAAGGTGGCATTCCTCTAGGTTGCACCGAAACGTATGTAGGACATATACAGGCGTCTGAGAAACTCCACTGAGAAGGACCCCTAAGAGAAGGACATGGAATAAGAATATTGGAGATGATGCCCATGGACAACATTTTAAATAATACTTCTTATTTGGGCTCATAAAAACTCAGTTAATGTCTGTTGTTTTTCTAGATTTGAATGTGTAGAATGTGAGAGAGTGTGAGTAGGAGTAGATTGAATGGAGAGAATGATATGAATGAGTGTATAAAGCTATTTCACGTATCTTTCTTTTTATCAATTGTTTTTTGTGGGGCTTATATTTGAACACACAGATATTATATGTTATGTCAATGAAAAAAAAGTTTGGATTAACTTTTCCAAGGTATGTAAATGATGAATTGCTAATCACTGTTTTGTAAAAAAAAAAAATATATATTATAAAAATGGATTTTTGAAATGAAAAATATATAAAGAGAAACAAATAAAAAGTGAATTTAAGTCACGGTTCTCTGTATACTTTGATTATGCTGTACGTTGTTCCTGAAGAATACTGTACTTAGAGTTATACCAATTGGTGAAACAAAATAGGTCAGTTCAGAGGTTTTTCATATTATACATTATACTTCTTGCCCCCCCCTCTAGACCTCAAAGAAACAATACAGGGGGCACCCTTAGCGCCTTATACATAGAATCAACAAGTGCCACGCAATATGAGGGCCTTCATCCATGTTCTATTGTCTAAGCAGGGAAGTCCATCAAGGTATTGATTAGTCTACCCGACTTTTGGCTGGAGGGGGGGCTATGTTGGACTTTGCCCTCTCTGCAGAGTCACCCCCAACATTTTTGCCTTCACCTTCCTGTTTTAAGAACCCGTTATTGATGATTTTTAGAACTTAACACATTTTACCACTGCTAACCAGGGCTAAAGATCTTGTGCTCTGCCCTTTAAACATGGTAAAATGGGCTTAATCCCAATCGCCACCTTTAATTTACTTGTAAGACCCTAGTAAAGTATTGCTACATGCTCCCAGGGCCTGTAAATTACATACTACTAGTGGGGTAGCTCCTAGGAATTGCTGCTGCCTGGCACTCCCTTAATGCAGGACCTCTCAGCACAGCTCCTCGGAACCACTGCTGCACAGGGCAGTCTTGACAAGGGATCTCACAATGCTCTGCAATTAGGATTTAAGGTTCTTTGTCCAGTGGGTTTACCTTGGTCTCTGTATGCGGCCTGCGCTTCATCACAGTCGGCCTGAACATTTGACTTTGGGTCCGGCGTGACTAGAAAACTACAGCTCACGCTTTGTGCTTCAAAGCACTGCTCTTACCTAAATCTTTAAAATTGCATACATCTGCTTCTACTGATTGGATTTTTGACGCTTTGGTGTCAAATATTTTATTTAATATTACTCTATGTTTCCAAATTGGTGTGGGATTTTTCTTGTGCTGTGTTTTCACTTTATTTCTGTTTGATGTGCTGCATAAAGACTTCTCGCGTTGCCTCTAAGTTAAGCCTGATTGCTTTTGTGCCAAGCTCCCAGAGGGTAGAGCACAGATTAACTTGGGGTTTACTTGCGTTTCACCCTGACAAAAATTGTGGTTGTTACTTGAGTTGGGCTTCACCTCCCTCAACTAGTAACCTAGTTTCTTACACTTGTGGATCACTGTCTTCACCACATTACTCGTAGTGGCCAGTAAGTCTGTTTTCAAGCTTATCAGAAGGGATTCTTTGTGGGATAGTTACACAACAGGGGCCCCCACCTCACCTTCATGCTTAGAGCTCTTAGTAGGATGCTTGGAGGTAAAATAATTTCTGTCCCATCTGGCCCTACTTGTGTTGACTTTCCCTATGGTAGCAACTTCTAACCTTAGGAAGACAAGCAGGCGGATCCCAGAGCCCTCTCTAGTACTCTCACAGGCAATACACAGTCAAAGAAGCAGGGAAAAACTAGGAAGCAACAGAACTTGAGCAGTTTATCAAATTCTCTACAGCATACTTGGTTCCGATCATACAACTGCAAATTCTCTGGTAGTCACCATCAAGATCCTATCAGTCCCTGTAAATTCACTGTCTTCCACACTTTCCCTTGAATCTCAGTTCAGTCCAGGATCCTCCATACTCCTCTCTTGCCCCTCAGAGCATTATGGGAGCACACACGAGAGGGAGCCTATGCTTTTTTCCTGAGTGGGCATTCTGCTGTTTACTTAATCTGACTGCAACCTCTCGTCCACAGTTACCTGATGCAGGCAATGGTGATTAGCAATACCAGAAGTGGGTGGGAGTTGGTGGGTATTGGGTAGTTCACCTAGTGTTGGGACCAGGAAGTCCCTATAACCACAACAACAGACAGAGGTGCACTGTTGCCTCCCTCACTAGACTCCAGCATTCCCTCCCACTGACACACTCTCATTATGTCTCTAACCAACCAACGGGAAAGGGAGTGCTTGGCGGAGCTCCAACATTTTGCACCCATACAATTGCTTGGCTAACTCCATACTGCCTCTGCGTTCCCAGTTCCCTTATCTCAAATTATCCCTCAAATTGCAGATCAGTTACTTCTTAGGGACAGCCTTTGTGTTCCCTAAGAATGGGGCAAGCCTCATTTGTTCTGCCCACCCTCTAGTTTTGAGTGGTTAGTCTTTGTCCAAGTCTAGGCTTTTGGCAGCACTTGTGGTATTTTGGAGTTAGTATATGTACTCAAAGGTAATGCTTACTGGCCTCGCTGCCTAAATATCATCCTGTGACATGTGGCTAATGAAGCCCCACAGATGGCCATGAGCATCAATGACTGTAAGATGGAAGTTGACTGCTGCCTACAAAGAATTAACAAGAACAGCCGTATCCTCTACTTCTTTTTCATCTTTTCCTTCTACATTTGTCTCCATGCCAAGTGGCAGGGGTATGTGCAAGGTATTCCATCAAAGCAGGCCCCTGAGATTGTACCTGTCATGTGTCACATAGGAATTATTATCCACCACCGTACACCTGGGAAGAGTGCAAGTGGTGCTCTTATCTGAAACCCTACTGAGGAAGGAAATTGTGCCCCAAGGTGTTTCATTTGGATTCTGAAGATGTACATCCACTGGCGCTTCACCACCTGCCAACTGATAAGAACTAGATTTATAATCTGAAGTTCCCCTTTTGCTTGTTGAGACCAACATTGAAACAGACCTCAATGGACCTTGCTGTGGTAGTTACAGAATCAGAATGAGTATTGTATATTTGTCTAGGAAGAAACTTGTACTCCCTGTTGAAGCTCTGCGTCGTGGACCTATGATGCTGGCCATCTTGCCTTTCTTTAAACCCAAACCAGCCCAGATACTCCAGAGATGGGGCACGGTTCCTTGAAAGTCTTACTTCTCATCAGCAATGAGAGATGTGCTGCGTAAAGAATCAACACCTACAAAGGCAGGTGAGATGAATTACCACCTTGCCTGGCAAGCACACTCCCTCTCTGCCTAGACGTCATCTTCTCTGGCTTTTTTCCTTCTGACAGTAGTGTGTTTTGGTTACCGACAATTTGTCACAGGTGAAAGTGGTTCCTATGGTCAGTGCTGTGATGGGCTGCGGGTAGCAGTCAAACTTGGTTTGCAGAAATGTCAGCAAGTTTCTTGATCAGTAGGTTTTCCTTTTGATCCAATCCTTTGTAGAATTTCACGTTGAGTTTGAAGATATGGTCGTCCAACTTCTCATCGCCTCACTCCCTCTCTGCTCCACTGTTTTTGTTTTTATACCCCTTGACCCTGCTCTTATGTGTGAAGTCCAGTATCTGGTTGGCCTGTGCCACAGAATTTAGTGAATATTATAAGAACAATATTTGCAGCATCGCTATTCCTAGCACTACCTGTGGTGGAATGGTTGTTGTGTAGCTCTCCAACCACAAGCCTATATTGATAAAAGACCAATTTGAAAAACAACAGATACAAGATCCATGACTAACCCTATATATACGTTAGTTTTATTTGTTTAGGGCACAGACGCACTTTAAGGTGTTCTGTGCTTGGAGGTCAGGCATTAGCTTCCAGAGGTCAAGACAAGCATACTGCAGA
Source organism: Lissotriton helveticus (assembly GCF_964261635.1). Taxonomy (NCBI): domain Eukaryota; kingdom Metazoa; phylum Chordata; class Amphibia; order Caudata; family Salamandridae; genus Lissotriton; species Lissotriton helveticus. The sequence goes on from NC_136073.1 coordinate 169,754,397, forward strand.
AATTAATTTTTTTAAATGCTTCAGTGATATCTAGATGCTTAATAACCTTGCAACGATGGAGGAGTCTCTTAACTGCTTAAAATGACATTGCACCAACTGCCTTGATGAGTTCTCTATATTCTGGTTTCAACCAAAAACATAACCTTGGCTGACCTAAGGCTTCTAAAAGGGACACAGGCAAAGGAGAGTTTCAGGATATCTTAGTTTGGTGGCTGGAGATTGGAATACAGAGTAGCTTAGTTTGGTGATATAACTTGGAATACAGGGCAAATGTTGGGCTGGCGAATCCTTCACAAACTTCAGTTGGTTAGTCAGACGGATGATGAGGCTGTGATATGGTGAATTACAGCAATCCAGGTGAGAACCTATTACTGCCTGCATTACTGTGAAGCCCAGAAATGAGCAGCAACAGGATTTGTCTCCGGTAGAAAATAAAAGGGATCTTATTAATGTGAGGAGAGAGAGCAAGAGGGTAATCAAAAGGAAAACCTGAGTTTGGAACTGTAGACGGTTTGGTGGCAAGGTATGTAAAGATCCTGTTGGGATCTCTTTCAAGCTACCTTGACATCTCATTAGGTACTCAAGGAAGTGACTACCAAATTGACTAGCAGACCAAATCACCAAAACATGGGCCACACATGATTGTCAATCAACCTCATTAAGGATTCCCATCAATGACTTGTATAGATCAATATTCTCATATGGTAATCCTGCCAGGGTATTGTGTCTCTTGATCATTGAGACATCTAGCATACCCCCATGGTCGGCTTGGGGTAACGACCCACAATCACTTTTCTGAACCATGTGATGGTGATCTGATGGGAGAGTGCAGTGCAAAAAATGATAAATGTGGTGATTAAAAAAGGATAGGGAACTTATCGAAGGACTATTTATTAAGCATAAGCCCCTTCCAGTTTAAAAACAAGAACAGTGCAAAACAGTACTCGCAGTTTCAACAAATAGCTGCGGGAGGGCCAACATGTTTCAGCCTATCGTGGAGAAGGACCATAGGCTTTCGTCAGGGCCTCTGTTCTACGTAAATGCTACTGCCTAAATGTGACTAAATGTGTGAAAAAGATTAGAAATACAAAAAACACACAAGTGAATCAACAACAGTAAAGGATATAATTCTCCTTCATCTGTATGAATTCCTCCTTGGCACCTTGTGTATTAACAACATCTGTTGAAAACAAACACAAAAACGTGGACCCCAATAAGCTAACAAGGTCTGTTAAATATTAAAATCTTTACAGTCTTTTCGAAAGTTAAGTACTCACCCAGTGTGCCCGGGGAAAGGACCACACCTCTTCCTGGACCTGACTCAGGAACTGTGAGACCCCGCTCTGCAAGAACAAAACAACCCGCACTTATCAAGGGCAGAGAGAGCTTGCTCTGACCTGCTCTGGCCTGAGATTGTGCCTAGGGTCCACTGATAGTTTGCAAGCAGAGCAAAACCTGCTAGTATCAACCTGGTGTGGAGAGGCGATAAAGAGTCTGTTCTCCTCTTCCACCAATGGCTAAACAACCAAAATGTCTTCTTGCGTTTCACTATAGAAATCAGCAAAGAAAGGGTCTCCTTTCTGGACCTCTCCATCTACACCACGGAGACGGGTCTTGAAAGCAAACTATACCGAAAGCCTATGGCAAGAAACTCGCTACTTCTGTGTGAGAGTCAACATTCCAAATCCCTGCGTGACAATCTGCCCTTCGGGCAGTTTCTTCGAGTTCGACGGAATTGCTCCACCCCAGAAACTTTTGTACATCACGCAGAGGATTTGTCCAAACAGTTAGCCACCAGACATTACCCTAGGAGACTTGTTCAGCGCTCCTGGAAATGTGCTGCCAACAACCATCGTGAGGTACTTCTTGAGCCACGAGTTGAGAAAGCCCCTTTGGATCGCCTTACACTGGTCAGCACTTACAACACTAAATCCAACTGCATCCAGAAAATCATCAGGCGACACTGGCGCATACTAAATAGCAGAAACGATAAGATAGAGTTTCCACTATTTGCCTTTAAGTGATCCAGCAACCTAAGGGATCGTTTAATACATACCCGCCCGAAGGAGATACCTAAAAGAGAGTTGGGTACCCTCAAACTTCCAAAGCAACGAGCATAGACATAGGCACCAATCGCCCGTGGGAGTTGAGGCACTTCACCAACTGTAACAGTACCAATCTGATATACCAATTAACATGCCCATGCAATGAACGCTACATCGGCATGACTACCAGGAAGGTGCGAGTGAGGATGCAAGAACACAAGAGCACGTTTTGGTGCAAAACAGATGTTTCAAAACTGACAAAACATTTCATACAACACAACCACAGCAAAATGGATTTCACGTGGACTGTTCTTGAGAAACCATTCATCCCCTCACACATAAGTGATATATCTAAATTTCTGTTTTTGAAAGAACAAAAATGGGTTTTCAAATTGCGCACAGACAGACACGGGCTCAATGATGACATCCCGTGGTTCAGTTTACAATGAATACACCACCTATGGACCCTTGTAGTTCCGCAGTCTTTGTAATCTACACCCCTGTTAGTATGTTGATGCAGGAGTGGAGGAAGGAGGCCCTCCTTTCACTGTATGTCTTACTTAACCATCTGTGGATAGGTTTTTACTGAGAAGAAGACAGGTTAATGAATTTGGCATTGTATTATTACTCCATGCTGGATATGCCAAATGGGACCCCATTGTCTTTTCTGGGTTTCTCTACTCCAGAATGCGAGTTTGCAGATATGTATCCTTTTATTCTGCTAACGAACTACCAATTTAGAAACCATGACATCATTTGGTAGTTCTTTTCTCGTTACATTACGGGAGTAGGCCGTCCCCATATTAATCTCTCTGACATAGTCTATATCGAATTTACTGAATAGCTTGTATTAAATAGCGAGGCTATGCGAGCGATGCGGTGTCACAACTAGGCTTTTTTGGTGACATCAGATTGCAATTCACCTTTTCCTTTACACTGGACTATACGAGTTAAGCTGTGCTTCGGAAAACTACCATGGCTGGCTGCACCGCAATCTCATAGATTGTAATGTTTTGTCGTTCTGGCCTTTAATACAAAACATATACTAACTGTGGGGCAATATTCGCAATGGAAGAACATCTATTGCGTTGAAACACTCTTGGAACTATATACACCGGATGAATGACATCATCCGGTAGTTTAATTCATCCTCTTGCGAGACTACGCGAGGCAAACAGCGTCTTGGTATGGCAACATCGGCTGGCTACCTAGACGAGTGTTTGGCGTTTTGTCTAGGCTCATACACAATAATATAACAACTGAGTGTGGTAAGGCCTTTGGAACAAACGTATGACTCGATCTTTTGATCGGGAGGCTGCAGTATTTGACTTTACTAAACGGTGATTGGCTGCTGCTGAAATTGACACAACCAGTTAAATTGTAGCTCTTACAACAGCCCAGTGCCTCCCCCTGACTCAGTCACAGACCGAGACAACGACGGACAGGTAGGCACTGAGTCCATGAGGGCTATATCTGATTTTCCCTTCTCCCTCTCTGATCTTGCTTTCATAGTAATCGAGGGGAGAAAGACAACGACTTCACTGAACATTGTGAGAACCTATGTGTTCAGATATAATTGTGGGACAAGTCTATGCTGGACTACCTAAGATCTGATAGATTGTATGAATCCTACTGTAGCAAGCAGTAGCACCTAGTGTGACTGTGAGGTTGAGTCCTTACTTTGGGATAGGTTGATACTAGCAGGTTTTGCTCTGCGTGCAAACTATCAGTGGACCCTAGGCACAATCTCAGGACAGAGCAGGTCAGAGCAAGCTCTCTCTGCCCTTGATAAGTGCGGGTTGTTTTGTTCTTGCAGAGCGGGGTCTCACAGTTCCTGAGCCAGGTCCAGGAAGAGGTGTGGTCCTTTCCCCGGGCACACTGGGTGAGTACTTAACTTTCGAAAAGACTGTAAAGATTTTAATATTTAACAGACCTTGTTAGCTTATTGGGGTCCACGTTTTTGTGTTTGTTTTCAACAGATGTTGTTAATACACAAGGTGCCAAGGAGGAATTCATACAGATGAAGGAGAATTATATCCTTTACTGTTGTTGATTCACTTGTGTGTTTTTTGTATTTCTAATCTTTTTCACACATTTAGTCACATTTAGGCAGTAGCATTTACGTAGAACAGAGGCCCTGACGAAAGCCTATGGTCCTTCTCCACGATAGGCTGAAACATGTTGGCCCTCCCGCAGCTATTTGTTGAAACTGCGAGTACTGTTTTGCACTGTTCTTGTTTTTAAACTGGAAGGGGCTTATGTTTAATAAATAGTCCTTCGATAAGTTCCCTATCCTTTTTTATTCACCACATTTATAATTTTAGGCACTGCACTCTCCCATCAGATCAACATCACATGGTTCAGAAAAGTGATTGTGGGTCGTTACCCCAAGCCGACCATGGGGGTATGCTAGATGTCTCAATGATCAAGAGACACAATACCCTGGCAGGATTACCATATGAGAATATTGATCTATACAAGTCATTGATGGGAATCCTTAATGAGGTTGATTGACAATCACGTGTGGCCCATGTTTTGGTGATTTGGTCTGTTAGTCAATTTGGTAGTCACTTCCTTGAGTACCTAATGAGACGTCAAGGTAGCTTGAAAGAGATCCCAACAGGATCTTTGGTTCAGACCCCTAAGTTTGTTTGTTGTACATGTCGCTCTTTCGGGGGATTTAACTTAGGCTGGTCTTTAAATATCCCTTTAGCCCTCCCTTATCTTTTTGTTATTTGGGCAAGGTATGTAAGCCAGCAATTGCAAGACAGGAGTGACACAGGACCACCCACAAATAGTAATCTATCTTTTCAGAGCTCAACTTGAACACATTCTTGTTCATCCAAGTGCCTTAAAAGGCATAGTTTCAGAAATTAGCTTGAGCAGCCAGAAGTTCACCACTCAACCTGAGTATAATGTAAGTGCGATAAGGTGGAGGCCAAAAGACATAGGGCCATATGTAGGTAAATGGCATTTACCGAATCGTAAATACCGAATTTTACCGATTCGGTATTTACAAATCGGTAAATGCCATGTAGGTAATTATTCTGTAACAATTACCGAATCGGTAAGATTCGGTAATTACCGAATCAGTATTTACCGATTCGGTAATTGCCATTGATTCCTATGGGCCTTGAGGCCCATAGGAATCAATGGCAATTACCGAATCGGTAAATACTGATTCGGTAAAATTACCGATTTGTCAAGGGGGACAGGGTGTCACTTTGACACCCTGTTGCACCCCTGATTCTGGCTTGTTTGCCATGTGACACACATACATGCCTTTAGGGCATGTATGTCTGCCTCATGGCACAGGTGTACATGCACAGATGTGCATGTACACAGGAATTCGTTATTTACCATGCAATAATATTTCATGGTAAATAACGAATTCCTAAGGGCCTGTGGCACTGTTTCCAGTGCCACCTACATCCCATATTACCGATTCTGTAAATTTACCGATTCAGTAATTTACAGAATCAGTAAATTTACTGATTCGGTAAATATAAAGAATCGGTAATATTGTGGCCACCTACATCTGAAACTCAAAATACCGGTCAGTAACGGCCGAAATCAGCCGTTACCGACCGGTATTTGGCCCATTGTGAGCAAGGCAATTGGATACAGGTATACGTTGAATAGGGTGCACAGACATAATATCGACTCCAAAATATCGTTTGGACAGAATATCGAGTCAAAAATATCGTTTGGACAAAATATCGACAGGACAGAATATAGACAGCCAAAATATCGTTTTTAAGGTAAGTGAAGTAGTATCGACTGTAAATAATATAGAAAGTGAAAATATGTAAGTATATAATATAGATAGTAAAAAAAATCGTTTTTATTTTTAGGGTTCAGGGTCAGTTTTGGGTTTTTGGGTAAAGGGGTATTTTTAGGGTTCAGGGTCAGTTTTGGGTTTTTGGGTAAAGGGGTATTTTTAGCATTCAGGGTCAGTTTTCAGTTTTTGGGTAAAGGGGTATTTTTAGGGTTCAGGGTCAGTTTTCAGTTTTTGGGTAAAGGGGTATTTTTAGGGTTTAGGGTCAGTTTTCAGTTTTTGGGTAAAGGGGTATTTTTAGGGTTCAGGGTCAGTTTTGGGTTTTTGGGTAAAGGGGTATTTTTAGGGTTCAGGGTCAGTTTTCAGTTTTTGGGTATTATTTTATTATATTTTGTTAATATATATATGTTTTATTAAATATGAAATAAAAAAATATTTATTTAACTTTCATTAATTATTTAATTATTATAAGTTAATTTAAGTAATTTTAAGTATATTTTAGTAATTAATTATTGATATTAATTTAATTTAACACTGTTTTTAGTAAATACGATATTTTTTACAACTATATTTTTGTAAACGATATTTTTAACTCGATATTTTTGTACTTACCTGTTTGTAGATAGAAACTCGATATTTTGACTGTCGATATTTTGTCAACGATATTTTTGATGGTCGATATTCTGTCCCTCGATATTATTTCAGTGATCCGTTGAATAGTATTGGGCTGAATGACATTGGATATCTTGGGATGTTTATGACTCCAAATCTGCATCTTTTTGCATATATAACACTAGTTACGTTAAGATGGCATCCGCCTTGTTTAGTCTCCTTGGAGATATGATGCATCATATTTATTATTATGATTATTATTAATTAATTCTTGATAGAGCGCATGGCTAATGTAAATGTAAATGTGTTGTATTTGTAAAGCGCACGGCTGCCCATGCGACGGGGTGTCCCGGCGCTGCACTCATACCGCTGTGGAGCCCTTCCTGGCTTTTCCATGTGAAATGTCCACTACTGGGCACCCCCAAGGTGAAACCAGGCATCCAAGCGCTGCTGGGGCCATTGTGGAGATTAAGCAAGCTATTGCCCAGACTCACAGTGTGGGACCCATGATTAGACTAGGCACTGAGGCGAGAATTATCAGGTCCAGAGAGATTAAGTCCAAGAGCCGCCGAGGCAGGAATTGAACCCTGGTCCCGGGCCAGACCTCTGCATCAGGGTCTGCCTTTGAGCCACGCTTCTCCACTAGGCTACCCTTAGGAATCCCAGTGCTAGTAGTAACCACAGGCATTTTCCCAGTCTCACTGCAGTTTCTGGAAGAGCTACGTTTTGAATTGCTTTCTGAATGCAAAGTGGTGAGTGGTTGATCTAAGCTGGATCAGAAGAGTGTTCCATAAATTAGATGCATTCTATGAGAACATTCGCCCGCCCGAGAGTACTTTTAGAATTTTAAGAACCTTCGCTTGGAATAGGTTGGCCGATCTCAGGGTACGGGAGGGCCGGTGAAAGGACCTCAACGAGCAGTTAATTTTTGGACCTGTACCCCAGAGGGTTTTATGTGTAATGCAAAGTGATTTGAACATTATACGTTCTGAGATGGGTAGCCAGTGCAGTGCCTTCACAGGATTACGCATAATTTATTCTGCACAACGTCAGTACATATCTGGCACCATTTTGATCACAATTTGGAATGAGTGTGCCAGGTGTGCTGTATCTTGTTTGCATTCCTCAGCTAACTCTAGTCGGCCTGAATAGAGATGGCGGTGCAGCCTTCCCAGCGTGTAATGATATCAGTACATTATTTTATAGAAGAGTATCTTATCTCTGTCTGGCCAGTTGTTGATCTTGGCAAGTTATCCAACCTGCTCCTAGAGATCAATGTTTATACTTGGGTTTAGGTCTAGTTCCCATGCCCTTTAAAGGGAGTTGCTGCTCCACCTATCAACCTTTAATCAGTTATAATCCGCTATAACAACGATTGGACGCATGTAATGCACTCAACATTTTCCCCTTGTGCTAAAATGAACTCAGAGTATTTTCTGTTCCAGTATGGCCTTGTCAGGGCATAGGAGTGATAAGGTTAGGTCAAAGATTAAGGCATGTCTTACATTAGAAGTCTAGTTGCAGGTGTAAATAGGGACACAATACAGATTGAGACATAACACTTAATACTTGTGATAAGTTTGAACACCATCATGGCATCTGCTGGTACTCCTTTCCTCTGCAACTGTAGCCGTGTCAGTGGGAGGCGGAAGAATCTCTAAACAGCACCTCTGGCTACACACGATTTGGTCCGCAGGGCAGCCAGCAGCAGGCGGTAATCTCCACCTGCCCACTGTCCGCGAGGCTGTAGAGTGCTTATAGGGCTGCACGCGACATAGTGAGGTTCACTTTTGACTGTTTCTGGAAATAGCTCTGGCTCAAACGTTAACTAATCACAATAACAAAACACTTTGTCAAAAGAGGGCTGCGTTCAGGTGAGGAATGTCTGGTACTCCAATGCCAACCTCCCACTCTGCCCTCAGGCCACAACACTAGCTACCAGGGTACCAAGACTCTGTCAGGAAACCCATCAATGCTATCACTGGGCCCTCAACCACCAGGAATCTGCAGTGTTTGGTTTTACAAAAGGGCTGGTAGAGGGATCAGTGTCTCTCTGTTTAAAAACAACTGTAGATTACATTTTAATCTGCAGTGATTTTTATACATAAAGGGACATCTCCCTCTTCTGGCTGTTTAAAAAACACTGACTGCACTGCTATGCATACCCATCGGCGCCCTCACATACTCAAGGCCTCATTTACAAGCCAATTGCTCCACCGGTGCTCCGGTGGCGCAATGGGCTTGCCCATATTTACAAGGCCACAAAGCACCCTGCGGGACTTTTCATGGCCTTGTAAATATAGGCCCCTTTCACAAATTACTCTGCATAAAAGGGGCGTTCCATGGGTGTTTCTGTGGGTGTTCCCATGCAACATCCATGGAGCCTGACACACTTCTAGATTTACAACATTTGTAAAGCTGGGAATGGCGTCACTGGTGCAATGAGGAGAAATACTTTTATTTCTCCTCTTTTTTATTTCTCCTCCTTTTTTCCTGTTTCTGCGTGTGCTGGATTCTGCAGCACGCATAGAATGAGGAAAATGCTATCAATTATTGTTTTTGTGCAGGAAGGTGTCTCATCCTGCGATGCAGGCACTCTTGCAACATGACGCAAGCGTGCCCGCGCTGGCGTATGGCATCCAATTCTGCAACAGTGCAGGGAAAAGAACAGGGATGCGTTATATTGTTATTAATATAAAGCGCCCCTGTGCTTTTAAATTGACATAGCTCGGTGCAGCAAAATGGCTTGCAGCACTGCTCTCTATCATTTTGTAGTCAATGAGGCCCTCAGAGTACATAAGGCTTATATACTCTGAGTATGTAAGAGTGCTGAGGGATATGCACTGCAGTAAATGGCCCTCAGCACCCTTACATACTCTGCAGTAACCACTGCACAGTATGTAAGGGCCCTGAGGTGTTCAATACACAACAGTGCATACTCTTCAGCGCCCTTACACAGTGGCGGCTCGCCGAGGGAGTGCTGCGGGATGGGGGCGCGGGGAGGGGGTAGGGTGAGGGGGCAATGTAGTCCGACATACGACAGAGAGTAGTAAGGTAAGTCATTAAATAAATAAAACAATCTATCTTGCGCGCGCTGCATTGCCGGGTCCACTACCCCCTCCCTACCCCCCTCCCTGCCCCTCCCCTGCCCCGCCTCACCACCCCGCAGCACTCCCTCGGCGAGCCGCCACTGCCTTTACATACTTTGTAGTGATTACTACAGAGTATGTAAGGGCACCGAGGGGTAAGCACAGCAGTGGCAAATGCCAAATGCACTTACAGGGCATACCCCTCAGCTCCCTTTCATACTCTGCAGTGATTACCCCAGAGTATGTAAGGGCACAAAGGGATATGTACTTCAGTGCATACCCCAGGACGCCCTTAGATACTCAGCAGTAGTCACTGCAGAGTATGTAAAGGTTCCGAGGGGTATGTACTGCAGTGCATTTGGTATTTGGTTACGCTATTTCTTAGCGCAAAATGCATCCTCGCATCCATTTTTAGGCACGAGGGTCATTTTGTGCTAAGAAAATAGCACCAAATGGTCACTCCGCCCTTCTCAGAATTCCGCAGATTCTCGCGGAATTTTAATGTAATTCTGCTGAATTCATTGGAATCAAAGTCCACCAATTCCACCCACTCCTATATTTCACAAAAGATTCTACATTATTTTTAATATGTGTGATTGTTGAATCTACTTTATCGAATCTACAGGTTGATTTTAATGACCTCACATATGTTTTACAATACTGACTACTGTCACTGATCAATGTGTGTTTTTTTATTGCACCATTATGTTATTGACTGTCATAGTTCCATAATGTATATGTTAAATACTGCAATATTTTTACGAATACATTTTGACTTAAAAAGTAAATTAGCTGTTGCAGGGGGTGGTAACACGAAGCCCTCCTCCTTCTTTTACCATCACTGTCAAGAGGTGTAGATTATAATTAGTTCAGACTTCACTTTTAGGACTGTTACAGTTTAATATTACTTATGAAATGTGAGCATTGATGGCTTCTTCAGTGAAATACACTAAACAGAAAATCATGGATTCCCCCGTGGTTCCCCTTCTTTTGCAAAATGGCAGCAGTTTGCATCTGGAGCGGCTTTGCTTTTTCAGTTCATTTTGCTTTTTGATTCTTTAGTTCGTGTCGACGCAGTCCCTGGACCTCGCCGATTTCTTTATCCCAAGTTACGGGAAGGAGAAACACACACAAAATGGCTGTTACAACACAGGATGACATCTTCGTGGAAGGCAGAGGAATGTCACAAAATAGATACAGTGTCCCCAATCCCAATAACTATTGGACGTCCAAAGCCTTGCTTCTAAGGCGCAGGGTTTAGCTTGGTGAAGATGTGACTATGAGCAAATACACCCAGAGCATGCATTCACCTTTGGTACCCTCTCATGCGTTGAATGACTAAAGGAAACTTGGACCTGACATGGAACTCACACTCTATTACCATTAACAGGCCATAGAGTTTAATATAACAAGCATTTGCAATGCAATCGGTCTCGCCTTTGGGACCTTATATATATATATAGCTATGCAGCACATTATCCTGGGTGCTGAAACATCTACTGTTCTTCAACATGGTGGAAAGTAAGCACCAAACTGCGTAACACACCAGGTATGGGAACACATGGAGAGAAATATTGCCTTTCAGCGGGAAATGGTATAGTCCAAAGCTCTGTTTTTAATATAAAACCAGGGCCTTCGGTGGTCATATGACTGAAAATAGAAGATGTGAAAAAAATATTGTCTACGGATGCTCGTGGAAGACAATTTCTATAGACTGGAATCTAGAGACTGGTAAAGTAATTCTGGTATTTTACTGACCTCTACTAGTCCTTTTTAGGTTTTGCCTGGCGAAAGCTGCGCTCTGCGCAGCTTTTTCGCGCAGGCGAAACCCTAATGAGAACTGTAGTGTGGGTTTGGGTCGGCCCTCGTCATTTATTGGCTGGCTCCATAAATGGAGCATAGCCATTGGACGAGGGGCCTGTCCGTCAATGCCGGACCAGATTCGGGGGCGTTCCCGAGATTCTTTGGCTTTTGCCGACGTCACGCGACGTCAGCCGAAAGCCGGGAACGCCCCCGAATCTGGTCCGGCATTGCCGGCACTTCTGCGTCTCTCCACCCCCCTTTCCCGCCCCCTCCCGCTTGTTTCCTGATGCTGGCCTCGCAATGGCGCTGCGTCTCTCCTCCCCCTTTCCCGCCCCCTCCCGCTTGTTTCCTGATGCCCGCCTTCCTGCTCCGGCCGTCGTGTGCACAGCCGTTTTGCCCGTGAAAATCACCGCCGCAGCCCCGGGGCCGCGGAGAAGCCGAGGGAACAACCGCTGACGTCACCCGGGAGCCGCGCTACCATTGGTTCAGGCTGCGGGAGGCTCGCCGGGCGACCTGCGCGGTGATTGGCTGCCTTTTTTCCCTCGGTTTGCGGTGAGTGCTGTGCTCGGGGGTCTGCTTGCGGGTGTTCTGCGATGGCGGGAGGAGACGAGGAGCGGAGGTTTTTTGGGACATTGGGAGGGAGAGCGGGCCGGGTGGTGTAGACGCTGGCGTTCGGGGCATTTCAACCGAGGCCGCGTTTCGAAGCGCTTGGCGAGCCTAGTGCGAGGTATGCATCCTCCTGTTAATGTGTCTGATTGGCCGGGAACGCGGTCGTTGCTTTGGGTTGCCCTCGCTGATGGAAGGCATTTGCAAGTTTCTTTGTTCTATATAAACATTCTTCTGGTGCCTGTGCAAGCTATCGTCGATGGCTGCCATCTCAAGGTCAGGCGGTAAAACTGCCGGGTTGTCAGTTTAATTGGTCACGCCCTTATACTAACGGAGAAAATGACAAACTAGAAAGCATTTGCCTGACTCTAACATGGTTATAGCGGTGGCGCGTATCCACGTCCATATGTGCAATCTGGTTTGTGTAGTTCCTGTCACAGTTCTCAGAAGCTCTGCGCGTTCTGCTGTAACCCCGCCCCCCTGCCTCCCTCATCTTCCTCCGCTGCATCCCGGCCCCGTTCCACAGCCCTAGCCCCGCTGCCGTCTCCGTCGTTCCCCACCAGCACCATGCCGGCCGTGTCCAAGGGGGACAGAATCCCTCAAATTTATAGTGTGAGACCTACATGTATCCTGAGGTACAGTGCTAGACTGGCCATGCTATTTTGTATCTGCTGCTACCGAATTAAACTATTTAGCTATGGTTTCCTGAAATTTGGTTGCAGGTAAATTTCAGTGTTCTCTTAAATTGTACTGTCTCATTGCTGGCTTGTAATAAGGTTTTCAACTTGGACATGGGAGAGAACCTGCTTTATTTGATGCTGTGGATTAAATCTGCAGTACGTAGAAATTGGTTGCCTTGGACGCTGGGTTGTATTTAATCTCTTTGATGCAGTTGGTCGCGGGTGGCTCTATTAAAGTTTGTAGCTAGAGTTCAGTATATCTTTATGAAGTGGTTTGCTTGTGCCTCCGCGTGCCCCTGTTGCCCGCTTGTGCTGTGCGGGTGTGTGTGGAGGGCTCTGTGTGGCTGTGTGTGTAGGAAGCTTTGTGTGGCTGTGTGTGTGGGGGGCTTTGTGTGGCTGTGTGTGTGGGGGGCTCTGTGTGTGTGTGTGTGGGGGCTCTGTGTGTGTTTGTGTGTGTCATTTGCGAGAGATAAAGCTAGTGGCATTGTAAATGACAATGCCATTTATTTATGTTAAAAAAAACATAAATAAAAATAATGTCAAGAGCAATGCCAATAGCTCTAACTTTAACAAAGGCAAAACCATTGCATTGTAAATGCTTGTTTATTAAGACAGTTAAATAGAGGCAGTTGAACAGAAAAAAAAGTCCCTAGCGGAAGCAGACAAGTCCTAGGGCTGATCTCCAGAGCCCACAAAGTACATAGGCATATAAGTATATACTAATATATAAGTATGTACTAAAGTATATACAAGAGATCTCGCATGCTCAACCTAAAAAATAGATGGCTCTGTTGACATAGTAAAACCAAAGGAAATGATGGACGGAGCGTTGACAATACAAGCACTCACCCCCAGTCAACTGATCTGGGTTTAATCCATCACCATTCTTTAGCCCACTCTGCCACCCCAGTTCAGACATGGACATATGCAAATCAGTCTGACCCTGTGCCTCATGGGAACAGTCCAGCCCGAACTGCCAAGCCATGGCTTCCCTGGACCGGAAACATGCTACAGAGGACCGGTTTCTGGCATTTCAGCCTTCTTTAGCCCGGCTTGCTTGAATCCAGTGGCAAAGTGAGCAAGGGACTCACGTCTGAGCATACCCTGCCAACTTAGGGCGAACAAAGAAAAACCAAAGGAAATGATGGACGGAGCGTTGACAAGTGTGGCAGGGTATGCTCAGACCTGAGTCCCTTGCTCACTTGGCCACTGAATTCAAGATAGCCTGGCTGATGAGGATTATGAATCTGTAACTGGTCCCAGGATGCTTGTTTCCGGTCCAGGGAAGACATGGCTTGACAGTTCGGGCTGGACTGTTCCCATGAGGCACAGGGTCAGACTGATTTGCATATGGCCATGTCTGAACTGGGGTGGCTGAGTGAGCTAAAGAATGGTGATGGATTAAACCCAGATCAGTTGACTGGGGGTGAGTGTTTGATTTGCTCAAACGCTCCGTCCATCATCCCCTTTTGTATTGCTATGTTGACATAGTACCATCTCATTGATAGTTAAAATTAGGTGGTAAAACTCAAACCTATGTAAATATTTGTTTGATTAAGTTGCTTCTTTGGCATACATTTTTTTTTTTTTAAAAAGGACATAAATCATTTGAAAAAAATATGTATTTTATTATTATCTTCCCTGATGTACGTACACTTTAAACTCAAAATGTATCAAAGTGTGGGTTTACCACAACCAACCACACAAGTTGTAAGCTGTTATTTATGCACCGTTGTTGTAAAGCACCTTCACACCCACATACCGCAGCGTAGAAACCGGTAAATAGGAAGACACCAACTGCGCGGATTCTAGACTCTACATTTTATATCCTATCCAATACTGTTCCAGGCATAAACCATTTGCTCGTATTCATACTTCTACACAGGGACTCATTTGGGCATTTGTGTACGCTTTATAAGTTGGCCATTCATTCATTCATTCAGTCAGGGAATGTTCAGACCAACAACAAGGACATGTGCAGCTATGTTTGCAGGTCACTCTGTGCTTTTTGGTGTTCAGAAAATATGTAAATAACAAGCCCACGGGCATCGATGCCACAACATGCCAGGGATATTAGACATTTTCTCATGCCCCTCTGACACTTCACCACCGCCCTGAGCGCTTCAGTGAAACTCTGTTTGCTGCTGAGGGCAGGGCGAGGAGCCGGTTCTTGACTCCACAAAGAGTACACAAGGCTGGTAGAGACTTGTTTACTGCAACTGCATCCATCATCCCGAGACAACCGGTAGCCACGGGCCAAGGGAGGGTTATCAGCTGCAACCCCTGGTTACCACACACTGACGTCCATGGGCAGACCATGTGTGAGGGAGGGAAAGGGCACCTGCCTCAGCATTGTAAGAGGGTACTGCAAGGATCAGAACGACCTCCAGAATTGTTTACCCATACATATACGTGCTGTAAGAGCAGTGATTTATAACAGCTGAGTTGTTGATGTGTACCGATGACATAAAATTAGAGGAGGGTGTTACAGAAGAGGAAGAAAAATAAAAAAATGATCTCGAGAGGTAAAAAAATAGTAAACATTTGCCTGGGCTTTTTTGTATCCCTTGATAGCACACACACACACAATGTCTCTTGCACACATCACCTTTACTCTTACACATGCGCTCTCAGCACTGTGTAACACACACTGTTCTTACACACATACACACATGAACAGGTGATGGCAGTGGTGATGATAGTGGAATTGATGGCTGCTAATAATGGTGACAGTAGTTGTGGTGGTGGTAATGGTGGTGAAGGGTGTGTCAATGGTGGTGGTACTGCTAATGGTCTTAGCGGTAATTGTGGTGGTGGGAACAGATAATAGTTGTACCAGAAATGGTTATTGTGATGGTAGCAGTAAGACACTGAATTGTCAAGATCTCAAAAGGTTATGAATTGGCACAGTAGAAACCTTTAATAAATATTACTATGCATGGAGTATGTGGGCACACTGCTTACCACACGAGAGGTCCGGCGAGCATGTCAGCGAAGCAGCCCCTCACTCACCATCGAAAAGAAAGTGACCCGGCAAGCATGTGCGGGAGGGCTGTGGTTAGGTTGTTAGCGCTGGTAGTGGCAATGGTGGTGATACTAGTATCAGTGGTGGATATAAGGGTAGTGGTGGTGGTGCTAACTGTAAGAACAGTGGTCATACTATGGTAAAAATAATGGAAGTGGTAATGATGGTAGAAGTGGTATTAGCAATGATCATAATGGTGGTGGGGTAATGGTTATGAAGGCGTTGGTAATGTTTGTGGTGGTAGGAATGGTGTGGGTATTGATGGCGTAATAGTGGTGGTGGTAACGGCAATAGTGGTTAATGGTGGTTGTGGTTGAAATGACAGTAGTGGTGGTAGTAAAAGTGGTAGCAATGTTGATGGTAATGGTCTAGTGACAGTGGTGTTGGTAGTAGAGAGGCACTAAAAAGTAAAGACCTTAAGAGAGTGTGCATTGGCACTGTATAACATTTTGATAAACATTATCACAGATGGTGGCTGTCGGGTGATTGCTCTGTGTACCTAAAGAGTGTTCTGGCAGACATGCCCTTAGAGCTGCCAGGCACGTACCATTGAAAAGAAACGCGCACACATGAAGTATGTGTTGGGAGGGCTGGGAGAATAAAGAAGCGATATCAAGGAGGGCTTCACAGAATGGTTATATCCTGTATCAAATTTCTGGGTGAACTCCCTAATGTTCGTATGTGTATTTTTATAGCTCACTATCACTCGTGAGAGTATACTGGCGCTTGCAGGTGAGTGAGGCAAACCTCGAGGGGACTTACTCAAAGAGCCAGGTCTTCAGCTTCTTGCAGAATTCAAGAAGAAATCGATGTTGAGTCTCTGATGTGATGTACAGGAATTTATATAGCGCAAATCACCGAGCGGTTTCTAAGCGCTTGCTTAGGGAACCCGTCCTGGTATTCCCCTGTGAGATAACCCCGGCAGGGTATCCGCAAGGTGAAAGCCAGGCATCCCGCCGCGAGGGGCCGTTGTGGAGATTAAGCAAGCTATTGCCCAGAGTCGCAGAGTGTGAACCCGTGAATCGAGTAGGCACCGGAGCGAGAATTGTCGAGTCCATGGACATTTTAGGACTCAAGACCCCGACGAGCCGGGAATTGAACCCTGGTCCCGGGCTGACCTCTGCTTCCAGGTCTGCCTCCTCTAACCAGTGAGCCACACTTCTCCACACTGGGAGGTTTTCCACCCTTTGGGAGAAATGATGCTCTACAGACCCTCATTGCACTTCCCTACAGTCTTACCATTTTATTAACTGTGTCTTCATTGAATCAATGTGAATATAATGCTGGAAAATTGATGACCACTCATGATAACTGCCGAGACATTGCTTGTGAGAGAGCTCATCTGCTACAAGGTACACACTTCACATGGTCCACCAAGCACACAAGAGTTCTGCAAATTTTAAGGGCTAATATCTGATAAGAGCCGTTGAAATCAAAGGTTAGCATTTGGAAGGCTCGATTTTGATGTTCCTCAAAGTTCTTACAGGAATGACCTGTGACTACCTCGCAAAGAAAACTAGTTTTATATGTTATGAGCTGATGACTGTTGTTTGAAGACAAGTATCGCAGCTGAAGCACTGCATTGAGGTGTTTTAGTAATCTACAGTACTCGATATCAGTACAATTAATGAAAATATGAACAGCACTCTGAGGCTGGCTCCGTAATACTGGTTTAATTTTAAGTAGTAATAGCGGCATTGGGACTCATGATCAGTGAGCTTTAATTGAACATCTCACCGGGCATAGGTTTTACCCAGAAGTCAGAGGCTGACCCTACAATATGGCGTATTCCAAGGCTGCCTACACTTGAGTCCACATCATGCCGCTTTATTATGGCTCCCAGAACTCCCTGCCCCATTATGGCTCTCCTGCAAATTCCTGCTTCCTCAGTTTGTCACAGATTTCCATCTTTCTCTTCCTCCTTCTTTTCCCGCTTTGGTCGTTTCCTATCTCTTGCTCTGGAGCACAGACTGTTGAGGAACTAATAAGTGCCAGTCCCCCCCAAAAATGTGCCGGTGGGCTCCACCTATAACCACAGGCTCAAATTAAGCACTGACTCAAACTAAGGTGTATGACTTACATATAAACATAAGTTCACCCAGGGTTTTATATGTTTTTAATGAGAATTTGTAGCAAACATTGAAGGGGCTAAAATACGCACCGCATGGGTGATTCTGATCAGGATAGTGTTAAAAATGTTGATAATTGTGCTCTGAATTATGACCCTTAGGATTCAATTCTGTTCATGGACAACAGGAGCAGTGTGCTGCATAGGTGAGTGTCTATGGAATGAACTATCAGGCCTTTGTAGCATGACCACAATACCCTAGGGTCAACTGAATCACCACCTGTCAATAATGCTTATTACCAACAGAAGTGTAGAAATAATGTTGGGTCTAAATATTGCCAGGGCCATTACTACGGGCGGCAAAAAATGCAGCCAGTGTTATATGTATTTTACAGCTGGACAAATACCAGCAGGAATAAAATCTACTGCAATGTAGTCAAAATATCACCAGCAAAAATTATATTTCCTGGTTGGGAATAAAGCCAGACAAGCTGTTTAGATAGAATATTGAAAATAGAAATATCACAGGACAAAATATCGTGCCAAGAATATCGAGAGCAAATATTTTGCGAAGGTGAGTTTCTATAGGCAAGCAAAGTTTTACTATATAAAACTCCACATATGTACCTTGATGATATATGTATCATATATAAAATATCCAACTCTCACATCAAAAGAAGTGAGGAGACCGCACAGGTTCAAGGGGTAAACTCAGTTATTTTATTTTACTGAGAAATGAAACGGGACAGGACGCGTTTCGACTTGCGCCTTTTTCCACTGTGAATGGAGACAGGGTGACAACATGTTTAAATAAACAGAAAAGCAAAAAAAGCAACAAAGCAATAATTTCCGGTACGCTCTTCACATGAACATCAACATAATGAATGGACTAGCAAGTCTGTATAGCCCGCGGGCGCCATCTTATGGTGTATGAAAATATCAAAAAGCAACACAGTGATTCATATACATGCATAACAATACATAAATTCAATGCAGCTCTGTATGAACAATTATTTTAGCATTCACATGGCTGAGGGATACAATGAATCCTAAACATGAATATAGAAATTGGAATTCATGCTTTTCATGATGATGCCTGTTAAATAATACATGAGACAACATCCATAGTCTAAATGACACTTCTTAGGACATAAGAGAGCACCTTCATGAGCACAGTTGAACTTTTTCAGATAATTCATAGTGTAAGGAAACACAGTCAGATCCATTTATGAGAATATAGTATCACAGTCTCTATCCCAGATGAATTGCTAACTCCTCCTCCATATTTAATCCTAGCAGAAATTTAGTCTGCAAATCAACTATATATCTGGATTCAACTCTGCGTCATTTGAATTCTCTGTTGCCTCCCCATTCATGAGCAGGAACATGGTCTAAACAGTAGAATCTCAGGAATTTTCAATCACTTTGGTGAATTCTGGCAAAGTGTCTCGCCACGGGATAAGAGAAATCTTTCTTCTCAATAGCCCTGGCATGTTCTAGAAGGCTACTTTTCACTGGGTGTATGGTGCTACCCACGTAACACTTTGTGCATAGGCAGACTAACCAGTAAATGCAACAGGGAGTAGTACAGGTTAAGAATTTATTAATAGCTCTATTCCGTTTTTTCCCAGGGATCTCGTATGCAAGTGTTTTAGGATTGTTCCTGAAAGCTTTACATTTGGAACAGGGAACAAATCCAGTTAGGCTGCTCATTCTTGGGTTTTGTGGAATTCCTTCAAAGTGACTCTATACAAGAGTGTTCTCAAGGGACCGATAGCGCCTGTAGGTAATTTTAGGATGATCTGATAGGCTTTTACCAATCACACTATCTGATTTGAGGATATGCCAGTTGCGTAAGATAATCTGTTGTACTGTATTCGATTCACATGAGAATGTTGTGATGAATCTCAGTGTCTCCCCTTGATCTTTATTGGGCTGATTCTTATCTCTGAGGAGACAATGTCTAGGAATCTTTTTTTTTTCTTCAAGGTACATAGATGTTGAGTTAAGAAAAGTAAATCTATGCTTACATATTTGCACTTACATTCTTGATATTTTTGTCCTCAATATTTTTGACGCGATATTCTGTCCACACAATATGTTTGTTTCTGATATTTTGCCAGTGATCTACCCAACAAGAAAAAAACTCCTGGATCATTACCTGAGTAACTATGTATAAAACATAATTTTACGGTGTACGCTGCTGTATTTGGTTATGCTTCCTTTCTATCAATTAAAAATGTTAAGACTGGTTTAGGTCTGATCTTACTATGTTTGTTTTGTCAAACGTAAGGATTGTTGTCAATGCAGCTAATGTTGGGAAAATAAATAATTTGCATATTGGATCATTTTGACCCCGGCGGACCAAATTTTACTAGGTGGTGGAATTTTGTCCTGTATCGGGCAATATTTACCAATGATAACAATCACAAATAACCAACCGCATTATTAAGTATGCCTTTCCAGTAATAAGATGCAAAATGTGGTAAAGTGCTGAAATTACGTGGGACATAATTAAAGTGAAAGTACACAAGAATTACATTTTTATTTTTAATATGAGTTTAACCTCTGATTCACATTCATTTTTTTCAGTGTTCCCCTGGACTTTGATGTGATGTTATTGAAAGCGAAATCATTAAGAACATTATACAATAAGAAAATTACCAAGAACACTGTACGACATGGTATCAAACATCACTTCAGGAATTTCTTCACTATGAAAACATTTATTTATATATGTGAATAAATCAATTATGCCATGTTTTTTAAATTTAATATATATATTCGTTTTAAGTGCGAATCTTGCAGTTGTGAAGTCCATAGTAATTCCTGACAAGTTCATATTTCTAAATTTTAAACTTCCATCAATTTTCGTTACTATTACTTGTCTAAAGTACACTTTCAATTTCATTTGTGTACATAGCTGGGCTGTACTGTCAAGTTAAAATCCACTTATTTCAAACTTATCTCGCTTTCTCAAAGCCTGTTGCTAAGCTTAAAAAAGCTACACAAATATCATATGCTACTCAGCCCAGCAGACAGGATAAAGCTTTGCTGTATCTCTGGACTTTAGACTTACTTAAAAGAGCCTCGGATTTTGGTTATATTGCTGAATATCGCCACCAAGAATATCGTGGTACAGGAATATCGAGGACAGAATATGGAGGGATAAAATTTCACAAGGAAATTGCATACAGGGAATAATAAATGTACTACTCCTAACTTTGCATCTACATACCTTGAAGATATATGTGCCGCGTAGGTACTTATATGTGGGGTTAGGTATAGAAAATCTATACTTACCAGTCAATATTTTTTTGATGTTCTGTACTGGATATTGTGTCCTATTGATATTGTGGTTTTGCTGGTTAGTGGGTATATCTTGGAGGCTCCCTCAGCCAGGACGGCTATTTGTATGTTCACTGTATATGTAGGTCATACCCATGGGTCATGTGGAAGGCCTTTTTCAACTCATAGCTATTAATTACATTGTCTTCCCATTTTTTTCCTAACAATATTAGGATTGTTTCTCTCCAGGTTTTTTCTCTCCTGCTCTTTTAGAATATACCTCTTTTATTCTTTTGAGTACTTATACATTTGGAGGGTATACTTGATAGATTTAGAGTTCGGTTTATGGAGAAAGTAGTAAGTACTCCTTTGGAGAATATTATATCTCTAGTGAATTCGTCAAAAGAATTACCTTCCCTCTCCTATTCTTATTCTTGATGTAAATCCACCACAGGCTTCTGCACCAACAGAAAATCCTCCAAAGGTAGACTTGTTACTTCCTATCTTTTTGGTGAGTTTTCTTTTGCCACCTTGCTTTTATCGAGGCCCACACTAACAATGGTAGGTTCAATTTCACTTTCCACCCAAATATTTTTCTATGCAATTTTAAATCCTTTGGGTTCCAAGCTGCCTCTCCTTAAAGATGATTAACACCCTTATAATCTATAATTTTCTCAAAACCTTCCATGCAGAACACTTTGAATAATTTAACAAGAGGTTGCATGTCCTCGAGGCACATTCTTGAATACCAATAACCAGTACTCATCTGACTTGACCTCTCCTGCTTGCTTCAGAATAGACATAATAACTCACTCTTCCTTGCTGCCCCCTCAAACATGGCTTAGTCTCAGAGTTGCTTAAAGGAGGCCATGTCCTTCATCGCCATAAAATAATGATGACCACCCTAAACTATTAGATAATTACCGACCCATCAAAGGCCTCCTCTTCATGGCAAAACTTCTATAGAGATGTGTTGCCTCCCAGTCATGGAGTTATACTTCTGACAATCAACCGATAAGCAAATTGAAATCCGTTTTTTTCTGAAGACACAGCACTGAAACTTCCCAATTTTAAATAGTTATTAATACTCTAAGTTTCTTTGACAAGGTGAATGCCTTTCTTTTAATACTCCTCGATATGTCAGGGGATCATTACGAGTGGGAAGGCCACCAAAGACTGGCCTTGTGGCAGGCGCTAGTTGTATCACAATTTCCTCACACCTCCAGGGTAGCAGAGAAGGGGTAGGTCACAGCTGAATCAGTGCGTTGGAAAATGTTTGTTCCACATCTAGCATGGTCTCACCTAAGGGGTCAGTACCTTACCGAACATAGGTTGGGTTTTGGATATCCCTAGGTATACTTTACTGAAAGGATTTGGTTGTATGATTGGGGTACAGTTTGCTAATATTACATACATTTTCCACAACCACAAGTAGATTAGGTTTACATTTTTTGTCCTGAAGAATTGCCCAGATCCATAGTGACGCTTGAGGCAAGAATCATGTTGTTCTAGACGCACGCTATTTTATGAGCTGAATAGGACAATTACGTCCACATTCAGTTACCCATTGCCTTTTAATCATAACAAGAGAGCCCACCTATTAAATGTTATTGGGTATCTCTTACCTATATTTAACCACTAATACACATTGCACCAATTACACCTACAGCACCTCCACCCTACACCTCAACACGCTTCTCTTGCTCAAAATACCTCTGGCAAAGAGCCCCCTAAAGGGGCTCGCTGAGCCTTGCAGGGCCGGCCCAACGAGCAGCTGCCCCATGATGAAGCATAACACCCACAAGGATGTGGAGGGCTCTTGCTTCTGAGCAATCAGATAAGATCCCCTGATCTATTATCTCACTTTACCTGACCTATATCCTCCTTCCCTTCCCTTCCCCATGAACTGCATCCCTTTTGTATTGCTTAATACTCCTCAATATGCCAGAGGGTCATTATGAGTGAGAAGGCCACCAAAGACCGGCCTCTTGGCAGGCGCTAGCTGTATCACAATTTCCCCACCACTCTGGCTTAGCATTTTCACTAAACCTGCTCCCAACAGCAAACGAGTATTTCTCCTCCCTAAAGAAACCCCTTATTAACAAATATAACGAACATTGCTGGCTGCCAACTTAAGTTACTAAAGAGCATCAAACCTTTCCTCCCCAAACCAGATTAAAAAAGCCAACTAAGAACTGTTAATTTCACAAAGCGACTATGCAAATGTTCTTCTGACCGGTGTCTTCAAATAAGGTTAGCTCCTCTTAAGGCAAACCTACACTCTGCCACCATCTTGAAGACCTTCTCTTGGAAATATGATCACATCTCCCCCGTTATTGCATCTAAGTGGCTTCTGCTTGTAACAAGCACAAGCTACAAAAAGGCCACCATTGTCGGGTCATTACAAATATGGCACTTGCAGTGTTTGCCCTATCACAAATTAACACTAAGGTTTTTGAACCTTACATTATTCCTTTAAATGCCAATTCAACTATAATTCTTGAATGCAATGCACCCAATTTGGTGCCCATTTGCTAACATCTATGTTGGCAAGACTACATCATGCATCTGATGCAGAATATTAGAACACAAAAATAGGATAAGTTGTAGTACAGCAAACTTTCCTCTAGTAGAGCAATACCAACAAGTGAAACATGTTTAACAGGACATCATGGGCCTTTTGTTTATTATTCTATTCCCACTTCAAAAGTCATACTCTCTATTAGTTTTATCTTTTTACAATTTCCCATTCCTCATTGTATATACGCCTATAACAGGTAACTACATCTATTTTCTCGACTGTTATATATTGCTTTAAAGGTGATATGTAAAAGTTGTGGAAATGGATATAGAAACATGTTGTGTATATGCAATGCACTACTCTATGTACTTTTAATCCATTGAATGTGCCACTCAAGTTCAGCTCTTTTTTAGGCGTTTGTTCTCTCCAATTCTCATCAATCAATTAGACTAGGCCACACCACTCCAAGTAACCTTTAGGCTTGTCAACATACACAGTAGTGGGCCACGTTTCTGGATTAGAGTGGCTGCTTGCCTACCTATTTTGGCATCCTGCTCCAATCTAGGACCTGTTAAGGCTTTTCCCCTGCTTGTCCCTGACCTGGCCGCTTCGGCTGTGGGGGGTTTCTCTACCACAATCTGCCTCAAACTCAACACCCATGTTGAGGCAGGATCTGATTACACATTTTTCTCCTCAGTAGTGATCCAGTGGTGACCACGTCTTCCTGCCCCAGCAGCCCCATATTGTTCTGTAATTTTGTGCCCACTTTAGACTGCTGGTTGCATTTAATTTTCCATTCCAGGTATGCATTAGTTACATTGTGTTTTCTTACACCTCTTTTTGACTGACTATTTTTGCACTATGTGCTTGACATTTGGGACT
Source organism: Lissotriton helveticus (assembly GCF_964261635.1). NCBI lineage: Eukaryota > Metazoa > Chordata > Amphibia > Caudata > Salamandridae > Lissotriton > Lissotriton helveticus. The sequence continues at coordinate 169,778,794 of NC_136073.1, forward strand.
TCTTTCCCTTTCCCAGCATGTCTATTTTCTTGTAATATTAGCCTATACTTATGTTACGTTATGCCCCTTCGGGTAGGGAACTTCTCCTTTTTGGATTTTCCACCTCCTAGTTCGCTTCATACACTATGGTCGCTAGTCTTTGGCATAAGTTTATTATTGCCTCAATTCATACAATAGTCTGATTGATTCCTACACCTTGCTACTTGTTTTAGAAAGAATTTGTTTTGCATATCTAAATTAGTTAATTGTTGTACTGGACAACCCCAGTCCCCTCTGGTCTGTCATTCTTCCAGGACCACTTTTATTTAGACCAATTTCCTACTTTGGCATCTTTAGTTCTTCCTCCTGTGTGACTAGTTCTTCATTTTTTTTTCAAGCTGCCTTTCTAATTGTTCATTGAAAATGTCCCAAGAAACTATAATAAATGTAATTATTATTGACTAAAGATATACTTTAATTATGGCGTGATACCTTGCTTCTTGAACAGCTTATTGTTTCTTTGCGATTAAACTGTTTTTATTTGTGTCCTTATGCACCTTATTTTTCGCACAGCACTGTGCCATTTCACAGCATCATGTTTGTACCTATAAACCACTGTTGAAAATGTGAACTATTTATTGTAATAAAAGGTTTAGTATATTCTCAAATTCTGGTTACCTTTCTATATTTTTTTCATTGGTGACATACCTTTAACGCTCATATGTATGTCTGGTTTATATTTTAAATATTATACATTTGGTTCAACTCTTTGCCCCTCCCCTTGTTTGATTCATCCACACAACTTTTTTAACAAACTAGGTTTCCATTCCTGACTAAACCACTTCTGTATTGCACATGTACATCCTACATTGTCCTACACCACATCTCTCCTAAATGTCTCTTTGCAGGACAGTGTGCCTTTTGGAGACAATTAATAGGGCAATGACAATTACAGACCCTCTCCCAAGCAGCATCCTTTCATATGCTAAAGCACCAAGTTCCACTGGAGGCAGCTGTTAATAATGAGGGTGTCGGGGTGGGGAGATGTTTTCGTAGGGCAGGAGGAAGAGAATTTGGTGTTAGATGCCTTATTATTCATGAAGTTTAATGCTGAATCTTCTGACTCCTTCACTTCCCAGAGCAATTTAGTTAATATTTGTCTCCTTTGGGCTACAGACTGTAGTGTGTGGGTGGTTTGTGCCCGATGGCGATGGCTGCTCCTGTGTGACTCTCCGGCGGCGGCGGAGACAGCAACACAACGAGAGCCGCTTGTATGCCCACATACAACCTCCAAGCGAATGGTAACGCTGTGGGAAACCATAGTGCCCTAGCGGACGTTTCTTTGGTGATTCTTCCTAAATGCAGTGAAGAGTTTTGTGGCATTTCAAGTCGAGGCGCGGCTCCAACGAGTTGCGGCCGCCATTTTGTTTTCTCCCGAGTCCCGAACGGAGCTGCTCTCCTAGCGACATTCAACTGCCACATCCAGTTTCTTTATCGAAAAAGCCCCCAGTGGACTCAAAACCATTCCAGGTATCTCCATGGCGTCCCTTTACTGGCTGGTCTTTTCACTATTATGATTGCATTTTGAAATATTTCTCCTCATCAAATGTCCGCCATTTTGTAACTCTGTCAACACAGTCTCTTTACGTCCATGATGACTTTAATTGCTCATCTCTCTTTTGATTCATGAACTTTATCTATTCCTTTGTTGGGCAACATTACCTGGTGACTTTCCTCCCTTTTTCTGAAGCGGTCGGTACTGTGCAGCATCAATTTACACTTGTGGCTGTCACTCTCCACACATTCAACTTGCTCACCTGGATTTCTCTGGACTTTTATTTCATGATATTAGTATTCAAAACTTGATTACATGTATTGCTCATGACATGGTTCTTATGTACTTCTTATATTGCTGTCTCACTGACTGCTTCCTTCTTCTGGTGTATTGGTCTATTCATTTGTTTAGACTCATTATTTCTCAATGCTTATGTTATGAACTTCTTATTTCTCATTGTGTAATTCTTGCTATTGTGTGTTGATGAGATATTTGTCTCAGGTTTATGGGCAGGTTACCTAAAACTTCCTCATCACCTCTGCCTACGTACCGCAGATTTCAGATACGTACTAGCTCCCACTACAACTGTTTATACATGGAGTACTCGGACGCTTCTACACCTAAAGACGCCTCAACATCTCATAGTACGTACAGCTCTGTGGTCACCAAGGCTTCCACGAAGAGATTGAAAAAGGATCCTCCCTCCCCACCTAAGCAGTCTCCTTCAGTGACAATGGACTTAATACTGGAAGAAATTAGAGCCTTACGGCCGTTTATAGAGGAAACCAAATCTACACTTCAACTGCTTTCTGACAAATGGTCAAATATAGACCAACGAGTCTCAGTGTTAGAATAGAATTTTGACTCTCTGTCCCTTTCAACTTCCAAAGTGGATTCTATTTCTTCACAGGTTTCTACACTTCATAAGCAGGTTGAGAATTTGGAAAATAGAAATAGAAGAAATAACCTCCGTATCTATGGCCTTCCTGAAGGTACGGAAGGGTCAGATCCGCCTACTTTCTTCAAAATGTTTCTTCCAACTCTGCTTAAGTTACCTGAGGGCACTAGTTCGAACATTCAAAGAGCACATCGCCTGGGGCCACCACCTCGTTCAACCACCTCTTTACCGGCACATAAACCAAGAGGAGTGATTTTTTATTTCCTTGAGTACACCGACTTGCTAAAGATCCTATCGGCATCCAGAGCAATGTCTCGCAATACATGGTCAGGCAATTCTTTGTTCTTTTCTCAAGACTATGCTAAATCGACTGCTGACCGACGTACAGAGTTCCTGTCTTTGAGACCGCAACTACGTTCAATAGGGGCAAGATATGGTCTTTTTCACCCTTGCCTGTTCAAAGTCACCATTAACAATAGAATCACCACTTACAAAGATCCTCTTAAGCTGAAAAGTTTTCTATACACTAATAATGCTGATACCATGGAAACCGTCCCGTCATAGACTTTGACTTTGATGCTTGTGCTCCATGTCATGAACAATGTTTTATATGCTTTTTGAAATGACTGCTCTCTTTGCTTATCTTTGAATTACTTTTGCACGTAATATTTATTTTGTATTGTCTTTTTTTCTTACCAGGTTGTATTAGCAGCTTATCCCTTCCCTTCATTCTGCGGCTCGTTCGTTCTGTTCTCCTTCCCGCCCACCTTTGTGGTCCCTGGACCTGTCGTTGTTCCGTGTGACCTTACACCCCTCCACCTTCCGTATGTTCTGGATCTTACGTACGTTTCTTCTTTTAATTGTTTTTTTCTGCCATTTTTCTTCGTTCCTCTCGCTTTCCTTTCTTGACTAATGTATCCTCTCTTCTACTCAATTCATCATTCCCTCTTCTTTCTTTCCAGAATCTATTTTCTTGCTTTCTACTTTTTTCCTCTTTCTCTTCTTTTCTTACTTTCATTTTTCAATCTTTATACAGTTGATTGGTTGTACATTGTTTCCTAATTGACCTAAGATGTTCTTTTTATTGGGTTCATTCAATTTGCTGTAAATATGTTCTATGCATTTAAAGATTGTTTCATGAAATGTCAGAGGTTTACATTCCCCCATTAAAAGACATAGGGTATTGTCACACCTAGCTAGATTAGATGCAGACGTTGCATGCATTCAAGAGTCTCATTTAACAATCGATGAGTCTATGAAACTCAAAAAATGTTGGGTTGGAGAAATCTTTTTTTCCCCGGGGGATGGTAAGCGTAATGGGGTTGCTGTCCTTTTTCGCAAATCTCTATCTATTAAAATTTTATCACATTTTATTGATCAAGCAGGTAGATGGGTATTTGTTAATTTTATGTTAGATAACATACCAGTTTCTGTACTAAATATTTACGCCCCTGCAACTGGTGACCCCTCCTTTTGGGCCTCATTGACCCACCAAATTACACATTGTTACGATGATACTTTTATTCTCACAGGTGATTGCAATTACATTTTTTATCCCTTTTTAGACCACAACTCTTTGTACCTCACAGATCTCATAAGTCATTTGTAAACACTATAAAACATCATAAACTCATTGACGCTTGGAGACTTTGTAACCCTGAGCTAAGAGAATATTCCTTTTACTCTCCTGCACATCACCACAGTCACGTTTAGATTATATTTTTGTCTCTCACAATATTACTCAATCATTGATGAAGGCTGACATTGGTTCTATTCTGATTTCAGATCATGCCCCTGTCACCATATGTCTAGATGTTCTACAAAAGCCTAATTTGCCCCGTAAATGGCGTTTCAACAATGCTCTCCCCTTGGATACTGCTTTTACCTCTTCTTTTACTTCCTTCTTTAAAGAGTATTTCAATATTAATCAGACGGATGATGTATCTTTCCCCACAGTTTGGGATGCATTTAAAGCTTCAGCTAGAGACTTCATCATTAGTTTTGTTTCCAACAAACGCAAAATAGCACAACAAAAAACTAATGCTCTACTCACCAAAATTAAGGCTTTGGAACATTCCTATTACTCTTCTAAGTCAAAAGATTGCTTATCCGAACTTTTGAAGATCAAATTTCAATTTAATCGAGATACCACTAATAATGCTTCCAATTATCTATTAAAGTCGAGTGCGAAATTTTACGGCGGTCAAAACAAAGCCGGGAAGTTATTGGCTAATTATCTATAAACCAAACAAAACAAACTCAATATAGAATCTGTATTTGGTTCCAATAATTCATTGAAATTTAAAGATGAAGAGATTTTACAGGAATTCCTTATTTTTACACAACAATGTATACCTCTGAAACTTTGTCGTCTGATCTCACTATATCTCATTTCCTCTCTAAACTTAACCTTTCACCTGATTCTCGTCCTGACTTTTCTTCTTTAGAATCTGATATCACCCAAAAAGAACTTCACACTGCTCTAACAACTCTTAAGAAAGATAAGGCCCCAGGACCAGATGGTTTTATGGTAGAATTTTTTATTCATTTTGCGTCCCTCTTGATTCCCAAATTACATTCCCTTATACTAACCTTCTTGCAATCTGGGAATTCTGTTGGTTCCTTTTCTGACGCTCTCATCTGCCTCATTCCTAAAGATGGTAAGGACTCTCAGTATTGTAAAAATTATAGGCCAATTTCTCTGGTCAATGTCGATTATAAAATCTTCTTGAAAGCCTTGGCACTACGTTTAGAATCTCTACTACCCGAATTGTTAGGTACTGAGCAATCTGGTTTCATCAAGGGAAGGCTTATTACGGATAATACTCGTTTATTTTTTGATATCCTTTCCAAAGTTTCTCACATTTCTCACCCTTTGGCTGCCATAGCTCTGGATGCGGAAAAGGCATTCGACAGGGTCGAAATGGTTTGGTTTTGGCCCTAAAATTATCGCTTTAATTTCTATCCTATATTCTAACCCGAGAGCTGCTGTTACTGCAAACGGACGGATCTCTTCCTATTTCCATCTTGCAAGGGGAGTTAGACAGGGTTGTCCTTTGTCTCCATTTCTCTTTAATATTGCCCTAGAACCCTTTTTGCTTAGAATTAGACAAAACGCAGATATACATGGCTTCACCTTCCAAGAGACTAGCATTAAAATGGCAGCATACGCTGCTGACGTACTCTTATTCTTATCACAACCCTAAACTACTTTACCTGCTTTTATTGAGGAGGTGGAGGCTTTTGCATCAGTGTCTGGTTATAAATCAAATAAAGACAAATGTGAAATTCTGCCCTTGACAAAGTACACCTTCAGTGCTGACTTTAATGTTTCAGGTTTTTCGTGGAGCCGCCATTCCATTAAGTATCTGGGTTTAGATTTTACTCCATCTATTGCAGGGACAATATCACGGTGCATGGAAAAATGCGTCGATTGATTATCTTCCTTGACAGCAAAATGGCGTCCCTTATATTTATCTTGTTGGGGTCGTTTAGATACCATCAAAGTGATGCTTTCCCCCATTGTCCTATATACAATTTTTAATATTCCGTTATCAATTCCTTTCAAGTATTTTAAGAGAATTAACTCCATTTTATCTTCCTTTCTGTGGGGGAAAAAGAAATCACGTATGTCTATTTCTAAACTAATTTGCCTGAAATCAGAAGGGGGAGTTAACTTCCCTGATTTCCCTCTCAATCACAAATCATTTATACTTGCCCAATCTTCATGTTGGTTCCTTGATCCCTCTACAAAATGCCCTGTTTGGACAAAGTTGGAACGATCTTTTCTCTCACCCTTTTCCTTTCATGAATATTTATCCTTCACACGCAAACCACAATCTGTTTCTACCCCTCTTCTTAAACACATTTCTAAGCTTCTTCCCACCCCCTCTGTTATACCCTTTCTTGATTTCCCTATATGGCATAATACAAACATTCTCATTAACAACAAACCCTTCTTTTGGAAATCCTGGAGACATCGGGATTAATATGGGTTCATCAATTATATTGTCAGGATGAAATTATGTCCTTTGCACAAGCAAGTGCTGCTTTTGATCTCCCTCCTTCCTTTCATGCTAAATATTCTCTCTTGACATGTGCCATTGAATCTGCATTTTCGCAACATGTATTTTCCTCCTCTGATATTCCTCCTTCCCCTACTCATGCAGATATTTTGCGTTCTTTATTACTTCGTAATTCTAAAGCTTCTATGATCTTTAAATTTCTACATTCTCCTTTTAATCCAAGAGCTAAAACTAAGACAGAGCTGTCCTGGGAGACGGATTTGGATATTTCTTGGAATGTAGAATTTTGAGACAAAATATGGCTTAAGCTTCGTAAATCGTCTAGAGATGCAAACACGACACAGACAATCTTTTTTTATATATAACAGACTCTTATTTACCCCCTCTGCCCTTCATACATACTGTTCCACCACTTCCCACAATTGTTGGTCTTGCTCGTCACCGCATGCTGATCTACTTCACATGCTCTTTGATTGCAAATTTGTTTGGAACTTTTGGACAAGGGTGTGGTCCCAATTAAATTCAATTTTTCAATCTAATCTTCCCTTTTCTATTTTGCATGTTTTTTTGGGCAGCTTATCTCCCATTTGGAAACCCGTTACTACGCACATAAAAATAATTGATCTACTACTTGCAGTAGCATTTCAACAAATAGCCAAAAATTGGAAAGACTTTACCAAACTTTCATATCAAGCATGGTGGTATGCTGTCTGTTATAATCATAGATTGGACACTACATTTGTTTATCCTCAACATTTAGCTTCCAAACGTTTAGATTTATGGGAACCGGTTATATCATTCATTGACACCAGTGCTAGATGCGCCCCCTCTATTACACCTCTGCAAAAAGAAGTAGCTAAACCTCCATGACTTCCTCTATGTTATTATACAGTTTTACCTATATTCTTCGTTATCATATTTCATGCATTCTTAAATATTTTTTTGTTCTCTTCATTATATAATATTTATGCTATTGATATTCTGAATGTCTTAACAGACCTAATTTGCTTTTTGTTTTTACCCCTTGTATAAATTTTACCCCGACCGATACAGATTGTACACTTCTTATTATTTTTATTGCTCTTATATATTGTATGCTATTACATTCTTTTCCCCAATAAATATTTTTCTGAACCTAAAAAAAAAAAGACTCTAGTGTGTGTGTGTGTGGGGAGGAGGAGGGAAGTGTTTCATTGGCATTAAGTTTCTTCTATCACTACATATGATATAAGAAATGGAGGGGGAGATTTACCAAATCTCCATGCAGCGCAGGCTCCCGCGAGGCTGCCCTGCGTTACGCAACAGGGAAAGAGCAGGAGAGCGCCATATTTTCAAAGATATGGCTATACCTCCCCTTTCCCTCGCACCAGTGCTGATAACAACTGGCGTGCACCATCTACCACCTTAGCGCCATGTCTAGACACGAGGGAAAGCTTTTACCAATTTGTATCCATGCTGCACAGTGCAGCACGCATGCAAAGGCAGAATAGGAAGGAGAAATGAAAGCATTTCTCCTTCCTTGCGCCTAGTTTAAAAGGTCGTAGCTTTCTCACACTAAACCCAATCTACTGTGGTTAGTAAGTTGGGTTTGGCGGGAGAAACTGTGGGTGGTTGCCAGGGGACGCCCATGCACCACCCTAGGCACCACCCCATTGTGCAAAGAAATGTGAGCCAGCGCTATAAAGTTCCAATATTTTAAACAAAATTGTTCAAAGTGCATCACAATTAAGGTCATCTGACTTATCAAAGCTATTGTCAATCAAAGATTCAGAGTGTGTAAGTATTACAAAGACACAATACTGCCTCTTATATATATATATACTGCTGCCCAGGGGTTACAACACAGAGACATATTTATAACAAAGAGATCTTTCTTCCTAGCAGTCTCTCAAGATGCACAGAGCATTAAAGCGCTGTTTAAACGCCTGGAACGTAGTAGAATTAAGTCCACTGCTAAATTCGCTATTTTAGAAAACTCCTTCAAGTTTTTTTCTTAAATATTCCGGCGCAGATTTATTAAGAATTCACGCAACACAGGGCAGCAAGCCAGGTCCTGAGCTGCGGAGCCCGAATGGGAAAGAGCTGAAAAGTGCCATACCTGCTACGATGTAGAACTCTTCATCCCTCTCCCTGCGTTGGCAGGCGTGAGGCTGTCTAGTGCCAATGCCAGCACAGGCTCTGTTGTACCATGGTGCAAGAGTGCCTGAATTACGGGCAGGATGCTATTATGCAGGAATGGATACCTTCCTGCACAAAACAACCCAAAGAGGCATTTTCCTCTTTCTTTGCCAGATGAAGAATGCATCAAGTATAAAAAGAGGAAATCACAAGGACAATCTCTTTTTTTTCTCCCGGTTGCATCTGTTTGTCATAGACTGACCAATTATACTCAATTCCAGCATTACAAACCTTAGTAGATCTGTAATTGTGTGGAATCCATGGGTGGATGCACCGGAACGCCCATACTCCGCCCATGTCAGCCTTCCATTAAGAAATGTAACGCAAGCTGCTGCATTGTGTTAGATTTCTTTAAAAGCTACACAAGGCCACACAAATACGGTATTGATTGTCTTTGTGAATCCCAAATAAGCCTTTGTGTTGCCTTTGGTGGCACAATAGCAAAGCCTGAGTAAATCTGCCCCAAGGTTTGTAAATCAAGTTATTCACTTTTTTAGGTACTTTATGTGTTTTTTTCTTAAAGCTTTTTCCACCCAAGAATTATTAGAGCATGCATTTATTGCATCCTTTATAGTGGAAGAGCGTGTTGTTCTATTTGTCACCATATGCAGACAAGACAATGGTGTATATATCATGTGCAAACTAGGCGTTATTATATATTATATATTTTGGTGATTTTAATTATTGTAATTAATCTTGTACAAAAAAACTTTTATACTTATACTTAGAATGGAAACATGTTGACCACGATAGTTTTCTTATGTATTTGTTTTTGCAAACGTTGGTCAATGAAATAAAAAACGTCCTCATCACAGCAACATTAATATTAAAATAAAAGATAATATATTTACTTACCAGTCCTCACCCCTGCGCAGACAAACTTTCAAAGTCTGTTGACACCCAAAAAAATGTCAGTGAAAGAACTTTAATGAAACTGGAAAGCAAGCACCTTCCAACCGAGTACACGCACACTCAAAATAAAAGCGATTAAAGTCGTCACTTAAAAGAGAAGTCCACAATTCCCAGCATGTTTGAGAGAATAGAGTGGGCCTACCAGAATATCAACTAAAAGCACGCTATGTGTCACAAAGCAGCATAAGAGAAGCCGAACAGGGAAAAACATCTAACTAATGTTTGTCATTCAATTTTTACATATTTTTTCTACTTCAAGCAATAGCTCATCATGTTTTGTGTGCTACAATTTATGTTTGTCAATGAGATCCAGAAGCCGGAGTTAGGTCTCAAGTACCATGTGTACGACAGTAGTTTTTGGCAAGGCCAATCAGAAACAAAGTAATAAAAAGGCAATTATATTTCTATTCGAGTTCAAGATAGGCATAGAAGGGCCAAAAACGGGCTATGTAAACAAAGTAGTTGACTTAGGACAAGGAAGCTTAAGTCAAATGCCACATCACCTGTCCAACAGAGAAAATAAGAAACTTGTAAAATACCTCGCCCAGGAAAGAATACAAGCTAAATATTGATAAACAGAGAAGTTAAGCAAGACTTGTATTTGAAGTTACTGTGAAATTTGAAAGGAGTGTTTAAGTAAATGGATTCATTGGCTTCACAAGCACAAATAAATGTCAGAAGTAAAGAATGACTAACACAAGTAGGGAGGTAAGGTAAAAAATATATGTTAAAATGTATTACTGCCATCACAAAAAACCAGCATATAATATATTTAACACTTGTGGCATGGAAACATATAGTGATATGTCCAAAGTCACACATTATTCAGTGAAGTCCTGAAATCATGGTGAAACCAAAAGTCCATTTGGGGACAGTATTTAAATTCAAGGTCACAAAGTCTGCAAGACATATCAACAGAGACTTTAATACCTATATTGTCACCCTTGCATGTACACCTTAAAGCTCTGATAACAAGAGAGCCAGAATCCGTTTCCGACCGATACCCAAAAAAGCACAGTGATGAAACGTTTTCTCTACAGAACCGAGAACAACCACACAGAACCAGAGATACCAAGGGGCATATTAGCAACAAATAGCAATATTTATCGCTAAATGCGCTTAGCGCATTTTTTTTTATTGCCGTCTATCACCGGATATTATCGCAGAGATAACATGCTATTAGCAACGTTTATATCTAATGCGATAAAATATCCGGCGATAGCGACTCAATGCGATAATATCGCTGGAAATCCAGCGATATTCAGGCATTAACGCTAATGGGGACTTAACCTGAATATCCACCTCCCAATGGATATACAGGTTAAGTCATGGTCTGAGCAGGCGTTAGGTTCTGGCGAAATCGCGCTTAGCGTGACTTTTTAATCGCACAGCCTGCCATGCTGATAGGCGATAGCTGTGTTGGCGACTGCTTTCAGTGGCTAACAGGTTGGGTACGCACACTTTGCATGTCATTAGCGATAAATATTGCTGACATGCAAAGTGGGCCCCAAACCGGTCGCTATCGCCTAAAAGCTGTCGCTAATTGCTGTTAGCGACAGCTTGCTAATAGGGCGATGAAATTATCGCCGATTTAGCGGGAAAAAGTCCCGCTAAAGCGGTGATAGTGCCCTTGCTAATATGCCCCCGAGCACCAATTTCGGTTAGAGACCACTGGGGCCCAAGGGCCCTTGATTTCCCAGCCAGCTCCACTTGTGGGACCTTTTTTAAAAAAATTTAGGTGGGTCCCCCGGTGGAGCCCGAAGCCCCCGTGGTCCCCAGCCTGTTCCCCAGCCAGCACCATCCTAGGTGCCGGAGATAGCTAGCACTTACAGGTTTGGCAGGGCGCGAGCAAAGTTGAGTATTTTTTGTCCAGGAGAGTGTGGGTAGGGTATGCCGGCACTCTCCCGGACAGGGTAGCACAATGTCACAGAGGTGGGCTCCTCAGGAACACTGTACAATATAGTACCACTGGGTACGGGATCCCTGGGCCAACTGAGGCTCGGGGAGGAGCTGCGCTCCCACCCTTCACTTTATTTTCTGTATGGCCCCGGGGGATGGTGCCCCTGAAGCCTTTTTAGGCTTCAGAAAGGTGCTGCATGCCCCCTACCCTTTATGCTATTGTTTGCTTCACGGGAAGGGGCTCCAGGGGCCTCCAAGAGGCTTGGGGAGGGTGGTCACACCCCCTGCTCTAAATGTGTTTGTCCGCTTCCCCCCTGGGCCGTGGCCCACCCTAGAGGTATTTTTTTCAGGAACATGGAAGCCCACGCTTTTTAGAAATAATTTTGCAGTGGATTCATGGAACTTCAGTGAGTTTGCAGCAAACCTTTAAAAAAACAAGTGTTTGGCCAAAGTCGGGGTGGGCTCCCTGTGGGGCCCTACTACCAGGCTTAGGGGGTTGGGTATTCCTGCCCTGCTTTCTTAAACTTGTTTATACTTTTTTTCTAGGAGTCAGGACTGAGTTCCAAATCCTATTATGGCTGTTGACACATCATTATTGATATGGTGGGAGGCAATTTTCCTGTTGAAAAATTAATGGGGAAATTACATATTAGGAAACCTTTTTTCTGGGCCTCCCTTGACAGATCACCCTGAAACTTGCAAGGAAGGAGCTGAGGTGCATGAGACTTTTTTCTTGAAAATGTTGTGAAAATTTGTCAAAGAGAACCAAAGTTATTAGGAAAACAAACAATGCTTTTCCTATTGAAATGCAGACCTAACTATTACTACCTAGTGGTGACCCCACATATACATACATATTATCTATTATAATGTATTATTTATGACAATGTTGGCTGTAGGACTGTACCAGGACTCAAAATAGGAGAAGCTTCAGGTGGGGCATGATGTCTCTCCCCTTCTTGAACAAAGGCAAGGAGCAGCATTTTATACTCTGTGCATCCAATATATGTTGTATGTCATAGTGGTTTTGCATTTATTATAACAAAAGTTATTTCACAAAACCAGGACGAAACCCATTAAGTTTGTGCAGTATGTAAAATCGCACTGAAGAGCTCTCATGACTATTTGTAGAGTTGTTTCTCTGGGTAAAGTAATTATTGCCTGCATTCTGTGAGGCAGTAAAGACTAGAGTTTATTTCTCATGTTCATTTGACTGTACTGTATTAGGAAACTCAAATGTGTCCTTTGCTATTCAGTAATAAATGTGTGTTTAATAGTAGAGTTGATCACAATATTGTTTAATTCCACTGCCATGACAGTGGAAATAAATAAACACAAATGAAAAAAGGGACCCCTCAGGTCAGTAGTGGAAGAATGCAAATCATCCAATATGATCACTGTGAGAATGGAATGCTGCTAGGCAGGATAAACAAAACATAGGGATGAAAGCCAATCACAAGCAGGCATGTGAGATAGATAACAAAACCATCCATTCAAGAACAAGGGGCTGACCCAAATGCCACTCTGTATATTCTGTAATGGAAACAAAAGGTCTGCCAGCAGACAGCTAAAGGTGTAGCCGAGAGGAAAACAAAATGTACTGGCCCTAAATCCGTTTTTCTTAAAGATTATAGAATACATTTGTGATAGAACTCATTTTATTACCCCAGAATGCACCTGGAAGTTCTTTTGATATCTCTCCTTTTAAGAAATGTTCTACCCTTCAGCTGGAATGCAGCATTGTGTTATGGTTAATGCGTCAATACCCATTGGATTCTATTCTTGCAGATTGATTTTTCTGATAAGTTTAGGAATATCTAAAGTGGATAATAAAACATTGGTCCACATTGGATACAGACCGCCTATGGCCATCTTGATCTTATGGAAGCGCATTTTGGCCTAGGCTTTGCAAGCACTGTGTACCTTTCTGCGTGGCGTGCTGCAGTTTTGCGCTGCATTGAACGTTTTAATGGTACCTAAAGAGAAACATGCTCTGAGCCACATGAGTGTCCACAGAAAGTCGTAGTAAATAATCCCCATTTCCTTGTCCAGTCTTTAATCTAATGCAACAACATGAAACAAGCACTGGCAAAGCCATGAATCTGGTCTTGGCAAGCTTGTGCTGGTTAATATATATTTTTTTTAAATGATTTCAAGCACATGCCACAAAAAAAAATCTCTTGCCACCTTAACATGCCCACCGTGAAAGTAAAAAAAAATCACTGACTGTGCCTTATTATAGATGGCTTTTAACAAATAAGCCCTTCAGTTGTCCCACACATATTAGTATTATTTGTGATGGAAAAAGACCTACCCAAACTCTCAAGCTGCATGCAGATAGAATGTTACTTTGTCACTTTATAGCAGTAAGTTTATAAAGGATGTATATAATAGCTCATCATCTAACTGGACACCCGAATTGCAGATAAAATAAGTAGCAGTTATTTAAGTGAAGTTAAAAAAACAAATGCATCCTTTTGAACAAGCTTTGTCACTGAAGAGAAAAGGACCATATTAAGGCAGAAATTAACAATGTGCACAGGCCTTATGCAGTCACTCAAAGTGAAAATATCCAATAGGTAAAGTGGGCGGCCCTATTGCCCCATTCTGTATGCTGTGGTGGGCAAAAGCAGAATATGAAATGCACTGTAACAAACCAGTTGATGAAGCCACTGACAATGCCAGTATACACATTGTGTATTATGCATACATTTTGTGGAATAAACAATAGTCTGGCAGACTGCTGAAGCTGTCTCACAGGCTAAACCTAAAAGTAGCCTTTCTGCAATATGTCACTGGGTAATCAGCAAATAGAAACACTGGTGGACTCATTCAATCAGGCTTGACTTTTCCTAGATATGTAACTATACAAAAGGGAGAGGTGGGGGGCCAAGGAGCTATTATAAGGTCCAGTGTCCATGCTCCTATTTTAAACTGATTACCAAAAAAGGGGACACTGTTCCTAATGCAGGGTGCAAAAAGTCACCATTGCATAAGGGTGCTAATGTCACCCATATATGAAAAAAAAGGAAAGAAAAGGGGAGAAGAAACAGAGTCCCTAGGTAAGGGGACCCACAGAAAACAGGGAAAACATTTTGTGTCCTCTGTTGCCCTCACACACCTCGAAAGGTGTCATGCTTCATCATCGGGCAGTTGCTCCTCGTAGGGCCAGCGCTGCAATCCCCTACGGGTCCCCCCGAAGGGTCTCTTTATCGGAGATCTTTTGTAGGACTGCCGGATGGTGCATCCTAGATATGTATTATAATTTGTTTTCTAAAGTCTGGTGAAATCATGCATTACCTTTGGATATAGAGCACCCCCAGGGGGCATGTGAATAGTGCGTCGCTTCCAAACAGTGCATGTTTGTGTTCATAGCATCCTAGATATGGCCATACTTCCTTCCCAAGATGCAGGTACACATTCTTCCATTACGGCTGCCTGAAACAAATGCAGTATTAGAATCAATGGGCCATATTATCCAGAAAGGGCGATTCATTATCGCCGCTTTTATCGGCAGGAAACTGCCGATAAAGCGGCGATAATGGGCTTGATAATATGCCCTTGTGAATTCCCATTGAAGCCCAGGTACTGGTGTTAACCTGGGCTTCTATAATGTATCGCCCTTTCTTGATAATATGGCCCTATGTTTTTAAGTATACCAGAGAACCAGCCTAATCCAATGGCTCCTATTGCTACTGTGGCGGAGATCTCCACATAAAACCGATAGGAGAGGTAAAGGCAAAAGCCTCCAACCGTAGCTTTATAAATGTAATTTTTTAGTAATTGAGTTGTACTACTGTAAACTACTTCATGTGCTCCGAAATACATTTTGCCAGTCAGTATTTTTTTTTTATGTTTACCATCACTCTTTGCCAAGATTTCCAAAATTATTTTTCTTATGTTTAAAAATTCAATTAAGTGAGATTTCACCTGCTTACTTTTCACTGCAGTTGCAAGTGCATCCTTGCTTATAGCTATCTTGAGAGCCAATTTGGCATCCCAAGCTTATCTGCGTGCACTGCATATGAATCAAACGTGGCATCTTGAATTGTATTCTTATTTCAGGCCTGAAGTAACAATTTCGTGCACCCTTTCTTCTCTCTACTGACTCCGGTATAGTGGAGCTGTCTTTTTTGATGAGCACAACAACCGTGCTTATTATGTCAATACACATTGAAAATTAATAATACTAGCCTCTCATAACATTAATATTGCTTTGTGTGGCCTGAAAACGTTTGAATTATCACGATTGTAATAGTGCGATGGTTGGGTGTTATTTTATCACTGTCTTTGGCAGAGTATGGGTGATGCAGGCTGAAGTGGCCCTCTGAGAAGGGCCTTGGCACTTCGATTTTTACAAATTAAGCACTGAAGGGCTTTCTTTGACCTAGGCTAGTTTAGCACCAAATGAAACCACCATATATAACATTAAGTAAAATGAAGACTAAAGCACGTATTTTATATTGATTGCACCATAAGGCATTATAATTGCCATATTTCACTGTTGTACCATTTCTGAATGTCTAAAACTCATACATTTTTCTCAGTGGTGTTCAACAGTAGTAGTATTATTATTTTTTCAATGCAACTTTTTGGTGAATTAATTTGGTCGTTTGGTTCAGCAGCTCATACACGACCAGCCTGATGATCAGATGCAAATTATAAATGTCGAGTCGAGCTTCAGGGCATTTTTGGAGCTGGGCCATTGATATATGAACAGGCTGGTGTGTGCAGTGACCAAGAGCTGGGTCTAGTTACTGAAGCTGGTCTGTCCCAACGCATCTCCATGAAGCATACCTGGTTGCTTTACAGCTCTTTTTTCTGATTTAGTAGCAGAACAGTCTTGCGAGAAGGACCCTACGTCACTCTGGTGTGGCCATATAGGTTATATATATGCACCATGGAGCGTGTAAGAGCTAGCATTGCCTTTCACCCCGATTATGTTTTCCCCCAGTTTCTTTGTAGAATGTAACACAATGAATGATGTCACAATAGTAAGAATAATGATAAAACCCAAATAAACACTATCAAATAATGGGACGTGGAGGAATCCTTCTTACTTGTCACTGCTGGTGACACTGCACTGGGTAAAAAAAGCGAGGTTATTTTTCTTTTTGCCTGAAGATCCCTTCAAAACTCAACTTAAACCTTCTTCTACTGATATATCGATGCAATTGCCTCAAAGGGAATTAAGTGTACTGTCAAAATTCTATTTCTGTTTTTCCCTCCTGCCAGCATTTTGTAGATACATTTCTTTATATTTAAAGACCATGGTCAGTTTGACATATATTTAAATCCTCCAACTACTTTAGCTCATTATTTCTTTTTTTTAATCATCCCTTCCCTCCTCCATTTCTTCTGCTTTTTTTTACAGTCATTACGTAGAACACAGGTATGGGAGACATATTATTTTAGGGTAGTGGAGATAGAATTATAAAACTGAAACGGACAAAATCCCCAAGATGAAAAAACTCACCGCAGAACACGTCTAGGATCAAGAGGAGCCCCAGGAGGCCCTGGATCACACAGGCTTTGAGCTTCATCTTCAGTCGCCACGTGCTGGGATCCACATGATGTGCAAAAGGGGGAGAGAAGAGGGATGCTTTTGCTGATTTTTAACAACTTCACAAAAAATCCCAATTCTATGACCAAGTCCTTTTAAATGTACCTTCTTTGTCAGTCTGCCTCGTCCCTTTATCGTCTGTTGGGAAACTTACTATGTTGGACCTCAGCCTAAGGGGGAGGAAGGTGTATTCATGCAGAAATCCCCTTTATTTGTGGTCTGGAAGTGTGAAAATCTCGTCTTTACGTTTTTGGTTCCTCTTGTTCTACGCAAAATGCTCCAATGTATGTGAGTACCTGGATACTCCCTCGTCCATGCAGAAGACCCTTTTGTAGGCAGTCGTGGCTGAAACGTAGTTGATTTTGATACACAAGGCTAGTATTTTTGTATTTCGCTTCAGTCACACTTTGTCTATGCAGAGGTCTCCCCTTTCTGTTACTCTTTGGTCTTGTAGTCTGTGCAGAAGACTCCACAGGGTTTCAGTTCTTAGGCACACTTTGCCTATGCATGCGGTTTGCGATGAAGACCTTGGCCCTACATAGTCTGTGCAGAAGGTTATTACATTTGTTCGTCCTTGTCGATACACAGTTTTCAAAGAAGACTATTCTGTTTGTTCCACCTTGGTCACACTGAAGGTTATCCCCTTTGAGAGTCCTTGGCCACAGAAAGTCAATGCTGAAGGCTCCTTGGTGAATCCACCTTGCTTGCAAAAACTGCTGGTAGAAAGTTCCTCCTTGTGCGACTACTTCGATCAAGTTAGAGCAGTGATTCTGTCTTCTGATCCCTGACTCAGTCAGGCTCAAACTGCAATACTTCATCATTGTGTTCACATTTCACGTATTACAATGAGGTGGCCACACCCCAAACCAAAGCAAACGTTCCTGATAAGCGAAGGCGTGATAGCACATTTATCACAAACTGCCTCTGTATCAGCCAGGCTAATGCTTCGTAGGCGGTGCGGCTCAGCAATGTCAACCTCTGTTGACTTTTCTTAAGTTAGATGACGCGAGTCGAACCTGGAAATTCATACAGTCTGTTTCTTAACAAATATTAGGTGATTTTTCTGTATGAAAGGTTTCCTCGAGCACCATGATCAAGGTTAGGCACTCAACAGCCTACTCTTATTTCAGAAAATCTATACTTGTCACCCATCTGCTAGTAACATAACATAACGTGTGTGTTTGTAAAGCGCATGTTCACTCATAAAGGTATTTTGGGGCTGAATAAAAGATGTTTATTGTTATAAAATTCAATGGTACTCATTTGATTGAACTAAGAAGGATAAAGGGCTGAGTGCGCCCACCAGGATATGAACCTGTGGCTAAGAGGTCAAACACAAGCTGCTACAGTGGATGCATTAGTCAACTAAGCCACCGGACCCAGCTAGTAGGGGAAATGTCCTTGTTACCCCAGCCCCCGTCAGACCAAGTTCTCAAAACTGTACGGTAAAGTTCTGTCCATGGCCCTCTCTCCACTGCCAAAACTTCTGATAGCCTTCATTACAACTTTAGCAAAAAAGCCTCTATGACCACTTATCTGTCTTTCTCACAACATCACTTACCTGTGAGATCCTGGTCATATCTGCAAGCAAGGATTTTGCTGCCCCGGCCCTATACATTTCTTTACACCTGCAGCCATTTTACTTACTCTGGCCTCCAGGATGTGGAATGGCGCCTTCTGCCTGTTTTGTCAGTTTCCTGACATACCATGCCAAGTGATAGGCATAGACAAAATAGTTTTTATATGAGCGCAACTTCGCTATATTCCAGTTATTGGATTTCACGTATTTTGTGTAATTTTTGTTTTTCTTTTACTTACCCTTTTGGGAGAATGGTGGAAAAGAGAAAATGTCCTCTGGTAACTGTTTATCTGGAAGTGAGACGCAGTCACTGGCATTGCGTTAGCAATGTTTATCTCATATGAAACTGTATGAAAAGTGTGACTTTTGTAGGCGAAAAACAGTTCCCCTACTTTTTGTGAAAAGACAACCGCCGCGGGACGGTTAATTCTGACAGTTGAAATGCTTCTGCTGAAGTGTCTCCTGTGCTGTGAAATCGAGGGAGGGGCAGACAGCTAAAAAACCTTCTTGCCAGGATACCTTCTCACCTGAAAGAAATGTAAATGTGCGCAGCTGGTCAATCTACAAATCTAAAGGGTGCTTCGACAAAATCACTTGAAGTTTCCTGATAATACAGATGTATTTTTTTTGAGTGGTGTCACAAGGAGATTAGCAGCTGAGCTGTGAAATGTGTGCTTTTAAAGGACAGTTATGGAAAAAAAATGCTTTTTGATGACACACATTTTTTTTTTTAGAGTTATTGTAAGGGAGCTACCAGTTAAGCTGTGAAGTGTGTGCTTTTCAAAGACAGTTATAAAAATAATTGCACTATGTACTGTGAGGGTAGTACTAAAATCTATATTTTGGATGCATTTTTGTACCTTTTACCTTTTTGTAGCAGTCTATCTTATCCTGTGTGTAATGCAAGTTTAAAATAATGACTTACATGTTCATAGGTATTTCTGTCACAAACTAGGACCTTGTAGCACTAAACATGCACAAGTCAAACTTGCAACAACCATGATTCAATCTTTGGCTTTCTGGCCCAGTGCATTAACTAATAGAGGTTTAATGATGTGCGATAGTGCATTTCCCACTGATTAACATAACCTGCATGTAATTTTCTCTTAAGCTGTGCTTTATTTTATTTGTAGTCACCGTCAGGTGAAACACCCAAAAAGTTACATAATATTTGTATTTTTAGCCACACCATTGACCACACATTCATGCTCACTCACCCCACCCCCTTGCATGCAGCATCACAGTTCACATACTTTTTTCATGTGCTTCAACCACTGCACATAAAACTGCCCACCGCTTCCAAATAGCACAAAGAGTAAGGCAGACTCCTGCACACACATAAGGTGATGGAGACCATGCCTGTCTGCCTGATGTGTACGTTAGTGATGTCTCTTTCAGGTGCAGACCAATCAGCACAGCAAGTGAAAAACATCAGGATCTTGGAAAAAGAATGCAGTAAGGTTATAGTTAAAAGCTACATATGTGTGCAGCAAGGCATACTCTGAAGAATTGTGCAAAAGCAGTCAAAATGTGAGAAAACTGAAGCTTGCAGAAGATAAAACTCTACCCATGTCTGGACTGTTTGTTTAGTGTAGCCCTTGAAAAATGTATTAAAACGCTACCTCATGATAAAACTAAGACACAACTGTGCCGATCATCCAACCATCGCCAGCAGGAGTTGGAACAATTCTCCTTCAAGGACTCTTTTCAGGTCTAATGTAAGCCAAGATCTTGATATTCCCAGAAATCTTTAAAAATATATATATCGTGAGTGAGACCTCTTCTTTTATTTGTCTGTTGTACTGTCATTCACATTTTGCTTCCACCCACCACAGCATAAAACATGAGGAAAGGAGGTGGCCCTCTTTTTGCCTTCTGTGTTAGCGATGGCACTCTGCCTAAGCACAATGATGTCACACCAAAACAGTCTCTTTCAGTTCCCCTTTTTTGGTCCCTGGCTGTGCCTAGCGATGTGTTTCTCTTCTCACCTAATGCTGTTGGTTATTGGGAGTATCATTCTGTCTCCTATGGAGTGATTGCATTGAATACAAGAGGTGCTTTTTTACATCTCTTAAGTGCACTGGATCACCACACATCATACTGTTTATCACTTACATGCATTGTTTACAAAATCAGTCCTTTTTTAGGTCTCGCCTACGCTGCGCGCATGTGCTGCATAGCAGGAAACCTCTTGGAAACGATTCACTTCTTAGGTCAAAAACGTGCACGCATTGCATTGCTTTCAATGGCAACGCGTGCACGTTTGGTGATTCCCTTGCGGGAGCGAGCTTTGGCGACATCTGTTTGTACCTAACTTGCAAACAGATGGTGCCCCTGTTCGCTCCCACTAGGGAAACGGTTTGTGGGACTGTTTTCTTTTTTTGCTCGGCAGCGCCTGGGCTGGAGTTCTCAAAAACAACTTGTTTGCTCCAGCGAGGCTTTAATCAGGGCTTTGGGAAAAAAGCAAACGCCAACAACATTATCTTGTGCATCGCTGATATTTAAAAGACACATACATGGTGGGCTTGCCCTTGCAGTGGCATTTACCTTCACTGTACTCTGCTGTAAACAATAGAATGCAGAGAGATAATTAATGAGCCTCAGGGTGCAAGAAGAGCATGGATACGAACATAAACGCTGTA
This sequence comes from Lissotriton helveticus, assembly GCF_964261635.1. Lineage (NCBI taxonomy): Eukaryota > Metazoa > Chordata > Amphibia > Caudata > Salamandridae > Lissotriton > Lissotriton helveticus. Next base: position 169,800,024 of record NC_136073.1, read on the forward strand.
CCATGCACTATTCCAATTTCATGCTTCTTTTCCGGTCTGACCACATCCTGATGCAACTCAGTTGGTATTCGAATCCACACACCATACTATCTCCTGTGCATCGCCCTTGGATATTCATACTTGAATTAAAAAAATTATTTGTAACGTGCTCATTTGAACTAGACATCACTCATATTAAATATCTTAAAGATAAATTTGAGTCATTAACACCTCAAGTTGAACGGTCCAATATTGGTGATGTGGACTGGTTACTGATTGTGACACGACAACCTTGCATAGACCGATTTCTGATTCAGGATTAACACACAATGCACAAGAACCACAGGGTTCAACTACCAAATGGTGCACGTAGAACAGCATCTGTCTAATGCGATGAGCGGTGAGTAATTCAGCCTGATGGAATGCTGTGAGAGGGTTGTCAATCTTTACCGACCCCACGCATGTTAGCCAGTTCTGACATTAAGCTTGAGTTAATGAGCATGACATGAAATGCGTTTCACAACTCTCGAGGGTGGTAAGAAAAAACATAAAATCAAATGCGCTCATAGACACACAGCTTTATCTAAAATGTTGCTAAAAAACCCATTTGTCAATAGAATACAATGGAGGCTTTTTACTAACAATAGCGCAGACTATTTATATTTGAGGCGAATAACTGTATCAGTAGTATTTCACCAAAGCATTGTTTTAGCGCACAGCACGGACACATCACAAACCAGGCTTCTTTCTTTTAAAATGTTATGCTTTCTGGGGCGGCCTGGCCGCCTGCTTTAATGTCTACCCGCGGGCTGAGGAAGAGTACCTCTGCTGTTCTGCGAGTGACCCTGGTGTGGGTTTCCAGAGAGGCAGTGGTGTTCGTCATGCAGTTCGAAGCTTCGGGGCTCTGACAGTTGGTGGGCAGTGGCCATCTGCAGAGCTCCCCCTTCTCCACTGAAGACATCAGAGCGTGGCGGTATAATCGCCGCTTCCATTACACACAATATGGAGGTTACAGTCTGCCAAAGACTCAGGAAAACACTCATTGGCATTGCCAAAAGGTCTCGCTTTTGGGACCTTATAAGTATTTAGTTATGCAGCAGAATATCCTTGGTGCAACAATATCAACTGCTGCATGGATAAACACTTATAACGTCCCAAAGGCGAGACCTATTGGCCATGCCAATACTTGGTATTTTATTGTTTCGGTAGAGAAGGCTGCTTGATTGTTGTATTAGTCAGGAATCATGTCACACACATGTGCATCCAGACATGCTTATCTCAAAAGATGCATTGGCAAAACTGTAAGTCTCACTTACATTTGGTAGCCCTCTGGAACACATGCATGGGGGATTGAAATGTAGTTTGCATGGATTTGTAGATTAAAGCCAACCCATTGGTTTTGTCAAGGCTTATTTATTTTGTGAGCACTCTGCAGTTTCCTGCAGACTGCTAACGTACTTGTTGCCACTTATAATGCACCGCATCTTCTTAAGGCCAGACTGGGAAACTAATGCAGCCCTGGCAGTTTTGTCAGACCAGCCTCCCGGGTGTGGGGGGGTGGGGGGCAGGAATGTAAGTGTGAAGCACAGCTGCTTTTGTTACTGAGGGTTGATATTGCAGCACCACTGCAAAACTGGACCTACGTAATAAAACCAGCCTCCACTGCTTCAAAACCAGCCCCCGACCCTTCCAGCCTCCTGGAGAAATGCCCAATGCCCGCTACGGTCACTCCGGTCCTGCATCTTGCTCGTACAATGCAAAAGGCGCCCTTATTTAAATGGGCTTGAAATCCTAGTAAAGACAGCATCTCGAACTTGCATATGCTCAGGCATGCACACATATGGGTGAACATCTATGAATGGTTGTTACTAAGGTATAAAACACAAACTAAGTATAGGAAAAGGGCGTGACACCGTACGTCCCTTAAGTGTCTTAGCATCAACACACAAAATGGTACGGTGGTGGCTTAAGAGGAAACTGTGAAGCGTACTTCATGTTTCTATTTGATTAGTACAGTACAAGTTTACAGATTTTCAAAAGTTTTGTTTTTAAGCTAGGAAAAGTCATCATTAATGGAAGAGGAAACCTTACCAAGTTAATAGTGTCATTCTTCATCATAGGGATCCTCTCCCCACCCTGGTTCGGCAATGCCACCAAGACGGACTCGACCTCCTCGAAGACTGTAGCGGAAGGAGGGAGTTCGTAAATAAATCTTACTGTTTAACCCCTTCCATGCTGGTGACGAACCCCAGCCGTCACGCTCTGCGGCGCTCGTGTGCTGATGACGGCTGGGCTTCGTCACGGCCCCGCCCTGTTCTTTTGTTTACCGTACAGCGGCGGAAACGGGCCAGCATGGAAGGGGCTAAGGAAAATCTGTAAACGTGTACTGTACTAATTGAACAGAAACATAAAGTACACTTCACAGTTTTCTCTTAGGCCACCGCTGTACTATTTTGTGTGTTTATGTGACTAAAGTATAACAAAATTAATTCATAGATGGCCACGCATGTGAGCACATGCATGCGATTTCATCTAACAAAGTTTTTTTGACAAGATATAACAAAAAGGATTACAAGATGGCCAGCTGTGTATCTACACATATGCGCATGCACATGTGCTTTTTTAATGGTTTCTGTCCTACTTTAAAAAAAAAACATTCAAATGATACAAGCATTGACACAGCATCCAAAGCAAGATGTCTTAACTTTGCCAATGCTTTTTAATACAAAATTTTGTTTTAAAAAGCATTGTCAAAGTTAAGACATCTGGTTTTGGATGCTGTGTCAATGCTTGTATCATTTGAATTTTTACTAAATATATTTGCCAAAAGAAACTTAAGTTTGGAATGCATCCATGTAATGAAACTTGTGAAATAGTCCCATATTCCAAGTTCTGGTCTCCTTCTTAAGAGCACTATTTCTCTACAGCATCGAATCATGTATGTGTATATATGGATTGGATGGGGTGCGAAACGCTGACATTATTCAACCCAGAAAGTAGATTCATGCTCCTTCAGCTTACGGAGACCTTTATGGCCTGGCTGTTCATCATCATTGTTTTTCTTTCCCCCCCACAAAAGCACATCAACCAAGTTCTTGAAATTGGGACCACTTTTTCTGGAGCTCACCCTCTGTTGACCACTAATGAGTGGAAATAAAACCAATCTGTAAATCGGAGGAGGCACATGTCACTTCAATGTGTATGTCACTGGTCTATGTAAGCATTGACAAGGAAAAATGGCCTAGAGACCTTAACGGGTGATTGTTCGCGCTTTACAAATGTGGATTATTATTATTATGGACGCCTCTACTGGCACATGGTGGTAATAGGAATATGAGTGTGGTGGCAGCAGGGGGCAGGTAATAAGGGACAGAAAAGAGGTGTTTGAGTTGTGTCATATGAAGAAAGTGGTGACATGAAGTGAGGAGATGTAGCAGTAGGTTAACAGTGTTTTGGTTTGCAGCAAAATAGAGAACAATCAGTAGCAAAGCCAGTCTTTTTTGCCTTATCGGTGGGCAGCCATCATGGAAGCATAAAAAATAACATTCCAAGATGGCTGAACTTTATTTTCTATACTTCCAAGATGGCTGCCACATTGCTTCTATATGCAATGTGATGGTCATCATAGAAAACACTATTTCAGGTTGGCCAGCCGTTGATACTGGCATTGCAAAAGCCGGCACAGTTTTAGAGGCACTGGCAAAACCAATAGCCGCAAGCGGAGTGCAGCGCCTGGAAGGAAAGGTGGAGGTCGGGTTGAGAAGGAGAGGACACCAAACTCAAGCAGCGCTGGTGTCCGGGGTGAAGGGAGGGGCAGAGAGGAATATGGAGGCAGTGGAGGATAGAAAGGAAGGAAAGGAAATGGAAGGAGAGATGGGGCATGAAGGGGTAGGAATCCTTTTGGAAAGGTCAGAACATATAAAGCTAAGGGCAGTATGGGCATCGCCGTTAAAGAGTGTGGAAAGTGATGTAGGAGGAGGATTCTAAGGAGGTGATGTCAGGACCAGGAGGAAGAAAAATAGGGACAGGGAGCCAGGCTGAGTAAAAGATTATGCTTTATGCTGGAGAATGGTGGAGCTATTTAGCAGCGCTAGGGGGCAGAGGTACCAGCATAAAGATGTCATACCACATATGAAGAGAAGGATGGAGCCAGATGAAAGTGAGGATGGGCACAGCAACATTGGGCAGAGTAGTGACCAGAAAGGAAATGGGCAAGGGAAAGGCCATGACAAAAGCAGTAGACGTGAGAGGATGCAAGAGTGGTATCAGAGAAATTTTGCACGGAATATTATTAGAATTGGAAAGACTAGAGCTCAAAATGGCAACACTGAGAGTGGGTGTGATGCAGATGGCGTGGGAGCAGGTCGTGAATAGGATAACAAAGTATTTGGGACCAGAAGCAGCCTGGAATTTGTTCAAGCTGTACTGCAGCACAAACATCCAGCAAGTTGCTGGATGTGGTAATATGGAAGTTTCTATCATTACATTTTCTACACGAGAGAAGCAAGAAGAATTGTGTTTGCATTCTGGGGAAACATGGTTATATCTTGAGAGCAAACATATTAGATGTACCCTGCTCTTGAGAATAGAGAACTGGTACCTAAGATGTTCAATCCTGGCCACCATATGTACAGAGGAAACACCTGAATAGACTGTCTCTTCTTTTAGCATCATGAGATACAGTGACTACACAATAGACACAAAGGGACCCCAAATTCAGAAATATCATGACTGGTGTTTGGATAAGGTAAATAGTAACCTTGGGAGTGAAGCCAATCGTAGAACAGCTAACCAGTCCTTTGCATATGTTCCATGAAGTGGGGGATGTTCAGCACAACTATCTATAGTTTACTAACAGTTTGAAGTAGGGTATTGCAAGTCAAGAAATATTTCCAAGTGTTTCTAGAAATGCAGGTGGTACAGACTAGGACACTCTAGGTCAAAGTGTGAAGAGATGCAAACTTAGAAGCATTATGGTGCATGTCTGTACCACAGCAAGGCCATGGTGGATGGGTGCTTCCTCCTCTGGCGATAATTACAGAATTGATTTTCACAGAGGAATTTCTTATTACCTATTGTGGTCCTCAGCAGTTTTCAGGGAAATGCTTGTACATTCAATGAAGGTGCAGTAGGAATGTGAACAAGGGATGGTAACAGAACCATTTGTGTCTACTCCAGTAAAAGTTTTTTAGGTTTACCCGCTAGGCGTGACACCTATGAAAGCATAAGCGAGAGTATTTCCCCATGATCCTGCGTTTTTTGTCCACAAGAAGGATTTTGTAAGTATTTACTTAGGTTAAGAAGTTTGTTCATATTTCTGTGCATCTTTTGGCAGATTTTGCAAGACTTAATGATCTATAGTAGGGCTCTGCTGGGCATAGATAGTATTACATCTGAATATAGGCTGCTGCCAGTTAATACAGTTCGCCAATCACCATCCGCTTGTGGGTTTTGCAGTGGAAAGACATTTCTTCAATTGGCCAATGGGGTGCGTGATATTTTATGCGTACGGTGTATGCTTGAGCATGGTCCTGTCTTGGATGTGTAAACAGGAGAGGTTTGTCTTACTACTGATCCTTAAGTGCTACAGCTAAGCACATTCTCTATAGTAAATTTGTAATCCCTTGAAAAAACAAGGTTCCTGACTTCTTTTCTCATTTTAAATAGAAGGAGTTCAGAAGATTGGTATCTCAATGCTAGAGCGATAAGTCACCCTTTCTGCAAGGCCTCTAGCCTTTGATATGTGGACTGAATAACATCCCATGCTATTGGGGACAGTAGATGCAGCAATGCCGCAGGACGCCATCAAGACTATGAGTCTGTTAAAGAAATGTTGCACAAGGTACTTACACTTTGATGAAGTTGCAGAAACAGTATGAGCCAAACACTTGCTGGTTGCCACAAGAGGACTACATGGGAATTTCACTAAATTGATTTTTTCACTCCTGGGTGTCTTGGCAGCTGGTGGATGTTCACCCCTGTCAACTATAATGCTTGTCATGTGTGCCTTTGTTTGAGTGATGTCACAATCTATTTTTGTGTTTTTGAAACTTGCAACTTCCTGTCCCAGTCTTTGTGAAGAGAATGTGTTTAATGGCATGTACTGGTACTTGGGTATTTTACCATCTGAATTGTTCAGCAACATTCAAAGTCAGCACTATCTATCAAAGCTAAGTTCCTCTGAAAAGCTTTAATGGAAGCAAAACATAATGTTGTCTGGGAAGTACCTTAGAGAAAATAGGATTGTTTAAATGAAAGGAGGTTAGCTCATTGAAAATGGGCCGTCAATATTTACTGGTAGGTGAAGACTGAAACCGAAATGAAAGATGCAAGGACTACATCTACAATACATCTATGGCACCTTACTAAAACCACCCACTTTTTTTTACTAGGGAACCCCTGAAGAATTTTCCATCGTGGGCTTTTTTTCACCTATTGGTATTTTTAAGCAGGTGGGTTTTCACCTTGACTGACTCGGCCCTGGTGCTGCAGCAACAGCAATGATGGTTGACTCTGATGGCCAGAAGGAAAAAAAAGATGTAGAAGACGCTGGTTTTTCCCCTCCCCTTTTAGAGGGATGTCTTTTTTTTGGCCAGGTGTAAAATACGAGCATTAGTTGCCTCACTCACTCTCCTATATTTTACATTGGTGGGCAACAGTCATGAGGAAGAGGCTAGGCAACAATTAAGTAGTGAGTCACAGTCTTGGAAAGTGGCATGGTGTATGTATGTGTAGGCCTGCAGTGCATGCTGGGTGGTTGTCAGTGTATTTTCCCAGTAAATGGCGGGGCTGGGGGGGGGGGCTTTTGACTGCTCAGCTGTATTTTTACTAGAGGAGACACCTATTGTCTCCAACTCACCCATTTTGAGGGACTGGGTCCAATGTAAGATCTGCTGAAAGTTAAAGTTCAGAGTTGAAAGGTCACAGGGTCAACATCTGGCTACACATGAGGGTGCTGGGAAAGAGCTGAGTGGGATAACTCCCAACTGAGTCCTAGGCGACAGTGGCACCATCAGGATTACACCTTCCAGGCCAACATCATGGCAAAAAACAGGCTCTGCCCCAGTTGCAATGCGGTGCACTGTAGTCAGGGCTTTCTTCCCTTATCTTAGTTTGTAAATATTTCAACAAATAGGTATCTTCCAGATTTGTAGGCAAGCCAAGGATGTGCCATCTTTATTATCTACTGAGTCAAGTTATTTTGTGTCTTCCATTGACTGTGTGTGCTTGATTATGATATGTGTTCTGAACTCTTAGCAGTAAGGTGGTGGAGGCGAGGCAGCTGCGTGCCTGCCTCCCAACACAAATACCACCCACCAGAAGTGCACTCTTGACTGGAAGCTTTAGCTCCACTGAAAGAGAACACAGTATTTTCATGCACAAATGCTAGGCCTCAAAGGATGGTGTCTTGTGCTCTCTATCCTAAAGGTGACACCCAACTGGTAGGCAGTTTTCCCTTTGGTTAGTCTACTTCAGGTTACAGGATGCTCTGTGTGTACTTAGTCAACCTATTCCAAGCTAGGTCATGGTCTCCGTGTGAAGCACTTTGTCAAAAGTGTGAGAAGACAGGCCTGAGAAGGACATAGGAAACAGGCATTTAGAGTAAAGACCACAAAATGAGTGAGAAGAAAATCTCTGAATGAGTAAGGAATGTAATACCATATTGAGAGTCAGATACCTTAGGGATGAAGGAAACGGGTGAACGAGATGAATGGTATGATTAAAAGAGGATACAAGATGATGGGAATAAGACAGGTTAGAATGAAGTGAGATCTAAGCTGATCTTTAAAATATGTAGCGAAATAGGAGACGGCTTGAAGATGGACAAGCAGAAGCAACATTGCACACCTTGAATGGAAGATTAAGACACAATTGAACTGGGTCTGATTATTCCTTACTACTTTATTGAGAAGGAGACCACTGGCACAACCTTAATGTCACCTTTGCCCTCTTGCAGAGCCTGGTCACACTTCAGGAACATGGAAGAGCAAGGAGCGGATCTCAAAATAGAGTGAGCCCTTGGCGTGCAATGAAGGTATCCATGCCCAGTCGAAGTCTGCGACTAGAGCGTATCAGCAGTGCCGGCTGTCCTACTTGATGTGAATTTACGACAATACCTCCTCAGTGGGGCATTGTACTGGTTAATTCAAATGTTTTACTATGAAGTAGCATCAGTTTGCTTTTAACTCTTCTATTCACATCAAATTGTAATGTGTTCTATTGACATAAAGAGCATTTTAACTCATTTAATCTAAAACTAACTGTAACAATCCTCTCAATACTTGAAACACATTTCTAATGGTGACACTAAACAAATAACCCTTTAACCCAACCCCTCACTCTGTGCTGCAAACCCTACTGTTAACCATATTTCCTTAACCTTTTAACCATAGACATAACCCTATAACTAAACCCCTTTACCGTTAACCATATGTCCTTAATGATTTACCCTCAAACCTAAAGCTCAAATCCTTAATCTCGGGACACACACACTTGACCCTATGCCCAATCCCTTTAATTCCATCCCTTAACCTTGATACTGTATGTCTTATACCTTTACTTTGCGCACCAACCTCTTACTGATAACATCAAAATGCAAAGCCCTAACCCATAACTGTAATCTCATACTCCACTCCTTAGCCCTGTACCCCATTCACTTAATCCTGTACCCCCAACCCCACAACCCTTGTCTCTTAACCCTGTACCTATAACACCGAATATCCTTAACCCCATATCCCCACACTCTAGTTGTTAGCCCTATATTCTTATCCCGTAACCCATACCGTAAAGTCCTATACACTTAATGCCTAACACTTACCCCTACACCCAAAACCCTTGACCACATACACTTATATGTCTAAACCCCATAAAAGTATCCTCTTTACCCTTAACTCCTAAGCCTTAAACCCTTCACACAGTTCACACTGTCCCTTCTTCGATTTATTTTGGGAATGATGACTTTGGGAAGTGTTCCCTTTTCAAAGTAATTCTTTTTAGAAGTAATAATTGGGAAGTGTTATTTTTGACGATTTGAGGCAATACCAAGTGATCATTGGTTAAAGTAATTTGTCCTTTGCGAAAGTGATCCACAAACTGACCTGCCTACTCTAAGTACGTAATTTCAAAAAGGGGGTGGTGATGGACAGAGTATCAGAGTTAATCAGAACACTCCTACCCAGTCAACAGATCAGGGCTTGATCCATCATCGTTTTTTAGCTCACTGCACCATCCCAGTTCAGAACCTGGCTATATGCAAATTAGTCTGTCCCTGGCCCAGTGCATCATGGGAACAGGGCAGACCAAACTACCAAGCCAATTCTTCACTGGTCCCCGGAAGCTTGTTTCCTTTCCAGTAAAGAATTGGCTTGGTAGTTTGGTCTGCCCTGTTCCCATGATGCACTGGGCCAGGGACAGACTAATTTGCATGTAGCCAGATTCTGAACTGGGATGGTGCAGTGAGCTAAAAAACGGTGATGGATCAAGCCCTGATCTTTTGACTGGGTAGGAGTGTTCTGCTTAATTCAGATACTCTGTCCATCACCACCCCCTTTTGAATCGTTTTGGCCACCACAGGTGTGGAAGGGTATGCTCAGATGTGAGTCCCTTGCTCACTGCACCATCAGGATTCAAGCAAGCCGGGCCGAAGACGGCTGTAATGCCAGAAACCGGTCCCCGGAAGCTTGTTTCCTTTCCAGTAAAGAATTGGCTTGTTAGTTTGGTCTGCCCTGTTCCCATGATGCACTGGGCCAGGGTCAGACTAATTTGCATGTAGCCAGGTTCTGAACTGGGATGGTGCAGTGAGCTAAAAAACGGTGATGGATCAAGCCCTGATCTTTTGACTGGGTAGGAGTGTTCTGCTTAATTCAGATACTCTGTCCATCACCACCCCCTTTTGAATCGTTTTGGCCACCACAAGTGTGGAAGGGTATGCTCAGATGTGAGTCCCTTGCTCACTGCACCATCAGGATTCAAGCAAGCCGGGCCGAAGACGGCTGTAATGCCAGAAACCGGTCCCTGGAAGCTTGTTTACTTTCCAGTAAAGAATTGGCTTGGTAGTTTGGTCTGCCCTGTTCCCATGATGCACTGGGCCAGGGTCAGACTAATTTGCATGTAGCCAGGTTCTGAACTGGGATGGTGCAGTGAGCTAAAAAACGGTGATGGATCAAGCCCTGATCTTTTGACTGGGTATGAGTGTTCTGCTTAATTCAGATGCTCTGTCCATCACCACCCCCTTTTCTGAATCGTTTTGGCCACCACAAGCGTGGAAGGGTATGCTCAGATGTGAGTCCCTTGCTCACTGCACCATCAGGATTCAAGCAAGCCGGGCCGAAGACGGCTGTAATGCCAGAAACCGGTCCCCGGAAGCTTGTTTCCTTTCCAGTAAAGAGTTGGCTTGGTAGTTTGGTCTGCCCTGTTCCCATTATGCACTGGGCCAGGGACAGACTAATTTGCATGTAGACAGATTCTGAACTGGGATGGTGCAGTGAGCTAAAAAACGGTGATGGATCAAGCCCTGATCTTTTGACTGGGTATGAGTGTTCTGCTTAATTCAGATGCTCTGTCCATCACCACCCCCTTTTCTGAATCGTTTTGGCTACCACAAGCGTGGAAGGGTATGCTCAGATGTGAGTCCCTTGCTCACTGCACCATCAGGATTCAAGCAAGCCGGGCCGAAGACGGCTGTAATGCCAGAAATCGGTCCCCGGAAGCTTGTTTCCTTTCCAGTAAAGAATTGGCTTGGTAGTTTGGTCTGCCCTGTTCCCATGATGCACTGGGCCAGGGACAGACTAATTTGCATGTAGCCAGATTCTGAACTGGGATGGTGCAGTGAGCTAAAAAACGGTGATGGATCAAGCCCTGATCTTTTGACTGGGTATGAGTGTTCTGCTTAATTCAGATGCTCTGTCCATCACCACCCCCTTTTCTGAATCGTTTTGGCCACCACAAGCGTGGAAGGGTATGCTCAGATGTGAGTCCCTTGCTCACTGCACCATCAGGATTCAAGCAAGCCGGGCCGAAGACGGCTGTAATGCCAGAAACCGGTCCCCAGAAGCTTGTTTCCTTTTCAGTAAAGAATTGGCTTGGTAGTTTGGTCTGCCCTGTTCCCATGATGCACTGGGCCAGGGACAGACTAATTTGCATGTAGCCAGATTCTGAACTGGGATGGTGCAGTGAGCTAAAAAACTGTGATGGATCAAGCCCTGATCTTTTGACTGGGTATGAGTGTTCTGCTTAATTCAGATGCTCTGTCCATCACCACCCCCTTTTCTGAATCGTTTTGGCCACCACAAGTGTGGAAGGGTATGCTCAGATGTGAGTCCCTTGCTCACTGCACCATCAGGATTCAAGCAAGCCGGGCCGAAGACGGCTGTAATGCCAGAAACCGGTCCCCGGAAGCTTGTTTCCTTTCCAGTAAAGAATTGATTTGGTAGTTTGGTCTGCCCTGTTCCCATGATGCACTGGGCCAGGGACAGACTAATTTGCATGTAGCCAGATTCTGAACTGGGATGGTGCAGTGAGCTAAAAAACGGTGATGGATCAAGCCCTGATCTTTTGACTGGGTATGAGTGTTCTGCTTAATTCAGATGCTCTGTCCATCACCAACCCCTTTTGTGAATCGTTTTGGCCACCACAAGCGTGGAAGGGTATGCTCAGATGTGAGTCCCTTGCTCACTGCACCATCAGGATTCAAGCAAGCCGGGCCGAAGACGGCTGTAATGCCAGAAACCGGTCCCCGGAAGCTTGTTTCCTTTCCAGTAAAGAATTGGCTTGGTAGTTTGGTCTGCCCTGTTCCCATGATGCACTGGGCCAGGGACAGACTAATTTGCATGTATCCAGATTCTGAACTGGGATGGTGCAGTGAGCTAAAAAACGGTGATGGATCAAGCCCTGATCTTTTGACTGGGTATGAGTGTTCTGCTTAATTCAGATGCTCTGTCCATCACCACCCCCTTTTCTGAATCGTTTTGGCCACCACAAGCGTGGAAGGGTATGCTCAGATGTGAGTCCCTTACTCACTGCACCATCAGGATTCAAGCAAGCCGGGCCGAAGACGGCTGTAATGCCAGAAACTGGTCCCCGGAAGCTTGTTTCCTTTCCAGTAAAGAATTGGCTTGGTAGTTTGGTCTGCCCTGTTCCCATGATGCACTGGGCCAGGGACAGACTAATTTGCATGTAGCCAGATTCTGAACTGGGATGGTGCAGTGAGCTAAAAAACGGTGATGGATCAAGCCCTGATCTTTTGACTGGGTATGAGTGTTCTGCTTAATTCAGATGCTCTGTCCATCACCACCCCCTTTTCTGAATCGTTACTCTAAGTACGTGGCCAGCTCTGTCACTTACACAGAGCGAGGCGCTGCAGACAAGTCCTTCATGCAGTGGCTCCACCAACCTGAGTCAAATCAAAGATTTTTGGTGTCATGAGTCCAGATATTTCTGGGCTCCAAATTACTGTGTGTTAATGAAGTTTGATAGTTGGCCCAGACTGTATGCAGCAAACTGGGGGTTGAACCCTGGCCAGCTTCCAACCAACTTCCCAGCCAAGTATTGCGTGGCTGAGGCATCACACTACCAGGGGGGGGAGCTTTTGACTGAGGGAGGGAGATGAGGCACTCAGGTCACCAAATCCTCTTTTGCAGACAGACTTGATGACTTCATTGTGCGTCGCTGGTCACAAATGCTCTACTGCTGTTAAAGGGGGCATGCATGGGGTGTGTGGTCTTCATGATGTGGCGTGATGTGGCAATGCCGACAGACGAGAGACCCTTCCACCATTCTTTAAGAATGTACTTCAACTGTGAGGTAAGTTTGTCACAGTAGAGTATAAAAATGATATGGCAGTACCAGAGGAGACACCAGGTTGCACTGACTCACCTAGTTTGGGTGGTAAGTAACACCAGCTGTAAGTTAAATTTGATAGGTGAAAGATCAAGAGGGCCCACCTTTAGTTACAGGGATTTTGATAACTAGCTATAAGTCAGTGTACCAAAAGAAAGTCTGGTGGGATCATTACCACCCAAGGCATAGGAGCAGGGTGGATTTACCAGGGACTGAACGCTCGAGGCCAAGCCCTTGGCAGATTCCAGACTTGGTGTAGGATGTTGGAAGTTACACTGTGGCAAAGGTTTTCTTATCAGATCATACATTGTTAATATTTCAAAATATATGTTGTGGTCAATTTTAATGTCAAGCCTTAGCTACGGCATCTTTTTTCATGTGCATGTGTGGTGCATCTGCATGACCTCCTCTCATCACAACCACATAGCCAGGCCCCTGGCGGAAATGCTTCTCAGACCAGAAACCAGTGATGCTCTTATGGTTTCCACAGCATTTGATTCTCAAAAACTACTGGTGCCCAACAGGTGGAGTGTTTGCGCTCTTCCCTTCAGGTAAGACGTGGCAGGTGGTCACTGGCAGTGCTTTCTTATATTAGTCAGGTCTAGGTTGCAGGATCCTTCATGCCGGCCACCTAGTTGTGCCCTTTGATTCCAGCACTAGTCATGGTCAGTGAGTAAGGCACATGGCAGGAGTGAGTAGAATGGCCTGAAAAGGCTTGTGGGGACAGTACTTTAAGATGCAAATCTCAGAAGGAGTGAGGGGCAAACCCCTGAATGAGTGAGAAGAGAGTCTCCCATGAAGGTTATAGTGAATGGAGAGAAATATCCCAGTGGGGTTAACGCAGCCACTGAATGAGAAGTATAAAATGAGTAAAAGGATTAGTCAAGGTGGGTTGAATTAAAAAGGAAGAATTATGCAATAGGAAAGTATGAGGAAATTGAAGAAATAGGCTTGAACAAAGGGAGATCCGAGACAAACGTGTAAATAGTCATGCTCCATGAATGCAAAAGAAAAATCAATTCTGCAAACCTTGAACTGAAGAACAGCCAGTGTTAGATTTGAGCACCGTTCTATTGACCAAGATTATCCCTTCTTCTTTTATTAAAAAGCAAACATCTGATTGAACAGCTATGCCAACTTTGCCGCAGTGCATGGCCCGGTCACCCCACGGTACAGAATGCAGGGCCAGGAGCACATCTTAAAATAGAAGTAGCTCTTGGGGTGTAGTAGGACAGCCTGACCCAGCCGATGGCTGTGGTTGGAGCGTGTCAGCAATGCCATCCTTTCCAGGTGACGTAAACCCAAGATAAGGCTTCCTATGTGGACAGAGGGTAAACATGGCCCTGCCCTCTGGGAAAGTGTGTCTCCAAGGTACCTACACAGCCCAAACATACATCCAGCTCTGCCACCTACAGTGCGAGGCATCCAGGCAAGAAAACCACCTGGCAGTACAATCTCCCTGAGCCAAGTCAAAGGTATAGTGCATTTATGGTCTTCTGTGTCCAATTATTTCTAGTTTCCAGATCACTACCAGTGCATGAAGTGTGACTGGTGCCCTTGACTTTAAGCAGCAAACTGAGGTTGGAGGCCTGGGCAGCACTCTACCATCCTCCCAGGCACTATCTTATGCCAGAAGCATCAAGGCGGAAGGGGGGCATTTGTGTGGCGGAGAGTGGCAACGTGTTGGGGATGCAAAATGCTCCTTAGCAGACTGACTGGGTGACTTCTTCATGCCATGCAGGGCAGGCGCACTTCAATGCTGTTAACGGAGGCCTGCACAGGCTAGCATGTTTTTTATACGGCTTGATGCAGCAGGCCCTTAAGGTATTACCTATGCACCATTTTTTAAGACTGCTGTGGCTGTTTGGCTATTATGTCACAGCAAGGTATGATACTGGTATAGCAATACCAGCAGAGTAAACTCAATGCACCAACTCACCTGGTTTAGGGGAAGGTAGCACTTTCTGAAGACTAAAGTTTGATGGTGAGGACCAGGGTGTCTCCCTTTAGTTACAGGGGTTTTGACATTTATTTTTATTATATAATATATATATAATATAATATATATATATATAAATAAATATATAATAATATATTTATTAAGGATTATCTCACAGGGGAATACCAGGACGGGTTCCCTAAGCAAGCGCTTAGAAACCGCTTGGTGATTTGCGCTATATAAATTCCTGTACATTTACATTTACATTTGACATTTGGTTACGGATCATACTGCCAAAAGAGAGTAATGTACGATAATTCACCAACCAGGTCTCTACCAGGATCGCTTCAAATAACATCTAATGATCTGATTAGTGTACTTTTCATGCCTCAGCTAGACCCTCAGGAAAGAGAACAAACTCTATCATTATGGCATCACAATGCTGCCGTGGGCCCCATTACAAAGCACGTCAGAGCTGGCAACTTGGGCGGTAATAGTCGACAAGCCGCTCCCCTGAACAATGCTCTCTAATGTTTAAGGTGTGATTGGAAAAGTACCAAAGCCTGAATTTTAACATATGGCCTGTTAACCATCCAGCCCTGAATAGAGTATGTGGCCCTTCTCTTCCCCTCACATCAAAATACACTTTCAAGAAACTGAGGTTCCATCTGGCGTAGTCAATCCACATTGTTTAACAGACAGAAAACCCCAAATCACTTCTGATCTCTTAAATACACAGCATCAATGCAGGTGGGATCCCATTAAAACTCCTGGGCAACCATGCAATCAGTCATAGGAAGCACAAATCCTGCTACCAACTCACTTCAGTTTATAAGCTGGAATATTGCAGGACCTGGTGAAAAGATGGAAAATGAGGATTGGGTATTTACATGAAGAAGTAAGACGTTTTCTGCCTGCAAGAAACTTGGGTCTAGGGAAACATTGATCCAGAGGGGTTTATTTCCTTTAACACCCCTGTCACAAGTCAGAAAAAAGGAAGAGCAAAGGGTGGACTCCAAATCTGGGCAAAAGCTAGTCTTATGGACAATATTAAGATACCCTTTAGCTCCATAAATAATAATGTCCAAAATCTAAAGCTGGAAAAGGGTGAAGGTATGATACACCTTCTCAATATTTATTTACCACGGTGTGGGGAGGAGGAAACCTTTATGCTCTTAAAATATCTTGAGGCACTATTAACTACCTTGAGCCAAGAATGTGCTGTTGCAAATTTGTATCCTGCTAACTTGAATGGAATAATAATACCATGCGGATACTTGAACACCAGTCTTCACCTTGCATGGGGGCATCCATCTCCGCCGCCTGAAGGCTACACAGTAACTAAGAAAGGGGAGCATTTATGTACAATCTTCTCAAATGTGGGATTAAGACTACTAAATGGTAGAAGTACATCTGATAATCCTCCAAACCGATTTTGCAAGTAGGAAAGCGAGTCAGTACAATTGATTACATCGTGATTAAATTGAACGCTGGGTGCCTCGTCACTGATATATGCGTCCATGAGAGGCTAGAACGTGATCATGATCCACAACACCTTGTACTCGATTCCCCAGAAGCTCAACTCGAGCAATGGTATCGTACAAAACCTGCATATACCTGTAAATTGAGCCTGACTATAAACAGGCAAAAACTATCCAGAGCTACCATCAAATGGGAAATAGTCGAACTTTACTGTAATCAGCAGTGAAACGTGTCACCCAAAGCTTTGGGCATCGAGGCTAAGGTACCAGGGCCTGAGATGGTTGAATCTTTCAAGATATTGCTCCACGCTATCTATCAAGTATTACTGGATCACCAAGAAACAGGGGAAATAACACAGCAAAATTTGAATCTTGATTTGTATGATGCGGATTGCTTTAAAATAAAAGAAGAACTTAAAAATTGAATAAGCATCTGTGGGAAGAGGCACAATTGACCAGAAGGACAGCAAAAACAGTATTGGGTAATTATACACTGAGACTTTGAATATAAGCCCTGTGAGATGGGTAGAACACTTTGCCTTGCTATAACGAAAGTACACTGAGGTTGAAAAGGGCAACCCAGAAAAGGACCCATATGGATCTCAAAATAGGCAACACACTGATATACCTCCTGTGCTACCACCATCATAAAGAAGTCACATTTAATACAATTGAAGTATCTCAGGCCCTCCAGCATCAAACATTGGTTCAAGGTCCTTACCCAGACAAGGGTGCCAACTGATGTACTTAAATGCAATCTGGACATGTGACTGAACCTTTTGACAGTGGCTTTTAATGGCATATTGGCAGAAGGTGTGGTTCATGACTCCTGGAGGTCCTCCATTATATTGCCAATCCACAAAAAATAGAGGTGATGCAACCCCACTAACAATCACCATTTTTTTCTTACTGGACAGTGTGCTCGAAATATTTGTCAAACTACTGTTGTCTCAGCTGGAGTCATGGATGAAAGACAACTACATTGTATCGCACATCCACACTAGTTTTCACATGGGGCAGAGTACAATACATGAATTGTTGGTATTGTACTTGATCTACCTTAAGTACACATATCTGCGGAATTCTTCAAGTTTTCTCACCTTCATAGACCTAAAGACAGCATTTGACTGTGTCGATTGGTCAGTTCTTTGGAGCATCCTATTTGAACAAGAAGTACCTAATAATCTATTAAGATTGCTAATCAATCTACTTACTGGCAACACAGAGCAGTAAAATATGGAAGCAAGGGGCAATGCACTACTACATTTGGCATACACTCCGGTGGTAGGCAGGGCTGTGGTTTAGCCCCAGCCCTATGTAACATCTACATCAATGGCATAGGGAAGTTTCTTGCCAACCTCTGCCTCGTTGTAGCTAAGCTGGAGAACGAGCATATACCGATCCTGATGTTCGCAGATGATGCACATATCCTGGCACAAATAGCATTATTGAAGCTCAACTGTTAGAAGGCTTTGAATAATTTTGTAGAAGAAGGAAGCTAACTATGATTAGAGTAAAAACTAGGAGGCATATTATCAAGCAGGGCGATAGGCAATTATCGCCGCTTTATCGGCCGTTTTCGGCCGCTAAGCGGCGATAATTCTATCGCCCTATTAGCAAGCTGTCGCTAACTGATGTTAGCGACAGCTTTTAGGCGATAGCGAACGGTTTGGGGCCCGCTTTGCATGTCAGCGAAGTTTATCGCTAATGACATGCAAAGTGAGCATACCCAACCAGTTAGCGACTGAAAGCAGTCGCTAACGTCGCTATCGCCTATTAGCAAGGCAGGCGTAGCGATGGAAATATTCCAAATACTAACATCTGCCCAGACCAGTTCTTAGCCATGTTATCCAATGGGAGGTGGATAACATGGCTAAGAGCATTTTGTCGCTAATGCGTGAATATCGCTGTATTCTCAGCGATATTCACGCATTTCGCCGCTGTCGCTGGATATTTTAGCACAATGGAAAAAAACGTTGCTAATAGCATGTTTTCTCCGCTAACATATCCAGCGATAGGCAGCAATAAAAAAATCGTCGCTAAGCCTATTTAGCGATAATTATCGCTACTTGTTGGTAATATGCCCCAAAGTTTCTGATAATAAAATTTAAAGCTAATTTAAAACCAGCTTTCAGGAAACCAATTTTCCAAATTTAAACCTATGACTACTTGGGCTTTCAGAGTGATGGCCTGCTCCACTGGGGCGGCCAAGTCCAAGGCAATATTGATCCAACAGGCTGGAGCAATATGGATATTTGCAAATAACTGCAAAAATCGCCTAGTAAAGCCAGCACTTAGCACATGTAAAACAAAGCTGTGGCTGTGAGTTCTTATGGGGTCAAACAAATGTGCAGGCTATACAAAAATTGGAACATTTCTTTTTGAGACTATTATTACATATAAGCTCAGGAAATCTAATGGTAGTGCTCAGAAGAGAGATGGGAATGATATCTGTGGAGGTCTTTATTGCCTTTCCTCCCAAAGGCTACTGAATTCGTATCTGGTCTACCTCAGCTCTCTTGTAGTGTACTGGAAGACCCTGAAAGGGCTCCTGAAAAATCCTAATTGTAGCAGACTACATTGGTTTAGACACGTTGAGCACATTCTCACGTGAATAGACTACTCTGATTTATGGCGCAATCCAGAAATTAAGAATAAAACCACATCACAAATGGTGAAAAGAAATATTGGGCTTGTATGTAGTAGCTGCATGAGGCTAAGAAAAGTGTTCTACTGACAAAACATTTGACTCTGAAGCCTGAACCAGGGTGGGAACCATACCTCGACCTGATCTGGCTACCAGAGAAAAGGACCTTATATCTCAGGTTCAGACTAGACCCCCTACAGATCCAGTCTTTCCAGGTCCAAGGTTCAAGGGCCGACTGATGCCTCATGCGGCTGCCCCTATAGGTGGCCAAGAAACACTCATGCCTTTTAGGCTTCTGTGTCACGTGACTAACTCTTCAAATGTTTTATCTCTGTCTTCTGTTCTTAAAATATCATATGAGGAACTGCAAGGATGCACTAACACTTTGCTACACAACAGATTGTTTGAAAATCTATCAGGTTGTAGCATCTTACATACATGCTGCATGGAAAGCCACATGATTGGACAAAAACCAGAGTAGTGAGATTAAAAATCATAGCACGCTTGCTCATTAAGCAAGTCCACTAGCCACCATTGCTTTGATCTTCTGCTTCTACAATCGTATTTGTACAGCATTTAAAGAGGTGTTAGCATGCTTAATATTGACGCATGCGTGTTTTACTAATCTAGAGGTAGTTGATAAATCGATAATAAAATATTCTTAACTGTTAACAACAAAGTTTGCTTCTAGGTTTCACTTCCTGTGAAGGGTTGGCTATTGGTGAAAATATTATAATGTAGTCCTTTTGACTGCCTATAGGCGGCGGAGGTTCACCACAGGTGCGGCCATGCTACGTAAGAACATACTTTTATAAGCCATTCGTCTAGACAAGGTCATTGGAATGGATTGACACTTTAAGTCGTAAACACTAGCATTGAGTTTTATGACAATCTCACGTAGAACTTTATTCGCTTTTTGAACAGTTAAGGATACCAATAACTGTTCTTTTCAATTGAAATTTTTATATCAAAGTAAAGTTGCCTTTCACACCTTTTAGTAGACTGCCTATATGTATCTGCTGAGAGGCAGCCCAGGATTTTATTGGTTTGGGCGCTATCATCTCTAGGTCATGCTTTTTATAAATGCATTTAATAGTTATTTGCACAGCCCAGGTCAGCGAGATGGATTTATAATTTAAGACCATCAAAGAATAGAGTTGGCTCATACGACTATTACAGACACCACTTTATTAGCTTGTTGCAGATTATATGTTTCTGTAGGTTATTTGTAGATAGGTTATATTTATCTTCCCATTTTTTATGTGTTATTGTATTATATGTATCTAGGGAATCTGTAGTTTGTTAGCTTATTGATCATTACTGTATGGCTTACTTGCAAGCTGAAACAATAAATAAACTAAAAATGAAACCACCGAGTCATATTGGCAGGGTGGAACCAACGAGAGATAAACCCTGCAGGCTAAGCTTTTGCTGAATTTCAGGCTGGTGTCAGGTGCAGGTAGGTGAACTGTGCTTAGCGGTGTCATACCCTATCTTAATTTGTTATTAGTTTCACATGTATGCTGTGGCAAGTATAAAAGCCAAGCCAAACTTGTAGCATCTTCATGGACTCCTGAGTTAATATATTGAGTCTCCTAGTTCTTGTTTGTAAGTGATTGTTATACATGTTCTGGGCTCTTAGTGGCAAAAAGGTGTAGAGGGCTGCACAGCTGCCTGCCCTTCTCCAAACACCAGAACCACCCAACTATGCCCCTGGCAGAAGTGACCCTCTGAACACGAACGTGTGGCGCTCTGTAAGAGCTGACAGCATTTTAATTACAATTGTCAGGACTCAACAGGAGGTGCCCTTCAGGTGACACCTTCCAGTTCTTCTTGCCAGTTTATGGTTATAGGGTTGTTCTTGCATGCCCAGTGAGCTATGGGTATTTAGTTATCCCTTACGAATCCTTGGTGGTGGTGGCCACTCTGTGAGGCTCATGGCATAGGGAGCGAGAAGACAGGCCTAGGAAGGAGGAGGGACTCAGGCATTAGGTACAAAGCTCAGGAGTGAGAGTCAACCCTCAGAATAAATTAGAAGAGGAGCTTCTCTAAAGAATTGTGGGCCATATGTATCAAGCCTTTTGCGAATCGCAAACGGCCTTTTTGCATGTTTTGGGATGTATGAAATATTCCCAAAATAAGGAATCGCAAAGATTTGCGATTCCTTATTTTGCCATAGCATTTAAGGAATCACAATTTTGCGATTCCTTAAATGCTATGTATGTAGCATTTTTGGGTTGCGAATTCTGGTTAAGAATTCGCAAATTACCACCAACTTGTAGTTGATGGTAACTTGCGAATTCTTCAAAAAATGCACAATTTGGCATTTTGGAAGGTGGCATGTGATGCACACACATGCCCATAGGGCATGTATGTGCGCCATATGTACACACATGTACATTTCAGGGGTGCAGCAGGGTGTCTTTGAGACACTCCGGCACCCTTGAAATAATTCTCAAATTGCGATTAGCAAATTGCGATTTCGCAATTTGAGAATTATTTCGCAATCATTCCTATGGGCCTCCTGACCTATAGGAATGCATTGGAAATTATTCCTTAATTGCAAATTCGCAAAATGTGAATTCGCAAATGAGGAAGATTAAGGAATCGCTAAAAAATAGCGATTTTCTTCATACATACCATTTTGCTATTCCTAAATAGCGATTCCTTAAAAATCGCTATTTAGGAATCGCAAAAGGGTTTGTTGATACATATGGCCCAAAGTGAATGGAGAGACAGATCCCAGTGAACAGTGAAGCGAATGAATGAGAAGGATATAATGATTGGGAAGAGAGGACTCAGGATAGAGGGAATGAAAAAGATTGAGAGCCAGACAATTGGTGAAGTATATAGAAAGAGAAGAGACAGACCTCAAAGTAGAGATATTCGATCCAGTTCATGAAGTGAGTGAAGAGACAAACCCCATGGACTGCCCATTTCGAAATGAAACTCTCATAGGGGTCTCTTCACAAGCTGCACTTTGTAGTATGTTTACTAGTGCTACAATATCGCTCCTTATGTACTGCAAAATGGTACTTCAAAATCTACTTGCGGAGACCTCTGCTTCATCTGTCTTTTCTTTAGAGAACTATCAGCCCCAGTTGCAGAGGCCTCCGCACACATAGGCAGTGGCAAAGCTAGGGTGAGTGGAGAAGGGGGGGCATTCCGCCCCAGGCAGCACTCTTTTTGGTGGCGGCAGAGGTAAGCAAGTTGTGTCTGTCAACTACCGCCCCGCGCCCTGGAACAAATCGGCCGCCACAACCACCCCGCTCTTACATGCATCAGGTGGCACACTTAGGGGCCGCCCCGGGTGGCAGTAGGTCTAGTTACACAACTGCACATAGGTATAGCTTTTAGCAGCCTATGGGGAGTGGCTGGAAAATTAAGAATACTTACTACCAAATGGCATTCGTTAATGGTGGTGAAAGAAGCAGTTTATGGATGGACATGCAAATAGGACAGCCTATTGCTATCAGTTCACTGCACTTCTAAAGTTACTACAGCTGAAAGGACACCAAAACAGTTTTAAATATACTCTAGCTCAGTCTTGGAGTAAAACCAGCACCACACAAGCCTTCTCATAGGTACTGCAAGACACTCCCATAAAAAAATAATGGAGGCTGGGATTGTAAACAATACCTCATAGAAAGCAAAGTTTAATAAAATAGTCTAAAATTATTTTAGAATTAGTATTTGAAATATAAAAATCGAAACAAATATGAAATAAAATTTTTTTTTTAAACTAACTAAATAAATTAAATGCATTTTAATAACATCTAATAACTAATAAAACATTATACTGAAAATTGGATTTTTCTAACTATTTTAAATAATAATAAGTATGATTTGAATAAACATATTTTATGCATTTAATTACTTATACTATTTAAGTTAACGAATTCATGTGTTGTAGCATATACGTTTTTATTTTACACTCACACCGACATATATACACATACACATATATATCTATATATCTATATACATATATATACATATACATATATATATTTTGGGGTGGAGCCTATTTGAACGGATTGGACTGTGGCAGTATCCTTTGGCAGCACTTGAACTCATCCTCCGTATCACACTGGGCGCTGAAGAGGCCACACGGCCGAAATGCATACGCCCGCCGTACCTGCCTTAAATCTACAATAAAAGAGCTCCATGCTGTTCCCCTACTGAGGCCTCTGCCTTTTTCTTTGAAGGAGGGTTCTTTTGGATATATATATATATATATATATATATATATATATATATATATATATATATATATATATATATATATATATATATATATATATATATATGTATATTTTAATGATTATTAAACTTTATTATTTTTCCCTATACCAAACGGAGTACTCCAGCCAGTTGACAGACTACCGTTTACATGTGAAAAGTTACCAGAGGTAATTTTAAACTTGTAAATCTAGTTCTAGTAGGCTCTTTCCCTAGTTCTGAGGAGATTGAGACATGTAAGTCTGTACGTGGTAGTACCTTCACACTGAAATGGCAATTGGCAAAAAAGTGTGAAGTTGCTAATAGGTGCAGTAGTAGGTTTATACATCACAAAATCTACAAGTGTAAATTTATGATTGTGGCTAGGCCCCATGGATTTAGGTTTGAGCAACAGTGAATTGAGAATAATCATTCCTCACTTCTTTATTATTGAGGCAACCTCTGAGTTGATAGTCATGCTGCCTTTGCCCCATTGAACGCCTGGTCACCCTTCAGCATACATTTCAGGGCAAGGAGCAGGTCTTAAAATAGAATTAGCACTTGGCGTGCAAGAGAGGCAACCATGCCCGCTCAAAGGCTGCGGTTGGAGCGTGTCAGCAATACCATCCTTTGCGGGTGACGTGAACCCAAGATAAGGCTTCCGCTGTGGGCAGTGGGTAAACATGGTCCTGCCCTTTGGCAAAGTGTGCCTCACACGGACCCTGAACGTAACCAACCATAGCAGTCAGCCAGCTCTTTCACTCATCAGGGGCGGCTCTAGGCTCATGGTGGCCCTGGGCAGGGAGCGTAGGTAGGGGCCCCCGGAAGAGGGGGTCCAGGAAGGGCGGAGCGCAGAGGCCAGTGAAGATGGGGGTCAGGGTGTTTGGAAGTGGAACAGAGCCGGAGGCCACCACACAAATTTGTATCCATCCTCAGAGGATTATTATACTAAGGATATATATTGGCGTGGTGACCCCTGGGGTTTGGTGGCCCTGTGCAGGTGCACAGTTTGCACATGCCTAAGGCCGCCCCTGCACTCATGCTGTAAACCTTATTCAGCTGACATTCAGCTTTCCTGAATGACCTGGGCTGAGTGGTGCACAAAAGCAAAGCTGCCCCTGCATTTCCTACGGAAACAAGATTAATTCCATCTGTCCCATAATGTCCAAAAATACAGTCTGGGCACTTAGGTAGGACTGGGCGAATTTTGCACAGTGTCCCACCAATTTTGTATACAAGAGCCATCAGCATTCCCAGGTCTTTGGATGACTAAGGCAGGCAGATGGCTGTCCATCAAAGTAGCTCTGGCATAAGCATATTTGAAACCCACTCAAAATTGCATTTTCAAGTTTGGATGCAGTTCAGTGGTTGAAATGTATAAAGAAAACAATAGCAGCTGTAATCTTGAATTCAATGACAGGAGGGCGCTGTAGGCAGAGTCAGTGCATTTGTTGGACGGCGTCTAATGTGGCAAAATAGAGCAAAATGCCCTACTACTATTTTGGTGGCTTTTTGCTAATAGCCATCTTTATAGTTGGTCCAGCTCCACCATAAGCTGGAAGGTAGGCATATTTAGTTTGTTAAGCAGAGGCTACGGCTAGACCTGCCCGCCCTGTGACCTCTACATATACCCCCACACTCTTCTCTCCTACACCCGGGTTCCCTAATCCACAAGCCCACTCACAAATCCCACCGTAGGCTACAGTAGGAGCAGATCATCATTTGGTCTCTACCTCTACCCAACTTGCCATCCTGCCTGTTTCTACACCCTATCTCTGATCCTTGATGCATCATTGTGACAAGAGGAGAAACACTCAGCAGCTAAACTGCCTACTCTTCAAAGCAAGATCCATTAACAAGAACCATCACAACATATTTTACCTACTTTCAAACTCGACACTAAACCTCACTTTAATTACGGAAAAGAAACTCAGCAATAATTCTGGCAAAATGCCATGAAGCCATACCACCTGAATACAACAACTTCTACAAAAATCATATTAGGAGAGTTGTAGGTGTCCCAGCAACAATCTACAAGACATCCTTACAAATGTCCCATATCTAAGACCACTAACTGCCCTGCTTTGTAAGTAAAATAAATATTGATTCTTTATCAAGTAATAAGACTGACTAGGCATTGTGTTGTGTGTGATCACTGTGTCATCAGTCAGTTGTTTACCCCTTTCCGTGCTAGTGACAGATCCACTCCGTCACGAGCCACGGGCGCGCTGTGCTCATGACGGAGTGGTTCAGTCACGCCGCGGCCGTTCCGTCCACGCTGCATCAATTCCGCTCCTGCGCGGCTGAACTGATGAGCGGGCGGGGCCGTGACAGAACCACTCCATCATGAGCACAGCACGGCCACGACCCCCTCTCCCCCCCAGCGCCGGTTAATGAACATAATGAGATACACATCAAAAAGGTTAAAAGGAAAAAAATCAAACAACCCAATCAAGAAGTCCAACATCACTCTAGAGTCATCATCATCATCATTTCAAGCTTTATTCGACTATTAAAAACAATCACAAAAGCGTACAGTAAATCACAATACAAACATTGAAATAAAAGCAAAAGCTCAGCAATGAAGAATTTCGGAGAGTTAAAACACCAGACTTTTCCTGTGAGAAATGGCTTTGAGTAAAAAGGTAGCAGTAAAAAAACAGATGTCTGCAGAGTCAAGTGCAAATAACAATTCCATGGCTTGGGTAATAGTATACACTGAAAATCTTAAAAACATAGGTCTGAGATAGAGACGGCGAAGATGCAGATAGAGTGGGCAGATGAGCATGAAATGCAGAGTACTTTGCCTAGTCTGACCGTCACAGGGACAAGGAGAATGGCTATGAAGTTTCATCTCAGGGAAGGCAACTAAGTTATGAACAATACCAAGTCTGAATCGTGTCAGAACAAACTGATGGGACTGCTTGGTTATGGATTTTAAATACATAGGCATGCCCTTTTCTTCGAGTTTAATGGTACTCTAGAGTCATGTTGAAGATGTGTTCCTAGCCAATCACCACCTCCTGGAGTAAGACTTGATTACCTGCCCTAACTACCTTAGGGAATGAGAAAAACAAAAGCCCTAGGGGTTTCCAATTGAGGTATATTAGCTGGCAAGGTCAATGTGACATCAGTGGTGACAGTACCCATCATTGGTACCCAGGAAACCCTGGAATAAGTTCCAGTACCCTGAGAAAAAAACATCACACTGTGTAATATAACTCAGATGCCCTAATCATCAAATCCATCCCATGCAAAGCTTTTGCAGTCAGCTTCAGGAGTCTTTCTTATTCCAGGCAGAGGTACACAACAATCTTCCCTTAAACACATGTTTTCTGTTGCATACCTATACCCTCTTTGGCTGAGGTCATTTCAAAGGTGAACTCTGAACTTCAGGTACATCTGCCAAGAGCCGGGCTTCTAGGCAACACTGGAGAGAACATCTTGGAGTGAAGATAAGGTCGTTTATCACCAGGGGCAGGGGAAGACACCAGGAGGACAACCTGGAGTCTAGAAACAAATGTTCAAGCAAATAACTCAACAAGAAGGGCAAAAACTGGAGCCCAGAAAAAACCTTCGAGCTGGCCCAGGTTGGGATCGGGATTCAGGAGATGATGGCAAAGCAGGATTGCGCGAGGAAACTGGAAACTGTGGAGACCCACGGAGAGCAGGAGCAAGCAATGAAGACACAATTGAATGATACTGTCCTCAGGACAGAGTCTGCTTTTATGTTGAAAAACAGGAAGTTACCTAGGCAAGATTAAAGGTTAGCCCTCTTAGATTGGGATAAGGTACTGAAAGAATAATGCGCATATTAGCTGGAATGTCTTTAAATACGATGACAAATATATAGCTCTGTCTAATGGTTGGATGTCAAAACAACGACTGTCATTACAATGAATGGCTTAACAACGGTGATTTTAAAAGGAAAATGCCTTTACCGCGACAGTCTTTTCCAACAATTTCTTTTACTGAAAGTTCACAGAGGCACTGCCACATCTATATACTCTTATCTGCATGCTCACGATTAATTGCACTCCGGTGGGCCTCCCAGGTGAGTTCTACTTGCAATGCATGCTGGGAGTTGTAGTGTGTGTCATGCCGATTCTTTCCCTACCGTGGGTTCTGTTTCTTTACAGTTTAATCTTTTAACTGTTCATAGCCCTCCAGTGGGACTCAGAAATTCACCGGCCCTCCTAGCCCTATATAAGCTGTCAATGGGGGAGGCAGTAGGAGATGGAACCCGAGAACAAGTTGTGAGCATCCCCGCAGCTGCCCTGTCAATCAGTTTTCCTATGAATGGCCCTACGGAGATTGCTCGATTCAAGGCAGAGTCTGCTACATGTAGTATTCCCCTTATGAATGGTCAGTTGCAGGAGATCTTGAGTTCAAAGTTGTAGTATTCTACAAGATTCCTTCTTGGGGTGCAGACAGTCATTAAGAGTTGATTATCCTTAAAGGTTTGAGGGAGACAGGGAGATAATGCTTAGCTGACTGGACCACTTATTTAGACCAGGTCAATGTCTGTAAGAGGGTGTAACCTTCTTAATTTGCAATTTTCTTTTCTTTTAATTTGACTTAGGGGGGACATTATCTTAACTTAAAACTAATAACCTTGCACCAAATTATGACTTTAGTTTTGTTTCTCATGAAATGGAGAATAGCTATATGGACCCAAGAAAACTGGGCCACTTCTTGGGTGGTTTCCCTAATTCCAGCTATGAATTGGCAGACTTTTTTGACCTTTTCAGAATAGGCAGAAAACGACAGTAGCATGGCTGGTGAGGTCTGGGGTCCTTGGTGCGGGACTGTAGGTAAGTTCAAGGCTGGGCAGAATTGGGGTATTCTGGGGGGAGAGTGGTTGGCTCCCCCGTTATGATCTGTGCTGAGGGAGTTCAGGGTAGAGCGTACATTCAGCCGCGGGGTTTGCCAATGGACATGGCTATCCTGCTTTTGGGGCGGGTGGGCAACAGGGGGTGTGTGAGTAGTGTCTAGAGCCTGGCAATGGGCGAGCATTGTTTGCTGCTATTTGGTGCTTATCAAACTTTAAAGGCATTCCCACATATGCAAGAATCCACTGCTATTTGTGCATTCTATAAAAGTAGACAAAGGCAGTTCAGGTTCTCTGGCACTGCGTTAGGTCAGTTAATAAAGCACAAGCTCCCACAATGTAGCAAACAGCCAGTGGCGTGCCAGTGCACCATGCCCTCATGCTCACACTGATAGGAAATCTATTAACAGTGTTCCTTTCGTAGTGAACTATACATTCTGAGCTTACATCGCCTACAAAGGATTATTGATGAGGAAAACATAGGAGATATCAGAGTGACGGGTTCTTACCACAGGGTGTGTGCAGCAAAATGCCTTCCCAGCTTCCTCAATGCGCTCCTCTAGGTCACATTCTCCCTAATACAATAATTAGCCTTGTTTCAAAACAATGTCTCTAAGCAACAATCTTTAGCTCCATCAATCGAGCAATGGTGCCAAGTAGCTTGAAGGAACAGGCTGCCCACATGGCCAGCACCTGGGACCTACTGCCAGTGTGGTGGTGGCCATGGGGTCCTGAAGTGATCTTAGGGGTGCAACATGAATTCGTGTGGTAGTCAGGTTACACAGAGATGTATTTATTCAAGTAGGTTCAGAGGTAATGACGGCCCATCAGAAACTGTTGATGTTCACAACTTATGCTCGCTCCTAAAGTGCCACAGGCAGTGCTTCTTCCAGACCGAACACTCATGCATCCCTAGGGCACCTGTGCTACACAGAGAGACACAAGGAGAGACATGCCAAGCGCAGTATAAAACAGTGGCGGTGCTTGACGCAACATTGTAAGGCTTCATATAACATAGGAGCAGGTCCTACAGTAGGAATGGATATTTCTGATCCAGATCAAACATGTTCAATGTCAGATTTGTACCCCATCGTCTAGGAATGGTCTTTTTTCCCTGCAAATCCACTAAAGTATGTCCTATGCAAGTCCCCTCCTGAGACTTGACTCCATCCTCAGAAATGGTCTGTGTCTCTCATAGCTTATTCTGAGGCTGAACCTCTGTCCATGGGCAACTATTTTGAGGCTTCACATTTGCGTTTGTCTATATTTTTTTTTTGCTTTTCTTTTTTTATTCATACAATGTTATATATCTCAAACCTGTCCTCAGAGGCGGCAAAGCATTGCAGCCTGGGTGGAGAACATGCCCAGGCTACCAGTCCCTGCCTGAACACCAAACCACGGCTCTCAGACCAGTCACAATGCTGCATTGCAGTGTTGTGATTGACTTAGGGCAGTGGAGAGAGGCGGTGAGAAGTGGGAAGGAGGTGAGTTTATTTATTCTTTTTTACTCCGTCTCTCCCCACCCTCCCACACCCCAAATTGAGCCATCCACCATTGCCTTGTACCATAGTGCAAGGGTGCCTGCGTTGGCGCTATGCAGCCAAAATGGCACCAGCACAGGGACAAGGACCGGAATGTGCTATACACTTTTAAAAATGGTGCATTAAGATCCTTTGCCTGTGACGCAGCACAGTGCAGTTAGGTAACTTGCTGTGCTGTGCCACAAACACATACATTTACTCCAGAGTGTAGCAATAAAATCTAGATTGGAGACTATGTACTTATTAAAGATCCTGTACATGTGTTGAAAGGAATGCAAAGTTTTAAAATCACGTGAGGGTGAAAGTTTTGAGTGGCAATGTGATCAAGATCAATGGGGCCTTAGCAGGGTGGTCAAGGTGAATGATAACCAGACTCCCAAACTGGGAGTTTGGTTTTTTTGGACAATGTTAAACTAATGGCCCCCACACCATGGGAGCTTTGAAATATTACGTGGGTACTTTTTTACATTTTTTAATGTTATCAGCAACAGCTGTTACCTAGCAGTGAAGGACAGCAAAAAAAGGCATCCGACTGCCCAGTCTAAATTGGGCGGATGTTTGGATGGCTCACATCCGATGGGTTGTACTCTGTCGTGCTGTCGGAGGAGTATGTCGCCAATGGAGCTGGATAAGGCTCAGTCGCGAAGTACTGTTGTTCTACCCACCTGTAAATCGGGCGAGTGATACAAGCGTTTGGCCGAGATGGTTCTCCGTTGCTTTTGTAACAGAATATC
Source organism: Lissotriton helveticus (assembly GCF_964261635.1). Lineage (NCBI taxonomy): Eukaryota > Metazoa > Chordata > Amphibia > Caudata > Salamandridae > Lissotriton > Lissotriton helveticus. The sequence continues at coordinate 169,830,234 of NC_136073.1, forward strand.
CTCTCTGCCCAAATTCTAAATCAGCCCCTTAGTATTTTAATGAGAGTACAGAGAGTCTTTTACCATATTACCAATGAGTTCTTGATGTACCCACAGGCAAAGAGACTTTACTTTGTGGCTAGTGGTTTGACAGAACCCATCGATTTGGATGTCCACTAACCAGCCCGCTAAATTTAAATTTTCAAATGTGATATGATCTTCATGAGTTTCAAACATTATGCTGAAACAGAATTTCGTGCTGTTGAATTATGCTGATCAGATGTTATACGTATTAAGAATGAGTACAAACATTTTAAAATAAGTTGTTATTATTATTATTACTTCCCCATTCCCAAAGCCACCAGCTAACTCTCCCTCGTCTCTGCCCTCTCTCCCCCGGCTCTCCTCACGAACATCACTTCCAGGTCCCCTTGGACTCTGATGGTCACTGCTGACTACCAAGAGGCAACTTCCAAAGTAGATCTATACAAAATCTATAGCATTATTTGAATTGTTTTGTTTAAAATATCATTATAGTTGCAACTTGATTTTTTACATCTCCACCAATAGGGATCCCCTGTTCCTCCGGTAGCTTTCCCTTTTATCATTAGGTTCTCCTTTACTTTCTTATCCTGACATCGAGCAACTTTGCATATTCCCTCCCCTGATTTGTCTCCTCTTTACCTCTTTGCTTCCACTTCTTTGCATTCTCTAAATTCCATCCTTTCCCCCCTTAGTTATTCCCATTAGCAAATACGTCTTTCTCTCACATCTGCTCTACTTTCAGTTTATAAAATGTATTGCATGACTGAAAAAACGATTCCAAAATGACGTTATAAAACCAAAGCAATCTTCCTCCCATCACCTAATGGGTACAGAAGGTGAAAACAGGTTAGTCACCTGGGCGTTCACTGCATAAAGTGAAAACAATAAAAACAGTGACATCAATCAAAGCTGGAGTTTAATACCATTAGCCGGAGAAATTGGCAAATATATTAACAAGCTTTGCGCAATGCAATAGGTCTTGCAATTACGCAAGTTTAAGCTATTGGCATTGACATTGTAAATGACTATTGGCCAGAAGTAGGTAAATCTTAATAGCGAATTTTACTGATCCGCTGTTAAGAAATCGGTATTTCCTATGTAGGTAAAGATTCGGTAAAAAATACCGAACCCTTAATATTCCTTATTACCGAATTGGTAATTGAGATTCGGTAATAAGGAATACCTACCCATTCATTTCTATGGGCTTGGACGCCCATAGGAATGAATGTGAAGACATTCACTATTAGCGATTCGGTATTACTGAACCACTAATAGCGGGAGCACTTTCAAGGCTGCCAGGGTGTCAATAGGACACCCTGTTGCACCCCCTGAAATGTGCATGTGTGCACATGTGACGCACATACATGCCCTAAGGGCATGAATGTGTGCCACATGGCACTTAACAAAAAACTAAAATGAGATTTTTTAAAGGAAATCGGTAATTACCACCAACTTGAAGTTGGTGGTAATTACTGATTTCTTAAGGATCAAAAGCACTCTTCAATGTGCTTCCTCCATTGCATTTATGGAATCGGTATTACCGATTCCTTAAATGCAAGAGCAATAAGGAATCGGTATTTACCGATTCCTTATTTACTGATTCCTTACCTACATTAGGAATGGCTAAATACCGGTCGGTAACGCTGAAATTTACCAAATTTCGGCATTACTGACCGGTATTTAGCCACCTACATCTGGCCCTATGCCTTTTATTTATGTTTTGGTTTTTAAAACATAAATAAAAGGCATTGTCATTTACAATGCCAATAGCTTAAACACAAGTAAATGCGAGACCGATTGCATTGCATATGCTTGTTCCCAAAGCCTGCTCTCAGCGCTCTTCAGCATGCTGCTGAGTGCTGAGGCAGAGTCTGGGGTAGGGAGATCTTTTATGGGGACTGACCATGCCCCTCAGCCTCCTGGGTAGGTCTTTCTCTACTACAGGTATGTGTACCTGAGACAGAGTGCCTGCACCCAGTTCCGGCACGAGAACTGTTTCGTAGGTCAAAGCAGCAAATTGGGAAGCTGAGAACTCTGCCGAACTTACCTGCAAGCCATGGGGCCTAGTGTGGGCTGGTGAGATTCTCTAACTAGCTGCCTAATACTAGCTTGGATCTTGAACTGCATAGTGATCCTGAACCCTCTCTAGCAGAGCAGTTTCTGCCATCCTGTCTCTTAGGCTTGTCTCTAGGACAGACACTATTCAGTGCTTGCATTTTCTCCATAAGAGCATCACTTCTTAGTGTGATGAAGAGATCAGTCCATTCAGCTGTTGGGCCAGAGAAAGTTCAGTGCAGCTAGGAGCCTTTTGTGGGAGAACCCCTCCCCCTCTCATAGATTTCACTGCGTCACTTCTACGAGGCTTACTTGCGTCGGAACGTCCACCCTGTATACAGGTATAATGTAGCGCAGGGCTTTACAAAGTGATGCATTTACCTAGATGCGTCACTTTGCAAATATGACGCAACATGGCCCAATTTTTACCCCGCTGGGGCGTCACAAAAAGTGACGCACCGGCAGCGCAAAAGTGACGCAGGGGATCATAAATAAGCCCCTTTGTGTTAAGAGAGAGAGGAAGATATTAGTACTTTTCTTTTTTAATTTAGCGCAGTTTTTGGAATGTTTTAGATTACGTGTTTGCTATGTTCATCATTTACTCTGATTCAGTGTAAATTACAGCCAGTGATTCACTTCTATTCACCATGCCTCTATGTTGTGTCTCACTTCTATGCACTGGGTACTTTACAAAATCAATACCAGTCTCCACTGAGGCTTTGGAACCCCAAAATGTAATTGATACACTTCAGACAATATTGTTAAGGTGAAACGATGAAATGGGATGCTGCACAAAATCTTCTTGGAGCAGGACTAAAGTTTTCACATTTGTATTGCCGGTCCATAATCAAACGCTATCAGATCACTTGTAACTAATCTTGCAGGCACCCGGCCAAGACGTGTTTCAGATGGTTTGAGTCGTGTTGGTCATTGATTACGTAAAACCAATAAAACGGGAACACTTTGTTTCAGCTTCAAGAAACATTTTTTGCACAGTGGCCAGCTTATTCTCTACGACAATGGTGACTGAAGTGTGTTAAAAGGGAGTGACACAAAGTGTTCAGAAAGTCTATCTAAATATTGTGAAGGTTTCATTTTTTTTGTTTTGTAAAAATACATTTTATAATTAGCATACTTTTCACACAGGAGACTCAACACAGGAGGTCAACTGAGGTATTCTGTGCTCATATGTTCCAAGTGACTCCATGCCATTTGGGACACCGTCAGCAAGAACAGTGTTTATAGTCTACAACACATTGCATTATGGGACTTGTAGTTGCATTTTACCAACTGTAAGTACGGTATGAAAGCCCTTGTATACAAAACACTAAAACTAAACAGCCTGAACTGGCAAAGGTTTTCTCTCATGACATGGATCACTTTTCATGTGTGTGCTTAACCAGTGGGGAGTTTTCACTTTGCTGACTGAGACCCAGAGTGCAATCTCTTCCAAAAATAGATCTAACGATGCCTTTGACCTCTGACTTTAGTAAAGCACCAGCACTACTCTAACAGTTGCCTTATAACTGATTAACCGCAGCGCAAATTCTGCCGCAGTGCGGCGGTTTTAATGAGTGGGCGGGGCCGCGTCAGCCAACGGACATGCGCAGCACTACCAAGGTAGTGCGCGCTATGGCCGTTGACCAACGCGCTTAGCAAAGTGGCTAAGCATGTGCCCCAAGTTGTATGGCCTGCTGATGGTTCTGCTGCAGCGGGCAGTGAGAGCTGAATCCCCACCCCGAGATGTTTCCCACACTGGAGCGGCTGCCATTTTACAGCCATTGTTCCCAGCCTGGCTGACCATCCCACTGGGAAAAAGCAGGGGGGCTGCAGCTCAGAGCAGCCCGGCTGCAAGTTTACCAGCCGCACATCAGATGTGGGGGGCGGGGAGCGATACAACTTCAGAGGCAGGGGAGGGGAGGGCATTTGCAGGGAGATTGAGAGCAGTCTCTTTTTCAGTCCCCACCCCACCCTGCTTTCGCTACCACCGGGTTCAAGAGGACCAAAGCAAGTTTAGCATGAGAATGGATAAACTTGTGTAACCCACCACCACCCCATATAACAGGTACACCACCATTCTCTGCAATCACCTAGCGGACTCGCATTTACGCTAGTTTAAGCTCTTGGCCTTGTAAATGAAAATACCTTTTATTTATGTTTTAAAAACCAAAGCATAAATAAAAGGCATTGTCATTTACAATGCCAATAGCCTAAACTCGATTAAATGCAAGACCGATTGCGTTGCAAATGCTTGTTACGGTAGAGTACTCAGTAAAACAAAAATAACCCCGACCTGGGGCGTTTCGATTTAAGGATGGCTAGCAACCACACAACCAGCGAATAATAGTTAACAGCGCACCCTCGAGGCAGAATTTGTACAATGGCCCTTGCCCTCGCCTTTTGTTGCGGCTCTGGTGTTAACATGCCCGGCGACTAATTGGACAGAGATGCCACAGTGCTCAGAGCTTGTTGGCAAACACAGACAGTTTCATGTACTGAGCGTGGAGCTCCTCGGGCCGAGATGGGAGCTGGGGGGCCAGGGACAATGGTAGGGCCCCAGAGCATAAGCTAAGGGTGTGTTTATTGTCCTCTGGACAAGCAGCTCATCTGTGAATAGACGCGGGCTGGATGAAAGGGTGAGCTCAGAGGGGGAGCTTGTCCCATGCTTTGGGGACCACTGGTTTGTGTTATAAGATAGAGGCCGTGTTTCTGCTCTCACAGCCTATCTCCCTGTAATGGGATTGTAATAACCTTACCCATTCGCTAATGAGAACAAAACATGCGCATTCATGCAGCCCGTCTGCACATGTTTTCTTATAATAGCCCTGCGTGAGAAGCACGTCGTGGTGCCTAATGTAGGGAAAACTCAATAAATAAACTAGACGTGGGTCCTGTGCTTACCATGCCACTGGCGTCAAGCTAGCCTAGCTAATGAGGGGTGAAACCCTGAATACAGTCCCAGGATGCTTGCTTCCGGTCCAGGAAGGACCAGGCCTGGCATTTCGGGCTGGACTGCTCCTATGGGGAGCAGGGTCAAGACTTATTTGCATAAGTCTTGGTCCAAAGTGGATTGACGTGGTGAGCAACAAAACAATGGATTTAAGCCCAGATCTCGGTACTGGGGGTGAATGTTTGACATTGTTAAGCATCCATCTATTGTTCTTTTTCCACTAATCTAGAGATGGTATTAAAAGTCAGTAGAAATCTCTTAAAAGATATATAACCATTATAGTTCCATTTTAGCCAGTTTCATTTCTATTCATATGCTGGGGTCAGTAGTGTTCTTAAGTAGTGAGGCTCAATGGGTTCTTAGTAAAATGTGCATCGAGTAGCTACACAGGAGCTAGGGAAGAGACAATAAGGAGAGACGAAAAGAAGTCTGCCTAAAGACCGACTGGGTAGGTGACGACCAAGGAGGGAATCCAAGGCCCATCTCCCCTATAGCTAAACCAAGTAGCTCCATCGGGCATCAGACAAAATAGTTCAGTCTCAAAACATTGAGAGAGGAGGGAGAGACATAAATAGAGGGAGGATGCGGTAGGAGACAATAGGAGAGACGACAGGAAGTGCAACAATGTGGTTCAACAATATACTAGAAGAAAATCAACAAGTAAACAAATAAAACAATCAGCAATACAATTAGGGGAGGAGTGAAAGGCGAGAGAAAGTAGTTGGGGGTAGGGGACGAGAGGGAGTGAGGATAAGGGAAGAGACAACCATAGAGACGAAAGGAAGTCTGTCTAAGGTTCACAGAAAAACAGGGTGGGGACAAGGGGCAAGGGCATGTGAGGGCTGAGGGCAGAAGCTGGAAAGAGTAGGAGCGGAGAGGGGGAAGGTTGCATGAGGTGCATAAGGTTTGAACAGAGGCACGTATCTCCTGCCTGGGGGCTGTATTGTTGGGACCATGTTTAGATAGAGAAAGGTCCTGGGTGGGGGAAGGGAAATTGAGAGGAGGTGTATTGGGCAAAGAAAGAGAAGTAAATCAGATAGTCACGTGAGATGTCAAGGGAGGGCAGTGTGTTGAAACTGTGGAGGGAGAGACGTGGAAAGGGAGGAGTGGAAGGACACGGTGTTGGGAAAGGGTAGGGAAGGATTCAGCAGAGGAGAAGAAAAAAGAGAGGGAATGTGGTCACACGATGATATGAGAGAAGAAGGCCAGAGACATGAGAATATGAGTTATGTAAATAGGTATAATACAGGAAGCAAATAAGGTTTAAGGCAGGGCCATGAACCAGTAGTGTCAGTCTACCATCGGAGTACTTTAAGATACGGTAGTAACAGGATCCTGAACCAGAACTGTCCCAAACCGATGGAAGTCAGAAGTCTCCTTTCAATAGAGTTCTGATCGTCTGGATAGATCATGCAGAACCACCATGTAAGGTGTTAAGGCTGAGCAAACCTTTAGGGTGCCAAACTTCAGATTTTCATCACAAGAATTTTCCTTAAAATCCTTGGGAACGGTTAAGACACTTCTGAAATAATCTGACGATCTCAATTCTTATAAGTGCTTCTGAAACCACGTTCCCACTCGATTTCCAAGAGGCTGTTTAATTCTAAGACCTGCATGCAATGGGTGCTATTAATAATCCACCTGATTTTCTATCTTGCTAAAAATAAACAAATTCTGCCAGCTTTACCTGTGGTACTTGTGCAGTTTACATTTTTCTTAAGTGAAAGGAGCATCAAAAGGAAACGGACAACCTTAAGAGAAAGCTGGACTGATGGTCAGTCAAGTCAGCCCTCCAGGAGTCGTTTAGTAAACACCACCATCTTACGCTTGGTGGCGTGAATTGAATAAGGACCCGATAGGAGTAGCTTTTTAGCCACACTGTAGGTCCATTTTGGCGATTTTCAACAGCCTAGAAGAGTAAGAATGTATGGAGGGTCTTGGTCCAGCTTACAGAGCAAGAATATTGTATATATATCTACGGTATTTAAATGTGAGGATTCCGCATACTTTTGAAAAGTAAATTACTTCATGCACTGCAATAACACTCCATAGGAAGAATACTACAAACAAATACTCTTCTGCAGAGCCTAATGCACCCGTGTAACAATACTGCAAAAAGGTATGATGTCACGCCATAGCTAAAACCTACAGACATTACCTCATTCCCAGAGGGATACAAGACCACGAATAGTAAGTACCCTGTGTTAGCGTGACCAGGTGTCTCTGGAATTAAAGACCGTCTTGATTGCATGTATAAATATAAACATACATACACATACATTAGCGTCCCAATGCGATTAAAAACTGTGTGCATGCTATGCTCACTTACATCTTTTATTGTACTGCATCTTACGTGGGACACGGTGCTTGCAAACCTTGCTGCAGCATGCAACGGGTACGGTGAGACAGGCCCAGAGGTCTTGGTAAGGAGTGCAGAGTCCGCTACATCCAGTCGCTTAAAGCGGAGATCTGCCAACCACTACTTGGAGTCCTAAAGAACCGACCCTTATGGACGGTAATAAGACGACCCTTAGATGAGGCAAAGACTGCACCTTAAAGCCAGGAGTCCCTGCAGCCCCGTGCCTGTGGACGAAGGCAATGTCGAGCCAAACTTCGAGCCGTCACTGCTTTCAGCGCCACGTCTGCCAGTAAACCCTAAAGATGTCTCTAACCCCAGAAGCCTTTATCTCTGGCCGGGGTGACTGCCAGTAAGTGCGAGGGCACGAAGCAGGGTTGCTGCTGCAGGCTGGCACACAAGGAAGCTGCCACTGCTGCTGAGCTGCACGCTTCACTGCACGTGGGGTGCGGGGCTTCGCCGCCGCGCAGGCTGGCAGGGGTCGTTCTCGGGCACCACAAGTTTCCTGCTGCGCTTGTTTTCTGCCAACAAGCGTCCTTACGGTGGGGGCAGAGGCACGGATCCAGGCGGGAGGAGCACCGCCCTCCATTTCCAGAAGCGCCTCGGCAGAGCTTCCATCTTGCGCAATTCCCAGGGCCCCAGCGGTGCCACCCGAAGCCAGCCCCGAGCGCTGCCCGCAGCGCAGTGAACCCCTCCAGCCAAGGCTCCACCTGGGAGCCTGGCCCAGACCTCGCATCTGCGCCCAGGCCGGCCCCCAGACAGTATCCGACGCGCTTTCGAGCTCGGCAAACGGCGAGTCCTCCCTTAGATGGTAATGCCCATAGGCACAGCCTCTGTGGTAAAATGGAGTACTGTCAGCACGGGCATCTACCAGCTACGAACAGATGCGAGGACGTGTTGCACTCCGTCACTGTACGTCACGGATGAGCCTTATTTACTAAGCCGCGCACCATGACGGGGCCGAGAGATGCAGCGCTCAGTGATGTGCCAGTAGCCACGCTGTCCTACTGGTGCACTAGGACTTGCTGCTAACGCCTATCTTGTATACATTCATTACTGCATCACACACGATGATGCGGCACGCACATCCCATCAATGACGCAAGAAGGACCCAGCGTCCCTTGATCATCCTGAAACCCATCTTTGCGCTACCTAGGATGGCAACATGTGGGCTTAGTATATCTTGGCACTAATACCTAGTGCGTAAACGCCATACAGGGGTGGTGGGCGGAATGAAAAACAAGTCAAGTCCTGGGCCGGCAGCCAATCACAGCGCGGCTCGGGACACACGGCAACAAGGGGCGGGACTTAAAAAAAGAGTCAGAAACGCCCACGATTCGCGTTCTAACCGGGAAAAAGTGATTGACAACGATGTCTTCCAATGGCTAGCCTCCATTTATGGAGCTAGCCAATGGAAGAAGGGGCGTGTTCAAGTCCCCCATACTGTTCTAACATGAGATTTCGCCTGCGCGAAACGCTGCTTGCGCAGCTTTCGACAGGCGAAACCTAAAAAGTACACGTACTGTGTAACAACCATGTAAAGGGGCCAGTAGCCACGGGAGGATAGAAATGACAACATTGTCAAACTAAGGAGGGACTAACAAGCCACATAATGAATCAGAAGACATCATTTACAAAAGACAAACACACAAGCCAATGAAAAATAAGGGCGGGGGTAGAGGGGCGAAGCTTCTCTCTGTACTGAACTACCACAGATCTTCACAGAGCAGTGCTTGCACGCTGGCTCAGGCTCGACCTAAATATTGGCTAATTGGGTGTCCATGAGAAACCTGCTGATCACCACTGCTCAAACATTATGAGACTGCCTCTTTGCGTCTCTTAAAGCCAGTGCTTAATTTGTAAACCAAAATAAAATAAATAAGTGCTAGAGCCCACGATTTTTCATTAGATGGCCACTACAGGTTGCACCCACAATCTACTGTCCTGCCCAGCCCTGACAGGTGCCACTACCTACAACTACACTACTGCAAACCTGACAGTTAGGACTGTATTCCAGCTCATCACAAACTATAAGATTAGCAGGGAAGCACACTATTTCTTTCTGTGTATATCGAATTGTTTAAAACTATCGCCACCATGTGATAGACTGTCAAAAATATGTGCCGATGGTGAGCACCATCAAATGCCGTCCCAAATTAAGCATGGAGGGGCTTATTTACAATAGTATGGCGGAGCGTGTCGTGAAGTATGACATGCTAACGCCACGCTCCACCATCCTGCAAATAACAGGATGAGCCAGATTTACAACGATATGGCACATCCCTGCGTTTTCCCTAGTGCTGGTGCTAAATTAAGTTGCCGAGCGCCAACGAAGCAATCTTTGCACCATAATGCAAGGTTGCCTGCATTGAGGGAATGTTTGTTTATGTGCAGATAGGTGTCCCTTTCTGCACATAAGCAATCACAAATGGCGATTTGAAAGTTTATGTGTGCTGCACTGTGCAACACACATAGAAGTTGAAATCGTCATTTTTTAATGATTGTTTATGTGCAGGAAGGGACACTTTTCTGAACATCAACAATCATTCATAGCGTTTTGCTGTTGCCATGTGTGCTGCACAATGCAGCACAGCAACAGCAAAAATGAGAAGAAATAACGCATTTCTCCTCATTTCATCATGTTAAGACCAGGATTTTACTGGTCTTAATTTTGGCGTTGCCTCCTATTTACGCAACCAAAAATCAATGGGTGTTGCGGCGGAATGCCCACCGCAAAGACAATTGCCCACCCCTTTTATGCTAAGTTTAGCATGAAAGGGTGCCCTATATACAAAGCGGCATTAAGCCATGTTAAGTGGCTTACAATGCCTTGTAAATAAGGTGAAGCCCCTATCGCCACAGGAACGTCCTTAAAAGAGACAGTCCAGTGGCAATAGTGGCTTGTAAAAATGCCCCTGAGTCTTCCGAATGCCCTCAATACAAATAATAGCAAGAGGTAACAAGTATTGGCAATGCCAATAAGTCTGGCTTTACAAGTGGGGTGGCAGAAGTTTCTTGCATTTGGCACCAAAACTGTGGAACATGATGCCATTTATTCTTAGGAAGCAAACAAATCTGTTAATGTTTAGAAAAGCAATGAAGACATGGCTGTTTGCCCACAAGGCCTAGCCGATCAGCCACAGCTCCTCGTACAGAACCTGGACAGCTAATGCTAAGACGCCACAGCAAACACGCGCTCTACAAAACCCCTATTTTTTTTTCATTTCAACAATGTTGTATGACAATGTAAAGCATTACAAGTAAATAGCATGGTAATCAATATGTATTTGTGAGGAAGCAAAGAATTATAAAATAATATTGCTGTAGGTTAAATGGTCAGGTGTCAGTTGCACTGTCAAGCCAGACCTATAAATCCATGTACGTTAATGACTGCCCTCATCCCATTTGTGCCCCTGCCACAGAAAAACAATATACATTATCTTGTAATGTAAGACACTTTAATAGCATGTGTGTGCCCCTGAAAGCTCAATCTCAGGCTGCTGGATAAATATAAATTGATCACAGTTGCGTGGAGGACAAGGACTTTTTTTGTGGAAGCACACAACTTCTGTCCAATCAAAACCTGTACTCTTGGCTCCCAACATGTGGGCGGAGCTAAAGCCCCTCTCTAGTAATGCTCACATAATTGTCTGGCAACAGCTGTGATGTCAAGCAAGACCATAAAATGGAGCCTGACGGATTTTGGTTTTTGATAAAAAAATAATGGTAAGCTACCTTCTTCCACCCTTTCACACACTTCTCTCTGTAGCTCTGCTTGGGCAGCTCTACCACCTTATTGTGCTGCATTTCTGTTACACTCTCATCTTTACCACCTGATCACCTACCACTTCCCCTCTACCCTGTTTTATTGCAGACCTCCTTACTACCTTTACATGCCTTGCATCTCTTCTCCTTCTTGCAACTCTCCCTTCTCATGGATACGCATCCTGCAGCTCCCCCCTGCTCCCTCTCTGCTATCCACCTAGCACTCCCATTCCATCCACTCTTGAAGCTGTCTCTCACCTACCACTTCTCCTCCTGCCAGTTCCATTCCTTCACTCACATCTACCTCTCACGTTTCTGTAGCCCTTTCACATCTCTACCTATAGCTTATTTCCCCCTTCCCTGTGACAGGTTTCCACTCACATGTCCATCATCCATCTCCTCCTTACTAGGCAGCAAGTCTCAACTTTTTTTAGGTCTCACCTATTCTATCCCGCAGGGATAAATAGGCGAGATTATAGTAAGCGGAAAAGAAAAGTCTACCTAGCTGCGAATCGTGTACAGTTCATGTGAACTATGTGCGTGCACATCGCACATTGCACACCGCCATTTGTCTGTGCCTCGGCATCAGACTTCAAAAGCTGCCGCTCCCCCGCCCCCGCATCAGACTTGAAATGAATGCACTCCCCCGCCACAGCAATGCCGAGAGCCACGGGCTCGGAGGTCTCACCATTGACCCTTTTGGATTAATCGTGGGCCAGAGCAGGAACATGGCAATTCTCCTTGTAATTATGAACAGCTGCGCTCCGCTGTCTATTTGCTAATGCTCGCATGTCTCGCTTTCTCTTTAAATATAGCGGCAGCGCCATTTTTATATTTTACCATTTTAAACCACAATGTCTTTATTTTGCAAAGCGCAACATGCCGCGCTTTCACTGAATTAATAGCGGTTGAGCGCCTTTTTTATGCAAGGTTCGCTGCATCCACTTTTCAAAACATCAGGGGCCCGATGTAGGTAATTTTTTTTTACCGGTTCATAAATACCGACTCATACCGAATCGGTATTTATGAACCGGAAACCCAAATGTAGGTAACAATCCGGTAAAAAATACCGATTCGGTATCAATCGGTATTCAAACTCCGTAAATACCGAATCGGTATTTACTGAATCTGTAATATCCGAGTCGGTAACACCCATACAACCCTATGGCCTTCCAGTCCCATAGGAATGAATGGGAGACACCAAATCGGTATTTACCGACTCGGTATTTACCGAATCGGTAAATACCGATTCGGTAAAATCCGATCTCGAAAATTCTAATACATGACATGTGAGCCTGTGCACCAATCAGGGACACCCACCACACCCCACAACAAAGCATCTGAGAGATCAACCAATCAGGTGCAAGTACCACACCCCAGTACCTGGAGGTGGCCACACCCATGCAGGTGCAGAGCAACAAAACTGCAGAGAGGGCTGGAGGGGAGACAGAGGAGCAGGCTGCACTGAGACTAGCAGAGAAACAGCATGGAGTCCCAGGTGGCACAAAAGGATGGAGGGGACAGAAAGAGGAAGGTTAAATTCAGCCCAACAGAGCTCCAGGTGCTGGTGGAGGAGGTTGTGCAGCACTACAGCCAGCTGTTTGGGAGACAGTCTCTGCAAGTAGCTGAGTCTGTTAAGAGGAACCCCTGGCTGGCAATACAGAGCAAGGTCAATGCCCTAGGAGTGACCCACCGAGAAATTGACGACATGAAGAAGAGGTGGTATGATCTGAGGATCACCACAAAAAAAAAACTAGCCACCCAGAGGAAGGAATCGGCAGCAACCGGTGGGGGAAGAGCCGTGCCCCAAGCCTCACCGACCTGGAGCAGCTCGTGGAATCCACCGTGGAGCCTGAGAGCATACATGGGATCGGGGATGCTGATAGCTCAGCCAGAGCTGCAAGTAAGAAAGGTAAGATGCATGGACATGTACCCCACCCATTCCCAGGCCCGTTCCCCAATGTGGGTGAATCACTCAAAATCCAGCACACATGACTATAGTCCCCAGCAAAGCATCATGGTAGTTGTAGTCATAGGTACATACATCAAAGCTGCCAACACCGAACCCTGCATGCCATGCCACACTCCCCATACACAAACAGTCTAGGCAAATGAAAATGTGTGCTAGGAATCTGTGTTGGGAAAACACGCAGCTGATCATTGTCCATGTCTGTTCACAGGAGAGTCATCGCGCAGAGCAGCGCTGGGAGGGGAGTGTAGTGCCACAACAACGTCTGCGAGGGAGAAGGCCAAAGACACAGCTGGACCTAGCACTGTCCCTGAGGATACAACCACACCCCAGGCACCCACAGCAATGGAGCACAACACCACTGCTCAGCCACTGTCGCCCCTGCTGTTCGAATCAATTACTGTAATGACAGGATGCACTCCTTTTTTCTTATTTCTTCATATTTCTTCATAATCTTACACCTTTTTTCTTCGTGCTGACTGGTAAGTGCTAAGCCCAAGAATGCACTCTGTTAATGTAAACTGTGACAATGGGGCGACATCTCACCCCAATCCAATCGCACAGCTTAGTTGTGCCAACCTCGGCAATTACTTCAAAAACATACTCCGTATTTCAAATATCTGTTCATTCATTCTGCTCGTTATTTTTTATTTCATCTTGCTTAAATTCCACCAGCGGAGTGAATATGCAATTTCCCAAATTTCTGATGCTCCCACTGTGCCCATCCGGACCTCTCAGAAAGAACACGACTTAAGCATTTCTTCATTTAGGGCAGTATTTATTCGTCATAACCCAATGCATTTCGTGCTTATAGGCACTTCTTCAGGGGTCACTACAATCAATGAAAAACGGTCTCTGATTAATTTAAATCAATATCATTGTGTTCTCAGAACAATTCAGTTACATTGTGCGCAAAACTGTCATTTTATGTGCAAACACAAAATGTATCCTGTACCAGCAGCATCTTTTTACTTTAACATGAACCATGGCGTTCTCACACCCCATTCACTCGTGCTCAAACCCCCAATTACTTTCAAACTACCACAACCCTTATCCTTCCCCGTATGTTTTCACTTTGCAGTCGCTGTATGTATCGCTTGACAACCAATCCTGGTTTGCTTCATTAATTAAACCCTTTACTCGACATTTTATACTTAAACAAATGCATCCATTTTTAAAAAAGGCTCTTTTCCAAGAATCTATCTATGTTTTTAGCTAAAGGATTACTTCCCTCGCAATAATTCATACTGCTGACAGAACACATACCTGCCCTTGGACTGCTAAAAACACCCGTTACATCCTCCGTGCTTCCTAAACCCGATCTTAGCTGCGCCCCACCCTTCCTCTCTCTAAATGCCCTTATTGCACCCCGCCCACTTGTTGTGCTAGTTACGAATTTCCCGCTTTTTCCACGTCATGACTTCTCCCGCCCACTGCTGATCCATCAGATGAACTGCATTCCCCATAAGGCATTTCAATGTAACCCGAACATCATGTTAAAGTCTTGTGAATATGAAACCATTTAAATATTATGAACACAACTATTACGTATTTTGCAATGTCCATTTCCTGAAATAATAAATTCCGTCCATAGTGAAGTCACGATGTCATCCCAAAGCGGGTGGAATTTGTGTTTCCTTTTAAAGAATCAAACCATTTTAAGCCACGTGGGTGCTATCCTGGTGCTGGGCTTTCTGTATAAATCAATTACTGTAGGAACAGGATGCACTCCTTTTTTCTTATTTCTTCATATTTCTTCATAATCTTACACCTTTTTTCTTCGTGCTGACTGGTAAGTGCTAAGCCCAAGAATGCACTCTGTTAATGTAAACTGTGACAATGGGGCGACATCTCACCCCAATCCAATCGCACAGCTTAGTTGTGCCAACCTCGGCAATTACTTCAAAAATGTCATCCCAAAGCGGGTGGAATTTGTGTTTCCTTTTAAAGAATCAAACCATTTTAAGCCACGTGGGTGCTATCCTGGTGCTGGGCTTTCTGTATAAATCAATTACTGTAGGAACAGGATGCACTCCTTTTTTCTTATTTTGCACATAAAATGACAGTTTTGCGCACAATGTAACTGAATTGTTCTGAGAACACAATGATATTGATTTAAATTAATCAGAGACCGTTTTTCATTGATTGTAGTGACCCCTGAAGAAGTGCCTATAAGCACGAAATGCATTGGGTTATGACGAATAAATACTGCCCTAAATGAAGAAATGCTTAAGTCGTGTTCTTTCTGAGAGGTCCGGATGGGCACAGTGGGAGCATCAGAAATTTGGGAAATTGCATATTCACTCCGCTGGTGGAATTTAAGCAAGATGAAATAAAAAATAACGAGCAGAATGAATGAACAGATATTTGAAATACGGAGTATGTTTTTGAAGTAATTGCCGAGGTTGGCACAACTAAGCTGTGCGATTGGATTGGGGTGAGATGTCGCCCCATTGCCCCTGCTGTTCGAGACACAGACTCAGCCAGCACCTGCAGAAGCCACAACACCCAGCTCAGGGTCCCCTGTGCATGTGAGGCCAAGGAGGCAGGACGTACCACCTTTACGGATCCTTGAGAGCTCCGATGAGAAAGTGGTAGGGGCTCCCAGACCTAGTACACCAACAATGGCTGGCCACGCAGGACAACTTGGGTCACTGGGATCTGGCCGTGCAGGTGACCGTGTCCGTAGGGCACGAGATCAGGATGAGGGGCAGGATGTGCAGGGGGTCTTCGCTGGGCTTGAAGCCACAATGGTCAAAGTCCAGCGTATGCAGGCCAGAGGCATCATGGCAGTGCACCGGCAGGTGCGCATCCTGAATACCAGGATGTCGGACATCGATCGGGGATAGGTGCCATGGCAAAGGGGATGGAGGCCATGGGCAAAGGGATGGAGGCAATGGGCAAAGGGATGGAGTCCATGGCGGAGGGGGTGAGGGACATGGGGGTGTGCTTGGGCACCCTCTGTGACAGGCTTGAAAGTGACCACGAAGAGAGGCGCAGTTATAGGCGTGAGGTCAGGCTGCTCAATCAGTCGATTAACCGCTTGGCAACTTCTACCACCTTGCAGTGTCGCCGCTCTGTTAATCTGCAGACTGACATTGTACACTGCTGCAGTGACTTGTCCCGGGGGATGGGGAGGGTGACCTCAGCAATGGAGGCAATGCTGACACAGCTGACAGCCACAGGTGGCAACATGGTTGTTGGGGACACTGAGGAGTCAACGAGCAGGAGTGGGTCCAGCACGCCTGTTCAGGACATTCGTAGGAGCAGCAGACTCCATGCTGATGACACCGGCACCACTGCGCATGTAGACCCCCAGCCCCGTGGCTCGCAAAACATCATGCGTAAGCGCAAGCATTGAGAGACATATTGAACACAGGACAGGTCAAAGTGAAGAGAACTTTGGCCAACCATTGTGCAAAGTGCATTTAATTTTAAATATGTTTTTTTGGAAGGTGCAGTTGTGTACATTAAAGTGAGTGTTCCAAACACTGGACATGGCTGTGTGTCATCGCTCAATTAGAAGTATCTGTTGGTGATTTCAGCGCGTCGCAGTCTACCATCTGTTGCTGGTGCTGCTCCTGCTG
This sequence comes from Lissotriton helveticus, assembly GCF_964261635.1. NCBI lineage: Eukaryota > Metazoa > Chordata > Amphibia > Caudata > Salamandridae > Lissotriton > Lissotriton helveticus. The sequence continues at coordinate 169,846,940 of NC_136073.1, forward strand.
CATTGTGATCTGCTTGTACTGTCCCATCATCAATGTCCTCATTATATGTCCGTTCTATCTCTGTGCCCTCCTTGGTGGCAAGATTGAGCAGCATGGCCCAGGGCGCAATTATCTTGCAACAGATTATTGGCGTGTACTGACGTGCACCTCCACTCTTATGGAGGCACCTAAATCTACTTTTCAGCAGCCCAAATGTACGGTCCACCACGCAAGGGGTGTTCTGTGTGCCACGTTATATCGCCTTTCACTCCTGGTGGATGGGCTCAGGTAGGGGGTGAGCACAAATGACCGCAGGGCATATGCACTGTCACCTGGGTGGGAAAGGATAATTAGATTAGTCACGTACTTAGGTGTGCACCTTCTTCATGAACTGTCAGGGTGTCTCACACATACTTACCCAGCAGGTATCCATCACCGAAATCACCAGCCACAAGGCGTCTGTATATCCCACTGTTGGTGAATATGTAGGAGTCGTGGGTACTCCCTGGATATTTGGCTACAATGTCCGTTATCATGTTGCTAGCGTTGCAGATCACCTGCACATTGATTGAATGGGTGGACTTCCGGTTTCTGTATATGTGCTCAGTTGCTGCAGGTGGGCATAGTGGGATGTGCGTCCCATCGATACAGCCGATGATGTGCGGGAACTGTGCAAGTTGATAGAACTCGGTTTTTGTCCTTGCTAGTTCTGCAGCTGTCTCAGGGAACTCAATGTAGTGCTCCATCATCTGCATCCTGGCGTTTAGGAATTTTCAGAAGAAGCGTGACAGGCAACTCTGGGACACTCCACCTGCATAGGCTATCACGTGCTGGTAGCTCCCCGAGGCAAGAAGGTGTAGGCAGCACACCACCTGTACATGGGGTGGGATGGCGTGTGCTCTTGGGGTTGGGTGTTCCAGATATGGGTGGAGGTCCCTGATCAAGTCCAGGATGGTTCTGGGGTGGAGTCGGTACCTTTGCAGGATCTCTGCTTCAGTGAGTTGGAAGAGGGTGATCCTCTGCCTATATACCTGCTCCTCCCTTAGCCAGACCCTCTCTCCTGCTGCCTGTATCCTTAGCCGCCTTGCAATAACGTAGAAAGCCGCCATTGTGGGTGTACAGTTGCATTTTGGGAGCTTCTTATATATCCTGTTCCTGGTTACCACCTGCTTCCTATCCATGTTAAATACCGACTCTGAAATACCGAATTTCACGAAATTCGGTATTTCCTGACTTTGCTACATCTCAAATCGCCTTTTTTACCACTTCTTATTTACCGACTCGGTAAATATGAATCCGGTATTTCCCGATTCGGTAACTTACCATTTCTTATTTACCGATTCGGAGAATATGTATTCGGTAAATTCCGAATCGTGTAATACCGATTCGGTGTTTTACCGACTGGTATTTACCGATTCGGTACGTTTTTGGTGACATACATCTCGATGCACTTATACCGGTCGGTAATGGCAGATTTTACCGATTTTCGGCCGTTACCGACCGGTATTTGGCTACCTACATTGGGCCCCAAGTCTTTATTTAAGGTGCAGCTTTCACTTTAAGCTTGCCTTTATTTTTTTATAATCTACGCCCTTTGCAGAGCTGAGCACCGCCCTTTAACACATACGCCTTTACTTTTGCACAGCGCAGTGCGACTCCTCCCTTGTTAATTGCTTCCCGTTCCGAGCAGCTGATCTTCGCTCCCTCTCCTAGCCAGCAGCTGTCTCCTCATCCCTACCCTCTCCCCCCTCCACATTGGCACTTTAGATGTGACGAGGAAGCTGGTAATTTGTTTTTATCAACTCCATTCCTGTTGGTTAAGATCAGCGCGGTGCACGCCTCATTATGTGGTATGGGATTACTTATGCTCTACTTTTTGTGTAATAACGTTAGATTACTTGTTGACACCTTTTGTCTGCTTAAAGGAAACTTTATTTCTCTCCTTTTTTTAATATCTGTTTCATTCTCAACTGTGTGTTCACGTTTTATGTATGTGGCATATAAAATGTGTCTCTATTGAGCGCATGCTCATTTGCCTCATATCTTCCGCCTGCTTTAATAGATTTTGTGTTCTGTGTGGGATAATGATGGTGAGCCAGTTGCTTTATTTACCCATTGTTAGTGATGGGACAGATGCAGGTTTAATGGGGCGCGACGGCAGCAGTGTAACCACTAGTCGTACCTCCCACCGCTTTTCACTGTTTGCTCTCCATCCCCTTTCCTTCCTATCTCTTTAAAAAGGTCAAATGATCACTCGATGACAGTAATATGCCGCTCGTATTGAGCGGGCTAATAACAATTCCAAAGAAATCTTTGCAATTGTGCAGAGCATCCTGTCCCCCAGTGCCCAGGTGGCGGCTGCTCCTGCCACGGAGTCCTGGTGTAATACCCTGGCGTCATTTTTTAGGGATAAAATAATCAGTATCCAGGAGACTTTTCTGTCCTCTCCCAGAAACAGCGACCCTGTGTTGTCGCTGCATTTGCCCAGGGCTGAACCGGTTTCCCTTTTCTCAGATTTTAGTCCCATTGACCTTGCTAGTTCTCTTAGAATTCTTAAAGCCCTCAAGTCCGGCTCTCCCAACGACCCCTGTGTGGCCCGACTACTATCTGATGTGGCAGATACCATTAATTCGGAGGTGAACTTTAGGGTCAACAAATCATTGCGGGATGCTTGTGTGCCAAAAGCTTGGATTGATTGATTGATTGATAAAAATTTATAACGCGCAAAAACAATAACCCGCAGGTATCAAGGCGCCTAACAATACCATCAAAATTGAAACAACATCCTTACACATAGGCTTGCAGAAAAAGGCGAGTTTTAAGGGCACTTCGGAATTTCTGAAGGGAAGGTAGAGACCTGAGATCCAAAGGAAGATCATTCCACCATTTGGGGGCCAGGGCGGAGAAGGCCCTGCCACCCCACTTGGCTCTTCGTATGCGGGGGACTGTCAGGAGCAATTTCCCGGAGGAACGCAAGTCCCTTCCAGGAATGTAGTGGGAAATGATGGAGCCAACTCCCGAGTCACTGTTTTTTGCAATGGCTCTATAGGTCATGCATAGAACCTTAAACCGTACTCGGTGTTCTACCGGTAGCCAGTGCAACGCTTTCCTGGCCGACGTGGCCGAGGAGCGTCTGGGAGCGTCCAGAACAAATCTGGCTGTGGCATTCTGGACTACCTGTAAGCCTTGCAGGAGGCTCCTGTTTAGCCCCGCATACAGCGCATTACAGTAGTCCAGACGTGAGCCAACGAGTGCGACAGCTATTTGCTTTCTGGACTGCAAGGAGAGGTATTTCCTAATCCTTCGTAGGGTGTGAATTAAACCCCAGCAGGTGGAGATGGTTCTACTCACCTGCCTGCCCATATCCAGGGCAGGGTCTATCGTCACCCCAAGGTTCTTAGCAGATGTTGTGGGGGAAGGGCACACTCCTAGCGAGTCAGGCCACCAGCTGGCTGACCAGATGTTCTCTTTCCCTCCAAACACCATCACCTCAGTCTTCTCCCCATTCAGCTTGAGTGAATTCTTGATCATCCACTGACCAACCGCCTCCATACAAGATCTAAACTTGGAGGCAGTTTGTACATCTGAATGGGGAAGAGAGACGAGGATTTGGGTGTCATCCGCGTAAGAAACTACCTCCATCCCGAAAGATCTTATTAGTCTGGCTAGTGGGGTCACGTAGATGTTGAATAGGGTAGGACTAAGAGCCGACCCTTGTGGGACCCCACACCGCACTGGTCGGGATGGAGATAGGAACTCCCCCAGCTTGACTCTTTGTTCCCTTCCGTCAAGGAAGGAGGTCAGTAGATCTAGAGCTGTGTCCCTCACCCCCACTTCCCTCAGACGAGATGTAAGTACTGAGGGGGAGAGGGTGTCAAAGGCCGCAGTTAGATCTAACAGGACCAGGAGGGTGGTCTGGCCCCCATCCACTGTCGTGCGGATCTTATCAAGCACGATGGTGAGGGCCGACTCGGTGCTATGTTCCCTCCTGAATCCGTGCTGGGAAAAGTCCAGACAACCCGAGCCTTCCACAAAGGCAGCGAGATGCTTGTTTAGATGTGCTTCAAGCATCTTCGCTGGGGCTGGAAGCAGCGAGATTGGACGGAAGTTTTTTAGGACCTCCGGATCGAGAGAGGCCTTCTTTAGCAGAGGTTTCACTACTGCGCTCTTCCACTCCGAGGGGAAGATACCATCTCTCATAGCTAGATACATGCCTTGATCCTTCCTTTACTCAAAAAACCGTCTCTCGATCCATTTCTCCCAGAAAACTATCGTCCTATCTCGCTTCTGCCAAGTTTGGCTAAAGTTTGTGAGAAAGCGGTCACATTCCAACTTCCCAACTTTGTTGAGGGGGCTGGTCTGCTTCATCCGGCGCAGTCTGGCTTCCGTGCCTCCTATAGCACAGAATCCGCTTTGCTAGAGGTCACAGAATCGATCCGGGAGTGTCTGGATGCCGGCGGGAGAGCAGCATTGGTAATGCTTGATCTATCGGCAGCGTTCAACAAAGTGCCTCACGCAATGCTCCTGGATCGCCTATCTGAAATAGGAATCTCTGGGTCGGTTTTGAAATGGATCAATTCTTTTTTGGAAGGAAGGAAGGCTGCAGCAGGTATAGCTCCCTCCGTGTTCCTCTGTGCCCATGAGGGTATCCACTGGGGTTCTGCAGGGGTATCGCTTAGCCCGCTGTTATTTAACGTCTACGTGACTCCGCTGATTTTTTTAGCGGAGTCACTGGGGGCTAAGGTGATGGCCTACGCCGACGACACCCAGCTGCTGTTTACCTGGATTAAAGAGGATGACTCGGTTACGAGACCCCATCAGTGCTTGTCATCGGTCTTTCATTGGCTGGCCAATGCGCAGCTAAAATGTAATGAGGGAAAGTCCGAAGTACTGCTGTTCGGCTCTTTTGCTCCGGATTTCAGAGAGAGACTCTGGCCTCCAGGTTTTCCTTGCCCGTCTGAGAATAACGTGCCGCCAAAAACCTTGGCGTTTGGTTCGATGAGAATCTGAATTTTGGGTCACATGTAAAAAAAACTGGCTGGCACCTGTTTTGGTGTACTGAAAAGTTTGAGAAAGTTTCTTCCCTTCTTGCCGAACACGGCCAGAGAGACGGTTGTTCAGGCACTGATTCTTTCTCACCTGGATTACGCCAACGCCCTCCTAGTCGGCAGCCCAGGTTTCCTTGTGAAGAAACTTCAAGTGGTACAAAACTCGGCTGACAGACTTCTAGGGGGGTTGTCTTCCAGGCACAGTGTGCGGGCACTTTTACGGTCACTACACTGGCTTCCTGCCTGAAATTTAAAATGCTTTCAATTGTTCAACGGGCCCTTTACGGTCTCGGTCCCATCTATTTGAAGAAGAGACTTGCTTTTTACACACCAGGGAAACAGTTGCGTTCGTCTTCGCAGCTGTTGATGCAAACCCCGAAGTTTAAGCGTCAGCGACTAGGGGGAAACTCCTTTGTGCGCAAAGCTTGTTTGGCCTGTAATGCGTTGCCCTTGGCTTTGAGGGCCACCCAGGATCCTCTTCTAAACCCTACTGTTTTAATTGGTAATTGTGCATTTTCTGCCTTTCTGTTGTAAGAGCCGGGACACTTCCGAGTAACTGTGCGCTGTACAAATTAAAATAACATAACATAACTCCACTGCAAATAAAAAAAACATAACAGAAAAACATTAGCATTTGCAACACCAATAGCTTGTTTGTTTTTAGGTCTCACTGACCCACCCTCTCACCCACCCTCACCCACCCTCACCCACCCTCTCACCCTCACACACCCTCTCACCCTCACACACCCTCTCACTCTCTCACACCCTTTCACCCTCACACACCCTCTCACCCTCACCCTCACCCTCACACACCCTCATACACCCTCACCCTCACACCCCCTCACCCTCACACACCCTCACCCTCACACACCCTCACACACCCTCACCCCCTCACACTCTCACCCTCACATTCTCACACACCCCCTCACCCTCACACCCCCTCACACCCCCACACCCCCTCACCCTCACGCCCCCTCACCCTCACACCCCGTCACACCCTCACCCTCACAGCCCCTCACTCTCACAGCCCCTCACCCTCACACACAACCTCACCCTCACACCCACTCACCCTCACACCCCCTCACCCTCACACACCCTCTCACCCCCTTTAACAACCTCTCACTCTCACACACCCCAGCCTCACACCCCCTCACCCTCACACACCCTCACACACCCTCACACACCCTCACTGAACCTCTCACCTTCACACACCCTCTCACTCTCACACACCCTCTCACCCTCACACACCCTCTCACCCTCACACAGCCTCTCACAAAGCCTCACCCTCACACTCCCTCACCCTCACACCCCTCACCCTCACACACCCCCTCTCACCCTCACACCCCCTCACCCTCACACAACCTCACCCTCACACGCCCTCACCCTCACACCCCCTCACACCCCCTCACCCCCTCACCCTCACACCCCCACACCCTCACACCCATTCACCCTCACACCCCCTCACCCTCACACCCATTCACCCTCACCCTCACACACCCTCACCCCGCCACCCTTACCCCGTCACCCTCACCGTCCCTCACACCCACACACCCTCACCCTCACACCCTCACACCCTCACCCTCACACCCCCTCACCCTCACACACCCTCACCCTCACACCCCCTTACCCTCACACCCCCTCACCCTCACAACCCACACCCTCACCCTCACAACCCCACACCCTCACCTCACACCCCCTCACCCTCACACCCCCTCACACTCACACCCCCTCACCCTCACACTCTCACCCTCACAACCCCAGCCCCTCATCCTCACACCCCCACCCCCTCACACCCCCTCACTCTCACCCCCATCACACCCCTCACCCTCACACCCCCTCCCCCTCACTCCCCCTCACCCTTACACCCCCTCACCGTGACACACCCAATCCCTCTCACACCCTCACACACCCTCATACCTCCTCACCCTGACACCCCCTCACCCTCACACCCCCTCACCCTCACGCCCTCACCCTATAACCCTCACACCCCTTCACAACCCTCTCACCCTCACACCCCCTCACTCACCCTCACACCCTCACATCCCCTCACCCTCACAACCCTCTCACCCTCACACCCCCTCACCCTCACACCCCCTCACCCTCACACACCCTCACCAGCATAGCATAACAAAATATAGCATAGCATAACAAAGCACAGCATAGCATAGCATAACAAAAAAAGCATAGGATAGCAAAAGATAGCATAGCATAACAAAACAAAGCATAGGATAGCAAAACAAAACAAAACATAGCATAACAAAACAAAACATAGCATAGCAAAACACAACAAAGCATAGCATAACAAAGCACAACAAACCATAGCATAGCATAACAAAACATAGCATAACAAAACAAAGCATGGCATAACATAACAAAGCATAGCAAAACAAAACATAGCATAGTATAACAAAACATAACATAGCATAACAAAACACAAAGAAACATAGCAGAACAAAACATAGCATACCATAACAAAACATAGCAGAACATAGCAGAACAAAACATAGCATACTATAACAAAACATAGCATAAAATAACAAAACAAAGTATAGCATAACAAAACATAGCAAAACACAACCTAACATAGCATAGCATAATAAAACACAACAAAACATAGCATACACAACAAAACATAGCATAGCAAATCATAGCAAAATATAGCATAGCATAACAAAGCACAACAAAACATAGCATAACAAAACAAAGCTTAGCATAGCATAGCATAACAAAACAGAGCATAACAAAGCATAGCATAGCATAATAAAACATAGCATGGCAAAACAAAGCATAGCATAAAAAACAACAAAGATAGCTTAGAATAACAAAACATAGCATAGCATAACAAAGCATAGCATAGCAAAAGACAACAAAACATAGCATAGCACAACAAAACACAACAAAACAACATAGCATAACAAAACAAAGTATAGGATAGCAAAACTAAACAGAATAGCATAACAAAACAAGGCATAGGATAGCAAAACAAAGCATAGCATAACAAAACATAGCATAACATAACAAAACACAACAATACATAGCATAACAAAACATAGCAAAACACAACAAAACATAGCATAGCAAAATAAAACATATAATGGCATAGCAAAACATAGCATACCAAACACAACAAAACATAGCATAGCATAGCATAACATAACATAGCATAGCAAAACAAAGCATAGCATAATAAAACGCAACAAAACATAGCATAACAAAACATAGCATAGCATAACAAAGCATAGCATAGCAAAACATAGCATAACATAACAAAACATAGCATAGCATAACAAAACACAGAATAGCATAGCATAACAAATCAAAGTATAGGATAGCAAAACATAGCATAGCATAACAAAACAAAACATAGGATAGCAAAACAAAACATAGCATAGCATACAGCATCATTCAGCACCACCACAGCATCACTCAGGGGCACCATAACTCACTATGCGCTACCACAGCATCATTGAACGCCACAGCATCATTCGTTCACCATCACATCACTCAGAGCCACCACAGCATCAATCTGTGCAACCATTCAACAACACCTGGTTCAGATATGTTCTCTCAATGTTTCAAGTTTTATTACAAATGTAACAAAAAGATGTTAATATTTCACTTCTGTTTTTCTTTTTTGTCACAATAAAATACACTGAACATAATCTTCACAAAAGTTATTTACAAAAGTATAAGCTATTGCCATTATAATTTATAATTTCTTGTATTTAAGTATTACTTATTTAAAAAAATAAAAGCCATTGTTATTTGTAATATCAATACACATAAGTCATGTAAATACAACACATATTGCATTACAAATGCTATAGGTGTCACATTTGCGAAAGTTATAACTATTGACATTGTAAATGACAAAGCTATTAATTTCGCTATTTTCAAAAACAAAACATAAATAAAAAATTGTCATTTACAATACCAATAGCTCAAACTTTCCTAATGCAAGACCTATTGCATTGCAAATGCTTGTTCTCTCTCCAGTTCTCAAAGTATCTCACTTCCAAGACAGCAGATTCTCTTATTCCTTCACCTTCCTCATTCAGCTTTTCACCCTTTCCTTCTCCAATTTTCTTTCTTTCTCTCCCTTCTTCATTGACTTTTCTTGCGCCCTCATCAGTTCTCCCTGCTCTCTCACCTTTCCACCTGTGCTCACTTTTCCCCACCCATTCTTCTATCCTGCTTCTCACACCACTAAATCTGTTGAACCTCGATGGAGGGTGGAGTCATGTGTCAGTGGCAAGTGACCCAATTCAAGTCAACAGTGGTGAACAATGTTTTGAAGGAAAAGTACCGTTTGCAGGACGGCTGATCTCATTTGATTTTTTGGGGACTTATTTGCAAGCCCCTTGCGGCACCGATACGTCACTTTTTCCCTTTTTAGGTCTCGTCTGAGCCAGCGCATGCGCAGCTCTGCCAGACATTTAGAAGTGGGCTTTTAAAAGTGCTACCACAGCTTCTGTTGGCCTAGCGCTTGCGGATACGCGTGCGTGCATGCGCGCAGCCGCCATCTGCTCGTCGTGGCTCATTAACTCTCTCATCATCGACACACACAACCCGCCCCCCTCTCTTCCTCCTTAAGTATGCATGAGATCACTTTCACGGCCGCGCGGGCAATGCTTGTTTTCAGTGTCATTTGAACATTGATTTTCCAGATTAAGATTCTTTTTATCTTTCTGAGGGAAAACACTGCCTACATCTCCAATGGCGGGGCCTCCCTTTCTCTGCTTCCAGGGCAAGGCACAGACATACTGCCCTGGAAAATCCCCTTTGATCCAGAGGGAGATGTGAGATCTGCATAATTGCTTTAATTGCAGCCATTTCCACAATGAGTAATCCTGCTGTCAGAAATAACTAAGGTTCAGGCATGAGGGTGGGAAAAACATTTGTGACAGCAGACATAAAGGGGACGAAGGATCTCTTGTTCTAGCTGCCATTTAGTTAATGGCCAGATGTGTAACAGAGGAGAAAAAAAACAATCATCATTGGGACAGAATTGGCCTCAGCCAGCAGGCATTCAGCTCTGTGCACGAAGACGTGCACTATACTTTCCTTGGGGCTGGTGAATGCAAACAAAATGGCGCTGTTTCAGCATTTTCACTCGTAGCTAGACCAACCACTCGTGTTGAGATTCTCTACATTTTGATGCCAGTAAGTGATTTATTGACACTGATGTCTGTGAAAGAAAGTGTGTGTATTTGTTTACTAACTTATTAAAGGAAATGCTCACTTAATATGTCTAAATATGTAATTAAACGTCTCCAAGCATGCTTACATATAGATGCAGTAGCAGCTTCTCCTGTGTTTAATGTTTCCTAATGTAATACTTGCACCTGGAAAGACAATGTATGAGGTCTTGAATAGACTATCAGGCACATGCATCAAAGGATTTTGCGATCGCAAACGGTGCGAATCGCAAAAATCGTCCGTTTGCGATCGCAAAATCTGCTTTTGAAATGCATGAAGGGTGAAGGCCCTCGCAATTTGAGAATTCGCAAATATTTGCGAATTCTCAAATTGCGATTGCATTTAAGGAATCGCATTTTGCGATTCCTTAAATGCTATGCATGAAACTTTAAAAAATAGCGATTTCGCAATTATGGGGAGCAAATTACCATGAGGTTGAACCTCATGGTAATTTGCGAAAACTTTGAAAACTTTGTGCATTTTTAAAGTTTCATGTTGTGCACACACATGCTAATCGCAAATTGAGAATGTCTTCCCATTCATTCCTATGGGCCTCTAGGCCCGTGCAGGGCGTTATACCGGGACGGTGACGTCAGGCGGGGGAGGGTCAGGGTGGGGTGTGGTAAAATGCGGGATATGGACCATTACAGGTAAGTACCGGAAAAAAAAAAATTGTTGCCCACGCTGCATCACATTTGGCGATGCAGCGCAGGTAAAAAAAAAAATTTTTTTTCGGTACTTACCTGTAATGGTCCATATCCCGCATTTTACAACCCCCGACCCTGACCCTCCCCACCTGATGTCACCGCCCCGGTATAACGCCCTGCAGGGGCCGTGCCTGCCCTATGACACCAGACATGGCTTTCCATGACCCGACTGCTAATGTTTGCTCGCAGATGATTCACAATTAAATCCCTCAGTAGAATCACAAGATGCCTTAGTCAGAGAGGCCCGTCAGAAAACATTTATGAACAAATAAAATCCTGCAGTTTAGCGGATCTCCCGCATTCATAAACAGTGTTTGAGTGAGACAGATAATAGGACCCATCACCAAAATAACAAGCATTGGCATAGCCAGTAGGTCTCGCCTTTGGGACCTTATGTGTTTATCCGTGCAGCAGTTGGTGTTGTTGCACCAATGATATTGTGCTGCATAACTAAATACTTATAAGGTCCCAAAGACGAGACCTATTGGCTATGCCAATGCTTGTTGCCTTTAACTTAAGAGTGTCGCTATGGTCCTAGAGCAGGTTGCACCTTCAAGATAAGAGTCAGTTGAAAGGTATAGCTTCTCTCCTCCCTCCCATCACGCCTCAATGTTATTTTAATCATTCTTAAAAAAGCACACATTCACCAAAGGTTTCTTGGAGCTAGTAGTCATCAAGTAGGACTAGAACAAACGTTAGTCACTGAAACTATGTCAACAGTGGTAAGCCTGTGTGAATACTTATTTTCACGTTTTTCCTGATCATGGTAAATTCTGTATCTTACTGTGAATATCTTCTTTTCTTTTCCGAGGCCTTCACAGGTGTGCGGGGAGCCAGCGTAGAGCAGAGGCTTGAAGACTGGCATTGGATGAGGGCAGCAAGGGGCTTTATGGGATGACTGTGACAGTCAGCATCAGTCCAGAATGAGGAGGCCTTCTTTACTGCAAACAGGAAGAACACTACACTGGTTGATTTTCCTAGATCATGGACGACTGCTAGAGGCAGCCACCTTTAGAATCATCTACCCATGCCTTGGCCATTTGGACTCTTGATATCTCAATGGTTCTAAAAAAAAAAGTGGCACTCACATCATATGAATTTGCTTTAAGGGCCCTGTTACTTTCTGCATTTTTCAAACCTCTGCTTGCCCATCTCCTGTCTGCCAAAGTTGCAGAGAGGAAGTTGTTGCGTGACCATAGATGGGGCATGGGCTCAGCATTGTGTTGCTGTCAATGGTCCCATGGTGTATGATGCTACTTCTGCCACTCCCGTCTTTTTGGTGAATCGACGTATGTCCCCTAAATGTCTCACATGGACTGTCCTACTAGAAGTTGGTTGTAGTAGCTGATGCTTAGAAAGAGGACATTACAAGATTCAAATGAAATCATTCAAGGGTGACCAAGGACATAGGCCGAGCAGTAAAGACTGCCTTGGTACATGGATGGAGTTAGGAGTGTGGGATAGTGAGGTTGAAGGGCCATTTTAATATTTGGAGAAATCTAAGCCCCGGCCAAGGTGCAGGGCTGTCAGATTGAAAGGCAGTGCACTTACACATACTGCTCAGCTCATGTTTAAACATCATTTGTCTCAGAATAAATACAACAGGCAGGCAAAGGTAGAAGACTTTCTCTGCACTGTACAACATCTCAAAAAACACAAACTTTCCTTTTCATTTAATTAAAACTTAAATATACATATAACTGCTTCTGCACAGTCACCTATCAACATGAGAACTAGATGGGGATCTGAGCATGACCAAATAACAATAATATTGTATGAACCAGCATGATATATGAATCAGTGACCTATGTGTATTGACCAGGCAGCTCTCTCTCTTTAGGTCTGCCTAGAGATAGCGTCAGCTGTGTGCCAAAGCATTTAGCATCGATACACAATATACAGAGATGGGTCCAGTGGTTCAGCCCTTCTCAGCCTTAGTTTGCTGCCAGTGTTATCATTATTTTGGATCAGACCACAAAACTACCATTCAGTGTTGTACCTGTCAATCATGATGTGGAGTGTTGCGTCTTTACAGCATACTGTAATTCCATTGGTGCAGGATGAGTCTGCGCACCAATGAACGCCACATGACAAAGGAACAAATGTCCTGATTTGCCGCAGGTTCCCAAAGAACAACCCACAATGGAGCTGCTGGGCTGCAAGAGGCCAATAGCGGGGCTAGAGTATGTGCAAGTTGCCTGGGAGTGTCCCTTTCGTATGGTAGCCCATTGAGAAATGTTTCAGTGAAAAGAATACTAACCCTAACAAAAAATATTGATATTTTCTAGTGAAATGATTGTGGCTCTGCTGCAAAGTGCTGGCTCTCTACTTTTAAACATCCAACAGCCTATTGTTAAAGCGTTCAATCAATCGCTTGTACAGCACAGCTACTCACCCGTGAGGGTCTGAAGGTGCCGACTTGCGTTATATTCAATAAAACCATGGGTGTCGTGCTGAAAGTCTTGGTACTGTCAATGAACTTTCTGTGAGCCCTGCTTAGAAGTGTGGATCCTGACACATTCCAAGTGTTGCAGCCCTGCTTAGAAGTGTGGATCCTGACACATTCCAAGTGTTGCAGCCCTGCTGAGAAGTGTGGATCCTGACACACTCCAAGTGTTGCAGCCCTGCTGAGAGGTGTGGATCCTGACACAGTCCAAGTGTATTAGACCCGCTGAGAGGTGTGGATCCTGACACAGTCCAAGTGTTGCAGCCCTGCTGAGAGGTGTGGATCCTGACACAGGCCAAGTGTTGCAGCCCTGCTTAGAAGTGTGGATCCTGACACAGTCCAAGTGTTGCAGCCCTGCTGAGAGGTGTGGATCCTGACACAGTCCAAGTGTTGCAGCCCTGCTGAGAGGTGTGGATCCTGACACAGTCCAAGTGTTGCAGCCCTGCTTAGAAGTGTGGATCCTGACACAGTCCAAGTGTTGCAGCCCTGCTGAGAGGTGTGGATCCTGACACAGTCCAAGTGTTGCAGCCCTGCTGAGAAGTGTGGATCCTGACACATTACAAGTGCTGTGGCCCTGCTGAGAAGTGTGGATCCTGACACATTCCAAGTGCTGTGGCCCTTCTGAGAAGTGTGGATCCAGACACATTCCAAGTGTATTAGCCCAGCTGAGAGGTGTGGATCCTGACACAGTCCAACTGTAATAGCCCCGCTGAGAGGTGTGGATCCTGACACAGTCCAACTGTAATAGCCCCGCTGAGAGGTGTGGATCCTGACACATTCCAAGTTTTGCATCCCTGCTGAGAAGTATGGATCATGACACATTCAAAGTGTTGCATCCCTGCTGAGAAGCGTGGATCCTGACACAGTCCAAGTGCTGTGGCCCTGCTGAGAAGTGTGGATCCTGACACAGTCAAAGTGCTCTGGCCCTGTTGAGAAGTGTGGATCCTGACACATTCCAAGCATTGCATCCCTGCTGAGAAGTGTGACCCTGACACATTCCAAGTGCTGTGGCCCTGCTGAGAAGTGTGGATCCTGACACAGTCCTAGTGCTGTGGCCCTGCTGAGAAGTGTGGATCCTGACACAGTCAAAGTGCTCTGGCCCTGTTTAGAAGTGTGGATCCTGACACAGTGCAACTGCTGTGCCCTGCTGAGAAGTGTGGATCCTGACACAGTCCAATTGCTGTGGCCCTGCTGAGAAGTGTGGATCCTGACACATTCCAAGCATTGCATCCCTACTGAGAAGTGTGGATCCTGACACATTCCAAGTGCTGCGGCCCAGCTGAGAAATGTGGATCCTGACACATTCCAAGTGTTGCAGCCCTGCTGAGAAGTTTGGATCCTGACACAGTCAAAGTGCTCTGGCCCTGTTGAGAAGTGTGGATCCTGACACAGTGCAAGTGCTGTGCCCTACTGAGAAGCGTGGATCCTGAAACAGTCCAAGTGCTGTGGCCCTGCTGAGAAGTGTGGATCCTGACACATGCCAAGCATTGCATCCCTACTGAGAAGTGTGGACCCTGACACATTGCAAGTGCTGCAGCCCTGCTGAGAAGTTTGGATCCTGACACGTTCCAAGTGCTGTAGCCCTGCTGAGAAAAGTGAATCCTGACACATTCCAAGTGCTATAGCCCTCCTGAGAGGTGTGACCCTGACACATTCCAAGTGTTGCAGCCCTGCTGAGAAGTGTGAATCCTGACCCATTCTAGGTGTTGCAGCCCTGCTGAGAGGTGTGGACCCTGACACATTCCAAGTATTGCAGCCCTGCTGAGAAGTGTGAATCCTGACACATTCTAGGTGTTATAGCCCTGCTGAGAGGTGTGGACCCTGACACATTCCAAGTGTTGCAGCCCTGCTTAGAGGTGTGGATCCTGACACATTCCAAGTGCTACAGAACTGCTGAGAAGTGTGAATCCTGACACATTCTAACTGTTGCAGCCCTGCTGAGAAATGTGGATCCTGACACATTCCAAGTGTTGCAACCCTGCTGAGCGGAGTGGATCATGCCACATCCCAAGTGTTGCAGCTGTGCTGATAAGTTAAGATCCTGACTCATTCCAAGTGTTGCAGGCTTGCAGAGAAGTGTGGATCAAGACACATCCCAAGGGCAGCCGCGGTCGGCAGTAGGAGTTCCTGCGGGGCGGTGACGTGGGGTGGAGGGGCAGGGTGGTGGGTAGTAATGTATGGTTTACGGAGTTGAAAAGGTAGGTAAACATATAAATAAATAAAACGAATTTCATTGCGCGCACTGCATCGCATTTGGTGATGCAGTGCACGCAATGAAATGTCAAAGGCTGATAATTTAAAATCATCAAAACATAATAATGTTCTTTCTTGTGCTCTGAACATAATAGAGTTTAATGCAAATAAATTATGCACAGTTGATTGCAAAGGTCTAAACCCGTTTGATCTAGATTAACCCTAAACAGTCTGCCTAATCCTAGACAAATCACAATAAGATATGAGCAAAGATCTTAGAGGGAGGAGCAGAACAAGCCAATAGACAGTCAGACTTCTAATGTTGTCCTCTTTTTAGGTCTTTCTAAAGACAGCACAAGAGATCTTGCATACAACAAGGGCTTGTCGCCCGCCTCTTGCTTACCTACATATGCTCTGTTCGGGTGATTGATCATACTTCTGAAAAATGTTCAAAAATAAGCCTTCGAAGCATTCCTCAGACACCACCCGACAGTGATGCTAGCTTCAATAGAGTAAACAGGATCCAGAATAGATGATATGTCTCCTCCCAGTAGACATTATCTGCAAAGAGTTCCCTCTCCTCAAGCACATTTCCTTGTACTGTTTGAAAAAATATGTAAGAATTAACCTTGATGGTATAATATATATTTTTGCAAGCCAGTACTGTTACACGCAATTTCAGCTTTGGTTTAGTATCAAAAATGTACACTAATAGTAACAATGCATGCTGATTATTCATTAGATCACTTGAACCCTTATATTTCAAGTTTGTGTTCACCAGGGTGCTAGCCCTCGAGCAGAAACTATGGTGATCTCATATTATCGGACCTGCATCATCAGCAAATCGAAAATAGCATTTATTCACCTTCCCATTTGGGAGAATCAATTGAGCACTGCAGGGTTTGGTAGTCACATTGCTGACCAAAATTAGATAAAGTATGGAAAGAACACTGACTTGATCTAGTGTTTTCTGGACTGACAAAATGTTTCTGGTACACCACAGGTTGTACTATAACAAAAGTATGCATAGTTGGATACATGCAGGTGTATCATAACATCAGTTACGCTCTGCTGTATGCCACCCTCCCTAATGATATCCCACCGAAGTTCTTATTTATTTTCAAGATGCACTAATCTTTCAATCTAGACCCAATTTGGGAGTGATGTGCACTTCTGCACTTCTCCAAACTCACTGCCAGCCTTACACTAACAACATGCAGGTTAGAAGTGGGGGAAAGGGGACTGGAATGATAGAGGGAAGCAGAGAAGCTGGTTATCGTCACATGGCTTTGTTGCACAGCTGGGCTTGATCTGCACTGCAGAAGAGTTGATATCTAATGGCAAGATAAAGGGTTTTAGTGAGCTATGGTGTTGCCTTTGGCAATCGATGTCTGATATTGTATCTGAAAAACCAAAGGAAATGATGGACGGAGCGTTGACAATACAAGCACTCACCCCCAGTCAACTGATCTGGGTTTAATCCATCATCGTTCTTTAGCCCACTTTGCCACCCCAGTTCAGACATGGCCATATGCAAATCAGTCTGACCCTGTGCCTCATGGGAACAGTCCAGCCCGAACTGCCAAGCCATGCCTTCCCTGGACCGGAAACAAGCTACCTAGGACCGGTTTCTGGCATTTCAGCCTTCTTCAGCCCGGCTTGCTTGAATCCAGGATACCCTGCCAACTTATGGCGAACAAAGAAAAACCCAGATCAGTTGACTGGGGGTGAGTGTTTGTATTGTCAACGCTCCGTCCATCTCCACCTTTGGGTTTTCTTTGTTCGCCCTAAGTTGGCAGGGTATGCTCGGACGTGAGTCCCTTGCTCACTTTGCAACTGGAGTCAAGCAAGCCCGGCTGAAGACGGCTGTAATGCCAGAAACCGGTCCAAGGATGCTTGTTTCCGGTCCAGGGAAGACATGGCTTGGCAGTTCGGGCTGGACTGTTCCCATGAGGCACAGGGTCAGACTGATTTGCATATGGCCATGTCTGAACTGGGGTGGCGGAGTGAGCTAAAGAACGGTGATGGATTAAACCTAGATCAGTTGACTGGGGGTGAGTGTTTGTATTGTCAACGCTCCGTCCATCACCACCTTTGTTTTTTCTTTGTTCGCCCTAAGTTGGCAGGGTATGCTCAGACGTGAGTCCCTTGCTCACTTTGCCACTGGAATCAAGCAAGCCCGGCTGAAGATGACTGTAATGCCAGAAACCGGTCCTAGGAAGCTTGATTCCGGTCCAGGGAAGACATGGCTTGGCAGTTCGGGCTGGACTGTTCCCATGAGGCACAGGGTCAGACTGATTTGCATATGGCCATGTCTGAACTGGGGTGGCGAAGTGAGCTAAAGAACGGTGATGGATTAAACTCATATCAGTTGACTGGGGGTGAGTGTTTGTATTGTCAACGCTCCATCCATCACCACCTTTGGTTTTTCTTTGTTCGCCCTAAGTTGGCAGGGTATGCTCAGACGTGAGTCCCTTGCTCACTTTGCCACTGGAGTCAAGCAAGCCTGGCTGAAGATGGCTGTAATGCCAGAAACCGGTCCTGGGAAGCTTGATTCCGGTCCAGGGAAGACATGGCTTGGCAGTTCGGGCTGGACTGTTCCCATGAGGCACAGGGTCAGACTGATTTGCATATGGCCATGTCTGAACTGGGGTGGCGGAGTGAGCTAAAGAACGGTGATGGATTAAACCCAGATCAGTTGACTGGGGGTGAGTGTTTGTATTGTCACAGCTCCGTCCATCACCACCTTTGGTTTTTCTTTGTTCGCCCTAAGTTGGCAGGGTATGCTCAGACGTGAGTCCCTTGCTCACTTTGCTACTGGAGTCAAGCAAGCCCGGCTGAAGACGGCTGTAATGCCAGAAACTGGTCCTGGGAAGCCTGATTCCGGTCCAGGGAAGACGTGGCTTGGCAGTTCGGGCTGGACTGTTCCCATGAGGCACAGGGTCAGACTGATTTGCATATGGCCATGTCTGAACTGGGGTAGCGGAGTGAGCTAAAGAACGGTGATGGATTAAACCCAGATCAGTTGATTGGGGGTGAGTGTTTGTATTGTCAATGCTCCGTCCATCACCACCTTTGGTTTGTCTTTGTTCGCCCTAAGTTGGCAGGGTATGCTCAGACGTGAGTCCCTTGCTCACTTTGCCACTGGAGTCAAGCAAGCCCGGCTGAAGACGGCTGTAATGCCAGAAACCGGTCCTGGGAAGCTTGATTCCGGTCCAGGGAAGACATGGCTTGGCAGTTCGGGCTGGACTGTTCCCATGAGGCACAGGGTCAGACTGATTTGCATATGGCCATGTCTGAACTGGGTTGGCGGAGTGAGCTAAAGAACGGTGATGGATTAAACCCAGATCAGTTGACTGGGGGTGAATGTTTGTATTGTCAACGCTCCGTCCATCACCACCTTTGTTTTTTTTTTATATTGTATCTGATACATCTGTTGATATTCTCTGAATTTCTCCCTCTCTATTTTGGAATGGAACTCATTATTTTTACTGAGCTATCATTAATGTTGGTATCGTAACTGTGAATAATACTCAGGCCTTCATTTCTGCATGTTACCCACTTATGCACTCTTTACGTATCAATTGATAATATGTGTGCCCTGTACTTACCGTAAAGCGAATCTTGTTCTTGGGGTGCGTTTCACACGATGCTACAACCTGCTACAGGTTGTTGGTCGATTGCACATCTTAGCACATATTCAATGTACCTAGCATCAATCAGGGGTTTTGCATGCTCTTTCTTAGATGTTACGCAAGGGTCGAAGGAGGGCGACATATCTTGGTTTCTGTTCTGCTTGGCATTTAACACTTTTATTTGCATCCTACATTGATTTGCCCAGGTAAATGTTGTCAAAATGTGACTTTTTTCATTAAAAAAAATAATTGTTCTATTTCATGTGGCTAGTTGTAAAATTTAACAAATTAATAAATGCAACACTAGTAAAGCCAGGTATAGACATTTTCCAATTCATCGATGACAGGTTGCGCAACGCAACACACGTTGAGAGTAATAGTGAAAAAGGAATCTTAAGGCAGGCCCTGACAGGAGAGAGGTTACCAATGCAAAGCAGGCGGTGCCAAGGCGCAGATAAATATTCTGTATGTGAGCAATGGATAGATCAAATAGAAATACAAATACAGATAAGCAAAATAACTCCTTCACAAGCTGTTGCTTCTCTTCCAAGGCTTTGAGGAAGTCACATGTCGGCAGGGATAGGAAAGTGTGCAGAGAAGCGGCAATTTAAAGAAGCAGTACTTCTCCACACGTTTTCCTTATCTTATTAATCATACCACCACATTTATTAGGTACATTCCAATGCCCTTCTCCTACCGCTGAAGTCAGGGTGAGAATATTGGCAAAGGCAAGCCACAATTTTACCTCATATATTACCTATAAAAAGGGCACATTTGTGTAAGGAAATGCCACTTTTGTCATCATCACCCCCAAGTTTTTGGAATGATGCTACTGATTTTCAACTCCGAAGGTGCACTGAGTCCTCCTGAGCAGAGCACAGTGCCAGTACTCTGACCCTTAAAAGGGATATGTCTGATTTATTCACCCACAATTGACGTAAGTTAACTTACTTATAAGTCCCTAGAATAATGTACCTGGTCTATAAGTTAAGTGTCCCTCGTGGACTGCAGCATCTTTAGTGCCTCAAGCGTGAGACAAAGCAAAGCATGACTCCCAGCCACAATTGCTGGGTGGGAGGGCAGGTTTAGGCTGATAACTCGGCTTTGCCATTTCAAGTAATGGGAAAGCCAAAACATTTCTTTTTAATATTTAAATGTCACCCCTAAGGCAGGCCTACTGAGCCCTAAAGGCAGGGTGCATTATATTAGAATGTTAGATGTGTGTTGTCAATTCTGTATGTCCTGATAGTGAACCCCACATTGCCGTTTTCACTAAGAAAAGGCTAGTAGCCCTACTGGCTAGCACAGAGTTGCATGCTGACAACTCAGTACTGCTAACTTCTGAATTGACTAGTAAAGATGGTACATTTTCGGAAGAATTGTTGCATTATACCAGACTCGATGATCAAGTTGAATTTAATGTAACTTCTGCACAAATGGCAATTTTAGAAGGTTGGCACTTTGTTAACCAAACTTTTCCAGTTACAGTGTACAGTGTCTGCTCTCCTGGGGAAAGGTGTGAACAACCCTGCCGTTAAAAGAGGTGTGACCTCTCCCTGACAGAAAGGTCAAACTGGGTGTGAGCCCGAAAGGCGATCTTCAAAGAGGAAGCCCCCTTTGAAGGACAAATGGTGGACTCATATGAGAGGAGGTGTTCCTTTGATTTTGCAGATAGGCTGGCATCAGGGAATGAGTGGGGGAAGCCACTGACAAACCATTTTTTATGGATGTGTACCCAGCAGGTAGCCACACCTCTGGGATGGGTTAGGGAGCTTACGCCCAAGAAAACAGTTCTGCCATGGTGGGAGTGGGCTAGCTAGATGCCACACTTGACAGGAAGACGTACTTAGGCAGGAGGAGCCTGGTAGACCTTTGACTAGTAGTCGCAACTTCATCATAGGGTACATACTGGGCATAAAACTGCCACCCCTGGCACCCAGACCTCAGATCACATCTGTATTGGAGAGAGGAATGAAGAAACACTGCCCGTTCTTTCCTGGACCCGGCAAAGGGAGACTGCTACAAAGATTGGACTGCACCTGCTGCTCCTTGGGCTAGCAAAGAGAGGACTGTGTCTGTGGCGCCCTTCTTAAGGACAAGTAGTCTCTTATACCGACAAAGAAGTGACTCAAAGAGTCAGTTGACTGACTTCTGTTACAGCTACAGGGGCTACAAAAGCTGAAGAAGTCTGCTTTCATGAGTTGGTAGTCCGGAAAGCCTGACCAACAATGACCACTGAAGTGCAGCCTGGGAGACTGAGTCCTGACCATCAAAAGTTGCACCCGAATCTTCTGGACCAGGGAGGGTCATTGGAGTGCCGTTTGGTTGCCAGAAACTAAGTTAATAGCAGTTAACAGTAACCACTGGTTTTGCTGTAACCGGCGACCAGTAAATAAGTGGCAAGTGGTTTTTGGCTGGACTTCGCCCGGACTTTGAGGGACGTTGACCCCTGTGGCCAATGTTGCCCTACTGTGTTTGTGGACCGAGGAGTGGCCACAGGAATACCCCCATCACAGGCTCATTATCCTTGAGCATCTTCAGCATCCTTTATTCCTTGCATCAGGACCACTCCATGAAAGTCTATGGCAGTTTGCCTATAGGACCTGGAACTAGACTAGAGACTCTTTGACTGAAAGGTAACTGTTCTACGAGGCATGATTGGTCCCAGTGACTGCCTCCCTGCTAGAGCTGATCACCACAAGAGTGCTCTTATTGCCATTTTAGAGTTATATGTTGTTGCTAACCTTAAACTTTTAGTCGCTGTAGATTGCAATGATTTATTGCGCTAACTGAAATTCTGTGATTTATTCTTTAATTCAAAATTCATATCTCGCGGGCATGGCCAAAAGCTTCAAGACGGCGGTCGCACTCCAAGAGTGCTCCGGACACCTCAGCCATCCGCTCCCATCTATGCTGAACTTGGGACCTGACAACATCAGTTACTACTGTATTGAACCCCTGAGACCTGCTGACCACGATCGTGCTGCCAGAGGCGATCACCTCTACTCACAGCGATCCCTGTTCCATCCCCACCCACAACATGGCAGCGTCCTGAGTGAGTCTCACCCCCCCCACTGGCTCCCAGGAGCTGCTAAGCCCGAGCCTACTTGATGAGCACTGCAGCGGCTGCCTGAGGTGCCGCCCATTGATTTGCCCCCCCCCCCCGGGTAAAGGATGCGATCAGGTGGGGGCTTGCCATTCTGACCACCCGAGGCGGTCGTGATATGAGGGCCTGCAACATGAGGCCCCCCATGATGAATCCTGGTGCCTGGCAGACTGGGAGACAAGCAACCTGTAGGCACCCCAGGGAGTCCGGGGCCTGCATACCGCATCAGAGGCCTGCCCCGATCTGTGTGACCTTCCAGGGCCCTGAGCACCTCTGCTGCTGTTCCCCTGCAACACAGTGGAGAACTGAGGAGGCTACTGGCCTGCTGCAGGCCCATGCAGATGCCAAGGCTGGGTCTGATGCGACAGCACTTTGTGCAACCAGCAGTGATCCAGCCCGGCCCATGACGCGATCTGCCTGCCTCTTCCCTGCTGAAACGGATAAGGGAGACAGGCGGCTTAGAACCCGCTGGGCTCTGCGGCCTATCTTGAGGGCGCACTGAAACTGAGAGTGAGCTGGGACCCGCAATCCTGCTCCTAGCAGCTCCGACTAACAATACACCCCCTCACCACCATGATAATACAGACTCTAACAGAGAGAAATTAGGCAGAATCTCCCAGATACAAGGAGATATTGCTCCTACTGAGGGCCACATCACTACTGGGGCCCTTTCTGTGCCCCCGGGGGACCTCTCAAACTGAGGCCACAAGCAACCATTGTAATTCCGTTCTAGCCCGTGAAGTGCAGTGCACCCCAAGACCCCAGGGCATACGCCTGCGGGCGCTGGGAAGCTCTCACCTTCACCTGGACTCCTCATTGCTCCCCTGCACCCTGACTACTAGGGCCCTGCCAGGAGACCAGATAAATTGTGAGGTGTACCAGATAGAGGCAAGTGCCAGCCCACTGGGTACCCTGTGATCGGTACCATCCCTGGCACGCACACTAAACCCCTATCAGGATTGAAAACTATCTCCTGAGTCAGGCTGCTCATGCTCCCATAGTATCATGGTATATGGGCCTGGCCCCTACAGCAAACCCTGAAAACCATTTTACTTCACCACAGCCATGGGAAAGGACAGACCAGCACAACCTTCAGCCTCTCAGAACCACACAGACCAATTTGTCACAATCCACAGCAACACTGGCAGCACCATCTTGTACAATACCCAAATACCAGAGGGCGACTTTGCCTTCATCCTCCATGCCATTTACAGCTTCCAAATGTCAGTTGAAACCAAAATCGGAGTGGTGTGCATTGACATGGCTCTCAAGCTCCATGACCTGTGCAATGCCACGGCAAGGATCACCAAGGCGGAATCCTGTTTATCCATGGTAGAGGACTATGTAACCACTCTGAAGGCACAAGTCTCCTGACTACTGTCACATACTGCTGAGCTCCACCACCGAGCGAAGATTCAGAAAACCACTCTTGGCATAACAATCTGTGCTTCAAAGGTATTCCTGAAGGGGAAGAACCAAGGCAACAGTGACCTTCAAGGAAAACTGGATCAGATCCTGGATGTCACCGGATCATCTCGGCGCATGGTTAGTCATTGAGTGGGCACACAAGGCTTTGATCCCGAAACACATGTGGGAGCCCCCCTACAGACCATAGATTGTCTGCATCCTCATATTTAGGAATAGAGATGCTGTCTTGCAGGAGGCCCATGCCCACTCCAATGTATCCTACCAGAGCAGCAAATTCCTTATATTCCTGACCTACACCAGGGAGATACAGTCACGGCAGCGCTTATACGTCACAGTTGAACAGAAGCTCCAGAGTAATTTCCCTTAAAGACTGCTGATCCCAGCTCCCTCAGAGTGATCTTCTCTAACAAAAGCCAATTTATGTGACACCCCGGAGGCGGCCTGGACATGGCTCACAGAGGAGCAGCCACTTCATGCATCAAACCTCTGCTTATCCTCCACTCAGCCTTGAGGTGGGTCAGCTGCTGGGATGCCAAGGGCAGACCCAGCGGCCTCTGCCATCGGAATCTTTGGCTCTTTGGCCCATGCACCACAGTAGCTCCTCATCATGGCATCACAGGCATATTTAACTGCCCCTGTCTGGGATGCCATGGACAGAGATCTGTAGAAAGGGCAAGTGCCTCAACAGAATCTCACCTGAGTGCGCATGAACCTTTCTCTGTGATGCCACTGTGCTGTAACAACCTCTAATAAAATGTGGGTCACACAAAAGTTGTGGGTGAATATCCCACCAAGAAATCTGCATAGCTACTCCTAGTGTGGACACCTTCTACAAATGTAGTTGTCCAAGATATTTCTGTGTAGAGCTATTGGTGCAAACTCTCCTCAAATATCCTAATTAATGAAAGTAGAAGAAAGTCGAGTCGTTCAACTCCACTAAGCGGAGCGCAGAGTAGCAAAAACTCAGTGAACTCCACCGGCGGAGTCCCCCCTTATCTAAAACATGGAGAGAACCACCACTCCATTTCCGAGTTCAAATTGTGTTTTCTTTTGGTTTTCACTTATGGGGCGACAGATGCTTCGAGGGGTGAAGTATGGTATGGTGAAGCGGGTTGGATGGGGAAAAGATTTGGGAATGCGTTAACCTGTTGTTTAACTTTTTGTTTTCTGCACCCAATGCGACCTGTCCCAATGCACCCTGCACCAGATAGGGAATACACTGTCACTATTTCTATATGACACAGTGCCACCAACACGCATCTCATGCAAACTTGTTCACTCTCCCTGCCACCCAAGAATATGGCCTCAGCATAACCTGATCTAGAACCTTTCCAAGTGATCTCCTGGAATGTCAATGGACTCTTGAACCACATGAAGTGCTCTGAAGTTTTAAGATACTCATACCTACTTCCAGCTCAATAACGGCACGGTTCAGTCACCCAGAACACTGAGGGCTTCTGGTAAGGTCACTATTAGGGAGTATACCAAGGGAAACCTCAAAAAGAAAAAGCGGGCCCATAACTAGGGCTCCCGGTTTTATGATATTTATTTTTTCAACATTTCCGTCTGTATTGATCCATATTTATTTTTGGGGCATTTTATCTGTATTTATCCACATTTATTTTTGTAGTAAAAAAAAAGACGCTGTATCTAGTATTTTTCCTCATTTATTTAAATTGACATGCACTAGATTGTTTAGCTGTTTTTACTTTTGATTTCCCCGATATTAAAACTAACATTGCCTACTACAAGCTCAAATCTATGCAGTCTTTAATACATTGCAAAACACTTATATAGCATGTATTTACAAGTTCAAACTGTCCCAATTCGCAAACATGGGCAACTTGTTTAGCTTTCTAATTCACTAATGGAGGCCTCTTGTATTTTGGTACCTAAACCTATTTTCTGTCCCAGTCCTACCCTGGACCACAACATCTTGAGTAGCTAGAGCACCTGCCATGTCAGAGTTGAAGAGTCAATGGCTTCTCCCACCTCTCTCTCTCTATCCGTTTCTCTGGTACACTACATACAGCCTGACAGACTTCTTTTGCAGAGGCCGCCGCACCCCCCCGAAGGGGGGGCGGGTGGCTCAGGGGCCGGCGCCATAGCCCGCGCCGTGCCCGCAGTGAAAAAAACAGTTCTCGGCGCTTTAAAGTGCCCAGAAGCCAAGAGAGCGAGATGCCTTCCCGCCAGAAAGAAGAGCGCCCGTTGGCGCCAAAAAAGGGACCAATGGTCAAGAGGCGCGAGGTACGAACCCCCCAATCAGGGGGGCGCTACCTGCCCACCAAAGGTGAGAATTGCGAATATAAGTCGCCGCTCTCCCAGGTGACTCCTAACTTCGTGGAGCAGGGAGAGCGGCGCACAAACGGATTCCTTCTGCAGACCCACCCACCCACACCTAAGGAACAGCAGTGTTGCAGGGCTGTACAGTGGCAAGGGGTTTGGCGGAATATGGTACAAGGATTGGCTAAGGAGACACACCGACTGGCGGTGTGTAGGATGAAGGCCACTCACTTTTGGATGCCGCACGGCAGGGTGAGGTGGCCGCGCCAAGGAGAGGAGTAGCAAAAGGAGACGGCGCTCGCGGCCCAGACCCGGCCGGACGGCAGGGCGCAAAAAGGTAGTGAGCTGGGGGCCTAACTCCAGAGAGAAGCTACCCTCCACTACACGCAGAGGGCGTGGGTGACCACCCAAATGGTGATACCAGAAATAACCAACAAAGAGAACTACCAAGGACTGGCAAAAGGAACTGGTTTGGTGTGCCATTTACGAACTGATAGGTACCCCAAGAGTATCGGCCCAGAAGAGGCCCAGGATGGTTGACGTATTATGACAAGTATGATTTATGACTAACCTACGGCAGTTCGCAAATGACAGATGTATAACCAGCATGATTTGCAATCCTAATAAAACTGCGGCCAACAACGACCACAACAGATCCACGTATTGTTGGCTAAGTTATTATGATGATAATATGGCGGGCGGGGGGTGGGCATACGTATGTATTCCACGGAATGGGCACGGTGCGAGATAAATGAGGGGACGGTGAAACGAGAGGATATAGAGACAGGAATGCAGTGAGAGGGAATTGACATGATGCACACTGGTCATCGGTGTATGCGGCAGGGTCACATTGGTCGTCCGTGTTTGCAGCCTGCAGCTTTCCTCCCAGTGTAGCGGGAGGTGTGTGCTCTCTACCTAGCATGGCAGAGGGGAGCCACAGATGAAACCTCCCTTCCCTCTGGAGCAGCCGGCCTTGATGTGTCAGTTAAACTTAGGGTAGAAGGAAGGCGACCTATGTAACAGTTATACCAACAAAAAAGTAG
The DNA here is from genome assembly GCF_964261635.1 of Lissotriton helveticus. Lineage (NCBI taxonomy): Eukaryota > Metazoa > Chordata > Amphibia > Caudata > Salamandridae > Lissotriton > Lissotriton helveticus. Next base: position 169,874,007 of record NC_136073.1, read on the forward strand.
CAGTGGGTCAAAACAAGGGAACTACAAACTAAGTATCTGTGTGAAAAGTAGGAATAAACTCAACTCATCAAATGGACCAGTGAGATCTCACTTAGGGTATTCATTCTTTGTGAAAAATTCCCATCAGTCATCGACCGAGAACGCCCTTCATCATTAGGGATCCTTCACTCCATGAAGGTAAGAGTGTATACCCACAGTGGATTGGCAGATGTATAAGCCTAATCTAGCATGTGGGTCCCAGTGATTAATATGGTATATAAGGGTGTTGGGTTTCAACTGAATAGCAGTGCAGAAATTGTGAAAAAAACAATGAGTGAAAAAAGTGTATCAACAATTAAAATTGGATAGTGAAGGGGTGAGAAACTTTATTGTGCACCTCTTCACTCCCAAATCATAAAAAGAGTGTGAAATAGTAGTATAAACAAATGACTACTAATGAGTGTGTTAGGTCAACATGTTTCTGCAGACTAAACGGAGCCAAAAGGTATCCTGCTGCTTCATCAGGACCATTAACGCTACTGCTATATAATCATATAAAAAGATAAAAAGGTAATTTATCACCTGATTGTGATGTGAATCACCCTTCTCCTGACTTTATGGTCCAAATAGTGCGTTAGAACAACACATAGACAGATACATAGAAAGAAAACATATGACGATTAGTCATAGTGTGTTTGTTGCCTCATATTCCTTAAGAGGCACTGCTCCTATTGTGAACATACATCAATAATATGTATACCTTTACTTAATAGGCACACATACACTCAAATGTACACCCATGTACAATCTCACTCACCTCTGTGGCAGGAGAGGACTGCTCCACCTCACCTGGCTGCAGCGCAGGTAGTGGAAGCACCGCTCTAATAAACAAATGAAGAAAAAATAGGATTTTTGATACGGGACAAATACATTATTAAGTTCACACACTGCTATGGCAACACACTAGTGCAGGGTACTCATCCCAACTCGTAACCACACGTAAACCATGCCTCTGTGAGTACACGTGTAGGTAATTCTTTCCCAATGTCGTTTAACGACGGCCAACCGCTTTCTCACATTAATGTGCAATTGGATCGGGGTGGCCGGTTTCGGCAGTGTATCAGGTACTGAACCTCAAGCGTGTAAAAAGAAGAGGAACTCTCATAGTTCATTCAAACTGAACCAGAGCCACACAATCGTTGCCTGCTCGCCACCTTGGTGGCAACCAACTCCTTGGGGAGCCCCAGCCTACCCCCCACCAGCAGGGCCCTATGGTCCACAACAATTCTACCCAGACTACAACCAACAGCCTTTTTTAGGGTTTGGTCAGGGGAGGACGAGGGGACGGAGGCGGAGACAGTCACAGCCACAAGGCCAGGTCCAGTGGAATCTCCCTACACAAACGATGGACCTTAGGAATGGGAAGAAGATCCCCTAGGAACAAGTGGGGACATCGCCAGGGCCAGCCTCGTAATTAATTTGAGTTCTCATGTGTTGAGTGATACTGAGGAACAGGTCCTGAACAGAGGTTTAGGGTTTGTTGCTACCAAGACTGGGGACCCATTTCTCACTCAAACTGAGATGGGCAAGTTTTTTCGCAAGATCCCGCTACACTTTTTGTTCTCTAGCAAGAATGGGGAGACTACAGATTTTTCTACCACTGATGATAACATGGGTCTCAAGAGACCATCCACATTCAATCCCACGACTGTAGGGCTTCCGGCGAAGGTTCTTACCTTCGAGGAAGCAGTAGACCATGATTTGAGAGTTCTATTCCAACAACCTCACAAACCTTTTATCAACCTGTGCAAAAAGGAACAGGAGGCTCTGAAGGGTTTGTCCAACAATGAGTCAGTGATAGTTAAACCTGCGGACAAGGGTGGGGCCATAGTCCTTTTAGACTCTGGCACCTACCGCGATGAGTGTCTACGACAACTCAATGACACTAAGTCTTACCGCATACTGACAACTGATCCTACAGAGAGGCTATCTAGTGTAATTGGGCAGATTGTGGAAGAGGCTTTGGCTGAGGGATGGCGTACTACTAAGGAGGCCCAGTATTTATGTGCAGTCAATCCAGTAATGTCTTACTTCTACGTACTGCCTAAAGTACACAAAAGACAACGGCCACCTCCAGGGCGCCCCATTATATCGGGCATAGGTTCATTATTAGAACCCTTATCAACATTTGTCGACTTCTTTCTTAAGCCGATGGTGAGGGAGATGCCGACTTTTTTGAAGGACACCAAAGATGTGCTCAGGATATTACCTGATGTCGAGTATGATGAAGATCTAGACTTACTGGTATCCTTTGATGTAGAGAGTCTGTACACGTCCATACCTCAAACTGAAACCTTAGAGGTAGTGGAAAGTCTCCTTGCAAGCAGAGATCTGAACTCCATCACACCGGTCAGGTTAATCATGACGCTGGCCACACTGGCTATGACTGAGAACTTTTTCCAGTTTGAGGACACTATCTACTTGCAGATTAGCGGGACTAGCATGGGCAGCGTTTTTGCCCCTAGTCTAGCTAATCTGTACGTACACAGGTTTGAGCAAGATCATATCCTCACTGACACCAACCCATATCTTGGGTGTCTGCGTCTCTGGAAACGTTATATAGATGACGTGTTTGTGATATGGCGAGGGACAGTTGAGGATCTAAAGAACTTCAATGCATGGCTGAATGGGAGAAACCAGTTTTTGAAATTCACCATCGAATATAGCAAACACAGGCTAGCATTTCTGGACCTATTGATTACGTCAACATCAACTGGCTTACATTCAGAACTATACCGTAAGCCCATGGCCAGACTCTCCCTATTGAGCTATGGCAGCTGTCACCCGAAAGCACTGCGGGACAATTTGCCCTATGGGTAATTTTTGCGAATACAGCGTAATTGTTCCACAAAATCTGCTTTTGAAAACCATGCCAAGACTCTGGAAATGAACCTGGCAGAGAAAGAATATCCAAGACGGTTGATTCACAGGTCCAAGAAAAGGGCTTCCAATAATAATAGGGAGAGCCTGCTCGAACTTTGGCCCCCCAAGCCAAAGCAAGAGCGCATTACCTGTGTAAATACGTTCTGTACACAGTCTAATCAGATACAGAAAATCATTAGGAAGCACTGGGGTATTCTCAATACCGGAACAGATACACTCCCACAACCATTGTTCGCATTTAAACGGGGACAAAACATCAAGGATCAATTGGTCCATACAAGACCGAACGCTAGCATTCCCCGGGCTGTGGGGACACTTTGGAATATGCCAGACGTCACGGGCCACCATCCCTGTGGAAATTGTGCAGCCTGCCCCCAAACAACAAAAACAACCAGTATTGACATTGGCACTAATCGTCCGTGGGAACAACGACGGTTCACTAATTGTAACAGCCAGAACCTCGTATATCTAATCACTTGCCCCTGCAATATGAAATATGTAGGGATGACCACGCGGAAGATAAAGGTGCGCATCTCTGAGCACAAGAGTTCAATTAGATGCTGCAAACAAGCGACTAGAATGACGAGTCACTTTTTAGAGGCGGGACATCAGCCCACCGACTTAAAGTGGACAGTTATTGAACAGCCGCTCATTCCCCCCCCCCCCCCCTGTGACTGATGTCAGTAAATTTCTGTTCAAAAGGGAGCAGAAATGGGTTTACAGATTAAATTCAGATAAAAACAGGCTCAATGAGGATATCCCATGGATGTCATTATGAAATATGACGAAGTCAGCCATCGAAGTTCAACATCCTGGGTGTATATCTCTATTGTCTGCACCCGGTCCAATGCCCTATTAAATCCTGCGAAACTATGATGTTCATTGACTATTGGCATTATTGGAAGGTTCCACAAAGAAAACACTTCAGTGTACATTTTTGCACTATTACTTCCAGCAATGTCCTAATAATAAACAGCAGGAGAGTGTAGTTTCATTTGTGACCGGTTTTGTATTTATTTGATTACATCCAATATCTATCCAACAGAAAATAGACTGTGAACAGACGATTAATATGATGATTAGGCAAGAGTGGTGTGGATGGGATCCGTGAAGTCTGACACTAGGATAAGATACTCTCACTACCATTTCCCGACCATATCGTCTGAGTAACCGAATATCGTTACGGGCGAAAAACTATCTAATATGTGAAAACAACCATAGTTTGCGATGTTTTTGCACTCTAGATGCAGGAATTTGTACACTGCAGATCTGTAGAAATATTGTATTATATTGCCTTATGATATATACCATCAGAACGCTTGTTCAATGGGAGCACTAAATAAAGTTTTTTTTTTTAGAAAAACAGTGATCATGCTGAACGCCACCAAGCAACGGTAGTATAGCAAGATAAACACTCGCCCCCTCTGCTAGCTTACTCTGGTGGCAGCAGACAGTAACCAATGGATTGAGGTATGACATCGGGCACTGTGTCTATATAATAGACAGTATTATATACAACCGAGATATCTGTACGGGATTAAAAAAGAATAGACTACATTACCCACAAGTCCTGTGACGGCGCAGTTGGGTGACGCTTCATACGCGACCCAGACAGGATGCCCATACAGGAAAAGAATACAAAACGCCTGAGACTCCACCGCGTCGGTACCTCCCCAAGACAGCCCAGAGTGACGTCTGGAGTACTGACGGGACGGTGAGTACGGGCAGGAGAAGAGTTGGATATGTTGAAGGACTGTCTGTTGAAGCGCTGAGTGAATGTTATTATACAGAGTTGCGCCACGAGTAAGCAAAGCAAAGAACATGCTTGCATGACATCAAACTCGTGAGGATAGTTGTTAAAACAAGCGAGCAGGCAACGATTGTGTGGCTCTGGTTCGGTTTGAATGAACTATTAGAGTTCCTCTTCTTTTTACACGCTTGAGGTTCAATACCTAATACACTGCCGAAATGGGCCACCCCCATCCAATTGCACATTAATGTGAGAAAGTGGTTGGCCGTCGTAAAACGACATTGAGAAATAATTACCTACACGTGTACTCACAGAGGCATGGTTTACGTGCGGTTACGAGTTGGGACGAGTACCCTGCACTAGTGTGTTGCCATAGCAGTTGTGTGAACTTGATAATGTATTTGTCCCGTATCAAAAATCCTATTTTTTCTTCATTTGTTTATTAGAGCGGTGCTTCCACTACCTGCGCTGTAGCCAGGTGAGGTGGAGCAGTCCTCTCCTGCCACAGAGGTGAGTGAGATTGTACATGGGTGTACATTTGAGTGTATGTGTGCCTATTAAGTAAAGGTATACATATGATTGATGTATGTTCACAATAGGAGCAGTGCCTCTTAAGGAATATGAGGCAACAAACACATTATGACTAATTGTCGTATGTTTTCTTTCTATGTATCTGTCTATGTGTTGTTCTGACGCACTATTTGGACCATGAAGTCAGAAGAAGGGTGATTCACATCACAATCAGGTGATAAATTACCTTTTTATCTTTTTATATGATTATATAGCAGTAGCGTTAATGGTCCTGATGAAGCAGCAGGATACCTTTTGGCTCCGTTTAGTCTGCAGAAACATGTTGACCACACACATTCATTAGTAGTCATTTGTTTATACTACTATTTCGCACTCTTTTTATGATTTGGGAGTGAAGAGGTGCACAATAACGTTTCTCACCCCTTCACTATCCAATTTTATTTGTTGATACACTTTTTTCACTCATTGTTTTTTTCACAATTTCTGCACTGCTATTCAGTTGAAACCCAACACCCTTATATACCATATTAATCACTGGGACCCACATGCTAGATTAGGCTTATACATCTGCCAATCGGCTGTGGGTATACACTCTTACCTTCATGGAGTGAAGGATCCCAAAGGATGAAGGGCGTTCTCGGTCGATGACTGATGGGAATTTTTCACAAAGAATGAATACCCTAAGTGAGATCTCACTGGTCCATTTGATGAGTTGAGTTTATTCCTACTTTTCACACAGATACTTAGTTTGTAGTTCCCTTGTTGTGACCCACTGCTACTTTTTTGTTGGTATAACTGTTATGGTAGGGGTAGTAGCATTGCTTGGTCGTTAAACATCTCCTAGGACCCTCCTCGCTCTTTTTGTGTTTATGACCTATGTAACATACAGAGGGTTCATTTGACAAAGGAAAGCTTTGTGCAATGTTATATTTTATTTGGTGTCTACCTTTTGCCACCATGTCAAATGTCACTTCCAAGCTGTAGAGTCCTGATGGTGCTTGGGTTTTCTGCTGTAGCAGAATGTGATGTACATTATGTGCTGGGTGATAATTCTAAAAATGTCACTCTGATCCCTCCCATACAAAAACCAAAACAAAAGGTAGCTGGGCCTGCAGCCGATGTCCTGGGGTGTTTTCACACCTCTTAATGGACATAGCTGCTTGCACTTCTCGAACAATTTAAACCTTGAATGACAACCGCTGTGAGGGGTGCTGGAGGGTCTCTGCAGACACTGTGCTCTCAGCTGCAGTTATTCAGCAGTTTCCAATTTCTTTTGGCAGCCCCGGTGCACCTCTGACTCGAATTTCATAGTGGAGCACAGAGGGGGCAGGATTATTTTCTAAGTATATTCCCGTTTCTATATATAAATACAGACAAAAAACAAAAAGGTTTCCGTCTGTATTCATAAGTATAAATCCGTAAACGGAAAACCGGGAGCCTTACCCATAACCAAAACCTCTCCCACCTGGAGGCCCCGACCCTTCACCTGGGGAGGTCGATAATTATGAGCGACTGGGATGTAGCCTCCCAGCAACTAGAACTCATACGGTCAGGAAATCCGTCACATTTTCTTCAAAACCGCAAGGCAAATGTGGAGAACATCAACAGCCTGAGTTTATAGATCGGGAGAAAAGAACAGCAAAATCTTCTACTGGCTCGCCTTTCGTCCACTAGCGAACCTGATAATACCGGAGGTAACTGATACCCAAGGCCACACTCAGCGCACCCTTTGTGGTATTGCGCAGGCTTTTTCTGAATACTACAATGTCTCTACACAGCAGCCCCGCCAGTGCAACCCGAACCAGACCCCCCACTTTCTGGAGGAAGTGCCTCTCCCACAACTCTCCTATCTGAGATCCAAATGATCAATCAGCCATTATTGGTCGAGGAAGTGGGAGCAGCTATCTCAACTATTACTTTTGGGATGACCTCAGGCTGTTAATGATTCCTTGCAGAGTATAACTCAAAATTCAGAGATATCCTGACACCCCACCTTCACGCCCTTTATGAAGAGGCAGTGAAGAAAGGCATCTTCCCCTCTGACATTGATGTGACAACAATCGCAGTCACCCCAAAAATGCAACCCCTTCATCTGCCTGTTCAGATTTTCACCCAATCTCACTGATCAATACCGAAGTAAAAATCTACATCACAATGCTGGCTACCCGGATTAGACTTTTGCTTAGTAAACATATCCACCCTGTCCAATGCAGCTTTATGCCCCGCAGAAGCACATGGCCCTGTCTTCAATGTCTTCACGTCCCATTAGCTCACAGTCACCTACTGCCGCACAGTCAGACCTTACAACCTATAGATTTTAAAACCGACTTCGACAATGTGTGCTGGCGATATTTGGAAGAGGTGCTAGTAAGAGCAAGTTTCAGACTGCATTTCCGCGGACTAGTCTTGGTACTTTACTCCACCCCTATGACTCGAGTCCAGATAACGGTGTTTTATCAGACTCCTTTACCATCCGCTGCGGGACACGTCAGGGCTGCCCCCTATCTCCCCTACTTTTTTTCCCTGTTGATCGAGCCATTGGTGCCTTTGAGTACTCCAGATATGTGGTGAAGCGTTGGGGCAATGGGTCAATCTGGGCTAAGTTCATCTTGATACCACTAATTGACTTTCACTACTGCGTAGCACGGAGATCCACCATTCAAGTTCAGCAGCTCAGTTTCTGCTACCTAGGAATCTGGGTGATGCTCCATCCAGAGCTCACCTGGTCAATTAATCTTAACCTGCTGACCAAGAGAGCAAAAGAAGATCTCCACAAATGGAAATCTTTGCCCAATAGGCAGAATAGCCTTGTCTAAAATGATGATTCTTCCTCGATCTCTGTATGTCTTCCAGAACCTCCTGCTCCACCTGCCACACCACTGGTTCCATACCTCGGATAGTCTATCTGAAGCCTTCCTTTGGAGCGGGTCCAGATGCAGACTCGCTCTTATACACTGGCAACGCGCTCACTGCGACGGGGGCCTAGGGATGACCGATCTATACAACAACTACCTGGTGACCCAACTCCTGGTAATCAATGACTGGCTCTCGGGGAATAGACAGATCAGGTATAGCAGTTAGAGCTCTCATCACTGAGGTTTCCCTAGATCATGGCAATGCTATATGGTTCCCTGATCCCCAAACCCATTCCAGTAGTGACCAAAATGGTTTTCCTCATGCAGAGATCTGCGCTTCGACAGACACATTGGGACGATAAACTCATACTCCAGACCCCTTTATGGCATGGTACCTGGCTGAGAGAGGTATCCACATTCGAGGGCTTTGGAAGATGGGACCTCATCAGCATAACACAACTGGGCTATTGCTGGTCTGGGGCACACAGATGCACTTTTCAAGAGTTGAACGATACCCTTACCATAAACTCCACACAAATCTACAAGTACTTACAAATTAGGCATGCACTCACCACCCATAGCTCTGATGGCACCCTTGTCCTGGAGTTCAGACTGCTTGAAGCCAAGCTCCTGATAGGTGTACTAAGAAAAGGAGGCATATGTCAGATTTACCAAAAGCTCATTATTATTGTACCCAATGCCCTAGTTCATCTCAAAACACGCTGGGAGCAATATTTGAGCCCTTGAAGGATGACAATTGGTGCAATGCCATTATGGCCCCTCGGGTCATAACTATCTCATCCATACTTAATCCAAACTTACTATCTGTATTGCGCTTATCTCACCCCAGCCAGACTGCACTGTACGGGTCTCCTATTAAACCCTGAGTGCCTCTGCTGTGCAAAGACCCTAGCAGACTTCTATCATATGGTGTGGTCATGTACAGCAATATATAAATATTGGTCAGACATAGTCACAGAACTCACCGATGTGCTGCGGTGGGAGGTCCCACACACCCCTCTGGTTCTCCTCCTGGGGGTCTTGGAGGGCTCTGGGGGTTCCCGGGCAGACAATGCACTGCTAGGTACAGCTACTATGGTAGCACAATGAGATACAGAAGCCAAATTGAAGATTCTACACCTCCCACCGTTGCCCAGGGAAGTGGGTTGGTGTGCAATGCAGGATAAGCCTGTCTACGAAGCGAGAGGATGTCCGAACAAACACAAACTAGTATTGGGTATATGGTTGATTAAAATGGAGTGATTCAAGTGACACAGTAATATTTATTTTCTCCTAGTGTCGTTCGTATACGTGCTTATCATTGATTTTCAACTGAAGCTGTTTGCCTGTGACATACCATGGAAGAAATTGTAGTGTATCCCGACAAACTACTGAGTGGTTGTACTGCTGATAATTAAATCAATAAAATTGGAAATATAAAAAAATGAAAATCATATCTCTGGGGGATTTTTGTCACTGAGGAGTCTATTTAGGGATAAAATACAACCTATTTGTATACAAACACCCTGATTTCACAGTGCCACAGCTACCCACGGTGGAACTAAGGTTTTTCAGAACAAACCTGACTGGAGCCAATATGGATTTGTCGGGTCGTACAACCACACCATATAATTGGCCACTTTCCTCACAGTGTATTCAAATGATGCTGTCAGATTTATTATATATTGTGTACTAAAGATCTACCTTCAATATTAAGCAATAGCCTTTTAAAGTTCTTATTGTATTCAATGAAATGGTTGAGAACTATAATACGCAAATATTACGTCAAATGCAAAATCATTACTTGTCTATACAAGCGATGTGAGTGAATTTTGAATTCTCAATCTTAATGGATATGTCCTTATGGAAAGTCAAGTGCAAAACAGAATTCATAAACCTGATAGAGAACCCCTTAAAAAAACGCTAATGAAGAGCAAAATATGAGTTAACAATATTGATCGTTGACTCTTTGTGAAATCTTGCAATGTACAAAATAATGTTCATTATCGTGATGTAAGGCTGCATGTGAAAGCTTATAAAGTGCAAATACAAGTTCATAGCTGTAGTGGTAGACTCCTAGAAAGTGCATGTTCATATGCTTCCATGAATGTAGAACAAGAATTCTTCTCTGATTGGAAGATGCCATTTCGCAGTTTCTCAGAATATGTAGTTAGGATGATTCCAAAATCTAAACAGCAATTCCCTGCTCCAGCACCTATGTATCATTGGCTCCGGCGGCAGGTTAGCCCAGCACCATGTGACTCTGGGCAATAGCTCGCTTAATCTCCCCGACGGCCCCCCAGCGCCTAGAGACCCTTACGGGTGATTGTGTGCTTTACAAATGTGGACTTTACTTTACTTTATGATTGCCTCGCAGAAATGCTAGGGTTGACATGGAACTTAAAGTCTAACAGGCCAATTGGCAAACTGCATTTTGGAGTATGTCTAGTAGTACTACAATAGTACTACTAACGTACTACCCAATGCTATTCACATACTTACTTGCGGATGTCTGCACCTCTGTCTCCTGTCTTATTTGTTTTGCAATCTCTGCCCGACTGCGAAGATCTCCGCACATGTAATTATACGTTTAATTAGTAAATGTAGGCGAGACAGAGGGGAGTGGCTGGAAAATGGAGAATATTTGCAACCAAAGGTGGAAAGGTTTAGGGAGGGATGTGCACCCACCCCAAAAGAGTACACCTATTGCTGTTCACAAACTGCAATTCTATAGCCACTGCACTAAAAAAGATCCGAAGCAGCACCCCCTAAGAAAATAATGGAGGTAGAGACTTTAAATAAATGTGTATAGGAATTAATGTTAAATGTAATGAATTTCAAAATATAAATTAATATAATGTAATGGCTTACAAATGATCTATGCATTAGGTAATATTAAAATATTTAAATAACCTTTTTACTATTCAAAATTATTCTTTTATTCATTTTTATTTAAAATAATTTCATTAATTTTAATTACATCCAGTCAGTCAACAAGCTTTATTCGAATTCAATAAAAAATTCATAAAAGCATACAAGATAAAACACATTCAAAAACAAAAAACGATTATTTTCATAACATAGTCACAAAGGTTAAAAAGGATTCCTTATACTAATAAAATCGTTATTACAAGTCATCATAAACCGACCCCAGCAGCTATAGTACAAGGTATGGTCATATCAATTAATTTAACAGCTTAAAAAAAATAGTGTTGTTTGACTTTAAGCAATTTATGAAGACATAGTTTTAAATAAAACAGATAAACTTCAAAATGTACAAAAGAGCAAAGTGCATGTTTGGTTTCTTTAGTAAGGACCATCCCCAGACTTGGTGTTAGTCGTTATCATATTCAGTTTTTAGCAAAACCGTTCGAAAATCTAATTAACAAGTCAGTGCAACTGATCTATACCAGAAATTGATTATAGGTGGGTATTGTGTGCCAACTAGGTCCCGGGCCTCTGCTACCCATGCAGTGATTATTGTGTACATATGATCTTACAGGGGGGAGGTATGTAGTTCTAGGGTAGAAGTCACACAGTTACCAAGTTCCAATTGGGCCATCGCCAATTTGTGGCTGCCAACTTCGCAAGTATTTGATGACTCGGGTGTCCCTAAAGTTGACCAAGAGCAGGTCTCCCGGTATATCCTTGGGGGTGGATCCTAACCACCCTACCCTTCTGACATTTAAAAATTTTCCATCTATATTGTGTGGAAGGGGTCTATTTTCGGTAAGCAAATTACATGTGTATATTATTTTTAATAATTGTTATGCATAAAAAGATAATATTTTTTTAACTTTAAGTGAAAATTTGTTTGATAGATTTAAACTTCGAAAAAAATTGATGTATTTTAATTTACTGTGTTGTAAATAAATAAATGTTTAATTTGTAATTATATTATTAAAGCTGTAACTTTTTTACATTATACATTTAAAATCAATAAGTATGATTAAATAAATGTACTAATTACCATATAAATGATTTTTTCTATTTATTTAAAGTTTAATAGAGGTTTTCACTTTTCCCTGTACTTTACCATAGGGAGACCTCTATCCCTATTGCGGAGTTTGCACCAACTGTTGGGAACATCAAATACAATCATAAAGTCACTATCAGCAGTTAATTTATGGTATATGATGTTTTTAGTAATTCAACCCGCTATTTCAGCGGGTTGGAACATGTATGGCTCCATCTTTGTATAACTTTACACTCATAAATGGTGAATAGCCAAAAGAAGTCAAATTACTCAAAAGTGTAAAAGTAAATTTACTTGTAGTAAATGTGTAGATTTACGTTTGTGAACAAGGCCCTAAGTGTTGAGGATGGCCTCCACTATCTGCAAGTCTTGCTATAGTTATATGGCCCCAAGGGACATGTAGTCCTTCACTGCTTTACTAAGGATTAGCATAGTGTGTCCCTCTGCAAAGCGAGGAGGCATTCATTCTCATTTTCCATTGTCTTATTTTTCTGAAGACATGCATGTTCAGAAGACGTAGCCTAATGGCCAGAGCTGCTAACGTTGCAGCTGGGGAACCAGGCTTGAGAACCAGCATTGATTCAATATTCTGTGATTCTGGGTAAATCACTTAATTGCACACGCCTAAAGAAAACTGACGTGGTGAAATTTAATCTGATGCTCATGTAAAGCATTTCCAATGCCTGTGTGATAGGTTTACGCTATATAAAACTGCAACAACAAAAAAATCTGAGAAGTCCATCGTTCAACACAAGTTTGCAGAGGTAAGTGCATCCTTTGCCTCATCCTGATGTTTAAACATTGAACAATCAAATAATTGGTAATCAAAAATTGGGTGAAATTCAATAAAGGCCACAAAAAAAAATGAACATTTAGGCAGACCGCCCCTGGCCAATACGAGTTTACCATGTATTGTTGCCAGTGCACTGATATGGGATACTGGATGATAAATACAAGGGGATTTCCTAACTTCCTTCATACAGCCTGGCATAGTTTCAGAACTTCCCACTCTCATGTTTCAGAGATTTCTCTCCCTATCACAATGGTACTAGCAACTTTCAGTCACAGCTCCTGGACAGGTTAATAAGGTTATTCGATTCAAAAGGCGTAGCTAGGGCCTGTGACGCCCGGGGCTATCCCTCAGATTGCCGCCCCTGGGGGGAGGGGAGGTGCTGGGGAAAAAGGACGACGAGCACTTGAAAGAGGTCCGAGAGACACGTAGTATCGCCGCTAATAGTTACCCTGATCATGCAAGTTACATGCACATACATGACACGGTCCAAGGCTACACAGTTGAATACACTGGTGACTGGCAGTGACTGGCAGTACAAAAGAGAACACACAGACTGCATGATCTATTGTTGTGTGGCGATTTAGATTCTGTATGCATTTTCCCGATTCATGCCCTTATATAGGTACAATTCACATTGCCCTTATATAGGCATAGAAATCAAGCCCCTACTTAGACATAGCCCATGCAGCCCAAATACAGCCGTGGCTACTTCCATCCATTCATCTACGTCACAACGATTTCTTGCAAAACCAGACTCTTAAGCTGAAGGGACTTCCCGTAGCCTGGATATTGATTTCTCCAAGAAACTCATTATTATGCATGAACAACTATTCCTTAGGGGTTCATCCTTGACGTTAATATGCCTGACTTTACGTCAAAGTTGGCATTCCCAAACATCTTCAAGGTATAAATACACCCTTCACTTTCTATGGCAAAGCACGGTGTGGTTCGGTGCAGTTCGACTACCTACTTGCACGACGCAGCTCGCTACAGCAACTGCTGAAGGAAGCCAATTCTCCAGCTGACGCACTGATCAGAAGCTGTCCTCCTCTGCCGAGAAACCAGCTCCTGTGTTTCTGACTCCCCTTGTGGGGTGCTGGGAAATCGAGTCTGTGAAAGAGATACCAGCCTCTCTCATTCTAAGGTATGGAGCTGATTAGAACCTAGAAAAACCTTTGGCAATTCTTGGCAAAAACTAAAACTATGCTAAAGACCACACTTACTTCTTCCCTATTACTAGGTTATTAGGTACATTGGGGTAGGCGTATTTTAGAAGCACCAGTTGAGTATTTTAGCCTGTGTTATTTATGTATGTATTTTTATATGTCATAGCACCAGACAATGCTATTAAAGTATTATTTTATACTACTGTTTACACTGTACGCATTACACTTTGCATTCTGTCTAAATATTGTAGCACTTCACCTCTCTTGCATGAGAAAGAAGACTATTCAATAAACCACTTTTATTGAAACGCCCGTCTCTCTATTTTCTCTGCAACTCTGTAGAAACGAAGCATGCACGATTGACTGAGTAAAATAGTTATCTATTGTTTCCACGACTCTGAAGATACGTTTTATTCATGGAAAACAAAGTTGTCATGTTTATGCGGTTGTCAGAAACTAATCCCTTCTTGTGTTTATTTGAGAAAGTTTCTAGTAACCTCTGAGCTAGCTGGCACTCACAATTAGGTTTAGTATATACGATAGAGACATACTGACCTCAGTCCTATGTCATATCTATAGGGTATATTATTCCAATGCGCAGAGCCTATGGGAATATAGGAACTACACTACGCTATCTGGGGACTCAGAAAAACCACATGTGAAATCCATCAGAGAGCTGCGTGAACAATTACCAGGTAATCCCCCTCAGCACATTGCAAACATGCACATACAAGACACTGTTCAGGGATCCATCATCTACAGCTGACATTAAATGACCATTCATCATGGTCCCTCATTAAAACAGTGCACTTTTTGATCTGCATGGTACATGCTCTTTGCAGCAGGCACATTAACCCTCTGTGCTACCTTTCCAGGAGTCAACCCCTCCACTACACAAAACTCCGATCTCTCTCTAGGAAGAACATTAATCACGGAAGTTATCATGACATTTTTATTGTTTCTGAAAATTGCTGGAGGTCAGGAAGGAGGCAACAAGTTTTTTTTAAACCTTAATATACTTGCAAACACTACGCACCCACCCGAAATAGGTACCCAGTGCGGTTACACTGTTTGCCCCGCCCTACCCTGCTCAAGGTTCATGTGACCTCAGTGACAGAGTCACAGTAACTGGATCACTGTTGCTCTAGGGTGTGCTGCTTCGTAGGCCTGCCCGCAAGACTGGTGATGAACTTCAGTATGGATTGTGGTGGACAGGCCTTCAAGGTTAACCCACAATTGACACCACTAGGGTACACTTGCTTGAGCTGACATCAAGCCTTCTAAGGTCTAGTGGGACCTTCTAAGGTCTAGCATGGGAATATGTTCCCTCAGTAGAGTGGTCTGGTGGATTGCTCATGAAGGCTGAACCCGGTTCCCCAGTTCCAAATTTGACAGCTCTGGCCATAGTGCCTCATCCTCTCCCCCACTGAACACCATACTGCCCCACTGAGAGAAACTTGCACTGCCTTCAGCTACGACCTAATTGTGCCCGCTATAAACAAAAAAGTAAAAGCAAACACTCATAGGGGATGTAAGGTTAATTAAAGCATGTGAAATGTAAGCAGAAACAACATGGTTACCTTAACGATCTCTCACTCACTATTCAGAAATCAGTGAATGGTTTTACCTGAAGGGAACTGTTTCAATGTCCATTGCTTATATCCTCACAAAACATAAGCAGTACAGTTTAAAAAGACCACATCCATAAACACAGAGCCATGGTACACATTTTGTTTTCCAATCCACCCTTCAACCAGGTATTGCAGTACCTCCAGGAATGGTACACTACCCCACCTGGGGACAACAATGCTGTTCAAAGAAAGACGAGAAAACAAAAGTAGCATAGCACTTCACTGGCAACCTCTGTAAAGTGAGGCTGGTGTATTTGGATGTGAATAAAACCAATCTGGCCACTTTGCAACCACTCTGCTTTGCTTTATTTAGTTATGTATTTATTTTTCATATTTAAAAACTTCTATTTCTCTCCATCCCACTGCACTTTGGAATAGAAAAATTTCAGAAAAAGGGCATTTCCCGCAAGAGTGTTTTTCTATTTCTGATCCATTTCACAGGGAAGCAACTAAATTAAAGAAGGAAAGAGAGGTTGTGAACCGTTTCTTCAAGTCTCGGTTGTCAGTAAGTGAGGAGCAAGACAGAAAGGGAGGGAATAATAGGAAGAGGGGGGCGGGGGCAGCTGCCAGCACAAAAAAGAAGAGGACATTGTCTGAGTCCTATTCATTCGTTGCCCGTCCCTGAACGTCTACAAAAGAAAGCCGAGCCTAATCTGAATGCCTATGTCCGCCCCAAAATAGGGCCGCCTGGGGTGGACCCACCCCCTCCCCCCAGCTATGCCACATTGGGTATGTATAAACAACCATAAAAATAGATAACGCAGTTAAAAACTGTTACAAACAATTGAAACAGAAAAGATCTGTTCGAAGAAAAAGGTACTTGAGAATAAATAGAAAACTTCCATCATATTCCAAAGAAGGAGGTATTAAACATAATGGGCCAGATGTAGGAGACCAAATACCGGTCGGTAACGGCCGAATTCGGCCGTTACCGACCGGTATTTGGTGATTGAGATGTAGGGGCCATTATTTTACAGAATCGTAAATTTACCGATTCTGTAAAATACCGAATCGGTAATTTTACCGATTCGGTAAATCCAAATGTAGGTGACACTCCTAAGAGTGCCACATGCCCTTAAGAGTCGGTATTTTACCACCCAATCCTATTGGGTGTTAAAATACCGAATTCAGGTGTGTATGCACATCTGTGCATGCACACCTGTGCCATGTGACACACAGACATGCCCTTAGGGCATGTATGTGTGCCACATGTCACACATGCCTGTACTTGGGGTGCTAGAGGGTGTCAAAGTGACACCCCCTGCACCCTTGCAGGATTCGGTATTTACCGATTCGGTAAATACCGAATCGGTATTTCCCATTGATTCCTATGGGCTTCACAGCCCATTGGAATCAATGGGAAATACCGATTCGGTATTTACCGAATTGGTAAATACCGATTGTTACCGATTCGGTAATTCAAATTTAAAAATGACCTACATCTCCCTCCTTCTAATTTACCGATTCATAAATACCGAATCGGTAAAATTCGGTATTTAAGAATCGGTAAATTAGAATTACCTACATCTGGCCCTAGTTCTTTGAATACAGTCTTAGATTTCAACATTTTAAGAATAATACTTTTTTGTACATTAATTGCTTTTAGAATAAAAAGTGCAGCATTAAAACAGACCCCACCGTCATTCAGACCAAAGCATACGTTTCAGAGCAACAGTATGCTCTTAAGGTCATTAACCAGGGCTGCCTGTATCCAGGACATGCACAGGAGTCATTCTTTTATTACCCCTGTGTCCTTGCACGAATAATCCAGGAAAGGAACAGGAGTTCTCTGTGAAGGGTCTTTGAGACCAGGAGAAAAAAGCCCACAGGCATTAAAAAAGCTCCTGAAGTGGAGTCCAACACAGAGGACTCAAGCAAAAGAGGGCAGCATCCAAGGGACCATTGGTAGCAGCAGACTTGGAACAAAGGGGAGCAGATACCGCAGCACATTGGAGCAAGGACAAAGCAGAAGTGGGAGTGACCAGTCTGTCGAGTATCACTCTGGTTGTTTTGCGACGTGGATGCGCCGAATTAATGAATCACCAGCCTGACATATCCTGAAATTAGAAAGTAGACTCAGTAGCCTGAAAGTATTAAATGTGGCCATGGTGGTTTGGCTTATTCATATCAGCTCTAGTGTCCAGATTATTAATACTTTAGAACTGGTGCAGTAAGAATCCTCTGACGTTTCTGCATTGGCAGAATAAACTTCGCAGTCTGAGAACTGGAAACAAGATATGCTCTAAGGTCAGGATCATATACCAAGTTTAAAGTTCTCTGGAAATTCACATGAAATACGTCGGGAGATAAGGGGGGGGCAAAGTGCCAAATGACTATCGTTTTATACACAGGCTCACCAGGGGAAGAGTGTAATAGGTGTTGACTCCTGCTTAAAAGTTTCTTAATGGGAAGACCACACACACAC
This sequence comes from Lissotriton helveticus, assembly GCF_964261635.1. Lineage (NCBI taxonomy): Eukaryota > Metazoa > Chordata > Amphibia > Caudata > Salamandridae > Lissotriton > Lissotriton helveticus. The sequence goes on from NC_136073.1 coordinate 169,892,056, forward strand.
ACATTTTTTTTTAAAAGATAAAGACTGGTCGGAGAAATGTGCGATATTTGAAATTGATTTGGATAAGATCTTTCTCAGGTATCTGATGAATTATTTGGGAAAACGGGCAAATATCTGTTGATCTCTGGTTTTATGTGTGCTAATTTGTAGTTTTCCCTGCACCGAACAATGGTTTCTAAACTCAAAGGCTATTCGGGGAAATGTGCAATATTCTGATTCTGTTTTTGGCAAGATGTTCGATGGATATCTTCTGAATTATTTGGGAAAATGTGCAATATTGGTTGGTTCCTGGCTGTATGTTTGTTATCTTCCAGCTTGTTTACGACATCAAATGATGGGTCCTGAAATTCTAAGACTTCTCGAGGAAATGTGCAATATTAGACTTGAATTGCTGTGAAGAACTTGTACAGTCATCTTTTGAAATATTTATGATTCTTATTGCCCAGTCGATTAATATTTTTTTATATACTCTTGGTGTAAAATGTAAACAGGTCATGATATTGTAGATAAAAGGTATATGAATTATTTCTAAATGTACTCTCCTAAATACAAATTTAAAAATGAAATAAATAAAAATGGTGGATTGATAATACATATATATTGCATAATGGGTGCCATCTTTGATAGGTGTGATTGGAAGGTGGTAGATCCCGGCAGGGAAATCCCACTTCTTTCACACGCTTTACAGGATTCTGCAGCAGAGTGCTACAACCCAAGCTGAGGACCTAGTGCCCCTGATGAGGCAGCTGCCTACCAGAGGAGTGCTGCTGCCCCTCACCAGATTTGACACCAGCGCCAACATCATAGACCTCTGTTGTGTCCTCACCTGAGGGCCAGAAGCAATGCACCTGATAAAGAAATGAAACAACTGGAGCAATGCTCTCCGTGTATATGAGACATCTCCAAGCCTGCTCAGCTTACTTGTGTCAAGAGCATGTTCTTCTCCACTGCCATACCTTTTGGACTCTATAGGGGACCACTCAATGAGGCACAACAATACATTATTGTAACCTGCAAGAGTTCTATGCATTACTCCACTTACTGCCATGGAATGTGTGTGGGTGCCGATCAGAGGCGCAACTAGAGCCAAATTTCAGGGGGGCTAATTCTTCCTGCAACAGGCAGAGTGGAGATACAGGGGCTCTTAGAAGGGGTGGAAACAACAAAGCCTCATTAACCAGCAAACGGACTTTTAAAGACCTGTGAGGTACTCGGGTGCGGCTGTGTGTGTGCCCGGGAAGCTGTCTCAGCCTGGGCTGACACACATGACGGGGGGCTGAAGCCCTTTGAGCCCAATGGGTGTTACGCGCCTGGTGCCGATCAACTGTTCCTTTAGGCCCTCTCACCATGGACACAACGGGTCAGGTGAATGTCCTTAGGCATACTGGTGACCCTCTTGGCATGGATGGACCACAGGTTGGTGATTTTCTTGAAATACCCCGATTAGGTGGCCTTGTTGTCCTCACGCAGGGCCATGACTGCAGAGCTCTGGAAACGCAGATCGGTCTTGAAGTCCTGCGCAATCACCTGCTCCAAGCGCCACAAGGGCAGTTTGCGATTGAGCAGTGCAGTGTACTTCTGATAGCGGCTGATCTCGCTGAGAGCCACAGTCCAGGGCCGGTTGCAGTGAGGCTCTTGACTCCGCCAGTGGCAGCAGCATTGTTGCAGGGCAGCCTTGGTAGCCAGCAGTTTGTGAAGCATGTGTTGGCAAGGGCAGAGTATGCTGTACATGAAAATTAAGAACTGAAAATAAAATAAAAATACTACTGATACCACGGTCTCAAGAGTGATTTGCTGAGCGCTTGGAGAATGTATTGTAATGTTATTCTGGACTTGGTGGCTTTTCCTCCTCCAGGACACCGGACTTTGATATTTCTGCTGTTTGCTATTGTGAATTGATATTGAGTGTGCACCCGTTCTTCCCAGACACCAAAAAAATGTTGTAGCCGTTTGTGAGGCGCTTTGCCTCGAGTGGACTTGCGAGCAGTCTGCTTGGTACAGGCCATAGCGAGAGCGTGACCTGTCAAAGTACGACATACAAGATGAAAGCTGTCATCATGCTGCTTGGTGCAGTGACCTAAAACAGGATAGAAGCACCACTCTAGTGAATCATGAATGGCACAAAAGAAGTCCCACATAACCCACACCGAAATTCAACATTCTTCAGTCCAACCCCTCCCCCACTCTGTGCTACCTGGCAGCTAATACACTGCAGCTCCTCCTCAAAATAATGAAGCTTTTTATAAATACAGCTATAAGCTAGTAAAAGTACTAAAACAAATATTGGACCTACTTATCTTGGTTGGTTAGCAATAGTTCTTCTACGACTTTATTAAGGCTCTGTACCTTGCCTTGAGCTAATCTTTGCCAATTTTCTGCGGGTAAAGGTGTCCATTAGCTTTTGCTTGGATACAGCTTGTACCTTTTGGTCTCATTGCAGGGAATACTATCACAGAATGTTCGCCACAATGAGCACCAGTTTCTTTACATGAGGACACATTCATTTTTGTTAGGCATGGGGAGATTACGTGATTTACCCAGAATCACAGGATGTTGAGCATGGCTGCTGAGACTGGAACGTGGTTCCCCAGCTTCGAGGTTGGCCTCCCTAGCCATACGGCTACATCCTCTCCCCTGCTACAACGAATTCTTTGGCAACAAAAAATATTTTTACTTATCCTAGCAAAGCTCAACTAGTCTACATGCTGTGGCTAACTTGGTCCCTTGAGCCAGAAAACTTGCCTTATTGCACCCTTCTGATCACCCGCAAAAGAATCCTTTTAGAAACAAGAAGCTTTCTCAAAATGGCCCATATCTTGCACAAAGTGCTGCATGCTAGAACGCCAACCTACCTCCCATGCAAACTGTCCATCTAGGGCAAACAGTGGCTTTTGCTTATGTTGGGCACTTTTGTAAAGGAATATCTTGGTTGGAAGAAGGACGCAAGCCTAAATTAATCCTATCCAGAAGCCAACTGAATGTCTGACACTCCATCCAAATAGCTGGCCATAGGACAACCACATGTGATGAAGTGTTTAAGAAATAATGAATATTCTAACTGTTCCAGCAACAGTTAATCCCATATGTGGTTGCTCATTGCGAACTAGATCTCGACATATGTGTACTCTGAGGGTGTCGGAACATGTATGCATGGACTGTTTTTGTCTTAACCTTATTCAGGACTGCTTCTCGGCAGGCTATCTGTTCTGTGATCTATATTTAGGTATCTGTATCCCTCTCCTTTTTGGCTTTGTGTTACACAATATGGCACTGTAGTGTTCAGTGACCTATGTAAGTCTAGTTTTGGGCTACATACAACTGCCAATGGTTGAATAAATAAGCACTGTGAGAACTATAACCCTAACTCTACCTTAACTGCATGCTCCACCAGTGTTTATTCTGTAGCTTTTGCTCGACTCTTGAAGCATAAATTCCAGGTCTAAACCTTAGATAGTCTGTAATTTAGTTCAATCAATCAATAAAGCATTCAATCAGGATTTGTAAACCGCGGCCAATCACCTGTAAGTGTATCCGGGCACCAAGAGCACTAGTTTAGGTGTAATCCTCTTCAAGAACCTAAACCTATATATACTTCTGACACAAAGACTAAATCTATCCTCAACCCTTATCATTGTCTTGACTTTTCTCTGTTGTAAAGTATGTAGGATGGTTTTCTGTTCTGCATTTGTTGTCAAACATAATACTAAAAAGTGTTTAAAACAATGATGTACATCTATGTCACTCTCAGGCGTGTGAAAATAATTAAGTCTTCCTTGGGACACAATCCTCTAAACTGAACTCTAGTCCCTATTTTAGACTGCCCAATGCAAGGATTGCCAATGTCTTACTGACACTTCCGCTAATGTGTTTTCAAATGATTTTACTTGTATCTCACTACTGGAGTGTGTGATCCTCCTCCAGGGGTCTTGGTGGTTTGCAGGAGAACGTCTTTGGCTGTCTTCCTCTCTCATCAGGCAATGCACAGTTTCTTTCATCGCATGATGGTGCCTTTTCTTCAGAGACTCAAAAACAAGCCTGTCAGTTTGGGAAACAGCCTTTACAATGAGGGTTTTACCACGTTGTGACTTAAACATGCATTTTAAAGCACGCATGTTTTTACAATGCGTATGTTTTTAGAACGAATGCCTTTTACCATGCAGTTTGGGTAAGTTGGGAGGTGTGGGGGTTTCCCTCAACAAATACATTGTATTTAAATAAATAAACAATTGCAACGCATTTTGGGTAAGTTGGGAGGTGTGGGGGTCTCCCCCAACAAATACATTGTTTTTAAATAAATAAACAATTGCAACACATTTTGGGTAAGTTGGGATGTGTGGGGGTCTCCCCCAACAAATACATTGCTTTTAAATAAATAAACAATGTATGGCCGTTTCTTTACAAAATGATTCAACGTTTTCATTTAGGGGAGGTTTCGCTCACAGCAGTCAAGGCCCTTTATAAAAACCCTTTGGCTAGGATTTTGGTTAACGGGAACCTCACAAGGTCAATAAAAATTAGTAGGGGGACTAGATAGGGATGGCCTCTCTTCCCCTATTTTTGAATTTTAACATCGACCCACTAAGGAAAAAACATCTTTTTACTGTCCACAATGCCAACAGGACGCCACAGAAGTTATCAAAGGGAGTCGAGCAGTGAGAAAATGCCCAAAATGTGGAGAAAAAACACTTGAATGAGGCCCATATGTTTTGGCAGTGTACCTCAATCCATCGTTTCTGGCAGCAAGTGGGTAAAATCATCTCAGATATCATGGGCCAAGAGATTAAGGTGAGCTTAGCTCTTGTCATTTTTGGAGTGGTGCCGGGAGGGGTGGTCAATCGGGGCCTTCTTAAAACCCATAAAGCCCTTACTTTTGTTCTGATTCTCCTTGCACATAGGGAACTGTGTGTTAAGTGGATGCTCCCTGGTCTCCCCACTGAGCCCGAATGGATTCACTCTATACTAAAAAAATCATATCTTGAACGGGATAATAAACTCGTCAAGAGAACAAAATTCTGGGAACTCTAGGACGATTGGTTTAAGCTTCATGTCTCCAGCCTATCACATAGATCAAGTTTTTTTTACCTCCTACCCCCTCTGCATCTTTCTCTCTCTTTGGCTCCTTTTTGCCTTCCTCTCCCCCAAATGTTGTCTACTTCCCTTCTTTGGTCTTTGCACAAAGTATGTTTAAATTATCTCTGAAACCTTATGGTCCAATGATTAACTATATGCTACACAGGCTGCTTTAGTGCTAGGGTCACCTTTTTTCAGCACCTGTTTTAGAGGAGCCAGCGGTACTGATCAGCCGGGAGAGACCGGGAGCCTCTTTGCCTCCCTTTGGTCTGGCCAGGTTTGGTTTTCCTGAATTCAGAGCATATTTAATAAATGAGGACTATAAAATAAGAAAAACGTGTGGTAATGGCATCCGCTGGAAAAACATACACTTTTAAAAAAAATGCATGATAAAAAATACATGGTTACGGCTTGCGATCTATTTTTCTGCTTTGTTCTATTGTACAACCGTCAGTTTAGAGACTGATATAAAAAACGACTTTTCCACCAAAATTGAACATAGGCGCTCAAATGGCTTGTGTTACATGTGTAATTTGACAAAATATGAATTTATACTTGCAATGTGAGTGAGAAAATTATGGTGTCATATGTTTTGTGAGCAAATCTGCTTATGGACACAAAGAGTGGGCATTTCAGAGCAGGCATGACCTTGACATTCATGGAGAACAACAAACATGCCGGTTTCTGGGCATCAACAATCATTTGGATGGTCAATTGCCATTCTAGACACCTGCAAAGATTCCCCCGCCTGTCAAACGCAAGTGTAAACTTCAGAGGAAGGAATATCTTGAATTAGAGTTGTGGAGAATAGGAAGCAGTTTGGCTATGAGGAAAAATATGTTCCCGATGGAAAAAAATAAGTTTTTAAACTGCAGCTTTAATTTTACTTTACATTTAGACGTGTATAAATGTACACTGTGCACATTTACACATGAGTAAGTTGTAATGCATGTCAATAAAGTAATATTCACAAAAGAAATCCACAATTTCTCTTGGAAACTACAACTGCCCATATTGCCAAGAGGAGTTGAGTACTCCTCTGTGAATTCCATGGTGGTGGGACTAAACATACAGGAATACATTTCTGACTCCTTGTTGAGAATCGAGCTGGTAGTAATTTTATTGTTTGTAGCTATTACTTATTTTGTACTCAAAGGACAGTTGATTAAATTATGCAGCATCATGTGAAATGATTTTTTATTGCATTACTTCCTCATTTTGACATCTGTACACATATTAACACTGTCTAGGCAAAGGTTACACCTTATTTGTACCACTATAACACCCAAATACTAAAAAAAGCAACTGAAAGGTGATCAGTAAATGTTGGCGGTGGGCGTTCCACTGCAGTGCAACACGTGTTGCTGCATTTTTTATAATTTTTGATTCATTGAGCTAGAAATATTTTTTTGTTAAAATATGCAGATTATGCAGCAGGTTATAGGTTATGTGGTAAATGTGAAAAAATCATAACTTTGTGGAAGACTATAGGGCCTTAGAATCACGTATTTCCTGTGAGTTAAGGGATCACTGTGTAAAATAATTCTGAAATAATCCTGTTTCGGTTCATTTGTACCTTTTGATCATTCTTTGGTTGTTTAAACAAGGTCTTAATAGCATCATGGTTCCTTTCAAGAATTGTGACTTAAAAAGGTGTGTGTGTGTGTATTTGTATATATATATATATATCTATATATATATATAGATATATATATATATATACATATACACACACACACCTTTTTACATATATATATATATATTTCCCATGGATGGCTCGATTTTCTTCCCAGGCCGGCGCTGCAGATGTGGTCGCGGTATTCCTGTGGACGAGCCCGCCCGCTAATATATTCAAAACAGGGATTCCTCAATCAAGAGATATCATGGAGTCGCGAAGAAATCCAAAATTAATCCACCAGGTTTACTTGAAGTCCGTTTTTATTTTCAATCCATTTATGTCAAAAAATAAGGCAGAAACCAACGCGTTTCGACAGCCTCCGCTGTCTTGGTCACGGTTAGTTTGTGAAACAGTGTTACCACAACTTATACACTTGGTTCAGTTTGAGAAGAAACACACAATCACTCCCCTAGGGGCGTCGCCACCAAACACATGATCATTATGTCACAGTAAGTCACTCTAGGAATTGTGGGAGATGTAGTCCGCTAAAATTCATTTTTGAATTACGTTTTCTAACTTTGGACACATTTTGGGACATAGTGACTGGCGCTCTAATGAGTCACATACATTATTTCAAACCATTATTGTATTGTCTGTCGCCCTCCAGTGGGCTTTGTAAATGAGTAATAAAGTTTATTACCACTCAATTGTGCAAAAACGATTGTTCTGCTTGTCTCATATGTACATATATTGAGACCATGGGTGTAGCGTTTTGAATGTCAGATACCGCCCTCCAGTGGGCCCTATTGTGTGATAAGTGATCAATGTGTATACGTTTTTAAATTTGTGGATGTAGTTGTTATATGTTCATTATTATTGTAATCTATGGTGGTGGTGATGGTGTTTAGCTTATGTGTGAGATTTACTCCTTATAGATCCGTGTGTGTGGCATTCCAATCTGTGAAAAAGATGTGAAAATTAAAATATAATCAAAATTAAAATTCAATAGTGAAGCGTGATGCTACATATCGGAACCATTTTGAGGGTCATAAATACAGTCTGAATGTTATATTCACAGATGTATATAAAGTTCTTCAGATTGGTTCAGACCAAACGGGGTCATTGTCCTAAAGTTCAAGATATGTCTTGATTCTTTTTGCCGTAGGTGTTTTTCATTGTGGCCGCCTCTGTCAGACAAAGTCATTGTTTCTATGCCCCAGAAACGTAAAAGTTTCCAATCCCCGTTGTGATGGGAGTCCATATGCTTTGCCACAGCATTGCTTCTGTCTCTGTGTGTCGTGGCACGAGCATGTTCCAGAATCAGTTTTTTAAGCTCGCAAATTGTGCTGCCTATGTACCTGAGTTTGCAAGGGCATTCAATCATGTAGATTGTGTATTGGCTGTTGCATGTGATGCACTCCCTGATCTCCCATGTTTTTTTGTTAGGCATCATTATTTCTGTTGTGGGTTTCGCAATTTCACAAGCTTTGCAATTATAAAATTTTACAAAACCCTTAGTTTTTAGCCAAACCTGTTTTTGCGATGGATTTCTGTAGTGACTGTGAATCAGTTGATCTTGCAAATTTCTCGCCCTCCTATAGGTGTTAACTGGATGGGTACCCATTTTTTTGCCAATTACTGGATCTAGTTGTAGAATTTTCCAGTTTTTTTTCAAGATTTGGTTGATTTTCTTTGATTCTTGGCTATAATTCAAAATCAATCTGATTGGTTCATCTTTTTGGTCTTGTTTAGTTGTTTTTTGTAGACACTCAGTTCTTGTTTTTTGGTTGGCTCTCTCCCAACATTTTTGAACCATTTTTTTGTTGTACTTTCTTTTTTCAAAGCATTTTGTAGTATTTTTGCTCTGTTTTTTCCATTCTTTTTCCTCACTGCAAATTCTTCTCAAACGGAGGAATTCCCCGTATGGTATGCCTGTTATGAGCAATTGTTGGTGAAAGCTCGTTGCCTCCAGAGTTGCATTTGTGGCAGTGTTTTTCCTGTGAAGCGTCGTTTCGATACAGTTGTCTTTTATGTAGACTTCAGTGTCCAAGAAGGTAGCTTTGGATTTGTGTATGGTATATGTGAACCTTAAACATGATGTGTTAGTGTTCAGTATCTCAAAGTATTCCAGAAACTTTGCCTCACTGTCATTCCACACTATGAATAAATCGTCAATGAATCTTTTCCATGTGACGATATGTTGAGTATATTCCTCATTTTCTTTGCTCCAAGCTTTTGTTTCTTCCCACCAGCCCATAGCCATGCAAGCATAGCTTGGGCTGAAGGAAAAACCCATCGCTGCTCCATTTTTTTGACGGTATATTGTTTCCCCGAAAAAGAAGATATTGTTTGTGAGTGTTAATTGGATCATGTTCAAAAGCATGTTGTTATGGTCTCTGTAATGGATGTTACGTTCTTGAAGATAATATTTACATGCGTTTGCACCTAAATCATTATCAATGTTGGTGTATAATGCCGTTACATCCATGGTGATCATTAGGAAATTCGGGTGCCATGTCAGTTCTTTTAAAATGCACAGAAATTCAGTAGTGTCTTTTATATACGATTTGAGTTGTTGTACATACGGATTTAGGTAATGGTCGATGTAATTGGCTAGAGGCTCAAATAATGACCCCTTAGCTGACACAATGGGTCTCCCTGGTGGTTTTGTGGGGTTTTTATGTATTTTGGGCAAGAAGTAGATTGTTGCCATTTTAGGGAAGTCGACTGTTAAATATTTCTTTTCATCGAAATCCAATAAACCATCTGATTCCCATCGGTTTAATTGGCGATCAAGATCTCTTTTGATTTGATGAAGGGGGTTTACATTTAATTTTTCATAGTATGCATTTTTGTTCAATTGTTCTGTGGCTTCTGTGGTGTACAGATCCCTGTCCCAGAGGACCACGTTTCCCCCTTTATCTGCTGTTTTTATTTCAAAACTCTGATCCTTCTTTAGAGAGATTAAGGCTTCTCTTTCTTTGATCGTTAAATTGTCACAGCTTTTAGTTTTTGTGATCTTGTAGAGGTCATGGGTCACTGCTTCCTGGAACATGTCGATTTTATTGCCCGGAAGGAGTTGGGGATAGAATTTGGATTTAGCCTTCATTTGACTGGTTCCTGCTCCCAGTTGTTTTATTACTTCATGTAAGGAGATCTCTTTATCTTCTTCCTCATTCATATTGAGTAAGGCTAAATATGCATCCGCCTCCTTCACCAGGAGGGTTGAGGTTGGTTTGAGTTGATTTTTTATGAATGTTGGCTTGTCTCCCTTTTCCATAAAGAATTTGGCCAATTTTATTTTTCTTATGTAAATATACATATCTATTCTGGTTTGTGCCATATCCATTCTTTGGGTTGGACAATAGTTGATTCCTTTTTTCAAAAGTGAAGTTTCTGCTTCTGTGATTTCTCTTTTTGCGAGATTGATTATTTGCAGCTCTTCATCTATTTGCCCTTCTTCTGTTTCATCCCTCTTGTCTCCGTGCCTATTTTTGTGTTTATACTTGTTTCCCCTTCTGCTCCTCCTTGTTGGGTTTTTTGGGGTTTGGGTTGCCATGATCTCCCTCTGCCTCTTCCTCTGCCTCTGCCTTGTGTGAATCTCTGCGCCCCCTGTTGTTGTTCCCACTGGCGTTGGGTGAGAACGAGGCGCATATCCCCTAAAAAAGCCTTTTTAAGTGGGTCTAGTATGATTTCATCATCACTTTGTTCAATTGAGGCTAAGGATGAGACACTCGAGGAGGATATACTGGGATTTGTTGGTTGTTGTTTATACGAATCATATTTTCGGGCAAACGTGAAGATTCGCCCTTGTTTATAATCCTCAGCGTCGCTTATAAATTTGGTTTGTTTTCTTTGTCTCACCACTTCCTCATGTTTTTCTATTTGTTTACTCAAGTCTTCTTTAAATTTGGTCATCTCCGGGTTTAGTTTTAATCCATCAATTTCTTTTTCTAGGCTGCTGAGTTGATCTCTTACTTTGTCCAAGGCAATCTCTATATGTTTTACCAATATTTTAATTGATCCTAAAGATGAATTCAAGGAGTGTTCTCCCCACTCTTGTAAAAGGTCATTTGTTATGTCTTGTTGTGTGGGCATTAAAAGATTGCGCAGTCCCCTAGGGACTCTTTCCACTTCCAGGTATTTTTGTAATGTTATGAGTTCCCATGATTTGTTTATTTCTTTTTTATTTAGTTTTTCCCAAGACCTAAGTTTTTCTTTAACGTCATTTTTCCCTTGTTCTCTGGCAGTTTCTTTAGGTTTTTCCGCGTTTCCCCTTTGAAACATGGTTGTTATCAGTTCCTTTCTTTTAGCATCACGTTTTTCCATCTTGTACTTATTTTTTGACACACTTTTTATTTGGATTATTCTGTATTTCCAAGAGGTTGCTCCCTTGGAAAATCGTGTTTGTAAACCTGTTTTGTGCACTTGGAATTTCTTGTCTTTTTACATGAAAGAACAAAACAGGTATTTGCGCTGAATCTGTTTAAAACATTGCCATATCCCTGATTCGGGATAATCTGTTAGCACAGTTCGGTTTGAGCGCTTCACTGTTGTGTCTTGTAGGAAGCAAATTGTAGCACTAACCGGATTGCCACTACAGTGTGGTAACGTTGTTTGTAAATCAACAATTTGTTAAACAGTTTTTTGAAACAAGGAACTCGCAAGCGTACTCGGGGTCACACACTCTTACCTCGGTTCCCCGTGGCTGGAGCGGGACCGCACTTTTCCGCTCGCAAATATTCCTTCGCTTTCTTGTTTAAAGTTTGTTCCGGTGAGCGCCGTGGGAAAACAGCATAATTCACACTGGATGGCTCGATTTTCTTCCCAGGCCGGCGCTGCAGATGTGGTCGCGGTATTCCTGCGGACGAGCCCGCCCGCTAATATATTCAAAACAGGGATTCCTCAATCAAGAGATATTATGGAGTCGCGAAGAAATCCAAAATTAATCCACCAGGTTTACTTGAAGTCCGTTTTTATTTTCAATCCATTTATGTCAAAAAATAAGGCAGAAACCAACGCGTTTCGACAGCCTCCGCTGTCTTGGTCACGGTTAGTTTGTGAATGTCCAGCTAACTATATATGGTCTCTAACCTATGGTTTTTTCAGTGAATATATATATATATTTGAGATGTCATCAGTGATGTCATCAGTGATGTCACTGACCATGTCATGAATGATGTAATATGTGACATCATCAGCAGTGGATTGCGGGTGCGCGATATATAGTTAGTGCAACTAACTATATATGGAATTTCATTGGTTTTATGTCAATAAAATGTCCAGCTAACTATATATGGTCTCTAACCTATGGTTTTTTCAGTGAATTTTCAAGGTTTTGTAAATGCTAATTCCTAACTATATATGGTCTATAACCTATGGTTTTTTCAGTGAATTTTCAAGGTTTTGTAAATGCTGATTCCTAACTATATATGGTCTATAACCTATGGTTTTTTCAGTGAATTTCAATGGTTTTTTAATAGCAAATATCATAAGCTGTCGAATGTCAAGTACGTGGTAAGTAAAAACATTTTCGTGTTTATGCACACTGATCTGCTTTGAATGCTGCCCCCCACCCCTCATTTCTATTAGGAGTACTCTCTCTTTGCAGATAGTGAAGGGTAGTTAACGCAGGCCTTTGCCCCCGTTGTAATCCGTCGTGCCTGCTTCTCTCTCCATTTGATTGATTGTTCTCTTTGGTTCATTCTCTATTTACAAACAAGCACAGAGTCGCAATACTCTGTTTAGTCTTTGCAGATAGCGAAAAATCGTATAAAAAAACAAAAGGAATCGAGCAAAATCAGTAGGCCACTAATGGGATCTCTTTTTGACCTCGCTAAAATAGAAACATTAGGAACAACCTGTTGAAAATAGCAATGTGTATGTACATAAGCGGCGTTCATTTGTGTTCACAGTACCCCTTGTTGATTGTTTAAATCGAGCATTGAATTGTTCGAAGTTGGTTCTCTTAAGGATCTTCTCTGCCTGCAAACAAGGAAGAATAGGAATATTCTCTCTCCCTTTGCAGATAGTGAAGGGTAGGTAACGCAAGCCTTTAACACGTCGTACCTATTTCATTCCTCATTGATTGATTGATTGTCCGAACATTGACTGTTTGGGAATTAGTTCTTTTTGGAGGTATTCCCTGTTTGCAAATAAACGTAGGAAAATCTTTGCAAGTAGTGAAAGGGTAGGTAATGCGGACCTTTCTCCCCCGTTGTAATCTGTCATGCCTATCTACTCCCCACTGATTGATGCACCTGTTTCACCCGGACCATTTACTAGAGATATCTGGCCCAACAAGAGAGCACCCCTAGTGAAAAGGACATATGCAATAATAACGAAGTGATCACTGTATCCTGTTAACAGAAACTTTAGCATGAAACAACCTGGAAAGAAAAGAATAGGAAAACGAAAATCAGTAGGCCACTGATGAACTTTTTATTAAATAACAAACAAAGAAACGATAACAATACGTAATGATAAAACCTATTATTGTCCTAGAAACAAGAAACGTTAGAAGTAAGCCCGTAATAAGAAACCTGAAAACATCGCCCCTCACTGCCCCAAAACGTGTCTGTCCCACCGCCTGCCACGGCCAAATAACGGCAAACTGGGAAAGATAGAAGTCAGCAGACATCCGCCCCATTCTAGAAACTTCCAAAGGGCAACAGGTTTTCGGCTACGCCCAGCCGGAAGCAACACATATAAGGCGGGTCCTGCTGCCACGCCTCGGAGATCATCACGTAGGGTGTAGCCGGAGGAGAGGCCGAGGCCGCGGCCAGCGGGATTGACAACGCTGGAGAGTTGCAGGGGGGGGAATGTCCGTGTCCTCGACCCTCCCCTCTCTCTCCCAGTCCGGCCACGGTGGCCCTTGACAGTTTCAGGTAGTCCCGCCACATTCTCTACCAGTCCGGCCACCAACGGCCGGGGCCGATGGGATCCGGCTGCAGCCGATAAACCAAGGAACCTGTTCATGGGGCCAGAGCAAGGGGCGTCCGGCCGACATCCACCGGAAGCCCGGCCCGAAGACGGACGGGACACTTCTTCTTTCTTGAATAATGGCTTTGACAACACTGGGGGGGATGTCTTGCACATGCTTCCAACCCCCCCCCTCGTCCTCATCGCCTGGTCCGGCCATAACAAATCTCAAGCGAGACGCCGTGGGGTGCACTGGGAGGGAGAGACGGTGCGAACAGGCCTCTCCCGCCTCCCCAGTGGAGGCTTCCCACCTGCACCCTCAGCGCTCCAGGCGCCCGGAAAAGGGTTCTTCCACTGTGGCGATGCTGCAACGTCTCGCCCGGCAGGGTGGAGCCCGTCCGCTCATTTGACCCCGCGATCGCCAGTAGCTACCGAACTCTCAAAATGGCGATCGACCTGGCAAGAGCGGGCCCAGCATAAAGAAATGGCCCGGTCACTGGTTGACTCCACCACAGTAGTCCTCCACGACCTTGAAGATTCTAGAGGAGCCGCGGGAGTCTCCGACTCCCGCAGACACCCCCGATGGGGAATGACTGCCATGATCGCTCGTGGAGTGACGAAACTGTATCCGCGGGATGTCGGCGCTCCCATGCTGGCGCCAGCCTCACTTTGAATTACTAGAATCCTGCAAACCTCAGTTCCGGTGAAAGCACACTGTGACCCGGTAGGAAAAATTGTTGCACCCCCTCCCCTTTTTGACTGACAGTTCAAACCACCGATCCTTTCCTTTGCCCTTTTACCAGAACTTTGGACTGCCTCCCCCTCTTTTACATTTTCTAGAGAAAACAAAACATTAACCACTACATTAGCATAGCAGTTGACACCAGAACTGTTTTCAAATTGAAAACCAACAACATCTTCAACAGAATCCTTTTTGTTTCTGCTGTGACCCTGCTACAGCACAGGCATTGTCCCCAGCAGTAATTCTGCAATGCCGGTAAGAATACCTGTGGTGCCTACTGGACTCACTCACCCCCACGGCGCCCCACGCCGTTATTTGCTGGGCGGCAACTTGCTAGACATCACCTTCGTGCCATCTAGATTTCAGCGCGTTCTGCTGCCTTGGAACTATTCGCACAACAGACTGCTACTGACGACCCACCCCCAGGCAACATCTTCTGAATTTTCATAATTTGAAAGAACTAGTAACATGTCCTCATCAGGAATTTCCTCATGAAAAGTCTGCAATGATGATTCTTGTAACTCTATGGTCTCCAAACATTCGATAAATTCGCCATCAAGAGATTGATCAAAAAAATCATTCAAGTCATCTCCTCCTTGTGAGAAAATTTCATTATTGGTGCTGTCAATTTCAATAAATGTATTGGATAATTCAAAAGAAATTGCCACGGTCTCTTCGTTGTTTAAATGTTTTTACTGTTTTTGTTTTGTTGTATATATTTATAAGTTATTAAAGTTTTATAATCCTACTACTTTGTTGGAGTGCTATATATTTTTAATGTGACACATAAATGTAAAAACTTTGATGTACAAAGAGTCATCCCTGGAATCTTCCGCTTCAGGCTCGGTCCCCTCCCCAATCACAATACAGGATGGTTTTCAGATAGTAGGAACACGTGTGGTGTGACGGATCTCATCGGGTGTGGGCCTTGATCTACTATAACTCCTTTGAAGAAGGGTGATTCTTTACAGCTGGGGCCATAAACTACATCTGCAGGGCTAGCTGATAGCCTGGACAATCGGACACAGAGGAAGAGGAGTGTCAGAGGGTGCGGTAGTGAATAGGGCGAAAGGGAGGTGTCGGGCGGGCACAGAGTGTGATTCTCAGGGAAGAGCAGCGCAGATGGGGAGAGGTTTATTGCCCATGCATAACACAGAGAGCGGGGGTGACCAGTGCCTGGGGAAGATGCTTGCGAGGGTGGGGAGCCATGCTACGAATCGACAGCGTGCAGAGAGTGGGTCTGGTCAAGGCATCTAAAATGGCTGCCGTGCACGACAAAAGTGTGGCATTTCAAAAAAGGCAAGATGGCGCAAACAATTATTTCAACACTTCCTCATTTCCTTCGAATCGAACGTTAACAGACGTTGGTGCATATTACCAAAGTTAAGCGATATTTATCGCTAACGATGCTTACCAACGAATTTTTTACCGCTAAGCATCGTCAGAAATTATCGAAGATAAACCTTGCTATTATCAAGGTTTATCGCAAATGCGATAAAAAACGACCGCAATGCATTAATATCGCTGAAAACTCAGCGATATTCATGCATTACCGAGCTAATGCTCTTAGCCATGTTATCCACCTCCCATTGGATAACATGGCTAAGAACTGCTCAGGGCAGGTGTTAGTTTTTGGAGATATTCGCGCTTAGCGCGAATATCTCCAAAAGTTGGTAATAGGAGATATATATCTTGCATGTTGTAATGCAAATTATTGTGGTATATGGAACTCATACCATAATCTCTCAGGAAAGCAGAAACTGATCCTTTTGGGACCGCCTGAGAAGGCCTAGGGGGTGAGGGGTACTCTACTTTGCCCCCTTTTCACGTTCCGAACTATTTTATTTTACTCTCTTCTGTAATTACACAAAATAGCAGCGATAAGATGCATCAGAGACACACAGTGAGAGAAAGGAGGCCGGAGATGAAGAAGAGATGTCAAATACACATTGGAGATAATATAGTGGGAGAAGGGAAGTAAATATGAGTAAACTTACCATGTAACATAAAAATGTTGCACTCTATACTATAAGTCTCATTTTATACTACAATCACTTCGCTACAACCTCATAAATTAAAAATAAAAATGAATAATGTCTCAAACAATTTTTGATTTCTAAATATAAATTTATTCTTCTGAATTTTCTAAATTTGAAAGAACTAGTAACATGTCCTCATCAGTAATTTCCTCTTCAATCATCTCATCTGGAATCTCCTCATTAAAAGTCTGCAATGATGATTCTTGTAACTCTATGGTCTCCAAACATTCGATAAATTCGCCATCAACAGATTGATCAAAAAAATCATTCAAGTCATCTCCTCCTTGTGACAATATTTCATTATTGGTGCTGTCAATTTCAATCAATGTAGTGGAATCATTCAAGTCATCTCCTCCTTGTGACAATATTTCATTATTGGTGCTGTCAATTTCAATCAATGTAGTGGACAATTCAAAGGAAATTGCCACGGTCTCTTCATTGTGAGCCATTTTATTTTGAAATTGCTTGCTGTAAATTGCAGAAAAAAATAATCACTTTCATTTATCGTTTTTAGTAATACATAATATAAAACTAACTTTATCAAGTATTTAGTATAACAGAAGGACTGCAAATAAATAACAGAAAACATTTTTCAAATTATCTTCAAGTGTACAACATAGTTCCCCTTACAAATTAACAACTCACCTTTTTAAAAGTAGGAGAAGTGTTAGTACTGTGTAAATCAAACACCAGAAATTCACCACCAAAAATTCCTCACAAATGTACCTCAGACAGTAGTATCACAAAATGGCTGTGGTTTCCTCTCATTTGAGATATATACATAACCAATTAACTTTCATCACACACAAATACAAAACCAAAGTAACATTTTAATTGGTTCTAAATTTCAACACTTTCAAATGTGTTTTCCCCATGCAATTTTCCATAGGACATTTACATACGTCTACAGCCTGAATGGCTGAACGGAATTACACCAAACTTGGCAAAATGGTACATCAAACCTAAGAGGTCAGGAAGGATCTACTATGCCCCCTTATGGTCATTTGCCCCTTCGCTTTGGCCTCCTCTTGTCTCTCGATCCTACCGAGAGACAAGATGGCGGCCGCTACGGACTGTTTGGAATGTTTACAGACGCCGGAGAACCAATCAGCTTCGCAAAGCTCCGTAACGCGAAAAGTACGCGAAGCGGAGCGCTGTTACAGATATATATCTTTTTTTGAACGTTAATTTCTCAAAATCCACTGGAGCACATATATTGAGACCTAGCAAAGGCACATCGGGCTACCAGTCCCTAATATTTTGCCAAGTTTCGTGCAAATCCATTCAGCCGTTCGATTATTATTATTATTTTTTTTTTTGCCCCGCGGGGCCCTTTTAAAACCTCCACATCAAACCTAGGGGGTCAGCGAGGATCTACTATGCCCCCTTATGGTCATTTGCCCCTTCGCTTTGGCCTCCTCTTGTCTCTCGATCCTACCGAGAGACAAGATGGCTGCCGCTACGGACTGTTTGGAATGTTCACAGACGCCGGAGAACCGATCAGCTTCGCTTCACAAAGCTCCGTACCGCGAAAAGTCCGCGAACCGGAGCGCTGCCCGGTCCGCTGTTACAGATATATATCTTTTTTTGAACGTTAATTTCTCAAAATCCACTGAAGCACATATATTGAGACCTAGCAAAGGCACATCGGGCTACCAGTCCCTACAATTTTGCCAAGTTTCGTGCAAATCCATTCAGCCGTTCGGGCTAAAAGTGAGGCCAACCGCCCTATGGGAAACTCAATGTTAAAAACACGTTTTGGGACCCCCCTTTTTTCTCGGCCCCCCCTTGACGAAACCCCCCCACATTTTCAGGGGCTGCTCAGAAACAAAATGTTCCATTTTGCTGAAAATTTCAGCCAATTCCGTCCACAAACTCCAAAGTTATTAGACATAGAATTTTCAAAAATCCCATAGAGAAAAAATCCTAACTATATATACCTACTGGCGACCGCCAGTAGGTAATATATATATATATATATATATATATATATATATATATATGTATCACATCCAAATCCTGTCGGAAAAAGGAAAAGGCCACTCAAGGGAAACGTCGTAAGCTTCTTTATTCAGCACCGTAACCAAAACTGGGTCTGGGCTCACAGGCAATAAGGACAAGCCTCACTATAACTGAAAAACCAAAAACGAGCACCAATATTGCCTCTTATTTTTTAGGGGGGTTATTAGTGACCACTTGGTCTACTGAGTTAAACAGTACACCTCGGGATGCTTTTTTAATCCAGAATGAATCAATTTTAATTTTCAAAATTGAATAAACACATATTTCCAAGGGTTTCATAAAATACAAAAGCATTGCCTAAATCACTCTAATATCTCTCATACAAAGACACAGTCATTCGCTACACCATACAACCTAAACAAAAACAACAAACATAGAGAAAGCTATACATCAGTTGATACAAAATATTTACAATTTAAAGTTTGAAAGTACACAGCAAAGGAATAATTTTTTATATTTAGAATAATTTCTTTTTAAATTGGAATCCTAATACTGTAGAAAGGAGGTCTACGCGTTTCGATGACCCTTGATTTTAGGGAAATCTCGTCAGGACCACGTAGCTGCGAATGCAAAAAAGAGGAATGAGTCACTCTGCTAGAAGACCCACCCTCTGTCACTTCTCATATTGAAAGGGGAATCTAATCCTACCTCAGAGGTGCTTGTTTTTCTTAAAGGTTGAAATCTGAAAAAAGACAAGTGCAAACTCTACTTAATATCAGCTATAATCAGACCAAGTCTCATACCGGCCAAAAACGAAAATCAAAAGTAAATCAAAAGTACTCACAGGCTTTGCATTCAAAACCAGCCTATTTTTCGGGGAGAGTGGAATCTGTATGATGAAAAAAACTGTGTGTCAGAACAGGGGATGGACCTGTTTTTTAACAAGAGTGGTATATTGAGGACAACATGAGCGGTGTTGTTCTTACTTGTAACACGGCGGAGTCCACAACCTGAGATTTGATTGTATATCGGCGAGCGTGAATCACGCCTGTCAAAGAGAAAGGAGACGGAATCAGTCAGCCGTACGAAAAAGCTGAGCGTCCAGCGCTGCTTCTTGACATTCAAATGCTGGATTTACCTAGATTGCCCGATCAGTGCAGCACGAAAAAGAACACCGCCATCCGTCTCTGTCTCTTGCTTCACGGGACTGCTGGTCGCCACGCTTCCCTGGCGTTTTTACGTTTACGCGTCCTTCTACTTCCTGGTTGCAGGGGGTTGTGGGATTCGTAGTTGTGTGACATAAAATGTACTGTTGCTCAAAAAAGTACGTCCTTCTAATAAACCTGACAAACGTCTCCATTTAATGGGTGATGCTTCTGTTGTGAATGTACTTGATCACAATAGGGAATAGTCGCTAGAGCGGTGGGAGCACAGCCGTGTTGGTTTCCTTATCCCGGAGGGATGTCAGCACTTTTCAAAATGGGTTCTCACTGGAAACTGCTCCGTTTGTGAACAGGCGTGTTTTCTCATAATCGGTAAATTTCTGACATTTCGTTAAGGCCATCGATGGCTGAATTAAATTTAACAATTAGTAGGGCTTCATGGCGTGCCAATTTTTCTTCAATATCACCGCCTCGTAGGTCCTTCTCAATTTTGGCTATAACTGTCCATTTTAACTCATCAACAGTATGATTGTTAGACATCCAGTGGTTCACATGATTTATGTTGACTTATTCTGCTTCGGATCTCTTGACTCGTTTTTCCAATATACAATTTGTTGCAAGGACATTTAATACCATATACAACGAATCGTGTTTTACAGTTGGTGAATTTTTCATGTTTCCAATGAATCAGGTTATGTGAAAAAAGGGTACCTTCTTCTGTGCTTGAGCAGCAAGTACAGGTGCCGCATTTGTGGTGTCCTTGTATAGGTGGCAATCCTAAGAGGGAGCAGACTGTTGGTTGTTTTTTCTTTATGGCTGCTCTCACCAAATGATTTGCCACGCTTTGGTCCTTCTTAAAGGCAAACAATGGCTTTTCTTTTAGAGATTCGTCGACATTTTCCACTAAATGCCAATTTTGAAGTATCGTTTTCTTTAGCTGATTAGAATTGGCACAAAAAGTTGAAACACATAATATTCTCTTGAGTGCAGGTTTTTCTCTCTTTTCTAAGAGGGTGTCTCTCGGTACCCACCATGCCCTTTTTATTGTTCGTTTGAGGAGCTTTTTAGGGTAGCCCCTTGCTACTAGGTTGTCAGTAAGGTTGTTTGCATGAAACAAGTATTCATCCTTAAAATGACAGTTCCTTTTTATCCGAAGATATTGTCCAAATGGCAGATTTTCTTTCAAATTGCGTGGATGGTTACTTTGGAAATGTAATCCCTTGTTGCGATCTGTTTTCTTTTTGTATAATGTAGTCACTAGACCTTCTTCTGTTGGGTAAACCTTGACGTCAAGGAAAGCCATTTTGACTTTAGAGTAATTAAGGCTGAATTTAATTTCTTGTGTTCTTGAGTTTAGCCATGCGTGGAATTGTTTGAGTTCTTCCACGTTTCCTTTCCATGTCATGAAAATATCGTCGATATATCGACTCCAGCTAGTGACCTGTTCCAAGTACGGGTTATTTTGGTAGACGAATTGCTCTTCATACAGTGCCATAAATAAAACGGCCAGTTCCGGAGCAAATGGACAGCCCATGGCTACTCCACTTGTTTGATAGAAAAAATCTCCGTTAAAATTAAAGTAGTTTTTCTTTAATGCAAATGCTGCTAGCTGCATTATAAATTCAGTCGGGACCCTGGTTGGTTTTTCTCTTTCTTCCAAAAAGTATTGTATGGCATCTAGTCCATCATTTTGAGGAATCTGAGTGTATAATGAAGTCACGTCCAATGTGACTAATAGATCTTGATTATCTTCAAATTGAATTGTAGGGAGTTTATTGATGAAATCTGATGTATCTCTTAAGAATGATTTGACTTGAGGGAGAAAAGGTTTCAGGAAGAAATCTACAAATTTGGATATGGGTTCTAATAACGAATCACAACCGGAGACAATTGGTCTCCCGGGTGGTGTGGTGGCATCCTTATGAATTTTTGGCAGGACGTAGAAGAGCGGAGTCCGTGGATTTTTTGGTTTAAGATATTAATACTCTTTTTTCCCGATGATTCCGTCCTCAAATCCTTTTTCAAGGATGTGGTTGAGTTGGTTTTGTAATTCCGTTGTTGGATCTTTTAGAATTTTTCTGTAACATCTAGGGTTGTCCAGTTGACTCATAACTTCCGTTGTGTATTTCTCTGTATCCCAAATTACAATTGATCCGCCTTTATCGGCCTGTTTTATTGTAATTGATGTATCTTTTTTGAGGTCTTCCAATGCCTTTCTTTCAGATTGTGAGATATTAAATTTGGTCCATTGCTTTTTATGTTCCATTTGAGTGATGGCAGATAAAATAGTTCTTTCAAAGGTGATGATTTCTTTTGCCACTTTGTTTGCCGGAGGGCAAAATGATGACTTCTTTTTTAGCCCTGTTACCTCAATTGGTGGATTATAAGCAGTTTGCGAGAAGAAAGATTTGAGTTTGAGTTTCCTACAAAACTCTAGTGCCTCTGTTTTAAGTCTCACAAAATTAGTATGTCTCACTGGGACAATAGAGAGTCCTTTTTCTAGGATGCTTGTTTCCGCGTCAGTGAGAGTTTTATTTAAAAGATTGAAAATTGGTGAATCTACCAGTTTTTGTAATTTTGCCTCCGCGTGGACATCTCCCATGGTTGATTGTATCGGGGGCGCGCTCGATTTTGTTGTTGGCCTCTCCCTAAAAAAGGCGCTGATGACGGGCCCGGTTGTTGTTGAAAAGATCCTCTTTTGTTTATGTTTCTTCCCTGATGTCCTCCCTCGTTTTCACTGCCACTCGAAGAGGATGAGGTGTCAGAGAACGTGATAAATTTGTTATTAGATCTACCTTGATATTCCCCTAAGATATTCCCCTAAATATTTCCTTGAGTCTGGTCTTGAGTAAAATTCTGGTTGCAGGTATGGATAGACTCTTTCCAGGTTAAAGTTTTTTTATCCTTTTGGAACTGATTTTCCTTCTGATTTATAGTGAAGTCTTTAAATTCCTGTATGTCCTTTTCTACCTTATCCAGTAGTGTTTTTGCATCTGTAATCAATTGGCTTTGTTCTATTTTGGCTTCCAATGTTTTGATCTCCTCTAGCTGCTGTAAGGAGATACGTTGTGCTGTTTCCACCGTTAAGATCATCAGGTCTCGGCTGCACTTCGTCTCGATATAACTATATCCCTTTTTGTAAATCGGGTCTTCCGTGAATATGACTGGAATATTTTTTATTTGTAAGCCTCCCGGTATTGTACCAGCCCTTAAATGCTGAAGTAAAAAATGACCGTGTAGGTCTGTTCGGATTTGTTTTTTCCGTAGTCTTAAGAGTTTGTCTGTTTCGTTTTGATTCCTTGCGGATGCACTTAAAGTGACAGAAGAGAATAGAGGCGGTTTATCCAGGAGCTTTTTTATGAGTTCTTCGCTATAGGCAAATGTTTGATTCTCTGACATACTTTGATAAGTCACACACTCAACCAACAATCTTAGCACAATCAAACTCACTTAACACACTACCTACTTCCGTGGCTCCACTGTGGGGCTCAAAGAAGACCTCGCAGAATCATCTGCTAAAGTACCGTAACCAAAACTGGGTCTGGGCTCACGGGCAATAGGGACAAGCCTCACTATAACTGAAAAACCAAAAACAAGCACCAATATTGCCTCTTATTTTTTAGGGGGGTTATTAGTGACCACTTGGTCTACTGAGTTAAACAGTACACCTCGGGATGCTTTTTTAATCCAGAATGAATCTATTTTAATTTTCAAAATTCAATAAACACATATTTCCAAGGGTTTCATAAAATACAAAAGCATTGCCTATATCACTCTAATATCTCTCATACAAAGACACAGTCATTCGCTACACCATACAACCTAAACAAAAACAACAAACATAGAGAAAGCTATACATCAGTTGATACAAAATATTTACAATTCAAAGTTTGAAAGTACACAGCAAAGGAATAATTTTTTATATTTAGAATAATTTCTTTTTAAATTGGAATCCTAATACTGTAGAAAGGAGGTCTACGCGTTTCGATGACCCTTGATTTTAGGGAAATCTCGTCAGGACCACGTAGCTGCGAATGCAAAAAAGAGGAATGAGTCACTCTGCTAGAAGACCCACCCTCTGTCACTTTTCATATTGAAAGGGGAATCTAATCCTACCTCAGAGGTGCTCGTTTTTCTTAAAGGTTGAAATCTGAAAAAAGACAAGTGCAAACTCTACTTAATATCAGCTATAATCAGACCAAGTCCGGAAATATTTAGGGGAATATCAAGGTAGATCTAATAACAAATTTATCACGTTCTCTGACACCTGATCCTCTTCGAGTGGCAGTGAAAACGAGGGAGGACATCAGGGAAGAAACATGAACAAAAGAGGATCTTT
The DNA here is from genome assembly GCF_964261635.1 of Lissotriton helveticus. Lineage (NCBI taxonomy): Eukaryota > Metazoa > Chordata > Amphibia > Caudata > Salamandridae > Lissotriton > Lissotriton helveticus. The sequence continues at coordinate 169,915,910 of NC_136073.1, forward strand.
TCAACAACAACCGGGGCCGTCATCAGCGCCTTTTTTAGGGAAAGGCCAACAACAAAATCGAGCGCGCCCCCGATACAATCAACCATGGGAGATGTCCACGCGGAGGCAAAATTACAAAAACTGGTAGATTCACCAATTTTCAATCTTTCAAATAAAACTCTCACTCCCGCGGAAACAAGCATCCTAGAAAAAGGACTCTCTTTTGTCCCAGTGAGACATACTAATTTTGTGAAACTTAAAACAGAGGCACTAGAGTTTTGTAGGAAACTCAAACTCAAATCTTTCTTCTCGCAAACTGCTTATAATCCACCAATTGAGGTAACAGGGCTAAAAAAGAAGTCATCATTTTGCCCTCCGACAAACAAAGTGGCAAAAGAAATCATCACCTTTGAAAGAACAATTTTATCTGCCATCACTCAAATGGAACATAAAAAGCAATGGAAAAAATTTAATATCTCACAATCTGAAAGAAAGGCATTGGAAGACCTCAAAAAAGATACATCAATTACAATAAAACAGGCCGATAAAGCCGGATCGATTGTAATTTGGGATACAGAGAAATACACAACAGAAGTTATGAGTCAACTGGACAACCCTAGATGTTACAGAAAAATTCTAAAAGATCCAACAACGGAATTACAAAACCAACTCAACCACATCCTTGAAAAAGGATTTGAGGACGGAATCATCGGGAAAAAAGAGTATGAATATCTTAAACCAAAAAATCCACGGACTCCGCTCTTCTACGTCCTGCCGAAAATTCATAAGGATGCCACCACACCACCCGGGAGACCAATTGTCTCCGGTTGTGATTCGTTATTAGAACCCATATCCAAATTTGTAGATTTCTTCCTGAAACCTTTTCTCCCTCAAGTCAAATCATTCTTAAGAGATACATCAGATTTCATCAATAAACTCCCTACAAATCAATTTGAAGATAATCAAGATCTATTAGTCACATTGGACGTGACTTCATTATACACTCAGATTCCTCAAAATGATGGACTAGATGCCATACAATACTTTTCGGAAGAAAGAGAAAAACCAACCAGGGTCCCGACTGAATTTATAATGCAGCTAGCAGCATTTGCATTAAAGAAAAACTACTTTAATTTTAACGGAGATTTTTTCTATCAAACATGTGGAGTAGCCATGGGCTGTCTATTTGCTCCGGAAATGGCCGTTTTATTTATGGCACTGTATGAAGAGCAATTGGTCTACCAAAATAACACGTACTTGGAACAGATCACTAGCTGGAGTCGATATATCGACAATATTTTCATGACATGGAAAGGAAACGTGGAAGAACTCAAACAATTCCACGCATGGCTAAACTCAAGAACACAAGAAATTAAATTCAGCCTTAGTTACTCTAAAGTCAAAATGGCTTTTCTTGACGTCGAGGTTTACCCAACAGAAGAAGGTCTAGTGACTACATTATACAAAAAGAAAACAGATCGCAACAAGGGATTACATTTCCAAAGTAACCATCCACGCAATTTGAAAGAAAATCTGCCATTTGGACAATATCTTCGGATAAAAAGGAACTGTCATTTTAAGGATGAATACTTGTTTCATGCAAACAACCTTACTGACAACCTAGTAGCAAGGGGCTACCCTAAAAAGCTCCTCAAACGAACAATGAAAAGGGCATGGTGGGTACCGAGAGACACCCTCTTAGAAAAGAGAGAAAAACCTGCACTCAAGAGAATAGTATGTGTTTCAACTTTTTGTGCCAATTCTAATCAGCTAAAGAAAACGATACTTCAAAATTGGCATTTAGTGGAACATGTTGACGAATCTCTAAAAGAAAAGCCATTGTTTGCCTTTAAGAAGGACCAAAGCGTGGCAAATCATTTGGTGAGAGCAGCTATAAAGAAAAAACAACCAACAGTCTGCTCCCTCTTAGGATTGCCACCTATACAAGGACACCACAAATGCGGCACCTGTACTTGCTGCTCAAGCACAGAAGAAGGTACCCTTTTTTCACATAACCTGATTCATTGGAAACATGAAAAATTCACCAACTGTAAAACACGATTCGTTGTATATGGTATAAAATGTCCTTGCAACAAATTGTATATTGGAAAAACGAGTCAAGAGATCCGAAGCAGAATAAGTCAACATAAATCACGCATTAAGAACAACGTAATCACTGCGCCATTGGTGAACCACTGGATGTCTAACAATCATACTGTTGATGAGTTAAAATGGACAGTTATAGCCAAAATTGAGAAGGACCTACGAGGCGGTGATATTGAAGAAAAATTGGCACGCCATGAAGCCCTACTAATTGTTAAATTTAATTCAGCCATCGATGGCCTTAACGAAATGTCATAAATTTACCGATTATGAGAAAACACGCCTGTTCACAAACGGAGCAGTTTCCAGTGAGAACCCCTTTTGAAAAGTGCTGACATCCCTCCGGGATAAGGAAACCAACACGGCTGTGCTCCCACCGCTCTAGCGACTATTCCCTATTGAGATCAAGTACATTCACAACAGAAGCATCACCCATTAAATGGAGACGTTTGTCAGGTTTATTAGAAGGACGCACTTTTTTGAGCAACAGTACATTTTATGTCACACAACTACAAATCCCACAACCCCCTGCAACCAGGAAGTAGAAGGACGCGTAAACGTAAAAACGCCAGGGAAGCGTGGCAACCAGCAGTCTCGTGAAGCAAGAGACAGAGACGGATGGCGGTGTTCTTTTTCGTGCTGCACTGATCGGGCAATGTAGGTAAATCCAGCATTTAAGTGTCAAGAAGCAGCGCTGGACGCTCAGCTTTTTCGTACGGCTGACTGATTCCGTCTCCTTTCTCTTTGACAGGCGTGATTCACGCTCGCCGATATACAATCAAATCTCAGGTTGTGGACTCCGCCGTGTTACCAGTAAGAACAACACCGCTCATGTTGTCCTCAATATACCACTCTTGTAAAAAAACAGGTCCATCCCCTGTTCTGACACACGTTTTTTTTCATCATACAGATTCCACTCTCCCCGAAAAATAGGCTGGTTATGAATGCGAAGCCTGTGAGTACTTTTGATTTACTTTTGATTTTCGTTTTTGGCCGGTATGAGACTTGGTCTGATTATAGCTGATATTAAGTAGATTTTGCACTTGTCTTTTTTCAGGTTTCAACCTTTAAGAAAAACGAGCACCTCTGAGGTAGGATTAGATTCCCCTTTCAATATGAGAAGTGACAGAGGGTGGGTCTTCTAGCAGAGTGACTCATTCCTCTTTTTTGCATTCTCAGCTACGTGGTCCTGATGAGATTTCCCTAAAATCAAGGGTCATCGAAACGCGTAGACCTCCTTTCTACAGTATTAGGATTCCAATTTAAAAAGAAATTATTCTAAATATAAAAAATTATTCCTTTGCTGTGTACTTTCAAACTTTGAATTGTAAATATTTTGTATCAACTGATGTATAGCTTTCTCTATGTTTGTTGATTTTGTTTAAGTTGTATGGTGTAGCGAATGACTGTGTCTTTGTATGAGAGATATTAGAGTGATATAGGCAATGCTTTTGTATTTTATGAAACCCTTGGAAATGTGTTTATTGAATTTTGAAAATTAAAATTGATTCATTCTGGATTAAAAAAGCATCCCGAGGTTTACTGTTTAACTCAGTAGACCAAGGGGTCACTAATAACCCCCCTAAAAAATAAGAGGCAATATTGGTGCTCGTTTCTGGTCTTTATTCAGCACAGCATAGCATAATGCATTTCGGCCTTGTGGCCTTTCTCAAATGCAGCCGTATACCAAGTGTGACTCCACCCCCTCCTTTGAATGTCCAGCATCTCCCTCATTGGCGGAAGTCCGCTGACCTCTGGTCACCTGATACCAACTTCGCTGCAGTCCTGCCACGACTACAGCTCCCAGAATTCAGTATTCCCAGGTAAATGTTAGTTTGGGGAGAAAAATTTCCTGGAAGGTGCGGGATGTTTAAATACCGAGTTTTGGTTCAAACAAAGTTCTTCCTTCGGTCCCTATTGACGCTCCAGCCTCTGAGCGCGGGTGTCCAGAGGATCGTGAGACAGGATGGGTTAAACCTGCCTCCTCGTCTAAGTGGCGATCTGCGTCATGCAGCGATTCCTTGCTGGGCATGCATTCAGGGGCGGGCCAGGAGTTTATCAATAACTTGATGTGCAGAAACGCTGCAAGCAGCGGGGGACCAGTAGAACTCCAGCCACTTGATGGAGCGGGCCTTCAAACGCGCTTCTGGCCAGCGCGTACACATGTATCACATCCAAATCCTGTCGGAAAAAGGAAAAGGCCACTCAAGGGAAACGTCGGAAGCTTCTTTATTCAGCACAGCGAAGCATAATGCATTTCGGCCTTGCGGCCTTTCTCAAATGCCGCTGTATACCAAGTGTGACTCCACCCCCTCCTTTGAATGTCCAGCATCTCCCTAATTGGCGGAAGTCCGCTGACCTCTGGTCACCTGATACCAACTTCGCTGCAGTCCTGCCACGACTACAGCTGGAAGGTGCGGGGTGTTAAAATATATATATATATATATATATCTGAAGAAGAATGATACTTTCTGTATACATAATACTTCTTATTCTAAAACGTGCTTTCAAATTTAATAATCATCATGATATAATCAATATTACTTTTTGTATTAATGGTTTGGAAAATGTTTTTGAATTTCATGATCCGAATTAAATCTACCATTATAAGCTCTCTAGTCGTCTCCCACTGTTAATTAAAACAATAGTTGCACGATTGCACGATACATATCAATCTTTCTGTCTGTCTTTGTCTGTCTCTCTCTTTCTCACTCCTTCATTCTTTCGTTTTTTTTCTTTCTTTCTACCTTATCACCCTTCTTTTTATTTCCTTATTTGTTTATCATCAATCTTTTAACCAAACATGCTATATAAGATCACAGTAAAGGGGAGAGAAAAGACAGGTTTACAGGTGGGCTTCATGAGCGACCTAAGGAGTAAAAGACCCCTGGTCCACTTTTTTCAGCACCTTGTGGCAATCCTTTATTTTTCCACTGGTCCTAAATAAATCGTATTATCATAGTCAAATATGACTTGCAATATGTCACTGAACAATGTTATGTGGAGATGAGGATGGATTAAAAACAGAACTCTCTCACACACTTTAAGATGGAGAAACAGGCGGTAAAAGTGGAAGAAGCCTGATTTTCGTGGGACAGGGTAGCGTCTAAATGTAGACCAGGATTTCCAACAGATTCAGCTAGATGGAGGCCTTCCTCACGGTCAGCAGCCTTGCAAGCAAGGACTGCAAAGAATGATCTGCAGATCTTAGCTGTACCTTTGTCCTAAAACGATTCTGTTTTAAAAGTTTTGCTGACATTTTGCTGACATCCACCATGAGACAATTGTCAGTCAGGCCATGAGGTGGGAAGAATGACAAAATTCTCCAGGTGCTGTCTCTCCTTCAGTCAGATCTACATATCTTCTGCATTCAAATAGAAGAGAGTTCCAAGAGCATGAAAGCCCATCCATAAGCTGCTTGTAGATGTTAAATTGAAGCAGGGAGGTCCAGGTGCCTGCGGGACAATCCACTTCAGATGTGAGCAGGCCAGCGGTTCGAGATCTATCTGAAAGGAATGATCTAGACCAGTCCAGTGCTCTGCCCTGGCATCTAAAGTCAATGGGTCTCTCTTGCTGGAGATGAAGCAGTAATCAATGGTTTCCAAGGCAGTCAGTACAGGCATTAAATCAGCACTTGGACACCACTGCTATCCTCCATGTAGCCATGACCAAGAGGACCACCGACATATTTGTTCTCTACCAGTCGGAAATCTGCTTGTAGGGAGTCCAAGAAGTTGTCACTCTTCACACAGATTAGAAGCTGCAGTACAACAGCTTTTTCTAGCAATTTAACTCAAAAGTGCAGAAAATTGATTTTTGGAAACCTATTAAGATATTAGTGATAGTTCCGTTACTAAAGCTGCGGAGTGAAACTAATTACGTTGGAAATTGAATCAACCATGCAGGGTCCATTTTTTTTTAAACTGGATCCCTAGGAAAAGTAAGCTTAGGAACATAAACGAATAATGTACATTTAATGTTGGTTTTGTGAGAGACACTATGTTTGTTACTACTCTCCACATAAATTGAATATAGATCGTGATATCTTCCAGAATGTTGGTATAATTGGGTTACCACTATGTGATTGTTTTCTCTTTGTTTATGCACCGGTTATCTTGATTACCTGCTGTATCAAACGATCACAGTTAAACTTAATTTACATAAATGTAATTGTATGCATTATGTTTATATAGGGGTCCTTGCTATATGCAATATCCATCGTCCTGAAGATGGTCTGACAGACTAACGCCACGAAAGACCGGAACGTCGACTTTATCATCTACTTCCCAAATATTCAATGTATTTAAGTGACTGTTATTTGTATCAGGAGATATGTCACTTTTTGATCATATTGGAATAGATGTTTCTATTCATGAATTTAAGGATAAGTTGCAATATACCTCTTTCAGGATTTATTGCTGAATTAATTTTTGATTGATTGTACTCTTCTTAAACTTGATTTATACATAGAAATATATTTGTATATCTACAAAAAGATATTCCCGTGTTTGTTCTGTTTTTCTCTGTTCATTCATTGAATGTCTAAATTGGTGACATTCTGGTTTGAGATCTTTCACACAATACAGCATATTTGATTGTTTTGCTCCATAGTGTGACTTCTTAGTACATATGCCCCAAGTATTTCAAATGAAACAGGAAACAGTGGATTTCATTTCCAAAAGTCACATAACATAGCTTCTTTCTTTTTTTCATTGTGCCTCATAATATTACCTTTATACTCATTCAAAATATGGAACAAATATTTGTGTAGCTTCTTGCAGTCATTAGTGGAGCAAAGGGGATTTGCACCTGTCCATATTACATAAAGATTTTTCCACCAGTGTAAAACATTAGAGCAAATTTAATTTGCTCTATTCTTTGCTCTCTAAACCTAATAAGTAATGAGATTTTGTCCAAGATGTACATCGGGAAATATTAAACTAAATTTAGCCAAAATCAATTTGCTCATTTTCTCATTACAAACCAGAATAAATGCTCAATTGTTTTAACGACGTCTAGTTATGGATCCTTTCTTCATCTGCTGATAAATGTATCACTCGGAAAAATGGAGGTATAAACAATACAGTGTGCATATATTTTGCAATTGTGTTAAAATAATTTTTCTTTATTGTTGTCCCAGTTCAATAATATTTCATCTGTATACCATCCATGTTGTTTGGAGGGGAAGTTTTGGGCATTCATTAATTCAATACGAAATTCCAGAACCATCCACTCAATGCCAGATTACCAAAACATACATTCACCTAATATAACAAGGTAACATGACCTTACTGAGACATGAAAGGACTAATTTATCAACTTTTTGTGCAGTGCAAAATCACCAAAAGTGATGCAAGCCGGCACAGTGTTGATTTTTAATTTACTTCCAAATGCAAAATAAAGTTTGTGCTGGGAAGTTGACAAAATGTATAGCAAATTAGCATTTTGCACTGCTTTTCATTACTTTGCATCAAGGAAACTCCCCATGGATGGTACCCTGTAGTTTTCATGCTACACTCATGGTTTTTGACACCAAGTTCAATGCACTAACATTCATAGATAGGACTTTGCTTCGAAACTTTCTCAACCTTGCTTGTGTGCTGTGCTGTATCGGACGCAAACAAAGTGGAAAAAGTTTTCAACTATGCTTCATCATTGTATTTGAAACCGGAAAAGCACCCGTCCAGCCGAAAACGGATGCTAGACATCACACAGACACCCTTGTACAATGGTTCAAAGGTATCTGCATAGGGTTAGGCAGCCTCATTGTGAACCACCAGCACCATGGAAGAGAGCAGCAGAGACATTCCTCTGGGTATATGGTGCTGTCCTGCTCTCCCCCTTTCATGCAACATAATGGAATAATAGTAGATTTGTTCTGAAATTTTGAAATGTGCCAGAGCATTGCAAGGAGGGTAAAAAAGGCATCTGCCAAGTGTGAACCTTCTGATGTTAAATGTTGAAAAAACGTGGCAGAGGCTTCATTCGAAAAAATCAATGCGCTTTGGGGAATATGGGGATCGACACAGACACTGACACCGAAATAGTGTGAAAAAGGCCGCTTTTATTGAAACAGGTGCACATCACAATTACAACGCCCTTGGCCTAATGCCTAACAAAACTACAACCTCACTATACAAGCTGTTACCTATGTTACGCTACCCCCACCCCTAAGGTTCTCCCACACAACATTAAAAACCTGCCATTCAGTACCACCTACTGTGACCTTTCAGTTTTGAACGTTACCCTAGGAGTGACCTTCCAGCCTTTCCCTTTGAACTTTGAACTTTGACCGTTGAACTTTGGCCTTTGAACTTTGGCCTTTGAACTTTGACCTTTGAACTTTGACCTTTGCATTTTGACCCTTTGGTGTGACCTTTTAACCTTTCCCTTTGAACTTTACCATTTTACCTTTGACCTTTCAACCTTAACCTTTACGACTATTAACCTGCCACTAACCTAATTTCCTAAAGCACCTTAAAGATCCCACCTCGTGAACTTGTCTGCCCGTACCCTTTCAGCCTGGATTGCCTCTGTCAATAACAAATAAACTTGGCAAAAACATGTCAACATGAGAGCCAACCGCCCTTGCACCTGCTTCAAGCGACAACCCTAACACCAACACATATATCCCCTGCACACCTGTTCCAATACAAAGCTAACCAAAAAACGAGATTGCTAACCGCGAAAGAAAATGTGAATCAGAGAAAAAGACCAAAATGGAAGGGGGGGGGGGGGGGCGGGTAAGAAAAAATTCTAGAAAGCTGGGGACCAGCTACCGGGAATGCTCAAAATTGTGACAGGAAAACACAAAATGGAGGAATAAATATCCCTTGGGCAAGAAAATAGCCCAAACAGCCCAACAAGCCCAACCAGCCCAAAAAGCCCAACCAGCCCAAAAAGCCCAACCAGCCCAAAAGGAAGGGGGGGGGGAGAGTCCCGTGTCGCTCCCATTCCCCAAACATCCCGGGGGGCAGACCTCTCTACGCTCGGCTGCCCCCCAAGACCCCCTTGGGGAATATGGGGATCGACACAGACACTGACACCGAAATAGTGTGAAAAAGGCCGCTTTTATTGAAACAGGTGCACATCACAATTACAAGGCCCTTGGCCTAATGCCTAACAAAACTACAACCTCACTATACAAGCTGTTACCTATGTTACGCTACCCCCACCCCTAAGGTTCTCCCACACAACATTAAAAACCTGCCATTCAGTACCACCTACTGTGACCTTTCAGTTTTGAACGTTACCCTAGGAGTGACCTTCCAGCCTTTCCCTTTGAACTTTGAACTTTGACATTTGAACTTTGGCCTTTTGAACTTTGAACTTTGAACTTTGGCCTTTGAACTTTGACCTTTGAACTTTGACCTTTGCCCTTTGAACCTTTGGTGTGACCTTTTAACCTTTCCCTTTGAACTTTACCATTTTACCTTTGACCTTTCAACCTTAACCTTTACGACTATTAACCTGCCACTAACCTAATTTCCTAAAGCACCTTAAAGATCCCACCTCGTGAACTTGTCTGCCCGTACCCTTTCAGCCTGGATTGCCTCTGTCAATAACAAATAAACTTGGCAAAAACATGTCAACATGAGAGCCAACCGCCACCCAGAAAAAGGGGGGGTAAACTCCCCCTTTTTTCTGCCCCCCAAAAACGGGGAACCAATCGAAACTCTGCAAAAGAAACCAGCACCGAACACTCCAATCCGACGAGAAAAGGGGGCCACTAAAAACCTAAAAAACCAACCTACTATTAAGGAATAATGCAAGCCACATGAGCGTCGAAAAGAGAAGACCTGGCAGCACAAACCCCTTCCAAATGCCAGGTGCACCGACCCAACCTATGTCCCAAATGGCCAGACCACAACCCATCTGGCCGTTGCTCAACCGATGGAATGATTCACCTGAACGTAAAATCCTAACAACTTGTCTTAAGAGGGTAGCAGCTACCTACCCCCCCCCCAGGCCTCCCTCTCCTCACAAAGCCATGTGCCAAAAATTATGTAGAGAAAATGAAGTATCTAGAAACGCTTCCCCCCCTGACCAGAACACATTGCTAACAACAGTAAAAGCCCGCTCACTAATATCTAATGCCTGCTATGCTCCGAACCCATGGGCAGCCTTCCAATGCCCCGAGTGACAGCAAACCCCACAGCAACGTGGTTAACCTAGGGCCAATTCACCCCTTAGCCACCCCAATGAACCAGAACAAACCCCTGCCCAGAGAAAACTTTCACACAGGGAAGAGACACACGTCCCAGAGCCCAAGCCAACAAAAACTACATACCTTCGAACTGAAGCCCCACCTAACCCTTTCCAGACATATGAAACAAGTCTAAGAAAAACCTACTGCCAGGATATACCTAGGTGAAAAATATAACCTAGGAGCCCGTATACCCAAAAGGTCCCAGAAGAAAAGAAGCCTGTTCATAAAACAAGAGTACTGCAAAAACCCCTCCCTGCAAAATACATGCAACGCCCCTAAACTGAAAAACCAACCCCTGATCACCCCCATGACTCCTCCCGCTGACAAACACCTGCCATAAATTGTCACAGGCCAGAGAAAGAACTGCGCAAGATAGGAGCTGACAACGAACCTACCACCAGCGGAAAGACCCTGCGTTATATACACACCAAAGCTGTTCCGGAATTGCAGACGGAATCCTAACCACCTAAAAAGCCAGTACACAGAAAACCCCTCCTCTGCGAATGAAACCAAGCAGCAAAATTCCCAGTTCACACCAGGGATAAAAAATTGCCCGGAACGCCATATAAAGCCTACAGCAGCCAAGAACAAACCTGCAACCAAAACACAAACTGCACAACCACAGCTGCCTCCTTTTATAGGATTTCCACTGCTGCCAAGATGTAAATCCTGAACCAGAGTTTCTAAAGTGCCGCCTCCACACCCCTCGGCGACAAAGCCACCTGCACAGGAAAAAAGGCTAAAAAAAAAAACGTCAACGCCCCTCCCACCAAAATACCACCGCTCAGACACGACCCTGAAAACCAAATGCCATGTCAGAATATACCACACCCATCACTACCTGCCGGTCCTGAAAATATGAAACATCCTACTGAAAGGCATTGTTTCGAAAACATAGTAATCCGTCAAAGGAATGCAAAAATGACCAGCTCATGCGCATGTCCCTCTACACACCACCCAACAAGTGGATATAGTGTAGAGGCAGCTAATGACCTGACAACGCCCTACCCAATCTCTTGCAAAAAATCCTACCAGCCCTGACTACCCTACAGGCAACATTGAAATAGCCCCACAAAAACTGGATGTCCTTAGGTGTTAATTTAAGTGTGCCCACCTTCCTTCCAACAACAGCAACATTTTCGGGTTCTAAACAATCGGCCCCCGTGCTTGCATTCCTAACAAGTCAATTTCCATGCCCAAGAATGACATGGTCAGCATGGCCCCTATTGTTCCTCCGGTGCCAAGGGCCAACCCCAGCTCCCCCAAGAGCTTGTGGAAAGGGTGTAGTGCTACCTGGCCCTCCGTGGAGCCCGGGGAACCTACAAAAGAAGACATCTAAGTAGTGTGTTACCAGCCTCGGACCAGTGTGCTGTAAAATACCCCCGAAAAAAGTTGCTGAAAGACTTAAACAAAGCAGAAGACATTGAACAGCCCAAAGCAGAAGACATTGAATAACCCATCGGAAATGCCCGATCCACATACCACCGTCCTTCAAACTGGAATCTAAGAAGACCCCCATCAACCGGATGTACGGTAAGGAAGTGAAATAAAGATTGTACGACCCTGTCGCCATATCTGTAGGTGCGCCCGTGGTCACAACCAATGACCTAGCAACTTAAACTGGGAAATATGACACTGGGGCTGCCTCCTCATCCATGAAAATATTTACTGAAAACTCCTCAAGCCACGATAGGTGTCATCTTAGTCCATACTGACCCCATTCTTCTTTGGGAACACCCCTCCCAATCGAAGAAATCAATCAAATCATCCATTGGGCAGCCATCAAAAGGACCTGCCAACCCTCCTTCACGGATTTCTTTGTCCAACTTGTGATGCACCCCTGCCATATGTTAAAATGCTGACTTCGAAATTGTTTGGACACCGCCTCCGCTGAGGCCCCTTTTAAACCCAACGAAAAACCCCTCTTCAAAACTCTCCAACAGGACCTGCTCTGCTTGCAAACCCTCATCTTCCCCAGGCCCTGACGCCAAAGCTGTTAGTCCAAGTGGTGTAGAAGCTGTCGGGCCCGTGACCCTGAAATTCCTTACCGCCCCTACCACCCGGGGATTGTTGTGGAGTTTGAGTTTGAGTTTGAGTTTTAAAATACTTGTAGAGCGCTCGTTCACCTGCGGTTTCTTGGCGCTGCTGCTAACCAGATCCAGGGCTAAAAAACGGGGGAGACTGCTGGGGATTTAATCAAAGGATTTTGTGAACAAGTGGGCTTTGAGATGTTTGCGAAATTGCGGGTACAGGGCGGTGGATCGCAGATCCAAGGGAAGGGAATTCCAGAGGATCGGGGCAAGGGTAGCAAATTTCGAACCTCCCCACTTCTTTGTCCGGTAGCGTGGGATAGTGAGGAGGGACTGGGAGGACGAGCGGAGTTCCCTGGTGGGTACATAGGGGGTGATCTCTGAGGAGATAAATGCTGGAGCCAGGTCCAGTCGGGCCAAGAAAGTGATGGAGGCGAGCTTGAATTGGATTCGGGCTCGCACAGGGAGCCAGTGCAGGGATTTCAAGAGAGGGGAAGAACGGTGGAATTTGGGAAGATTGAAGACCAGGCGGGCCGCCTGGTTTTGTATCTGCTGCAAACGCCGTAAACTATATGCAGGGATACCTGCATATAGGGCGTTGCCGTAGTCCAGGCGGGACACCACCATGGCTAAGGTGATGAGTTTGAGAGCTGAGAAGGTGAAGAAACGGGACACCCTGCGTATAGTACGCAGTGAAAGGAAAGAGGAAGATACCACAGAGCTGACCTGGGAGTGAAGGGTGAGTTGAGAGTTGAGCTTTATGCCAAGGGTTTTAACAGAGGTAGAGGGTTCCGGAGAGGGGCCAAGAGAGGGGGGCCAGAAGAGAGGGGACCAGGGGCTGGATGAACCACCCGTCAACACCAGCTCGGTCTTGTCGGGGTTGAGTTTAAGGTGATTGTGGTTCATCCAGTCCCGGATGTGGAGCATGACAGATTGAAAATTAAGGACAGAGGAGGGGGAAGAGGAGAGGTTAAAGACCAGCTGGAGGTCATCTGCATAATTAAATACAGCGACCTCCATTTGTTGAAGAGAAAAGATGAGAGGGGCAATATAGAGATTGAACAAGAGGGGGGAAAGGGAGGAGCCTTGGGGAACCCCGCACTGGACTTTTCGGACGTCCGCTGTAAAATCACCCCGGCGGACGGCCTGGGTGCGGTCGCTCAGGAAGGATGATAGCCAGACCAAGGCAGTCCCTCCGATCCCGGCCGCCCTGACACGGGAAAGCAAGATGGTATGATCCACCGTGTCAAAGGCGGCTGAGAGATCGAGGAGCACAAGGGCCTGGCACCGGTTGGTATCCATACCCTCCCTGAGGTTGTCCAAGACCGAAATAACAACGGACTCCGTGGAGTGTGCGGGGCGGAAGCCGGCCTGGCGGGGAGCGAGAGCTCCATGAGTCTCTACAAAGGTGCTCAAAGCGCCGGTGACATGGCGCTCGAGCACCTTTGCCAGAAAAGGTAAGAGGGAGATGGGGCGGAAATTGGCAGGGACAGAGGGGTCTGCCCCAGGTTTTTTTAAAATCGGCACAATAACCGCAGACTTCAAGGGGGAGGGAACCACACCTTTAGCCAGAGAGCTGTTGAGGAGGTGAAGGGGAGGATCCGGGCAGGAAACAAAGATGTGACGGAGAATGTGAGCAGGACAGGGGTCGAGTGGAGAGCCAGATTTAACCAAAGGTACCAAGGAAGACAAGGCTTCCTTAGATATGGGGGGGAGGGCAGTGAGTTGTCCCTTGGGAGGGGGGCATTGGGGGTCAACAAAGGAGGGAGAAGGGGGCGGGATATTAGCTTTAATAGTAGAAATTTTATGGATGAAGTAGTTGTTGAGGGAGTGGCAGAGTTCCTCGGAGGGGGCGGGCTTCAAAGTTGTTCTGTCAGAGAACGCCAGGTTATGGACAATCGTGAAAATCTCCTTAGGCTGGTTTTCTGCCGCAAGGATTTTGGAGGAGAAGTAGGCGGTTTTGGCCGCCAAGATGTCTTTTTTGTACTGGGTAAGGATGTAGGTATACTCCAGTCTTAAAGTGGGGCAATAACTTCTCCTCCAAGCCCGCTCCGCGCGGCGTACAGTAAGTTTGGTGGCCTTAAGCTCTGCGTTGAACCACCGGTTGGCATCCTTGTCACGCTTGGAAGTAATACGTTTGAGCGGGGCAACAGAGTCACTGCCAGCGGAGAGCCACTAATCTATGGCCTCAACCTGGGAGAGGGTAGAGAGGCCCTGCAGGGAGGGGAGGGAAGTGATAAGAAGGGAGGAGAGGTCTTCCGGGTTGACACGGCCCCATGCTCGAACCCAGATGTTTTTGGGGCGAGGGGGTTTGGCTAGGGGGTGAATGGGTAGGGAAAAAGAGATAAGGTGGTGGTCGGACCAGATGCAAGGTGAAATAGAGAGGGATTCCACGGGACAGTTTAGGGACCAGATCTGGTCAAGCGTGTGACCCTTGATGTGGGTGGGGGAGTGGACATGGGAAGTGAAATTGAGGGATTGGAGGGTTTCAGAGAATTCCTTAGAGGACGAACATTCAGCTGGGTCGGAAGGCCAGAAGTTGAAGTCGCCTAGGAGTAGGATAGAAGAGTTGTTGACTGTAATGGTAGCCAGGACTTCCAAGAAGTCAGAAAGGAACTGTAAAGGGGATTGAGGAGGACGGTAGGTGAGAAAACAGGTCATAGGAGGCATAATGGAGGTAGTACGAATAACCAAGTATTCGGTGGTCGCGATATCAGGCAGGGACAGAATTTGAAAGGGGAGATCGGTGCGTGCGATGACCGCCAAGCCGCCTCCAGCTCTGCCAGGAGGGCGATCAGCCCGAAGGGCGTAGTAAGAGGCCGGTAAGGTGGCTAATAGGGCGGGGAGGGAGTCGTCGCTGAACCAGGTCTCCGTTAGGAAAAGAAGATCAGGGGCTTGAAGGTCCAGCAGGACTGAGAGTTCGTGTGCATGGGCGACTGCTGATCGAGTGTTGAGATAGAGCACCGTGAGGGATTTAGGGGTAGTGGGAGGAGTGATGCTACTGGACGAGAGAGAGGGGTCAACTGTGGGAAGGGGGATGTGAGAGGGAGCGGCAGGAGAAGGACCAAGAGAGAGGATGCGGGAACAGGTGGAGGTAGCGATAGGCCAGGGTCCCTGGAGCTTGTGTAGTTGGTCCGGGGTATAGGTGGTGAGCGGGGCAGAGTGACGCGCCCCTAGCCCCGGACAGTCGCGGACGGGCGCAGACGGGCTTGCCTTAGGCGCTCCCGCAGCGCCCGTCCGCTACGCTTCCTGTGTATGCACATTTATATAACAGTAGGGGGCGTGGCCTGTAGGGGGCGTTGCCGGCGCGCACGCCTGTGCTGATGGCGGCCGCTCGAGAAATGCCAAGCGCGAGCAGAGACAAGATCGTCTGTGCGCTGAAGAAGATGTCAGGTAGTGGCGCTTTACAAACACAGAGAGAGAATAAGTGACACCACACAATGTTACAGGAATTAAAAGCAGTTGTGATTTTAAAAATCAATTTCAGCAAGGTCTTCGTACCTCCAGCTCCCGGCTTTTCGCCTCAGGACTGGGAAAGCAATCTGCCCAGCGCTAGCAATTCAGCGCTTAAGTAGGAAGAGTAAAAGGGGGCGTGGCCTGTAGGGGGCGTTGCCGGCGCGCACGCCTGTGCTGATGGCGGCCGCTCGAGAAATGCCAAGCGCGAGTAGAGACAAGATCGTCTGTGCGCTGCAGAAGATGTCAGGTAGTGGCGCTTTACAAACACAGAGAGAGAATAAGTGACACCACACAATGTTACAGGAATTAAAAGCAGTTGTGATTTTAAAAATCAATTTCAGCAAGGTCTTCGTACCTCCAGCTCCCGGCTTTTCGCCTCAGGACTGGGAAAGCAATCTGCCCAGCGCTAGCAATTCAGCGCTTAAGTAGGAAGAGTAAAAGGGGGCGTGGCCTGTAGGGGGCGTTGCCGGCGCGCACGCCTGTGCTGATGGCGGCCGCTCGAGAAATGCCAAGCGCGAGCAGAGACAAGATCGTCTGTGCGCTGCAGAAGATGTCAGGTAGTGGTGCTTTACAAACACAGAGAGAGAATAAGTGACACCACACAATGTTACAGGAATTAAAAGCAGTTGTGATTTTAAAAATCAATTTCAGCAAGGTCTTCGTACCTCCAGCTCCCGGCTTTTCACCTCAGGACTGGGAAAGCAATCTGCCCAGCGCTAGCAATTCAGCGCTTAAGTAGGAAGAGTAAAAGGGGGCGTGGCCTGCAGGGGGCGTGGCCTGTAGGGTGCGTTGCCGGCGCGCACGCCTGTGCTGATGGCGGCCGCTCGAGAAATGCCAAGCGCGAGCAGAGACAAGATCGTCTGTGCGCTGCAGAAGATGTCAGGTAGTGGCGCTTTACAAACACAGAGAGAGAATAAGTGACACCACACAATGTTACAGGAATTAAAAGCAGTTGTGATTTTAAAAATCAATTTCAGCAAGGTCTTCGTACCTCCAGCTCCCGGCTTTTCGCCTCAGGACTGGGAAAGCAATCTGCCGAGCGCTAGCAATTCAGCGCTTAAGTAGGAAGAGTAAAAGGGGGCGTGGCCTGTAGGGGGCGTTGCCGGCGCGCACGCCTGTGCTGATGGCGGCCGCTC
Source organism: Lissotriton helveticus (assembly GCF_964261635.1). Classification (NCBI taxonomy): domain Eukaryota; kingdom Metazoa; phylum Chordata; class Amphibia; order Caudata; family Salamandridae; genus Lissotriton; species Lissotriton helveticus. The sequence goes on from NC_136073.1 coordinate 169,932,823, forward strand.
GAGAAATGCCAAGCGCGAGTAGAGACAAGATCGTCTGTGCGCTGCAGAAGATGTCAGGTAGTGGCGCTTTACAAACACAGAGAGAGAATAAGTGACACCACACAATGTTACAGGAATTAAAAGCAGTTGTGATTTTAAAAGTCAATTTCAGCAAGGTCTTCGTACCTCCAGCTCCCGGCATTTCGCCTCAGGACTGGGAAAGCAATCTGCCCAGCGCTAGCAATTCAGCGCTTAAGTAGGAAGAGTAAAAGGGGGCGTGGCCTGTAGGGGGCGTGGCCTGTAGGGGGCGTTGCCGGCGCGCACGCCTGTGCTGATGGCGGCCGCTCGAGAAATGCCAAGCGCGAGCAGAGACAAGATCGTCTGTGCGCTGCAGAAGATGTCAGGTAGTGGCGCTTTACAAACACAGAGAGAGAATAAGTGACACCACACAATGTTACAGGAATTAAAAGCAGTTGTGATTTTAAAAATCAATTTCAGCAAGGTCTTCGTACCTCCAGCTCCCGGCTTTTCGCCTCAGGACTGGGAAAGCAATCTCTGGAGGCCTAGATGTTCACGCACCGGTCCGGTGCCCCTGCTGTGTTCCTTGCGCCCTGCCTCCCCAACACCTAACCAAGCGGTGGTTCCTTCCGCACTGAGAGAACTCGGGTATGAACTTACCATACTCCCTTGTGCCCAAGCCGTCATAAGAACTCCCCTTACGCTCCTGATCCTGACTGTGTAGCTATTGTCCTATCCACCCCACCCCGGGTAGGCCTTCCCTGAAGGGGCCGGCACCTACAGGTAACCACTTACGGTAAGTATAGGCCTTCCAGTTTACATTTTTGCAACGGCACCGTAAGCCGCTCGGCCAGCTCATACCTCTCATCCTCAGACCCTCTTTGGTACGTATCTCCTTGTGAAGTAGCTTTAACCTATCAACATTTCCCCCCCTTCAAACGTGCTCTTTCATGGCCAACATCAAATGCGCACCTGGTGGCCTTTTGCTACACCCATGTACAGGAGGTTTTTATTAAAGTAGCTCTCTACTCTGCAAGGCTTTTTACCTAGCCCCTCCGTCCAGCATTCATGCCACTCTCCACTTAGTGCCTGATGCCACCACTTCACCAGTCCCCACACCTCGGACTCTAATCATAATTACCCATGTGGAGCTTACCACCCGGCTCCTCCCATACATCGTCACCCATTGTCTCCACCAACACCATATTTGGTTTGGCCCTTGGAAGAACCTTCTCACCCCGCTCGGTCTCTAATATATTTACCCATGTGGAGCTTACCACCCTGCTCCTCCCAAACATCGTCACCCTTTGCCTCCACCGACACCATTTTTGGTTTGGCCCGTGGCACAACCTTCTGACTCCGCTCATTGACCGATTCACCTACGGAGCTGACCACCCAGCTCCTCCCAAAAATACTTCACCCTTTGTCTCCACTGACACCATTGGCTCCATGCCATTTGCTCAACCGGGTCCACCGTCTGAGGAACCCTCACCAAGGGCCGCGCTCTCATCCGGGCCCCAACGCCGCTGCCCACATGGGCTGCACCGCCTCCGGTGCCTGAAAAAATCTAGGAGATACATGAGAAGGCACCCCCTTCCACATTGTCCCTCGACTCCCCTTCTTCAGGGAAGTCAGTATAATACAGTACAAACGATTCCTCAATCTGTATAGGATCCATCATAAAAACCACACTGCGGGCCTCAACCGACCCAACATTGCCTGCACCAGCCCTAGCGGCCTGTAAAAATATTCCTGGCGAGGGAGCCGCTGTACACGCCGGTACTCCCCCCTGCGGTGACTGCAGCGTCTGTTTTACGTTGGGGTCAGCGAGGTCGCACCTGACCTTCGTTTGCTGACCACGCCGAGCTCCCCCACCGGAAAGGAATGTGCCGCGCAAGGCTCCACCCTCCCTTCTCCTCAGTGCAGTGGGGCCGCACTTCGCGCTGCTGACTGAGTCCTGTTTTACGTTGGGGCCCGCAAGGTCGCGCATGACCTTCGTGTGCTGACCACGCCGCCGCCGGTACGGAATGTGTCCTGTTTTTCGTTGGGGCCAGCGAGGTCGCGCCTGACCTTCGTGTGCTGGTCGCGCCGAGCTCCCCCACCGGAACGGAATGTGCCGCGCAAGGCTCCACCCTCCCTTCTCCTCAGTGCATTGGGGCTGCATTTCGCTCTGGTGACTGAGTCCTGTTTTACGTTGGGGCCCGCGAGGTCGCGCATGACCTTCGTTTGCTGACCACGCCGCCACCGGTACGGAATGTGTCCTGTTTTACGTTGGGGCCCGCGAGGTCGCGCATGACCTTCGTGTGCTGGCCGCGGCGGGCTCCCCCGCTGGTACGGAATGTGCCGCGCAAGGCTCCACCCTCTCTTCTCCTCAGTGCATTGGGGCCGCACTTCACCCAACCGAGTCTGCCGACCTACGACGCTCCTCAAGATATGAAAAACAAATTTGGACTGGAGTGCTGGGAGCGCCCAAAAACTAACTGGCCTGCCATCTCCCCTGGCCCAAGGACCACCCTCGAAAAAACCGATCAGCACCCTGCCCCCCTGAGCCTTAAGTCCCCCGCCACATCCCCTCTCCACACAAAACATCCTGAAAAAACCAGGCACGGGGGAGGCCCCGCGTGACGAATTCCCCACTCACCATAACCAACCCCAAAAGACCCCAACCTCACTTCCTCATCACAATGACTGAAATGCTGAAATGCGCCCCTTAAGGGGGGCTCACTCTGGTGGAGGGGTACTAAGGTACCTGTAGCCCCCCAAACCCAGAGCCCCTAAACCCCTTTCACCCGAGAAGAAAAAAGGAACTATGCTCTCCCAAGCGTGCACCCTTGCTGCCGGAAACAATTCCCCCACTGAAAATCCAAAAGACCTCACCTCACCCTATCCCCCTTTCAGGACCTGCTAAGGAGACACCCCCGAGGCTGAAACTCCCCCCACCCCCCAAACTGGGTCCATTCCCCCTCCCCTACAAAAACTGCCACCCAATGATACCACCCCACCCCCCCCGCTTACCTCACCCCCATATGCCAAACCGGGCCGCTTTTCTAGACCGCAGGCAGTCCTCCTTCAAAACCGAGTTCATTGTTAGGCATTTACGAAGTGCCAGCAGTCAACGCCGCTGTTATGTCACCAATTAATACATTCCTGTGACCTGCTCTGTCCAGAAGCCGAAGCCATAACAAGCCAAAAATAACTAAACTTCAGCACAAAAATTTCCCTGACTAAAATAAAAAATTTCCTGACTAAATGCTCCCAGCCACCAGGTCACCAAAGAAAAAATTCTAGAAAGCTGGGGACCAGCTACCGGGAATGCTCAAAATTGTGACAGGAAAACACAAAATGATGGAATAAATATCCCTTGGGCAAGAAAATAGCCCAAACAGCCCAACAAGCCCAACCAGCCCAAAAAGCCCAACCAGCCCAAAAGGAAGGGGGGGGGGCAGAATCCCGTGTCGCTCCCATTCCCCAAACATCCCGGGGGGCAGACCTCTCTACGCTCGGCTGCCCCCCAAGACCCCCTTGTGCAGCTCAATATTCAGGAAAATGCGTCGGGTGGAACATTCCTTGCAAAAAGACACACAATTAATATGAAAGAAGTATTGGAAAGGATTTGATTATCTGAGAGTGCCTGTGACCGGTCTTTGACATGGGGCGGAGGGTGGGGTCGTTGTCTGGTTCTTCACACAGAAGCTTGTCGGTATCTTTATTAACCACTTGGCTGCTAAGGCACATGATGCTCTTCCATTGACTTTCCATTGAAATCAATGGAAACTCCATGACGAGTTACCCTTGTCATTAGCACTGAAGGGGTTAATAACAGTTTTGGCAAGACGAGCTCTCCCAAACGCCAAGGTTTGTTTTCCCACGCCAAGCCCAGCTCGTGTACTTTAATCATTTTCTTGTAAAGTTCGATTGATACCTGGCAGTGGCTGATAGCAGCTGGTCCAGTCTGGCCTGGTGCGAGGCAGCAGCGGCTTCAAAAGCCATGAAATCCCACCTCTGGAAAGTATAGCGTCGGGCCTGGCCAGGCTCTTCATAGAGACTGGGTCCAACGGAGTATTTCCACCATTTCCATCACTCTCAGTAGCTACGTAAACAGCCTCGTCCAAAACCATGCTGCTCAAGGCATCTTCATCTGAACAAAGTGTAAAGAAGCACATGCTAAGGCAATTGGTCTGGCATTTGTATCGTGAGTGCCCATGGAGGCACAACAAAACTATGTACGCTCTGATAAGGTTCACACAACATGCACATATATACATAGAGCGACGCACTTACAAACACGCATGTGCACACCGAGCAGCGCAATTACGGGCACAAACACATGCATGTAACCAGTGATGGGTGTAAGAACTGAAGGAAAAGCCTAGGCAAGGCACTAGGAATGCGAGCGCAGGCAAAACAATCTAGAACATGAATAATATAAGAACATCTAGGTTGAAAAACATGCAGTATAACATGAGCTGATGTTATCAAATTATTTATTCATCACGTTTTTTTGCAAAAAGATTGTGTTCATTTACGATAAATATACATAGGTCTATCTGATATTCTGTTTAAATATAGCAAAAGGATTTTATTCGTTGTACAAATTTACAGTGAATACATGGAAAAATACACATGTAATACATTGGTGTGTAACAAGTAATATTTCTTACCCCCTCTTTTTTTGACGTATGAATCACGTCAATTAATAAAACATGATTGCTGTTTATACATAATACACCATGCGAGTAGCTGAATGATGCAAAGAAGCTGGCGGTTTGTTGACACACTACGCGTTTCTGCAGAGCCCTCGTAAGGGATCCATCACAGTATACACCATAAAGTGATCATTCAACTGGAGCAGCCAGGTATGATAGGGATGACTGAATGTATTTCCAAGAGTAGTAACCATTCCTTGTATGTTACATATTAAATCTCAGATGCACTGGCTACGATTATCATGATGATGTAGCCATCTGACTCTGGAGTTTGGTACTGATCAAGCAAGTATGATTGGGCAACCCTGCGATTGAGCTGCACTTGTGGGGGATGTAGCTGGCAGAATTGTGGGCTGCCCGTGGTCCACAAAGGGGACCCTCATAGGAGGACGGCCGCCTTAGTTCCACATGAGGGCACAGGAGACAGGCTAGTCAGTGTATGGGACCCCCCCTTGAGGGGTCCACGCGCAGTGTCACTTCCGGTAGGGGGTGGGCGGGGATGAGGTATAAGGGTCTCTCCGCACCCACCTGGTGGCCTCTTTGCCTTTGCCCTCAATGCCTTTTAGACGTGTCTTTGGCTGGGTCCGGCAGCTGCGAGCCATATGTGCGGTGAGTTTCCTGTCCCCCCTGCCTCTCTGTTAGCGACACCATGTTGACCTCACCTGGCAGGGGGGTGACAGCTCTTATCCGTCATCCACATTTACAGTGAATACATGGAACATTACACAAGTAATACATTCGTGTGTAACAAGTCATATTTTCCCCCCTCTTTTTTTGGCGTATGAATCACGTCAATTAATAAAACATGATTGCTGTTGATACATAATGCACAATGCGAGTAGCTGAAAGATGCAAAGAAGCTGGTGGTTTGTTGACACACTACGTGCGTTTCGGCAGAGCCTTCGTCAGGGATCCATCACTGTATACACCATAAAGTGATAATTCAACTAGAGCAGCCAGGTATGATAGGGATGACTGAATGTATTTCCAAGAGTAGTTACCATTCCTTGTGTGTTACGTACTAAATCTCAGATGCGCTGACTGCGATTATCATGATGATGTAGCCATCTGACTCGGATGTTTAGAGCAGATCAAGCAAGTGTGATTGGGCAAGCCTGCAATTGAGCAGCACTTGTGGGGGATGTAGCTTGCCGAATTGTCTAGTACTCTGGAACTTTGAATTACTAGAACTTTGAATTTTATAAGTTACCTTTCCCTGTGTGGTCACCAGGTGGGCGTGCCAAAGAGCTGTGAGAGCTCCTCCGGTACTGCGCTAATGACTGATGTGGTGTCCAGTAACGAGTGGGGTCCTCATTGGTCAGAAAAGGTGGACCAGTCCAACCTGGTACTGTCTGATCAAAGGATAAGTCTACCTAGGATTGCTGGCGTCTCTCTCTGTGTAGCGCCTCTTTCTACTGGTGTTTAAATTAGTTTGGTGCCACCATGATCACAGACCTCTAGGCATCCATGTTTTCTGACCAGTATACATGCAGTCAGTCATGCATACAGACCGACAGCGCACAAGTACCCACAGAGTTACATACACACATAGAAACATACAGTTCCATGAAACACATATGAGGTCAGACAACACACAAATGTGCTTACATAAATAGATTTGTGGACAGAGAGAGGGTGAGGCAGACAGATGGATTTTTTTTTTAATTGAGCATAAGTTACCAACACATACCAGTTGTAAAAAGCAGGCTGACAAGACAAAGAAGAAACATATACATTAGTTGAAAATGGCAATCTTAAAGTGACATAGTGCATGATTACGGATAATCTACTTAAGTATACATATCCAGGCAGAATGAAAACAAGTCTGATTTCGAAGAAAGTATTGAAAGTACAGGAGTGCTTGTATTAAAAGTTGCCATTGAACGCTTGGAAATTAAAAGGTGCTCAACAGATCTCTTATAGCAATAATAAAAGTACCAGAAAAGCATGCATAATATTCGGAATCCATGATTTACCAATTAATCAATTAATAATGCCTTCTTGAAGGTAGTAGTAGCTTGAAAAATAACTTGTATCATGATCAGAATCTTTAGCATCAGGATAAATGTAAAACCAACCGGAGGGCCGACACTCTTCCTGATTAGTTGAAATTGAATGATTTCATTCTCCGGAAAATAAAACCCCCCACATCCAGCTTTACCAGCCACAACGGTGGTTGAGTTATTATTATTCACATGATACGCATTTCAAAACAATCTTTTTGCACAGACCTTTCTGTGTAGAATCAATCTTTATGCAAACATTCTTTTAAATCAATTCCACTTTTACATTTTATATATATCTTCTTTTTCTATTTCCTACTTGCACCATATATAATTTTTCTCTGTGGCTTTTACCCCAACTGAACAGCATCAGCTTGTCGAGCCATGCTATGGGCAGATCTCATTTAACCCAATTGACACACCCATAGGCACACCTCCTCCATGAGGATGTTGTGCAATCTTCATTATCTTTCCCGGCTCAGACGAGCCGGCTTTACCAGATCGTATCTCTGACCGGGAGAGCGGCCGACAATAGAGGGGCATATTACCAACGATTAGCGATATTTATCGCTAACGATGCTTAGCAACAAATTTTTTAACGCTAAGCATCGCCGGAAATTATCGCAGAGATAACTTGCTATTAGCAAGGTTTATATCAGAAGTGATAAAAATCCTCGCTCTAACTGCCAAATGAGAGATTATCGCTGGAAAACCAACGATAATCTCTCGAAGTTTGGCCTTAGCTTGATGATAGGGGCTCACAAACTTAGCCATGATATCCACCTTCCATAGGATATCATGGCTAAGTCAGGAAAATACCAGGTGTAAAAAAAGCAGTGCTAACCGCGGTTAGCGCTGCTTTTTTTATCAATAACAGGGTTAGCGAAATCCTTGATAATAGGAGAAATGTCGCTTAACAACATTTCTCCTATTATTTTTCCCTGGAACGCCCCCTTTGCATCTCATTAGAGATGCAAGGGGAAGCGTAGAGAAAAAGGGTGGTAACATGCAAATTTGCGTGTTAGCACCCTGTTTCTGATAGGGAGATAATTTTAACTCCGCTTTCTTGGCTTTTAAAGCCAAAAAAGCGGAGATAAATCCCTTGATAATATGCCCCAGAATCTTTTAAAGTTATTACCATAGCGGACCAAAAGTAGACCATTGGTGTATGGCGGTGAGTATTTATAAATAGTTGTTTTTCCTTCTGAAATAAGGACAATTTACATATAATTCACTCTGAATTACATGCCCTGTCACATTGTGTTAAATTTTCAGAGGGCACCGTCCTTTAAACAGAGCCCATTGGTTCTACTTTTCACTGTAAGCTTGGTCCGGCTGATGTTGCTGTTTAAACAGCATATGACTTTAACTAATCTTGCACATGTCACTTGGATTATTTTTACATCACACAAGCCCTATTTTTTCTAGGGAGGATCATCGTCAGCCCGCACGCCCTCCCCTCCGCTGACTACATCCTCCTGGGGGACTTCAACTTCCACCTGGAGAACAACAACGACCACAACACCAGCACCCTGCTCGACAACCTCGCCAACCTTGGACTCAAGCAGCTGGTGTCCACCCCCACCCACCTCGCCGGACACACACTCGACGCCATCTTCTCATCCAGCAAAGACATCGCTTTCAGCCACGCCACGGAACTCCACTGGACGGACCACAGATGCATCCACTTCACCTTCACAAGAACGACGATCCACCACCACCAGCAACAGGTTGCCCGGAGAAGCTGGAACAAGATCACAGCCGACCAGCTCGCCGCTTCCCTGAGCCAGCACCCTCCGGCCAGATCAGCGGACCCCAGCCAGGCCGCCGACAACCTCACGAAGTGGATCAGCAACTGCGCGGACGAACTCGCCCCTCTGAGGATCCCGCCCAGCAGACCCGGCAGCAAGAAGGCCCCATGGTTCACCGACGAACTCAAAAGCTCCAAGAAGAACTGCCGAGCCCTCGAGATAGCCTGGAGAAAGGAACCCACGCCGAACAACAGGACCACCCTCAAGCTCGCCACCCGGAAACACCACCAACTGATCCGCACAGCCAAGAAAGCGGCTTTCAAGAACCGACTGGACAACAACGCACACAACTGCAAGGAACTCTTCAACATCGTGAAAGAGCTCTCCAAACCCAACGCCGGAAACAACGACATCACCCCATCACAAGACCTCTGCAACTCCCTCGCCTCCTACTTCCACAACAAGATCGCGGACATACACAACAGCTTCAGCACTCAACCGACGCATGCCACGACCGCAGCAACGCCACCCACCTCCACCCTCCGCGCCTGGACCCCGGTCAACACCGAAGACACCGTCCACATGATGAACTCCGTCCACTCCGGATCTCCGACCGACCCCTGCCCTCACCACGTCTTCAACAAAGCCGACGCTGTCATCGCACCCCACCTGCGGGACATCATCAACTCCTCATTCAACACCGCCACCTTCCCCGAGAGCTGGAAGCACGCCGAACTCAGCGCTCTACTCAAGAAACCTACAGCAGACCCCACCGAACTCAAGAATTACCGCCCCATCTCTCTACTCCCGTTCCCAGCCAAAGTCATCGAGAAGACCGTCAACAAACAGCTGGCCGCCTTCCTCGAGACGAATGGATCCCTCGACCCATCGCAGTCCGGATTCCGTGCCAACCACAGCACCGAGACCGCCCTCATCGCCGCCACCGACGACATCCGAGCTCTGATGGACAACGGAGAAACAGCGGCCCTCATCCTCCTAGACCTCTCCGCGGCTTTCGACACGGTCTGCCACCGCACCCTTGTGCAGCGCCTCAGCAACGTCGGAATCCAGGAGAAGGCACTGGAATGGATCGTCTCCTTCCTCGACGGAAGAACACAGAGAGTCCGCCTACCACCGTACAAGTCTGAGGCCACCGAAGTCATCTGCGGCGTCCCTCAAGGATCCTCGCTGAGCCCTACTCTCTTCAACGTCTACATGAGCCCCCTCGCGGCCATCGCACGCCAACACAACCTCAACATAATCTCCTACGCCGACGACACCCAGCTGATCCTCTCCCTGACCAACGACCCCGCCACCGCCAGAGCCAACCTACACGAAAGGATGAAAGAGGTAGCCGAGTGGATGACGACGAGCCGCCTGAAGCTGAACTCAGATAAGACGGAGGTCCTCATCCTGGGCTCCTCGCCCGCCGCCTGGGACGACTCCTGGTGGCCCCCCGCCCTGGGCACCGCACCCAAACCGACGAACCACGCACGCAACCTGGGCTTCATCCTGGACTCCTCCCTCTCCATGACCAGGCAAGTCAACGCCGTCTCCTCGTCGTGCTTCAACATCTTGCGCATGCTTCGGAAGATCTTCTGGTGGATCCCCACGGAGACCAGGAAGACCGTCACCCAGGCCCTCGTCACCAGCCGACTGGACTACGGCAACGCACTCTACGCCGGAACCACCGCCAAGACCCAGAAGAGACTCCAGCGCATCCAGAACGCCTCAGCCAGACTCATCCTCGACGTCCCACGACACAGCCACATCTCCGGACACCTAAGAGACCTGCACTGGCTCCCGGTCAACAAGAGAATCACCTTCCGCCTCCTTACCCACGCTCACAAAGCTCTCCACGATCAAGGCCCGAGCTACCTCAACAACCGCATCAACTTCTACGCTCCCAAACGCCACCTCCGATCTGCCAGCCACGCCCTCGCCGCCGTCCCACGCATCCGTAGAGCCACTACAGGAGGAAGGTCCTTCTCCTACCTGGCCGCCAAGACATGGAACTCCCTCCCGGCCGACCTACGCCTGACCCAAGACCACCTCTCCTTCAGGAAGAAGCTCAAGACCTGGCTGTTCGAGCAGTAGCGGCACCCCCCCCCCCAAGTGCCTTGAGACCCTACGGGTAAGTAGTGCGCTCTATAAATGTCTTTGATTGATTGATTTTACAGATTTTTGCCCCATACCGACCATCCTTGCTTGGTTTCTTTTCCTGAGAGGGTCCCTACTCTGCGGAATTGACCCTTCTTAAACCCAGCCAGTATGTATTTTTCATTTCTCCATCATTAGCACACACCTTATCCAGTATCCTCCTAATTCTTCTCTCTCTTTTACCAATTCTCTCCCAGACCCTAGGTCATTACCGTCCTGATGGGACCCAAGTAATCCTTTATGGATCGAAACATCGTCGACAAATATAGAAAGACAAACTGTTTTCTACAATTGTGATGCACTGTGTCTGTAATCGTACTGAATATCAGTTGCTGTCTTTTAACCAATATGCCTTTGATGCTCACATTTTACTTCACTGTTTTTCCCTTGTTCGGCTTTGTTTTTTTCTTTAAACCTGGGTTCTTTTCATCTCCTTCTAGGAGATTTCCAATCACTCAAAAAGTGGTTGAACAATTTGAAATAACCAAACTGTTTTTCAATAAAACTCGGTTCGACTGAATCAGAGTATTTAGAGAAATACTGGCTTTGCTGCTTCATTATGTAATATCAAAATAAGAATGTTTACGTAAGGATTGATTCTACACATAACGGTCACTGCAAAAAGATTGTTTTTGAAATGAGTTCCATGTGAACACTTGTTTCAAGGAATACTTGATACCCATGTTCATATGGACATAAGGGTCGCTCTTTTTTATGTTTAAGTGAGTTATTATTATGGCCTCTCATAGCTGCAACTCAGCAAAAGTTCACATAATGAGTGTTTATGGCTTGAGTGAGCCATGAAAGAATGGAAGGTTAAAAGAAAGGAAATGGTACGTGAGTGAAGGGGGGGTGGGTGAAAGGGTGCTTGGATGGTTAAAGGGAAGGATGGGCAAAAGGATGGTTTGAAGAAAGGGGGGCTATTAAATGAATGGATAATGGATTGGAAACTTTGGTGAAAGACTGGATGAGAGAAAGTAAAGCTTAATCATATTGGCTATGGGTCAATTCGAATGAAAGGATGAATACATATTTGGATTGTTTGGATGAATATGCAAGGCAGCTCTTCACATGAGGCACATGCTGTCCCCCCCCCTAATTTGCTTACTTGGTTTATGTAGGATTATCATTCAAAGGTATGGTTCCAAGTGGGCGGTATTTTTTATTCTTTGTTCTACTCCCTTGACCCGCTGTATTTGCTAACTGAGACAGTTGCATCCCACCCATCATCCATCATCCCCCACCACTCCCAAGGCAGCTTTGACCAAAGTGCTTTCCTTGCTGACTACCCTGAAAACTAATTTGTCAGAAATATGTGGTGGTGAGTGAGGCCACAGAGTAAAATGGGAGTAAGTGCATGATTTGATGTCAAGTTTGGTGTATAGGATACACAGTGCCAAATGTGCCAAATACAATCTATATAGCCCATTCCTTTCCCTGTAGTGCAGTACTTCGGATTCATTTTACTGAACGTCTACATATGACAGACCGGAAAATATATTATTATCCGCATTTCATATGTGAGGTGTGTGACATCGTATCTTATTTATTATTCATCTGCCTCTTTGGAGACAGGGTAGAAAGAGAAATGCATTTGGTTAAGAGCAGGGCTATTTGATTTAAAAATAGATAATTGTCAACTACAGCTGAAGACAGTAGCAAATTAGCCAATGCGCTGGCTAGCAATGAGCATAATTTAATTATTTTAGCACAGCACACAACTTGTACTCCATATAGTGCATAATGTCGTATGCATTCATGAGAGGTAATTTATTTTTCAACTGAAACTGTCTGACTCTGTTTATAGTTACTTGAAAATCCTTTAAAAAAAAAATAACCAAGTCACAGTTTATTTAATCCGGTAATGTTATTTTGCCTGTTAATACTTTTCTCCCTCACAGTCAGTGCTTTTTTATGTGTGGCATGTGTGGGTAAAACATTATATTGGCCTTGTGACTCTACTAATCATAACCACATCAAATAAATTTCAATGGCCCAAGGAGACTAGCAATGTACTACTACTACTGTGCCACCCAGTAATGTAAAACAATTGTTTGCACAGAGCATTATTTACAATTTATCTTTTTTGTTGTTCTCAATATAGCTGCTCCTGCTGGTCCAGCCGGACCACCCAACAGGCAGGAGGTAGCTGCACATTTGCGGCGCCAGAGTCTGGAGCGTATCAAGCAGGAATACCAGTGGCTGGTGGTCCTGGAAGAGGAGGAGGAGGAAATTAACGCACAACAACTAGGCCTCAGTGCAGCCGGTCCCCTTCAGCCTGCAACCTACCGGCCATCCCATTGCCGGTGCCACTGCCAACCAACTGCTGCTACCCCCTACCACACTGACAACAGGTCATTGCTGCGCTGCATCCTGCAGCGGCTGAACACCATTGAGAGCCAGTTCCCCATGATGGAGCAGAGCTGGAACCAGCTCTGAACCGATATCCATAATGCCCTCTCCTAGTCCTTTTTGAATTGTTTAGTTTTGGTTGAAGGGACTTGTTTGTTGGGGCAGAGTGGAGGGGTGGGAAGGGACGGGATTGACTTTTTGCTTGGACATTTTGAGTTTTGAGGCTTGGGTCAGTTATGTTTGTGAAATGGGATGGGCATGTTGTTTGGGTAGAGAGGGTGGGCATCTTTGTAAATAAATAAAAAACAACACTATTTTATTGAATCTAAAATAATGCATGAAGTAGTTTGTTTTAAATGTCTCCAGGTTAAAGCTGATGATATCCACATGTTTTTAGGCTGTCCAATGTTACATAATTTTTGGATCTCTGTAAGTAGAGGCATGGAAGCCATGTTTGGGCCTAGTATTGAGGTGTACGCAATCTTGGTATTTTTTGGAGTGTCACCGAATTATGAATTAATGTCTTTGGAGCAAAACAAGTTATTTGTTTACTGAATTTTACTTGCACGAAGAGAAATTTGTAAATGTTGGGTTAAAAATACATTTCTGACGTTTATTGATTGGTTAACTTCTACTAATATACTATGAAGCTTGATAGAGCCTCACAAAAGAAGAAGAGCAAGAAAAAAGATTTTTGGTTTCCACATGCAGACTGACTGGGGACTCTTTAACATCAGGGCAAATATAGTCCAATGATTATGCCTCTACACTGTGATACTTTACACCTCTGATTGCTCTGTGAGTTACCCAGAGAGAAGATCAGAATATACCAAATATGTGAACTAGAGGTTTTGTGTAAAGTGCATCCACTCATAGACAGAGCTCTCCAGGCAGTGTCAATTAAGAGGGGGGTTCATCTAATGGTGAATGAGGACTAAAAAAAACAAAAAAAAACAAAACAAAACACTGGTGAAATGCTTGTGTTGTGTAGTCAGTAACAACTCATTGTGCACAGGCCTTCTTTCAGGCAGTACTCTAAGTGATGTCTCTTCTCTTGTGCATCTAAAAGCAAACAAGCAAGAAGAACATCAGTGAAATGTGGCATTGTAGCAGTTCAATTGGAAGTACAAACAAAAATATAATTTAGTGTGGTTACTTAAGTTACTTTAAATAATTAGCAATACAGTCTAACTATCCATTCATAAAACCACACCAACACAAACTTTCATGGTATACAGTACACTCAGGAAGGATCAGAAAGAGAAACAACAACAACAAACGGAGGTAACTGGTTGCTTTATGTGCACTGTGGAGGTTCAGGTGACAATGGAATAATCCTTAGACAATGGATGCTGTTGTGTAGTGCACCTATAGCATGGGGTTGATGCCAAATGTTAGGAAAAGGGAAACAAACGTAAAATATAAATAAATAAAACATTTCATTAAAAGATTTAAATTACAAAAAATTAAAAAATTTACAAAATTCTAAAATTACATTAAAAAACGAAAATAGTAAATATCAGTGAAATTATCCACAAGCATATTCATTTATTAAACTGATATCATTCTCAACTATCCATGCAAGCCTATGGTCAAAGGAACACATTGGCTGGAGGCACAACATGGCTGCCAGCCAGTGCGATGTGGTCATCAAAAACTAACACTGAGCAAGGAGACATGACCACAACAAAAAAGACATGCAGGCCTATGGCGAAAGCACACTGGCTGGCAACATAAAATGGCCGCCAGCCACATGATCACATCAACAAGCAGGAGGCCTATAAAACAAAGAACGCATGTAGGTGTATATACACTGACTATACAAAATGGCCCGTGCCTACATATCATGGGGAACAAAGACAAATGGTGGTCTATGACACACACACTCACACACTTGCCAAACAAAGGTGGCATGGTAATTCAAAGAACAGAGCATTAATTTAGCACTGTTAAAAATGAAAATTAACAGGGCTAAAAATGTTTCCAACAACACACATCCTCCAAAGGCATTACCCCCTCCAATACACTGTTTTCAGGGAGAAAAAAAAGTGCAATTCCACAGAAACACATTTTGTTTTTTAATCCAATGCCATCCCTGGCCTAAATCATATTTAAATTCAAAGACACTACATAAACAGTTGTTTATGCACCCATGACTAGCATAGGGCCTACTGGTTGGATGGCATGTTTGCAGTTTAGGCCAAATAGTAAAATTAAATAAATATTGCAAATTTAACAAACATGGAGAAAATGTACTGAGCATTGCAGCATTGTTCTTGTACAAAAGAAAACAAATTAAATGTAAAAAACTTAACTAGGCCCCTACTCAAACTGCAGGCCACTCAACACAATACATTTTAAAAATTTAATAAAAATAGAAAGAAATCCATGTGTGTGCCCCCAATCAGACAAACAACACCCTTATACACCAGTTTTTCAACTTATGAAATCTCAAATACAAACTCCTTAAACCGAATAGTATATATGCAGCAAACAAGGAGAGTGATCCTTCCAGCTCCAAACCCCAATGAAAAGTTACCAGGAGAGGGACAAAGCACTGGGAGGAGCCTGCTGGACAGGAACAGGAAGTTGGAGTCTCTGAGGCACTTTCTTCCTGGTTAAAATTAGTTGTTTTTTTAAAAGACTTCTTGCACAAAAAAATAGCTCCAACGGCCATTTTGAGAAGAAAAATCCCCTCCAAATGCCTTCCAGCTGCATTTCCAGTGAAAAAGCTTCTTCAGCGCTCTGTTTGGGATCGGTACTCAGAATATTAGATAGGCGCCGTCGCAGCTGGAAGCCATGCGAGTGAGCACAAAGTCTCACAGGAGCTCGCTAGCAGTCTGAGAAGTCTTGCTCACGTTCAGAAGTGGGCCAAAACTCTTGGCACTCATGTCTGTGAGCTAAAACAAAACTCAAACATGTAAATAGAAAAAGAATTCAGCTTTGTACCCGAATGGCAGAATTCAGGAATTCTGCATTCTTCCACAAAACGCGGAGTGCCCAAATTCCGCAAACTCTGCCAGCGGAGCAAACTTTACCGCCCGGGTTTAATCCTAGATTGAGGGCGTGGTGTGGGCATGGGTCAGTCGAAGCACCCAAGTGTATGGAAGCCATGATGGTCGCTATGGTCTAACATACTGAGGGGTGTCCAGTCGATGAGGTTGTTGTGGGGATTGTTAGTGCGGGTCAGAGGTGGAGTGAGCTCCTTAGGTTGAGGGTCGGAATTGCCGTAGATATGTGCTATCTTGTTGTGGAAGTAGTTTTATAAAGCGTTGCAGAGGTCCTGGGTGGGTGGGGTTGTGTTTTTGACGGCGATTGGGACGCAGAATTCTCGGACGATGTTGAAGGGTTCCTTGGAGTGGTTGTTGCTGGTTTTGACGCGGGTGGCCAGGGTGGTTTTTTGGCCTCTTTGTGAGAGCTGTGATAATTCTGGAGGGCGGACATTAGCGCTGGATTGTCTGTAGGGTTTCTGCTGGACCTCCAATGTCTTTTTTATTCATTTACATTCTCTTTTTGAGGTCAGTGTTCTGGGGTGAGCCAGGTGGCGTGTTTGTTGGGCCTCTTGGTATCGGGTGGATTTATGGGGACAATGTTGTCTGCGCTGGTGGTGATCCAATCTGAGAAATATTTGGCTGGCCTGGTTCACATTGTCCATGGTATGGCGGGTTGTGGAGGTGAGGTCATTTCATCGTTGGTTTTGCATGACTTCGTTCCAGCAGCGTTGCACACCGGCAGATAGAGTGGCTGTATGCTGGGGTGTTACCGCAATGGTGAAATTGAAGATGCTGTAGTCCAACCAGGTGACTTCAGAGGGGTGGTTGAAACAGATTCTGTCACTAGTGGTTAAGATGGGGTCAAGGGTGTCTCTGGCGCTGTGGGTGGGGTTGGTAACAATTGGTGTCAGTCTGATGTTGTGCATATTCTTCAGGAGGTTGGTGGCTTGTGTGTCAGTCGGGTCATCGGGATGGACGTTGAGGTCTCCTAGGAAGAGGTATTGATTAGATTTGATGTTGAGGGGGTGATTATTTCAGTGATGGCATTGCAGACAGCTGGGTGGGGGCCTGGTGGTCTGTAACCAAGGGTGCCCCTGATGGTAGTGTTGGCGTTCGTATGCATCTGGAAGTTGAGATGTTCCATAATGGAAGTTGATTCATCCTCTGGGTGGTGAGTCTGATGGATTCTTTGTGGATGATAGCTTTCCCCCCTCAGGATTTGAGTGGACAGTCTGTGTGGATCATTTTGTAGCAATTGAGAGTTGCTGTGGCTATGTCAGGGGCTGAGGCTTGCTAGAGCCAGGTTTCGGTGATGATGTCTATGTCAGGTTTGGCAGTGATGATGGTGTCCCAGATTTCCATTGCAGGTTTGCTGAGGGATCTGATGTTGATTAGCATGCCAGTTCTGGGGCGTGTGGTGGGAAGGGTTGTTGGTGTGGTTGTGGCGGTGTGGCATGTGAAGCCGCAGAGTTGGCAGGCAAATGGACCTTCTGTGTTTGCTGGTGCTTGGGAGCAGAATGCAGTGCTGGGTCCTCCTAGGATAAAGGATTTAAGTGCGATGCTGGAGTAGCTAATTTTCAGATGAGGTCCGGCGCACTTCACTTTATGCAGGAGTGATGGCGGGAGAGGTGGGAGGGGCCTTGTGGGAGGGCGGGAAAGGGGGGGAGAACATCCGGGCGACACTGAGTCTTCTGGCTTGCTGGGTTGTCAGACAACACTGACAATCTGGTAAATATAGGCTTTGTGGAGAAAAAAGCAACTTTCGAGGACAGCAAAGTGCCCCTGAAAGATGTATCTTTTTGTAATATGGTGTAGCCGTATTCAAATAACATGTTGACATTCATTTTTACCTCAGGAGTCGAGAGAGAAAATGATGGATCATCAGAAGATCCTTTTTCATTGGCGCAAAATGACTTAAGCACCTATTTTTGTAATAATATGTTTGTGCTTTTTATATAGTACTAGCAGCCCGTCCTGACGTTGTCCGGGTATGAATTGTTGCCGGCCAGTAGTATATTGTTTTGTAGGATTTCGTTTTGATAGCATTTCTTATCTACGATTCACAGTGCACTGCTGATGCACTTAAGAGTGCGTGTTCAGTAGTGTGTGAACTCGAGTTTCGCGACTTTATTTTTCCTTGCAATATTATATAGCGCAAACTCGACAACATGGCATGAGCACAATTTACATTACAGAAGAACACATTCATTTGTGGTAGGCACGGGGAGACAAAGCGATTTGCCTGGAATCACAGGATGTTGAGCTGACGCCGAGATTCGAATGTAGCTCCCCAGCTCTAAAGTTCGCAATTCTAGAACTTGTGGCGGGAGGTGTGTCTAAAAGTGTATGTCGGTGCTGGCCATCAATGAGAGAGACCTGTGCATTTCTCAAATGGGTGGTGAAAAAATATGAGTATGTTGCTGGAGATGTGGGCCGCCGTGCCACCAATGTACTTACCGGGGGAGGGTAAACACCCATTATTCCGCAACTTTCTTTCTGCATACCATCACTCCGCATACTTTCATTACGAAAGTACCATTACTCCGCAATGCCATTATACCGCATGGCATTACATTTTATATGCTTTTACCACGCATACATTTACAACGAAATTCGTTGTAAATATATGAATGGTAAAAGCATGGTTTTTTTTAATGTTTGGATAAGGTAAGTATGGGTATAGGGGTATATGTTTTGGGGTACTGAGGTATATGTTTTGGGGTGTTTGGGTATTTTAAGGGTTCAGATATAGTTTTGGGTTACGGGGTACAGGGGTAGTTTTAGGGTTTAGGGATAGGTATGCATTTTGGGGTACAGGGGTATTTTTAGGGTTCAGGGCTAGGTTTGGGTTTTGGGGTATAGTGGTAATTTTAGTGTTCAGAGGTAGGTGTGGGTTTTGGGGTACAGGGGTATTTTAAGGGTTCAGGGCTAGGTTTGAGTTTTGGGGTACAGGGGTATTTTTAGGGTTCAGGGCTAGGTTTGGGTTTTGGGGTTCAGGGGTATTTTAGGGTTCAGGGGTAGGTTTGGGTTTTGGGGTACAGGGTTATTTTTAGAGTTCAGGGCTAGGTTTAGGTTTTGGGGTACAGGGGTATTTTTAGGGTTCAGGGGTAGGTTTGGGTTTTGGGGTACAGGGGTATTTTAAGGGTTCAGGGCTAGGTTTGGGTTTTGGGGTACAGGGGTATTTTAGGGTTCAGGGATGGTTTGGGGGTACAGTGGTATTTTTAGGGTTCAGGGGTAGGTTTGGGTTTTGAGGTACAGGGGTATTTATAGGGTTCAGGGCTAGGTTTGGGTTTTGGGGTACACGGGTATTTTTAGGGTTTAGGGATAGGTTTCGGTTTTGGGGTACAGGGTATATTTATAGGGTTAAGATGGGTTAGTGTTTAAGGGTGTTGGGGTATTTTAAGGAGTAAGGGTGGGTTATGATTATGGGGTGCAGGGGTATTTAAAGGGAGCAGGGTGGGATTAGCACACGATATGAGACATGGCATGAAGGGCAGAACGTACCACACGCCCCCAGCATTTGTCACGCCCCCAGAACACGCCCACAGCACAACGCAGACACGCCCACAAGGGACTACTTTGCTGGCACAGTTCTTTTACCTTTTAAATGTATATGGTGGGTGTCTGCATAGCCTATGTCCTGCTGCTGCAACTGCCCTTTCCAACGCTGTATTAGGTGTTGTGATTGATGCTGTGGTTCCTGAGATTACCCGCCTCAAAGTTTTGGGCTCTCTCTTTATTATATTAGTATAGATGAGTTAAGGCATTCCATGTGCACCTACCCTGCCATGACTCTTAGCACTTGACTGTGCTATTGTTGCCCGATATTGCTGTTAGCTATCAAAAGCAGTGATTTTCAGTTTTTCTCTATACCATTCAAGAGGACTTACTCCATGCTTATAGCTACTGGTGTGATCATTTCTTTCAACCTCTTTTACCGGCTGCTACTGCACCTGTTATGGAACTCAGCTGAGTTTCCTGAACTGCTCTTTATGAGGAGTTTGCTTTCTAATAACTATTGCTTTAATGCTCAGAACCTTTTCTCTTTTCCAAAGGACTTCTTTATGGGTTCTTGCTAGGATAGGTCAGGTCTTTTAGCATAAGACAGGGACAAATTCCTTATGGAACTCAGGGGCATATTACCAACGATTAGCGATATTTATCGCTAACGATGCTTAGCAACTAATTTTTTAACGCTAAGCATTGCCGGAAATTATCGCAGAGATAACTTGCTATTAGCAACGCTTATCTCAGAAGTGATAAAAATCCTCGCTCTAACTGCCAAATGAGAGATTATCGCTGGAAAACCAACGATAATCTCTCGAAGTTTGGTGTTAGCTTGATGATAGGGGCTCACAAACTTAGCCATGACATCCACCTTCCATAGGATATTATGGCTAAGTCAGGAAAATACCAGGTGTAAAAAAAGCAGCGCTAACCGCGGTTAGCGCTGCTTTTTTTATCACTAACAGGGTTAGCGAAATCCTTGATAATAGGAGAAATGTCGCTTAACAACATTTCTCCTATTATTTTTCTCTGGAACGCCCCCTTTGCATCTCATTAGACATGCAAGGGGAAGCGTAGAGAAAAAGGGTGCTAACATGCGAATTTGCGTGCTAGCACCCTGTTGCTGATAGGGAGATCATTTTATCTCCGCTTTCTTGGCTTTTAATGCCAAAAAAGCGGAGATAAATCCCTTGATAATATGCCCCTCACTTCTATTCTGTATGCTGTCTCTAACATTATTTATCTCAATATTTCTGTAAACAGACTTATCTGACTAACTTGAATAAAAAGACAAAAAAATAGACTAATCTCGTAATAAGAAAATAAACTTTTAAAACTTTATCAAACCTCTCATCCTTGACTGACATTAAATGCTGTGAGTTGATGATTATTTTTTAAATGTATTTCGGTTTGGCTCTATTCTAACTTGGTAGCAAACAATTGTTGACCCGGGGAGAAATGTACATGGAAATTGGAAGTTCAAATAGTAAGTTTTAAGGTGGAACTGTTTATGAAACTTCTATGAGATTTCTGCGCTCACAAATGCAAACCCAAAATGTTACAGCTATGTATTTTATAAAACTAACCGTTCACTTTTGTCTATTTCAGTTCGTGCATGCGTACTATATTTTTTGTTTCTTTCAGCCCATGTTTTGGGAAGGTTCCCTTATGTTTGTTTGTAGTGTTGATGTTCCAAGCAACATTTTAGTAAACAGCCCTGTAAATCTTGTCCTTATCTCATCACATTTGCTGTTTTCTGAGGGGGCTTATTCTGTCCACCCACCCCCTCTCATCGCTGCTTGCCCCCTCTTTTATCAGCTGCTCTATCCATCTCCTCCCCTCTGACTACAGCTTTTGCAGCTTTAGCTTCCTGTCCCCTCATTACAACTGCTTCTAATGGAGAGCTAACGCACACATGAGACTGCCAATCATCACACAGAGACACAGTTTATTAACAATAAATATCGCAAACATATATGCAAACCCACAACTTTTCAGCTATGTATTTTACAAAAGGAACTGTTGGTGCACAGTCTTTCAGATACCTTACATGTTCCAAAAGTTAACTTTCCGGAACAAGGAAAGCAGTTGTGTAGCAGTCTACTTAAACTTCTTTGTGCCGTGTTACATGACTTACGTTCACTGACGGGTTGCACAGAGAAGATGTTGCAATTGGTGAATGAGTTGCAGACATTGTTTCACACTTTTAAGTCAAACCACATCAGCAATACTCCAAAACCCAGCTACCCCTTCTACTATATGTCGTGATGGCTCTGCCTTGACAATAGCAAACACAAGGAGATAATGGCCGGAGCGCTGAATTTTTTCAGACACTCACCCCCAATCACAGATCTGCGTTTAATCCATCATCGTTCTTTAGCTCACTTCGCCACGCATATTTCAGACCCAGCCAGATGCAAATCAGTCTTGACCCTGTGCCTCATGGGAACAGTCCAGCGCAAACTGCCAAGCCAGGTCTTCCCTGGACCGGAAACAAGCACCCTGGGACAATATACATAGTTCCACTGCCTCTCAATTAGGTTTCTATATAAATACCTTATGCATACAACTTCTGTACTGAATGGAGGCTAAAATAAGACCCCTTCCCCTACTGAAAGAACCAATCCTCTGAGTGCTGTGCTAAAATGGCTTAACAAAAGCATGTACTATAGCTCGCTGAACACATGCCAAAGGGAGCTTTTGTAATCTGCAGTAATGGTTACCAATGCCATTGAGGTAGTGCAGAGCAACAATGCTTCAGCTGACTAACAATGACAAAAAACATTTACAAAGCCTGTAGGTATATCGAGGCAGACAAAGCATCCAACATACATCACTTAATCCGCATAAACATGAAAAAAAGTTTATTAACACAAACAATCTACACTTACTGTACATGCTACTGTAGAAAAGAGAAAACAAAACCTCTTCCAAAAGTGAGACCTATTGACTTTGCCAATGCTTGTTAGTTTTGAAGTTGAGGGGACTAGGTCCAATGGCATCTGAGCTTTTCGCAGAGAGAACACTATGTGCTTGTGTTAGCAAACATCATAAATTAAACAATTAGCAACCTGGGGAAACGAAAGTAATAGGCAGCTCATTTCCTCATATGAATAGTTCCAGGGAAGAAGTACTTTAGAAAACAGTCATAATAAAAGGTTGATTAGGAAAAATAAAAGTGAGTCAATAGGTCGAATTGAGTGAGTCAGTGCGGGTCACAAGGTGATGTAATGAACCTCGCATTAACCAAGGTGTCTCTTGAATAGTAGGACTTTGAGGTCCATCTTGAACTTGGCCAGGAAGGAATATGTGTGAAAAAATTGTGGACAGAGTTTCAGAGAATTGGTATGTAACAGTGAATGATTTTTGCAAAACCTTGTACCTATTTTTGCTTTATTCCTAAACCCACACCCTTCGACTTATGAGGTTTATTAGAAGAAGAGTTTGATTTTAGTAGAGATTGCATTTTAGGGAGCATTTAATTTACTCCGAATGGCATGATCTAGCGATCTATTTTATGGGAATTAGCGGGGAATGAAAATTCAAACGTATTATTAAATCGGCAACATCCAGACATTGTTTTATTACCTGGGAATTGTTGTTGTGTTGTGGTACTTTGCACGGCTACTTGGGAGGGCTAATCTCTTTTTTCTGCCATTTTACCGGCACAAGCTGCATTTGGGAGCGGCCATTTTGGACGGGACACGCGTTTTCGCGGTCAGCGGTCCAGTCGCTCTCACGCAGCAGACCAGCATTGTCCATACCCTATTTAAATGTGCCTGGGGAGAACGTGTAGCGGGCGAGCGCAGCGGGCGCTCCAAAGGCACGCCTAAGGCAAGCCCGTCTGCGCCCGTCAGCGCTAAGACAGGGCTCAGGGCTAGCCACTCTGCTGGTTTTTCTTCTCATAAAAGTCATATAAGATTCATTCAGTACTCGAGCGCTGAGCACAAGTCCTACTTCACCCCCATCTGCCCCTCTCAAACAATTAACCAGTGCAGGGCTATCACCAGCATTGGGTGCTCGGACTGTGGCTACCTTCCCACCCCGACTCTTCACAAGGAGGCGGAACCGACCACCATGTGCTCTCGGGGAAGTATTAATGCCTGTCTCATGAACGTAAGATCAATGAAGAAGCATTTTAACGACATCACGGACCTGATTACCGACAATCAGGTTGATCTTCTATTCATTACGGAGACTTGGCTCGATACTTTCTCCAATCCTACGGTTGCGCTGGCTATTCCGACTGGCTAAAATTCATCGCCTGGACCGCCCAGTTGGTAGAGGTGGAGGTCTGGCCATCATATACAGGGACTGCTGGTCTCTGCAGAGTGAAACCTCCGCCTTGTGGGTGGGTTGTGAAGCGGCTGAATTTCGCCTGCACCTATCGCCGCATTTTACTTTAGGGGGCTGCTTACTATATCTCCCTCCAGGTCCTGCTAAGGCGTTTCTGGACTCTTTTGAGGATGCTCTGGCTGATAGGTCACTCGCTTTAAGAATTATTTACTTTTGGGAGACCTTAATTTGCATCTTGATGCCACCGATTCGGCGGAATCGGTCGCCTTCTCGGAAACTATTCAGATGGCCCAGCTCTCGCAATGTATGACTCATCCAACACATCAAGGAGGCCATATTTTGGATCCCATCTGTTCTAATTTCCCTATATCTACGGAGAAGCCCCATCAGGTTGCCTGGTTGGATCATTTTCCCATATTCTTCTCTTGGAAGGCCCTACGCCCGCTTCAGGCTGCCAGCCACCATGGTCCCCCTACGGCTAGGAATTTGGACGCGGGTCTTCTCAGTGACCGTCTAGCTGTTGGGCGCCCTCGCCTTTTGGGCAGTCTGGAAGAGAATGTGGCCAGCTTTGCTGACTGGATCTCTGATGCAGTCAGTGCCACCTCGGTCCCGGTGCACAGTATGCTTAGGAGAGAGTCTCCATCTACGCCTTGGTTCACGGCGGAGCTGAGATCACTGAAACACACCTGTAAGGTTCTTGAAAGAGCCTGGCATCTCAGTGGTTATTTTCCCTCTGATAAATGGGCACTGAGAGCTAAACAGAAGTTGTACTATTCCGCCATTGGCCTAGCCAAGGGCCGTCAATTCTCAGCTCGTATTGATCGGGCCAATAATAATTCTAAAGAAATATTTGCCATTGTACAGAGCTTTGTGGCCCCTAGGGCCCAGGCGGCGCTGATACCTTCCTCAGTTACATGGTGTAATACCCTGGTTAACTTCTTTCAGGAGAAAATAGTGGCCATACAACAATCTTTCCTGAGTGGGCCTAGGTCTACTCTGGCTGATCCTTTGGGGGTGCAGGAGGAAGAGCAGAGTGGTATCTTTTCCGCGTTTTGCCCTGTGAACCTAACTACATCTCTTAGAATTTTGAAAGCCCTCAAATCAGGATCGCCGAAAGACCCGTGTCCTGCCAGGCTTCTAGCGGAGGTGGCCGACACCATCAATCGCGAAGTCAATCTTGTGATCAACCAATCACTGTGCGAGGGTTGGGTTCCGCTACCCTGGAAGCAAGCACTAATCTTGCCCCTCCTTAAGAAACCGTCCCTCGATCCTATGGCCCCGGCCAATTATCGGCCTATCTCGCTCTTGCCAAGCTTGGCCAAAGTCTGTGAGAAGGTCATGACATCTCAGCTTACCAACTATGTAGAGGGGTCTGGTCTGTTACACCCAGCGCAATCTGGTTTTCGTGCAGCCCACAGCACGGAGTCTGCACTTGTGGAGGTGACAGAGGCGATCCGTGAGTGCCTGGATGCCAACGGGAGAGCAGCCTTGGTTCTGCTGGATCTCTCGGCGGCATTCGACACCGTGCCACACTCTCTACTCTTGGATCGCCTAATGGCTATCGACATTTCGGGCTCGGCGCTGAGTTGGATTTGAGCGTTTTTGGAGGGTAGATCTCAGCAGGTGTGGTTACCCCCCTGCACATCCATGCCGTTACATCTGGCCACTGGTGTTCCTCAGGGGTCCTCCCTTAGCCCTCTCCTTTTCAACATCTATCTGACTCCGCTGGTTTATCTTGCGGAGTATTTGGGGGCTAAGGTGATGGCCTATGCCAACGACACTCAACTTCTGTTCTCTTGGAAGAGGGGTGAGGACGCTGTAGAGGCTGTGCAGCATTGGCTAGCCTCGGTGTTTCATTGGCTAGCAAGCGCACAGTTAAAGTGTAACGAAGATAAATCGGAGGTACTTTTGTATGGTTCATTCCCTGAGGATTGGAGGACTAGGCTCTGGCCTTCTGATTTTCCATGCCCTTCTGTGAACAAGGGCCTGGCTAAAAACCTAGGGGTTTGGTTCGATGAAGACCTGAACTTTTCTTCTCATATAAAAAAGCTGTCAGGGACTTGTTATGGGACCCTCAAAATCCTGAAGAAATTCCTCCCTCTGCTGCCAGTGAGCGCTAAGGAGACGGTTGTTAGAGTATTGATCCTGTCTCGACTAGATTATGCTAACGCCTTACTGCCTCGCAGCCCGGCATACTTGACCAGGAAACTTTAAGTAGTCCAAAATGCGGCCGCCAGACTACTATTGGGACTTCCGTGTAGACAGAGTGTCCGCATTCATTTACGCACTTTGCATTGGCTCCCGATTGAGTCCCGTATTAAATTCAAAGTGTTTTCCATGGCTCACCGTGCTCTGTATGGCCTTGGCCCTAGCTATCTGCAGAAGCGCTGTGCCATTTATAAACCCACACGGCACCTGTGATCGTCGGATCAGAAGCTAATGCAAAATCCTCGGTTCATCCGCCAGAGGCTGGGCGGCAACTCATTTGACCGCAAAGCTGCGATGGCGTGGAACCTACTTCCGATGGTTCTAAGGAGTATCCAGGACCCATTGCTTTTTAAAAAAAAATTAAAGACATTGCTGTTTTAGACTGACATTGTAGTATTGTTAACTTTTAATTCTTTCTGGAGTTAGCGCCGGGACACTTTTTTAGTAGCTGTGCGCTGTACAAATTTAATATAACATAACATAACATAACATAACAAAGATTTAATAATGCAAAAATTGGTAGTCAGGGCTCAAATGCATAATAAATAATGCTGCGCAGTACTACCCTCAGCTTGGCTAGTGCAATCCTGCCCCTACTCCTATACAATATGATGCATGTACATAGCGCATGTATGCAGGCATTGCTGAAGAGCGCGCTAGCAGGCAGGGATCTGGAGAATGCATGGGGCAGTGGGGCAAGTGCAGAAATCCATGTTCTAATTACTGTGTTAAACAGCAGTGTTGATGCCACCATCGTCACAAAAGGTTAGTTTACCGTACATTAGAACAGGAATACAACTAACGTTGCATTCACCATCAATGTTCATAATGTTATAAAGCAACTAACATGTATTTTATAACTGTCAGCTGAGAACCATTGACTTGCTTGATGACTGTAGTACCTTACTAACAAACAACCCCTTCGATGATGCATTTACAGCAGTGGCGGCTGACATCTGTGGGGGGAACCGAACGCGCAAATAGATACATATATATGTTTTACACTTACCTGAACCAACGTCCTCTATATTGGACCTCTTCTGAACTGGATGCTGCAATGCGGACACTAATCCTGGCGCAGCTCTCATGCTGTGAAAGTGGCACCCTGATTGGATGGAGCGGCCTCACTTGGCGCTCCCCTGAGCCCTGGAGGCATGCACTTATCTAACCCAGCAGGTTTCAAATGCGCATATCTGATTGGCCTTCACAAGACAGCTGTCCAAAGGGACATGCACACTGAAAATTTCATAGCCAGCCCACCCTCCTTCCTGCTGCTGTCACTCAGCAGCTGCCCGACCCCGTCCTGATGCTCGTTTCAGGACGGGCGGATGAAAAATAAAATGGTAATGTATTACAACTTTATTTTTCATCTTTGGGGGTAACTTAAGTGGGGAGACACTTATCCACTCCAAAGGAGGAGCCATCCTTTTGTTTACAGTAGGACGAGCAAGAAAAATAATGAATCTACTGATGATAAAACCACAAAACTCCTGTGGGTGGGTCAAACACTGAAAGAGTGGAAAGCCACTAATAAGAGAAAAGCACCTGAGATTGACGTAAAAGCCAGCTAATCTTGAGCAAGAATTGACTCTGTGGAGAAGTGTGTATAATACAGTTTACAGAGACAGTTAGAACCGTCTTTCGGGAGACCACAAAAATAGTCCAATAGCTGCACTTCAATCTCCTTTTGTCTCAAGGGTACAGTTTCACTTTGAGGTTCTCACCCCTGAATCTCCCTGACTAAGATAAACCCCTACTACTGGTGTCTCCAAGGATATCCATAAAGCGATAAAGGAACTTTGTCTTGTGAGCAGTGTGCCCTGCGGGGTCACCTTTGTTAATATCTCACCCTCTCTCCATGCATCCTACTCCATCCACCAGCCACCTCACTATTTACTATCAGTACAAGCTCACCACTCACTGCCCTGTGCAGGCTATCCTTTTTAAGTTGACTTTAGGGATGATCACAAAGTTAGTACTGTCTGTCTGGGTGACGTAAAGTTTGACATGGATGACAATATTGTTTGGGCAATGATCTTGCTTGATGTATCTACTATGTTTGAATCAGATGTCCATGCCATCCTCAAAAGACTGTCTTTAAGCGGCCATCCGATGAATGATGTCACAATATATTACAGAACACGAGCTGACATCATCAATACAACATTTTGGAAAAGGGGACCCCTATATACTATTATTACACTTGCTATGGATCACTGACAGAATATCGACTGAAAGAATATCGACTACCCAAAATATCGTTGAGAAAATATCGACAGTCAAAATATCGAGTTCCAATCTACAAACAGGTAAGTACAAAAATATCGAGTACAAAATATCGTTTACAAAAATATCGTTGTAAAAAATATCGACTTTACTAAAAACAATGTTTAATTACATTAATATAAAAAATTAATTACTAAAATATAATTAACAATACTTAAAATAACTTTTAATAATTAAATAATTAATGAAAGTAAAAAAATAAAAAAAAAATCATCATATTTCTTAAAACATATATATATAGTAACAAAATTTAATTAAATAATAGGCAATATTGTATATGTACCCCAAAAACCCAAAACTGACCCTGAACCCTAAAAATACCCCTTTACCCAAAAACTGAAAACTGACCCTGAACCCTAAAAATACCCCTTTGCCCAAAAACTGAAAACTGACCCTGAACCCTAAAAATACCCCTTTGCCCAAAAACTGAAAACTGACCCTGAACCCTAAAAATACCCCTTTGCCCAAAAACTGAAAACTGACCCTGAACCCTAAAAATACCCCTTTGCCCAAAAACTGAAAACTGACCCTGAACCCTAAAAATACCCCTTTGCCCAAAAACTGAAAACTGACCCTGAACCCTAAAAATACCCCTTTGCCCAAAAACTGAAAACTGACCCTGAACCCTAAAAATACCCCTTTGCCCAAAAACTGAAAACTGACCCTGAACCCTAAAAATACCCCTTTACCCAAAAACTGAAAACTGACCCTGAACCCTAAAAATACCCCTTTGCCCAAAAACTGAAAACTGACCCTGAACCCTAAAAATACCCCTTTGCCCAAAAACTGAAAACTGACCCTGAACCCTAAAAATACCCCTTTAATTTAACATAATTAGCAATTAATCAATTAAATTAAAGTAATTACCAATTACATTTTAATTAATTAAAAAATATTTTTTAATTTACAATTATTTAAATATTACTACCAATTATTAAATTTACATATTTAATTAATTATAATTAAATTACTTCCCACCCTATTCCCCTATAAACCCACAACCCGCTACAGAAAATACATTATTTTAATTTACATAATTAGCAATTAATCAATTAAATTAAATTAATTACCAATTTAATTGTAAATAATTAACATATATTATTTAATTACCAATTAATTAATTATTACTACCAATTAATAAATTTACATATTTAATGTATTATAATTAAATTACTTCCCACCCTATTCCCCTATAAACCCACAACCCGCTACAGAATAAAATTACACAATAATTTAAAAAAATTATTAATTAAAAATAATAATTAAAAAAAATGACACTTTTCACATATAATATAACATAAAACACTATAAATAATTAAATATTATTTAAAAAACTATATTTTTTACTATCTAGATTATATACTTGGATATTTTCACTGTCTATATTATTTACAGTCGATATTACTTCACTTACCTTAAAAACGATATTTTGACTGTCGATATTCTGTCTAGTCGATATTTTCTCCAAACGATATTTACAACTCGATATTCTTTCCAGTCGATATTTTGGAGTCGATATTATGTCTGTGCACCACTTGCTATACATAGGGAAAGAATAAGTTAGAGAAGGTCTATAGTCAAGTGACACAATCCATAGGTAGTTTTCTAATTAATAGGAATTCATGATATATATACAATCTAAAGTCCAACTATATATAGAAAACTTCAAACATTGAAAATTTCACATTTTGCTTTTATTGGTATATATTATGTATATTCATCATTTCTTTAAAGGTATAAATATTTATATTCTCTTTTTTTGTTTTTTCTTTTCTATTTTGTGTTCTTTTCTTTTCTTATAGTTATTTTTCAATATAACAAAATTCAGTTAAAATCATAATAGAAAAAGTACATAACCAATAGACATGAGACTGTACAATTTGTTGAAGGCAAAGCGGTAGATATCACTACGCGCGTTTCGGCTCTTGAGCCTTCTTCAGGTGACCGTCTACTGCTAACAATTGATATGGACCCAGACCTGATAGATGGCGTCAATGAGGTTGCTGGTGTTTGTATCCAGCGACCTCATTGACAGGCCCCATGACTTACCAAACCTTTGCCACCTATGATATAAGTCCTAGGGATCGAAAAGGGAGTTAGCATAATACGTAGCAATTTAAATAAATTACCTTTCCTGAAATAACCGCAGACTCAGGAGAAGTTTTTAACACTTTATCTATGCATGTTTTTCTGAGTCAGCGGCCACAATACAGTGACCAGAAAATTTACAAGTAAGAATATAATCAATAAGACATAAAGTTTGCAAAAAATTATAGTAACACCTTAAGACATTGGTACCTGGGGAGGGCGAGGAAGGGAAATAGCACAAGGGCATACCACATAGATTATATTTACCTAGAATGGTGTGAAGACCAACCCTGGCTATGGGCTGGGACAAAGATAGGGCTCTCGACCAATCAGGTGCCAACGGCACAGGACAGGTGCATATCAGGACAGGTAACCTCCACTAGTGCAACGCCAGCGTCACACCCCTCTCTATGGCAATTTGGTACCTCGACTGGGTAATCAATACTTCTCCCTCAGCACACCCCAATTCTTCTGACAGGGTGGCCAGCCAGCACCTCTGTTCTCGATCTACTTCAGCATACGTTGGGTCAGTGACAGGTCTGTGACAAGTCGGACAATTCTACCTTAGTTATACCATTCTCTGGGCAATGTACCTCTCCCCAGCGTTGCCAATTTGTGGATTCCCTTCATTTGATTGGTCAGAAAGATGTGGAGTGGTCATTACACCATACTAAGATGAGATCATTTTCATTTACTTATATTGATCAAGTTCCTGCCCATAATTTACTTTCCCATGCACTTTTATTCCACCCAGCAGTATTGGTTTCAAATCATATACATTGTATTTGTTACAGTTCATATTTCTTCCTCTCCTGAGGTCAAATGGTCAGTTTCCCAGGTACATCGTGGGTAAGAGGAGTATTGGCAGCCATTCAATGACAGTGACTTCAGGGATTTCTGGGATCATCTGCGCAGACGCAGCCTTTTCAATATGGAGTTTATGTCACCCTTCAGGCCCAAATACGAGCTAATAACAAAGTCAGAGAAAAACATATTAGAATACAAAAATAAATGAATGTACTGTATACCACTTATCTCTACTCTAACCCCCTTATTTTATTTTAACTATACCATTAATAGTTAAGCAGAACGAACAAAGTTTAGTTGAAGCAGTAGCAGGTGCTTTAATGTGTGAGACATGAAGCGGCCAACTTGGCACTAGTGCGCAGCTGCAAAGATTTCCCACAAGAAGCGAAAGACGTCACACCACGTAGATGTGGCGGACGCATGCGTAGAAGAGTTTCGGCAGCCATTTTAGGACACTCGGGTTACTGTTAGTAAAAGCACATATGCAAGCTTCCCCATCTTGCTAATAATGTTGTGTGGTGCAAATATTAGTAAACAAAACATGATGAATAATTAGTTACATGTTATTGCGAGAGTCCAAGCAAGTTTCTGTACGTATGAAACCTTGCTTCATCAAGATTTTATTGGTGCCTTTCCAGTGTGTCTCACTCTCATTACTAATTTACTGATGCCTTCAGAGTTGTCCCTATTGTTTCTTCTGGGTCTCTCTCATTGCTCTTTGACTACTTTTACTAGACACCCTGCTGACTCTACGGTGTGTCCCTGTTATGGCTGTCTCTCACTGCCCTGTTGCTCCTTGTGCTCACTACAGACAATTCTGTCTCTAATGGGGAGTCCATGCAAGGGCTGTCTCTCTTGTTCTTGTGTTACCTGCACTCATTCGAGGACCCGCTGCCTCCAAGGGCTGTCTCTCCTGTCCTTGTGTTTCCTGCACTCATTTGAGGCCCTGGAGTCTCTAATGGCTGTTCCTGATATCTCTGCCTCTCACTGTCCATTGGCTCCTGTTTTCTTTGGAGCCGCTGAGGTCTCTGGGTCCCCAACTATCATTGCCCATGAACCCCTGCTGTCACTCATTTTTCTGCTGTCTCTAAGCGACCTCTCTGTTCTTGGAGTCCTGCTTTCAATGGAATCCCTGTTGTCTCTGCTGTGTATCCCTCTCTCATTGCCTATGAGCTCCTGCTTTCATTGGTTTCCCTGCAGTCTCTTCTCGGTGCAGCTCTCTCACTGTTCAAAGCCCCATGCTTTAAACTGAGTTCCTGCTCTCTGCTGTCTTTCCTTCTGTCAATGCGCATGGACGTCTGCTTTCATTAGAGTCCCTGCTGTCTCTGCTGGGTGACGCCGTCACTGTCCATAGACTCTTGTCTCTTCAAGTGTCCTCTCGTTGCTCGTGAACTCGTGATCTCAATGGATAACCTACTGTCTCTTCTGGATGGCCCTGTTTGATACTCCTGCATCCAGTGAATTATCTGCTGGCTCTGTTACTTGCCCCTGTCTCATTCCCGGCTGATTCCTGTCTCTTCTTAGTGTCCATCTCTCATTGCCCTTGGAATCCTGTCTGCTCTCTCTCTCTCTCTCTCTCTCTCTCTCTCTCTCTCTTTCTCTCTCTCTCTCTCTCTCTCTCTCTCTCTCTTTCTCTCACTCTCTCTCTCTCTCTCTTTCTCCCTCTCTCTCACACACACACCCTGTCTACCTATCTTTCTTTCTATCTCTCCCACACAGACTCCCCCTACCTCTCTCCCACACAAACACACACTCTGTCTCTCTCTCTCTCTCACACACTCTCTCTCACTCACTCTCTCTCTCTGTCTCTCTCTTCCACTCTCTCTCTCTCTTTCACTCTCTCTCTCTTTTTCTCTCTCTCTCTCTCTCTCCTGCTGTCACTAGGTCATTGGGGGCTTTGCTGGGAATCATTGTCTCACTGCTCCTGTGTAGGAGAGCAAATGCCTCAAATTGCATAGACAGATCAGGAATATATTTCAGGAGCAAGTATTATTGACAATTTGTTAATCCAAGTAATTACGCAGTTCATCACAAATCATTTCAGCAGCACAATTACAGATTCAGTTATTAATCATACAAACCAAAGCAAGGCAGTTCGCTTTAGGTCTGTCCTCAGAAGATTCAGTTCAAGTTCAGGCTACAGCAGTGCATGCCATAGCAGGTGTCAAAACACCTCTCAGCTGAAAGATTATTTTCTGCCCAGCTTCACCAGCCAATAAAGTACAGGATTTTGAGTCACATTTTGAAATAAAGTTCAGTTCATAAGAGTCAATTCCTCCAAGAGCGAGTGGATAAGGGACAGAGAGTGAATACAAGGAATTAGGAGTCAATCTGACAGCATGTCAGGCAGGAAAGATGAATGACAGCCAGCCAGACTCCTCCTCAGATGGGACAATTATATTCCAAATGTTCCAGGTTTATATCCCTTAACGTATCAATTTCATCAGTCCATGGGGTTTCATTGGTCACTTATGGTGGGCTGTCATGGGGTGATCAGTAAATCATACAATTCCAGATGAATTAAAATAATCCTTTTTTGTAAGTCTCATTAAAATTAAATATGCTCCATTTAGTTCGCATTTTGTCACATCCACGGATATAGGCGGTACTTGTATTTGTCCATAGTCAATCCGTTCCAAGCTGCTTTTCCCTGAGTTTGCAACAATACTTGCTACAGTTCTATCGATCACACTTCTCGTGAGAAGTGAGTACATTATTAGGCTGAACAGAAGTGAAATCTAACAGAAAATTCTCATAGGGCTTATTTGTGTCACACCATTTTACATTAGTGCAAGGAAAGAAAAGCTTTTGAGGCCTACGTGGAAAAATAGCTGAATCACTGTCCTGTTAATATTTTTGAAGATTATACATTTGTAATTGCATTTCATTTTCTTCATTAATTCAGTTATGATTGTCTTCATGAAATACATATCAGTATCGAGTACTATTACATTTTTTCGTTCTAGTTATTATTTGGCACATTCCGTGCAAGCATAATTTTCAACATGACACTTTTCAGTGCATGTATTATTTTCATATGCGTTACAAAAGCCCATATTCATTCCAAGTCAGTTTTCTTTGCAGAAAGCCTTTTCTAGATTTCTTTAGTACCACTATGCATATATGCATTCATTTTAATGCACATTTGAATATAGTTATTTACGAAAACTCTTTATATTATTTTTTATTTTTCATCTCTCTCACAACACGTAAATGCATCATCATGGAGTTTTTCATTATTTCTCACATTGTTTATATTTTCATATCAACAGTGTCTAAAACTCTGCATGCTTTTACGATTTAGAATGTGAACTCATGTTTTCGACTAAACAGGTCTCATCCATTAAAAAGTGCTGTAAATAATTTTTCCAGGTAGAAATTGATAAAGATAGATGCCAGACAACATCTACGCTCCATCATTGTCAATCTCACGCTGTCCATGGACTCCTTCTACTGGTGTTCCAGCTGTCTCTGGAAGCCCCTCTCTCAATGCCTGTGGTCTCGGCTTTCCTGGGTGTCTCTTTGCCTCTGCTGTCTGTCTTTTCCACATTGCTCATGGTTTGTTGTTTTCTCTGCTGTCTCTGAACGTCCCTCTCTCAATGAACTCTGGGTTCCTGTGGGACTCTTTTGCCACTGCAGCCTGTCTCTCTTTCAGTACTGTGGACTCTTGCTTTCCTTGAAGTCCTGCTCTCTCTCCTACATGTCCTTGCTGTGTGCCTGGCATTGCTCCACATGCAGAGAGTGTAGGCCCCTGGTTAAATCCTGTGATGGTGACTCTCTTGGGACCGCTCAACCTGTCTTGAAAATATAATTATTTGCTTGGCTTAACCCTAATACGAATAGCTTCTAATTCCTCTGCCAACTTTTAGTTTATGACACTTTTCCTGGCTCAAACCCAAGTAGAATCTCCAAAAATGGCTGCCAGGGGCGAGAGGAGAGAGCGAAACTCCGCAGAGTGCTTCTATAAACTGTAGATTATGTAATAGGCCTACAAAGATATCATTGTGCAGGCGCGCGGAGGCTCCCATCCGTCACAGATGCCGCCCTGGCGCGCGCCCGAGCCGCAGAGTTCCACACGGCCTCCGGGTCTTGTTGGTTCATTAAAGCCTCCATTAGGCACTTCGAGCGATGGAAACAAACTCATGCACGTGGCTTTGAACTAGACTAAAAGGCTGCATCACCTTGAAGGCCCATTATCCCCGAAGAGAGAATGC
Source organism: Lissotriton helveticus (assembly GCF_964261635.1). Lineage (NCBI taxonomy): Eukaryota > Metazoa > Chordata > Amphibia > Caudata > Salamandridae > Lissotriton > Lissotriton helveticus. The sequence goes on from NC_136073.1 coordinate 169,968,191, forward strand.
GAGAGGGTGGGGGTGCAAGCTCCCGCACCATCCCACCGGCTGCACTCTATAGGAGCGCGTGTCCATTCCATGGGCACTTCCTTGGTGGCAGAGATCACGTGGTTTGTGTTTGTTGAGTGGTGCTGATCATCACCTCGGTAACCAAGATGAAAACTGCTGTGTCTTTATATATATGTGTATATTTCATCGACAGGACACAGAGAGGTCTCATCTCTGCTGGTTTCGTCTCTCCTGCAGAAGACCCTTTGATGCTGAGCAGAAAGACAGAAACAGTAGGCCGTGGTTTGGACGCTGCCCCAGCTCACCTGCACGCAGGTAGGACTTTGTTTGTAGCTTAATTTGTGGCCAGTTCTAGGGAACCAGAAGAGAAGAATCTGGTATTATGCTCTCCGGAGACACAACCAACTGGGATGACGTCACCAGGTATGGCAGGAGTAGGTTTCCAATCTATGCTGCCAGCCGGGGCATACTGTAGGAGCAATGGTTGAAAGACTCAGCTTATGGCTGTGACGCACCATGGTCTACTATATCTTAAAGAAGCAGATGGATCAAAAGTCGTGACATAAAATGGCCGGTGTGGATAAACGAGCCAGAGAAACAGAGGACGGACAATAAAAGGGCTATCATGTCTCCTGGTTCTAATGGCCAGTGCTGTCTCGACATTAATAGGAGGAAGGGAGGAAAGAGGGGTCAGGGCTTGCATATCTTGTTATCTATTGGCCAGCCTCGGATTGGTAACGCGGGCATTCGGGCAATGCCCGAGGGGCCGGTGTCCGAGTTCTGCTGTGGGCTGCTTTTTTGAGCAGTATGGGGGGCTATTTGGTTGCTGTCTCTGTTGTTCTGATACAGTCAGCGGCCCAGTGGGTGTCTGAGCGGCCTTTCTAGAGGCGAATGGGCGCTCATTACCTCCGTTTAGCAGAGGTGTCACATTAATGTGTGCACATACTGACTGGGGGCAGGGGGCCTGAGTAGAAGTGGCCTCACTTGTTTCACCAGTGAAAACTAACTCGTGCATTCCCCCCCCCCCCTAAAACAGTTTTTTTATAAGATCACACCAAAACAGTGATATGAGGAGTGTTTATGCAGATGTTGGTCGTTTTTTTTGGGCTTGCCCGGGCCGATTTTCATTCCCAATCCAACCCTGCTATTGGCCAGTGTATGTCCTGACCAGTAGGAGTTGGAAGAAAGCCTATGATGTCAGCGATAAGCAGAGGTAATAGGGATTGAAAACCTCATGTTTGGAGAAGGTTCAACTGAGAGACTGGAGACAGTTTTAAAGGTCTCCTTCAAAGCATTTTGCTCAGGTCTATACTCCGTCTGGATTATTTGTATCCACTTCTGGAGATTAATTCTGGATTTTTTTTTGTCCAGTGCTGTGACCTGCATCTGGATTATTCTCTCCATTTCTTGAGGTTACATCTGGATTATTTCCATCTAGTTTTGGAAAACAAATTTTGTTTTATCCAGCTCTGGAAGCCACATCTATATTATTTTGATTAATTGTTAAAACCACATCTGGTTTATTTTTCTGGACTTCTGGCGGTCACATTTGGTTTATTGTTCCTTTATCCAGTTCTGGAGAACACATCTAGATTAGTTTTGAATTAATTGCTAAAACCACATATGGCTTATTTACTCCGCTTCTGGGGGGCACATTTGGTCAATTTTTTATCCAGTTCTGGAGGTCACATCTGGATTATTTTTGATTAAATTGTTAAAACCACACCTGAGTGATTTCCTCCGCTTCTGGCAGTCACATGTGTATTTATTTATCTATCCTGTTCTGGAGACCACATCTAGATTATTCTCTACACTTCTGACGCACCAAGCGTAGTACAGGATGCCATTTGTGGATACTTGTGTCAAGTTCTGTGGGCCATCCTGCTCACCACAGCCAACTCTTTCTCCATAGTGCCCTGGGTGGAAAGAAATGTGCCTACCTGGTAACTGCTGGTGAATAAAATGAGGCTGGAGACCCTTTTCACAGGCCAGTTCCTGGCTGGCTACATCCAAGCAGCAACTTGCCTCTGAACATACATCTCCACACCTCCCCTCAGCTCACCTGAATATTCCAGAGAGCAGCTCCCTCCATCAGGCTGGTTCCACTTTGTTTGTTGGGTTTGGAGGGAGGTGTTGATACGTGTCGGCAGGCAGTGATGTTTTCAGGCATGGGCAAAGTGGGCTATGGCCCTGGCCCCAGCCTTTCAGGGGACCCCCGTATAGATCCAGCTCTGTTTTGCTTACAGTCCTGCCCTGATGACCTTGAATGCTTTTTAAACATATATTGTTTTAAGTACCATTTTCCTTGTATTTATTTTTAATATAGGTAATATGTGGGAGTATGTTACATATATTTTGCAGAGAAATACTGTGTTTGTTTTTCAACACCATATAATATTCATAAAACAAGTTCTTTTTAGATCAAAACGACCTCACATATGAGAAATGTCAGGGGGTCTCAGAGATTATTTGCAGTAACATTAGTGAGCTGCTGATATATGACAATAATGAAAACGCATGTCACTATCCCTGAATATTAGATAGAAACACATTTAGAATTTGGACTAGTCTGCTTGTGCAGTGTCCATGACCTGGCCAAAAAGGACGTGAAAAAAGCTGAAATTGGATCATATATTCGAAGCTGTTCCAAACAGGGCCCCCCAAAATCCGTTTGGCCCAGAGCCCCCAAAGTCCCTAAGATGTCCCAATCGGCAGGGGGTTAGAGACAGATGAGAGGACATGCTGGGGGGCTAATATGTTCCTAAAAACAGCACCTATGGTATATTAAAAACGATTAGAAGCCCTTTAAAATGAATCACTGGAGCCAAGGATGAGAGGCAGCATTTTAAAATACCCTGCACGGCTAAGACACAGGCTGCAGAAATCTTTGGGCGCTCAATAATTTAGAGGGGATTATAATAGTGGTAAGAGAACTCTAGCGGTTAACACAGTTCTTGGAGAGTTAAGTGTTTGTTCAGTCACAGTTTTTAGTCCTCACGTAGCATAGACGGTTAATGTACCTGCTGCAAATCATGTTGTGTAACTTGTAAAATACAGTTTTTTAATTTATGCTGATAGAAAAGGGGGTTACTGCTTTTAACAAAAATAACAATTTGTTACTTCATAAACTGTTCATTAACTGCAATCCTGCTAACATAGCACAGCGATTTATTTACCGACATCAAGGAGCTGTATGTAAACTGTACTTCATGGGTTTAGATCCCTGTTGTTTTCTTCCTCTATCTTTTGTTATTCTAAGAATGAAAGGACAGACAACCACAATCACTGTGCCACGGTTTATATCTTGACTATGTTTCTCCTGTCCATTCACTCTTAACATATAATGTCTACAAATATGGATTATATGTGATTCCTACACTTTATAACCCTCATTGTCTTATGTTAAATTTTTCTGGACATTCATTTACACATTTGCACAATACATTGTGCCTTTATGTGTGATGTAAAGCACTCTGACACCCTACACTGGGATGAGTAGTGCTATAAATGAATTACATTAAAAGAATGAATGCCTTTAAATCGCTGTTTGTGTAATTACTCAAACACACAGAAAGATCTTGCATTCTTACAGTGCATGCACATCTCTTGCTTATAGTGTTGAACAATGTAGAAAACGTGCCCCCAAGTCATAGTTTCTCTAAAGTACTTGTGAAGTGCATTTGTTGCCTCGGCAACTAGATGTTAGGCTCAAGATGGCTCCCAGCCAAAATTATAATTGAACAAAAGATGGGCTAGAAGTAAAAATAAGAATGCCTCCTTGTTGCCTGCAGGTTGCTTGTCCGTATGGAGTGCCGGCAATCTGAGGGAGCTGCTGAAATTTGAAACATTGCCACATATTAACCATTGAATGATATTGATGTGGTTATTGCTTTATAGAGCTTGCATTACTACATTTTATTGGCAAGCCTATTTGGCTCCAATGTGTTTGCCTGACTATTTCTATTTTGTTTTTGCGCTAGTTTATTGTCTTTTCCTCTCACCTTCTTCCTCATGTTTGGTACAGGACTGTGCCCCTGTATAATTGTGTGTGCTTATATTCCTTTGAATTTATTCTTGAAGATCAATTGAATTAAAATCTTTTGTCCGGCTGGGCATTGGAAAAACATATATAGAACTGATTGTGGTCTATATATCATCAGTGTTCTCAAAAAAATGTTCTGTTAGCACAGGACCTTTGTTTCTTGCAATAGCTGAATTATGTCCGCTTGTTAAAAAATCACACAGGGACAAATTTAGCATGTTTTCCAGAAATATCTGTGGGCACTGGGTATCAGCGGGTTCCCCCTACTTTCCAGCCCTGGTTGGCAATTTTTAAAGAGCTCATTTCCTGACACATCCCTTTGACACCTCAGTGAATACATAGAGCATTCAGTGCAGACACAATTATGAGCATGAGGGCTGGCATGTGGAGTAAGATGAGTGGGTAACTCATTACAGAAAGGCTATAAATACATTTATTTATTGATATCGGTGGTTGCCTGGTAGCCTGTTTGTTGGCACCTAGAGCAGACAGACGGCAGTAGGGTTAATACCCAACTACATCCGTTAACTGGAGAGAACGCTGCAAATGCTTGGTTGCTGCTTTTGTTACTAGTGGCAGATATTGCAGCACTGCGGAATAACTGGCCCCCAGTAATTAAACTGGCCCCACCGATGCAAAACCACCCCCCACCCTTCCAGCCTCCCAGGGAAACGCCCGATGACCGGTACGGCCAGTCTGGCCCTGCATCAGCTAGTTTCCATGCTGCTGTAACCTGTGCCAAGTGCACCGTGTACATCAGACGCAGCTCTGCGTTGGTCTATGATACACGCGAGTAGGGCAGGCTTTAGCACGGGTGGTGCCATGTGCAACAATGTATGTTGGTAAATGTAAATGTAGAGGTACTTGTATAGTGCACGACTACCCGGAGGCCTCTCGGCGCTTGTACGAATACCACTGAGGAACCCTTCCTGGCCTTTCCCTGTGAAGTGCCCACTCCTGGACACCCCCAAGGTGAAGCCAGGCATCCTAGCGTTGTTGGGGCCGTTGTGGAGATTAAGCAAGCTATTGCCCAGAATTACTGAGTGGGACCCATGATTAGAATAGGCACCGAGGCGAGAATTAACAGGTCCTAGGAAATTGAGCCCAAGACCCGCCGAGGCGGGAATTGAACCCTGGTTCCGGGCCAGACTTCTGCATCAGGGTCTGTCACTCTAACCATTGAGCCAGCTTCTCCATTGGTGCCTCTCCTAACCACCTTCTCCACAGATTCCCTCACTTCCACCCTCCAACAGTGTCCCTCCTATCTCCATAGCAATGGATTATAGTTGTGTAAATCAGTGCATAGTAAATGTTACATAATACAAAGAGGATTACATACTGCAGGCGTTAAATGTCATCCATAATGCTAGGCTGTATATTTTAAGAGTGCTTCGTGTGGAGCAGGACAAACTCAGGATTTAAAGCGTAACACCGTCGTTGGGTTGACTTTACAAATAAGAATTAATTTCTACCCAAATTAAATTTAGCAATATTAGGATAATGACTGGAGAAAAAATCAGATTGCTCTAACATATACCTTGCAGTTTGTATGCTTCTCTTTGATTACAGTTAATTGCGCTCTCTGGTATGTTAGGGTTGTAACTTTTAAACTGCAAATAACAAAAGCATCTCTCTGACAAAAGCAGTAACCCACTGAACTATCTACATTATAAACACCTTTATGATCGGCATGATACACGTTCTTTGCAGCAGCCATTTTAACCCTCTGCGCTGCTTTATGATGAGTCAAAACTTTCATAGATAAAACTCCGATCTCTCGCATGCCCTGGTGGCTGCTGACCCAAAACTTGATAAAAATGAAAGCCCCCTGGGTGTCCTGTGGGCGGTGAGCCCAGAGTGCGATATTTTTGAATTATTTCTATGGACCGCCACTCACAGGGCAAGTGGCAGGCCCAAGGAGCAATATTTTTACATTAAATCTTGCATCCCCCACCCATGGGGCAAGAAGCAGGACCAGTGAGGCATTTTGTTAATGCAGTTTTGGGCCCGCCACCCATGGGGCAGATGGCGGGTCAGGGGGCAACATTTTAAAACTAAATCTAGGGCCGGCTGCACATTTTTTCAGTTTTGGGCCCACTGGCAGGCAGCAGTGTGCCCAGGGTGCTATTTTTTTTTAATTAACTTTTGGGCCCGCCGCTTATGGTGCACCTGGCAGGCCCTGGGGGCAATACTTTCAATTAAATCTATGGCCTGAGGGGGATTTTTTTAAAGCAGAATTGCAAAATAAAGTGCTGAGAAAATGCTGCAAAATTTCCACATTTGTGCCGCAACTTTCCATATTTGTGCCACAAAATTTGCTAATCCATTCTGCAATATCTTGTGGGGGTCTGTACAACCCCATTGTGCTTAGAAACAATGAAATCATCCAATACACTGATGTAGGACATATCCACAGAACCAAGAGCAACGACCCCTCCTGGCAGCCCTTCAACAACGCAAGATTATTTCTGACCAGAATCAACACACAGGCTTTAGGATAAGCACATCTTCATTGATGACGACCCGATGGACAGTTTCAATTATTCGGAGTAGAAAACATCAGTAATGTAGTCACTAAGCCAAGCAAGTTTGACTTTGTAAGCCAATGTCATCTCTCACACAAGTTGAAAAATCACAGACTTCCTTGTATGGGGTTTGTCAGTGTTACGCGTTGAGACTTTATCACAACCTTGAAACATGTATGAATATCCCATTTGAAGTAGGTTCCATGTTAGATAAAATATTTTTTTCCAGATTTCAGTTCCTGTACCTTAACAATGGCAGCAGGAAGGTCACAATGGTTATGTGTTTTTTGTAGTTTCAAGTCAGGGCTGTGCTTGCTACTGACGCAAGGGACGGGTTTACCTATCAATTGCTCCTGCCCTGTTATGCTTGTCCACTGGTCAAGTGTAAGGATTCTTGCTTCTCTAGGTGGGAAGGCATTTTTCCACCAGTCATGAGGCTACATTTGGACTAATATGGAAAATATTGCGCTTCGCTGCTGGTGGCACCCTTGGCGGATGCCTACTACATTCCCGGAGGTTTTTAAGGTTCTAACCTGGGACTCCAAGAGGTGTGGCATTGTATTTGTAGTGGTATTTGTATAACGCTTCATACCACTGTCACTGCTTTAAAGCACTCTCCTGAGTGAAAGAGTAAGAGGCTACCCCACTTGTTGTGCAAGGTGGGAAGAGAGAGTGTTTATATTATGGATAGTCTACGTAATTAGCACTGGGTGTTGGTCAAGAAGTTTGGAGGGTGCTCTCATTGCGTCTGAGCGTTCTCGTAATGGCGCTTTGACACATCACCGGGGCCAAAAGGTTTGTGAGGCAGATGAAGTTTCACCTCTGGATACACACCAGCGCATATTCTTAGCAACAGCGGATGAGTGACTCAGGCATGGTTCAAGTGGTGTTTTCCATTGGACACCCATCTGCCCACCTTGACCACACAGGGCATTCGTGGCTCCTTGTGTGTGTTTGTGACTTTGGTTGGTGGAGCTCTGTATCACACAGGCATGGCTGGACTGGCCAGCTGGGTAAGGGAACAATCCCCCGGGAGGCTGGAGCCCCAGAATGCCCGTTTTAGCCCTTGGAGGTAGGTTTCAGCCTCCTTGAGTGGTGTTGCCCATTAAGTGATCATGGCGAAAGCTTGAAAGAGTTGTTCTGGTTCTAGCCCACATTAGCACTTTTGCACAAAGGGGCTAAATTTATCATTTTTGCCAGGGCTGTTTTAGGTTCCTGCCCTGCACACAGGAGGTAGAACTCACATGCCCCTGTCCTGCTCCTGTGGTGTTTGCTTTCCCTGAGCCAATGGTTTTGTGGTTTATCATGTGTACTAAATGGTTTACAGATGATAAGCTATGCTCAGCCAGTACAAGAGAAGGAATGACACTGACTCACAGCTTCTTGGGTCACCATTTGTGCACTACTCCAAGCTTCTGGTGTGCACATCTCCCCATGGCACATCTAATCACAGGCTTCCAGGAAGCACGTGCGGCAGAAGTCTGTACTTTCCATGGCTGGTGGGGTCTGGATGATCCAACTTGTACTAGGTGTGGGTGTTGGACAACCTAAGTAACTCAGAGCTCTTGAGGCAATCTGAAGTAGTATCAAGTTTGCCCATCAGTACCCCACAGCTCTAAAGGACAAGAAACCAGTGGAGGGTCGAGGGATTGACATAAACAGGTCCTCTCAGCTCCAGGCTAGCATCAGAAAAGGTGTAGAGGCTGCCAGGGAAGAGCTCTGGGTGCCAGACGAGGTGGCTAATGCATCAATTCAGTATCCAAGCTGACAAGAATGTGTCCAGTTCTGAAATCTGATTTGTCAAGATCTTAAAGAACGTTGGGGCATATTTACAAGGCCCTATTGACACCACAACGTAATTTTCACGATGTTGTGGTGGCGATAGGGGCTTCACCTTATTTATCTTAACGTCACCTTGTAAACAAGGCCCCCTTTCATGCTACACTTAGGGGCACAATAGGATGGCGGGCGGACTTAGTCCGCCCACCATCCCGTCGTAACAAAGGGACCGCCCGCCATAAGGGTGGGGGTCCTGTGGCTGCCATTAGGATGCGCCCGCCACAATGCCAGGAAGGCATGTTGTGCACTTCCATGCACAACATGGTAGGCACGGCGCGGTGCCTGCCATGTTATGCATGGAACTGCAGGGGGGTACCATAGGTACCCCCCATGTCCACCCCCTGGAGTCCCTGGGGGCCCACAGCGGGCCCCCCAAGCAGACTCTGCATGCCTTTCCGTGGCGCCACAGAAAGGCATTCGAAAACCCACATCCTAATATGGCTGGCGGTGTCTTTCAGACACCACCACCATATAGAACCCTTTTCCGCCCGGTCGACATGTCGACCGGGCGGAAAAGCAGCAGACCATCTTTCCGTCTGCCGCGGACCCCCCAGACATTGTAATATGGCGGGGGGTCATTTCAGCACGGATGGCGGGCGGATCCCCCGCCGGGCTGGCAGTGGCTACCGCCGGCCCGGCGGGGCGATCCTCCCGCCATCCTAATGGGGCCCTTAGTGTGAAAGGTTAGTGCAGTGGGTGTTGCCGTGGGCGTTCCACGCAACACCCATTGATTTGGACACTTTCCCATATTTACAAGGGTGGCATAACTAGGAGGCAGCACCAAAATTAAAACAAGGGAAAACGTGGTCTTACCCTTGCTCAACAAGGAGAATATTTTAATTTCTCCATGTTTTTGCTGTTTCCCATGTGTGCTGCATTGTTCAGTACACATGGAAACAGCAAATCGCCATTGATTGTTTGTGTGCAGGGAGGTGTCCCTTCCTGCATATAAACAATCATTAAAAGAAATTATGTTTTGCAACGTCTATGTGTGCTGCATTAAGCAGCACACATAGAAGTTACAAAATGCCATTTAAATATTGTTTATGTGAAGGAAGGGGCATCTTCCTGCACATAAACTATCTTCCCCTGCAACGAAGACAGTCTTGCACTTTGGTGCAAGGGTGTTGTGTTGGAGCTAGGTAGCTAAATGAAGCGCCAGCACAGGAGGAAACGCAGGACTGCACCATATTGTTGTAAATATGGTGCAGCCCTGCATTTCAGAAGTGGTGCAGTGCGGCGTTGAACCAAGGAGGCTAACGCAGTGCTCCTCCACTTTTATTGTACATGTGCCCAGCCACGGCCGCTGCATGTAAGAGCGGTGGGCCCAGCTGGGGGGGGGGATTTCGAGAGATGCCCGCGAGGAAAAATTAATTATTTATTTAATTTTTCCTTGTGGTCGTCTCTCAAAATCCCACCCAGCCAGCCCCATCACCCCACTGCTCCTACCTGCAGCGGCCATGGCTGCATATGGCCCTTGTCCTTAGAGCGCCCACTGTGACCCGAGCAACAGCCCCCCAGTGGGGGTAACAACACGTTTCCACTCATTATTGGCTGTACTGCTGGTTTTATGACAGAATAACCGGGACAAAAATATTGTTAGGCCAAAATACTACAAAAATATCTAGGACACAATATCGAGATGGTAAGTGCCTATAGGTAAGTATAGATGTACTATTCTTAACTCCACATCGGCATACCTTGAAAATATTTATATTGTCACGGTACATATATGTTGAGCTCAGTGGTGCAACAAAATTTGAGGCGACTCCCTGCAAAGTACATGGAGTTGTGCCTCCTCCCCAGCCCAAGGCCTATCACTTTTGCTGAGGGCGGCCCCCTGGAGCTCGGGCCTCCCCACACCACGGGGGCTGCAAGGGCTGTTGTTACGCCACTTGTTGAGTTAAGTATAGTAAACCTTTGCTTACCTATAACAAAAGTAACCATCTCAATATTTTGGTCTCAATATTTTTGTCATTACCTTTTTGCCAACAGGCCTTCTGTAGAAGATATCCTGGTGAAATTTCGTACTGACTCCTGTCCCAGCAATCCATTTTTGAGCACCTTCTAAATTTTGGGGTAACTATCACCTCCTACCAGCTGCCGATTGGAAGGGAGATAATGAGAAGAGGTCTCAAAAATTAGGGCCCAATTCACAAAGACATCTGCACGAGGAAAGGGAACTTGCATGTGCAAATGGCATGATGTACAAGTGCAAATTCACTTTACAGTTGACAAAATGAGAATTTGGACTTGTAAAACAGTTTTCTTGTCTGTAATCAGTAGCGGCTGGTGCAGGTAAGCACGGTGAGGCGAGGCGACTCAGCGATGCGACGAGTGCAATGTAAGTGGTTGTTTTTATTTATTTTACCTGTTCATCGTCTGTCACTACCCTTCGCCCTGCCCCACGGCGCTTACCTGCACCGGTCACAGCTGTCTGTAACATCAGTCAAGCATGTTGTAATATTGTGCATTGGTTAATCCTTTTACAGGCATGAAGAGTGAGGTTTCCATGGCAGAGATGCCCTGGACAGTCTAGGAACAACAAAATACCTGTACATTTGTAGATAGTCACAAAATTCTCCATAATCCATTCCAACCCTAGAAAGAGCAGACGAATTACTCCTGTCATTGACAACCTGACATCTGATTCCAGGGAAAAAGAAAACATTCTGAAATGTGGGAGAATGTAGTGTAAGGGGTTTCATCAGGGAACAAATATTTTATTTGTGCAGACAACTACATGAAATGGCAGGTGCACCCTTCGACGACATGTCTTTTAACATCATGTACAACTACATATGTGCAAATACCGCAGCCTTTGCAAGCTTCTAACCATGTGATGGAGTAGATGTTTGAGAGAAAATTTAGTAATCCTTTTTAAAATCAGGCCCTTTGCGTTCGAAGAACTTTGAAAATATTTAACATTGAACTTTGCAAAATTGCTTCTAATAACACAACATGTGTGTAGGAATGACCAGAGTTGCCTGCGTGGCTTTAATGAGAAGTGAAACTTTGTGCCCCTGCAAACTCCACCTGAAAGCACAGGACAGGCTTTATCTGATGGCCTTGGATGCCCAGTCTTGTTTTAATGTGTATTTTGTAAATCATTAGCTGGTTCCATTGTAATAGGGCTTGGGTGGATTCCCAAGAAAACATTTATAGATATATGTATCTGAGCATATTAATACTGCATTGCGGAATGAGAGATTCGTCACTACACTTCTGCACTGTTGGGTTTACTGACGAACAAAGCAGCATTGTTCTACAGCTGTTAGCTATCTTGTTCAGTGGCTGTCTCACTGCTCGTTAAGCAGTGGAAAATAAAAATAAAATGATAATAACAAAAAGTTATAGTTATCTTTTTCTTTGGGGGACTACAGCCAGGTTGGGAGGGGGTGGGCTCCCCGCCGTCCAGAGGCGTAGCTAGAGCTTGTGGCGCCCGGGGCTATCCTTCAGCTTGCCGCCCCCCGGGGGGTGGTGCTGGGGAAAAAGGACGGCGAGCACCTAAAAGAGGTCCGATAGACACGTAGTATCGCTGCTAATAGTTACCTCAATCATGCAAATTACATGCACATACATGACATGGTCCAGGGCTAGACAGCCCCCGTCCCCAAAATAGTGCCGCCTGGGGCGGACCGCCCCCACCTAGCTACACCGCTGAAGGAGAAGCAGAAAAATACCCCAAACTTACATCAGTTCTACCTACCTTGTTTGTGACATCTCACTCATAAAATCACAGCTTGTGCAGGACCCTTGTCCCCTGTCCCCTATCTGCCCTGTCCATGATCTCAGTAAAGTCTGTAGACCGGTCCACCACTTTGGGTTTGACCACGATACCCCTGGCAGCACCTTCCGGATACTACAGGTGAGTCCAATACACCTGATCGCAAGGCTAACTTGAGTTCTGCAGTTGGGGCAGTACCAGGCTGGATGAGGGGAAGAGGGTTAGGAGGGGCACTAAGTTAAAAACAAAGCTGGAAGGACAAAATATGTTTATGCTGTCCCAAGTTTCGATTGTCTTCACCTTCGGGTAACAGCATATCAAATAAAGGCACACTGTATGTTTAAAGATAAATCCAAATTAAAGTAATCAGTAGGAAATGCATTTGTTTGCATTATGATATTTAATTGATTAATTCAGTCACTACAGATGAGTGTAACCAGACAGTAAAGGAATAGATTCCTGGTGGTGGTGGGTAAGGAGTGGTGGTTAACGACTTCTGGATTTAAAGTGCTACGATGTCCTAGCCTATGACTTAAAGAACAATGAATATGCAACTCATTATTTTAACACAGAATAAAATGTTTTTGAAGTGTCACATTTCGCTGTGGAATGTCTTTCATAAGTCACTGCATCAATGGAAATGTCACATTTGCAATGCAAATACTTGTCAGCTATGATATTAACCACCTGTACTACCTCACACAAATGAAACCTGCCACTAGATGAAACTCCCATCTCTCTCCAGCAGGTACATTAATCACCCGAGTTTATTTGACACTGTGTGTTGCCCGAAACTGCTCAATAATCAAGGAACATTGTAGTACTTTTAACACCTCTGTTCTGCTACAAAACTGCGAAACAAAAGTTCCATTACTGAAGAGAAGAATATTTTGAAGTGCAGGCCCATTCAAAACACTGCCCCTGTTACTGTGCCGGTTTTTCCCTGTGTCCAAGGCCAGAGCCTGCAACCCACTCCCTCTACACATAACAGAAAAAGCACCATAGCTGCTAAGGTTTCAGACTGGTATGTGTGACCTTTCATAATTTCAGTGAAATTATGAGTGACATTTCAATGACAATGAGTGACACCTTCACGAGAGTAACCTTAAGCAATGAAGATGAGGGAAACGCACTGGGGTTGAATAAAAAAATGCAACATGAATGAGTAGAATTTTTTTTTCCAAAAGCTAACTTGACTCCAACCGCAATAAAAATCATTAACCCTGAAAGGTCTGCGCTCACTCCTCCCCCGGTTGGGGAACCTCTATCTGCCCACGGCACAGATCACACCATGACCCCCACATGCTGTCAGAGCTACACTAGACCCGATTGACTTAAGTGGCGCAGTGCGGCTCAGAAACCCCGAGCGGCCTAACACGATTATAGTGCGGCTGTGGAGTGAAAACGAGTGATTCAACTGACACAGGCTGTGAGTGACTGCAAATTTCCAGCTTGTAACAGAGCAGGCAGCTGAAGATAATCATGACTGCGCACTAGGTGCTGCTAGTTTAAAAGGCAGCAAGCACATCTTTCATTTTATGAGAAACTAGCAGAGTGAGAGATACCATTACTTCACTCTATGCACTGACTCGAGACGTGCGGCAATTCGGTATGGCGCGGCTGCCTCGTAGTAGCCGCAATGACTCCTGGGGCAAACCATGCCTCCCAGGAATTATTCAAACATAGCTAAGCAGCAAAGCTGCATAACGAGTGCTCTAGGCTCCACAGCCGCTGCAGTCCGCGGGGTGGGATGGGGAGCGTCATAGGAAGCAGGCCTCACTTGATGACACGCTGCGAACATACGAGGAGGAGCTTCCTGCACGCTCTAGGCCGAAAGACTATTGGCAATATTTAACGCATTATTTAAGTGCTCATCCGATTGTCACATGATGCAGATCGGTATGTCCTATTGATTCATTACTGTAATTGATAAATGTGTACGACATTTCTGTGCCTTTATGATTTACACAACTTGGTTGAAGAATGCTGTAGTGTACTGGACTGAGTTATTTTACTGTATTTAAGATGTTTTGTTTTTTTCTACAAACCCAATAAAAAGAATAAAAAAAAATAAAAAAATTCCCATGGTGCGAGCAGCGAAGATTGCCACCACAGCTTCCCAAAACTTCGTCACAGTGTGGCTCAGTGATGTATAATTTAAAGGAACCTGTAGTAATGGGGCGATGTATCACCCCAATCAGACGCACAGTATAAATTAAGCACGACTCTGATGCCAAAATAAACCATTTTCATAATTTTAATTCCAATTTCTTCCAACTTTAACGTTTTCATCCTTAGTTCTTATTGTCGCATGAGAGACAACTTATGTTCTATAAATCCTTATTAACTGCAGACATGCCAATCCCGGCCTTATACTGTAGCGCGGTACATAAGTAATCCTCATTCATTGATCCAAATAACCCAATGCATTTCGGGCCTATTTCCGGCCCTTCATCAGGGGTACCCTAAAATTAAAAAACATTGTTGTCAAAATGTGCATTTGAATCAATACAATGCATTGATATCTACGCTGAATTATACTGTGTTTACCTTGAATAAATTAATGTTTTTCCGCTAAAAGTAACCCTAGAGCTATCCCTAAGTTGATGCGCAAAACCACCTCTCCACTTCCCACATTTCAAACCCTTGCATCCCAATACATTTACGTGACACCCATTCATAAACAAATTGTTGCCCAACAGGTAAGTCACCCCGGATCTTTACCTTCTAAATCAGCTTCCATAAGCACCTCACAATTGAAATACAAGCCCCCACGTACTGCATGCTTTCCTAAACCTGTGGTTTTAACACCTTTGCTATGTGTTCACCCTCCTCCTTTTCGTAACCACCTCCATTAACCCTATATCTCCCTCTTCCATGCTGCGTTAGGCAGTAACCTTTCCTTTCATGTACTTCATAATCATTAGTGATTTATTTAACGTTCCGACGTCTGTTCACAATAGTAACCTCCCCTTCATCTTACCCTGGTAACCTTGTAACATTCGAAGTGACCCCAGTCTTCTAAATCCGTCCTTCGTGATATTTGCCAAAATCTAAATCTACTACATGTCCCAAAATACACTGCTTGTGCCCAGGTAAAATGTGTCAGTGCTTTGTTTATCAAGCTGCATAATTTACACTACCTCCCCCACTGCGCATCAAACCTAACTGCCCCGCCCAACCTAAAATGACGTACAACATACCTGCCAAGGTTTCAGATTGCAAAGTGTGACATTTTCATAATTTCAGTACAATTTTGAGTGACATTTCAATGACTAGGAGTGACACTTTCTCACACGCAAAATCAAGCAATGAAGAACAGGAAAACATAAATATCAAGAATTGCACCAATTTGAGCAATAATGCACTGTAAAAAGAGGTTACAAGTGCTGGAAAGCACCAGAAACTGAAGCACCCCTCCTGGCAGCCCTTCAACAACGCAAGATTATTTCTGACCAGAATCAACACACAGGCTTTAGGGTAAGCACATCTTCATTGATGACTACCCGATGGACAGTTTTGATTATTCGAAGTAGAAACCATCAGTAACGCAGTCACTACGCTAAGAAAGTTTGAGTTTGTAAGCCAATGTCATCTCTCACACAAGTTGAAAAATCACATGGGGTTTGTCAGTGTTACGCATTGAGACTTTATCACAACCTTGAAACATGTATGAATACCCCATTTGAAGTAGGTTCCATGTTAGATAAAATATTTTTTTTCCAGATTTCGGTTCCTGTACCTTAACAATGGCTGCGAGAAGGTCACAATGGTTATGTGTTTTTTGTAGTTTCAAGTCAGGGCTGTGCTTGCTACTGATGCAAGGGGAGGGTTTCCCTGTGAATTGCTCCTGCCCTGTTACGCTTGTCCACTGGTCAAGTGTAAGGATTCTTGCTTCTCTAGGTGGGAAGGCATTTTGCCACCAGTCATGAGGCTACATTTGGCCTTGTATGGAAAATATTGCGCTTCGCTGCTGGTGGCACCCTTGGCGGATGCCTACTACATTCCTGGAGGTTCTTAAGGTCTAACCTGGGACTCCAAGAGGTGTGGCATTGTATTTGTAGTAAAAAAGGGGGTGGTGATGGACGGAGCATCTGAACCAATAAAACACTCACGCCCAGTCAAAAGATCTGGGTTTGATCCTTCACCGTTCTTTAGCCCACTCTGCCACCCCAGTTCAGACATGGCTATATGCAAATCAGTCTGACCCTGTGCCTCATGGGAACAGTCCAGCCCGAACTGCCAAGCCATGCCTTCCCTGGACCAGAAGCAAGCTTCCGAGGACCGGTTTCTGGCATTCCAGCCGTCTTCAGCCCGGCTTGCTTGAATCCAGTGGCAAAGTGAGCAAGGGACTCATGTCTGAGCATTCCCTGCCACACTTATGGCGGCTAAAGCGGTACAAAAGGGGGTGGTGATGGACGGAGCATCTGAACCAATCAAACACTCACACCCAGTCAAAAGATCTGGGTTTGATCCATCACCGTTCTTTAGCCCACTCAGCCACCCCAGTTCAGACATGGCTATAAGCAAATCAGTCTGACCCTGTGCCTCATGGGAACAGTCCAGCCCGAACTGCCAAGCCATGCCTTCCCTGGACCGGAAACAAGCTTCCGAGGACCGGTTTCTGGCATTCCAGCCGTCTTGAGCCCGGCTTGCTTGAATCCAGTGGCAAAGTGAGCAAGGGACTCACGTCTGAGCATATCCTGCCACACTTATGGCGGCCAAAGCAGTACAAAAGGGGGTGGTGATGGACGGAGCATCTGAACCAATCAAACACTCACACCCAGTCAAAAGATATGGGTTTGATCCATCACTGTTCTTTAGCCCACTCTGCCACCCTAGTTCAGACATGGCTATATGCAAACCAGTCTGACCTTGTGCCTCATGGGAACATTCCAGCCCGAACTGCCAAGCCATGCCTTCCCTGGACCGGAAATAAGCTTCCGAGGACCGGTTTCTGGCATTCCAGCCGTCTTCAGCCCGGCTTGCTTGAATCCAGTGGCAAAGTGAGCAAGGGACTCACGTCTGGGCATACCCTGCCACACTTATGGTGGCCAAAGCAGTACAAAAGGGGGTGGTGATGGACGGAGCATCTGATTTAGGCCCATATCTCTGTACTGGGGTGAATGTATGACATTGTTCTGCATTCTGTCCATCACCTGTTGTTTTTGCTTTTGTCACCCCGAGTGGGACGGGTATGCTCTCCATGCCACTGGAATCATGCTATCCAGGCTGATGAGGGCTGAAAGCCCGAAACCGGTCCTTGGATGCTTGTTTCCAGTCCAGGGAGGACCTGGCTTGGCAGTTCGGGCTGGACTGTTCCCATGGGTCACAGGGTCAAGACTGATTTGCATATGGCTGGGTTCAAACTGGAAAGGCATGGTGAGCAAAAAAACGATGGATTTAGGCCCAGATCTCTGTACTGGGGTGAATGTATGACATTATTCTGCATTCTGTCCATCACCTGTTGTTTTTGCTTTTGTCACCCCGAGTGGGACGGGTATGCTCAGACGTGAGTCCCGTGCTCTCCATGCCACTGGAATCATGCTAACCAGGCTGATGAGGGCTGAAAGCCCGAAACCGGTCCTTGGATGCTTGTTTCCAGTCCAGGGAGGACCTGGCTTGGCAGTTCGGGCTGGACTGTTCCCATGGGGCACAGGGTCAAGACTGATTTGCATATGGCGGGGTTCAAACTGGAAAGGCATGGTGAGCAAAAAAACGATGGATTTAGACCCAGATCTCTGTACTGGGGTGAATGTATGACATTGTTCTGCATTCTGTCCATCACCTGTTGTTTTTGCTTTTGTCACCCCGAGTGGGACGGGTATGCTCAGACGTGAGTCCCGTGCTCTCCATGCCACTGGAATCATGCTATCCAGGCTGATGAGGGCTGAAAGCCCTAAACCGGTCCTTGGATGCTTGTTTCCAGTCCAGGGAGGACCTGGCTTGGCAGTTCGGGCTGGACTGTTCCCATGGGACACAGGGTCAAGACTGATTTGCATATGGCTGGATTCAAACTGGAAAGGCATGCTGACCAAAAAATCGATGGATTTAGGCCAGATCTCTGTACTGCGGTGAATGTATGACATTGTTCTGCATTCTGTCCATCACCTGTTGTTTTTGCTTTTGTCACCCCGAGTGGGACGGGTATGCTCAGACGGGAGTCCCATGCTCTCCATGCCACTGGAATCATGCTATCCAGGCTGATGAGGGCTGAAAGCCCAAAACCGGTCCTTGGATGCTTGTTTCCAGTCCAGGGAGGACCTGGCTTGGCAGTTCCGGCTGGACTGTTCCCATGGGGCACAGGGTCAAGACTGATTTGCATATGGCTGGGTTCAAACTGGAAAGGCATGGTGAGCAAAAAAACGATGGATTTAGGCCCAGATCTCTGTACTGGGGTGAATGTATGACATTGTTCGGCATTCTGTCCATCACCTGTTGTTTTTACTATTGTATTTGTAGTGGTATTTGTATAACGCTTCATAACACTGTCACTGATTTAAAGCACTCTTCTGAGTGAAAGAGTAAGAGGCTACCCCACTTCTTGTGCAAAGTGGGAAGAGTGAGTGTTTATATTATGGATCGTCTATGTAAGTAGCACTGGGTGTTGGTCAAGAAATTTGGAGGGTGCACTCATTGTGTCCGAGCGATCTCGTAATAGTACTTTGACACATCACGGGTGCCAAAAGGTTTGTGAGGCAGATGAAGTTTCGCCTTTTGATACACACCAGCGCATATTCTTAGCAACAGCGGATGAGTGATTCAGGCATGGTTCAAGAGGTCTTGTCCATTGGACACCCATCTGCCCACTCTGACCACACAGGGCATTCGTGGCTCCTTCAGTGTGTTTGTTACTTTGGTTGGTGGAGATCTGTGGCACACAGGCATGGCTGGACTGGCCAGCTGGGCAAGTGGACAATCCCCCGGGAGGCTGGAGCCCCAGAAGGCCCTTTTTAGCTCTTAGAGGCAGGTTTCAGCCTACAAGAGTGGTGTTGCCATTAAGTGATCATGGCAGAAGCTTGAAAGAGTTGTTCTGGTTCTAGCCCACATTAGCACTTTTGCGCACAGGGGCTAAATTTATCATTTTTGCCAGGGCTGTTTTAGGTTCCCAGTCCGGCCCTGCACACAGGAGTTGGAACTCACATGCCCTTGTCCTGCTCCTGTGGTGTTTGCTTCCCCTGTGCCAATGGTTTTGTGGTGCTCATGTGTACTAATATGTCTACTAAATGGTTTACAGATGAGAAGCTATGCTCATCCAGTACAAGAGAATAAATGACACTGAATCAAAGTTTATTGGATCACCATTTGTGTACTCCTCCAAGCTTCTTGTGGGCACATCTCCCCATGGCACATCTAATCACAGGCTTCCAGGAAGTGCGTGCGGTAGAAGTCTGTACTTTCTCTTTCCATGGCTGGTGGGGTCTGGATCATCCAACTTGTACTACGTGTGGAGGTGGGACAACCTAAGTTATTCATAGCTCTTGAGGCAAACTGAAGAAGAATCAAGTTTGCCCATCAGTTCCCTCCCAGCTCTAAAGGACAAGAAGCCAGTGGAGTGTCCTCTCGGCTCCAGGTTGGCATCAGAGAAGGTGCAGAGGCTGCCAAAGCAGAGCTCTGGGTGCCAGAGGAGGTGGCTAATGCATCAATGCAGTATCCAAGCTGACAGGAAAGTGTCCAGTTCTGAAATATGCTGAGGGGTCCAGGGAACCGCAACCCTCTCAGAGAACCTGATTTCTCATGATCTTAAAGAACATTGGGGCATATTTACAAGCCCCTATCAACACCACAACGTCACTTTTCACGATGTTGTGGTGGCGATAGGGGCTGTTCCTTATTTACAAAGCAGCGTTAAGCCACTTAACGTATCTTAACGCCACCTTGTAAACAAGGCCCCCTTTCACGCTACACTTAGTGTGAAAGGGGAGGACAGTGGGTGTTGCAGTGGGCGTTCCATCGCAACATCGATTGATTTTGACGCTGTCCCATATTTACAAGGGTGGCATAAATAGGAGGCAGCGCCAAAATTAAGACAAGGGAACTCCTCGTCTTTACCTTGCGCAACAAGGAGAAATGTTTAATTTCTCCTTGTTTTTGCTGTTTTCCATGTGTGCTGCGTTGTGTAGCACACATGGAAACAGCAAATTGCCATTGATTGTTTAAGTGCAGGGAGGTGTCCCTTCCTGCATATGAGCAATCATTAAAAAAAATTATGTTTTGCAACTTCTATGTGTGCTGCATTAAACAGCTCACATAGAAGTTACAAAATGCTATTTAAAGATTTTTTATGTGAAGGAAGGGGCAGCCTCCTGCGCATAAACTATCTTCCCCTGCAATGCAGACAGTCTTGCACTTTGGTGCAAGGTTGTTGTGTTGGCGCTAGGTAGCTAAATTTTGCGCCAGCGCAGGGGGAAACGCAGTGCGGCACCATATTGTTGGAAATATGGTGCAGCCCTGCCCTTCAGAAGTGGCACAGTGCGGCGTTAAACCAAGGAGGCAAACACTGGTTGTATGACAGAATAACGAGGACAAAAATATTGTTAGGTCAAAATATCATAGCAAAAATATCTAGGACCAAATGTCAAGATGGTTAGTGCCTATCGGTTAGTATAGATGTACTATTCTTTTTTTTTTTTTTTGATTTTTCAAAAACCTTTATTTGTATTCGTAATCTGTACACCGCTATTTAGCCAACAACCCGGAGGCAGGCAGCATATGTTCGTCTTTCACATAGCAAATTAGCAATAAGTGTACAGTTTGCACTGAGATAATATATTATGTACATACAACTTCTAACAGAAACACACGTGAGAGAATGTCACAGGTCAACCCAATCAGTGTCCAGTAATTGATCACGATTCTCGCCGCCAGCAGTCCCTGGTAGTCTGCATGGAGCCGTTACCCTCTCCCTCCCCACTCCCCCTCAGTAGATTACCACAGTACTGCTCTCAATCACTCTCCTCTCCCCCCGAGCGGGCCAGCCAGTCCACCATTGGCTGCCAAATATCGGCAGGCCTAGAGCGGAGTGGCATCATTTCCCAGTATGCCGTCAACTGGTCTTTGCAGTACAAAGCAGATTTTAGCCAACCAGATGTCGTTGGTGGGGACTTTTGTTTCCATTTAAGTGCTATCTGTCGCTTGGCAAGTAGGAGTAACATCGCCACCAGCTTTCTGGACGCGCTCGGCACCGGCAGTACAAATCCCAGAAGACCTAACACTGGGTCAGGACTCAAGGGTGTGTTTATCATCAGACCTATAGTGCGAAACACGTTCTCCCAGTATGCACCTACCGGACCGCACGTCCAAGACAAATGGTAAAAAGTGGCCTCCCTCTCGCCACACCTCCAGCAGGAGGCGTCAGCTGTCAGTCCCATTCTCACCAGTTGCAAGGGTGTACGGTACGTTCTGTGGAGATAATTGAAGTGTATGAGCCTGAGTCTGTAATTTGGGGAAAGATGTTCTAGTTGCATGCAACAAAACGTCCATTGTGTGTCCGATATTTGTATATCCGCCTCCCTTACCCAGGCCATCCTCGAGTCAGTGTGTGGGACTGGTGTCGAGTTCTGTGTGGCTCTATAGATCCTCGTTATTAATTTGTGGGAGGAAGCATTCGAGAGAACATCCTCCAATGCCGCTAGTGTCGGCGGTGCCTCCGGGAAGCCCGGGTATCTACGCTTGCACGCAGCCCGCAGCTGGTAATACAATAAGAGCTCCGTGGCCGTAGGGGTCGTAGAGTTAGTCATGTCCTGTAGTTCTATAAAGTTGTCATCCGGGTACAGGTCCCCGGCCACCTTCAGGCCTCTCTCGCCTGCTCTGCGGACCACTGCAGCATCCGTGAGTGGCTCCAGCAGGGGGTTACCGTCCAGTGGCATGCTTGGGGCGTACATGTCACCCACGCCCACCCGTTTGGCTATGCCCGCCCACGCCCAACGCACCATCTCCACTGTGTCAACGTCCTCATGCGGTCTCTTATATTTTTGGTACACCGCCGTCTTGATGGGGCATGGGGACGCAACATCCATCTCTATAGCTACGTGAGGTTGGTACGGGATCGGGTGGTGCCAGTAGTAAAGGTACTGAGCTTGTGCACTGTACGCATATAGCTCAAAATCTGGCGCGGCTAATCCGCCCTGTCTGAACGGGAGAGTTAGGAGGTTCCAGGCCACTCTTGGTTGCCGACCCGCCCAGACTAATTCAATGACCGCAGATCGGAGCCTGCTGAAAAATGTCATTGTTAACGGCAGAGGTACGTTTATGAATAAATACAGGAATTTGGGAACCACCACCATTTTTGCAAGAGCTATGCGACCCATCAGTGAAAGCGGAAGCGTCTTCCACTTCTTAACTTTGCCCTCCAGCCATTCTATTGCCACTCCAAAATTTGAGAGCCAGATGTCTTGAACTGTGCGACTCACTCTAATGCCCAAGTACTTGACTTCCTCCTCGGCCCAGTCAATCTGAAATTCAGTGTGGCACCCCCGGGAGTAGTTGGAGTATTGTGCATGCAAAGTTTCACCCCATCTGTTACTGCGAAGCATCGCAGTGGCATTGGCAGTTAGGTGGGTCTCTTGCAGAAAACATATGTCTATATTTTTCCGCTGCAAGTAAGCTTGTACCAGCCGGGCCTTGCGCCTATCATTCAAGCCGCGCACATTCCAAGTTAACAGTTTAATGTGTGCCATAGCCGAATTAGTGAGTACGTAACGTTACCCTGCTGCAACGTGTGCACTAGGGTACAACATAATCTTTCATGAGTAGTCACCATGCAATACTGGATGTCAGTTGAACTCTGGGGCCTATCTCATTCAGCCATGTATGTATACGCTGCCTGTGTCAGTGGTCTCTCAACAAAACAATAAGCAACAGTGCTTTGCAGTCCCAAACCCCCCAGCCCCCACCCACTCCAACCCCCCAATCAGGTCGTGCAATTCTGTCCCTCCCCTCCCACCCAACAATCAAACACCCCGTAAAGCATCCCAACAGTTCTAAGCACATGGGAGTCATCCCTCGGGGAACGCGGGTCGTACACACTCTAACCCTGTACTTTTGCCAGGGCGACCGAGCGCCAGCCTGACAGCGCTCCCGTGTGGACCTCCTCCCACCCTCTACATATAGCTATTAAGGCCAACTTATCTCAACCCGGAGGATCTGCAGTGTCCCATGCTATCGGTAGGCCCCTCCAGCCTTCGCCACGTGTAGCGACATCAATGGTGGTTCGAAGTTCAAACACCCCGTAGGGCATCTCAATTGAACCAGTCCAATGGGAATCATCCCTCGGGGGAACACGGGTTGTATGCACACCAATCCTGTGCTTTTGCCAGGGCTACCCAGCGCCAGCCTGACAATGCCCCCCCCAGAGCCTCCCCCTAAACATCATATGCGAACACATAGGCCAACTTAACTGTGTAGGGCAGAACAGCGGCGCCTCAGCTCAGCAGCTAGTCCCTCTGGCTTCCACGCCAATGTGCACTACGCAGTACATACAAAGTTCGGCTCGCCGTCACTCAATGTCACTCAGCTCAGCTTGCGCCTCCGGGGCATCCGGCGGTGTCTGATTCTTCTGGTCCCGTGACAATTGCTTCGCATATTTCAGCGCTGCCTTAGCGTCCACAAAAAAGGAAGGTTTTCCTGGGCCCTGTACTCTCAGTTTGGCAGGGTAGATGAGGGAATATTTGGTTCCAATTTGCTGGAAAATCTTCTTGGCCGGGACAAATTCTCGCCTTGCAGCTTGAACTTGCATGGTGAAGTCTGGGAAAATAGAAATGTGATTACCCTGATATTGAAGGTCTTTCACCTCTCTCGCCATGCGCAGTATGGTATCACGGTCCCTGTAGTTCAGGATGCGTGCTATTATTGCTCTTGGTGGGGCTCCCGGCTTGGGCTGGGGGCCCAGTGTCCTGTGCGCCCTTTCTACCAGGAACATTTGAGAGAGTCCCGTCCCGAAAAGTCTCTACATGGTCTCTACATACACCTCCATTTTCCCAACGTTGGTCGTTTCCGCCACACCCGTGATGCGGACGTTGTTACGTCTTGAGCGGGCCTCCAAATCCTCGTTCTTTTGCTGAATCAGCGATAGTACCTTGTCCATGCCGCGTAGTTTCTTGTCCATGGCGGTGTGACCCTCCTCAGTTTCAGTCACTCGTGTTTCGAGCACATCCACCCGACCATCCTGTTTGTCCATCCGCCTGGTCAGGCTGTCCATGCGAGCTGCCAAGTCATCCATCTTTTGGTCAATCCCTTGTAGACTCGTTTTAAGTTCTTGAAACATGGACTTTATATCGCACGCCTGCGCGGCTCCAGGATCGCTCCTCGCGGCCTCCTCCTCCGAATGCTCCTGGCTCGTCGCCTTTTGCTTTGTCTTGTCGAACGTAATCTTCGGTTGCCTCGTGTCTGGCTTCCCCATCTTGGCCGGCGGTCTCGATAGTGCGGGCGCAGGTTTCAGTGCAGGTCACCACTGTCGGAGGGGCAGCAGGCAGGGATTTCACTTCAGGTCAGCCTTTCGCCCTCTTCGCCGTAGGGTGGCCCCGCAGGTGATGTTAGTCCCTTCCGCAGTGAGGGGCTGTATTACCCCTAGCTGAATCACTTGTGGGCAGGCTGGGACCACGGGACACCAGGCCTGGGCCGTTGTAGCACAAAATGGCTTCCTGCTCCACTACGCAACGTCACGACCCACTAGCCTGTGCGCAGTGTTCAGGGCCAAGGCGTGGTCCCTTAATGCTATTCACCACCTCGGACGATTTGTGTCTTTAGAGGGCCGGTGGACGGGTCAATAATATTGTGAGGGCCAGGTATTGAGTGCGGCCGCCCGTTCCGCCAGTAGGTCGGGCCTCGCACCCAGTTCGCACAGCTTTCACAGTCTCTATGGGCCCAGCGGACTCCCGAGTCACCTCCAGGCCGTTCTGCCGTGAGACTCACCAAGCCGGCTGCCTAGCGGTCTGTCGGGGGCTCCTCCGCGGCCGCTCACCCTCGCTTCGCGGCACCCCTTCGGTACTAGCCCGCTCCGAGTCTCCTCGCCGCAGTAGCGAAGTATTCAGCGCCGTCCAACTTCTACTCCCGTATCCCGGTCGGCGATTGCAGAGCTCCCGCTCCGACCCCCTGCGCCCAGCACACTTTTTTCCTGCGCGTCTCGCAGCCCTCTCCCGGGCCTGGACTTACGCGAGGTCCCGGCTTCCGTCCTGCCACCAGGCCGTAGCTCCGCCCTCAGCCAGTCCGTCGCTGATTAATGTCGATCTTTCCGTCCGGGCAGATTATGCACGCCGGCAATCTTCTCTAGTTGTCTGCCGTTCTCCAAAGGGGAAAGTCGGTCGGGTCAGCACGTCAGTTTGTCGGATTTTTATTCGGATTTATGGGCTCGGTCAGCGGAGCTGCGGTATCAAGCAGCCATTCCGCCTCGCGTCCAAGCCACGCCCCCATAGATGTACTATTCTTAACTCCACATCGGCATACCTTGATAATATTTTATTGTCACGGTACATATATGTTGAGCTCAGTGGTGCAACAACATTTGAGGAGACCCCCTGCAAATTACATGAAGTTGTGCCTCCTCCCCAGCCCAAGGCCTATCACTTTTGCTGAGGGCGCCCCCCTGGAGCTCGGGCCTCCCCACACCATGGGGGCTGCAAGGGCTGTTGTTACGCCACTTGTTGAGTTAAGTATAGTAAACCTTTGCTTACCTATAACAAAAGTAACCATCTCAATATTTTGGTCTCAATATTTTTGTCATTAGCTTTTTGGCAACAGGCTTTCTGTAGAAGATATCCTGGTGAAATTTCGTACTGACTCCTGTCCCAGCAATCCATTTTTGAGCACCTTCTAAATTTTGGGGTAACTATCACCTCCTACCAGCTGTCGATTGGAAGGGAGATAATGAGAAGAGGTCTCAAAAATTAGGGCCCAATTCACAAAGACATCTGCACGAGGAAAGGGAACTTGCATGTGCAAATGGCATGATGTACAAGTGCAAATTCACTTTACAGTTGACAAAATGAGAATTTGGACTTGTAAAACAGTTTTCTTGTCTGTAATCAGTAGCGGCTGGTGCAGGTAAGCACGGTGAGGCGAGGCGACTCAGCGATGCGACGAGCGCAATGTAAGTGGTTGTTTTTATTTATTTTACCTGTTCATCGTCTGTCACTACCCCTCGTCCCGCCCCACTGCGCTTACCTGCACCGGTCACAGCTGTCTGTAACATCAGTCAAGCATGTTGTAATATTGTGCATTGGTTAATCCTTTTACAGGCATGAAGAGTGAGGTTTCCATGGCAGAGATGCCCTGGACAGTCTAGGAACAACAAAATACCTGTACATTTGTAGATAGTCACAAAATTCTCCATAATCCATTCCAACCCTAGAAAGAGCAGACGAATTACTCCTGTCATTGACAACCTGACATCTGATTCCAGGGGAAAAGAAAACATTCTGAAATGTGGGAGAATGTAGTGTAAGGGGTTTCATCAGGGAACAAATATTTTATTTGTGCAGACAACTACATGAAATGGCAGGTGCACCCTTCGACGACATGTCTTTTAACATCATGTACAACTATATATGTGCAAATACCGCAGCCTTTGCAAGCTTCTAACCATGTGATGGAGTAGATGTTTGAGAGAAAATTTAGTAATCCTTTTTAAAATCAGGCCCTTTGCGTTCGATGAACTTTGAAAATATTTAACATTGAACTTTGCACAATTGCTTCTAATAACACAACATGTGTGTAGGAATGACCAGAGTTGCTTGCGTGGCTTTAATGAGAAGTGAAACTTTGTGCCCCTGCAAACTCCACCTGAAAGCACAGGACAGGCTTTATCTGATGGCCTTGGATGCCCAGTCTTGTTTTAATGTGTATTTTGTAAATCATTAGCTGGTTCCATTGTAATAGGGCTTGGGTGGATTCCCAAGAAAACATTTATAGATATATGTATCTGAGCATATTAATACTGCATTGCGGAATGAGAGATTCGTCACTACACTTCTGCACTGTTGGGTTTACTGACGAACAAAGCAGCATTGTTCTACAGCTGTTAGCTATCTTGTTCAGTGGCCGTCTCACTGCTCGTTAAGCAGTGGAAAATAAAAATAAAATGATAATAACAAAAAGTTATAGTTATCTTTTTCTTTGGGGGACTCCAGCCAGGTTGGGAGGGGGTGGGCTCCCCGCCGTCCAGAGGCGTAGCTAGAGCTTGTGGCGCCCGGGGCTATCCTTCAGCTTGCCGCCCCCCGGGGGGTGGTGCTGGGGAAAAAGGACAGCGAGCACCTAAAAGAGGTCCGAGAGACACGTAGTATCTCTGCTAATAGTTACCTCAATCATGCAAATTACATGCTCATACATGACATGGTCCAGGGCTAGACAGCCCCCGTCCCCAAAATAGTGCCGCCTGGGGCGGACCGCCCCCACCTAGCTACACCGCTGAAGGAGAAGCAGAAAAATACCCCAAACTTACATCAGTTCTACTTACCTTGTTTGTGACATCTCACTCATAAAATCACAGCTTGTGCAGGACCCTTGTCCCCTGTCCCCTATCTGCCCTGTCCATGATCTCAGTAAAGTCTGTAGACCGGTCCACCACTTTGGGTTTGACCACGATACCCCTGGCAGCACCTTCCGGATACTACAGGTGAGTCCAATACACCTGATCGCAAGGCTAACTTGAGTTCTGCAGTTGGGGCAGTACCAGGCTGGATGAGGGGAAGAGGGTTGGGAGGGGCACTAAGTTTAAAACAAAGCTGGAAGGACAAAATATGTTTATGCTGTCCCAAGTTTCGATTGTCTTCACCTTCGGGTAACAGCATATAAAATAAAGGCACACTGTATGTTTAAAGATAAATCCAAATTAAAGTAATCGGTAGGAAATGCATTTGTTTGCATTATGATATTTAATTGATTAATTCAGTCACTACAGATGAGTGTAACCAGACAGTAAAGGAATAGATTCCTGGTGGTGGTGGGTAAGGAGTGGTGGTTAACGACTTCTGGATTTAAAGTGCTACGATGTCCCAGCCTATAACTTAAAGAACAATGATTATGCAACTCATTATTTTAACACAGAATAAAATGTTTTTGAAGTGTCACATTTCGCTGTGGAATGTCTTTCATAAGTCACTGCATCAATGGAAATGCCACATTTGCAAAGCAAATACTTGGCAGCTATGATATTAACCACCTGCCCTACCTCACACAAATGAAACCTGCCACTAGATGAAACTCCCATCTCTCTCCAGCAGGTACATTAATCACCCGAGTTTATTTGACACTGTGTGTTGCCCGAAACTGCTCAATAATCAAGGAACATTGTAGTACTTTTAACACCTCTGTGCTGCTACAAAACTGCGAAACAAAAGTTCCATTACTGAAGAGAAGAATATTTTAAAGTGCAGGCCCATTCAAAACACTGCCCCTGTTACTGTGCCGGTTTTTCCCTGTGTCCAAGGCCAGAGCCTGCAACCCACTCCCTCTACACATAACAGAACAAGCATTTACAATGCAATGGTTTTGCCTTTGTTAAAGTTAGAGCTATTGGCATTGCTCTTGACATTATTTTTATTTATGTTTTTTTTAAACATAAATAAATGGCATTGTCATTTACAATGCCACTAGCTTTATCTGTAGCAAATGACACAAACAAACACACACAGAGCCCCCCCACACACACCCACACAGAGCCCCCCGCACACACAGCCACACAGAGCCCCCCGCACACACAGCCACACAGAGCCCCCCACACACACAGCCACACAGAGCCCCCCACACACACAGCCACACAGAGCCCCCCACACACACAGCCACACAAAGCCCCCCACACACACAGCCACACAGAGCCCTCCACACACCCACACAGAGCCTTCCACACACACCCACACAGCACAAGCAGGCAACAGGGGCACACGGAGGCACAAGCAGGCAACAGGGGCACACGGAGGCACAAGCAGGCAACAGGGGCACACGGAGGCACAAGCAGGCAACAGGGGCAGACGGAGGCACAAGCAGGCGACAGGGGCACACAGAGGCACAAGCAGGCGACAGGGGCACACAGAGGCACAAGCAGGCGACAGGGGCACGAAAACTGAGGCACAAGCAGGCGACAGGGGCACGAAAACTGAGGCACAAGCAGGCAACAGGGGCACACGGAGGCACAAGCAGGCAACAGGGTCACGAAAACGAGCACAAGCAGGCAAAAGGGTCACAAGCAGGAATTGTAATTTAGACGGGGCTGAAGTGGAGAATGGTCAGTAGGGAAGTAGTGCGGCTGGTGCAGTGGTACCAGGCTGAAAGGTGAGAGGGGCTGTCTGCACCCCAGTTTGGACAGTTTCCACTACCTAACAGGGATTGGTGGGAGGGGGCGTACTTCTTGCTTGCTTTAGGGCTGTTACTTCGGGGACGCAGTGCACACTCTTGCCTGCTGCCTGCTGCTGCCGGGACACGACAACAGGCAGGGAGAGGACAGGCTGGGAGAGGGCAGGGAGGGGACAGGCTGGGAGAGGGCAGGCTGGGAGAGGGCAGAGAGGGGACACGCTGGGAGAGGGCAGGTTGGGAGAGGGCAGGCTGGAAGTGGACAAGCTGGGAGAGGACAGGCTGGGAAAGGTCATGGAAGGGACAGGCTGGGAGAGGGCAGGCTGGAAGAGGACAGGCTGGGAAAGGGCAGGGAGGGGACAGGCTGGGAGAGGGCAGGCTGGGAGTGGGCAGGCTGGGAGTGGGCAGGCTGGGAGAGGGCAGGCTGGGAGAGGGCAGGCTGGGAGAGGGCAGGCTGGGAGAGGGCAGGCTGGGAGGGGGCAGGCTGCGAGAGGGCAGGCTGCGAGAGGGCAGGCTGCGAGAGGGCAGGCTGCGAGAGGGCAGGCTGCGAGAGGGCAGGCTGCGAGAGGGCAGGCTGCGAGAAAGTCCGGAAGAAGGAAAAGGTGTCATTGCACCTCAAGCCCTCACAGGGGATGCAGAAAATCATTCTTTGGATAGGTAACAAATAATGAAGCCAAAAGGATGGGCCAACCCACTCATCCATCACTACCATGCCTTACACAGAATCGTGCCAAGGGTGCACACTGGTGATCTGTGCATTTCACGATCAGGTTCCACCCCCTTCCTCGCTGACACTCTTAATCACAGAGATGTCACATGCACTAGGAACACTTACTCAGGCTGCCTCCGCCGGCTGCTCCTGCGCTGTGCGAGGCCTCGCGGGGCCCCCCGGCCGGCACTGGGGCGCCCCCGGGGCCGGCTCCGGGCGGAGTGCACCCGCTTTGCCTCTCAAAATGCCCCGGGTTAGAGAAATAGTCCCGCAGACGCGGCAGCTCGCGGCCGCTCTCCAGCAGCTCAGTGTGCAGCTCCAGCGCCGTCAGCACCAGCTGTTCCCGTAGGAGTTGAGCGGCCAGCACATCCAGCGGCACCGAGCGCGGCTCCGCTGCAGGGCCCGTGGGAGGGGCCGGTACCGGGGGTCCAGCTGGTGACAGAGCAGGCTCCGAGCCGCCTGACGGGGACAAGAGGTCTGCCGCGGTCTCATCTTCCTCTTCCGAGTCGCTCAGGAAGGGGTTAACTGAGGCCCCGGGAGCGCCAGCCATGGCGAGGCACCGGGCTCTACTTGACGACCTCGCCCGACACCAGCGCAGACCGGGAGCGGTGACAGCTGAGCAACAGCGCATGCGCAGCCCTAGGACAGCCAGGCCAACCCACGGTACCTGTCAACACAGACAGAGACAGAAAAGAAGGACTAAACCTGACATCTGCAAGGGGAGCCTGCGCACGAGCTGTCTTGTGACACCCCTTTTCTTTGTTTATGACATTTCTTCTCACGTGACCTGCTCTATGTTCTGGGGAGCGGACATAAAATCCAGATGGGAGAGGCTGCGTTGGTGGTCATTCGTGAGAAAAGCGGACTTCGCCTCTGTCTTATATTTGCTGCTGCGCACTCTCAATATAAGGTTCCCCATATGCAGGCGAAAATCTAGAGTGGGTGCAAGTTACCCAGGGATATAAGAAACGGGGAATGGAGTCAAAGCATCTAACCACGCCCAAACGGTGTTGAATCGGCCAGCTACACCTAACATGGCGGGACATTAGGTCCGACGTGTGGATATATGCGGCCTAGTGTTTGATTTTGTGAATCTCCCCTGCGCTTAGTGATAAGTAAATACACAGCAAAATAAATGTAGCATTAGTTCGGAATCTGAAACGATTTCTTCTGGCGGACGAAGTTATAATAGTTTATGCACCAATTTTAGCAGTGGTTAGAATACAGAGGTTCAAAATATTCTTTGTTGAGCAAATAACTGAAATAACAAGCGGGAGGGGGCGGGAAAGGGGGAGGAGAGACGCTGACGACGGCCGGCCGGAGCACGAAGGCGGGCACCAGGAAACAAGCGGGAGGGGGAGCAAGGGAGGTGCCGGCAATGCCGGAACAGAATCGGGGGCGTTCCCGGCGTCGCGTGACGTCGGCAAAAGCCAAAGAATGTCGGGAACGCCCCCGTGTCTGGTCCGGCATTGACGGACAGGCCCCTCGTCCAATGGCAAGGCTCCATTTACGGAGCCAGCCAATGAATGAGGAGGGCCGACCCAAAGCACACTACAATTCTCATCAGGTTTTCGCCTGCGCGAAAAAGATGCGCAGAGCGCATCTTTTTGGCGAGGCAAAACCTAAAAAGCACCATAGCTGCCAAAGTTTCAGACTGGTATGCGTGACCTTTCATAATTTCAGTGAAATTATGAATGACATTTCAATGACAATGAGTGACACCTTCACGAGAGTAACCTTAAGCAATGAAGATGAGGGAAACGCACTGGGGTTGAATAAAAAAATGCAACATGAATGAGTAGAAATGTTTTTTTCCAAAAGCTAACTTGACTCCAACCGCAATAAAAATCATTAACCCTGAAAGGTCTGCGCTCACTCCTCCCCCGGTTGGGGAACCTCTATCTGCCCACGGCACAGATCACACCATGACCCCCACATGCTGTCAGAGCTACACTAGACCCGATTGACTTAAGTGACGCAGTGCGGCTCAGAAACCCCGAGCGGCCTAACACGATTATAGTGCGGCTGTGGAGTGAAAACGAGTGATTCAACTGACACAGGCTGTGAGTGACTGCAAATTTCCAGCTTGTAACAGAGCAGGCAGCTGAAGATAATCATGACTGCGCACTAGGTGCTGCTAGTTTAAAAGGCAGCAAGCACATCTTTCATTTTATGAGAAACTAGCAGAGTGAGAGATACCATTACTTCACTCTATGCACTGACTCGAGACGTGCGGCAATTCGGTATGGCGCGGCTGCCTCGTAGTAGCCGCAATGACTCCTGGGGCAAACCATGCCTCCCAGGAATTATTCAAACATAGCTAAGCAGCAAAGCTGCATAACGAGTGCTCTAGGCTCCACAGCCGCTGCAGTCCGCGGGGTGGGATGGGGAGCGTCATAGGAAGCAGGCCTCACTTGATGACACGCTGCGAACATACGAGGAGGAGCTTCCTGCACGCTCTAGGCCGAAAGACTATTGGCAATATTTAATGCATTATTTAAGTGCTCATCCGATTGTAACATGATGCAGATCGATATGTCCTATTGATTCATTACTGTAATTGATAAATGTGTGCGACATTTCTGTGCTTTTATGATTTACGCAACTTGGTTGAAGAATGCTGTAGTGTACTGGACTGAGTTATTTTACTGTATTTAAGATGTTTTGTCTTTTTCTACAAACCCAATAAAAAGAATTACAAAAAAAAAGAAATTCCCATGGTGCGAGCAGCGAAGATTGCCACCACAGCTTCCCACAACTTCGTCACAGTGTGGCTCAGTGATGTATAATTTAAAGGAACCTGTAGAAATGGGGCGATGTATCACCCCAATCAGACGCACAGTATAAATTAAGCACGACTCTGATGCCAAAATAAACCATTTTCATCATTTTAATTCCAATTTCTTCCAACTTTAACGTTTTCATCCTTAGTTCTTATTGTCGCATGAGAGACAACTTATGTTCTTTAAATCCTTATTTACTGCAGACATGCCAATCCTGGCCTTATACTGTAGCGCGGTACATAAGTATTCCTCATTCATTGATCCAAATAACCCAATGCATTTCGGGCCTATTTCCGGCCCTTCATCAGGGGTACGCTAAAATTAAAAAACATTGCTGTCAAAATGTGCATTTGAATCAATACAATGCATTGATATCTACTCTGAATTATACTGTGTTTACCTTGTATAAATTAATGTTTTTCCGCTAAAAGTAACCCTAGAGCTACCCCTAAGTTGATGCCCAAAACCACTTCTCCACTTCCCACATTTCAAACCCTTGCATCCCAATACATTTATGTGACACCCATTCATAAACAAATTGTTGCCCAACAGGTAAGTCACCCCGGATCTTTACCTTCTAAATCAGCTTCCATAAACATCTCACATTGAAATGCTTTCCTAAACCTGTGCTTTTAACACCTGTGCTCTGTGTTCACCCTCCTCCTTTTCGTAACCACCTCCGTTAACCCTATATCTCCTTCTTCCCTTCTGCGTTAGGCAGTAACATTTCCTTTCATGTACTTCATAATCATTAGTGATTTATTTAACGTTCCGACGTCTGTTCACAATAGTAACCTCCCCTTCATCTTACCCTGGTAACCTTGTAACAATCGAAGTGACCCCACTCGTCTAAATCCGTCCTTCGTGATATTTGCCAAAATCTAATTGTCCCAAAATACACTGCTTGTGCCCAGGTAAAATGTGTCAGTGCTTTGTCTATCAAGCTGCATAATTTACACTACCTCCCCCACTGCGCATCAAACCTAACTGCCCCGCCCAACCTAAAATGACGTACAACATACCTGCCAAGGTTTCAGATTGCAAAGTGTGACATTTTCATAATTTCAGTGCAATTTTGAGTGACATTTCAATGACTAGGAGTGACACTTTCTCACACGCAAAATCAAGCAATGAAGAACAGGAAAACATAAATATCAAGAATTGCACCAATTTGAGCAATAATGCACTGTAAAAAGAGGTTACAAGTGCTGGAAAGAACCAGAAACTGAAGCAGCCCTCCTGGCAGCCCTTCAACAACGCAAGATTATTTCTGACCAGAATCAACACACAGGCTTTAGGATAAGCACATCTTCATTGATGACGACCCGATGGACAGTTTTGATTATTCGAAGTAGAAACCATCAGTAACGTAGTCACTACGCTAAGAAAGTTTGACTTTGTAAGCCAATGTCATCTCTCACACAAGTTGAAAAATCACATGGGGTTTGTCAGTGTTACGCATTGAGACTTTATCACAACCTTGAAACATGTATGAATATCCCATTTGAAGTAGGTTCCATGTTAGATAAAATATTTTTTTTCTCCAGATTTCGGTTCCTGTACCTTAACAATGGCTGCGAGAAGGTCACAATGGTTATGTGTTTTTTGTAGTTTCAAGTCAGGGCTGTGCTTGCTACTGACGCAAGGGGCGGGTTTCCCTGTGAATTGCTCCTGCCCTGGTACGCTTGTCCACTGGTCAAGTGTAAGGATTCTTGCTTCTCTAGGGGGAAGGCATTTTGCCACCAGTCATGAGGCTACATTTGGCCTTCTATGGAAAATATTGCGCTTCGCTGCTGGTGGCACCCTTGGCGAATGCCTACTACATTCCCGGAGGTTTTTAAGGTTCTAACCTGGGACTCCAAGAGGTGTGGCATTGTATTTGTAGTGGTATTTGTATAATGCTTCATACCACAGTCACTGCTTTAAAGCACTCTCCTGAGTGAAAGAGTAAGAGGCTACCCCACTTGTTGTGCAAGGTGGGAAGAGAGAGTGTTTATATTATGGATAGTCTACGTAATTAGCACTGGGTGTTGGTCAAGAAGTTTGGAGGGTGCTCTCATTGCGTCTGAGCGTTCTCGTAATGGCGCTTTGACACATCACCGGGGCCAAAAGGTTTGTGAGGCAGATGAAGTTTCACCTCTGGATACACACCAGCGCATATTCTTAGCAACAGCTGATGAGTGATTCAGGCATGGTTCAAGAGGTCTTGTCCATTGGACACCCATCTGCCCACCTTGACCACACAGGGCATTCGTGGCTCGTTCAGTGTGTTTGTGACTTTGGTTGGTGGAGATCTGTGGCACACAGGCATGGCTGGACTGGCCAGCTGGGCAAGTGGACAATCCCCTGGGAGGATGGAGCCCCAGAAGGCCCGTTTTAGCTCTTAGAGGCAGGTTTCAGCCTACAAGAGTGGTGTTGCCATTAAGTGATCATGGCGGAAGCTTGAAAGAGTTGTTCTGGTTCTAGCCCACATTAGCACTTTTGCGCACAGGGGCTAAATTTATCATTTTTGCCAGGGCTGTTTTAGGTTCCCAGTCCGGCCCTGCACACAGGAGGTAGAACTCACATGCCCTTGTCCTGCTCCTGCTCCTGTGGTGTTTGTTTCCCCTGTGCCAATGGTTTTGTGGTGCTCATGTGTACTAATATGTCTACTAAATGGTTTACAGATGAGAAGCTATGCTCATCCAGTACAAGAGAATAAATGACACTGAATCAAAGTTTATTGGATCACCATTTGTGTACTCCTCCAAGCTTCTTGTGGGCACATCTCCCCATGGCACATCTAATCACAGGCTTCCAGGAAGTGCGTGCGGTAGAAGTCTGTACTTTCTCTTTCCATGGCTGGTGGGGTCTGGATCATCCAACTTGTACTACGTGTGGAGGTGGGACAACCTAAGTTATTCATAGCTCTTGAGGCAAACTGAAGAAGAATCAAGTTTGCCCATCAGTTCCCTCCCAGCTCTAAAGGACAAGAAGCCAGTGGAGGATCCTCTCGGCTCCAGGTTGGCATCAGAGAAGGTGCAGAGGCTGCCAAAGCAGAGCTCTGGGTGCCAGAGGAGGTGGCTAATGCATCAATTCAGTATCCAAGCTGACAGGAAAGTGTCCAGTTCTGAAATATGCTGAGGGGTCCAGGGAACCGCAACCCTCTCAGAGAACCTGATTTGTCATGATCTTAAAGAACGTTGGGGCATATTTACAAGCCCCTATCAACGCCATGTCACTTTTCACGATGTTGTGGTGGCGATAGGGGCTGCGCCTTATTTACAAGGCAGCGTTAAGCCACTTAACGTATCTTAACGCCACCTTGTAAACAAGGCCCCCTTTCACGCTACACTTAGTGTGAAAGGGGAGGACAGTGGGTGTTGCAGTGGGCGTGCCACCGCAACACCCATTGATTTTGACGCTGTCCCATATTTGCAAGGGTGGCATAAATAGGAGGCAGCGCCAAAATTAAGACCAGGGAAAACCTGGTCTTTACCTTGCGCAACAGGGAGAAATGTTTAATTTCTCCTTGTTTTTGTTGTTTTCCATGTGTGCTGCGTTGTGTAGCACACATGGAAACAGCAAATTGCCATTGATTGTTTAAGTGCAGGGAGGTGTCCCTTCCTGCATATGAGCAATCATTAAAAAAAATTATGTTTTGCAACTTCTATGTGTGCTGCATTAAACAGCACACATAGAAGTTACAAAACGCTATTTAAAGATTTTTTATGTGAAGGAAGGGGCAGCCTCCTGCGCATAAACCATCTTCTCCTGCAACGCAGACAGTCTTGCACTTTGGTGCAAAGGTGTTGTGTTGGCGCTAGGTAGCTAAATTTTGCGCCAGCGCAGGGGGAAACACAGTGCTGCACCATATTGTTGGAAATATGGTGCAGCCCTGCCCTTCAGAAGTGGCACAGTGCGGCGTTAAACCAAGGAGGCAAACACTGGTTGTATGACAGAATAACGAGGACAAAAATATTGTTAGGCCAAAATATTACAGCAAAAATATCTAGGACCAAATGTCGAGATGGTTAGTGCCTACAGGTAAGTATGGATGTACTATTCTTAACTCCACATCGGCATGCCTTGAAAATATATATATTGTCACAGTACATATATGTTGAGCTCAGTGGTGCAACACAATTTGTAGAGACCCCTTGCAAAGTACATGGAGGTTTGCCTCCTCCCCAGCCCAAGACCTATCACTTTTCCTGAGGGGGGCCCCCTGGAGCTCGGCCTCCCCACACCACAGAGGCTGCAAGGGCTGGTGTTAAGCCAC
Organism: Lissotriton helveticus; assembly: GCF_964261635.1. Classification (NCBI taxonomy): domain Eukaryota; kingdom Metazoa; phylum Chordata; class Amphibia; order Caudata; family Salamandridae; genus Lissotriton; species Lissotriton helveticus. Next base: position 170,005,360 of record NC_136073.1, read on the forward strand.
TTGTTGAGTTAAGTATAGTAAACCTATGCTTACCTATAAGAAGTAACAATTTCAATATTTTGGTCTCAGTGGGCCATATTGTCAAGAAAGGGCAATACATTATCGCTGCATTTATCAGCAGAAAACTGCCGCTAAAGCAGCGATAATGGGCTTGACAATATGTCCGTGTGACTTCCCATAGAAGCCCAGGTTAACACCAGAACCTAGGCTTCTATGGGAATTCACAAGGGCATATTATCAAGCCCATTATCGCCGCTTTAGCGGCAGTTTTCTGCTGATAAAAGCAGTGATAATGTATCGCCCTTTCTTGATAATATGGCCCAATATTTTTGTCATTACCTTTTTGCCAACAGGCCTTCTGAAGCAGTTATTCTGGTGAAATTTCGTACTGACTCCTGTCCCAGCAATCCATTTTTGAGCACCTTCTAAATTTTGTGGGTAACTATCACCTCCTACCAGCTGTCGATTGGAAGGGAGATAATGAGAAGAGGTCACAAAAATTAGACCCCAATTCACAAAGACATCTGCACGAGTAAAGGGAACTTGCATGTGCAAATGGCATGATCTACACGTGCAAGTTTACGTTACAGTTGACAAAATGAGAATTTGGACTTGTAAAACAGTTTTTTTGTCTGTAATCAGTGGTGGCTGGTGCAAGTAAGCGAGGTAAGGCGGGGCGACAAAGCAATGCGACGAGCGCAATGTAAGTGGTATTTTTTTTTTATTTTACTTGTTCCATCGTCTGTCATTACCCCTTGCCCCACTGCGCTTACCTGCACCGGCCACGGCTGTCTGTAATATCAGTCAAGCATGTTGTAATATTGTACATTGATTAATCCTTTTCCAGGCATGAAGAGTGAGGTTTCCATGGCAGAGATGCCCTGGACAGTCTAGGAACAACAAAATACAAGTTTGTGGATATTCACATAATTCTCCATAACCCATTCCAACCCTAGAAAGAGCAGAAGATTTACTCCTGTCATTGACAACCTGAAATCTGATTCCAGGGAAAAAGAAAATATCCTGAAATGTGGGAGAATGTAGTGTAAGGGGTTTCATCAGGGAACACATATTTTATTTGTGCAGACAACTACATGAAATGGCAGTTGCACCCTTCCATAACATGTCTTTTAACATCATGTACAACTACATATGTTCAAATGCCTTTGCAAACTGTAACCATGTGATGGAGTAGATGTTCGAGAGAAAATTTAGTAATCCTTTTTAAAATCAGCCCCATTGCGTTCAAAGAACTTTGAAAATACATAAAACTGAACTTTACACAATTGCTACTAATAACACAACATGTGTGTAGGAATGACCAGAATAGTCTGCCTGGCTTTGGTGAGGAAGTGAAACTTTGTGCCCCTGCAAACTCCACCTGAAAGCACAGGACAGGCTTTATCTGATGGCCTGGGATGCCCAGTTTTGTTTTAATATGAATTGTGTAAATCATTAGCTGGTTCCATTGTAATAGGGCAATAAAACATTTATAAATATATGTATCTGAGCGTATAATACTGCATTGCGGAATGAGAGATTCGTCACTGCATTCTGCACTGTTGGCTTTAATGTTGAACAAAGGAGCATTGTTCTATAGCTAACAATTAAACAGAAGAAATGTAGCCGACCAAAGGCTCAACACCTCAGTTCCTTAAATAAACCAATTTGTAAAATGTCCGTGCAAACACATCCAGAGTATGCCACACTTTTACTCCACTGGAAGCCAGATAAATGTATTGAAAGAAAGAGGACGGTGCACCAGGATCAAGTCAAAAGATTCTGTATATATTCCAATATAGATTCTTTATTTAGTTTCAATTAAAAACATGGACAACGCGTTTCGTTCCAGACGGAACTTCGTCAGGGCTATTGTGTCTTTAGATCAGTCCAACAATCAAATAGTTCCACGTTTGGAAAATATTCCGTAAACGCCAAGGTAAAAACAAGGATAATCAGCACCTTCGTAATCCCAGTTTTCCAGATAAAAAGGTTTGTTTGTACAGGACCCAAAGTGTCCTTTAAACAACTTTGACGTCTATAATGCATATAATTAATACATGTGAAAATGGAATCCAAGGGCCAAAATCACAGCCAATGTTCTTTATGTATTTCAAATCGCTCGTTCTCCAAAGCGGTCCTTCATTCGGACTCCCTGCTGTTAGCTATCCTGTTCAGTGGCTGCCTCACTGCTCGTTAAGAAGTGGAAAATAAAAATAAAATGATAATAGCAAAAAATTATTATCATTTAATTTTCTTTGGGGGACTCCAGCCAGGTTGGGAGGGGCTGGGCTCCCCGCCGTCAGAGGGAGGAGGAGTGGTTTGAACTCCCTCCCTAAGTGCCCATAACGGCATGGTCTGCCCTCGGGCCGGCCAAACAGTCATGCACACTTGGCCTGTACTCCACTGGGCTGTGTTGCACAGCCCAGCGGAGACCGTGCCCAGTTTCCCAGGTACTGCCTGAACAGTTAAACAGGCCACTCAGTCCAATAACGACACTGATTCTGCAGCGGTGGGATTGGCTGGGAGAGTCCATGAGCTTGGGTGCTTCCGGTGCTAACCAGGACAGAGGAGAGACGTATGGTGGTGAAGAAGAAGAAAGTACGTTTATTTAAAAAAAAAAAATTCCATCCCCCGCCTCACCACCCCCGTTCTGAGGCAGCCACTACTGATAAATAGTAAAAGAGAAAAATAGCTACATAGGCCAGAAGACTTTTTCAAAGCCCGCTGCTGGTGCTGCAAAATTCTGAGGTTGCTGACCACCAAAGCTGCTTAGCTTTGATTCCTCCTCCAGCCTCTTTCTTCTACTTCCCTATAGTGGCAGCTGCCTCGGAACAGGGTGGTGGGCGGGGGGAGGCGTGAAAAAAGAAAAAAAGAAACATACCTTCTTTTTTGCCTCTGCACGTCTATCTTCCTTCCTCACTCTGCAGCACCGGAAGCACCCAGGCTCCCAGACTCTCCCAACCAATTCCTCTGCTGCATGAGCAGTGTAATGATTGGACTGAAAGGCCTGTTTGGCCGCTCAGGCAGTGCCTGGGAGGTTGGGCATGTACTCCACCGGGCTGTGCAACACAGCCCAGTGGAGAACATGCTAGGGGCACAAGACTGTTTGGCCAGCCCCAGAGGGCCGGCCAAGCCTTCATAGGCATTTAGGGAGTGCAACCCACTCCTGCTCCCTGTGACGGCGGGGAGCCCAGGCCCATCGCACACTAATGTGGTTTTGAGTGGCACAGAAAAAAACTGATAATAACTTCTTGCTATTATAACTTTATTTTGCTTTTGCACTACTCAATGAGCAGTGGGTGATGCTCCTCCACCTAAGCGGAGGAGCCGCCACTGACTCCCTATCTCACTCTTGCAGGTTCCTTTCATGTCTCCGTTCTCCCTTTTTCAATATTTTACTGTCTTTCTTCTTCTTCCTCCCTTTTCTATCTTCCTTGCTCTAGATTTGGGTCAAAGTCTAATGATGAAAAATAAGCCTCACCTCCATAAAACACTGCTGTTGCTGCCCACCAGCAGCCACTGGCACAAATTAAGCACCTTTTGTTTCCCATCCTTCAATGACATTGTTTGCAACCATTTAGTGTTGATCAGCCTGAGTACTGCCTGTTGATGTAGGTTATGCTGTGGCTGTGTGTCAGTCAAAAGTCACTCCACGGTATTGTACTAGTTCTTATGTTTGAAACCTTCCTAAGGCTTACCCTTCACACTCAAAGGCTTCCGGGTAATCTTTAGATGATGAAGCACAACAGACCAAAGGCTCAGAGAGTGTGTGCAGAATACCTTGCATTAGTTAAATTGCACATACTTCGGTGTAATTCACATAATTTCAGTGCTTAATTTGATGCGGGTGGTTTCTGGTGCTCGGCACCAGCACCTAATTGCCAGTCCCGTGGCTTAAGATAGTGTGCCACATGGTGGCGCTGTCTGGGTAATTTAGGTATTAGCACAACAACAGCCGTTTATTAGTTCAATTTACATTTACAATTACTAATGCCTGCCTAACAAGCCATTCTTATAGCTTTGGGGGCCTGGAATAGTAGGAATTGTCCCACTTGTAAGAGTGTGATGGTTAGTAGCTGTGTTTGAACTGTCATTGTCAGCTGGCAGGGGCAATATGTGGTGCAAGTTGCAGTGAACTCCAGACAAGAGCCCCGGTACTTATTCTTTTACAAATTAAGCACTGCATAACTTTGTGCTTTTTGTGTTACTCTTTTTATGCTTAAATAGTGAAATAATGCATTATGCCACATGGAATATTTGGGGATCATTTAGGAAAATATTTGTATCCCAGAAGCACTGAAACAACACGGATAGGCAGAATGTGAGTGGGTCATGTTCATAGCACTTGAGTTTTGTTTTGCCTTTCTAGTGCGAAACACGTCCTTGCAGCAATGTTGGACGCAAAGACACACTTCACGCTAAAATAAAATGCAGCAAAATTACAGATTTGATTTTAATAATGTTTACATAATCTCCTGCAATTTCTCAAAATGTTGCATTGTTACGCAAATGTACATTGCACAAATTTCACAACCCCCCACAATTAGAGGAGGATCATGGGATTGTGCTACAGTTACTAGGTTGAGGTTAGTCCATATGCGAGGAGCAGAAAAATATTCAGTGCTTCTAGCTAAAACCACAGTTTGTCATTTAGGCCTCGATTGCGAGTCGCTGGAAACTCCTGTTCCCGCACATATAGCAAATACGAGTCACTTGGCAAATATTGCACCCCTGCAGTTTTCCCAGGTAAGTTTTGATAGGTCAAAGGTCATGATATTTGCTCAGGGGAAAATTCCCATTCAAAACTGAGATATGCTGAATTTGGTGCTGTATGCAACAACGGGGTAACCCAGTATCCCTCAGAACCTGGGCAGTATTAAGCTATATAAACAATGGTTCTGTCGGGTCCAAACTGATTACTTCAAAATAATTCGGTAAAGCAATTTGCACAAAACTTCAGTATTCATCAGTTGAGTTAATCAAGACAGAAAACAAAAACAAAATTACAAAACCAAACCTTCTCAGGTGTAACAAAATGTAATTTATGAGTTAATCATATTCATAAAAACCCCATTCTTTTAAATGTTTCACAAATTTAAGTACATTACAAAACGGCAAATCAACTGTGGAGTGAGTGATATTTTGTGCTCAGTGGCGCATTTGTGCAATAGTGAAATGCAAACTTTATATACAGTGGGGGGAAAGGCAGGGAAAGGGGGAGAGTCTGGCCAGCAAGACACTATTATGCAGTTAATTCTGTGGGCCACATCCTTTGGCTGTAGCACAGAATACTTGTAGCTGGTCCAAAGGATTATGCCGTCGACGTTTCGACCCTAGGAGTGCCCTCTTTGCGGGTCAGCGCGGGTCTTCATCAGTACTGGGGGCGGGAAGGGGGGTGAGATGAGTGGCCTGTTGAATAAAAGGTTTTTAAAATTCAGTAATGTGAAGAATTTTGGACTCGAGCTAGGCAGGTGGGGAGTTGTTCAAAGGGAGACTCACCTCTGGGGGCTCACAAAGGATGCTCCCAGGCTTGTATTACTGGTAATCACATATGTTGTGGATGTGTAGGGTTCTGACTCCCATGTATGAAGATTCTAGGGAAGAAATTAGGGAAGAAATGGGTATCGTGATTAATCGCCATCTCCTATTCATTCCGACTTTCGCGTAAGATTCCTTATGACTAATGGCTCACCTGATGTGACCAAATGTATCTCAATAGCTTAACTGGTTCTATTCGTCCTCTCTTCACTCTGGCGCATTCTCAATTGTACGCAGTCTAAGCTGTGAGCACCAAAATCCACGTTATACACAATTTCTTGGCCAAAAAGCAGAATTGGTAGATAATTATTGCACCCGATAGGTTCAAAAAACCTTGTTGTGGGATTTGATTGTATGCAATACCTACTGCATCTGATACAGGGGCACTCATAATTAAATCTAGAGTAACAGATCTCAGCCTAAAGAACAGGGATCTCCCAAAAAAGTTCCATATCCATGGCACTAAAACTACAGAGGCCAGGGCCAAGCAGGCCTTTCAAACTACCGGGTGTGGGCTGGAGCCCCTGGAGGCCAGTTTTGAAAGACTTTGTCTGCTCCTTGCGCCTCTGTCAATTTCCCAAGCTCTCGAAGGTTAACTACAGCAGTCACAGGGAGGCTTCAAGTGAGAGGGAGTGGGAAGGGGAAGGCGAAGGGGGGAAGGGGAAGGAAAGGGAAAGGGAAAGTGAAAGGGAAAGGGAAAGGGAAAGGAAAGGGAAAGGGAAAGGGAAAGGAAAGAAAGGAAAGGAAAGGAAAGGTAAGGTAAGGTAAGGTAAGGTAAGGTAAGGTACAGAGAAGATGATCAGAGAGAGAGAGCATGGAAGAAAGGAGAGATATAGCACAAGAAGATGAAGGAAGACAGGCTGGTCTGAGCATTTTTACCAGGGCTGCTTTTCCCAGTCCGGCCCTGACAGAGGCCATCTTGTGTAAACACCTCTACAGACAGGCAGTACATTTTTTCCATGAAGTAGAACGGTAAAATGCAGGGGTATTACCAAAAGTAATTTGTCTCTCCAGTTTTGTTGACCATTTGTGTATGAAACTCCTAAGAAGATGGCGTTGGTCAGGAAAGGAGGGGTCTTTCAGGGATCCACAAGGAGGGGGCATGTGTCCCTCTCCCCTAATCATCTCGGCCCCATATAACTAACTAACTCACTAACTAACTAACTAGCACCCACACACTTACTTCACAGGCAATTCCTAGCTAGGCTGAAGTCACATGATCAGTGAAACCAGGGCTTTAAGTGTGGTTGGGTCCTGCCAGTGTTCAGCACCAGCACAAATTAAAAACTGACAGCTATTTCTTGACAATGTGTGTAAGAACATCTAAGGTAATTCAGGTCAGTGATGTAGGCTCTGTTACATGACTCATGTTTTACTTCATATGCAAGGTGTAGGTGCCCCTATTTTGTAGCAGCATTGCATTTTCTCAAATCTTTTTCTGTAACTTTGTTTTTCATGCAACATATAGGTCTTGTATAGTGCATAGAGTAAACTGAGTCCCCTCTAAGTGTCTAATTAACTTCAAGGTGTGGATTAAGCACCCTATAATTGAGGATGAAGACAATGTGAGGTTCTAACAGTAAATGGCACAGTATCATAAATGTTTTCTGACTACATGCACATGCAATGTTTGGCCTCTCTGCAGATCGCATGAAGGGTGATGGTCACATGTTTCCTAATTCGACTTGATGTCTCTGTGTAAGATGGAGGCGTGGCTTAAGCGCCGACCGGGATGGCTGTGTGAGCGAGTTGCTCCGCGCCGAGTCCCGATAATATCCTGATAAAATTGCCCCAGACGCCCCTGCCACGGGGGCAGGAAGGCGGGATTGTCTTAGCCCAAGATGGCGGCGCTCAGCCCCCGATGGAGGCCTCGCCACAGGAGCAGCGGCAAACCAACGCCTTGACACCATATTGGAGGCGATCGCTGTTACAAAAGACACGCTGCATCAGGACATAGCACAGGTGGCGACGGGGCTGGGCCTACTGAGGGTGGACCACGCCAAGCTCTCTGATAGAGTGAAATCGAACGAACAACTGCTTCAGGAACTGAAACCGGCGGTGGTCACCGTGGAACATAAACTGACGGATATCACCGGCCGTCTGGCGCTCCTGGAGCGACGAGCGGAGGACGCGGAAGGTCGCAACCAGCGGAACAACGTGAGGGTAGTGGGGCTTCCGGAGAAAGTTGAGAAAGGTGATGCGGTGTCCTACATGGAGTCCTGGTTCCAAACGGTTGTGGCACCGGAGGGTCTGTCCCCCTTCTTCTCCCTGGAAAGAGCGCACAGAGTACCTGCCAAGCCGCCCCTGGAGGGCCGACCGCCCCGGCCGATGGTGGTCAAATTGCTGCACTATAAGGACCGTGATCTGTTGATACAGATGGCAAGATCCAAGGGTCCTTTCCAGGTGGACAATAACAAGGTCACGATCTTCCCGGACTACACGCAGGAGGTGCAGCGGAGCAGAGCATCCTTCTTATCAGTGAAGAGGGAGTTGAGAGAGGAGGGGATCGAATACTCCTTGCTTTTTCCTGCCAAGCTGAGAGTGATCCTTGATGACAAAACTCACTTTTTTCAAACACCCGACGAGGCATGGTCGTGGCTTGAACTGTACCGAGCGGGGACAGATCGTGCACACAAAGACAGCAGGGAGCGGCAGAAGCCAGTCAAGCTCAGAAAATCATAGCGCATCTGCTCCCGTAATAAGCTCCAAAGGGCCGTACGAGACGCACAACTACAGGCCGACAGAAGGGATGCGCTGGCGGCTACAGCGGCCATCACAGGGTCACAGAAGGAGAAAACGTCTGGCGGATCGGAGTCGGAGGAGGAGGGGGAGAAGACCGGAGGGGACGATTCGGATGTGGGGGGTGCGAGGGGGCCGGTGGTCACCCCACAGACTGCAGATGGCATGCTTAACGAGTGAGGCCTGAACCTCATTAACGATCCTGGGGTGCCGGTCGGCACGAACTCTCCGGACCTTTTATTGGACTGCCAGGTATGGGGCTGCGTAAGCAGTTTGGGACAGCGGGCGCAGGGTGGCGGCTCTGCCGACCTGGTTCGGTGCTCCATCGACCTCTTTGGGCCCTTAAGGTCCTCTGTGGTGACGACCACAGGTTAGTGTGATGTGTGGGGTGTTTACGGTTTGGAACGGGACTGAAGCTGGGTTATTAGGTCCTTTCCTGGGGTGGGGGGTTAAGGGAGTTGTGGGTAATGTTTTGAAAGGGATGTACAATTGCTGCAATGCGGGGGTCATATGTTGGCTAGTGCCACTGTGTGGAACAGCACTTTATGGGGACGTTACCTAACTTGAAATGTGTTACATGGAATGTCCGTGGTATTCGCACGATGGTGAAACGTCTTAAGGTGCATGCCTACTTGGTGAGAAGGGGCGTTCAGATAGCAATGCTTCAGGAAACTCACCTCACTAAGAAAGAGTGCGAGGCTTTACAGAAGAGGTGGCGGGGCCAGGTATTTGGCACGACCTACTCGGCATTCGCCAGAGGGGTGTTAATTTGGATACGGGCAGGTACGCCATTTCAAGTCACGAGTCGGCGGGTGGATCCTGAGGGTAGATATGTAGCGGTTGAGGGACATCTCTGTGGTAGGGAGGTGGTGTTGTGTAACATATATGCCCCCAACTCCGACCAAGCTCACTTTTTTGAGGGTTTATCGCGCTCGCTGGCCTCTTTTTTAGCGGGCCCTATTTTACTGGCGGGGGGTTTTAACTCTATCACTGATGTGCTGTTGGATAGGTCACACCCACCACTGGTCGACTCCCCGGTACGCCGACTGGCGACCCACAGGAGGGAATGGCAGGAAAGGTGGGGTTTGATGGATGTGTGGAGGGCGCAGCATCCTGAAATCAGAGATTATTCGTATTTTTCCACGCTGCACGACCTACATGTTAGGCTAGACTCGGTGCTGTGTAGTGGCTCCCTGGCGAATGTGGTGATTCATTCTGAATATCTATCTCGGACCATTTCAGATCATAATCCCCTATTGGTTTCAATGCAGTGGCAGCAGGTGAGATCGGCAGTCCCATCGTGGCGACTGCGCCCGGATACGCTGGAAGACCTGGTGTTTAGTGACACGATTCGTCAGGGCATTGACTGCTATTTTTCAGACAATGGAGGTTCAGCCACAACAAGACAATTGAATGGGATGCGATGAAAGTGGTGATTAGAGGGGTGTGCATGGGTAGGTTCTCGAATGTGCGAAGGACTGTTTTGAGTGACCTTGCGAAAGCGGAAGAGGCGTTGAGAGGGTTGGAACAGCGAAGACCCGAGCGATCGGAGTTACAGGAGCGACTGATGCAGGCTAAAGAGGTGGTGGCGACTGAGACGGAAAGACTGCGGTGCTATGATTACAAGTTGTATGCTGTCAAGGTGCATGAGGAGCGGGATAAAGTGGGCACGCTCCTTGCCAAGCTGGCTGACCCGGAACCTAGGGGGTGCCCGATCATGAGTATAAGACGCGAGGATGGAGAAGTAGTTTATTCTCAATCTGCAGTATTAGAGCGCTTCAGGTCTTACTACACGGGACTCTATGAATGCCACCTGGAGGCGGAGGCCTCAGAGATAGGTGACTACCTAGATCCGATCCCTTTACCGGTAATGGATACTGAGGAGGCGAAGGAACTGGGAGGCCCCATAACTTTGGCAGAGATAAGGGGAGCGATTAAACACATGGCTCGGAACAAAACTCCGGGAGTAGATGGGTTACCGATTGAGTTCTACGCCAAATTCGTAGATATATTGGCACCTAGACTGTTGAAGGTATACGCGGAGGCGAAACAGGTGGGGTGGTTACCTGAGTCCATGAGGGAGGCACTGGTGGTGCCGCTGTTGAAGCCGGGCAGGGATGCGTTAGACGTGACCTCTTACCGCCCGTTGTCTATGTTAACGGTGGACTACAAGATCTTGAGTCGCATCCTGGCTACCAGGCTCCTACCGCAGATGACTACCCTGGTGCATAGGGATCAAGCGGGATTCATCCCGACCAGGAGTACCTCGATGAATATTCGTCGTCTGATCCGAGTCATTGCTGGTGCTGATACATCGGCCCGGGATCCTGTGGTGCTGGCAGTAGATATCGAAAAGGCGTTTGATAGCCTTGAATGGGAATACCTGGATGGAGTACTGTTGAAATTTGGAGTCGGGGAGGGGTTTCGGAGTTGGACGAGGGTGCTTTATTCGTCAGCGAAGGCGCGAGTACGGCTGGGGCCTATTGTGTCTCCGGCCTATCCGGTCTGTAGAGGAACACGGCAGGGATGCTCGCTGTCTCCTTTGCTATTTGCTTTGGCGATGGAGCCGCTGGCAGCTCAGGCACGATCGGGCGCCGTGTATGACGGGATAGCGCAGGGACCTGAGTCGCACTACATATCACTATATGCAGATGATCTGTTGTTGTACCTGGCGGATCCTGGGCGAGCTCTGGAAGATGCGGTGGACATGCTGAGTAGATTCGGGAGGCTGTCAGGCCTCAGAGTGAATTGGTCCAAGACCTGTGTATTCCCATTACGGAAGACTACGCTCTGCCCACGGCTTACAAGAAAGGTGGTCTGGGAACCCTCCTGTTTCCCCTACTTGGGGGTACGCATCTATCATGAGGCGGTGGACCTCTTAGAGGGGAACGTGGAGCGCTGTATTCGTGCGCTGAAGGGTTGCATGGACTTCTGGGCTTCCCTCCCTCTCTCCGTGCTGGGTCGGGTGGCTCTCTTAAAGATGGTAGCACTCCCGCGGCTACTCTATTATTTTCGAACATTACCGGTGTGGATCCCGCAGAGGATCTTTAGTGGGTTGAAGACTTTGGTGACCGGCTTCCTTTGGGGCCACGGACGGCGCAGGGTGGCGTTGACTACTCTGACAAGGCCCAAGGCCGAGGGGGGGATGGCCGTCCCCGACTTTGAGTCATATTATCTGGCAGCGCAACTCCAGGTTTTAACACAGAATGTAGCCAGGGAATTCCGGGGTCCTGATCACGACCGGGGGATTGGCATCCAGAGACATGTCTTGTCTTATATCATAATGCAACAGAAACTGGATGCGACGGGTCTTACGATAGAGGAAAGGACGCTACTACTGTGTTGGAATAGGAGCCTGAAGAGGGCAAAGAAGGACCGGCCATATGCACCGGAGCTACCGCTGGGAATGTTGACCGCGCTACCACACGGGGGCGACTGGTCCCAATTGTTGACATGGGAGGAGCTGGGCCTGCAGATGGTGGGAGACCTCTATATGGATGGGACGTTAGTCCCGTTCCAGACGTTATAGGAGCAATTCGGATTACCTGACGGTACATTCCTACTGCACGCGGCAGTGGTGGCAGCGATGCAGCGATATTGGGGGGGAGGGCTGACAGAGCCGGAGGTGACCATGGCATGCCAATATGTGGTAATGGCCGCGGGCACCGTCAAAGCTGTGACCTGCCTACATACCAGAATGTTGAATGAGGGACTGGTTCCCCTGTCGGCGCTAAAGACGCGCTGGGAGGTCAGCATAGGTAAACCCATACCAGACACCATCTGGAGCCAAGTATTGCATCGGACCTGGAAGGGAACGAGGAACGCGCGATTTCAGCAGGTGCATTTTTTCATTGTCCATAGGGCGTACTTGACTCCGGAAAGGTTGAGACGGCACTTCCAGGTGCTTGACGCCGTGTGCCCGAGATGCTTGGCGCCAGAAGCAGATCTGGATCACCTGCTGTGGGACTGCCCGAAGTTGGGGGAGTACTGGCCGGAAGTGGGGGAACTCCTGAATGCTGTCACGGACAGGGAGGTAGATTTTGATATGGCAGCGTGCCTGCTCCTCTGGTTCCCGCACACTAGGAAGACTAAAATAACGAGCAAATTTATTGATTTAGGGATCATGCTGGCACAACGTGAAATAACCTGGCATTGGAAGTCCAAGGAAGGCCCGTCAGTGAGGAGATGGAGGAATGAGCTGTTGAAGTGGGCAGGCTGCGAGAGTGTGATCAGGATGCGTCAGGCAACTAGGTCTGGCAATGAAAAATGTCTGGAGATGGCGAGGTCCTGGGAATTAGTGGTACAAGCATTGCGGGACTACATGACTGACGATGTGGAAGAAGAGTAGAGATAGGATGGAATTCCATGTGGATCGAATGTTTATGTGTGGATCCTGATGGGTGGTGTACATCAGTGCTATGAAGGTTGGTGGGTGCCCGCATTAGCAGCAGTTGTGGGGGGGGGGGATGTTTGAGGGGTAGGTGGTTCAGCACCGCGAAGCAGTTTATTAGACCTAGCAGGCCCGGGGAAGAGATGGACAGGACTTGCTGGGAGCGTACGAGTGTGCAGCCGGGGGCTCGACGGTGCAGGGAGGGGAATGGGTGTTGTGGGGGAAAAGCAGATTATACAAGACGTTACTGACCTGTCGCCCAGACAGGGCATACACTGGGGCATCTACCGGAGAATGAAAATTTGAAGCGCCGCCCAGCCTCCGGGATGTGGGCTAACTGGCTGTGTACTGTACTCCTGTCATGTTACCGATGGGGATGCCACAAGTGTATTGGTTGGTCTATTGCGTGATTTTGTTTCAACTTCTGCAATAAAAATATATTTAAAAAAAAAAAAAATGCCTCTGTGTAAGATATTGAAATTTGGGCAGATTACATTTTAGCTCTAGCAAATGCCATAGCTTTGGTTACTCCCATTCCTGAATCGTGGCAGGGAGCGAAGGTCATTCCAGTTTTTAAAAAGGGGAATATGTCCATGCAGGCAAATTATAGGGTGATTAGCCCTATTGATTGCATACAAAAAGCTTTTTCCCGAATGGTGTTAGCTAAAATCCAAGCATGGGCACTAGATAATGACATCCTAAGCCATCTACATGTGGGCTTCAGGGCTAAAACCTCAACAATAGACTTGGTATTCCGGTTTGCATTGATATTTTGGAAGAAGGTCTTGATCAGAGGTGTATTGTATGTTGCCGCTTTTTAATCTAAAATCAGCTTTTTACCTGGTGCCATGCCAGAGGCTGTGGCGGGTTTTGGAGGAGATGGGTATGCCTCTTGACGTACTTTCCTTACTAGTCGGGCTCCATGACAACTAGGGCTGGACTGGCGATAGTGGGCATCGGGTATTTTTTCAAGAGGCTGGAAGTGTGTGGGACGGTTTTGCAGCAGTGAGGGATTTTTTTTGTTACTCGGGGGCGGTTTTGCAGCGCTGCTGAAATATCGGCCCCTAGTAACAAAACAGCAGTGCTTTACACTTCCACCCCCTATGCCCCCTCCATCCAGGGGGGGCTGGCCCTACAAAATTGCCAGTCCTGATTTGGTTTTGAAGTCCTAATGACAACAATTATTCCTGGGTCAGATGGGGTGCCCAGGGCCATTTGACAGACAAGATCCCTGTGCAGAAAGGTGTTCATCAGAGGTGTGTCCTGGCCTTCACTTTTTAGGCCGAGCATCAGCACGCATGCACTGTCTGCAAAACCTGCTGTAATCACTCTACCAAGTGAAATTACACCTGGTGTTTGCTTACACTGTAATTCTTTATCATTTTACTTTGGGACTACTTATTTTTTCCCAATCGCCCCATTCCGCGCTTTCACTTAATGACGGCCACACCACTTTCTTTAGACATGGGCCGTCTAAAGAAAGGCGCCTGGCCGCTATTAAAAAGAAAGCGCGGAATGGGGCGCTTGGAAAAAAGTAAACGTGTTTTATTCCGTCTGTGTGATTCTACTCTTTACCCAGAGCAACTCGGTCTGCACAGGCGGAGCAAGCGGCATCACCTCCTGAGGGCAGTCACGGTGCATTCCTCTCCCCCTAAACACAGGAGCATTGCAACTCTGTTCCTCGGCTGAAACTCCACCCACTGCCGTCACAGGAGATGCCCCTTGTGTTCGGCAGGGCTCAGGCCCATCTTGGCGGCTCACATGTGGAAAGGTCTTCTCTTGCCCCTGCTACCGTCCTGCCATAGGTGTGGTAAGTCAGGTGGTGCCACTGCAGAGAAGACAAGGACGGTGTCCACTTCTCCTGCTCTGGCTGCTGCCCCGCCCCTCTCTCTTTCTTTCTCTTCCATTTACTCTTTCTGTCCCTGTCTCGCTCCCCTCCCGTGCTGTAAACCGTGATTTCTCTTACAGTCTCTTTCCTTCAATCCCTGTGAAATGGAGCTAAAAAAGAAGAAACTCATTTACTAAAAAACAATTTTGAAAATTGTAACTTTTAGTGTACAATCGATAAAAGACGTAATTGGCAGAACAGCCTTTGCTAAAAACTACTCCTGCTCACGACATCAGAGTGTGACAGAGGCGCCCAGTGGGGCTAGTCAGTCACAGGTTACTAAATCCTGAGCCTTTTCCCAGTGACTCTCTGACGGGCCACTTGGTCGATTCAGCAGGATTTCTAGTTACTTGTACCACCGGCAGCAGATAGCAAGGAAGCGCCGGGGACCATGATGCGGAGGGTCGCAGCACACCCTGGCGGTCTATGGGTTTGACTTGGGGTGACCAACTGGCATTGGTGCAAATTCAGGACGGTGAGTGTAAAAATTCAGGACAAAGGGTCAAAATTCAGGACACAAATTCAGGACAGGAGGTCAAAATTCAGGACAAAACTTCAGGACAATAGGTACGTTTTACAGACACGTCAGAGGTCGCGCAATAGTATATAAGTAAGCCCAGCCATTTCCAAACATATTCAACCATTTGCAAACCTATCCATCATGTATCCTTCCATCTATCATTTCACTCATCCATCCCTTCATCCATCCCCTCATCCATCCTTTCACTCATCCTCCATTATCCATCCATCCATCCACCCTTTCACCCTATCCATCTGTACATTTATCCATCGACTCTTCATCCCATCCATCCATTCACTCATCCATTCAGCCATTTACCCTTTCACCAATCGAGCCATAATTTCACTTACTAATCCTTCCACCCATCCACTCTTTTAGTCATCCATCCATCCTCTCTTTCTCTCTCCCTTGACCCTTTCACTTAGCCATCCTTCCTTCCATCCATCCATCCATCCACCCACCCATCCATCCATCTACTCATCCACTCATTAATCCATCCTTTGACCCTATCATTCATCCATCTATTATTTCACTCCTTCACACATCTATTCATCTTTTTGTCCATCTACCCTCCCCTTTCACTCACTCATCCATCCTTACATCCACCCTTTCACTCATATGTCCAGTCATTCACCCTTGCACTTATCAATCCATCAATCCATCCATCATTTCACTCATCCACCTACCCACCCATCATACACCCAACCATCCACCCACCCACCCACCATCCACCCACCCATCCATCCTTTCACACACCCACCATTCAATCCACTGATCCATCCTTTCACCCACCCACCATCCACTCATCCATCCTTTCACCCACCCACTCATCATCCATCCATCCTTTCACCCACCCACTCATCATCCATCCATCCATCCTTTCACCCACCCACTCTCCATCCATCCATCCTTTCACCCACCCACCATCCACCCACCCACTCATCCATCCTTTCACCCACCCACTCATCATCCATCCATCCTTTCACCCACCCACCCATCATCCATCCATCCATCCATCCGTCCTTCCCCTCATCATCCATCCATCCTTCCCCTCATCATCCATCCATCCTTTCACCCACCCCCTCATCATCCATCCATTCCCTCATCATCCATCCATCCATCCTTTCACCCACCCCCTCATCATCCATTCATCTACCCTTCCCCTCATCATCCACCCTTTCACCCACCCCGTCATCATCCATCCATCCATCCATCCATCCATTCTTCCCCTCGTCATCCATCCATCCATCCTCCCCCTCATCATCCATCCATCCATCCTTCCCCTCATCATCCATCCTTCCCCTCATCATCCATCCATCCATCCTTTCACCCACCTATCCATCCATCCTTCCCCTCCATCCATCCCCTCATCCATCCCCTCATCCATCCCCTCGTCCATCCATCCATCCTTTCCCTCATCATCCATCCATCATCATCCATCCTTCCCCTCATCATCCACCCATCCATCCTTTCACCCACCCATCCATCCATCCTCTCCATCCATCCCCTCACCATCCATCCGTCCCCTCATCCATCCATCCTTCCCCTCATCCATCCATCCTTCTTTCCCCTCATCCATCCATCCCCTCATCCATCCATCCTTCCCCTCATCCATCCATCCCCTCATCCATCCTTCCTTTCATCCATCATCCATCCTTCCCCTCACCCATCCATCCATCTATCCTTCCCCTCATCCATCCATCCCCTCATCATCCATCCTTTCACCCACCCCCTCATCATCCATCCATCCATCCATCCATCCTTCCCCTCATCATCCATCCATCCTTCCCCTCATCATCCATCCTTCCCCTCATCATCCATCCTTCCCCTCATCATCCATCCATCCTTTCACCCACCCATCCATCCTTCCACTCCATCCATCCCCTCATCCATCCATCCACTCATCCATCCATCCTTCCCCTCATCCATCCATCCATCCTTCCCCTCATCATCCATCCATCCATACTTCCCCTCATCATCCATCCTTCCCCTCATCATCCATCCTTTCACCCACCCATCCATCCTTCCTCTCCATCCATCCCCTCATCCATCCATCCATCCCCTCATCCATCCATCCATTCCCTCATCTATGCATCCTTCCACTCATTCATCCATCCTTCTTTCCCCTCATCCAACCCCTCATCCATCCTTCCCCTCATCCATCCATCCTTCCCCTCATCCATCCTTCCTTTCATCCATCCTTCCTTTCATCCATCATCCATCCTTCCCCTCACCCATCCATCCATCTATCCTTCCCCTCATCCATCCATCCCTCCATCATTCTCCTCATCCATCATCCTTCCCCTCATCCATCTTTCCCCTCATCCATCATCCAGCTACCCTTCCACCCATACATCCAGCTATTTACATTTTCTCTCCATCCTTCCCCTCACTCATCAATCCATCCATCCTCTCTCATTATCCATGTATTCAATCTTTCATTCATCCATTCACCCTTTCCCTAATTCATCCAGCCATTCACCCATCCCTTCACTTACTTACTCGCCCACCTTTCCATATTAATTTTGAGCTGAGCCCTTTTGAGAAGAGGCCCATCAAGAACTTCACCCTCGCTGCAGGAGCCATTTCAGGACTGGGACAGAAGCCACCCAGGGCGGAGACAGGATCCACCACAGGGGGGGGACAAGAGCCATCACAGGCGGGGGTGGACTGGAGCCACAACATGGGGGGACAGGAGCCATCACAGGCGCGGGTGGACTGGAGCCACCACATGGGGGGACAGGAGCCATCACTGAGGGGAGGGCAGGAGCCATCACAGGCGCGGGTGGACTGGAGCCACAACATGGGGGGACAGGAGCCATCACAGGCGGGGGTGGACTGGAGCCATCACTGAGGAGAGGGCAAGAGCCATCACAGGAGAGGGAACAGGATCCACCAGGGTGGGCACAGGGGTGGGCATGCAGTATTCTAGTATCATCTTGGGCTCCTCGCCCCCTCCTTCACAAGACAACGAGAAGACAGGCTCTCTGTCCAAAATGCCATCCCCCACTGTGATGTACAGTACTTACAGGAGATACTCTAAGAGAACTGATTGAACTGATTGTCCTCCATACTTTGTTAATCAGTGTGGGTGCGATTGTGCCATTTCTTTATTGTATTACATTATAGACTGCATGTTTGAAGAACCGAGGTTTGCTTACAATTTAGTGACAGTAATTACATTCCGTGAAGAGAACCACGTGCTGCCTCGGTGTAATCAGGGGTGTAATCTGGCCGAGTCTAGGATGTTTGGGGCCCTGGGTAGAAATGGAATGTGTGAGCTCCCCTCTAAATAGCAGAGACATGATGCGTTCAGGGCTGTTTGCATGTGAATAGATGTCGCTGCTCCTGAGCCTGCAGCCCCCCCCTCTCAGTCACCTTCGAAGCACCTCTTAACAGGTCATCAAGCGCTGGTAGTGTGAGGATTGCCATCCCGCTGCGCCTCTCCAATGCTGCTGAGTATCTGAGGAGCTTTGGTGCAGCATCGGAGTGAAGAAGGGAGGTGCCGGCTTTAGGGAGGTGCGACCAGTGCCCTGTTAAAATGACGGACAAATGGCGTCCGTTAAAGAATCCTTCACGGACAACGGACAGACGGCCGAAATTACGGACTGTCCGTGAAATTTACGGACGGTTGGTCACCCTAGTTTGACTACTACAGGTAAGTGTCCGGAGACTCGCCAGCGCAGGAACACATCCCGATCTTGGCTTATACTGTAATTTAGTTAACCAGTGCCCAGGGAAAGTTATAAACACCTGAGTCTGGGGTACCATCCTGACCCAGTGCGGCAAACTATAGTTCCGAAATCTGGAGCTATTGTCCCAGAGTCGCCTTCATTTCGTAACAAACCCCCTACGTTTTATTCTATTTCCGCCATGAAACCTTCCTTGTAGCCCACTTGCATTACGTTTTGTAGCAGTCAACGTGATGTATATATTTGTATAAGATAATTTCAGAATTTTTGCCTGAAAAGAGTAGAAGAGTGCCTAGTCTCGTTTTAACCACTTGGATCCATTTAGGTGCATTTGGTGAGTGTCACCTTTTTTTGGTACTTGAAGTGATCATTGATGTAAACATTGGGGGTCACTGTGGGAGGGGTGTTAGAAAAAAATGAGAAATATTGCATTTCCCAGTAACATAATTTGTCGGTCAAAGCCGCACCCATCAACTGATGGTATGATAGTGATCCCTCGCCAGCACTGCTCAAGTCTGAAAACGGAAAGTGTCCAGTTATAAATAAATGAAGCCGCATGACCAAATCATTTGACAGGGTTCAGAACGCGTTTCCAGCAGTGTTGGAGAGGACAGCGTACTCGCTACAGATCTCTCGTGGCTCACATCGGCCTTCATGCTAATATATGTTCCGCAGACTCATCGCGCAAGAACCACACTCCACGCTGTTACTTGAAGCGTAAAAGGCCATTTTATTAGGTTGCACTCCTTTAGACTTTATTACATAGTACATAAATGCAATAAATGTACTTTCCCCACCCCATACGGACTCTCCATTCCTTCTTCTCAAAACCATCTCACCTGTTTGACTCTTCCCCATTCACTCGGTGACCTCCTTCCTGTCCCCATTCTCGCCTTCACTTGCCCTCCGAGGGAAACTTCACTTACAACGCAACTTTTACCACGCAATGCTTTTGCATCGCAGCTTTTACAACGCAAACCATTACAACGCATTGCGCTGGGGGGCGCTGTAGGATAGGGAATATATTTAATTTACTATCCAACACCTTCCCTACTATCCACGGGGACTGGAGTTGGAATAGTAAATTAAATAATTCACTATCCAGCACCCCAAAGCACTATGCGTTGTAATGGTATGCGTTGTAAAACTCGCGTTGTAAAAGCATGCGATGTAAAAGCATGCGTTGTAATGTCGTACATCCGCCCTCCGAGCATCCTCTGTTGAATTTCCTTCATTGCCTCCCGCGCCCCGCTATCAGTCACCCGTGTACCGTTCTCCCCCTTGAGGGGTGGATGTGACTCACCACCCCTCCAAAGTACAGCCAACCAGGAACCCCCGTAGGGCGGTTCACTGCCCCACCCCATGCTCCCAGGCACCTTTCGCCTCCTGTCCGCCAACCCCGCGCCACCCGGTGGACGACCAATCCACTACCCAAACGTATGTTCTATATAATTCACTGTCGATGGGACAACCGTTAGTCGCGAAAGGTGCCAACGTTCCCAGCACCACTTGAAAGCCCAAGTTCCTGTGCAGCGAATGCATCCGCCACCTTGCGGCATCCAGTGGCTGACCAGCCACCACTACCCCATGCGTCCTGCGCAAACAAATAACATAACATATCCAAGGCTATCCCATATCCGGGAAAAATGCCCCCTCCTATGTGAAAGACCATGCCACTTTGCTTGTATCCTGTGTAGCCAAACCTTTGTCGGGCCAAACCGTGTCAGTGACAGCAGGGCCCCCCTCTTTGTTTGGTGAACGACCATCCACCACCTGTGCCTGTACTCAAATTTACAGAGCACATTGCGTCGGGCCAAACCATGGCCGGGACATTGCCCCCCATTGGGTTGAACAACCCCCTCACCTCGTGCACAAATCACCTATTGCAAGCCACTCCTCGTCTGTGAAAGGTGCCCCCCCGTGGTGAACAATCAATCCACCACCTCTGCCTGCAAGCACACTGATAAGAGTCATTTTAGGCCAAACTTTGCTTGCAACAAGTGCTTCCTTGGCTGGTGAACGACCATCCACCCTTTTACAGCCGTCCAGCATAGACATGGTGTTCCCGGGCCAAAACCTTGGTAGCGCCAAGTACCCCCTTTCCGATGAACGACCACGCACCTTTTCTGCCCGCCTCCACTGTGCACCTATAGGATTCAATGTGACCGAAACTTCATTTGTGAGAGGTGCCCCCCTCGTGGTGAACGACCATCCACCCTTTGCTTGTATTCAGCGTAACAGAAGATTTTTGCGGGACCAAAACTGCTTGCGACAAGCACCCCCTCCTAGGTGAACGACCATCCACCCTCTTAGTTGCATCCTGTGTAAACAGACAAGATTCTTGGGCCAATTTCTATCCTGTGCCAAGTGCCCCCTTTGCGGTGAATGACCATCCACCTTCTTGCATGCAACCAGTAGAACGGAAAATTCTGGGCCCAAACATTGCTTTTTTGACGAGCGCCCCATCATCGGTGAACAACCATCCACCCGTTTGCTTGCCTTGAAAGGAGATAGATAGGATGCTGGGGCCCAAAACCTTATCAGTGCCAAATGTCCCCTTCAGGATGGACGACCATCCACCCTCTTGCTCGCCACCATTGTAGACAGATAAGATTTGATGGGATCAAAATTTTGTTTGTAGCACTTGCCCCCCTCTCTTTGAACGACCAGGCCTCCCTTCTGCCTTCATCCCGTGTAAGCCGCTCAGAAATATTTAGGCCAAAACTTTGCTTATGACAAGAGCCTCCCCCACGGTGAATGACCATCCACCGCCAGGGCCTGCACCCAAAGGCACCAGTAACTTTTATGGAAGGTGCCGACCCTGTCAATGCAGGTGGCCCCCTTCCCAGCGCAATCCCCACTCCCCTGACCTGCACCTTCGCAAGTCAATAGCTCCTCCCCTTCGATTCATTCTGCTTGAGGCCCCAAGTCATCACAGCTACCTCATTGCCACCAGTATCTGCTTCCTTGCACCATGTGCCCTTCCATGCATCATCATGTAAAGCCATACCCACGATATATCAGCATTTAGTCTGTCTCCCACCTAAAACCTCGGATTGGGGCGACTCCTTATTTCACATAACACAGTGTCAAACGTCCAGACCAAAAAAAAAAAAAATACATCCCACAGATTCCTTCATCATTGTACTGCCCTTGTGCAACTGGCTAGTTCGCCTCTTCTGACGGTCCATGCCCAGGAGAAAGGGGGGCCACTCCCACCAGGCGACCGCCTGGGGTCCAGCTCCTCTCCCAACTCCTGTAGTAGAAAAGAATAATTAGTCCTGCATGAAGTGTATCCTTCTACCCTTAACCCCGGTCGACAAGTGGCCAGTCGCCATGTCATCACCAAAACACCTTATCGGACACCCGCAGCCCTGAAACCTGCAGCCGTTTCCCCCGCACACCCCAGGGCCCTCCGTCTGTCAATGCTGCAACCGCCCCCATAACGCTCAAACCGTGCGCCACCGTAGGCAGCCCCCCTGCGTGTGAAGCCTATAACGACCTGCAGAACTGAAAACCCACCTTCCTCCTTTGGAAAACAACACCCCCAGTCCTATGCCTTCAATCCTAAGCCAATAATCTCGGTGCCCGTGAAGACTGCCCTCCAACCGTAACCACTAAACTCGCCCCCATTCCAGGCACCCAGACCAACCATCCTCACAAAGCACCTCAAAGCACCAAAGTCGCCCTGCTTGAGAATCAGGTGCCCCCAGTATGTACCACAAAGCACGCCAGCCACAACGCCGGTCACCCATTCATCCGCTGCTCAACCTTGACTACTGTAAACCTGCCTCAGGGGGGGAAGCTAATGCACTTCCAGGTCCCCTGTAACTCATGAGAATAGCACAGTGCCAGCATCTTTCTGCCACCACCCCGCGCACAGGTCCCCCGCACCACACATCCCAAAAACCATCCCTACACCTACCCTGTCGCGTACACTCCCGATGCACCATTCGGTCTCACACTCTGCGTGCCCATGAAAACTTCCCCGGCCCGACACTCAGCCTAAACCCCCCCCCTTGCATGTGTAGCACTCCCAACCAGACATGCAATGAAGACACCTGCACCCCAGGCCCCCCAAAAAACCCTACCCGCTTCAAACACCCCGCCACCCCAGGTCGACACGGCCTGTGTGCAGAGCGCCCTGATACCCACGGGTCCAGCCACCGCTATATAAAACTTACTTTGATAAATGGGGGCAGCATATCAGACAAAACCTGTCTCACCTACAGCGCAAACCTCAAGCCCCACTACTCTTATGCCAGTCTTCAGTATCTGCAGCATTCGTGTCAGCCATCCATGTCCACGGCCCCCCGGGTGGGCCCCCATTGCAGCCACATACTCCCGCTCCAGCATCCCTGGACCTATGCAAACCCCCCCTCCCAGAACAAATCATGCATCTGCGCCGGACTCCCGGCTTTCTCCCTACGACACTGAGCGCCCTGGACCCATGTCCTCGAACAACAGAGATGGGCTTGCTAGCCCCTTCGTTCCCCTGCCTGTCAGTGGATTGTCTAAATTTCTCCTGTGCAAGTCAACCCCAGCCTGATGGCACCCAATATCAGCATGCCCAGAACAGTGCGCGTAGGCCCCCATACCGCTTATTCCACCCATTACTGTTTGTGGGGCAGTCGGCCCCTCAGGCCCCCAAGCGCTTCTCTCGTTCTGAGAATGCCCCGGGCCCCCTGGCAAAGAATTTCAACCACGCTGAGTCAACAAACACCGTTACCTAACATTCCAATCCAGCAACCGGTGTGCTCCGTCAGTCCCCAGTCCAGTCCCATGCCTACCCGTCACTTTACCCTAGACAGTACACCAGCAGCCTGCCGTAGCAGCACCTGCATCCCTTTACATCCACCACCTTCCAATGCACCCCGGCCAACCAGCCGTAGACCCCTGCCCGTGCAGCTTCCCCCTTTGCCCTCATCCATAGACCTGTACCTGAGAGTCCATCCAGGACCTCCTGCTCCTGTTCAGTTGCTGATGTTCCCGCTGTCGTCGTCCCCCGTACTTGCCTGTAACCGTATCTGTCTCCTGGAGCAACACAAAATAAACTGATTATTGGAACCTCCCCCCCCAGCAACCCCACTCAACCGCCACCCCATTTGCACCGCATGTTGCACTCCACCAACCCACTCCCTATTCTCACGGCATACCCCCACATCCATGTCCGCAACTCCTAACTCATCAGCAGACTTCCATGCCGCATGTCAACTGTCACACACTGTGGTCATAATTCCGAAAAAATTCCATAAAGCTGCAATGTTTGAGCTGTGCGATCCCACGATGGAGGGGCAGGCTGCCGCAGACCCCCCTACAGTTCTGGCCAGCGTCTGGAGGCCGTTGTGCGCCCCACTGGAATCCCCGTCTGCCGGAAAAATACCGGTCCTGGTTCCCCCCCCCCGTCCCCCCAACCACCAGGTCGCTCCAACCAGGTGAGGCCCGAGCACCACCGGACCTCGCGCCATGCATGGCGGTCCCTCACCTTTACTCAGTGCCCCAAACATCCTCTATGTCCCCGACCGCCTCCCACGGCCCTCCCACGCAGCACTCCCAAAAAAAAAACCTGCAGTAAGTAGCATAGCCACACTCCGGAGGTGTCCTGCACCCTAACTGGCATAACTCAACCACTACATCCACTGTATGCAGGAGAAGAGACTGTATTTAAGCCCCCTAGGCCCTCTCCAGCACCGACTCCCGACACGTGCTACTCCGCTCCTCCCCCCAAAACGGAGGGCAGGCCCGCGATAGGAGGCCCATCTACGTCAAATATGTGCAGCAGCAGCACCCCTCCCCCCTCCGCCGAGCCCCCGGGAGATCCAGCAGCCTCATGTCATCGTTAAAATTATGTTACGGCTGGACCCTGCTCCACGTTCCCCCACTACTATCCAGGCAGCCAGCTCGCATTATTACCGGGGCGAAGGTGCCAGAGCTCGCAGACAGACGCCGCCACCCGCACGCTCCTCCCCTCCCCTTCGCGGCCATCCTAATCACCCGCGTCACATCGCGAGCCCCACCCGCCCAGCGCCGACCACGCGAATCACAAATCCACCCCCCCCCGCCCACACACAAAGGAAGTGAACAATGCGGAAGCGGCACAAGTGAACACGCCACAACAGGGTGCCCACCCCAACTTGCCACAGCCACATTACAGAGTGCAGCACCTACGCCGGCCCCCGCACATGCCCACTGGCCCTTCACACGCCCGATGAGCACACTGCCCACAGCCTCTCCCACCGCCCAATCAGCACCGCAGACAGCTAACCCTTGCAGGGCACCAGAACCCAAAACCCCCATAAACGTTCCTGCGCTACACCCTAAAAACGCAGCCATAAAGCAAAAACCTCTCCCCGCCGATCGACAAATCGCCCCTGCCCCAACCACCCACCTACCAACCACAAAGTTTTCTTAAGTCCCCGCGGTGGTGCTTAGGTGTTCAGAAGAGGCTGATTCTCCTCTCCTAACACCTTTTAAGCCCTCCCAGATCCCACCCCTTCCCCTTGCCCCTCTAATCCCACCCCCACACCTTGTCCTTCCGGTCTATGCGCGAAATCCCCAGGGGAAGACTGGTCTGCGACCTTACTTCCCCTGGGCCTGCATCGGCACAAAATTGAATTATGAAAGATGCAAATTTGGAAACTATAATTTTGAAGCTTTACTGAACAGAATAAATTGGATTTGTTACATTGGAATATTGAATGACCAGTCGGGTCCGAATTACAACCGGTGATCAGGCATTGAATTCCTTCTCCGAAATGATACAGCCTTGAAGAAGTTGAGGGTTAATACCCTAACGACGAAACACGTGTTGGCTGGACTTTGTGTTGTTCTCTTGAATAAAGATTAAGAAAATACGTCAAGAGACATTACTTGCTTACTTACCTACATTTGACGAACTTTCACTCTACACGAAAGCGTGTGCACAGGAATTGACTTTACATAAGGTTCTTATTGATCTCCTGTCGTACAAAGCCACAATTGTGGGAAGGAGTAGCTGGTTTTGTTGTTATAACTCTTTTTCTTTCACTCCAGTTACTTATTGCTATGTCAAATAACACATGTTTTCAACAGATTTATTTCTTGCACAGAACCCTGCGTTTTTAACTGCAGCTTTTTACAATTTGTTTTTACAATGATCACCAGTCTTACAGAGTGATTGACACTGAAACAAGACAGTGCACCAGAGCTCCCTTGTCAGTTACTTATTTACCTATGTTTTGTACTTTATGCTTTCAGTTTGCATTTGAGCAGATGTGCCTCTTGTTTAAAGCGTTTCGTGGAAGTCATACTGACTTTTACATTTTGTTTGGTGTAACGTCCACAATTTGTACTGTCCCTTTGTGCTTTTAGTTTGCGGATGATGGAAGGCCCACAGGCAGCATATTCCAATGGAAATAAGTCTGTGTGGCCTCAAGCATCAACCTATGTCTGTTTGTTTGTTTTCAAATTGAATAGTGCACACTTGAGAAAAGACGTAATTAGCATAATAGACTCTGTGCCAAACACTACTACCACTCCTGACACCAGTGTTCTGCTCTCCAATTGTCCTTCCCCACCTCCCTCTAACCATGGGCCCATCCCAGTGGAAGAAAACAGTCCAGAAACTGGTTACATAGGCCACACTGCTGTGTGAGATCTAGCAGTTTGGGGCTATATGCTAGTTATCAAAATAAGAACAGGAACAAGCATTTGTAATGCAATAGGTCTCACATTTGCGAGAGTTTCAGCTATTGGCATTGTACATGACAATGCTTTTTTTTTTTAAACCAACACATACACTAGGCATTATTATTTACAATGCCAATAGCGCAAACTCTGGTAAAGACTAGTTTTCTTTGCATTTAAATGGCTTAGCGAATGTCAAAATTGCAATTTTGCTCTTGGCAGATGATGCCCTGCTAATATCAAAAGCTCCGAGTGGCTCTCATGCAACTTCTTAACAAATTTGGTGCTTTTTGTAATGACGGTGGTTTAGAAATATATATAGCCAAAACAAAATTCATGGTCTTCACCAATCACAGAAATGTCATGGGCAACTTAGTTTTAGGGGGGAAGGTCCTAGAGAGAGTTGACTCACTTACTTATCTGGGGATCAAGATCCCGGTTGTATGATGTTACAAAGCGATCTTTTAGATCGCGGTACATCACATCGCATCTTTTACAACGCAAGTCGTTACCATGACTTGCGCTGTAGGGTGCTGGACTTAGGAATAGTAATATTTTCTATTCCAACTCCAGCCTACGTACAGTAGGGAAGGTGTTTGAATAGTAAATCTACTATTCC
The DNA here is from genome assembly GCF_964261635.1 of Lissotriton helveticus. Classification (NCBI taxonomy): domain Eukaryota; kingdom Metazoa; phylum Chordata; class Amphibia; order Caudata; family Salamandridae; genus Lissotriton; species Lissotriton helveticus. Next base: position 170,032,414 of record NC_136073.1, read on the forward strand.
TTAGTCTAGAGCCTCCTCCAGCGCAAGTCGTTACTTGTAAAAGACGTGTGGTAATGGCAGCGCGGTGTTTTGACCGCGTTGTCATGGATGTTCCCCAAGATCAAACCTACTTTATCATGGTGATCCCACATTAACATGGCCATGGTGAAACATAGGCAGATTGTTGGAGTATTTTTAAAAGAATTTCACTCTTCTTACACCAAACCCATAGCCCCAACCTTACAGGTTTATGTGAGAGTAGATTCTTGGAAGGACTAGCCTCTCTTTCCTCTAGCGCTCTATTGCATCCTCTGTATTTAGATATAGGCATTAGAAAGGTCGCTTTGGAAAGATGAAGAGAAAAGATAATTTTAACATGTAATCTACTGGAAAGTGTGTGAATGAGGTACACGGCTGACAAAATATGGACCGTATCAATGGGAAAGATAATGTAGAGCTTGTTTTTGTGTGTGAGAGAAGATTGTAAAGCCGAGTAGGCCTGGGCAAAGTTTGTGGAACTCTGCCAAGTGACCAAAAAACTCTGCGGCGCTAAGCGGGGTTCCGCAAGTGTCGGAATGCGTTAAGTTGCACTGTTAACTCTGTTTTTTTAGCACCAGGTGTTTATCCCGCACCAGAAAATCAGCGCAAACAGCACCATGCGTAGTGCAAGAGGAAGCTGCTTCTTTCTGCCGTTCGAGTAGATGTTCTACTTGAGCGGCATCTTCCTCAACGTGAACGGATGGTTTCTCAAAGGGCGCAATCGCGACCATCCTCGACCGCCCTCATTGAGAAATCTTACTGGGAGGTAGTCTAGAATTGGATTTTGGTCATTCGCGCTCACCAACGTGCTCTGCAAACTCCGTGAACCAAGCAGAGTTTCCCCACAGGCCTAAAGCGGAGGCGATGAAAGGAAGTACATGCAGAAGAAAGAGTAGGAGGAGATGAAGCAGACATGCAGATGGAAGAACTGGAAGGGAATCTGTGGAGAAAAAGGCAAAAGTAAATAACAGAGAGGAGAAGATTGCGGAGGAAAGTGATGTGAAAGGAAGGAATTTAAGTTTTTACTAATTTGTCAAATATTGGACAAAAATCAGTGTTAATAAGGTTTGTCAGAGCCAACACATCTGACTTCTGTTAGATACTTGTGTTCATTTTTGTGTGAAGTAGTTGAATTCCATTTCACATGTCTCAGGCCATGCTCATAATTATGTAGACCATGCCCATTTTATAGACCTCCAATGCCCCTCCACCCTTCTCATCCCACTTACTGCACTGCGAGCAACTGCATAAAAAACTGATCTAGGGCTTGCTGACAGAAGACCGCTGTCAGCAGACATCCTGACTCGACAAAACGAGAAATACCTCCATGTTCATTGGCACTGGAGGAACATATCCAGGCTGCTACCGGTGCAGTCACCAGAGACGCAACTAGAGTCAAATTTCGGGGGGGGGCTAAGAAAAAATTTCGGGGGGGGGCTGAACCTTTAATCAGTAGGCAGAGTGGAGCTGCAGGGGCTCTTAGAAGGGGCGAAACAACTGCAAGGCCTAATTAACATTCAAATGGTCTTTTAAAGACCTGTGAAACGTTCGGGTACGGCTCTGTGTGTGCCCGGGATCTGTCTCATCCCGGGCTGCCACAAACGACGGGGGGCGGGGGGGCTGAAGCCCGGTGAGTCCAATGGGTGTTGCGCGCCTGGCAGTCACTATTACCTTTCATTCACCTTCCCCCACACTAATGTCTGAGGGTCTTTACCTCTTGTGACAGGTAAAAGTCCTCCACTTAGTCAAGGTGTGAGCCTGGCTCTGAAAGTCACAGCCAGGTTTGTTGTTGTGCTGCCTCACACGCAGGGAGGGACCTTTCTCGTCGTTTGTTGGCCGTGTATGTTTTTTCCAGAATAAAAATGATGGCAGCACCTTGTCTGATGGGAGGGCTGTGTTGTTATTTTTACTAAATTCGAGTATTTATCACCGGCGAGGCTGGATTAACAGCGCCCTCTGGTGACCACTTGTAGTTACTAGAGCTCAGTGTGTGCAGGTGGTTGATGGCTGCACTCTGATTTGGAGACAGATAATTATTGATCATCATAGGCCCAGATCAAGAGAGAGGAGAGGCAGACAAGGCAGAAAGACAGGAAAAAACAGCAGCAATGGGAAAGCAGGGTGAAACGAACCTGTGGGGTGTCAAATAAAGAGGCAGGGAAGTGAGGACAGTGGAGGAAAGAAGCAGGGTATGGAATCTAAACTAGGCAGCCTTGCATTTAACCACACAGGCATTAGGCCTCACCAGCGGCAAACTACCATGACAAAGTGTGTGCCCAGAACTTAATTAGTCATAAATGTGCTACAAATTAAGCATTGAATATTTCACCAATGAAAACTTGTAATTTGCAATCCTGTGGTGCTTTTTTCTTGAATGAATTGGGCCTCATATGATTATCACCGCACTTTTCCAAAAACTATTGCATCTTAATTGATGTAAGCTGCACTTAATTGTCAGAAACTAATGACTCGGGCATGCCTTCCCTGGAAAAAACATCCTCCAAAAAATCAATAACCACCTCTGTGGTCACACTACCAACCATACGAACTTCCGACCACTTAGAAGAATAATCAATGAGAACATTGGCATATGAAAAGGGGGGCCCTCGGCCCCCCCGCACGCATGGCGGCGCGGCGACCGTCGCCCCCTCTCACTCCAGGGTGTCTCTCGGTGGTGGGGGCGGGCCCTGGGGGCGCGACCCACCACCGATTGGCCGGCGGCCTCCCTGACCCGGATGCAAGGTAGAAGGTCCGGGTCAGGGGGGGCGGGCTACAGGAGGGGCGGGCCGGGGGGGCGTGCCCCCCCCCCGCCTGGCCCCTCGGGAATAAAGAGGCGGGGAGCGCCCAGGAGCCCCCTTGTTCCTGGACGCTCCCCCGCATTACGGTGTGCCCCGCGCTCGGGGCTTCTTTGTTTGAACATTTTAATGTTTTTATTTTTTGGCTGCAGGTTGGCGCCGAAGTTGGCGCCGAAGTGAAGAATGCGGTGGGAGCTGATTCGTTTTGCAAGCGCACGGAGGAACAGGCATTCACACCACCGTCGCGGGACAGGAGTGTTTGCAGTAGCCTGGCAGTGGCGGCGATAAACAAGTGTCCTGGCGGTGGCGACGACGAAAAAAGTTAAGTTCTGTGGGGCTTGTGGCGGGCCTTAACATGGGTGCGCTAATGTTTTACCGGGGGCTGACGGTGCCGACGAGCAGCCAGTAACAGACACAGGTATGCATGGAGAATGTGTAGTGTGGGACGGCACAGTTTTGCGGGGCCATGTGTAGGATCTTGAATGGTGTCTGAGCCAAATGGATACTCCATCTTATTGCTAGTATCAGGTCGGAAACGGGCGCATAAGGTGCCGCCTAATTGTCTGAACAGCCGGAGGGAGAACGTATATTTATGAGTTAGTATCTGATTGAATTTGGTTAGTTTTGTATGTCAGTAAGGAGCGGACACGTATTTTATTTATATAAACGATGTGTAAGCTTGGACGAGCTCCTGCCAAGAACATTCGGTCATATGCTGGACTTTTCGCCTCTCTGCCCCTTCTAGAGTTGGATAGTGTTGATGCTCTTTCATGCCCACACTTATGCTTTGAATATCTGATGGGGAGCTTGGGAGAGTGCCATATTTCTATTTTACTAAGCCGTCTTCTGCCATCATTTTCTATATTGTCCCCACTTGTATGGATCTGCCTAAAGTCCTTTTTGTGGCTCTTTGTTGAGGAGTCATTGTGCGACTGTAATCAGTTGAAAAGCTGGATCCGAGGAAATGCTATAAGCTTTCTATGCCTGCTAGTTTGGCGGAGGGAAGAGGTGTGGCTCAGCGGCAAAGGCGCCTGTCATCTGGACCGCAGGGTTCACGGTTCGATCCCTGGTGCCGGCGGCAGGTTAGTCGAGCACCATGCGACTCGGGGCAAAATCTCGTTTACGAGGCTAAACAGAGTTGAGCATAGACTGCACTTGCATTCCCCATGGTCACAGTGACTCTCAGCCCTTCTTAGAGACCCCGACTCTGAGCTTCTAGAGTAGAAACTCTGATGGAGGATGCAGGATCTTTTGACACCAGCTTGACTGCAGTGGTTATACAGGTTCCCACCATCCTAAAACACACAGTGACGTCACGGGCTACAGGATAACTAACAATGTGTATTTTCATTACACATCGAGGCAATAAGCATCTACCCTTGTGTCCCAAGTCTCCTTGAATCCCTTCCCACTGCAGCGAAAACGTCAGCACCGGGGGTGTCTCCCCTATTGCTGTTCGAATGAGACCTCTGTCGCTCTGATACAGGTATATTTCTAAATCTGAGGTAGGTATCACTGACAGTTGTTCTTAATACAGTGTACAGCTGCATTATTTTCTTAGTGTTGTGATTTTGGTGTTGTTTCACACTGGGCCAGTGCCATATTGATATGAACACTCCTGCGGCTAAAGTGTTATGGTGGGTTCTCTGCTGTTGCATTTGATTCTGTTTCTAAACCTCTTTTACGGCTTCAGTTGTGTTTCTGCACACGCTGCACACGACTACGATGTAGCTAGTTCCTAAACCAGGGTCCCACCTCTAATGTACACCAACATTATTTAAGGACTTGTATGTGTAAAAGGGCGGTCTTCTTTCCAAAGAGCGTAAAAATAGCAACCAGTCATATCAAGATATTATCTTATTCTGCTGACACGTTTTAGGATGCTAGGGTGCAAGGCATTGTGGGCACTTCCTCAGGCAGATCCAATACAAATGACACTGGTCTACTTTTGTAGAGGAGTGTGAAAAATTTAAACACAAGTCTGCTAGGAGCAGTAAAGGAAGAACAAGCATTGGCAAACCTTTGCTCACCTCCTTGGTAGCTTGGCTGAGCAGTCAGGTCTATACCAGTGGCAATGTGTAAGGCATTTGCGCAACACGCACACACACTCACCAGTGACACAAGAAAGGCACCACAAAAGAGACTCCACACAATAGTATATAAAAATATCGCATATATTGTATATAACACATAGACCAAAACAACATAAATTAATAATCACTTTGCCAACTAGGCAATTGTCAGAACATCACAGTTTGTGCATTAGTGTAAAGTCTTGTATGTTTCATACGTCATAAAAACACCATCACATTCCATATTATGTAGGTCCTGAAATAATTCTAGTTATCCTGACAATGCAAGGCACAAACGGCATACATCACATCTTTATTCACAGCTATGGTCTCATCTTGGGTGACATTAGAGAAGAGAGTTCTACATCACAAGCGGGAAAGGATTTCTTCTAGATTATCGAAGCTTTTTCTTTCTACTCTATTGGGGAAATTCATAGATTCTTCTCATGCATGCCTCAGTAGTACAAAAAACGGTTTAAAAGGGTGTCTAGATATTGTGCGAGGGTTCTGCTAGGAAACCACATGCAGAGATGATGGGTCTGCCTGGACTACCATTAGGGTGTTTGGGAAGTTTGGGAAGGATGTAGATCAACCACAGACAAAGTGGCTGTAACGGCTAGGGTGGTTGCTCTCAATTCTGGGGAACTGGGTTCGAGACTCTGCAATGACGCTCAACATCCCGTAATTCTGGACAAATCGCGTAATCTCCCTGTGCCTGACAAAACAGAATGTCCCAGATCACAGAACATTGTTATGTCCTTCGTAGTAAATTGAGACATTCGGGTGGGTGTTAATAATTACTTCAGGGTTGGTCGTTACCAAATTGTGTGACATTTTAAGATGAAGGCGATGTGCTCTGCTAAATTTTGTGTTGCAGTGTTTGTACTTCATTATTGCAAAATACTGCGCTGGGCTATAGCTGTTGGGTTGGAGGCACTTTTTGACTATGTCGTGATGTTGTGCCCTGAAAATTTTTAATTTTCTTGTTATATTACTTTGTGTATATTATTGGGTTATATTGTTACATTAAGGTTATTGGGGGGCATGCTGCTGCCTTTCTAGCCGAAATCAGACTTGTACCTTAAAAGTTTCCTTCATCAGTAACCAGTTTAACACAAATGTGGTAAGGTAACACTTCCCCAGCTTTTCAAGCATTTAAGAGTCCAGTCAGCCCAAAACGGTGGCACTTACGCTATCTTAAATTAGCACTGGCAGTATTCACTGTAGTCAATGTGACCCGATGTACACAAAGTCACCGATGCCCATCAACTGGATCGCATCCACGTGCTGGGGGGGACTCAGCAATATGGAGCTTGGGCGTTTTTTAAATGCTCGGGTTGTACTTGGGTGGAATTCACAAGGCAGACGCAGCTCCCTGATGGGACGGGTCCCCACCATGGGTGGTGAGTTACCCAAAAAATGCTCTGTTGGCATTCAGTTGATGAGTTCAGTTCTGGAAAACTCATTGTCTAAATCAGAGCTCACGCTACATGGGTGACATAAAATCTCACCTACAGAATGAGATGGATGGTGACATTCCTGGGCTGCTTTATTGATGTCCTATAAGCACTTGCAATACTTTATCCAAGCCATGGTTGCTGCTCATTTCTCTTACGCGAGGAACAGCCATTGCCATAAGTCAAATTTTGACACTATAGAACGACTATCAGTGGCGTCTGCTAGGTGATAGTTAGAACAATCATGGAACCATTCACGAATAGGGTATACCACCTTCTATTGGGGTCAACCTGGGGGTTAATGGCATCTAAGGGTAGGGCTTGGCGAGACTGAGAAAGCCAGTTTCCCAGGTCCCACTTTCCTTTGCAAGCCAAAGCAGAAAGCCAAACAATGGACTTATTTCATTGTGGAGGTAATCACCATATGAGGTGCTGTTCACTAATATAGGGGGGACATTGCGCCAGTCCAAACATTGCACCTGTCCAAACGACCCTTCATGGATGATAGGTTAAAGTCAACATTATTAGTAAGCTATCCTAGGGTTAGCTGTATTGCGTGCAGCCTTCAGGCTAAGTCTTGAGGGAATATAGAGCTGCTTGTTTTACCAGTCTTTAATGTCATGAATGAGTAAATGGAAAAGAGCAGGTGTATAAAAACAAATATATGTATTTGTACTGAACACACCCCTTTAGTTCAAGTCAGTAAACTTATTTAACACACAAGTAAATTGGCCAATATACGTTGAGCCTATGATGAGATTGGAGGCAAATAATCCCGGTGTGAAGACTTTTATAGCACACAATACTTTAGCACCATATACGTTGAGCTCTAGGGGTACACCAAGGCCATATATTAATAATATGGTGGGGGAACCACGAATGGCATAGAGACAGGGCCTAGAGCCTTTAGAACGACTAATTGGGGTCCTGATAATGATACACACCCTGATGTCACACCTAAAAGGTGCCCAAGAGCCTAGTTGCGGCATCACATAGTTCTGGGGATGCATGTGATCAAGTCCGGGTGGCTGGGATGATATTTCCCAGACGCCAAAGTGGCGAACGGAAAAGGTCCTTGGGGCCAGCTTATGGCCTGGCGGAGTTAGGGCTGTGCTAATTCTTTTAAGCCAAAGACTGTGATGCTGCACTGCTAAGTAGGCTGTCTTGTTTTACACATAGATCCTATGCATGAAGACGTGGGTAGGAAACAGACAAACTGAGGCTATGCTTAACATTTACTGTCGACGTGTTAATGTGTACGGATCTGGCATTAAGATTAGCTAAAATTTAGCGACTGATGGTAATGTAAGTCTGACGCGTGTACAGCAGTTATCGCCGGAAACACTAATGATGTGTGTCTATCTTTCCAATCTATGTATGACCGGGTCCATGGTGGATACCTGGAGTGCTCCACATCACAACAGCTGCAACAGGTGGACAGCCCAAGGGATGCTTACGTCAGTCACGGCTGGGTCCATGGCGGATATCTGAGGAGTGCTCCACACCGCAACATCAGCAGCTGGTGGACGTCAAAAGGGAAGCATACGTCGAGAAAGAGGACACCAAGGGCCCAGGTATTGCTGGCAGGTGTAAGTGCTACCCATTCCCTGAGGTGGAAGTGGGAATTTGTCACCCAGGTTTTCTTGGTCTTTTCCTGGTTCTTGCAGTTTCTCAAACCTGTCACGCAGGGGAGGAACTTATCACCAGAAGTTGAGGAGCCACAATGTGCCAGCACAAGCAACAGGCTGGACGCAGGACAGGGAAGAGTTTGTTTGAGGGTCAGTGCCAGGGTCAGTTCAGGATCTTCTCAGGAATTTTTTAGCTCAGCAGCCCGACCCCCTGTCAGTGGTGATACTTCACCTAGGGGGGACTAAATTGGCCAAACTGGGGAGGCGAATACTCATTGATGAGTCCATCTCCACTGTGGGGGGGTCTTCAGGACTTGCCCGGGGGGCACAGTAGTAGGGCCTCAACTTATCCCGTGGTGGCAGGGACTCGGTCAGGGCGTTGAATCACTCGATAAGGAGGATCAACACACAGTGGGAAAAGTATTTCAAGCCCCCCTCGGTGGCAGATGATCCAACATGGGGGTATTTGTTCTACCTGGTGAGGGGAGCCCTTTTGACGGAGGAGGGAAGGGTCCTGTGGTCTGATGATGTCAGGGCCTGGTTGGAATGTTTTGCTGAAGTGAGAACTTTCTAGGTTAGGTCTAGGCAGGGGGAGGCCAGATCGTCGGTTAACAATGCTGGCCTGTGGCGGTAAGGTCATTATCGGTGAGCACATATTTGAGGTCTGAGGGGGCGGGCATCATCCTATGGAGGTTCCCGCCCAGGGGGAGGGGCCTGCGGGCCACTCCTAGAACTCCAGGGGCAAGGTAATGGATGCTGCAAAGCAAAGGAGCGCGGGTAGGAGTAGTTCACGCTTTCCTTAGGCTGGTAGCCACCCCGCGCGCGTGGACTCATGACGCCACCGGCGCAGAGTAAGGGCCCTCCTTTAGTGGGTAAATGGAGTTCAGGGCGTAGACCGGGCAATTCCCGGGGTAACACTGCGCATGCGCACGTCTCAGGGGGAGGCGCAGCTTGTAGGACCTGACACCGGAAGTGACCTTGCCATATGGCCAGAAATGTACAAAAATCAAGACGAGGATGTTTTAGACTCGGTTAGGAAACAACATGTATTAGAGTTTTGTTAAGGTCAGGCTCTCAAACTTGTTGACAATAATTCTGTATATAATGTCCTGCTGATTTTTGTATAAATGGTTGATCATGCAATTAAAAACTTTTTTAATTTCATACTTTAATAAATACGGCCGGGCGACTAGCGCCCGCCTTCCGAAAGTAAAAACGTCTCGTGTCCACGTTTCTGGGTGTTGGGTGCCAGTCTGGGGGGGAGGTGGCAGCTAGTCGCTGACCATGTGAAAAGGGGGGGCCCTCGGCCCCCCCGCACGCATGGCGGCGCGGCGACCGTCGCCCCCTCTCACTCCAGGGTGTCTCTCGGTGGTGGGGGCGGGCCCTGGGGGCGCGACCCACCACCGATTGGCCGGCGGCCTCCCTGACCCGGATGCAAGGTAGAAGGTCCGGGTCAGGGGGGGCGGGCTACAGGAGGGGCGGGCCAGGGGGGCGTGCCCCCCCCCGCCTGGCCCCTCGGGAATAAAGAGGCGGGGAGCGCCCAGGAGCCCCCTTGTTCCTGGACGCTCCCCCGCATTACGGTGTGCCCCGCGCTCGGGGCTTCTTTGTTTTCCCACCCACCATCCCTTGGAACAAAAGTCTTGTGGCATGCATTATGTCTGGTATAATGGTAAGTTTTTTGAAGGGACTGTTCACATGTCTTACATGGTAATAAAAATGGTTCTGTTGGTATATTGTGATGATGCTTTTGTTTAGGAATTTTTTCCCCTTTTAGCAAACTGTGTGTGAAGTAATTTTCTGTGATGCCAAGTTGTTAGGCCTTTTTTCCCTTTGTAGCTGCACTGTGATACTATTATTTATTAGCCAGTGTAGCTGTCCTTTAGAATTTTTTCCCCATAGGTCGTCGTGTTTATTAGGTATGGGACATGCGGTAAGGTCATTATCGGTGAGCACATATTTGAGGTCTGAGGGGGCGGGCATCATCCTATGGAGGTTCCCGACCAGGGGGAGGGGCCTGCGGGCCACTCCTAGAACTCCAGGGGCAAGGTAATGGATGCTGCAAAGCAAAGGAGCGCGGGTAGGAGTAGTTCACGCTTTCCTTAGGCTGGTAGCCACCCCGCGCGCGTGGACTCATGACGCCACCGGCGCAGAGTAAGGGCCCTCCTTTAGTGGGTAAATGGAGTTCAGGGCGTAGACCGGGCAATTCCCGGGGTAACACTGCGCATGCGCACGTCTCAGGGGGAGGCGCAGCTTGTAGGACCTGACACCGGTAGTGACCTTGCCATATGGCCAGAAATGTACAAAAATCAAGACGAGGATGTTTTAGACTCGGTTAGGAAACAACATATATTAGAGTTTTGTTAAGGTCAGGCTCTCAAACTTGTTGACAATAATTCTGTATATAATGTCCTGCTGATTTTTGTATAAATGGTTGATCATGCAATTAAAACCTTTTTTAATTTCATACTTTAATAAATACGGCCGGGCGACTAGCGCCCGCCTTCCAAAAGTAAAAACGTCTCGTGTCCACGTTTCTGGGTGTTGGGTGCCAGTCTGGGGGGGAGGCGGCAGCTAGTCGCTGACCATGTGCCTTCTTGGACACTAACGTGGCAAATGGCCCCACAAAACCAATTGCTACTTTCCCCCGTGGCCCATCAGGTAAATCTATCGTTTGCAAAGGTACCACCACTGGTTTCATCACATTGCCACTTGACTTGCATGCATTACACTCCCTCACCCAATGATCCACCATACCATCTAAACCAGGCCACCAAAAATATTCTTTAACTTTCCTTCTCGTGCTTGTCATCCCCCCATGTCCTAACTTGATGATGTTCTCGCAGCTACCAATAGGAGGTACAAAACTGTCTCCCCATAGGACAATACCATTACACATGGATAATTCCTCATTTACCTTTGAAAATGTGCTATATTCACCTTGCAATTGCCGTTCCGATGGCCACCCATTTACAATGATTTTTTTTACACTCACAGCACCACATTTTTTTCATGTCCTCCATCCATTTCACCTCTGACAGCTCCAACCCATCCTCCACATCTCTATTCCTACCACAAATCACATCTTCATACGTGTATGCCACATCACATCCACTCTCATCCATTTCCTGTGCGTTACACGATTCCGCTGGTGACCGTGACAACCCATCAGCAACACAATTATTTATCCCCAGAACATGTACAATATCATAATGGTACATTTGCAACTTTGAAGCCAATCGTGCAAACAGTGGCGTTATACTGTTCCCACCACCTGGTTTTAAAATATTCATTAAGGCAGGGGTAAGATATTGACACATTTGCGTCCTAGAAGTGACGCGTGAAATCTGATAGATTTCGCTGCGTCACTTCTACGAGGCTTACTTGCGTCAAAATGCTCACCCTGCATACATTATACCTGGCGCAGGTATAATGTGACGCAGGGGCTTACAAAGTGACATAACTACCTAGATGTGTCACTTTGTAAATATGACGCAACATGGCGCATACTTTACCCTTCTGACGCACGGGCTCATAAATATGCCCCTGAGTGAATAAAAGAAGCTAGGCCTGGGCGAAAGGGAAAGTGAGGAGGAGAGAAGGTGAACAGAAGAGAGGAAAGGGAGAGAGATGTGAAGATGGAGGGAGGTAGGAAAAGAGAGGACTGGAGAGTAAGAATGGGATAGTGAAAGTGAGATACGCTACGAAAGCTGAGGCTGTGGATGGAGAGGGGTTCCGCCTAAGCCCCTCAACAAAGACCACACTGTGTCTCACACTGCTGCCTCTTCAGTGCATACGAAAACTTTCAGACATAGGGCATGTGCCGGGCGCAGCTTTGGTTGATAACGAACAAACCCAACGAGGGTTATTATCAGTGCAAACTGGCATATCTGAAGCCCAGTTATGTAAAGTGACTGCCTCTAGCATGACATTGCATGAAAGAGATTGGGGCGGTCGTCACAATTCCATAAAATCACTTCTGCACTTCTGCCCACTGATGTGATGGAAGTAGGGAAATTATGAAAGTTGAAATTTGTTTGGCAGTGTTTATAAGCAAACCTCAAACATCCTTTTTGTGGGATGAAGATTGCTAATTCAGTGGCGTAGCAACTGCCCCGGGCGACATGAGTATTGGGGGTGGCGGTCTCCCCCACCCCCTCGCTCATACCTGCGGCCGTAGGTGGCCGGTAGCCTCGCGGATATCATGTTAGCACCCCCTCCCAACAAACCCACCCGCCGCTCTTACATGCCGCAGGGGGTGGAAAACGCCGGGGCCCCTCCGGTGGCCAATGGTCTAGCTACACCACTGTGCTAATTTCTGCATTGTTGTCATGTGATCTCTAGACCTGTGTTCCATTTTGGACATGCAATTTGTCTGTAATTCGAGCATTATACTGTGTATTCGTGTTTTTCTCCTTTGCCTGACATGTTCATATTTCCCTCTATGCAATTAATAATAGTATACATCAAGGCTGAGCCCCATGTGACCTGTGTGCCTAAATATTAGAATATCCCCCACCTTTAACCAAAGCTCTGATGGCACTAAACAAGCAAAGCAGAGCCAGGTCCTCCCTAGAAGAGCCGCCTTGCCTCTTCCATCCAAGCATCTATCGATTCATCCGTTCACCCTCCCTCAATCTGCTGATAGCCACCATTTCACCTTTACATTTTGTCACCATACAATCTTTGAACATTCCAACCATCCATTGGCCATTCCATCTATCTGTTCACATATCATCTATGCATGCACTCATTCACACATCCAAACATCCCTACATCCATCCTTTGACTTATCCATCCCCCAATAAAGCCTGGCATCCATCCATCCATTCTGATTTCCATTTACTCTTCCATGCTTTCATATGCTCATCCACCTATCCGTTCACCCATCCTTTTACCCACACTTCTTCCACGCACTCTTCCATCCATCCACTCACTCATTCATCTATTCTTCCTATCACCCTTCCTACCTTTCTTTCACCCTTCCTCACTTTTACCTTTACTTCCTTTCAACCTTCCTATCTTTTTTCCCTTTTGTGTAAACCCATTATTCTTTCTTAATTATAGCTTTAACTAAGAGCTTTTATCTGCCGAGTTGAGGACAAAAGAGCATGGCTGTAGCTTGGTCAGTAAGATTTGGGGGGTGAGTTTCAAATTTCCTGAACAAATTCTCGCATATAATGGCAAAAAATCTATATGAGAAGCAAGGCATGAGGCAGCTTAAGAGGCAGTAGAAAGAGGGAGCAGTGCGGATTGTTAGGGGTATTTAAAGCACAATATTTTGTAAAATGACCAACATTTTAAGAACTTCAAAACAGAGAGGAGAGAGAGTGTGTGTGTATAGGTTTTCGTCTGTGTGCACATGGAAAAATCCGAGGTGAAATCCTCACAGACACCTCACCATACCCGACCGAAAGCACCTGTACCCAACTATTTACTAGCGAATGCATTAATAAAGGATGTGTAACACCCCAAACACCTCCCCCCAAAACTCCATCCCTGCAGTAGAGGCTCATAAAAAGCACCACCCCTGCTGTAGCTACTAAAGCATGGGTACGGGGGTACGTTTACTGTGCCCTTGCTGTGAAGGCCTAGCACGCCACCTCCACTTTACCCGTGTTGTAATGTGTGAGCTTGAAGACAAAAATCTCGACCTCTTCCTGTGTTGAACTTCACACAAGAGTGACAAGGTGGTGAAAGAAAGAACAGGAGGGAACACCTAGTTGAAGGTCAGCGAAGGACGGCCAATCACAGGAGAGTCTGCCTTTGCTATGATGTCACTTCCCCTACCCTATATCTCTCTCCAAGGAAAGAACCACAGGGTGCATGTCTCGTGAGAGCAAACAGCTTGTACAAAGGACTGTGTTGTTTTATTATTCTGTGTGGAGCTTTCTATACAATGCCCTGCACACAGAGAGTGAAACGGACTCTCCTTAAATTATTTTTCCAGGTCCACGTCATGAGTCCTGTCATCCAAAATAATTAAGTGTTCTACTGTGTTTGTCTTTACCTTCATAAACCAGATTGTAATGTATATGTGCTTCTTTGATGTGATTCTCTGTAAGGCCTTTGTAAATACATATTTTTGTATTATAAATGACAAATGCTGTGACCTTCTGTATTACTCAATTAGCCGTTGCAATTGTCGTTAGTGAGTCAAAGCGGGTGTGTTTTGTGGACATTTTGCAATCCCAGTATTTCAGAATAGGAACCCATCAGCACGCAGTGTTTAGCTTCTGTTTGGCTGAAGCTGGTAGACAGCCGTCTGAATAACTTGGCAAATCACATGAAGGTTTAGCATTCTCTGGTAGTATCAAACTATACCATTCTTCTGCCAAATAATAAGTCGAATTGTAGCGGTGTTTAACCATGACATTGTGTCATTTTATATCCACACCTTTTTGCTGTGAAAGGTGAGGTTTTTGTCATGGTACTTCAACAGTTTTCTGGAGTTTGCCTGTATCTGCTCCATGAGTGATTTCTGGTGTAATCTTAATGGATTACACGAAAACAGGAGGGCCTCTTTATCAGGTTTATTGCAATTATACAATGTAGTGCTCACAGCTGTCACATCCTTTCTTAACTGCTTCTCTTATGTAGCCCACTCTCCAACCTTCTCTTCTTGAAGTTCTAGTTCCATAGCATTACATCATTACATTTCCCCTCCTCCCCCCTTTTTTTTAAGGAAGAGAGAGAAAAAGAAAAAGAAGAGAAAAAAGAGAAGAAAAATAAATTAGGCATCACTACGTTTCATAAATCAATATTTAGCAATGCTCCATGAATCAATTTGGTTTCCGTGAAACTCTCTCAGATCTTCTATGTATTGCTCCGAACATTGACCATCTAGTTATGCATTTTCTTGTTCTTCGGTGCCTGAATTAAATTTTTGGAAAAATGTTTTGTTCCTTGTTATCACTCTGCTGTCATTTTTTCAGCTGTAATTGCCGTTCCATGAACTTGACTTATTTTCTAAGGAGTTGGATGAAATCCACTTTGGGATTTTTTTCTTTGTTGTTGTCTCATTAATACCAGGTCTCCTATGTTATAGTATTCAGTTGGAAAATTGTTTTTGCTATCAGTATAATATTTCATTTTCCTTTTTGCTTCTGCATCCTTTTACATTATTTCAGTATGATCTTTAGGTGAAACAGATGGAAGATGTGGCAAACGTATCTGTCTTTACTGCTCAAACATTAACTCAGAAGAACATCTACCTATTGAACCACGAGGTGTAGTTCTGTAGTCTCGTAAAACTTGACATAACGCCTGGTTTATTGAAATCTTAGACAGTTTTGCTCTTTGTATAGCTTTTTTGACAGTGGCCATCAGTCTTTCCACCATACCATTTGCGTGTGGCCACATTGATGTAACTCTTTTATGAGTTATTCCCAAATAACCAATGAATTTTTTAAATATTATTTGAATTATATGGCGGCCCATTGTCTGTTTTTAACATATCTGGTATCCCTCAGGTCGCAAAAATGTCATCAAGAACGGGAAGCACAGTTGATGCAGATGTTAACAATACTACTTTCACAATCAGGAACTGAGAGTACGCATCAATTATCACTAGTAAATATTGCCCTGAATCTAGTGGTCCATAAAAATCTGCTGTTACGCTAGACAATATAGCATCTGGCAGTTTGGACATATGCAACTCTTCCATTACTCTTTCCTTTGTAGTGCATTGACATAAATCATATGTTCTTACCACTTCCTCTACTTGACTATCTAATCACGGATACCACATTTTTTCTCCTAGTAACTTCTTTGTCGTTGATTTCCATGAGCCAAGTCAATTACACGTCTTTATAAACCTTCCAGAATTATCAATTTATTTCCTCTTAAAAGTACTCCAGAGATGCTATCGCCAACTCTGAATGTATATTCTTAAATGCTAGGATATCATTTATTTTGACACTCAAAATCATGTTGCAGTATTAACTAGTTTCCACTAGTTTTCAAGTACAATTCTCTTCACTTCTTTAAGTGTTTCATCTTTCTTAGTCATCTTGATTAACTCCTTTTCTGAAATGATTCCCGGTACGGTAGACCTAATAATGAAACATATATATTCTTCTGCTTCCAAATGTTTTTTTTCTGTGTTTCTGTGGGATGTCGTGACAAATATTCTGCTGGGTTAAATTATTTTCCTGGCTTGTGGATGGTTTTAAAGTCTTAATCCATTAAGCTAATTGAACATCTCTCAATACGTTGTGGCATTTCAATTTTTGGATTCCCATAAACTGCAATTAATGCTTAATGGTCTGTTATTATAACAAATCGTTTGCAAAATGTAAACTCATGTAAATACTCACATGCCCATACAACTGCCAGACTCTCTTTTTACGGTTATGAACATCTCTGCTCCACATCAGTTAAACTTTTACCAGCATGCAAAATCACATATCGAGGAGTCTCCCTCCCAGGTTTATGCTGCACAAATATTGCACCAAGCCCCACAGGACTAGCATTCACCACTAGGTCTGTACACAATTGTGGATCAAAGTATTTCAAATTAGCTGGAGACAATATACATAATTTTATTTGTTTGAATACTTGTTCGCAGTTCAGATCCCATTTGAATTTTTGACCTTTCTTTGTTAGTTCTCTAAACGGTGCAATTATGTAGCATAATCTTTCATATATTGAGAACAATAATGAACGTAGTTCTGATATTTCTTTAGGTATATCTATCAAATTTAAAGATGATACTTTTTAGGATTAGGTCTCATACCTTTGTGAGAGAATATGTGTCCATAAAATATTAATTCAGGTTAATGTCACATTTTTCAAGATTGAGTGTTAAACCAGCTGTTACAAGTTGTTGACAAACTTCATTTAAATCTTGATGATGTTCCTCTTGATTTGTTCCAAATATAAAGATATTGTCACTATAATTCATGGCATTCCTTAGTGGTCTTATTATATTTTTCATAGTTCCCTGAAAAACGTCAGCAGCTGAGCAAATACCAAATTTCAAGCATTTATATTTAAAAATAACTAAATGTGTTGAGAATGTTGTCATGTAACAAGTGTGGTCATCTATTTCTAACTGATGGTACCCTTTATACAATTCCAACTTTAAGAAGACAGTCGCACCACTGATATTACTTATCATTTCATTTAAATGTGGACCCGGATGCCTCTCTCTTTCAATTGCTGGGTTTGGCACTTTCCTAACCACACAAATTCTTATATCCTCTGAATTTTTGGGGGGGACCACTATAATTGGAGATATTTTTGGTGTTGGCAAAGATACTGGTTTAATAATATCTTGTTGAAGAAGTGACTTTATTTCCTTCTCTACTTTTGTTTGTAAATGTATTGGAACTCTCCTCTGAGTTTGTTGCAACCGGTTTTATAGCCTCATTATTATCCAAAGTTATTGTTTTGTCTTTTAGCTTTCCTAGACATTTGAATAACTGTGTGTATTGTTTAAAAATAAGATGATCCATTGTAAGTCATTACTAGCAGACCCATAAACTGGGCTGTGACATTGCTCAACAAACATGGTCCATGAACCACACCTTCTAACACATGTATTTCTTCTCTGCTAGATTTCTCTTCATACTGCAGAATTCTTTTTTATTTCCTAAGCACAGAACAGGTTGTTTGGCTCCCCATTGAAAAGCACTTACATGGGATGGTGTTTGAGATAGCTGATTCTCCATGTTTCGATACACAGTAACACACATTATATTACATGTTGCACCACTATCCAACACAAAAGGAACTTTTTGAGAGTCAACAGTGATATCAACAGAAGTTGCCTTTTTAATTTCCTCTCTTCTAAACATGTTAGTTTGCTTGAATCCACTTTCTTCAGAAATCATATATAGTCTTTCTGACTGTCCAGGTTCTTCATCCTCATAATCATGTTCAATACTTTGCCTTTGTCTTAAATGTTTAACATTACTTACTTTCCTTTTATTTTCAGGGGACATTTGCTTGTTCCAATTTTCTTTTTGTTTTCCTCCACACTTCCTGTTTTATCTTTTTTGCATCTGCATACACTTGCAAAATGATTAAATCGTCCACATTCTCTACACTGTCAGCCTAAATCTGGACAAACGTTTGAATGCGGTAAAGTGAATCCACATCTGTAACACAATCTTATTTCTATTTTCTGCACATCTGTTTTTTCTTTATTAAATCTTTCCTTAATCTTTCTTTAACATTTGTTGTACTTGTTCTACAGTTTTTATTCTATCCTGTTCCATATTATCAGCATGTTTTTGCACTTGTGTTTCCGTTGGAGCCATGCGGAATATCGTTTGTAGTTCATATTTTTTCTAACAATTTTTTTCTACATTTTATAGCAGAGAACCCTTGAATTATCCTTAATCTTATTACTTCTTCGTATTTGAATTTTTAAAATTAAAAAAGTAACAACTTCCTTATTCCTGATACATACACATCCATTGATTCATCCTCATTTTGGAAGGCCACGCTGAAATTATATCTTTCAAAGTCCAGATTCCTTTGTGGATCAAATTTGTTATTTATACATTGAAGGAGCCCTTTATAAGTTGTTCTTTCTTGTTCTGGGAAAGTAACAATTACGTTCTCAACATCATCACCTGCCAAGTTTAGTTAGAGATCTTTCGCCTGTTTAGTTGTGTGCTTTTCACATGAAGCACAGAGAAAATGCTCAAACCTTCTTCTCCATTTCTCCTATCTTTGTGCAATATTTTGCTGATCAGTCAAAAGAAAAGGGAAGGGTCTCCAAAAAATTGAAACAACACAGTTTCTGTGTTCTCCTTACCATTATATATTTCTCTATCAGTGTTGACATTCATTTCACTGCTTGACTCTCTGTTGGACATTATACTTGAATAGAGTGAGAAAAGAAAAAAAATAATAATATTGTTCCTGAATATTTTCCTGAAATAATGTAGAACTGGTTTTGTTACTTTTCTCTCTCTTTTGCTTTTTTTTTGTTTATTCAGGCTTAAAACAACTTTGAGTGACTTTAAAATGGCCACAAGTTTCAATCTCACTAGAGAAATCCTTCAGACCGAGATTTGTCTGACCTTAAAATGGGTGCCATATTGTTCACAGTTGTGTGAGCAACGTCTTCCTCACACTACTCACATGCTAGCGTGCATTACGTGCTGCCTATTTTGAATAGGAACGCTGAGAGCTTAATGCTCGGCGCGCACACCCAGCTTAATCTTTTGAATATTAAACTTACGGAAATCGTATTTCCTGGGTACACCTGTTTCGGCACAATTACTCACTGTGCTCTGCTGCAGTTCGTCTCCAGAAGTCAGTTTTCAAAGTTGCAGCATCCGACTCAAAAGGTAAATGTGATTAATATAATTTTGTGCTGGATGGATGTTTTCCGCTGGTCGCCATACGTAATCTTCATGGTTGACACGAAAACAAGAGGTTCTCTTTATCAAGTTTATTGCAATTATAGAACGCGAGTACTCACAGCTGCCATATGCTTTCTTAACTGCCTCTCTTACATTCCCCACTCCCCAACCTTGTATTCTTGAAGCTCTAGTTCCATAACATTACATCATTACAACTGGATGAGGTCTTAGGTTGCCTAGTGGGTGGTGCCTTTGGTCACACCATGACCAGAGGCTTTCTACCCAGTCACCATTGACAAACCCCACTTGACACAGCCAATAGCCATGCCCATTGACGAATCAGAGAAATACCCTTTTGCAATGCTCTGTACTTTGCTTTGCCCAGTAGGATTTTGGCAGAGGATGTGGCTTTTGACCACCACAATCTGCAGGCAATGGCTTTTGACTGTGGTCACACGCTGTGGCATTTGGCCTTGCCCTGCAGCCAGTTCTATTACAGTCAAAGACACATGGCCATGTCCTACAATTGGCCCATCTTGCTCTGGATGCAAGGAATAATCTCAGAAATGCTATAAGCAGAGCCATTCTTGTCCCTCAGCATGCAAGGCACAGCATGTGGTCATGCCCAGAAGACACTGGCCACAAGTGTTGGTCTTTGCTCACACCGTGTGGTCAGTCCCCCTTATCCTCTATACCCAATGGGCACAGCTTTCAGCTGGATATGAGGCATGCCCTTTGGCATTGCACCATGCTATGTCTTTCTTTGCCCAGAACTCACTGGGCAAAGTTAAAATGCTTTATATCCAGAGGTCCTTGATTGCAGGGCATGGCCTTAAACCATGCACTGCCCAACCTCAGTCACCTTATAGCTAGTCGGTAATGCATGACTTTTAATTGCATCCAGCAGGGTCTGGACTCAAGGTGTGACCTTTGGCCTTGACCTGGAGTCATTATACCTACACAGTCCTCCTACCCCAGCACACGCTGGGCAAATCCTTTGGCCTGTGACTTTACCCAGCTTGCTCTAGATACATGGTGTGCCCTTTGACCGCAGCCTGCTGCCAGCACCGCTATCACCAGAGCTCTCTGACTGTGGCCTTTGGTTATGCCCTGGACACAATACACTTTCACTCACAACCAGTTACCTCTGGAAATGTCCTGTATTTAGTCTGTCTTCAATACAAAGGGACCTATATTACATAGAACACTGACCTGCATCATGGAGCCCCATTAACACGCACAAACTGGGTCAGTCAGTGTGCCTATCACAATTTATGTGATGTCCCCAGCACAGCTGGAAACTTGTGGCTTCCCCGAGGGTAGCACATTAGTGATAGGTTGACCAACCGCTTGAAGCAGCTGGCCTCCCTTCCACTCTGCAGGTGGCAACCTGAGCTGCAGTTGAAACGAGGACAGAGATCCCTCTGCAGGTGAGTGAAGTGAGTGACTGCACCCAACTGCAGGGAGTTGCCTGGCAGGTCTCAAGGACCTCTCTTGCCCCTTCCAGAGGGTGCCTGTGAAGTGTGAAGAGGCTGTGTGATACCACATTGTGGTGTACAGTATATCCCCTGAAGAGCTTTGTTGCCTCTGCTCTCAATTCTGTCATTTGCTGATTTGCATGGACCCACACACATCATTCAAAGGAGTGAATACCCCTTTGTTTTCGTATCAGTGTTAAATAGATGCAAGAATGTTTCGCATTTCAAAAGGGGCCGCACAAGTATTTATGGTCCCATCAGTAATACCAAAGTGCCTATGGGTGCAAAAAGGGGGGCACATGCCGGTTGCGGCTCAGGGCACCTTTGATAATATGGCCCCAGATGGTCATGATGCTATGCTTGGAAGCTATATTAATATTGAATTATGCTTACGTGTCTACTACTGACAATAAAAATCCCTACAGTTGGACTTAACAATTGTCTGTTGATCATTGAAGGGGTTCTAAGATTTGAGAAGTCATCACTTATAGATTTTCTGGTGTGTGAGCATGCCAAATGGACAGCTGGAAAGAAAAGAGGACTACCAAAATAGACTCGCTGCTAGATCTCAATATTTTTAGGGTGAAGGAAAAACCTCAAGTAAAACAAGTTAGAAAATGAGGTTGAAATATTAAAATACCAACAAGGCTCCTATTATGAACAAAATGATAAAGTCAGTGCTGACTGAAAATGTTTTTTCTCCCAAGTCTTCTATTATCAGATGACCTGGAGCAATCCAGCTTTGATTCCAGTGACTATCTCTTGACTATCTCTTGCAGCAAGCACCTAAGTATCGATAGATGGTGTTGTCAGAAGACATAAGGCCTGATTTGGCTCTCGGCAGGTGGGTTACTCCGTCACAACTGCCAAAATATAAATCTGGTAGGGTATAATGGGATTTATATGTCAGAGGACCGGATATCCATCACCGTTGTGATGGAGTAACCCATCTGCCGAGAGCTAAATCAGCCCCATAGTAACTTGAGATCTGGATTACGCCAAAAATCTGCAATGTGTTTCTGATGAACTTCAACGCCTTCCTGCTTATAATCTTGCCCGATTATGTAAGGTGCTCTTTTTTTAACGTGTTTGATATTAATTGTAACTGTAGGATCTACCTGTAGATAGATAATGGATGCACCCTCTCTTTGCTACTGGTCAGAGACTTTTTTAAGCCATGGGTAACGTGGGAAATTGCCCAGCACCCCCACTTAAAAAGGGACCTCCTGAGAACATGAACCTTGTCTCTATTTTAATATCTGTGTATTCCACTCCATTTCTTGACCTACCTAATCATCTGACTGTCTCTACCAATGTATTTGTCTTTCTATTTCATGCCTTCTAAACTATTTTTGGGATTCCAGGCAAAAATATTTCAACTGTGTAGTTTTACCCTGTTGAACTATAGCAATACTTTTGTATTGTTTGGCTTCATAGGGGCTAGAGTTAAAAAGAAATAGGTAATTAAAAATGACACCGCCCTAAAAACTTCTGTATTAAAGCAGGAACAACAGACATTTGCACATTTGAGCATTTGCTTTTGTATTACAGATTGGCTGGGTGCATGTTTTGCAGCAGCGCAACATAACAATAATAATACCTGCCTTTGACCCTATAGCAATATTAGACATCTTCGCTCTAACTTGATGGAGCGAGATAGAAAACAAAATTTTGTTTAAACTCGCAAAGTCACATTTCCATAACATGAATAAAATTATTAATGATTTGTGATATGTTGTGCTAATACAACCTAGATTAAACTTTACACGTGGGGGGACTAACATGTGTGCTCATAAACGTGCATAAATGTTGCATCTTTTTGTTCGTGCAAAATAATGAAATAATTTATTGTTTTCGTTTTTGTCATTACTAACTGCTGCATATTTAAAATAAGCATGTGCTTGTTTTGCTTTTCCTCGTCTGTGTGATGTCATTTCTACTATTCTAGGTGCATATGGGTCTCATAGAAAAACGGAGACTGGTAAATATAAACGCTGCTTTATTTGTTTGCAATGGCTAGGTAACATTTTCATTAATCGGGTGGGTTAATTATTTAGTAAACCATGGGGTGGATACAGAATATACTTTATTTCTTACATTAATACTTTTCTTGTGTTTGTTTTATACTAGAAATCATAAGTTGCCTGCTTTTGAGGCCTAACTATTTGAGCCGCACAAAAAGAGCTAATCCATATTTCTGCAGAAAGTCACGAGACGCCCATTCTGAATTAAAACGTTTATTGAAGCTGCATTCACAAAGCAAAAACTGATGAGCTGACATCATTCTGTCGGACATGGCCAAGGTCGAAAGAGAACTTTTTGTCAGTCCTTAACTTGGCATCCGCGGAAGTTGCACTGAAAGACTATGGAAGCTGCGAGGATGACTTAAAACAAAGTTGCAATCGCAGGAAGCCTCTGGCTTCACGTGGAAGAGACAATGGTCTTTGTAAGACATGATTTTGTGGAACTTTTTAAGAATCGGGTGACATGTCACTTGTCACTCTCAGCCAATGGGACGTCGAGTATTTCTGAAAACTTTCCTTTGCTAGTTTAGTTAGCGTAGAAAGGTATAAAAAGTCATGCCCTTAGGGTTGGGCTGGCTGCTGCTTTCTGACTTTCCGATGAGGGTGATGTGCTGCTGGACTTTGCGTGGAGCACGTAAGAATCCTCAAAGAACTTTACTTTAATTTCTGTCTATTTAGCTCAGTTAGGGAAATAGGTTTTAGAAATGCTAAACTTTATATAATTTCTTTAAAATTGATTCCATTGCTTAAATTGTATTTTTCTCATATTTCTTACCATCATGCTTGCTTTATTGCTAATAAAATTCATTTATAAAACTTACAACTTATATACCATAATTTAGAAAATAAAATCTTACTTTTGACAAACAAGCTGGTCTTGGTTATTTAGAAGTATAGGTTACCTTTAGCTAGATCACGTCGCCTATAGTGGTCATTTAAATGATTGGGTTTTATTCTAATAACAATATTCTTTCTGCAAATGTATAAAATGTTTATAGTTTGTAAATAATGTGTATATAGATTTATTTGACCACCTGATTCAGTAGGCCCAAAAATATATCAGGTTCATAAATGGGTCCATGTATAGTTTAGAATTTTGTTTATAGGTTATGAAATTGGGTAGCGTAGTTTATGATATATTTTCTATAGCCCGCTGGATCAATTATCTGGTAGCAGAAATTGATGGTTGCTAAGCGGTAACCAAGGTAACATGTTGGTTGCTAAGAATTGCGTCATGGTATGAAAATAGGATCAATGTTTTAACACTCGTTAAGTTCGTTTTTCGTGCCTATCTGTAAGCTATACCGGTATAGATTGTGTGGCGAGAAATTAGTCACGCAAGCCATCTGTTCGTTTGTAGTGATATCGCCGAGTATCACAAGAGGTATCGCCGTGTACCATAGTGTTGTCGCCGAGCAGCACAGTTTTAGGGCTAGGTCTGATTCTTGTATAGTGAGGATTTTCTAAGAAATCAAAGCAGCATGAGAATAGGGACAAAGCGCCTTCCATAAAACTCACTGTGATGAGAGTAATAGTTATATCCAAGCTTGAGTGAAGGGTAAAATTTAACGTCGGTGCATGATTATCTATAAACAGGTTAGAGTCCTGTACGGGTACATGTTTCATATCTATAAACAGGTGAGAGCCCTGTACGGATAACGTCGTTATTTTGCTAACGGTGCATGATTTCTATAAACAGGTGAGAGTCCTGTACGGATTTCGTGTGTGTTTGAATTTAGGGAATTTTCCGTGTAAAAGTGCGAGTTTGAGTTGTATTTTATGTTCAAGTGGAACTCTTAGAACTTTCACTTCGCGGTGGGTTCAGAGCAAAGCGAGTTCATAATTATACTTGCTTGAAGGGTGGGGTAAGGTTACTCTACTGACAATTGAATATTATCCTTAGTGTGAATAGCGCCGTCTATTCCGAAGTGTGGATACTTGAATGTATGTAAACTATCCTAATTAGTGAAACGAACAGATGTTGTCTTTATAAGTCATTGTTAAGAATTAATTTACACTGAAAAGTGTTCTTAAAATGGCGCTGTGAAAAGATTTTGTGAAGGAGGGGTAAGCGCCAGGAGTGAGAAACGAGAAACCGCAGCTGCTGTGTACGTCACAGAGCCGCGCAGGGATTGGGTGACCTACGTCACAAGCTGTATTCTGATTGGCTCCTGAGTCTCTGACGGCCTGTGAGCTGATTGGTCCTTAGGAAAATCTCCAAAATTATTGGTCGAGCTGAAAAGTGACGCAGCTCAACTGCCATTGGCTTGTTGGTGTGTTTCGCGCACGGATTGGTTGTTTTGCGGAACATCCCGGAAATATTTTACGAACGATTTTGTGAATTAAATTTAACTTTTAAAAATGAGTTATCATTTTAAACATGTTGAGAAAAAGACAACATTATTTCAGAAATTTAAGAATTTATTTTCACCTGACAAGAAAATCGAAACGCGAGGTGGTAAACTACTTCATAAGTATAAAACACCTGCAGCGTACATGGAAGGTGAATACGGATATCATACTGTCTTATGGTTCGACAGTTGGAAACGCTATACTAAAAACGATGGTGTTTTGGCTTGGCCTGATGATGGTTCATTTAATGTAAGAGTTTTAAGAAACTTACGAGAAAAAATGAATGCTCTTGTTCCAAAACCGAGACCAACTCAATTTGAAGCTTTAGTTGAGTGGGAAGATGAGATGTATCAGTTACAAAGAGAAGCTAGTGGAATTAAAAGACCTTCTAAAAATCCATCATGGAAAAGAGAAACTCATGAAGATAGATTACGAATGTGGAGACAGGGAAACATGAGTGAAGGATTGTATTTAATTCATGAAATGGTAATGGGTTCTCCTACAGGAAAATCTATGGAAAGTGAATCTGAGGATGCAATTATGGAAGAAATATATACAACTGCTAAAAATAAACAGTCTAATCAGCCTTTGAGACCTTCTAGATCATGGTCTACTCCGGTGGTTTCTACTGAAACTTCACCGAGTGCACCTCCAATTAGCGAAGCTCCTAAACTTTATCCAAATAATTGTGAAATCACTGAAACTCCTAGAAGACCAGAATTTGAGAATGCTCGAAATGAGGGTAGACATTTTTCAATGACTCCAAGAGCAAGGGAACCTCCAAAAGAATATACAAGAGAGACAAGAAATGTTGAGGATGATGATTATAATGAATACTTAAGGTCTAAAGAAGAATTAATCAAAAGAATGACAAAAAGCATGGAAGCTGTTACAGTTCCAGTAACAATAGGTCCTGTTCACCCTGTATTTGATCAAAGAAATACAAACAAAACTGGATTAACTATTCCTTTAAATACAGAAATTCAAAAGCCTGCTGAAAAATTTTATTCAGACTTGACTGAATTAAACACTTCTAGATCGAGAATGCCTGATTTAACCTTTAATGAGGATTTATCTCCAAAAACACCAATGGGTGCTATGTCAGATGTAGGAAGTCCTGAAGTCAGGGTAACTACACCAAAGCTTGATGTGGCCAAATTAAAAGCAAATATTGAAGAATTAATAATTGGAACAATTGGCCCAGATAGTTTAAATTACTATCGAGATGATGAATTATTATTCATTTGCAAAAGTATTCAATGGAAAACGAAAAATAAATATGATCAATTAGAGGATCTAGCTGCAGAACTTGAAATTGATGTGAGTAAACAAAAGAATTTTGCAAAACATTACAGATTAGATTTCTCAGAAAGCGACATTGAGAGTTTGAACTCAATGGGAAGAATAGTTCACATTAAAGATTTAATTGTCTATATCAAAAAGCTAGGAGAACTGAACAAATGGAGAGTGAAATGGACTAAAAGGAAGGAAGATGAAAGATTAGAAAGAATGTCAAAACAATTTCCAATGAGAGAAGTTGCAGGTGGAGGATATGTTCATGTCCCATGGTCGAGACAGGACATTCTGTTATTCACAAATGACTTTCCTAAATTAAGAGAGAAACCTGTTGAGTGGTACAGGCAAGTCGATAGATTTATCAAAGTGTCAAAAGTTCTGTGGATTGATTTGGATGGATTCTTTGACATTGTTGTTCCATCTGATCTTTGGACAGAATGTAAAATATCTATTAGTTGGCCAAAAACAGAACCTGAGCGAATTAAAGAAACAGGTGCCCCAAATCCACTTGTAATGGATTTTTATGAGAAAGTAATTGTTTGGATGAAAAACAAAATTCCACCCAAAGAAGTTGATTGGGTTAAAATAGAAAGAACAGAGCAGGAAACAAAAGAATCAGTTCATTCTTTTTATGAAAGACTACTGTTAATCTTTAAACAATACAGTGGTTATGAAAAATTAGATGAGAAAGACATGAGTCATTTTATCTATAGATTTGTTTATGGACTAAAACCTGAAATTGGAGAAATGATCAGAACTAGCATTGTCGGATGGCAAGCACTATCTATTGATGATATTCTGAGAAAAGCAAAATATTGTAGCGATGAATTAGAAGTAAAACAGAAGAAGCTAAAAGAGAAAGCCATGTGGGCACAGGTAAAGGTGGCTGAGCAACAGATTGCCAGCATGGGAAATAAGAACACTAATTTTGTTCAAACTGGAAATACGAACCAGATACAAGGAAAGTTTAAAGGTAATAATTTCCAAAAGAAATTTAGCCCAAAGATAGAAGAGCTGAAACAAAGATTACCTTGTTTTAATTGTGGCGAAATTGGACATTGGAGGGACGAGTGTCCTCATCCTCCTAGAAACTTAAAGAATCCCTTATTGAATCCACAGATGCAGAATGGTGTTAACGTGCAGCAACAGCTACAGATGCAACAGGGGTTAAATGAATTTAATATTCAGCGACAATTACAACAACAGCAACAACAACAGGTGAATAATCGACAGGACCAGTTGCCACAACCACCTTTTCCGAATTGTGGGGGAGTTCAAAAATATAATCCAAACGTGGGATTTCAGGGATGTGAACAGGTAATAAAACCACAAAAACAGCAAAAGCAGCAAAGGGTTCAAATGCAAAATGCTTCACAACAATTTTTATTAACAGAAAGCCAAGACAGTGATTCTGATGATTATTGCTGACGGTGCCCGAGAGAGGAGGAAGAGTGTGTTGTTGGAGCCACTCTTGAGGTTGACCAGTCTGGTCCTTATGTAAACGGGAAAGTTAATGATGTAGACATCACCTTTCTAGTGGACACTGGTGCTACCCGTTCTACTGTTAGATCAGTGGAAATTGAAAACCTACCTCTCTCTGGGGATACCATCCAAGTTGTCGGAGTAAGTAATCAGCAAATTAAAACAGATTTAACTGATCCAGTACCAGTTGAAATTGGAAATTACAGAGACAAACACAGATTTGTGGTTTGTAATAGTAGTCCAGTAAATCTATTAGGTAGAGACATACTATGTAAAATGAATTGCAGAATATATTGTTCTCCTGAAGGAGTTGAATTACAAACAATGGAGGAAGATGGTTTGTACAGAATGACAATGATGATGATGGAAGCAGAAGAAACAAAATTGTTTCCTGCATTTGAAGAAAAAGATTTACCTGAAGAGCTAAAAGAAACAGTGAAATCTGAAATATGGGATTTTACTGGGAATGAGATGGGTCTGATGAAAAACGTAGATCCTGTTAAAATTGCATTGAAGCAGGGAATAGAATTTCCAAACACTCCACAATATAAAATGAAAACAGAGACAATTGAAGGTATTACACCTGTAATTGAAAAATTAATCAAGCAAGGTGTATTGGAAGAAATGAAGAGTAGCTCTTGTAATTCACCAATTATGGGAGTTAAAAAGGCTAACGGAACATTTAGGATCGTACAAGATCTGAGAAAGGTTAATCAAATTGTTATTCCATGTTGTCCTGTGGTTCCAAATCCAGCAGTGATTCTATTTCAGATTCCATATGATGCTGAATGGTACACAGTCATTGACCTTTGCAATGCATTCTTTACTGTTCCTCTACACCCAGACAGTTATGAAATTTTTGCTTTCAGATTCCAAGGTAAGACCCTTGGATGGACAAGAATCCCTCAGGGCTATACAGAAAGTCCTTCAATCTTTAACGAACTGTTAAAAAGATCATTAGAAGATTTAGACTTACCAGGTAGGTCTACGTTGGTGCAGTATATTGATGATTTGTTAATAGCTGCAAAGACAAGAGAAAATTGTGTAACAGACACAATAATTCTGTTAAATCGCCTTGCAGAAGAAGGACACAAAGTGTCCCCAGCAAAACTACAGTTTTGCAAACAAGAAGTGAAATATCTTGGTCACAGAATTGCAAAAGGAAAAAGACAAGTAACAATAGAGAGAATAAAAATGATTCAAGCAATGTTACCGCCAAGAACACAAAGACAGGTCAGAATGTTCCTGGGAATGGTAGGTTACTGTCGACAATGGATAAGTGGATTTTCAGTAATTGCGAAACCACTACAAAGACTGACCAAATCAGATGTAAAAGATCCAATTATTCTCAGTGATGTTGAGATGGAATCTTTTGAAAACTTGAAAAAGAGCTTATGCCAAGCTCCTGCTTTGGGTATGCCAAATTATGAGAAAGATTTTGAACTGTATTGCAGTGAGAGAGAAGGATGTGCATTATCTGTGTTAATACAGAGACATGGAAACCTAAAGAAACCTATTGCATATTTCTCTGCAGTTCTTGATCCAATTGCAAAAGCATTACCAGGTTGTTTGAAAGCAGTTGCAGCTACAAGTATCAGTCTTGAACAAAGTGAAGGAATCATTATGGGATTTCCTGTGAAAGTTTTTGTGCCTCATTCAGTTGAAATATTACTGACAAGAGGTAAGACTCAACATTTAACAAGTAGCAGATTGACAAAGTATGAGAAAATCATACTAGGAGCAGATAATGTTTCGATTTCAAGATGTTTGAATCTAAATCCTTCTACATTACTGCCTGATTCAGAAATCGTTAATGACATTGAGACAGAACATGAATGTTTAGATGTCATGGAATTCTGCACAAAACCAAGAAAAGACATCAAAGACAGACCTTTGCCTGAATCGGATTTTGTCTACTTTGTAGATGGCTCATGCTTAAGATCCGAAGGTGGTGTCTTGAAAGCTTCATACTCAGTTTGTACAGTCGAAAACATTAAAGAAGCATCATGTCTTGAAGGAGTTCGTTCAGCTCAAGTAGCTGAATTGATTGCTTTAATTCGTGCATGTGAAGTATCAAAGGATATAAGAGTTACCATCATTACTGATAGTCAGTATGGGTACGGAGTTGTGCATGATTATGGACAACTCTGGTCACAGAGAGGATACATGACATCAACAGGGTCACCAATTAAAAATGCAGTTTTCATTAGAAGATTAATTGAAGCAATACAATTGCCAAAAGAAATTGCCATAGTCAAGTGTGCAGCGCACACTAGAGGAACTGATTATATTTCCAAAGGAAATGCCTTCGCAGATGAAACAGCAAAGTACTGCGCAAGGAAAAATTATTCTTACAATCGGAATAGAAGTACAGAAACTGATTCAAATTCATTAATGCTAACAACTATTGTAGAAACATGGAATGAGATTAGAGATTTACAAAACGAAGCAGATGATGAAGAAAAAGACCAGTGGTTAAGATCAGATTGTAGACAACGTGATGAAGATGGAGTGTGGGTTTACAAAGATGGCAGAGTAGTTTTACCAAATTGCATGATTTCTGACATGGCCAGATTATATCATGGTCCTGCACATTTAGGAAGAGATTCTATGGTCAGACTGTTTAAAGAAACATGGTTCAATACCAAATTTAGAACCATTGCAGAATCTTTTTGTCAAAGGTGTTTATCATGCCAACAAATGAATCCAAACAGAAAATCAGTGGTGGGGACAGGAATAATTGGTCGAGAGGGTGGTCCCTTCACTAGGTTACAAATAGATTTCATTGAAATGCCATTACACAACTGTTTGAAATATGTACTTGTAATTGTATGCTTGTTCTCAAGGTGGGTAGAGGCTTTTCCTACAAGACATTGTGATTCAATTACAGTAGCAAAACTAATGCTCAGAGAAATCATCCCAAGGTACGGTTTTCCAGTCACTATTGAGAGTGATGGAGGAAGTCATTTTGATAACAAACTGTTGAAATTAATTTGCGAAGCTATGAGTATTGAGCAGAAAATACACTGTGCATACAGACCAGAGGCATCAGGTGTAGTTGAACAAATAAATGGAACTATCAAAAACAGAATTGGAAAAATGTGTCTAGAGACAGGAGTTAAGTGGACTGATGCTCTTCCACTTGTTTTGATGTCAATAAGAAGTACACCAGATAAAAAGACAGGTTTGAGTCCTCATGAAATTTTGATGGGAAGAGTTATGAGGCAAGCTTTTGTACCTGTAGGTAAACTGTTGAGCATAAATGACAGTGCAATTTTGGATTACTGTAAAAGGTTATCTGATATGGTAACTTCTGTGTCTAATCAGGTGGGAACTGAAGCACAATCAAATGACAAAGTTTTGACACATGATTTGAGACCTGGAGACTGGGTCAGAACGAAAGTACATCGGAGGAGGAATTGTCTATCTCCTAGATGGCAGAAACCTAGGCAGGTAATCTTGATCACTACTAATGCTGTAAAGTGCAGAGGATTGAAGCGTTGGATTCATCCAAGTCATACTATTCCAATACCAACTCCTGAGAATTCTGATGTTGAAAGTGATACCACAGATGACTCTGATTCTGAAGCAGAAGACAGAACAGAAGGTGAAGTAATTCTAGATTCTGAAGATCGACAAGAAAGTCGACATCTGGAAACTGTGCCAGTGAATGGAAATCTGACAAGAAAAGACTTAGAAATAATTGAAATAGATTCTGAAGGTGAAGAGAATCTGTTAAAAGGAAAGATAACTGAGGATTCGGTTGTCTATATTGAAGACAGAGAAGCTGAACCAAAGGAAGTTTCAGACCAGGAGAGTATCGAAAGGCAGAGAACAAGCTCTGAAGTAAGGAACAAAAATCCGAAATCTGGGAAGCTAGAGGTAATTGAGGAAGAGGAAGAGAACGAATTACCGAGTACCAGTGATGGAAGACAAAGTGAAGTTCCTGAAGGAGTGAAATTGCCGAATAGAGAAGTTCCTGAGTCAATTGAAATTTCAGACTACGAAACTGAGGAAAGTGACGTGGAAGGTGGAAGTGAAAGCAGAAAGAAAAGGACTTGGAAATCTGAATCGAATAATTCTGAACCAAAGAAAAAGTACGTGAGAAAAGCAGACTACTGGCCTGGTGGAAGATTGAGAGTCAGATTGATTAAAAAGCCAATAGAACAAGTTGAAGAAATCAGTAGTCAAAAGAGTCCTGGAAAAGAGGTTGGAGTTGGAAGGAAAATAGAAGTGATATCAAGAAAAGGGAAGAGAATAATTAGACCAAACCAGAAATACAAGTCTCCTGAGTGGACTTACTTAGTAATTCCACCTGTTATAGACATATATGATAGTAGTGAAGAAGAAAACGAAATCCAAGAAATTAGTGACAATGATTGAAGTACAAAATTATTAAATTGGCATAAGGCTGAAGAAATCCTGTTAGTTAACACAAGGTCGAAGAAAAACTGTCTAGTAGAAGAAAAACTTATGTATGACATAAGGTCGAAGAAATCTTGTTTAGGGTTATAAAAGAAAAATATATTTTAAAAGGGGGGTGTATATAAATTTTAAAATTTATTTTTATTTTTGAGGCTAAAACTAACCTAAAAATGCCTTACATTAAGGAGAGCACTTCAAAATGCTCTGTTTTTAAAAGATGCTGTAAGATGACTCTGGTGTGTCTGCTTATTTTAGTTCTGCTCTGGTTGGTACTAGCTGTGATTATACCTTTAGAAATGAATAGAGAATTACACAAAGTTAACATAACAAGCAAAGCTCTGGTTAGCCAAACTAAACATAGTGCATCTGCAAAAGTAATTGATCATCAGCCTAACATTCATCAAGATAAATCAATAGGTGATTTTTCAAGCAATACATTCACAAAGCTTTTGAGTGAATATGTAAAGGTAATGGATGCAAAGGATTGTTATGTGTGCGTTAAGTTACCCGCTTCTGTTTCTGAGGGAGTAACATATAATATGCTTCCTCTCACTTATGCTGTTACATGTAGTGTATTAACTAGTTTATTTTATCAAACTGGTCGTTTAGAATATTACTATTCAAATTATGATGAGATTTTTGCTAATGTCAAGATTGATAATGCTTTAAATAAGCATAAGAAAGCTAAACAATTAAGAGAATATTTCCTTGTTACTAACGAACTCACTTATGAGTATGCTTACAAGAATAATCTAACATGTAAATTAAGTGCTGAAGGGAAGAAATTTCTGAATATGGTTGAGGAGAGAAGAGCAATTTATAAGAGAAATGAATTAGTCAAGCAGACTAAGTCATCATTCTGGCAAAAAGAGGATGAGAAACTAAATGGTAAAATGCTTGAAAATATTGCAATTCACATAGACAAACCTGTTAGTGGAAAGCTTTGCATTAGAAGAGATAACACACTTTTCGATAATTATTTTGTAGGTGCAAGCAACTGTGAAGATACTTATCAGATTATGGGAGGTTGGGGATTTAAAGGTGGAAAAGATCCTATCTTTCCTGGAATTTATTTTGTTTGTGGTGACAAAGCCTACTACAACCTTCCAGACCATTGGTATGGAACTTGTTATGTGGGAATTGTTTTTCCTAAAGTGTTTCATGTTGACAGAGATTCAGAAGGATTATTTAAAATTCATAATTATGTAAATAGAGCTAAAAGAGAAACTTTTACTGAAGTTCTGGGAGATATTTTCCAAGCTGTAATACCTTTTGTTGGTATAACCCTAAATGCAGGGAGAATCAGAAAATTGTCCACTATAGTTGATAGATTATCAACTGACACTGCTGATGGATTTCAATTAGTGAATGTTGAAGTTATTGCAATTAGATCCATGGTAATTCAAGACCGTCTTGCTTTAGACATACTCCTAGCAAAGGAGGGAGGAGTCTGTGGCATTTTACATGTCCAACATTGCTGTACATATATACCGGATGAAAGTAAAAATATTGAAATGTATATTAAGAATATTACACAAATGCATTCTGAAATAATTCCTTTAGAAGAAGAAGATTTTACTGGGAAACTTTCAAATAGGTTTCAAGCAATTAAAAACTGGTTTCATAATATCGGAAGTTCAATTCTTGGCAAGATTCTGGCACCTTTGATTATAATTATATTCATTTTTATTTTGACTAAAGTAGGTTGTTTGTTGCATAAAAGAAAGAAGCATTTAAGAGAAAAGAAGAGAATT
Organism: Lissotriton helveticus; assembly: GCF_964261635.1. Taxonomy (NCBI): domain Eukaryota; kingdom Metazoa; phylum Chordata; class Amphibia; order Caudata; family Salamandridae; genus Lissotriton; species Lissotriton helveticus. The sequence continues at coordinate 170,066,513 of NC_136073.1, forward strand.
TATAAACTCAGAAAAGAAGAGGAAAGGGAGATTGAGTTGCAGGAGTTACATAGAGAGCGTCATGTTAATTGCAAGGATTATGCTGAAACAGACTTTTAGGTTTACTAATACAATGAATTTGAATCGATTTCTTATAAATTTAATTTTACCAAAATTTTGAGTGCTGGTGTGGTGATTTGTTAATCACCAGATGAGGGAGTTGATGGAGCGAGATAGAAAACAAAATTTTGTTTAAACTCGCAAAGTCACATTTCCATAACATGAATAAAATTATTAATGATTTGTGATATGTTGTGCTAATACAACCTAGATTAAACTTTACACGTGGGGGGACTAACATGTGTGCTCATAAACGTGCATAAATGTTGCATCTTTTTGTTCGTGCAAAATAATGAAATAATTTATTGTTTTCGTTTTTGTCATTACTAACTGCTGCATATTTAAAATAAGCATGTGCTTGTTTTGCTTTTCCTCGTCTGTGTGATGTCATTTCTACTATTCTAGGTGCATATGGGTCTCATAGAAAAACGGAGACTGGTAAATATAAACGCTGCTTTATTTGTTTGCAATGGCTAGGTAACATTTTCATTAATCGGGTGGGTTAATTATTTAGTAAACCATGGGGTGGATACAGAATATACTTTATTTCTTACATTAATACTTTTCTTGTGTTTGTTTTATACTAGAAATCATAAGTTGCCTGCTTTTGAGGCCTAACTATTTGAGCCGCACAAAAAGAGCTAATCCATATTTCTGCAGAAAGTCACGAGACGCCCATTCTGAATTAAAACGTTTATTGAAGCTGCATTCACAAAGCAAAAACTGATGAGCTGACATCATTCTGTCGGACATGGCCAAGGTCGAAAGAGAACTTTTTGTCAGTCCTTAACTTGGCATCCGCGGAAGTTGCACTGAAAGACTATGGAAGCTGCGAGGATGACTTAAAACAAAGTTGCAATCGCAGGAAGCCTCTGGCTTCACGTGGAAGAGACAATGGTCTTTGTAAGACATGATTTTGTGGAACTTTTTAAGAATCGGGTGACATGTCACTTGTCACTCTCAGCCAATGGGACGTCGAGTATTTCTGAAAACTTTCCTTTGCTAGTTTAGTTAGCGTAGAAAGGTATAAAAAGTCATGCCCTTAGGGTTGGGCTGGCTGCTGCTTTCTGACTTTCCGATGAGGGTGATGTGCTGCTGGACTTTGCGTGGAGCACGTAAGAATCCTCAAAGAACTTTACTTTAATTTCTGTCTATTTAGCTCAGTTAGGGAAATAGGTTTTAGAAATGCTAAACTTTATATAATTTCTTTAAAATTGATTCCATTGCTTAAATTGTATTTTTCTCATATTTCTTACCATCATGCTTGCTTTATTGCTAATAAAATTCATTTATAAAACTTACAACTTATATACCATAATTTAGAAAATAAAATCTTACTTTTGACAAACAAGCTGGTCTTGGTTATTTAGAAGTATAGGTTACCTTTAGCTAGATCACGTCGCCTATAGTGGTCATTTAAATGATTGGGTTTTATTCTAATAACAATATTCTTTCTGCAAATGTATAAAATGTTTATAGTTTGTAAATAATGTGTATATAGATTTATTTGACCACCTGATTCAGTAGGCCCAAAAATATATCAGGTTCATAAATGGGTCCATGTATAGTTTAGAATTTTGTTTATAGGTTATGAAATTGGGTAGCGTAGTTTATGATATATTTTCTATAGCCCGCTGGATCAAACTCAAAACGTTTGCTGTCCATCCCCAGATTCAAGAAAGCCCGCTCTGGGGGCAAAACTTTTCAGGTGTGTGCTTCCTATCAGTGGAATATTTCCCTCCGTATGATCGAGGAGGAATCATCATTCCGCAAAGCTCTGAAAACTTATCTCTTCTGCTAAATGTCCTGATACAAGATCTAGTAGTGTGAGCTTGAGCGCCGGGACACCCCGTTGGGGTAGCTGTGCGCTATATAAAATACATAAATATTAACAGAGCATTCCCTCATGGGGTTCTGTTGCTGATTGAGAGAACCGCAGTATCAATGTGGACTCAAGAGCAAACAAGCTTGTGTGAAGCGCCCTAGCTGCCAGCTAGGAAATGGCTGCCAATAGGTTGCCTCAGAGCGATCCTTTTGGGAGGAAATATGGAAGTCTCACAGACCCCCAGAAACTTCTGAGCATGATAGAAATCACACGCTGCTTCCGCCTGTGGGAGGTCCCAGTCTGGGCGGTCTGCCGCCTGCAGTGGAATGGCCATTGTATCAGTAGGGACAGAACACTCTTTCGTATTGAACTACATAGGGTCCACTCAGTACTTGCATTTTTCTTGACGCAGAGATATACACTACCGCATCAGGTTCTTACAACTTTTTCAATACAGTATATACCGCTTGTACATTTTGTTTTGTGTAATGATACACCATTTTGTAAATCTCGACCTTTGTAACTATTTGGTAGTATTTTTAGTAGTATTTTTTCTTCCATCATTTTCATGTAATTAACTATTTCTCTTCTGAAACACTCTAGCAGCTTTGGGTAATGTCTGCGCTTTATAAATATGCATACATAAATAAATAAATAAATAATGAGGCACCATGGCACAGATTCGGACAGGGCACCTGATAGTATAATCTGGCCCTTTAGTTCAATAATAGCTATTTCTCCTGAAACATAGTGGGGCAGATTTATGTTGGTAATTCGCCACGTTTGCGTCACGCAACTGCGGCGTAAACGTGGCGCATCACTACGACCCATTTACAACGTGACGCATCTAGGCAGATGCGTCACGTTGTAAAGCCCTGCGCCACTTGCGGGCGTTCCGGCGCAGGGTGGGCGTTCCGGGGCAGTTGCGCCTCGCAAAAGTGGCTGAGTGGAATCTATAAGATTTCACTCAGTCACTTTCAGGCCAATGCTGCGTCAAAACCCTGCGCCTGCTTGAAGCAGGCATAGGTCTTGACGCAGCATTGGACAGATAGGGCACCCCCGAGCCTTGCTGGAGCTGCATAGCGCTTGCGACGCAACTCCAGCAATGCGCCACCTTTACGGCACAGATGCGTCACGCATCTGTGCCGTTTTTGCCCCATGGTGCGCCGCATTGTAAATGCGGCGCACCATGGGTGACGGAGCAGCGGCGCAAAATAACTGGCGCATCCCTGGGGATGCGCCAGTTATCATAAATATGCCCCCTTGTATTTAACAAATTGATAGAGCACTTAAAATAACTCTGTGAGAGTAGAGCCACCAACACGTGCTGCATGACTTTTTGTCTAACTCCTGGTGGTTGTAGGTGACGCCTAGGGCCTTATTATGATGTTGGTCGATGAGCCTCAGGCCGCTCTTTGGAGGCTCACCGACAGACATCGTAGGTTTAAAGTCCGACACCTAATTACAATGTAGGCAGTCGGAGTTTAAACTGGCCGGTCGGACCAACTGGCATCTGACGGGTTTAAGGAGCCCATCGCCCATTCAGAAGTTGCACATAATCCCCTTTGGACGGCGTTTCCTCCGTAGGGATTATATCGGTTTCCGACATGAAAAGCCTGTTGGAAAGTGACTTTGGGGGCCCCTAGCAGGGCACCCATGCCTCAACCACCTCCGGTTGGTGATCTGAGGGGCACCTATGGCACCCCACTGTTAATCCCTGCACGCTCTGGCACGCACCATGAGGTAACTGCCACGCGGTGCAGGGATTAACAGAAACTCACAATTTCTCTATGGAACTTGTACTCAGCTGATTTCTGACCACTGCACCATCTCTCATAGAGAAATTGGAGCTTAGATTGCAGTGTGGGGATCACCGACCAGAGGTCGGTCGGTCCCGAGACCGCGGTGATGTCTGTAGGAGGCAACTCCGACCGAAATCGTAATGAGCCCCCTAGTGTCAAAGGTCATACATCAGGCTCTCGCTACTAGCCCAGGGTTCTAGATAATAAGAATATTAGTAAACCAATGCTCCATTAGTACCATCTTCTGGGACCCATAGTCAAGAGGCGAAGACTTACGCATGAATGGAGGTGTGAAGGTTAAGACAACATATATTGCGCAGCGGTTATCCTAGTAAATAAAGGCGAATATCCAAGCAGAGGAAGTGTTTTAAACAGTACTTGTTTAATTTACGTCTAGTTTACCAGAACTAGGGATGGGCAGAATTTACGGATTTTCACTCTGCAGAATTCCCCAGAGTTACATAAAAACTCTGTGAGATTTGCAGAGTTCTGCAAGTGCGTGAAATTTGCATGCTGCACTACTTGTGCTGATTTTTAGATCTGGGAGCTTGTTCTGTGCTGTAAAACCATCCCGACCTGCCCCACGCAGTACACCAGGGGGCAATACTTCTTTGCTGCCACTCAAGTAGATTTTCCACTTGTGCGGCAGCTTTTCCACTGTGAAAGGTCGTGACCACCTGTGACCGCCAATGACCTCCAGTGACAGCACGCGTTGAGAAAATCTTGCTAGCGGCCACCAATTTGCGTTCACCAACTTACCATTGGTGAGCCACATGCAAGCAAAAACTCTGCCATGGGTTGATTGGAGGACTTTTGCCAGAACTCTGAGTTACAAGAGTAATGCGGAGTGGGCAAAACTCCATAAACTCTGATGGCGGAGTGGAATTTATCGCCCACCCCTAACCGGAATGCTAAAAATGTAACATAGTAAAGAAAAGTTTGGGGCATATTAACAAGAGGCAGGGATAATTATTGCTGACTGCGCTTAGCTCGTTTTGTTTTATCGCCGCCTATCGCTGGAACTTATCGCCAACCTAGCGCTGTATTAACAAACCCAGTTCTGTGACTGGGGGTGAATGTTTTGCCATTGTGCAACATTCCGTCCATCATCTTGTGTGTTTTGCTGTATTAACAACGCTCATCGCATTGGGGATAAGAATTCCAGCGATGGCAGGAAAAAGGGCGAACATCGCTGGAAATCCAGCGATGTTCACTTAAAAACGGCGAAAACCTTGCTGATACGACCCTGTGGTCGTAACCCAACAATCCACCTCCCATGCAAAGTATGCCTAAGTCTGGATTTTAGCAGATGGTAAAATCCAGCATTAATGGGCAGTTAGAACGATTTTGTGTATAGCTACGGCGGCCGGGGCATTGTTGTAAATATCGCCAAGCCTGGTTAGCGATATTCTCCCGTGTAGTTTTGTCAGGCATGCCTCCTTTGCATATCATTAGCGTTGCGATGCTGGGAGTTTAGAAAACGGGCTCTGAGGCATGGAATCATGCGCTAGCGTGTCCTTGAGGATAATGCGATAAAATTATCGCCGCTTTTCAACCGAAAACGGGTGCTAAAGTGGCGATAATTTTATCGTGGCCCCTTGATAATATGCCCCTATGTGTCTTAGTGTCAAAACTATCTCTGTGCGTAACATAAGCAAATAGGTTTTTGACAGAGCATGCACTAATTTTGTTACTCTAAAAACGTAATTTACTCAGAAAAGAATTTTGTAAGAGGAACTTTTTGTCTTGATCTGGGAGTGTGTCTTACAGGGTTGGAATGGCATGAAAGTGCAGGTTTATTGCAATTACAAACTAATCTCAAACCCCTACCAACCCTGGAAACAGTTGGAGACTTGATAGGATGGGACAAGTAAGGAAGATTCTACGAAAACTTGCAGGGTTGTAGCAGAGGGGAGCTTTGCATGATGAAAACGTTTCCCCCATAATGAAAGTTGACAAAGTATCCCCCATAGTGACAAAGGAAACAAGTGCATTCGTGGCAACGCTGTAAATTTGGTCATAGGAATATATACTTGTCTATATTTTTACACCTGAAAATAGAGCTCACATACATTTTTCAGAAGTACCTCTATAAACATGTGCCTCTCATGCTGAAAACGTTTCTGAGTTGCAAAAATTAAGAAAATGTCACCCAAGCTGGGTCGAAAACCAGTGAATGAAGACTTCCAAATATTTTTTAAGAATAAGACCTGATTATCTCGCTTTTATGGTTTCCAAGTTACGACCCCAAACAGTTTTATAAAGCACCCGGATATCTGGCATTGAAGGATACTAGGTACACTCTGCAAAGAAAACTCAATCAAAAGGCCAGGAACTTTGGAAAACACTTTCCGGGAAGAAGCGTTTCCAGGTGAAAGAATTAGCTATTTGATTGAGAGGATGGCAAAGGGCAGGCAAAATAAAGCACATAGGTGCTAGGCAAAAAATCACCCAGAGATGGCCGACACCTGTATTAGATTGCAATGCAAATCTATTCATTCAATCATTCACTCATTCATATCAAACCACAGCTCCTCAAATGAATGTTTCTTTGAGCCTGTATGCCAGGTATGGCCTTTCCTCAGATTCACTAGGCCCTAAAGAGCCCAAAGACTTCTGTTTGTTTAATACATTTCTGAAGTTATTCAATATGGTGTAGTTGCCATGGAGATACATTTACAATGGGTACATACAATGTAGCACAGGGGGAGATACTCTGCTACAAAGTAGCACACTGGTGGCATCTGCTGGGGGGGGACAGGGGGGGTCAGTGCCTGGCAGCTGGAGAGTGTTCTTCTACTCTGATGAAGATGTAATTGGAGAGCCTTTCTTTCTTCCTTCCTTTCTTTATTCGGTTTATGTAAACAAACCATAAAAATACAACCACTTAGTTTAACCCTTTCGCTGCGGCGGCAATTCTGCCGCAGCGCTAAGGGGCGGGAGGGGCCGCGCTGCGCTCCGACGCTGGTGACGGAACCGCTCCGTCACGCCCCTCGGGTGCGCTGTGCTTGTGACGGAGCAGTTCCGTCATGGCCCCGCCCGCTCAATAGAACCGTTCCGTCACCAGCACAGCCCACCCGAGGGGCATGACGGAGCGGTTCCGTCACCAGCGTGGGAGGGGTTAAAATGTCATAAAGACGATAAACGTTTCCTTAATTGCACAGCACCAGATAAAAAGTACCGGGCTTTGAATTGGATCTATTTCTCCACATTAAGCCAGTGCAACTCCCACAGAATAGAGGAGGCGGAAGCATGTTTTGGGAGTCTGTAGAGCAACCTGGCTCCCAAGGTTTGGACTACTTGCAGCCTTTCTATAGAGGCTTTACCGGCTCCCAAATAGAGGACATTGCCATAGTCCAATCTAGATAGGATGAGTGCCTGAATGACTGTCTTTGGGTTGAAGTTGGAAGAATCCAAAGGAATTTCCACAGCCATTTCAGGACGGCAAAACAGGGAACAGTCACATTCGTAACCTGTGGTTTCATGGACAGCTTTTTGTCCATCAGGAAGGCAAGGTTCTTCACCTTTTGGGCCATCGTGGGAAGAGCGCCCAGGTTTTGAGGCCAGTGCCGTGGGCCCCATAGGGACAGGTTCTTTCCCAGCACCAGTACCTCAGTCTTTTCCACATTAAGGTTCAGAGAATTCATGTTCATCCATGATGCAACCCTAGCCAGACAGGAATTCAGGGCCTCAGAGTTATGGTCCTGAGCGGAAGACAAATAAAAGATGATTTGTGTGCCATCCACATAGGAAATTAAGGTCAGGCCGAAGCTTTTGACCAGGTCAGCCAGATGTAGATATTAAATAGGTTCAGAGTCAAGGCTGCGTCTTGAGGAACCCTTGATGTAAGGGCATGTCTTGTGGAGAAGGCGTTAGCTGAGGAGGCCTGGAAAGTTCAGTCACTCAGGAAAGATGCCATCCAGGATAAGGCTGTTCCTTGTATGCCTAGGCTGACCAGTCTGTCCAACAACTTAGCATGTGACACAGTATGAAAAGCAGTGCTGAGGTCCAGTAAAATGAGCGCTGCCACCTTGCCGTTATTCAGGAGCCGCCTAAGATATTTTGTGGGTGAGCAGACGGCACAACGCGGTCAAACTTGGGTACGACTTGCGCTGGAAGGCGCTCTAGACTAAGGAATAGTAGATTTACTATTCCAACACCTTCCCTACAGTATGTAGGCTGGAGTTGGAATAGTAAATCTTACTATTCCTAAGTCCAGCACCCTACAACGCACGTCGTGGTAACGTCTTGCGTTGTAAAAGATGCGTTGTGATGTACCGCGATCATTTTTATCTCGTTGTACCATCATGCATCCTATTTTGTGACTCCTAGAAGGATTGATTCAATACTGTGACCCGCTCTGAACCCCGACTGAGAGGGGAGAAGCAAGTTATGGGTCTCCACAAAAGCAGAGAGTTGCCTATTAAGATGCATTTCCATGAACTTGGCCATGATGTCAAGCATGGAGATCGGTCTGTAGTTGAACCAATTCAAAGGATCTAGGTTGGGTTTCTTCAGGAGTAGTAAGACCGTGACATGTTTCCAAGGTTGAGGAATAAACCCTGCCTGTAAGGAGGAATTGAGAAGGCCCACCAGCAGCATCAAAATGCCAGGGTCCAGAGTATGGAGTTTCACTGTGGGAATAGGATCCGTGGGGGAGCCCGATCTTATGCATTGCACCAATAGTCTGAATAGCGACAGGTCCAGTAAGGCCCATGTGTTAAGTTTCTGATTAACAGGAGTGGACGTTAGAGCTGGGTTGATGGGGCCTCCATGATCAAGGGCGTCAAATTAGTACAAGGCTTGACATGACATGCCCGCCCACTTTTAGCGAAAGTTGTATGTTCTCTATCTTTTTAACAAAGAAGAGCGCCACTTCTGCGCACTGACACTGAGACAGGAGAGGGAGCAGAATTATTGGGGTCAGAGAGTTTTTGCGCTACTCTAAAAAGCATTTTGGGCTGTTTTGAGCTGAGATGGTTTCGTTAGGGAAAAAAGGAGGCTTGGGCGATTCTGCAGTGCCCACTGTAATTTGTGCAATGCGCTTTTGTATTTAAGTTTAGTGTCTTCATCATAAGCTCCCTTTGGTGAACAAAGGACCTCCTATGGGGAGCATTCGCCCTGTACCAAACACTTTGTGGATAGCCACTCTCATATGGACAACCAATCAGACTCAAGTCGGCAAGCCAGTGCTGTACGCAATCTTTTCCCTGTGAACATTTTTCCAAGGAGAACCCACTCCTGTCCTGAATCCTTCTCAGAAAGCTGACCTCTTGAGGGCAATCAGCTACACATGGATGGGGAAGTACCTCTTATGTATTGGTTGTGCCTTGTGAAGAACCGCTACGTGGAGAGCCTACTATCTCCGCACACACAAGGATCCTTTGGGGATGAAGGTCCTACGATGCACAGCCTTCACCTCATACTGAACTCTTTGCAGACAGCCAATCTTTTGTGGTTAACCCCTTCGGGGCTGATGACGAGCTCAGCTCGTCATGGGCGTAACCTGCCCTACGCTGATGACGAGCTGAGCTCGTCACGTAACGCGGGTTTTTTAAAATCGCAGCGCGCAACGGGAAAACCGCTAGCGCGCATGCGGTTAATCAAGTAGGCATGGGTGCGCAACTCCATGGTGTGTACAGTCTTCCCTACTACACACAACTTTTCATGCAGACTACTCCCTCCAGACACCAAAGGCCCCTTAGAGAGAAAGTACATACAATGTACACCCTTCACCCTGTAGCAAAGACTTCACAGATAGCCGGCCTCTTGCGGGTAATCAACAAGACATGAGTCAAAAAGTCAGCATGCTATCAGTGACGACAACAATTATGTCACTGAACATGTCATGAGTGATGTGATATGTGAGGTCATAAGCTGGGCATGGTGGGTCGGATCACAAGTTATAGTGTGCTCAGAAAACTGTAACTGGTGAATTTCAGTGTTTTTTGTCATTTAAAATGTGACGTTATGATTACTTATATATATATATGCGAAACCACTGTAATTGTCCAGCTATGCTATACAACAAAACATATGCCAGAGTGCGCATCTAACCCACTGCAGGTGGCCAGCCCCCGTTTTTGGCCCAGCCCATATCTGTCATTTAGTTATATTTTTCTTTCTATCTCCATGCCTCACATACCCTCTTTCTTATTTTTTAACTCTGCGAAATTCTTGAGTCGTTTCCGATTCATTATTTTTTCACAAAGTGGTAAACAACTCACTACTTAAAATAGCAGATTGAGTACTCGTGATCTATTTTTACCATGTGAATCAAGTGCTATTTTCAGATTTGTTTCCCTGGTGTAGTACTTGGGTTTGACATACATCTTGGAAACACTGGGGCATATTACCAACCAATAGAGATAATTTTTGTCTCTAACTTATTTAGAGACAAAAATTATCGCCGCAAATCGGCGATTTTTATCGCAGATAAACCTTGCTATTAGCAAGGTTTATCGCAAATGCGATAAAAAACGGCCGCAATGCATGAATATCGCTGAAAAGTCAGCGATATTCATGCATCATCGAGCAAATGCTCTTAGCCATGTTATCCACCTCCCATTGGATAACATGGCTAAGAACTGCTCAGGGCAGGTGTTAGCTTTTGGAGATATTCGCGCTTAGCGCGAATATCTCCAAAAGTTGGTAATAGGAGATAGCGATGTTAGCGACTGTTTTCAGTCTCTAACATCTTGGCACGCCCACTTTGCATGTCATTAGTGATAAATATCACTGATATGCAAAGCGGGGCCCAAGATGGTCACTATCTCCTATTAGCTGTCGCTAACTGGTGTTAGTGACAGCTTGGTAATAGGGAGATAATTTTATCTCCACTTTCTTGGCTTTTAAAGCCAAAAAAGCCCCTTGATAATATACCCCATTGATTCCCACATCTTATTCACCATTAAGAAGTAATGTGGTGTTCACACCCCCCAAATCTGTGCCAGAATTACTGATACCATTGTTATATTGGGTCAGATTGTGGTCCACTCACGAACTGGCAACATACAGAAACTGTGTAAAAGATCTGCTAGTTCTTGGTAGAGACCAGAGTACCCCATGGTTGAAGAACATCAAAGAAACATTGTATGGAATAGGCATGAGTGAGCTATGGACCTCCCTGAATTAATTGCCAAAGGAGATGCAGTACGAGTGAAACAGTTATATTGGGAGGCAGTCCTGTTGCACACGTGGGAAGCTCATTAGGACACCAGTTTAACAGGCAGGTTTTTGAACCACAAGTGAGCACCACGGTTCGACCCATACATGGACAGAATTTATCCATTGCAGTCCAAATGCCAATAAGTGCAATTTAGATATGGGCTAATACCTCTGAGAACTCACACTTCAGAATGGGCCAATGCATCCCCTCACTCCGATTCTTGCCCAAATTGTCCCAACGTACTGGAATCGGAGACCCATTTAATGTTTTTGGCCCCTTATATAGGAATGTGCAGGAAAAATGGTTGTTAGCTGTATGTAAACTCATGGGAGTTAGACACCACTGGGAAGCCGCAAGACTCTTTAAGAGTGATACCAGAGAACGTTTAGCCTTTGCGGTCTCCCGGTATTTGTATAGTGCCTGGAATCAAAGGAAGAAGGCTCTAGCCAATCGCGAAACATGATAGTTAAATTGACAGAGTAAGCCCAAGTAGGATATTTAGTGCTTCCGTTGGTTTTATTCTTTATCTTTTATCCATTGATTAAACAAACAACCATGAAATGTGTTTATATATATTTATATGACTCTATTTAGATTGCTATCTGTACATGTTCCCTTATGAAATCACATGAACATTTTCTTGAATGTTAGTTGTATCAGAGGACATGCTCTTATTATAGAGACTGATCGAAATTGTTCGATATAAGGCCTAGCAGCAGCTAGTAAGCAGTTCGGTTATCAAGGTTAGCAGTTGGAATCTCATCTTAAGCACTTTATAGCACGTTATAGTATTTACTAAATTGCTCCTTAACTGATTGACATACTTGGCCAAAAATTTTCAATATATATTACAATGTCTCTAGATTTATTTTTAGCATGTTTTTATAGTGTGGTAACTAAAACCAGGATGCACTGTATTTTTCACAATTTATTAATGTATCTATGAGTGTCTTTGTTGTTTTAGCCTTGTGTTTTATGGGCTGTACCCGAAATAAATGTTATATATATATGTTATACCTTGATTTCTACAAGTGAAACCCCTCCTTAGCTGCTCAGCTAGAATGAATGTGATGACTGTGTGGAATGTTAGAATGCCTGATGAGAGAGAGAGTGGAATGTTGGTGTGCCTGCTTGTGTGGACCAAGTGACAGTTGGAGAGAGTGGGATGAGCAGCAACCATGCTGCTCCTGGTGGGAGCTCTATGAAACCTGTAACATACTTCTACTGAACTAACCAATAAACCTTCTACTTGAAATATACCTCCTGGCTACCTCTGGCCATCTTTGGAATTTACCTTACAACAATATATTACTGATACCCGAGGTATCAGTAGTTCTTTTGGGATGGGGAGCATGGACTATGGATCAGTCCTCTTCTAACAGGCCTATAAGTAAGGCCACAGCTATAGCATTTGTAAGTGCTTGTTGAAGAGGGGTAAAGTGTTGTCCTGTAGAGATGGAACTGCTTTACAACCACACACATGCACTCTTAAACTCACCTCCCTACCTTCCATCTCAGCCATGGCATGCATCTCAGGGTCTGTCTCAGAGTGCCTGTCTCTAGCTCAGAACCCAAGAAGTAAGCTGAGCAAGTGATACTGGTAAATTGCTGCAGCCTGACCCAATGGCATTTACCAAATTACCACTCACTACAACAGGGATTGAGTCCAAGCATAAAAAACACATTTCAAAGCAATCATTAAAAAAATGAAGTTCTTTAATTATAAAAAGGGCAAATAATTTAAAAGGCTTTAAATACATTGGATTCAAATATACAAACGCAGTATCTGCTTTCACATAGAAAACATACAGTACAAGAACAAGGTCAGTTCAACTAACCAATGCATGCAAGAAAATAAAGTGCAAGTGTCTCAGTGTGAGTCTAGTTCACTAATTGCAGGGTCACACTCTGCACCGGAAGTGCAAAGACTCGCCTCTTCAAGGAGCAGCCAATCCTTGAGGACCGAGGCTGTGTGTGTGCATTGTGGGGGTGCTTCCCACAATGCATCTCTAGCTCCACCCACAACAACCTTCACCGATAGCTGATATCACCCTGAATAACGGATTGACCCCTGTTTAACCGGGAAGCATTTCAACCTCTTTTGAAATTAGTACCCTAAGCCACAATATCTCCCACTGGAGAGATCTACCACATATATACAGGCTTATGTACAGGCAAGAGATTCGAAGTGGCAGTGGGACGAACTCTCACAATGTGGAAAATACAACAAATAAATAAATAACAAAATAAATAGGGTCAGTAAAAAATGGCTTTGGTTACACCCTGCATGATTCAGAAAGAAGGGAAAGTTCAGTCATGTTCGAGTGCAGCAAGGACAGTGCCTGGTTATCATGTGCGGCTGTTTCACCTGTTTTTTATGGGAAACATCCTTTACAACGCAACTTTTACCACGCAGTGCCTTTACGACGCAACTTTTACAACGCAAACCGTTACAACGCATTGCGCTGGGGGCGCTCTAGGATAGGAAATAAGTTTAATTTACTGTCCAACACCTTCCCTAGTGTCCACGGGGACTGGAGTTGGAATAGTAAATTAAACTATTCACTATCCAGCACCCCAAAGCGCTATGCGTTGTAATGGTATGCGATGTAAAAACCGCGTTGTAAAAGCATGCGATGTAAAAGCATGCGTTGTAATGTCATACATCCGTTTTTTATCCATTACATTAGGGTAACTGACTCCCTCTAAGTTATTAAGAACACTTTTTCCAGTTCTGCACTTTTCTGTGAGAGCCTAATGCATTCTGGGAGTTGCAGTCTTGTTTTGCCTCCATTGGACTCATTAAGCCAGCACACCTGAAACTTGAAGGTGAAACGTTCAGGACTGGAGGGAGTGTTCGTAAGGACCTGGAGCGAGGTGGTCACACCAACTTTAACGTAGATAGAAGGAATGTTCAGAGAAGACCCTGCTTTGGTCAGGGAAACATTTCTCAGAGTGCACAGAAAAACCAAACGCAGTAACAGAAAGAGCAAGGCCACTGACTTCAGCACCTAAAGAATTAAAAACACCCTGCCACTCTGTACAGAGAGGAAGAGAAGATGTCTCTATGCACAAAGAAAGAGTCAGCTCATCACCCCATCCTCCTTTGCATGTACTGAATGGATAAGAACATTCTATCTGCAGACAGATAAAGAGAACTCTCCTTTGAGTACCAGTGGAACAAGTTAAATATTCTTTCTAACTGGTACCCTGGATCTAAACCTGGCATTTGTGATATTGAGCACTGTGGTTCATTCATTCTTAAAACTTTCCAAGTTTATATTTAGGAACTATACATTTTAAAACGTTGCACTTGTTAGAGTAACAAACTGTATTGTGTTAAAATTATACCCCTAGAAATGTGAAAAAAAGATCAGTTGACATATTTTACCATACTCTGTCACCTGTTGTATGATTTAAAAGATAATTCAATGTCTCGGGTAGGACATAGGATCCAATGGCCAAACCAGATCCTTGGGTCTGGCTCAGCTCGCCTCAACCTGTGAAACTTGTGAGCTATGGCCCTTCATTCCTCATCAATAGTTGGATAAGGAGGGCATCTCGATCAGAGCTCTGAGGTGTGATTTCCCCCTAAAGGAACACTGTTTTTTTTTTTTTTTTTAAAACATTACAATTCTCAAAAATATCCCAGATCTGAAAAATGCCCCCTGTGCATGCCCCCTGCCATCTCAGGAGAAGAAAAATCCACACAAGTCCTGACTTCTCCTCCTTTCTTCAGGTCCATGCGAGTGGCATCAGTAGAACATGCTCTGCTCCACCTCGCCCTTCTCTGCGGTCTTCCTTAGTAGGTAAAGTCCAAGTGCTTGTTCTCTGAGCTGATGCCATCCGCACCCTAACTTCTACCATCATTTCCAGGGTCGACGCTTGAGAGGCTGAAGATACCGCAGCGGGCACCCATGAGCTTCATCTCACACGCTTTGCACACTTCCCATCCGGCTGACCCCCGCCAGCCGCGAGTCTGCACCCCTGTGTTTTGTCATTTTCACAAGCTGGGTGCTGGTTTGTTCTCTAGGGTTCAGAGTCTTGTCAACTGAGGCCTTCCAATCCTAAGCTGTTAATGGAAAGAAGATGGTATTAAAACGTGGTTTCTTAAATGTGGATCATATCATAAGTAGCTATCGCAGAAACGCATCCGGGTAGGATGTGAAAGCTGCATCCGGCTTAGCACCATCTGCTAAGGGGTGTGAGAGCATCTTTGTGACTATGTAATATTGGCAGTGGTTTGAATTTATTTGTTGCATTTTCATATTTGAAATACTAAAAAACCTTGCTGAGAACCTCTAGATAATTGCAAACAAACATGGCATACAATGTAGACATTCTTGAGATACAGATTTGGGTGAAAGGACCTTGATTAGATGTTAGAGAAGTGCCTCTCACTGGATCTATGAGAAGAAACTGAGTCACACGCTGTGAGTACAAGGGGGAATATTGAACCATGAAGGCGAAGAACCTGAGGTACGTATTCAATTGCTGTAGTGAATGTGATAAGCCTGGATAGGACATTCTCATTGAATGTAATGAGAAAACTATTTATGCATTAAACGATACAAAGGCGTGGACACTGGACAACAATCTTATTAAACATTATGAAGATGGAGAACATTGGGTGTCATGGAGATGAAAAGTATGGGAGAGGATGTTCATTACATCTGATGAAAAAGAGCATCCTGGTATGAGATTTGTACTGGATGTTATGAAGGAAGAAGCCTGCAATAGGTGTACCATTGGATGGGGTAACAAAGGTGAAAAACTTGGGCTAGTAGTGTCCTTTGATGTTTTGAAGGAGAGAGTGTAGGGTAGGATTTTCATTGGTTGTAATGACAGAGGGAAATGAGAGGTAGCCTCTCATTGGATGTTATGATCCATTTGAGCCTAGAACAGGATTATCATTGAATCTACTCAAGAAAATTAGCTCATGTTTGAGTTTCCTTTGGATGTTATGATGGGAGGAAAACATGAATGGGGAACCTGAACAGTAGCTACTGCTAGTGTCCATGAAGTGGAGGTGTCTGGACAGGAGTCTCATGTTAATTAGGAATCCTAGGGCAGAAGGGACCATATGTTGGGCTTGTGGGGGATGATAGTGACCCCAGTATATCAGGGGTTGTGTTCACAAGAGTTAGATTTCCTCTGCATTCCATTGTTTGCCCTTTATCATTTACTTAACAAAGGGAGCACAGTAAAAATGTATACCCACCTAAACCTAAATGATGCAAAATCTGTGGGGGGATCCCAGAACCCAGAAAAGTCCAGGAAGCAAATCACCCAAACTACTCACAGCTGGAATTTTGCCAGTCTTACTTATATTCTATCCTCTCACCTGTGCAGAGGTGTCCACTGTATCCAAGGATGGCCTGAATGGCCTAAATGGCTGAGTGCTGGAAGAAGTTGAGGAGGAGCCACCCTCAGACTCTGAGAGACAAGAGAAAAATCAGAAGTGGACAATTAGCAATGCAGAAGGTCCCGCAGTGTTGGGATTTGTTGACCGCCTGTAAGGGCCGAAGTGGCTCTTCCAATCTACCGTGGGGATTCAGGCAGTCGCATAAAAACCTTCTGAGGGACATCATGCTAATGGGTTTACTATGGAATATCGATGTACACTAACATCATGGACAACATATTGGGCAAAATATTGAAATGTAAGTGTATATTGAAGAAGTATACATATCTGCACCTTGAAGAGGTACATGTTGTCAAAGTACATGTATGTGGAGTTGGGCATAGAAAATCAATACTTCTTTACCTTTCAGAACAACTACATGGAATAAATGTTCCACCTTTAGTACAACAAAATGTATTTGAGTATAGATGCATGCAGCCCCATGTGGTATGTTTTCTAAACAGACAGACATTGGCTTTGCTTAGGTGTAGAGGGCCCCACAACAGTGTGTGCCCTGCTTTCACCTTGCCATCCTTCTGCCTTGCTGGCACTCTGGGTAGAGGATGGTGCCCACATCAAATCTGCATGCATGGGTTACCCACTCCGGGGATGCTAAGGAAAGCAACCAAAATGCACGCATGAGGGCCAGGAAGGCCTGCCGTTAACCACGTGTAAAATGAAGGGGTGCTCCAGTAACCTTCCACACTACTGCGAGAAGAGCCAGCACTACATGAAGGCCATTTTAGAAAACATCTTACGACACCACCACAAAAGGCTACAGCATGGTGCCAGATTGCTACATATGTCCTCAAAGCCGCATTGTTGCTAAGGGGAAGGGAGCTACACCTGAGCTACCTGTGTGCCCAAGATATTGGAAAACAAAAGTGAAGACAGACTTTTACCTGCCCAGTTCGCAGATGGAGTTTTTCTCACCACGATACCCTGGGGGGACTGAGACTCCCATCCATCCTCGTACCATTTCTCCTCAGGGTCTGCAAGGCTGCAAAGAAAAACAGCAATGTCACATGTAGCAGGATTCCAGTGTGAGGTCCATTTTTAGAAATACGAGCAGAACTTGAGTTGTAAAATAATGAGTGCTGGTGCAGGAAGCTTTGCTCATCCCCACACAGCTGGTGCAACAGGCCCCTGGAACCCCCTTCAGTGCAGATGGGCCCCAACCCTTCAAAGGACCCCCGGCAGGGGGCTCCCTTTCAGCTCCAGGCTAATGAATATCCGTGAGCTATGGGAGACTCAGGGCACCCTCTGTAGTTTAATTTGAGTCAGTGGTTGCGGGTGCTCGACACTGGGACTTAGTTGTGAACACCCGCACTTATGACAGTCTGCCAGATGGTGGTGCTGTCTGTGTAATTTAAAGATGAGCAAAACAACATCTGATTATTAATTCAATATACATTAGAAACGATGAATTCCTCCACCCAAGCCATTCTTATAGCTTTGGGGGCCTGGAATAGTTTGAAATATCACACTGAAGCAGTGTTATGGTTAATAGTTGCACAGGTATTGTTATTGGCATCGTTAGCAGGGTCAATGGGTGGTTAAAGCTGCAGTGGCCACCTGACCAGGGCTCTGGCACATATTTATTACAAATTAAGCACTGACACCCTCATCACATTCTGCAGTGGGGCCACATCATTTTGTGTTATGCCACTGTGGTGCAACTAAATCTCAGTACCCTGAATACCAAGTCTTCATAGTCTTGAATCCACCTCGGCCTCTTTAATCCACTACCAGACTCTCCCCTCCTGTTGGACAGGCCCCACGAAGGGCTCGCTCCCTCCCCGCATGACAGGGCCCAGACATCGGCTCTCCGGGGGCTACCCGCAGAAGCAACCCGCAACCCGTCCCCCTCCGGGACGCCTGCCCCCGGACATCTCTGTGCCACGGGCCCAGGCCCCCGTCAACCCCATTGCCCGGCCCAGCCGCCATCTTGGACACTGCACCACGCGGCCGCGTGGCCTCGGCTCGACCCCAACCCTGGGCCTGGCCGGGCCCCGACATCCCGGCACCACCATCCACCCAGGAGGTGAACGGACCACTTGGCAGGTTAATGGGAGAAAGAAGTGTCGATGGCTCTTCCCCCGCCAGGGGCCGATCGCCCCCAGCCTCCCCGGGTGCTGGCTCCACCCCCCTGCTGGGTGTCTGGACTCCCTCATCCCGGACCTCCCGACCTCCCAGTGCGAGGGTCCGGACATCAAAGGGCGCCAGACCTATAACTGAGGCAGCCCCAGAGCAGGAAGGGAGTTGTATCCTGGAGTCGAGAGACACCGAGAAGAACTCATCCTTGACGGACTGCTGGCGCTGCCGCAGCCCTGCCTTGTGAACTATCGTCCTGCCTGCTGGCGCTGCCGCGGCCCTGCCTTGTGAACTATTGTCCTGCCTGCTGGCGCTGCCGCGGCCTTCTGCAACCTTCATCCTCGTGGGACCTGCTGGCGCTGCCGCGGCCCGTTGTAACCGTCATCCTCGTTGGGACCTGCTGGCGCTGCCGCGGCCCGTTGCCACCTACGACCTCTTCGGGACCTGCTGGCGCTGCCGCGGTCTGACCCGTCCGAACGCCGAGCTCGAGGATTGTGAGCTACCACCGTTGCACCTCAGTACCCGTAGGTACCAAGACTGTCCCGCTACCCCTTCCCCTACTAGAGACTAGAATTGAGAGGATCATCGTGTCCTGATCTCCTTGTATCGTACCACCTTACTCAAAGAATTGCCTATAAAAGGTGTTAAGCTGATCTTCGTGTGGCGTCCATCTGTGGGGGGGAAGTTACTCGTCTGTACGATCGCTGGAGACGGCCCTCACCGGAGGCCTCTCCCCTTGTGCTCGGCCGACCCTCCAGGTTCCCGTCTAACATTGGTGGCCAGCGGCGCGATCCGAACCAACGCGTAACCGTACAGAGAGTAACTCACCCTACGACTAATCCACAATGACGACCAGAGAGAGCGGATCTGCAGAGAAATTCCAGATGGAAAAACTGGAAGAGTACAACCACCGAGAGCTAAAACAATTTTGCATAGAACTAGGCATTGCTACCACCGGTCTGAGCACGAAAGAGGACTTCAAACACGCCCTAGAATCCTGGGCAGAGACGAATACCGCCGAAGCCCCGGAACCAAACACCACTCTGACAGAAGAAAGGAGAACGGATCTCTCCCGGGAAGAGATCCGAGAACGAGAGAAAAATAGACTTCACGAGTTAGAGCTGGCACGGCTCAAATTAGACGGAGAATTGAAACTGGCAGAACAAAAAATGAACTTAGAACACTTACGGCTCCAAGAAGAGCGAGAGGAGAAGCAGAGACAGAGAGAACTCGAAGAAAAAAGACTGGCATACGAACACGAGTGCAAGCTAGCGGAGATAGAGATGCGCAAACAGAACAAAGACCTAGGGGTGCCCGAACAACCGCGCCCCCCAGGTACTACCGAACAGAAGGTCCACATCCCCAAAGATGTGGTCCGGGAATATTTTCGGAACGACGACATACAGCAGTGTTTCAAGGCCTACGAGATCGCCATGACTGCCCACCGGATCGCTCGAAGTGACTGGGGAGCCGGTCTATGGGGGAGATTCGTCAATGAAGGCCGGGATGCCCTGCTGCAGCTTCCGGACCATCAAATGACGTCCTATGACCACATGAAGGCCGCCCTCCTCAGTCGATATGGGCTGACGTCCATGATGTACCGCCAGAGGTTCCGCAACTGCACCCGCATCCCGGGTACCACCTGGATAGAATATATGAACTATTTCAGCCGAGCCTTCGAGGGATGGATCAAGGGTAGCAACGTAACAACCTACGAACAGCTCTTCAACCTCATTGTGTGGGAGCACCTCTCCAACAACTGCTTCGTCGAGCTCAGGCAGCACCTCCTCGACAGTAAATTGACTGACCCCCGGCAGCTCGCCGCCGAGGCTGACCGATGGGAGAGCACCCGAGTGGCCCGAAGTGGGCCCAACGAGCAGAACAGAACCAACCAAGGTCATCATCGTCCCCGAGGAGGAGGAGGAGGCCCGGGCCGGGGGAGAGACGCCGTCCCAGCCGCTCCCGCAAACTACACCCTGCCCTCGGCCGGCCGGGGCAACCCCCCGATGCGCCCGGGGTTCCGAGCCAACATTACGTGTCATCGATGCCAGCGAGTCGGCCACTATGCCAGTGACCCGACCTGCCCAAAGAACCAGACCCCCGGGCCCCGCCAGGTGGCTGCCGCCGCCCTAGGAGAAGAGCAAGTCTCCGAAGGACCTGAAGAGTACGAGCAGGAGCAGCCCGAGTGGGAACCTGCCGCCATGACCCTGGCCTGCCTAGGGGGGAGAGACCTGATCCCGCGGGCTCCCCTACCATCCAACACCAGGAAGTACAGCCAGTGGGTGAACATAAATGGGCGTAAGGCCGAAGCCCTGCGTGACACAGGGGCCAGTGTGACGGCCGTCCGTTGTCACCTGGTGACCCCAGAACAAATCCTGCCAAATGTTCTTTGCCCCGTCCGATCGGCCGACAATTCGGAGAGCCTGTGTCGGATGGCCTGCGTCCCCTTCGAATGGGGAGGAGTGTCCGGGATGCTAAAAGTGACTGTCCGCGACGATGCCCCCGTGGACTGCCTCCTGGGGAACGATCTCGAGAGTTCCCCGTGGGCAGCCGTTGAAAGAAGAGAGCACCTGGGGATGTTAGGCCTCCCGGGCTGGGCGTGCGTAACAACCCGGTCCATGGCCGCCGACACCATCCCTAGATCTGAAGAACCCGCATGGCCAGCACCTCCTCCCCCGATCGCTCCGGAGGGAGACTCCATCCCTACCGACAACCCGGAACAATCCCAAGAAGAGCCCGCTCAGCCCCAAGACCTTCCGGACCTGGCTCAGTGGCGTCAGGAAGGGGGGCCCACCCAAGAACAATTCCGGCAAGAGCAAAAGACATGTCCCTCCCTCGAGGGACTTCGACAGCAAGCGCTCGCCCAGAGCGCAGGAGACACCGCAGGGGCCCACTGGATCTATTGGGACAATGACCTACTGTACAGCGAACAAAGAGTAGCGGAGCTGGGGACCAGTCGAGTGCTGGTGGTGCCCCTCCGCTTCAGAGACTTCCTTTTGAACCTGGCCCATGATGTCCCCCTGGCTGGACACTTGGGGCAAGACAAAACATACCCCCGCCTGGTGACTCACTTTTACTGGCCGAGAATGAGAAATGACGTCTCCAACCACTGCCGGTCCTGCCCGACCTGCCAGGCCAGCGGGAAGAGCGGCCGCAAACTCAAGGCACCCCTGCAACCATTCCCCGTTGTGACCACCCCGTTTGAAAGGGTGGGAATAGACATTGTGGGGCCCCTGGACCCCCGAACAGCACAAGGGCATCGCTTCATCCTGGTCCTGGTGGACCACGCCACCCGCTATCCTGAGGCGGTTCCCCTTCGAACTGTAACAGCCCCCGTGGTAGGGCGAGCCTTAATGGGGATCTTCTCTCGAGTGGGCTTCCCCAGGGAGGTCGTCAGTGACAGGGGCACGAACTTTATTTCAAAATATATGAAATCCCTATGGCAACAGTGCGGAGTCACCTACCGATTCACAACCCCCTATCACCCGCAAGGAAACGGACTGGTCGAGCGATTCAACCGCACTCTCAAGGGGATGATCATGGGGCTGGAAGAACCCCTATGCCGCCAGTGGGACGTGCTACTACCGTGCCTCCTCTTCGCCTACCGAGAAGTCCCCCAGAAGTCCCTCGGCTTCAGCCCCTTTGAACTCCTGTACGGACACCCTGTTCGCGGGCCTCTCAGCCTAGTTAAGGAGGAGTGGGAAATGGCCCCCTTGAACACCCCTCCAGACGTCTACAAGTACCTCCTGACCCTCCGCAATCACACCCGGCGATTCAGAGAGCTCGCCAAAGCCAATCTTGAGGCCAGTCAGGAGGACATGAAGAAGTGGTACGATCAACATGCCTCCTCCATCGAATTCGAGCCTGGCCAGCAGGTGTGGGTGATGTCCCCCATCGAACCCTGTGCCTTACAGGACAGGTGGATGGGGCCCTTCAAGGTGATCGAGCGTAAGAGCCCCGTCACCTACCTCATCGACATGGAATCCCCCCGGAACCCCATCCGGGTCCTCCACGCCAACAGACTCAAACCCCACTTCGTGCGCTCGGAGCTCAGCCTGCTGATGGCCACAGACAGTGGAGCTGAAGAGGACTCCGAGCCCCTCCCTGACCTGCTGGGGACCGGGGAAAAAGATGGTTCAGTGGACGGGGTCCAACTCTCCGAGGCCCTGACCCCGGAGCAGCGCCAAGACTGTCGGGCCCTCCTGCTGCAATTTGCACGCCTATTCTCCCTCACACCCGGGGTCACCCCCTGGTGCCTGCACGACGTGGACACTGGCGACAGTCCTCCTATCCAACACCGGCCGTACCGAGTACCAGATCGGGTACGCACCTGCATCCAAGAAGAAGTCTCCAAGATGCTCGCCCTCGGAGTCATCGAACCCTCGGACAGCCCCTGGGCCAGCCCGGTTGTACTGGTCCCCAAAGCTGCGGCCCCGGGCACCACACCCGAGCTCCGGTTCTGCGTCGACTATCGGGGTCTGAATGCTGTCACCCGAACCGACGCTCACCCCATCCCCCGAGCCGACGAACTAGTTGACCGCATGGGGGCGGCCCGCTACCTCAGCATCTTCGACCTGACGGCGGGCTACTGGCAGATCGGCCTCACCCCCAGGGCACAAGAACGATCCGCTTTTTCCACCCCGGATGGACACTACCATTTCAGAGTGATGCCCTTCGGCATGAAAAACGCTCCAGCCACGTTTCAACGACTTGTGAACCAGGTATTGGCGGGCCTCGAAGAGTTCAGCGCCGCATACCTGGACGACATCGCGGTGTATAGCCGCCACTGGTCTGACCACCTCCGCCACCTCCGAGGGGTCCTGCAGGCCCTCCAACAGGCCGGCCTCACAATCAAGGCCAGCAAGTGCCAAATAGGCCAGGGGTCCGTGACCTACCTCGGACAACAAGTGGGGAGCGGTCTGGTGGCCCCCCTCCAGCTCAAGATCGCTGCCATCCAGTCCTGGCGGCCCCCCGTAACTCAAACCAAGGTCCGAGCCTTCCTGGGGCTCACCGGATACTATCGGCGGTTCGTGAGGGACTATGGCAGCATTGTTCGGCCCCTCACGGAACTCACATCCAAGACCAACCCAAAGACCGTCAACTGGACCCCCGACTGTCAAGCGGCCTTCGAGAGGCTGAAAGCCGCCATGAGCACCGCCCCTGTGCTCCAGGCCCCCGACTACAGCCGTGAGTTCATCGTCCAGACTGATGCCTCAGACCATGGCATAGGGGCCGTCCTCTCCCAACTGAACCCCGAGGGAGTCGACCAACCAGTGGCCTTCCTCAGCAGACGCCTCCTGCCCCGAGAACAGCGCTGGAGTACCATTGAGCGAGAGGCCTTCGCAGTAGTGTGGGCCCTCAAGAAGCTCCGGCCTTACCTCTTCGGAACCCACTTCCGGGTACAAACAGATCATCGGCCCCTGCAATGGCTAATGCAAATGCGGGGAGAGAACCCCAAACTATTGCGATGGTCCATCTCCCTGCAGGGGATGGACTTCACTGTGGAGCATCGCCCTGGCCAAGACCACGCCAACGCGGATGGCCTGTCCCGCTTTTTCCGCCTCGACGAGGAGAGTCCCCAAGAGGATGGGTGACTCTCCCCGCCTTCAGCTGGGGGGGACGCATGTTGGACAGGCCCCACGAAGGGCTCGCTCCCTCCCCGCATGACAGGGCCCAGACATCGGCTCTCTGGGGGCTACCCGCAGAAGCAACCCGCAACCCGTCCCCCTCCGGGACGCCTGCCCCCGGGCATCTCTGTGCCACGGGCCCAGGCCCCCGTCAACCCCATTGCCCGGCCCAGCCGCCATCTTGGACACTGCACCACGCGGCCGCGTGGCCTCGGCTCGACCCCAACCCTGGGCCTGGCCGGGCCCCGACATCCCGGCACCACCATCCACCCAGGAGGTGAACGGACCACTTGGCAGGTTAATGGGAGAAAGAAGTGTCGATGGCTCTTCCCCCGCCAGGGGCCGATCGCCCCCAGCCTCCCCGGGTGCTGGCTCCACCCCCCTGCTGGGTGTCTGGACTCCCTCATCCCGGACCTCCCGACCTCCCAGTGCGAGGGTCCGGACATCAAAGGGCGCCAGACCTATAACTGAGGCAGCCCCAGAGCAGGAAGGGAGTTGTATCCTGGAGTCGAGAGACACCGAGAAGAACTCATCCTTGACGGACTGCTGGCGCTGCCGCAGCCCTGCCTTGTGAACTATCGTCCTGCCTGCTGGCGCTGCCGCGGCCCTGCCTTGTGAACTATTGTCCTGCCTGCTGGCGCTGCCGCGGCCTTCTGCAACCTTCATCCTCGTGGGACCTGCTGGCGCTGCCGCGGCCCGTTGTAACCGTCATCCTCGTTGGGACCTGCTGGCGCTGCCGCGGCCCGTTGCCACCTACGACCTCTTCGGGACCTGCTGGCGCTGCCGCGGTCTGACCCGTCCGAACGCCGAGCTCGAGGATTGTGAGCTACCACCGTTGCACCTCAGTACCCGTAGGTACCAAGACTGTCCCGCTACCCCCTTCCCCTACTAGAGACTAGAATTGAGAGGATCATCGTGTCCTGATCTCCTTGTATCGTACCACCTTACTCAAAGAATTGCCTATAAAAGGTGTTAAGCTGATCTTCGTGTGGCGTCCATCTGTGGGGGGGAAGTTACTCGTCTGTACGATCGCTGGAGACGGCCCTCACCGGAGGCCTCTCCCCTTGTGCTCGGCCGACCCTCCAGGTCCCCGTCTAACACCTCCTCTTTATCTCACTCCTCCATGTTCCTGATTTCTCCCTCTAAGAGTGTTTCTCTGTCTCTCTCTCTTCCTCGTCTTTCCACTACATTTGTTTTTCCCTCTTTTGCTTGTGGTAAATGTTTGATGAGGAAAAATAAGTGTCAGTCCTCAAAAATGCCCCCACTGGCGACCACTGGCTCAAATTAAGCACTAGATACTAGTACTTTTGTCACATGTCACGTGTCCTAAACTCAGAAGAATCCAAGGTAATACATCCATATTTGCTCCCACGGCACCCAATACATTCTCACCAAAGTACTGCTCACATGCGTACAGTGTTTTATGGGTGAGACTGGTTGTACCCACTCTGTGACCCTCTGTCCATGACAACCCTGGAAGTAGATGTGTCAGGGGAGCCACACGTACCTGTGTCGAGAGGTCTTGTGCTTGTATATGTACACGAAGAGGGCGAGGAGGAGGATGATGAGGAGCAGCCCCGCCAGTCCCAGAGGCACACCGATGTACACGCCCAGCCTTGCCACTGTCAAGTGGCATCTGTCACCATAGTACCAGTAGAAGCTCGACTGTTCGCAACTGTGGATAGAGCAGAGAAGCACTGTCAAGGAAGTGCCAGCAGATGGCGCATGAGCAAGAGAGGACATGTAGCTAGTGTTTCACTGCAAAAGGAAATGAAGCTAATTGCCCGCTGGAACAATACAGGAAGATAGTCACACCCATATTCCCAGTAAGCCATTTTAGTAGGGGCCACTCTTTTACATAACTCCATCCCAGCTGTGCAGCTGTGTGATCTGAAGCAGCCTCGGGGCTGTAGCACACTATCAACCATATGATGTAACACAACACCACTCAATTCAAGAACCCTTAGGAAGTTGAAGAGCCTAGGGAAACCTTCACAGACCCTAATAGCCTCTGCTTGTTCCCTAAGGGGGATAGAGACACAGCAAGGCCCTGTACAGCCAAACCTCCTGCTCCTTGAACCCCAAGGAAGAGAGGGGAACACCAATGACTTGTTACAGTTCCTGCTTCCCACAAACTAAACATCATGAAAGGAAGGGGACAACATGAACTTTTCATAGGCCCTATCTCTCACAAGATGAAACCCAGAGCAAAAAAAAAAATGATTAGGCTGTTCATAGCCCATGAAGTCTACTGTCGCGTATGCAGAGTGCTGCATGCCACTGATGCGTCATGAGTCACTTCCGGGTGGGTGAGTGAGAGCCTACACTCTTTATGGTGCATTGTTAGAGTGTGGGTTTGTAGAGTGGCTGATGTGGGACCATTTTCTGTCATGCATGAGGTTCAGATGGGTGCTCTCCCTGTGTCGCGGCGAGCTTACGACAGAGCTTAAGCATGGGAGTGAAGAAAAAAAGTAAGAGAGACCCCTGGCTCCCACCACCTGAACGCTAAACCAGGCAAAGACACAGGGAGACGATTTACACCTCTTACCTCCCGCAGACAGAAATTACCCTAACAAAAGAAAGGAGCAAGCTAGGGCTTGCAGTTATAAACAGTGGTCTAAGTACATAACAATCTGGGGGGTGGGATGTGGGACAGAAAGGCATGGGGAGGGTGATGAAAAGTAGGCAGGCAGGGTCTCATCCTGACTCACTCACAGAAATACAACTGGACCAGATTTTTAAGTTGATTGGGTGTGAATCTGGTTTATCATAAATTTATGATCAGGGGATTATGGCTGAGGAAGTCTCTGAAACATTTTTGATTATCTGGATCCAGCTAAGGCACTTGCTTTCGTCATTGTTGGCATCCACCACCGAAGACTGATACCATCCAAAACAGGTTGTCTTCTGGGTCGAATATGTTTGTTCCCTCCTGCACTACCAACACCTCAGGTGATTTGAGCCATGAGCTCAACCAACGCTACTGTATGTTTAGCCATGCTTATTCTTGTCAGCCTCCATTTTGAAACAGATGCAATAGTATGCTGTGAGAGCTTGGTTGGAGCATGGTAAGACTCCAAACGTTCTCCCACTTCAACATCACTTATATATTGGTCATAGCCTGGACCATACTGAAGAGAAGGAACAACATCCCCTTCCTTGCATAGATCCGTCTCACAGCCTGTGTGACACATTCATTATAAAAACTCTTGATCCCAGTTCTACAAGGAAAAGGTCAATGTTGTCAAGATTCTCTCACTACAGAAAAGTCACCCAGCTTCCCTCATCAATGCTCTTGTTGCAAAGTTAGGTTTTTATTCTAAAGAGCATAGGGGTTCTGCAAGCATAATGTGGCTGAGAGTGTTTTACTTCATCCTATTTTATACAACATAAGAAATACAAATGAAGGAGGGTGTTGTTTTATATTGCAACATGTATATAGCACTTACTATTTCAATGTGGGGTACTGAGCTACTTGCCTACTTTGGTGTCACACTTCACTGTGTAGGGTGTACGTTTGGAAGTGTGTTGTCTTTGTTTTGATCTTTTTTGGGAAGCATTTCCATGTCATGTTTGAGGACCAATGAGGTGCAGTTATCGTGTTACGGGCCGCAGCACTTTGCAGTATGATGGATAAAGACGTGTGAGATGGAGGGGCACGTAGCTTATGGTTTTCAGTAGGCTGGCAGCTTGGAGCAGCTCTGCAGGTCCTTTATGATTATGGTCCTGTGGAGACAAATGCTGGAGAAAGATATCATGGAGAGATCTGCTGGAATGGACTTTGGTAATATCATCTCATATCTGATTGTCAATGCAAGAGGTCCAAAGTAGCTAGAGAATGGAGTTTGTTGGGACCTTCTATGGGGGACAACAATAATGTCTTCCATTGGCCAGCGGTATGTGGCAGATCTCTTCAGCAATTCCACGCCTGTTCAGTTGGTTGGTGGTGGGTGGTTTATTCCTGTGGACCGGTACAGTACTGGGTGATGGACATGACCCAAAGCAAATATTGTCGTATGTGAGTGAAAGAGTGTCAAGCACCATAAGGGATTTACTATGCAGCCCGTATGAACTACAATCAACTGCCTGACTGCTATGATATTAGTATTAGTATTTGGGAATTATTACGACTTTGGCGCATGCAACGCGCCGCCCGCTGTAGGACTGCCAAAGCTGTCGTGCTGCGGCCTGCCAGATTAGGAGTTAAAACCTGGTCTGTCAGGCGGTGCTGCAGTGGTAATTGTACTTGTAATTGCATTGTTATAGCTTTTACTACCACTAATGAAGCATTGAAGTGCTTTATGCCAGGCAGCACACTGCTCCAGAACTCAAGATTAGGGTTTTTTCTGTGGTTATTGATGGTTATTGAGATTAAACTTGTGCGCTTAAGAAAACCATTCCATGCATTTGCTCCAATTTTAAGTGGAAGATTACATTAATAGGAGTTAGGTGGGATCTTTACTTGTAGAGGATTCATGCACATGGTTGGCTTTATTAATAGAGAAGCAATAAGAGGTTTTTAGGTATTTTTGGGTTGCAAGGGTATGACTTTTAAAGGTGAGGTTATGAGCTTTGAAATGAGTCGTGGGCAATTTGCAGAGATACACTGGGGTCTAGTTACAAAGGTAAACTACACATGATTAAATCTACATGTGTATGTTTACTCTTACACTTTTGAGTAGCTTAATTTATTTGGGATATCCACCATTCCTGTGTTTAAAGTTACTCAAAAGTCTTGACTTACATGTCCTCATCCCTGAATTCGGGGGTGGAACCGAGTTTATGAGTGTAAGTTACTACAGCCAAAAAGGAGCAGTAATTAACACCACACATGTCCAACCACCCTACTGCAACATCCTACCACGGAAAGTAACAGAGCAGCGACTTAAAATAGGATCCCATCTAAAAAAATGTTGAGTTTAAATAATTTATTTTGACTTTTTTTAAATGTACATATAGATTAAATTGATTGTATGCGAAATTATATACATTTTAAAAATACATGTTTAATGATAAAATATTTTAATAACCTTTTTATAAATAAAAATAAATTCAACATATATTTTTGAATCAAAAATGTACATGAATTTCCTTGAAATCTACACATACATTTTTTTTAAAAGTACAATAAAGTAACAACATTAATAACTTAATTTAAATGTAATTAGTATGCGTATATCAAATGAAAATAAAATCATTGTCCTGAAAATTAAATAATAAAAAGTATCACCTAAAGATAAAAAAATATGTTTTGTATTATGTATTATAAATGATTAAAAGTGATATATAGAAATATTGAAAATGTAATTAAATTTGAATAAAAATAAATAATGCATGTATTCTTAATTTTTTTAAAAGTTTAATTCACTAGGTTACATTTAATGATTTTTTTTATATTTTTAGATATTTTATTAAAAATGTTCACTAAACTATTACATTTAAATAAAAAATATTGTATTTTTAGATTTTTTTTTACATTAATTACATTTATTTATCTTTCAAACTAGGTTAAATATTGTAATTTTATTAACAAGAATTTCTTATGGGGTCCCCAACAAACGTGTTCTGATGTCTCTCCACATGCAAAATATCTCCATGTGCGCAATGCTTCCATGCAACTGCAACGTGCCCTGCGAAATGTTATCCGAAGTTGGCCACCCTAAACGGGGCACTCCTGGTATTCCAGAATTGACAACTTATTTCACTAATGGCAATGGGAAATGAGCAAGGGTATTTTTGTCTCACACTCTCTGTCCACTTAAAGCCATTGGCCCCATCCTGAAATTGCTGGTCGTTGCTCTGGCAAGAATAAGCTTCATAATGCAGACTCAGCAACATCAAGAAAAAAACTCGCTGTGAGAGAGGAGGTCACCAGGAGGGGTAAGACCCGGGGAGGGGCAGAACCTTGAGCCCATTACCTCCCAAGGAATTAAATTGCTTGTGAAGGAGTGTGACCATTGGGAGGGGGCGGGGCTTTATGAAGATGTCTGCCCATGTCCAAGTCCAACCCCCTAAAAATACAAGACTTCAAAGGCTGTCGCTGACGTCCAGGGAAGCCTGTATACCTCCTCAAGACGTCAGCTGTGCTTAGTTGAGTTGGAAATGCTCTCTGCAGAGGGTTCCAACTCACTTTGTGTGCCACCATGTGATAATGACTGCTCCCTGGGTGAACGTGTGAAAAGAGCCAATATTGCAGTCGCAGCTCCTCGAGGGAGTGCTGCGGGGTGGTGGGGTGGGGGAGAGGCAGGGTGGGGGGTAGTAAACTCCGGCATCCGACCGAACTGAGTTAAGTACATAAATAAATAAATAAAACTAATGACATTGCGCGTGCTGCAAACCAATCGGCGGTGCAGCGCGCAATGTCATTTGTTTTATATATTTATTTAGGTACTTAACTCGGTTTGGCTGTATGCTGGAGATTACTACCCCCCACCCTGCCCCTCCCTCAGCCCGCCCCTCCGCCCGCAGCACTCCCTCGAGGAGCCGCAACTGCGATATTGTGTGACACATTGTAGCGCCATGTGAGTTCGCAGGTATGGTGATGAAGCGGAGGAGGGGTGAGATCACATGCCTATCTATTATTTATTTATTTAAGAATCTTATAAAGCGCGCAGCTACCCCCGTCGGGGGTGTCCCGGCGCTAAGAGAACAAGTTAATCACAAGAGAAGGCAGCCAGGGTCCTACCATCCAACCTGAAGCTACAAAGGCACACCTGATCAGAGTTGGGTAAACAGCCAGGTTTTTAATTTGCGTCGGAAGATCTGCTCTGACTCAGTGAACCTGAGGTCCAAAGGGAGGCCATTCCAGTATTTAGCCGCCGTCACACCGAACGTTCTGCCACCACTCCGGGAGAGCCTAAATCTAGGAACAGTCAGTAGACGGAGACTATTGGATCTTAGGTGTCTTTCTGACATGGATAGTTTGAGTCTTTTACTCAGGTATGCTGGGCCAAGTCCATGGATGGCCCGAAAGGCAAGGGTCAGGATTTTAAACTGAACCCGGCGGGCGATAGGGAGCCAGTGTAGGTCGTTCCGATATGCTTTAACCGAATTGCGGGTAGGGATGTTTCCAATAAGCCTAGCTGCCGCATTCTGAACGATTTGCAATCGGTCAATGAGATAGAGGGGAGCTCCGGCATATAAGCTGTTAGCGTAATCCAGATGTGCCGTAATGAGAGCATGGACAATCGTTTTACGGGACGTCTGAGGGAGGTAGGGAAAGATCTTCCTAATCATGCGCAGCTTGCCAAAGCAAGCCGCGGTGACTTTGTTGACCTGAGCTTTACAGGACATGGTGTTGTCAAAAAGGAAGCCGAGATTGCGGGCTGCCTGTACTGGATTGGGAGGGGGATTCAGAACCGTAGGCCACCACAAGGTGGCGGGGGGAGCTGATTTCTGGCTAAAAAAGAGCACCTCAGTTTTGTCTGTATTTAGGGCCAGATGATTAGAAGCCATCCAAGAGCAGATGTTACCAAGGCAGTTACGAAAGTTGGAGAAGTGCGAGTCAGAATGGTCTCTAAAAGAAAAGACAAGCTGAGTGTCATCAGCGTATGAGACCATCCTGACTCCCCATGATTCAATTTCCCTGGCAAGAGGGCCCAAATACACGTTAAACAAAAGAGGGCTTAAGGCGGAGCCCTGAGGCACACCGCATACAAGGGGTTTGTCCTCTGATTCGAAGGGACGCAAAAATACTCTTTGGGATCTCCCTGAGAGGAACGATTTAATCCATGCCAGGGCCGTGCCTCCAATCCCCAACTGCTGCAACCTGGTCACAAGTATATCATGAGACACAGTATCAAATGCAGCGGACAAGTCGAGGAGGACCAGCATGGCCTCCTCGCCCCTGTCCACTGATTCCCGAATTGTCTCAGATACCTCTAACAATGCAGTCTCGGTGCTGTAACCGGTTCTAAAACCGGACTGTGAATCGTGAGGCAGCTGATTGGATTCTAGGTACAGGGCCAATTGTTTCTGGACCACTTTCTCTAGAATTTTGGCAGGTTTAGGCAGAAGGGAAATGGGACGGTAATTGCTAAATTGGGATGGATCCGCATCTGGTTTTTTTAAAATAGGGAGCAACCTAGCTTGTTTCCAAACTGAAGGGAATAGGCCAAGGGTCAAGGAAGAGTTCCAGATGGAGAGGAGAGGGTTGATTAAAACAGGGGCGAGATTGCCCATCACTTTGGCAGGAACTGGGTCCAGCGGAGATCCTGACTTGACCTGGTTTAAAAGTGACAGAGCTGAATCTGAGGTCAGCTCATCAAAGGAATTAAATAAGCAATGCTGGGTGTCTGAAACTCCTGGCTGGGGACTAGAAGATGCGGGATCAAAGGAAGACGATAGTTTGATAATTTTTTCCTGGAAAAAATCAGAAAGTCCGTTACAGAGAGCTTGAGTGGGGGCACACTGGGCTTTCAATGCAGGCGGATTCACGAAATCCTTCACAATTGTGAAGAGAGTTTTTGAAGAGTTCTCAGCCAGTTGAATACGTTTTGAGAAGTAAGCTCTCATCGTGGACCGCTTAAGTTTTTGAAATTTGTTTAAGGCCGTTTTATAAGCTAATTTGATAGTAGGGTCATAAGACTGGCGCCATTTACGTTCCAACTGTTTGCACCTGCTCTTTTCCTCTCTCAACATGGGAGAGAACCAAGGAGCAGATGGGCGAGATCTAGAGGAAGTCATGGGAACTAGAGGAGAAATGGTATCTAATGCAGTGGTGAGAGCGGAGTTATATCTCACTGTTTCCTTGTTAAGGTCTTCCGATGAATTGAAATGATAATGAAAACAGGGAGCAATGGCCTCACAGGTAACTTTAGACCATTTACGACCAATATCTCTGTTGATGGAGGAGGGAAGGGGCAGGGAGGGAATAGTGATTTCAAAAGGGAGGAGGAAATGGTCTGACCACGTGAGGGGTAGGGAAGGAAGAGAGGTGATGCCAGGATGATTCATAAAAATAAGATCAAGCGTGTGTCCTGCTTTGTGGGTAGGACCCTTAATTAATTGGGGCAGAGTTAGTCCTTGTAAGGTTTCAAGCAGAAATGATGCTTGGGCGCAGGCGGGATTGTCAACATGAAGATTGAAATCTCCCAGCACTGTGAAATAAGAATGTTTAAGGGAAAAGTCCGCGATTGAATGTAGCAAGGAGCAGAGAGATGCGGAAGTGGCAGTAGGGGGATTATAGACCAGGATGCCGGCAAAGATCGTGATGGCAGAGTCCATTATCGTAAGATACATGGCTTCAATAAGCCCCAGGTTAAGTATTTTTTTTATGTTCATAATGAGGTGGGATTTGGCAATGACAGCGAGGCCCCCCCCAGATTTGGAGTTGTCTCGATTGACTCCTAACAATCGATAGCCAGGGGGAATGGCCAAGTGTATGTCTGGTTTAGAAGAGTCTTTAAGCCAAGTTTCCGTGAGGAATAGTATGTCCCATTTATGAATATCCAGCAAAAGCCAAATATCAGAAGCGTGCGCAGGCAAGGAGCGGCAATTTATTAAGGCTGCTTTTAGTTTAGATGGGGGCTGCGGTTTAACAGCTATCTGAATCTGAGGGTCCCGTTTTCGCATAACGGGAATGGAATAGTTACACCGAGCGCAGGTAAAGGTAGACTTCTCTAAATCCAGGAGATTGCAGCAGGCAATAGGGGTGCAAACGCCTTGTCTTAATGTGGCGAGCTGGCTGCTGGTCCAGGTGATTGTTTGGGGACGAGAGGCAGGGGGACTGGCGCTAGGCGCGGGCCCGGCGTACCTACATAGGCTGGGTCATGCCTATCTCGGATGTGCACAGTACAATTGTGTATTAAAAAGCATACGTACCAGCAGACCCTATTCAGACGGGAGATTATTTTTTAAGCCCAAAATGGCTTTTATTTTCGCCTGAAATCTTTTAGGCTTTCATGTAAGTCAATGGGGACAAAAAATTCCCCTATTTTGTTTTCAAAATCTTCTTCTTTCCAGGTTCAAAATGTTGAAATGTAGCAGGAAAAAATAATTCAGGGCACAGAGAAGGGTGTCTTGAAAGCCAGCAAACGAGACCCCCTCCCCTCCTCACCCCCCCACCTCCCCTGTGATTGCTGTGCAATCTCAGCGTTCATTCCTAAGAGATTGATGAACAGTGTGCCGCCTCTTGTCGTAAAACAACGGTACTCACATGCACAGCTGTCATTCGTTCTATGACAGGCGGTAAGAGCACTGAAGTGAATCTGTTAAACATTCATTCATTGCCTGCCTTGAACGTTTTTGGTGCTAGCACAGACTGGCTCCAGTGAGAGGACATGAGATACTGGAGCTCAGGTCATCTGCCCCGGCCAAAGGTTCCATCAACCTCGAAAATATTCTAAACTGCCCCCAGATGTGCAAGCATCTCACAGGCCCTCCTGCTGTTCCTCCTATGCCTTTAATTATGTACACCAAAACCTTTGTGGCGCTAGAACAGCCGCAGTTTATTCGCATCATAAGTTGGTACCCACTTGTCATGGTGGCATTGGTCATCAACATGCTCATTTCACGCAGCACATCAATTTCCTCTGGCGACAAAGCTGGGGACCGATTTCCCCAGTCGCCTTTTGGCCCATGCCTGTGACTACGCCGCTCTTTTTTGATTGGGTCCTTTGAACCCAAACTCTCCTTGTCATTCGCAGACCCTTTCTTTGGAACACTCCCGCGCCCTGCTGCTGCTGTGCCCTTCGTCTGCCTCCCACGGGGAGGGTAGCCGCCCTCCCTCTAGGGTCGGCTGGGCCTCCCACTCAGCGTCAATAATCTAGATTAAAATGTTTTTTTTTTAAGTCACGGGGGCAGATTTACAAGCCCCTTGCGTCGTTTTTGCGCCGCAGTTGCTTCACTTTTTACGACGCAGCAGCAGCGCAAAAATGCGGCCCATTTACAACGTGACGCTTCTAGGGAGATGTGTCACGTTGTAAAGCCTTGAAGTTTGATTCTAGGATGAACAATCACCAGGGGCATAACCACCCTTGGTGCAATAGGTGCAGTTGCACAGGGGCCCAAAACCCAGAAGGGCCATTAAACCTTGATAATCGCTAAATTTTACTACCCTAATAGCAGACAAAAGGGCCATTTCCCTTGCTTGCACCAGGGCACATGGCATCCACGCTACGCTACTGCCATCAGGCAAAAAGGTCATGTTCAAAATGTCCACTGGGCATCTACACACAGCAGGCTCACAAACGTGCTGCCCAGCCTTATGTCTTTCCTCAGGGCTTCATACTCCTCCCTCTCCTCTTCGACATTTTATTCACCCCTCCCCCTTTTCTGTGATCAGTTACTGGCTGATGATTTATTGTCTTAATTTACTATGGATTGTTTTATAGGACGGAGGTTGCTGAAGGTGGCGTGAGAAGATAATGTAAATTGTAAATTGATACTTGTATAGCGCACTACTCAACCACAAGGGTCTCAAGGCGCTTGTACGAATACCGCTGTGGAACCCATCCTGGTTTTCCCTGTGAGGTGTCCACTCCTGGGCACCCCCAAGGTGGAGGCCAGGCATCCTCAGCATTGTGGGGGTCGTTGTGGCGATTAAGCAAGCTATTGCCCAGAGTTGCAGAGTGGGACTCCATGATTGGAATAGGCACCGAGGCGAGAATTATCAGGTCCGTGGAATTTTGAGCCCAAGACCCGCCGAGGCGGGGAATTGAACCCTGGTCCCGGGCTAGACCTCTGCATCAGGGTCTGCCGCTCTAACCATTGAGCCACACTTCTCCACTTCTCTCTGCTGATTCTGGTGCCTGTGCGTACATTCAATCACATATGCAGACACGTGAGTAACATATGCAGCACAATCTAAAAATCTAGTAATTTTAGAAGCTTATTCCCCCCGAGTTATTTCCTCTGGTTCAAAATTACTCATGAAGATCTTTTCGGTGCAGCTTCCACCTCCGAGCATTGCAATCCTGCAGAAGTGTCATCTGTTCACACACTATAGAAAGACTTATAACTGAGCTCTCATACCACAGCAAATGCACAGACAGGCCAAAGTGTTCTTGGGAATCTCCTGAGCAAGTAAAACCGAGGGCTTGATTTAGATCTTGGCAGACAGGTTACTCCTTCACAAGGGTGGTGGATATCCAGTCCACCGAAATATAAATCTCATAATCACAGATCGAACATCTCGATATCTTAACCAAGCCTGAGTTAGAGACCCTGTTGGAGTTTACTTCTCTATGCCAGTGGCTGAGAGAATATAGGGATCTTGTTCTAATTATCACAAAGCCACCCTTCCTTCTCACGCAGGTTGGATCACTAAGAGAATCCCACCAACCCTACACTATTTCCACAGTTTAGGTGGCCTACTTCTGGATGGGCTTTCTACTTGTATAGGAGAGCGGATGCAACCACCACAACAGTTCTTTTCCTCTGACATATCCTATGCTTCTCTAGTTGTAGGCGGTGGTAAAACCTCAGCCCATGATAGAAAAATGCTCTCCTTCTTTATGAACTACTTTACTCAAGCACTGAGTCCTCACCCTTCAGGACTGAAGTTTTTACTTACAAGCAGGTGGGTCCGTTGGGGGCAAGTGAGCATTGCCCCTTATTGCAATTGATGTAGTAGGGGTTTTTCGTGCTGCAGTTTGAAACACAAATGAATTTGCCGGACTCATTCATCCCAACGTAGTAAGGCCTGTATGCGGGTGGTATAAAGGCAGATGTTTCACAGGATCCTGGAAAGAAAGGTACAAAATCCTTGTTAGTTTCTGTGCTGCTGAGAACTGGCAGCAGTTTGCTTTTTCTGTTCTTTTGCAGTGTTTCATAGCATGAACTCAACCCGAAGGCCTTGGAACGCTTTATATGAGCACCAGTTACATTACACGATGACACAGTCATTTGACGTTTTTAGGCATGGGGAGATTAAGGGCCATATTTATGGCCAAGTCACACAGTGCTGCGCAGTAAGTCACCTTCCTGCGCTGCATGACAGGGGAAGGGCAGTAATGTGCTGCGTTTAAGTGAATACAACACATTCCTGCATTTTCCCCTGCACTGGTGCCCTTTTGACTGCCTAGTGCCAACGAAGGCACCCTTGCACCATGGTGCACCATTGTAAGGAGGATTGTTTTTGGGCAAGAAGAGCCACCTTCCTTCACAAAAACAAACCTCTGAGGCGTTTTCCTCTTTCTATGTGCTTTGCCGATTGCAGCAAACATAGAAAGAGGAAAAAATAAGGAGATATAAATGTTTTTCTCCTCGTTACACCTCACCTGGGGCGGCGTAGGTTTTTGCTGCATTCCCAGGTGTACTTCTTCTGGTAAATTTGGGAATGCACACACCACCAATGGAAATGCCTCCCTGGTGAAGAGAAATGCAACACATTGGTTTTCACTGTGTTGCATGACTCTAGACTTATGAAGCCACTCAGGGCCACACAAGGGGGTCTTATGTTGCTCATTAATTTCATTTTTAAGTTGTGTCGCTCTTGCACCACGTTGCGTGGTGCAAGAGCGATGCAAAGGGGCTTGTAAACATGCCCCAACGTGATTTGATCAGAATCTCAGGGTGTTGAGCCGACACCAGTTCTCGAACCTGGGGGCCTATTTACTAGAAAGTCATGCAATGCAGCAAGTAACCTTGGACAAGAGTGTGCCATATTTAAGGCAATACCATACCTTTTCCCTTGCTCCGGCACCCTTTTGGCAGCCTAGTGCCAATGCAGCCATCACCAATGCAGGCATCCTTGAATCATGGTGAAAAGGGGTCTGCAATGCATGCAGAATTGTTTTTGTGCAGGAAGGGGCAGATTCCTGCAGAAACACAACACTCAGAGGCATTTTCCTCTCTCTATGTGTGCTGCAGAATACAGTACACATAAAAAGAGGAAGCAATGAGGAGAAATACAAATATTTCTCCTCGGTACACATGTCCTGGAAGGTGTATCTTGTTGGCACATTTCCAGGTTTACCAGTTCTGATTAATCCGGGAATGTGTCAAAAACCATGGGAAAGCCTCTCTTGCTCAGAGTAAGGCAACACAGCGATTTACTCTGCATGGATTAAAATGGAGACACTCAGGGCAATGCTTGGCTTCATACATCTCACTTCAGGTCTGTGTCACCCTTGCACCATGTTGTGTGGGGCAAGAGTGATGCAAACTGGCTCATATAGAGGCCCTCGTTCCCCAGTTCCAAAGTCAGCCGCTCGGGCCATTACGCCACTTCTCCCAGCATTCACAGTTTACATGTGTAGCTCTACACATACAGGTAGATTCATCAAGCATTTTTGCGAGCGCAAACGGTGCGAATCGCAAAAGTCGGCCGTTTGCGCCCGCAAAAATTGCATTTGGGATTCATCAATGGTTCATGCTCTCGCAATTTAAGAATTCGCAAATAATTGTGAGTTCTCAAATTGCGATTGCATTTAAGGAATCGCAATTTGCGATTCCTTATATGCAACGCATGAACCATTTTTAAATTGCGAAATCGCTATTTTTGGCCGCTATTTACCGCAAAGTCTGACTTCGTGGTAAATAGCGAAAACTTAGAAAAATGCACTTTAGTGCATTTTTCTAAGTTGTATGTTACACACACATGTCCTTTGGACATGTGTGTGCGCAACATCTGTCTACATTTACATTTCAGGGGTGCTACAGGGTGTCCTTTGGACACCCCTGGCACCCTTGAAATCGCATCCTTATTTGCGATTAGCAAATTGCTAATCGCAAATAAGGAATGACTCCCCATTCATTCCTATGGGCCTTTTGGCCCATAGGAATGAATGGGGAGTCATTCCTTATTTGCGATTAGCAATTTGCTAATCGCAAATCAGGAAGCTGTAGAAATCGCAAATAAAATTGCGATTTCTACATGAATCCCGTTTTGCAAGTCCTTAATAGCGATTCCTTAATAATCGCTATTAAGGACTCGCAAAACGGGACAATGATGAATCTGGGGGATAGTTGCTTACTTTTAGTCATCAGACTATGACCATAGATGTATCTTTTTAAGTTTGCATTCTTTGCTATTACAAGATGGTGGACATTTTGAAAGTGCTCCAAGGCGCACCTTTTGGCATGGTATATGGCACACTCCATCCAGTGAGAAGGAAAATGGGCTTCTGTCAAGGACTTACCTCAGGTTATGATGTGAGGCGCATTTCAAGGCAGTGAGAGGAAATAAGGACCGCTCTCAAGGACCCACCTCTGAGTATTGTGTTGAGCAAATGCCAGAGCAGTGAGAGGAAATAGGGACCTTGTGAAGGGGATCCCTCAGGGTTTTGGGTCTGGGCACACTTCACTGTACTGGGAGCGAGGTATGGTGCCAGACACACTCAAGAGCAGTGAGTGGGAAAAGGAACTTCTCTAAAGGTGTGCATTAAGGTACAGTGTCAGGCACACTCCATGGTAGTGAGAGGGAATAGGTATTTATGTCAAGGGTACATCCCAGGATATGGTATCAGGCTAACTATATAGCCAAGAGAGAGTACAGGGGCCTATTTTAAGGGTGCAACACAGGATATGGTATATGGCTAGCTCCACAGCAGTAGGGGGGAATAGGGGCCTCTCCAATCTGTGCACCAGCTAGCTCCATATCTGTTCGAGGGAGTAGGGGTCTCTCTCAGGGGTGCTCCTGAGTATATAGGGTTGGCCCACACTTACCCTCAATATCCAGTGGTACTTGTTGCACTTTGGAGGTCCCCGGTCTGAAGCACAGCTTTTCTGAAAAATATGAAATTGAGATATGCATAAATTCAAATGATTACTCTCTCAAGTCTGCAGTCATTTATTAGGGTGTTTCTCAAAGTAGTTACTCTCAAATGTTGGGCAAACTCTCTCCTCAAGCTCCTGCCTCTTGTTGGTTTGTCTATCTTGGGGTGACTGCTGTACCTTCTTAGGTACTTTGTCTCAGGGCAGCTGCTATCTCCTAAGTGGAAATTTGTCTAGAGGTCTGCAGTGTCTCTTTGTTGGTAGTCTGTGGCAGCTTTGCACCTGCATCGTTTTGATAGTTGGTATTTTCTCTTTGGTCTGTTCTCCTCGTGGCTGCCTTCTTGTCTCTTCTCTCAGTTTCTCTCCACTCGTCCCTTCCTCCATCTC
Organism: Lissotriton helveticus; assembly: GCF_964261635.1. Lineage (NCBI taxonomy): Eukaryota > Metazoa > Chordata > Amphibia > Caudata > Salamandridae > Lissotriton > Lissotriton helveticus. The sequence continues at coordinate 170,106,576 of NC_136073.1, forward strand.
TGCCTGCTAGTCTCTTCTCCCAGTCAATCAATGCCTGTTGGTTTCGTCCCTAATTCTGACCCTGTTCATGTCTTCCTTGGCAACTGCCTGCTGGTTTCTTCTCTCAGTGTGTGCCTCCTAGTCTGTTCCTCTGGCTTAGGCTGAAGCCATATTCTTCTAGTCTTTACCTACTATACTCTACCCACTATCTCTACCTTCTAAGCCTTAATGCCCAATCTCTCCCTGCTGATTTCTTTCCCCAGGCTCTGCCTGTAGATCTTATTCCCTAGTCCCTGCAGTTGGTCTCTTACTCCAGTCTCTGCCTACTGGTTTCTTTCTCCTGGTTTCTGTCTGTTTGATGCTTTTGCCCAGATATTGCCTGCTGGATTATTTTCTGTAGTCTCTGCCCTCTGGCCTCTTGCCCAGTGCCTGCCTGCAGATCTCTCCCCCTAGCCTCTACCTGTTGGTTTCTTCCCCTAGTGTCTAATTGTTTGTTTCTTCCCCTAATCTCTACTTGTTGGTTTATTCCTGTAGCCTCTACCTATTAGTTTATTCCCCTAGTCCCCACCGGCTGGTCACTTCCCCTAGTAGCTACCTGCTCATTTCTTTTCTCTCACAGTCTCTGCCTCTTTGTCTCTTCCTCGGTCTCTAAACACTGATCGCCTCAGATTTCTTTCCATAGGCTCTGCCTGCTGGTTCCCCCATCCCTCCCAGTTTCCACCTGCTGGCCTCTTCCTACAGTTACTGCCTTTTTTTTCTCCCAGACTCTGGATGCTGGTCTTTTTAGTTAGGTCCTGTCTGCTGTTCCTTTCCTTTAGTCTTGTTCCTGCTGGCCTCTTCCTCAACTCACCGCCTGCTGACCTCTTCCCCTACTCACTGCCTGCTAGCCTCTTCTGCTACTCATTGCCTGCTGGTCAATTCCCCTACTCACAGCCTGCTGGTCTCTTTCCCTACTCATTGCCTGTTGGACTCTTCCCCAGTCTCTGCCTGCTGGTCTATTCCCCTACTCACAGCCTGCTGGTCTATTCCCCTACTCACAGCCTGCTGGTCTATTCCCCTACTCACAGCCTGCTGGTCTGTTCCCCCACTCATTGCCCGTTGGACTCTTTCCCCAGTTTCTGCCTTCTGGATGCTTCCTCTACTCACCGCCTGCTGGACTCTTCCCCTACTCACTGCATGCTTGACCTTTTCCCCAGTCTCTGCCTGCTAGTCTCTTCTCCTAGTCTTTGCCTGCTATTCTCTTCCCCTACTCACTGCCTGCTCGCCTCTTACCACTACTCACTGCCTGCTCGCCTCTTACCACTACTCACCGCCTGCTGGCCTCTTCTTCTACTCAATGCCTGCTGATCTCTTCTCTTAGTCTCTGTCTGCTGGCCTCTTCCCCCAGACTGTGCCTTCTGGACTCTTCCCCTACTCACTGCCTTCTGGCCTCTTTTCCTACTCAATGCCTGCTGGTCTCTTCCTCCATTCACTGCCTGCTGCACTCTTCCCGTAGTATCTGTCTGCTGGTCTCTTCCCCCAGTCTCTACCTGCTGGACTCTTCCCCTACTCACCCCGTGCTGGCCTCTTCCACCATTGTCTACGTGCTGGTCTCCTCCCCTACTAACTACCTGCTAGACTCTTCCCCCAGTCTTAGCCTGCTGGACTCTTCCCCTACTCACTGCCCGCTAGCCTCTTCTCCTACTCATTGCCTGCTGGACTCTTCTCCCAGTTTCTGCCTGCTGGACTCTACCCCGGTCTCTGCCTTCTGACCCCTTCCAATAGTCTCTGCCTTCTGATATCCTCCCCGGTGTCTTCCTGCAGACCTCTAACCCTAGTCGTTGCCTGCTGGTTGCTTCCCCAGTCTCTGCCTGCTGATTTTTCTCCCACAGTTTTTGCCTGTTGGTCCCTTTCCCATCCTTTGAACATACCTGGGCTGTTGCTCGAGCAGAGGGTGCTATTGAGTGTAGTTGTGATGTTGTCGATGGCCGCGTTGTAGGATTGAGTGTAGTCGATGAATGGAACCTTGAAAATCACACTGTGGTTCACTATGATGCTGCCAGGGCTGGTAGAAAACAGAAACAGAGATAGGGATCATCTTAGGGCAGTGCACTTGATGACTCAAGGCACATGCATGACAGAACACAGGCACACGTCACCCTGAGGAATATATGCCAGAGGCACACTGTAGGTTCTGGGCGTGACATCAAATTGTAGTCCAGCCAGCACCCTTGGGTTATTAAGATCAAGTCCTTCCCAACCACTGGTAGGGTAGTTGCTCACACTATTGTCAACTGAGAATAGAAGCAATTTCCTTCTTACAGTCGAGTTGTGACACCTCTAGTCAGCAGTAATAAAGAAATGATGTAGCTGCTCAGTTGTAAAAAGGTATTACGTCTGAGTTCTCACGTCACAATGCCTGCTGCCAGACCCAACACCCAGGGTGAAAGGTAATGCACAGAGCATCTTACAGCTGCAGTTTAAACACAAAAACCAGAAAAGGATTTTCCATCTGATGACATGTTTTTCTAAGAAGAACAAGTGATCAGCAGGATGGAGATATTTATGGCAACACCTTGACTATATTCCATGCTGTCTGTCATTACAATAAAGGTAGACTAGCTGCATGTTTCTACACAAGCTGGGCCACTGCATTTGTTAAATCGGATTTACATTAAACTAATTCTAATATATTTTTGCTAAATGTACGAACTGCTTTTTGGGGTCAATGAATCATGCAACTGTGTAAATCAATGTGTAGGAAATGTTCCATAAGCCAACAAGGACTACAAAATGTATGCATGTCATCCATGCTTCTAGGCAGTATATTTTAAGTGTTTTTTTGTTGCAGAGTTATATAGCGCAAACTTGACACAAAGGTATTGGAGCGCTTTACATGAGCACCAGTTACGTTACACAAGGACACATTCATTGTTGGTAGGCATGGGGAGATTAAGGGATTGGCCCAGAATCACAGGATGTTGAGCCGAACGCCAAGGCTCGAACCTGGTTTCCCAGCTCTAAGATCGGCAGCTCTAGCCGTGAGACGACATCCTCGCCGCTTGTTCTGAAGAATCCAAAACTCAGGATTTAAAATGTAACACAGGGGTTGGGGTTGGCTTTACTAATAAGAATATATTTCTACCCCAAATCTGCCCTTTTTATCAACCTTAATATACTGAAAGACTGGGGGAAAATATAAGGTTCTAAACACATCCATTGTAGTTTGGATGCAGCCCTTTGACGTCAGTTCAAAGCTCACTGTGCTATATTAGAAGGATTGTAACTTATGAACTGCAAGGAGAAAAAATCATCTCTGTGACAAAAACAGTGACCCATTGATCTATCTACATGGAAAGCATTTGTCTGATATGCATATCACACAGACTTTGAACGATGCACATTAATACTTATGACGAGCCAAACATGCCATTAGGCAAAACTCAGATCGCATCAGCAGACACATTAACTTCCAGAATTTTCTTGGCATTTTTATTGATGTTTGGAAATTACTGGGCACACAAGAACAATGCAGCAGGTGCTTTTTCTCCTGTAAGATTACCGCCCCCCACCCCCGTGAGCTTTGCGACCGGTGCATCTGCACCGGGCACACTGCCCTACACCTGGCACTGGATTTAAGCAGTTTGTGGGAAAGATGATCATATTATCATATATTTCCAGTAATAAAATACCCCCTTTATTACATTATAAGGATATTGCAAGCCACCTAGGAGTCCAATGACCTTATCAAGGTACTCTGCCCTAGGTCCTCACTACAGTGTCACGCAACACCCCCCACCCCATTCCCCCCCAATGCTGACCGCGGCAGCTGGGCACATCTGAGCCCTTACAGTACTGATTCCATATAACCATATGTATGAGCAGGAGATGTGCATGGTGTGTTTGTGCGTACTTGTTGATTTCAACACTGTGACCTTCATTTTATATAGGGTTGTTGGAAGCTGAAAGGTTTTTTTGTCTTACAAATATTTTGTCATTCTCACAAATAATGATATTACCACCTTTAGTTCACCTTTAGCTGACAAACTTTTCTGCATGTGGGTTTTCACATTAGCAATGATGACTGTCATATCCCCCGTACGAATTTTCCAGAGGCAAATGATTGAAAACATTCAAACAGTTTCAAACTCTGGAGTAAAAGTCAACTTGAAAGACAATGGATGAACCATCTTCAGGACCCACTAGCACTAGTTTACAAAATATTGTCACTTGTAAGGAAGTATTCCCAGTTTGTGGAGAAAAACGTTGTGAGTGTGGAGATTTAGAAATGTGGGAAGACTTCTGACAGTGTTTTAAATGTAAAAACTATAAGTGCCAGGGCCTAGGTATTCCACTGCGGCCGGTATCACCCACAACTGCCGCCACTCCTGCAGAATGGCAGTGCCATCATTACCTCCCTTAAACAAGAGTGATATTTTGACCAGTGCAGTTCACCCCAAGCTGTAGGTATGGCCCGACAGTGAGAGTTTTATTATTTTGCAATACCTTGAATTGCTAAACACTTGTGCTGTGCTAAAAAAAAAAATAGGTTGCAAGCTTCACCATTTGGTGTACTCTCCTAAATAAGTGCTCTGGTGTTATAAAATAGCACCGGAAAACACTGGCACAAACTAAGCACTACCTGCATATAGGCTCACTATCAGGATCTACATGAGACTTTTCTTGGATAAATAAAAACTTCACAGACCGCTGCTTACTAACTGGCTCCTCTCAAGGAAATGTATGTGAAGTGCCATCCTTCTGCTTCTTGTACAGTTGTAGCTCTATACCTCCCCCTCCCCCCCCATTTGCCTCCTGTATTTCAATGCTACTTTTAAACTTCTCTGGCATGACTCATGTTACTTACACTCTCTCTTAAATACCTTCATCTTCTTTACTGCATGCTTTCGCAAAATGACGCCGTCCCTCCCATTATCAGCTTTTCTAATTGTGGTACATGCTCTTATTTTGTAATAGCTCGATTTTCGCAGCTCCGTCTAAGTGGGCATCCCTTATTACTTGATTTCCAGACACAGTCCAGAATTCAAACACAGCTCCTCGGTTATTCTCCGCTCTCGGGCCATTTCACCTCTTTCCCCTAACTTCCAATTCGCAGAGTTCAAGGCCCTCTGTTCGGTTCACCGTGCCGTTCCTCAACTAGGCCCCGGCTTTCTTTAACGTTGATTAACTTTCTAAATAAATGCCTGTCACTTCGAACTACTTCTCAGCGGCCCCGCACACTTCCGGAAATCCGCATTGCCCATTTGGTAGGTTGGTTTTGGTGATGAGAGATTAGTATGACGTCACTTCCTCCTTACACCATAGGGACAACAGTGCCATTTTTCCACTTAGCGCGAAGTTGCCCATACTGGGCCACAGCGCACTCTATAACTTTCATTTGAAAAATATTAACAGGCTGAAGAAAGATCTTTTTACGGATCGGAATCAATAGTTTAAACACATCTCTGAGAAGCAGGCAACTCTCACCTCAGTGATATGATCTCCACGGTTTCGTATGCATCTCCAAGGATAGGGTGGTACACATTCCACATCTAGGAAGAGAAGAAAGTATGTTCATGAACATGGCGAAGGGAAGGGAGACCGTGTAATTAAGTTTTCCACAAAGTTCCCAAAGCATTGAGAGAGAACACTACAGTGCTCCACCATCCGGCAATTAGATGCAGCTTGCTTCCTGCTCCAACTCTTTAACATATGCCAACGCGTTTCGCGGTCTTGCGCCGCTTCTTCCTTCCCTGCTTTGGGAACTTTGTGGAAAAAAAAATATATATATATATATGTGTGTATATATATATATATATATATATATGTATATATATATATATATATACATATATATATATATATATATATATATATATATGTGTAGAAACGCTCCAAAGAATGCCACAGACTGCAGCACCCTCGCAGAGAAAAACGGACACAGACTCAGGTAGCGATTGCAGTGTCTTCTATTTTATTATCATTATTTCATGTGCAGCAGAAGTGCCATAGACCGGAAGCGTTTCGGCGACCCTGTCGCCTTGTTCACCGGAATAAAAAAGTGTTTGCCATTACACACTAAACTTATTTAAAAAACGGCAAACCACCAATCACAGCACTTTGTTCTGTACCATGTGACCACAATGTGTAAACCAATAAACATGGTTGACAGACTATCATATAGCATGGTAATTTTACATATATGGCAAAGTGTTTGTAATTTGTTTTATCTGTTCAAATACTGTTTTACAAATGCCAACTAGTAATTACTATCAAAGACCCGCATGTTATGTCCATTATATATGCGGAATAATGTTATATTAACATGGATTATAACAGTGCAAATACGTTAGAGTACATCAAATTATCTAATGTACTATGAACACTAAAAGAAATGTATGGAGTGAAATTTATCAAACTGTAGTGCCATAGCAATCAGCATAAAAAGCCTATTCCTGCACGTGTTATGATAATAAATCGCAATAGGCATAACGGTCACCAAAAACATGCCTACAGTGAAAGACAATAGTCCCTGTCAACTGTAGTTTAAACTAAACATGTATGCATGATCACAGGTTAAAATCAGAGATAAAGTGCTGCAGTGCCTGTAAAGTGCTAAGTGTAAAGTGTGAAATTTCTATGTGCAAAATACAATAAATTCCCCAGCCGGGGAATCTAATACGGGAAAGAACAAGCAGAATTTAAGGACCAAAATACTTTACAGAGATTATATACAATTTGTAACCCTGTACATATGGATAAAGTGACTGATGCATACTTATTACCTGGTATCAGAAAGTCTCTTTGAAAGAATGTATTAAGAAAATATAACTACATTACAGGTCATATCTTAATAAAAATCGGGCGCTTTAGTAAAATCAGAATAAAAACATAAATTCATAATAAATTCATGCTAAAATCCGTATTCACCAAACACCAACAAATAGCGATCTCGATATCAATGACCAATTCTTAGCGTATTGTACACGATTTCATATATATACATTTATCAAATCATCGCAAAGCATACATAGTCTGATAAACAAATGTCTGAGGTATTGTAATCAAAGATAGTGATGCAGGTCTTCACAGATGTTAAGGCCTTTTGGACTCTTGGTATCTAACTCTAAAATATATTTTGTCTCCAATCGCCTGAGGGACTTATCTCTATCACCGCCCCTTCTGTTAGCTGGCACACTATCAATTACAAAATAGGACAAGACATTAAGATTGCCCCCATGTTCTGTCCTGACATGTCTTGCCACTGGATATGATTGATCTGAATTGACAGTGGCTCTCAGGTGTTGGAGAATGCGAGCCTGGACTGGCAATTTGGTGCTCCCTACATAGCGCAGTCCGCATGTGTATATGTATATATATATAGATAGATAGATAGATAGATAGATAGATAGATAGATAGATAGATAGATAGATAGATAGATAGATAGATAGATAGATAGATAGATAGATAGATAGATAGATAGATAGATAGATAGATAGATAAGGATAAGGATGTTTAATCACAATGCGTTTTACCAAACGAAGTGGCTTGGTCACGTGATTATCATACATGCACTCCCCATCTTTGTAGTTTTCGTGTACATCAATATAGAAATGGGACTGACATTTCCTAGTTTCACATCGCTAGTTAATATAACAATATAATATGAAAACATAGATAAACGATCTAATTTGAACCTTAGACACCTCCTTGGAGTTTCTGTGCCTACTTTCCTGAGAGCGTGCTGGATTGCTTGGATTTTGGAACATTAATTAGCCGGTTTTCTCTGCTGACATGCGCGCCACGCTTCACGGGTCCTAAGAGGTCCAGAAGGAGTAACTTTGTGTTTGGATGTATATATTTCTGGCACCTCAGGACTGTGAATTCTTATTCAATTGACGAATTGGCTGATTTCGTCTTCTACCGACCCTCTCGTTCATCAGACTGTGGCTGGTTTGCAGTTTTGGCCGCCCTCGCCTTTGGCGATTTATTTCTACCCGGAAGGAGCATTGCGTGTGCCAGCCCCCCACGACCCGGAAGTGAACACGGACTCGCTATGCGTCTCGGCTCGCTGGAAGTTTGCTGGTTTCCGTGAGGAATCATTTGGTTCGGAGGACCCAAGTTTTTCTTCGCTGGCAGCGTTCTAAGGTGAGCCGTCTGACGTTGTTGCTACCGTTGGGACACACGTGGGTTTTACGAGATTTAAGGAGATATCTGTTCATCTTTTCCAGTACGTGGTGAACATTACACGTGGAAAGACTTTTGAACTAGTGCTAATTTCTACAAACTTTCCGTAACTAAGATGGCGATGGCAGCTGGCATTTTCAGAGATAGGGAGCAAGCAGCAGATGCTCTTTTTTTAAATTTACCGGCAGTCGCTACCCTTGGGGGGAAATCTAAGGAGAAAACCACTGAAGGAGACGATGTTAAGTCTAAACTGAAAAAACTTGAAAAGCTGCTCCGGACGGAGCTTACTAAATGGTGGGAACAAAAGAGTCTTGAAAAATACAAGGAAGCTAAAAGGGTTCCTCGTGGCTTGAGAGTTTTAATTGCACCTTCCTTTGAAAACCCCAATCCCCTTATGCTGAAGGAGTGGGCACAACATAACCTCGATGCATCCATGGGCATGGTATGCATGTTAATCAAATACGCCGAAATCGATAGAGTCGAACTAATGTCCCAGATTGAGAAACTTAACCTCGAATTAAATGCCATGGAACAACAGGAGGTGATAATTAAAGGGCGGGAAGATATTAAAAAACGTCTTGACAAATATGAGGAGACCATCAAAACCCGCAAAGCCTTTAAATTTGCTAGAGACAAGGCTGACTACGAGAATGGGAGAATATTCACTTTCTCAAGGAAATTCGAGTCCGCCAAAAGACAAGCATTAACTTCATCTGTGCCAGTGTTAGCAACAACATCTCAAACTCCCCAAAACCAACAGGTGGGAGCCCCTGAAGGATCAGACACTGATATGAGTTCTATCTATAGCAGTGGGGGTTCCGATGAAGAAACAAACGGACAGCAACTTGGGGTTAGCAGTTTTACTCCATCTGAGGAATTGGTTTTTATGGTGGAAGATCGGCGAAACACCTTAAGGTCGAGAGGGACACAGCCAACAAGAGGAAAAGGCGAAACAAATCCCGTAAAGAGAGGAGGAAACACCAACAATTACGGGAAAAAGAGAAGAGGAAGGGGGAATGCCCAAACGAAATCATAAGCAGAATTATGAAGCTACCCACCACATTATCATGTGATGACACAACTTTGTCTACTGAATTTGAGACGAACGATGGTAAACATGATAATAATGGAAAATTCGAAACAAATGAAAAAAATACAAAAGAAAAAGAAAAAGAAAAATATACAAAAGAAAAAAACACACAAGAAAAAGATAAAACTTCTATGAGTGTTACTTACCATCCATGTAACTCCGATGAAGAAAATACTGTGATCAATTTAACTGAACTTGACCTCAATGCAGCAGAAACTCAGCTTCTTTCATTGGGTCTTTCCTTTTGCCCTAACAATGGATTCAAGTATGTGCAAGCGAGAATTGACACTTTTAAGTTTATAAGGAAACTAAAGCTTCTCAAATGTCATACTACTAACAAGAAAAGTGAAAAAGCCAAAATCATCTTGAATGAGTCTCAGAGTCATAGAAACTTTTCTATTGCTGACACTACGGCTTTAAAGATTGCTCATTCTCTTGCTAATGATGACAATGCCCCTATCAATACGCAGGATGTATTAAGTTCTATGGGAATCAGCAGTGGCAGTGCTGGTAATAGTCCGTTTTGCCCCAAATCCACTTTTGTCCCGTTGATGCCCCGGGATGCCATTGACATTTTTAGCGATAGGGTCGTGGAAGACCTAAAGGAATTGAACAAAACTGTGGCAAAAAATAAAAAATGTAGAAGCTTTAGAGACAAACAATATTCTCTTGTGATGCGAAAAATCAAACCCAAAGGCGATATTATAGTCAATAAAGCTGACAAAGGTGGAGATATTGTTTTGTGGCCACGTACTTTGTATCTAAAGGAAGCTGAAAGACAATTAAGTGACCCTGCCTGTTATAGGAAGGCCTCATTCAATGAACTCAACAAAGTAAAATTACTTGTACATTCTAACTTGGCATCTTGGAAGAGGGAAGGATTGATTAATAAGAAAGAATTTGATTTCCTTAAAAAGGATTTCCCTATCACTCCGACTCTATATCTGCTACCCAAGATCCATAAAGGTACAACACCTATACCGGGGCGACCAATTATTTCCGCCCAAAATGGACTGTTGGAACCCCTCTCAAAATATGTTGACTTCTTTTTACACGATTATATGGAGGCCTTACCTAGTTACCTAAAAGACACTGGTGACTTTCTGATGAAATTGAAAGAAGTTGTGTGGAAACCTAACTATTTATTTCTAGTCATGGACATTACATCTCTGTATACCTCTATTAATCATGTTGATGGTTTAAATGCGATTGAACATTTTTTGTCTACAAGAGACATCAGGTATTTTGAACATAGCAAAATGCTTATCAGTATGATTGATTTATGCCTTAAAAACAACTTTTTCCTTTTTAATAATGAGATCTTCCAGCAGCTGCGCGGTGTCGCCATGGGTGCGTGCTTCTCCCCCAGCTACGCGTGTTTACACGTGGGCTGGTGGGAGAAGCACGTCCTGGGTGGGATCCGCGACTGTTTGGATGAAGATGAAACAGGCATTGTGAAAATGTGGCGCTTCATTGATGATGTTTTCATAATCTGGCAAGGCTGCAATACATCAGCCGAAGAATTTGTTAGTAACATTAATAACAATTCTTTAAATCTAGAATTTTCTGCCAACATCAACAATGTAAGTGTTAACTTTCTAGATGTGGAGGTTTACATTAGAGAAAATAAGATCATGACTAGAATGTATAGAAAATCCACAGCAGGAAATTCTATTTTACATGCTCAGAGTAACCATCCGCATCATCTTATCAAAAGCATCCCTTATGGGGAGTTTTTAAGAATTAGACGCATATGCAACAACGAGATTGACCTCATGAATTGTCTTAATGGATCTTATCAGAGATTCTTACGCAGAGGCTATGATGTTAATACCCTCACCAACTCTCTTAAAAGGGCTTTGTCTAATCAGACAGTGATAACGGCAGAGCAACCCACTATAGTAACATCAGAGGAGGTTGCTGTTACGTCTGAGAAACCTACCATTCGTCTCATCACTACTTTCAATAATCAACAAAAAAAGATTAAGCAAATCATTAAGTCTAATTGGCCCATCTTGAAAACTGATATTATCTTAGGCCCGTTGTTGGAAGATATGCCCAGCATCACTTTCCGTCGAGCACCCTCGATGAGGGATGCTCTAGTTAGAACTAGTCCTGAGACCATTACAAAACCTAATTGGTTCTCAAATAAAACAGGTTTTCGAAAGTGTAGTTCGTGCCGGGCGTGCAAATTCGGTGTGAACACCACCGAATTTGTTGAGGGCTTGACGGATGCTGTAATCCAAATCAATAATTTGTACACTTGTAAAACTGACCATGCGGTCTATGTTTTAAAATGTACGTGCGAGTTGCAATACGTTGGCAGCACAAAGTTGCAAGTATACAACCGCATTTTACAGCATCTTCGTGCCATAGTAAATTCAGACCCCAATTACCCTGTGGCACGCCATTTCAAGTTGGTGCACAATAACAACCTTAATGACTTACAGTATTTTGTTATTGATGCAGTCCCTCCACACAAAAGAGGTGGAGATAGAGAGAAAAGACTAAGACAGTTGGAAAGCCAATACATTTTGAGGTTAAATAGCAAGATTCCTAATGGCCTCAACATGGGGGAAGATCTTAACAACTTTCTGTAAATATTTTATCCCATCATATGCATGATCTTTTTAAATAGATTTTATACCTATTTATATGGTTTTAATCTATTTTATTCAGGGGGCGTGGCTTGCGCGCCGCTTTGGAATGGCGGTTCGCGCTTGAGCTCCGGGACGAGCGAGGGCCGTCTGCGGTTCGTCTCCGCTTCCAGGGACCCCGAACTCACAGCAAACGGAGCCTTTGGTGACGGAAGGTGCCGTGTGCCGGCGGAACGTCCTTCCTGTGCTCAAAACCTCATTATGCCTGCTCTGCTCCAGATTTAAGGTGACGCTCGATATTTCTGTGGGCGGCCGCCATTTTGGGTCGCCTTTCCTCGCCTTTCCACGCAGTTTCGAGTCTCCTCAGCAAAGGAGCTACTATGGCTACGAAGCTCTACCAAATGCCCACAAATAGGGGTTGGTGACTACTATTAACCCCTACTAGCTTATAGAGCCATCGTTTTTCATGCTGTGGTGCCTTAACTATAATCTGGTTGCATTTTACCCTACGTAATTCTGAGCGTCTTCAGTGCCTTCCACTGCTATTAACTGCTCTTTAATTCCCTGCTTTACCTGCTAGAGGTGTGCCTGCATATTTTTACTATTTTTCTTTTTTTTTTCTTCTCTGCCTCCTGAGTGACTCATTCTCCTCGGGCTTTGGGTTTTCCTTAGCTCTCTGAAGTGTTTGTCTCTTCTATTTTTTTTTTTTTGGGAGGCTCTATGGCAGCAAATATGGGCTTGTCGCCAACTGCTAAAGATGCAAAGGAGTCGAAAGCTTCTCTTAAGAGACTTAAACAACTTTCTCCTACACCTGAATCCTCTCAAAAAGATACTAATTCTACTCTGGAGGCTATTCTGACACGTCTCAATGACGTACATGACATTGCGCAGTCTACTAAAACTAATACAGACTTACTGCAGGTGGAGGTATCAGCCATCAGAACTGATCTTAAGGCTCTCTCCATTCGTGTCTCTGCCACGGAGACACGCATCAGTGGCGCTGAGGATAATTTGCAGAAGCAGTCTAGATCTCTTATACAATTCGAGCGCTCAATGGCGGCTTTGCGGAGGGATCTAACTGAGCAGGAGGACCGTAATCGTAGATCCAACCTACGCATTTTTGGCCTTCCTGAAGAGGCCGAGAAAGGTGCTCCGTCTATGATTGACTTCTTATATCAATGGTTGCCTTCTACTCTGCAAATTTCATTTCAAAAAGACTTTGAGCTGGAACGGGCACATCGTGTCCCCACTTTCCGTTCTAAATCTGCTACGCAACCACGGGCTGTCATTTTTAAACCATTGCGTCATCAGCACACGGAACAAATTCTGGCTCATATGCGGAAGATTAAAGTTCTTTCTTGGGAAGGACACCGTATTTCGATTTCTCAAGACTTTGCAAGAGACACTGTGATAAGGAGGAAAGGTTTTCTTAATCTTCGAAAGCGTCTATCTGAAATGAATATCCCTTTCTCCTTCTCTGGCCCTTCCAAATTTCGCATTACCTTCAAAGGTCGCTCTCGAATCTTCGATGAACCTGCTGACTTGGCCTCTTTTTTAGACAATCAGATGGAGCTACAGATGGAACTTCAAATGGAGGCTTCGCGTCAGCCTGGTGCTTCTGGCACTTGATGTGACTCTTTGTCTTCCTTGTCTTTTCTCTGTTTTTTCCGGGTCTATTGAGTTTACCTTTTAGACCTGCGTGCTCCGTGGTTGATGGTGCATATATGGCTTTCTTTTGTGACTGTGGTTGTCAGTCACCTTTTTCGATGATGTTTTTATTTTCGTAGTCGGTGTGTTCTTTTTCCCGTCTTCATGATGTTGTCATTTGACATGGTTTTCTTCCTCCTTATGGTTTGTGTTGTTAGTCTTCGTTCTCTCCTTCCTTATTGATATATTAGACATATCTCCTATCTGTTTCCTTGTTACGTTTTGTAGTAGTAGTCTGCTTCTGTATGATCTTTTTCCCGGTAACCATTTTTGCGCCTATTTATTTTTGGTTATGTCGCTACAATGTGTATTCATATTTCCTCTTGCCTCTATCCCCGTCCTTGGATTGTTTATTTCTTTATCGTTTTTGGAGTAGTCTACTTTCTCACTTGATTTGTACTTGATATTCCGTCGTGTGTGCTCATTCTTTTTGTACGTCTTTAGTCTTTTTGACTTCAATTTGTCTGGTTCTGTTTCGTATTATGATACAAGCGCTGGTCATAGGCTCAGTATTATGTATTTTCTATAGTTGCGTTTAGCGGCGCTCACCATGCTATGATTATTGTACCTTGCATTTATTCATATGCTTACCTAGTTATTGTTTTAATGCTTAGACTGCTTTACTGGTCTTACATGATCTTGTCTATGAGATCTCAGATAGTGGCTCATTTTTATGTTTTTACTATTACTTGTCTAATATCATATAGGACGTTCTTATCTTTTATTGTTCCTTCCTGGTTACTTATAACGGGGTTTATATACCTTTTGCATGTCAATTCATTGATTACAAGTATCTTTCAATATGTATTGTATATTTAGGTTTACTATATGCTTACATTGCTGTTTCATTGCTTGTTCTGCTTCTCAGATATTTACTATTTTCTTGTATTGATGCTAGGCTATTGCAATTCTGTGCACTTCTCTTATACTGTATAATAAGTTATTCTACTTTTATTACACTTTTTAGTCTCTTCTTTACCCTCTTCTCTCTTCTCATATCTCTAATATGTTTCTGCACTTTCGTGTCACGTATTATGACAAGTTATCTATATTTAAAGACAATTGATTGTCTGCTTATCTTGCGTTTTTTTGATTACTTGCTATGCTCTTTGTGAATTAACTTGATATATGCGTATTCTCTTTATAAATTCGTGGAGGAACTGTTTTTGTACTATTCTATGGTTATTGGTTTATGTCGCAGTTGTTCCTATATCCTAATTACGTATATTCCGTTATATACTGTTTTGGGGTTGTTCATATCAATTATAATCATTCCTCATGATGGTCCCCTTGCTCGCCTTCCCACGTTCCCCCTGGTATGAATTTGGTCTTTTTCAGACCTCCCCTGCTATTTCTCTTCTCTCTTCCTTCTTCTCCTCTCTTGTCTTTTTTCTTCTTTCGGATTTCCCTCACGGACTCTCCCGCTGCGACGTTAATGTTTGAAGTCTGCATGCCTGTATTTGTGCTGCTTGTTTTCTGTTTACCATCTATGGATTATGTTATTTTTTTCAATTTCTGTCTATGCCAGGCTTGAATGTGTTGTCCCTTAATGTTAAGGGTTTAAATCATCCAGTGAAACGATCAAAAATCTTAGATTATTGCAAATCTCTCTCCTCGGATCTAGTCCTTTTTCAGGAAGCAAAGATTTCTACCAGAGAGGCGCTATTCCTAAAGAAAGAATGGGTGTCAGATGTTGTCTGTTCCGACGCTTGTGGCAAACGTAATGGAGTCATTACTTTAATTTCCAAAAATTCCGGTCTATCCATAATCTCTTCTGAGCATGATACTGAGGGTAGGTGGCTATTAACTAAGTTGTCTGATGGTAATAATGATCTTTACGTTATGAACATTTATGCCCCTAACAAGGATGATCCGTCCTTTTGGAAGACGGTTACCAAAAAACTAAATGACACACCTCATTCTGGGAATATTATGGTTGGTGGGGATTTTAATTTACCAATGGATCCCATTCTAGATAGGAATTCCGCTTTTCAATTTCGCCCTCCAAAATCCCATAAGCAAATGCTTAACATGTGTTCCATTAATCATCTTCAGGATGTGTGGCGTCTTCACAACCCTACTGGTAGTGATTTTTCCTTCTTTTCTTCACCTCATTCTACCTTTTCTCGTATTGATTATTTATTGGTTCACTCCTCTCTTGTTTCGTCTTCCTCCTCTCCGCTTATTCACCCTATTCTGATTTCTGATCATGCCGCGGTCACTTTTACATTGTTGTCCTTTGGCCCTAAATCAAGAGCTCGCTCCTGGAGATTAAATACAGAAATTTTGCATGATACTGCTCAGATTGATGAGTTCTCTAGTGCAATCGACACCTTTTTTCTTGAGAATGAAGGCTCAGTTTCTTCCCCAATTGTCCTTTGGGATTCGTTTAAATGTACTTTCCGTGGCCAGGTCATTAAATGTATGTCAAGGAGGAATGCTACTCTTAAAAAAGAACTTACAGATCTCGCAACTGAAATAAAAAAGCTGGAATCTACCTTTCGACAGTCTAAGGATAAATCTTGCTTACAGTCCATCAAGCAGTTAAAATACACATATAACACTATAGTTACCAAAAGAGCTCATATTGGAGTTCAGGCTCAGAAATCTAAAAGGCTGTTGTTCAAAAATCGAGCTGGGAAAATTCTTGCGGCTACACTAAAATTTCAGGATTCTTCCTTCAAGTCTTCTCAAATCTCTTCTATTAACGATCACCTTGGTTCTAAAAAATTTCAGACTGAGGAAATTCTTGAAGTCTTTCGTGTTTTCTATAATAATTTATATACCCCTTCTAATCAGGCCTCTTTTGAGCAGTGTCAGGACTTCTTGAAATCTGTCCCGGTGCAGGCGGTATCCGGAGAAGATAGTAAATTTTTAAGTGGTCCAATTACTCCTGAAGAAATCACTGCCGCAATTAAAGCCACTCGTTCTGGCAAAGCTCCAGGACCTGATGGTTACCCTATTCTGTTTTATAAGACTTTTCTTCCTGTGATTGTTCCCAAGCTTCAATTGGTATTTGACGCTTTCATTAAGAATGGGTCTGTGTCTGGCACGGCGGCTGATGCTACCATTGTAGTAATTCCAAAAGAGGGAAAGGATCACTCAGATCCAAAAAACTTTCGTCCTATTTCCCTTCTTAACATGGAGGCAAAAATTTTTGCTAAAATCTTAGCCAAGAGATTAGAATCCTTTATTCCTAAACTGGTACATCCCTCCCAAACGGGTTTTGTAAAAGGCCGTCTTGCGCGTGATAATATACGTACTTTTTGCCATATTCTCGGTTCAGCTAAACGTTCTCATCTCCCAGCCGCGGCCCTAGCTCTTGATGCAGAAAAGGCCTTCGACAAGGTCTCTTGGCCTTTTCTTCGTGCTGTCTTGTGTGCTCATAATCTTGGGGACTCCTTTATTAATATGGTCATGGCTCTCTACTCTCAACCTAGAGCTAACATAAGAGTCAATGGAGCTACGTCATCCTTTTTTAATCTTCGCCAAGGCACTCGACAAGGTTGTCCTTTATCTCCACTTTTGTTTTTATTGTCCATTGATCCTCTCCTCAGATTGATTGAATTACACCCAGACATCAAAGGTTTTTCTTTTGGTCCTCATTGTATTAAAACTGCTGCGTACGCGGATGATGTCCTCATTTTTTCAGAAGATATTGCCTTGGCTATTCCTGCTATCTCGGATACGATTTCCCTTTTTTCAAAGGTCTCAGGATACACCTTAAATAGGGATAAAACTGAGATGTTCCCCTTAAATGCCTACTGTTTTTCTACGCATATGGGTTCTGCTGGTTTTAAATGGCAGTCTAAACAATTAAAATATTTGGGTATCTATTTTTGTTCGACCTTATATGCTACAATTACCTATAATGAATCCCAGACTCTTCTTAAAGTACGTCGTCTTTTGGACACTTGGTCCCCGAAACACATCTCCTGGTGGGGTCGCCTCCAGACCCTTAAAATGATGATTACACCTATTGTTAACTTTGTGTCCTCTATGCTCCCGGTGAAGCTTTCGGATTCCTTCTTTCATGAAATTGATGTTCTAACCTCTAAATTTTTATGGAATGATAAACGGGCTAGAATTTCCTATAAATTCTTACGGAAGCCTTATGACATGGGGGGTTGCAATCTTCCTGATTGGGAGAAGTACCAAACTGCCTTTTTGGCGTCTCAAGGTGCTCTGTGGTTTTCGTCTCCCCCTAGTCCTATTCCTTCCTGGTTGTTAATCGAACAGGAGTTGGCTTCTCCGTTACCGACTGCTTCCTTCTGTACGGCGTCTACCTTGTCCATCCCTTTTTCCCGCTCTATTATTCTGGATACTCTTGCAGCGATTAGGAAAATAGACAAGAAAGTGGCGATTCCACTTCACAAATCTAGATGGTCGTCTATTTGGCGGAATTCTAAAATTAAAATCAATATTGATCCCTCTCTGGTATCTTATTGGGCTGCTAAGGGGGTCTCGCTTGTTAAACATCTTTATGGAGCTAACAATGAGCCACTACCTTTTTCCTCCTTAGCTCAACAATATTCTTTAACTAACTTAGATTTTTATACCTTTCTTAAAATCAAAGTAGCGCTCGCTAAGGTGCGTCTTCATCCTACTTCTCCTACGGTTTCTCTCTTTCATATCTGGACTAAATCGGGTCATGTAGCCTCTAAAATCTATAACTTTTTATCCACTGTTTCACTGCCTACGCAGACAGTTGCCCAGACAAAATGGTTGCACCATTTTGAACATGGTCTTACTGAACATATTTCTTCAGACACTTGGCAGTTGATTGGCAAATTTTCTCTTCGCAATAAAATCGCCCCATCACTCATGCAATCTAAATTTTTCTCTGTCAACCTTCTTCATTGGACTCCTGTTCGCTTACATTCGCTCAATCTCAAAGATGATAACCTATGTTGGAGCTGCGGTTTATTGGCAGGTGACTTTCCGCATATGTTTTTTGAGTGCTCCCTCCTTCAACCCTTTTGGGATCTCATTCACAAACACCTAATGCTCATTTTTAATATTAAGTTCCCACTTTCTTTCCCATTCATTTTATTGGGTCCATTAGCTGCTCCAACCCCTCTACCCTTGGATCCATTGGAATTACAGCTGTTGGATCTACTGTTGACTATTGCAGTGAAAGTAATACTTATGGAATGGAAATCCTTCTCCTCTGTTTCTTATCATACTTGGTGGGCTTGGGTTTCCTTTTTACGAAGTGCTCATACCTCGGTTGATCACGCTCACCTGGCTCCCTCTATTGCGAGTGGGGTTTGGACTGCTCTGGATAACTATATGGAGTTGTCGTCCAAGGGGCTGGTTGACCAATATCCCTTCGACTTGTCTGGATGAATGACGTCTTGTTTGTCGTGTTTGTCGGGTTTGTTCGTTGGGAATCCTTCTCTCTTTCTTTCTCTTTCCTCCTCCTTATCTATTTTCTATCTCTTTTTCCACTCTTTCCCTTTTCTGTTTCATTCTTTCTTCCTTCTGCTTTCCTGTCCTCTCTTCCCCTGATTATACCAACTGATAGTGATACTTTTGGTGGTAGACTCTGCCTAGGATATTAATTTATATTATTAATTAATCTTTCTGTTTTTGGCAGAATGCTTCTATATTTCGAAATATTTGCTATGATTCATTTTTGATTGTCAGCTTCTGATTGCTACTCAGCTGTTATCAATTGTATCACTTCTACTTATAATCTGTATCTTCATTTGCTTCTTTATAACAATAAAATTCTTTTGAAATGAAAAAAAAAATCTTTTTTATTCATGTTGAGGATGGTTTAAGATTGAATGTATTGTTAAAACTCTGTGATTTGGTTATAATGGATTTATTTACACACTATTTTATAGTCTAGCTGTGTTGCTATGATTTTTTAAGGTATGCCCGATTTCTTGCTGCCAGTCACTGATCATTTTATCCCCCCCATACAGATAAATGTACTGCCGTACTTTGCACTTTTTTTTGCACTATGCACTTTATCACAATTGTTTACATCTTGCTTCAGGTTTTTACCTGGATATACATTGCTCTCTCCCAAATTTTGGGATAATGTATTTTGCACTATAAATCTTGCACTAATTTTTTCATGTGGTTTCTACTCCTACTTACTGGTTTATCGCCATGACCCCATGATATCAGTTTACATTGCTTAGTTATGATGCATAGTTTATACTGTGGTTAACCTTTGGGCACTTGCCCTTCATTTACCAAACAATTTATTTAAATTTTTAATTGAATGTTTAATATTTTGCATTTTATGCATAAATTTGTATTTTAAATGTATATTGGTTGACCATAGTTGATGTTGAAGGATATTTCTTCTATGTTATTTGATTTATGGGAGGAGTTTCGTCATTACCAGTATTTAACCACGTAAATCTCTGGGTTTTGCCATGTGATCAAGTCCGGGTTTCCCGGACGAAACGCGTCATGTTGCCGTCCCCATCAATGGAATAAAGCACATCATTCACCTTTAACTCCTCGTCCTGTGGTCTGTACCTGGTTTGTGTCCGTACGCTGTTTCTGGCACCTCAGGACTGTGAATTCTTATATATATATATACATATATATATATATATATATATATATATATATATATATATATATATATATATATATATATATATATATATATATATATATATATATATATATATATATATAAAATAAATATAAAAAATATATACACAAGAAATTAATTTACTGTGACTTTTATAATATATATCTATATATATATATATATCTATATATATATATATATATATATCTATATATATATATATATATATATATATATATATATATATAGATATATAGATATATATATATATAGATATATATTATAAAAGTCACAGTAAATTAATTTCTTTTTTAACATTATTTACTATGGCGGTTTGTTTTATGTCCCTGTCCCAATTATATTCTATGGCAGAGTGTTGCAGTACCAGTGGCTGGCCATTGGTGGGGCTGAACTTACTCCAGGTATGAGCTGGAGAACATGTACTACTGTTTTGGGTCATTTTTGTCTGTAGTAACTTTACACTTGAAAATTTGTCTCGACCCTCTATGCCAGTGGGTGGTGAGATTTAAGTCTATAGTTTCTAGTACATTTACTGCCAGAAATGGTGGAAAGCCAAAAGCAGTGAATTCACTGTAAAGTTTGAGAGTGCATTTTCATGTGTAGATTAACCCACTTGCAAATTTACCTCCGTGAATAGGCCTTGCTGCCGGCATGTAGCATTGAATTGAAGCTATAGGCCCAATTCACAAAGTTAAATATACATATGTAGATTTACAGATGTCCAGATTTACCACTGGACCTTGGTATGTCTACACATTTTTGATAGTCATCATTTCCGGGTGTAAATTTAACCAAACCATAGAGTTACATGTGTTCACTTACTCAGTTCCGAAGTGGAGCTGTCTAGACTGGATTTACGAGTGTAAAGTTACTACTAGCAACGTTTCACATCAGTTAGAGAGCTCCGCCCAGGGCCGGACTGACTACCGGGCGTTTTGGAATGCTGCCGAGCTGGTGGCTGATTCCACTGCGGTGGGGGCTGATTTCTTTGATGGAGACCTGCGAGGGCTTTAAATAACAAAGAAAAACGAATTTCGTTCAGCACATGCAGGTCCCTATCAACGAAATCAGCTCTCAGCTCAGCAGCAGTCCAAAACGCCCGGTAGCCAGTCCGGCACTGACTCCGCCACAGTGGCAAAGATCTCCCTATGGAAACGTATAGGGAAAAATATTAAAGTTTACTATAGTTGTACATTAATTTAAAATATTTATTATAAACAAGGAACTAATACAATTGTTGGACCCGGGGCTTTTTGTCTGGTCCACCTCTGAACTTTTTGCTTCGGTTGGTGACCTGGCATTCGTGATTTCTGGCTCGGTGCACTTTTTCTCTGTGTCCCAGGATAAAGTGCGTGCATGTAGTGAGGTTGGCCTGCCCTCCCATAGGAATGCATGGGGAATGTATGTGACCATGTTAGTTCCTGATGTGTGGGGAGTGCAGGCTCGAGTTTGGTATGTGCGGACTCGTGAGATTGAATGCTGCGCAATGATGTGTGCGGCGTGAATGTGTCTGGTGTGGAAGTGCCACTTCTAGGCATGGGTGTGCGTGTGCAGCGAGTGTGCTGGCATGTGATTGACTGGAGCTGGCTGGTGAGCCTGGCTCCAGGAGTCTGGATGGGTCTGCCCCGGTGGTGAGTGGAGAGATTAGCATGCTGATGTGAGGGAGGGGTGCACCTGGGACCTGAATAGGGCTGGGCTTTCCCCACACAATGATGGCTTCGCCCCCTGTGGTGCGACTGATGACTCTAGCCTAAGTAGTGAATAGGAAGGGTGGCTGAGCACATCAAGAGTGCTCCAAAACCAGCTGTGACTGGTTTCTCTCCCACCCTGCCTCCGGACAAAGGTTTTCACTGTATATAAAGGGGCTGTGTCCCCTTACAAGTTGTTCTCTTCCTGGATCCTTTTCGTGAGGGGGCCTGCTGATGGGCGCCAGGAAGACCGCCACTGGGGATTGCCTCCCTGCCTAGGAGGACCCTGTGAGCTGGCCCCTGGCAGGCACAGCCTTGCCCCCCACCTTTTTGGCTACACTTTGGGGCATCCTAGCGCTGGGGAGCGCTTTGCCCTCACTCCTTATCTTTATAGCGCTTGGGGGTGCTCTGTGGGCAGCCTAAGGGGACCAGCGCTGCTGCATTCCCGGTTGCCCTGAGCTGCCGGCCTTGAGGGATTCTCCGGCGTGGGGATCCCCCTTCTGGGAAGTAATTTGCTGCGCAGGTGCCCACCCCGCTTTGCCTGCCGCGGATTGCCCCGTCATTGAGTGCCGCTTGTGGCATAATTTGGATAGTGAGTGCCCCCGCGGTATATTTAAAGTAAAGAGGGAGCCTACCCCTCGTTTGCCCGGGAAAATCACAGCCGCAGCCCAGGAGTGGCAAAAACGTTGCGGGGCCGCTGCCTAGCGCGACCCGGAATGCCCCAGCCTGCCCCGGAAGAGGAGGCCGGAAGTCCCGCCCTCGCAGCCGCAGCGCGAGAAAAGGAGAGGCGGCTGAAGGTGCAGGCGGGGATCCGTTGTGGAAGAAGAGCCCCGCGCTGCCCACCGAAGAAGCCCAAGAGCCGACGTCCCTCCCCCGGGGCTCCCAAGAGCGAAGGAGAGCCCCGGGGTGCAGCCGAGCCCCAAGTGCAGCGGGACACGAAGGAGGGAGACGCCGCAGCCGAGGAGTCCTTCAGCCGGTGAGTAAGGGCTCCTCCTGCTTCTGTTGCCGGTTGCTGCCTAAGCGGACCCCGCGGCCGCTCCAAGTGTGTGGGGGCCTATGTCTAAAAGAGGGCACTGCTCTTCTCAGTCCCCAGAGGGGGACTCTAACGTGGGGACATTTGGTATCACGAGTCCCAAGAGGGGGGACTCCAACGCTCCACGGGGCATTTGATAATTTCGAGCCCACGAGGCTCCAGCATCACAGGGGATATATTCTTTACTTAGCCCATGAGGGCTCCGGGGGCCATTATTGTATGAGGGGGGGCGTCGGGGCACATTGCCGGTGCCCACCCCCCTCCTGCTAAAGTGGTAGCTGCATTTGTTTATTTAGAGCCTGCGAGGCTCCACGGACTCTGTTGGCATTCGTTTAGAGCCCTGGGAGGCTCTTGGGGGCATATTGTTTTAGAGTCCCCCGAGCGGGACTCCAGCGGTGGCAGCATTGTTTTGAGAGCCCACGAGGCTCCGAGGGGGCATTCGTTGTTGGCCCCAAGTATTTCTTTCAAGCCCACGAGGTGCCCACATGTGTTTGGCCCATGGCGAATTCAGCTGCCCAGCACTTAGTGGGCAGCTGCTACGTTTAGGCCTGGTTCTTCGGCGCAATCTCTTTTGGCTGCCTGCACAGTCTGCCGAGACTGTTCTGGACACAGGGCGTTTCAGCCCCAGAGAGGCCAGTTGGCCTGGGGGACAGTTCTTGTGTTGTGCCCTTGCGGGGGGTACATGTTTGGCCCTATGTGTCTTGCGCAGATGTGATTTCCCGCCTAATGTGATTGATGCAATGCTTTTGCCCATGCCTCTAAATATGTGTTTTTATGCCTAGGAGGTTGTTTGCCCTAGAAGAGTGATGTTAGTGAGGTCATGGCGCCCTGCGTAATATTTACCTAAGGTGTTTTAGGATTACGTAGGTGGTGTTTACCTGTTACCAGTGAGTATTGGTTGTGTGCTATATGTGCTGTTCTGGTACTACAGTATGATTATGTTCTACGTGCTAATTCTAAAAGTGATTATTCCTGACAGTGGACCATGTGGCCTGGTCCTGTACATATATCCCCTGTAAATTCTGCCCTTGCCCATGGCACCTTGTGAAGTATATGTTTATTATTTAACGTTTGTGGTATATTACAAAGACTATTTTTTATATATACCCTTGTGTGGAGTTTCCTTTGTGGTGGGCCTTGGGTGTTGTTGCTGGGTGCGCGCGCAAACGCTTTACACATTGCCTCTGAGATAAGCCTGACTGCTCGTGCCAAGCTACCAAGGGGGTGAGCAGAGGTTATCGTGGCGGGTAACTTCCTTGCCCTGACTAGAGTGGTGATTTTTGCCTGGCTTTGGTGCAAGCCTCAGCCAGCCAGAAATTCCCATTTCTAACAATGTTGGCCAGCGGTGAGGATAGGACTTGTGTTTGCGCCATGCCGCAGCAGCGACTGGCTGCACCACAAAACTCTGCATTTTTTTAAGATAATTACATGTTGGGGATTATTGTTTTTTAAAGTTCTAGTATTTCTTTTCCTAAGAGTGTCATTTTCAAAGAATGTCCAGTACATTTGTTCCCCGCCCTGCTCCCAGAGTTTGGTACCTGTGTCACATGTGGTCAGGTTGAGAAATCAGGGGTGGTAAAAACTGCCTTACCGGTCCATGGGGGGATGTGTGTGGATGAATGGTGTGTTG
This sequence comes from Lissotriton helveticus, assembly GCF_964261635.1. Taxonomy (NCBI): domain Eukaryota; kingdom Metazoa; phylum Chordata; class Amphibia; order Caudata; family Salamandridae; genus Lissotriton; species Lissotriton helveticus. The sequence continues at coordinate 170,131,050 of NC_136073.1, forward strand.
CCCTGGACAAATGAGTGTGAGTTCTCTGCGATAGGGAGCTTGCTGAATACTTTGAAATGTGTACTCTTACTTCAGCTCAGTTAAGCCCCCTGTGTTGCACGTGTCCCTGAGCGTCCTGCCAAGATGGAGTCCGCTTTTAACTTCTGTGGGCCGTTGAGATACAGTACGTGAGAGTTGATGGAGTTTTGTGTAGAAAGAGATATAGCAGTGAATGAGTCAGACACCCCGTCCAAATTAAGGGACAACCTGATCTTGTGGCAGAAGGGTGAATGGGAACGTGAGCGCAGTGAGGAAGATAGGGCCCGGGCCACACGCCATGAGGGTGGTGGGTCTGAGGGGAGCCCTGAAGAGTCTGAAGAGGAGGATGAAGATGAAAGTGAATGGGCACCAGCAGATAGTGAGGACCCCATAGATAGGGAGTCCCTTGCTGGGTCCAGTGTAGGAGGCAGCGCCTCATCCCTTTCCCGGTGCCTGTCCCCAGAGGAGTGGGTAGATAGGAGGGAAGAGAGGGAGCACCAGCTGACTTTGGAGAAGCTCAGGTTAGAGCATGCCAAGGAGATAGCGCAGCTGGGTGTGCAGGAGAGGATTGCAGAGGCTGAGAGGGCCTTGGCCAGGGAGAAGATAGCCCTAGAGGGTAGGTTATCCCCTGACCGCAGTTATAGTTTTCTGGATTCCCCAGGGAGGGTTGGATCCTGTGGTGGCAGCAATAGAGAGTTCGGTGCGGGAAGTGCCATTCCCCGTTTCCAAAGAATAGTACCTTGTTCCCAAGAGGACGTGTACCCGTTGAAGTTCAGGGGCATTAGGAGACTGCCTCACCAGGATTGGGAGGATTATGTGGATGATTGTCATGATGCACTGATTGATTGGTTGGAGGTTCAAGGGGAACCTGATTTTGATGGACTGTTCAACCTGGTTATCAGAGAGCAGCTGCTCAATTGTTTTGTGCCAGAGTTGCGCCAACACCTATCGAGGGGTGACTACGTTAGTCCTTGGGACATGGCGAAGGAAGCAGACCGCTGGGAATGTGCCAGAGCTTCTGACACGTCATTGGTGAGTGAACTCGAAAGTAGTGGTTCAGGTATCTTCCAGCCCAGGGTGGTGGAAGAGGCTCAGAGTAGCCCAGCTAGGTCCCAGTGTAGCGAGAGGGGTGTAGGGGCTCACGTCTTGTCTCAGTGGAGTAGGAGTGAGTTGGGGACTGAGGGGCATATTACCAAGCAATAGCGATAATTATCGATATTGCTTGGTTAGAGACAAAAATGTATCGCCGACCTGCGGCGATTTTGATCGCAGATAAACCTTGGTATTACCAAGGTTTATCGCAAATGCGATAAAAATCGGCCGCAATGCATGAATATCGCTGAAAAGTCAGCGATATTCAGGCATTACCGAGCTAATGCTCTTAGCCATGTTATCCACCTCCCATTGGATAACATGGCTAAGAACTGCTCAGGGCAGGTGTTAGCTTTTGGAGATATTCGCGCTTAGCGCGAATATCTTCAAAAGTTGGTAATAGGAGATTTATTTATTTATTTATTGTCATTTTTTAAGCGCGGCGAATACCCGTAGGCGTCTCGGCGCTGGCTAAGGGCATAGGTCAATATCCAGGAGAACCAACGGAAGCTTCCTAACTATTGGTCAAACAACCACGTCTTGAGTTGTTTACGGAATATTAGCAGGGATGGACTCGTCTTGATGTAAGAGGGTAGGGAATTCCAAAGTTTTGGGGCGGCAACCAGAAAGCGTCTGTCACCCCAAGTGACTGTTCTAGTACGTGGTACTACAAGATGATTGTGATGGGTGGAGCGAAGAGCACGAGTTGGTATGTAACGTACAAGATTATGTTTGAGAAAGTGGGGGCCTTGATTGTTAAGTGCCTTGTAGACAATACACAGCGATTTGAACTTAATTCGACTGCGTATCGGGAGCCAATGAAGTTTCCTGATGGTGTTGGAAACAGGTGCAAATTTGGGGAGTCCCGAAAGCAGCCGGGCTGCTGCATTTTGAATTGACTGCATCTTGTTTGTCACTTTATTTTGGGCATGTAAGAAGAGGGCGTTACAATAATCCAAGGCAGATAACACCAATGAACTAATCAAGGTTTTCCTGACTGCATCCGGTAGGAAAGGTAGAATTTTCCTTATCATTTTAAGTTTCATGTGAGCCGTGGCTGCAATTTTGTTGGCATGCGCCATGAAGTTAAGACCCACATCGAAAGTGACGCCAAGATTCCTGACTTTATGAGCTGGACAAGGGGGAGTTCCGAAGGATGTGGGCCACCAAACTGATGACCATCCAGGAGAAAGGTGACCGAAAATGACCACTTCGGTCTTTCCTGAATTAAGCTTCAGACAATTGGTGGCCATCCAGTCACCTATGGCCACCATCCCCCTTGTAAAGCGGGAGGCTACCTCATCACCATCCCCCTTAATGGCCAATACCAATTGGGTGTCATCGGCATAAGAGGTTAGGCTCATCCCAAATGCTTTGATGATAATAGCAAGGTCCGACACGTAGATATTAAACAGTGTCGGACTTAGGGATGAGCCTTGCGGAACCCCGCACGGAAGCGACACCTTGGAGGATTGGTATGGTCCTAGGGATACTGCCTGCGTTCTATTAGCCAGGAACGACACAAGTAGACCCAGCGCCGTTTTATGTACCCCCATCCGTCCGACACGGTCGGCCAAGATCTTGTGGTCGACCGTGTCGAAGGCCGCCGAGAGGTCCAGCATGACCAGAACTGCTGTCCCCCCCTGATCCCGTATGGCTCTGATGTCATCAGCCGCTTTCAAGAGGGCGGTTTCCGTGCCATGGCATTTGCGTAATCCGAACTGGGTGTTATCGAGCAGCTGGTATTGCTCTACAAAGTCCGACAGCTGCTGATTCATGGCTTTTTCTACGACTTTGGCCAAAAATGGGAGACTGGCAATTGGCCTGTAGTTTTTTAGGTCGTCTTTATTAAGGCTGGCTTTTTTTAATAAAGGTTTTACCAGTGTGTGTTTCAGGGAGTCGGGAAAAATCCCGGATCTAAACATAACGTTGCAGACCGCGGTTATAACCGGAATCAATGTGTCCATAACAGGAGCAAGAACTTTAAGCGGGCAAGGATCCAGTGCTGAGCCGGTTTTAATGCTAGAAATAATGGTCTTTGTCTGATCCATAGAGAGGTCAGTGAAGCGTGTCAACGTATTCTCCATCGGGGAAAGGGAGTAGGACTGATGACCAGTTTGAGTGTTCAGAGAAAAAGCCTGGTACATGTCATTTACTTTGGTAAAAAAGAAATTAGATAGGGCATCACAAAGATATTGTGAGGGGGGAGGTGTGAGATCCTGCACGCTGCCAGAGAGGAGCTTAGTGATGTTAAATAATTCTTTGCTTGAGTTTTTTGCCTTTTTGATTTGTTCGGCGTAATAAGTTCTTTTCGCCTCTGCAATCATCTGTTTATATCGGGCGAGTGATTCCTTGTATATTATTTTGCTCTCAATGTCGTACAGCTTTCGCCAATGTCTTTCCCTATGTTTATTAAGTTGTTTCTGCTTTTTTAATTCCTCGGAGAACCACGGTGCACCAGGGGAGGTTCGATTCCGGGAGATTGTTTTTACGGGAACTAACTGGTGTGTGGCCTGATTAAGCCAATAGTAGAACTGATTTGTCGCAAGAATGGGGTCATCTGACAGGGAAGGCAGTGTTCTATCCAGCAGTGTTTTCAATTCTCCCTTATTTATGTCGTTCCAAGCCTTCACCGATTTAGTGGTATGGTCGAGGAGTCTAGTCTTGGGGCTAGCAGGAATGACTAGCTTACTTAAAATGGCATGATGATCCGTCCATGGCATGGGGAGAACAGCTGAGATGTGTAGTGTCTTAATATTGGTGAATATGCCGTCCAAGGTATGACCAGCCTCGTGCGTAGGGGCAGAAACCAGTTGTTGCAATCCCAACGTTTCCATGTCGGCCATAAGGCATGTAGTGTCAGCGTCACTGCCTGATTCAAGGTGGAAGTTAAAATCCCCTAGCACCGAAAAGGAGTCTTCAAGTGCTATGGATTCTAGTATCGACCCCAAACTGAGCAGAAAAGGGGCACGGGCTCCTGGTGGACGATATATTAGCACCCCTTTAAAGTTGAAAAGGGCGGTGAAGTTAATACTAAACATGATCGCTTCACATGAAGTGGATGGTATGGGGGAGGTCCTGATCGGCAGATTATCTTTGGTGATAATGGCAAGCCCACCTCCCCGCTGGCCTATTCTGTCCTGCCTATGTATCGTGTACCCATTCGGGACCGCTATGACCAAATCTGGGTCGGATGCCCCATCCGTCCAGGTTTCCGTGATAAACAATGCGTCCAGGTCTAAGTCTGTTATTAAGTCTGCGATTTCCTGCCTATGTCTACACATGGACCGAGCATTAATAAGTGCTAAGTGGAAAGTAGCAGCGGGGGAGGACACAATCATGGATGAGTTGATTTTGGAGTTGAAAATCGGTATCCTACAAGTACAGTGCGGGCAAATCAAGAGAGAGGGGGCATGACAGTGAGTATGGGGGTCATAATTGTGACAACACCTACTTTGTAAAGGACGAAGTGCTCTTAGCGATGAAGGCGCATAGACCAGTCTTGCTGATTGGGCAGGGGGTGTGGCAGGAGGCACGAAACTGGCACGGACGGGCGCAGACGGGCTGGACTTTGGCGCGACTTCGGCGCGCATCCGGCGCGCCCGCTGCGCCAGCCCGCTGCGCCGTCTGGTATTGGTGCACATTTATAGGCGGCTGAGGAGGGTAGGAGGCAGCCAGCGACTAGAGCGCTGCCCTGCCTTCCTCCAAGATGGCGGCCGTCTATCGCCCCAGCCCCTAAATCGGCTGGGCGAGAGAAAACGGCGTCAAAAGGCAGAGGTAAGCGCTGTGAGCGCTCGAGGGACAATGCTCAAGGTCCTGCACAAATTAAGAGTTAGTTTCCTCAATAAACATTAAAAACACAACACGTTTTTTAAAATGTGCAAAATAGCAGGAAGCAGCTTTTAAACGATTTCTGCGTGAATCATGTTATGTGGTAACCCCCAGCGTGACCAACACCCTTAGCGATGTTAGCGACTGTTTCCAGTCGCTAACATCTTGGCACGCCCACTTTGCATGTCATTAGTGATACATTTCTCTGACATGCAAAGTGGGGCCCAAGATGGTCGCTATCTCCTACTAGCTGTCGCTAACTGGTGTTAGCGACAGCTAGGTAATAGGGAGATAATTTTATCTCCGCTTTCTTGGCTTTTAAAGCCAAAAAAGCAGAGATAACCCCCTTGATAATATGCCCCTGAGTGTTCCCAGGTGCCCGAAACCCAGTCTCAGAACCTGGATGGTTTCTTGAGGGAACACCGGGTTGGGGACCTAGGCTGTCCTGTTAGACCCCTTGAGGGGGATCTCCTAGTGTCTAGAGAACCTGGAGCATCTGTAAATAGAGCTCCAGTGGTTCTATTGTCTGGCAGTGTCACTCCAGTTGGGAGGGCACAGAAGTTCGAAGTGAGGAGTGAATGGGGGATGTGTTCCCCAGTGGAAGAACCAGTGGGTCAGGGACTACCCAGTTGGGCTAAGTTCTCGTGTAGTGACCATGGTGACACCACTTCTACTCTGGGGGATCTTCCCGCACTGTCAGGTGGACGGGGGACGGAAGATCTGCGCCAGACAGACAGTCACACATCACATGAGTCATGTGTTAGCCTCAGGGGGATGGTGGGTGAGTCCCCAGAAGTCCTGGAGTGCCAGGCAATTATCCCACCTAGGGTTTTAGACCGAAGGTTGGGAGGCCAGGTTCAGGATCGGCCTGACCTGAAGGGTGGCACGTCTGTAACCAGAGTCCTGGCCAGTTCTTCTTCCAGGGGTACCTCTCCAGTTGGGAGGGTGCAGAACTCTGGAAGGGGGTGCAGAGGGTGGGAGAGCCCACCTCTGACCCCGGTGCAACCTGAGGGGTTAAACCCTAGGTTGGGTGAATGGCGTTCTCAGGGTGCCTCACAGAGGAGGAGGAACACTAGAAGAAGAGGTAGGGGAAGGAGAGCCTTCCCTGTGACTCCTGGTCCGCCTGAGGGGGCAGACCCTAGGCTGGAGAACCAGTGGCAGTCTAGCCCTGTCTTACAGACAGGAAGAGTGGAGAATGGCTACTATGTGCCAGGGGTTACTACCCCCCACTCTGTGAGTAGGCAAGGACCAGTGGTACCTGGGTGGCCTAGGGCCTGGTCCTGGCCGCGGACAGCTAGGGAGTACCAGTGGGGTAGCCCCGTTGCTCAAGATGGTGGTTTTAGAAGGAATCCCAGGGGTTCACAGTGGCGTAGAACAGGAGGGTGTCCCGGCAGTGGCGAGCCCGTGTCCGTTTTCTATCGCCCAAAGCAGGGAAGCCCATCACGGTGGTGATCGGTCTACCCTGCGTTTTGGCTGGAAGGGGGTTGTGTTGGACCCGGGCCTTTTTGGCTGGTTCACCCCTGAACTTTTTGCTTTTGATGGTGACCTGGCATTCGTGATTTCTGGCTTGGCGCACTTTTTCCCTGTGTCCCAGGGTAAAGTGCGTGCATGTAGTGAGGTTGGCCTGCCCTCCCATAGGAATGCATGGGGAATGTATGTGACCATGTTAGTTCCTGATGTGTGGGGAGTGCAGGCTCGAGTTTGGTATGCGCGGACTCGTGAGATTGAATTCTGTGCAATGATGTGTGCGGCGTGAATGTGTCTGGTGTGGAAGTGCCACTTCTAGACATGGGTGTGCGTGTGCAGCGAGTGTGCCGGCATGTGATTGGCTGGACCTGGCTGGTGAGCCTGACTCCAGGAGTCTGGATGGGTCTGCCCCGGTGGTGAGTGGAGAGATTAGCATGCTGATGTGAGGGAGGGGTGCACCTGGGACCTGAATAGGGCTGGCCTTTTCCCACACAATGCTGGCTCCGCCCCCTGTGGTGCGATGGATGACCCTAGCCTAAGTAGTGAATAGGAAGGGTGGCTGAGCACATCAAGAGTGCTCCAAAACCAGCTGCGACTGGTTTCTCTCCCACCCTGCACCCAGACAAAGGTTTTCACTGTATAAAAAGGGGCTGTGTCCCCTTACAAGTTGTTCACTTCCTGGATCCTTTTCCTGAGGGGGGCTGCTGCTGGGCGCCATGAGGACCGCCACTGGGGATTGCCTCCCTGCCTAGGAGGACCCTGTGAGATGGCCCCTGGCAGGCCCAGCTTTGCCTCCCACCTCCTGAAGGACTATTTGGCTACACTTTGGGGCATCCTAGCACTGGGGAGCGCTTTGCCCTCACTCCTTATCTTTATAGCGCTTGGGGGCGCTCTGTGAGCAGCCTAAGGGGACCAGCACTGCTGCATTCCCGGTAGCCCTGAGCTGCCGGCCTTGAGGGATTCTCCGGCGTGAGGATCCCCCTTCTGGGAAGTAATTTGCGGCGCGGGTGCCCACCCCGCTTTGCCTGCCGCCTATTGCCCCGTCATTGAGTGCCGTTTGTGGCATAATTTGGATAGTGAGTGCCCCCGCGATATATTTAAAGTAAAGAGGCAGCCTACCCCTCGTTTGCCGGGGAAAATCACTGCTGCAGCCCAGGATTGGCGAAAACATTGCCAGGCCGCTGCCTAGCATGACCCGGAAGTGCCCCAGCCTGCCCCGGAAGAGGAGTCCGGAAGTCCCGCCCTCACAGCCGCAGCGCGAGAAAAGGAGAGGCGGCTGAAGGTGAAGGCGGGGCTCCGTTGTGGAAGAAGAGCCCCGCGCTGCCCACGAAGAAGCCCAAGAGCCGACGTCCCTCCCCCGGGGCTCCCAAGAGCAAGCGAGAGCCCCGGGGTGCAGCCGAGCCCAAGTGCAGCTGGACACGAAGGAGGGAGACGCCGCAGCCGAGGAGTCCTTCAGCCCGGTGAGTAAGGGCTCCTCCTGCTTCTGTTGCCGGTTGCTGCCTAAGCAGACCCCGCGGGCCGCTCCAACTGTGGAGGGGCCTATTTCCAAAAGAGGCCACTGCTCTTCTGAGTCCCCAGAGGGGGACTCTAACGTGGGGACATTTGGTATCACGGAGTCCCCAGAGGGGGGACTCCAACGCTCCACAGGGCATTTGATAATTTCGAGCCCATGAGGCTCCAGCATCACTGGGGCAATATTCTTTACTTAGCCCATGAGGGCTCCGGGGGCCATCATTGTACGAGGGGGGCGTCGGGGCACATTGCCGGTGCCCACCCCCCTCCTGCTAAAGTGGTAGCTGCATTTGTTCACTTAGAGCCTGCGAGGCTCCACGGACCCTGTTGGCATTTGTTTAGAGCCCTGAGAGGCTCTTGGGGGCATATTGTTTTAGAGTCCCCCGAGCGGGACTCCAACGGTGGCAGCATTGTTTTGAGAGCCCACGAGGCTCAGAGGGGGCATTCGTTGTTCAGAGCCATGAGGCTCCTGAGGACCCAATTATTTCTTTCAAGCCCACGAGGTGTCCACATGTGTTTGGCCCATGGCGAATTCAGCTGCCCAGCACTTAGTGGGCAGCTGCTACGTTTAGGCCTGGTTCTTCGGCGCAATCTCTTTTGGCTGCCTCCGCAGCCTGCCCAGACTGTCTGGACACAGGGCGTTTCAGCCCCAGAGAGGCCAGTTGGTCTGGGGGACAGTTCTTGTGTTGTGCCCTTGCGGGGGGTACATGTTTGGCCCTATGTGTCTTGCGCAGATGTGATTTCCTGCCTAATGTGATGGATGCAATGCTTTTGCCCATGCCTCTAAATATGTGTTTTCATGCCTAGGAGGTTGTTTGCCCTAGAAGAGTGATGTTAGTGAGGTCATGGCGCCCTGCGTAATATTTACCTAAGGTGTTTTAGGATTACGTAGGTGGTGTTTACCTGTTACCAGTGAGTACAGGTTGTGTGCTATATGTGCTGTTTTGGTACTACAGTATGATTATGTTCTACGTGCTAATTCTAAAAGTGATTATTCCTGACAGTGGTCCATGTGGCCCGGTCCTGTACATATATCCCCTGTAAATTCTGGCCGTGCCCATGGCACCTTGTGAAGTATATGTTTATTATCTAACGTTTGTGGTATAATACAAAGACTAATTTTTTATATATACCCTTGAGGTGAGTTTCCTTTGTGGTGGGCCTTAGGTGTTGCTGCTGGGTGCGTGCGCAAGCGCTTTACACATCGCCTCTGAGATAAGCCTGACTGCTCGTGCTAAGCTACTATGGGGGTGAGCAGAGGTTATCTTGGAGGGAAACTTCATTGCCCTGACTAGAGTGGTGGTTTTTGCCTGGCTTTGGCGTAAGCCTCAGCCAGCCAGTAATTCCCATTTCTAACAACAATGAAATATTACAGCACATTAACTTGTCAAATTAAATATGTATTAAATTAACAATTCATTAAAATATATTTATTTAATTCACAGTGGTTATGGCTAAACATCAGTATATTCCAGTTTGCCTTTAAAGTAATGTTAAGAAATAACATATTTCTTAGGAATTATAATAATTACTGTTCTAAATAAATACACCTTCTTCAACTTTTCTTTAAAATCTTGAAAGTGGGCATGTACACAAACCTCTGCCAGACTTCCTTTTGCCACTCTACATATAAATTCTCTGCTTTTTTGATTTGGACAATTGAAATTTTTTTAACGTACTAAGGGCCTGATCATGAGTTTGGCTGTCTTCCAGTGGGCCGCCATGCCAACACCCCACTGGAAGACTGCCATGCCCATAGTCAAGCCACCCATTGGATTAGGCGTTAATACTGGGTGGGTGTCTCTGCTTCGGTGGTGCCTTTCTAAGGCGCACATGTGAGCCTTAAAAAGGCACTGCCGTGGGACTTCCAAAGCATGTTCCTGCACGGGAAGAAATGCACATTTTTGTGCATTTCTTCCTGTGCAGGAACAGGGGGTGCAAAAATACAGGAGGGCACAACACGTGCCCCCCCTTCATGCACCCCTATGCACAGAGGCAACAGGGTGAGTTTCCTCATCACCACACTTTTTATGGCGGGCTCACCGGCATGAAAAAGAGGGCAGTGAGGTAACTCATAATATTCTTGTCAGTGCTGCAGCGCCACCCCAGCATATTGGAGCCTCTGACCGCTGCTCCACCGCCGCAGGATCCCGAATCCCCCACAGTTGGCGGTCTTGGGGCGGGCCCACTGCCGCACTCGTAATACGGAAGTCAGACAGCCAGTGCGGCAGAGGGTGCACCACCACGACTATGGCGGTCCAATGGACCGCCGTAGTCATAATCAGTCCTGTAGTAGCTTCCTACTTTTTTGGGGAATATGTGAGACAGAGGCTGATAAAATTATTCTTGTCTTTGTCCTTATCTTGAACTCATTGGAGAAACCTATCTACCATTTATTGCTGGACAGTAATCTTCAAACTAATCTTCTAAACAAGTGTGTATGAAAGTTTGACTATCTGGAATAAATACCTCAAAATCAAATTAATCATTAGTTTCTTGCACATTCAGTGAGATTTATTTTTAATAAAAACATTTACTAATTTGAGAAGTTGTTTGAAAGTGAAATTTAAGATTAATATTACTTAATAATATCTCAGCTTATGCAAAATGTTGTAGGCCTGTTGTGTTTAATATGGCATCCCACACCCGCTGTACTCTATTGTGTAGGAGGCAGGACAGTGGAGCAGGAGGAGACAGGTGTTAGGTGCCAGGCAATCAGTGAAAGGAGGATCTCTCCCTGGCTATTGCTCTTCCTTACCTGGTTGACAAATCTTGTTTTAAAATGGATATAAGTTACTGATTGCATGTCATATAAGCTGGGGTTGAAAGTTTCATTCACTGTCACGTTCACAGCCACGGTCGCATTGATGTAGTCTGGAAGCAGAGAAGAAAGCATTAGTGCCCTGGTCAAAGATGTCTCCCACACATGGCATCAACCCCCTGCACATCTTTACCCTGCTTTGCCACACACCCACATGCCCTTCCCTGCACAATCCCTCTTAACCTGCCTTTGTAAACCCTCACATCCTGCCCCCTAGGGTAGACAGGCCATGATGACACTCCGGGACTTTCACGGCAGGTGGTAGACTAGGGGGCAGCTTTCTAAGTTAAACTGGCTGCTGTGAGGCAATCATGCCCCTTTGTTGCAGCCTTCTAAAGGGTAGGGCTCGGTCGTGCATTTTTGCCAGGGTTGATTTTGGTTGTCAGCCTTGCTTTGCTGCACTCACGCACTGGCAACCCCTTCACATCATGCACTCACTCGAAAACATACTCATGTCATAGCATAACATGTGTATTTGTAAAGAGCACATTCACACAGAAGGGCATCTTGGTGCTGAATAACACTTGTTTATTGTTACCCAACTCAATGGTACTTATTTTATCGACCTCAGAAGGATGAAAGGCTGAGTGGACCAGCCAGAATTTGAACATGTGACCTTGAGGTGAAACACAGGCCCCTACACGCATCTGTCCACTATGCCAGCAGACCAGGCCTCCTCAATCGCTCATGCCCTGCCCCTAAGCATCCTCATACCTTCCTCACAAATGCTGGCATTCAGTCAAAGAGACAGAAAGAATATAATGCCCTACCTATGGTGATGGTGTCCTGAGAAAACTGGCACAGCGGACCATTGAAGTTGATCGGGCACAGGCAGTAGGTGTTGTCGGTGTTTGGGGTGCCACCATTCTGGCAGGCGATTGGCACCGGAGTGGTGCTTACTGTCAACAAAAGAGACAGTCTTGAATTAGATTACACATGTGAAGCACAGGTAAGTGCACTGCCAGCCTGGCATGTTCACTGACTGGCACTCAATCTTGCAAAGTCATAGCAGGTTACACAATGTGAAACGAACACTCACAATTTGGCACGTTCACAGGATGCCACATTCAAAGGCTGTCACATTCACAGGCTGGCACAATCACAGCCTGGCACATTCAAATCTTGGCGCAATTACAAACTGGTACATTCACAGCCTGGCAGATTCATAAACAGGTACATTCACAAACTGGCACATTCATAGACTGCTACATTCACAAAATGGCACATTTAGAGTCTTTCGCAAAGCCACACAAATAGAAATGTCCACCCCAGTAAGGAACCTTCACAGCCTGGCACATTCTCATTCATACCAATCTCAGGGAAGTACACAAACATGTGATCTCGCAAACAGGCAACCTCAAAGTGTGGCACATTTACAACCAGGCACATTGGCATCTGAGTGCCCTTACAGGTAGGCACACAGAAAGGCGCAGCCGCACCTAGTAACATTCTCGGAGAGACACATTCACAGCCAGGCACATCCACTGCTAAGCACACTCAGAATCACTTGCCCGGGCTGCCATATGCACAGCTGAACACACTCAGAATCACTCGCCCAGCCAGGCACATCCACAGCTGAGCACACTCAGAATCACTCGCCCAGCCAGGCACATCCACAGCTGATCACACTCAGAATCGCTCGCCCAGCCAGGCACATCCACAGCTGATCACACTCAGAATCGCTCGCCCAGCCAGGCACATCCACAGCTGATCACACTCAGAATCGCTCGCCCAGCCAGGCACATCCACAGCTGAGCACACTCAGAATCACTTGCCCAGCCACTCACATCCACAGCTGATCACACTCAGAATCGCTCGCCCAGCCAGGCACATCCACAGCTGAGCACACTCAGAATCACTTGCCCAGCCACTCACATCCACAGCTGATCACACTCAGAATCACTCGCCCAGCCAGGCACATCCAGTCCAGCTGAGCACACTCAGAATCGCTCGCCCACCCAGGTCCATCCACAGGTGACCACACTCACCATCTCTCGCCCAGCCAGGCACATCCACAGCTGACCACACTCACCATCTCTCGCCCAGCCAGGCACATCCACAGCTGACCACACTCACCATCACTCGCTCAGCCAGGCACATCCATAGCTTAGCACATTCACAATCACTCACCAAGCCAGGCACATACACTGCTGAGCACACTTGCCATCACTTGCCCAGCCAGACACACCCTATCTGAGCACACTCACAATCACTCGCCCAGCCAGGCACATCCACAGCTGAGCACACTCACAATCACTCACCCAGCCAGGCACATACACAGCTGAGCACAAGCACTCACCCAGCCAGGCACATACACATCTGAGCACACTCACAATCACTCTCACAGCCTGGCACATCCACAGCTGAGCACACTCACCATCTCTCGCCCAGCCAGGCACATACACAGCTGAGCACACTCACAATCACTCACCCAGCCAGTATGTATGATGTTACAACGCATACTTTTACCACGCATACCTTTACAACGCAGTATTTACAACGAATACCGTTAGAACGCATAGCGCTTAGAGGTGCTGGATAGTGGTAAGTATAATTTTCTATTCCAACTCCAGTCCCTGTGGACACAAGGGAAGGTGTTGGATAGAAAATTAAACTTATTACTTACCCTAGAGCGCCCCCCAGCGCAATGCGTTGTAATGGTATGCGTGGTAATACCTGCGTTGTAATGGTAGTGCGTTGTAAATATTTTGTTGTAAACGTTGCATACCACCCAGCCAGGCACATACACAGCTGAGCACAAGCACTCACCCAGCAAGGCACATACACAGCTGAGCACACTCACAATCACTCTCACAGCCAGGCACATCCACAGCTGAGCTCACTCACCATCTCTCGCCCAACCAGGCACATCCACAGCTGAGCATACTCACAATCACTCACCCAGCCAGGCACATGCACAGCTGAGCACAAGCACTCACCCAGCCAGGCACATACACAGCTGAGCACACTCACAATCACTCTCATAGCCAGGCACATCCACAGCTGAGCACACTCACCATCTCTCGCTCAGCCACGCACATCCACAGCTGAGCACACTCACAATCACTCACCCAGCCAGGCACATACACAGCTGAGCACAAGCACTCACCCAGCCAGGCACATACACAGCTGAGCACACTCACAATCACTCTCACAGCCAGGCACATCCACAGCTGAGCACACTCACAATCACTCTCACAGCCAGGCACATCCACAGCTGAGCACACTCACAATCACTCACCCAGCCAGGCACATACACAGCTGAGCACAAGCACTCACCCAGCCAGGCACATACACAGCTGAGCACACTCACAATCACTCGCACAGCCAGGCACACACAGACCAGGCACACTCAGATATGCTTGTAGCCATCACAGTGTCAGCCTGCTCACAAGCAGTGAGCACTCACGGGCAGTGACAGTCACACCCAAATCTACCTTGAGCTTGCCACCATTGCAGAAAAAACATCCTTACAGTCAAGCATACTCAGGAATGCACTGTCTCTCCAATGGTCAAAGATTGGCATTTTCTGAAACCGGAACTACTCTCCGTGGACCACACCCCCAAGCACATGGCTCTGGTTTGCCCCAGGCTCTGTGTGCTCCTTTCATATTTGATATTTGTTTCAGAGGTAAGTACCTGTTTGGAAGGTGCTCTGTATGGTAGGTGGAAAGAGATGAGATGATGTTTTTTTTACCATTTTGTAAACAATGTTGCGCCATGACAGCACATGTAAAAAATTGCTCATTGGATAAAACATCACTGAGACTGGGGTACCAACAGCACATGGCGAAGGACAACCAGTGGTCCATGGGACAGGAAAACAACTGCACAAGGAGTAGTGTGTCCATAGGGTATGGGGTCAGGAGATACATTACAACATATGGCATAGGATAGAGTAGCCAGCGACAAATGGCCAGAGGGACCAATCGCAGCTGGGGCAGTGCGCCAAGTTGAGCATGGGTCAAGAGCAGTAACAATAGACAGGAAAGCGACCAACACCATATAATACAAGGGGCCACCAACTCAAGGGAAAGGGTGCCAACAACTGATGGGGTGTGCTGATTATAGCAATGTTGACAATCAACACAGATGAGACAGGAAGGCAATGAGCTTGTACATCTGGGGGACTGCCGTCCGCTTGAAGTGGGTAGGAGTCACTACATTACCAAGTGTTGTACAGTCATCGCCATAATGCCTAGTGTAATGAAGTAACTATCCCTTGAGCCAGTATAATGCAGTAACCATCACACCAGAACTGAGCAATAAGCACGCCTACATACCAGTATTATCCATTAATCGCATCACCAGCCAGTCCTTTTGCATAGGTATGCCCAATAGTAAATATTGTAAGACAACACCCCCTGTCGGGTAGTAGTGCACAGTAACCAGACAAGTAAACAGTATTGTACTGTAGTCACTGGAGTGTAGGGGCTTTCGTCAGCTAGGTAGAACACTGTCAGGGTTACTTAAAGGGTGGTAGAAATAATGCTCCATCGAAACGCGGCAGATATCTCGTCTGCCATATTACAAGCGCCATAGTCTATAATGCATGTATAATATGGCGGCGGGCAACTGTTATATTTGTGATGGAGTATCCTGTCTGTTAAACTCCATATAAGGCCTGGAGCCTCTTTTCAGAAGCCTGAACGACAAAGTTATTAGAGGCAAACCAGAGAAGTGACTAAAGAAATATTTGGTCAGCATCTTAACACATCATAAGCCATAAGACATCACAAGACATAAAACATCATAAAACATAAAACATCATATGACATCATGCCATAAGACAAAATACATCATAGGCATCATGAAGACAGATGCTCACACATGAGACATCTAAACAACTCTAGGATATGACTACAGTAGCAACCTTAGGGGCCATCAAATGGAGGAATGGGACATTATTTTAGGCTTGCAAAGGGGAAAGGGTTCAGGAGCATCTGAACAGAGTCTTCATAGAACTGGGTTGGGAGAATGAAAGTCCACTTGATAGAATATAATAGGTCACAGACTGAGGACATATTAAAAAAGCATTGGCAAAGCCAATAGGTTTTACCTACATAAAAGCTATTGGCTTTGCTAATGTCTTTTCTCCTTGTTCTACAGCAGCCTGGAATGAAATAGAGTAGTGGAGTGGCATGGAGTGGAGTGGAGTGGAATAGAGTGGCTTGAAGTGACGTGGTGTTAAGTAGAGTGGAGTGGCATAGAGTCAGGCTAGCTTGAATCCAGTGGCACAGTGAGCACTAAGTGGGAAGGGTATGCCCTGACGTTGGTCCCGTGCTCAATGTACAATTGGATTCAAGCTAGCCTGGCTGATATGGGGTGATGCCACTAAACCAGTCCCAGAATGATTGTTTCTGGTCCAGGGAGGACTTGGCTTGGAAACTCGGGCTGGACTGTTCTCAGGAGGGGCAGGGTTAAGACTGATTTGCATATGGCTGGGTCCAAACTACGGTGGCTTGGTGAGCAAATGAACAATGGATTAAACCCAGATCCTTGTGACTGCGGGTGAATGTTTGCATTGTTCAGCATTCCATCCATCATTTTTTCCTTTTGATAAAGTAGAGGGCATAGCGTGACATAGATTAGCATAGAGTGGCATAGAGTGAAGCGACAGAGAGTGCAGTGGTTTAGAGTGCACTGGTGCAGAGTAGAGTGGCATATAGGGCACTGGTGTAGAGTAAAGTGGTGCAGAGTGCAGGAGGGAGAGTGGTTTGCAGTGGGATAGAGTATAGTGGTACAGAGTAGGGAGAGCGGTGGCACAAAGTAGACTGGCATAAAAAACTGTGGAGCAGAGTAGAATACTGTAGAGTGCAGTGGAGTAGAGTGACACAGAGTGCTGTATAGTAGAGTGTAGTGGCATAGGGTTAGTGATGTAGGGTGCAGTGGTATAGAGTGCAGTGGCATGGAGTACAATGGTGCAGAGTAGAGTGGCATAGAGTGCAGTTGCACAGAGTAAAGTAGAGAGGTGCAGTGGCATAAAGTAGAGTGATGCAGAGTACATTAGAGTGCTGCAGAGAAGATTAGCTTGACATAGAATGCAGGAGTGTGGAGTGTAGTGGGGTAGAGTGCAGTGGCACAGAGTAAAATGTTGCAGAGTAGAGGACAGTGGCGTAGAGTGGTGCAGAGTAGAGTGCAGTGACCTAGAGTGCAATGGTGCAGAGTAGAGTGGTGCAGAGTAGAGTAGGGTGGTGTAGAGTGCAGTGGCATCGAGTGCATTGGCATACAATGGAATGATTTAGAGTGCAGTGTGGTAGAGTAGAGTGGCATAGAGTGCAGTGGTGTATAGCAGAATAAAGTAGTGTAGAGTGCAGTGATGCAGAGAAGGTTAGAATAGTGTATGGTGCAGAGAAGAGTGCAGTGGCATGGAGTGCACAAGCGTAGAGTAGTGCAGAGAAGAGCAGAGTGGCATAGAGTACAGTGCTGTATAGTCGTGCAGGAAAGAGCAGAGTGGCATAGAGCGCACTGGCGTAGAGTGAAGTGATCTAGAGGGCAATGGTGCAGAGTAGAGTGGTGAAGAGTAGAGTAGAGTGGTGCAGAGTAGAGTACAGTGGGCAAGAGCAGCATGATGGGGCGTAGTGTGGTGTGGCATAGAGTGGTGCGGAGTAGAGTGGTGTGCCCTATAGTGCAGTGACGTAGAGTGCAATGTTATACAGTAGAGTCGCATAGAGTGCAGTGGCATAGAGTAGAGTGGCATCGAGTGCAGTGGAGTAGAGTACAGTAGAGTGCAGTGATACAGAATAGATTATAGTGGCATGAAAGCAGTAGTGCACAGGAGAGTGCAGTGGCATGGAGTGCAGTGAATCAGGCCCTAAGAGTTTACTGGAGGGTTACTCTAAAAACAACTTGATGGATATGTCGCCCACCTTATTACAAATGCCATAGAATGTAATGCACTTGTAATAAGATGGCCAGGATATCCGTCACATTTATAATGGAGTAACCTGTCTACCAAACTCTAAATTAGGCCCTAACCCTTTCGGTAACCACAATGGGCCTGATTACTAAAAATTGACATGAGCGTGGAGCTCACTTACCTTTTGTGGGTCTTGTGGTGGTCGGTGACAGCGAGGTGCTTGAACGAGTAGTGACAGAGGTTGCATGATGAGCCGTTGAAAGACTGATACTGCTGGATCTCAAAGTACTGTGGCTCTCAGTGGAGCTGGTTTTCTGTGAGGTGCTTTGACTCGCCGCAGTGATGTTACTCACTGTGGTGATGTGGCTGCCGGTGCTAATCGAGCTCTCTGTTTTGCTCGTACTCGCCATGGACATTTGACTCCCTGTGGTAACACGACTCTCTGCTGTCTGTCGACTTTCTCTTTCTCTAGTTGTCAGGCTATATGATGGTGGAATCTCTGACTTAGTTAGACTCTCTGGTGTTCTCAAACTCTCATGTGTGCTCAGACTGTGTGGGGTGCTTGTTGACTCAGATGGTGTTAAAGTTGTTGCTGTGAGCAAGCTCTTTGAGGTTGTAAGACTCTCTGGCATGGTCACCATCACTGATGTGCTCACACTACCTGTTGTTCTTAGACTCTCTGGTGTACTTAAACTCTTTGGTGTACTCAGAGTCTCAGGTGTTGATTTGCTCTCTGGGGGTTTCAGGCTTTCCTGGGTGCTCCCACTGAGTAGTGTGATTATTGACTCTGGTGGAGTAAAACTCACTGGTGTGGACAAGGTTGTCAGAATTTCTGGAGTGGTCATACTCATTAGTGTGCTAAACTTCTCTGTTGTTCCCAGGCTCTCTGATGTGCTCGGAGTCTCTGGAGTTGACATGCTCTTGTGTGTGTTTAGGCTCTCTGGTGTGCTCGGAGTCTCTGGAGTTGACATGCTCTGGTGTGTGCTCAGGCTCTCTGGTGTGCTCGGAGTCTCTGGAGTTGACATGCTCTGGTGTGTGCTCAGGCTCTCTGGTGTGCTTGGAGTCTCTGGAGTTGACATGCTCTCATGTGTGCTCAGGATCTCTGGTATGCTCGGAGTCTCTGGAGTTGACATGCTCTTGTGTGTACTCAGGCTCTCTGGTGTGCTCAGAGTCTCTGGAGTTGACATGCTCTCATGTGTGCTCAGGCTCTCTGGTGTGCTCGGAGTCTCTGGAGTTGACATGCTCTCGTGTGTGCTCAAGCTCTCCGGTGTGCTTGGAGTCTCTCGAGTTGACATGCTCTCGTGTGTGCTCATGCTCTCTGGCGTGCTCGGAGTCTCTAGAGTTGACATGCTCTGGTGTGTGCTCAGGCTCTCTGGGGTGCTCGGAGTCTCTGGGGTTGACATGCTCTTGTGTGTGCTCAGGCTCTGTTGTGTGCTCGGAGTCTCATGTGTTGACATGCTCTTGTGTGTGCTCAGGCTCTCCGGTGTGCTCGGAGTCTCTGGAGTTGACATGCTCTCGTGTGTGCTCAGAGTCTCTGGAGTTGACATGCTGTTGTGTGTGCTCAGGCTCTCTGGTGTGCCCGGAGTCTCTGGAGTTGACATGCTCTCATGTGTGCTCAGGCTCTCTGGAGTGCTCGGAGTATCTGGAGTTGACATGCTCTTGTGTGTGCTCAGACTCTCTAGTGTGCTCGGAGTCTCTGGTGTTGATATGGTCTTGTGTGTGCTCAGGCTCTCTGATGTGCTCGGAGTTTCTGAAGTTGGCATGCTCTCATGTGTGCTCAGACCCTCTGGTGTGCTCGGAGACTCTGGAGTTGACATGATCTCGTGTGTGATCAGGCTCTCTATTGTGCTCGGAGTCTCTGGAGTTGACATGCTCTCTTGTGTGCTCAGGCTCTCTGGTGTGCTCGGAGTCTCTGGAGTTGACATGCTCTCGTGTGTGCTCGGGCTCTCTAGTGTGCTCGGAGTCTCTGGAGTTGACATGCTCTTGTATGTGCTAAGACTCTGTGGTGTGCTCAGAGTCTCTGGTGTTGACATGCTCTCATGTGTGCTCAGGCTCTCTGGTGTGCTCGGAGTCTCTGGTGTTGACATGCCCTTGTGTGTGCTCAGGCTCTCTGGTGTGCTCGGAGTCTCTGGTGTTGACATGCTCTTGTGTGTGCTCAGGCTCTCTGGTGTGCTCGGAGTCTCTGGAGTTGACATGCTCTCATGTGTGCTCAGGCTTTCTGGTGTGCTTGGAGTCTCTGGAGTTGACATGCTCTTGTGTGTACTCTGGCTCTCTAGTGTGCTCAGAGCCTCTGGTGTTGACATGCTCCTGTGTGTGCTCAGACTATGTGGTGTGCTCGGAGTCTCTGGTGTTGACATGCTCTCGTGTGTGCTCAGACTCTGTGGTGTGCTCAGAGTCTCTGGAGTTGACTTGCTCTTGTGTGTGCTCAGGCTCTCTGGTGTGCTTGGATTCTCTGGTGTTGACAGGCTCTCGTGTGTGTTCAGGCTCTCTGGTGTGCTCGGTGTCTTTGGTGTTGACAAGCTCTCGTGTGTGCTCAGACTCTGTGGTGTGCTCAGAGTCTCTGGTGTAGACATGCTCTCGCGTGTGCTCAGGCTCTCTGGTGTGCTCAGAGTCTCTGGAGTTGACATGCTCTCATATGTGCTCAGGCTCTCTGGTGTGCTCGGAGTCTCTGGAGTTGACATGCTTTCGTGTGTGTTCAGGCTCTCTGGTGTGCTCAGAGTCTCAGGAGTTGACATGCTCTTGTGTGTGCTCAGGCTCTCTGGTGTGCTGGGAGACTCTGGAGTTGACAAGCTCTTGTGTGTGCTCAGGCTCTCTGGTGTACTCGGAGTCTCTGGTGTTGACATGCTCTCGTGTGTGCTCAGGCTCTCTGGTGTGCTCGGAGACTCTGGTGTTGACATGCTCTCGTATGTGCTCAGACTCTCATGTGTGATCAGGCTCTCTGGTGTGCTCAGAGTCTCTGGTGTTGACATGCTCTCATGTGTACTCAGGCTCTCGTGTGTGCTCAGGCTCTCTGGTGTGCTCGGAGTCTTTGGAGTTGACATGCTCTCATGTGTGCTCAGGCTCTCTGGAGTGCTCAGATTCTCTGGTGTTGACATGCTCTCATGCGTGCTCAGGCTCTCTGGTGTGCTCGGAGTCTCAGGAGATGACATGCTCTTGCGTGTGCTCAGGCTCTCTGGTGTGCTCAAGGTCTCTAGTGTTGATATGCTCTTGTGTGTGCTCATACTCTGTGGTGTGCTTGGAGTCTCTGGAGTTGACATGCTCTCTTGTGTGCTCAGACTCAGTGGTGTGCTCGGAGTCTCTGGAGTTGACATGCTCTCTTGTGTGCTCACGCTCTCTGGTGTGCTTGGAGTCTCTGGAGTTGACATGCTCTTGTGTGTGCTCAGGCTCTCTGGTGTGCTCTGAGACTCATGTGTTGACATGCTCTCATGTGTGCTCCGGCTCTGTGGTGTGCTCTGAATCTCTGGCATTGATATGCTCTTGTGTGTGCTCAGGCTCTCTGGGGTGCTCAGAGTCTCTGAAGTTGACATGCTCTCATGTGTGCTCAGGCTCTCTGGTGTGCTCAGAGTCTCTGGAGTTGATATGCTCTCGGGTGTGCTCAGGCTCTCTGGTGTGCTCGTAGTCTCTGCAGTTGACATGCTCTTGTGTGTGCTCAGGCTCTCTGGTGTGCTCGGAGTCTCTGGTGTTGACATGCTCTTATGTGTGCTCAGGCTCTCTGGTGTGCTCGGAGCCTCTCGGGTTGACATGTGCTCGTGTGTGCTCAGGCTCTCTGGTGTGCTCAGAGTCTCTGGTGTTGACATGCTCTTGTGTGTGCTCAGGCTCTCAGGTGTGCTCGGAGACTCTCGAGTTGACATGCTCTGGTGTGTGCTCAGGCTCTCTGGTGTGCTCAGAGTCTCTGGTGTTGACATGCTCTCGTGTGTGCTCAGACTCTGTGGTGTGCTCAGAATCTCTGGTGTTGACATGCTCTTGTGTGTGCTCAGGCTCTCTGGTGTGCTTGGATGCTCTGGGGTTGACATGCTCTCATGTGTGCTCAGAGTCTCTGGAGTTGACATGCTGTTGTGTGTGCTCAGGCTCTCTGGTGTGCCCGGAGTCTCTGGAGTTGACATGCTCTCATGTGTGCTCAGGCTCTCTGGAGTGCTCGGAGTATCTGGAGTTGACATGCTCTTGTGTGTGCTCAGACTCTCTACTGTGCTCGGAGTCTCTGGTGTTGATGTGGTCTTGTGTGTGCTCAGGCTCTCTGATGTGCTCAGAGTTTCTGAAGTTGGCATGCTCTCATGTGTGCTCAGACCCTCTGGTGTGCTCGGAGTCTCTGGAGTTGACATGATCTCGTGTGTGATCAGGCTCTCTATTGTGCTCGGAGTCTCTGGAGTTAACATGCTCTCTTGTGTGCTCAGGCTCTCTGGTGTGCTCGGAGTCTCTGGAGTTGACATGCTCTTGTGTGTGCTCGGGCTCTCTAGTGTGCTCGGAGTCTCTGGAGTTGACATGCTCTTGTATGTGCTAAGACTCTGTGGTGTGCTCAGAGTCTCTTGTGTTGACATGCTCTCATGTGTGCTCAGGCTCTCTGGTGTGCTTGGAGTCTCTGGTGTTGACATGCTCTTGTGTGTGATCAGGCTCTCTGGTGTGCTCGGAGTCTCTGGTGTTGACATGCTCTTGTGTGTGCTCAGGCTCTCTGGTGTGCTCGGAGTCTCTGGAGTTGACATGCTCTCATGTGTGCTCAGGCTTTCTGGTGTGCTTGGAGTCTCTGGAGTTGACATGCTCTTGTGTGTACTCTGGCTCTCTAGTGTGCTCAGAGCCTCTGGTGTTGAGATGCTCCTGTGTGTGCTCAGACTATGTGGTGTGCTCGGAGTCTCTGGTGTTGACATGCTCTTGTGTGTGCTCAGACTCTGTGGTGTGCTCAGAGTCTCTATAGTTGACATGCTCTTGTGTGTGCTCAGGCTCTCTGGTGTGCTTGGATTCTCTGGTGTTGACAGGCTCTTGTGTGTGTTCAGGCTCTCTGGTGTGCTCGGTGTCTCTGGTGTTGACATGCTCTCGTGTGTGCTCAGACTCTGTGGTGTGCTCAGAGTCTCTGGTGTAGACATGCTCTCGCGTGTGCTCAGGCTCTCTGGTGTGCTCAGAGTCTCTGGAGTTGACATGCTCTCATATGTGCTCAGGCTCTCTGGTGTGCTCGGAGTCTCTGGAGTTGACATGCTTTCGTGTGTGTTCAGGCTCTCTGGTGTGCTCAGAGTCTCAGGAGTTGACATGCTCTTGTGTGTGCTCACGCTCTCTGGTGTGCTGGGAGACTCTGGAGTTGACATGCTCTTGTGTGTGCTCAGGCTCTCTGGTGTACTCGGAGTCTCTGGTGTTGACATGCTCTCGTATGTGCTCAGGCTCTCTGGTGTGCTCGGAGACTCTGGTGTTGACATGCTCTCATGTGTACTCAGGCTCTCGTGTGTGCTCAGGCTCTCTGGTGTGCTCGGAGTCTCTGGAGATGACATGCTCTCATGTGTGCTCAGGCTCTCTGGAGTGCTCAGATTCTCTGGTGTTGACATGCTCTCATGCGTGCTCAGGCTCTCTGGTGTGCTCGGAGTCTCAGGAGTTGACATGCTCTTGCGTGTGCTCAGGCTCTCTGGTGTGCTCAAGGTCTCTAGTGTTGATATGCTCTTGTGTGTGCTCATACTCTGTGGTGTGCTTGGAGTCTCTGGAGTTGACATGCTCTCTTGTGTGCTCAGACTCAGTGGTGTGCTCGGAGTCTCTGGAGTTGACATGCTCTCTTGTGTGCTCACGCTCTCTGGTGTGCTTGGAGTCTCTGGAGTTGACATGCTCTTGTGTGTGCTCAGGCTCTCTGGTGTGCTCTGAGACTCATGTGTTGACATGCTCTCATGTGTGCTCCGGCTCTCTGGTGTTCTCAGAGTCTCTGGAGTTGACATGCTCTCTTGTGTGCTCAGGCTCTCTGGGGTGCTCGGAGTCTCTGAAGTTGACATGCTCTCATGTGTGCTCAGGCTCTCTGGTGTGCTCAGAGTCTCTGGAGTTGATATGCTCTCGGGTGTGCTCAGGCTCTCTGGTGTGCTCGTAGTCTCTGCAGTTGACATGCTCTTGTGTGTGCTCAGGCTCTCAGGTGTGCTCGGAGACTCTCGAGTTGACATGCTCTGGTGTGTGCCCAGGCTCTCTGATGTGCTCAGAGTCTCTGGTGTTGACATGCTCTTGTGTGTGCTCAGACTCTGTGGTGTGCTCAGAATCTCTGGTGTTGACATGCTCTTGTGTGTGCTCAGGCTCTCTGGTGTGCTTGGATGCTCTGGGGTTGACATGCTCTCATGTGTGCTCAGACTCTGTGGTGTGCTCAGAATCTCTGGTGTTGACATGCTCTCATGTGTGCTCAGGCTCGCTTGTGTGCTCAAAGTCTCTAGGGTGCTTGAAATCTCTGGAGTTGACATGCTCTTATGTGTGCTCAGGCTCTCTGGTGTGCTCAGACTCTCTGGTGTGCTCAGACTCTCTGGTGTGCTAGAAGTCTCTGGAGTTGACATGCTCTCATGTGTGCTCAGGCTCTCTGGTGTGCTCAGAGTCTCTGGTGTTGACATGCTCTCATGAGTGCTCAGGCTCTCAGGTGTGATCAGGCTCTCTGGTGTGCTCAGAGTCTCTGGCGTTGACATGATCTCATGTGTGCTCAGGCTCTCTGGTGTGCTCAGACTCTCTGGTGTGCTCAGACTCTCTGGTGTGTTTGAAGTCTCTGGAGTTGACATGCTCTCATGTGGGCTCAGGCTCTCTGGTGTGCTCCGAGTCTCTGGTGTTGACATGCTCTCATGAGTGCTCAGGCTCTCAGGTGTGCTCAAGCTCTCTGGTGTGCTCAGAGTCTCCGCTGTTGACATGATCGCATGTGTGCTCAGGCTCTCTGGTGTGCTCAGACTCTCTGGTGTGCTCAGACTCTCTGGTGTGTTTGAAGTCTCTGGAGTTGACATGCTCTCATGTGTGCTCAGGCTCTCTGGTGTGCTCAGAGTCTCTGGTGTTGACATGCTCTCATGAGTGCTCAGGCTCTCAGGTGTGCTCAAGCTCTCTGGTGTGCTCGGACTCTCTGGTGTTGACATGCTCTCATGTGTGCTCCGGCTCTCTGGTGTGCTCAGAGTGTCTGGTGTTGACACGCTCTCGTGTGTGCTCAGACTCAGTGGTGTGCTCGGAGTCTCTGGAGTTGACATGCTCTCTTGTGTGCTCATGCTCTCTGGTGTGCTTGGAGTCTCTGGAGTTGACATGCTCTCGTGTGTGCTCAGACTCTGTGGTGTGCTCAGAATCTCTGGTGTTGACATGCTCTTGTGTGTGCTCAAGCTCTCTGGTGTGCTTGGATGCTCTGGGGTTGACATGCTCTCATGTGTGCTCAGAGTCTCTGGAGTTGACATGCTGTTGTGTGTGCTCAGGCTCTCTGGTGTGCCCAGAGTCTCTGGAGTTGACATGCTCTCATGTGTGCTCAGGCTCTCTGGAGTGCTCGGAGTATCTGGAGTTGACATGCTCTTGTGTGTGCTCAGACTCTCTAGTGTGCTCGGAGTCTCTGGTGTTGATATGGTCTTGTGTGTGCTCAGGCTCTCTGATGTGCTCGGAGTTTCTGAAGTTGGCATGCTCTCATGTGTGCTCAGACCCTCTGGTGTGCTCGGAGTCTCTGGAGTTGACATGATCTCGTGTGTGATCAGGCTCTCTATTGTGCTCGGAGTCTCTGGAGTTGACATGCTCTCTTGTGTGCTCAGGCTCTCTGGTGTGCTCGGAGTCTCTGGAGTTGACATCCTCTCATGTGTGCTCGGGCTCTGTAGTGTGCTCGGAGTCTCTGGAGTTGACATGCTCTTGTATGTGCTAAGACTCTGTGGTGTGCTCAGAGTCTCTGGTGTTGACATGCTCTCATGTGTGCTCAGGCTCTCTGGTGTGCTCGGAGTCTCTGGTGTTGACATGCTCTTGTGTGTGCTCAGGCTCTCTGGTGTGCTCGGAGTCTCTGGTGTTGACATGCTCTTGTGTGTGCTCAGGCTCTCTGGTGTGCTCGGAGTCTCTGGAGTTGACATGCTCTCATGTGTGCTCAGGCTTTCTGGTGTGCTTGGAGTCTCTGGAGTTGACATGCTCTTGTGTGTACTCTGGCTCTCTAGTGTGCTCAGAGCCTCTGGTGTTGACATGCTCCTGTGTGTGCTCAGACTATGTGGTGTGCTCGGAGTCTCTGGTGTTGACATGCTCTCGTGTGTGCTCAGACTCTGTGGTGTGCTCAGAGTCTCTGGAGTTGACATGCTTTTGTGTGTGCTCAGGCTCTCTGGTGTGCTTGGATTCTCTGGTGTTGACAGGCTCTTGTGTGTGTTCAGGCTCTCTGCTGTGCTCGGTGTCTCTGGTGTTGACATGCTCTCGTGTGTGCTCAGACTCTGTGGTGTGCTCAGAGTCTCTGGTGTAGACATGCTCTCGCGTGTGCTCAGGCTCTCTGGTGTGCTCAGAGTCTCTGGAGTTGACATGCTCTCATATGTGCTCAGGCTCTCTGGTGTGCTCGGAGTCTCTGGAGTTGACATGCTTTCGTGTGTGTTCAGGCTCTCTGGTGTGCTCAGAGTCTCAGGAGTTGACATGCTCTTGTGTGTGCTCACGCTCTCTGGTGTGCTGGGAGACTCTGGAGTTGACATGCTCTTGTGTGTGCTCAGGCTCTCTGGTGTACTCGGAGTCTCTGGTGTTGACATGCTCTCGTGTGTGCTCAGGCTCTCTGGTGTGCTCGGAGACTCTGGTGTTGACAGGCTCTCGTATGTGCTCAGATTCTCATGTGTGATCAGGTTCTCTGGTGTGCTCAGAGTCTCTGGTGTTGACATGCTCTCATGTGTACTCAGGCTCTCGTGTGTGCTCAGGCTCTCTGGTGTGCTCGGAGTCTCTGGAGATGACATGCTCTCATGTGTGCTCAGGCTCTCTGGAGTGCTCAGATTCTCTGGTGTTGACATGCTCTCATGCGTGCTCAGGCTCTCTGGTGTGCTCGGAGTCTCAGGAGTTGACATGCTCTTGCGTGTGCTCAGGCTCTCTGGTGTGCTCAAGGTCTCTAGTGTTGATATGCTCTTGTGTGTGCTCATACTCTGTGGTGTGCTTGGAGTCTCTGGAGTTGACATGCTCTCTTGTGTGCTCAGACTCAGTGGTGTGCTCGGAGTCTCTGGAGTTGACATGATCTCTTGTGTGCTCACGCTCTCTGGTGTGCTTGGAGTCTCTGGAGTTGACATGCTCTTGTGTGTGCTCAGGCTCTCTGGTGTGCTCTGAGACTCATGTGTTGACATGCTCTCATGTGTGCTCCGGCTCTCTGGTGTGCTCAGAGTCTCTGGAGTTGACATGCTCTCTTGTGTGCTCAGGCTCTCTGGGGTGCTCGGAGTCTCTGAAGTTGACATGCTCTCATGTGTGCTCAGGCTCTCTGGTGTGCTCAGAGTCTCTGGAGTTGATATGCTCTCGGGTGTGCTCAGGCTCTCTGGTGTGCTCGTAGTCTCTGCAGTTGACATGCTCTTGTGTGTGCTCAGGCTCTCTGGTGTGCTCGGAGTCTCTGGTGTTGACATGCTCCTATGTGTGCTCAGGCTCTCTGGTGTGCTCGGAGCCTCTCGGGTTGACATGTGCTCGTGTGTGCTCAGGCTCTCTGGTGTGCTCAGAGTCTCTGGTGTTGACATGCTCTTGTGTGTGCTCAGGCTCTCAGGTGTGCTCGGAGACTCTCGAGTTGACATGCTCTGGTGTGTGCTCGGGCTCTCTGGTGTGCTCAGAGTCTCTGGTGTTGACATGCTCTTGTGTGTGCTCAGACTCTGTGGTGTGCTCAGAATCTCTGGTGTTGACATGCTCTTGTGTGTGCTCAGGCTCTCTGGTGTGCTTGGATGCTCTGGGGTTGACATGCTCTCATGTGTGCTCAGACTCTGTGGTGTGCTCAGAATCTCTGGTGTTGACATGCTCTCATGTGTGCTCAGGCTCGCTGGTGTGCTCAAAGTCTCTGGGGTGCTTGAAATCTCTGGAGTTGACATGCTCTTATGTGTGCTCAGGCTCTCTGGTGTGCTCAGACTCTCTGGTGTGCTCAGACTCTCTGGTGTGCTAGAAGTCTCTGGAGTTGACATGCTCTCATGTGTGCTCAGGCTCTCTGGTGTGCTCAGAGTCTCTGGTGTTGACATGCTCTCATGAGTGCTCAGGCTCTCAGGTGTGATCAGGCTCTCTGGTGTGCTCAGAGTCTCTGGTGTTGACATGATCTCATGTGTGCTCAGGCTCTCTGGTGTGCTCAGACTCTCTGGTGTGCTCAGACTCTCTGTTGTGTTTGAAGTCTCTGGAGTTGACATGCTCTCATGTGTGCTCAGGCTCTCTGGTGTGCTCAGAGTCTCTGGTGTTGACATGCTCTCATGAGTGCTCAGGCTCTCAGGTGTGCTCAAGCCCTCTGGTGTGCTCAGAGTCTCCGGTGTTGACATGATCGCATGTGTGCTCAGGCTCTCTGGTGTGCTCAGACTCTCTGGTGTGCTCAGACTCTCTGGTGTGTTTGAAGTCTCTGGAGTTGACATGCTCTCATGTGTGCTTAGGCTCTCTGGTGTGCTCAGAGTCTCTGGTGTTGACATGCTCTCATGAGTGCTCAGGCTCTCAGGTGTGCTCAAGCTCTCTGGTGTGCTCGGACTCTCTGGTGTTGACATGCTCTCATGTGTGCTCCGGCTCTCTGGTGTGCTCAAGCTCTCTGGTGTGCTCGGACTCTCTGGTGTTGACACGCTCTCGTGTGTGCTCAGACTCAGTGGTGTGCTCGGAGTCTCTGGAGTTGACATGCTCTCTTGTGTTCTCACGCTCTCTGGTGTGCTTGGAGTCTCTGGAGTTGACATGCTCTCATGTGTGCTTAGGCTCTCTGGTGTGCTCTGAGACTCATGTGTTGACATGCTCTCATGTGTGCTCCGGCTCTCTGGTGTGCTCAGACTCTCTGGTGTGCTCAGACTCTCTGTTGTGTTTGAAGTCTCTGGAGTTGACATGCTCTCATGTGTGCTCAGGCTCTCTGGTGTGCTCAGAGTCTCTGGTGTTGACATGCTCTCATGAGTGCTCAGGCTCTCAGGTGTGCTCAAGCCCTCTGGTGTGCTCAGAGTCTCCGGTGTTGACATGATCGCATGTGTGCTCAGGCTCTCTGGTGTGCTCAGGCTCTCTGGGGTGCTCGGAGTCTCTGGAGTTGATATGCTCTCGGGTGTGCTCAGGCTCTCTGGTGTGCTCGTAGTCTCTGCAGTTGACATGCTCTTGTGTGTGCTCAGGCTCTCTGGTGTGCTCGGAGTCTCTGGTGTTGACATGCTCCTATGTGTGCTCAGGCTCTCTGGTGTGCTCGGAGCCTCTCGGGTTGACATGTGCTCGTGTGTGCTCAGGCTCTCTGGTGTGCTCAGAGTCTCTGGTGTTGACATGCTCTTGTGTGTGCTCAGGCTCTCAGGTGTGCTCGGAGACTCTCGAGTTGACATGCTCTGGTGTGTGCTCGGGCTCTCTGGTGTGCTCAGAGTCTCTGGTGTTGACATGCTCTTGTGTGTGCTCAGACTCTGTGGTGTGCTCAGAATCTCTGGTGTTGACATGCTCTTGTGTGTGCTCAGGCTCTCTGGTGTGCTTGGATGCTCTGGGGTTGACATGCTATCATGTGTGCTCAGACTCTGTGGTGTGCTCAGAATCTCTGGTGTTGACATGCTCTCATGTGTGCTCAGGCTCGCTGGTGTGCTCAAAGTCTCTGGGGTGCTTGAAATCTCTGGAGTTGACATGCTCTTATGTGTGCTCAGGCTCTCTGGTGTGCTCAGACTCTCTGGTGTGCTCAGACTCTCTGGTGTGCTAGAAGTCTCTGGAGTTGACATGCTCTCATGTGTGCTCAGGCTCTCTGGTGTGCTCAGAGTCTCTGGTGTTGACATGCTCTCATGAGTGCTCAGGCTCTCAGGTGTGATCAGGCTCTCTGGTGTGCTCAGAGTCTCTGGTGTTGACATGATCTCATGTGTGCTCAGGCTCTCTGGTGTGCTCAGACTCTCTGGTGTGCTCAGACTCTCTGTTGTGTTTGAAGTCTCTGGAGTTGACATGCTCTCATGTGTGCTCAGGCTCTCTGGTGTGCTCAGAGTCTCTGGTGTTGACATGCTCTCATGAGTGCTCAGGCTCTCAGGTGTGCTCAAGCCCTCTGGTGTGCTCAGAGTCTCCGGTGTTGACATGATCGCATGTGTGCTCAGGCTCTCTGGTGTGCTCAGACTCTCTGGTGTGCTCAGACTCTCTGGTGTGTTTGAAGTCTCTGGAGTTGACATGCTCTCATGTGTGCTCAGGCTCTCTGGTGTGCTCAGAGTCTCTGGTGTTGACATGCTCTCATGAGTGCTCAGGCTCTCAGGTGTGCTCAAGCTCTCTGGTGTGCTCGGACTCTCTGGTGTTGACATGCTCTCATGTGTGCTCCGGCTCTCTGGTGTGCTCAAGCTCTCTGGTGTGCTCGGACTCTCTGGTGTTGACACGCTCTCGTGTGTGCTCAGACTCAGTGGTGTGCTCGGAGTCTCTGGAGTTGACATGCTCTCTTGTGTTCTCACGCTCTCTGGTGTGCTTGGAGTCTCTGGAGTTGACATGCTCTTGTGTGTGCTTAGGCTCTCTGGTGTGCTCTGAGACTCATGTGTTGACATGCTCTCATGTGTGCTCCGGCTCTGTGATGTGCTCGGAATCTCTGGCGTTGATATGCTCTCGTGTGTGCTCAGGCTCTCTGGGGTGCTCGGAGTCTCTGAAGTTGACATGCTCTCATGTGTGCTAAGGCTCTCTGGTGTGCTCAGAGTCTCTGGAGTTGATATGCTCTTGTGTGTACTCAGGCTCTCTGGGGTGCTCGGAGTCTCTGACGTTGACATGCTCTCATGTGTGCTCAGGCTCTCTGGTGTGCTCAGAGTCTCTGGAGTTGATATGCTCTCGGGTGTGCTCAGGATCTCTGGTGTGCTCAGAGTCTCTGCAGTTGATATGCTCTCTGGTGTGCTCGGAGTCTCTGGTGTTGACATGCTCTTATGTGTGCTCAGGCTCTCTGGTGTGCTCGGAGTCTCTCGAGTTGACATGATCTCATGCGTGCTCAGGCTCTCTGTTGTGCTCAGACTCTCTGGTGTGCTCAGCCTCTCTGGTGTGCTTGAAGTCTCTGGAGTTGACATGCTCTCATGTGTGCTCAGGCTCTCTGGTGTGCTCAGAGTCTCTGGTGTTGACATTCTCTCATGAGTGCTCAGGCTCTCTGGTGTGCTCAGAGTCTCTGGTGTTGACATGCTCTCATGAGTGCTCAGGCTCTCAGGTGTGCTCAAGCTCTCTGGTGTGCTCAGACTCTCTGGTGTTGACATGCTCTCATGTGTGCTCCGGCTCTCTGGTGTGCTCAGAGTCTCTGGTGTTGACACGCTCTCGTGTGTGCTCAGACTCAGTGGTGTGCTCGGAGTCTCTGGAGTTGACATGCTCCTATGTGTGCTCAGGCTCTCTGGTGTGCTCGGAGCCTCTCGGGTTGACATGTGCTCGTGTGTGCTCAGGCTCTCTGGTGTGCTCAGAGTCTCTGGTGTTGACATGCTCTTGTGTGTGCTCAGGCTCTCAGGTGTGCTCGGAGACTCTCGAGTTGACATGCTCTGGTGTGTGCTCGGGCTCTCTGGTGTGCTCAGAGTCTCTGGTGTTGACATGCTCTTGTGTGTGCTCAGACTCTGTGGTGTGCTCAGAATCTCTGGTGTTGACATGCTCTTGTGTGTGCTCAGGCTCTCTGGTGTGCTTGGATGCTCTGGGGTTGACATGCTCTCATGTGTGCTCAGACTCTGTGGTGTGCTCAGAATCTCTGGTGTTGACATGCTCTCATGTGTGCTCAGGCTCGCTGGTGTGCTCAAAGTCTCTGGGGTGCTTGAAATCTCTGGAGTTGACATGCTCTTATGTGTGCTCAGGCTCTCTGGTGTGCTCAGACTCTCTGGTGTGCTCAGACTCTCTGGTGTGCTAGAAGTCTCTGGAGTTGACATGCTCTCATGTGTGCTCAGGCTCTCTGGTGTGCTCAGAGTCTCTGGTGTTGACATGCTCTCATGAGTGCTTAGGCTCTCAGGTGTGATCAGGCTCTCTGGTGTGCTCAGACTCTCTGGTGTTGACATGATCTCATGTGTGCTCAGGCTCTCTGGTGTGCTCAGACTCTCTGGTGTGCTCAGACTCTCTGTTGTGTTTGAAGTCTCTGGAGTTGACATGCTCTCATGTGTGCTCAGGCTCTCTGGTGTGCTCAGAGTCTCTGGTGTTGACATGCTCTCATGAGTGCTCAGGCTCTCAGGTGTGCTCAAGCCCTCTGGTGTGCTCAGAGTCTCCGGTGTTGACATGATCGCATGTGTGCTCAGGCTCTCTGGTGTGCTCAGACTCTCTGGTGTGCTCAGACTCTCTGGTGTGTTTGAAGTCTCTGGAGTTGACATGCTCTCATGTGTGCTTAGGCTCTCTGGTGTGCTCAGAGTCTCTGGTGTTGACATGCTCTCATGAGTGCTCAGGCTCTCAGGTGTGCTCAAGCTCTCTGGTGTGCTCGGACTCTCTGGTGTTGACATGCTCTCATGTGTGCTCCGGCTCTCTGGTGTGCTCAAGCTCTCTGGTGTGCTCGGACTCTCTGGTGTTGACACGCTCTCGTGTGTGCTCAGACTCAGTGGTGTGCTCGGAGTCTCTGGAGTTGACATGCTCTCTTGTGTTCTCACGCTCTCTGGTGTGCTTGGAGTCTCTGGAGTTGACATGCTCTCATGTGTGCTTAGGCTCTCTGGTGTGCTCTGAGACTCATGTGTTGACATGCTCTCATGTGTGCTCCGGCTCTCTGGTGTGCTCAGACTCTCTGGTGTGCTCAGACTCTCTGTTGTGTTTGAAGTCTCTGGAGTTGACATGCTCTCATGTGTGCTCAGGCTCTCTGGTGTGCTCAGAGTCTCTGGTGTTGACATGCTCTCATGAGTGCTCAGGCTCTCAGGTGTGCTCAAGCCCTCTGGTGTGCTCAGAGTCTCCGGTGTTGACATGATCGCATGTGTGCTCAGGCTCTCTGGTGTGCTCAGGCTCTCTGGGGTGCTCGGAGTCTCTGGAGTTGATATGCTCTCGGGTGTGCTCAGGCTCTCTGGTGTGCTCGTAGTCTCTGCAGTTGACATGCTCTTGTGTGTGCTCAGGCTCTCTGGTGTGCTCGGAGTCTCTGGTGTTGACATGCTCCTATGTGTGCTCAGGCTCTCTGGTGTGCTCGGAGCCTCTCGGGTTGACATGTGCTCGTGTGTGCTCAGGCTCTCTGGTGTGCTCAGAGTCTCTGGTGTTGACATGCTCTTGTGTGTGCTCAGGCTCTCAGGTGTGCTCGGAGACTCTCGAGTTGACATGCTCTGGTGTGTGCTCGGGCTCTCTGGTGTGCTCAGAGTCTCTGGTGTTGACATGCTCTTGTGTGTGCTCAGACTCTGTGGTGTGCTCAGAATCTCTGGTGTTGACATGCTCTTGTGTGTGCTCAGACTCTGTGGTGTGCTCAGAATCTCTGGTGTTGACATGCTCTTGTGTGTGCTCAGGCTCTCTGGTGTGCTTGGATGCTCTGGGGTTGACATGCTCTCATGTGTGCTCAGACTCTGTGGTGTGCTCAGAATCTCTGGTGTTGACATGCTCTCATGAGTGCTCAGGCTCTCTGGTGTGCTCAGAGTCTCTGGAGTTGATATGCTCTCGGGTGTGCTCAGGATCTCTGGTGTGCTCAGAGTCTCTGCAGTTGATATGCTCTCTGGTGTGCTCAGAGTCTCTGGTGTTGACATTCTCTCATGAGTGCTCAGGCTCTCTGGTGTGCTCAGAGTCTCTGGTGTTGACATGCTCTCATGAGTGCTCAGGCTCTCAGGTGTGCTCAAGCTCTCTGGTGTGCTCAGACTCTCTGGTGTTGACATGCTCTCATGTGTGCTCCGGCTCTCTGGTGTGCTCAGAGTCTCTGGTGTTGACACGCTCTCGTGTGTGCTCAGACTCAGTGGTGTGCTCGGAGTCTCTGGAGTTGACATGCTCTCTTGTGTGCTCACGCTCTCTGGTGTGCTTGGAGTCTCTGGAGTTGACATGCTCTTGTGTGTGCTCAGACTCTCTGGTGTGCTCTGAGACTCATGTGTTGACATGCTCTCATGTGTGCTCCGGCTCTGTGGTGTGCTCGGAATCTCTGGCGTTGATATGCTCTTGTGTGTGCTCAGGCTCTCTGGGGTGCTCGGAGTCTCTGAAGTTGACATGCTCTCATGTGTGCTAAGGCTCTCTGGTGTGCTCAGGGTCTCTGGAGTTAATATGCTCTCGTGTGTGCTCAGGCTCTCTGGGGTGCTCGGAGTCTCTGAAGTTGACATGCTCTCATGTGTGCTCAGGCTCTCTGGTGTGCTCAGAGTCTCTGGAGTTGATATGCTCTCGGGTGTGCTCAGGATCTCTGGTGTGCTCAGAGTCTCTGCAGTTGACATGCTCTTGTGTGTGCTCAGGCTCTCTGGTGTGCTCGGAGTCTCTGGTGTTGACATGCTCTTGTGTGTGCTCAGGCTCTGTGGTGTGCTCGGAGTCTCTCGAGTTGACATGATCTCTGGTGTGCTCAGACTCTCTGGTGTGCTCAGCCTCTCTGGTGTGCTTGAAGTCTCTGGAGTTGACATGCTCTCATGTGTGCTCAGGCTCTCTGGTGTGCTCAGAGTCTCTGGTGTTGACAGGCTCTCATGAGTGCTCAGGCTCTCAGGTGTGCTCACGCTCTCTGGCGTGCTCGGACTCTCTGGTGTTGACATGCTCTCATGTGTACTCCGGCTCTCTGGTGTGCTCAGAGTCTCTGGTGTTGACACGCTCTCGTGTGTGCTCAGACTCAGTGGTGTGCTCGGAGTCTCTGCCGTTGACATGCTCTCATGTGTGCTCAGGCTCTCTGGTGTGCTCGGCATCTCTGGTGTTGACATACTCTTGTGTGTGCTCAGGCTCTCTGGTGTGCTCGAAGTCTCTAGTGTTGATATGCTCTTGTGTGTGCTCAGGCTCTCTGGTGTGCTCAGAGACTCTAGTGTTGACATGCTTTCGTGTGTGCTCAGGCTCTCCGGTGTGCTCTGTGTCTCTGGAGTTGAAATGCTTTTGTGTGTGCTCAGGCTCTCTGGTGTGCTCGGAGTCTCTGGAGTTGACATGCTCTTGTGTGTGCTCAGGCTCTCGTGTGTGCTTGGTGTCTCTGGAGTTGAGATGCTCTTGTGTGTGCTCAGGCTCTCTGGTGTGCTCAGAGACTCTTGTGTTGACATGCTCTCGTGTGTGCTCAGGCTTCCTGGTGTGCTCGGGGTCTCTGGAGTTGACATGCTCTCGTGTGTGCTCAGGCTCTCCCGTGTGCTCTGAGTCTCTGGAGTTGACATGTTTGCATGTGTGCTCAGGCTCTCTGGTGTACTCGGAGTCTCTGGAGTTGACATGCTCTCATGTGTCCTCAGGCTCTCCGGTGTGCTCGGTGTCTCTGGAGTTGAAATGCTGTTGTGTGTGCTCAGACTCTCTGGTGTGCTCGGCGTCTCTGGAGTTGACATGCTCTTGTGTGTGCTCAGGCTCTCTGGTGTGCTTGCAGTCTCTGGTGTGCTCAGAGTCTCTGGAGTTGACATACGCTCGTGTGTGCTCAGGGTCTCTGGTGTGCTCAGAGTCTCTGGAGTTGATATACGCTTGTGTGTGCTCAGACTCTCTGGTGTGCTCGGAGTCTCTGGAGTTGACATGCTCTTGTGTGTGCTCAGGCTCTCTGGTGTGCTTGCAGTCTCTGGTGTGCTCAGAGTCTCTGGAGTTGACATACGCTCGTGTGTGCTCAGGGTCTCTGGTGTGCTCAGAGTCTCTGGAGTTGATATACGCTTGTGTGTGCTCAGACTCTCTGGTGTGCTCAGGGTCTCTGGAATTGACATGCTCTTGTGTGTGCTCAGGCTCTCTGGTGTGCTTGCAGTCTCTGGTGTGCTCAGAGTCTTTGGAGTTGACATACGCTCGTGTGTGCTTAGGGTCTCTGGTGTGCTCGGAGTCTCTGGTGTGCTCAAAGTCTCTGGTGTTGATATGCTCTTGTGTGTGCTCAGGCTCTCTGGTGTGCTCAAGCTCTCTGGTGTTCTCGAAGTCTCTGGAGTTGACATTCTGTCATTTGTGCTCAGACTGTCTTGTGTGCCTATTGACTGTTGCGCTGTTATTCTCAGTGATGTTGTCAATCTCTCGGTTGTGTTCAGACTTTCTAATGATGGTACAATCTCTGGTGTGGTATGACTCCCTAGGTTTGTCACACTTTCAGAGGTGCTCATACTCCCCAGTGCACTTATGGACTCTTGTGTTCTGGTACTCACTGGAGTTGTTGAACTCTCAGATCTACTCTCTGGTGTTGCTGCAATCTCTTGTGTGCCCATACTCACTAGGGTGGTGTCTAGATTATCAGCTCTAGTCAGACTCCCTTGTGTCTTGTCACTGCTCGAGGAGGTTTCTATCAGTTCGCTGGTGCTACTTCCCTCTCTCCGGTTCCTGATCTTACGCTCTTCCACCTCCTGATTGGTCTTCTGCGTCTCCTCTTCCAGTCGTTGGTTGTAGCTGGCCCCTACCCGGAGCTCCTGGAGCTCTCCTGGCTGCCTGCGTTGCTTTGTCTGGTGCAACTGTTGATGCCCGTGGTCTGCTGGGTGGATGGGTGGTCCTCCATCCTTCCTGTGCTCTCCACACTCGGAGGTGCAAAGGCCGGTGGTGCTCAACCCGACTTGGTACTTGGCTGTCCTCTCTTCTGGCTCTGTGGCCCTCACTGGCTCCTCCTGCCGCATCCAAGGGTTCTGTAGATCTGAGGATGACAAGTAACCGTGAGTATTGTGGTGACTAACAGTTCCGACTACATTATACCCAGATTACTAACCTTTGGATTTTAATCTATTTCTTAAATGCATTTGAATTAAAGCACACACATGCTCTGGTCTGTGAAGCTTTCCCAACCCATCAATCTATGTGATTTTGAAACATTCAGCACAATAAAAACATAAAATTCAGTTCAGAAGTGTTCAATAGAAACATCATATCCTTCTTATCACTCTCAGCCAACAATTTACCTAGAATTAAACCAAGAGCACCTTATATGAAAGTACAGAATGCTATAATTGAGTTGAGAGGCATTGAGATGTAAGTGCTCGTATAGCTCACTATACCTTGAAGCACCTCTAGGCTGGGATTTAAAAACCAGCATTATGTCACGGCCTGCGCTCCTCTTTTATATTCCTGAGTCCCTGTATAAAGTCGCATAACTTCAGGGTGACTTGTAATATCCCTATATAATTCAGTGGTGTATTATATAAATGGTCACACCATCGTCCTTCCTCTAGTTCTGTTTTACATTATTTGCTCTCTTGCTCCTTCTTATGAACCATATAAGAAGGTTGTAAACATGCAGTATTGATGTGGCAACAGTTATGTGAAAGAAACACCATAATGCAACCTGTAATACTTAGCAGAATGCATTTTTTTCTAGTGCAATATGATATTTTCGAAAGAGGCTATTGATTGGAAGTGCGATGACCTGCAGATAGAATCTTGTTCCCCTGAAACTGACATAAATCTTTCCATAGCAGCTATCTCCCTTGAATTGCCAGTGCCAAATAGTTCAATAGAAAAAACTCGAAAGCTAGTTCTCCTTTCTTTGTATAATGGGGATTGTAATTCTGGTTGGTGACCTGCCTTTCACACTGTCTGCTGTTTCTTGCAGAGGTTTGTTAATTACCACTTCACCTGTAATAACTTATAAGAGTTAAGTAGCCATGTCATTATGTCTAATGTTAGCCAAATCCTTTTGATAATACTACAATTATTTGTATACTGTAATTACTTATAGGGCTTTTAGCCAGCCCTCTTTGCCCATTGTTCTGTTACTGTGTCATTTTTCTTCCACCCACTACAGCATACAGCATGTGGCATGGGGCAGCCCATTTCACCTACTGGCTGAGTTCACCGTGAGTGATGGCATTCTACCCTGTCACAAGGAGGGCACCCACACAAATATAGTAGTTCCCTTAAGTCCCATAGACTACTATGACAATGTATATTTTGAGACCCCAAGAATTTTTTTTTATTTAACCAAAGTTTTTTAGATCGATGAGGAGCTTCCTGAAGAAAATGTAGCAAAACAAAAGAAGCACTGCCAAAGCCAAATGAGTGGAAATGTAGACCTTTTGGCTTTGCCCATGCTTGTTTACTTATTACAGTAGTGTAGTAAGCAAACGCAAATAAGAACAACTATACAGGCCTATCTGTATCACACGTTGTTTCATCCATACACATTAACAGAGGATCATAGAGCGACGGCTCTGTCGTGTTGCTTTTCCGAAGGCATATTGGTCATATAGGTAAAAGTCAACATAAAATACATCAGGGTTTGTACAACACTAAACTGTTTTGAAGATGCAGATCTTACAGCGGTCTGACTAGCACCATTTGCAAGTACTTTTGGCTCTCGGCTTTTCGAATAAATTTGTACTAAACCACTGAAATTCATTGCCATAGAGAGAGCATTTTATATAATTCAGATATTTATTATACGCCCGCGTGATTTGCATTTTGTAACACCAATTTATTGAACTGTCACTTTCATCTTCTGTCCAGACAAGGAAACATTTTTCCTTGGACATCCTTCCTCAGTTCAGTGAATGGCAGCCCTGCTCAGTGCATTTGTGATCTACAGCACTTCTTGACAATAAATCAATAGCATTTGTTTTAAGAAAATGTTTACCATCTTCTAAGTCGCATGCTCAATAATGTAATTTTTTTTACTGCATGGGTAGTTGTTTAGATGATATTCTGGAGTCTGCAGAGATGCAAGTCTAGAGACTTGTAAGGAATGTTTCAGAGGGACCTTTGCCAATGCAGGAAACCTTTCCCGCTCTGCAGAAAGACTGATGCCCAGAGCCCTGATCACAGACCCGCCCCTACCCCGATCCACTGTATTGCCCTACTCACAATGGGACCCTTATTCTTCCCTGTGGGCCAATGCCTCACCCAACTCTACTGCCCTGAGCATGTCCTTGAATTCCAAGTCCCCGTCCGCTGCCCAGGCGCCAGCAGCCATTGCTCCCCAATCATAACTGGAGGGCCATGTTCTTCTTCAGTCACGAGATACCCAGCACGTCATAGCAGGTTTTCATGCGGATGGAAGGCAGCCCAATTGTGAGGGCCATGGGTGCATTATCCTAAAGTTCACCTGACTTGCCAATCAAAGGTGAAGTTCAGCCAGCCTCACTCAGACTTGCTCTATCTTCAATAGATAATTTGTCAGTTTCCGGTAATCAATCACATAATGTAGCCCGAATTGACCACACATTTGCACTTTCTCGGAGGCCATTAATGATGCCTGTATGGATCTCGCTGCCTTATAGTGCTGTGGAGGGAATCTTTTGGTCAAACTTTTTAAACATTATGAGACAATTGTTCACCAAATTTTCGTAGAGGTGCGCCATCCAACTTATATTTTGCTTTACTTTGGGGGTAGTCTTATGAATATGAGATTTGAGGCAGCTGTTTCCTACAAATGTGAATCTTCAGGAATGCATTTATGAACTATTTCTATTTCTGTTTCATTTAATCCCCACTATTTGTTTTCTTTTTACCCTGTCACAAATTGGACTGCTTTTCTTTTAACCAAGTGGATTGCCTTTCTTTTAGCTAGGGTTGGCCTCAGTTTCCTACCATAGAAGAAGTGTATGACAC
The DNA here is from genome assembly GCF_964261635.1 of Lissotriton helveticus. Lineage (NCBI taxonomy): Eukaryota > Metazoa > Chordata > Amphibia > Caudata > Salamandridae > Lissotriton > Lissotriton helveticus. Next base: position 170,170,199 of record NC_136073.1, read on the forward strand.
TTGCCAATACCTGTTGAAGGCCCATGGTGTCGATGTTCATGACCACTTTGTCACCTGCATGTTGGAGAGGGTGGTATCTAAGACCCCCTCACCCAAAGAATAAATAGGGATTGTTCATTTTTGATCGAATTTCTTCCTTGAGAACTGCCTAGCAGGAAGTGAACAATGTCAGTGCCAGGGAAAAGCTGTCAATCAAATGACATCCAAGCAAAAGTACCAGGGGCCTCATTTATGAGGCTGTGCGTCACTTTTACGCAGCTGGTGCGTCACTTTTTGTGACGCACCAGTGGCATAAAAAATGTGCCTTGTTGTGCCATATTTACAAAGTGACGCATCTAGGTAGATGCGCCACTTTGTAAACCCCTGCGCCACAATATGCATGCGCCAGGTATAATGTATGCAAGGGGGGCGTTTTGACACAAGGAAGGGCCATGGAAGTGACGCAGTTAAATCTATAAGATTTCACTGCGCCATTTCTTGGCCGCTAATGCGTCAAAATCTTACACCTGCTTCATGGCAGGCGTAAGACTGACGCAGGCACTAACAACATGAGACTTGCCCATGTGAAAGTACACATTGCTGGACTGGCGTCACGTTTGTGACACACTCCAGCAATGCGTCACTTTTGCGCCATACAGATACATCAGAAATACTGACGTATCTGTAACTCCTTGCACCATGATGCGTCATACTGTAAATATGACGCATCATTGGTGTCGCCAGGAGGGCGCAGTGAAAAGTGACGCATCGCTGGTTTCACGCAGCAATGCGTCACTTTTCATAAATGAGGCCCCAGGTTTCTATAGGTACCTCTGTTCTAAGCCCGACCTATGGAATTGCAACTTCCGGAGAAAGCCTCATACTGTAAACACATCCATTCTGGACCGGTCCCTTCCTGCTGACCATGGCTCTTCTGAACCGAGCTGCCTCCCTTGATAACACCATTCTTATGTCTCATCCAACGTGGGGTGAATTGCCATATCGGAGAAGCCTACGCTCTATCTCAAGGTGGCATTATGTGAGAAGTTAGACCCCACTCCGACTATACAATTGAGTAGGAGTTTTCACCAAGCCTTATGAGGAGTAGTCCACACGCAGTCTCAAAATTACATTTTGGGGGCAACCTCCCCATACCCCATAGAAGCTATAGTAGGAAAGTCTGAGCCCGTGATGGTGAAGTCATTTGGCCAGGTAGGGTTCAATGCAGACCATCTGAGTTCGCGGGTAGAGGTTCGAGCAAACAAACCTTGGATTCAAGGCCGAAGGGTGCTCAGCACTTCTACGAGGCTCAGAAGCTCAATTGACGCTTCAAGAGCAGCGGGCCCGAATGAGCGGGTAATGTTTGGTCATGCAAGGCTCTGCCCCCTACCCCGTGGCACTAAACGCTATTTTGTCCAACCCGGATTCCTGTAACCCCCGCACCTGCAGAGTACACATGAGTCACTACTGCACAAGTTCTTCATGGGTTGGAGTTGTCCAGGATTGCCTCAGACTCGGCCCTTCCCTGCCTGACATTACCCCATTCTAGCTGCTTTAGTCACCAGCACCATCATGCTGACAGTAAGGAGGCTTTTGATGTAAACCTGCAGTGGTCCTGCTGAGAAAGACTGCTATTTCACAATGCAAATAAACCACCCTGCACATTATACATTAACCAGTTTTTTATAAATTCATACAGTCATAAGGTGCTTTGTGATTTTTGGGCCTTCTGTCTCCATGGACTCCCCTCATTCCACAAGGCATGCTCAGACCAGCACAGACCAGGGATCTGTCTATCAGGGACAATGCCAGGGGGGCTCTTCATCAGACCAGGGATATGTCAGGGGGCTCTTCATCAGACCAGGGACATGCCAGGGAGGCTCTTCATAAGACCAGGGACATGCCAGGGAGGCTCTTCATCAGACCAGGGATGTGCCAAGGAGGCTCTTCATCAGACCAGGGATGTGCCAAGGAGGCTCTTCATCAGACCAGGGATATGCCAGGGGGGCTCTTCATCAGACCAGGGACATGCCAGGGGGGCTCTTCATCAGACCAGGGATATGCCAGGGGGGGGCTCTTCATCAGACCAGGGACATGCCAGGGGGGGCTCTTCATCAGACCAGGGACATGCCAGGGGGGGGGGCTCTTCATCAGACCAGGGATGTGCCAAGGAGTCTCTTCATCAGACCAGGGATATGCCAAGGAGGCTCTTCATCAGACCAGGGATATGCCAGGGGGGGCTCTTCATCAGATCAGGGACATGCCAGGGGGGCTCTTCATCAGACCAGGGACAATGCCAGGGGGCTCTTCATCAGACCAGGGACAATGCCAGGGGGGCTCTTCATCAGACCAGGGGTATGCCAGGGGGGCTCTTCATCAGACCAGGGGTATGCCAGGGAGGCTCTTCATCAGTCGGTCCCTGGATTAGGGACGCACCATCCGAGGGTGCGCTACTCAGGTTGATCTCTGTCCAGAGGACACGATAGTATACAACTTATCACATGGAACCTTGATTAGGAGATACAATATAAGAGCTCATTCCAGCATGGAGAATTTCTACGAGGGGTTACTGTGATAGAATACTTATCAGGGAGTCTCATTATCAGGGAATGCTAAACAAAGAGACAGAGATGTCAACATCGCTCCTGCTTTGTTGTCCAGTTTGTACTATTTTGATATATTCATGCTGGCATCCTGATGTCCTTGTTGCATGCTTCTCTAATTTGTCCTGCCAAATGTTGCATTTGCACTCCTGGGATAGCACACAGCAAGCAATGTTACCAAGCTTCTCAGAATGTGTTAGTCTTCACTGAAACTACTTGTATCTATGGTACAAACAAGAATTGGTCACAGTGGCAATCAATTGCACTTTGAGATAACAAAAGCAGACTTAAACTTGCATCAGAAAAATAATTGAAATATCACCAAATCCGTGGATTTCCACCAGAGCTGCAGTCAGGTTGCTAATCATCCGTTTACTTTTTGACACTAACCACCTTCAATTGAGGAATGTGGCCTTCATTTCTCTAACATCTAGGAGCCTATGGGCCCTCTATTTTACTACACAGCCGGATACATTGTGCTGTTCACCATTGGTGCTTGGACTTTCCCCTCTCACTTCACAAGTCCCCCATGGTCCTGATGAAGATCCCCCAATAAGGCGGAAATCACCTTTATGCTTTCAGGTGTCGAAACGTCAACAGATTGTCTTATGTATATTCTGTCAAACATAGGCAACAGAGATTTTGAATCTGTACCTACTGTGTTATGATTTACAATGTATGTGTAGGTCAAAAATTTGGCGGGACAGATTTAATAAATTCTGGATGTAATTTAAACACATTACCTTCCCTCTCCTTCACGTCATCACTCAACTCCTCCCAAACACTCCCCCCACCGCCCTTATGTTGAGCACCAATTTATGGCTGATTTCGTACATATATTGTCAGAAATGTTTGATTAATTCTTAACATTGTGATGAAATTAAACCACATTCATTTGTTGATCTTCTATGGTGATATTTCAATTATTTTTCTTATGCAAGTTTAAGTCTGCTTTTGTTATATCGAAGTTAAAATGATTGTCACTGTGACCAATTCTTCATTGTACCATATACTACCCGGGTCCAGTGGTCTCACAGGTCACCACATTGATATATAACTCGACTTGTATCTCTGAGCAGAGGGTATATAGACATAATATCGATTCAAAAATATAGAATAGCACAAATATCAAAGTAAAAATATAGAATGGACAAAATATCGAATGGACAGAATATAGTGGTGAAAAATATTGTTTTGAAGGTAAGTAATTTAATATCGATTTTTAAAATATAGAAAGTTAAAATATTGGAGTATATATTATAGTAATTAAGATATATCGAATTTTTAATAATATCGAATTTTGTAAAGTTTTTTTATGATATTTCATTTTTGTGTAATTTAATTCTGTAGCGGGTTGTGGGTATATAGGGGAATAGGGTGGGAAGTAATTTAATTGTAATATATCAAATGTGTTAATTTATGTATAGGTATTTATTTTGAATTAATTGTTAATTATTATTAATTTGTAAATACTTAATTTTTAATTGGCAATTGATTTTTAATTGGTAATTAATTTTTATTAATTGATTAATTGATAATTATGTTATCTTAATTTTATTTTCCGTAGCTGGTTGTGGGTTTATAGGGGAATAGGGTGGGAAGTAATTTAATTGTAATTAAATAAATATGTTAATTTATTTATTGGTATTTATTTTTAATGAATTGTTAATTAATTATTAATTTGTAATTAATTAATTTTTAATTGGTAATTATTAATTTATAATTATGTTAGTTTTATTAATTTATTTTCCGTAGCGGGTTGTGTGTTTATTGGGGAATAGGGTGCGAAGTAATTTAATTGTAAGTAAATTAATCATTTTTATTTAGTTATTGGTATTGATTTTTAATTTATTGTTAATTAATTGTTAATTGGTAATTAATTTGTATTAATAGGAAATTCATTTTAATAACTAATATTTATTTGTATTTTTAATTGATTCATTATTACATAATTTTAAATTTGTAATTTATTTTAATTATTTTTTTATTGGTATTGATATTTCATTTATTTGTATTAATATATTAACTGTTTACTTTCCCTACTGTTAAACTCACTAGAGTGGAAATAGTAATTTTTACCCCTACACTATCCAACGCTTTCCCTACTGTTGCACCCTCTGGAGTGGGAATAGTAATTCTTACCCCTACGCTATCCAACGCTTTCCCTACTGTTGCACTCTCTGAGGTGGGAATAGTAATTTTTACCCTCCCGTTATCCAACGCCTTCCCTACTGTTGCACTCTCTGGTGTGGGAATAGTAATTTTTACCCCTACGCTATCCAACGCTTACCCTACTGTTGCACTCTCTGGAGTGGGAATAGTAATTTTTACCCTCCCGTTATCCAACGTTTTCCCTACTGTTGCACTCTCTGGTGTGGGAATAGTAATTTTTACCCCTACGCTATCCAACCCTTTCCCTACTGTCGCACTCACTGGAGTGGGTATAGTAATTTTTAACCCTACGCTATTCAACGCTTTCCCTACTGTTGCAGTTGCTGGAGTGGGAATAGTAATTTTTACCCTCCTGCTATCCTACAATAAAAATATTGTATATTTTTAATTAATATTATGTTAATATATATATATATATGTGTTAAAAAATCATATTGTATGTTTATTTTTTAACTTAAATTAATTATTTAATAATTTTAAAGTTATTTAAGTATTTTTAAATATGTTTTAGTTAATTATAGTTATTATATCATTAATTTTAAATTACTTTTAAGACGTTTAAAAAATCGATATTTTGACTAACTATATATTTTTTTCTCTATATTTTAATTCGATATTTTTGTACTTACCTGTTTGAAGATAGGAATTCGATATTTTTGCTTTCTATATTTTTACTTCGATATTTTTGTCTTCTATATTTTTGTATTCTATAGTATGTCAGTGATCCCTAAGCTTCCTACATTTCCACTAAATTCCAGGCTCCAAAGCAGAGAAGGTCAAAGCTTGATCGTCTGCCAATGAGGAAACTTAGCTGCATATCTAAGCTGACAGAACACCACAAAGTCTTGGCCTTGGGTTCCTTGTTCAGCTTTCAACAGCCGGCTCAATGAAAACACAAAAAGAAGCATAATCACCCCATATATTATCCTCAGGTTGAATCAGGTACACACCCACCCAACGAACCAGCTACCGGGGTACACATGTGGTCTTTTGCGCAGGGGAACATAGAGAGCTCTCTGCCCTGGGTGTCATCTTTTATGGACCTTCTCCCACCTTTCACCTCTCATCTCTCACAAGATCAAAACCTGGATGTTCAAGAGGGGGTTTCACATTCAGAGACCATTCCAATTTCTATATGAGGAGTTGAAAGGCCATTGACTACTGATTGTTAATGATCATTTGGGGAAAACTAGAGGCACAAGTGTTATTTTTTTTGTAAGTCTTTGTTTCCTATTTCAATATTAGTATTTTCAACTTTTTTACACTAGTGCACATTGGTTGCTGCGTCACCTGTTTTTTCCATGCCACCTCAATATATTTTTGATTATGATAAATAAATATCTATTTGGATCATCCTAGGCACTTTTGACCCATTTTTCTACTTTCTTTAACAGTTTCTAACTGTTAGGTTGGACTTCTTACTTTTCAGAAATAACAATTTGCTGTAGATAATAATTCCAGAGGGGACATCGCTTTCCTCTAACTTTCCACCTTGAATGTAGAGTAGCTCTATTGATATGTAGGACTCCAGGCTCACAATGGTGCTGTCACCCACCACAGCTGTAGACCGAACTATCTGCATTGTGTGTCTTTCCTGGTCTTGTTTCTTTCAGGCTTTCCTTACTTGTAAACAGTCACCACCATGGAGACCCCCAAGTCAGTTCCAGGTGGTAGCCCAGCCATGAAATCGCATCACACATAATTTTCAGGAGGCCCAATGGCAATGCTCAAGGCCAATCCCACGGATACGGACATGCCACATTGCAGGCGGGGAACCGACCGATCTGGCCAGTCAGGTTCCATCTTACATGGGACCTCCATCAAAGACGCTATGGGATGGTGCTATGAGCTCTCTTTTGAGACAGACCAGTCACGATCATCTATTATTTTCACAAAAGTGTCACGAGAAGCACAAGCTGATGAGGAATTTGGGCAAAGATGCAGCCAAACTAAAAGTTCTTGTGTCGGCGAACAACATCAACACTGCTTCAAACACATCAAGTGCTGAATTTGAGCCGGAAGTTTCCGGTGCCCGGCAACGGCACTTCATTTTCAACACCGGAACTTGGCAGTCAACCACAAGGTGGCGCTGTCTGCCTAATTTAGAGATTACCTCAACAACAGTTCATTATTAATCAAAACTACTATCACATGCCGCCCAAGCCACTCTTATAGCTTTGGGGGCCTGAAATAGTCCGAACCGTCACACTTGTAAGGGTGTGATGGTTGGTAGTTGTTTTGTTATTATCACTGACAGCATTGCAGGAGCAGTGTGTGGTGCAAGCTGCAGCTGCCTCCTGAAAAGAGCCCTGGCATTTTTTTTTTTTACAAATTAAGCACTTCATTGGCCCTGGTCATTAAAGGGCATCAACAAACCGGCTCTCAGCTTCAGCAGCAAACCCTTCCCTTTCTGGTCATATGAGGGGCCTTTCACTCTCAGGTGTGTGTAAGTCCTCCATCTGTGGCCTCTGTCTGGATTGTACAGCCTGCCTATGAAAAGGTGGATTTAAAAATTCTGCACTGTCCGACAATGTCTTTGATGTCAATTAAGAGATCACAGTATCCAATGTGGAAACATTTCCTGGGGCTGTTTGGAAAAAAATTGGCAGCTTTTATGACTGCATCCAGCAGGCCAAGTGTGGCTGTCTTTACGTCTCTACAAAGAAACATCATGGTGAGTCTAGCATCGCTTTTCAAAGGGCGCAGAGTTGACACAAATAGGGGGATAATAAGCTATTTCTCTAATTTGTACTCATGTGCACGTGATCAGAAAGATGCTTGACATAAGTATTTTTTTTGGGGGGTGGAGGGGGTGTGGGGGCAGAAACCCCTATATTTGAAATCGTATTAAAAACTCGATCCAGGAGCAAGTTACTGTGAAAAGTTAAATTGACAACTAGTACCCCTTATATGCGTCTTTACAGTGAGCTGCTTGTAATATCACATACTAAGTCATTTTCATGGCCTTTAACCCCACCAAGACACAGCAAAGAAGAGAACAGTGCTAGTTTTTTTTCTCCAAAATCTGAAAAGTTCATGAAATCGTAAACATGTAAATGTCTAAATATACGCAGTGCTGTCTTGTCGCTCCCATCAATATACAAGGCCCGGATTCTCTAAATTTTGGACCGTAATACCTTATTACTAGGAGGCATAGACTGTCGTGCAAGACTTTTTACAAGAGATGCGCCGCTATTAGGTGGTGCACGGTTTGGGAGGCTGTCATGTCATGATACTTTCTGCAGAGAAGCAACCGAATGTGGGGCACGTCTATACTCAGGGCAACTGGAACTATACGATTCTTTGGCAATTCCCACATAATTCTAGAAGTACCACAATTGCCTTATGCACATTCTGCTGCATGCTTAGCAGATTTCAGCAAATACATTTTTATATCTCACACGGGTCAAACGTTATAAAGATAAGGCCAGTGGGTAGGACTGCGCGGTGGCACCCCCTTTGCAAAATAGCTGGTCACGTGTCAGTTGTTGTATGCTGCATCACAGGTGTAAAACTGCTTCTAAGGAGGTGAACCTTTTCTGATACAGTCTAAATGTGGCTTAAGTGGCCAAAAAGCTAAGTGAGACAACTGCGTTAAAGCATGCCACACTATGCTGCATAACTTGGTCTTGCTGCATAATTTAATCAGTGCAGCCACGTGTGGTACTCCATGCCGCATAATTTCTATCTCACCGTATGTAAAACCCTGTGTTGAAGGGGACTACACCAGGAACAACACTTGTGTGAGGCCCTGCGTGGGGAAACAAAATCCATGAAATATGATGGCTGTGGAAAAGCTTTGAGCCCGGGAAGGCATTATGTGAGTGGGGACACTGTCACGTGGCATATGCTGGAGAAACATTACATAGACCCAGGAGACACGCTCGGAGGTCTCAAGGGAGGCTCTCTGCATCGGCGAAACTGCAGTACATGCTCTGGCGAGAGAGGTACTGTCTTATGACAGGGACCTTTGGAGAGACACTGTATCATATGAAACCCTACGTCAGAGTTCATTTCGTTGGGAGATGCCAGCTGTCGGTGACGCTTTTTGGGGTAAAACGTCATCATTTATATTCTGGGGAGAGGGCTTCTCTCGGTGAAACTCTCTAGGGTAATACGTCAGAGGGCATATTCTTGGGAGGTGGCCTCTCTGAGAGACAGTTTTGGGTAATAGTTCACACTGCATATCCTGTGGGAGGCCATCTCTTGGTGACATGTTGTTGGGTAATGCTCTCTTCCAGGGCTCGTTCTTTAGATCACCCTTATAATGAAGGTCCTTTGGGGGTAGCAACCGATGTCTCTGGCTTTCCATTTGGAAACTCAGTTACTGCCCTTGCTACCCCTGTTCGCCAGGTCAAGAAGGGAGCGGTAGGAAATGGAAGTGAACACTGCCTCCCTCCCCTTCCGTTCACCCCGCTCTCTCCAGCAAGCTCATTAGACGCAAACATGGGGCTGTTGAAGGCCAAGGGTTGGACAAGAGGTCGAAACATGTGAATTCCAAGGGTGTGGGTTTTCAACAGCTTTATCCTTTGTATAGCACTCAATCAGCGTCAGTGGCGCTATTTGCTCTGCATGGTCGAAGCTTTCCTCGAAGAATCGCTGTTGCCTCTGTCCCCCATGCCGTGCCATTTTAAATAAAGTCCTAAGCGGTGACGTGTCATACGCGATAAGGATTTCTTAACTGATGAGAAAACTCCTACAAAATAAACATTACATCAGAGCAACGATATGAGCAGCTTGTCACTCTGATTGTTTGAATTTTGGCTTGACATGGCTGGCATCCTTGCTGTTAAGGCACAGGTCAGCCTTGCACAGGCATCAAGGCCATGGATGGGCTCAGACAGCAACTGGTAGGGCCAGGCACTGCACCCCCACCCACTTCTGGGATAGCACAGGCAGAATATAATGGCTTCGGATGTATGACATTACAACGCATGCTTTTACATCGCATGCCTTTACAACGCAAGTATTACAACGCAGTCCATTACAACGCATAGTGCTTTGGGGTGCTGGATAGTGAATAGTTTAATTTACTATTCCAACTCCAGTCCCCGTGGACACTAGGGAAGGTTATTGGATAGTAAATTAACCTATTCCCTATCTTAGAGCGCCCCCCAGAGCAATGCGTTGTAATAGTTTGCGTTGTAATGGTTGCGTTGTAAAGGCTCTGCGATGTAAAAGTTGCGTTGTAAAGGTTGTTTACCAATGGCTTCTGGTGATCTGAGAGGGTAAGGCTTCAGACACTGAATCCTGGGAGAGGTTATCTTTCCTTCATGCATCTGAACGCAATAGGTTCTAGTGTCAGTACGACTCACAGTTTACATAAAGTGCCATTACGTCAGGTGCCCAGATACACCAGTGCATGCACCAATGAGCTGAGTATGAATAAGGACTGAAAAAGCCACAAGGATTCACCAAAACTGAACTGAATGAACTCATCCAAAAAAGCTTCAAAAGCTCATTCAAAGAGATCCAAGGATTTCACCCAATGAGGGCCATAGAGACTCATCCAATGAGAACCATGGAAACGCACCCAAAGAAAACAAGGAGACTCATCCAATGAGAACCATGGGAATTCACCTAAAAAGAAAGCTATGGAGACTCACCCAATGAGAGCCAAGGGAACTCATCCAAAGAAAGCCAGGTCAACTCACCCAAAGGGAGTCATGGGAACTCACTCAAAGAGAGCCATGGAGACTCACCCAAAAAGAGCCGCAGGAATTCACCCAAACTAAACTAAATGAACCCATCCAAAAAAGCTCAAAGGTTCATTCAAAGAGAACCAATGAAATCGCCCAATGAGAGCCACAAAGACTCATCTAATGAGAACCATGGAAAAACAGCCAAAGAAAGCATAGAGACTCATCCAATGAGAACCATGGGAATTCACCTAAAAGAAAGCCATAGAGACTCACCCAAAGAGAGCCATTGTAATTTATCCAAAGAGAGCTTGGGGAACTCACCCAAAGCGAGTCATGGGAACTCATCCATAGAGAGCCATAGAGACTCACCCAATAAGAACCATGGAACTTAACCAATGAGAGCCACAGGAACTCACCCAATGAGAACCTTGGAAACACACCCAAATAGAGCCATAGGGTCTCACCCAATGAGAGTCATGGAAATTATCCCAAAGAAAGCCAATGGACCTCGTCCAAAGAAAGTGAGCAATGGGAACTAACCAAATGTCATGGAGATTCACTCAATGAGTGCCATTGGGCATCACCGAACAAAAGCCAGAAAGGGGCACCTTTAAAGAGACAGCTGTAGTCACCCTGTGAAATCCAAAGAGACTCCCAGAATAAAGCAATAGCCAGAGACTCGCCCAAAGACAGCCATAGAAACGTGTCCACAGAGAGTTTAGAGACTCAGCTAAGCCAGAGAGAGATATGCACTCTACTAAAGAGAACCAGAGATTCTCACCCAACTTGAGCTATGGGAACCAAACCTAAGAAAGCTAGGAGATTTCACCCGATGAGGGCAACTTAAAAAGCAGCACTTGACCAATCGAAACTGGGACTCAACCAAGAGAGCTACAGTGACTCACCAAAAGGGAGACATGGGACTCACACACACATAAGTGAGCTATGAGAATCAATGAAAGAGAACCCTAAGAACTATACCCAGGGCACTGGAATTATGTTATTCTGAGGCCCCTGCATTTGTTTGCATAATTATGACTTTGGCACTTTCACCACATAATCCAACTTCTGCGGCATAATTTGCAGATTTTAACAAAAAAGCAAATTTGTTTCTAGCTCAAATAGTTCAAAAGTTACTAAAAATGTTGCCACACGTGTTCCAGAGCAGAAAAATGCAATTTTCCAAATGTTAACTGTTCACCTTTCAGTTGTGTTTTGCAAAAATGAACTGATACCATCACAAAATGTCCCATTACGCCGTATAATTTGCATTTTCTTGCCACTTAATTTAGTAAACCCTGTTACATCCTCCCTTGCCTCATAATTCCAGTGGCCCTGATCATACCATAACAAGCCACTAGAAGACCATGTGTGAATGCAAACATTCACCCTACCCAAAGAAAGCCAAATAGACTAACCTGTGCCTTGTCATGTGAAGGGAGACTAAGTGGGCAAGTCAACTTGGGATTCGCACAAAGAGAAGCACTGGGATTCACTCAAAGTGTGACATGTGATTCACTCAGATAAAGACAGGGTGTGTCACCCTCAGAGTCATGCATGCAGACGGGGGCTCCTCCAAAAAGAGCCACACGGGTTCACTCTCAAAGAGCCATGAGGGCTCAGTGGCCACAAGACACTTGGACCCTCTTATTTGATTTATTTAGAAGATTTATAAAGCACACAGCTACCCAACAGAGTTTCTCGGCGCTAAGCAGGACAAGCGAGGATGCAGTTAGTTGAAGGAGTCTTACTGTAAGCCGTGGGTGATCAAGCGCTAAGAATCACCAGTACTTCAATAGTAAGTGCTATAATGACTCACTCAACAAGTTCCACATAAAGGTAAGCGCTCATCTATTCAAACAGGGGCAGGCGTAAAATGGCGGCCAAGCATCCAAACATGGATTGATCCACCAACATCTTCCTGGAGACATCCGTAGAATAGCACATCAAAAGCCGTGAGGATGCACACATACCTTTTACACACCCACAGGAGGCGTAGAACTCACCCACCAAAAACCATGTCCATATGACTTACTTGAGCAGAGTCAGGCGAACTCACTCACTAACACACATTAAACGCTAGCCTACTTTTGAATACCCCAAGAGAGGTGTAGAACTCACCCACCAAAAGCCAAATACACAGGACTCACCGGAGCAGAGTCACGGGAACTCATCCAATAAGAGACACATTAAAACATGCATACAATTGACATCAAAGAAAGGCAGATCTTTGGGTGTTCCAGGTTCAAGAAATAGGAACGTTTTTACCAAAGGTCCCATCTGAATCATCCTCAATTCAAAAATCTCTTGAAAACTGAGCGAGATGTTGATGTGGGAGCCCAGAAGAATGCCACGCCCAGGGCCAGTTCTTGCATCCGTCTGGATCCAGTGCCTTAACCTGCTTTTATTTAGCAGTATAACGAGGCGCTAGCCATATCAAGGGACGGCAGAGGACTTTACAGAAGCAACAATGTGCATGTTTTACACCTAGCTCTCTGGACTGGCTAAGGTGGCACGTGGCACTTTATACAATCTCTTAATAAATAAAATATATAATCAACTCACTCACCACAAACCACATTCACAGGACTCGCCTATACAGAAATAGGAACTCACTCAGTAAAAGCTACATTGAAACAGACGAGCATGCGAGCATACGTGTGATTCACCCAATGACACCCGTGGCACCTCACCCGTGTGGGCCACGCAAAGGACCCACGTGAGGCGGGACTCACCCCGAGAGAAGCCCCTAATAACACCCGCTAGGTGCCCTGGTGGCTGATAGCTGCCAGACACCCCGCCAAAAGCGGTGGGAACATCCCCGCTCTGAAGGCCACCAGAAATGTATGTATTCATTGCTTTGAATGTAAATAATTATATTCTGGTACTCACCGTTCAGAGCACCTGTTTGCTCCTGAAAAGTGCTGGCACTCTCCCAGTAAATGTGTATTAACGGCGCTGAGAAGTGCAGATACCCTGCATTTCAAATTAAAGAAGTGCGGGTACTTAGTACTGGAGAGTTCCTGCCCATTTAAAGCACCGATTATGCACATATGGCACTCACCGACAAGCAGCAGGGGCACCGTCAGGCAGAGCACCGCGATGCCACCCAGAGCCCAGGTGGCGCGTTTCATCCTCCGCTGGCCCACACCTCGCTGGTCCGACTCCATCCCCGGAGCAGTCCCTGGCGCAGCTCCTCCGCCTCTGACGCGCCCTGCCCGCGGGGTGCCTTATGAAGGGGGGAGTGAACACATCCACAGCAAACATACCTGCTGATAAGAGATGCGGCCACTACCTGATTCCTTCGCGCCGCGCCATCCATCACTGGCACGCTGCCTGTTTGCACCCTCTGCTGACGTACTTCTATTTTAAGGGCGGGCGTGGCCGCGCGTTATAGTGTTGCATTCTCAGGTATAGTGACACAGCAGAAGCCCCTGTCTCATAGCCCGGGAGAGGGTGCTCGGGAGGCATTCCAGCCGCACGCGTCACTGGGCCGCCATCTTCGAGGACCACTCTTGGATTGCACGGAGACTCACAGGCTCTGGTGGCATTCCTGTGCCTCGAGAACGGGCAGAGATTTTCTAGGCGCACGCATTGTTCTGCAGTGTGAATGAGACACGACTGACGACATTTCACAATACTTTGCTAATTTAACACTTTAATAGACGTCGTTCCAACCACGAGCCTTGGAGGCGGGAAAGGAATGGACACTCGAGGAGATTGGGGTGCATGTTGGGGAAGATTGAGACACCCTGTGGAGCAAACCAGGAGGAAATTCTGAAGCCCGTCAGAGTTACATTGTGAAGCAGATCCGGGTAGATACTGGAGCATGTTTTGAGTATATTTAATAGCACATGCAGGCTAGGGAAGGCAAAGATAAATATAAATATAAATCACAACAAGAAAAGTTAAACAATGCATTGTAACAAATAATATTTCTATCAAATAGTAAAGTAATTACATCAAATAAAAATCTTTGAATTTTTGTGGAACAGAAAAAATGGTCGATTCTGCAGAGTGCCGGAAGTAGACGGTGGTGCAGACCAGGGGCAGGTCAAGGTAGCAGAGGAGCAAATTCTGGAGTTGTTCAGGCGGATCCTGAATCTGGTATGAGCTAGGGTCTGGAGCACAACAGTGGTCAACTCCGGAGCAGAGCAGAATTATCCTCTTGACACTTGAGCTGGTAAGGTCTGGTGTAGAGCAGGGCTATATCCTGGATCAGATCGGGAACAGATTCTTGATCACATAAGGGATAGTATCAGGCAGGGCTCGAGTCGGGGTACCACGCGGGTGGACGGCATCCCCCCACTTATTTTACCGGGAGCTCGATAACTGGAGCAAATGGAGCCACACATTCACTCTTTGGCTTCTCTGGGGCGAGATCGGAGCTCATTCAGACTCACGCACTGACTTCTCTGTTGCAATGGCATCTAAGGGGTGAGCGAGGGGAGGCAATGAGTCTGATGGTGCAAGCCACCTTTCATGACGTCACTTCCTGTCTTGATGTCTGCGTCCCCCCACTTCTTTTTTTAGGACTTGTGCCCTGGTGTCAGGGGCGATTCCAGGTCAGTTGCCAGATACAGAATATGTGTTGATCGGGAGTCGATTCTGTAGCATGTAAGGGGTAGAGCCTGGAGTCGATAACATAGCCTTGCGGGGTTGCCACATCGGATTGGTAGAGCTGCCAATACATAAACTAAACGAATCCCAAGGAAGGAAGACATGCTCTCAGGATGTAGAGATTTCGAAAATGTTTATTCCAGAAAACAGCTTACGACATGTTTCGACTAGTAAATGGTTTTGTTCACTATAATGCCACTGGGTCAAGGTTACATGTATGAAAGCAAGCATTGGCAAAAGTAATAGGTCTAGTCGGTGCAAGAGCTATTAGTTTTGCCAATGTGTTTTAGCCTTGTTGTACACCAGCATGGCTAAAAGTGAGTGGCGTGGCACAGAATGGCATGGCTTAGAGTAGAATAGAGAAAATTGGTGAAGAGTAGTGTGGCGTGTGCGTAGGGTGGCGTGACATAGAGTGGAGTGGCTTGGAGTGGAGAGCCGTAGAGTGAAGTGGTCTAGAGTGGAGTGGCATAGAGTGGAATGGAGAGGCATAGAGTGGAGAGGAGTAGAGTGGAGTGGCGTAGAGTGTTGTAGTCTGGCCTAGAGTGAAGCAGCATAGAGTGGAGTGGAGTGTTGTAGAGTAGTGTGGAATATGCATGGTGTGGTAGGGCAGTGCCATTACAGACAATACATTTTCAATTGAAATGACCATTGCATTTGCACATACAGTTTTACTGAAAAAACTATAAAGCACTCAAACAATAATGTGTGGAAAGGGCATCACCGAATATACTGAGCTATTTTGATCATATTAATATATTTGTTTCAACCACCCTTCCGAATTACAAAAAAACTGTGCTTCATTTGTGCTTTCCTAATTCTGATATATTCTGAAATATATGCACAGTTCATTTACAGACATATACATTTTGTTGTGTGCTAGAAAAAAACTTTTCTTCCAGTGGCGGCTAGTGACATTAAAAAGTGGTGAGGTGCAAACAACACATTTTGACTGATTCATATGATTGCCTATGAGATACCCTGTCAGGAACAGTGCATCCCCAGGGCTCCAGGCTGCAGAAGGGGTTAAGGGGAGATGATAAGACTAATGAGTTTACCATTCATTCTTTCAGGCGCTGTACATCCTCCAGGGCCCTTGGAGGGCGGCTGGACCTGGTGGGGGTGACACGGGGAGAGCTGGGCTAACCATTGGCCATGTCAGGCACTGTACATTCACAGGGGTCCTCAATGAGTAGTGGGAACTGGCAGGGGAGTTCCAAGATGCATCGCAAGCGGCGTTAATCATTAACTTGGAAGCATTCACCCTCCCATCACACCACACATCAGATGTCCAACAGCCTGTCCTGGCTCTGAAGGCAATAACACTCAGTGATTGTCTCTGGGCCTTTCATACGTGCTTGACTGGTTGTGATGGGCCCCATAGTCTCATTACAAAATATATATATTTTTGTATTTGATTTTGTAAATCATTTAATACATAATTTGTTGAGACAGAATTGTACAGTACATTTAAAGTACAAATTACATAATAAATACTTAATTAATTAATTACATTTACTAACTAAATAGAGATTCAATTAATACTTACAAATCATTAATAAAGTGCAAATACAGTGTGGATTCCATCTCTGCATATCGGACATTGCATTATTTTAATCTATCCCCAAATGAAAGTATATCTATCCCTCCATCCATTCTGGTACCGGCGGCCACATTACCCCCCCCCCCCCACCCCCCGCCAACACCTCCTCTGTCCCTTGAGCTTGTACAAAGACATCTTCACATTATAAACTACAAGGAGCCTAGCTCTCCACATCTCAAAATCTGGTCCTACTGGATTCAGCCAGATTGATGCAATGCATAATCTTACTATAGCCATCGCCATAAAAATTAAGTGTTGTTGAATTTTAAGTTCATTTTCGTCCTCTACCACCCTCGGCATCATCATTAACCCCTTCCGTGTTCATGACGGCCCCCGGCCATCATGAGTCATGGTGGGCGTGTGCGCACGAAGGCCGGGGGGGGGGGAGGGCATCCGAGCCACGCCCGTAAATGGAATGTCTAGCAATTCGACGGAATTGCGCCGCAGCCAAGGTGTTAATGAAGTGACCACTATTGGCGCCTTAATATTACTACTCAGAAATTCACCCAGCCCTTGTATTAAAGGTATTACTTTTGAGCATGAATAAAACTTATGCACCATGTCCACCTGCTCTGTGCCACATCTCCTACACTTTCCATCACAGTAACCCCATTTAGACATTCTTGCGGAGGTGTAGTATAAGTTCAATGCTGTCTTAAAATGCTGGGTTTTCAGATGATCTTATCGACTAGTGCCAGAGATTCTTGAAGATACATACCCTCATAACCCTGTCTTTGATTCCATATCTCATTCTGTACCTTTACATCAACATTTTGCATTTGATTTAACACTGCTTATATAGCTCCTAATCTATATCTCTGTCTCAGAGCCTCTATCAACGGAATCTTCATCATGGAATTTAAATCTCAAATTCTTTAAAATAAGAAATCTCATACTTGTAGGTATTTAAAGAAATCTGACATTTGCAAATGAAATGATCTCTGTAGCTCTTCAAAGGAGTAAAGATGGGCGCTATCATCATAAAAATCTCCTATTTTCGTAATCTCTTTTTTCCTTCATTCTGACATTACTGCCCCTTGAAGAATGATGGACAGGGTAGCAGTAGGAGCTGCAGTGGGTGTATTAAAGTCCATCTTTTTTAGCCTCAATCGTCTTTTAACCCTCTGGGCTCATATTTCGCCGTTTTATCTAGATCCCACTGGACCCGAAGGCACTGGAGTACATGAGCACCAGTAGCATTACACATGGAAACATTTAATTTGTTGTTGTTGTTTTTTTAGGCAGTGGGGATTAAGTGCATTGCCCAGATTCACAAGGTGTTAAGCCGATGCCTAGACTAAAACCTGATTTCCCAATTCCAAAGTAGGCAGCTCTTGGCGGTACACCACATCCTCTCTCCCTTGATACAAGGAAACTCTCATAAATAAAGAAACAGTATCTGCATGTTTAAGCAAAGAGTGGGGAGTTAATTTCAAAACAGTCAGTGTGCTTTCTCCACCCTAACCTGTAAGCAAAGGAGGCCTCACCTGGGATAAATAGGCCTCTGGTGTTATAATTTCGCCCCCCTACGCTCTAATAAAGGAGCCACAGCTGTTTCTTTCCCAGTACCAGCAAGATTGTCACATAAATCCTCTCACTTGGAAGTCAAAGAAAGAATAGTAAACACAAAGCTTGCTGGGAAGACAGAGCCTGACATTCGACCAATGTCTTTAAACTCACAGCAAATGTGACAATATAAGTACAACATTTAAAGGCCTGATTACAGAAAGCAAGGGTTTGTGGAAGAATACAAGAGTAATGGTGAACAAGTTTTGCTTCACCGGAGGGACAAAGACATGCTGGACAGCATAAAACTAGCAAATTGTCTCCTTCATTGACAAGGACTGTCTCCTTGATGACACCCAGTTTGGATTCCGGCGAGGCCATAGTACTGAATCCACATTGGTGACACCAGAGGAAATGAGGGCAACTCTGGACAGGGGAGGGAACGCAGCCCTTGTCCTACTGGATCTTTAGGCAGCTTTTGATATGGTCAATCATGTTTTGCTGGTTGACCGTAAGCAGAGTCGAGGGATATATGGTCCTGTGCTTGCTCTGTTGTTTACTTGCTTATATCTTTGACACTGGTTGACAAATCTTCCCAAGCTTTCCAAAAAAGTGTACTGGGCATTCCTGTTGTGCATGGAAAATTTCAGGGTAATCAGTCAAGTGGGGAGCACAGAAAAAGGTGGGTCAAAAAAATTATTGAGTGTAGCTGAAAATGTAATTCATTCCAATACAATAGTGAAGCCCTGGGAGATGGTGGTCTCCAGGGCTCAATAGAGCCATAAGAGGGGGGACCTGTGCACCCCCCTCCTTTTTACCACAGATTCCTGGAACCTGTGAACAAGCACGGGAGACCACAGTTGTATTTCTTTTTCTTTTTTTTTTGCACTGACATTGTCGAAGGGGGACCCCAGGGCTAGGTGGTCAGGATATTCCTACCCTGCCGCCTTTTCTTCTTTTAATTTTTTTTTAGTGTGGGACTCGGCTGAAGGTGTGTCCTAAGATGACTGCCAACACTTCCTAGTTGAAGTGTTGACAGCCAATCAGATATAAGCATGGGGACTGTCGGCTCCTCAGAGGCTCCATGTCCCTAAATATACAGATTTGATTTTCCTTTAGTTTCTCAAAAACTACTGAATGGATTTACACCAAAATAACAAAATGGTGTGGCTTCTGGACCATGAGATACCTTTCTGGTAGACTTGATGTCATTCTGTCTAGCAATTCGAGCTGTATTCATGTTCAAAATCCCTATGGTTATTAACATGGGAAACCAGAGTAAATTGGTTTGTATACACTAAAGCTGTGATCTTCATCAGCCGAGTTTGTTACACTGTTTACACATATGAGGGCAAGAGCTGCAAACATAAGCATAAGTATATAGGGAACAGTGAAAGGCTCTAGCAGGAAGGAGCAAAATGAAAATGAATTACATTTTCAGCTACACTCAATGCTTTTTATGCACAAGAAAATAACCAAAGTCAAAGTTTCATTGTTTGTTTTTATCAATTACCGTTTAACAGCATCTGTACGTCTCTAGGTGTTTTATTTTCACAGTAACATTGCATTAACAACCTACAGACCAAGTGTCTGATTTCATTATCCTTTGCACAAAGTTACAGTGTACATTACTGCTATCTTTAAAAAAAAGATGAGTTTTAATTTTTGCTAGTGGATAAAAAAATACTGACATGTCTGCAATCCATAAGATACACTGGGTGGGGTTTTATGTGAACTGCATGTTTAGGTCAGAATGGCTATTGTCATAAAGGTATGCAGACGAAAGGATTTTCCATTATCAGTTTTTTTCTGGCCTGGGCTGAACTGCAGACATTTCTTTAATTTATCCCTAGCTAAGAGCTACTACATTGTGTTCAGCTGTCTACTGTTTGTGAACACATGCTGACATTTTACACCTGAAAACCCAAATAGAAAAAAGAGTGCATGACTTTTAGGAACATTTGTTTTTATTATTACAAAGTTTAACCTTCTGTAACTTTGTACAAATAACATGGACAGGTTTTCATATTTTACCTACTCTGTGGCATTTGCCAACATGTTTCTATAAGGAGAGAGCAGAGAAGCTGTGGGTGGAGTAATTATTTAAAGCTTGTCTATTTTTTTACAGCAGGGCAAGGGTTGAAACCATAAGGTTCTCCTGGCAGATTTACGAGGATGGGCAGTAAACATGCCTTGCATGGGATCATGAGGGCAACCACTTGAATGCTCAATGGCCCATTAAGCGCAAAAAGGTGATAATGCAATTCCCACTGCAAAATCTGAATAATGTGAACATTACCACGTCCACAGAATCGCATAATTCCAGTAGCCCTGATTATAGTTAGGCTCAGGTTTCACTCATACAAAACCATTGAAAGTCAGCAGTTACAGTTACTTGAGCTAACTATAACGTACGTCCCCACAATACACTGCTTATGACCTCCCATAGTCCATCACTCATGATATGATCAGTGCCATCACTGATGACATCTCAAATGACATCACAGATGAAATCATCCACAGACAAACTTATACACTCACTCACACCCCTATACAATATCACATACACCCACTGACACACCAACACTATCAATCACATACACATTCATAGGCCCATACAAGTACTCACACAACCACTCACTCATCCATAGAGCTACTCACACATCCACTCACTCACTCATACAGCCACTCACACAATCACTCACCCAATCAGCTACTCAAACAACTGGTCACTCACCCATACAGCTCCTCACGTACACAACTATTCACCTATACAGCCACTCACACACACAATCCTTCACCCATACAGCCTCTCAACACAGCCACTCACTCATCCATACAACTACTCACATATTCACCCACTCACACACCCACACAAGCACTTACCCATTCACACATCCATTCAAGCACTCCCACATCTGCTTACTCACCCATACAACCATTTACACAAACACTCACTCTCCAATACATCCACTCGCACACCCAACTCTCTTAACCAAACACCCACTCAATAGCCACTAACTCACCCATATAGCCACTTACACACCCAGTCACTCACTCATACAGCATTTCAGGCACTCACTCACCCACACAACCACTCACACACCCTCTCACTCACCCATACAGCCACTCACACAGCCATGTACTCACCCACACAGCTACTCACACACCCACTTATACACCCATACAGCCACTCACACACCCACACAGCTACTCAGATACCCATTCAGACATGGCTATGTGCAATCACACAGCTACTCACACAATATATGTCAGAAGTAGCATCACTCATTAGTAGCACACCTAGTATACTAATTTAACTTTTGTAGTAGCTTAGTAAATATGTTTAACAATCATAAACTCTTAGAAAATGCTTACCCAGAAAACCTCTCAGAAGAAAGACACTTACTCATCCATACAAGCACTCACACACACACTCACTCACTCATACATACCCATTCACACATCCATTCAACCACTCAAACATCTGCTCACTCACCCACTCACTCTCCAATACATCCACTCACACACCAACTCACTGAACCAAACACCCACTCAAACAGCCACTCAGTCACCCATATAGCCACTTACACTCCCAGTCATTCAGTCACACATTGAGGTACCCCCTCACTCACCCATACGGGCACTCACACACCTATTCACTTACCCATACAGCAACTCCCACAGACACTTACTCATCCACACAGCTACTCAAAGCCACACTTATACACCCATACACACACTCACAAACCTATACGGTCACTCAGACACCCACTCACACATGGATACATACAATCACACTGTCATTCACATAATATATGTTAGAAATAGTATCACTCATTAGTAGTACACCTAGTATACTAGTTTAACTTTTGTAGTAGTTTAGTAAATATGTTTAACAAGTATAAACCCTTAGAAAATACTTACCCAGAAAACCACTCACATACTCATTCAGACCCGTAGAGCAACTCACACACCCACTGAGAAAGCAGCACAGTCACTAACACACCCACTAACAGATCCATAAAGCCACTCACACACACACACACACACACACACACACACACACACACACACACACACTCATATGACCACTGAGACACCCACTCATACAGACACACAGCCACCAGATAACATATGTTAGAAATAGTATTACTCATTAGTACTAATTAAGTATACTTTATTAACTTATGTAATAGCTTAGAATCTATCTTTAAATTCAACAAACATTTGCGAAACACTCACATCTGTGATGTCATTTGAGATGTCATCAGTGATTCACTAACCAAGTCACGAGTGATGTAATATTTGATGTCATTGCAGGGGAATAAGTTTTAGTTAGCTAAGGTAACTATACCTGCCGGAATTTCAGTGCTTTTAACAAGTGAAATCTCATAATTATAACGTCCCTGTAACCTTTGTTTTTTCAGTGAATTACCATCTTTTTCAGTGAATGTCTAAGGTTATTATTAATTGTATTTCCTAACTATAACGTCCCTCTCACCTTTTATTTTGTCGGTGTATTTGAAAGGTTTTAAAAAAAAATTATTTGCAAACTATAACGTCTCAGTAACCTTTGTTTTTTTCAGTTAAATTCAAAAAAATGTTAATGTTACTTCCTTAGTATAGTATCCCTGCAGCCTTTGTTCTTTTTTAAGTGAATATATATATATATATATATATATATATATATATATATATATATATATATATATATATACATATATATATATATATATATATCAGGTGAACAGGGCTCGTGGAGCCGAAACGTCTTTGACATACCGCACTGAAATAAATTGAAGAAAAGGCTTCTGTGGTCCGTGTCCGTGTGTTTCTCTGGTGTGCCTTGGCTAGCTATTCTGGAGCGGGGCGGAACTGCGGAGTATCGAATATATATATATATATATATATATATATATATATATATATATATATATATATATATATATATATATATATATATCTCCAAAGAACAGTCTCCATAATGGGGGCCTTTGACCCTGCAGGGTGGCTTCACAAACGGGTATGGAGTCTCCCGTAAATTCAATTGAACTAACCAAAGAATATTGAAGCCGAACTAAATGAAACATCCGTGTTTAATGAAGATTTTCAAAAGTGGCAGCATTTCCTGACACGTTTCGGATGTTACCATGCAGCCTTATTCACAAGTGAGCCAAATGACGGATGTTTAATAGAGCCAAAATGTATCAGGAAATGCTGCAACTTTTGACACCTTTCATTAAACAAGGATTTTTTATTGAGTTAGGCTTCAATATTCTTTTGTTTTTGTGATATATATATATATATATAGGTATATATATATATATATATATATATATATATATATATATATATATATATATATATATATATATATATATATATATATATATACATATATATATATATATATATCTATACCACTATTATAAAGCGAGAACTGGGAACCTTTGAGGCGGGTAAACTCCAAAACTACACCATCAATCACAACACCCAATACAGCGTTGGAAAGGGGAGGTCCAGGAGATGGACATAGGTTATACGTTTCTACAACATATACATTACGAAGGGCAAGCAACATTCCGGAGAAAGTAGTTTCTTCTGGGCGTTGTTCTCATAGGCGTGTCAAACTAATGTGGGCGGTAACATTGGCAGAGGGGCATGTCCCATTCACTCGGTTACAGGAAACACAGCCCCTTCAAGCACTCAAGCACACACAAAACACCAGCTTCTGCAAACACACACAAGCACACACAAAACCCAGCAACTTCAGCAAGCAAGCTCTAAGTGGACACATAAACACTGTTTTATGCACGTCGACTTCAGGAGCATTACGGATCATAGTGGTGACATAAACAGCGTTTTTCGCATCTGTGCAACTAAAGATGTCGGCAAATTCGGACTGTGCAATGGGCTCAGTACTCACTGACTCCACGATACATTCATCAGGGTTCGGAGCCAACATAAACAAAGGGGCGCGGCTTCGGGAGGAAAAGGGGCGCGGTAACACAGGGCGATCAATGTTGGGCAAGCCTTGCACAAGCATCCAATCACGCAACATGAACGCAAACACTGTTGGCCGCGCCTTCCAGCAAACAACCAATGGCGCGACACGCATTACAGAAAGAACCAATCACGCAACATTACATTAAAGTACCACATTCATTGAAAACAAAAATAACAAAAACCTTCAGCCATTGGTCCAACACGCACATGATTCTAAACGCACTATGAGCATTATTGCTGTTAGGGACACAAACGCGGCCAAACAACTGACCACTACTTTGAGAAACACATTGTCAGAGGGCAGGGAAAAATAAACACGGCGATTTCAAAAAGCCTCTTTTACATTCCACAACGAGGCATGATGTACGGTCTTTAAAGCCCATTCCCGCACTCACGCACTAACAAACCCACTTCAAACACGTCTAACGTTGTTCCAAGGGGCTGCACCGGGGGCGGCCAGGGAAAAAAAAATGTCAATTCAACAAGCCTCATTTACATTACAGAAGGAGGCATGATGGACGATAATTGACGGCGCTTTACAACCGTCTAACGTTGTTGCAGGGGGAAGGAAAAAAACGTGCTCAGAGCACTCCCTGTATTTCGGCCACATAGCGCTTTCAATACGCACTCTGACCATTATTGCTGTCTGTCGTGTTCGACGGTCAGTAATCACTCCGGACACAACTTGGGTATGTGCACCGATACTTCTTTATTTAGCGTTATCATTAGTCTTGTCTTGGCACGTCCGTGAGAGAGAGAGAGAGAGAGAGAGAGAGAGAGAGAGAGAGAGAGACTCTCTACATTTCTTCTAGCAGTCTCTTTGTCTTTTTGCACTCTCTTCTTGGTCTTTGTTCTCCGCTCTGCTCTGGTCCTTCTTCTTTGCGTGTTGGCACTTCTCCGTTTGTCCCTTGCTCTCTTTCCTCCACTTCTGCTGTTGTTATTGCTCTTTCTTCTTCTTCCATTTTGAGCTCCTTGAAATGTGAGCTATTTCTTGTTATCTTCCTATCCTCTGAGGCCGCGGTCACCATTGACCCCTTTACTCCCGTTACTACGAGCGGCTCTTTTGAAAAAGGGCTGTCTGATTTTCTTTGCTGTGTTTTCTTCACTATTACTAGGTCTCCTTCTTTTAGTTGGTGTTCAGCTGCATGTCTCTTTTTGTCAGCATATTCCTTCATTTTCTTTTTCTCTTTGGTATCTCTTTCTGCGATTTCTTGTCTGTTAGCGTCTGCGGTGGCTTCTCTCTGTGGCAACCTCGTCTTGCTTGTTCTTCCTAGCACCAGTTCTGCTGGGCATTTGCCCGTGGTGCAGTGCGGGGTGTTCCTATAGTCTCGTAGTACTTGACACAGCGCTTGTCCAATGGAGATCTGTGTCAATTTTGCTCGCTGGATGGCCCTTTTGATGGTCCCCATGAATCTTTCTGCCATTCCGTTGGCTTGTGGCCACAGTGGCGTTATTTTCCTGTGTTTGATCCCCAGGTAGTCCATGAACCTGCGGAACTCTTCTCCTGAAAATGGAGGGCCATTGTCTGTTTTCAGTGTTTGTGGTGAGCCCCAGGCAGCAAATATGTCGTCCAGCACTGGTAACGTTGCGTTTGCCGATGTCGATGCCACTTCCCTCACTATTGGAAACCTTGAAAACTCGTCAATGACTACCAACAGGTATTTTCCAGTCTCCAGTGGCCCATAGAAGTCTGCCGCTAGTTCAGTCCATACTGCCACTGGCAGTTCCGACATCCTCAGCGGGGTGGGCTTGCTGGATGGTCCTGTTACTTGACAGGTGTGACATTGTGACACTTCTTCCTCTACCATGCTGTCTAGTCCTGGGAACCACACTCTTTCTCTCAGCATCTTCTTTGTCGCTACTATTCCTCTATGCGACTCGTGTGCTATCTTAACTGTTCTTTTCCGTAGTCGGAGTGGTATTACAATCCTTGAACCTCTCATCAGAACTCCGTTCTCCGTCTCCGACAGTTCTTCGCCTATCTTTTTGAACGCCAATAGTTCTTCTTTGTCAACTCCTTCTTCTGTGATGGTGTTGTTATTAATGTGTCTCCACCTCTGTAGCCTCACTATCGTTCTTATTGTCGTCATTGTCGGATCTCTTTTTGTCTCTTGTTCCAGTTCTTCACTTGTTATTGACGCTGGAGTGTTTTGTTTCAATATGAAGTTGAGGTATTCTTCTGCCATAGTGGTACTATTACTCCGGTGCGGGAGCGGGTGTCGCGACATGTAGTCGGCTGGATTTTGATCTTTGCCTGGTTTGTGGATTATCTGGAAGTTATAGTCCATCAACCTTATTCCCCACCTTTCTATTCTCGGTGGTATTTTCGCCTTTGGGTTGCCATAGATGGTCACTAACGCTTGGTGGTCTGTCACTATTGTGAACGGTTTTCTATATATGAACATGTGGTAGTGCTCACATGCCCATACCACCGCCAAGCTCTCTTTTTCTGGTTGAGAGTAGGCTCTCTCAACATCCGATAGACTTTTGCTTCCGTAGGCTACTATTTGTCGAGGTGAGTCTTTTCCAGGTTTGTGTTGTGCTAGTATTGCACCCAGGCCTACCGGGCTGGCGTCTACTGTTAGTTCTGTGCATAGGTTCGGGTCAAAGTATGCTAGGTGGTCGACTGCTGTCACTGAGGCTCTTATCTCTTCAAACGCTTTTGTGCACTCTGTTGTCCATTCAAATGGCTGCCCCTGTTTTGTCAGTTCTCTCAGGGGTGTGCTCACTGTCGCGAAGTCTTTTATGTACCTCGCGCAGTAGCTGGCAAGGCCGAGAAACGAGCCCACGTCGGCGGCGTTTTTAGGTTCACTCGCTTTTTCGAGCGTATCTATCCTACTCTTGTCCGGCCTCATTCCTTTCCGTGAGAATATGTGTCCAAAAAACACTAGTTCTTCTCTCCCCAGCTCGCATTCATTTCTTCTCGTTTACTGTCAGGCCCACCTCTACTAGTCGTGAGCATACTTCCCTCAGTGCCGTGTCATGCTCCCCGTCTGATTTCCCAAAGACCAGGATGTCATCACTGTAGTTTAGACTGTTCGTTATCGGTCTTATTATCTGCCTGATCGTTTCTTGGAATATTTCTGCTGCTGATGATATTCCAAAGCTCAGCCTTTTGTAGCGAAACAGTCCAAGGTGCGTTGAGAAGGTCGTTATGTATCTGGATTGTTCGTCTAGCTCCAACTGATGATATCCCTTGCACAGGTCTAATTTGGAAAATTTTCTCATTCCTGTCAGGCAACTTATCATGTCATCCAGATGTGGCCCTGGGTGCCTTTCTCTCTCGATGGCTGTGTTCGGTATTCTCATGTCCACGCAGATCCTTATCTGTGTAGTGTCTTTCTTTGGTACAGCCACTATGGGGGACACCCATGGCGTTGGTCCTTCTGCAGGTTCAATGATGTCCTGGGCCAGTAACGCCTTTATTTCTTCCTCTACTTGAGGTTGTAGATGTATTGGTACCCTTCGGTGGTGCTGTGCAACTGGCCTGATAGCCTCATTTATGTGTAATGTTATTTGTTTTCCTTTGAGCTTTCCTAGGCCTTCCGTCAGCTTCGGGAACTCTTGTAGTATGCTCTCTTTTTCTGACACCTGATACATCATTTTCAGCAGTCCCATTACCTTTGCTGTTACGTTGCTTAGTAGACATGGTGCTGGAATGTCCCCTCTTAACACATGTATTTCTTCTACGACAGTTTTGCCGTTGTGCGTCATGGTGTCCGTGAACTTTCCCATGTTAGTTACAGGAGTTTGCGCACCCCATGTAAATACTCTTACACTTGATGGTTGTAGTGGCGGCTTCTTCTTCATCTTGTCGTATTCAGTGGCACACATGATGTTGCACGTGGCTCCGCTGTCCAGTACAAATTTTGTTTGATGTGACCCTACTTCGATTGTCACCCAGTCTATCTTCTTTATCGACTTCCTGTCTATTAGCCTGATATGTTCTTCTTCATGCCCTTCATCCGTGGTCATGAGATATAGTCGTTCTACTTTTCTTGTTATTTCTTCCTCTTCTTCTTCTGATTCCCCCGACGAGCTCCTCTCCGTCGCGTCCATGTGCCTTACATGTTTAGTTGTTGTTGTTCTTTGTTTTCCTGGCCTGCCACGTTCACTTTTGAATTGTCCACCTTGGCACATAGTGGCAAAGTGGTTGCTTCTGTTGCATTTTCTGCACGTTTGGCCAAATGCTGGGCATGGACCTCGGTGAGGGAAATCCAGGCCGCATCTGTAGCATTGGGAACTTTGTTTCTTTGCCGCTTGTTCCTTGTGTCCTCCTTTCCAGTTTCCTTTCCTGCCGGTGTCTGTCATTCTATGTATTTGTTCTCCCTTTCGATCCATCTGCTTCGCTTGTGTCATCGCTCTTGCTTCTGCCCTCGCAAGGTCGAGAATTTTCTCCAAGGTGATCGGTTCTTTTAGTAGTCTCGTGCGAAATTCCGTGTCTCGGCAGCCTTCTATCAGTTTGAGACGAAGTGCCTGGTCGTTGTTGTACTTTTCAAATTCGCAATATGCTACTAGCTTTCTCAGCCTCGTTGCGAAGTCATCCATTGACTCTTCTGGCTGTTGGTACGCTATGTGGAAAGAATATCTCTCAAAATCAACGTTTCTTAGCGGGTCAAACTTGGCCGTCAGACACTTTTTTAGTTTGTCATAGGTTTCTAATTCACTCGGTGGTAGTGTTATGAGGAGGTCTTCCACCTCATCCCCCACTAAGTTTAACAGTAAGTCCAACTTCTTCTCATTTACAACGTCAGTCGCCTTCAGGTATCGTTCAAATTTAATGATCCACTTTTCCCACCGGATGCCCACTTGTGGCTCCGATACGACGAAAGGCACTGGTCTGCGGAATAGTCCACTCTGCGATTTTGTGTCTGGCATGTTCTTTTAGACTCTTTTGTTTCTTGGTATTCCTTTGATACCTCCTGTATTCCGTCTTTATTTTTCTCCTTTGTGTGGTGACACTTTTGTCCCCTCCTTTTTGTTTTTATTACTTTTTGTTTTTTTTGGATTTCTTACAGTCTTTCTTTTATTTTCCTTCTTTCTTTGCTCTTTATTTTCTGTACTTTGTCTTTGTCTGCGCTTTCCGTTCCTTTTTCCTTTTAAATCGGCGCTTTTCCCTCGTTTTTCGATCTTTTCCTGACTTCAAGATGGCCGCCCAACTTTCCTGCTTCCTTATTGGCCCTCGCGCCTGACTTTAAGATGGCCGCCGAGTCTCGCGAGACTTCCTGGCCAATCCGGGCGCTGCCTGACTTCAAGATGGCCGCCGCGCTTATTCTTCTTTTTGATTGGCTCCCACGCCTGGCCCCAATATGGCCGCCGAGACTCTCGCGAGAGCTCGCGCTGGCTTCGGCTCTTCAAACTTCGCGCTCTTCGCGCTAGCGCTTACCGGCTTTCCTGTTCTTGTCTTTTGCGGCGGTCGGGGTGGGCTCCCACGTCGCTGCTGATGGCTGGACGGCGCTTCACTCCTCCCTCTTCTTCTTGGCCGCAACGCGATCCAGGGTGGGCTCCTGGTTTTAAATCGCTATTTCTGTATTCCTGCACGCAGGGACCGGATCCCACCCTCGTCGCCAGATGTCGTGTTCGACGGTCAGTAATCACTCCGGACACAACTTGGGTATGTGCACCGATACTTCTTTATTTAGCGTTATCATTAGTCTTGTCTTGGCACGTCCGTCCTCGTCCTCGTCCTGCGGTACTCTGCCCTTTCCTGTCCCCCGACAGGAAGTGGTGTCCGGTGACCTGGTCACCACCCTGTGACCCACAGGGTCCTAGTGTCCACCTACCGTCATCTGTCCTGGTCATCACACTGTCGGGGCCACGAACGCAGGAAAAGCACTGAGCACTACTTTCACAAACACATTGTCAGAGGGCAGGGAAAAATAAAGACGCCGAATTCCACAAACCTCTTTTACATTCCACAACGAGGCCGTCTAACGTTGTTGCAAGGGCCTGCACAGGGGCAGCCAGGGAAAATAAAAAGGCAAATTCAACAAGCCTCATTTACCTTACAGAAGGAGGCATGATGTACGAGAATTGATGACGCTTTACACAAGTCTAACGCGGTTGCAGGGGGCAGGAAAAAGCTGGGGTCGCAGCACTCACAGTAATTGCAAAACAAACTGCCCCATAGCGCTTTCCACACGTCCAACGTTGTGGCAGCGGAAAACAAAAAGCCCTGCTCTGACCCCTCGCTGTAATTTTCAACAAAAAGCTGACAGATTTCAAATATCTACAAAACATCACAGGTTCAACAAGGCGGCAGGCACTCAAAGAAAAAACATGCACATTTAAATAGCACTCATTAAACTTCAACAAACTGGCACACTACATTACACATTACCACAGGGGACGGACAGGAAAACAAAAACAGGAGGAATTCAATAAGCCTCATTTACATTCAGAAAACAGCCATGATGTACACTAATTGACGCCTATTTCACAAAAATCATGGTTGGGGCTGGCACTCAAAAAAAAAAAGGTACATTTAAATAACACTCCTTACACTTCAAAAAAGAGACGCAGTACATTACACGTTGACACGGGGGCGGACAGGAACACAAAAACAGGAGGAATTCAATAAGCCTCATTGACATTACAAAAATAACCATGATCTATAGTAATTGACGGCGCTTTACGCTACTTGATGCTGCTTTGCTATGTGGAAAATATAACCACACTTACCCAGGCTCACAAACAGAACTAGGGATATTTAAAAGGACATTATTTCATTACAACGCTAATACCACCTAACAACGTTGTTCGGACCCACAATTTTTACCGTTATTTATCTACACTACTATAATAAAGGAAGAACTTTCAGCCTTTGAGGTGGGTAAACTCGGGAACCACAGCGCCAATCCACACACCCGATACACCGT
Organism: Lissotriton helveticus; assembly: GCF_964261635.1. NCBI lineage: Eukaryota > Metazoa > Chordata > Amphibia > Caudata > Salamandridae > Lissotriton > Lissotriton helveticus. Next base: position 170,201,208 of record NC_136073.1, read on the forward strand.
TGGAGTCGTCAGGGTGTGTAGATGATTATAGGCTATATAAATAAAAAAAAAAACGTTATTAAAAAAATTTACAGTCAAAAAAAAGTAGTCCCTCCGAAGTAGCGCCGGCCGTGACGTGCGTGCTCACGTCAGGAGCGCGGGGAGGAGCTGCATCCAGGAGCGCGACGAGGAGCAACGGACATGGCACGGGGGGAGCGGTGACGTGAGGAGCAGCGGACAGGCCAGCGGCGGTGCGAGCAGCGGACAGGCTGGAGGAGCGGCGGCTGAGGTAAGGGAGCGGTGGACATGGCGCGCCGGAGGAGCGCTGACGTGAGGAGCAGCGGACAGGCCAGCGGCGGTGCGAGCAGCGGACAGCGGGAGGAGCGGCGGCTGAGGTAAGGGGACCCATGTCGGTGCAGAGGGGACCCATGTCAGGGCAGGCGGGGGTCGGGGCAGGCGGGGGTCGGGGCTGGCGGGGGCCGGGCTGCTGGACAATGTCGGGGCGGGCGGGGGTCGGGGAAGCCTGTTGCTCCCGGACAACGTCGGGACGGGCTGCTAGTGTATATGTATATATATATATATACATATATATTACCTACTGGCGGTCGCCAGTAGGTATATATAGTTAGGATTTTTTCCCTATGGGATTTTTGAAAATTCTATGTCTAATAACTTTGGCGTTTGTGGACGGAATTGGCTGAAATTTTCAGGAAAATGGCACATTTTGATTCTGAGCAGCCCCTGAAAATTTTGGGGGGGTTCGTCAAGGGGGGGCAGAGAAAAAAGGGGGGTCCCAAAACACGTTTTTCCCATGTTAATTTCCATAGGGCGGTTGGCCTCACTTTTAGCCCGAACGGCTGAATGGATTTGCACGAAACTTGGCAATATTGTAGGGACTGGTAGCCCGATGTGCCTTTTGTAGGTCTCAATATATGTGCTCCAGTGGATTTTGAGAAATTAACGTTTAAAAAAAGATATATATCTGTAACAGCGGACCGGGCAGCGCCCCAGGACGCGTACTTTTCGCGCAACGGAGCTTTGTGAAGCGAAGCTGATTGGTTCTCCGGCGTCTGTCAACATTCCAAACAGTCCGTAGCGGCCGCCATCTTGTCTCTCGGTAGGATCGAGAGACAAGAGGAGGCCAAAGCGAAGGGGCAAATGACCATAAGGGGGCATAGTACATTGTCGCTCACCCCCTAGGTTTGATGTGGAGGTTTTAAAAGGGCCCCGCGGGGCAAAAAAAAATAAAAATAATAATAATCGAACAGCTGAATGGATTTGCACGAAACTTGGCAAAATTGTAGGGACTGGTAGCCCGATGTGCCTTTGCTAGATCTCAATATATGTGCTCCAGTGGATTTTGAGAAATTAACGTTCAAAAAAAGATATATATCTGTAACAGCGCACCGCTTCGCGTACTTTTCGCGTTACGGAGCTTTGCGAAGCGAAGCTGATTGGCTCTCCGGTGTCTGTAAACATTCCAAACAGTCCGTAGCGGCCGCCATCTTGTCTCTCGGTAGGATCGAACAGCTGAATGGATTTGCACGAAACTTGGCAAAATTGTAGGGACTGGTAGCCCGATGTGCCTTTGCTAGGTCTCAATATATGTGCTTCAGTGCATTTTGAGAAATTAACGTTCAGAAACAAGATATATATCTGTAACAGCGCTCCGCTTCGCGGAGATAAAATTATATGTGTATTACCTAGCTGTTGCTAACACCAGTTAGCGACGGCTAGTAGAAGATAGCGACCATCTTGGGCCCCACTTTGCATGTGAGTGATATTTATCACTAATGACATGCAAAGTGGGCATGCCAAGATGTTAGCGACTGGAAACAGTCGCTAACATCGCTATCTCCTATTATCAACTTTTGGAAATATTCGAGATAAGCGCGAATATCTCCAAAAGCTACCACCTGCCCTGAGCAGTTCTTAGCCATGTTATCCAATGGGAGGTGGATAACATGGCTAAGAGCATTAGCTCGGTAATGCATGAATATCGCTGAGTTTTCAGCGATATTAATGCATTGCGGTAGTTTTTTATCGTATTTCCGATAAACCTTGATAATAGCAAGGTTTATCTGCGATAATTTCTGACGGTAAAAAAATCGTTGCTAAGCATCGTTAGGGATAAATATCGCTTAACTTTGGTAATATGCCCCAATGTCTGTTAACGTTCGATTCGAAGGAAATCAGGAAGTGTTGAAAAACATTGTCTGCGCCATCTTGTCTTTTTTCAAATGCCACACTTTTGTCGTGCACGGCAGCCATTTTAGATGCCTTGACCAGACCCACTCTGTGCACGCTGTCGATCCTTAGCATGGCTCCCCACCCTCGCAAGCATCTCCCCCAGGCAGTGGTCACCCCCGCTCTCTGTCTTATGCATGGGTAATAAACCTCCCCCCATCTGCGCTGCTCTTCCCTGAGAATCACACCCTGTGCCCGCCCGACACCTCCCTTTCGCCCTATTCACTACCGCACCCTCTGACACTCCTCTTTCTCTGTGTCCGATTGTCCAGGCTATCAGCTAGCCCTGCAGATGTAGTTTATGGCCCCAGCTGTAAAGAATCACCCCTCTTCAAAGGAGTTATAGTAGATCAAGGCCCACACCCGATGAGATCCGTCACACCACACGTGTTCCTACTATCTGAAAACCAGCCTGTATTGTGATTGGGGAGGGGACCGAGCCTGAAGCGGAAGATTCCAGGAATGACTCTTTGTACATCAAAGTTTTTACAATTATGTGTCACATTAAAAATATATAGCACTCCAACAAAGTAGTAGGAATATAAAACTTTAATAACATATAAATATATACAACAAAACAAAAACAGTAAAAACATTTAAACAACGAAGAGACCGTGGCAATTTCTTTTTAATTATCCAATAGATTTATTGAAATTGACAGCACCAATAATGAAATATTCTTGTCAGTAGCGGTCTGTTGTGCGAATAGTTCCAAGGCAGCAGAACGCGCTGAAATCTAGATGGCACGAAAGTGATGTCTAGTAAGTTGCCGCCCAGCAAAAAACGGCGTGGGGCGCCGCGGGGGTGAGTGAGTCCAGTAGGCACCACAGCTATTCTTACCGGCATTGCAGAATTACTGCTGGGGACAATGCCTGTGCTGTAGCAGGGTCACAGCAGAAACAAAAAGGATTCTGTTGAAGATGTTGTTGGTTTTCAATTTGAAAACAGTTCTGGTGTCAACTGCTATGCTAATGTAGTGGTTAATGTTTTGTTTTCTCTAGAAAATGTAAAAGAGGGGGAGGCAGTCCAAAGTTCCGTTAAAAGGGCAAAGGAAAGGATCGGTGGTTTGAACTATCAGTCAAAAAGGGGAGGGGGTGCAATAATTTTTCCTACCGGGTCACACTGTGCTTTCACCGGAAGTGAGGTCTGCAGGATGCTAGTAATTCAAAGTGAGGCTGGCGCCAGCATGGGAGCGCCGACGTCCCGCGGATACAGTTTCGTCACTCCACGGGCGATCATGGCAGTCATTCCCCATCGGGGGTCGGAGACTCCCGCGGCTCCTCTAGAATCTTCAAGGTCGTGGAGGACTACGGTGGTGGAGTCAACCAGTGACCGGGCCATTTCTTTATGCTGGGCCCGCTCTTGCCAGGTCGACCGCCATTTTGAGAGTTCGGCAGCTACCGGCGATCGCGGGGTCACATGAGCGGACGGGCTCCACCCTGCCGGGCGAGACGTTGCAGCATGGCCACAGTGGAAGAACCGTTTTCCGGGCGCCTGGAGCGCTGAGGGTGCAGCTGGGAAGTCTCCACCTGGGGAGGCGGGAGAGGCCTGTTCGCACCGTCTCTCCCTCCCAGTGCACCCCACGGCGTCTCGCTTGAGATTTGTTATGGCCGGACCAGGCGATGAGGACGAGGGGGGGGTCGGAGGCATGTGCAAGACATCCCCCCCCAGTGTTGTCGCAGCCATTATAAAAGAAAGAAGTGTCCCGTCCGTCTTCGGGCCGGGCTTCCGGTGGATGTCGGCCGGACGCCCCTGGCTCTGGCCCCATGAACGGGTTTCTTGGTTTATCGGCTGCAGCCGGATCCCGTCGGCCTCGGCCCCCCGACCGTTGGTGGTCGGACCGGAAGAGCATGTGGCGGGACTACCTGCAACTCTCAAGGGCCACCGCGGCCGGACTGGGAGAGAGAGGGGAGGGTCGAGGAGACATTCCCCCCCCTGCAACTGTTCAGCGTTGTAAAGGCAATCCCCTGGCCGGGTCCCGCTGGCCTCGGCCTCTCCTTCGGCTACACCCTACGTTAGGATCTCCTGGCCGAGGCGTGGCAGCAGGACCTGCCTTATATGGGCTGCTCCCGGCTGGGCGTAGCCGGAACCCTGCCCCACCTTGGAAGTTTCCAGAGTGGGGGTGGATGTTCTACTGACTTGCATTTTCCCTAGTCTATCGATTTTTTTGGCGTGGCAGGCGGTGGGACAGCGAGGGGTGATTTGGTTTCTCTTACTGTTTTTCTGGTCTCTCACCACTGGCATATTTTAACGTTTTCTTGTTTCTAGGACATTAATAGGTTTTATCATTACGTTATGTTATCTTTTCTTTGTTCGTTGTTTAATAAAAGTTCATGTTCATCAGTGGCCTACTGATTTTCGTTTTCCTATTTTTTTCTTTCCAGGTTGTTTCATGGTAAAGTTTCTGTTAACAGGATACAGTGATCACTTCGTTATTATTGCATATGTCCTTTTCACTAGGGGTGCTCTCTGGTCGGGCCAGATGACGTATCTCTAGTAAATGGTCCGGGTGAAAAAGGTGCATCAATCAGTGGGGAGTAGATAGGCATGACAGATTACAACGGGGGAGAATGGTCCGCATTACGTACCCTTTCACTACTTGCAAAGATTTTCCTACGTTTATTTGCAAACAGGGAATACCTCCAAAAAGAACTAATTCCCAAACAGTCAATGTTCGGACAATCAATCAATCAATGAGGAATGAAATAGGTACGACGTGTTAAAGGCTTGCGTTACCTACCCTTCACTATCTGCAAAGGGAGATAGAATATTCCTATTCTTCCTCGTTTGCAGGTAGAGAAGATCCTTAAGAGAATTAACTTCGAACAATTCAATGCTCGATTGAAACAATCAACAAGGGGTACTGTGAACACAAATGAACGCCGCTTATATACATACGCATTGCTATTTTCAACAGGTTGTTCCTAATGTTTCTATTTTAGCGAGGTCAAAAGAGATCCCATTAGTGGCCTACTGATTTTGCTCGATTCCTTTTGTTTTTTTACACGATTTTTCGCTATCTGCAAAGACTAAACAGAGTATTGCGACTCTGTGCTTGTTTGTAAATAGAGAATGAACCAAAGAGAACAATCAATCAAATGGAGAGAGAAGCAGGCACGACGGATTACAAAGGGGGCAAAGGGCTGCGTTAACTACCCTTCACTATCTGCAAAGAGAGAGTACTCCTAATAGAAATGAGGGGTGGGGGGCAGCAATCAAAGCAGATCAGTGTGCATAAACACGAAAATGTTTTTACTTACCACGTACTTGACATTCGACAGCTTATGATATTTGCTATTAAAAAACCATTGAAATTCACTGAAAAAACCATAGGTTATAGACCATATATAGTTAGGAATTAGCATTTACAAAACCTTGAAAATTCACTGAAAAAACCATAGGTTATAGACCATATATAGTTAGGAATTAGCATTTACAAAACCTTGAAAATTCACTGAAAAAAACATAGGTTATAGACCATATATAGTTAGGAATTAGCATTTACAAAACCTTATTTTACTCACACAAAACCATTGAAATTCCATATATAGTTAGTTGCACTAACTATATATCGCGCACCCGCAATCCACTGCTGATGATGTCACATATTACATCATTCATGACATGGTCAGTGACATCACTGATGACATCACTGATGACATCTCAAATGACATCACTGATGATATCTCACTTGACATCAATGATCACATCACTGATGATATCATTCATGTGATAATACAATGCATCTCCTCACACTCTAATATAACCTCTATTACACCCAGTGTTAAATAGAGAGTATAATTTTTGAAACCATTGACACACCAATACTAGTTACTACATACGCACTCACTGATTCCTATGTCTACACACACATTCACTCATACAATCATTGATACATACAATCACTCATCTTTACAACACTATCATATGCACTCATACACCTATACAGACACTCACACTCTGCCACTCATCCATGGAGTTACTCACACACCTAGTCAGTCCTGAAAAGAATCAATCACACTTCCATTTTCTCATCTATACAGTTAAACACAGAACACCTTACATTTTTGAAACATATACTAACACATACTTACTCTCTTATAGAATCACTGATACAAGTACACATTGATCTGCACAGAGTCACACACCTCCCAGCCAGCCATACACACACTCAGTCTCCCATACAAATACTTGTGCAACCAATCAATAACCCATATAGCTACTTATATAGCTACTGATCAACACATGCAGCAGCTTGCACAACAACAGACATACTGATGCACACTTTCAGACAGTTTAGTCACTAACCCGTGCATTCAGTAAGACGCATTTAATCACTCACTCATACAGTCAATCACGCACCTACTAAAACCTTCATTCAGACACTTATACATCCACTCATTCTTCAATATGTAAAACATATTTAAACTTTACAGAAACACATAATCACTGGATGTTGTCATCAGTGATGTCATCAGTGATGTCACTGACCATGTCATGAATGATGTAATATGTGACATCATCAGCAGTGGATTGCGGGTGCGCGATATATAGTTAGTGCAACTAACTATATATGGAATTTCAATGGTTTTGTGTGAGTAAAATAAGGTTTTGTAAATGCTAATTCCTAACTATATATGGTCTATAACCTATGTTTTTTTCAGTGAATTTTCAAGGTTTTGTAAATGCTAATTCCTAACTATATATGGTCTATAACCTATGGTTTTTTCAGTGAATATATATATATATATATATATATATATATATATATATATATATATATATATATATATATATATATATATATATATATACAGGCTCCAGTTTCCCAAAAATACCCAGCCGGGTTTACAGGAAAGAATCAGCCCTCACACGGGCAACAGCAGCGATGTTAAGCAGAACGGTTTATTCACAAAAAGCAGATGCGTTTCGGGAATGAAATCCCTTCGTCAGTGTTACCATCAGAGCGCCATACATTACACCCTTATCTATGTTCATACTTTACATCAACACAGACGATGGACCAATGCATTCAGGTCTGTACAGCGCGCCATCTTGAAACGCTTACATTCTATACATTTTGTCAGCGTGGGATACTAAAAATACACCATCTTTAAATTGTATTTAAAACATCCATAAGGACGTCATGCGTTTATACAATAAGAAATCTCGCCGTGTATCGGCAGGAGTTATGATGGACAAATCAGTCCAAAAACACACATAAGCCTGAGAAACAAGGCATTTATTTTTTTTATTTTTTTTTTTTTTTATTTATTTATTTTTAAAACCTTTATTGTGCGATAGCAGAAAAACAAATACGGGCCCACAACCATCCGGCCGGCCACGATACCAGTTGAAGCACTTTTGCAAACAATACGGTGACTCAGTAGCACCTCGATACAAATTGACCGTCAAGCAGGGTTACACTGGACACCACCGTGTTACTGAGAAACAGGAGCAATGAAGGTTAATTTTAAGGATTTTACCCCCCAATATAAGCGTTTTTAATTATAATAAACAAAGATAAGGAAAGTCCGTACAATCCCCCTACAACATGAGTGGGCAACATCGTGGAGTGAATATCAACAAACAGTAGAATCCCCCCAAGCAGCATGGTGGCACAAGGATATATGCAACAGGATTATCAAACCAACATTATACACCATGTCTACCGTTACCCACCTCGTACCAAACCAACCCACGGACCCAGATTAGAAACAAGAGAAGAAAAGAGTGTGAGAGAGAGGAGAAAAATAAGGCCCATAGAAACAAAAACGGAAAAAATAAAAATCCCCACCCCCTACCCCCCACCCTACACGCATGCAGAGGCTACGGCCTACCCCCCCCCCCCCCGCAGTGTGCCTGTCGCCCGATAAAGAACCCGAAATATAGAAACTAAAGCAAGAAAGAAAAGAAAAAGGAAACCACAGAAGACCGGAGGAGGGCCAAAACCAAATTCTCCCGGACTCCCCCGCCATACATTTGAACTCTACCCCATTTGTAAAAACAACAACAAAATGAATCAAGCACAGGATAGAATGGGGAGAATCATCACATATCACAGCAGTACGCGTTGTGGAAGCGCTCCAAACCGAGTCCCCACCGGCGAATCAATCACAAGTTATAAGGAGGAATCTCCTAGCCCTGGCCAGTTCGTGGGCGTCCCCCTAAGCATAGCTCCAGAAGAGGACCCGCCCCAGACAGAACAAAGGAACAAAATGGCCGCACTCGGCCGAGGAGGTGTGCACCAAAACAAAATGGACATCGCCAGTCACAAATAGTTCCATAGACCCAAAGGAGGGGTGTCTCCAGGTTCGCCCGATGATGTGCAGTACATTGTAGGGATAGCCAAGCTTGCGAGACGAAGGCAACAAAGGGAATCAGTAGCTGTACTAGCGGCGTCAGAAACAAAAGTAGCGATATCACGGGTGAGTGCGCAGGCTTCAGTAGAGAGGGAAACATTGTAGCACCGCTGAGGTAGGCGGACGGCAGTCCGTAAGCACCAACACAGCCAAAAGAAACAAGGCATTTAAAAGAAATGCACAATTAATGCGAAAATCGCCATGTTAAACAAAATGCTTTTCTAAGCAAAAATCTTGCCGTGGATCGGCAATGCAACCCAATATCAGGTTGCTAGATTCTAAGGCCAATGAAAAAACAAATCACATATCCCACCCTGACATTAAAATTTTGTTTCAATATATACATCTTCAGAATTACACCCAGTCAGTTCATCAAAGTTGTCACAGTTAATTTTTCACAGTTACTCACATACCATATGTCCATCATAACTCCTGCCGATACACGGCGAGATTGCTTATTGTATAAACGCATGACGTCCTTATGGATGTTTTAAATACAATTTAAAGATGGTGTATTTTTAGTATCCCACGCTGACAAAATGTATAGAATGTAAGCGTTTCAAGATGGCGCGCTGTACAGACCTGAATGCATTGGTCCATCGTCTGTGTTGATGTAAAGTATGAACATAGATAAGGGTGTAATGTATGGCGCTCTGATGGTAACACGGACGAAGGGATTTCATTCCCGAAACGCGTCTGCTTTTTGTGAATAAACCGTTCTGCTTAACATCGCTGCTGTTGCCCGTGTGAGTGCTGATTCTTTCCTGTAAACCCGGCTGGGTATTTTTGGGAAACTGGAGCCTGTATGTATTACGCGAACACCATCGCGTTATTCAGCACCCGCCTTGAGAGTGACTCACACATTTGGTGTTCTGGAGCTTGGATATATATATATTATATATATATATATACATACAGTTCTATTTCAGTGATGATTATTCATTTGTCAGAAAAACAAAAAGATGTGTTTTAACCTCAGTCAGGGTCTGGGAGTTATGATTATAAATATATATATTGTTGTATATTGGTATAGTCTGAAAATTTTAATAATATCATACTATATAATATAAAGCCTTAGAAATTCACAGAAAAGACAAAAGGTTTAAGGGCCGTTATAGTTAGGTGAAAACCTCATACTGATTTAAAACAACAAAACCACTGAAATTCACCAATTATAGCTATCTCACAAAAACTATAACTGGTGCCCTAAAGTAACTATGACTCACACCCCTGCCATTCAGTGTTGTTATTAATGATGTCACTTGAGATTTTGCAGTAATGTTATCAATGATGTAATAGAACATGTCATCAGTGATCCAATATGTAATATGTGAGGTAATTAGCAGTGTATGGCGCAGGAGCAAGTCATACTTACTTTAGGGCATAAGTTATAGTTAATTGAGATAACTTTCCATTTTTGTCAGGGGGAACTCTGGGACCCTACCACCAGGCTTAGGGTGGTGTCACTTATGTTTTTTAACACTTTTTTTGTAAGGCAGGAGATTGATCCCTGAGTCCTGGTGCACTGCTGCTTGAACGATGAAGCACACTTTAGTCCTGAGGCCCTTAGGACGCAAAGGGACCTCATCGCCCCACCAGTAGTGTGCTGAGAGGCGTGTTTGCAGAATGGTGGGAAAAGGAGAGTGGCCTCTGACCACCTCTCAGCAATCCTACTGTGTGGGGCCTACTGGATGTAAAAGGTGGGCTTGTTGTACCCTAACAACCCTCAGCAGTGAAGGGGACTACATGCCCCAACCCAGAGCGCACCAGGAGGCTCATTTGCAGAGTAGTGTAGAAAGGAGGCGGGCCTGCAGCGAAATGCCAGCTTTGGTTTTTTTCTATTTTAGGGAGGGGGCTGTGTGGACCCCCTTCCCTTGATCCATTTTGGGCTCTGGGGACTTGATCGCCCAGGTTCAGACCCATTTTTTTAAAAATAAAAAAGGAGAGGGGCCCATGGCCCCACTCCTGAGGATGATTTCCCCCGGCGCTAGGACTTTTTTTTTTTTAAAGGGGAGCGGGGTTGTGTGGCATCCCTCCCAAGGCCGATTTTGGTCCCGGAGACTTCATCCCCCAAGGCCAGGCTTTAACTTTTTTTCCCCTTTAAAATGGGTGGGGGTCCCGTGCGATCATACTACCCTGGCCGATACTGCCCCCAGTGTCCTGCCATGCCATAGCAAACTGCAATGTCCCGGGGTGGGCACCTCGGGACATTGCTGGAGCTGGCCTTCCATCTTCTATGTAGCCCCTGGGATGGGGTGGTCCCCAGGGATCCTCAACAGACCCCTGCCTTTACTTGGCTGTGGGGGGGGCATGGCCCCCTCCATTTATTATAAATAGCCCTGGGAGGTGACTGTATGTGGGGCTGTGTGGGGAGGCTGGGCCCCCCTATGCATTTTATTTAATATGAAGCCCCGGGGAGGTGTTGGTCCCCAGGTCAGCGGGCTTGTGGCTCACCACATTTGAATGAGAATAGCCCCGGGATGTGGTGGTCCCCGGGGCACTGTAAGGGAGCAGGAGCCACCCCATGTATTCATTTTATAACAAAAGCCCCGGGAAGGTGGCAGTCCCTGAGGCTGCGAAGGGACCACGTGGCCCCCCACATTTAATAAGCATAGCCCCGGGGAAGTGGCGGTCCCCGGGGCTGCTGGGGCCCTAGCGGGCCCCTGCATCTCATTTTAATATTGCCCCTGGAACCTGGCCCAACCGGTGGCCTAAAGGAAACCAAGCGTGGGAGACTGTGTTTCTTTTTTTTAAAATTTTCTGCGAGCTCAGCGCTACTACACGACTCCCAGCGAAAATGTAGATTCCAGACCAAACAATTAGACTTGAAATACATATTTAAATATCCCGCCAAATCGGTAAAGATATTATATAATTCAGCCCTAGTGGGCAAAGTACTATACATAGAAAATTGCCAAGTTACCCATTTTATAATTTGCAATAAGAATCGTTTCTCAATAAATACTAAATTAAAATGTTAAAAAGTGTTTAGCCGTATAATAAAGTGATGAGAAAATATATAATACTAAAAGGTCTTGGACTACTAAATAAATCATGAAATTCCAAGTGCATATTTAATATTTCAATGCTTAAGTCCACTTCTATGTTTTGTGTATCACATTATGGGGCCCATTAGGATAGCGGGCGGACTTCAGTCCTTCCGCCATCCTCGTGGTGCTGGGACAGGATGCCAGACATGTGGCGGTCCCGCACTGCTGATTAGGATGTGACCGCTACCCTGGTGGTCGCATTCTGCATATTTGACATTGCGGTGGGTGCTGCTTACAGCAGCACCCACCGCAATGCCAAATTGACATGTTGTGCATTCCCATGCACAATGTGGCAGGCACCACACGGTGCCTGCCCGCTTGTGTATGGGAATGCAGAGGGGTACCATGGGTAGCCCCTGAGTGCACCCTCACTCTCCCACCCCCTCAGGGGGCCAACAATGGGCCCCCAAAGCACAGCCCTGCCAGCATGTCCATAGCGTTGATCAGTTGACTGGGGGTGAGTGTTTGATTTGCTCCAATGCTCCATCCATCATCACCTTTGGTATCGCTTTGTTCGCCCTAAATTGGCAGGATATGCCCAGACGTGGGTTCATTGCTCACTTTGCCACTGGATTCAAGCTAGCCTGGCTGATAACGGCTGATTAACCAGAAACCGGTCCCAGGATGCTTGTTTCCGGTCCAGGGAAGACATGGCCTGGCAGTTCGGGCTGGACTGTTCCCATGAGGCACAGGGTCAGACTGATTTGTATATGGCCATGTCTGAACTGGGGTGGTGGAGTGAGCTAAAGAATGATGATGGATTAAACCCAGATCAGTTGACTGGGGGTGAGTGTTTGATTTGCTCCAAAGCTCCGTCCATCATCCCCTTTGGTATCGCCTTTCCATAGCGGCATCGTCACCATGGAAAGGCCAGTTACCGCACCCTTCCGAATATGGATGAGCACTGCCACAATATTAGTGGCAAAGTCCGCCCAGCCGGCAATCATAAAAATTGCCGACCGGTGGAAAATCGGCAGACGGACTTTCCGTCCACCGCAATACCCTCGCGATAATAACGTGGCGGGGGTAAATCAAGTTGGGATGGCGGGTGGATCGCCACCGCCGCCCATCATCAAAATGACCCCTTTTGTGTTTAAATTGTGCCTGGAATATGTCTTTCTCTTATGAGGGGGCCACGCAGCCCACTACTAGAGCCAAAGAGGGCCCTGGTGACTGCCACCTTTCCAGGGCCGGCTCCTGCTACGTCCCGGTATGCCCAAACCAGGGACATAGCTATTTGCTATGGCTTGGCAGGAGCTTTACCACTTCTGCCAAGCCATATAAATCTGCATTTTGCTCTCGCTTGCTCAAAGCAGAGCACAATTGCTTTTACTCACAGGGAACTGCATGCTAGCCACTCCCTATGTGTAAAAGCAGGAGGTAGGAGCCGACAGGGACCGTGGCAGTTTTGAGGCTACCCACAGTTCACAATACTGGTAAGTGGGTGCCCTGGGTGGGACCAGGGCACCCACAAAAGAGGCTGGACCTGGGGAATGGGGCCCCAGCCAAAATTGGCCCAAGAAGCGGGGCCATGTGGCCCTCCTCCCATTTTTTTTTATTTATAAAAAGTGACCGTACCCCAGGGATGGGTCTTGGGGCCGAAAACAGCACAGCGAAGGGGGGCCACGCAGCCCCACTCCCCCCCAAAAAAAAATTCAAAAAATGATCAGCAAGTCACCAGAGGCCCAACTCCCTTTCTCCACCACTCTGCAAACTCGCCTCCTGGCGCACTGCTGGTTGGGGGATGAAGTCCCATTGGCTGCAGAGGGTCCTTGGGGGCCAACAAGCCCTCCTGTACCTCCTGTAAGTCCCACACAGCAGGATTGCTGAGAGGTTGTCAGAGGCCAAACACCCTTTCTCCACCACTCGGCAATCGCACCTCCTTGCAAACTGCTGGTTGGGGAATTAAGTCCCCTTAGCTCCTGGAGGTCCTTGGAGGCGAACTACCCCTCCTGTCAATTCCAGTAAGTTCCATAGAGCTTGATTGCTGTGAGGACTTCAGTGGCCACGTCCTTTTTCTCCACAACTTTGCAAACATGCCTCCTGGCGCAATAATGGTTGGGGGCCTAGAAGCGCTCCTGTTACCTCCAGTAAATCCCTTACAGTGGGATTCCTGAGAGCTGGTCGGAGGCCCTACGTCCTTTCTCCATCACTCTGCAAACGTGACTACCGGTCAAAAAAACATAGAAATGCACTTTAAACACTAAAGGTTACAGGGACGTTACAGTTAGGAAATAGATTTTGAAAAACCTTAGAAATTCACTGAAAAAAACAAAGGTTACAGGGACGTTATACTTAGGCTCAAATTTCCCTCATACAAAACCAGTGAAGTTCAACAGTTATATTTAACGGAGCTAACTATAACTTATGCCCCACAATGCACTGCGTATGACCTCACATATTACATCACTTGTGACATGGTCAGTTACATCACTAATAATTTTTCATTTTTGCAAAGGAACTTTAGACACTGCTACAGAAACCTAGATCTTGGTTCAGAAAGAGTTCTTTTTGTTCTTTGGTGTAAATCCATTCAGTAGTATGGAAGAAATTAAGTTTGAAAAAAGTGGATATTTCACGCTGCGTAGGATCCACTGATACAACAGATCTCAAAGTGAGGTCTGATTGGCTGCCAGCACCACAACAAGGAAGTGGTGGCAGCCAACTTAGTACTCTGGACTCAGTTACCCATATACTGAAACACAGTAACAATAATCTGTTGTTCATGGGTAGGTGAAGAAAGAAAAGTCGACGCTTCGACCCTCGAATAGCGTAGGTTGAGTTCCACCTTACTATGGGGTCTTCCTCAGGACTGAGACGTGAAGTGGGGTGGAAGGGGTGTTTCAGTATATGGGCTAGGTTTTCAAATGCTGTTTATGTGACTTAAAAACATACATGCCTATGTGATGTCAACTATTCATTGTGTGACCACATTGAACCTTTGAAAATATCCACTCAACCCCAATCCTCACAAAACCACTTACCTACCCCACCTTTTCCCTTTTTTCTTCGGGCACATTGTTTATATCTATTGAACAGTTTTGCATATATATGTGCTTTGATGAGGATGTGAATAAATAACATCTCTCATTAATTAAATGTGTAATTGTTTTCACTTAGAACAGTACAAAGAATTATTTGTGTTCTCTATAAATGTACATACTGGGACCCTTTTCCCTGTAAAATTGAATACCCAGGTCCCAGTACTTTTGGGTCTACCCTTCTATGTAATAATGCCAATAGGAATCTCAGGCAACACACGTCACACTGAAACCATTACACAAACCTGCAACACAGCACCCAGGCAGTCCAACTCCGCACTGGGAAAGTCTAACCCCACAACTCAGTACTTGGGTACTCTGAGTGTCAGTTGGAGTGTGCAGGCTGAGCAGCAGGTAGGTTGCTCCTGGTGGGGCTATTCTACTTAACTACCTATCTTCCATATTCTTATTCCATGTTCTTATTCACTTACCTGTAATTTACCATCTTGACTTGTAACCAAATCTTAATAAATCACCTTCTACAATCTACTCTACAGCTACCATGGACTTTTTCTACATTATTACACTTCTGTTTCTCAAACCATGAGAAGCAAAGGAAAGGTGGAGATAAGCCGCACACGTGTAATTTGCATTTTTTAACTTGGTGATAGGACAGCCATGAAGTGATGACACTATCTCGCCCCCCCCTTATGTACTGTTTTAAGTGACCATAACAGCTCACTTACCAGTGGCATTTCTCCTTCCTTCGAGGGGCAAGTGTCATCCCGATGGTCGCGAGTTCCTAGCACCTGGAAGAGAAGAACAACCACATTAAGAAATCAATTACGCCTGATGTACCCTTAAATAAAAAACAAAAGACTACAAAAATAACAGTGGTCCAAGAGAAAAAGCTTCTAGTAGGGAGTGTCCTTGCCATAACTTTAATATGGAATCTCTTGAGGAGAAGATAAATGGGGAAAAATATCTATATGTCTAAAAACAAAGCCCCAGTCCCAGACGGAGTACCTCCTGACTTGTTCAACATGGATCTAACGAATTGGGCTAAAATTGTAACTAATACTCTAAATGCAGCATGTAAAGCAGGTATTCCTCTATCATGGTCCAGGTCAATAATGAGGTAATGGGGCATGTTATTCTAATCGGGTTAACCACGTGGTTGGACGAAAACAATGTACTGTCTGACCTGCAGTATGGCTTTCGATCTGGAACGGGTACCCTAGGTCAGTGTTTGAACCTACAGGTGATAGTTATAGAAATATGCAAGTGCCAAGGGGGGCTCACTACTTCTTGCCTTTATGGATCTCACGTCAGCTTTTGACAGAGTTGAGAGGAGTACATTGTAGTCAATTATTCTCAATATGGGTCTTGACAGAGACATAATGAATTTCTTGCATGAACTGCATAGGGGCTGACTGCTGTAGTCAGATATGATGAGTATGGGAGCTCTACCCCACTGTTAAAGGTCCACCGGGGGGGTAAGACGGGGATGCATCCTGGTCGTACTCTTATTTACATGATATATTAAGAACCTAGGCCCAACACTGTGTGCTGTTTGTAAAGATATCCCACGGGCAGGGCCTTTCTTATACTGGCCTTACTATACACTGACAATGCAGTGTTGTTAGCGAGAACTGCTGTGGGCCTAAAGCAACTTCTAAACTCTGTCAGTTTTATGAATAAGTCTGGATCTGGGTACCAACTACAACAAATCCCACACAATGATTAGGGCTCTAGAGGCATGGGACATAAAAAATGTATCCTGGAGGGTTTTGATATCACCAGAATAGAGTTGTTCTCATATCTTGGGGTCTTATTTGATGCGAAAGGCTCTTCGGCACCTTTGGTGATAGTTAAAAGCAACGCTAGGGCCAAAGTGGTTGCCTCTGTGTTTGATGTTGATTCCCGCCTGGGAGCAAAGCCCATTGCGGCCTTGATTTACCAATCAAAATGTTTCTCCACTGCGAGTTATGGCTGTGATATTTGGGGGTTACAGAGAGGCCATAGAGCTACATATAATTGAAAACAAATGCATGAGGCGCTTACTCTCTGTGCCTCAATGTATGACTTCCTGTATTATGCATGAAGGATTAGGGTTAGGATACATCTCAGATTTGTTAACTCTGTGACCCCTGCTTAGATGGATCTCAATATGGTTAAACAGAGAGTTGGGACTGAACCAGGTTATATTGAAGAATTGTATGAAACTTGAGGGCGTATCCCCTGGCTTAGTTGCATTAAATCCTCATTTGTGGATCTGGGACACCCTGACTTATACCGGTTGCCAGACAGGATTGTCCGTGGGGACTTATTGTGGGTCAAGAGTCAATACAAATCTGCAGCACAAGCAAAGAGAGAGAGAGAGGATGGAGATGAGTAAAGCCTCTGTTCAAGCATACGTTACCTTGAGGTCATGTATGACCATTGAATCCTATATTATCAATGGTCACAACCCCCCATCATCACTTCCTCTTAACAAGAGTTAGATTACATTTATTGCATTGGCTCTTGTCAGAGCCTCTGGGTTGGAACAAAGTTGAAGATCTAGACCTTTGCAGTTGTGAATGTTTTTCAGATCAAGACCCCATGCCCTTCATAGCGTTTTGTGAGCACTGTAGATGTCTTTGAGAACAGTACATTCTACATTTGCTGAGTGGGCAACAATTTACACAAATGTTGCTGAACTAAGTTATCTGTTTTATTGTGGCCAATAATTTAGAAGGGGATGTAAGACGAATAGTCACAATGACAATAGAGAATTATTTGTTACTAATGGTGGCTGTTTTATGTTTTTTAACAAAACAAATGAGGAAGTGTTTATCACTGTTATCTATTCGATTGTATTTATGAGGAAAGTTCTTACTACGAACTATAGTCAGTATTACGTTATCGCATGAGAAACACTGTTTCAATTCCTTTTGTAAGTTTCTTTTTATAATGTTTGTACCTGTTAATGGCTTTAAGTAATTGAATAAAGAATATATACATTCCAAATTAAATCAATGATGATATCACCCATGATACTGTTATTTACATTGCTCCATAAACCCATGTTAAAAAGAAAGTTGTTAGTGAATGGCCTGTAGTCATAGCCAGCATAGAGCTACTGGATGTCTACGTGTGGATGTACAGAATATAAACAGCAAAAGACCTGGAAGCAAGTGTGAGTGTACACGGTGAAAGTTACATGGTGTACCATGTACCAACCAGCAATTTCATGTGCAGTTAATACTCTTTGTTAAACAAGGTAAAGTCTGAGTGCACCTAATGTGGGTTGCAGGGCATATTTCAAAGTAGGTTGTTACGTAAAGCCAAAGCCTGTTGCAAACAATCCGTAATAAAAGCAAAGCCTGTGTTCACAATAGATTATTCAACCGTGGATGTCTGGGTACATGATCATGTTAAATACTTTTGATACAGTGCTATAGACAAATTCTATGTAATAAGGATGTTTATAAAGTGTGGTTGTTCATTTACAGAACTTTGCTGAATATTTTGAGTTGGGCACAAGTACAGTTACTTCATGGTGCGAGTTATAGTTACTTCAGTTAACCATAAATGGTGAATTTCAGTGCTTTTTACATTATTTTATAATGTTATATTCGAACTGACATTTTCACCTAACTGTATCGTCTCTTTAATTTTTGGCTTATTCAGTGAATTTTCAAGGTCTTTTAAAAAAAAAATCTAAAGTAAGATATTATTACCATGCCTAACTATAACTTCACTTTGAGGGCCAGATGTACAACCCTATTTTGCATGCGCAAATGGGTTTGCGACCCTTTTGCCCATGAAAAACACAATTGGGCCATTTACAAATCCTATTTAGCGAGTCGCAATTTTTGTTGCGACTCGCTAAATAGGATTTACGACTCACTATTAAGAAGGGACATTCCAAGGGCTTCCCTTCCTAATAGTGACTCACTACCCTATGTAGCTGAGCGTCGGAACCGGCTAGGAGACTTATATAGTTTAGAGCGCTTGGTAAAGGCTCTGTTCCACTGTTTTAAATTTATCACTTTGCATTGTGAATTCTCACTGTGTTAAAGACTGTTTTTAAACATCGCCGCACTCACCTGTTTGTTTATTTGCACCGTGTTCGTGTCTCCGGTCCACCGCCAAAAGTTTGGTTTGTGTGGAGGGATGGTGAACAGCCCACGGAGGAAGTGATTATGACTTCCGGCCCCCAACCAATCAGCGATTAGCAGCTGACTCCTCCTTTACCCATTTAAACCTAAGTGTCCTCGGCCGTGCAGCGGATGCGCGCAGCGAGCGCGCCGCTGTCGCGCCGAAGTCAAGCCTAAGTCCTGCCTGTCTGCGCCCGTCCGCGACCAGTTGGGGCCTGGGGCTAGAATCCCTGCCTCAAACTCTACCGACCCACACACCTACTCCAGAGACGCTCTTATTGCCTGTAACTCAATGCAATGCTTTGGAGACATGTCTCTTAGCTGTCAGCATACTCCTTCCACATGCGCTAACTGTAACCTAAATCTCCTATCCATACCCTCCACATTATACTTGGCGACCTCAGATTTTCCGCCTTCTCTGCCCATACATGATTCTACAGTACCTCAACACGAATTCTCTTTTATTAGCCTGAACTGCAGATCATTGCCAAAACACAAAAGAGATATTTTCAACCTACTCACTACATCCCAACCAGCCGCTCTTTTTCTTACCGAGACCTGGCTAAACAACAGCTCTGGACCTGATATAGCAGCAGCTCTACCCTCTAACTATACTTACATCAGCAAAAATAGACTGAATAAAGAGGGAGGCGGGATTGCAATTATTTTTCAAAATACCTATACTTGTAAGTGGGCAGACCTTGACATATAAAATTGTGAAGCTGGATCTTTTAAACTTTTGCTGTCCCCCAACTTCACCCTAACTGGTGCTCTTATCTATCGTGCTCCGGGTACAGCTAGTATGTGGGCTGCCTCCTTTCCTGAGCTTATCGCCCCTTTTTTGTTGGATGCCACCAACTTCCTGATTGTAGGAGACCTCAATATCCACTTTAACGATATCTCCTGTCACACCAGAACCAATCTTATATCAGATTTAGCAGCATTGAATCTTGCTCTTTGTAACTCTGGCCCAACTCACAAGGCCGGAAATCTACTTGATCCCATCTTTTCCAATCTCGACAATATCACATGCAAGCCACATTTACCTATCTCCTGGTCTGACCATTATCTGGTGGAATTTTCCATAACTATTCCCCAGTCCTCTACATCTCAGGCACTCCCCACAGAACCTAGGGTGACGAGAAACTGGAAAAAACTTGACACTACTCAATTTAACGCATGTCTTGATGATACTATGCCCCTTACCACCATAACGAATATCGAGGAGGCAGCCGTTATTCACAACTGGCTTAGCTCTGCGGTCAATGTATGCCTTCCCCAAAGAAAAAAATAGTATAATTCGCATCACCCTCCCGCCCCGTGGTTTACTGAATTAATTAAACTGGAAAAAACTGCATGCAAAAATCTAGAGCGTCGATGGCGTGCTCATTACGACCCCTCTATAAAGCAACTATATAAATCTGCCCTAACTAGATATCACGCACATTGCAAAATGGCCAGGGCTGAATACACCAATTTAACTATTGTGAATGCACAAAATCATCCCAAAGCACTCTTTAAAGTTGTGCAAGAACTCTCTGGCGCTACCTGTCAACCCAGAGCCCCATGTTTGGACTCCATACAATGTAACGTTTTGGCAGAATTTTTTATTAACAAAATTAATAACATCTATGCTGGCTTCGAGGACCCAACCTCCCCCTCAATAACACCTGAATCTCCCAAAATGGTTACTCACTCTGACTATGTTGCACCGGACCAATTTTTTAGCAACACATCTCAGCATTTAGTAGCTTGGGACCCTCTTAACATGTCCACATTACGTGAGATCATCAGTAACATCAAATCAGGTTCCCCCTTGGATCCTTTTCCACCACAAGTCCTATCAACCCTCAACACTCCTTCCCTCACTCTCATTCTGGAGCTTCTAAACACCTCCTTAAGTGAAGCTAAAGTTCCCAAAGCATGGAAACATGCTATGATAGCACCCCTGTTGAAGAAAGCTAATGCTGATCCAGATGACCCCTCCAACTTCCGCCCGATCTCGCTTCTACCTGTATTTTCAAAAATTCATCTTACTCGACCTCAGTGCCGCGTTTGACACGGTTTCCCACACCATCCTCAAGTTTGCGGTATTTCTGGGTCTGCCCATGCATGGCTCGAAAGCTTCCTCAATGATAGAACTTTTCAAGTCTTCTCTTCCACTTCTATCTCAAAAAAACATAACTCTCAATTTGGTGTTCCTCAAGGCTCGATCCTGAGCCCCCTTATTGTTTAATTTGTACATTAGTCCCCTAGCCACCATAGCGAAACAAGCTGGGTTGACTATCTACTCATACGCCGATGACACCCAGCTAATGTACTCACTCTCCACTAATGCACACTCTAACCCGTCCTCCCTCTGCTCCGGCCTCAACAACATTGCCAAATGAATGCATGGAAATAAACTTAAACTCAACGGGAGAAAGACTGAACTGCTTCTTTTTGGTAAAAATACAGCCCTGTGGGGCCCTCACCATTGGCCGCCTCAGATGGGGCCTACACCCCATCTCTCCAAAACTGCCCGCAACCTTGGCATCATTTTTGATGACCAAATGTCCATGAAACAACAAGTGGTTAGAGTCGCTGCTACCTGTTTTACTATCCTCAAGTGGCTCAGGAAGATTATATGGATGCTTCCTCAGGACACACAAAAGACCGTAGTCCAGGCTTTAATTACATCTAGATTGGACTACGGCAACATCTTGTACCTAGGAGCCTGTAAGGAAGTCACGAGGAAACCTCAGACGGTACAAAACGAAGTGGTGAGGCTACTCTGCAAACTGCCTAACAAATCCCCCACCTCCACCTCTTTACGCAACCTTCACTGGCTCCGAATCGAAAGCCGCACTAAATTTAAAGACTTGTGCTATATGGACAGAATAAAATCAGGCAAGGCACCATCCTACCTAAGCACTCTTGTTCACCAATACTGCCCTTCAAGGGTCCTTCGCTCCTCAAGCCAATATACGTTTCAGGTACCCAGGATTAATCGAGCAAGAATGGGTGGACGTTCTTTCTCATATCTTGCACCTTCCCTCTGGAATTCTCTTCCCCTTTATCTTCGTACAGACCCATGTTACCTCCAATTCCGTAGGAATTTGAAAACATGGCTGTTTAACCAATAAGCTCCCTCTTAGGCCCGCTGTCTCCCTACGGTGTTCTCCCTCAACATGTCCTTAGCGCCGGGAAACCTCCAGGTAGCTGTGCGCTCTATAAATATAAACATCCCATTTTCCTTAAACGAGCTGCATTTAAAAAAAATGCTCTATGTAAAAGCAGTCCCAGACATGGAGGTCTGCTGAGCGCAGTAAGCCACCATACCTGGGAGGGCCAGCCATTTCCAATGGGGTCGCAAATTGCAAGTGCCTCATGAATATCGATGAGGCATGCAATTTGCAACCCCATTGGGAATCACAAACAGTGTCTCTGACACTGTTGTACATAGCATTTTGTAACTTGCAAATTGGGACTCACAATTGAGCGCAGTTTGTGATTCGCCAAATCATCTGACCCTTAGCAACATTTTTTTGGTGGATTTTACTATTTTTCAAAGGCACAGTATAATTTTTTACCATACTGACCCTGTGTTGCCCATGTCCAAAGGACATGCAAAGCATCGGATTAGGCACAGGGCCTGCTCCCAAAGCCCTGTTGGTGGCCAACCCTGTGGTAGGCAATGCCTTTGGCTGTAATTGGTCTGGGGTTGGGCGTAAGCCTTGCACTCTGCCCCCCACAGTCGGCCAAACCTGTACCTGGCATGTGCACATTAGCCCCATGGTTACCCAACCCATGTAGGGCACAGCCCTTGGCCTAAGCCCCCCCTTTTCTTCACAGCACCTCAGATCTGCAGTTCTTCCACAGACTCGCACCAGGGCTGTGCTGAGCACTGCAGTGGATCCACGGGTCCGAGGCACTGCAAAATGAAACATTATTTTTTACTCAGATCTCTGGTGCCCCCACGACTGCACCCAGGGTACGAATATCCTCACCGCTAATTCTTTATTTTATTTTTAGTACATGGAGACTGAGTCCCTGAGTCCTAAAATGGAGGCAACAACCTAAAGAAAAATCAGCTCTTGTGGTTTGACATTGCGGAACCGTGGATCTCCACCGTGGATCCGTCGAGCGAACTTTATATAGATTTTGAATCTTAATTACTCAAAACCTATTGAATGGATTTACACCACATCACAAAGAAGCACACTTTCTGGATAAAGATCTAGCTTTGTGCCAAATTATGTGTAGTTCCATTCAGTCATTTTTCTGCAACTCTGTTTAAGTTTCCTATGGAAAATTGCATAGAGAAACCACATTTTAGGGCCATCCATTTTTCTCAGATTCCGCCAGATGGATCACCCTGAACCTTCCCAAGATGGAGCTGAGGTGAATTGAAGATACATTGTTTTGGGAATGTTTATTGAAGATTCATCAAACAGCGTCAAAGTTATTGGCAAACCAAACAAATTCACAATTGGGACCTATGAAAGAAGATGGAAAACTAAAGGACTGGCCAACTATCCTTAATGCTCACTTATTTTCAGACATCAGACATGTGAAATCAGATAAATGCTATCACTTATAAGCCAAAGAGTCAATTTTTTAAATGGGCTGACCCACAGCAGCATGGTACATGCTATTATGGATGGAAGCAGAGTGCTTCAGCCATTGGGTTCACTCTTTAGAAGACGTTATGAATGTATTTTTAATTGTTTTTTTTTCCTTCAAGATACTGGCAGAAAACTAAGACTGTCTAGCATTCAGAAGCGATTCTATTAAGAGTTATTTCTATACAAATTTTCTACCACAAGGGTTAGTCAAAGGAGGTAATCAACACTAAAATCCTTCCCAGAAAGGTATCCTGTGAGATTTGATATAACAAAATACATATCTACAGGATTTAACCTGATGCAATAACAATCCTCTCATTCAAGTCAATTGTTTTTTAACCTTATGCTTCATAATAAATAAATTAGGCCTGTTGATTTTGTTGTAACTTTTCATGATGAAATGATTAGGGTTGTGGCATCTGGAATAAGGTTGCCCAATGAACCAGTCAGACCTACATCCCTTATCATTGGCTTTACTCCATAGCCAACAAAAACCTACTCAAGTGCCCATAAATTGGCATCCATGATGCTTACATTTGTAAAATTACAAATATGCACAATACTACCACTGACAAAACAATATACAGCCCCTCATAAAAGTGTTTAACAAGGATTATCGCACAGTAAAAATCTTATACCTCCAGGGTTTGTCAGAGGGGGTGACCAGCATCAAAAACCTTGAGTACTAAGGTAATGTCGAAGGTAATGTCAGAGAGACCATGTAACAAAATAACTATCGGCAGGTTCTAATAAAGAGTAAAAACAATCCACCCTTAAATGCCTATTGACTTTCACAATAAATACTTTAGGCCTACTGCCTTTATTGTAACTTTTCATAATACCCAGATCTGGCTTATAGCCCTGATCATTAGCTTGCCACCATAATTAATTTGGCCTCCTTTACTGAGCACAAGCTTTCCCACAAAGCAAAAAACACAATGAACTCTTTTAGTCTGGAAGCACACATCATCTGCCCAATCAAATTGTATACTCAAGGAAACCAACATGTGGGCGGAGTCTTACCCCTCTCAGTGTAATACTTATGAAATGTCTTTTTAGGTTTGTCAAACCAGACCTAGAAAGACAATACAGCCCAAGAACTGGCAAAAGCAAGACACATCTATACCAGGAGGAACTGCACCAGGGCCGGACTGGGAACCCAAAGCAGCCCTGGCACTTTTGTCGGACTAGCCCCTGGGGGGGAGGGGAGATTCAAGTGTGAGGCACTGCTGCTTTTGATACTGAGGCAAACACGGCCCCCAGTAAGAAAACTAGCACCCACTGCTGCCAAACTGGCCCATCCTTCCAGCCTCCCGAAGAAACACCTTATGCCCGCTGCGGCCAGTCCGGCCCTGAACTGCACCCCTTCATGGGCATGTCTTGTCATGACAGAATCCCGAAGAGCAGGCTTAAGGCTGGCACAACATTCAGATGATCCTAAGCAGGCGCCTATGGGAGTAACTGCATACAGGTGCCCAGTAGCACCCAAAAGACCCAAATATGGCTCTTTTGAGGCATGATAGGTATTTGAGGGGCTGTGGAGGTCTCAATTGTCCTAACTCATCAGATGAGGTCTCAATTGCCCTGACTTCCATGTGGACAGGCCCTGCAGCCAACCCCCTGCATGCAGACAACCCCACGCTGCGCACAGCCTTCAGCCATGCCCAGTGGGGGTGGGCCATAAGACCTGGCATGTCATCAATGATGTCATTTAACATATCATGAGTGATGTAATGTGTGAGGCCATAAGCAGTGCATGACGGATGCAAGCTATAGTTGGGTTACTAAACTATAACTGACAAATTTCTGTTTTTCATTTTTTTGTAAGTGTTAGTTCTTATCTCATTTCAACACCTAATTATAATGTAACTTTAACGTTTGTTTGTTTCAGTGAATATATTTGTTTTACATTTCTCATTCAAACCTTAATTGCATTGCTTTTTCATGATTTCCCTCACATAGACTACCACTGTGCGCATTGCAGGCTTTGCGAGGGAGACTAGGGGGCATATTACCAAACTACAGCGATATTTATCGCTAAGTAGGGTTAGCGGTAATAGTTTTATTGCCGCCCTTCACCTGTTTTTATCGCTGAGATAACTTGCTATTAGCAAGGTTTATCTTAAAAGCGATAAAAATCAGGCGAAATGCGTGAGTATCGCTGTCAATACAGCGATATTCACGCATTAGAGTGACAATGCTCTTAGCCATGTTATCCACCTCCCATTGGATAACATGGCTAAGAACTGGTCAGGGCAGGCATTAGCTTTTGGAGATATTCGCACTTAGAGCAAATATTTCCAAAATTACGCCTGTGTTGATCATAGGCGATAGCGATGTTAGCGACTGTTTTCAGTCGCTAACATGTTGGGTACGCCCACTTTGCATGTCATTAGCGATAAATATCGCAGACATTCAAAGTGGGCCCCAAAATGCTCGCTATCGCCTACAAGCTGTCGCTAACTGGTGTTAGCGACAGCTTGGTAATTGGGTGAGAAAATTATCGCCGCTTTAGCGGGAAAAAGTCCCGCTAAAGCGGTGATCAGGGTCCTTGGTAATATGCCCCTAGGTTTCATATATCAGGCTGCCTGTGAGGGAAGATGTTAATGCATCAGACGCTGCAGACAGGAGAGAGATTTAGACCAAACCATCATCACCCACCACTGTAGAATCAACTGACTCCCACTAGGAACTATAGCAGCAGTCAGGCTTAGCATTGCTCCTGCCTCTTTTCCTCCCAAGTAATTGATACACAAAACTCTACTTTTATACTTCTACCCAGACCATTCAAACAACACATCCAAACTCAACACATCATCAGTGACGTGTCGTAAAAAAGGCAAAGAAAGACTGTTTAGCCTTTTATAAAGTGCCCGATCTCAATTTGCGATCATAAATCGGGCACAGATTGTGCACCTCTAATTTGCAATAGCTCAAGTTGGCCAAATTAGCGGGGTTTCACAGTTTTCAACTAGTTAATAATAGTGGCACATGTCCAAATTCGCTTCCCAGGTAAACCTTAGAAACAGGTAGATTTTGCAGTCCGGGCACGATATGTGGTTCGCATTGGCAAAATGAAGTTTAGGGAAAAACAGATGAACTGGGCTGCTTTTTTGTGGTTCTCACTGGACCTTGTTTTGTTGGGTAAACCCCGCGGACTTTCCAAACTTGTTAGTTCTTGGTTTATGAGCCTTTTTATAATCCGGCTTGACAGCAAAGCTGTCACTAGATAATTATGTGAGTATTATAAGAAAAAGGCTTTGGCTCCGCCCACATGTTGGGAGTCAGTGGTACATGTTTTGATTTAACAAAGGAGGTGTGCTTCTAAAATAAAAGTGCTTGCCATCCACACAGCTGTGATCATTTCATTTATCCATCTGCCTGAGCTTGAACTTTCAGGGGTACACACATGCAATTGCAATGCTATAAAAGTGTCTCAGATAACTAGATAATTTATGGAGTTTTTCTCTCGCAGCAGCAAAGATGGGAGGAGGGCAGTCATTAATGTTCATGGGATTTTTAGGTCTGGCTTAACAGTGTATTTACACATGAGACCTATGGGCAGTGCCAATGCTAGTTTTCTTTTGCTGTAAACTGATACAATTGTATGGAATTTCCTCAGAATTCAATTCCACATAGCACTAATTAAAACAACATATTTTGCCCAGCCCTATTCCCCAGCCTCTCAAAAAATATCAGTTTAAATGTAATTACTTTTCCATTGGGAATCTTTACGCCTGGCACCATGATTACTGGTTTATGGGATGTCATATTATTATGGGCTTCTGTACTCATGTAAGCGAGTGTAATTGTCAAGAGCTCAGTCTTTACATGTAGGGCAGTGCCACAAGAAGGCAGGTAGTCTACCTCAAGCTGGGTACAGCAGAATATTGCAAAATGCTACAGGGAGATGAAAATACCGCATTTTATTCTCTTGAAGGGGCACAAAACCTGTAAAATTAAATTTTTCTCTGGGCCTGAAAATGTTTCTCCTTTCTATAACCCCTACCTATAATTTTTCAGGTTCCTGGGCACTCCACTTCCTCAGAACGCAAAATAATTTAGCTTAAACGTGAAACATTGTCTTGGCAAAGACCTTATACATTTTGCAGCCAAACCCACAGACCTCTCGTGAGTTGGACGGTGGAATCCAGTGCATAAGGCGGGGTCCTGACTCCGTCATACTATTTATTTAGCAAAAGGTGAAAAGCAGAGTGTGTAGAAATATTTGTCAATATTGGGCCACTTTTA
This sequence comes from Lissotriton helveticus, assembly GCF_964261635.1. Classification (NCBI taxonomy): domain Eukaryota; kingdom Metazoa; phylum Chordata; class Amphibia; order Caudata; family Salamandridae; genus Lissotriton; species Lissotriton helveticus. The sequence goes on from NC_136073.1 coordinate 170,228,830, forward strand.
TTCTTGGCAGCTAACACGCACACACCCTGCCAGAAGTATCAAACATCCGCTCCTAATTCTACTGGCAACCGAATTCATCAGCCCTCTGAATAATGTCACAATCTTAAATGAACCTTTTTTTTTTTAAAGAAAGTTTCCTAATAGAATGGGCTTCTGCCTTTTTTTTATTCCACGTCCCTTCCGAAACCCAGATTTCTCATTTCACTTTTTGAATATTTTTAAAAAAAAATTCTAATTTCGATAATCCCAGAAATTTCGTTTTTTTTCAACTCCCCGTTCACCCGCCTCTGGTTACACTCACTTTTTGGGACTGAGACTTCTTTTCATCATCAGACTTTGGCTCAGAGAGAGCACAAGAAAGAAGGGCGGCGAAAGAAAGAGAGAACGAGGAAGAGGAAATTGGGTAAACAGTGCACTGGGAATTGAAGGAAGAAAAACAACCCCCCAGAGCGAGCTGAAGATACGGGAAGTGAGCGGTGGTGGAAGAAGCCGGCATGATGAGATGGCAGTTTGGGTATTTATTCGCCAACGACGGTGTTTGGAAGCCTCGGCGAGGCTCGTATAAGCATTTTTGGGCATCTACATTTTTGTTTTTAATTAAGCACTTTTATTCTTCTTTGTCTTGTTTGCATGCTATGCTTTTACATTTGATTTTGTAGGCCAATGTAGTCCTCTGAGAAGTACATAAGCTCGAAAAAGCGAATACTGGACTTTTGCCGCATAATCAAGCAATGTCCCAAGAGAGGACTCTCATGTTCCTTGCCTGGCTTCTCTGGGCTCGGATTCTTGGGTCCACAGGCCACTGCAGAGTGGGACTGGACTGAGCTGCTAAAATTAACCCTGGGCGTAGTTCGCGTAGTAGCGCTACGTGTAGCTACGTGAAGTGCACTTCGCACTACGCGAGCTACACATAGCACTACGCGAACTGCGTAGTGCAGTAGGAAATGCAGTTAGCAATGATTGCACAGTGGCAGATGCTAGTCCGCACTGTGCAATCATTGCAAACGACATCTTGTACAGTGCAAGCTGTCGTTTTCTGCCGCTCGAGTAGATTAGTACTTGAGCTGCAGTTTTCTCAATGCGGACTGGTAGTTTCTCATCGCGAGTGGTCGCAAGCATACGTGACCACTCGCAATGAGAAACCTGACCTCACGGCGTTGAGAATCTTGCTGGGAGGTTTCTTTTCCATGCTCGTGATTGGCAACATGAATGTTGCTAATCGCTAAAGAGGAAAAAGTCTCGCCAGTGGCGTAAGGAAACATGAGCCCTCCTGCCCCCAAGACTGCTGGAGAGGGGGGGGGCACACAATTTCCATTTCGGTCTCTATAAAATCCCTGCGATTTCCAGCACTCATTTACCACAGTATAATAAATCCTACATAACCCTACATAAAAATCAAGATAGTATGTTGACTTTGAAAGTAAGGCTTAGCAATCTGAATGTAAGTTACTTTCCACATAGTAATGCGCATCCCTAAAAAGTGATTTTATTAAGCTGAAAATGTAGCCACAATTTTTTCATTGATAATTGAATTTAGTTATCAGATTGCGATCCATGAGATCTGTTTTTTTCTCATTTTTCAACTTTGACCTTAAAGGGCCTCATTTATGAGGTTTTGACATAGGGCAGCGCTGCAAAGAGTCTTGCTGCGCTGTCCTATGTCTGCGGCGCAGCCCTACATCAAAACAAAAGGGCAGGAATGCACTGTATCTATGTGATACAGAGCATAACTGTCCTTTTCCCCAGTCTGCGCACAATGGGCTGCCATGCGCTAAAGCAGGCACCCTTGCACCCTGGTGCCTGCTTTGCGCGGCTGATTGATTTGTGAACACCCACAGCAACACCCATGGAACGTCATTTTCACTCAGTTTTCTGCGTGAAAGAGGCACATATTTATAAGGCCATAAAAGTCACGTAAACTGGCTTTACGTGGCCTTATAAATATGCCGTGGCACATTGCGCCACAAGAACATCAAAAAAGTGATGCTCCGGTGCTGCAAAAAGTGCGCTTCTGGAACAACGTTCCGGTGGCGCAATGTGAGTGTGTATTGCCTTTGCAGATAAGTAGTGTCCCCAACTCATTCTGTCCCGATTCTGTCCTGATGAGCACATTGATAATTATTACCGGGATCACAACATCCTCGACAATAAAACAAGCGGACTGTATATAGACTGAACAAGTGATTAAGGGTTTAACATTATGACTGATGATGACATATGCTGCTCGAATCTCAAGAATATTGTTGTTTGTTTTTGTATATACGCACATGTAATGCTTTCGTAGATCACTTTTAGGGGAAAATTATACACATTTAAAAAACAATGTGTTTAGAGTTTTATCTAGCACAATCTAAACCCAAAGCTATCAGGTATCAGAGTGCTTTACATGAACACCAGTTTCATTACAGGTGGACACATTTATTTTTGTTAGACACAGGGAGATTAAGTGATTTGCCCAGAATCACAGGATGTTGAGCGTCATTGCTGAGACTCAAACCCAGTTCTCCAGCTTCGAGTTCGACAGCTCGAGCCGTAAGGCTACATCCTCTCCCCAATATTTTATCAGAACTTTTCTAATTCTACATCTCACTTGGTGGTTCCCCCCACCTATACTGTCCCCACTACAAACCCCCTGGCTTCATTTAGGGAATTTGAGCCTATCACTCAAGAGCAAGTATCTGACATGAAGAGTAACGTTTATTCAGGATCGCTGTCTGATCTTCCCCCCATTTGTTATGGTGACCCTGCCCACCTTACGTCCTTCTTTTATTACTTCTTTGTTCAACCTCTCTTTGAATTTTGCTACTATGCCATTGAAATGCAAAGCATCACAAGTTACACCCATCCTAAAAAAGCCTTATGCTGATCCAAATGAGGTTGCCAATTATAGACCTATCTCGCTCCTTCCATATCGAGCCAAGATTTTGGAGGCCCTCATGAATAAACGACTCTCCTCTTACCTGGAAGATCATTTCCTATTGAATCCTACACAATCTGGCTTTAGGGTGTTTCACAGCACAGAAGTGGCTCTTCTGGCTGTATTGGATTCCATCAGACATACTCTTGCCTCTGGCCTCCTGGAGATGCTAGTGTTACTTGACTTGTCAGCTGCATTTGATACCGTCTCTCATTCCATCTTGGTCCATAGACTCTTTGAAATCAGTATCCACGGGCAAGCCTTGAGTTGGCTTAAGGACTGTCTGGATAACAGGACCCAGACAGTGTCCCTTGAGTCATTTAAATCTTGCACTATGATGCTGAACAAGGGGTGCACTCACGGCTCCTCCCGGAGCCCACGCTTTTCACATCTATGTGGCACTCCTTGCCCAAATAGTCAAATCCTGTGGCTTTAAAGTCATCTCATATGCGGATAACACGCAATCAATCATTTTATTATGGCACAACCCAGAAAATGCCAAAAGTAGGTTTGCTGACTTTATGAGGAATGTTGCCTCTTGGATGACTTCAATCTGTTTACAGCTTAATTAAAGACAAGACCAAGAATTTGCTGTTTGGCAAGGCCCAGGCCTACTGGTCTGATGACTGGTGGCCTTCTGAGTTATGCTCTGCTCCTCACTCCAAGAAGCCAGTTAAAAATCTTGGCATCTGATTGACAAGAATGTCTCCATGAGAGAATAGAATGTCTACTTGTGGCGCCTGCTTTTTTGTATAATGCGCATGCTCGAAAAGTGTTTCAGTGGCTCCCATTAAACTCTAGGAGATCTCTTATTCAAGAACTCATTGTGAACTGCCTTGGTTTTGAGAGCACCCTCTTAGTAGCTGTAAATGAGTCACATCTCTCAAAACTGCAAGTCGTTCAGAATACCGCCACGCATTTGCTCTGCAAGCTCCCCTCTGAAGCCCACACTGAAACACCTTCACCGACTCCTTGCAAAAACATGCTCCTTCTTTAAGCTTTTTAGGGCCAGATGTAGGTTGCCTAATACCGGTCGGTAATGGCGGAAATTACCGAATTTCGGCCGTTACCGACCAGTATTGGTCTTTTTTTAGATGTAGGTGGCATTTTTTTAGGATTCGGTATTTTTCCGAATCGCTAATTTAAGGATTTGGTAAAATACTGAATTCTTAACATACCGATTCGGTAAATTACCGAATACAGGATGTAGGGAGCACTTAAGTTGGTGCATTCCTCAGTTAAGGATTCATTATTTACCACCAACTACAAGTTGGTGGTAAATAATGAAAACCTTTAAAAAAGCATTTTTTTTGCTTTTTCAACAGTGCGATGTGGCAGACATACATGCCCTTAGGGCATGCATGTGTGCCACATGTGCACCCATACACAATTGAGGGGTGCAACAGGGTGTCAAAGTGATACCCTGCCACCCTTCAATGTTTTCCCCCTTTTACCGAATCGGTATTTACCAATTCGGTAATTGCCATTCATTCCTATGACCCACTTTATCTTCAAGAGAAACTACTTTCTTATTCAGTGGCGTATTTAAATTTGAGGGGGCCCCCTGCTGGTTGCATGGAGGGGGTCCCCACTCTCTGGACCCATTCAAGCCTGCTGCCTGTGCACAGTGCTGGAGGGGCCCCCTGGAGCTCAGCCCCCCGCCCCCCATTGCGGGTCTGCGGGGGCCATCATTATGCCACTGTTCTTACTTACCCAGTAGGAATCTCAGATCTAAGGATCAACTATTGCAATGTCCCCGCTGCATCCGTACAGCGAAATACGGCAGGAGGTCATTCTGCTATCTTGCGTCACATCACTGGAACAAACTTCCTTATCATATCCGTCCTTGCTCAAACTTTTACAGTTTTAAAAAACTCTTAAAGACCTGACTATTTTGAATATCTCTCATGCCTACAACTGCTTAGAGCACCGAGATACTCCTTCGGGATATATATCAGATCCTGCTAAAATAACAGCCATTTTTTGTTTACCTGTTTAATGTGGATTACATATTGGATCTGTCGGTTGCTTTTTTGTAACATTCAAGTCTAATTAATTGTGCATCTTTTAAATATCATTGGTTGTGATGAGTCAAATTTATTCTCTCAAAAGGTAACAGCATATTTGCTAAATGAGATTATAGTGAGCCATGGGGCATTATTAGGATATCCTGACATAGAAAGGGACCGCCTGCCATAAGTGCGGCGGTCCCTTGGGGGTGATTAGGATGCGCCCGCCACACTGGTGGGCGCATTAGTCACCGCCCACTGCAATGCCAAAAAGGCATGTTGTGCATTTTCATGCACAACGTGGCAGGCACCGCGCGGTGCCTGCCTTGCTGTGCATGAAACTGCATACGGATACCATAGGTACCCCCCATGTGCACCACCCACCCCACAACTTCCTACAGGCCCCCAATAGTAAAGACCGCATGCCTTGCCACGGAAAGGCAAATCCCCGCATTCATCGTGATATGGATGGCGGTGTCTAGCAGACACCGCCACCATATTAAAACCTTTTCCACCCAATCGACTCATCGACCGGGCGGAAAACCGGCGGATGGCGCCGGGGTCCCCCCGCCATAGTAATATGGTGGGGGAATGGCATGCGGGTGGGAAGAATGTCGGGCGGATCACTACCGCCATGCGGGCAGCGGCGATCCACCCGACATTCTAATGGGCCCCTGTGTCTCAAGGTAGAGCGTTACACTAGGATAACTTTGAGTGAAACCATAATCCCCAGACCGGAAAGCCATCAGTCTGAATGGGGAGGTCACAATTGTTTAAAAAAGTCAGGTCTTCTGGTCTAAGGTCTTCACCGGTCAGTCACTTCTCTGTGATGGAGGAAGGAATATTCAGTGTCAGTTTTGTCACTGCGAACAGCCTATTCTGTGTCTTCTGTGAGAGATCCCTACTCCTACAGAGAGGGAGTTTTATACCAGTGGCCTCTGTCCAGCAAAGAGTTCAAGCTGCATATCAACATCTTCCATCTCAGAGCTGTTTACTCAGCTCAACAAGCTTGCATTCCTCTCCTTCAGGACAGCACTTGCTGATGCTCACAGATACCACCTCTGGTCCCAGTGTCACTGGGTGAAAGAAGGCGGCAGGCAGAGCACTCTAGGCTGGTTGCATATTCAGCTCTCAGGTTACAGTAAAGTTGTGGTGTTGAGCATTGAAAGGTAGAGTTCAGAGTTTTTGCGTGCTGTTTAACCAATTGCAAAACCAGGACTATATGTCCCCAAATTTCTTGGTTGGTTGAGTTATTCATGTATAGAACTTGAAAAGTTGAAGAGAGCTACAAGAACCACAATGCCTAGCAACAAACATGACTGGATGAGCTAGGAGATGGGAGATTTGATACTTGAGGGCTCTGCATTAACTTTCCTGGCACTTTCTCATGGTACGACTAATGCTTGTACATGGGGATACGCCTCCTGGCAATCTTCTGGGGAGGCAAAATTTAGAACAGACTCAAGCTTCAATGCTCTAGGAAAGACACATCAATAGTTCTTTAGCAGAGGCTGGGGCTAACCGCAGGCAGGAAGGTAGGCAGATGACACAGATCGCCGTAGGTATCCCACAAGCAGCAGAACGCTCATCAGCTGTTGTTGCTGCTACTAACAAAGGGTGGTAGGGATGGAGTGGGTTGCGCATGGCTGGGAGCGTGCGGGGGAGCAAGCGCAGAGGGGGGACGATGGGTTGATCATTTAAAAAGCTTACTTGACACCGCCTGTCGGCCCCCTTCCGCATCACGTTTGTCCTGCTGGCATCTTCCTGGGTCCCAGCAGCCCCAGGTACATACTTCCAGCCAATCCCTGTGCTGCAGAGCAGCGGAGGGATTGGTCTGAGTGGGCGGAAACGACGCCCTGCTCAGACCAGGTAGTCTGTGGGGGAAAACTAAGTGCGCATGTGTGTTTTGGTTGGCCTTAGATGGCTGGCAAAACACACATGAGCACTTAGGGAGTGAAAAAGCACTCCTCCTCCCCCTCCCATGCCCCGCCCTTACAAGCACAAGCTGGCAAACAAAAAATAAAATGATGCTAGAGCATCAGTTTATTTTTCGTTTCCTGCCTCTGCGCCAGGCAGTGGGGCGATGCTCCTCCGTCATTGTGGTGGAGCCACCACTGCTCATCGGGGAGGCAGGCAGTGAACAGAGGCTCTGCTATGGGTGAGAGATGGGTCTTGGTTCGACAGCTGGGGCAGGATGTAGGCCAAGGGAGGCTCCAGATTAAGCTGGACTCCCACAAGCTCTCAAGGAGCAGAAAGAACATGCAGGCCCAGTACAGCATTAAGAGGTCTTAGAGCTAGGGTGGCATAGACACTCCACAAACATAAAAATATCACTACAGTTCTTCATCAATCAAGGGGTGCAGAGGGATTCATTGGCAGTGCTCACCAACAAAGAGAACACAGACAGTGAGGCACCAAGGGGATATGACATGCAAACTTTACACTCAGTATCATTCTTTGACCTAAATTGCTGTCTTTTAAGGGACTGCTAACTAGCTGTGCACTGGAAGACATGAAAAACTTGCATCCAAGTGTTTAATTAACCCTCTCTGAACAAGCATTAGCAAAGACAACAGGTCTCACCTATTGGACCTATTATCTTTGCCAATCATTTTAACCATGCAGTACAGGCTACCTGCTGCTGTGGAGCTTCGCAGAAAAAAAAGTGTGATGGCATGGCTGCTATATCATTTTTAAGCATGTGCATGCATTTAACACACATGCTTGAGCCTACACAAAGACATTGGTATTTTCATATCTGTGATGGATCAGAAAATAAAAAAAATATCAAAGTGCTGTTTAAAAAAACACTTAAAAAGTATGAAAAGCAAATAAAAAAGGATCACCAAGTTTTGGGACAGGTTGGGGGTGTGGGTAGGTGAGAAGCAACACAGCAGATGGGGAAAAGCAACCTGAGTGAAAGTGCACACCTTGGATCATGGTGCAGTAGGATAGAACACAGAGGCAAGATAGTACAATATGTGTGTCGGACGGGGAGAGAAGCACATGGAAGCAAGAAAGTGACATGGAGGAGAGGCAAAAAACACACAGGGGAGCTAGCTGGAAAACAAATACACTTTCATGGAGTGTTAAACAAAAAGAAAAAAGTTGGTCCCTAAAAGCAAGCAGAGGAAACATAGATACGGGCCAATCAAAGAGATGGTAAAGAGGCTATGCTCCATGGGTGGGACAAACATAAATTTGACAAGCTGGGACAAAAATAAGAAGCAGGTAAATTAAAGTGACAGTAACGCTCCCCAATGGTAAGCAATGGTTGGGCTCCAAGCCCCTGTATGTTCTGAATGGTCCAATCCAGGAACCTTTCTAATAGCCTCTGCACAGGTTGTGGGCTAACTCTGTCTCTCAAGAAAATGTTGAAATTCTGCATTAGCCGATTGCAAATTGTGGACAAGGGGTGCAATGTCACACTCTTCAGATCTACCAGTCAGCAATAGAAACATCCTGTATTCAAACGCCTAACGGCCTTCAGACATGGTGGGAAAGCATACATTCTCTGGCAGAGACTAGCAGGGAGATTGTGTCGTGAGTTGTTTATTGCAGCACCGGACTTAATTGATAACATAGAGCGCATATGTGAAATTTTATTTGGTAGGTAATGTATCAAAGTACCTCCTTCAGACTGAACTTGTAGGTCAGAAGTTTGAATCTCAGCAGGGCCAGCTCAGCCTTATATTCTTGTGAGATGGTGAATTGAGTGTTGTTACATTTGCTAATAATAACTGCAGTTATTTACAATTGGTAACTAATCACAATTAGAACATTGAAATGTTGGGAGCTCCATTGAAGACAATAGAGTGTCAGAAGGCCAAAAAGGGCTGGTATAAAACTCCTGCTCCAACATTGAAATGTTTGTCTTTTTGTTTCTCCCTTTTAGTTTTAAAACATTCCACCCTCAATGGGTGGAATGTTCTAATAGCCTTGCAGCCCTTCTGTCTAGGGCTATAACGGGTTGTTAAAGGCCCTCTCCATATTATAGGGCTAAGACTTACCTATAATTCAGAGTTGAGGCCTTTAACAACTTGTACAGCTCTCCACAGTGGGCTATAAGGCAATAGTATGCTCAACCTTTTTTCTCTTTCGTTTTGGTATCATTTTTCTTTCCCTCGGCTATTCCAAAAATGCTCTTTTCATAGATATCATAATCCTCAATTGGAATTTCCCTTGCCATATCCTCTTCTGTCTCCTTTTTTCTCCACTGTTTAATTTACTTATCATTGCATTGTAAAGATAATCCAATTTCTCTATTGACATTGTTATCTAAAACGTAATAAACCATTGGTGTGCTCATGCCCCTCTGCTCCGCCTGTTTCTCAGCTAAACCACTGTAGTGCTTGCCTCGCTTCAGCATCTTACATTGCTTCTCTTTTCTTCTGGCTGAAGCAGTGTCTCAAAACATGGCGCTCTTCAAGCTCAAAGTTCCAAGCTTCATCAGGTATACTGCTGGTTTCAGCTTTTCTGGACACTGGACCATTTTGGCCAGAAGAGGAGGTCTGCAGCTGGCTTTTATTTACTGGTTTGCCAGTATGCTAGGTCTGCACCGTCCGGTGTCCGAATATGTGACGGTACAAAGCATGCCATTACATCGCATGCCGTTGCAACGCCAACCTTTACCCCGACTTTCTGTCGGGGGAGGCCTGGAAGTTGGAATAGAATAATTTTCTATTCCAAGTCCAGTGTGTGCAACAGTAGGAAAGGTGTTGTAGGTAAATCCAACACCTTCTACCCACTGCTGCACACCTTTTTCGTTGCAACGCGATGTAATGGCATGCGTTGTAACGGCTGCGTAGTAAAGGCTGCTTCCCCTGGTGTCCTGGCCATTCTGATTAGTGCTCCTCTGCAGCCTCTTTACAGCCCGGCTATTGTGTTTCTGGGAGAAATTGAAAGGTCATTTGAAGTGAATTTTAGGACAAAGCACACCAGACAGCACAACCGTGGTTTGCTAAAAACATATTGGGAGCATTCTGAAAGCCTCCATGGGAATGCATCCCTTCCCCCCCCCCCCCTTCTCCCTCTCCCCCCCACAAGTGCTTGCCATCGGTTTTGTGGTTTGTAACACATATGTTAAGGCTTTTTATTTGCTAACTTTATTTGTTTTAGGCTGTCCAGGATATGTTTGTCCCTCCCACGGAGCAAAGCCTTTTTGCGCTACCTCTCCATGTATTCCTCCACGAGTGTTCCTTCCTGTAAACAGGCCTGTAAATCTTGATCTTATCTTGTCACATATGATGTGCATTCAAGGACAGAAGTCAAATGTCAGGCTCTGCCTACCAATGGAGCTTGGTGTTTCCTTTTCTTTCTCTGACTTCAAAGTGAGAGGATTTAATTGACAGTCTTGCTGGATACTGGGAATAGAGGAAAAAGTTTTTTTTCTAGTCTACAGCAACATTTAAATTTATTGTGCAAGGATTTCAGAATATATCAAAATTAGAAAAGCACAAATGAAGCACATTTTGTTTTAATTCTGAAGTGAGCTGGAGACAAAAACTTTAATTTGATCAAAACAAATCAATACACTTGATAATGCAATTTCCACACATTAATGTTTCTGCGTTGTATAGTTTTTGTTTTAGAATTCGTTTTTATTTCGGGATATGCAAGGCAACATTCCATAATATAAATTTACAGCTCATAGATACAATATTCAGTTCTGCATCACTGTTGTGAGCTATACGCGTGGCTGCATTAGGCCATAACCATGCAACACTGACATGATAACAGGAAAGCTGCACATCCTCATTTTTCTTTTGTTTTTTTGTTTCCCCTTTTCTGAACTATAACAGTATACCAACAAGGACATAGTACTGATGCAAACAAGAGAAAAAAAAGAATTCAAGAATCAAAACAGAGCGCTGTATAGTTTTGTTGGGAAAACTGTATGTTGGTGCAGATGTAATGGTCACTTTAAATGAAAATGTGTTGCCTGTAATGGCAGTGTGTTATCACTCAATGCTTACCCCACTCTCCACCACTCCACTCTACTCTTCACCACTCCACTCCACTGCACTCTACTCTGCACCAATCCACATTACACCAGGCCACTGCACTCGGCCCCTGTGCACTCTACTCAACAGTGCACGGCTTCACTCTACTCCACTGCACTCTATGCCACTTCACTCTACACCACCTCACTCTACGCCTCTCTAATCTGCACCACTATACTCTAAGCCAATACACTCTACGCCATTCTACTCTACACATTTGCCTTCTTCGCAACTGCACTGTACACCACACCAGTCTAGGCCACTCCACTGTACTCTGCACAGCTCCACTCAACACCGCCCCTCTCTATGCCACTCTGAAACACTAAATTCTACACCGCTGCACTCTATGCCAAAACACTGTACTCCAATGCACTGTACTCTGTACCACTCCTCTTTACACCCCTGCACTCTACACCAATCCACTGTATGCCACTCTAATCTACTCTGCACTACTGCACTCTAGGCCACTGCACTCTACACCACTTTATGCCATTACTCTACACCACTCTATTGGCTACAAGATGGGTGATGTGGCACCTGATGACGTAGGCACTCATGCTTAACAGTTAAGTAACTTATGGTTCTATTAGTTATGGTGCTCGAGGATGGGGGAGACCACCCCAATACCCCAAGTGTGATCCCTAGGGATCTGCCTTAGAAACAACTCAATGCCCGAGCGTATACAGGCAAGTAAACATTATTAGCGTACAGTATAGATGCTCTTAACAATATTAGGTTTCTTGTTCATTTATTTTCTTCTTAGAAGGTCCAGCCAACACGTGTATCATCGGCCGGGTGATGTACACCCACAACTTCCTCAGGCCTGTCTTGAAGTCATATGTCACTTGTAAGCTCCACGCCGGTTGTACTTCCGCCCCGGCCAGTAGGCGCCCCCTCACCCCCAAAGACATCTCTGGTATCTAGTGGGCTTTCCTGGCCATAGATCGCAGCGCTGCGGCGATCTATGGCCAGGAAAACTTTTCAGGAAGTCCTTGTTTAAAAGGGGAGACACTCCCCTTTCAAACGCGGCCTCCCTGAAAGCTTTCGGGAGGCCGTTTTATGCCTGTTTTCACCATCAGATTTGAGTGGGGAAAACTGTGACATCGGAGTACCTCATGGCATGCTGAAATCACAGATGGGCAGGAGGGGGCCAGGGAGAGATGCAGAAAGCCTTCCGTGTCTCCCCCCGGGAAAAAAAGAAAGAAACCTCCAGTGCTTTACAGCGGAGGATTAATTGGGGCCCACCCTGGTGTCAGCCATTGGACATGCACCGCACCAGGGCGGTAGTGCTTGCGACGGCCATTGGCAGACACTATCACCAAAAGGGTTAATTGCCCCTCAAGTACAATTGGTTTTAAGTGATATTGAGAATCTTCCAGTCTATGAGGCTAGCCAGACACTGTTGTTAAAACAACAATATTACTACACCAACTAACTTCAAACCACACCAAATACCAAGAAACTTGTAAGACCGAGCAAGAAGTTGAAGTTTCTCCAAGTCAAGTTAATTTGAACTAATTCTATTAAAAAAACAGAAAAACAGTATATAAACCAAAAAATGCAGTCCAAATTACACATTTTGCCAGTGCAATACAAACTCGAGTTCTAAAAGTATAGAATCTATGCCAGCTTCATCCTTCCCTGTAAAGGAGACTCAGAACATTAATAACAATCACTGAGAAACAAGGTTAAAATTCCTCCAGTGGAAAGCTCCATTACAGAAAATAAACCATCTAGATCCTATGCTGAAGTGGCTAATACATCTGTAATAACAAATTTCCCCAAAAATGTGTAACAGCCCCTGTCTTCTCTCTGCAAAATGGACTTCAAGACAAATGTAATTCATCTGACAACTTGAGCCACCAAAATTTTAGTAATTCAGACATTTTGCAAATCACAATATTTGGAATCTTTTCCACAGCATACTGTAAACATACCTGTAATGCAATCCTGAACTCCATCAATTATCCATCTTGTAATGGGAACGGATCTAGGCGGAAATTAGCGGATAGAAAATATCAAATTAGCAATCATTTGTTGATTTTAAATCTAAAATCTATTAAATCTAAACCCGATGTAGCACCAGCCGAGATCACAATTGTAGGGCATTTAGCCACGAAAAATGTAGAAAATGAAGTCAATAATCATAGAAAAGATCATGCACACACATTACATTTCTATGCTAATCATGAGCCTATAGTATACTGTGACGTAATGAACAGGGTAAATTTACTTAGGCTCTTCTCTTCCCATCCAAAGTTAGCGCATTCGAATACAGAATATATAAACATTGAAAGTTTTGTCCTGTGCCTATCTGATGGAAAGGGCGAAGCTATTGTTGTCACATGGTTTGATCATAAAGCTGCGAACTTCGGTTTTTAATCACGGAAAGATCTTTGAGGATTGGTGTATTCTCAAAACTAGCCTATCCTATGCATTAATGCCAAAGTCAACCGTGAACGCAGTGGAAGCTGAGTTCACTGTTGGGCCTTGCTTAAAAAAACAAAGAGGGCTGATTGTTATTTGAGAAAACTAAAGAAATGGCAATTTATAACCTTCCATCATAGAGGAGGCCACAGAGCTTACTTGTTGAGAAAGGAGCAGGAAAAGAAAACTAAAAAAAATAAAATTCTCTGCCCTTGTACAGAACCAATTTGGTAATCTAGCCTTAGAATTAAGAGGAAACCACTGTTCCCCCGGCTTTCGAATCTGCTCAATCAGGAACAGATCGTCCCATAATGGAATAGTAACACAGATACCCCTAGGATCCATCTGTTCAAACAGCTTATAAATCATAATATAAGAGCCTATTAACAGATAATTCCCCCTAATTAAATGTTGTATCTCTCCCGGAGTTAACCAAGTTTCACCACTCAGAAAATCTGCTAAGGTGTTAAATCCTGCACGATCCCACTGCAAAAGGACATCCGGTCCGATATTAACCCCCATAAATTTAAGAGCATACGTTAAGGGAGTCCTGGAATTAAACTGCGGAAGAGAATATCTTTGAAGAATTGCATCTCGTCGTTTGAAAAACCAATTCATAGTTTTATATCGAACAAGTTTCGGGGACTTAGGAATTTGCAAAGGAGAGGGAATCTGAACCTCATAACAGATTTGGTCAGAAAAAAAAATTATAAATAGATTTGGACTATGTATACCATTTTTAAAGCGCTCTAAATATTGAGCAAAATTTGCGCTATAATAATCTTTAATATTAGGTAACGAGAAACCCCCCTTTTCGGTATCCGCATAGAGTGTACCTATTGCTAAACGAGGAGTCTTTTTTGCCCATATAAACCCTGAGAACAAGGATTCTACTTTTGAAAAAAAAAAACGCCAGTTAAATGACATGGGATAGTTGAAAATAAAAAATTAAAAAGCGGAAGAATAGACATTTTGATCAGGGCCACTCGGCCCAGGATAGTAAGTGGTAATGGATTCCATCTACTAAACATGGACTGAACCTTTCAAAAGAAGAGGGTCAAAATTAAGTATGTATGAATCTGAAACAGAAACTGAGAACATGACCCCCAAATACCTCTTAGGTCTAGGATTAACACAACCAGCTAAATCTGGATGTAGCTCTAAATTAGAGCCACCGCAGACTAATATTTCAGTCTTCTTTTTATTAATCCGATAGCCACCTAAGGCTTCAAATTCTTCAAAAAGCTGTAATGCAGAGGTCTGTGATTGAATATCTGATTTAATAAATAACATCATGTCATCAGCATACAATTTAATTTTGGCCATATTTGGAATCGGAGGAGCAATGTTCTCAGAATTACGGATTGCTACAGCTAGCGGTTCTATAAAAAAAGCAAAAAGAATAGGAGATAAGGGGCACTGTTCTGGACAGTACACAGGATACTCCTGCCATGGTTGTTTCCAACAAAGCACTTGATACCCTACAGGATACAAAAGATTGGGAGGGCCCTACTGATACCTCCATACCCATCTTAGCCAACCACATGAGGAGCCCCAAGGCTCCACCTGATGGCCCGCAGAAGGGCTCCAAGGTGCTCGACCATGGCCCTCCAGTCTTTCCAGTTCTCGAAGAATTGAGTGCGATCACAAAAACACTGGACTCAATCAAAGTGTCACTCGTGATACAATCGAAGAAAACTGATAGGCAACCCGATGCCTTACAGAAGATCATTGGACTTCACAAGTGGAAAGAAAGCTCTTCTTTGTCCCTTAGAGGAGGAACTGCATGGTACTAAATCTCATGTTGATGATGTTATTGATCTAGTCAGCAGTAGCTGCTGCTACTGGGGAGTAGTGGTGCGGCAGGCGGAGGGGGAGTGTTAAAAAAAGGAAAACGGGGGAAAAAAGAAACAGAAACCCACTTATCTCCCCAGTGGCCGACCCTCTTTTGTCCTCTTCATCCATGATGCACGCAGGTATAAAGAAGCACCCAGGCTCCCTCCCCTGAGTCAATCACAATGCTACAATGCAGAGTTGTGATTGGTCTGAGCGCTGTGGTTCGGCACTCAGACAGTAACTGGGAGGCTTTGCATGTTCCACACCAGGATGTGTAATGCACCCTGGTGGGAAGCATGCAAGAGGGCAAAGCTATTTGACTGGCCTAAGAAGGGCAGTCATAAACGTATGCACACTTTAGAATGTGCTCTCCTTTCCTCCCCCTGCTTGGTAGCTGGCACAGCCCTGCCCCGCCCGCACCTTTACAATGCACCACAACAGTGAAAAATAAAAGGATATTAACAATGTTATTATCATTTTCTTTTTCTTGTTGGGCGATGCTCCTCCGCCTTAGCGGAGGAGCCGCCACTGTTAGTCCGACATCCTACCCAAAATGATCCCTTCTAATATGCACCCGTACTGCCACCAGGCCACAGCGATGATAGCTGCACAGTCGCCTGAGGCCAGGGATTGTCAATGGTTTGTGTCATCATTGTATTATTAGTTATCATAGAACATTTCCCTTTATGAATGAGTAAAATGCTGTTGGAATACAATGTCTGTTACGAAAATGTTATTGAGTATAGGATACGTGCTTTGCTGCCTTAGGCAAGATACCAGCCATATACTTTTGTATTGACATTTACTGTGGTTGTATTGTAGCGTACAGTAATTTTGAACCGTGAAATTATGACTCTAATTATGCTACTGGATCTACTTTTTATATGTTTTGCTGAAACAACCAATAAAAAAACTTTTGAAATTAAAATGGTTTGTGTCAATAGAAAACAGAGAAAATTACGCAAATTAAAAGAATTGGGAGAGCTGTGATGTTTTAATGGTAGAGATTGTAGGCTCAGGTAGGCTGCTAATATCAAAAATGAGACACAAGTTTTTCCCATCTTTTAAAATGATACCTGGCGGCAGGATGAGGCTGATAGCACCATTATTCAGACAAGAAGCAGAAGGCAATGTCATGGGGAATTAGAGTTTAATGCAGCCACACATTTGTCTAGGCCACTAGAACTACTTCTAAGAGTGGATCCCTCTGTTGAACATACTTGGGCTGATAAGGCCCTCCCATCGACAAAATCTGTAGACATGGAAGTGCAGCAAGTCAACCCCTCATTGTTTAACCCTACAATTCAAGTACTGTTGATTCTCAAACATCAACTTGTGAGACTATGAGCCTGGAAAATTTGGCAAATCTGATTAATTTTATAGTCCTGGTTGTGGTTCTCAATGTTAAAGTGCAGTGCTTTGCCCCTGAAAACCTGGAGCCTGAGAGAGTTAGTGCATCGAGCACCCACCTTGAATTATGGGGGCTCTATGGTGAATACAAATTAAGGACCATATTTGTCTAGGTTTCGTGTCGCTCTTGTGCCACACAATAGGGCTCAAGGGTGACGCAAAACATAAGAGAGATTTACCAAGCCACGCAAGACCACCTGGTGTGGCCCTGGATGGCGTGATAAACCAAGAATAAAGCAAGTAAGCACAGCCTTGCATTGCTCTGCTCCAGCGAGCAATTCCATGGGTGGAGTGTGGCTGTTCTCACGCATCTATCCATGGTTTTTGTCATATTCCCAGATTTACCTTTACTGGTAAACCTGCGAATGCATCACTACACCTCCCCAGATGAGGCATAACGAGGAGAAATATCTTAATTTCTCCTGGTTTTTTCCAATTTTAATGTGTGCTGCATTCAGCAGCACACATAGATAGAAGAAAAAGCCTCCCAGGATTGTGTTTGTGCTAGCAGGTGTCTTTTCCGGCACAAAAGCAATCCTGCCTACAATGCAGGCACCCTTGCAACATGGTCGTAAGGGTATCTGCATTGGCGCTTGACAGCTCAAAATGCGCTAGGCAAGGACAGGAATATGCTGTATAATGGTAAATACGGCTTATTCCTGCCCTACCTATTTCACACAAGCCGGCAAGGGGGCTTACTGCGTAGTGCAAAAGATTGATAAATCTGCCCCAAAATTTTACTCCCACATACATTGTTGAAGGTACAAATGGTTTCTTAAACCAGGACAGATGGTAGTTTTTATTCAGACATTAACACCATATCTTCAGTTGAATTATCATCTCATCCTGGTAGTGGAAGCAGGAAGACAACAAGTCTAACTTGGGAGGACAAGGAATATTTTTTGCCATGTGGAATAAATGTGCACTTTTGGGCAACATGGGCATAATTGTAGCAATGGTTCCTAGAAGGCGATACCTGTTTTACTTAACGTTGTCACATCCACCATTTATGGATAATAAAGTCTTGAGCTATTGAATTGGCGACAAATAAATGTTAGATGATTCAACTACTAGAGCAGAAATCATTTTTATCACGCAAATGCACAATACTGAATGCAGCTGGACCAGTGCTTAATTTAAGCTAGTGATTTCCGGTGCTCGGCACTGTACTTAATTGTCAACACCAGCATTTAACCCAGCTGCCACATGGTGGTGCTGTTTGTGCAATTAAAAGAGCAGGAGAATAACAGTTGTTTATCAACTCAATATATATTAAAAATAACTAATACTAGCCGCCCAAGCCATTTTTATAACTTTGTGGGTCGAACACACTTGTAGCAGTGTGACAGATAGTAGCAGTGTGATAGATAGTAGTTATATAGGTACTACCATTGGCAGCGCTGACAGTGGCAATAGGTGGTGGAAGCTGTGGTGGCCTCCCGACGAGGGCCCTGGCACCTTTCTGTTTAAAAATTAAGCACCGAGCTAGACATATAGCTTGAGGACGTGATAACGGTTGCTTGGAAGGCGAGTGGCACACCATTCCTAGCACAAGTGTTTTTTTACAGCCCGCACTTTGATTCCGATGAAGTTTGCTCTACTGCTTGCAAGAATGCTACTAATGGAATAGCTACTCTAGAGTTATTAGGCTGGAACATTGCTTCGTTTGCGCAAAAACCTGAAGAGTGAAGACCCAGAATAGTGTAATATTATTGATGATCAACCCGGGGCCCTATTACGGCTTTGCACCATGGTGCACCTGCCAACAGGTGTGTCTTGTTCAAACAGTGAAAGTGTGCCCCAGTATGTTGAATGTGCTGCCTTCAGGGTAGTAGTGAAATTGTGCTGCCCTTGGGGCAGCGCATTTAATTGACATACAGAGTGGGTTTGAAGCAGCCACCCCATGTTTAACTGTGCAGGTGGCAACCTGCCTGCACTTGTAAGAGAAGAGTGACATCCCCTTGCAGGTGGGTGCCGTGAATGGCTGAACCCACCTGAAAGGCGATGTTTGGGGGGTCCATGGAACACCCTTGGCCCCCTCCAGAGGGATGCCATCAAGGGGCGCACTGACAGTGCCCCAACTTTTGGTGGTGCACAAGCACCTGCAGCCCCTTCTGTAATAACAAAGTGCCCCAGGGGCACATAAGCAGGCTCAAACGCCCGTTGTGCCCCAAGGGAACATCTGAAATACAATCCTTAGCCATGACCTTCCCCCACACCTAATGTGTAATTCATTATTTTCATGCTCAAGAATATCCCAGCAAGGAGAGGAGGGGGACACCCTACATATTTACATACTGTGTAATTAAAGAGTGAGAGTCCCAGTGGTTTGAATTCCTGGTTATACAATTGCCCTGCTTCAATTTGAAATATTTATGTGGCCATGTCCCACATGTCCAGTGTCGGTGGTTCCTCCTAAGGCTTACCAATGACAACTGTACCAATCACCACATATACATCCATGTCCATCTAGCGACCCTTTAAAGAAGCGGGGACAAAATGGATGCTCCCTAATAGGAAACCAAAGGGAAAGCTGAAGACATCAGCTAAGGACATCAAAGGTGGTGTTTCTCACCCACAAGCATCCAAAGTGCAGAACACACCTTTGTGAACACATGCCTATAGCCCAAGCAAGGAAATGAACTCAGCCCTAACACGAAGTGGAGTGCTGAGCACATTACCTTTTGTTACGCACAACAGAACAGTTACTCATTATGCACAGCTTGTCAATACTTTTTTAATGAGTTATAGTTTAGAATATAGGAATGTTGGGAGTTCCATTAAAGACAATAAAGTGGCAGAAGGCCAATAATGACTGGCATGACCCGTCTGCTCCAACAGTCCAATGCTTGTCTTTCTGTTGCTACCTGTTTAATTGTGAGCAGTCTGCCTTCAGTTGGTAGAGTGTTCTAATTGCATTACTGCCCTTCTGCCTTGGCCTATGCTGGTTGTTAAAGGCTCTCTTTCTCCTTATAGGATTTCTCCAAAGGCTCTGGTCTATAACTATGGGTCTAGAACAACAGCTACAGTCCCCAGCAGTGGCGATAATACTATTCTATACCATGTGGTAGAACTTTCCAATTTTGCATGCGTTGCATTTCCCATTTATTAATGGATGTAATGCTTTTGCCAAAGAATCGTCACAATTGCTGCATAATTTGCAGATTATACCAAAAAGAAATGTTTCTAGCTCAAACATATCAAAAGTTCCTAAACACAAAGCATCACACACAGTTCATTTTAATAACATACCCTTTCTATAGGTCAACTCATTACCTCTCAGATGCTCATTACTATATTGAGGTGTTAAACTGGTATCAATGAGGGGTGAAGCATTAGTCAGGCAGCAGTAATATTTGTTAAAATTGTAAAAGAACACAATAATACTGCTGCCGATGTGTGCCACAATAAGCACCATAATTTACTTTTTCTTGTTGCATAATTTGGTCAAACATGCTGCAAAATCTAGTACTCCACTGGTGCAGAGTTCCAGTGGTCCTGTATATAGAGTTCTCTTTGTATTCTAAACTATAGTTAGTATTTAGACAGGTCACCAATTAAGTAATCCAGGTCATAAAGCTATAGTAAAATGGCAGATGCGGGCCTTAATAAATAAGGGATGCCATTGTGTTATTGGGATAAAACAGGCATCACTTTCCAGTCCTCATAAGCAGCTGTATTCCAGATTTTCAGGAAAGGTTTATGATGTTTATATATGTGTTTGTGTTTTTGCATAGCACATTTACAATTTAGGGGGCCCTTAGACTGCTTTACAAATAAGAGAAGAAGGAAACCTTAGATTTTGAAGGATACTATGAAAGGGTATTGTAAGAAAAATAATCTTGTCCTCTGTGTTCCAATGCTCACTAACATCTTCAGAGGTGCTATTATTGGCTCAATCTTCTTAACTTGGAAAGTGGCCACCGTGGTCCCAATCTTTAAGAAAGGTGATACAAACAACCCCGGTGTGATAATCCTATTTCCCTTATTGACTCCATGACCAAGGTGTTGAGCAGGGTGCTTTTGGCAAGGTTGGAAGGGTGGGCTAGGGAAAATATTATATGCCACATATGGCTTTAGACAGGGAATGGGGAAGGTTGAGCAGGGTCTCAATCTCTCGGTAATTGTCGGTAAGTACAGCAAGTCCATGAAGAGCTCATTATATCTTGCCTTGATGGGCTTGTCGAGTGCTTTTCACACTGTCAACCGTGGCAAATTGTGGAACATGTTGAGTGATATGGGGGTGGAGGAACCTCTGGTTACTCTCCCCCAGAGATTACATTGGAACACCATGGCCAAAATACGATATGGTCCTGATGGTGAATGTACACACTCATTAGTTTCAAATGAAGGTGTTAACCAGGGATTTATTTTGACCCCTTTTCTGTTTCTTTTTATATAAATGGCCTACAGGCTCATTTATTACAAAAGTAACTGGATTATCCGAGTGTTGGCAACCACTTTATTCTCCCGCTCCTCTATGCAGACGATGCTGTCCTTCTAGCAAGGCCAGCAAAGAGTCTGCAGAAATCCCTAGATGCCTTTGCTGAGGTCACGTCCTCTTTGGTCCAGAAAATAAATTTTCGGAAATCCTATATAATGGTCTGTGGCCCAAAAAACAAAGTCTAAAACTTCCCACATTCAAGGAAATCCTGTCAAATTTCTGCTATCTGGGGATTCTTTTTATTACGTAAGTGGGAATCATTGTTGGTCTTAAGGGCATAGCAAACAAATAGAGCAATTGAAACACTTTTTTGCTTTGCGGCCAAATTAGGACAAAAGCCTGTTGAGGATATGATAGCCCTGTATAAAGCAAAATGCCTTTCAATTGCCACTTATGGGGCTGGAGTGTAGGGGTGCTAAAACTGTTCCAAACTTCAAGTTGTAGAGAACAGTTTCCTTTGGAGGCTTTTGATGATTCCCCCAAGGTTCTTCAACCTTCTTTTGCCACTCCGAGGTGAGCTTGACTTATATAGAAGACTGTTTAGGCCTGGCTCACTTTTTATTGTAGGAAAAACTATGGATGACGCCAGAATTAGAATTTTCAAAAGACATTCTCCAGGGCTGCCTGACTTTGGGGAACGCCTAAAATATTACCTGGCTAGGAATGTTAAACACACTTTTGGTGAGTTGGGCTTTGGGCTTTATAGCGTTCTTTAATGATCCACTCCATATCCCGCCTTTGGCTAAAGCCCAAATAAAGATAGCATATTTTGATAGGGTTTCACCTGTGTACTGTAAAAAAAAATTGTAGCATTTTCAGTTCAATGTGGCTGGCTGGAAAATCTTCCTCCATGCCCTTGCAATAATACCTCAGAACAATGCACATTGAACTTTTTATTTTTTCTGTGCACTGTAGAAAACCTGAAGATCAACTTTTGTACTCCCCCCTCCTGAGATCATATAGACCTAGTTCACGCCAAGAAGTCTTTAGGTTTTAATACTCTCCTGTATCCCCTGAAATTTGTCAAGCTGGCTTGAGCTTTATAAGAAGGGCACTTTCTATCATGAAGCGTTTCGGATAATTGTTGTTCCTAGGATGATGATCAAACTCTTGTTTTATTGATGTATCTTCTGTATTATGTATGAAATCTTGTATTGAGCTGTGTGTTTTTTTTTATTTTATAAATCGAATAACGTTTAATGACTGACTGACCTCTCAGATGCTGATTACTCTATTGAGGGGGTTAAACTGTTATCAATGAGGTGCTGCATTAGTCATGCAGTAGTAATATTTGTTGAAATTTTAAAAGAACAAAATAATACTGCTACAGATTGTGCCACAAGAGGCACCATAATGTATATTTTTCTTGTAGCATAAGTTTGTGAACCATGCTACAACATTTGGTACTCCACTGGTGCATAGTTCCAGTGGTGCAGAATAAAGAGTTGTCTTTGAATTCTAAACTATAGGGAATATTTAGACAGGGCACCAATAAAGCCACCCAGGTCAGAAAGCTGTGGTGAGATGGCAGATGTGTGCCTTAATAAATAAGAGATGTCATCCTCTTATTGGGAAAAAACTGGCATCAGTTTCAGGTCCTTATGGACAGCAGTCTTCCAGATTTGCAGGATAGATTTATGACGTTTATATATGTATTTGCTATGTGCATAGCACATACAGAATTTTGGGGGTCTTTAGCCTGCTTTACAAATAAGAAGCAGGCAATCTTAGATTTTGAAGGATACTAAAAAGGTTATTATAGGAAATATGTGTTTTCTTTGTGGTCATCGCAGATGTTTTGGCCTTAAGCTGAACCCTATATTGTTGCTGGTTTAGA
The DNA here is from genome assembly GCF_964261635.1 of Lissotriton helveticus. Taxonomy (NCBI): domain Eukaryota; kingdom Metazoa; phylum Chordata; class Amphibia; order Caudata; family Salamandridae; genus Lissotriton; species Lissotriton helveticus. Next base: position 170,251,712 of record NC_136073.1, read on the forward strand.
ACTGCTAATTAGAGGTAAAGTGCCAGAGCTCCCCCTTTCAACATGATTAAATTGGTATACACTTGATTGTCATATTTAACTTACCTATCGTTCCCTAGTATACAGTAAAGAATGTACTCAGGGCTTGTAAGTTAAATGTCACTTGTAGGCAGCAGCATCTATTGTGCCATCCACTCCAGTGGCAGTGCAAATATGGCCTGAGGCCTACCACTGTAACCTGATTGGAGCAGTGCAGAAACTACAATTCGAACTGTAAAAATAAATCTATTTAACAGGTCCACACCTCCCTTTTAAATATGAATGAGTTGCGAATATGTAGGTCTTTCCCTTAACAATATATGGGTGTGAAAGCTGACTAATACAAAATGATCATCAAAGAATTGACTCCTTCGAATTCTGGTGTTGGTGAAGGCTTTGCGAACCCCATTGTCTGCTAGAAGAATCAATCAATCAATACTTGACCAGATCAAGTCAAAACCTTCACTAAAATCATTTAGGATAAAAATGACGCTCAAATATTTTGGCTGCATAATGAGAACAGAAGACTCCTTGTAAAATAATTATATTTGGAATGATGTAATGAAAACGGTAAAGAGGAAGACCAAGATCATACAGAATGATACAAACAAAAATCTCAAAGCGCTAAAGAATTCTGTTATCGAAACAATTAGAGCAATGTTATTCATCGAATCACCAAGAGTCGGGCACAACTGAATGGAAAAAACAGCAACATCAATGTAGGCCATGTTATCCGCAAGGCATAGTGCACGGTATTTAAAAATAGGACATGTAGAAATGAAATGTTAACGTGTCCTTAGAGGGATTAGTGCTCAAAAGCTATTTTTCACTCTGGCATGCCTGGCTGTTTTATGTAGAAAACCAGAGTACAGATTACAATCCTAACACTCAGTAACGGGACAAGCTTGAAAAAGAATTAAACAACTATTTTTAATAGTTATTAAAAATCCAATGCAATGGTGAAGTTGAGATTTTGATAATAAAGTTCGTAGAAGCTAAATTCTCACTTACGCTCCCACTTCGGTTAGCCAGTAATAAGCATTGGAATACGTGTGATAAAGTTGTGATGTGCCTTCCAGGAGCACACAATAGGTTAACCTGAATGGGCAGATATAACTCCTCTGTACCAGACAAAATATGCAGGGTGAGCTGGGGGCATTCTTTGTGAAATTACAGTATCAAATATTGCTGGGTTTACATAGAACACTTTTGGGCACACTTGAATGGAAGGAAAACAGAATGCCAAAACAATTCTAGTGTATAACTGGTAACACTACTTTTGTTCTACCAGACATTTGACTCTGGATTTATTATGGATACATTGGCTGCCCAAAAGAAGATGTTAGTGTTAGATTTGGGAGGACACTGGGATTACCATAATACACACCTCAAACACCCCTAGCCCTCATTGCCCATGCTTAGTATGGATGAAGCCTTTCTCCATCTTGAAAATTACCACAGTTTATAGGGTTGGCCCCCAGAACTCACACCACATTGGATAGGGCATGCCAGGCATAACTGTGGCATCTCCCAGCACCCACCTCAGAACACTCCTGGTGCTGTGGAAGCAGAGAAGTGGACTGAATGTGCTGCATTTGACATGAAAGGGACTGGACCAGCTCTCTTTTGTATCCAGGATAAGAAGTAGACTCAAGGGTTCATAAGGCTTACCTCCGGTTAAAGCAAGGTCCCGTTCTAGCGCAACCATTGACTATTTCTGACATTTTACGTTTCTTAGTGCTATTCCTACTTAAAATGTTGCAAATTGATATCTCCAGTCCCCCTTATTGGATTTTTGTAATTCTGACATCATTATGTCTATTACTTTTTACTCAAATTTTATTCATTTGATATTTTTATTGTTTTGCATTTTTAGTTTATGACCTTTTTGGTTCTGGATAAACACTTTACACATTGACCCCAATTTAAGCACATCGGCACTGTGCTGGTATTTGGACAAAAAACGGAGTCGTAAAAATCAGGGACAGTAATATCAGAAAAAAATATTGTGATGCAGAAATACAGTTGTCATGAATATTGTTATTTCAGGTAAGTAATGTCTTTGTTAGGAATATCATTCTTTTTAACATCATTTTCAATAATATAGTTGAAAAGAATATCACTTTTTTAACAATTTTAATGTGTTTGAGTTCACATATTAATTGTGTTTGTTACTAATAACACATATGGAGGTGCAACAGGAAAAGAGTCCAATTCCAAAATAGATTTCAAATGATCTCCTTTATTATTATTATTCTTCAGTATAAAATAAAAAATCAGCCAACGTGTTTCGTTCCAAACACTCTTGGAACGTCTTCAAAGCTCTAAATTGTATAAACAATGTATTTTAATAATTCAAATGACTTGGCTTATATCCATAGTAGTTGGATGAAAACTCCTCCACATTGAGATGTTTCAGCTATTATATGGGCTACTGTAAATTCTGACAAGCATCATCAAACCCCATAATTGATACCATAAAAGTATTGAAGTCCAAGTACTATGTGGTCTGGGTACTGACCCTGAAGAAGTTCCAGGAGTGTATGAAACAAATTGCATTGGCTGATTTTAATGGTGCTCAGGGAAACCCTACCCACCCCCATTCTCTTTTTTTTACTCACTTTTTTGGGACTCAGCTGAGTCAGAGCCCCAGAATTGCTGCCGGCTCTTCCTGGTTGAAGTGTGGCAGCTCATCCGATCTCAGCAAGAGCTTTGTTGGATCCGCAGAGGATCCACATCCCTAGATATGCAAATTTGTTTTTTTCTTTAATAACTCAAAAACTACTGAATGGATTTACACCAAATCACAAAAGGGGCTCTTTCTGGACCAAGAGCCAGCTTTCTGGAAGATTTGGTGTAATCCCCTCTAGCTGTTTGGGCTGTAATCATGTCTAAAATTCCTGTAGGAAACTGCATGGGGAAAAATAATTTTGGAACCCTGTTTTTATATAAGCCCCCGCTTGTTGAATCATCCCAAAACTTTGAAGACTGCAGCTGAACTCAGGTGCGTACTAGTTCTGAAACTTTTGTGAAGAGTCGTGAAACGGAGTCAAAGTTATTGGCAAAACAATAAATGGTTTTCCTATGGAAACTAAGTCTTAACTATAACTCTGAGTGAGTTTCTTCTTGGGGTGTCCGAACATGTATTGTACATTTTCAGCTGGTGAGCTTGTCCGGCGTTGACCCTCCACTTCTCAAGTGCCCCAGGCCTCAGCTGGTTTCTGATATTATATATACTCTGACCACCACCATCCCGAAGTTGTGTGGAGCTTCAAAGTGTGATGGTCCTGCATGGGGCCCGCAACCCCTTCATATCCACTTGCAAATTCTCCTTGATACAAGAATAATCCAGGACACTCACGGCTGCTTCATAACTTTTATTAGTTAGATTTGCTCAACAACTACGCATTTCGCCTTTCAACTTTATCACGGTATGTTGGATTCCACGATCATGCTGATTTACGTAACCATAGTAATTGACAGTAAGAAAGGACAAACTTGCTGGTCCATACAGTTCACATGCTACTATGAGCGCCATATTGGAAGGTTCTTTATTTCCTATCGGGCAATTCATTCAAATTCATGAATATCATTGTTAAAAATGGTGGTTTTGTTTATAAACCTTTACAAAGTTGATTAGAAGAGGGTACTCAATGATAATATTATTCAAACTCCCCATATACAAAGTCTTGCCGAAAAATATAATCAAATTGATTAACCCCTCTTTTTTAATAGCGGGACTCCAATAAGCCCGCTTTTGCCAAAAGTAATTTTTGTTCCATTGTTTGTATCAAAAATATAAGTTGATACCAAAAATACAAGTTGAAATCCATATTCTACTCAAGTGGGCAAGTACATATACAGCACTGTCAAGATCTAACCCCCCAAAACCTTGTTGGGCAAATTGTGACATGCACAAGTACAAAAAGAGGAAACAAAAGGAGAGTATATAGAGATATATATATAGATATATTACCTACTGGCAGTCACCAGTAGGTAGTTATAGTTAGAATCGACTTTCCATATGAAAAGTTTGGGGATGATCAGTGCAGTGGTGACCGGGAAATAGTGGCATTGAAAAAGGGTGTGTTTGTAATGTTAATTCCCATAGGAACGCGTTGTCGAACCTACAGCCTGAACCACTAGAGGGAATTACACCAAATGTGGCAGAAAGGTAGATATTTTTCGCAGATTGTGCTTTTTGTTCATTGATCCAAATCCGTCCAGTATGTCTTGAGAAATTCAGGCCAAAAATTATAGATATATCTCTGGCCTCGGATATTTCTCGATGGGTTTGCGATTAATCGCTGATGCACGTGCCAACTGGAATGCTCTGATTGGCTGGACGCAACCTGAACACAAAGTTGCAGCTGCCATTTTATCATCCGGGAACGGTTCCAGGGATGAAACTTTGTGTGAAAGCCAACATAAGGGTTTAGGGGAGAAATACTCTGATCCCATGTTTGAGAAATGGGTGTGTTAGTGAAACAAGTTATGTGTGAAATTCGCGACAATGCTGTGATCTCCAGTTCAGCTCCCCATGTACTGTTGCCAGGATATCGCAAATATTGCGACATCATCACAAATATTGGTGAAAATATATTTAACAAATATATTTGTACACACTCGCTGATCACTGTCACACATTCAGATATGTACTCACAAACTCACTCAGACACTTACACACCCATTCAAATACCCACTCATACACTTATACATTCAGTCGTATACCCATTCAGGTACTCATACACCGACTTATAGACTCACTCGGAGAGTAATGCACCAATGTACAGGCCCACTCAGAGACTCACGCACCTAATTAGAGACCTAAATATTGACTCATCCATAGTCTCACACCCACCTAGAGAATCGTGCACCCACTCACATACCCACCTGGGTTCTCATTCACCCACTCACAGACCCACTCAGATTCTCATGCACCCACTTAAGACTCACTCTGAGAATCACACACCCATGTACAGACCCACTCAGAGACTCATGCACCCATTTACACACTAACCTATGTACTCATGGACCCACTGAGATACTTATACACCCACTCACAGATACACTCAAACACTCATACACCTATTCACACACCCATACAGTCACTCACACACTAAGTCACAGACCCTCCCCGACACTTATGGACTTAGTCACTCACTCACTCATACACTCTGCAACTCACACAACCACTCACAAACTCAATCAGATATACATGCATCCACTCACTCAGCCAGTCAAGGCTTATGCACCCACTCACAGAGTCGCCCAGATACTCACCCTTCCAGTCACAGACCCACTCAGACACTCATGCATGCACCCATTCATTCACCTACTCAGACAGTTATACTCTCACTCACAGACCCATTGAGACACTCATACACCCACTCACAGATACACTCAAGCACTTATGCATCCATTCATGGACCCACTCAGACACCCACCCACCCATACAGTCACTCACACAGCAACTCATAGACCCACTCAGAGACTTATGCACCCAGTGAGTTATACACTCAGAGACTCATATACCCACTCACAGTTGCACTGTCAGAAGTAAGCCTTGGTGGTAAATTCTGTTCCGCTTGCGGAATTTGGGTAATTTTGCGTTCCCCGGAGAACGCGGAATTGCCAAAAATTCCACGTCCGCTGCTTTGTGGATTTTTTTGCTTGTTTGCACTTTCAAAATACGTGTTCGCAAAAAATTACCCCCCAGAGCACGCGAACAGCGTTTGCTAACAGGAAAAAAGTATCGCGAACGGGCAGAACAAGAAAATATACGTGTTTGGGAAACTTCTGCGTGCTAGTGGAGATTTCTTACCATTTCGCAGAGCTTTGCGTAGCGCGACTATGCAAATTCCGCCCACTCCTAGTCAGAATCACTCAGACACTCATGCAGCCAGTCATAGACCCACTGAGAGACTCATGCACTTGCTCACATACCCATTCAGACACTCATGCACCCACTCCCTCACCCACTCAGACACCCACTTGGAGAGTCATGTATCCACTCACAGATCAAGTCAGACAATCATATACTTACTTACAAAAGTCCATATGCACTCATGCGCCTACTCACAGATTGAGTGAGAGACTCACGCAACCAATCACAGATCCATTATGACACTGATGGACCCACTCATGATGTAGTGAGGCAGTCATGCATTTTTTAAAGAAGTATTTTAAAGACTGATGCACTGTCTGACAGATCCCCTCAATTACTTATAAGGTGAATAAGAGACTTAGTGGTGCAGTGATGCATGCAGTCATAGAATGTGTCTACATATATTTTGCACTTTAGGCTGACTTTTTACTAGAACAAAACCAGAGAAATTCAACAGTTAATATTAGCTGAGCTAACTATAACTTGCATCACTGCAATGCACTGCTTATCACCTCACGTTTTACATCTCTCATGACATGGTCAGTGGCATCACTGATGACATATCAAATGACATCACTGACTACATCACTGATTACATCATCCACAGAATCTTTGACGCACCCACTCACACCCCATTATAACCTTTCATACATACACCCACTCCAACTTTCACACTAACATTCTCAAAACCATTGACACACCCATATCAGTATTTACACACTCACTCACTGATATAGAGGTCTACACACACATCCACTCAGTTACCTGCACAGCCACTCATACACCAACTCAATCACGAATACAACCACTGATATATCCACTCATACAGCCATACAGCTACTCACACACTGTCAGTCACTCATAGAGCTACTTACTCCCCTATAGTGTCATTCAGACAGCCATTTACTCACCTGTACAGTTATAAACACACCCACTCACTTATTCATGCAGATACTAACACATAATCACTCACCCATCCAGCCCCTCATGCACTCACTCACTAACCCATACAGCCACTATCACAATCCCTCACTCATACATACAGTCCCTCATACACGGGAAACATCGTTTAGAATACGGTGTTTACACCGCAGTGCCTTTAGAACGCTGCCATTACAACGCAAGTCGTTACTACAACTTGCGCTGGATGGCGCTGTTGGGCAAGGAATGTTGTAATTTTATATTCCAACACCTTCCCTACTGTTACGTGGACTGGTGTTGGAATATAAAATTATAAGATTCCAAAATCCGCGCCCTCCAACGCAAGTCGTTGTAACGACTTGCGTTGTAATGCCCGTGTTGTCAAGTACCGCGATCTTTTAGATCGCGTTGTACTGACATACATCCCTCATACACGAATGCTCACCTACACTGCCTTTCACATATCCACTTACACACCCATGTACCACTGACACCTCCATTCGCTCACTTACACAGCCATATACACAATAAGTCACTTATACAGCCATCACGAGAAACACCTGATTAAATACTAACCAAAGTCCCACCCTTGTGGGCGTGTAGCCCATTGCCTCTTGGTCTTTGTGGTTCTTTCGTGCAATCTTTCCCCAGTTGGCGCTGTTGTACTCCTTGCTTAGATGCTCTAATACTCCCGTGGGTTGGCACTAGGTTGAAACTCCAGATGTCCTGCTCTTCAAATGTTGCACAACATGGGACTCCCCCCTCTCACCATGTCTCATGGTTATGAGACGCTACAGATCTGCATAGAACACGATAGGCACAACCTGTCTCTCCCTAATCGTTTCTTACCTTCTGAGAGTGTAGCTCAACTAGGGGCAACCTTTTCCTTTCATTAATGCAGCCAGCCGGTCCTGAGCTGACACCGCCGCTGATGGTGCGGATCTGTTGCTGGTGACTTTTCAGCTCGAAACAGAGCAGGAGATGATTGTTGGCACTGGGGGGACTGCTGGGTTGTGAACCTGAACGTTTTTTATCTATTACTGCAATCTACCAGCAGCCCACTGGGGAAATATTGTGAATGGACTTCCAGTCCCATAATGCTTACTGATGTGCTCACCTGAGCGTGTTTGCCTTTCAAATAAAAGAGAAGAATCTGGAACTTCAAATTGCTGGTGGTTATTTTCAGTTCACCTTTGATGAAGAGCGCATGATCGAAACGCGTCAGGACTGTTTAGGACGCGATGGGCACAACCTGACTCTCCCTAATCCTTACTTACCTTCTGAGTGTGCGGCTCAACTAGGGGCAACCTTTTCCTCATATATATATATATAAATATATATATATATATTCCTCTGCTCCAAAACACCAGCCGGTAGCACGCTCGAGCGGGTGCACAACAACGGGGGTGTGCCCGTTAATAATGTCCAAGCTCCAAACATCCAAGGGTGTTTAACCCATAAAGAAGATAGCACTCTCAGGGGTCGTTCCACAGATGATTTATTACGGGAACAGTACAGCAACGACGCGTTTCGCCATAGGGCTTTTTCAAATTGGCACAATTTGAAAAAGCCCTATGGCGAAACGCGTCGTTGCTGTACTGTTCCCGTAATAAATCATCTGTGGAACGACCCCTGAGAGTGCTATCTTCTTTATGGGTTAAACACCCTTGGATGTTTGGAGCTTGGATATATATATATATATATATATATATATATATATATATATATATATATATATATATATATATATATATATATATATATATATATATATATAGATATTCACTGAAAAAAAACATAGGAGTTATATAGTTAGGAATTAGCTTTTAAAAAACCTTTGAAATTCACTCAAAAAACTATAAGTTTTAGTGGTGTTATAGTTAGCTGGACATTTTACTCATATAAAACCATTGAAATTGCTCCTATATAGTTAGTTGTACTAACTATATTTCGCGCATCCGCAATCCACTGCTGATGATGTCACATATTAGATCATTCATGACATGGTCAGTGACATCACTGATGACATCTCAAATGACATCACTGATGACATCACTGATGACCTCATCCAGTGAATGTGGTTTGCTTCGTTATTTAAATATGCATTATATATATAGCAATTTGCATTGAAGAATAAGTGGATATATATAAATAAATATTTGGATATATATATATTTTACCTACTGGCGGTCGCCAGTAGGTAGTTATAGTTAGGATCGTTTTCCATAGGAAATCCGCAACATTCTATTGGGAATAACTTTGGCGCCGAATGAGGGATCTGCCTGTAATTTTCCTTAACTTTGCCGCGCTGCGCTCCGCTCCTTCCCTAAAAGTTTCGGGGGGATCCGTCAAGCGGGGGCCGAGATAAAAGGGGGTCTCAAAACATGTTTTCCCCATGTTAATTTCCATAGATCGGTTGGACTCACTTTTAGCCCGAACGGCAGAATGGATTTCCACCAAACTTGGCAAAATTGTAGGGACTGGTACCCCGATGTGCCTTTGCTATGTCTCAAGATATATGCTCCAGTGGTTTTTACGAAAATTAACTTTGAAAAAATATATATTGGGCTATATATATGTTAGAGCCCAAATGTAGCCCAATGTAGCCCAATGTAGCCCAATGTAGCCCAAAGATGGCCACCAGAGACAAAAAAAACAAATGTAGCTCAAATATCAGCCAGATGTAGCCCAACTATAGCCCAATGACAGAATGTCCCAGAGTGTTCTAAAGAACAACTAGAGCGCTAACAGTCTTACTTATGACAAAAGTATGGCACACCTGAAGTCATCTTGATTGGAATAAAGTGTTAACACTTAAAACATTTAATTTGCAAAGGAACAAAATGAGGGGGTTCATTTTGACATAGAAATTATGATTAGTACTGAAGAAAGAAAAATTAGGGCACATTTTGAGTGACTTCTCAAATCCTCTTATATTTCATTAAAAAAATTCTGATATGCAGTCTCCCAAGATGGCCACCAGAGACAAAAGAGCCCAAATGTAGCCCAAATATCAGCCAGATGTAGCACAACTATAGCCCAATGACAGAATGTCCCAGAGTGTTCTAAAGAACAACTAGAACGCTAACAGTCTTACTTATGACAAAAGTATGGCACACCCGAAGTCATCTTGATTGGAATAAAGTGGTAACACTTAATACATTTAATTTGAAAAGGAACAAAATGAGGGGTTTCATTTTGCCATAGAAATTTTATATATATATATATATATTCACTGAAAAAACCATAGGTTACACACCAGTTATAGTTAGGAATTAGCATTTAAAAAACCTTTGAAATTCACTGAAAAAAACCATAGGTTTCACACCAGTTATAGTTAGCCGGAAATTTTACTCGCATAAAACTATTGAAATTCCCACGTTATAGTTAGTTGGACTCACTATAACTTGCACGTCTGCAATGCACTGCTGATGACGTCACATATTACATCACTCATGCATATATTTAAATATTTAAACATTACTCGCTGATATATGTATTCACTAAGATACACTTAATATGCCAGTTAACCAATCAATTTTTTTTTTAAAACACTGTCATGAGTGATGTAATATGTGACGTCATCAGCAGTGCATTGCAGACGTGCAAGTTATAGTGAGTCCAACTAACTATAACGTGGGAATATATATATATATATATATATATATATATATATATATATATATATATATATATATATATATATATATATATATATATATATATATATATATATATATATATATATATAAAAATTCTTTTTTTTGGTACAAAGGACGCCGCACACAGCAACTTCAGTTCACAGATTTATTGAGCAAGGCTGTCAGGCTGAAACGCGTTGGTGTTAGACTGGGCACTGAAATAAATCTGTGAACTGAAGTTGCTGTGTGCGGCGTCCTTTGTACCAAAAATTGTTTTTTGGCCATTGGTCTGGCCCAACGCCGGCACCCGCTGGAGAGCGATCCTGTTACAAGACCACATTGCACCAAAAAAAAAAAATATATATATATATATATATATATTACCTACTGGCGGTTGCCAGTAGGTAGTTATAGTTAGGACCGGTTTCCATAGGAAATCTGCAACATTCTATTGGGAATAACTTTGGCGTTGATTGATGGAATTGGCTGAATTTCTCCAAGAAAATGGCCAGCTCCGCTCCCCTCCTTCCCTGAAAGTTTGGGGGGGATTCGTCAAGCGGGGGCCGAGATAAAAGGGGGGGTCCCAAAATGTGTTTCCCCCATGTTAATTTCCATAGGGCGGTTGGACTCCCTTTTAGCCCGAACGGCTGAATGGATTCCCACAAAACTTGGCAAAATTGTAGGGACTGGTAGCCCGATGTGCCTTTGCTATGTCTCAAGATATATGCTCAAGAGGATTTTGAGTAATTTAGGTTAAAAAAAATATATATATCTATAAGCACGCCCTGGTACGCGCACCGGGGCGCGTACCAGCACGCTACGCGAGTTCACGCGCGGAAAGCTGATTGGCTCTTGGGTGTCTGTCAACATTCCAAACAGTCCGGAGCGGCTGCCATCTTGTGTCTCGGTAGGATCGAGACACAAGAGGTGGCAAAAACAAAGGGGGAAATGACCAAAAGGGGGCAGGGTAGACCCACCCTGACCCCATAGGTTTGATGTGGGGGCCACAAAAGGGCTTCGCGGGGCAAAAAAAAAATTTTATTTTTATTTTCGCGGGGGCATAGCCCGGTACGCGCGCCGTGGAGCGTACCGGGGAGCGTACCATGGGGAAAAAAGAATGACAGATTTTTTTTTAAATGTAGCCTTTTTTTATAAATTGGCGGTAGTTCTAAAAAGAACAGTTTTTTTTCTTCTTTTTGTTGTTTTATATTTTTTTAAATGTTTTTTTGAACATTTTGTACTTTTTTTGGCTTTTATGAACTATTTAATATTTTTTGGGTTATTTTTATGGGGAGAAACAAAAAACAGGGAATTGTAAACGGCTCAACTGGAGCAAAGAAAAATAACGAAAAAATTATGTTTTTTGGGGCAATTGTGGTTGTCACCAGCACGGTTGATGAGCTTTATGCTCTGCTCACCATAGGTGATGGTATTACCACAAAAAATACAAGTGATCTTAAATTCACCAAACTGTGGTTGTATGTTTGGGACCATCTCCCTTGTCTCTGGTCCCGACGGAGTGGGTTGCTTTCTTTTGGAGGTGCTGGGTGAAGATTGGGGAGGGTTACTGGCCAGTTCTCTTACCTCTGCCGCAGCATAGTTGTTGGGATGCTTGCGCTGCATGTGCCGAATCATGGTGTTATTGCCAAATGAATATTTCTTATTAGGGTTCCCCCTTGAAAGTTCAGAGCCACAGATTTGGCAAGTCACCTTTGGCGCATTCACTTTCTTCTTGCCCTCTGGGATGGAAAAAAACTCCCATACAATGTGCTGCTTTGGCCTATATGGGGTATTGTCTTCTGGCAGGAATGTCCTACTCCCCTCCTCCTCCTCCTCCTCCTCCTCCTCCTCTTCTTCTTCTTGACCACCAATGTGATGTTGTGGTGGTGGTGCAGATGCTCCAGCTGCTGCTGCTACTGTAGCCATTTTAAAGTAGAAAATATTAGTCACAGATCTCCAAACAGGTCTTCCTCAGTCAAAGGACAAAGTCTGAATAAGGAAAAAAGGTGGGGGCTTTCATCATTTGGAAAAAAAAATGTCCTGGACCAATGAAAAGTGTTATTTTCAGGTCACATGACCCGGGCTTTCATCATTTGGAAACCAAAACTGTTCTGCACCAATAAAAAGTGTTATTTTCAGGTCACATGACCCGACGCGCTTACGCTACGCACCCCCGGGGCTCGTCGCGTAAGCGCGTCGGATACTTATGTTGCGCGATCGTATGCGCTCGAGTGCTTCCGGGTGCGCTTACGCCGTGCGTATCACGCGGACGCGGCTACGCGATACGTCACGATGATGTTTGGGTGCGCCCCGGGGCGCGTCCCGGGGCGCTTACATAGCGCGTTCGTATGCGCGTGGGTGCTTCCGGGCGCGCTTACGCTGTACGTATCACGCGGACGCGGCTACGCGATACGTCACAAGGATGTTTTCGTTCGCGGCAATAGCGGTAACGAGACGCTCCCCGGTACGCGCCCGGGGCGTGCCGCTAAATTGCGCTGACCGGGGCGCTCCCCGGCACGCGCCCTGGGAGCGCTCCACGGCAAAAAACATTTTTTTTTTAAATCATAAAAAAATAGTATTATATAACTATACAATATAGGATTCATTATAAAAAATATTACATTTCATAGGTTTGAGGCCCTATATATAGTTAGTAATTAGCATTTACAAAACCTTTGAAATTCACTGAAAAAACCACAAGTTTCACACCAGTTATAATTAGGAATTAGCATTTAAAAAACCTATGAAATTCACTTAAAAAACCATAGGTTTCACACCAGTTATAGTTAGGAATTAGCATCTAAAAAACCTATTAAATTCACTGAAAAAACTATAGGTTTCACACCAGTTATAGTCAGCTGGAAATTTTACTCGCATAAAACCATTGAAATTCCCACGTTATAGTTAGTTGGACTCACTATAACTTGCGCGTGCAATGCACTGCTGATGACGTCACATATTACATCACTCATGACATGGTCAGTGACATCACTCATGACATCACTGATGACACCATCCTTGTGACAGAGTGACAGACCTCCTTTCACTGAAATGTAACCCTTGAAACACATATTCAAAAATAAAAACTAACATTTTCAAAAAAATGGAGATAGCCATACCAGTTACAACAACCAATTCAATTTTTCCACCATCTATATACTCATGCACTCATTCACCAACAGTTCTATATAGTCACTCATACATATACTCACTCTTCATATGAAGTGATACACCTATACATCCTCTTACACACCGACAGTCATCCTAAAGATACTCTCACACATACTCACACATGCAAATAAACTATTGAACATCCATTTATTTGCATATACAGCTATACACACACTACCACTTTACTTCTAAGGAAACTTACACATACTTACTCTCTTAAACAATCACTTATAGAAACACATACTAATTTAAACAGGAACTCTTACAATTCCTCACTCTCACATATACTCACTTATATACATCAATCTTAACATATACTAGATTAAAACATATGTAGTTACTGATAAACACACTAGTGAGACAGTCATTCACTCACTAACACACACATATGCACACTCATCCACCCATACAGTCCTGCACATATGTTGTCTTCAAAACACATACAAACAGAGAGTCAGTCATTCATGCATCTATGTGCTAAGTAATACCCCCACCAAACTATACAAACACTCATACTGATACTAAGAAAAATATCTAATAACCCATATACATACACATGTAGCAACTCACCAACCCATGCAGGCACTTATACACAAAGTGAAACACTAATACATATATTTGAATATTTAAACATTACTCTCTAATATATGTATTCACTAAGATACACTTAATAAACCACTTAACCAATCAATTTTTTTTTTTAAACATCCATGTAAACACTTATTTAAACATTTATTCTTTCATCAACTTTTACATATACATATATAACACATATTTTTTTTTTAAAAGACACACATTCACTGGATGGTGTCAACAGTGATGTCATGAGTGATGTCACTGACCATGTCATGAGTGATGTAATATGTGACGTCATCAGCAGTGCATTGCACGCGCAAGTTATAGTGAGTCCAACTAACTATAACGTGGGAATTTCAATGGTTTTATGCGAGTAAAATTTCCAGCTGCCTATAACTGGTGTGAAACCTATAGTTTTTTCAGTGAATTTAATAGGTTTTTTAAATGCTAATTCCTAACTATAACTGGTGTGAAACCTATGTTTTTTTCAGTGAATTTCATAGGTTTTTTAAATGCTAATTCCTAACTATAACTGGTGTGAAACCTATGGTTTTTTCAGTGAATATATGTATATTAATATATATATATATATATGTGTGTGTGTTTTCAGATGTATAGATTTATATATGGTATTAATTATTAGTAAGATATATTTAATTTAACATTATATTAAAGGTATATATTAAAATATTTAGGATTTACTCCTTTAAACTAGGTATATGTGTATATATATTAAGAAACAATATTTGTGCATGTTTTTAAAGATATTAGTATGGGAAAAAAATATTTTAGGTATTTTTTACCTTGTCATTATAAAAATAGGAAACAACATATTTGTAAAGGATATTTTTGACACGATATTTGTGTCACACAATATTGTTGATTCTATATTGTGTCACGGATCCCATTGTGGTATTGCTACCAGGGGTTGAGCTCAGTATAATGTATCTCGACCTTTATTCAATACCACTGAGATGTATGTTGAGTACTCATCTTTTCTGGGTGTACCTACAAATATGTATTTATTTTACCGTTTCTAGTAAAATAATGGCATGATCTAGTCTGGTTTTCAGGATACCTGCAACAACTATGCATGAAGACACTGTGTACAAATAATACATTTCAAACGAGATTATTTGCGTATTTATGTGTCATTCAGAAAATGTAAATGGGTTGTAGCATTTAGTCGGTGATCAGGACGTGCCCGCTGGGGTTTAAAAACCATGGGGCATATTAACAAGCAGCAGCTATAATTATCGCTGACCGCTGTTAGTGTGAGTAAATCTATCGCCCGCTATCGCTGGCGATAATCTCCATATTAGCGTTGTATTAACAGCGCATAACGCCATGGAGACAAAAATCCCAGCGATAGCGGGGATTATCGCCGTTTTCAATGGAATATTGCTGGTTTTCCAGCGATATTCCATTGAAAATGGTGATAACCTTGTTGATAGGGCAGGGCAATCTTAGCCATGTAATCCACCTCCCATTAGATTACATGGCTAAATCAGGTCAAAAGCAGGCATTAGGAAAGTAGCGTTAACTGTGGTTAGCGCTACTTTTCCTAATGCTCTGCTTGTTAGCGTGCAGCTTGATAATAGGAGAAATGTCGCTTAGCGACATTTCTCCTATTATTTTGCTCTGAAATGCCCACTTCGCATCTCATTAGAGATGCAAAGCTGGGCGTTGTTGAAAAGGGCGCAAAATCAACAAAACACGCGATAGCGTGTCTTTGCTGATAAGGCGATGAAATTATCGCCGCTTTTTGGACGAAAACGGCCGCAAAAGCGGCGATAATTTCATATCGCCGCCTTGCTAATATGCCCCCATCTTCTTTGGGAAGCTAGACCGCCTTTGACTACCTACCCTCCGCTGAAGACAAACGAGCGATTGGTAAGCACTGTAACTCAAGCACATGGGTAAAGAGTTGGCTACAAGAAAACATGGTTCAACAGGAATGTCGTGCGTCACAAGCCATGCCTATGACACAGCATAATAAGACTTATTTATAGCGCCGTCTGTAAATGCTTAACATATTGCTGTTCACAGCACTTGTCCTAAAATAGATATTAGGTAAATAATGTGAAATTAATCAACTGCCGGGACGATTTGGCCTCCTACTTAGGCCGCCCTTTGATGCAAAGCTAGGTGGGACCTTTGTGTGTGAATTATGAAATGCCCAGTAGCTCTGTTGATGCAGGAGCAACATGGTGCAAACTGATAAGGACCTCCTTACCAGTGTACTCTGCCCTGTGCCCTGCCTACTCCTGCCATTCAAGCCCTACCTGCAATCCAACTTAACTCTGGCCTTGTCAATAGCATTGTTCTTTTTTTAGTTTCTTCTGTCCCTGCCCTTTTGTATGCATTAAGGCCTCAGTAAAAGTGCTGAGGTAATCCAGATTCCACCATTACTGCTGGATCCAAATGAAAAGATTTGTGGTCATTTGCATGACCTAGGATTTGCTGGTGGAAAAGAAGGGTTCTTGTCCCTTATGAAGTAGGGTCTGCATGTAATGATTATCTATGTCACCAAATTTGGCAAACACTTTGTACATGCCACCTCCTCGGGATGGGTCGTATTCGGGTAGAGGATGAGATATAAATACATATAATTCCCATAATTGGTAAGTAGGGTGCTTGGGATCATCTTCGGATACTAGGGCTCTAAGAACCAGATGCACTTGCCACAAGCATCAAGAGACCTCGGTTGCATCCTACCGTAGAAGAAGGTTTGACTTACAGAACACAGTCTAATTCACAGCTGCACGAGAAACATGCATTATTCTGTTTACGCTTTTGTAACTTTTCTTCTGTTTCTTGTTGACAAGAGGAATTCGGAAGCTGGTGAGTAGCCTGGTCCGTGCCAGACTCATGCCCAGGGCCTGGAATGATTAAGGCTTACTTTGAGAATTCTGCAGAGAGCCTTGTTGCTGGCACTCAGTAGCCCACATTGTTAGGTTTTCCAGATGAAATCAAAGAGCACAGGACTGATTATTTAGACAAATGGGACTGGCTCATAAGAAACTAGAGTCTGAGAAGTTAGAATTTTCAAATCATTTTTTTGCTGCAATTAGATTTTGTAATCCCTGCTGTAAATAATAAGCGCAAAAATCAATATAAAAATATGTGGTATTGGGCGTGCTTTTCTGCTCACATTAGAAAAGAATTTGAAGTGATATGTTTTTGTGACTTTTGTGCCTGTATTAGTACTTTGTTTTTAGCTTTTTGTGCATACTGTTGCCACCAGAAAAATATACTGATCGTAACTTTGTTTGCAAGGGCACGTTTTGCTCAGCTGGTGAGAGGGAGCAAACACCTATCACTTTTGATCTAAATTACTCATTAGGAAGGCTATGCATCTGCAGGGAAGACTTCCATTTGTAATAGAAACAATTGTTAATTTGATTCTGGGGCAAGTGTCTACATTTGTCTTATTGTACTATTACCTTTGTCCTTTAACATACCTGTACTTGAATCTGTCTAGTATTACTGTTTCTTCTATCATGAATTTGCCTAATATCTACAAAGTTCATGATCTGCCAGGCATATATGGACTTATGTGGTCGTCATTATGTTTTTTTTTGTTTTCCTTTCAAAGATGAACTAGGCCAATCTTGGAGTGGCAAATAAAATTAATGAGATGTACACAAAAGTGCATTTTTAAAAAGAGACATCAATTCTTAAGTTTAAAAAAGGAAGAAACATGTAATAAAGCTAGCTCAACCAAAAAATGGGATAGGGTGGGGGAGTAGCAATTTACGAGCTTCGATATTGGGGGGTGAAGGGGTGGGAATGTTAAAGGGAAAGCAGCCCCTGGGAGAGAGAGAAAGAAAACACATGCAATCCCATGGAATGCTATAGGCAAAAGAAAAAATAGTCCCCTGATTGCGAGCTGGGGAAGGATACTAGTCATCCAATCGAAAGTATGGTAAATCAGCTATGCTAAAGGTGAGGGACTAATATAAGAATAGGAATAAAACCCATTGAATTAGAAGCATTAGGGTGAATACAAAACCAACCACTGGGCAGCAACGAGCTGACCCAAAGCCCACTGTAAGTGTTGGTATGATCTACAATAACTCATAGGCAAGACCTAACATTACTACTGTGTGGATTCAAACACAAGGCTTTTCATTAGCTCTATATGAGAAATGCAGCGGAATTGAATGTTTACCTTTGCAAACTCAAATATGGCAAGTTGTTTCTTTCGAATGCATCCAAATGGTAAAGCCATATTGTCTAAGGCACAGTCTGCAAAGATTGCTATGGTGGGTAAAAATGTGAAAATTATTTATTTTTTTCATAATTTTTCAAGTTTTGAAAAGTGTGCAGCTACCTGTAATTTGAAAAATGAGCCCTAACATCAGTCACCTTAGTGGCAGGACAACTCTGTTCATGCGCCAATGAGCAACAGTGATATATAGATCTTTGTCAAGGATCATACAATTTTCCCTGAAATAGACATTGGGATTTCAGCCCAAATTTTCAAGTCAAGTAATCTTGAATTAAGCCACAGGAAACACCT
The DNA here is from genome assembly GCF_964261635.1 of Lissotriton helveticus. Lineage (NCBI taxonomy): Eukaryota > Metazoa > Chordata > Amphibia > Caudata > Salamandridae > Lissotriton > Lissotriton helveticus. The sequence goes on from NC_136073.1 coordinate 170,270,451, forward strand.
CTTACCTTTTGTTGCTTTACAGTAATGAACAATACTTTGTGAATAGTTGTGTTCTGAGATCTAAGATAGTTGACTGTTCAATATTTTCAGAACAACTGATGTGCAAAAAATACCGGTGGAATCCTAAGACTACCTGGCACTAAATTATAAAACCTTGGTACACCAAATGTAATTCAAACACTAAAGATTATCTGTAAAATAGTAAACAACCCCCCTCATAACTCCATAATTTAAATAATGCATAGGTGTGGATTTCCATAATGTAAAGTTTTTTGTAAGGAATCAGAACACTATATTCACATGATTATGTCCTTTGCTTAGAATGCAAAAGTAGAGGATCACACCTTATTAAAGGCATTATAATAAATAAACAATACATTATAAGGTCATAGAGGAGTATAGTAACGGATCACAGGCTGGAAATGCAATGTTAAACTAGTTGCAGGGTACTAGGCATATTGTAACATTATTGTCCTGTACTTTAAATGGCTATTCAGCTAAGCATGTTGCCCATGACTCTTGCTTTGTGGCAGCATCTCTCATTTATTTTGGGGGATGAGATACTAAGATTGACAGTATTGTCCTGGCTTGTCCTTAAATTGGCCTCAGAGCCGGGCCTGAGTCAGGTCTTTGGCCAGAGACAAATGAGAAGGTTTTAGTTCACCCAACTGTAGAATGCACCCTGCCCACCCCGACACGGTCCTCACTTTCTGACATTCCACGGCAAGTAGTGATAATTCCCCACCGACTAGCCGCAGGGTGCAGCCTTCCCGTCCATCATTTCATGCTTAATGATGTCCCACCATGGGCATCCTAGATCAATACATGTGTTATGGCCTATGTTTCTTTAAGAGCTGTTCTTTGCATGGAATGTAATCATGGAATAAGTTTGGGTTGTCTAGGGGTTGTCAGTTATGCTCTCGGGGTCCTGAGTAGCGGATGCTACATCGGATCTTTGGAAGTAAAAGCAGTCCATCTGTTCATTCGTGCTGCAAATTCTTTTCAAACTTGACGTGGGGACATAGAGGTTCTAATTTTTGACATGGTCTCATAGTCATGTAAAATTGGAAGATGTCAGCCTATTGCACGTTGGGCGCAATGTTCCCATTTTGCCAGATTACCAGGATATAACATAATATAAACTGTGCACACTCTGGGCCTGATTACGAGTTTGGTGGATGGGTTACTCCATCACAAACGTGACGGATATACCGTCCGCCATATTACGAGTGCCATCATTTTCCATTGGATATAATGGAACTTGTAACCAAACTCGTAATTACGCCCTTTGTGTTTGAGGAATCCACCGGCCTTCATACCTGCCTCTATATATATGGAGGAGTTAGACTAACGTTCCCGATGCTTGGATTCCTGTGCATATGCCATCCTTGCTTCAGCTTGGAATATGTATTTCTCACTTACATGCACACTTTTGAGAATAGCCCAAATAGCCAATGCAAGTAAGGAACCGCGAAGGCATGGAGCACCACCTCACCCCTAACAAGCAGTGCTCGTAGGCATATTACCCTTTGTTAGACATAACAGAGCAGATTATTATACACACCTTGTTAATACGTTTTTTAATTAATTATTTTACACAATACTGGATTGTTTGGAGCTCCAAGACAATTGTGTGGCAGAGGGCCAGTAATGACTAGTACAGACAATTGGATCCAGCAATCCAGTGCTTAATTTGTAAAAAAGTAAGTGCAATGGACTAGTCTAGAGGCCACTGCAGCCTGCACCACCCACTCCCTGTGCCAGCCGTGAAAATGCTACCTGTGTGTAAGTTTGAAAATTCAGACAGCTTGAGGCCCCCATGCTATGAAAATGTCTATAACTGCAGGAATTAGTTGCTTATTATTGTATATTAAATTAATAAATAACTGTTATTCTGCTCATCTCTAAATAACACAAATGGCGCCCCATGTGGCAGCTGTCATAAGTGCCGATACTGACAATTAAGTGCCAGTGCCAAGCACCGGAAACTACCAGCTCAAATCAAGCACTGCAGCAATCCAGTGCTTCTCTTTTCGATGCTACCTGTTTAATTGAGGACACCCTACCCTCACTGGGTTGAATATTCTAGTAACATTTAAGCCATTCTTCCTCTGGCAGGCCACCTGTAATGTAATTCAGGGCTGAAGGTTGTGCTGAGAAGGGAGATGTTTCTCTTTAGAAATATGATAGTGTTATTGACCCTCTGGGTGGAACAGGTTGCTAGTCCACAATTTTTAGAATTCATGTTTGAGTTTCTGTAGGGAAACTATCCAAGCGGACGCTTGAGTGATTTACAAACATCTGAAGCAGCAATCTTACACTCTGAAGGATACCAGAAAAGGTCACGACAATATAATAAGCATATTTACAAAAACCCTGTGCATTGAAAGATGAAACATTAGTAAAGATAGACATTTCTCAAATATACAGTCACAATGAAATATTTGAAAATGAGAAGCTGCTTAAGGGGTATTGATTTAAGTCCAGGGGCAAGTGAGGTATCCACTTTGAGGAAGGACAATGTCAGTAAACCCTAAGCTTGGACTCTGGATCCAGCTAGATCAATGTACTATTCAGTCTTTCTCCACCTTCATCAGTCACCACTTACACAAGAATATGAGAGCCACTGGAAGAAATGAGAACAGGGGCATGGGATAAGAAACATTACACATACAATGGACTCCATCACTCTGACTTGTCACTTCTGTTGGGCACTGATGTCTGGAAGGTATGGGAGGTATACAAAGGCACTAGCAGCTATTTTAGTAACCTCCAACTGAATTCCTACATCTAAACGTAGAGTAATCAATTCTCTGTGCTCTGATGTGGCACGTGTTATTCCTCTGAAGCTAAACTCACAAGAGATATGTATCTTGAATATACAAAGCAAACACAAGGAGATGGTGGACGGACCACTGAAACTTTTTAGACAGACACCCCCAGTCACAGATCTGGGTTTAATCCATCATCGTTCTTTAGCTCACTTCACCACCCCAGTTCAAACCCAGCCATATGCAAATCAGTCTAGACCCTGTTCCTCGTGCGAACAGTCAAATCTGAACTGCCAGGCCAGGTCCAGACGTAGGTCCCCTGCTCACTTTGCCACTGGATTCAAGCTAGCCTGGGTGATGAGTGGTGAAACCTCAAAACCGGTTCCAGTATACTTGTTTCCAGTCCAGGGAAGACCTGGCTTGGCAGTTCTTGCTGGACTGTTCTCATGAGGGGCAGGGTCAAGACTGATTTGCGTATGGCTGGGTCTAAACTGGGGTGGCGAAGTGAGCTAAAGAATGATGATGGATTAAACCCAGATCTGTGACTGGAGGTGAGAGTCTGAAAAGTTTCAGTACTCCATCCATCATCTCCTTGTATCTTCTTTGTCTTGAATATACATTCATCTACAGCTCAATCTATAAGCAAGATAAATCATAGATCTTCATTGCAAGGTCCCGGTTGTGGCAGCATTTTACCACAATTGCCTAGCAAGGATGCTGTGAAACACAAGATAATGTATTAAACCTTCATCAAAGATAGTGTAATTATGATGTGTTGGTGGGAACAATATTTATGATTCCGAGGCTACTTCCCAAGCCGCCACACCGAGAGAGACATGTGACCATGAGTGGTGCATTGAACTTGGAAGCTAGTGCACTGTTTTTGGAGAAAAAGAGGGAAGGGATTGCAAGAGAGAGATAACCTGATGATTTCTTCCTGAGAAAATAATTATGTCTTAAGTATATACATCTCGTGGGGGAAAGTATACTGAGCATACACAGTCCCTAAGTGATACATTCTGCCTATGTAAAGGGCAGACAAGATGTAATAGTAAAGGTAAACAATCCTAACCTCTTATACAGAATGACCCCAGTCTAGGACTTACCAAGTCTCACCAGAGGAATTCTGGTATGGGTTTAGAATTCCTCCCATAACTTGAAGACCGTGAAGACTGGAGGAGATGGCCCTGTGATGCTGAAGTTCATTGAGACGAGAGCGTCCCAGAAGTGGAGTGCGCCAGAACAGGTGGGTGTCAAAGGAGGACAGAGGTAAGTTCAGAAGGCCATGTAGGATATCCAGGTCCAATCAGCGCAAAGCCCACAATGGAAACTAAAGAAAGGGAGGAAATGGAAGGAATGGGGGAAACAGTGCCACTGCAGGAAAGGGCGAAGAGTTGGCCTAACGGCTAGGGCGCTCGACCTCGGACCTGGGGATCTGGGTTCGAGTCTCGGTAACGACGCCAAAACCTCCTGTGATTCTGGGCAAATCACTTAATCTCCCCGCGCCTAAAAAAATGAAAGTGTGTCCTCATGTAACGTAACTGGAAAATATGTAAAGCGCTCTGATACCTGATTCGGTTCGGGTCTAGTTCGCGCTATATAAATATCTGCAAAAAAATAAAAAGAATGGTGATCCAACTACCATTGAGGAGCTATTTTACCTAGAAGATGTGAGAAAACCGGCAACCTCCACTTCCTCTTCTTAAGTTACCCTGGAGGTACAAGTCTTCCCAAGGGGCCTTGATAGGATTGGTCCTGTTGTTAATAATCTGACCTGGACCTCTTGCCTAATGCCTCTGTGCCCCAACTGACCAGCCATCCAGAGCCTCCATTCCATTTGTTCCCTGTTGTGTTTTTTCTTGATGTGTCGTAAATCCTAGGAGATTATTTGATTGTTCTCAAGGGTCTATTCTTGACAGTTGGCTTCTGCTGTCTGCAAAATATGTGAGTTCATAGCCTGCTGGAAAATGTAGTGCATCATTGAGACACCATTGTGTAGATAAGGAATTACATCTAATTTTAAGGTAAATCTCATTCTACACCTTTCAAACATAACTAGAGAAGGAGCGGGAAGGTGTAGCCATTTTATTGCATCGTATTGTGTCAAGGAGGATCATTAGTGCAGCGAAGAGGCCTGCAGCTTCCTGATAAGATAGGTGTTTGCAGCAGGTAGCAATGGGTGTTCAGCTTTGGTGCCTTACAAATGATGGATCATGAGGTGAACATGCAGTGGCTTTTGAAGAGGCAGCCATTTCAGTTTAATAAGAACCGGGGTCATGTTTCAGTGATTAGTCTTGCCGCAGAGTTAGGAAAGCTCAAAATGCACTCGGGCCTATATTCAGAGTGGAATTTAAGAGAAAATTAAAAACAAAGCTACCTACATGACTTTGATTTGCAACAAGAAAATTAATACTGGTGGATTATGAACATAATTAAAAAATAAGCATCAACAAAAGATTTAAACTCATTACTGAAGGAGTACAGGAAACAGCAAACATATAGCCTACCAGTTTGATCAAAATTGTTTAATTTGTCTTTAGCCAGTGAGCATATGCATGTTGAGTGCTTTACTTATGTGGTCACATTCACATTTGTAGTTATTTTGAGCCCTCTGACTTCTTGAATTCTGAAAGAAACTTAAGACCTGGTTTTTTAAGTAGTTCCACCAGGCCCTAGGTGTGCCCAGGATCACACCTGCTTAGCACTAGGTTGCCCTCCAGGGGATAATGTGCTCTACAAATCTACATAACATAAAATATATTAAAATAATAGAACCATACAGTCTGGCTTTCAGAATACCTTTAATGAATATGTATGGTGTACAGCTTTTTATTGTCACTGAATACTCTCAATGAATACCCACAAAACTAAAATGGGGAGTGGAGAGGTAATGCTCAAAAGGAGCGCTGGAGTTGGGTACGTCCTCCTCTAGAAACGTATAAGAAACATTAGAATCCACCCTCAGATAGACTTAAAATCACGTACTCACAGATTGTGAGTGTTTCCTACAGTGGTGGGGAGCACACGGTGTTTGTTTAAATACCCCTCATACTCCGAAAGGGCCCTTGGTGTCATGCTTCATCATGGGGGTCTTCCCACAGCGGGGAAACACACACAATCTGTGAGTACATGATTTTAAGTCAATTTGAGGGTGGATCCTCATGTTTCTTATATATACCCTCAATGATTACCTATGAGTACAATGCACATATCCCGGGTTTTAATGATGTTTATTTCAATATTTTTGGGTTGTTCAGAAAATGTGACTCGATTTTAGTTTTTCCGCTGGATTAACAAGTTGAACCCTCAAATATTTTAGGCTCGCCTAATTGGGAAGTTAAAGGACCTTTCACTAATCTCTGCAGTGCAAAAAAGAGCAATGGTATAAAAATAAAAATGTATATATAACTCCAAACATATCGGTATAGAGTTGGCAAATATAAAAAAACTGTTCAACGAGAATGTCGTGCATCACAAGCCATGCCTATGCCACAGCGTAATAGGATGTATTTATAACTCAGTTTGTAAATGCTTTACATGTTGCTGTTCACATAATTTAGCCTAAAATAGATTTTAGATAAATGATATGAAATTAATCAACTGCGGGCACGATTTGACGTCACCGCGGAAGGTGGCACCTTTGTGTGTGAATCATGAAATATCCAATAGATATCTTAATGCATAAACAATAACGTGCCTGCTGATAAGGACCTCCTTTCCGGTGTACTCTGCCCTTGGCGCTGCCTGCTCTTGCCATTCAAGCCCTACCCAGTGTTCAATTCTACCCGGGCCTTCTCAATAACATTGTTCTTTGTTCCCATTCCAGCCAATTTCATTTATTTATTTATTTTTCTTAACACAAAACATATTTACAACCAGTGGCTTCAGAATATGCAGCTGTTCAAAGTATTACCATATTATGATGGGAGAAATGTGAGCATTTCTGCCTTTAGCATCTAGAAGTGGATGATTGGGTTAACCTCTTGCCAATACGCCTTGGTGGTAGACTTTGTGACTTTGCCAGCCGTGGCAGCCGTCTTGTTGACTCTTTCGATGAGCCCCCTCTGCCTCATGTCCCGGACAGCAAAATATCCAAGAAGGGGTACTGGTCAAAGCTCTCCACACACATGGGTTTGCCTGAAAACATCTCCACAATGGCGGCATCTCCGGACTTGAGTGCTTTCGGTGCGTCCTCAAGCTTCTTGCCAGATCTTCTGTCAGTGTTCTCCTTTACTTCAGTAAATTTGCATTCAATGTGAGTGGTGTGGCAATCCAACACAGGAGCTTACCCCTGGCCAGTCTGGCCTGGGTTGTTCAGAATAATGACCTGTGCTGTGAAACTTCCAGCCTCCATGAGGGTATCGTTTTTGCTGTCACCAGCTACAATCCTGTATTAATCAAAGATGCCTTGAATACTACATACTGTAAGACAGTATATTGCACAGAGGTAAAAGGTAAAACCCACACTGCTGTCCTGCCAGGCACAACTGGTCACCTAACTGACAGAACACCCCCTAGAATAATCCTGTGTCATAATGGAATACATAAGTGTCATAATTTACTGCAGCCCCCGCCTAGTTGGGACTGTCTGAGTACATTACAAAAATTCCCTCTTTGGATATCATTCACAGGCACATTCTTCACCACCATGGCAGCCTTAATGATACCGGTTTCCACACGGCCCACTGGGACTGTACCATTACCTCCTATCTTGTAGACCTCCTGAAGGGGCAGACACAGGGGCTTCTTGGTGGGGCGGCTCATTGGGATGATGGAGTCCAACGCTTTGAGCAGTGTAACCCTACTGGCTTCTCCCTCCTTACGCTCAACCTTCCAGCCTTTAAGCCAGGCCATGCTGGTGTTGAGGTCCAGCATTTTGTCCCAATGCCAGCCGGAGATTGACACAAATGTTGCTGGGCCTCAGTACAAGTGCTGATGTTATTCCAGTGTGGCTGATAACTTGAGTTACCTGCTTAATTGGCATTTTAAAAAATGCTGTAATTCTTTTTCGCTAAAATTACTCTGGACATATTTCTCCCATTAAAACATGGCAGGAAATCTCAGAAGGAAATTGGTCAGAGTGTTAGGAAAGTATACATAAATCAGTCATTTCCTTAGTAATTCCTCATTCTTAACGGTCTGGTTTGTAATGATGTGGCAATTAATTAAATGACTACATCCAATGTTACAAAAGGGGGTGTTGATCGATGGAGCATCTGAACCAATCAAACACTCACACCCAGTCAAAAGATCTGGGTTTAATCCATCACCGTTCTTTAGCCCACTCTGCCACCCCAGTTCAGACATGGCCATATGCAAATCAGTCTGACCCTGTGCCTCATGGGAACAGTCCAGCCAGAACTGCCAAGCAATGCCTTCCCTGGACCGGAAACAATCTTCCTAGGACCGGTTTCTGGCATTCCAGCCGTCTTCAGCCAGGCTTGCTTGAATCCAGTGGCAAAGTGAGCAAGGGACTCACGTCTGAGCATACCCTGCCAAACTTATGGCGAACAAAGCGGTACAAAAGGGGGTGGTGTTGGACGGAGCATCTGAACCAATCAAACACTCACACCCAGTCAAAAGATCTGGGTTTAATCCATCACCGTTCTTTAGCCCACTCTGCCACCCCAGTTCAGACATGGCCATATGCAAATCAGTCTGACCCTGTGCCTCATGGGAATAGTCCGAACTGCCAAGCCATGCCTACCCTGGACCGGAAACAAGCTTCTTTTGCCGCTGGATTCAAGCAAGCCTGGCTGAAGACGGCTGGAATGCCAGAAACCGGTCCTAGGAAGCTTGTTTCCGGTCCAGGAAAGGCATGGCTTGGCAGTTCGTGCTGGACTGTTCCCATGAGGCACAGGGTCAGACTGATTTGCATATGGCCATGTCTGAACTGGGGTGGCAGAGTGAGCTAAAGAACGGTGATGGATTAAATCCAGATCTTTTGACTGGGTGTGAGTGTTTGATTGGTTCAGATGCTCCGTCCATCACAACCCCTTTTTGTACCGCTACATCCAATGGTATCTGGATTTCTGTGCTCAGTAAAATCCTATTTTTGTCCCAGCAATATATGTAGCCATGTAATGAGGGCCTTCCTTTTTATTCTAAACCACTGATGCTGAGATGGTGCTCGTTGCACCACTAGCCTGTATGTGAACATTGTAATTGTAATTAGATTTATATAGCGCTTACAACCCATGACGAGGTGATGAAGTGCTTTACAGGAAGTAGCACGCTATTTCGGAACCCAAGGTTAGTTAATATCCTTGTGGTTATTGGAATTAGTCATGTGTCTTACAGAAATATAATTCCTTGCATTTTTTCCAGTTACTTTCTGATTATATAATACCAGTTAGGTGTGTTCATTAGTGGGGGCTATGTGGTTTCAGGTAATGGTTGGTGGGATACATAGGCTGGTGGAGATGAGTTAAAGTTAGATTACAAGAATAGGTTGTGATCTATGAAATGAGGTATCAGCTAATTGCAGAATTACAATAAAAAGAAATGATGCAGACATGATGAGTTTGAGAGGAACTTGTACTCTGAAAAAGAAGCCATGCAGAAGATGAAAGGTAAGGAGAGGGTCACGCTGAAGAAAGAAATGAAAGGACTCAAGCTGGAGCAAGACAAGGTAAATTTTTCATGCAAGGTTTTAGGAGGATTCTGGGAGAAGGCTTTTTGAGCCAGCAAGCAATCAGAGAATGTAAGCTGCAGAAAGAAACAACATTATACTTAGAACTCCATATCCAGAGCAGATAGCTTAAACATGTGATTCTGAGTGTACACATCATTTAAACATTAAAAGCCCTAGCCTGTTGGTGTAGCAAGCTTAGAACAGCTCTTTTAAACACAGTTTGGAGTATCCCAACCTTGGTATAGGGTCTATATGCTGCACTAGGGGAGTTGACACTGACAAAAGGTCTCATTTACGATTTTCTGCAACTTAAAGGTTTTTCACTCACTCTCTAAACAATGAGTTATTTGGCACTGGCTGAGAGTGTCTCTCCAATTCACTGAGGAAACTGGCAACCTCCACTTCCTCTTCTTAAGTTCCCCTGGAAGGACAAGCATTGCCAGGGGACCTTGATGGGCAATTAATTAAATGACTACATCCAATGTTACAAAAGGGGGTGTTGATCGATGGAGCATCTGAACCAATCAAACACTCACACCCAGTCAAAAGATCTGGGTTTAATCCATCACCGTTCTTTAGCCCACTCTGCCACCCCAGTTCAGACATGGCCATATGCAAATCAGTCTGACCCTGTGCCTCATGGGAACAGTCCAGCCCGAACTGCCAAGCAATGCCTTCCCTGGACCGGAAACAATCTTCCTAGGACCGGTTTCTGGCATTCCAGCCGTCTTCAGCCAGGCTTGCTTGAATCCAGTGGCAAAGTGAGCAAGGGACTCACGTCTGAGCATACCCATTGATCCTGTTGTTAATCTGACCTTGAACTCTTGCCTAATGCCTGTGTGCCCCAACCGACCAGCCCACCAGAGCCTCCATTCAATTTGTTTCCTGTACTGTTTTTCCTTGATGTGTCGTGAATCCTTGGGGATCATTTGATTTTTCTCAAGGGTCGTCGCTTGATAGTTGGCTTCTGCTGTTTGCGCCATATGTGAGAGTTCATAGCCTGCTGGGAAATGTAGTTTGTCATAGAGACACCGTTGTGTAGTGTGTTCTCCGCAAAAGCAAATCCTCACATCAAACAGCACCATCCTCCTGTTGACAGACAAATGAGGGATTACATCTAATTTTAGGGTAAACCTTATTCCACACCTTTCGAACATAACTAGAGAAGGAGAGGGAAGATGTAGCAGTCTTATTGCATCGTGTTGAGTCAAGGAGGATCATTAGTGCTGCCAAGAGGCCTGCAGTCTCCTGATGAGATAAGTCTTTTTAGTCGGTAGCATTTGGTGTTTGTCTCTAGTGCCTTAACTCCTTCCGTTCTCATGACGGTGATAAAGATCAATTTACAATGGTCAGGCGATTTCAGAAGTTGTTTCCTAAGTTAAATTTGCCCGGCGTGGAACGCCTCTAATACCATACGAAGTTACTAAATAAAGAGGCAGGCGCTGGAGACTGGAAGACAGGAAACAAGTTTTATTCCGACGGAGTAGAACACATCAGATCGGACAACGAGGTATCGTCTCGAGGTGCTCTCTCAACCTCTCTGAGACCTGGTCTTTTATACACTGGTTTAAGACATGTGAACGTCCTTTATTACAACAGGGACATTGTAGAGCATGAGAATGACATCAGAACGATATCTCCGACACCCCCCAGTTCCAACCCCTTCCAACACATGACAACAGTAGAGACCCTTTCCCCTCATATGATTGGGAGGGGCTATCACGCAGCTGAGTGTTCTGCCGATCTCTTTGGAATGTGTGCGCCTGATCGAATCTCCGGGGGCGGGGATGTCATGATCAATAGTGGCCTCTTTCAGGAGAGGCGAGGGCGTACGGTAATGGGCAATAAACTGTATCTTCGGGCTAAAGGATGACCAGCAGTCAGTGCTGACGTTCAGGCTCAGAGGAAGGGGACATCAAAGGAGGGGTATTCATGGACGGAAAGGACTGGTGTGGACAATCGAGCGTGGTGGAAGGGTTTATCCACAGAGGGGTATTCATGGACGGGAAGGAGGTGTTGGTCAGGCGCGGGGTGTGATTCCCTGAGACAGAGTCATGGGGGGGTTGCATGGCTTGTGCATGTGAGCGCGGGGGCAGCCAGGGTGCGCGGGGAAGGCTTGCATGGTCAGGGAAATGTGCTGATGGGCGATCGTGAACAGGGAGACCATGGTACCTAAAATGACTGTCGTGTATTCTCATACGTGAGTCTGCAAGATGGCGTAGATAATGTTCAGTACACGAACTAAATTTCCACAGTCCTCCCTTTAACATGTCTCGCCAGCTTGTCAGTTCGGATCAATCCCCATGAGACCACGCACTTCTATTTCGTATAGGGGACTCATGTGCTCTGGTTTAAAGTTCAAAGTCTTCGGGCACATACAGTTGGAAACGAGTGCACATAAAGATGGTAAACATTGAATACCTAAACAACACCCACATAGTATCATGATTGGTATCAATAAAAACGTTAACACTCTCCATCCCCAGTTCTTTAAAGTGTCCCAGAACCAGCCTCCAAGCGACCATCCTTCCTGTTCCTGGTGAACCTCCGAGGACAGTCTGTGGAGGTGTTCGATTGCTTTGTAGACTGAAGGTGAGTTATCTGGCACGTAGGTGCAACAGCTGGAGCCGATGATGCGGCATGCACCTCCACGGTCGGCCAGAACCACATCTAGAACAAGACGGTTTTGAAGAGCCACCAGGCGGACTGCCTGAAGCTCAGCCGTGTTGTTGGCGAGGACGCCAGCGGTGATGTTAATGGTTGTTTCTAATGCCTGAGTCAGGTGTCGGATAGCGCGGCTATTTGCCATTGGTCCCCACAGAGGAACAAGTCCCTTTGCTGCATCTAGGAACTGTGCTCCGGTGGAGTCGGCTTGTTCAACATCTCCAGCGCGCTTTTGCCGGTGGTGGTTGGCTGGAGCCACATACGTGGGAGGAAGAATGAAGGCGATGTAGCACGTACCCTTCCAGCCTTTTGGGAGCCACGTGTAAGCTTTGGTGCCACAAACAAAGTACATATTCGGGGAAGCAACAAAGGAGGGGGTGTTAGCTGAGGCCAATGTTTTGGTGATGCGGCAAGAGCTGTGACCCACCAGCTGCGTTCCTTGTCCTTCGAGGCATACGAGCCCTGTGACATTGATGACAGACAGGGCTGCAGTCAGGGTGGCAGCCGTTTGTTTCCGCAGGTGGGAGAAGGTGGATCTGGCTGGATTGTGGAGCACCTGCATTTCGACCCTTTCGTTGGCAGGGATGTTCGTAAGGAAGGTTGAACCTGAAATTGCGGGACAAAAGGGCTTTCCTGTGTTGTTCGGCCAGAACCCATAGTAGAAGTGCGACACTGTCTGACCAGAAGCAGCATTGTCCTTGTGGCTTTCTTGCATGAGGATCAACCAGGCGAGGCAAGGTTGGCAACATCTGGTGAGCGGGCGTGCTTTCCTCCAGGATCCAGAAGGAAGTCATGAGGAGGAGGCAGAACAGGGAGATAATGAAGAAAGCAATTGTCTTTGATTTGTGCAAATTGTCAGTTTTTGGATTCCTATAGTGGGTATTTCCTGTTGCTTTCGACGTCTTCTTATCTGGCGCTTCCATCATCTTCTTATCTGGCGCTTCCATCATCTTCATCTTCAAGGTGCTCAGTAGTGGGCAGAACCACAGACTTAGTTTAGCTTCTCTCCAGGTAACCCTTGGTTGCTTTGGGTCACCGTTCTGAGATTTTTAACTTAGTCAGTGGCCTACTTAGCCGAAGCTCCCTCCTTTCGACGCAGGAAATACCCTTCTCGAGATGGCACAGTGGGATCAGAGTGTTTTGCAAGTTCAAGTGCCTCGGTATCAGGATAGCAGTTCAGTGACGGTCGGTCTTTGTTCAGGAGCTCTTCCTGGGTGCTGACGTTGTCTGTCGTGGCCAGGGTCGAGGAAATCTTCTTGCAGTGGTGCGCATGCAGCCAATTCTTTTTCCCCTCCACTCGAAGAGCCGTCCGAGTGGTGATCAGTACTTGCCAGGGGCCCGTCCACCGGGGTTCCAGACTCTTCGCTCGTTGAAAGTTCCGGATCAAGATATAGTCACCCGGTTGGATATCGTGACCGGGACCCCTGGAAGTATCGGGGATGGCCTGCTGCACCTGTTGATGAATGACAGACAATGTCTTAGTTAACTTGTACAAATAATCTGACAGCAGGACGTCGGGGACGTCATGAATGGAGGTTGGTTTGGGGGCAGTCCAGAGGTTCATAGGCCGTCCAAACACAACCTCTTAGGGGGTCAAGTGATGCTTAGTGGGGGTGGAGCGCATCGATAGCAATGCCAGTGGAAGGGCATCTGGCCACTTAAGTCCTGTGGTGGCCACTATTTTTGACAGTTTCAGTTTCAGTGTAGCGTTGTGTCGTTCAACCAGGCCAGCGGATTGTGGGTGGAAGACCGCATGGAACCTTTGTTTGACCCCCAACCCCTTCAGGATGAGTTGGATAACTTCAGCTATGAAGTGGGGGCCATTGTCGCTCCATAAAATTCGACAAAGGCCGTAGCGGGGAAAAAACTCCTTCAGTAATACTTTGGCAGTAGTCATGGCAGTGTTATCACGGGTCGGATAGGCTTCCACCCATTTGCTGAAGGCACATACAATGACTAATACGTACTTCAAGCCTTGGCACCTCTCTAATTGGATGTAATCCATCTGGAGGACCTCAAAGGGGTGGTCGGGGATCCCAAACCCTCCCCGGGGTACTACAGTTCCTTTCCCGGGGTTGTGTTGTAAGCAGATAAGGCTAGTTTGGCTGAGTCGGGGATCTTGCCGTTGTGCCAGACTTTGGAAATGAGTTCGATCATGGGGGCAGAACCTATGTGTGCAGGGGAATGTGCCATTGTCAGTATGGGGATCAAGTATGCATCAGGCAGTAACCATTTGTTTGTGTCCTTTGTCCGCCAGCAGCCTTCGTCATCCCTTAGACCCACCCGTGCCCACTCAGTCAGTTCGTGTGGTGTGTTGGCCGATTGGATATCCCTGATCGTTTCCCTAGCGTTGGTCCATTTTTCTGCTTGTGACCTGGTCACATACATGCGTGTCGTGGCCCTATTCTCAGCTGTGGTTCGGGCAGTGATGTCGGCTAGTGCGTTTCCCTGTCCAACTAAATCTGTCACCTTTTTGTGTGCCTGACATTTGATCACTGCTAATCGTGTGGGGAGAAGGACTGCTTCAATCAGGGCGGAGACTAAATCTCCGTGAAGGATGTGTGTACCATGGGACGTCAGGAATCCCCTTTCCCTCCACAGGATCCCAAAATGATGAACTACCCCGAAGGCGTACTGGCTGTCCGTGTAAATGTTTGCCGTGGTTCCTGCTGCTATGATACATGCTCGTGTGAGGGCAATTAGTTCTGCTGCCTGTGCGGATCGTTGTGTGATGCAAGCTGTTTCAACTACTGTTCGAGCAGTCGTTACCGCATAGGCAGCAGAAGTGGTGCCGTCTGGGAGTTTGATGCAAGAGCCATCTACCCATAGTTCTCCGTCAGGGTCTGTGAAAGCAATGTCTCGGAGGTCAACTCTACTCCTAGTCTGTTCGTCCGTGAGGGTCACACAGTCGTGTATAGGGGGCACATCGGGGTCATTTTCAGGCAAGGGTAACAGTGTAGCAGGATTCAATGTCGTGCATCTCTTCAGGGTGATGTGGGGCGCAAGCAAAGTCAATTCGTATCCTGTCAGTTGTGCACTAGTCAGGTGTTGAGTCTTTGTCTGGTTCAAAAGCGTGTCAACTGCATGGGGTACTAATACTGTGAGGGAGTTCGAAAGTACAATTCCCTCACTCTGTCGGATAGAGACAGCAGCAGCGGCTACTGCTCGAAGGCAGGCTGGTAGAGCTCTGGCGACTGGATCAAGAGTGGCAGAAAAGTAGGCACAAGGGCGCTGTTTGGCGCCGATGGGCTGAGTCAGAACAGACAATGCGCATCCCTCCCTTTCGTGAGTGTAGAGGGAGAAGGGCTTGGAGTAATCTGGTGTTCCTAGAATGGGTGCCGAGCAAAGGGCATCCCACAACTCCTTAAAGGATGCTTGGCATTCAGCGGTCCACGGGAGTGGGAACGGAACATCTTTGGTCAACAGGGAAAGTAGGGGTTTTATAATGAGACTGAAATTTGGTAGCCATTGTCGGCAGAAAGAAGTAAGGCCTACTAATGAACGGACTTGCTTCTGTGTTTTTGGAATAGGGTTGTCTAGGATGGTTTGGATTCGGTCGGGTGTAAGTTTTCTCCCTTCTTTGGACAGGAGATGACCCAGGTATGTTACTTGGGACTGACAGAACTGCAGTTTCTTTTTGGAGACTTTGTGGCCATTCTCCGCGAGAAAGTGCAAGAGTTGGATAGTGGCTGTGATTGCAAGTGGAGTGGTGTCGGCCGCCAAAAGGATATCATCGACATATTGGATCAACACCACTCCATCTGGTAGCTGGACGGCGTCCAGCTGCCTTTTTAGGGCCTGGCTGTAAATGCTGGGACTTTCAGTGTAGCCCTGGGGAGCTCTACAAAATCGGTATGAACGGTTTTTTAAAGTGAAACCGAAGAGATAACGGCTGTCTGGATGGATGGGGATAGAGAAAAATGCATTTTTAAGATCTATAACGGTGAAGGTGGTGGCAGTGGACGGGATGAGAGTCAGAATGGTGGCGATGTCTGAGACTACGGGGTACTGCGGCACCACTACTTTGTTGACTTCTCGCAGGTCGATGATGAAGCGGTACGCTTTCTCATCCCCCTCACCTTTTTTCTTCACAATGGGTAGGATTGGACTATTGCAGACATTACTAACCACGTCCTCTACCACTCCTGCATCTACCAAGGACTGAATAATTGCTACCAACGCCTTCTCGCCTTCGGGCGATATCCGGTACTGTGGGAGTTTCGGGAGTATTGCATCTGGTCGAACAGTTATGTGTACAGGATCGATCATCATTCGTCCCACATCCGAGTCGTTTCTGGCCCATAGGTGCAGGGGTAGCGAATCGAGCAAGGATAGGTCAGCATCTGTTAAAGTGCACATATGTCGTGCGGGGTAGGGTCCGGTCAAGTTCGGGTTGTCGTACAGGATGACTCGGACTCCTTCCGGGGAACACCTAATAGTAGCTCGGAAATGTTTCAGTAAATCAATACCCATAATAGCGTCTGGGGAGTTGGAGGAGAGCAGAAACGTCGTGTCAGTGGGATTGTTTCCTAGGTCATAGGAGATAGGTACCGACAGGGGATTAGTGGAGGGCGTCCCATCGAAACCTATCGAGGTAATGTGCGAGCCAGACAAGGGCGCCCTTGGAATCAGTCGTTTTGATAACACACTACGTGTCGCTCCAGTGTCTACCAAAAATGGAGACTTTGTACCCAGGACCTTAGCAGTGACATAAGGACCTTGCTGGTCAACACAGAGCTCGACTGGATCCCTCCCTTGCCCCTGGCAGTCCTATGCAGAGTCGTGAGCATTTTTGCCATCGGACTGCTGGTACTGATTCTGTCGGGGGCGGTCAAATGTGTTTGGTTTACCAGATCGGTCATTGGTGGTGTCGTGGGTCTGTCCTCGTCCCTGCCCTCCAGTTTTGGGGCCATTTGCCATGTCCCTTGTCTCCTTATTTTTAATCAGTTCCCGAAGGGCTAGGCATTGAGACTTCCAATGTCCAAATTCTTTACAAAATGCACATTGGTTCTCATCAAGGTCGGTTCGTGGAGCGCCAGGGGTGGGGTTGCGGTCTCTAGGGGTCGAATTCCTAGGGGTATTTGACTGGTAATTTCCCCTATACCGTTCCCTCCCTGTGGTCACTCCCTGTAGTTGTGCAATCATTACTCGTTCCTTTAGGTCCTTTTTCTTTTTCTCAGTTGCCCTTTCGTTCTCGTTCTTTTGGTGTTCGTAATACTGAGCCATCTGAAGGATAGCTGTAGGTTTAGAGGCTCCCCAACTACTTTCGCTAGTCTGTAACTTTTGGGAGACCTCTTGCGATAGCCCCTTTACGTAGTTCTGCATGAATAGGTGTTGTCCGGTTGCGGTGGTCATGTCTTGGCCACTGTAGTCGGAGAACACTGTTTCAAATCGTGAGAAGTATTCTGATACGTCCTCTTGAGGTTTCTGGCGGCAGGCTGTGACTATCGACCAGTCTACCTTCTTTTCTGGGATCAACGTTTTTAGCTTCTGCACTATTTTGTCGGGGAGTTCCAATATGTCTTTTACAGGTTTCTTTCCGGGCTCTCGCTGCCTATCTAGTTCATCGAGTTTTGTCCAGGTGTGTCCGAACAGATCTGTGTGGTCGGCTCTCCGGATTTGCTTCCACACATCAGCCGGCAGACACAACCCGAAAAACAAATCCATGTCCGCTAGAGTCATTATGGTTGAGCCCAAGGCTGTGCCTAATTCAGTATAAAATGCTGTAGGGTTCTTTCTTAAATCGGGCAGGGTTTGTCTAAAAGTTAAAATATCTTGCCGATCCCATGGTAGGTAAACCCAGTTGTACACAACCCTCCCTTTGGCATCTACATGTTTGATATCATTGTTCGTTCCCTGACCTCTTGGGGGAACCCAATAGGGGGCGGCTTCTCTGATAGGCATCATGGTGTTGGCTGCTTCTAATGAGGGCTCAATCGTCTCAGGGACTGTGATCTTGACTTCTGGTTTCTGTTCCGCGAGGTGGCGGAAGACCTCAAGCGTTTGCATGAAGAGATCCGTCACATCGCTTTCAGCCCCATCTCCGACATCGACCCTTCTATATAGAGCCGTCACTTTAGCAGGACCCTTAGTCTGGTACCTATCCTCATACGCGTTCAGGGTGTGGTAGCTGAACCGTAAAATAAAATGCCGTCTGTGACTACCGGCATGCGAGTTGTGCATATTCATCGTATATTCTTCGCTCTCTTTTCGTTCTACCAGGGTTTTTGCTATTTGGTCGATTCCATCCCGCTCATCTTTGCTCAACCTGTTTGGTCTAGCTGTTAGATGCCTGTTGGTCTCATGCTCATCTGCTGTTGTTACCAACGCAGCTGGTGCGAAGGCCGTAAGAGCCGGGGCACTAGCGCTATGGTCACCCATGCCTGCACTTTGAACTGGTGAGTGTTGTGCTAGAGGTTGGCAGGGAGCATATGGAGGAGGCATGTAGATAATTGGAGGACCGAGCAGTAACTCGTCATTTGCCCGCTGTTTGGAGGGAATCTCCGGGTAGAGCGCAGAGGTGGTCCTGACAGGGCATTGACCTGTCAGTCCTGGTTCTTGCGTTTGTTTAACTTCCTCTCTTCTTCTTATTTCTTCATCTAGTTCTTTTGCAGCCAGATGGGCTGCTTTGCGTAATTCTTTCACTGTTTTTGCTTCTTCCTTTTTTTTTTTTGGTCTGCTTCTTTGCGCCACATGCCAATACTAACAAGCATAGTGGGCGTTACCTTATTTATTTTTACAGCTGCTTCTAGTGTTTTTATTTTATTTTCATCAAAAGAACCTATCAGTGGCCACTGGTTTTTAGGATCCCTTTTTGTATATTTATGCCATAACTTACTATAAGCTATAGCGACTAGTCCTTGTTTAGTAAACATGTCCTTATTAGGGGTGCCCTCCAGTGGAGCTGGATGGTTCATCTCTAATAAGCGGTCCGGGTTGACCCAACTATGAGCCAATGGGGAGAAGATAGGCATGACGGATTACAATGGGGGGCAAAAGCCTGCACTACCAATCTTTTCACTATTTGCAAAGACTGGACAGAATATTCTATTCTATGCTATTTGCAAACAGGGAATACCTCCAGAAAGAACCAATTCCCAAAACAGTCAATGTTTGGGCAAACAATCAATCAATGAAGGAGTGGAATAGGTACGACGTGTTAAAGTTTTGCGTTACCTACCCTTCACTATCGGCAAAGGGAGAGAGAATATTCCTATTCTTCCCCGTTTGTAGACAGAGAAGATCCTTAAGAGAACCAACTTCGAACAATTCAATGCTCGATTCAATCAATCAATCAATGGGGAGAAAAAAAGAATAGGCACGACGTGTTAAAGTTTTGCGTTGCCTACCCTTCACTATCTGCAAAGACTAAACAGAGTATGGCGATTCTGTGTTTGTTTGCAAATAGAGAATTTCTCAGAAACGGTCAATAAGTAATACTAGTATTTTCAAACAATCAATCAATCAATTCCGCAATTTGTCGTGTGTCACAACCTTACCCGGACCGCATGGACAGTTTCTCGTCTTCCGCTTCCAGCGCCCGATCGTCCTCTATTCTCTGTTGCTATCGCGGCACTCTTGGTGGTTCCCAGTCAGGACCGTAGATCACTCGGGAGAGGTCTGCTCGGAATCAGTGAAGTTCAGATGATCGGCTGTCAGACGAGAGTCTATCGGACAGGAGCTCTTCCGATCGTTGCAGTCGTTCACTCTGTCGTCGGGACCTCTCCCACTGGATCCACGTGTCGCTGATGGGCCCCGCGTTTGGGACGCCAATTGATAAAGATCAATTTACAATGGTCAGGCGATTTCAGAAGTTGTTTCCTAAGTTAAATTTGCCCGGCGTGGAACGCCTCTAATACCATACGAAGTTACTAAATAAAGAGGCAGGCGCTGGAGACTGGAAGACAGGAAACAAGTTTTATTCCGACGGAGTAGAACACATCAGATCGGACAACGAGGTATCGTCTCGAGGTGCTCTCTCAACCTCTCTGAGACCTGGTCTTTTATACACTGGTTTAAGACATGTGAACGTCCTTTATTACAACAGGGACATTGTAGAGCATGAGAATGACATCAGAACGATATCTCCGACACCCCCCAGTTCCAACCCCTTCCAACACATGACAACAGTAGAGACCCTTTCCCCTCATATGATTGGGAGGGGCTATCACGCAGCTGAGTGTTCTGCCGATCTCTTTGGAATGTGTGCGCCTGATCGAATCTCCGGGGGCGGGGATGTCATGATCAATAGTGGCCTCTTTCAGGAGAGGCGAGGGCGTACGGTAATGGGCAATAAACTGTATCTTCGGGCTAAAGGATGACCAGCAGTCAGTGCTGACGTTTAGGCTCAGAGGAAGGGGACATCAAAGGAGGGGTATTCATGGACGGAAAGGACTGGTGTGGACAATCGAGCGTGGTGGAAGGGTTTATCCACAGAGGGGTATTCATGGACGGGAAGGAGGTGTTGGTCAGGCGCGGGGTGTGATTCCCTGAGACAGAGTCATGGGGGGGTTTCATGGCTTGTGCATGTGAGCGCGGGGGCAGCCAGGGTGCGCGGGGAAGGCTTGCATGGTCAGGGAAATGTGCTGACGGGCGATCGTGAACAGGGAGACCATGGTACCTAAAATGGCTGTCGTGTATTCTCATACGTGAGTCTGCAAGATGGCGTAGATAATGTTCAGTACACGAACTAAATTTCCACAACGGCCCCCAGCCATCATGAGTCACAGTGGACGTGTGCGCACTATGGCTGGGGGCCGTCCAAGCCACGTCCGCGATTGGAATGTCCAGCACCGGAGCGGAATTCGTGTCGCAGCCAAGGTGTTAAAAAGTATGCATGATGAGGTGAACATACAGTGGCCTCAAAGAGACATCCATTTCAAGTTAATAAGGGCGGGTGTGATATGTCAGGGATCAGTCTTGCAGCAGAGTTAGGAAAGCTTAAAATGCCCTGGGGCCTATATTCAGATGCGAATTTAAGAGACAATTAAACACAAGGCTACCTACATGACTTTGATCTGGAACAGAAAAGTTAATAATAATGGATTTTGAAAATAAATTAAAAATAAGAAACAACAAAAGATGTAAACCGATTACTGAAAGAGTACAGGAAACAGCAAACATACAGTCTACCAGTTTGATCAACATAGTTTAATTTGTCTTTATCCAGTGAGCATATGCATGTTGAGTGCTTTACTTATGTGGTTACATTCATATATGTATTTATGTTGTATCATACACATTAGAGCGCTCTCACTTCTTGAATTCTGCAAGAAACTTAAGACTTGGCTTCATGAGTAGTCCCACTAGGCCCTAGGTGTGCATAGGCTCACATCTTCTCAGCGCTATGATACCCTACGGGTGATGATAATGCGCTCTACACATCTGCATAACATAAAACAACATATATGAAAATAATCGTACCATACAGCCTGGTTTTCAGAATACCTTCAAGGAATATGCAAGCTTTACATCTTTTATTGAATATGTATGAAGACAATTCACATATCCTGGATTTCAATGGAAATTATTTCCATATTTTTTGGTTGTTCTGAAAATATGACTCGGTTTTTGTTTTTTCTGTGGATTAACAAATCGAGCCCTCAAATATTTGAAACCCTCTTGATTGGGAAGTTGAAGGACCTTACTGCCCTCTGCCGCGTAGAAAGGAGCAAACATATAAATATAAAAATACAAAAAATCAGTCCAAACAAATTGGTATAGAGTTGGAAAATATTTAAAAAAGGTTCATCAGGAATGCCGTGCGTCACAAGCCATGCCTATGCCAGAGCGTAATAGGATTTATTTATAGCACAGTCTGTAAATGCTTTACATGTTGCTGATCACATAATTTAACTTAAAATAGATTTTAGATACATAATATGAAATTAATCAACTGCAGGCACGATTTGACGTCACTGCGGAAGGTGGGACCTTTGTATGTGAATTATGAAATATCCAATAGATTACTGGATGCATAAACAACAACGTGCCTGCTGATAAGGAACTCCTTTCCTTTGTATTCTGCCCTTTGTGCTGCCTACTCCTGCCATTCAAGCCCTACCTTGTGTCCAATGCTACCCTGGCCTTGCCAATAATATTGTTCTGTGTTCGCATTCCAGCCTATTTTATTTATTTATTTATTGGTTGATTTTTACGCAAAATGTATTTACAACCAGTGGCTTCAGAATATACAGCAGCTCAAAGTATTGCCATATGATGGGCGAGATTTGAGCATTTCTGCCTTTAGCATCTAGAAGTGGATAATCGGATTTACTTACAGGCAGTGCCTTAGTGACTTTGCCATCCCTAGCAGCCTTCTTGTCGACTCCTTTGATGACTCCGACAGTCGCGTCTGCTTCATGTCCCGGACAGCGAAACGACCAAGACAGGGGTACTGGGCAAAGCTCTCCACACTCATGGGTTTGACTTTAATCATCTCCACAATGGCAGCATCTCCTGACTTGAGTTCTTTCGGTGCATCCTCAAGCTTCTGGCCAGATCTTCTTCAATTTTCTCCATTAGCTCAGTAAATTTGCAGACAATGTGAGCAGTGTGGCAATCAAACACAGGAGCATACCCCTGTCCAATCTGGCCTGGGAGGTTCAGAATTATGACCTGTGCCGTGAAGCTTCCAGCTCCATCGGGCGATTATTTTTGCTGTTACCAGCTACAATCCCTCTTCGGATATGTTTCACAGGCACGTTCTTCACGCTGAAGCCAAGATTGGCACCCGGAAGAGCCTCCACCAGCTCTTTGTGGTGCATAACCACAGACTTTACTTCAGTGGTTACGTTACTGGGGGCAAAGGTCACCACCATGCCAGCCTTCATGGTATCAGTGTCCACATGGCCCACTGGGACTGTACCAATACTTCTTATCTTGTAGGCATCCTGAAGGGGCAGATGCAGAGGATTGTCGGTGAGGCGGCTCAGTAGGATGATGGAGTCCAAAGCATCAAGCAATGTACCACACTGGCCGTTCTTTCCTGTTGCCCAACCTTCCAGCCCATGTTGGTGCTGGGCTCCAGCATGTTGTCCCCATGCCAACCTGAGATTAGCCCAAATGTCACTGTGCCTACGTACGAGTGCTTAAGCAATCCCACTGTAACTGATAACTTGAGTTGCCTGCTGAATTACCCTGGACCTATTTTTCCCAGTAAAACCTGGAGGATATCTCAGAAGGAAATTGGTCAAATCGTTAGGAAAGTATACAGAAATCAGTCATTTTCTTAGTAATTCCCCATTCCTAAGGGTCTAGTTTGTAATGCTGTGGTGGTGATTAATGTATTTACTACAACCCATGATATCTGGATTTCTGTGCTCAGTAAAATCCTATTGTTGTCCCAGCAACTTATGTATCCATGTAATGAGGGCCTTCCTTTTTAATCTAAGTGAATTATGCTGAGAGAGTGCTCATTGCGCCACCAGCCTGTATGTGAAGATTGTAATCATAATTAGATTTATATAGCGTTTACTACCCACGACTAGGTGTTAAAGTGCTTTACGGCGAGTAGCACGCTACTCAAGAACCTAGGGTTAGTGGTTAATCTTGCGGTTATTGTGATTAGTCATGTGCCCTACAGAAACGTAATTGCTGCATTTATTCTGGTTACTTTGTAGTAGCTTATATAATATCAGTTAGGTGTGTTTATTAGAGGAGGCTGTGTGGTTTCAGGTGAATGGTTGGTGAGATACATAGGCTGGTGGAGATGAGTTACATTTAGATTACAGGAATAGGTTGTGATACATGAAATGAGGTATTATCCAATTGCAGAATTACAATAAGGAGAAATGATACAGATATGCATGAGTTTGGGAGGAGCCTGTACTCTGAAATAGAAGACATGCAGAGGATAAAAGGTAAGGAGAGGGTCACTCTGAAGGAATTACTTATAGGACTCAATCAGGAGCAAGTCAAGGGCAATTTTTCATGCAGTCTCTCTGAGTCAGCAAGCAAAATGAGAATGTAAGCTGTAGAAAGAAACAACATTATGCATAGTACTCCATATCCAGGGAAGATAGATTAAACATGTTATCATTGAAACATTAAAAGCCCTATCCTGGTGATGTACCAAGTGTATGGCAGCCCCTTTAAACATAGTCTGGAGTATCCCAACCTTGGTACAGGGTCTATTTGCTGCACTAGGAGAGTTGGCACATAAAAAAAGGTCTCATTTAACAATCTTTTGTAACTTAAAGGTTTTTCCCTCGCTCTCTAAAAAAAGAGCTATTTCGCACTGGCTGAGAGTGTCTCTCCAGTGCACATTCAGATGTATGCCCTGTTTGTCACCTAGTCCAATCCAAGTGTATATTTTGTGTGTTTGTGTGTGTAGTTATTGTAGTATATGCACTGTGTGGCAGATTTACAAGCCCCTTGCAACACTTTTGCGCCACCGCCATTGCCTCACTTTTTGTGACGCAGCGGCAGCATAAACAATTTGCCACGTTGTGGCCAATTTACAACATGACGCATCTAGGGAGATGCGTAATCTTGTAAAGCCCTGCGTCACATTATACCTGCGTCAAGTATAAAGTGTGCAGGGTGGGCGTTCCCACTCAGGTGCCACTTCTAGGACACCACTGTTTCAAAACCCTATGCCTGCTTGGAGCAGGAGTGAGATGTGATGCAGTGTATTTGGGATAGGCCTCTCATTGCATTGCTGGAGTTGCGTTGTGCTTGAGGCACAACTCCAGCAATGCCTGACTTTTGCCCCAACAGATGGTTCAGAATTTCTGACGCATCTGTCAATCCTTGAGCCATGGTGCGCTGAATTGTAAATACAGCGTATCCATGGTGGTGCAAGGGTTTCTCATGGAGGCGCAGGGAAACTGTTGCAACCGTACAGCTGCATCAGCTTCTCGTAAATCTGTCCCTGTATGTATAAGTGAAGCAG
The DNA here is from genome assembly GCF_964261635.1 of Lissotriton helveticus. NCBI lineage: Eukaryota > Metazoa > Chordata > Amphibia > Caudata > Salamandridae > Lissotriton > Lissotriton helveticus. The sequence continues at coordinate 170,295,415 of NC_136073.1, forward strand.
AGTGATGAAGGCCTGTGGGTTCCATTTTGAAAGTTCAAGGCATGTTCCTGTGCATAAGCTGGGGGTTATGTTGTTTTCCCAGACAGTGAAAGCGTATCGGTATGCACAAGGAAATAGACCTAGACCGTGAAAGTGAGGACCACGGAGACAGGGCTCCTATAGAAATTAAATTAGATCCTTCCTGTGATATATGATGGAAGATAAAGGGCTGCAGTCTGTTGTTCACAGTAAGAAGGGTATTTTAGGGAAAAAGACCCTTTTGTCTTTCCTGAACAATGTCTTTGAGGTTGTTCATAGCCAGGTGCAGATAATTCAAACCTCTTTGTGCCACTATTGTGGGTTCTCCAGACTGGAAACTACCCTGCTCTGAGGGGCATCACCCCACACTAAGGCTCTCTACAACTTGGAGGAAAGGTGGCGGTCACCATTACTTGGTCTCCAAGTGCTGAAAGAAATGCAGCCTCAGGTGGGGGCCCTAAAGGGACACCCTAAAGTCTATTTGTAAAAAAACAAATGTCGTTGTGTTTGCGGACCCTGAGACAGGTTGGCAGACCTCAATACAAATCAAAACCAAAAGGAATGATGAACGGAGTGTTGAACATTGCAAGCACTCACCCCAGTCAACTGATCTGGGTTTAACTGCCAAGCCATGTCTTCCCTGGACCGGAAACAAGCATCCTGGGACCGGTTTCTGGCTAATCAGCCGCCATCATCCAGGCTAGCTTGAATGCAGTGGCAAAGTGAGCAAGGGAACCACGTCTCGGCATAACCTGCCAAGTTAGGGCGAACAAAGCAAAACCAAAGGAGATGATGGACAGAGTGTTTAACATTGCAAGCACTCAGATCCAGTCAACTGATCTGGATTTAATCCATCATCATTCTTTAGCTCACTCCACCACCACAGTTCAGACATGGCCATATGCAAATCCATCTGACCTTGTGCCTCATGGGAACAGTCCTGCCCGAAATACCAAGCCATGCCTTCCCTGGACCGGAAAAAAGCATCCTGGGACCGCTTTCTGACTAATCAGTCGTCATCAGCCAGGCTAGCTTGAATCCAGTGGCAAAGTGAGCAAGGGACCTACGTCTGGGCATTACCTGCCAACTTAGGGCGAACAAAGCAAAACCAAAGGAGATGATGGACAGAGTGTTTAACATTGCAAGCACTGACCTCCAGTCAACCTCAATACAAACCATAAAGTGGACACCAAATGCAATGTTTGAGATCTCTCAGTACTTGTACCAATTTTTTTTTTTAAACAGATTTTTATTAAGTTTTAGCCAAACATCATACAATCATGCATCATAAGCGGATTTTCATCAACTTGGCTCTTTTCAGGACAAAAATCAACATTGGTCCGCATCCCCTGTCCCTATTCGAACCACCCTCCCCCTCTACCCCCACCCCCCCTTGCCAGTGTGCTTCCTACTGTCTCTGCTAGAGAATGGTATAAACCCTTGTGCGGCTGCGCCCAACTCCTCCTGGGACTTCCACATTCGCGGCCCTCAGCTGTGTAACGACCTTGAATAAGTGCAGAACATAGCATGTGATCCTAGAAGTCCTTTGTTCCTTCCAACATAAGTGCGGACACCATCACATGCACAAGGCTGCTTGGGCCTAGGTGGTCTCACCTCCCATGTGTACCCCCGCAGTCCCTGCCCTAGTCTCCAGCTCCTGACTCGCCGGTGCATCCATCTCCAGTGCTTGTACCAATAAGTACTAACATCTATAGGCACAATGTAATTAAAAAGCACATTCGCAAGTAAAAAAAAAACTACATTCATAGTCATCTCTTTCATAGGTGATAAGGGTGATATGGTAAGCAAACTCATTTGTAATATCATTTATGGCATTTGTAATTGCACCTGTCACATTACGGGTGAGGTCATGAGCACTGCATTTGGTATTTATTCCTCACGAGTCATGCAAATTACCAAGCAGCTCTCCAGATAACGGCAAATAAGAATCTCAACATGCTCTCATCGGGATTGGCTTTTTCTCAGGCAGCAGCTGTCTGGTTTTTAGTTCTAAGCTTCTGTAATATGCATCATCTATTTGATTTCTATAGAATTTCAGGAACTGGTAATTGGATCATGTGATCCACAATTTTGGAGGTTATCTCTCATTTTATTAATTTTAATTAGTTTTTTTCATATGTTAAAATATGAACGCAAATGAAAATATCCACATAGTCACCATGTGGTTTTGCTTAAGAATACAGCACTGTAAATATGCCCTGCATATTCTGGGTGGTCTGCTCAGAATGTAGAATCAGGATTAAGTGGTCTTCCTGGTATTCTGCTCTCTTCTTTTTCTTCCCGCTTTGGGTACATCAGGCTATTCCATAGTAGTAAGACGTTTCCAGTCCAAAGAAGTTCAAGGCAAAACTAAAAACGTTCCAATATCATGTACTTCATTGTACTCTGCAAGACTACAGACTTTCTAAGGTGTTGGTGTGAGAATGTGGATCATTAGTTGGGGTGTTTGGGAGTCCTCACCAAGTAATAATGTCACTATTCGGTATCAGGTCAAGTTGGATTTCTTTGAATAAAACTTTAGCTCAGTCCTGGGTAGCTGTGGCACAGATCACTCAGGCTCAACTCAAAGGAAAACAGATGTAAAGCATTTAATAATACAAGAACAGTCACTGAGTAAGTAAAATTCAACAAGACAAATCCACTCCAGTAAAAAAAAATAGGATATATTTTTATCTTTAAATAGACAACAAAACAATAAAAATCTGATGAACTGGAGTTATGGTTTTTGAGAGGTTTGCATTATTCACTGCAATTTACTCCAAAGGTTTTTTTTAAAATAAATTACTGCTTTTCACGTGTAATGGTAGTCTATGAGCTTCGAAAGCGAAGGTCTGGGCCTAAGTCAAAATTTCAGGCCTACCTCAATGGAGAGAGGGTCATAATAAGGCCTCTTTTTGGTACCTGTCAACTTTTACCTTTGCACTTAGAAACTTTTCTGGTTCTTTTTCTAGTTGATGGACTCATAGGCAGGGTCCTCCGTATCTTGAGTCTGCCATTGGACCCAACGTCAGCAGAGAGGGGAAATCCAGTGGTTCTCTATGGTGGTCAAGGCTACCTACGAACCTGCATGTAGCAAAAGTGTACATGCATTTGAGTCTGTGCCATTCCTGGGATTGCTTCACACGTTCTAGTAAGAGGGCAACAGACTGTCACACGTGCCAAATACTGTAGTTAGTCAAAAACGGCTACTAGAATTAAGGGGCAAAAATCCAGTGACTTTCTAAAGTCACCTTCACAGTAAATGTTACTTTAAATCTGACTTCAGCAATAAGTTGGGTTCAATATAACAATTAATTTGATACCTTGAAGTACTATATTTAATGCTTCTATAAAGAAGTTAGCACTTAGCGGTTGGGCTAGTGTAATGCTGTGTACCATGGGACTACCAGCTTTGCTACAGTGAAAGTTTAAATGGTGAGTTTTCACTGTCAGGACATGTAAAGCATAAAGTAAATATGTTCTTGTTTTTAATATTTAGCACCACACGTTATGGGTTTCTAAGCCCTGCCTTACAAATATTAACAACAGAAGGTTTTAGACTCTGCATAAGGGTTCATTTGGGCATGTGGGTTGCAGTTTAAATGCTGCCCGACTAGGCTGAAGTGGCAAACGTAGAGCCATGTTTTTGCATTGCGACTGTAGTGGTGGTAGAATTAAGTACTGTAGTGTACTAGGGAATGTGAACTTACCAGCCCTGTGTACACTTCATATCATATACTAGGGAGTTAAGTTAAAAATGCCAATCAGATGGTAGCCCATTGATCGTACACGTTGAGGGGTCAGAGCACATGTACTGCACTGAGGCCTATTTAGGTATTTCTGAGCCTTGGTCTGGCATTTGTAAGGTGGTTTGGCTGTCTCAAATTTATGAAACAAAGTCAGAGACCATATATCACTTATTTTCAACTTTCTATCTCTGTAGGAACTGTGACATGATCTTATTGTACCTAGGTTGTCTTATCAAGTCTTGTCACTAGATAAATGCCTTGCATGCAGTATTGGAGGCATTTTTAGTGTTTGGAATTAATCGCAAATGTGCCTAACTGACCGGCTGTCAGATTGTTAAAATGCGATAATGTGAAATTGCTGTTTTATAATCACAAATCAGATACATTCAGTATTCAGGGGGTATTAACTTGATCAATATGTTTGATTAGGGACCAATCTGTGATTGGGTACATTTTTCTTGATGTACAGCATTCTACATTTATTATTTGCGTCTTATTAATCCAACAGTCCGGTGTTTAAAAAAATAAAGTAATATTTAGATCTGCACCTTAAGGGCCTCATTTATGAGGCTATGCATCACTTTTGGATGTATGACGTTACAACGCATACTTTTACAACGCCTACCTTTACAACGCATTTTTTACACCGCAACATCCATTACAACGCACACCATTACAACGCATACCATTACAACAAATTCTTTGAAACTACCTTTACAACGCATTCCACTACAACGCATACTACATTTACAACGCATACCATTACAACGCATTACATTACATAGCATGTAAGGTAAGTGTTGGATAGTGTAGGGGTAAAAATTACTATTCTAACTCCAGGGGGTGCAACAGTAGGGTAAGTTTTGGATAGTGTAGGGGTAAAAATTACTATTCTAACTCCAGGGGGTGCAACAGTAGGGTAAGTGTTGGATAGTGTAGGGGTAAAAATTACTATTGTAACTCCAGGGGGTGCAACAGTAGGGTAAGTGTTGGATAGTGTAGGGTACTATGTGTTGTAATGCTATGCGTTGTAATGGTATGCGCTGTAATGACTGCGTTGTAATGGCATGCGTTGTAGTGGTGTGCGTTGTAGTGTCATGCGTTGTAATGACTGCGTTGTAAATGCATGCGTTGTAATGGATTTTGCGTTGTAAAAGTTTTGTTGTAAAGGTTGTATACCATCACTTTTACACCGCTGGTGCGTCACTTTTTGTGATGCACCAGTGGCGTAAAAAATGCGCCTTGTTGCGCCATATTTACTTCCACAAGGGAAATTTTCTTTGTTAGCATCTAGGTAGATGCGTCACTTTGTAAACCCCTGCACCACATTATACCTGCGCCAGGTATAATGTATGCAAGGGGGGCGTATTGACGCAAGAAAGGGTCGTAGAAGTGACGCAGTGAAATCTATGTGATTTCACTGCGCCACTTCTAGGACACAAATGCGTCAATTTCTTACGCCTGCCTCACAGCAGACGTAAGACTGACGCAGGCACTTTCACATGGGGCTTGCCCCATGTGAAAGGATACATTGCTGGAGTTGCGTCACTTTTGTGACACACTCCAGCAATGCGTCACTTTTGCGCCATACAGATACGTCAGAAATACTGACGTATCTGTAACGCCTTGCGCAATGATGCGTCATACTGTAAATATGACGCATCATTGGTGTTGCAAGGAGGGCGCAGTGAAAAGTGACGCATCGCTGTTTTCACACAGCGATGCGTCACTTTTCATAAATGAGGGTCCTAAATCCTTATGGTACCACCTAGACTCCGCCTGTTCTTTTCTGTCACACATGCAAGATAGACCTGCTTCGTCCATCTGCCCCAACAAGCAAAGATCAAATCCCTAAACAAAAATATTGTTTAATAAATAGATGCTGTCTTCTTCCATAAAGCTCTTCTAGCAATCCTGTAGGTGGTACTGTCCTATCAGTTGTGAAATCTCCCAGATGTGTGTGTATGTGGTGATGTAATTTACTCTAATGAATCTTCAGATATTATCCCCATCCAGACCAAATCTATCTACATGATTCTCCTGAAACCCAGGAGGGATGAAAATCTTCAATATCAAACTTTAGAACAGACAACTCGCAGGTGCCGCTAGAGGGCACCCTCAGTAACACTCAACCAAAGGTCTACTCTGTTTTCATCTTAGTGGATTCAAAGTGGATCTGGCAAAAACCAATACAATTCATCAAAAAACTCGTGCGTCCAGATTTACCTAAATAGAAAGTCAAAGTGGCCAAGTTACAAGGCTTTTAATCCAAAATAGAAACATGCTCTACCTCGTTTTGCCCAAAACATGTATACACTAGGCACAAAGGAAGCAAGAATGCTGCACCTAGTGGATTGCCCTAGCTTCTCCAATGCCATCCATGTTGTGAATAATTTGCACTGCTTTGTTAGGCTAGAAGCCTGTAAAGCTCACTCTTGTCACCTGAGCCCTCTTAGTCCTAAAGACCCAAGCACAGCCAAGGCAATTTTCACTTCAGTTTTGCAGCTTTAGCTCTTTAAAAGATATTGTTTTCATTTTTGCAGACTAAGGTCATTCACGCTTGCTGGTTTGAACATTAAGGGGCAGATTTATGAGGCCCTTGCGCCACGTTTACGCCGCTGTTGCGTCACGCAAGGCGGCGTAAACGTGGCGCATCCCTACGAACGATTTACAACGTGACGCATCTAGGCAGATGCGTCACGTTGTGAAGCCCTGCGCCGCTTGTGGGCGTTCCGGCGCAGGGTGGGCGTTCTGGGGCAGGTGCGCCTCGCAAAAGTGACTGAGTGAAATCTATAAGATTTCACTCAGTCACTTTCAGGCCAATGCTGCGTCAAAAGCCTGCGCCTGCTTGAAGCAGGCGTAGGTCTTGATGCAGCATTGGTCAGATAGGGCACCCCCGAGCCTTGCTGGAGCTGCGTCGTGCTTGCGACGCAACTCCAGCAATGCGCCACCTTTACGGCACAGATGCGTCACGCATCTGTGCCGTTTTTGCCCCATGGTGCGCCGCATTGTAAATGCGGCGCACCATGGGTGGCGGAGCTGTGGCGCACTGTGGCGCACATTAACTGGCGCATCCCTGGGGATGCGCCAGTTAACATAAATCTGCCCCTCAATATATGCCTCTTTTTACAGCTTTCTTGAATTTTGGAATGGTTCAAACACTAGATAACTGGACAATAGCTTGCAAACTGGAATAAAGTCTTAGGCTTCATTTTTTTAAAGGAATGTTTGATTTCTAACAAAGTCGAATGTGCTTTTTCACAGTCAGCCAATGTAGCTGAGCTATGGATGAAGCATCTGGCTTCCATTTTTAGACCAATGAATTTGGTTAGTTAGAAAATGTTGGGAGTCTAATGTTGACAATTCTACATGAACTCTGTGGACGAGATACAGCCAGGAAACAATCTTATCTGCCACCTTAAAAGGGTAAAACGAACAATTGATGGGCAGAATGCAGAATGTCATACATTCACCCCAGTACAGAGATCTGGGCCTAAATCCATCGTTTTTTTGCTGACCATGCCATTCCACTTGGGACCCAGCCATATGCAAATCAGTCTTGACCCTGCACCCAATGGGAACAGTCCAGCCCGAACTGCCAGGCCAGGTCCTCCCTGGACTGTAAACAAGCATCCTAGGACCGGTTTCGGGCTTTCAGCCCTCATCAGCCAAGATAGCTTGACTCCAGTGGCATGGAGAGCACGGGACCCACGTCTGGGCATACCTATCCCAAGGGTAAACAACAGCTGTTAGAGCTTTTGAAACTTGATTTTCAAGGGTCAACCACTAGGCAGTGGTTGTATAAAAATATTGAAGTGAGAACTATCCTGGGACATAAATATTGAGTACTAAATAGTTGTATACAAACATATCATCCTATTGGGTGCCGATTTTTTATATTTAACTCCAAAGGGGAGATGTTTGTATAACCAATATGTTGGGCACAGTATAGATGCAAGACAATATTCTTCCTAAGATATTCTGACCAGACCCAATACAAAGGCTGAGTCAGAGAAGTGATGGAACATCACCCAAGTTTTGCCAGCCAGACCACAAGGCCAGTTTCAAAGTAAAACAAAAAACCTAAAGTATGCAAAAAGAATTCAAAGTGTGGCACTTCGTATCAAGATTTTCTTATTATCTTGTCTAGGCTATAGTGGCCCATCCAGAGCCCAAGGGTTTTCAAACTGTTAGCAACTTTATTAAATTGATATTCATTTGATGTTTTTAGATTAAAAGTTAGCTGGGTCTTATCAGCATATTTATACAATGCAATGCAATGTACTTGTACCTCTTGTAGCTACTCTGTGCCCCAATGCAAAAGTCCTCCTAGGCCATATAGGGCCAGGAAACCTACAAATAACCCTGCTAACCGCAGCACTGGCAAAAAAGAGAGATATAGTGGTCTCCTTTCAAATGCTCTCTCCCTTATTAAACGTAAGTTGGAGATTGCTGTTTTTCTAGCTGAAGTTGAACCTGATTGGGTCCTCATCATCGAAACATGGGCTAACACTGACTCAGGGCCCGATTTAGTTGATGCTATCCTGCCTAATTACTCTATTCAGAGGGTAGACAGGGTGGGGCATATGGGTGGGTGCCTGGCAATTGTTTTTAAATCTCAGTTCAAATATTTGATAGAATAAGGCTTCAATTTACAAACCTGTGAAGTCCTTCATTTACAACTGATTACCTCAGCCACCTGCTCATTCAGGGGCCTGCTGATCTATAGACCCCCAGGCTCTAGATCACTGTTTCTTAGGGAACTTAAACTCCTTCTAGAACCATTCCTAGCGGAGAGCTGGTTGACCATTCTGGGTGATTTTAATTACCGGTCCTGCATAACCAAGGTCTGCAGGTGGATCGGTAGGTGTCTCCCAAATAAAAGACCCTCATACACGTGTTTTTTTCTGAGTCGTCTAGCGGTATATGATGTGTCCCCGCTTCTTGTAACACGTGTCCATGCGTAATCCTTGGGTCAGTCTTTGTTTGCACCCTCCGCCAGGAGGTTGTACCATTGGTTAAAACAGTAGTGATGGTGGAGAAGTGAAATAGTGCTATAAAGGTGTTCTAAAATACCCGGAAAGCCAGAGGCTCAACTTTAATATTTCTGGATTTGGGTAAAAGGTTAAAGCGTGTCGCTATGGAATTATTTAGGAATTCTAGCACACTAATCTTGTGAGGTTAAAAGTGGTCGACATGTTTCAGCCTTATCTGCCTGTTGGTCAGTCGGCTTTCCTCAGGACCATAAAGTGATTAAGTGATAAAAAGGAAAAGGTAAATTTGTAACCTGATTCGTTTTGTTGTAGTAGGTCACATTGTACCTGTAATAGAAGAATAGGGAGATAGTGCAAACACATTTGTAGCGAATACCAAGCAGACCTTGGTTATGCAGGACCAGTGATCCTTTCCACATTGATTTATAACTATTGAAAGGAGATTGAAAGGATCTCTACTCTCTCTCCCTCCACCAATTGATGATACGTGATTTTAATTACCATCTAGAAGAAATGGTCAGCCAAGACTCTAGTGCCCTCTTAGAGGCGCTCGCTAATCTGGGTTTGTTGCAACTAGTATCTGCTTCCACTCATAAAGGGGGCCATGCTCTGCATGGGATTTTTACCAATGATATTAGAGTCACTTACAAAAAACTATCCCCTTTTGTTGGTCTGACCGTAGCACAGTTACCTTTGATTTCCAACCCCCTTCAGCAGCTAGCTAGTAATAATAGAACTCCTCACCCTCTCGGTATCTAGAAATTGGAAAGGGGTCTCGGCTACGATACTAGCCAGAACTTTAAATAGTATAACCCGTGTAATTCAAGAGGATTCTGATAGTGGAGCTGGGGTCTTTGTGGCATGGCTGGAAACTGCAGCAAATAAACTGGCCCCCTTGAAGGCAAATATTCATAAAAAGTGTTTTCTATCTGTTCCCTGGTACAATGATAGACTTAGGATGATTAAACAAGCTTGCCGCCATCTCGAGTGGGCTTGGAGGAAAACTCTAGATGATCAAGAAAGAATCCTAGATAAAATCAAAAAATGTAAAATTCATCCTCCTCTAAGGAACTTTTCAGGCTAGCACAACTGCTTTCGACCGCTCAACCCAGAGGAGAGCCTGAGATTTCACAAGCCTCTGCAACCAGTTAGCAACCTTCTTCCACTCTAAAATCATGGACATTCATACATGTTTTAACCCTAACCTTATGGTGTCCGCCCACTCAGTTGCCTTCAGTTGGCCCTCTACAATGGCAGGCGGGATGCCATCTGGCTCAAGCCTAGAGGCCAATGGTCTCTCCATCATCTCTACTCTCTCGCCCAAGCTGGCTGTACAATATCTCATAAAAACCTATGCAGAATCACCGCTAGAAGTCTGCCCACCAGCAGTTTTCATATGCAGGCCAGCATTATAGCCAAACCACTTTGGAAACTAATGAATAATGTAATCCTATCCAGGTGCTATCCTCGAAGTTGGAAGCAAGCTATCATTAGGCCTCTCCTAAAAAAGCAGGACCAAGATCCCCTGATTGTAAGAACCATCGCCCTATCTCCTTGCTCCCTGTTACAGCAAAGATGTTGGCAATCCACCTTAACATCCAGCTGAAGGAAACTGCGGAACAGCAACTTTGGCTTAATGACTCCCAGTTTGGTTTCAGGGAACACCATGGGACAGAAACGCTCTTAATATCAGCCACGACTATATTAGGTGCACAGGGATGAAGGAAAAGGGGTGGCGCTGATACTCTTGGATCTGTCAGCAGCATTTGAGTCCATCTCGCCTATGCTGCTGCTGGATGGATTCCAAGGTCTTGGCATCTCTCATCAAGCATTATCCCTCTTGTCCTCTTCCCTTAGGGAAAGATCCCAAAGGGTAAAATTACAGCACTTCCACTCAGAGGCCATTTTCTTTTTCAGCCATAATACTCTTCCGATGCGTCACCTTGTGGGAGCCATCTGCCTCAATCCTCTTCCCATGCAGCACCCAGATTGCCCCACTGTCTCAATCCTCTTCCCATGAAGCACCCAGTAAGATCCCCTCTGCCACATTCTCTCTCATGCATCACTCAGTGTGTGCCCCGCTGCCTAAATTTTCTTACCAAGCAGTACCCAGTGTGTGCCCCTCTGCCTCAATCCTCTTCCCAAGCAGTGCCCAGTGTGTGCCCCTCTGCCTCAATATACTTCCCATGAAGTACTTTGCGTGCACTCCTCTGCCTCAATATTCTTCCCATGTGTCACCTTATGTGTGCCCTCTGCCTCAATCCTCTTCCAATGCAGCACCCAGTTAGCCCCTCTATCTCAATCCGCTTCCCATGAAGCAGCCTGTAGGACCCCCTCATTGTTTTTCTCTCATGAATCACCCAGTTTTCCCCACTGCCTCAATCTTCTTCCCAAGTAGTACCCAGTGTGTGGGCCTCTGACCCAATCTTTTTTCTCATGAAGCACCTAGTGTGACCCTCTCTTATATTTACTGTAAGGTTCTTAGTGTGTTCCTCACTTGTCTCAATCCTCTCTCCCAGGCATCTTCCAGTTTCTGTCCATCTGCGTCAGTCTCCTCTCAGAGGCAGTGTCACAGTATACTCCCCTGCTGAATTCCTCTCTCCAAGGCAGCACTCACTGAAGGCACCACTGCCTCTCTTGCTCTCTCTTTGGTAGTGTACACATTGTACACCTCTGACTCAATCATCTCAGCTGTTCAATGTTCATTATGCATCCTACTGCCTCAGTTCTTTTTCCTCTGCAGCTCATTTCTGCACCACTCCTTGTACCGCCGCCTCACTGCTTTCTCTTCTGCAGTGCCCAGTGTCTCCCTCTGGCTTGTTCCTTCTTCATCATCACGCTCCATATGCCCAGTTGTCTAGTTTCTTCCTCCACTTCAGTGCTTTACCAAGCTTCCTACACCAATGTGTTCTCTCTGCAGTGCTGAATGCACATAACTGTAGCTCAATCCCCTCTATTGCTAGATTACATTTTGGACCTCTCTTTCTATTCTCACTGCTTTCTAAAATACATTTCCCCCCATGTCTCAGTCCTCTCTCCTGGTTGTGGTGAATGTGTGCAGCTCTTCCTTAGCCCACCACTGAGCTATTCTCCATGCGTGCCCTCTTGTCTCAACACTTTATAATGTCAGTACCCACTTTCAAGGATGGTCTGGAAGCCAATTCCAACTCTCTGAAAAATGTTTCACCCAGCCTCACACTGCAGAGGGTCATGAACATCATGGAGCTATATGGAATGGTTGGGTCATGGCAGTCTATGCAGCTGTGAATGCAGGCCCCTAGCATGCAGTCCTCAGAGAAAATGATAGACTAGCATGACTACCAGTCTGCCTTCAGATCGTGTTGCAGCACAGAGGCTGCAACCTTACACATCGTATCAATGCCCGCTGCAACAGAAAAGGCTGGCCCCTGCCTCCTGGTGTTGCTGCACCTCTCAGCTTCCTTCAACACAGTTGAATATCTGATCCTCATACACACCTTGGAGTCTCTAGTTGGATTTTCCAGCAATGTCCTTCACTGGTTCTCTTACAACCTTTCCAACTGACACCAGTTTGGCCACAAGGGCACCTCCAGTTCACAAAAGATCCCTACAACCGGTAGAGCCCCTGGGTTGCTGTACTGCCTCCAGTCATTCTCAACCTTTACATGGAACTGTTTGGTGCTCTATTCACACCTGACTAAGGTAAATGGTTCCCCTGTACTGGTGTGTATGGTAAAAGCGAAACAAAAGCCTTCCATCAGACTAATGGCGTGTTCCTTTTCCGCCTGACAGTGCATTTGAGTGAACGGGAACATTGTTGCATTGGAGTTCCCGAGAATTAAACAGAGACGATTATTCTGATCCTAACTCGGACACAATTCAATCCAAAATGGATACATTCTGTCGGAATGGCGGCACAATTCATTCAGTCCTTAATAGTTGCTAACAGGCCTCCGTGTGAATTCAATATTCAACAGTGTTACATTGAAAAGAAGACCTGAAACTAAGAACATTTCCTGTCCAGGCCTAAGCCCTGATGAGAATCCAAGGAATTAATATTGGGATTCGAAACGCGTCAGCGTTCATCCTTCTACTGAGTCATTAAAACAATAGCAGTCCAAGGGTAGAATTATACATAAATTGGGATGCACATTGGATTCGCAAATGTTTACCCAGAAGCACAACAACCTCTGCACTATGTATACTAAGTGATGGGATGTATGACATTACAACGCATGCTTTTACCACGCATGCCTTTACAACGCGGTTTTTACAAAGCGGTTTTTACAACGCATAGCGCTTTAGGGTGCTGGATAGTGAATAGTTTAATTTACTATTCCAACTCCAGTCTCCGTGGACACTAGGGAAGGTGTTGGATAGTAAATTAAAGGTATTCCCTATCCTAGAGCGCCCCCCCAGTGCAATGCGTTTGTAATAGTTTGCGTTGTAAAAGTTGCATCGTAAAGGCACTGTGTGGTAAAAGTTGCGTTGTAAAGGATGTTTCCCCTAAGTGATGTAATGTTTAATTATTAAATTGTTGTTGTTTTGGTTGAATCATCTGACTGGCATTTCTCTGTAATGTTTTCTACATTTTTGATGCATATCACATATTTTGTTTGATAATCTTTGTTGATTTCACACCACGGATTTCATTCATTTGTGTTTTTTAGACATGCATTCTGTAATAAATTAGTCAAATGAATGCTTCAAAATACAGTAATTAAATTATTCATACCATTCTAAATAGATAAAGGTCCAAGTCTGTTTATTGGTTGAAACAGCAGGTCAGGTCCGCTTGCTTCAAAAAAAAGTTCATAAGGTCCCGTCTGACCATAGTAGACCAAACCCCCCCTTGTTGTAAAAAACTATTCACAATAACAGCATCAAGATTCACCAATATGCTGATGATACACAGCCCTACCTGAAAGTCTCCTCTGCTTCAGACATCCAATGCCTCAAACACTGCCTGCACATCATCCACACCTTTATGCACAACACCTTCCTGAACCACAACCCACCCATGACAGAACGTCTGATATTTGCCAAGAACAACAAACAATACAGTACAAACCTGGCTCAGTACCATGAACACTGTTGGATTTGAGTCCCATCTGTCACCGAGAGCCAAGTCACTCTGGCACCTTTGTTCACCCTGGACACTAACCATACCCACAAGGAACAAATTGCCAAAAAACAAACATGGGCTGGTAACAGCTCTCTCGTCAAAAGAAAGTCAAAATGTTTCATCCAGAAATCCCCTTCAGAACTGGTGATCAGCCCCTTGTACTCTCCAGCTGCACCTTTTACAAAGCCATCACGACCAGAATCCCCTCTTATTGTGCAATCTCTTGTGGTTCTTGGCACATCCACAGCCAAAACACTATCATACTGATCAATAAGAAGTGCAAAAAAGAAAACAAGACAGCAGGCCTTTTGCATTTACGCACACGGGATCTGGAACAATATCATGATATCAGGCCCGCCCCAACACAGCTACATCTTGGAAAAAGAAGAAGATGCACCTCTTTAGAAAACACTACATCTCAATGTAGTAACCATTAGGCCTGGGTGGAGTTCATGGAGTTCTATTCCCACAGAGCTCAACAAAGTGCTCAAAAAATCTGCTGCGCCCCACAGAGTTCCGCGAGCGGCGGAGTGCGGTAAGTCACTCTGCTTGTGCCAGGACTTTCCCCCAGATGCATCATGCATCCATTTTGCGATTCCTTATTTTCGAAAAATAAGGAATCGCTAATAAGGAATAGCAAAATGGTATGCAAGACGAAATCATTTTAAAAATAGCGATTTCTTAAAATTCCTTAATTGCGATTCGCAAATTGCGAGTCGCAATTAAGGAATACCTCCCCATTCATTCCTATGGGCCTAGAGGCCCATAGGAATGAATGGGAAGAATTTTCACTTTGCGATTCGCAATTAGCGAATCGCAAAATGAGAATGCGATTTCAAGGGTGCAGGGGTATCCAAAGGACACCCTGTTGCACCCCTGAAATTGATCTGTGCACATATGTTGTGCACACACATGCCCTTAGGGCATGTGTGTGCGCAACATGAAACTTTGAAAAATGCACTTTAGTGCATTTTTCAAAGTTTTTGCAAATTACCATGAAGTTGTACTTCATGGTAATTTGCGAGCCCTATTAGCGAAATCACTATTTTTAAAACTTTAATGCATTGCATTTAAGGAATCTCAATTTGAGATTCCTTAAATGAAAGTAATCGCAATTTAGCAAATTCTCAATTTGCGATTTTTGCATTTGGGATGATGCATCCCAAATGCAAAAATAGCGGTCGCAAAGGGGCAGATTCTGAGAATCTGCCCCTTTGCGAGCGGTTTTTAGCTTCATGCATCTAGGCCTTTGTCCCGCACTGTAAAATCATCCTGAACAGCACCACACACAGCACAAGTGGATGATGCTTCTGTCTGTTGCTCGAGTAGATGTTCTACTCGAACAGCAGCTTCCTCAAAGCAAGTGGCAGGCTTCTCAATGTGAGTGGTAACAACCTACCTCCACCGCCCGCATTGAAAAATCTCGCCTGAAGGTGGTCAAGCGTATGATTATTCTCACTCACGAATGCCAACTTAACGCTGGTGAGCCGCCAAGAGGCAACACTCCACTCTGTGATGTTTCGCCGAAAGTGGGCAAAACTCTGCAAACTCTGTTGCGGGGAGCAGAATTAATTGCTCACCCCTAGTGACCATCCCAATCCGGATCACGCTCTTATTACTCACTTTACGCTTATCTTTGACCTTATGCAGTGCTCCACTTTCTTTTGGCTAAGTTTATGCTATAGAAATACCATATACATACACACATACTAGCACCCTGGCCAGTCCAGTCCTGGTGCCCACTGAGTGTTCCTCATTCTGTCAGCAAGAATTTGTGTGCGGGTGCACTTTTTTGCCCGTCCCCTCTCCTTTGCAGTGCTAATCGTGCTCCCTCTGCGTCACTTCCCTTGTCAGAATTGTGTGTGTTTCCCTCCAGTGGGACAGCTAGTAATAAGGCAGCAGGTGCAGTGGCACCTGGGCCCAGGAGCACCAGGCACCTTACGAAACCCAGTTATGGTTGCATTTTACTCAACAACGTCCGGCACAGGTAAGCCTGGTGAGGCTGAGGCGTGTTGTGGTGGGAAGGTGGGGAGGCGCTGAAGTCGGCAGATGACGGAATAGGTATCATTAAATAAATAAATAATATATATTCCGTCGTGTGTCTACTCCCACAAACCCCCTGCCACGCCCGCCCCACCCACCACCCGATCGCGCTTACCTGTGCCGGCTGCCACTGGCTTTACGACTAAACTGTGTTAAGGGGCACATTTTTCCTGGATGTATGACGGTACAACGCGTGCTTTCACAAAGTGTACCGTTACCACGCAGGTTTTACAACGCAAGTCGTTACAGCGACCTGTGTCGGGGGGGCGCTGGATAGTGAATAGTTTAATTTACTATTCCAACTCCAGTCCCCGTGGATAGTAGGGAAGGTGTTGGATAGTAAATTGTACTATTCCCTATCCTACAGCGCCCTCCAGCGCAAGTCGTTGTAACGACTTGCGTTGGAAAACCTGCGTGGTAATGGTACCGCGTTGTGAAAGTTTCGTTATAAAGGATGTTTCCCTTTTTCCTTGCTTGCATGAGGGCTCATGGCTTCCTAGCTACTCCATTGTCTTCCCTCTCCTGCAATCCATTCTCCTGTCCTTTTACCTGTTTGTGCCTCTGTCCTTTGCAGTGAGCTGTGAGGTGACTGGCTTGCTGGAATCTCTTCGATCAAGAAATAAATATTTGCTCCCAGGCGGTTTCTGAGGCAATTTATCTGGCTTTGTTTGAAGGCTTATCTGGGCTGTTTGACTTTCACTTCCCTCAAGTGTCTGAATCCTGTTCTCGAACATTCCCTGGCTGTGCCAGCGCCATTGTCAATAGAGGGAGGCTGCGGGCCAGGCTCCCAAGGACTGCAAGATGTCAAGAGCATCTCCAAATGTACATTTTAGCCAAAATGCAATCCTTGCCTTCCCCATCCCTAAAAGGTGTGTGAGAAACACTTGAAGTGGGGCTTGGGGAGTAGGTAAGAGAAAACGAGAGAGATGAAAAAGGTAAAGGTATCAGAGAGAACGAAGGAGAGGGGAAAGTGTCATAATAATGGAGGAGAAAGTAAGAAAAGAGCGAGAAATAGAGGGAAATAGAGGGAGCCGGGATGGGCGTGTAGGAGTGAAGGGCTGCAGATGTGAGGATGGGAATCTGTGCAGGAAGGAGGGCTGAGCTCGATGAAAGGTGAGAGAAGGAAGGCTTGCAAGAAAAACAAAGAGAGCAAATAGTAAAGGCGGAGCTGATGAGCAGGGAAAAACACGCCCACTCCTCCATGAAACACAACACGAGGCCCCTGCGATGGTGGATACAATATACTAACCCACATACATTAGGTAACACCGTCCAATATTCACAAATAGACATGGTTGCACCATGGATTGGGATGTCGGAGCCCATATTTGGAACGCTAATCATAAAACTAGAGTCTGAGAAGGCAAAGAGCAATTGTATTGTAATTATATTTTGCGTGTTTTATACTTCTAATGAGGCACTAAAGTGCATTAGTGGGCGGCTAGCAGGCTACACCACGTGGAATGCTAGGTGGAAGGATTGGGAAGTACAGTGTGCCGTACTTGGGAAGTGTTTTTGCAAAGCGGCTTTTCCTTGTACGCCCTATATGCGAAGCAGAGCCCCTTGAGAGCAAGCCTCTCTCCACAGGGAGCCAGCGACAGTGGCTTAACAAAGGCTCCCGCAGCCCCCGCGGTGCTGGGCGGTCCCCAAGCTCTGGGGGCCCCTATAAGCAGAGTACCCCGGCTGGACAGCGCCTGATTGAGTCTGGAGTAGGCCCCTACACGTACCTTGCAGGGAGCGCCCCTCAAGTTTTGTTATGCCACTGGCCAACGACACACCACTGTGATGGGTTTCCAAGGGCAGAGCTGTAGGAGCAGTCTTGCAGATGCATTTTCGATTTTTTGCCATTTTTGAAGTAGAAAGAGTGATGCCCATGGATAACGACCATCTATGCAGTCTAGTAGAGACACAACAATTTATTTATTTATTTATTTATTTATAAGGTTTTATAGAGCGCGAACAAGATCCTTGCGGATATCAGAGCGCTTTACAATGAACAGAGTTGAATATACATAAAGAATAGCAAGACACAATATAGCGAACAAGCATGAGATAAATATTGTATAAATTATAGAGCACCCAATAGCAAATTTGCTTGTTTTTAGAACATCACATATTTTTAAAAACAAATGTTTTTAAGAGGCAGTATTCTGTTTTAATGTTGAATGTGAACTGTAATTTATCTGTGTAACATGCTTTTATGGTTTTTCTTCATGATAAAAACCGAATAAAGAAATACTTACTTACTATAGATATAGATATATTTATATATCAATATATACGTAGACACACACACCTGTATTCATATCACAAGATGTGTGGTAAAGATCTACAATGTAATGGCATGCCTAGTAAAGGTCAACAAGTGATATTACATGTGGGGCAAAGGCATACCTTTGCAAAGTCATACAAACTCACCTTAAGCACCACCTGCAGGGGTTCCACTCACAACTCCTTTTATCAAGGAGTAGCAACATGAGTACCATCCACAAATAGGGGTGAGGGTGGCAACAGTGCATCAAGACTACAGTACCAAAATACTTTGAGACAGCTCCAACATCACAAACCACATGTTTCCATTTAGGCCAGTAACATCTCACAAAATGAGATGCAACAAATCTTACTGTTTGTTCATGAAGGGGATGGGGGCATAATGTTTTATATTAAAGAGAGGAGGGGAATTCTACTAACCCAAAGAGAAAAGCATTGTAAAAACATGGATCACAAACACTAAATTATGTTTTAATATTAATCTAATACAACATTCTGGTTATTAGGACTTTTTTCAAACCATAAATAAGCAGTTTGCTAAAACCCGAGGATAAATTTAGTATCTAAATAAAAACTGCAGATTAAATAATAAAGAATTGCTCTTAAATATATGTGAAACACTTGATGTGCAGAAACACACGAGCAACCTACCAGAATGATGCGGTTATTACCTAGGAGTAGGACAGCTACATATGTGTTTGTGCTTACCTTGACATGGCCATTGAGAGAGCTGGGACATTTCTTGCTTTCAGAATGCATAGCGTTAACATGGACATCCACAGGAGTCAGTCCTGGAGGGGGAGATGGAGGGGTCTGGCCATAATGAGGTACTCCAGACAGCAGTATGCTGGGTAATGTGGCCTGGGCAGCAGAAGGTAGCACCAGGTGCGGAATGGCGGAAAAGCCTGTGGCACTTGATATATGTGGGTGATGGTGAATGCGTGAGGCCTGTGTTTGGAGTATGCAAGATGCGATTATCTGTGTGTGTGTAGCTGAGCATCTGTGACGCGCACCCATGTGTGTTTTGCGTCTGCATCTTGATTGCAGATGTCTGTAGAGTCTGTGTGTGTGTGTGTTAGTTGCATGAATGTGTGTGTGATGTCCCTGTCTGTGTGGCACACCTGACATTCAACACACACCGCCCTGAGCTCCCACACACTGACAAAAGAGTACACACGCACACCGTATGCACCGGTACAATCAATGCGTGCTTCGGAGTGTGTGCAGTCCCGCTAATAGCCCCGGCAGCTCACACGCAGAGCCCCTCGAGCCGACGCACGCCACCCACGTGCTCAGAGTTCCCTTACTGCCCTGTGCCGCCGCCATGGAGGCTCCGGCCGGCAGCGCTGGACTCCCTGCCCCGACTGTGGTCCGTCAGCGCCTCTGACAGCCGCTCCATCTGAGGCAAGCTGCATGCCAAGACATTCCCGGCTCTAACACGCCCTCCACAGAGCCCTGTCACTACTGCCAGGGCAGTGCTGAAGACAACTATTCTGAGGAAGCTCCGTCCTGTCCCCACCGAATGGCAGGCCGACATGTGCTCCGGGGACCCGTGGCTGTATCCGTGCCGCGTGCCTCAAAAGGGGCAGGAGGTGAAAAGGCAAATAAACCGAGTGGTGCGTGCGCACGCCATATGCTTTCAATTATCGCGCCTGTGTCTGGGCACGATAATTGAAACTATATGGCAGGAAATGCGCGTAATAGACACCAATAGGCCAGGGGGGAGCTATGCTCCCGCCTTTGGCCTATTGTATGCTATTTTCGAAACGAACATGCAGGGAAAGGGTAATAGCAGGCCTGCAAAACTAAAAAAACCCGCTTGTGCGTGTTCATGTCCAGGGTCCATTTTGAAAACCCAGACAAAAGGACTCTTGCTGCGCAAACACAGTGTATCGCTAGGCGCGAGACCTAAAAATGAAACAAAAAATAACTTACCTGGCATCCTTGACCAAACCCAGCACCTTCCCTGCCTCCCTTCACCCTCTTACAGCTGTGTTTTCTGCATTCATTCAAAGCAGACACGCAGCGCTGTGCTGACATGGTCTCAGAGAGCCCGGTCAGCCTGGTCTGGAAGACCTTTATGATGCAGCAACAGCGGGTAACAAGTTTTAGCAACTGTTACTATGTCATAACAGAAAGTTATCCGTTTTAGAAACTGAAATAAATAATTGAGGCTCTCTTTGAGAGTCATGCATAACATATAGAATTATATAAGGATAGAAGTCAATAACATGGTTGTTTTCCTCCTAGGGCTACCAAGTGGTAAACAGATAACGAGAACTGTTCTCAGGTCTTTCATTTTTAACACAAGCTAAACTCCTGCCAAAGAGCTCACACCATGGGTAAAATATACAGATGTGGGACTCTGCACCAATGTCAGTTTTCTTTTACCACTCTAGTACCAGAACGCATTTAATAAAAGGTGTCATCTCCAAAAATAGTCTTGCACAGAATGAAAACTGTCAATCTCAAACATGTAACGTCTAAAAATAAACGGCGCCTAAACAAATAGGATCTCAAGCACCTTATCCCAAATTTTAGGCGTTCCTGGTGACCTGTTGACCCAATGCCTGATCACCTGTGCCCTGTTGCCTCAATGACCCATATGGTACATTTGTTTTTTAATGGGACAGATAAAAACAGAGGGGCAGCTTCCACTCTCTTGTCTCAAGTGTGCATAAACATTAGGAGCCTATAACGTGATTTATCAGTCAAAGTCAATATTTTCCAGTGGTAGCAGTACCCACAGTACTGGGATCACCCCGGACACCAGTTCCCACTGAGAACTTTTCCCGTTAGGGTTAGGCTAAACTACAGCTTTAACCAATGATATGTAATAACATGGAATTCTCGGGACATCTGTGCTCACTTGTCCATCTGTGAACCACACATGACACACACATATACATATGTGCACCAAACATTTTTCTACCTTGCGTTAGACATGAGGATAGAATAAAGCAAATGAATGATAGTCATGGAACTGAATAGACTTTTATACTGGTCAGAGCAGAAGACCGCCTTCACACAGGAGTACAGGTGAAAAGGCCTGTGTTCAGAACGGTTGTATGTTTTTTCAACGAACTCCGTTGTAACGCATGCCTTTACCACGCATGCGTTACAACGGAATACTATTTACACACCTATCTTATTTCACGTATTTTAGCGTGGTGACGTCATAAGTAAAAAAAAAAAACGGCCGTTTCCTTCCTCTGCGATGCCGATTGCCTGCACATCACGTCTAAAGGTAAGTGTTTTTTTTGGGGGGGGAAGCCCCCCCCAACCCCCCTTTTTTATATGTACCCTTTACCACACATGCCTTTACTACGTACCTCGTAGTAAAAGTATGCGTGGTAAAGGCTGTTGTTGTAACCACGCATGCGTTGTAATGCATGCGTGGTTAAAGTTTTCGTTGAAACGGCCTCGTTGTAGTGGCCGTTTCCCGTTCAGAACTATCAATTCTGCTACCATCACTGCCAATCACCAAATAAACTAGGGTGAGGAGTGGGTACCCATCCTCTCTCCAAATGTGGGTGCACTTTGTGTTTACCCTAATCATCAGAGCTTAGCTGACAGGGCAGGAAGGCATAACTTTTTCAAGCCTGCAGAAGACTTCCCTCTCAACGCAGTCTTCTCTTCTTTTTCGGCTCTTCTGTGTCCTCTCTCTTCTTAGGTCATCAGGATCTGGTTCTCAGGTGCCAGGGGCTCCCTATATACTGTATTTAGGGACATTAGAGAAAATGGGCTACTGACCCTTGAGGTCAGTACGCCACCTTAATGACCACTTCCTGTGGGAAGTGGGCATAGCCCTCTCTCAGAATTCCGAAGTATGCCATCACAAAGATTGCTCCTTCTGAAAAATGGTGTTCACCTCACAGTAGCCCACCTTAGGAGTGGCACTAGCCTGGATGTGGAAAGCCTTCCTAATAAGCTAATTTCCCCCCCTGTCCAGGTGCCAAGGGGGACTTCCTATCTTGTGAGGAGATCCAGTTTCACATTCCAAAGGCGGTATGAAGTATGACGGCCCAAGGAAGCTAGTCAGCAGGTCATCCTCTTACACCCTCTTCACGGACAGGTCTTTGTTCTGGGTCTCCTGAGAGCAAAAGCTCTCACCCTAGGAGGTCAGAACAGTGCCTCGGGCGGCAGGCTGGCAGAATCCAGTCAGCAAGCACACTACAAGCTGGTAGGTTATTAGGGGGTTCCTCCAAGGTGCCATCTGGGTGCATGTATTGATAAATCCAACACTGGTATCAGTGTGGGTTTGCCAATACGAGATGTTTGATACCAAACATCCCTATTTTCAGTGAAGCCATCATGTACCTCGGAACTCGTTTTCACCAGTGTCCAGTACAGGTTTTAAAATGGCTTCACTGGTCACTCATACTCACATTAATAGGACTGACCAGCACACGGGCATATCTGCTCATGCAGGTTTGCCCTCACATGTAATATTACACATAGTGTTAGGGACATGGCATACAGGGATGTGGGACATGTTGTGTTTTCACGTTTGTCTGCACCAAGACACACGCAGCCTGCAATGGCAGTCTTGCATGTGCTTGGTGAGGTCCCTTACGGTGGCATAATTCATGCTACAGCCCTTAGGGACCCTCTTTAGTACCACAGGACCTAGGGTACCATTTACTAGGGATTTAGAGGGTGATAAAGGTTTTGCCAATTGGGGAAACAATTGTACAGTTTTTGGAAAGAGCTCTGGAACTGGGGTCCTGGTTATCAGGAATCCAGTGCACTTTCAGTCAATATCACAACATGGACCAGGCAAAAAGTGGGAGTAACCATGTCACAAAGGGGCACTTTCCTCTATCAGTGAGGATGCATCACTCTTCTTGTTAACTGTCTTTGAATGGCCCATCTCCATATCTGCTGTGCCAACTTTGATAGGGGGAATGACTTTGGTCCCCCTTGATTGTTGAGGTAAAACGTGGTTGTATTTTCTGTTAGCATTTGTATTGATTTGTTTCACAATTGCTTTAGAAAGGCTTTTAATTCTATGAACACAGTTTTTAACTCCAGCAGGTTTATATGTTGGACTGATTCTTGTTGGTTCCATTTTCTCTGACACTGAGTTTCCCCATGTGAGCTCTCCATCCGATATTTGAGGCGTCCTTGGGAATGGTCCGTGTTGGAGCTGTAGCATAAAGGGTCTTCCTTCTGTTACATTTGTCTTGTTCCACCAACACATTTTCTGCCAGCTCTCTGTCACTTGTGAACAAGGGCTCTGTATCCATTCTTGGATCCTTCTCATGTAAAGCCTCGCCTGTGGTATTAGTGGTATGCATGAAGACATCTTTCGTAATAATTTCCCCACAGTCCGCACTGTCAGCGACTGATCCTTCTGGTTCCTTACAGCTTCTTGCGTTATGGTGTGTACTTATTTTCTTGAATGGAAAAGCATTCCTTTGAACTGTGTTAATCTTTGCTCTCAACATGAGTTTATATTGTTCTGGCTTGGGTGAGGACTTCATAGTGTAAATGTATTGGGGTTTCCCTGCTAACAAATGTAGTTCATAAGGCAGGGACAAATCACTAAATTGTACCAGAGAATCTTAGGCGACTATATATTTCTACAATATTATTTCATCTTAGTATCATCGGGGCATCAATAGCAATGACCGACGAAACAAGAATTTTTCAACAAATAGTATCTATATTTATTTTCATGCTGTGAGAAAGTGCCATCTTTCTTGCCTTGGTATGCCCCCACTTTTTTCTGAACTGCTGATGTGCTCTGACTGAATGTGCCCGGGGTTCCTGCCAACCAGGTACCCAGGGCCTGTGTTCCTTCCCTAAAACTGTGTTGAAACTAAAACCCAATTGGCATCTCTGGCCACCTATCAGCCCCTAGTAAATGGTACCCTAGGTACCCAGGGCATGGTGACCAGAGAAGACCCCTGAGGACTGCAGCACTTATTGTGCCACCCTCAGGGGCCCTGTACCCTGACACCCATAAACTGCCTTTGCAGGCTGAGTGTCAAAGTACAGAACTAAACAAAGAGGCGGCATGGCACACATAGAACCCACTGCCCTGGCACACTTAAGTCACCCCTCTAGCTGGGTGCCCTATGCCAGAGGTGTGAGCACAGGTGCATGAGCCCTGTGCCCCTACAGTACCCAGGGACCTTCCTGGGCACTGTAAGTGCAGTGATGCCATTGAGAGTATATGGTGCTGGGAGGTTGTCATTACGAACTCCACAGCACCATAATGGCTACACTGAAGACTGACAAGTTTGGTACCAAACTTCTCAGCACATTAAACCCGCACTGATGCCAGGGTGGGATTTAATGTAAAATGCACCAGAGGGCATGTTAGAGATGCCCCCTGAAAACCTAACCTACAATCCACGTCTGGGCTGAGAGGCTGCCACACAGCAGACATGTTGCTGGACCCCCGGGCCTGCCACAATGCACATCCTGGGCGCGCAGCTAATTCTCCTCCCCCGGATGGGCAGGGGGAAGCTTCAAAGGCATGCCGCCTCTGTGAGTTTCTCCAGACCATTTGCTGTAAACAGCAACTGGCCCCCACCAGTTCTGACCCCCACTCTGGCGGGAAAACTGGCGGGAAAAACTACGTCAGGAAGGGGTTGTGCCAGCCTATGCCAACCCCATCCCTCAGGTGGGGGAGACGAGGTCAAGCACGACCCCGGGCTCCGGCCATCTTGAAGATGGGGAGCCCTACCCATTCACAGCTAGGCTCCTGCCCCCCTCCCACAGGAGAGGAGCAGGCTAGGTGGTGTACCCACCCCAGGACAAGGACCTATTGGTCCCTGCCCTTGCCCTACCTGTAACGCCCCAAAATTCGGTATGTAAGGGCTCCCTGAACCTTCTTTCCTCAGATCCAGATTACGAAACAAGAAACAAGATCAAGGAACACGAAGACCTGCAGTGCAGCTGCTAAGAAGAGGAAGACACCAACTGATTTGGCCCCAGCCCTACCGGCCTGTCTACCCTCGAACCTGCTCCTGTTAAACCCTGGCATCTCCAGTGGTCCCCAACCTCAAAATCCCCGGAGGATCTGACTGCCTTGTGACTCTTACTACCTGGGTCTTCCACGAGCAGTGGTACTGCTCAAAGCAAGTAACAAGCCTGGCATCAGCCCGGAACCGCGAACCCTGCACCCTCTGCAAACGCCAAGCCTGGCCTGTGCTGGAGTCAATCAAGACCCCGAGGACGTCCCCCCGGTGAATCTGACCTGGAATCCAGTGCCCAAGGACCCACCTCGACGACCCCGATGCCGCCTGCAGCCTCAGGAAAAAGGACCGATCTGACCGCGACCAGCAGGGGGTAAGATTTCCTGACCTCAAAAGACACCCCTGCACCCGGCGTCCCACGGCCCCCTGTGCCCAACTCCTGGGTGCCTACCTATCCTCCAAGATCCCAACTTACCCCTCGAAGTGTTGGTCTCTCCAGAAGATCCACCGTCCCCCAGCCTGCAGCCTTTGTTCCCTTTTCAAGATTCTGATTGAATAACATTGAGCGCCCGACGGCTCAAAAGCACTCTGCACCCCGCCGCCCGAGTGCCCCTAGGAGTGCAACCTTTGTCCTATCCTACTTCCCCATTTGCCCTTAGCAAGTGACCAGGAGCCCAGCTCCCACAGCCACGTGGTCTGCTAGCCAGCAGCCACCAACTGAAGGCCCCCTGCCTCTCATTGGATAACATTGGGCCTAACTACCTCTGCACAAGGCTGCCCCTGTGCCGCTGAGGGTGCACCAACTGTACTTACCTGACCCTGGGGGACCCCTGAGTCTATGCCCAGAACCACAACTTCACCAGTCGAGTACTCACTAGGAAACCGGTGACTCACTTACCTGCCATTGAATAACATTGACTGGTTTGACTGGCAATGGGGGTAGCAGCAGTACTTAATTTGAGCCTGTGGTTTCCTGTGCTCAGCACCTGCGCTTGCGACAGCCTTCCACAAGGTGGCGCTGTCTGGCTTATTTAGAGACAGCAACTGCTAATTATTAATGCACTATGCCTTAAAAATTACTATTTCCTGCCCAGCCATTCTTATAGCTTGGGGGCCTGAAATAGTGCGCATTGTTACACAGTGTGATGGTTAGTAGTTGTATTGTTACTATCATTGCAGCATGGCAGGGGCAATGTGGGGTGGAAGCTGCAGTGGCCTCCTGGTGAGAGCCCCGGCATTTATTCTTTAACAAATTAAGCACTGGGTAGCGGGCAGCAGCACCTTAGTATAGCCTAGAAGGAGGAAGATGCATCGCAGAATTTGCATCTTGTAGGAGAATCATCTTGTGGCTTGGCTCACTGGAGGGATAATGGAGTGGTCCAATTCTATGATCACTCCAAGACTACTCGCTTCATTTCATGTCGATGATGGTCTGTCAAGTTCCTTAAGCAAGATAGTTGTAGGTTAATGGTTTCTCTGTGCTCCACAGACCAAGATTAAGATCTCCATTTTGAAAGTGTTGAGTTTGAGGTCATTATTCAGCATCCATTCATTGACACATGGTTTTCACATGATGATGGCAGCACGCCCTAGATAACCCATCAAGTAAGACTGGGCACAGTGAGAGCCATAGGCACATTTACCATGAATAATACATGCTTCTGGGACAACTTTTATATTATTTTATTAAAGGTCAACCATTGTCAGAGATCTCCTTTTTATCCTGCATTACAGAACAACAGGAATTGACCAATTGATCAAGTGTTATATCTTTTAAATTAAAAGATACTTGCAGTATTTTCTTAGTGTCCACACATGAATTTAAATGTCTTTCTTTTGAGCTTTCACTGCATATTGTGCCACGTACATACCATTGGTGATTTTTATAAAATCTCAGAGTTGTTCAATAATCAGGTACGCTGTGTTACATGAATGAACATAATGGTGACACTGAGAACAGTACAAATGAATATAAGTATATTCTACTGAACGTTTCTATTTTCAGAGGAGGACAGTGCATTTTCCTACACCTTCACAGAGTGAATATACCTGTGATATTCCTGGCCAGGGGGAAGTGTCCCTATTGGCCAAGAACAGGCATCCAATCTATTTCACTGTCCTGCTAAAAGACATCGACCTGTATGGGCGCAAGTAGGCTGAAACATGTTGACCAAATGTTTGCGTAGATTTGAGGGACATCTAACCCTTCCCTAAACACATCTTTTCCTTTTTAGGTTTCGACTGCAAAAAGCTGCGCAAGCAGCTTTTGCGCAGGAGAAATCTTATGAGAACTGTAGTGTGGCTTTGGGTCGGCCCTCGTCATTCATTGGCTGGCTCCATAAATGGAGCCTAGCCATTGGACGAGGGGCCTGTCCATCAATGCCGGACCAGACACGGGGGCGTTGCCGAGATTCTTTGCCTTTTGCCGACGTCACGCGACGCCGGGAACGCCCCCGAGTCTCCTCCGGCCGGGCCGTGCTTGCTGCTGTCCTGCCTTGTGTCCCTCCTCCCGCCGTCCCCACGTTTCCCGCCTCCCTCCCGACGTCCGTGTCCTTTCCCGCCCCCCTCGTCCTCTCCCGCCCACAAGAAGTATGGCGGCCAGGCTCAGCCATCGGGACTCCATGGGAGGGGGAGAAGCCGCGCCTCCTCCCGGGCTCCTCCAGCAGCATTGGCGGCGGCTCGGGGTGCGTGCTTGAGTTGCTGCCAGCCGAGAGCGGAGGAGGGAAGCCCGACTCGCCCAGCATGAGCCACGAGCCCTGTGGGAGGCACTAGGACCCAGGGCCGCATGAAGGACAACAGGTAACCATTATTTTTCAGGACATTCCCCCGAGCCGCAGACGGCAACACACTGGGCCTTCGTGCTGTGACTCCCCCTCCTGGGACTTCCGAGGCAGAGAGATGCAGGTAAGTGTGAATCGATTCTTTTTATGTTTGGTGCATGCGTGTATATTTGAATTTTTGGGAAGGAGTGTTGTGAATGATGTGTGTGTGTGCACGTGTGTAAATGTATGGGTGTGAATGAGTGTATGTGTGCGTGTGTGTCCCGTCCACCCTCCTCTCTCCTAAAACCCTCCCTGGGGGGAGGGGGGACTCTGGTGTCAGCCCTTGAGGGGTCCAGACTGAAACAGCCAATCAGAGAGCGGGGGAGGGGGAGTGCTATCCCCCCCAGAGAGAGCAGCCCGCCCCCCGCAGATCCTCTCCAGACATGCCTGCCCCGGCCGGGTGGGGTCAGGAGGGTACAAGTCCGCCCCGTCCCAGGGGCAGCGCTGAAGCCTCGTGTGATCCTGGGCACATACCCCCCCCCCCCCCCCCGCCTGGGGGTGTCAGTGCGGGGCTCGTGTGAGGCCCCGACCCCCCGGGGCGAGGCCACGCACAGAAAGATTCCCACAAACCCATTCCTTCCTCTCGCAGCCGGTGCCCCCTCCAGCAGTGCCAGGCGGCGCTGGGCACCACCGCTGCTGCCTCGACCCCTGGCAGGGCAAGCGGTGCCAGGCCCGCTTTGATTGGTTGGTAATCCGCCGGAAAGTCGCTTCCTTGAGAGCAGTGAGAAGTTATCAACGAGCCTCAAACTTGCCAAGTGATATGAAACCCACCGACAGGAAGCGCCGACACGGGAGCGCCTTGAAGTGTCATTGATTCACTGCTGCTCTCGCGGAGAAACGCAGATTTAAACCCCCTCAGAGCGTGGGTTTGGTGCAGGAGGTCCACGAAGGTCTCGCATGCCAGGGTTGAGCTTCAACCATGGCACATGTGTGTTTGGGCTCCACGCGGGGCACACTGGCCACAACCCGAGTGGAATAAACCGTGAGGCGGGGGCGTGATTTTGTAAAGAATAGCATTAGATATCCCCACGCATCCGGAGAGCGATGCTCGCTCCTTTGGCCGCAAAACTCTGGAACTCACTCCCTTTTCCCGTGAGAGTCACATCGAATGATCGGGAACCCAGATGCTTTCACCCGCAGACCAATAAGTGGCCACATAAACCACCCCTCTACACAGCCCACCAACCCGGCAGCCTCCACCAGCCCCCGGGTCTCCTTGCCATGCTGCCACCCCGAGCATCGCTGCGCCCCCGTCCCCCTCTAAGCTCGCAGGTGTCTCTGCCACCCCCAGGTGCCCCAATGCCCACGCCCCGAGGGCCCGAAGCGGCGGGGCACTCTGGGGCCCGGGCACAGGGTGCACTCACTGTCCTCACCGAGTCCCAGCCTTCACTCCGGCTGAAAGCCCCCCGAGCTGGCAGCGGGTCGTGCAGGCCGCGCCATGAACGTCCACCTGAGAAGCCCCCTTCCTTTGTAATTAGACTCCTTGCGGCCTTTTCTTCGGCTGCCGAACCGTGGGCCCCTTGACCTCGGACCCATACTCCGACTCCAGCATTGATGCTCTTTACGGGGGCACCCATATCGCACGCCAGGACCATACACCTTTTCTGCTAATTCGATGACATTCATAAATCTGCCCAGGATCACAAGATGTTGATCAGGCTAACAACACCCCAACCTTGTATGCGGACGTTTGGCCGGACAAACAGCACACCTGCCGTGTCTGTGTTGTCCTTATGCCTCTTGTGCGGCACGCGCTGATGCCCTTGCAACTTTGAGAGAGCGTCTCTGGCACTTAACAGTAGGAAACGGGAAGTATGGTACAGGACGTGGCGTTGTGGCCCGAGCTATCGCCGCGAGAGCCAGGATCGAATTAGAGGGGGAGGGGGAGGGGGAGGGGTGACCTTGTGTTATGTAACTTATGCTCTCCGATACCTGCGGGTCGAGCTTGCGCTATGTGCCTTCTCTGCTGCATGCCATCGCTGAACACTCGTTGCCCTCTCTGCCATTTCTGTTCACAAACTGCCCCCGTTCATACACTGCCTCTCTTCTGGGCCCCATCTGAAGACTTAATGCTGTCTCCACTCGCAACCACTTCTGCTCACACACTGCCCTCACAGCTCCCTGTCCCTTCTCCTCACACACTACCCCTTCTCCTGTGCTCCTTTTTGTCTCTGATCAATCACTGCCCTCGCAGCTTCTTGACCCTTTAGTTCACACACTGCCCTGCCCCTCGCTTCCTTAGCTCCAGGCTATATTTCAAAAACATTAAAACCAGCATGGCATTTAGATGTGGGAAAAGTATTTTCCATTCATAAATATCACACCATTATTAAGCTAGGGTGACAGATTTTCCAATGTTGTGAATATTAGTTATAGCCTAGGTTTGGATAATTTTAGCATGATCTACCTACCCCCCACAAATAGACGAATACTTGCAAACATGTAGGCTTGTATATTTTTAGATTTCTTCAGCATGTGGGCTTGCACACAGTGCATTAACACTGGGTTGCTCTAGTGAGAGATACAGGTGACTTTCTTGGGTGAATGGAAGACGCTTGTCTCTAACAGAGGCGTAGGTGAAGCGCTTTTCCCTGGGGAACCATATTCTTTCTATGGAAAAAGAACAATTGTTACATTTACAATTTCACATGATATTCTCTTGTTTTCCACCTCCTGGAAAGTCTGCACGAGTGAGTTGTGCAGGTTTGAGCTTTAAAGAAATCTATGATGGATTTCATGGAGCGATTTACGGAATTTGTGGTGGGAGAAATAATCCACTAATTTGCCATATGGGTGAAAGCTGACCATTTTTCAAATCACTGACATGCAAAGCAAAATTACGGTTTAAAAAATGCATAAATTGACTGCAAGTAAACCTTGAGAAGCAGGCAGAATTCAGGTGTTTTGGGCAGCTCATGTATTTTATTGTGGGTCTTCCTGGCAGCAGGATCATGGACTCACGCAAACAGCACATCTTTTACAAACTGCCCACAGAATAGGCACTTGTTTTCAGTCTCAGACCTTAATTTGTACCTATGGCAGGCATACAAATATCAGCACGGTGTGATCCGGAAAAAATGTCTGGCCTTAACCACTTTTCCTATTCTTTGTATAGTGTCAATAAATATTGCTGTGCTCCTGCCCTTGCTGTTCATGCTTTGCCTGTTACTGAAGCTCGTTGAAACATTTTCAGTATACTAAAGTCAAATGCCTGATGGGAATGAAATAATGTACTCCAGTGAAACTGATGGACAAGGTTTTAATTTAGTATTACATGTGGCTCAAGCAGTAACCAAATCTGCCGAGCTAGGCCCTGAATTCTGTCTTCAAGCCACTTCTGTCTCTGCCTCTGAAAGCTGCAGCATGGAGATGCATCCCTGACCTCTGCCTTACTTCCTGCCAAGCGAGCGGTGCCCGGCTCAGCCTGGTCTGCCTGCCAAAAACAGTATTTTACCTTCAAGTTATCAGCGTAGCCAGCTCAGCTCCTCAAACACATTCCAGTCTAGTGATTTAGGTAAACATATCCCCGACTACAGAGCAAAGAGCAAGTCTTCCTGTCTCCGTGCAAGTAATTTACGGTTCCCGTTACCAGAGTAGGCCCATGGCCCCGCACGTAGACACGCAGACACCTATGCACGCACTGACATTCAGTATAGAATAGCCTCTGCCCAAGAGACCTTTTACTCTAGAATAAACATCCTCTAAATACTAGATATCAGATATGTTATAAGGACAGGTCGATCTGACATGCCAGACTTCTGTCTCCTCTACTAGTGCTAAAAGTCAGACCCTTAGCTTCCTCCAGATGCACGTCAATCACACGTCATATTAGCTGCGCGCGCATTCAGGTCACAGGTTTCAGCTGACTCTGCAAGAATTCTTTATGCATCCACCCACTTATGACACTTTTCTGTGACGTTTCTAGTATACGCCTTCGAGCACACCCCTGTTCACGCCTTTTTGCTACGCACATGTGTTCTTACCATATACATTTCACTTGTCACGCCTACTGTATTCACTGCTACTGTGTCATTTTACTATATATGTCATGTACTGTTAATAAATCGTTGACATCTTTCCTGCCATCATTGCATACCCGAACCCTTGTATTGATGGAATAGATTTCCATGACTCGAGTCATCCTTTATGATTAAAGCCCGTATGACTCTGATGCCACGGACTCTGCCTCTCATTTGATTGAGCTATTTCTTTACTTGACCGAAATTATCTGGCAAACTCGTATACGGTAAAATATTTACCACAGTGTGTGTGGCCCTGGGTATGTGTGGCTCTGTGTGTGTGTGTGTGTGTGTGTGTGTGGCTGGCTCTGGGTGGGTGTGTGTGTGGTAGTAATTGCTGTCTGCTGAGCTCGTCAGTAGGGTACAATAGGTCTCACATTTGCGACAGATTAAGCTAATGGCAATGTAAATGACAATGCCACTAATTTATCTGTTTTCAAAACCAACACATAAACACATAAATACAAAATTTGTCATTTACAATGCCAAT
This sequence comes from Lissotriton helveticus, assembly GCF_964261635.1. NCBI lineage: Eukaryota > Metazoa > Chordata > Amphibia > Caudata > Salamandridae > Lissotriton > Lissotriton helveticus. Next base: position 170,327,854 of record NC_136073.1, read on the forward strand.
AGCTCTAACTTTTCCAAAGGCGAAACCATTGCATTGTAAATGCTTGTTTAACCTTACCCCTCGCCCCTATTTAAATAAATGTAACCTCCTTTGAGACAGGAGGTAATTTTAGATCACTGTTTTTGTGTAACAGGTCCTATACTGTCTCTGCATCTCGATACAATCCCTCCTGGTGGAGGGCAGGCCCGATGACAAAGCTATCGGTTATTATTAAGCTAGTGGGTACAACATGTCACTGACCGAAAGTAGTTGTTGAGGGTTCAAAAATAGTACCAAAATTCCTAGTGAGACTTCTGTGTGTTATATTGTGATTTCGCACTCCTTTTGATATTAGATGTGGGATGTTCTTGATGAGTTTACTTAATTTAGGCTTACAGTTTTAGTGTGATATGTGTGTGTGTGATTAGCATATCTGTATCAAGATTAGTTGAAGGACTACTTAAGATCTAATAACAGTGTGAGGTAGAGGTTAAACAGAAGGTGAAATATTGTAATGAAAAATATACAAGTAAAATAATTTAAAATAATTATTTTTAATCTAGACCGGATAAAATATCACAACCTATTCAAAATAAATGCTTATTAAAGAATCAAGAATTTCATATTTTAAATATATTTAATTATTTGAACATTATTTCCTGTGGCTATGAAGTACTATTTTAGTCCCATTATTTTCTAAAGGAGTGTGTTGCAGGGATGTATGACATGACAACGCAGGCTTTTACCCCGCACTGCCATTACAACGCTGCTTTTACAACGCAAGTCGTTGTAACGACTTGCGTTGTAAAAGCAGCGTCGTAATGGCAGCGCGGGGTGAAGACCACGTTGTCATGGCTGCTTACCGTGTTGCAGTTGCAGTATTTCTGAGTGGCCATGAGTGGTGCTAGATTTATTTCAAGGCTGAGGTGGAGTACATTTACACCTGTTTTGGGGCCTTTTGGGGTGCTTATAAGTTTTGAATCATATGTTGTGAATACCAATGGTCTTACTTTTCTGTGGGTGTATGTTTGCATTAGCATGCGCCTCCCTAAACCTTTCCTTACATTGCCCAAAGCCTCCCATTTAGAGTTGATATTCTTCATTTTCCTACAACTCCCCCTGGTTTAGCTCACATTTAGACCTAAGTAGTATACTTATGTGTGTGAGGCTCAATGCCAGTTTGGCGGAGATCTCTGCATAGAAAACACAGGACAGGTGATAGACGGAGAGATAGGTCTCCTCCCCTAGGTTAGTAAATAGCATTTTGTGGTAAGTAAGTAGTACTGCTGTAGTAGTGCTTTACTGTAGTAGTATTGCAGTAATACATATATGCAGCTGTGAATAAGGCTCTTAAAGTGCAAATAGAAATGCTACACTGCAGGTCAGTTCCTATGGAAAATCTCGCCTTTGACACTTTTTTTCACCCTTTTGACCCTCAACTCAGAAGGTTTGTTTAAATGGTAATCTTCGTAGCCAATAGTGCAGTCTTAAAATCAGCAGTGTTTTCATTGCTTTTATATTTTGCTCATGCCTTTTTTGCTTTCTATGCCTTATCTAGTAACTAGAAGTACATAGCTGTTGTTTTTTTCTTTTGTGAGCTCACAGCAGGATCAATCCAGAGTTGGTGAGCTCAAAGGCTATACACAACAGTCTGTCCTTGTACCCTGGGCAGATGGGAACAGACTAAACAGGAAAGATTTCATAACTATATAACATTTTATATGGCCAAGTCCATAATGCAGGGAGTGCCTCTGACTTTATTGTTCTCTAGTATGCAATGACAGCTTGAAGGCGAATTCTGAGAAAAGCCTGTCTGTACAACTACCTACCAACGAAGGGTGCAAGGCAATTTTACCTTATTGCATGATATGCAAGTTTCTGGGTATTAGTGGGGAAATTGGAGCCTCCACCATGTCGCAATTTTCTGGAGACCACTTGGGCCCAATGGTGGATGAGAAGGTAAAGGAAATAATAGTTCCTCTTGGGGAGCTTGTGCAGGGTTCTCCACCTTGTTGAACGTGTGAGGAGAGTGCACCCCACTACCAAAAATGCAGTCCCATCAGAGTGGTGGACTAGTGAGAGCCAGCCAAAGGAGTCAGCAGGCACCTGAAAGGGAAAATAGCATATGGCATGGTACTCACCTTTGGAATAAACTCACAGAAGGAGTCATGGAGAAAGCATATCAAAACAAATTAACAGGATTGTTAGAAATTGGGTTACTGGTTGGCTGGGTGTGAGCCCTGGTTAAGCAGCAACCACAATAATGGTCATGGTAAGGCACAAGCAAACCCCAATTTAACCTGTGCTCAACCCCCTGGCAGCTTTTCACGGACCAGTCAGGCATAACTTAGAGGCAATGTGTATGCAACTCTTCAAACAGTAAAACACCACACAAACGGATCCCACACCAAATCAGAAACATAGAGCTGAATTTTATGAATACAAAAAGACCGAAATAACAATAATCCAATCAGTAGAACCAGAGTTTTGAATTATTAAATGTTAAAGTGTAAAATAGCGCCTAAAAGCAGAAAGCACCAACCACAGCTATCTGGTCATGCTGGATTGAGTCATAGTCAAAGTTCAGGCGGATCACGATGGAGTGCAGATTAAATACAGCCCCAGATTAGTTCTGCTGAAAGTTTACAATTTCAAGTTTTGTTCCAAGGGTTCCGTTCAAGTTGGAGAGGGCCGCAAAGAGCAAGGAGAGCGTCATGGGCTGTTGTTGGCATAAAGAAATGGACAGGCCGGGCATTGCGAGTGTGGGGGCTGGGGCTTTATGTTGGTGGTCTCTCTTGGACTGGTAGTCCTCCGGATGTGCGAGGAGACTGGCTAGCAGCGGCTCATGCTGATTTTTGGTGGTGCAATCTTGGTGCAAACAGAGCACTTTGCAGTCACAAAAACAGCCCAAACAACTTGATTTAGGGGCATGTGAGCCACACCAAGGGTCTAGGCCCTGAGAGGCACCTCTTGGGGGTCCAGAACTTGCTGCAGCTGGGCCCAGGAGCTGGTTGGGGAGCCTTTGATGTCCCTGAGGCCCAGATCAGGAGGCCAGTAGACTAGACCTTGGAGTCACTCTAGGGTCCTGGGTTCAAGATGAAGTTACAGGTTAAGTTGTTCTTCCTCAGGCAAGAGGACAGCGGACAGGAGGTCAGCACAGCAGGAAAGCAGTTCCTATAGGGCAGCAGTCCAGCGGTGTGATAGGATTTGTAGCAGCACAGCAGTCCTTCCTTGCAGAGTATCCACAGGTCCAGAAGTGTACTACAGAGTTGGTGTCTCAAGTCTTTCTTTTATACCCTGGTACCCTGGTTCTGGAAGTTGGGAAAAACTTCTAGACAATGACTTGGAAGTGCATGGAATTTCCTGCCTCCACTGATCTGGCTCCAAGCGACTGAAGTGACAATGCAGGGTTGTGAAGCCCTTTGTGTGAAGGCACAGCACTTGCTATTCAGGTGCTCTGCTCCACCCTCATTCTGCGAGCAGATGGCCTACTCAGGCATAGCTAATCCCTCTAATGTGCGACCACATGTTCCCACTGTCCTTTGGTAGATATCATCACCGCACACCCATCTTCATTGCTGGTATTCAATAGTGACATCAAAGACCCTTTGTACAATGAGCTTGACATCTATTGATTTTGCCTGGTTTCCACTTGTAGTAGCTGATGGTGCTTTTTGGTTTTAGGGGAGTGGCGAGAATGCTTCTGGAACATTCTTGTGTCCATCTTTTCTTGCCATCATGATGCACTTGATTTTTCTTTAGCACAGGTCACAGCTATGAAATGGTTATCTTTCCAACAACCTTTGCATACTTGTCCTAAGGCTGGACATTTACCTTCATGTGGAAAAAAAAATCCACATAGTAAGCATAGCTTTATTTTCCTTTAAGATGTCCACTTATGTGTGTCTTGTTTATGCTTGTCCTTGCTTTTCACAATCAACGCTGATTTATTGTGTGCTGTTTCTATTTCCACTTCAATTGCTTGTCCGTCTGCTCATTCTTCTGCTCTTGCAGCCATCGGCATATTTTCTAGACTGTGTGTTTCATTCAGCATGCGCCTTCTAAACAGATCTGAAAGGCAGCCATCAATGACTCTGAGGCTCATGGCATCTTCGTCAGTGAAGTCACGGAACTTGCAATGTTTAATGAGAGCATCAAGTCTTTCAACAAACTCATCCATTGATACGTGGTTAAAATTATACCTTTCATACTAGTCATAAGCATTGGATTGAACTTGGCTTCCAATGCTTCTATTACCTTTTTGAACGACTTTACATCAGTCTGTGAGATTTTCTTTAGCACTTCTTTCACTCCATCACCTTCAAGGTTTTTCAAATATTTGATGATCTTCTTGTCATCTTCTTCCTCTAGTACATCTATGAAGTCATCAAAGGTTTCGATTAACCCAGCCCACCTGGCACTAATGGTTTGTTTCTTAGAAGTACTGAAAGGCGGTGGTGGCTTCAGGAATACGGCTCAAGTGTATTTTGCGGTCCCTTCTGCCGCCATTGATCAAATAGCTTTTGTCGTGTTCAAGTTCAAGTTCAAAAATTTGTATAGCGCACTACTCACCCAGAGGGTCTCAAGGCGCTTGGGGGAGGGGGGGTACCTTACTTATCGAATATCCAAGTTTTTAGTTGCTTTCTGAAGGAGAGGTGGTTCTGTGTAAGGCGGAGGTGGGTGGGGAGAGAATTCCAGGTTTTGGCTGCTAAGTAGGAGAAGGATCTTCCCCCCATGGTGGATTTATGGTTGCGCGGAATTGCGGCGAGGGCTTGATTGGACGATCGTAGGGGGCGGGTGGGGGTGTAGAAGGACAGTCGCGTGTTGAGGCATTCGGGTCCTAGGTCGTAGAGGGCCTTGTGTGCTTGGGTGAGGAGACGGAACGTTATTCTCTTGTTGACGGGGAGCCAGTGGAGGTCTCTCAGGTGTCCGGAAATGTGAGCTTGACGGGGGATGTTTAGTATGAGTCTGGCTGAGGCGTTTTGGATGCGTTGGAGATTTTTCTGTAGATTGGCTGTGGTTCCGGCGTAAAGGGTGTTTCCGTAATCCAGTCGGCTTGTGACCAGTGCGTGGGTGACCGTCTTTCTTGTTTCGGTGGGGATCCAGCAGAAGATTTTTTTGAGCATGCGTAGGATTTCGAAGCATGATGATGAGATGGCGTTGACTTGTCTGGTCATCGAGAGGGAGGAGTCCCGGATAAAGCCCAGGTTACGTGCGTGGTCGGTAGGTATGGGTGCGGTTCCCAGGGCCGGTGGCCACCAAGAGTCGTCCCAGGCAGCGGGGGATGAACCTAAGATGAGGACTTCTGTTTTGTCCAAGTTCAGTTTTAAACGGCTGTTCTTCATCCACTCGGCTACTTCTTTCATCCCTTCGTGTAGGTTGGTTTTGGCGGTGTTTGGGTCTTTGGTGAGGGAGAGGATCAGCTGGGTGTCGTCTGCGTAGGAGATGATGTTGAGGTTGTGTTGGCATGCGATGGATGCGAGGGGACTCATGTATATGTTGAAGAGGGTGGGACTAAGTGATGATCCTTGTGGTATGCCGCAGATGACTTCGGTGGCCTCTGATCTAAAAGGGGGGAGGCGGACTATCTGGGTTTTTATTTCTGGCTTTGCCCTATTAGTTGTTCTCTATTTAGGGGGCGCATTGTCTCTGTCGACCACTTTGTCGGGCATTTCAAAAATGTTCCTCTGTAGGGCCTTCCATTTCTTCGGCGACTGTGTATGGGCTGGCGTAGCACTTTGACTCCACATGTGCTGGTTGGAGACCGCTCTACACTGATTCTGGGCACATGTGGCAAGGACAAACAGTTTGCTGTATCGTTACAACCTCTCAGGGAGCTCAGTCTTGTTCTCTCCGGCACATACCCCTTACTTGTCACAAGTAGTAACATCTTCCCCAGCCCAGGAGCATGCAGATGAATTACACCACACAGGAGCTGCTATCAAGCATTACTTTATTCTTATAAACACACTGCACATTTCATCATATTTCACTTTATCCACACCCTTACATCTCCCTGTATCTTACGCATTTCCTCTTCTGACAGTGAGGGTCCCTGTGCAATTGACATCATATGTTACAGGCATATGCCACACCACTTTACAAGGGACTTATAAGGAAATTAAATATGCCGATTAGGTATAAACCAATTTAACTGTGCTTTAAGGGAGGGAGCACAAGCACTTTAGTACCAGTTAGCAGTGGTAAATTGCTCAGAGTCCTAAAGCCAATAAAAATTGGTTCGGCAAAATGGAGGATGAGAGGAAAAGAATTTGGGGGAATACCACCCTAAAGCTGATAGGTCCAACAGGATGTATTGTGTCAATCTGTGGGGAGGCACAGGTTAGTGTAACAGTAAAGTATGTGCTAGCCCACCACAGGATTGTATGCGTCCTTCCCAGATGTTTCAGCATGCTGGAGTTTTATGGTATATATTCTTTTTACATTTTTGTCTCAACTTACCCATACTTATTTTTGCCAATCTTGTTGGTATTTATCCATATTAATTTTGTGTTTTGAGAATAAATGAAGCCGTGAAATTGTACATCAATTGAATAAATGTGGAAATACACATTCACTCATGCTTTGTTGCTTGTCGTGTTTTAGCAAAGCAGCCAAATATACTAAAACATTACACCTACAGGTAACTATTAGCAACATACAACAAATATATATGTTGACATATCTCATCCTGGTTTATAACTTCTCATGCTGTTTCTCTGCTCATCTGTTGGCCTGGAATATATGAAAGACAGCATGGAGAGTCACTCACAAGAAGCTCAATTTTCTCAAGTATTCTGGTTTAAAATTCAATCAATCAATCTGGGGTTTGTAAAGCGCACTACTCACGTGTTAGGGTCTCAAGGCACTAGGGGGTGGTTGTGCAGCTCCATTTAGATCAGCAAAAGATGACTACAGACAGAAAACACATTGTTTCCTCTCTGTATTTAAGTGTAAAAAAATAAGGTAAAACTGAAAACTGGGACCCTTAATTATATTGGTCCCATACTGGGATGGGTAGGTGCAGCACATACCACAGACCAGTTTGTTGGTGTGTAAAAGCCCACTTTATTGAAAACAGGTGCACCTTACAAATAAATACCCATGGCATGTGCCGAACAAAACAAAACCTCACTAAATATATACTTCCTAACATACCCCGCTCCCCCACCCCTAAAATGGGATCCCCCCTGCAACAATTATAAACATCAACTTGCATATTTCCAACTTTCCTAATTACCTTACTATATAACTTCTTATATCTACCCAACTGTAAAGCCAGACCTCATAAACTCCCCCCTGCACTTTTAGGAAAAACGCCGCTCGAAAGTCGTCCTGACGGCTTTCGACCCCCCCTTTGGCATCCTGTCTCTTAGGATATCGGCATACTCCTATGGCCTTTTCCAGCACCTTCTTCATTTGCACAATGTACAACTCCATCCCATACCGAGAAAGGTGTACTCCGTCTTCCCAAACAAGTACACTGCCCCGTAGCGTAGTTCCGGATGTTCCATCCTACCCGAACCTTCCTTCTCACAATAAAACCCCTCATCTGCCTGTTAATCTTCCTGCGCGCCCTATTTATAGCCGCCGGCCTTTCCGCTCCTCTCCATATCCACCGCGGTACCAATTCTGACCATATAACATGGCAGCCTGACCAATGGCGCCGCACTTCCAACAAATCCCTCTTCATCTGCTTGACTAAAGCCAGTCCCTTACACTATACTAAATCATTCTCCCCTAGGTGTATAACAAACACATCCGGACACACGCCCCTCCTGACCAACTTACACAATGCTGGCAACAGCTCATGCCACCGCATACCCCCTTTTCCCTGCCAGTGACAAACAAACAACCCTGGATCCAATCCCAGATTCAAACTCCGGTCCTTTTCCCACTCTGCAATTTCCGCCCGTTTCACGAAGGAATGACCCACAATGAGGACAGACAGGACAGCGTCCTCCGGTCCCGCCAAGGCACCTGTAAAGACACATATGTGAGCCACAGGAAAAGACACTATCAAGCGTGGTTCTCCAACCCCACTCCCCGCAGCCTGATATACGTCTTGTAGCAGTCTGACTTCCAACGCCCTAAGCGCATGAGTTCCTCCCTCCCCCAACCCCGTCTTGCTGCATCGGTCGCTGCCCTAATGCGGAACGAGTGCGTCCCAAAAACCCTCGGGTCCTCACCCATGGCACATAGGGCGTGCTGCAGGACCCCTAGCAACTGAGGCCGCCATCACCCTGCTACGGTCGCCCCGACAAAAAACTTCCCGTGACCCCACTTGCTGCGCAGACGCCAACAACCTAAACCAACCCGCCTGGCATACCGCACCTGACTCCACCGGCTCCATCACGATCCACTTCCCTACACCACGTTGGTCAGTGTTAGACCGTCGTAACCTCACCGCCACTTCCTGGGTCCTCAGGTCCACCTCATCCCCACAATGCCCCAGGCCTCCCCTGATCCGCACCAGCTCCAAGGCTCGAAACGCCACAAAATACATCCACGACATGAGCGTGGAAAACAGAACGGACTCCTCCCGGTTGTGGCAAATTTACGGCAAAAGCCAAATCAAAGCGACGTGCATACCCACAGTGATGGGCTGGCGCCGACCCACTCAGGCATCCTTCTCCCGCGCCCAACCCTCCAACAAATGCGCACCCAGTTGCCCCCGCGTATGGCGCATATCCCTACCATAACTTCCCCATGAAGGCGACTGCCGCCAATTTGCCGGCAATCGTCCCCTTCGACATCCCTTTGACCATCATTCACAGCATAAACTGCACCACCTGCTCGCACCGCAGCCAGCGATCGTCCTGCCGCACCGCCCCAGCTTTGCGAAATTCCCGCCCTGCTTGTTCTTATGCTCTCCAGGTAGAAACCGCCAACGACGCTCTTACCAGCTGTACGACCCGGTCTCTCCCATGTACCACAGCCCCAGCGGCACCGGCGTCTTGTGTTCGTCTGCCTCCGTGGCCTGCCCATGAAACCTCCGCCACTGTGAACGAGACAAAGCATCCGCAATGTCATTGCCCACCCCGGGAACATGCCGAGCTTGAAACAAAATATCATGCTCAAAACACCTCATAATAAACACCCTCATCAACTTGAGCACCTGCGGGTCCCTGGCGGACTGTCTGTTAACGACCTGCACTACCGCGATGTTGTCTACTTTAAAAATCACCTGCTTGTGCGCCAACTCTTGCGCCCACACCGTCACTGCCACCACAAGCGGGAAGAGCTCCAAGAAAGCAATGCTCCGTCCCCCGCCTTGCCAATGTGGCTGCCATTCCTCCTCACACCACTGCCCCTGCCAGTACAAACCGAAACCGGCCACCCCTGCCGCATCCGACGAGATGGTTACATCCCATTTCCAGTCCTCTGGGGCACTATGGGCAAACTATTGAAGCTCTTCAGAAAAGCTTGCCACTGACGCAGGTCCTCTTTCGTCCCTGCTGACAATCATAGGTGATGATGCGGCAACGTGAGACCAGACAGTGCCAGACACAGCCGCCTGCAAAATATACAGCCCGCCCGAACGACGCGACACGCGAAATTCGGATGCCCCAACAGAACCTGGACCTCCTGAACTGTCACCTTCTGTTTCCTCAGCATGCTGTCCACCAATGCCATCATATGCACCTTATTGTCCTCCGGCAGGCGTGCTTCCATGGCCACGGAGTCGAGCTCTATTCCCAGAAATTACAGCAATGTACTGGGACCCTCCGTCTTCTCAGGTGCCAGGGGCACACCCAGGTAACTAAGTATGGGCGAATTTTGCGAATTGGCAATCCGCAAAATTGCGTATTTACGGATTCGCAATCCGCAAAATCCACTAACTCTCGCAAATGATGCGATTTTTTTTGGGGGTTCGCAAGTGTTTCTGCCATTTCGCGAGGGTTTTTTACCAGTTCGCAAACGCGAACTTACTTGTCGGGTAGCAACGGTCGCGACCATGTTGTTTCTACGTCTGGTTCATCACAGCACCCTCTTTTTCACCACTGCCACCATCTGTTTCACCACTGCCACCCTCTTTTCACCACTGCCACCCTCCTGCTCACCCATGCCACCCTCTGTTTCATCACTGTAGATTATGGGGGGGAAAGCACACCTGCCCTGCCTCAACTGACATGAATGAATTAGGGGCTGATTGATTAATGTGTCACTGAATTTGAACTTCCAGTCTGGCACCTGCTTCCTTATCTGTAATTGCTTTCTGTTGCAGTCTAATTTTTTTTAGCAGGACCTTTGGCATACTTGTAGCTATTCTCTGAGCCTGCTGTGAGGGTCAGAGCAGGGTCATAGAATAGTTGCAAGTAGGCAACTGAACTCTGGAGGGGCCCCTCAGGAAGCACTAGAGGGAATGGTTACTAATGTTAAGATTGAACTTTTGCACCTGCTGAGTGCTTTCAGTTTTGCAAAAATCGTTTTTCTGCAATTTTGCGCGATTCGCGGGGCGCGAATTCGTCCGAGATCGATTTCGGAAGCCGCAAATTCGTGCGAATACACAATTTGTTTTTTTTGCGGCGTGTTTGTTCGCGTGATTTTTTGCATGTTCGCAAGCCGCTTGTAGCGCAACGTTTGCAAAGTTACCCTAGCGGTCGTACAGGGGCGCGGCCATGTTGTTTGCGTGACGTAATTCCGTTTTCGGGCGCTATGTGTAATCTCGCAAAGTGTGCGGCTCGCTAGTACATGTTCGCGTGTGATCGCGGGGAAAATCTCGCGCGAACTTACCCACGCGGTCGTCAAGGGGCGCGGCCATCTTGTTTTTCATTCATTGCTATGGTTCTGGGAATGCTTTCTGTATCCTCTGTCAATCTCTGCCATCCTTTGCTTGTTTGGAGTTTTTTTTGTTCTATTTTACTTATTATCTATCCCTCTATTTTTCTAGCTCTATATTTTTGTGTTTTCTGCTACTTTGGGTTAATTTTAAACTACTTTTTTTAACTCTTTTCTTTTCTTCTTCCCTATTCTATTTCTTCTTTATTATTTACCTTCCTTTCTGCCCAGACCATGGTAAAGGGAGCCGGGAAGCAGCCCGCGAAGGGGAAGGGTCCCGCACCCCGTGCCCGGCTCCCGTGCGGGCGTTTGAGGGGGGAGCAAGTTATAGCTCGGGAGATTTTTAGTGCGGAGTAGGTGGCCACACTAGTCTTTCATGTCCAGCGCCGCCTCCCCAAGACCATCATGGGAGGCGGCAAGATCGCTACCGGCTACGGGATCCGGGAGCGCCGGAAGCGGTGGGAGAAGGTGTGCCGGGCCATGTTTGAACACTCTGGGGTCCGGCGCACCTACAACCAGGCCATCCACCGCTGGACGGATCTCATGGACCGGGAACGCGACTTGCTGGACGTGCTCGGCATCGAGATCCCCGGGCTTGGTGAGTAGTAGTAGCTATTTCTAGCTATTTCATCACTACTCTGTTTTCTCCCGCTCTGTGTGTTATTATATTGCAAATTTTTGTTTTTTACCAAGAGCAATAATGCTGCCGATTACATTGTAGGTAAATTATATTTCAAAATCTTCTGTGCATTTCAGGTGCACTGCTCTCCTTCTCAGTAGCCTTGCTACTATGCTTATTTGTTTTCTATTTTGTATTCATTTCATTGGCCTGAGAAATTATGTATGAGTGTAGTGTAAAGAACTGCGTAATGCTAGACACTAAGGGTCAGATTTTCAATTACCGGCGCATCCCTGCAAAGTAGCAGGGATGCGCCAGTAATTGTGCGCCACGCCACCACCACCCATGGTGCGCCGTATTTACAATGCGGCGCACCATGGGCCCAAAACGTCACAGAAGCCTTACGCATCTGTGCCGTAAAGCCGGCGCATTGCTGGAGTTGCGTCACAACGATGGCGCAGCTCCAGCAATGCTCTGGGGTGCCCTATCTCCCCAATGCTGCGTCAAGCCGTACGTCTGCTTCAAGCAGGCGCAGGGTTTGAGTCACGCATCATTGTCCTAAAAGTGACTGATTGACATCTTGTAGATTTCCCTCAGCCACTTTTAGGATGCGTTCCTGCGCAGGAACGCCCTCCCTAGCGCTGGAACGCCCCCTGATGATGCAGGGCTTTACAACGTGATGCATCTCCCATATGCGTCACGTTGTTAATATACGCCGCACCATGGCGCCTCTTTTGTTATGCCTCTGCGTCACAAAAGTCACGCAACAATGGAGCAAAAGAGCCGCAAGGAGCTTGTAAATCTGCCCCTACAGACTCAAGTCCAGTCCTTCCTTTGTACACCTGGCAATAAGAAGAAATAGTGGTGGTGGATTGATAGTTTGAGTATTTAAATGACTCGTTAATGTAGTAGGAAAGTTTTTAGTGTTGTCACTGATCTGCAGTCATGATGGAGTTTGTCTGTCACTTCGCGTGCTGCGGACTGCTGCCTGCCAGTCCTAGACGAACCTTTTTAGTAGTTTTTTTAGTGAGTTGCATAACTTTCCAAGTCGACGGTCCGCAAATCAAGCAATACTAATATCGTAGTAGACCACATGAGATAGGTCAATATATCCCGTTGAATAGTTGTCTATTTGCTATTTCGCCAAAAGATTTTGTTATTGTTCTTTTGAAATGTTTGATTTGGTTGACAACAATCATCCATGTTTTTGGGTGTTTCTTTCTTACATGTTGTACATCAGCTCCCCCCAGGGTCAAGAGGACATTGGAGGAGGCTGCTGCTGCTGAACAAGGCCAGGATTGGTCAGGCGAGGGCTCCTTTGCTGGCCCCGGTAAGTTTTAATTTTAATATAGAGTACCTATTTTTTCCTAGCGTTCCTCATTCGATTTTTCCTAATCGTCTTTGATCTTCTTGTAGACTGTATCTAAATTCTTATCCTGCCTCGACTATGACTCCCTGTGATATTACTAGATTATTCTTATTAGTCTGTCTGTGTAGCTAACTAAGATTGAACATTTGGCAAAAGGTGTAAAACGAAACTCCCATTCTAGTCAGCAATAGCTCTATGCACTGAGTGCAGTCCTCTGGGCTTGTCCATAATGTCTTTTCAAGTCTTCTAAATGTTTATGCTTTGACAATTACCAACAATAAAAAGGTGAATGACCACCAAGAAAGAATAAGATACTACTTTACTTTTGGTTTGGATAGGAGGACAATCCATACTACTACTGTTGCAGGGACAAATCTGAAAAAACGATGGATTTAGGCCCAGATCCTTGTACTGGGATGAATGTATGACATTGTTCTACATTCTGTCCATCAACTGTGTTTTTTGCAATGTTCACCCCGAGTGGGCTGGGTATGCTCAGACGTGAGTCCCAGGCTCTCCACACCACTGGAGTCAAGCTATCCAGGCTGATGAAGGCTGATAGCCAGAAACCGGTCCTTGGATGCTTGATTCCGGTCTGGGAAAGACATGGCTTGGTAGTTCGGACTGGACTGTTCCTATGAGGCACAGGGTCAGAGCTGATTTGCATATAGCCAGTGTCTAACCCAGGGTGGTGTGGAGTGCAAAAAAACTTTGGATTTAGGCCCAGATCCTTGTACTGGGATGAATGTATGACATTGTTCTACATTCTGTCCATCAACTGTGTTTTTTGCAGGGACAAATCTGTACAAACAGAACTATGGACACTAAATAGTGCATTGTTTATCAATTATAATAGGTGCAGGTACACTTTCCACATACCTCAGTGATATCAGACTTTGAAGAACCCCCAATCTCCTTACTGACTAGATAGTGTGGCAGAGTCATTTAGCTCCCGAATTCATCGATGATTGATCCCCAATGATGATTATCCAACGCAGGACAAGAGTATGGAGTCAGAGTCCAGAAGTGTCAGAGGCATGGGCTCATGCATTGCAAATTGCAAAACCTTTTGCTCATTCACTCATGACCAAAAACCACAGTCTATTTAAGTTTTAAAGCTTTATGAAAAGAAAGTAAAAATATTTATTAAAATCAAGCTTGTCATAAAACATAAACGGTTGATTAAAAATGGAAAAGTGCTTATAGTGATTTATTTCACACATTTATTGTGGGCGAGCCGAGCCCTCACCTGGTTTGAACTTTAATTTTTCTTTTTGGTGCTGAATCGTTGGTCCCTCCGTTCTAGTGATGATGATTTGTTCTTAGAAGTGAAGCTTCTGTCTGTTATGAGACAAATGGTGCGTGTTAAAAAGCAAGCATTCATCAGTTGTGCCAAAAAGTGCAGCAAGACAACACCCTTCCCTGGAAAAAGGGACATTTTTACTTTAGAGTAGACAGTCACAAATTATTAGATTGTTTTCTGTATTCACATTTCTTCATTCCTGGACAAAATACTAGTGATTGGTGTATGTCTATGACATCTAACATTCTTAAATGTACTTTGTAGGTGGAACATCTGGTGCTGGGCCCAGCGCGGAGGTGGAGGAGGAAAGTTCTGGGGAGGAGGCGGTGCAAGTGCCGGACCAAACTGCTGTGCGGGTTGCCACGGTAGTGGCGGGCAGTGGTAAGCTCTTATATTCCTTACTTATTGAGATTGCAGACTGCATAGTGTGCTCCCCGTGAGAAAACGTAAGGTTTGTGCAGATGAGAGACATGAAGAAGAATGATTGACATATAGTTTGAATGGATGGATGCCTGGATAATGGTACTATCTGACTCTTAGATAGCATATGTGTATCTCGAGAGAGTAGATGGTCACTGGATGAACTAAGTGTTACTTTGAAGAGCATGTAACACCACACCCGCACGTCCGTCCCAGTGTAGGAAAGGCAAGGAAAAGAAGTTGTAATTTTGTCCGAATACTACCATGAATAGTAGCAGTAGTTTGTATTGCAAGCACAGCATATCGGCTATTACGATGGCCACTCACTACCTCTGTTAATAAGTTTAGTAGAACTCGGTCAATCTTGTGTGGATGTATCACTGTTCACTCAACAAAAATGTGGAGAAGTGTGGCTCAATGGTTAGAGCGGCAGACCTTGATGCAGAACGCTGGCCAGGGACCAGGGTTCGATTCCCGCCTCGGCGGGATCGGGCTTAAATTCCTCTGACCGGATATTCTCGCCTCAGTGCCGAATCTAAGCATGGGCCCCACGCTGCAACTCTGGGCAATAGCTTGCTTAGTCTCCACAACGGCCCCCGATGCACAAGGGATGCCTGGTTTCACCATGAGATGCCCAGGAGTGGACACCTCACAAGGAAAAGCCAGGAGGGGTTCCCTTGTGGTAGGAGTACAAGCGCCGGGATGCCTCCGGGTTACTGTTCGCGCTATACAAATACAACACATTTACATTTACAAAAAGCAAAGCACCTAAAGTCATCCCATATGTAAGGAAATACATACCATGTGCAGTGATAAATAATCAGATTATTTATCTTCTTCATTTTCCTTTTCTAGTATCTATTCATTGGCACTGTAGGGTGAAAGTTAAATTAATTAAGCAGTAGCCCTTGTAAAAGAGTATTCTCAGTGCCACCCGTAATAGAAAAGTAAGAGCATCACCACCTGCATGTACTGGACTGGTACAGTAACGCAAGTCTGTCTCACTCATCATGGCGGGCGTCTGTTTTTCTTGGGTGCAAGTTGACTGCGCTGGCATTATGCCGGCTTGCAGAAGTTAACGTACCAATTTTGCTAAACAAGAGAAAAGAAGAAGAATAAGACTGGTGTACTGTCATAGTCGACTCTAATGGAGTGAGTCCATAGTGCTCGTAGAATTGATTCCTTAAACTCCCACTAATGTTAGAGCAAGGATGAAGAAGTGGGAGGTTAGATAGATACTGGACACAATAGTTATGTACTGCGCTTGCAAGTTGCTACTTCTACTGTGACACAACTTTCTGCTGAATCATTTTGTGTTAATCTTAAAGAGCATTGGTTACAGACTATGTCTTTCTTTCTTCATATAGATGCTCCTTCCAAACCAACAAGGAAGGAGCTGGCTGAAAGGGCCCGGCAACGGAGGCTGGAGGCCACTGTCGCCAAATATCGTCGGCTGGTGGCCCAGGAGGAGGAGGACACGCAGAGTACGTCAACAACATCCACGGCGACACCTGCATCCTCCTCCGCGCTCCCTGGGTCAGCCAGTCAGCGCAGCAGGTCTCCAGCGGTACGGAGCAGGGGTACCGCAGCCACCCGCCAGCACCGAGCAGCAAAGAAATCGGCTGCCCCCCACAGCAGTTGCAAAAAAAGGATGCACCGCCGTTCCCTGAGGGTGTCCTACCTCGAGCAGGAGCTCCTCAACACCAAAACCCTGCTCGAGACCCTCCGCAAGGAGCATGCTGACCTGGGCCGAAAAGTCAACAGCAGCCAGTAGGAGGAGACTGTCCCTTGCCCCTTTTTTAAAGACTTCTGGGGGGTGGGAATTGGGAGTTGGGTTTTTTACTTTTTGGGACTTAGTTTTCAGGGACATTCGTTGGGGTTCGGGAGGGGGGGTGGGTTGGGTCTTGCGGGAGATTTTTTATGTTACTGGATATATAAATATACTTTAAACTTAATCTTAGCATACGTGTTTTTTACTGCTTTTGAGGCTGGTGGGTGGGGGTTTAACAGTCCTGAAACTTAAGTGGCATCTTGATTCAAGTCGTGTAAGTACTAATGGCACAAATGTTTTCAAAACTAAGTGCCTCTCACAGAGTAAGTGAATTCAATAGTCCTAGGACCGTCACTCTCTCGTCTCTCCTAATACTCCATTATACTACCTCCCCCCAAATGCTTATCTTACCTGTAATTTGTGTCTTCAAGCCGGGCTGAAGACGGCTGTAATGCCAGAAACCGGTCCTCCAAAGCATGTTTCCGGTCCAGGGAAGGCATGGCTTGGCAGTTCGGGCTGGACTGTTCCCATGAGGCACAGGGTCAGACTGATTTGCATATAGCCATGTCTGAACTGGGGTGGCAGAGTGAGCTAAAGAACGGTGATGGATTAAACCCAGATCTTTTGACTGGGTGAGAGTGTTTGATTGGTTCAGATGCTCCGTCCATTGCCACCCCCTTTTGTACCGCTTTTGGCCGCCATAAGTGTGGCAGGGTATGCTCAGACGTGAGTCCCTTGCTCACTTTGCCACTGGATTCAAGCAAGCCGGGCTGAAGACGGCTGTAATGCCAGAAACCGGTCCTCGCTAGCTTGTTTCCGGTCCAGGGAAGGCATGGCTTGGCAGTTCGGGCTGGACTGTTCCCATGAGGCACAGGGTCAGACTGATTTGCATATAGCCATGTCTGAACTGGAGTGGCAGAGTGGGCTAAAGAACGGTGATGGATTAAACCCAGATATTTTGACTGGGTGAGAGTGTTTGATTGGTTCAGATGCTCCGTCCATTAGCACCCCCTTTTGTACCGCTGGATATAGGGCTAGGCACAGGGCTGGCTGCACGCGAAATGGCGATTAGGTTGGCAATCCTGGGCGGAAGAAATGTCATCATTGCGGTGGTACTTGTGGTGTTACACAGTGGCAGTTGCAGCATCTGAAAAAAAAGAAAATGAAACTTTGTTTGTCCTTACCGTAGCATTAGAACGGTACGATAGGAAGTATAGCAGGTGACAGTACACTAGAACAGTGCCACAATCTAGCCTAACAAATGGTAAAGTATTGAAAGTATAACTACTACTTGCGTTGAATTTCTTTGACATTGGCTACTATTACAAGAAATAGTACTGAAGGTGAAGGACACAGCAGCGTAATAATTTCATTTGCCACGTCTAGGAGGAGGATGTTCTTGATGACTAATCAAGTTGATGGCGCACATGAAAATCTGCTTTCATTTGCCAATAGTGACTCAGTGTCAAGCTGAGTAAGAATATATCCTCGGATTCCTTCACCAGCCTGTTGCTATGACCTTATCCTCCCCAGCAAGTATGTGGAATTATTGCTGTCATTTAGTCACACATCAATCAAAACCACAAAGCCCGGGGGAAGAGGGTTAGGGTTTGAAAAATGGATGGGAATGGGGTTTTTTGGGAAAGTTTTGTTGAGAGAAGAACAAAAAAGCACAGCATGGACAAACAATAATTGAAGATAAACAAATCTTTGGGTACAAAGCTAACCATGAATCTTTTAAGTGACATAAAGGAAGTGCATGCACTACTGCATGCATCGTTACTGAAAAGTAAGTAGTACTTTCGACAACCGTGAATGAAAGAATGCGACAGTACAGGGCTGCAGTAATAATTATGCGTTTTCACTTGCCTATCTCTGCACTCAGAGAAACACTTTGTACATTAAATTAGGTTTGAAAAATAGCAGAAGTAAAACCTATCCAATGGCTGTAGGGATGAATTTAGAAGCAGAGATCAAAGAAATGCAGAGTCGCACTCATAGAAGTTCACAGCAATAACATTACTTAAAAGATAATTAGAAAAGAACGGATACTGTATCTGTATGTTGTTGTAGTTGTCCTGTTGAATTTGGGAAGTTGTAAGATGCATCCAACCATTCCTCTTATTAGCGGGACTCCTCCATTCCATCTGACGCTCCGTCCATCAATGTTGGTGACCAGAAGACATCCTGTCCACTGCCTGCCTGGCGGATGCTGAATTGCGGCTCGCTAATGTGAAGCCTGACTTCATCCTTTTCCCATTGCACAGGCTGAAACCCGGCCTGTAATTATTGATGGAAAAACAGGAAGTGATATTAGAACACCACTGACAAATAAATATAAGGTATGTACGCTGTGTAGTGCAAAAAGTCACACTTTGAGTTTCCTAATAGACAGTACAATATTTTTGAAAGTGCGTACTCTGTCTGAGTCTCCTTTTGAAGGATAAATAAGTATGGGCGAATTAATTTACCGGATCTTTCCCCTCAAGCTAGGTGTACTGTAAACTGTGTTTTAGAACAAAATTAGACCTTCCCAGCAGTGCTCCCAGACCCTTACTAAACCCAGTCAAAAAAATGTAGAAGACCCCCAATCAGATCTCAAAAAACGAGGCCTAGTAGAAAATGGTGACAAAATGTACTTTGAAAGTAAAGTAGGCCCAAATCCCCCCTTACCCACCGTGGATTGTATTCAAACCACTTGCAAGCAAGCAAAAGTATCCATACCCAGCATCGCTCCAAGACTCGCAAACCCCCCCACAAACAGCCCCCCGCCCAAACACATGCAATACAATACTGCTAACCCTAACGAGCCCTAAGTTAAGAATAGTGGCAAACGCTTTCTTTAACTATGCCAAATCCCCCCTTCCCCACCATGGATTTTCTTCAACTTGCAACCAAAATTACACATTCCCACGAATGCTCTAAGACCCCAGAACTCAGTTGCAAAAATCTAGAACACCCCGAAACACATGCAATCCTGCTGCTAGTGCTAACCCTAACGAGCCCTAAGTTAATGTGCAAAAACGCTTTTCCTCATGGATTTTCTCCAAAACACTTTTATCCGGTATTAGACCTTCCCAGCAATGCCCCAAGACCCGCAAACCCACCCGCAAAAAAGCACAACACCCCCAAACAGGCAAAAAGCAAAAATGGAAAATCTCATACTTAGAATATTTTTCGGCCTTCTTTCAATTCTGTCCAAACGCGCTGTGCAGCTAGGTCATAACTCTACTTTCCCACCATGGATGTCCTGTAAAACAAATGCAATCAACATTAGACTGTGCCAGCGTTGCACCCAGACCCCAAAACCCACCCCCAAACACCAGGAACCCCCCAAACAGGCCCCAGACCCGTCAACTCACCCGCAAAGAATTAGAACACCCCCACAAGTGCAGAGTCTTTCTTCATTGGGCGTAAGCCAGCCATCTGATTTGAGGGAAATAGGAGTCTGGAGGAGGAGGATAGAGGAGCATGTTCTTGTGAACTTGTGAACCTGAGGAATAGACTGCGGCACCTTCAAATCAATTATCAAATAAGTGAAGACAGTTCTGCTGATGGGCTTGTTTTTGTGATTAGGTGATTAATTATTTTTTTTTATTTAGATTTTGCAAAACAAAGAAAGACAGACACACAGGAATAAAAGTGAATAAGGACGAAAAAGAAAGTTATTAATTCATTGGCTCATTTTCAGGGCTCGGTGTCAGGGAAGAAGAGTTTGTCCTCATACTCTGCAAATTCAGGCGGGAGTACGTCACCTAACAGAGAATAAATTCCCTCATCTAAGTTGGTGTCCTCCTCGTCTTCTTCCTGTGTGTATTCTCGTAGTTTGTAATCTGGTGGTATGAGGTGCTGATTCATCTTGATCATTGTTAACCTCTCCACATTTTTGGGCGAGAGGTGGGTCCTTTTGCAAGTTACAATGCCACCAGCAGCACTGAAAACACGTTCAGAAGACACGCTTGCGAGTGGGCAAGACAAATAATTTATAGCCAGGTTGGTGATCTCTGGCCACAATTCTTTTTTCCCATGCCAATACGCCAATGGGTCATCATGAAGAGAGACCTCTGTTGAGTCATTCAGATAGTCCTGCACCATCGACCCAAGGTTCTCCACGGTTTCTCCACTTTGCTTACTTTTTCCTGGGACCTTTTCAGAAGCAAACCCAAGCTTAGTTAGCCAATCCTCTTCTCCACACAATGTTACTGTTGTGTCTGGTGCAGATGATCCGGTTACTGGTGTCTTTAACGGCTGAGAGGGAAAATCACTCAATTCTGCCACAGCCACAGATGGAGAAGGGGATTCCATTTCTTTTGACTCCGGATGGCCTGCTGATGCTGATGCTGATGTACTGCCTTTTCCTTCAATTTCCTACCGTTCTCTTTCAAACCGAGTGGCTGACATAGCTAGCCAATGTTTGTACTTTGTAACTTCTGCGTCATCAAAAGGAAAGAATACTCTGCCTGCCAGTGCCTTTTTGTACCGTGGATCCAGAATAGTAGCACAAATGTAATGCTGTTCTGGGTGGATCTTTTGAAGACGTTCATCGCAAAGTAGGCGCTCTAATAATTTCTCCGCCAAATCAAAAGCTTCTTGCTTTTCTTCATCTTTTTGAAACCTAGAAGACACCGCCTTCAGTTTGTGCTCTAGCATGCGCAACAATGGGATAGCTTTTCACAAATTACAGTCCTCCCTGCTGACTGCAAGCGTGAAGACCTCAAAAGAATGAAGCATGCCTGTCATGCTTTGAACTAGCTTCCATTGCTCCGCATGTATCCTCAGGTCCTTCATAGCTGCACCCTGTGTAAAGAAATACTGATCGACTACCGCACACTGCCCAAACAGACGCTCAAGCATGTAGAAGGTTGAGTTCCAACGTTTTGCCACCTCCTGGATGAGTGCTTTCACTGGCAGGTTACGATCATATAGCAGGCACCTCAGATGCTTCCGGGCCTTAAAAGAAGGGTTGAAATGTGTGCACATTCTTCGGCAGGTGGTCAGTAACTCGCACACTGGACTTTCTTCACTCAAGAATTTTTTGACAACCAGGTTTATACAGTGCGCCAAACACGGCACTCTGAAATAGTTACCCATATCCATGGCCTTAACTACATTGGCGCCATTATCCGTGGAAACATAACCAATCTTGCGTTTTATTGGGGACAGCCATTGAACCACCTTTGTGTTAAACTCCTTCAAAATGTTTTCTCCTGTATGACTTGTCTCCATGCCAAACATGGCTAGTGTTGCATGTTTCCGAGCAGCTTTAAAAACGTTGTCAGGGTCAACACCTGCCCTTAGCTTTGCTGTAACCCCTGAAAAAGAGACCCAGTGTGCAGTGATGCACATGTTAACAGTGCCATCGGAACTGGTCCACATGTCTGTTGTCAGATGTATAGTGTGAACAGCACTCTTCTGCAAAGCTGCCCCAATCACCTCCAGCACATCTTCATATAGTGCTGGAACCGCAACTCTGGCAAAATAGAACCGGCTAGGAACCTTCCATTTAGGGCAGAGCGTTGCCACTTTTTTAAGAAAACCAACCCCTTCCACAAAAGAAAAAGGGAGAAGGTCCAGCGCTAGCATTTTAGCCAGCTTAGTGTTATACAGACGCACCATTCGGTGGTTGCGTTCAAATGGCGCATCTGACAACAACATGCTTCTAATGGTGGGCTGGACCATTTTTTTACGGAAGATGATGACTTCTTCCACCCAGTTACGCTCGGTGATGATGAACTTTTTCGCATTGGTGTCTCACTCTCTCCCACACTTTTAGTGTGGCTCATATATCTTGCAGGGGGTGTGCTGCTGACAGGGGTACTGGGTGTAAGTGAAGAAATGTTTGACGCTTCTTCCTCCTCGTCATCATGTAATGTAATGTATGTATACTTGTAAAGCGCACTGTTACCTCATTACGTGGCGTCCTGGCGCTGTATAACGCTGGGGAACCCGTCCTGGCTTTCCCTGTGAGAGGGCACCCCAAGGTGAAACCAGGCATCCCCGGCGTTGCTGGGGCCGTTGTGGAGATTAAGCAAGCTATTGCCCAGAGTTGCAGAGTGGGACCCATGGTTAGCATAGGCACCTAAGCGAGAATTATCGAGTCCGCGGACATTGACCCAAGACCCTGCCGTGTCGGGAATTGAACCCTGGTCCCGAGCCGACCTCTGCTTCAGGTTCTGCCACTCCTAACCAGTGAGCCACACTTCTCCACATCAGATGAAACATCATACAGTTTGTTGACTTCCAATTCGGGCTTCCTTGATCTCCTTTAGGTGCGCAAGCCATTTGACAGTGTGCTGTCTCTTAAGATGACCTCTCTGGCCTCCGGTACCATAGTTGGTACCAAGCTTACCACGACTAACTCCAAGCTTACAAATGGTACAAATGGCTATGTTTTCCCTTGTTGGGCAAACACTAAAGAAGTCCCAAACTGCAGACTTAAAATTTCTATGGGGGGCGGAGGAGGCGATACTGGTCATGCTAATGCCAGATGAAGTGGAGGATGTGTGTTGCCGAACTTTACTACGTTGTGCACTTGCAGCACTACTAATTGAGGAAATGGAGGTCGAGGTGGATGGAGGTCGCTTCTGACGAGAAAATATGGAAGCGGTAGGTGGTGGTGTACTAGTAGTTAACTGCAATGGTGGTGGTCCCACTCCCATTGCCTCGTCGACAACTTCATGCTCAGCAGCTTTTCGGCCTAGGGTAAAAATGTCTGTTTGCTGCATGCCCGCTGGGGCTTCAGTGACGTTTGTGATGACTGCGTCGTCGTCGTGAGAGTCTTCACCAGCAGTAGTATACGCCACTTCTTGTTCAGCGTCATCATCACACTCCATAAGTACGAGAGTTTCGGGGACCTTCCTTTTACGCTTAGCTACCTTTGTCAGATCATGGTGTGCCTCACTCTCAGACGGCAGTGGCGGTTCCCAACTTGGATCCATATCATCAGAAGGAAGGGGGCTTGAAGAAGATGTACACACCATCCTTGATCTTTTACTTGCTAGGGATCTGGAAGACAATGAATGATCAGGAGGAGTGGCTTCCTCAAATGATACCTCGGCTCCAATGTCGATTTCCTGATGTGCCCCTACTTCGGGAGGAACAACTATTGTGGGCACTTGTGCCGCTCCATGCACCTCTGCTTGCGCATCTCCTTGCGCTGCCTCTCCTTCCACATGTACTTGGGCTTGTACTACTTGCACAGGTGGTTGTTGTTGCGGCTGTGGTTGTTGAACACTCGTCAGATGAGTTACAACAACCTGTGTTGATTGAGGGATGCTGCTACTTTCTTGCGATGAGCCAACATCACTGGTTGATGGTGATTGAACAACTATACTGGCTGACTCTGCAGCACTCAAGGACTTGGACTTAAGTTGGCGTGGTGGTGGTGGCACTGAGCCCAATGGAGCGGGGGTGCTGCTCCCAGCTTGGTCCCCAGCAGACCCCGCTGCTGCTGCAGGCGTACTTTTTTTCCCCAAAAATTTGGCGGGCGGCACACCAGTCCCCTTGGTAAGTGGCGCCACTTGCTTCTTCTGCTCCTTTCTGGCAACTTTCTTGCTAGAGGAGCTACTGGGAACTTTTTTTGGGGCCATCTTCTTCAGATGTCAGAACCGCAGGCCGCAGTTGCACGAGTTGCAGAGTTGTCTTGTCTGTGGCCACACGTGACGTCGCCTGACGTTATGCTGCACGCACCGCTGCAGGACTTCTTCCTGGCACTGGTGGTTCTCTTGTGCACCTAAAAGCAATGGAAGACAGAGGAACATCAGTTATACACACCAAAAAATCGAAAAACACACTAAAATCAGCACAATCCCATGCCATCCATGCCCTCAATTATGTTTAAATTCAAGACACCCCACAGAAAGACTAGGCCCATGCACCACTCACTACCCCTGGGCATAATGGATGAAAGCAAGGCAAAAAAATGGGTGCAGGCCTGAGAACACTGCCTGCCTTCAAAATGGCCCCTTGCACCCCAAGCACATGGCCAGGGCCTGCCTGTACCAGCACTCAAAATGGCCCCCCACCCACATGGCCAGTCCCCATCAACACCCCAAAAAAAGTTAAAACACACACAAATCACCACAATCCAATGCCATCCATGCCCTCCATGATGTTTACATTAAAGAGATCACACAGAAATACTCAGTCCATGCACCACTCACTACCCCTGGGCAAAAGGCCCCAACAGCAGCCCCAAAAATCGAAAAAAACACAAAAATCAGCACAATCCCATGCCATCCATGCCCTCAATGATGTTTAAATTCAAGACACCCCACAGAAAGACTAGGCCCATGCAGCACTCACTACCCCTGGGCATAATGGATGAAAGCTAGGCAAAAAAATGGGTGCAGGCCTGAGAACACTGCCTGCCTTCAAAATGGCCCCTTGCACCCCAAGTACATGGCCAGAGCCTGCCTTTACCAGCACTCAAAATGGCCCCCACCCACATGGCCAGTCCCCATCAACACCCCCAAAAAAGTTAAAACACACAAAAATCACCACAATCCAATGCCATCCATGCCCTCCATGATGTTTACATTAAAGAGACCCCACAGAAAGACTCAGCCCATGCACCACTCACTACCCCTGGGCAAAAGGCCCCAACAGCAGCCCCGAAAATCGAAAAACACACAAAAATCAGCACAATCCCATGCCATCCATGCCCTCAATGATGTTTAAATTCAAGACACCCCACAGAAAGACTAGGCCCATGCACCACTCACTACTCCTGGGCATAATGGATGAAAGCTAGGCAAAAAAATGGGTGCAGGCCTGAGAACACTGCCTGCCTTCAAAATGGCCCCTTGCACCCCAAGCACATGGCCAGGCCCTGCCTGTACCAGCACTCAAAATGGCCCCCACCCACAAGGCCAGTCCCCATCAACACCCCCAAAAAAGTTAAAACACACAAAAATCACCACAATCCAATGCCATCCATGCCCTCCATGATGTTTACATTAAAGAGACCCCACAGAAAGACTCAGTCCATGCACCACTCACTACCCCTGGGCAAAACGCCCCAACAGCAGCCCCAAAATTCGAAAAACCCACAAAAATCAGCACAATCCCATGCCATCCATGCCCTCAATGATGTTTAAATTCAAGACACCCCACAGAAAGACTAGGCCCATGCACCGCTCACTACCCCTGGGCATAATGGATGAAAGCTAGGCAAAAAAATGGGTGCAGGCCTGAGAACACTGCCTGCATTTAAAATGCCCCTTGCACCCCAAGCACATGGCTAGGGCCTGCCTGTACCAGCACTCAAAATGGCCCCCACCCACAAGGCCAGTCCCCATCAACACCCCAAAAAAAGTTAAAACACACAAAAATCACCACAATCCAATGCCATCCATGCCCTCCATGATGTTTACATTAAGGAGACCCCACAGAAAGACTCAGTCCATGCACCACTCACTACCCCTGGGCAAAAGGCCCCAACAGCAGCCCCAAAAATCGAAAAACACACAAAAATCAGCACAATCCCATGCCATCCATGCCCTCAATGATGTTTAAATTCAAGACACCCCACAGAAAGACTAGGCCCATGCACCACTCACTACCACTGGTCATAATGGATGAAAGCTAGGCAAAATGGGTGCAGGCCTGAGAACACTGCCTGCCTTCAATGGCCCCTTGCACCCCAAGCACATGGCCAGGGCCTGCCTGTACCAGCACTCAAAATGGCCCCCACCCACATGGCCAGTCCCCATCAACACCCCCAAAAAAGTAAAAACACACATAAATCACCACAATCCAATGCCATCCATAATGTTTACATTAAAGAGACCCCACAGAAAGACTCAGTCCATGCACCACTCACTACCCCTGGGCAAAAGACCCCAACAGCAGCCCCAAAAATCGAAAAACACACAAAAATCAGCACAATCCCATGCCATCCATGCCCTCAATGATGTTTAAATTCAACAAAACAGTTGTATCATGCACCTATAACTAACCCTGGTCCGACTGGATACTGTGGCTACCCACAATATATTTTATTTAATGTTCTGAAAAAGTTCCAAAATTGTAGTTGCAGCAACTGTAAAACCCCAAACAAACTTACTAGTGAAAGTTGATTTCTAATCCAAAAGTGATCCAAAGAAAGTCAAAAAGGCCTCAAATCCAAATATCCAG
The DNA here is from genome assembly GCF_964261635.1 of Lissotriton helveticus. Taxonomy (NCBI): domain Eukaryota; kingdom Metazoa; phylum Chordata; class Amphibia; order Caudata; family Salamandridae; genus Lissotriton; species Lissotriton helveticus. The sequence continues at coordinate 170,354,234 of NC_136073.1, forward strand.
CAGCATCCACAAAAAGTAATCCTTCCAGGTCAAGATCCAAATGAAAGTGACCAGCACATGAAGAAAGAAGAAAGCACTGGGAGGAGCCTGCTGGACAGGAACAGGAAGTTGGAGACTGTGGAACACTTCCTTCCTCCCACCCTCCCACCCCCAAAATGGACTCCTTGCAAAAAAAGTGCAGGCAAATGTCAACCTTAGGAGTTATTCTGATAAAAATCATCATTTTTAGAAGGTTTATGCTGCTTGCTGGTGGATTCTTGTGCAAAATTGCAAATTTTGAAATTTCGCGAGTACGAGATTGTTGCTGCTCGCCGCATCTACGTGTTCGCAATTGCGAACTCTCGCGATGCGTGCTGTGCAAGGTGGCAAGCCGCGAAGACGTAATCGCGGTCGCCAAACTCCCGCGGGATCCCGCAGCAAGATCCAAAATGGCGCAGCACACGCAAAATATGGAGAAAAACAACTCTGCAAACGCTGAATGACGGTAAGTGAACGCCGCGCGCCGCAATATTGTATCACAAAGCAAAAAAATCCGCTGCGTGCGAATTTGCGGATTTTCGGCAAATTCGCGAGAGTTTGCGGATTGCAAATTTGCCGAAAATCCGCAAAATCCGCGAGCGGAACGGATTTTACGCCCACGCTTACAGGTAACCCATGAGTTCCATAAAACCATCCAGCTGCTGCTGGCAGTCTGCCGAACCAGGCCATCCCACCAAGAAGAAGTCATCCAGGTAGTGCGTCACCGTCTCATTACCAGTGTGCCAGGAAAATGCCTACTGTAAGAAGGTACTGAAGCGCTCGAACAAGGCGCACGAGATCGAACACCCCATGGGCACCGCCTTATCCACCAATATATCCCCATCAAACTGGAATCCCAACAACTGGTGATCCTCCGAATGCACCGGCAGCAGCCCGAACGCCGACTTAATGTCACATTTTGCCATGAGGGCTCCCCCCCACTGACACTACCAGCCGCCGTGCCACATCCACTGACGAGTAAGACACCGAAGACAGCTCCGTCGACATGTAATCATTCACCGACGTCCCTTTCGGCCACGAAAGATGCTGAATCGAGCGAAACTGCCCTGGCTCCTTCTTCGGCACCACGCCGATAGGAAAAATAATCAAATCCTGGATGAGCGCCTCCCGAAAGGGGCTCGCCATCCACCACTCCCTCACCTCCCTGAACAATTTGTCCCGCACCACCGCCTTGTGTGCGTTGACCGATTTCAAATTATTTGCCCACCGAGCAATCCCCGGACCCTCATACCCCAAACGAAAATCTTCCTGGAACGCCCAGAGCAACACACCCGGGTCTTTGGTCTGTGGATAAGACACTAGGAGGGTCTCCAGCCGCTCCAGCCTAACCGGCGTATGAGCCTTTCTCCATTGCCTCTGACCCCCCTATTCCTCCCCTGGCCCCAGGCTGAGCTCCTGCCGTCGCGGGCTGCTGACCCTGCGAACCGCCCTCACCCCCAGCAGTGTACCACCAGGTGTCGATTCACGCACTTGGAGCATTTGTGACGAAATCGGCAATACTGTCTGCCACGCACGCCCTTGTTTTAATCCCAACATGCTCCGACCACGGTGCTTGTGGCAGCCCCTCCTTGCCCCACCCCTCCACGGGAGGGGCGAGCCTGAAAGGGACGAGGCGCCAGCGGCAAGCCGCTGGCCGTGCAGATGGTCTTACCAAACTTCGCTCCCCCCATCGTCTGGTGGTACAAGTCCGGATCGATCTCACCCCACTTCGCGTCCGGGTCCACCGTCAATCGCGCAGGAACTCCTCGTCATAGTGCGACCACGCGTATTTGAAAAGCGAGACCGCCCGCTCCGAGTACTTCTCCCAGGATACGCTGGCGAATATCAAAAACCTAGCAGACCAGTTTTCTATGGTCAGAGGCACCTTTGGCCGTTTCGCCAGTTCCTGCTCCTCCTCTTTTGACCCTTCCTTCGCCGTCAGTTCACGATGTAAGAGCTTCAAGATGTCCACATAATCCCCTTTCCAAATCTTCTCCTTGATGGCCAAGGAGAAGTGCACCCCCAGGGGCTTAGTGATGCCCATATAGGGCAGATTACGCACCGGTATGTCGTGGTTCTCCTTCCCACCATCACCCCCCTTTTCACCCTGTCCAGCTTAGCGTCCTCGGCCCCAACAACGCCCGCCGCATCCGGGCCCACCCCAGTGTCCCCCACGTACTTCCCTTTACTAAGCTGCACTCCTTCTTCCCCTCCCTTTGCATCACTGCCCACGGACACCGTACCCCGGTGTGCCCCACCTGACCTGTTCCCTGCTCCGCCACCATCCTTACCTGGTGTCAAGGTCCACGTCCGCACCGGATCCCGCCGCCTAACCAGTGGAGCAGGGGGGGGGCGCCACTCTCTCCCATCCGCATCTCCCGGACGCCTGCAAAACACTAGAGACAACATTACTCCGTCCCCCCGTCCTACCCTGCCTTGCCCCTCTCCTTCTTCCACGCTGTCCTCACCATAATCCAGCTGAGACCCCTCCACATCCATGTCGTGCCACTGGCCACCCTCCGTGGGCTCCAGCCTGCTAAGCCCTGCCTTCTCCCTGCAGTTGCGCAACAGTTCACCCAGATCCACACTCTCCCTTCTCATCCAGCTCCATCTCGGGGTCCCGATCAGCACTGACGGACCTCCATCTCCATCCCCCGGTGGCCGTTTTGACACTTCGGGGTGGGGCTGGCGGGGACCTACCCGCCTCCTGAGGACTCTACCGTCCGGTCCCCCGTTGGAGCGCGACTGCCGCATAAAGCAGAGTCGGCCCATCCTCTCGGCGGTTTGGAGCCGCATGCTGCTCTCCCGAGCAACCTGCCATGCGTTCCTGTCGAGAAAAATAGGTGGAGTTCAGCATGCCGGAGTTAAACAGACCCTACATCCCCCCAGAGCCCCCTGGATGTATGACGGTACAACACGTACCGTTTCAACGCGTGCCTTTACAACGCGTCTTTAACAACGCAAGTCGTTACAACGACTTGCGTTGTTGGGCGCGGATAGTGAATAGTATAATTTACTATTCTAACACCAGTCCCCGTGGATAGTAGGGAAGGTGTTGGAATAGTAAATATACTGTTCTTTATCCTTTAGCGCCCTCCAGCGCAAATCGTGGTTACGACTTGCGTTGTAAAGGACGCGTTGTAAAAGCACTGCGGGGTAACATCCGTGTTGAAAAGGATGTTCCTCGAGCCCCCCGCGTCCCCCCCGCCCACCCACCACCTCTCCCCGTTCCCGCCAAACGGACCCCACGCCACGCCGGGGTGTCTTGCCACAAACCCCTCCCATGCCCCACCATCCCCGCCCCGCCCCCAATCGCCCCCCTCCTGCTCCCCTTCTCTCCACACCAGCGACTAGAGCTCCCGCTGCCCCGCCCCCCACTCTGCTCTGCGATCCCTATCCTCCCACCACCCCACGAGCCTGGTCCCTGCTGTGTGAGCCAACCCGAGCACCCCGCTCTGCCTGCCTGTTTCCCTCCCTGGCCCCCTCTCTGCCATCTCCTCATCCCCGCACCTCCAGAGCCCCGAACTGCGCTCGCTGCTACCCGCCCCAACTCCAGGCGACCGTGGCCCGCACACCCCCGTGAGCCCAACTCCCCCCGTGCACCCCCAGTACTTTCCCCTGCCCCACCCTCCCCCTTTCCCTCCCCCTTCCGTGTCTTAGCTGTCATTTAATAAAGGGGATGCAACCAGTGCTCTCCTGCGTGGGGGCATTCCCCCACCTGTTCCCTCTCGTGTGCATGCACGCTCCCTTTCTGGCCCACCGCCTCCTCCGAGCACCACCCCGTCCCTCCTACGTCGAATCTCACGCTGGATCTGCCTCACAAGGTGCCCCCCAGCCCCTTCCCCAAACTGAAGTTGGGGCCTCGGGTCACGCCCCGCCTCCCCCCAGCCGCCACACTCCATGCGCTGCCTCACACTCCGTGCGGCCGTGCCGCACGCCCTCTCCCTCCGGCCCCGCCCCCAACCGCCACCGCACACAAGGAGGCTCCACCGCCATCACAGCTGCCGAGGCGTCACTCGCCGCGCGCCGCGGTGGCCTTACCTTCAATCCTGGCCGAAGCATGTCGGTGCGGCCCGCTTCCTCAAGAAGGCGGAGGGTCTCCACCACTCTCGGGTCCTCCATGGCTGCCATCGTCTGCAACACGCGAGTCAGGTAGTCCGCGCTGCGCCACTCTAAGCGCGCCTACGTCCAGGGACAATTCCAATGAGCAGGCATGGCCCTAGGTCAGCAAGCCACAGCACCAAGCTAAATGAAAGAAAAAGCCTCCCAAATACCAGGTCTCTCCAAGAACAGTGAAGCCCACCGCGACGCCCTCAGCCCACCGCCCCAGGCCAAACCTGTACAGCCAACGCCACAGTATAAGGCCAAAACCATGACAGAGAAATCAATACAGAGAAACCCCCCAGGTCACCACAACCGGCTGCTGGGTCACTACCACCATAATGGTGGGTAGTTTATCAAAATGTCCGGTTAAATATGCCCCCTGCCCAAAGATAGCCCGGGATCAGCCCAACCAGCCCAACAAGAGCCCAACCAGACCAACTGAGGTGCTGGCTGCTTCCCCCCTGGGGGCCGAAATCCCCCGGGAGGCCCATCCCAAAGCCCTAATGTCCCTGAGATGTAAGGTAGATCAAATGTAGATTGCACAGTTTGGGGTCAGATGTAGTGCTCATTAAAAGCTATACTGGGTAAGAGGTATAGCCTAGTCCTGGGCAGAACAAAAAGCCAAAGCTGAAGTGAGACCAAGGGCCAAAGATGTTGCTGGCGGTCAGCCATGACTCAGTGAGGAATGAGCTATGGTCCAAGCATTGTGAGACAACTTACTTCTAATAGTGATCAGAGACTAAGAACAGACATAAATAGTCTGGGTGTAAGAGCAGAGGAGTGCTGGAGCCTTGACTCTCAAGGTATAGTGACTGGGTGCCTGCGAGCCGAGTCATAGACAGAGGAGGTAAATAGTTTGGCAAACTATAGGGCTTATTTACAAGCCCCTTGAGCCGCCAGCGCGTCACTTTCAACATGGGAAAAAGCACTCCTAGGGGCTTGTGTGCTGTCCTACACATAATTCACCCACTTCCAAACAAATTAGACCCCTCACCCCCTCTTTCAATCCCTCAGATGACCAGCACCAGCATGGACCACCTAAGTACCATATACTTTTAAACAGCCACTTGCTGGGTCTGCTCAGCTGATATCCTGGATGCCTCAGTCTGGACAGTATGCCTTAACTGACAGCAGAATGTGCTGTCTTGACAGGAAACACCGAGCAGCAGAAGAGGGGTGTTGGAAGTGTCATCTTAGACGCCGTCAGACCCCCGACCTCCTCTGTGAAGGTTTCACAAACTGTGTTTCCCGGCAGTAAGTGAACGAAGATGAAGGAACCCCAGGACATCATCCCAGTGGATCCTGTTGCTACTATTAAAGCAGTAACTTTGCAGGAGGGTGATATACAGAGGCTGCTTTTGTGCCACCTCACAAATTTATGGAGGAAGGAGCATGACTCAGTGAGGCTGGCTTCAGGTGATCGCTTCCCTGATCCGGTGTTTGCACAGGCACAGTGAAAAAGCAAATAACTAAACATTATGTGGCTGCACTGCTGTGATCTACTGTGTCCTACCAAGATACTACAAGCCTCAGTCCATGCAAATGCATAGTTTAAATATTGCTTGCACTGGTCTTGGCTTTATCTCTGAGGCAGACTCTGAATGAGGGGAACCTCAACTCAAACAAAGACTCATTCCTTGGATGTAGAATCCCCTCTAGGCCACCCTCGAGGTAGGGGGAATAGCAAAATAGTCTTATTTACCATTTGGCCTTGTGACCTTTGCTGATATTGGGAGGGACAACAAGAGCAGATGGCACATGATACAACAGGGGATCAGTGGAGAAAGTTTGTGGAGAAATACGTTCACATGAGAGATTCCTATACATGGGGTTACCCCCTCAGGCAAGAGGGAACACTGCAGATGAAGGGCGTCTAATACATTTTCTGCAAATTCATCACAGAGTACTAAACTTAATAGCCAGTGAACACTTGCTTGGCTCAGGCTCATACATTTAAATGCCCCTCCCCTTGATTTAGCAGCCCGGATTTGTAAATACCAAGGGTAGCCTCAGAATACTGTCTGCTAAATGTAATGTATATTCATCATATGGTACCAAAATTATAGGAAAATCAACAAATTACGTTTCTCCTGAAAAGATACATAAAGTGTTAAACCAGAAACCTTTGTTAAATGCTAAAATCTTAAAAACATACTGTTCAGATTTTCACAAAACTAATAAAAGCATAGTTTCTGGAAATAGTTCTATTTTCTTGTCTAGTTTGGTATAAATCTGTTGAGTGGGTTTGACTGTAGGCATGAGCAAAATCTTCTATGCGAACTAAAATGGAAAACCTCTTCTTAAATGTTTTTCGCTCGATGGAACTGCACAAAATTCGGCATGATGGACCTGAGCTAAGTGTCAAAGTTGTATAATTTGGTGTAGATCTGTCAATGGAGGCTATAGGCAAATCAAAAAATGTCATTTCAATAGATAGTGCAGCTGAACCATAACGACTTAGAGGTGAGTGTATATACCTATCTACATTGTCTGGGAAACAGGGGGCATATTTATAAGGGCATTGCGCCACCGGAGCATCAATTTTTACGATGTTCCGATGACGCTGTGCTCTGCTCCATATTTACGAGGCGGCTTTAAGCCACGTAATATAGCCCTCTGCAATGCAGTTTTCTGTGGCATAGGGACGTGCATTTGGTGTTGCTGTATGCATACCCACACAACACCCATTGCTTTTTTTCACTGCCCCTTATTTACAAGGATCTGTAAATCTGAGACAGTGCCAAAAATGAATGCCTTTAATAAAACAAGCATTGAAAATGCAATAGGTCTCGCCTTTCATTAAGTTAAAGCCATTTGCTTTGCTAATGGTATTATATAGCAAAGCAAATGGTTTTAACTTAATGAAAGGCCAGACCTATTGCATTTTAAATGCTTGTTTGAGAGATGGCTGCTAATTTCGCTATTTTCGGCAGATTTGCACTTAGGATTGGTTGCTGCTAAATAAGTATCATATGAAAAATGTGTTGTATTTAGGGAACAGTTCCTTCTCTCTTCATACTTTATAGCTATGAACTGTGCTTTGGCAGTTTTTGAAAGGTAAGGGACTGGTGAGACAGCTAATTTAGCTTGGCACAAAGGCACTTTATTTACTGGCAAGATCTTGTTAGTTTGAAATCCCTCTTCCTTTTGTCATGTGTGACCTTGGGCAGACCCTGCGTTCTCCATTCAGTGCCTCGCACCTCAGCCATGTCCATGCTCGCCTCCTCCTCCTCATGAACACAACAGGGTGCCAGCATGTAAGGCATGCCCTGAGGGCACGGGGCTGTCAGCGCTATGGTGTTGGGCGCTACACTCGGGTGACTGTGTGAGAGTGCTGCCAGTGAAGGGGGACTTGCTGCGGGGTGTGGTAAGAGTGGCTGGTGATGAGGGTGTTGCTGTGGCGTGTGGAGGGGCGGTGACAGTGGCGGGTGCTGTAGGGCACCGGCTGTGGGAGAGGGTGCTGCGCGCTGCACTCTGTGATGGTGTAAAGGTGCTGCTGGCTATGGGGGGGTGGGGGGGGAGATTCTTGTGGGGTGTGCAGGAGCTGTGACGTTAAGATAGAAGTGTGGACTATGGCGAACGGCGCAAGCTCATCCCTCTTCCTTTTGTCATGTGTGACCTTGGGCAGACCCTGCGTTCTCCATTCAGTGCCTCGCACCTCAGCCATGTCCCTGCTCGCCGCCTCCTCCTCTTGAACACAACAGACTGCTTCAGCAGGAGTGGGTGTGAATTATTGATGGGCGCAGTGAGCTGTACAGGGTATGCTAAATGGCTGTCTCCAAAGACCAGGCGACGGCCCCCACCGTTTACCATGTGTGCTCCTGGACACAAAGGAATGAAACCTCACCTCTGCCGCGAAGGAACCAGACCGCAGCATAGAGCAAACAAGCGCGTCTCAAAAACGAAAAAAACGAGTTTGAGCTATTGACATTGCAATTGACAATGCCTTTTATTTTTTAAAATGTAAATAAAATGCATTGTCCTTTGCAATGTCAATAGCTCAGACTCGCATAAATGCGAGACCTATTGCATTGCAAATGCGCGGCGCACGCTTTAGGCATCCCGCTCACTTTATTTATTTATTTCCCGCTCCACTTTTCTCGTGAAGCCCAACGCTCCATTCCTCTCCCTTCTCAACATACTCTGTTACTGCACGTGTCTGGCCAGTAACAGAGTATGTTGAGAAGGGAGAGGAATGGAGCGTTGGGCTTCACGAGAAAAGTGGAGCGGGAAATAAATAAATAAAGTGAGCGGGATGCCTAAAGCGTGCGCCGCGTTTTAAAGTAATGTAAAAAGTGGAGGGGGAAATAAATAAATACAAGCCGATCACCTTGCAGACCGCAGATGTTATCGGCAAGCCTGTTCCGTTGCATCGAACACTGAACCCACAACCAGAAGGAGGCGTGCTCACGAGAGGCTGCGGAGCACGCGCACACGTTCCAGCCAGCGACGGAGGCGTGGCGCGCACCGCCTCCCTGTGCCGCGTCGAGCGCCATGGATCTCGTCCCCTTTTGCGATTCCCAGTGTGCGGGGGCCTGTTTCTTACGCCGGGGGCCTGCAACCGCAGCCCTCAGCGATGTTGGCGGAGGCTGGCGGGGATGCGCCCCCGGTCTGGGGGAAGCTGCCGGTTTTGCTGCCACTCTCGCTCCTTCCCCTGAAGGTATGGCAGATCTCACGATGCATGGGGCGGGGGTGTGTGTCTGTGCAGGGGGGGAAGGTAGGGGGCAGCGGCGTGTGTATGCGTGCGTGTCTGTATGTGTGTGTCTGGTGAGGGGGCTGCAGCGTGTGCCTGTGTAATCTGTGTGCAGGGGTGTGGGGGCTGCCTGTGTGCGCATGGAAATATGAGCCACGGCGACGTGCGCGCCCACGAGATAAAATCTCCGCCAGGAGAAGCTCGTAACACTTTGCTGTACACATTCCCCCAGAAGTGACTACATAAGTTGTCGAGCTTAGCGCGCACCCACCCCGGTAACCATGTTTTTTCAAAACGTTGGTATTTATGAAAGATATGTATGTTCGTAAGGTATAATGTACGCAGTCATGCTGTACGCCGCCGAAATTTAAATGTACACACCTTTGTTAACCAGGAGGTTAAACTCTAAACTTTACTTTTTTAAATCTGTGCAACTCTTAGATTAAAGTCCTGAGTAAATGTTGTATTTGATTTAGCTCAGGCGAAGGAGTCAAGCCTGAATTTATTGGGACTGTGGCTTCCATTTTGTTTCAGACGTGTAACCCGGTGCCCCACTGCTCGTGGGCATGTCTCTGGCGCGGGGAGAGGGGCACAGGTCTACTTATACTCCAGTTCAGAACTGCAGCACACCCTCCACGTAATACAAGCACCGAAGAGGCGTTCAGTTGGGGGTGCAGGATCTGGAAACTTCTCCAGAGTCACGAGTCGTTGTGCTCGCACCCCACCTCCTCCCCCCAACCACACAGACCTTGTAAATAGAACTTCTCCATGTAAGTAAGCTTCGCACGTTTTAGAGGAAGGCGGAAGTAGTTCCAAAAAATAATAACCTTTCATGACTTTTATCATGTGCATAAACGCACACAGCCCAAGTGCACGTGTAATCGGCCTACTACACCTAGCCGGTTCAGGTGCTAAACGTATCACAGCCTCTCACGTGCTTCTTTGATATTTACGAGTCTCCGCAGAATTTAGGGGCATCTGCAGTGGATTCACTGGTTTCAGAACGCCCATTTTGCAGTTTAAAAATAAGCCTGCTTTTTGGAAAACGACAATTTACTGCAGGGAAGGTGTGGCGGTTTTATGTGAAACGTGGGAACTTCTGTGTCAGCCCTGAGGGTTGTTCAGAGTTTAGAGTCAAACAAACGCGTTGCTTCAGATTGTTACCAAACAGAAAACAAGACAAATACACACCAAATGTCCCGTGTGTCGCCAATATGCTCGAGTGTAAGGGGTGGGGGTTTTGGTGAGGTGGGGGAAGCAGGAGGGCGGCTGGGAAGCGCTTTGCAGATTCTCCGAGCGTGTTAGGTGAACTGGCAGATTTATGATGGTCATTGGAAGCAGGGGCTTTAAATCCCTAAACTGTATAAACGTAGGTTTTGTCTCTCGAAAGAAAGTGGCTTTGAAGCCCCCCCTGGAAGCCTGCGCGAGCCTACTTGCTTCAAGTCCCCAGATCGGGCTATTTAGCAGCACTTTAACAAGCCATTTAAGTCAAGCTTCCTTAGTAAGTCACAGACGCATCGACGCCAGCCCCTTTCGAATACCTCCCCCACAAATAAATGAACATGTAATGCGCGCCCGCCACTTCACGCCGTACATCAATCCCCAAATCCCAGACGCATTGACGCCAGCCCCTTAAAGCGAAACTGACTGAAGCAAACGCCCGGCCCACGTTAAAAAAAAGCCACACACATTAGATGCAGTCAAAGCGCGCTCACGAGGTCAAAAGGCACTCCACATGAACAACTACCAGACCCATTGACGCCTGCACTTTCAAAGTGAAACTGACTAAAGCAAGCGCCCGGCCCACGTTAAAAAAAAAAAGCCACACACATTAGATGCAGTCAAGGCGTGCTCACGAGGTCAAATCTCCAGCAGGAGAAGCTCGTGACAGTCTGTCTACAGCAGAAGAAATTCGTAACAGTCTGCTGTCCACATTCCCCAGAAAGTGGCGACATAAGTTGTCTCCCTAGACAGCAAAAGCTTCGCTTTTGCTTTCGTCTAGGCGAGACCTAAAAAGGCGTTAATGTGGCACAATGATGAGAAATACTTTTATTTCTCCTCGCTTTTTGCTCTTTCTATGTGTGCAGCATTTCCGCATTCTGCAGCACACATAAAAGGAGCAAAAGGCTATTAAGGATTGTTTTTTGTGTAGAAAGGTTTCCCTCCCTGCACAACAACAATCATTCCTGCAATGCAGGGACCTGCACAACAACAATCATCCCTGCAATGCAAGCACCCTTGCACCATGGCACAAGGGTGTCTGCGTTGGTGCACGGCTGCTGTTTTAGCGCCCGCGCGGGGGAGAGCCCACAGGTGCACCGTATTCAAATTGCTTGTGCCCCCAAGTGTAATCTCATGTCAAATCTAAGATGTCCATTATTACCAGTGACACCTTTCTGAACTCCTGAGGCAAAGACAGTTGATGGAAAGTGTGGAACCATGGGTTTTAACTCTCCAGGCAGCAGTCAATCTGTTAGACAATTAGACTGTCCCAGGAACAGAGGATGACTCAGGTTTCAGGGAGTGTGCAGCTGGCATCAGTTTCCACAGCTCAGATGATGGATTCCCTTTGCCTTTGTAAAAGTTCACTTTAAATGGTGGAACACTACACAGTCTGAAGTAGTTGCTACTGATTCCCTGAGTGGGTAAACAAGAGGGAAGAGCGTTATTTGAAGCAGACAGGTACCATAGTCAAACATATTTGAACTTGAGATAGTGGATTTTTCAAATTAATTCTATGTTCAAGTGTAGGGCTTCCCTAATGTTGGTTAGGTGGTGTCATTCCTTTTCACCAGGAGCTAGCAGATCACTAGAATCCTTAGGGGGACACAGCTAGGGATTTCTATTTGCCACGACTCCTGAAAACATTGTTTAACAATAATTTGAATGTCAAAGCAATTGAAAGCTCTTTAGCTTTGTGATGATCCATAAGAAAAGGTATAATGTGGCACACTTGGAGGAAAATAGCTTTTCAAAGCCTCATTGTCTTGGAGATGTAGGGAAATGTCTACAAGTAGCAGAATGCCCAAGTGTTTTACTTTAATTGACCAAGAGAGAAGTTTAACAAACAAAAAAAACTCTTGTTGGAGCCATGGAGCTACACCCATCGTCTATTATGGCACAGCTACCAAATGGGATTGTGGTTGGTTCCCGGTGCGGATATTTAAATGAAGGCAGAGAGGGGCCTCATGTTTTTAAAACATTTCTGCAAATTCATAGAGGATCCATGGATGAGTAGCAAAATATAAAAAAGAAATGCACTCGCTAGCCCTTGTTTTTTTAAGCTAGGTCCTGGAGGAAACATTTATATATATCTGGGAGAGGAGGGTGCACTTAGCCCCCTCCCCAGACTGATTTCAGCCCTGGGGACCCCATTTTCTGGAGCCTGGCCTCATGATAAAAATGGGAGGGGGCACACGGCCCCCCTCCAGGGTGTAATTGTGGCCCAGGTACTCCATTATCCAGGGCTCAGCTGCAAGGACAAAGGGGGAGGTGGCCTGCATGGCCTTCCTCACTGCCCCATAAATGGCCCTGCAGACCCCAGGGCAGGCTCTTTCTATGGACTTGGGTGCCCACACCAGCCCTCGCGCTGGGAGCAGACTTTTTATCAGTTTCCCGGCCTGCACTGAAGGGGGCAGGGAAACAGATGATAGCATTGCTCCCACCATCAGGGAGTAACATTTTTAGTTGTTCCCTGTGTGCAGGATTAATCCTAGGCTTTGCTGGAGGCAGGGAGATAGCTAGGGCAGTGGGGGCCTTTGTTGCCCTTCCGCCTTTCATATATTGGTGGGCCCCCAGGGATCAGGTCCCCAGGGCCAAAGACAGCCCTGCCTGAGAGCAGAGATACATACACCCTCCACTAAAAAAATGTGCAAGACCCAGGGAATGGGATCCCCAGGCTGAAATCTGTGGGGGATTGGGGCCACATGCTCCCCTCCCCATTAAATATGGTGCTGGGCCCTGGGTGTAGGGAACCCAGGGCTGAAATTAGCCTTGAGAGGGGGGCTGTGTGCCCCCATTCCCTTGTAATATGTTGCCAGGCCTGGAAGATGGGGTCCCCAGGGCCAAAAGCTGCCGGGGAGGGGACCCCGTGCATTCTCCCCCTAACAAATGCACTGGACCCCGGGAATGGGGTCAGTGGAACCAAAAGCGGCTTGGGGAAGGGGCCTGTGGGTTAGCTGCTTTTGGGGGGGTTGCCCACAGGGTCTGGCCAACCCCCTTGGCTCTTCACGATGTGGAGTTGGCTGTATACAAGGAATTGGCTGCATGTCCTGAACACAGGTCAGGCCCTGCAGCTACCCCTCCACCATGCATGACCAAAGGGCGAGCACATCATGTTGTTGGCTGCATGCAGGAGGTTGGCTGCAACACCAGGCCCTGTGGCCAAACCACCGGGTGGTTGGATTAAGGTATGGTAATCAATTATTACTTTACATTTGAAAAAAAACTAGAAAGTTATAGGAAATTTAGTGTTAGGAAATAACATTAAGAAAACCCTCAGAAATTCACTGAAAAAACCATAGGATACAGAAACTTTATATTTACGCTCAGAAAACCATTGAAATTCAGCAGTTATAGTTACCTGAGTTAACTATTACTTATGTCCCTGCAGTGCACTGCTCATGACCTCACATATTACATCACTCAAGACATGGTCAGTGACATCACTGATGACATCACTGATGGCATCTCAAATGACATCACTGATGACATCATTCAGTGAATGTAAGTGTTTCATAAACATTTCTGAGACTTAAAGAAATATAGTTAGCTACTGCACGAGGTAAATTACTATTCTATCTTTAGTAATAATGATTGATACTATTTTTAACATGTCATCTGAATGACTGTGTGCACCAGTGTGTGAGTGCGTGTTTGAGTGGCTTTATGGACATGTGAGTAGGTGCGTGAGCGGCTATATGGATCTGTTAGTGGGTGTGTGAGTGGCTGTATAGGTCTGTCAGTGGGTATGTGAGTGGCTGTATGGGTCTATGAATGCTGTATGGGTCTATGAATGGGGTTTCCAGTGGTTTTCTTCGTGTGTGAGTGACTCTGTGAGTGGTTGTATGTGTGTGTTAGTGGGTATGTTAGTGGCTGTATGGGTGAGTGAGTGGGTATGTGAGTGGCTGTATGGGAGTGTGAGTGAGTATATGTGTGCATGCATAGGTGTTTGAGTACCTAGGTGGGTGTATGAGTGGGTGTGTGAATGGTTCTAATGGTGTGTGAGTGGTTAAATGGATGTGTGAGTGGTTGTAGGCAGTTAGTGGGTATGTGAGTAGTTGTATAGGTGAGTAGGTTTTATGTGTGAGTAGGTAGGTGTGTGAGTAGCTGTATAGGTGAGCAAGTGACTGTGTGAGTGGCTGTATGGGTGAGTAACTTGGTGTATAAGTGGCTGTATGGGTGAGTGAGTGGCTATTTGAGTGTGTGTTTGGTTAACTGAGTGGGTGTGGGACTGGCTGTATTTGAGAGTGACTGTATGAATGGCTTTATGGGTGAGTGAGTAGACATGTGAGTGTTTGTTCGGATGCAAGAATGGGTAAGTAATTAGTTGTGTGGGTATGTGAGTGGCTCTGTTAAGGTCCTGTATGGGTGTGTGACTGGGTGTGTGAGTAATTATATCAGTGAGTGTGTGGCTGCGTGAGTGGTTGTATGGGGGAGTGTGACTATATGGGTGAGAGTGGCTGTGTGAGTAGGTGTATGGGTAAGTGAGTGACTGTGTGAGTGGCTGTGTTATGTTATGTTATAAGTGACGTGTAGAGCGCTCGTTCACCGGTTGGTTTTTTAGCGCTGTGTGAGTGAGTGGATGTGTGAGTGGCTCTGTGGATGAATACGTGGGTATTTCAGTTGTTGTATGGGTATGTCAGTAGGTATATGAGCAGTTGTGTTGGGTGTGAGTGGTTCGATGGATGATATCATGAGTGATGTAATTTGAAATATCATCAATAATGTCATTAGTGTTGTCACTGATGATCTCATGAGTGATGCAATATGTGAGGTCATAAGCAGTGCATTGTGGGGGCTTTAGTTATAGATAGCTCAGGTAACTATAGCTGCTGAATTCATTAGTTTTGTATGCGTGAGACCTGAGCCTAACTATAACATATTTCTAAGGATTTTTTTATTCTATTTCCTAACTATACCATCCTTGGAACCTTTAGTTTTTTAGTGAATTTTTATGTCTTTACATTTTATTTCCTGACTGTAACCTTTGAGAGTGTGAGTGAGTGCATGAGCATCTCAGCAATTATGTGAGTGAGAGTGTGAGTGTCTCAATTGGTGTGTGAGTGGGTCTGGAAGTGGGTGAAGAAGTGTTCCACTGGGTGTGTGAGTGTTTGTGTGAGTGTCTGAGTGTGTGTGTGAGTATGTGAGTGGGTCTGTGAAAGGTGTCTAAGTGTCTGAGTGGATGCATGAGTGTCATAATGAGTATATGAGTGGGTCTGTAAGTGTAAGTGTCTGTTTTGGTTTGCGAGTGTCTCCACTGTGTGAGTCAGTCTGAGAGTGAGTGCAAGAGTATCTGAATGAGTTTGTGAGTTAGTGCATGAGTCTCTGAGTGGGTGTGTGCGTCTCTGAGTGTGTCTATGAGTCAGTGCATGAGTCTCTGAGAAAAACATGTGCATAACAGTAAATGAAAAGATTGATTATACCCATTTTCCGCACACCCCTTATGGGGACAGCTTAGATGCTATACTATTTATGTTTGATTTAGCATTTAGTAATGAAGTATGTACTCTGTCGGTTCCATTTGGCTGTACCGTTAAAGGAAGAGGGACAAATACCCTGATAGATTATATATTAGTAACAACTAGACACTCAATCAGGTTTAAGGGTTTCATCACACATAGTAATCTTTTAAGCGATCATTTCCCCAGAGTGTATGTCTTGCATTGTTTGATGAAGTAATCAAAACAAGAGATACCTACCGCTCTTTGACTGATGACATCACACTTGATAGAAATCATGGCTACTCCCTGCATTGGTCCAAGGTCGATCCTGATAAATTCATCGAACAGTTAGTGAACACATAGTGTGTTAGTGTCTGAGTGAGTCTGTTAGTGGGTGTGTGAGTGCCTGAGTGTGTGAGTGGGTGTCTAAGTGTCTGTGTCAGTAGCTGTGTGAGTGACTGGGCCACACTATAACAGCTCCATCCCGCTATGCAACTTGAATCCACAGTTTTGCACAAAATATCTATGCAAGGGAAGAATTTTCTACTGGTTAACTACTAAGTGTTACCTCCTTGGGTATCCAGTATGTATTCGACACTACAGCTGAATAATGGAGCACGAGTAAATGTTACCCATGGCCTTGTGCACGTTGTTGCAATGGGATTGTTCCTCATGCACCTTTAACCAGAAATGTATGATAAGATGAATCCTCCTATAGAGAAAATAACAAGACTACAAAGAGGTGCATCTTCACCAAACAAGGGTCTTTCTTCGTAAGTATATGAAATAATTGCTTCTTTGTTAGGTGGCGATATCCTTATATTCCTCTGAATCAAGAACCCATCACCAAAATCATTGGAAAATGTGCTGGGGGGTCTCTTGTTACGCTGCCCATTGTTCTGGCACAAGGCAGGAAGACCTTTCCATACTAGTACGGTGGGTGGGGTCAAATGGCTGAAACTTTGAAGTGAATTATTCTAGTGAGACCCATGGACTCTGATCTCACCAGCTAAGAACAAGAAAGGACCCACTCATCACAGTCACTACAGATTGTGCTAGAATCGATCAACAATGCATTCACCGCCACTACAGATTGTGCTCCAATAGATCAACAATGCATTCACCGCAGTACTGAGAGAGAAGGGGTCCCAGTAAAAGATAAGCAATTACCACAAATTATGAACACAAAATTTAGTAATGCATTGAATGAAACTACACTGTTTTTATTCACAACGTAGATACAACCAGGATATAGTATCCAGCAATAACCATTTCAAAAAGGTTGTGTAGTGCCCCAGGGAACAAGGGAAAGGTGATATGGTGAGGATAGCGTCGATGGGGAATTGTGACATAAAATCAGTAAGTAATGTGAACGTATTTGTAGGTCAATTAGAACATACAAACGAACATAAATGCAGGTATATCACTTGATCACCGCCCAACAGCATTTCAGATCATCTTTCAATGTGGATTTGCAGCGAAAACACACTTGCTTTGCCTTCTCAAAGCCCCGGAAGACGAGGAAATCCTGTATAGAGGTGGAGGGTGCCCCTATTTCAGCTCCAGGGACCCAATCACCCGGGACCGAGCCAAGAATTATTGGGGGCGAGGGGCCTTGCAGCCCTCCTTCCCATGCTGATTTGAGCCCCTTGATGCCATCTCCTGGACCCTGCCAATTCTTCAAGGGTAGGGATGCTGCGCACCCTCCCTCCCCAGGCCGATTTCAGCTCCAGGAACCCTGTCCCCCATGACCCGGCCACGATTATTGGTGGAGGGGGCCCACACAGCCCTCCTGGGGGGCGATTGTGACCCTGAGGATCCCATCACCCAGGGCCCACCTCCCTCTGCCTAGGAGCCCTGGAGCCCAACCAGGGCACCTAGTGTGCTATGTTGAGAACTGCGGGGAGAGCCCCAATGCCTCGCAGTCCCTGCCAACTACCCGCCTCCAGGGGGACCCGGCATTACTCCAACATTTAGGGAGCAGCAGAATATACTGCTCCCTACAAACAGGAGAAATTCTATCATCTTTTTTCCAGCCCGCTTGATAGCGAGGATAACAAAAAAATATAAGCCCGCTCCAAGCAGGCAGGAGCAGTTTTCCTGCTCACGCCTACTCGAAGTGGGCCTACTGTTTGCTCTTGCTTGGTGGGGGGCTGTCAAAGCTTCCACCAAGCAGGAGGGGGGCCGCGTGGCCCCCTTCCACTTAAAATCACATAGGCCTGCCCCAGGGAAGTATCAGTCCTCAGAGGTACCCATGGCCAAGATTGGTATGGGGAACAATGACGTGAACGTCCCTTCCCCATTTCATATCTCTAAAGTAGCCCAGATACCTCACCCACCTCGGGGCTAAGGATTAAACAGGCGTGGCAGACGCAGTGTTCTTTTTTTGTTGCAGCAAATGTGCAAATACAATTTTGTTGCAAAATGTTTTTTTTTAAATGCTGTTTTGCCCTGGTGGGGTACCTGCAGCACCCCAGCACCAGGGTTAGGGGGTCATGGTGTTCCTACCCCGCCCCTTTCTTTATTTAAAATTTTTTTGTGACTCAGCTGAGGCCAATTCCCAAAGTGGCTGCCAACACTTCCTGGTTGAAGTGTTGGCAGCCAAGCAGTTCTCTGCACTAGATCGGTAAGGTTTGCGGAGGGTTTGCACCTCTATATACAAATTTGTTTTTCTTTTATTATCTCAAAAACTACTGAACGGATTTACACCAAATCACAAAAGGCACTCTTCTGAACCAAGAGCTAGCGGCTGTAGTCGCTCTAAAATCCCAATGGCAATTAACGTGGGAAATTTACTTTTTTTGACCCATCCCTTTTTCTCGGTCCCACTTGACGGATCATTCCGAAACTTTCCATGCACAATAAGACCCAGCATAACACTTATTTTGGAAACGTTTGTGAACATTCGTTAACAGGCGCCAAGGATATAGGCAAGTCAAAAAACCCTTTTCTTATGGAAAGTAGGTCCTAACTATAATTACCTACTGGCAACCACTAGTATGTAATATATAACACCAAAATCCAGGTGTAAAGTGGAGAAACTAGAACCCAACACTCCAGGATCTTTTAAAAAAGCCAAAGCTTATTTTAGATGTTGCCAATAATGTGTTTCAGTTGAACTTTCTTCACACTAGTTCAATTGTGCCATTTAGTTCAGCATATTTAAGTACTCATGTGTTGTACAACATGAAAGGTATTAAAGAGATACTTTTCTACGAGCATATATTTAATGCTAATTTCATTTTCAACATAAATAATGCATTTCATGTTAATTTCATTTTCAACATAGATTTCATAATTTATCAAAAATCAAACTGATAAATGCAAACAACAGGGTTAATAAAACTACATACTCGCTTATATGCGTACTTTATCCAGACAATCTAACCAATCTAGCTCAAGAGGGCCTACTTAATGAACATATAATTTTAACGTCATAAATATGCGCATTTCCAGGTGGTCAAACTAGCCCATTTGGGCAAATCTCAAATCTGTATCAGTAACTATAAATTCACCTCAACCCATAAATCCTGTGAATGTTTTTTGCTCATAACTCATTACATTTAAAACAGTCTAACATTTTTGCCCAATTATAAGGCCCCCCTTAACAAGGACTAAAGAGACGGGAAATCATTTTAGTTCATTGCACAAATTATATAGGAACTGTTATATTGTTATAAATGTGTGTAGAGTTCTTCCTCCATATTGAGCCCCACAGGACTTGCTATTCAATTTTATTATGTAAGTTGATTCCAACTTTCTCAAGTATTTTTTAGGCTTTAGCTATGAACTCTGCTCTTTTCGTGGAGTTGTTCACACTCGACAAAGCATGCATTATGCAGAGCGTAGTTTTTTCCATGCTCGTGCTCGCCAAAAATGAGTTGGCGAGCGTGAGCGAAGAAAATTCAATGTTAGACTGCTTCCCAGTGAGATTTCTCAATGTGGGCGGTCATGGAAGGTCGCTACCGCTCGCATTGAGGAACCTTCCGTTCGCATTGCAGCTGCTGCCGCTCAAGTAGATCTCTACTTGAGCAGCAGAAAGAAGTCTGCACCCTCTTGTGTTGCACGTTTACAGACTTTACAGCAAGGTACAAATACCCGGCTTTAAACATCAGCGTGAACAGTGTCCAGTATCGCACTTTGTGGCTCACTGAACTCCATGTATCTTGGTGGATTTTTTGTCACTTTGTGGAGTTCCGTGTAGCAGAACTCCGCGGAGTCACGGAACTCTGAGAACTCCACCCAGGCCTAGCCTTTTTCTATATTTCCCCCTCCTATAGCCCTGGGTACTGCATCAATAACAAAGAATTTTAGCTCTCTGTCATTGTGATTGCATATTTCTGCAAATTATTGTGCTACTGGATAGGTTTTGTTTTTATGCTTTATTGCTCTCACATGCTGTAATATTTGTTTATGACCTTGATGTTTAGTGATGCCAAAATATTGGAGACCACACAGGCATTCTAATACATATACTGCATTCTCTGCTCTGCATGTATAGGCCCCTCTGAGGGTCTGTGGAGTTTGATGTAGTGGTGTTTTGTACTTAGTTTTGTTTACCCCATACTCACACACCTTGCATCCAATGCACTTACAACATCCTTGGCTACCTTTAAGCCAACTATCTTTAGTGGCAGCTTTTGGCTTACTCTTGACCAACTCTTCTCGCATTGATCTTATTCTTCTAAATGTGCACCCTCGTTTTTGTGGGAGAGAAAACCTATCACAGGGTCATTTTTTGCTAAATACCAATATTTCCTTACTTTTTCTTGATGGTTCCTTGTTCAGTTCTTTATGTTGTGATGAATCTAAGTTGGGTCTGGTTTTGTTGCCTCTTCAACTTTCCTCATTTGAACACAACCTTTTCCCTTTTCATCTTTGCGGTTTTCTCTACCAATCTGAGGATTGTGTCTTCTGCATACCGTCTTTCTTTAAACCTTCCTGACAGTTCTTGAATGGCTGTATCAAATTCGAATTGCTCACTATAGTTTCTGGAATACTTGCAGACATGCAGAGTGTAATATCCTAGTTATTACCATTGTTGAGAAGGGTGAGAGACCATGACTCAGAAGAGGCAAAGCCTTGAGTGGTCATGATGGTCAAGATTCCCCTCACCTTCCTCAACATTGTCAATAAATAGCAGACTACACTCTGCCCATATGCAGATATGATTAGGCCATATATTTTTCATCAAAAGGGCTGCCCAAGCCTCAGTGCTGAAGCTTTTACTAGATGCTCCTCTAGAGTCTAATGCAATTTCTTGAAGTTTTTCGCAAAGCTGTAGTACACAAGCTGGTTCTACGTGTCCCTCGTGTCAGAGGAAGCTGCTTAAAATTTTATACAAAGCTGAAGCAAGAAAAGATGTTTCATGATGTCTCCCTGAAGCCAACTGCTTGAAAAGTGCTTTTCAAAACTGGAATACCTTGAGCTCCTACTAGATGTCCCTTCAGAGTCTGATTCACTTGCCTGAAGCTTTTCACAAAGCAGTTGCTACTAGGTGTCCCTCTCAAGCCTGATGAAACTGCTTTAAAAGTCTTTCACCAAGCTGCAGCAATATAATGCAGTTCTAGATGCCCCTGTCAAGTCAGTGGCAACTGCCTGAAAAGCCTTTCACAAGTAAAATGCAACTTCTTGACGTCTTTCACAAAGTTGCAGTACCTCAAGTCACTCCTGGCACCCCTCACAGGTCAGACGTAAATGCTTGCAAAGTCTTTCAATAAACTCAATACTGCAGGGCGATCATATGGCGAAATGAAAAAAGGGAAAATATGAGGATTACCCCCACAAATACCATACCATACACAGAAGAAAAATCCTGGGACAACACACAAAGTAAATGAACCCGTGATCGCATTAATGCAGCCACATCCCTAAACATATACCGAAGACGAAAGAAAAACAAATTACTATGTTGAATGGCTCACTGCAGTGTGAATATATGAGAACAGATATATTTTAATGGAGAGTGAAGGTTTATTATTCATTCAAAAAGAGTATAAAAAAAAGAAGGCATGTGTCATGGTAACACCCCAACACCAGAACAGGGGTTTAGTAACACATCACCATAGGTTTCTCATCATTCGCATGTCCTACACCGACTGGAGGGAAAATCTTACCTATCGCTACAATCCCAGAGCTGTGCCTAGTGGGTTAAAATAATATCATTCCATCTCAGGCAGGATTATCAGTGAAGTACAGTCTATGGTGAGTCATAAAGGATATTGTAGAAGGTTTGTGGCTCTGCATAAATGTTTTTATTGGGAGTGGGTCAGCACTAGGTATAAACAGGTTGATGAGTTTATGGGCACAATTAGGTATTTGGACATGTTTCAAAAAACAGGTTGTACCGTTTCATCAGGACTACAATTGCCTTTGGTTTCTATACTTACTTCCCTTTTATGAGTCATAAAGCAGTGTCTCAGGAATCTGAATGTACCCAGAGATGGTTGGTTTGTAACTCATATCAAGGCCTTGTATTAAATAATCAGTTGTCCGATATCCCTAGACAGAGTAATCAAGAGAGTTCTTGTGCAAACAAGCAAAATCAATATTCACCCATATTTAGAAGTGTACCTGGACTCTCAAAAATATTTGTCAAAATGCCATGGATTGTGGAATTCATAGGTGGCATTCTACGCTGCAACATAAATAGATGCATATTTGATCTTGTATAATAAAACATATGCACTTGCAGCCAAAAAGCAGCCCTCTGTGTCCTCCACGAAACCTACTCGATGTGCATGTGCTATGAATTTTATGCACATGCTTGAAAGGTCCTTCACAAAGCTAAAGGGGCGTGGCTTCAACATATACATTTGCATTTCTAATGCTTTGTGTTTGTTTTCTATTGGCTAAATAAATACATGAAAGGTGCCTTATGGCAATTAGTCAACATTGCAACTTTGAATAAGTGGCTTCTATACTATGGAAGACAGCAGTGAGACCTAAGAGGTTTTACCAGGCATTGAAAAATGGAATGTGCTTACAAATTTTTAAACTTAAACCCTTTTTTGGGCAGCACCAAAGTGCTGATATTTGAACAGACCAGTCGATGAAGAATGTTGACTGAATACACCTCTATATACAAATATGTTAACATTTAATTTTAACTTGCTGAAAAACATGTGACTGCAAAATCTTGTATGCTAAAACATATCTAATCGCCACCCTCTCAGAGCGGAAATTTTTAAACCTCCTTGATGTTCACTGTTTTCTTTCACAGCTGTGTACTACTTTCATGAACTCATATTGTCTTGACTCATTATACGCTTGTATTTTATATTTGTTATATTTTTCTCATTATGGGCCTTGTATATTTGTATCCTCACAGTGCCCTTTTCTCCCTTTCCCCCTTACCTTTATTTATAGGCTTTGGAATAATTGAAATGCATTTTCAATATGTATTTGTTTTTACTCCAATAAACTTTTTAAACACTACAAAAACAGGCCTTTCTTGCTGCAATCTATGTGATAGCAGCAAACTAGCTGATCATTGTAGAGCAATAACTCCTACAGTATAATGTACACAGAGCAGGACAGGTGCAGCAGCCATATGGGAATGCCTGTATTACCTTGCGACGGAGTGTGTGCTTCTGCATTACAATGTATTCTGTAATATAAACAAGGTTCAAATACAACTTCACTATCACAAGCGTCATTTACAATTCCCATAATTCACTGCTGCAGCGTCACACTAACAACCAAACTGGTTGTTCACTCATAGCATCCCAGCTGTCCTAAACATTATTGAACGTACTCTCTCCATGGCACATGTTAAGGTGTCAGCTCTTGTACAAGGATTTTTGGTGTCCTTGACAGAATATTATTGCCCATCTTCCTCTAGCAACAAGGCCATTCGTATGCTGTTTGTTACTATCTGTCGCCCTCTTGTGTCTATTTCCTTTGGCACTGAAAGGCGACTGCATACAGTTGCCTTAATGATAGCTGACCCACAAAAGTTTTTTTTCTCTATCCCAGCAGTGCAGTGAGAGCTGCATTTCAGTAAAGTCACTGTATTTTGGTTGAGAGCAGCAGGGAAAGACTGCAGTGAATTTGGCGGCATCACTTTCTCTGCAAACTCGCCTCCCTAGCGATCTGAGCCAACGTTCGCCACCACACACATTCCTTCCTGCAGCCACTCCAGCAGCCACTACTGCAGCCACTCTTGCAGCTACTCCAGCACCCACTCAAGCAGGCACTCCAGCAGCCACTCTTGCAGCTACTCCTGCAGCCACTCCTACAGCCACTCCTGCAGCTACTCCAGCACCAACTTGAGCAGGCACTACAGCAGCCACTCCTGCAGCTAATCATGCAGCCACTCCAGCAGCCACTCCTGTAGCCACTCCAGCAGCCACTCCTGTAGCCACTCCAGCAGCCACTCCTGTAGCCACTCCAGCAGCCACTCCTGTAGCCACTCCAGCAGCCACTCCACAAGTGCTTCCCTCTCAGCTCTCAAACACTTTGGAGGTAGTGACGTCAAAAGAGGCACTCTACTTGAGGCATTGCGATGTCCCCTCCCCCCACCTCTGGGGAGTGGTCAGAAGCAATGATCTAAGTGGCTCTACATGAACACTTGATTCACAAAGCGAATGATTAAATAATGATTATCTAGGACATATGGGGACCCACTGTGAAATTCAGGAAAGGAGGGAGACTGAAATTAAGTTTTATCCAAAAGGAAGATTTATTCTTTGGTTAAGTCAGGACAGGAACATTAGAGGATATGTTGGTTGTAGTAGTATTGAACGTAGTATCAGGAACATTAGCCCTACAATGAGCAACATCCCTGCTGCTCACCCCACATACAGTAACTGACAATTCCAATCAAGCATACACACAGGGAACATTCTGTGACATCACTTACACTGGCAGAGCAGTAGAGTAAAGAACACAGAGAAAGGACTAGTTAGAGAAGACAGCAGGAAACCACACACCTCCCTCCATAACGGAGACAATGACAAATAAAGAGGCAAGAGGTATGGAAGTGAGAACTAATTAGTAAAGAGAAAGGAAACACTTGTCGAAAGACACAAAACACACACACATAGAATGTTCCCTGTGTGTATGTTTGAGTGAAATTGTCAGTTGTTGTATACGGGCTGAGCAGCAGGGATGTTGCTCCTTGTGGGGCTGATTTTCTTGATTCTACTTTCAATACTACTACAACTAACATATCCTCTAATGTTCCTGTCCTGACTTAACCAAAGAATACCTCTTGCTTTTGGATAAAACTACATTTTAGTCTACCTCCTTTCCTGAATTTCGCAGAGCAATACAAACAGCACGGACAGTGATTTTATTAACCTACTGTTTACATCGGTAAAATAATAGGTTTTTCATTAGAAAATGACCCCTATAAAGAGAATGTCAAAATGATCTTCCTATAAGGTAGGGGTGGTATCCTGCTCTTTTCCCTGTCTAGTCCGTTCTCTGTGTTACTGTTCTGTACTCTGCTGCTCAGCCCACATACAGCATCTGACAATTCCACTCAAACATACACACAGGGAACATTCTGTGACATCACTTAGACTGGCTGAGCAGCAGAGTACAGAACACAGAGAAAGGACTGGAAAGAGGAGAGAGCAGGATACCACACCCACCTTAAAGAAAGATCATTTTGACATTCTCTTTATAGGGGTCACTTTCTAATGAAGAACCTTTTATGTTACAGATGTATACAGTAGGTTAATCAAATCACTGTCCATGACGTTTGTATTGGCCACACCTTATCTTGCTGCTATATTTAGTGCTCATCTTACTCACAATTTTCCATTTCTTTTCTTGCGTCTTTTTAAATGATTGTGAATGCTGTTGTTCCTTGTTTCCTCTGTGCATCTTATTAGCTGGTTAATCTTATAAGGTTCATAAAAAATGGTTTCTACTCTAATACTTGGACAAATCATCTGATGCTTTTACTCTGTTACATGTGAACACCTAATAAAAATATTTAACAAGAAAAAAGGGACACTAACAACAACAAAACAAGCATTGCAAAGCTAAGCGGTCTGGCATTGGCAGCCAACCTTTTGGTTGTGCAATGCTTGTTTTGTCATGGGTTTTGCATAACTTTATTGTGCGCGAAATCTGCCAGGCCCACATTAGGCTGGAAAGAAATGGTTAAAAGCAAAAATAGTTTTTTATGTTTTAAAACCAGAGAACATAATTTGTATGTAATATTTTATATCCGAATAAAGACCATTTGACTTTGTATTTAGAGGTGTTATTTTTGAAATAGCTGTATACCACCACTTATAGTGAAGTTAGCTAATGTTGGAAGGGGGTTGACACATGGCACAATGTGTTGTACTGTAATGGGATGGGTCGAACAAAATAATCTGAAGTACTTTAAGTAGATTATTCATGAAATTTTAGTGAAAGTTTAAAAATATCAGCTAACGCCAGACCTAAAATAGAAGTATGCAGCGGGTTGTGAACTAGAAGGAAGCATCCCTTGTCCTTAAGCTCTTGAAAGGTTCATCAGAGAATATGCCGGGAATCCTACTGTCATCATAAGAGCACAGAGTCCATCCAAGGCACAAAAGCCTAACGCCTACTGTGTTTTTAAAAATACTACTTTGACAGGTATGCGAGTGTATGCAATCCATACGCATCATATAGTGGTGTCACAACTCACTTGGAGAAAAGCGTCCTCGTTACGGATGACTACCCATTTGCAACAATGTGCATGGACAGAACGTGCTATGAATGTTGCAATGTGACTGGGAACACTGTTGCACTACATGATACAGTGTGACAGAAAATGCTGTAAAATAAACAGAACAGGTTGTGCCAAATGGAGTCTGTCAATAAATACTTATGTACACACCCAAGATATGAAGCATGGAGACTGCAAAATAAAACTGGAAGAACAATTTGTGCTTTTCACAGTCTCAAGAGGAAACGCCAATAATAAAAAATAATGCAAATAGTCTGTGTGATACAGGCGACAAGTAAGAATTTGAACTCACAAAATTAGAACACCCGTTGATGGAAAAGATGAGGTAAACGTAAAGACAACAGAATATAATTGTCTGCATTTAAAGCCCTGACCTCCTTTAGAGGCTCTTTTATTGGCAACAGTGACACTCTGGCGGCCTTCAAGATGGCGCTCGGCCATGCTGTGAGCAGCACCGGGACCACTCAAAGCAAGGAGAATGTAGTGTAGCTTTCCCTGTCTAGGTGAGGAGTGAGTCAATTAATCAATCAGTAGATTTGTGGAGCGCTACTTGTCACCCGTGAAGGTATCTAGATGCTGAAAGGAAGTGAAAGGAGGAGTAGCAATGCCCACCATTCCATGTTTCTGGAAAATTCCTGGATGATAGTTGAGAGTGAGCATGTGCCATCATGACCCAGTGATCCGGCCAGCGTTGAGATGTAGGTTATAAAGTGCACCTATTGATTTAAGGTAGCCTGGATGATAAGGAGTGATACAAAGAAACCTGTCCCACGATGCTTGTTTGCAGTCCAGGGAGGACCCGACTTGGCAGTTCGGGCTGGACTGTTCCCATAAGGCACAGGGTCAAGAATGATTTGCATATGGCTGGGTCCAAACTGGGGTGGTGTGGTGAGCAAAAGAAGAATGGATTAAACCTAGATCTATGTGACTGAGGGTCAATGTTTGAATTGTTCAGCATCCGGCCATCATTTGTTCCTTCTGCTTCACTCACCCTAAGTGGGTTGGGTATGCCCAGACGTAGGTCCGGTGCTCACTGCACCACTGGATTTAAGTTAGCCTGGCTGCTGAGGGGTGATGCCCCGAAACCGGTCCCAGGATGATTCTTTCAGGTCCAGGGGGGACCCGGCTTGGCAGTTCGGGCTGGACTGAGGAGGAGCAGGGTCAAGACTGATTATCATATGGCTGGGTCCAAACTGGGTTAGCGTGGTGAGCAAAAGAACGATGGATTAAACCCAGATCTTTGTGACTGGGGGTGAATGTTTGCATTGTTCAGCATTCCGTCCATCATTTGTTCCTTTTACAGGAGAGGAAGTGTCCCTTAGATCTGTTTGACCACGTGCTACAAAAAGCATGATGGCTGCTGGGGGCCAGCATCACATTCTTCAATGGTGACCATCCCTGAAGCAGAGAGGTGGTTGATCAGTAGGAGGCATTATCGCCCTTCCCCCTGGGTGAAGAGCAAAGTCACAACTGCTCTAGGGATTATTAGTGGTGGACCTTAGTGATGACATCCTCTTGTGGTGGCGATAGAGGAGCTAGAGTCCCTCCCACCTAGTCCATTTAACTGGGCAGCCCCCTGCTGAGAGGATGGCTGTGGGTCACAAGCAGACTCCCTCCCCCTGGCAAGGGTGGGAGCTGAGCAGATACTCCCTAAAGAAGAGCTTGTCAGTGGAATGAGAAGGTGAGCAGACCACCTGGTAGTGGCTGCGGGGCATTGGGATATGGCTGCATAACACTACGAAATGTACATACTGGTTGGTCCACGTGTGCCATTCTAGTTTTGAAAGCTATTATTGCATATGCTGGATCAGCAGTGCATGTAAGATATAGGTTCTAGGAGCCGCTATTGTGGGCACAACAAAACTGTATGGTGAAGTAGAGGGTGGCTGGAATCTGGGATCCTACCAGAGGCCTGTTGTGGATGCACATTGAGACACATCCAATAACCCTACAGGGAATTGAGGACCTGAAATTCTATACACAAAGGAGCAAAGGCGTTGGTGTGCCCTAATCCCCGGTTCCTCGTTTGGGCTGCACACTGGACTCCGGTGAATGCAAAGTTGGGTGGTTTCACGGGCGCTTTCCTTCTGGAGTCAGGGATCACCACTTTAAAACCAGCTCCTATCAGCAGAAATTTAGACCTGATTAGATCTCAAAGAGAGATAGATCTGGGGAGGTGAAATACGTTCATGCACAGAGCCTCCTTGCAGACCATACTTTCAAGCAGCATGACTATTGGCAGAAATTAAAAGGACTCCAAAATTAAGGAGACGTTCCAGCAGGAAACATGTCACAGGCCAGACTGTGAGAAAGATGTGAGGCAAGCCACACACAGGACTTCCTGAAGTAAAGGATGAGAACATGTAGGTGAAAGCTGAGCTGCGGCATGACTTGAACAAAATCAGGCAAGATTTCATAGATCTGGTATAAGTGCGATAGAAGAGTCTATGGAATCCCAACTGGAAACTACTGTGGACCTACAAACACAAATGATGCTGCTAGGGGAACAGCACCCCATCCCCCAAGGAGAAATGTGAAGGCCTTTAAAATTGCTCCTTATGCAATAATATATGAGTATATGGAGTACCACAAGTGGGGTGAGGGGGGCACTTCAACGGTATGTAATCAATCTCTTTGATGACATTGTTTCATTGGTTCACAACTTCAGCTCTTCTATGACCAATCGGCGATCACCTTGGCTAAACAAAGGGCATCCAAACCAATCACAGACCTTTTTTAGACCCAATAATTCAAAACATTTCTGGGTCCACAAGTTTCTATTTGATGTTCCAGTGGGATGGCCAACTATGTGGGACAACTTCCCTGAAGGAGGCTCAAGCCAAGTTGGACCCACCACCAGAGTCGAATATGTATTCCTTTACACCCCACCTATCCCCTCCTGTAAGCCCAATCAGATCATCTATGTGAGAAATGTGGCAATAAGTTACAAGAAGGAGTGGCAGGAAATGACTAAATGCTGCAGAAATCGCAGCTAACAGGCAGGGGGTGCACTTGCAGTTTTGCCGGAAAATGCATTGCATATTTCACATTGTGGCCTCTGAGCACTGACTTCACCTCCAAAAAGGACCTATGTTTCAGTTGCACTTTATAAGTAAAGTCCGGAAAAAAAGTTATGGTAGAGTTGCTGTCTGCAGGATGATGTCCCTGTCACAAAAATTGAAAATTCTTGCTAGCAAGGGACGCGGTGGAGCCCCAGGCTTTGTGGGTCCCCCAGGAACTCTGTGGGCGCGCTCCACTGAAAAATATTGTGAGAGGGTCCTGGGCTGTAGGTGCTTTTGAATCAAGTCCTCAACAAAAGGATCCGCAGCATGCCCCTCCGCCTCCTCTGGAACCCCCAAGATTCTGATGTTATTACTGCATGCACGCCCTTTGTAATCTTCCAGCCGAGATTCAAGGTCCAACGTCTGGGCTTGTAGTCACTTAACCGTAGTTTTGAAGAGTGCTGAAGGGTTGAAATTGACTCTTTGGTCGATTTGACCCTTTTGCCCATGTGCCTCAAGTCTGCTTGTATGAGGGTGACTTCCGTGGTCAAGGCGTCTATCTTCTGCTCTAGTGCAGTGCGAACCCCCTGAAAGGCATCCATTATGTCTACCAGTGTCGGGCATGCTCGTCAATTTGTTGCTTGGCGTTCAGTGCGTCTTGTTGCCCATTTGCAGCGTCTGATTTGCAGTGCGCAAATTTCGCCAGTTTAGTGACATGGGTCGGTTTGGAGTTCTTTGCAGTGGCCATAACGCCGAATTCTACTGACGAATGATGAGCCCAATCACAAGGAGTAGCTTAGGCTTAGTTAGCGGGGACCGCTCGTAGCGTAGCTGGAGAATGACTTAGTGATCGTTCACTGGGTAGCTACAGTATGCAATTCCCGCCAGGGCCCCAGGTCTCTGCACGTTGCAAAAATGTTCAGAAATGTACGGCCATGCACCTCGAACGGCCTCAGTTCTGGCACTGCGTCACAATGTGCCGAAGCTCCAGCATAGATGGCGTTGCCGGGTGTCGTGGCACCCGAGCCAGCAGTGTAGTCAGCGCACACTCTCACCTGTATGGTAACCACTTGTTAATGAGTCTCCAAGGGGTGCATAGTCAAGGGTGTCCCACCCGGTCCTGCCAGTATTCGCGCGTGAGGGGTGCCGTGAATGGTGCTGGGGCAAATTTTGCCAGAAAGAAGGAAGCCAAGTCCTCACTCCCCCAGGGGCCAATCGTGCCACAGTTCCAATACACCGTGGGGGCGAGGGACGGGATCCAGACGCAGCTTCCGCCACTCACCTCTGACACTAGGACAACCAGAAGGACGCGGGCAGGGCCTCAATGCTGCCTCACGCACCGGGGCCCGCACAATGCACCCACTCAAGCAAGGGACTCCCGCTGGTGTTCGGATGCGGTGCAGGCAGAGGGTCTGGATAGCCCCGATGTAACATGGGGCTCAGCGGCCAATGGAGTGTACCGCTAATCGCTCCTGGCCTGCGGGCCCGCGTCTGTTGTGCCCGACTAACGTAGCGGAGAACCGTGAGACGTCACGGCCAGAGCTCTGTACTCCACGCAGCCGGCAGCGTCGGAACTGATATCTCGGGATAGAAGTATCGGATTTTCTTTTTCTTTGCGGCGGGTGATGCCCAATGGGTAGGAGCTCCAGATCTGAGGTTCTAACGGGCAAATCAGATAGTTTTAAAAGGATGTGGGGGAATTATGCTTAGGTGGTGATCGGAGCTCTACACTTGAGCGGCAATTTTGAGTGAAGGCTAGCCACGCCTCCAACTAACCATTTTTTTATTCTTTTTTCTGAACACCAACAATACTAATAAAATAATTCAAACTATTTCTACTGATGTAGGTTAACTTATAAATGAATCTAAAATCAGCTTGTTACTGTCGCGGCAGGGAGAATGGCAATGTCCACACAAGTAAACAACCGGTCTCAATTTGCTGCTTCACAAGCAGACACTTTTATAGACAGTCAGACAATGCTGGTTACAAAAGTTCAAATAATGAATTACTAGACAGTTACATATTGATACAAATTGGTTATGGAAAAACATGAAGTCATTTGAGACCCTAAATTTGAACCTTATTCTCTACACATCCTTTATTGCAGTTCTAACAATGTTTAACAAACTAACTATTCTTCTTCTTCTGAATGCATGTTTATTTGTAGTGAATGCATATTTATTTGCATTTGTGCTTCATCATTGTGCTCCTAAGACCTCTTATCTGATTCTGTATGTTCTTGGCTAATTCAATCTCCTGCTCCTATTGTCTAATCATGTTCCAATCTATTGAAAACACAGAATAGGTGCCAGTTTGCCTGTGTGCTAAGGTAATAAATTCCTTCAAGCTTGCTAAACATGAGTTTGGGAGGGAGAGAGGGAGGCAAGCACTACCGACTACCATTTTGTGTGTGTAAAAGGCCGCTTTATTAAAACAGGTGCACATCACATTATTACCAAACTGGCAAACCGCCTTACAAAACTAAAACCTCTCTAAACATCGAGTTAACTCACCCCCTTTTGTTTTTCTTCCTCCACCCCTACGATCCCACATGATAATATCCCTCCACCCCGCAACATAACAATATATAACAGCATTATATCCTATGAATATCCAAATTTCTCCCCTACCTCTTAAATCCAAAACCTCACAATACCTACATTCCTATCTGTCCTATTGCAACTGTAACCAAACTACCCTCTAATGTAACCCCCAAACTGTTTACCCTTTCCCCGCTCCCGTTTCCCAAGGCCCCAAACTTAACGCCAAAATACCGAACTCCAGCCAAACTTGTCAAACATCCCAAACAAACTCCGCAACCCAGGGAAAGGTGGAGTGCAGGTGGCTACACCGCCTCCCCCTTTTCCTGCACCCCCCCCCTCCGTTCTGCGCAGTGAAACGGACCCAACATTGAAAACAGGGTCCTACTCCCAGCGCACGCCTAACAAACGGGCCAACACCTCCCGAAGCTCCAACAGGTACAAATCCATCCCAATCCTCGAGGGGTGCACCCCATCACCCCATAATATTTCCGGTGCATCATAGTGAATATCCCTGTGCCAAATCCTCGCAAACCCCAAATGCCGACAGAAACGCACCATTTCCACGTTTATCTTCTTCCGCGCCTTGTCTACCTCCTGCGGCCGACACGCCCCGCGCCACACCCTTCGCGGCACCAACTCCGTCCAAACCACCACACAACCGGCCCAACGTGTCCACAATTCCGCCAAATCCCGCCGCATCACCCTCATTAATACCAGGCCAGTCTCCCGCACCATATCGTTCTCCCCCAAGTGGAGAACCAACACATCCGGGCACAGCCCCTCTTGCACCATACCATTCAATGTCGACATGACCCGCCACCGAACCTGCAACGAAAAACAAAGGTAAGTAATGTGTCCCCCCAACATCCTGCGTGCGCCTTACGCCAACTCTGAGCTACGCACATACCGCCGGTAGCAAGCCGAGGACCACCTCCCCAAGCGCATGATGGCCCCTCGCCCGCAACCTCGCCGATGCGCTTCCGACGCCACCCCAATGCAGAAAGAGTGCGTGCTATACTGTTTGCCATCGACCCCCAACCTGACCAGCGCCTTCCTCAGTACCCCCAGCAGCTGCGGCCCCGTTGCCCGAGTTCCATCTGCATGCTGAAACACCAAACCGTCCCCGCGTCTCACGCCGTTCCAGGTCCACCCCCAACGCACCGGGCACGCCAGCCCCCCCCTCCTGCAATGTCACCCAGGCCCCTACACAACTTTGGTCCGTTTTAGACTGCCGCAGCCAAATGCGCACTTCTCTGTGCCCCAAACGCACCTCTGCCCACCCCAGACCCTGGTCCGTTCTCCCGCCCATCATTTCCGACACCCGAAATGCCCCCGCAAAAACTTCCACCACTCCCCTTAACAGCTCCTCCGACAATGGCCGCCGCAATACCCCCACCCACCCGCACTCCCGGGCCCATCCCTCCAACATCCTGGACCCGAGCTCCCCCGCGGAAGGTGCGTAGCCCCAACACAACTTTCCCATGAATGATATGCCGGCTAACTTGCCCGCTATGGTCACCCTCCTGAGACCCCTATCTATCAAAGAGAGCATAAATCGGACCACATCTTCCCGTCTGCCAGCTCCCGGCGGCCTCCACCGCGCCCCGGACGCCAAAAACTCCCCCCATGCCGCCACATACATTGTCCTGGTCGAGACCGCCAAAGATCCTAGAACCAGCTGTAGCATCCGGTGTTGCCCACTCGCCACAGCTGCGTCGGCATTGGCGTCGGGTCCTGTTCCGCGTCCACGGCCAACCCACGGAATCTCCCCCACTGCGAACGAGACAAGGCATCCGCAATGTTATTGTCGATTCCCAGGACGTGCACCGCTCGAAAAGCAATGTCATGCCGCAAGCAGCCAAGCACAAACACACGCAATAGCTTCAACACCTGCTCGTCCCTGGCTGACTGTCGATTCACCACCTGTACCACAGCCATATTGTCCACATGGAAAGTCACCCGTCGATGTGCGAGCACCTACCCCCACAGCCAAATCGCCACCACCAAAGGGTAAAGCTCCAGAAAGGCAATGCTCCGGCCCCTCCGCGCCACTCTAGGGGCCAACTCTCCGCACACCACTTCCCGTTCCAGTACAAACCGAAACCATCGCTGCCCGCTGCATCTGAGAAAATCTGCACATCCCAAACCATGTCCACGTCCCGCTGTAAGGGCACACCGTTGAACTGGTTCAAGAAAAACCGCCACATCCGCAAATCTTCCCGCACGCCCGCCGACAAACGCACGTGGTGGTGTGGAGGCCTGTTGCCCGCCAGCGCCCTACCCAAACGCCTACAGAAAGTCCTCCCCACGCGTACCACTCTGCATGCAAAATTTAGGTGTCCCAACAGCACCTGAATGTCCAGGACTGCCACCTTGTGCTTCGCCACCATCACTTCCAGCAATCCCAACATCTGCCGCTTTTTATACGCCGGCAACCGTGCCTCCATCCGCATTGAGTCAAGCACAATGCCCAAAAACGACAGCGCCGTGCCTGGCCCCACTGTCTTTTCCGGTGCTAAAGGCACCCCTAGGTCCTCCATGAGCTCCTGAAACCTGTCCAGCGCCACCTGGCAGTCCGTGGAGTCTGGGGCCCCGACCAAGAAAAAGTCATCCAGGTAGTGCGTAACTCCCTGGTGACCCGTGCGTTCCGTAAAAAAACATTGGAGGAACATGCTAAAACATTCAAAAAGGGCACATGACATCGAGCAGCCCATCGGCAGAGCCTTGTCCACATACCAGCGGCCGCGAAACTGGATCCCCAGTAGGCACCAGTCGTCTGGGTGAACCGGCAACAGCCGGAAAGCCGATTTGATATCGCACTTGGCCATTTGCGCACCGGGGCCTGCTTCCACACCAAAACCATGGCCGCCTCCACCGAGGAGTACGACACCGTGGCCTCATTTTCATCAATGAAATTGTTCACCGACCCCCCTTCCGGCCATGATAAATGTTGGATGAGCCGAAACTGCCCCGCCTCCTTCTTGGGCACAACGCCAATGGGGGACACTATCAAGTGTTCCAACGGCCAATCCGAAAACGGACCTGCCATGCGGCCCTCCCGGACCTCCCTGTCCAACTTGCTCTGCACCACCTCCGGGCGCTCCCTTGCCGACCGCAGATTGTCCGCCCAACGCCTCTGCTGCGGCCCCGCATAACCTAAACGAAACCCCACCCGAAAACTGGCTTGCAAGCACTCGGCGGCCCCCACGTTCGGGTATGTACGCAGGGCCACTGCCAATTGTTCCAACTTAACCGGAGTATGAGTCCTGGGTCCCAGAGACCCAACCTCCACGCCCGCTGCCCACCTGTGGGGCGGCTCCCGGACGCGTGCCTCCCCCCGGTGCCTGGGATCCCCCTTGCTGTCGTGGGGGGCCCCAGCAACGTACCACGTGGTGTCCGTACCTACCGCAGCCCGGGCATTCGTGCTTAAAACGACAATGCTCCCTGGCACAGACTCCTCTGTTAAAATCCCAACAGGCGCCCACTGCTCCAGGCTGGCTCTTGGCCCCTGTCCCCACCCCTCCATGGGTGGGGCGCCCTTGAAAGGGCTGGTACACTATCGGCAAACCGCTGGCGGTAAATATAGCCTTACCCGACCCCGACAGCCCCATCGTGTGCTGCCAGAGGTCACAATTGTGATCTGCGCCTTCCGTATAACGTTCATGTACTTGAACATGGACACGCGAAAATCAGAAAAGCTGCCGTCCAATTCTCAATCGTCAAGGGCACCCTCGGCCGCTTTTGCAGCTCATATTCCTCCTCCTTCGACCCCTCCTTTGACCTGACCTCCCGGTGCAGCAGTTTCAATAACTCCACATATTCCCCTTTCCATATCTTCTCCTTGGTGGACGCCATTAAGTGCGCCCCCAGCTGCTTCGTGACCCCCATGTACGGGAGCCGCTTTATTTTCAGCTCTTTGCTCTCCAGCTTCGCCGCACCGTCGCCCCCCGCCGCTGCCCCTGCTGTGCTAGCCTGGGTCTCGGGCGTCACCCCGGCCGTCAGCGCTGACCCCCCTCGTGCCCCCTTGCCCTCGGCCGCCAGCAGAGCCTCCTCTGAGCCCACACCCTTATCCGCCACATACTTGCCCTTGCACAACCGATCCCCCCCACCCCCCCTCCCCCACCCCCACAGACACAATGTGCGCTGCTGTTTTGTATTTACCTGGCACCAGCGCGTCCCCGCGCCGCTCCACGCCTTTCTGATCCAGCGCTGACCTGTCCCTAGATTGTGTCCGGGCCACCGCAGCACCCAGGCCCCGTGACACCTGCAAAAAAGCAAGAACACCGTTACAGGACCCCCGTCCGCCCTCTCCATCCTCCAAACTATCCTCGTCACCTTCCTGCAGCTCCACTCCGCCCCACCTGTACCCTGAGGAGTCAGCAGAGGCGCCGACTGTACCCTACCACAGGCCCACGGCCCCTCTCTACCACCACTCAACACAACACAGTCCTCCTCCGAGTTGCTCCATGTCCTTTGCTGGTCCCCAAGCTGCGGGGACCCGTGGGGGGATGGGCCGGCGAGCCCACCAGGGGCCTTCCTGAGCCAGCCGTGCCGTGATCCCTCTCTGATTCAAGGCCTGCCGCAAGAGGCACGGCCCTCCCTTCACCTTGGTGCCACTGCGCCGCTCCAAGCCTGACCAAGTCTGCAGCCCGCGCCGATCATCCCCCTGCAATATAAACGGTACTGCTGATGTGCTGGGTCCCTGCCACTGCGCGGCCCCCCGGCCCTTCCTCCACCTATCCTCCACCCCTTCCACCTCCAACCCTTCCTCATCCTCGCTCCACAAAAGCCCCCCAACCCCAGCCCCCCCTTCCTCCGGCGAACTCCCCCCCACCTTCCACTCCCCCCAAACCCCCCGCCCGCTCGCCCCCTAAAGCTGCCGGCCCCCCCCTCTCTGCCCGACCCCCTGTAGCAACCTGGGCCTCTCTCACCCCCTCCCCCCATAAATCAAAAACATCCAGACCCTCCCATTCCCGGTCACCGCCTGCCGAATCTATCAATAATGGCGAGACCCACCCTTTCCGGCCCAGGTCCTCCCTCCACCCCCCCGTCCCTACCAGCTCCCCCACTGTCCCAGCACCCGGCCTTTGCTCTACAGGGGCCTGCCCCCCCTCGGTCCCCCCCGGCTCCCTTGCCCTGCTCCCCCGGCGCACCCCCTCTGCCCCCCTGCCTACCCTTCCCCCCCTCATAGCTGTCCCCCTGCCTGGCTGGAGAGAGGCTCCCCCGTCTCCCCCTCTGCTGGGGGCCCCCTACCCGCCCCCCTTCAGAGGGCCCCCCACTCTTCTGACTCCTCTTGCCCCCTTGCCTGCTCCTACGGGATCAATCCCTGCGCTCTCCCCCGCATCCCCCCCTTGCCCCGCCCTCCCGCCACCTTCTTCCCAGGCTTCCTAATTTTCGCCGCGTCCCCGTCTCCCCTCAGGATCTCCCCGCCGTCAGGAGACGCACTGGGGAGATCCTGTACATCACCGCGCGACCCCAGCTCTTTCCCCGGGGCGCGCCCGGCTCCCGGCATGTTCCCGCACACCGATCCGCCCCCGGCCCTCTTTTTGGACGCTGGTTGCTCCCACGGCGAGGCGCCCTTGGCCGCGCGCCTCAGCCGCGGTGCCCGCTCGGCCTCACCCGAACCCCCCGCCACCATGCGGGCGGCGCTCCTGGCATCGGCGCGGCCCCCGGGACCCACCTGTAGTTTCGGGGCCTTCCGTGGCGGCGAGCAGGCAAGGATCGCCACCGCCACACCTGCCGCGGCGCGCCTCGGCGGGCGCGTCGCGTCTCTCGGGCCCACAAGGAGGTCCATCCGCCCCGCCTCGCTCAGGAGGCGGATGGCCTCCAGCCCACGAAAATCACCCTGTGCATCCATATCTCCAACGCACTGCAGCAATAGCGCCACCAGCAAATAAACGCTAGACAAAAGATCAACCAGCCAAATCAACTCTAGACAAAAATCCTAAAGCTCACTCCCAGCCACCAGGTCTCAATACCTAAAATGGTGGCTGGGAAACGCGGGCAATCCCCTATATAGATTGGGCTGGCTAACTGAAAATTGGGCTGCCTTTGGGCTACTCCCAGGCAGCCCAAGCGACAAAATGGCCGCTCCCATGTCTTGGATCCCTTCCCCTCCCAAAACTGCCCGGGGGGCAGACCTCGCGGCTCGGCTGCCCCCCAAACCTCCCTTCCCAGACACAAACATACACCCCACAAGTCTCAGTCTTTCTCACTTTCAAGGTGTGTATCTCAAGATTTCCTTCTGTCTTTGGTGTGCCTTGCCAATGTCTCTTGGACAATACTAGTTTCTAGGAAAACACACCTTGTGTAAACAAAATGTATTTCAGACGGTTTTCTTAACACAAAACCAGAGTTGGTTACTGCACCAACTAGCAAGTGAAATCCTTTTCTCAAGTCTGTAAATGTTTTTGTCCAGTTAAATCACAATATGGAACGCTTGATGGGTAACAGTGATTATCCAAAACATTGGTGTTGCATTTCTTTCAAGGATTTGCAGCCTTTCTTCCTTTACAGTCATCACAATAAATAGCGGAGTATAATGCTATTAGGAGTGCGACACGCTCCTTACCTGGGACCCAGGCCAGGCCCTCTGTACAACCCTTGATGAGTTATTGCTGGGAAAAAAGCAATACTAATAAGCTCCTCTTCTGCCGAAGCTCTGAAATAAAGTGTGTCAACTATTGGGTGGGGCTCCTTCTTATACAAATACCCCACCCAAGATGGCCGCTCACTCAGGCTCCCTCAGAATTCTAGAACACGTAGCCCCGGCTCCAAAAAACTCAGTTCCTGCAACAAAATGCAAAGGTCAGTTACCAAACCTTTTTAAACCCAGCATAAAAACTTGTATATAACTGAGGCAACTGCCTGCTCCAAGTCACAGCGGAAAGCGCCATTGGGACGCATACCATAAACAATACCATTCGTGCACTGCCTGTCCTGGGTCCATCAGGATGCATTTCATTACCCGCGCACAGCATAGGTTTTAGAAGGCTTCTCACAGTAGGTTTCTGAAGGCGCTCATACTCTGGCTATTGTACCGAACACCTGACATTTACTATTCCCACGCCAATCGAATCATATTGATGGAAGGTGTTGGATAGTAAAGGGGTACTATTTACTATTCTCACTCCAGTCTCACCATGTTGGGGGAAACTGTTGTATACTAAGGTGGTGACATTTACTATTCCCACTCCAATCTAACCATATTGGGGGACAGTGTTGGACACTAAAGGGGTTACATTTACTATTCCAACTGCATTCCAAGGCTATTTTAAGAAGATGTTAGATGCTAAAGAGATTAAACTTACTATATGCACTTTGATCTGAACATTTTAAAGAAGGAAATACAAATTAAACATTTTATATACACAATCCAACTCCATACACACACAGAGTTTTTTTTTTACTATGAAATACAATAAAATGTATTCTAAAAACTGACTATCCAAAAATGCATACCTATATATGCATATTTAAACATCAAAATAGATTTTAAAAAATTATGCCAATTAGTCATCAATGAAAGCCATTCTTTAATTTAAAAAATAGAAATATAATTTTCATATAAAATTATACATTTAAAACAAAATACATTTTTAATATTTGTATTATTTTTTTAAAAAATACTCAAAAAGAGGAAACAATCCACGGGCTCAACCACACATGTTTCTGCAACGCAAGCACAACCATGCTGGCCTTGATCACATATATGCCTTAACCACGGTTATGCATGGTTAAGGCAGTGCTCGGTCTAGCTGCTGGAATGGGCAAGCTGAAGAAGAAGGATCGGGAGGAATGCTGTGAGGTAAGTGGGGCTGGGTTTTTCAGAGTTGGGGTAGTTTTCAGGGCTGTAGGTCAGGTTTGTTTTCAGGGCAGGAGGTCGGGGAGTTTTTTTGGCTCAGTGGTCTGGGTAGTTTTTAGGGCTCGGGGGGTCGGGTAGTTTTTAGCTCGGATGGGTCGGGTCCTTTTTAGGGCTTAGGAGGGTCTGGGTATTTTTTAGGGCTCAGGGGGTTTGGGCAGTTTTTAGGGCTTAGGGGGAGGGTTGGGTAGTTTTTAGGGATTGGGGGAGGGAGTTGGTTTTCAAGAAGGAGGGGATAATTTTAGGTCTCAGGGCAGGGGATTGAGGGGCCGTTTTAGAGGGGACGGATCGGGGTAGTTTTCAGGGCTTAGGAGGGTCTGGGTATTTTCTAGGGCTCGGGAGGAGGGGCAGGGTAGTTTTAGGGCTTAGGGGGAGGGTGAGTAGTTTTTAGGGCTCAGGGGAGGAAGTTGGTTTTCAGGAGGGATGGGGTAGTTTTAGGTCTCTGGGCGGGGGATTGAGGGGCCGTTTTAGGGCTCGTAGAGGGGGGCAGGGATCGGGTCATTTTTAGTGCTTTGGGGCAGGGATGTTTTTAGTGCTCGGGGAAGGGTTGGTTTCCAGGAGGGAGGAAAGTAGTTTTAGGGCTCAGGGTAAAAACCAATATACTGCAACTAAAAAAAGCTTAAAGCCGTTATTTATAAAGGGGTATACTCTTACCCAATTACGTTTTGTAGACGCCAACGGTTAAGCCAGCTAGAAGGAGCAGAGCCAGAGCGGTTCCGACCGCACCCATGGCGGCTGAGTGTGTGATTTATGAGACCGACTGAGGGGTCTGAAAGCGCCGGTAATATTAAATAAATAAAGGCACTTCGCCATGCTGTGTTGGGAGGCGGGAGGGATCTGAAAGCGCCTGTGATGATAAATAAATAAAGGCTCTTTCCCAGGCTGTGTTCGGAGGCGGAAGGGATCTGAAAGCACCAGTGATGTAAATAAAAAAGCACTCATGCTTGTGTTGGCATCCACCTTGCAGGAGCGAGCAGCAGCGGCGCGAGAGCTATGTGTTGTCAATTACCACGCTCGCCGCTGCTCGCTCCCACAAGGTGAATGCCAGCACAAGCAGGAGTATGGGGAAAAGGAGCAGACTAATTGCTAAAAGGCCCTCCTAGACAGCGCATGCGCGCTGCCTAGGCGATACCTAAACATGTCAAAACAAAGAAGTAATGCTATCACAAGAAATTCCACGTTATGCCACATAATTTACCTTTTCTTGCTGCACAATTTAGTCAACCCTGCCACATAATTTGGGCCTCCCTTGCCACATAATTCCAGTGTCCCAGGCTGTAGCCAAACTCTACTCCCGACCTCCTTTCCTCCTCCCCAATACTGTATCCTTGCTAAAATGGGGGGCTCTTGAGCAGCGCGGGCATGCACCCGCTCTGAACAGTTTGGCTTTAAGGTTCCATTTTAATATACTTTTCAAATAAATACACAGGAGAAGAACGTGTAGACAGGTCCAGCACCTGCATCTGAGCCCAGCCTCACACTCTCGTTGCTTGGAGAGCCTGAAAACAAAGACCACGCTCCAGTGATATTCTGTGGCCTGATTGTCTTGTTAATCTATTTTATTACCTCTATCGAGACAGGTGGCTTCTTGGCAAATGACTTTGCTTGTTAAGTTATTGCAGGCCATTGTTAACAAAAGATCAAGGACTTTCTCTGCTTCCTTCTATGTAACTGAAGCAATGTGATTGCATTTATGGCCCCTCAGGCGTGTGTTCTTGCCTCCTGCGAGGCCGAGTCACATTTGTTTTGCCTAATATTTCCGTAGAAAGATGACTAACAGAGTGCCTGGTTGATTTATCATGGTATCTGTGTACTTTGTAATGCAGTTTTATTGAATAAAGTGTAATAGAGCAAAGGCAAATGGCGACGCCCATAGACGGGACTGTAAACTTGCTGCGAACGGATTTCAAATTGTGTGGCTGAGAAAAGGTGGGTTCAGAAAGTGACCTACTCCCTTGGCCAAGCTTTGAGCCCAATTCACAGAAGAGTTTGCCTTTGTAGCTGAATTTACATCTGGAATTTCAATTCTTCTGAAATCGAACCAAGATCTGCATAATTGTGTGACCGGAAATTCCCCTTGGTACAGTGGACAAATGGAGTGGAATGGTTCATGGTTTGGCCATATGGAGTGATGGGAACGCGAGCCAGAACTCCCTGGCTAGTCTCAAATGTTGCATGTTCATTTTTTCTATAATTTAATGTACACCTAATTTGGTGGTATACATGTTGGGTTATGAATTTATTTGTAGAGCGCCCACCGAGGACCAAAACACATGCAGGCGCTGAGAAGAACGAGCACAGTAATCGTAATAGGGGATGATTAGCGGGATAGCCAACTTTGTAGGACTTCTGGTTGGAAAGCAGTGGGTCTTCCGACTCCTCCCTCCGAATGACCTTCACAGGGTGCCAGTGGGTGGACTTTCAAAGATGGGATACATGAGCCATGTGATGGAGTCTAACATCAAGGGCACAGTGGCGTCCTGCACCCGTTGTAATCCAACCAGTTGACTTTCTGGGAGGTGCCCCAGGAAGAGCCTTTATCTCTGGGAACTGGCCCAAACATTTGTGTCTCCTACGCGGTGTAAAGGAAGAAAACTCTCCACATAGGACCACATATTCCAAATGGAGAGGTAAACGTTGACAAAGATATGCAATTAGACATTTCACCTCACAATATGGCAAATCCGCAGGAGTGGGATTAGGGGAAGACGTTGTAGGGCTGGAAAATTGTAGACGTTTCAATGCTTATGCTTGTAAGAAAATCAAGGATGCAAGCCTGTGACTTGTAAACTGGCTAATTCACTTGTGGGTCCGGCCCTGTGTGGTTCTGGGCTGCTCGCTTGACCTCATTGGGCAGTGTTTTCTTTAAATGACAAATTTGGCAGGACCCAGGAGAGTTAATTTTAGAGGGCCTGATTTAAAGTATGGTGGGTGGCCCACCATCCATTAGGGTAGCTGAGGTCATTACCCTCGCCACCCTGGCTGGACTACCACCCCTTATAGTTAGAGAACACCAGTGCCTGCTTACGGAGGCGCCTCCGAAGGCACTGAGAGTGGCCAGAGTCTGCCATGTTTCAGGTGGTGGCTTCTCAAACTTTCTGGGAAAGTGGGAGTTTGTTTTTGAAAAACAAAAATACATGACCCTGGGAGTTTTCTCCCAGAGACTGGGGGTTAATTTTTTCCTTTTTTCAGTTTCCCCTCGCTATCCCAAACTGAAAAAATGCTTCAGACCATCTGTTCCAAATAGGGAAGAAGGTCATTTGCACTACAGCAATACCGTACGGTATTTATTGGGCCAACAATTGGAGACACAACTGTCAAAAACATGTCAGTCTGTCTGACCCTTAATAGAACCGGCAGAGCATTCGTTTGTTGGACATGGTACTTAAACACACCAACATTTATGGGAGGAATGCTGGCGTTCAACCTCAAAGCCAGGCAACCAGGTTCCAGTCTCAGCTGGGACGCTCAACATCCTGTGATTCTGGGCAAATCACTTAATCTCACTGTGCCTATCAACATGAATGTGTCCATCTGTAACGCAACTGGAGCTCATGTAAAGCACTCTGATGCCTTTGGGTCAAGTTTGTGCTGAATAAAACAAAAAATCTAGCAAACTATCAGGTTAGAATTCCAACCCATTGATTGGTTTGCTTGGGTTCCAGTTCAGGCTCAGCAATTCTGACTGGATTGTTCCCATTGGAGCAAGATCAATGCTGATTTGCATATGTGAAGTCTAATATGAGGAGACATTGTTGCAAAAAAGACGATAGGTTGGAACGCTATCCTGATCAATTGCTGGTGGTTAGACTGTCTATTTGCAAGCATTCAACCAAGTACTTTTTGTGTGTCTATAGTAAGCATCCTACCCTGGCCTAAGTATGCCTTCTTGGTCTACAGCCTCCTAATGTGTGAGTGGACTACTGATGATATACAAATGCCTACCGTGGTTGGGTTTCTTACTCTCTTGGATGGATCTATAAACCAATTTACTAGAGGCATATCGGTGGGATATGTAACGTTTACAACTAAATTTTTACAACGCACTACCATTACAATGCAGGTATTACCACGCATACCATTACAACGCATTGCGCTGGGGGGCGCTCTAGGATAGGGAATAAGTTTAATTTTCTATCCAACACCTTCCCTAGTGTCCACGGGGACTGGAGTTGGAATAGAAAATTATACTTACCACTATCCAGCACCTCTAAGCGCTATGCGTTGTAATGGTATGCGTGGTAAAAACCTCATTGCAAAGGTATGCGTGGTAAAAGTATGCGTTGTAACGTCATACATCCATATCGGTGCCTCCAGATATCATGCTCCAATCACACTGGGTAGACTTCATGACTTGATTTACTGGTGAAGTAACAGTGCCTCTAGGTTTTGTGCTACTTTTGTGCCAAGACAGACATTAATCATATTTCAGAGGTGACACCGCTCTTGCCCTGCCATTCAACCCTTAGATCTCCCTGTCACCGAAGAATAACAAGCATCAAAGCTAAGGTATTCAGAGCACCAGCAAAAAATGAGGCGTCTTGTCAAAAGTGACACAAAGGACCTTGAATCACAGTTATGCTCACTTTTGTATACCGCATAATTTGCGTATCTATCTAATTGCCCATTGGAAAAGCGCTTTGAGGCTCCGAAAGGGTGCAGAAAGCACCATAGAAATGCTACAATACCAGTTGATGATTAATGGTGAGTATTCATTGCAGGTGGTGTCTCTGAAAGGCTGATGAGTTGGAACAGAGACAATCACGTCAGGGAATACTTCAGATATATTGTCGCTCAGCATGTGGCTCAATCTGTCCCAGCATAGCCTCACCTTCATGGATACCAACCTGTTATGAAATCACCCCATTTCTAAGTACATTTAAAAATGATTCCCTTTTGTGCTTTTTCTTTATACTATATCATGTGTTGGTCGTCTCTACTGCCCAGGTACTTTCAAGGCACCTAGGGGCATATTACCAAGGAGGTGATCAGAAATTATCACCGCTTTTGCGGCCGTTTTCGGACGAAAAGTGGCGATAATTTCATCGCCTTATCAGCAAAGACACGCTATTGCATGTTTCGCTGATTTAGCGAGCCTTTCACCAACGCCCCAGCTTTGCATCTCATATGCGATGCAAAGTGGGCGTTCCAGAGCAGAATAATAGGAGAAATGTCGCTAAGCGACATTTCTTCTATTATCAAGCTGCACGCTAACAAGCAGAGCGTTAGGAAAAGTAGTGCTAACCACAGTTAACACTACTTTCCTAACGCCTGCTTGTGACCTAATTTAGCCATGTAATCCAA
The DNA here is from genome assembly GCF_964261635.1 of Lissotriton helveticus. Classification (NCBI taxonomy): domain Eukaryota; kingdom Metazoa; phylum Chordata; class Amphibia; order Caudata; family Salamandridae; genus Lissotriton; species Lissotriton helveticus. Next base: position 170,399,097 of record NC_136073.1, read on the forward strand.
TGGGAGGTGGATTACATGGCTAAAATTACCCTGTCCTATCAACAAGGTTATCGCCATTTTCAATGGAATATCGCTTGAAAACCAGCGATATTCCATTGAAAATGGCGATAATCCCCGCTATTGCTGGTATTTTTATCTCCATGGCGTTAAGCGTTGTTAGTACAACACTAACATGGAGATTATCGCCAGCGATAGCCGGCGATAGATATTCTCACACTAACAGCGGTCAGCGATAATTATTGCTGCCGCTTGTTAATATGCCCCCAGGTCTTTTCTATAAACAAATATTGTAGACAAAATACAGATCAGTTTAAATCCCGTTGTGGTATAAGCACTGTTTAGTCTAGCAGGTTACAGAATGCACTAATCACCAGGGGGCATATTATCAAGAACTGCGATAAAATCATGGCTGCTTTAGCGGCAGGAAACCGCCTCTAAAACGGCGATAATGGGCTTGATATTATGCCCTTGTGAATTCCCATAGCAGCCCAGGTTCTGGTGTTAACCTGGGCTGCTATGGGAATTCACAAGTGCATATTATCAAGCCCATTATCGTCGTTTTTGCAGCAGTTTCCTGCCACTAAAGCGGTGATAATTTTATCGCAGTTCTTTATAATATGCCCCCAGGTCTCCCCAAAATTCTTCAAGTGGTACCTATCTCCACATAAATATAAAACATATTTTGTTTTGATCAATGTTATTTGCCCACACTATTTTAAAAAGCTACGGGGCATATTATCAAGGACGGAGTTAAAATTATCGCCGGTTTAGCGGCAGAAAACCACCGCTAAAGCGGCGATAATGGGCTTGATAATATGCCCTGGAGAATTCCAATAGAAGCCCATGTTCACACCAGAACATGGACTTCTATTGGAATTTTCAAAGGCATTTTATCAAGCCCATTATCGCCGCTTTAGCGGCATTTTTGTGCCGCTAAACAAGCGATAATTTTTAACGGCGACCTTGATAATGTGCCCCTACATTTTTCGTGTGTTTCCAAAGTGAATTCCTAACCCTGTGTAAAAGTTTCTTTAAATACTCCCAACTTTTGACCAGTGACGCTGCAATATCTACGAAAGAGAAACATTTGCTACAGATGTTCAAAAAAGTTTTGGGGGAGAACCTAGAATGGGACCTCATAGGCAGTTTTATCGCCAGCGTCCTACAACACCTTCTAACTAGCCTGCGGGGTGGACCGATGTGAGTCCATGGTGGAGAAACGCTGATCTTAACACATTGTCAGCTGTCCACAAATGTACAGCAGGATGTGCCGTGACACTCCACTACAATTAAAGACAGAGTGCAGGCTCCCATCAGAAGGTAGTTTAAAGGCAAAGAACTGGGAACGGGCTCTGAACATGACCGTGGGTCGTAAACGAAAGTTGCATCATTATTATAGGCAGGGCCGGACTGAGAGCCAAAACCGGCCCTGGCAAAGTGCTCGGCCGGCCCCCTGGGGGAGCGACCGAGCTCTTTGTCGGGCCGGTTTTCGGCCGATTTTGTTGTGCAGGCCCACTGGAATAATGCCACAGAGGAGGGTCTAATTATGTGGCCGAGTTGAGTAAATTATGTGGCACAAACAGAGAAATTATGTGGCATATTGAGGCACATTTATTGATAATATCACTGCATTATTTTCTCATTTTCACACTTGTGAACACTGTCTGGTCATATGTGACAACTCATTAGTTCCAGAAGAACAGACAAATATAGGAATAAGCAACAGAAAGGTGATCAGTCTACCTTTAGAAAGTGCCTTCCAGTGCTAAAATCTTTTATTAAAATCTGCAGATTATGCAGCAGATAAAGGATTATGTGGCATATGCGGCAAATCCTTACTGATGAGAAAAAAAGCAGTGGCCGCAAAATCAGATAATTCTAGTGGCCCTGTAGATATGTTACTTGTGCATCTTAGACATGTCCAAATTGGACAGATACAGTCAGAGTCTAAACAGCAGATCTCAAAAAAGCCTTTGTTGATTTTGCAAACTTCACCTATGTATATTCATGGCCCATCCAGGGTTCTACAAAGCTCCCCCAGACCCAGAATTGTGAAGCAGGGTATGTCTTAAAGCATTCCCTTCAGTGCTCTGATTCTGGGTTCAGTTAAATACTCAGTTCTTGAGCTCAGGTTTTGAGCTTCCAGAACCTAAATCTCCTCACAGACTCTATGGGGTATGGAACCCCAAGATGTTGACAAGGTTGCTCCTTTGCACGTGGGCAGCCTTGCTCTCTCAAAAGAGCATCTGGAATAACGTTTATGTTCTTATCCTATTAAAGGGAGTCTGTGTGCTTGTTCTCTGTTTTGAGGATTTTTTGTCAGCTGATGGAGCAGTTTGAAGTTTCATTTCTCCCTAGCCTTCGGCCAGTAGGATCCTTCCACAGGCCTCGTTTGTTTGACTACTTCTCCCAGTGCCAGGTGTACAGGGACTTTATCTCACCAACATCTATGCAATCACAACTGGAACAAGAAAGCAGAAATTCCACAGTATTCTACTGCCTGCGTCTCCATGCACAAACACCTGGTCTCACTTCCTTCTTCCCAGTTCCTCATCTGAACAGCCGGCACCCATTGGTGGGAGCACGGATGGAGGTGACCTTTACACTCTGATGAGAGCGACTGCCCTCAGAGCTCAGTACTTGTATCCGTGGTGTACTTGGCCTAGTATCCCGACTGGAGACTGTTCGGATCTCACTGGGTCGGGTTGTATGGCCTAGGCATGGCCCAATAGCACATTTATGAGGACTGGCAGTTTTCAGAGCTCTGTGGCTGGTTTTCGCTCATGAGCTAGGGCAGTCAGCACTGGATGGTCAATGACAGCTTTCAGAGTTCACTGATTGGAGGGATGAGTGACCAGCATGGCCAAACAGGCCAGCACAATGATTGACAGCTTCCAAAGCTCATTGGTTGTAGTTGTAGTCAGTGGGCGTGGCCTCACTGACTGAAGGTATGAGTGATCAGCATGGCCAAATAGGGCTGTGCAATGATTGACAGCGTCCAAATCTCATTGGCTGGAGTTGTAGTCAGTGGGCGTGGCCTCACAACACTGTAAATGAATGGCATATTTCAGAGGGCAATCGATGTGGTAGTGAGTGATGCACAACAATGATGTTTAACAGGTGTAGGTTGAGTTTGACAGTTTATGGGTGCGCTCGTGGGTTGTGTTTCCGTCCAAAACACACATTAAAATGAAGCTAAGTCGTGTATGCATATACTATGCTAATACATCCCCACGGGAGGCACTCCTAATGAAGCAAAGTTTCAAATTGTAAATCCAATACGTTTTTATTGGTTCAATAAAGTTGTTCTTCAAAACAAGTTTGATATTGTCTTCATATCAAAGCATTCATATAGTTTCCAAATGAGGAACAATCAAATTGGTAACTCCAATGCATTTCGGGCGGAGCCCTTTCTCAAGGAGTTCTGTAAAGAAGACGAGATAAGGTAAGGATAGGATCAGGAGGGTGAAGACACAGTGATTATGTTAAAAACGGAGGTGGTGTTTATATTAAAAAAACGAGAGTGAATGAAGCATGGGCTGTCATGAAGTCAATTGCTAAAAAGTTAACGTGCCGATCAACAGGTGATAGCAAAAGATGCTGTGAAATCATATATAACTGAAACAGTGACCAAAACCAGTGCTCTCACCGAGGGGTGCGTAATTAGTAAAACGAAAAGCGAAAAACGAACAATAAACGCTAGAAGCAAACTCGACAACCAAAACGAGTACAAAGACTTACTTAAGGTCACTTACTTAGGCGTCACATTGTACCTTAAGTAAGTCTTTGTACTCGTTTTGCTTGTCGAGTTTGCTTCTAGCGTTTTTCGCTTTTCGTTTTACTAATTACGCACCCCTCGGTGAGAGCACTGGTTTTGGTCACTGTTTCAGTTATATATGATTTCACAGCATCTTTTGCTATCACCTGTTGATCGGCACGTTAACTTTTTAGCAAATGACTTCATGACAGCCCACGCTTCATTCACTCTTGTTTTTTTAATATAAACACCACCTCCGTTTTTAACATAATCACTGTGTCTTCACCCTCCTGATCCTATCCTTACCTTATCTCGTCTTCTTTACAGAACTCCTTGAGAAAGGGCTCCGCCCGAAATGCATTGGAGTTACCAATTTGATTGTTCCTCATTTGGAAACTATATGAATGCTTTGATATGAAGACAATATCAAACTTGTTTTGAAGAACAACTTTATTGAACCAATAAAAACGTATTGGATTTACAATTTGAAACTTTGCTTCATTAGGAGTGCCTCCCGTGGGGATGTATTAGCATAGTATATGCATACACGACTTAGCTTCATATTTCAGAGGGCGCCAGCTGACCTTGCCTCCATTGGGTAGGCCTCACTGCCCTCTACTATGTATGACAGATGTATCAGTAGTTGGGTAGTGTTACATTTAATGTAGCTCCTGTAGCAGCACCTCATGCTCCTGGCGAGGTAGTTGCAGACAAGTAGCCCTCTACACCATGGGTGTGGTTGCATGAAAGGGTGTAGGCCTTTGGTGTGGCTTAGGTAGGAAGTGAGCCCTTTATACCGGGGGTGTGATGGCATGGAATTGGGTAGGTCTTTGGTGTGGCTTAGGTAGGAAGCCCAATGACCAGAGTTGTGCTGTTATCCCTTTTTATCACTGTGCCTTGGCTTGTATTGAAGGAAAGGAGCGAGGAGTAGTGTGGCTAGAATTAGGACGGTGCTAGTGTATGCCTGGCAGAAAGTATGTCGATGTGTTGCGGTCATATGTTGGTAGTAATGTGCTTGTGTTGTGTGTGCACACAGAGGCTGCTATTGTCTCCCTGTGAATGTGTGGCTGTACTTATGTGAGGACAGGAACAAAGGAGCATGTGAGACCTCTGCAAATATTGTTGTCTACCACCCATTGGGTGATTGGTTCCCATTTCAGGTGGGTATGATCGCGAGTTCTGTGTTGCAATGTCCTCCTACTGATGGTATCTGGTCATGTCTGCTGGTTGCGTGACCGTTCATCATCAATTCTCAAAGAGATCAGCTTTGATTGTCTTCCTGATTTCCAGGTGGTCTTGGATGTTTCTTGTCTTTGCTAGCAGAGAGTTGTCATGTTTTGTTGTATGGAGGCAGAGAGAGTTGCAGAGTCACCCAAGAGCCAAGGGTTCTCCTGTGTAAGTTTCTTTGAAGCTTTGCTTGGGTGAAGGTTGGGACCTTCTGTAGATGGCCCTGTGGGCAATGCGGAGAGACTTGCGCACTGAGGATCTGTCCAGAGTGAGCACCTTGAGTGCAGGTGAGATGCATAGTGGTTATCTTGCTGCTGTGTTTTGGATTCCTTGTTGGTAAAGGCCTCACCAGCCAGGACAATGAGTGGCAGCCACCAGACCTCACTGGGTGGGCACTTGGTGGTGGAAGAGAGCCCTGGTCTTGGAATTATTGGTGATGTGGGAGAACTTGGTCACACTGTGAAATGAATGATAACTTCCAGAGCTCCCTCGCTGATCACAACTTGCTGAGCTGGGCACAGGCAGAGTGCTGAGGCTTGATGTGGTTTGATGCCGCCTTGGTGTATATTGTGTATATGCCGTTTGACGTACTTTGTGTATATATCGCTTGCGGTATGTTGTGTATATATCGCTTGACGTACATTGAGTATAAATAGATCCAGTTATGTTTACTAAAGGCTGTGAGAGGGAGGCCATGGCGCCATTTCCAGACTTGCAAAGGTCACGCAGTATTGGTGAACAGCGAATGGACCTTGCACTTCCCTTTCCCTGGCCCCGCCCACGCTGGCACCTGATCCCTTTCACATACCTGTCTCTCTTCTACATGGGCTTGGCCTCTGCGAGCCCTTTCATCACCTGTGTGTTTCTCAACAACAAGGGTCACATGGCATGTTAAAAATGAGTGCCAAAAGACAGCTGCTTCATTTATTCTTTGCACACCCAATTTTTCTACCTGCTTATTACTTTTGCAGTGACTAATGAAACAACATGAAAAAGTATTATTGTCGGCCATTTTCGCGCACAGAATTACCCATGCTGCATTGTCTTATGTGTGCAATTCTTTTCCATGTGGAATCTGCTGGAAATTACCGAGCAAAAGTTGGGAAAGAACAATATTTGAGTCAAAAATAAAAAATTTGCACAAAATTGTTTGCGCCTAATATAACGCTTTAAGCACCAATTGGAAATAGGCCTCATATGTGGGGAGACATTTTACATTGAACTGGTGTCATGAATTGGACATTCCTATGAACTGTAATATACCACCGGACACCCCTACACTCTCTGTCCACACCGTAGGGAGGGGCATCCTCCCAATTATGAGCCCAACAAACATAACTAACCCTTTCCCTAATGGATAGTTTGACACACACAGGTTACTTTCAGCTTGTCATTACCTGCAAACTAATTCATATGGTCGAGCCTTCGAGCTATGGTAGATAGGGATGTTTGAGGGATAGAGAGTTGTTTCAGGTGGAAATAGTGCTGCCTTGGACCGACAAGCAGTGCAGAAGGGGTAAGAGGGAAATAAGATCTGGTACCCTACCATCTACGCCCAAAACCCAGGTCCTTAGTATCGTGCATTTCTGGCCCCAAGGAATGAGTGCATAGGAAAACCTTCATGTTCTGGCCATAGAAGGCCTGGTTGCAGGGGGAGAAAGCAGGTGGCAGCCACAGCACACTAACAGAGCCCAGTGGGGTAACAAAACTTAAGGAGGCCCAACTTAAGGAGGCCCCCCTTCAGGGTACATGGGGCCCCCTTCAGACTCAATAAGGAGTTCTCAGGACAGGGAACTGTGTTTGAAGGGGCTCCCTGGAGCTCAGGCCCCCCGCGCCATGGGGCTGCGGGGGTCTGTGTTACGCCGCTGGCAGGGCCTCCCAAGGACTAGAACCAATCTATGGCACCAAGGATCTGCAGTTTTCCTCCCCAAACTTTGTCACAAGTAGACCTGGGCAGTAAATTCCGGTCCGCTTGCGGGATTTGCGGAATTTCGCGTTCCGCAGAGAACGCAAAATTGCCCAAAATTCTGCGTTCCGCGGTTTCGCGGAATTTTTTGCTTGTTCGCTTTCTCAAAATACGTGTTCGTGAGATGTTTCTCCCCGAGCACGCAAACAGCCATCGTGAACAGGAAAAAAGTATCACAAACAAGGAATTCCGCGTGTTCGCGGAATTTCTGCGTGTTCACAGAGATTTTTTACAGTTTTGCGGAATTTTGCATAGCGCGACTACGCAAATTCCGTCCACCCCTAGTCACAAGCTCCTTCTAGTGAACATCCCACACTGATTTGATTGAGAAAAGTGTAATACATTATTTGACACCAAAAGAATAAAATAAGTAATTTGAAAGGTTTAAGGTAAGTATAGCACCTAAAAACACAAAGTACCCCTTGCTGCTTTCTTATTGTGTGTGACCGTCTGTAGGCCACAAGTTCAGGTGGATCACAATAGAACTTGAGCCGGATACAGGGATCAGTGTGGTCCTGATAAAAAAGTTACCTTCTCAAAGTCTGGTGCGAAGAGACCAGTTGGTGGTGGAAGAGGAGGCAGCAAGGAGCGGTGAAAGCTTTGCGGATTGCTGTCGCTGCAGAGCAAAGAGCAGTCCAGGTGTCACAGACAGTTGGCGCTGTATCGCGAGGATCCTGTCAGGCATCGCAGACAGTCATTTCTGGAGTTTCACGTTGGCGGCCACTGCTGCCTGTTGATACTGTACCGCCAATTGCAGATCTCGCATTTCCAGTGATCACTGGCCGTTGCTGTAGCATGAAGAGTCAGGTTCCCCGGAGCTTTATGTTGGAGGGTACCATCAGCAGAAAGATCCTGGCATGAACAGGCCCAACTGCCCAGCAGGGCAGCTGGGCAGTTGCAAAGAGGCCTCTGGAGCTTGTTATGTCCCTGTAGCTCTGAACAGGATGTCAGCCAGCTGAACCTTGGAGCCACTTCAGGTGGCCTGGGATGAAGGGAGTAGGTCCAGTTTTTCTTCTCAGACAGCAGGGTAGGCCTCAAGCAGCAGGGCAGTCAATCTTCTGTAGTATCCACAGGTCAAGCAGTGTACTCAAGACTGGGTCTAAAGATCCAATATTTATTACTGGTGCCTGCTATGAACTGGTTAAAACTTCTAGAGATTTCCCCCCACTGATGGTCCATGAATTTTCTTCCTCCCTGCCTTGCAGTGGCTGCTGGTGACATTTGAAAGTGGTGAGGCATAAACGTTGGACATTCGACTTGGAGAAACACCCACAGATGCTAGCTGTAACCAGTCATATAGAAATATGTGCAGACAGGTCTTTAAGTGAGATGAAAAAAGTGGGTGCTCTCTATAAAGTAGCATGCCAAATACATTTCAGTGATTCCCATAGTGTGCCATCAGACCGGTATTTTGATTTCACTCTGAGATGTCATTTTATCCAGATAAATGGCACAGCAACTGGCATAAGCCTAAAACCTGTCAGTATGATTGGCTTTGTCACTGGGTGTTGTCTGTTTAAGATAAATGAGTAACAGCAATGATTTCTAATAAATAATTAACATTGGAAATGTGTACATTCTGAAATAGTGAGTCTGTGATTTAAATAGCATTGAGGCCTGTGGAAGGAGTTTGGCCTTCAATTATATGTGCTTCATTTTTGATATGTATCCTCTTTTTCACTGCATATCTTATCCATCTGCACATCTTCAATGCCCTCTCTTTTCACTTTAACTATCCTCTTTACACTCTTCCCTGAACGCCTTTCCACACATCTATGTCACTTCACAGCCCCCAACTTGCACTGCACTCACTCAAATGTAAGCACTTTAATTTCTCTTACTTTTGTCTTGCAAATATTATAACCTCAGTGTAACCCCTTCACACACAAATCCACAGAATTTCAGTTGCGAATGGAATACACAAACATTGTTCAATGTGCTCTGCAGAGAGTCCAACCCACTGACAGGAACTTTGTTTGGCTTTAGCCTTAGCGCCTAAGTGCTCAATCAAAACCCCTCATAAACACTGGCTTACCCCAAAGTCTGGAACAACTTTTCTTTGATATGGGCGGCCAACAAAAGTTACTTTTCTCCCACAAGCAGCTCATGAACTGGCAGATAAATATGCTGCCCCCTGCCCAAATACAACTCCTCGATGTGAGGGTCAATTTCAAGTGGTCAAACGTCCTTCGGATACTTTTCACACTGTGCAATATTTTCATGAGCATCATTACAGGTATAGAAGGTGGAAAATGAGCCATTTATTTAAGTTGCATGGCAAGTAATTGACCAATGGAACTCCTCTCTCCCCAGTCATTAATTAACAAGGATCTGATTGTCAACCAAAGGCAAAACCTTCAAACCAAGTCACAGATCCAATCCTGCTAAACATCACTACAGTCCTTAATTACCAACTCCAACTCTTACTGGACAGACTTAGTGAATTCCCTTGCTCAATGAGTGTTTTGCATTACCTTAAAATTTACCAAATCCCTTCTCTGTAGAAGAAACCCTCAGTAGATGCAGCAGACTTTCATAACTTCCATCCTGTCTCAGAACTTCTTACAACGGTCATTGCCAGTAATGCAGCCTCCCATCTCAAACAAAGCTTCTCACGACATTTTATTTTAGATATATTTCAGAAGGTCTTCATGCAGTGTTGTAGAACAATAGTGCCTTTCACTAGGTAGTTGACAATGTACTTTAAATTCTTGACACTGGAAATTGTTGTTTTCTTGTGCTCTTTGATTTATTTGCTGCTTACAGTTCAGCATACTGTGCTTGTTAATGTCCTCAAAGAGTATATCGTTAGAATTGATGGAGTTGCCCTCAACAAGAAGATGTGGTACAACGGCTAGGGCGGTCGATCTCAAATCTGGGAAACTGGGTTTGAGTCATGGTAGGGACGCTCAACATCCTGTGAATCTGGGTAAATCACTTAATCTCCCCGTGCCTAACAAAAATGAATGTGTCCTTGTGTAAAGCAACTGGTTCTCATGTAAAGTGCTCTAATACCTGATAAATTCGGGCCATGTTTGCGCTACATAAATCTCCGGGGAAAGAAAGCAAGTTTGTATCTTATTTAATAAATGAATATCAGCTGCTCGAAATCAGGAGTTGCTTTTCTACTTCTGTCAACTTGCTGCAATAAGTACCAAAGTGGTCCATTTTGACCCACCCTCTTTAATATTTTCCTAGTACCTCTTGGAATCATTGAAAGATCCTAGGGATCCAATGCCACCAGTTGACTGACCCTATGCAACTGCATCTTAAGGTCGCTTCACATAATGAACTTTAGCAACCTTTCCCATCTCATTTAGGAGTGGATGACATCCCACTACTTGAAACCCGAGCCATCAAAAAATCAATTTCTACTCTATTTGCCTACAAATTCTATTTTACTGGTTCAATCCTGGTTCGACTCTTGTAATAAGTAACAGCAAACAATCATTGAGAGTCATTCTTAGCTCCAGACTAAACCTCCAATTAGAAATGAATGTGATGGCTACGAGTGATACCTACAACGATTATTGTGGGTAATTAGACCGTTCATCCCAGACCAATACCTCAGGACCAAAGTCCAACTTTTTTTCTAATAATACTTTAACTATAGTTTTATTACTTGTTTAGAGCTGGTTATGGCAAGTCTTTTTTTAATCAGCTTGCCAAAAGTGCACATTTTACCACTGAATGCAAGTGTGTAAGCAGCAGCTCACTTTGTCATCCAATGCAAAACAATATGCAGTGGTTCCCCAGTGATGTTAAATCTCTTTACAAGACAGCCAGCATCATTATCAAGGCTTTGCACAGAGCCACTAAGATTTAGATGACTAGTAAATTGAAGTTGCCTTGAGACCAACGGTATCTATGCTGTGAGGAATCTATTTTTCTATAATCTACGACTTTCAAAAAAGAACCTAATATGGCCTAATCGTTTTCAGACATTGCAACCTGAATTTAGTAGTCCCCTCCTCCTTCTCTGTGTGTCTGCAAAGTTCAAGAAGCATCCTAATTGTCTTCTTCTCCAAAGACAATTCCAGTATGGTTCAATCCAGCTGCTTCTCTAATCTTCTTATGACTGTTTTTTTCTTGGCTAGTTTCTACCTTTTTCCAGTCTATATTTTCTAACTATTCTTGTTCGAGCCCCTGTCTTCTTTAACCATAGATTACTCTCTTGGAAACACATATTTCTGTATCCTCACACATTAGTGATTCTCACTGATTCTTCACTGTCCTATTTACGAATCCCCACTTCTGAAGATTTCCATTGTATATTAGAATTTCAGGTATGTGTTCTTGACACCTTTTCTTAATTGTGCATTTTCCATTTTGTATCTCCCTCCCTGCTATCATTTTTAAATATGAATTTTATCTCAAATGATGTCTTGTTTTTGTATGGCTTTCTTGTTGTTTTTAATCGTGTGGACACATTTCTGGTATATACAATTACAAAAAATGAATACATATTGAAGATAGCCAGAGATGCAGCACCCTATTCTTGCCAACCCTTTTACCCCCTTAGAGCTTCAGTGGTCGTTTAGGCTAAGCAATAGAAAAAAACAAATGTAATGACCACTGGAGAAGTTTGGAAATAGCGCTACCAAAATCCAGAAAAGGAGCCATAAACCACAGACTATCTTAACTGATCCTAGAGCCCCGATTGGCCAGGAGATATAGACCAATTTCAAACATGGTCAAATCTTCATTACTGAAAGTTAAATCCACCTATCTGCTGTTCACCAAAATTCATTGTTTAAGATAGTGAAAACCGTAGTGAGATCCAGCGCGCTTCTAGCAATAACAGGAAGCTGAGAGCAGCAGCCTTCTCATTTGACCCAAGACCTAACCCTACCTAATTCTGATCACAAGAAGGAATTTGACTATTGAAAAGCAAATACCTTCCATCCAGCACACAATAGCTAAGAGACTAATCGAGATCAGAGGATATTTTAAATTAAGAAAGTATCCAAAGTCAATAGATGTGAACTCTGCAAGAAGACACAAAATGAAATCCAAGTTTGGTTGAGTAGCATGGTAGGGCCAATTGTGGCACAGATGGGTGACCGAAAGTGCAAGAATTTCTAAGGTATTGGCTAATCATCAGATGTCGAACAGGAAATGTGCTTGCTACCTTATGGTAAAGCAAAGACCTTGCACAACATATCACAAATTTGAGAATTATTCTTTACAGTAGGTAAGAGCAGGATTTTACTGTCCCCTGCCCTCCCACTCAACCAAATCAGTTTTCCTTTCTTAAAGATTTACCAGCATTCTTTAGCCTCACTTATTAATCACTTCTGTGAGTACTGATTTCTATGGCAGCACAAAAGTACAGTTTGCACATACCAATAGCAAGTGATGAACTCTGTGCTTCTTCTTGCATTCAAAACACATTAGCAGGTGTCTAAGCCAATGACCTACTGCAGAACAAAATTGCATTATTTTCTCATTCTTGTCACACTTTACCCAACATGCTGTTGTGTTATCTTCCTCCCTTTTTGAAGGAGCTACTCAGGCATGTAAATTACTCTAGAATACCTTTGCTTCCTAACAATATTTTTGATTTAAGTTTCCTAGAATTTATAACCTTAGAAAGGCATCTTAAACCTTTTAATCATTTCAAATATCACTATAAAATGCAATTTGCGAGGTGCAGTACACTTTATATTTTGTCCTAGCACCAATAGATATTTCTGTCTTATCTGTGATCTTTTGTAGAGCATTTCATAAAATTAAGTGTTGCGTAAATATCTTCTCAATATTACCAGACAAAGTAGAGCAAAATAGTGGCCAATGACTAGTAACAGTTTTTTATTTGACTCTTCTTACTTTACGCCAAACCTGCTATACAGTGGTCGACATGTTTTAGCCTGTGTTTATAGACATTTTTTTAAATAGTGGCAGATTTAAATCTGAAATAAGTATTGAAAATGTCTTCCTTGTACTTTAATGCATAGAAAGTGTTTTTGTCTGAAAGACAAAGTTGCAAACAAATAAATTGCACATTTATGGGCATAGGGATTCTCCGAAGTTGCTGTGAAGATCTCCGCAGAGTAAAGAATATGGAAAAATATTAACATTTATTTAACATTAAAATAAATATAACACATATTTGTTATGCTACCTATTAATCTTAATTCATTTTATATATTTATTTTAAATGTAGAACAACATAGAGAATGCTACTGCACTATTAACTTAAGTTTGATTAAAAACTTTAAAAAAATGGAAATATATTAAATGAAATTTTGATAAATCTGAAGCATGTACAAATGTATGTATGGATATATATATTTTTACGGAACCATCAGTCCCAGAGAGCATTGCTTCAGGTTTTACACCTGTGCATAATTACTGAGGGTATTTACTGGTGCCTGCAGCTTGCCGTCATGTCACATGTGCTGCCACTGCAGAGGGCGTTGGCCCGAAACGCGTCTGGCAGGAAAGGGACTCTGTTCGCGGCTCGCGGCCTTGCGATGGCATTAATCCCTACCTGTAAGTGCATCCCACCTAGGGGCAACTCTTTCTTTCCCCATGGATATATATATATATATATATATATATATATATAACATTATTTCTTTATATTTTAACCATTTTAGTTCAGTTTAGTTCAGTTTTGAACGTTTAACTATTTTAAATAATTTACTTTAATTTAACATTCTTTTCTATGGATTTTTACTTTAAATCTGCACCTCCATTATATTCTATGGGAGGGCTTTTCACGACCAGTGGTTGGTTATATGTGGTGCTGGACTTACTACTGCAGTTTTTATTTTAATAATACTTTACACTTGGATTTTGTGAATAAGCAAAAAGTAGCAAACTTCTTTAAAATGTAATTTTGCAAATGTAAATTATGCAAAAGTGTAAGTTACTTACAGACGCATCTACGTTAGGAAATTATAAAAACACCTCGCCTTCGGGAAGTCCATAAAAATTCAAATCTTCAACCTTTAGACTCTTGTGTTATCCTGAACTCTCTGCAATGCAACACTCATTAATCCCTCGTACTAAGAAACCTACTTCACAAGAAGCCACTCCAAACAACCAAAGCCTTGTACAAACAAGGACTCCCGTTGTGCTCGCCCACCTCCCCAAAGACCTGCCAGCTCTACTGATGCCAAACCATGACCTGTGATCAAAAGAATCAGGGAACACACCCAGCATGCAATGATTCATCGATCAGGTAGGTCGAACGAATGCTAATGGAAACGCGCTCTACGCAAGCATGCATACCTCTATAATACAGGTATGCATACTAGCAGTGACAAGTCTGACACAATCACCCAACCATGTTTCAGTTCCTCCATACCACAACTATCTCTTCCCACATAGGGCATACTACAGCCACACAATCTCCAACTAAACATACAGATCTACCCTTAAGTGCTATGATGTCCTAACATTAGTGACAGTCATATAGAGCCATACAGTAAATGATCAAATGTACTGCCGCAGAATTGACATACATTTTGCATCTTTAAATCAATGTGTAAATGTCACAAACCTGCAGTATTTTTGCAAGCGGAGAATACACCTGATTTCAGATTTTTAAAGGAACCCAAAAGAGATTTAAATAGGAAAGAAAAATGTCTCCCAGATCAGGGGATTAGCTCCAGACCGTGTCAAACCCCATACGAAGGTGTCAAAAACTTTGTTAGACAGAGCACAACCCAAACATTTGTTACCACAATGACTTAAGTAAGTCAAGCACACGTGACTTCATAAATGGCACGACTCAAATATTGTCCAAAAAACAGAAAAGTCTTTTATTTTCAAATCTTCATCACAGTTGACACGTAGACATAGAGAAATTCACAGCCGACACGTGTTTCGTCTTGGGACGACTTTTTCAAGGCTAAGGCAAACTGTATTAACATTATGATTCCACGACGTTTCCTGAGTTGTTAAAAAGAGACTTATATAGAAAGAACCAAGCTTCTGTACCGGTTGAAGCTGTTTAATCAGTATGGTTCACTGTTTAGCAGAAAGAACTGTTGTATCTCGGACAGCGTAGAAACACGGAGTTCCTGGTGAGCAAAGATTCCCCGAACTGTAATGGAAAATTCAAAATGCGAATAACTTTCGTAGAGTAGACAAGTACGGTAGACAGTCCTGTTGCTTTTAGAGCACAAAAATACAATGTTCAGTTGAAACGGCAGCGACACCACCAGTACGGGAAGAGCCACCTGATAATGGCGAAGGAAGTAATACCCCCGCCGTGGCGTTTCGAGACTATTTCCCGTAAGGCTATTCAAGCCCCGGGGGTAATCCAGATGCTGCTCCAGAGTCCAGCAGCGTCAGGATTGGCCTGGAGCAGGGTCACTCCCTGCCCATTAGGAGACCGGGGGCTGCAAATGAAGCAACCCTCGCTCTCCTAAGGGGAAGGCTTAGTGCGCATGTTCGGGCTGGTATTAAAAAAGACCTGCCCAAAAATGAACATGCGCACCATTGCGCTGTCACTCACCCTGAGTACTGCTGCAGCCCCACCCCCTTCAGCGTCCCTCCTCCTCGTTCTACTTCTGACTCCAATTCCATTCCAATCAGGAGTACTGATTGCTGGAATTAGCGTCAGAAGTAGACCGATGTCTAAATGGGCTCATGGGCCCGTGGCATTGGTAGGGCAACGCCCAAACGCCCCCAATGGACGCACCGCCACTGAAATCTTGTGCATTATTTCAAAGTGCAAGAGTGGGGGGAATCTTTTCCAAGGGTCAGCAAAATTGTATCACTTTCTTGTGAAATTTCTCTGAATTCCGTGAAAAATTCACAATGTTGTGAGAAATTATGATTTTAGAGAAAAATGTGACTTGCTGGTATCTTGCATAATTATTTTAATAATATGCCCTGCGTGTAAAAAAATGACATACAGGCAGGAGAATGGTTTGGAAAGTAAGTGTTCCATGATGAGACTTTTTCTGCGCAAACCAGTTTCCCCTGTATCTTTCGAGAGACTGGCAAAACATTTGTAATGAGAAATTTCTAAAAAATCTCCAGAATTTTATATAACGCGAAATTCAGGAATTTTACAAATTTACCCAGCCTAATTGAAATGCCCCCCAGGAATATTTTTTCCATGTTTGTTTAGTGAACAGAGAAAAAGCCATTGTGGAATGGATTTGTTTAATGCTTTGCCTTTATACAAACGTTTTCACTGGTCGATTGATAAAAAAGATGAGGAACTTTTTTGTTCCTCTTGCGTCACAAGATTGGTATAAATTGATTTGCTACTTTTTTCTTTCTTGTGCGTCAATACAAATTGTTTCAAATAACATATCAAGTTTGCAGCTCTGAGAAGAAACCGGAAGTAGTTTCCTTTACTTGTTTCCAAACTGCTGCCAAAAAGCACACCGTTAGTCTGTGATACTGTGTTCTCGGTTTTCAAAGTCATCCTTCCATGCTGTCTGCCTTCTTTATATTTTTATTCCCACTTCTTGTCCACTTTCCGCTTACGCCATCTTCATAAGAAATCTGATGCGCACCTGCAGCCTTCTCTTGACCAGCACACGGAGCTCCCCAATTCGAAACTTACTTGTGTAACCAGTAAGGATAGCATAGATTTATGTCACGAGGCTCAGTAATCGGACTTATGGATAATTGAGAAATGGGAAAGGATCCGCTTCTGAAAATTTCCTATAGAAAGAACGGGGCCCACAGAGGTGATATACAAAATTATGATACATATTTTAGCCACACCAGGAGCATGGGCCCACCGGACTACCCATCAACCAGCAACCTAACAGCCTAGTGGTGAATCTTTCAGACACCGCCCTCACCCAGACTCAAAAAACAGTCCTAGAGAAAGGACTGGGTTTTGTGCCAACGCCGAGCATGGACAAATTCCAACTATGCTGTGAACTGAACGAAAAAGCAGTATTCAAGGAAGTATCTCAAATTAACCCGAGAACTATCAAAGTTTTCCACAACACCAGCAAAAACAGAACATGAGGTCATACAACAACTGGCCATGTAGAAGAAAATTACCATTAAACCAGCAGACAAAGAGGGTGCAATAGTACTACAAAACACCACAGCATATCGAGAGGTGTGCCTGCAACTCCTGGCAGATTAAAGGAATTACATCAAAATCAAGGAAGACCCAACTGAACTTCTACGCATAGAAATTGTGTACCTGGCAGAGGAATCCACAGCAAACAATTGGATAACTAAAAAGGAAGCCGATTTCCTAGAAAACACTAATCTGACCATTCCATATTTTTACACCATACCAAAAATCCATAAATCAATTGAAAACCCTCCTGGCAGACCTATAGTGTCAGGTATTGGTTCAATCCTAGAACCCCTTTCAAAATTTGCCGATGCTTATCTGTGGCCCAATATCCAAGGTACCAACACGTACCTACAGGACACCAAGGCTGTCCTATGCCTCCTTCAAGACCTACAATTCAACCCAACAACTAACATCCTGAATGGCCTAGACGTAGAGAGCTTGTATACGTGCCTACCGCACAAGGAAACCCTGCAAATCCTGGAAGAAGTCCTTTTCGAAAATCCCTGGGTTTACCACTCACCCAGACACGTGGTACTTGAATGCTGCCGGCTGACATTAACCGAGAATTACTTCAAATTTGAAAATACATTGTTCCGCCAGGTGCACGGTACCAGCATGGGGAGCACATTCGCGCAGAGTGTAGCGGGACTTTATGTCCACCACTTGGAAAAACAGAAAATACTCAATGAGTCCAATCTCCACATCGAACATCTGAAACTCTGGAAACAATACATCGACGATGTACTACTGATCTGGGAAGGGACAGAAATTGAAGCCATCAACTTTGTCGATTGGTTAGACCTCCAAGACCCTTTTCTCAAATTCACCTACACCATGAGCAGGTCCCAGTTGGTCTTCCTGGACCTCAATATTGTAGCCACAGAAGGTATGCTGAGCACAACAACTCCTTCAAACTAACAGCCAGAAACTGTCTTCTTATTTGCGACAGCTTTCACCCGAGACAATTGAAGGACAACCTGCCGTTTGGCCAATTCTTACGACTAAGACGCAATTGCACTGAAAAAGAAGACTATAACATCCAAGCAAAAGACCTTTCTGAGAGACTAATAGCAAGGCACTACCCCAAACACCTAATCTCCAAAGCAAAAATGAGAACCGCCAACAACCACAGAGAGGCATTCCTAGAACCAAAAACAAAGGAAGGAGTAAGAACAGAAAAAAGACAAATCTGCATCACTACCTACAACGTAGCATCAGACAAAGTAACTAAGATCATCAAAAACCATTGGCGGACACTGCACAGTGGTACACTGTGACATCCCAAGACCAATGTTCAGTCAAAGAAAGGGGAAAATCCAAGGAATTACCTTGTCCACACTCACCCCAAAAATGAAACGAGAGGGGTTGGGCAGAGAACCCTACATACATTACCCAATGGACACTACCCTTGCAGCAATTGTAGTGTATGCCACCTGACCTCAGCAACTAAAAAAATTGAATTTAACAACAAAATGACCTGGGAAATACGCAACTTCACGAATTGCAATACATCAGGGGTAGTATACATGATCACATATACCTGCAACCTACACTACGTGGGGATGGCCACAAGAAAAGCAAACACAAGGATTGTTGAACACCGCAGTACCATTAGATGTAAACGGACCACCACAAAAATGACATCACATTTCATTGAGAAACAACACACTCCAAACGACATGAGATGGGTGATCCTGGAACATATTAAAAACAGCGATAACTTGGAACATCGACTCCTGGAGAAGGATCAACGTTGGGTGTTCAAGTTACGCACAGACAGCCATGGTCTTAACGATAACATTCCTTGGGGACAATTCTCCAAATAGAATCTTCCAGATATTTAGCTGAGAGTCTTCTCTGAACTCAGGGTGGCTGTCACACACACCCTTCATTTTTGATAATTTCTGACTTTTTGTATTTCCGAAAAAAAACGCACAATACACCAGAAAGCTTGTGGTTACTAGGATGGCGTAGCCCCCCATTGGACACATAAACGCAGCACCACAGGATATATCAGCGTTTTACATGTCTTAACACCTGAGCCTGCATAACACATCACTCGTACAGTCGGTACACCCTATCCAGTAGGTGCAACACTCGACCGACCTTTTACCATGAGCATCTACTAATTAAACACATTGACTCATACAACCCGACCTCCAGTGGGTAGTACCTCCTACACCAATATTACATATCCCCAGTCGAGTGTACATCGGCTCATTCAAACCCCATGGGTATTGTGCAAAAACTGTAACATACAGTCAGCAGCACCATAAGTATGTTTATTCCCTTTAGTACATTGAGCATTTTTGGGCGTGAACGCTATATAGCACATAGTCAGCATCGCTATTATAGGAATAACTCCAGTCCCATTTTTTAACTATGCACTCTTCCTCCACTGTAAGTATTGTTTTGTGTTTCATGTTAGTACACGTAAATCATACACCCCAATAGGGCCACTCCATTAGCTTAGAATAAGGCGTCCATTTTGTGAATGTTCCTGCACTATCTTTTTCACTATGACTAGGCGGAAACACTTCTTCATAACCGCTCCCGGCTGAGACACGCTAATATGCGGTCTCGAGGGAACCACCCAGGTGCACGGTCAGGAGAGGAGAT
Organism: Lissotriton helveticus; assembly: GCF_964261635.1. Lineage (NCBI taxonomy): Eukaryota > Metazoa > Chordata > Amphibia > Caudata > Salamandridae > Lissotriton > Lissotriton helveticus. The sequence goes on from NC_136073.1 coordinate 170,418,681, forward strand.
TCATCAAGTAAGTCCGTTCCTTTGCAGCTACGAAGATAGACTCGGGGCAAACTGTGGGGCAGATTATCAAGGGGGTTTATCTCCGCTTTTTTGGCTTTAAAAGCCAAGAAAGCGGAGATAAAATTATCTCCCTATTACCTAGCTGTCGCTAACACCAGTTAGCGACAGCTAGTAGGAGATAGCGACCATCTTGGGCCCCGCTTCGCATGTCAGTGAAATTTATCACTAATGGCATGCAAAGTGGGCGTGCCAAGATGTTAGCGACTGGAAACAGTCGCTAGCATCGCTATCTCCTATTACCAACTTTTGGAGATATTCGCACTAAGCGCGAATATCTCCAAAAGCTAACACCTGCCCTGAGCAGTTCTTAGCCATGTTATCCAATGGTAGGTGGATAACATGGCTAAGAGCATTAGCTCAGTAATGCATGAATATCGCGGACTTTTCAGCGATATTCATGCATTTCTGCCGATTTTTATCGCTTAGGAGATAAACCTTGATAATAGCAAGGTTCCTAAGCGATAAAAATCGCCGCAGCTCGGCAATAAAAATATTGCCGCTAAGCCAACATAGCGATAATTATCGCTAGTTGTTGGTAATATGCCCCTGTGTTTTTTGTACCACAGCACTGCCCGGTCTGTCACTCGAGTGGAGACCACTACATGCGGAAGTATAATCAGCATTTCTTTCCGTTTTAGAGTTCCAGTGGGAACCCTCTCTCGCCCCCTCGAATGACCATGAGGCAAAGTTCTGCCTTTTAAAAGTATGTTCTTTGTGTTTAATGTAACTTTTTTTTTGTCTTTTGTTTGTCGTGGCACTACCACGAGGATCGATTTCTGTTAAGGCACAACACTACTGGCACCGTGCACTGATTCACAGCGCCTTTTTCTTCTATCCAGGTTTAAAGATGCAGGTTGTTTACTGGGAGGTCTTTCTTTTTTGTTCGAGTCAAGCATGACGCAGGAAACTACTTCTTTACTAGGCACTCACCATGAGGAGCGTCATTTATTGGCAGTGATTTAATACCTACCCTATTTAGGATGGGATGTTTTTCCCTAACTATGTTTGTTTTCCTTCATTTCAGATACAACATGACTTTATGATCTTACAATATATATTTTTTATTCTTTTTATTAACAGTGTAAAGCATGAAGAATAATCACATTTAGCCAGCATCAGGACAATCACAATAAAACCCATCACCCTAGGCCTCCCCCATCCCCCTGTACCTTCTCCAAGGCCCCCAGTTCTTCTTCCATTTTTTAGGGCACCCCCTGCTTTTATAAATGGTCTCCTCTGCCCTCTGGCACCAGTCCAGGTCTCGCTCCCACTGGTCCCACTGCGGAGACGCCGACGCCCCACAGGCCCTGGCGATGTTCTTTTTTGCCACTCCCGCCGCCATAGCCAGCCAGAGTTCTGGTCCAATCAGTGGGTCCCTTTATCATTCTCACCAGCATCAGGAATAAACCCAATCGACGCCACTCAACCACGATACTCCAGTAACCCATCTGTATGTGCCCCCGCATCGCTACTGTACTGTATTTGTATTATATTTGTAAACTTTTCAATAAAAAAACTTTGAAATAAAAAAAAAGCAACCATTTGGGTTCCCTCGGGACCGGAGACCCCACCACCTCTGTCATTATGTCCATGACCTTGGTCCAAAAGTGGAAAATCTCCGGCATTCCCAAAGTATGTGGTAGAAGGACCCTTCCCCTCCACAACCCAGTGCACACAAAGAGGACTGGCACCCCCCCTCCCCCCCAGGTATACAACAGAGTACGGGGGTCAGTCAGTCAGTCAGTCAGAGAATTTATATAGCGCACTACATACCCAGAGGGTCTCAAGGCGCTTAGGAAGGGGAGGAGGATTACTTGTCAAATATCCACGTTTTAAGTTGCTTTCTGAATGCTAGGTGGTTCTGGGTGAGGCGAAGGTAAGTGGGAAGTGAGTTCCATGTTTTAGCAGCCAGGTATGAGAAGGATCTGCCTCCCATGGTGGTCTTGGTGATGCGAGGTACAGTGGCGAGGGCTTGGCTGGAAGAACGTAGATGGCGGGGGGGGGTGTAGAAGGACAGTCGTGAGTTAAGGCATTCTGGTCCAATGTCGTAGAGTGATTTGTGCGCGTGGGTTAGCAGTCGGAAAGTGATTCTCTTATTGACGGGTAGCCAGTGGAGGTCTTTCAGGTGACCAGAGATGTGTTCGCTGCGTGGGATGTCTAATATGATTCTGGCTGAGGCGTTTTGGATTCGTTGGAGTTTCTTCTGGAGTTTAGCGGTAGTACCTGCGTAGAGGGTGTTTCCGTAGTCCAGTCGGCTTGTGACCAGAGCATGGGTGACTGTTTTCCTGGTCTCGGTGGGGATCCAGCGGAATGTTTTTTTGAGCATGCGAAGAATGTTGAAGCAGGATGAGGATACGGCGCTGACTTGTCTGTTCATTGAGAGTGAAGAATCCAGGATAACGCCTAGGTTCCGTGCGTGGTCTGTCGGGATGGGTGCTTTTCCAAGGGCTTCCGGCCACCAAGAGTCGTCCCATGCAGAGGGGGATGTACCTAGGATGAGGACTTCTGTTTTATCTGAGTTCAGTTTCAGACGGCTGTGTTTCATCCATTCAGCGACTTCTTTCATTCCTTCGTGTAGGTTAGTTTTGGCGGTGCTGGGGTCCTTGGTGAGAGAAAGGATTAGTTGAGTGTCATCCGCGTAAGAGATGATGTTGAGGTTGTGTTGGCGGGCGATGGCCGCGAGGGGGCTCATGTATACGTTGAAGAGGGTGGGGCTGAGTGAGGATCCTTGTGGTACGCCACAGATGACTTCGGTGGCCTCGGACTTGAATGGTGGAAGGCGGACTCTCTGGGTTCTTCCGGTGAGGAACGAGGTGATCCATTCAAGTGCTTTTCCTTGTATTCCGATGTTGCTGAGGCGTTGTAAAAGGGTGCTGTGGCAGACTGTGTCGAATGCTGCAGAGAGGTCGAGGAGGATGAGGGCGACTGTGTCTCCATTGTCCAGTAGAGTTCGAATGTCGTCTGTTGCTGCGATAAGGGCGGTTTCAGTGCTGTGTTTTGCTCGGAATCCAGATTGTGAGGAGTCGAGGGAATTGTTGGCTTCGAGGAAAGCGGCGAGCTGGTTGTTGACAGCTTTCTCGATGACTTTGGCCGGGAATGGAAGGAGCGAAATGGGGCGGTAATTTTTGAGTTCGGTGGGGTCCGCTGTGGGTTTTTTCAGAAGGGCGGTGAGTTCAGCGTGTTTCCAGTTTTCCGGGAAGGTGGCGGAATTGAAGGAGCAGTTGATGACGTCTCGGAGGAACGGTGCTATGACGGAGTCAGCTTTGTTGAAGATGTGGTGAGGGCATGGGTCTGTGGGGGATCCTGAGTGGATGGAGTTCATCAGGCGGATGGTGTCCTCGGTGGAGATTGGGTTCCAGTTGTTAAGGGTGTTCGCGGGGGGAGAGTGTTCAGCATATGGTTGGGTGGGTTGGACTCCGGGTTGGTTGTCGAAGCTGTTGTGGATGTCTGCAATCTTGTTGTGGAAGAATGAGGCTAGGGAGTCACAGAGGGCTTGAGAGGGGGTGATGTCGTTGGAGTTGGCTGAGGGATTGGAAAATTCCTTGACGATGTTGAAAAGTTCCTTGCTGTTGTGGGCGTTGTTGTCAAGTCGATCCTTGAATGCTGTTTTCTTGGCCTTTCGGATTAGTTGGTGGTGAGTGCGGGTGGCGTTTTTGAAGGCGTCCTTGGTGCTGGTGGTTGGGTCTTTTTTCCAAGCTTTTTCGAGGGTGCGGCAGAGTTTCTTGGACTTCTTAAGATCATCGTTGAACCATGAGGCCTTCTTGTTGCCAAGTTTGCTTTGACGTTTTTTCAGTGGTGCTAAGGTGTCGGCGGTGTTGGATAGCCATAGGGTGAAGTTGGCGGCGGCTTGGTTTGGGTTAGAAGAGTGGGCTGGGGTGCTTAGAAGGAGCGATGAGGAGATCTGGTCGGTGGTGATTTTGTTCCAGTTTCTTTGTAGAGTTGGTTGGAGGTGGTTGGTGGGTTTGGGCTTGTTGTAGGTGAAGTGAACGCAGCTGTGGTCAGTCCAGAAGAGATCCGTAGTGTGGCTGAAGGAGACATGATTGCTGGAGGTGAAGATGGGGTCGAGTGTGTGACCTGCGATGTGGGTGGGGGAAGTGACCAGTTGTTTAAGTCCGAGGTTGGCGAGGTTGTCCAAGAGGGTGGTGGTGTTGCGGTCGTTGTTCTTTTCAAGGTGAAAGTTGAGGTCTCCCAGAAGGATGTATTCTTTGGAGGGGAGCGCGTGTGGAGTGATGAAGTCCGAGATGTCTTCACTGAATTTTGCGCGGGGTCCTGGTGGTCTGTAGAGGAGGGTGCCTCTGAGTGTGGTTTTGGGGTCGATGTGGATCTGGAAGTGAAGGTGTTCGGAGTTGGTGAGTTTGGAGTCAGAGCTGGTTGAGATGCGGATTGATTTCTTATGGACGATAGCGATTCCTCCTCCTGTGTGGCCGGTACGATCTTTGCGCGTGATCTTATAGTCTTCAGGGATGGCAATGGTGATGTCTGGGGCGGAGGAAGCGTTCATCCATGTTTCCGTTAGGAAGGCGATGTCTGGAGAGATGGTGTCTAGTAGATTCCATAGTTCTATGGCGTGTCTGTGGACCGAGCGGGTGTTGAGAAGGATGCATTGTAGATGGTTGGGGTCGGGAGTCTGAGGTGTGGTCGAAGCGGAGATGTTGACGGTGCCGCTGAGTTTGCAGGAGTAGCAGGAGAAAGGTCCATGGGTGTGTCCAGGAGCGGCCTGGACGCAGTTGGGGGCGCGACCGGGGTTAAGGGCTAGGAGGGAGGCGGCGTCGTAGGAAATGCGAGAGGGTTGGGCAGCGCGAGGGGCAAGGGGTCTGGCGCTGGGCGCGGGCCAGGCGTGGACGGGCGTAGACGGGCTTACCTTTGGCGCACCTTCGGCGCGGATTGGGCGCGGTCGCTGCGCGTAGACGCTGCGCGCATGGGCTACTGTCATATATGGATGGTGGGGAGGGGGAGGGGCGAGGGCGGCTCAGCTGGGAGGCGGGGCGGGCTCACGAGGACGCTGACCCAACACAAACAACAACACCCAAAATGGCAGCGGAGGGGAGGGCAGAGAACAGTACCGGGGGTGATCGCGCTAAGTGTGGAAGGTTCTGCGCAGGAAGAGCGGAGCAGCGAGCAGGGGATAACAGTTTAAACAGATACTGGCCAATTTAAATTAAAGTAAAAGCGGAGCAGCGAGCAAGGCAGCACAATGCTAATCAGCTGAAGACAATTAATGATAGCGGAGCAGCGAGCAAGGCAGCACCAGGCTAATAAGCTAATGATACAAATGCTGAAAGCGGAGCAGCGAGCAAGGCAGCACAGTGCAAATAAGCAGAATACAATTAATGATAGCGGAGCAGCGAGCGAGGCAGCACAAGGCTAGTAAGCTGTGGTAGGCAGTACAACGATACCAGGTCTCGCCAGGGAGACTGGGGAGCGACCACTCAGCACGGCGGTGGAGAGGGGATCACCGGGGTAGTACACCCGGTGCAGAATTTTAAGTTGCACCAATCGGAACCGGACCCTGATCGCGATTTCCCGTGGGCTCTGCAGGGCGTCCTGCCAATCGTCGTCATCCAAGGGGCCCAAATCCTTCTCCCAGGTCGCCCTCAAAGACACCAACGTGTCTGGCATATTGTTTATTAACTTACCATAGATCGTGGACGTGGGCCTGTCCAGAATGGGATCAAGCAGTAACCGATCCTCCATGGTGGAATATTCCGGGACGGAAGCCCCCCCGCGGATATGGGAATGCAGCACGTGTACGAGACGCATGTAATGTTAGCGCTGCAAGTCCCGCAAGTCATATTCCTTCTGCAAATATGCAAACGAGCGAGGGGTGTCCCCCTTCCACACATCCCCCAAATAGTCAATGCCAATGACCTGCCAACCCCTGAAGCCCTGCAGTCTGGCAACCTCACTCAGCTGCTCCTCAATCCATAAGGGAGTCCGACCCGTCAGGGACCCCGTCCACGCTAGAAACCGATTCGCTTCTTTCCAACATTAGACCACTACTCCGGTGTGGGAGAGCAAATCAGTGCATGCCCTCCTGGTGTACAGTAGGGACTCGCAATTTCCGCCAGGCATCACTGAACGATCCACTCTATAAGCCAGCTCAGACCTATCCGTATACACCCAGTCGTTCACCACCTGCAGCTGGGACGCCCAGTAGTATAACTGCACGTCTGGCAGGGCCAGCCCACCATCATACACCCTCCGTGTCAGCTTGCGCAGCGCAATCCGAGGGGCACCCCCGTCCCAAAGAAGTGTCGGCACCGCCTGGGATATTCTTTTGAAGAATCCCGGTGAGATCGGATATGGGGTGTTCGGCAGGAGATATAAAAGGCGGGGCAATGTCAGCATTTTGAACATCAGGGACAGAGGCAGCGTGCGCCAGTGGCTCACATCTGTGAGCAGGCGCTTCAACTGGGGCTCAAAGTTTTTGGTGAAAAACTCTGCTTTGTCTCTGGTGATAAACACCCCCAAGTACCTGAAACCATCCCTCGCTACCACCGCCGGACATCTGGACGGTATCCACGGAGGAGGGTCGGAAAGGGGAAAGATGACAGATTTCGACCAGTTGATCCTGTAGGCTGAGTAGCTCCCAAAGCGCTCGAAGAGGTGGAAAGCCTGCGCCATCGACTGGTAGGGCCTAGCCATATAAAGCACGATGTCGTCAGCATACAGGCTAATTCGCTCCTCCCAGTCATCAGCAAAGGATAGGCCCCGAAACAAGCAGTCCCTTCTTACCCAATGGGCTAAAGGCTCCAATGCCAAGGCAAATAGAAGAGGGGATAGGGGACAGTCCTGTCTCGTACCCTGCCGGAGCTGGAAGGCTCTAGAAACCGTACCGCTCACCCGCACCCGCACCAGTGGTTGTTCATACAGGAGGCGCACCCAACTGCAAAAGATCGGCCCGAAGCCCAATCTCCGCAGGACCATGAAGAGGTTTGGCCACTCAATACTGTCAAACGCCATTGATGCGTCCAGCGCCATCAACGACGTCTCCCTGTCCCCAACCCCCTCCATCATGTACAGTACGCCATACAGACGTCGCAATTATGCCTGGTACTTCTGCGAGGCATAAATCCTGACTGATCTACGTGGACCAGGTCAGGCAGTAGCGGGAGCAGCCTTTCCGCCAGGACCTTCGCCAGCACTTTTGCCTCCATATTTATGAGTGAAATCGGCCAGTAAGAGGAGCAGTCATCAACCGGCTTGCCCTCCTTGTGTATAGCCACAATTGGGGCCTCTCTCTGGTCTGGTGGTAACACGCCAACCTGACGTGCCTCTAGGTACATCCTTAGAAGGGGCCCGTTACAATATTCGATGAATGTCTTACAATATTACGTATTGTATGTATTGTTTACCTTATGCTTATGAGATAGCATCTGAAAGTCACTTTTTCACTGCACCTTTTGGAGTGGTACACACGGGGCTGGTCCCTGTGGCGTCCTGAAGAACAGCTGTGGGGGAAGCTCAAAACATGTTGACCCTCTACTAGGGATCCCTGAATCATTGTAACCAGGCAACCGAGCGACCCACCCCGTTTTTAATAGATCAGCTAGGAGCAAGAATAAAGTATTGTCGCCCACTAGTTAGATATTTTTAAGTCACCCCCACTCCGCACACACCACTGCACTACACATAGTTCCTCACTACAGTGCTCCTACGTATTCTTGCAAGTCGCAGCACGCCTCAACCCGCAGCGGGTTGGGATGGCCGCTATGATGAAGCATGTCACCATGGGGAAACACCGGTGAGGGAGGGAACTCAAGAAAGGACATTTTTCCCTTCTCTACTAGATTTTGTACATCAAATTGATGAAAATCTATCTCTACAGCTAAGTTCTTTATCCATAAATCCGGATTTTGGACCACTGTGCCTCTCGAGGCCGGGTCACCCCCCTCACTCGCCTGCTGCCCTGCTAGCCAGCCTCCTTGCCCTGCCTGCCTGCCTGCCGCCTGCCTGCCGCCACCGCCGCCCCCCCAGCACCCCCGAGCGGCCCAGCCGCAGCGGAGCCGGCCGCTCGCCACTTTTCCCGCCGATGGCCCCTGCGGCCCCGCCCACCACCGGCCCATTGGCCCGGACGCTCGCCCAGCCCAGCAGACCGCCCTCCCGTCCCCCTTCTTATGACGCCCCCTGAGCGACCGCGCAGCGGATGCGCGCAGCGGGAGCACCGATTGAGCGCCGAAGGTGCGCCAAAGGTAAGCCCGTCTGCGCCCGTCCGCGCCTGGACCGCGCCCAGCGCCAGGACCCCTGGCCCTCGCAGACCCCGGCCCACCCGCCGGACGTACGACGCCGCCACCCTCAACGCACTCAACGCCGGCCGAACCCCTGGATGCTACCGAGCCACCCCGAGACGCACCCACGGACCTGCACTGGCTCCCGGTCAACAAGAGAATCACCTTCCGGCTCCTCACCCACGCACACAAAGCCTTACACAACCAAGGACCAGGATACCTCAACAGCCGCCTCAACTTCTACGCTCCCACGCGCCAGCTTCGATCGACCAGCCACGCCCTCGCCGCCGTCCCCCGCATCTGAAGAGCCACCACAGAAGGAAGGTCCTTCTCCTACCTGGCCGCCAAGACTTGGAACTCCCTTCCGACCCACCTCCGCCTGACCCAAGACCACCTCGCCTTCAGGAAGCAGCTCAAGACCTGGCTATTCGAGCAGTAGCGAACCCCCCCCCCCCCAGCGCCTTGAGACCCTCCGGGTGAGTAGTGCGCTATACAAATGCTCTGATTGATTGATTGATTGATTGATTTTGTATGTCTACTTCTAGAATAGGAGGGTGGACCTAGCATATCCCTCTATCTCTCCCCCTTTTTTGAGTTTGATAGTTTGAGGTTGCCACCGGTGAAAACTGCCGCTAACACTAGTGTGAAGGTGATACATATTCTGATGTTAGCAGGCAACAACTGACAAAAGGCCCATTAGTGACAAAAAACTTACATTAGTCAACCCAACATGTCTTTTTTTGCCTCTAGAGGCAAAAATAGCCTATAAGTCCACCTCTGATGACAAATAAGAAACAAAACCAATGGAATGCAGAATGGAGCAGCCAGGGCCAAGTGCAGCACAGATCAACAACTCCCTCCCCCAATCCTTCCAACAGCCTGGATGACCAGCCAGTGTCCAAGGGGAAGAGGAAATTCAGGCCTACAGTCATGAAACGAGGCGCATCGCTGGGCAAAACCAGTGATGCATCACTTATCATTGCGCACTCCTTGAAAATACATGGCATGCAAAACCTTGAACGTGCGGTGAGTCCCCGGGGCCCGGAGGCCTCGCTGGGCCTGTGTCTGGGACCCGGAGTGGGATGCGGAGGTGCTGTGGAGTTGTTGGCCCGTGGTGGTGGACATTGAGGTGTCAGCGGTCGCCCTTACCTATTGGTGAAGTCTGCCTGGTCTCATGGAGACATGTTGCCGACCTTTGTGAGAAGACCGCCCGGTGCTCCTTGGAGCTGCGAACGGGAGAGGCGCTCCTGCGCACCAACATAGGAAGGTCAGCATAGCATACCACGTGCCACTACTACACCGAGTTGCACGGAGGAGATTGCCAATGGTGTAGAGCGCCTCTCTGCATCACAGGCCGGAGGATGTTGCACTGGCCAGACACTGTGGTGGGAGCGCTGCAACTTCACTACTAGGGGGGCCCTGTTGCATCACCTGCATCTGGAGGTTCCCCAGCAGACTTGGCAGTGACTGCTGTACCCAAATTTGTGAAGTCCCACCTGGCTGAGGCTCCTGCTGGCTGAGTCACAGATTTGGATGCCGCATTGCATCGTTGTGATTGGCTATGGGGAGGGAGCCTGGCTGCCTGCTTCCTGTTCCTGGAAGCAGACTCAGGAAAGCAGGAGCACAGATAACACAGGACTCGGCCGTGAGGTAGGAATTATTTTAAAATATATTTACAACCCCCTCTTCCCCCCCCATGTCCCCACCCCTCGAGTGTCCTTTCCCGCATTTCCCGCCTCCCAGCTGTCCAGTCCCTCGCCGCACAACTTAATGGTGGCTGCTGTGCGGCCATGAGCAGCAGGCTTACCACTAGTGTGCCAAAGGCAAGCCCGTCTGTGTCCGTCTGCCCATGGACCGCACTCATCACCAAGGACCCTTCCTCTCGGGCAGTCCACTGCTACGACACCAGCACCCTCGCCATGAACCCTGGACGCCACACCGCCTGCCATCTGGCAACACTGTAGAATCCTCTTGCACTGTGCGCCTGTCGAAACTGCAAATGCAACTTCTGCCACATCAGCACACCAGCGCCTCCTGCTGCCCAGCCGACCAACAGTGCAACCAACCGGCTCAACTGCATCCTCCGCAATGTGCGGTCCCTCCTCAAACACGCAACCGAAATCTAGGATCTCCTCGACGTCACCTCTTCAGACATCGCCTTCTTCACAGAAACCTGGACCAACCTCTGCTCTGGACCAGACATCCCTATCACAATCCACGATGCCTACAAATTCACCTGCACGGTCCTCCTGAGCGCCCAGGAGGAGGCATTGCCATTGTCTAAAAAAGCACACTCCGACTGCCCACACACTCTAATGACCCGACGCCGGCCATGGAACACCTCCACTTCCAGATCTGGACCAACCCCAACACCACCCACCAAGTCACCCTCATCTACAGGCCCCTGGGCCATAAACCTCCATTCACCGATGCCATTGTAGACCTCATCGCACCCCAGGCTCTCCCATCCACCGACTACATCCTAATCGGAGACCTCAAGTTCCACCTGGACAACCCCAGTGACCAGCACACCACCCCCCTCTGGGGGAACCTAACCAACATCGGACTCAAGCAGCTAGTCACTGCAGCAACCCACATAGCCTGACACACGCTCAAGACTATCTTCTCCACCATCGGGAACTTCAACTACAGCCACACCACAGGACTCTCCTGTACGACCATCATTGTTTACTTCACGCCTTCAACATGCCCACCGTACACCATTGCCATCATTGCCCCCTCGCAGCTGGATCAACTCCCATCAACTCCCTCAGCACCACCACTTCGCCAACACTTACAGATGCCAACACTGCAGTACACAACCTCCACCGATGGATCTCCAACTACGCAGACACCCTGTCACCCCTCAAGAACAGACCAGGCAAACAACACAAGAAGAAGGCCAACTGGTTCACTCCCACCCTCCACTAGTCCAGCCCCACCTGCAGACGTCTCGAGAAGAGATGGAGCCACAACATCAATCAACTACGCAGCATAGTCACCCTTGCACCATGGCAAGGGTGCCTGCGTTGACGCATGGCAGCCATTGTGTGCCAACATAGGGGGAAAAGACAAGGGGCTTATTCATGAGCCCCTTCTGAGCCCCTTCTGACAGTTTCACACCACCAGTGCGTCATTGTATTTATGTACTTGCAGCGTGATTCTTGCACCACGATGCGCCTTATTTGCAAAGTGTCACATCTAGGAATATGCGTGACTTCGTGAAGCCCTGTGCCACATTATACCTGCATCAGGTATGATGCATGCAGGATAGGCGTTCCCACGCAACAAAGCTGCATAGGAGTGGCGCAGTGAAATCCATCAGATTTCACTGCAGCATTTGTAGGATGCCACTGCGTCAGTACCTTACACCTGCCTCATGACAGGCGTAAGGGTGACGCAGTGCCCCAGGGGCAGGCTGACCCCATGCATTGCTGGTGTTGCATCATGCTTGTGACACAATGCAGCAATGCGTGACTTTAGCGCTGACAGATACGTCAGGATTTCAGACGTATCTGTCATTAATTGCGACATAGAGCGCCGTACAGTGAACACAGCGCATTCATGGTGTCGCAAGAAGGGAATAGTGAAAAGTGTTGCAACGCTGTTTTGTTGTAGCGAGCAGTCTACATTATAACGATGCCTTCGGTCTGATTCAAAAAATTATTTTTCTGAAAGAGCAATATAAATTATCTCCTTCTAAATGCAATAAATCATTTCCAAAAAACTAAAGTTTGCCTCATTTATGTATTCCCATACCCAATTCCAATTCAAAACACCAATTTCTGACTTATGCTTTATTTTTGCGTTTGATTTAAGCAATTATGTACCAAAACGACTTATTGATTTATCAACACATATTTAGGTACAATCACAAAATAAACATCTATATACACAAATTATTTCTATACAAATATATATATACACACATATTTTTTATCTCTTTCAAAACGTGTTAGCCCAACAAATTTTTGCAAATAAAGGATGCTATAAACCTGTACAACTAAGCATTCCTATGCTGTAAGATCTAACCAGAAATCAACAAAAGAGCAAAAACCGGTCAAAATTCTTTAGACCTATCTTCTTCTTATACTCTTTTACATATGTATTTTACCAACGTAAACTATTTTTAGAACTGGTGTCTTTTCATGGGTGTCGACGCGTTTCAGCCCATTCACTACGGGCCTCATCAGGACAAGGGCTAATAATGGTCCATCTAAAAAAAGGTTTAAAGAGTCGTGTATGACTACATACTTTCAAAATTGCGAACAAGTTCAGAGAAAGGGATATATATATATCTACATTTTTTACATATTTTACATATTCACCTTTTATATATATATTTTTTCCTACCAGTGGTCAGCCATAAACCCAAAGATAGAATAAACTAATAAAATAAAATAAAATAAAACCATTCATGCATGACACCCTGTTGTGACAACACCAATTACCACAAACCCGTGCCTATTCATAAGTATTTTCTATCAGCCCGGCTACCACTACATCATTTTGGCCCGAAAAGTGATAAAGTATGAAGAAAAACTATAAGTGACCAATAGAGATCTTCCACCGTCATATCTTAACTCTGTTACTAATATAATGCAAATAAATAACAGGCTTAACAACGCTGTGATGCGATTTGTGTTAGACTTACGGGAACGTCCTCATCAAGTACCTACTGACTTTTTGGTATCTCTGGCCACCATTTGTTTAAAAAACAACTTTTTTAACTTCAAGGGCCAACTATACTTACAAATATCGGGAGTGGCCATGGGTTGTAGCTTCTCTCCAGAAATAGCCAACTTAGTGATGGATCAGTTCGAAAAGCAGTGGATATATAGCGACACCAACCCTTTTAAGAATCAGGTAAACTTTTGGTGTCGCTATATAGACAACATTTTTATGATTTGGCAGGGAGATGAGACCACATTGCAGGAATTTTATAATTGGTTGAACTCTAGAACCTGTGAATTTAACTTTACAATGTCCAGCAATCGAAAGAACCTCAACTTTTTGGATGTATACATCCAAGAAGAGAACGCCCATCTTGAAGTGAGTCTGTATACTAAGTCTACAGACCGCAATACTCTATTACATTTCTCAAGTTGCCATCCCCGCACTCTGAGAGAGAATTTACCTTACGGACAGTTTCTCAGAGTGCGGAGAAATTGTAGTAAAAAGGAAGAATACTTCAAAAGTGCAGAAATTTTAAAAAACAAATTGGTGGCAAGAGGTTACCCAAAAAGGTTAGTCAAGATCGCCTTAAAAAGGGCCTGGTTTACACCAAGAGAAACATTACTCACACCTAAAATTAAAGATGCCGACACACCTTTGACGTGTGTGCTTACATATGATCCCAAAGCGAATAAAGTTAAAAAATTGATCCAAAAACATTGGGCACTTATTGAACATCTGGGAATTTAAAAACCCTGTTTCGCTTTCAAAAAAGGTAAAAATAAGAGACAATCCCTGGTTAGAGCACAGAGAGAAGATGACTCCACACCCAAAGATTTACGAGCACTTCTTAATTTACCACCTGTAATAGGACATTATAGATGTCAAAATTGTGTGGCATGTAATCTAACAACAGATACAAAGCAGGTCGAAATAAATGGTTGCAAACATCTTCTCAAAAGTTTTTCCAACTGCAACACAAAAAATACAGTATACTGTATTAAATGCCCGTGCAATAAGGCATATATTGGACAAACAACACAAATAGTGAAAAAGCGTATTCTCCAACATAAATCAAGGGTGAAGTGTAAAGTTCAAGGAGCACCATTAGTACAACATTTTGAAACTTACCAACATACGGAGAATGACATTACTTGGACAGTCCTTTGCGTGTTGAGTAAAGGCAAACCGGAAGAAACAGAATCCAGATTAGACAGGCTAGAAGCCAGACTAACTGAAAAGTACAAGACAGCAATTAATGGTTTAAATGACAGAGATGAAATGTGGGCATTGATATAGAACATTCTGAGAATAGGATGTATAACAGAAATGAATTGTTTTTACTTTTGACATTGATATAGAACTCTTTGTTAATTGACAATATTCTGTTTTGTTGCTGCATTCAATTAACTGTAACTCTGACACTGAACATTAGGTGATACTTCACTATGTTCAAAGGAGGTTGAACAAATAGGTTTTTAATGTGAACAGTGGCAGTCTCTACACAAGTGGGTGGTGGCCTTTCTATTTTCACTTTTTTACTTGGTTACTTTTTGGAATAACGCGCTGTGGTTTTTTATTTAACCTTTTATTTATTTTCATGTCTGCATTCGGCCACCTTGAAGCTAGGTATACACGGTACCATTAGGGAAAGAAACCGGGAGACGCAGGTCCGCATTTCTATTCGGGTAACCCGAGACTCCTTCAGGAGCAGTCTGTCTTCTATGTCAAGGGCAGGTTGATTTAGCTTCCGTACCACGTGACCGGCGTTTGCATGCCATAGATCGAGCACGGCGGTGGAGCACAGACGTTGTGGAATAAATATGTATTAGAGAGAACGAGAGGCGACCCATTATCAAAGTAAGTACCACCCAGTGGATTATTAGTTAGTGAGATTTAAGTTAGTGAGCGGCGGCCCAATATTTAAGTAAGCACCACGCAGTGGATTATTAGTAAGGGGGATTTAAGTGAGTGACGTCAGCTTCAGTAGGATTGTGAGTGACTCGAGTGGTAGTGCCTCATGGTTTTTCTTTTTTATTCAGAAACCCGAATAAAAGAAAAAGGAATTGATTGCCCCCACATATGCAGTCGGAGTTGGGTCTGCTTTGTCTAGGTAAGAATTCCGACCCCTATGACAAGACCATATGTCCACTAGAATAGGTGGTCATATCTAAACAAGAAGTACTGACGTGTGTTTTTTTATATTTGTAACAGAGTGAACGGCCCCTATTACACCGGTAGAGGAGAATTGGATAGGACAAATTGTTTGGTTTATAGAAGCCCCCTACCCCCCGTTGTACTCGGTAAGCATTTATAATGTAGGACTGGATGTACCACAGATCGGGTCCCATTGAGAACACCTATTTTACTAAGTTTATTTCATTCTTCTGACTTTAGAGTGTAAGAATATTTAAGTTGGAACAGACCCCCGCTGTTTGTTGTCGCCTTTGTGGATTTGAGTTCACCTACTACGGTAACGGATTCCCTTTCGTTGTTAAGCCTGTTATTTATTTGCATTATATTAGTAACAGAGTTAAGATATGACGGTGGAAGATCTCTATTGGTCACTTATCGTTTTTCTTCATACTTTATCACTTTTCGGGCCAAAATGATGTAGTGGTAGCCGGGCTGATAGAAAATACTTATGAATAGGCACGGGTTTGTGGTAATTGGTGTTGTCACAACAGCGTGTCATGCATGAATGGTTTTATTTTTTTTTATTTTATTAGTTTATTCTATCTTTGGGTTTATGGCTGACCACTGGTAGGAAAAAATATATATATAAAATGTGAATATGTAAAATATGTAAAAAATGTAGATATGTATATATCCCTTTCTCTGAACTTGTTCGCAATTTTGAAAGTATGTAGTCATACACGGCTCTTTAAACCTTTTTTTAGATGGACCATTATTAGCCCTTGTCCTGATGAGGCCCGTAGTGAATGGGCTGAAACGCGTCGACACCCATGAAAAGACACCAGTTCTAAAAATAGTTTACGTTGGTAAAATACATATGTAAAAGAGTATAAGAAGAAGATAGGTCTAAAGAATTTTGACCGGTTTTTGCTCTTTTGTTGATTTCTGGTTAGATCTTACAGCATAGGAATGCTTAGTTGTACAGGTTTATAGCATCCTTTATTTGCAAAAATTTGTTGGGCTAACACGTTTTGAAAGAGATAAAAAAATATGTGTGTATATATATATATTTGTATAGACGTGATTTGTGTATATAGATGTTTATTTTGTGATTGTACCTAAATATGTTTTGATAAATCAATAAGTCGTTTTGGTACATAATTGCTTAAATCAAACGCAAAAATAAAGCATAAGTCAGAAATTGGTGTTTTGAATTGGAATTGGGTATGGGATTACATAAATGAGGCATAATTTAGTTTTTTGGAAATGATTTATTGCATTTAGAAGGAGATAATTTATATTGCTCTTTCAGAAAAAGAATTTTTTGAATCAGACCGAAGGCATCGTTATAATGTAGACTGTATGTTATTTACCAAGATGCCCTTGGCTTACCGGGTTTCCCCTGTTTTTGGTAAGTTTTGTTGTAGCGATGCAACACTTTTCATGAATGAGGGCCAGGAATTCATCCTTTCTTATTGATGCGTGCATTCCTGCC
Organism: Lissotriton helveticus; assembly: GCF_964261635.1. Taxonomy (NCBI): domain Eukaryota; kingdom Metazoa; phylum Chordata; class Amphibia; order Caudata; family Salamandridae; genus Lissotriton; species Lissotriton helveticus. Next base: position 170,435,274 of record NC_136073.1, read on the forward strand.
CTGTAGTTTTGTCACAGGGTAGCGCAGCAACATTCCTTGCAGCTCTGTCCAGCACCCAAAATCGTCTGAAATGAGGCCCAAGTGTTTGCACCATTTTTTAAGACCATCTATTTTCTGGTCATGAAAAAACCGCCTCTAACTGAAGTAAGAGGCAGTTCTTTTGGTTTTGCACCATAGAAGGGATTCCTTGTAAATATCGCGAAGTGGGTTTAATGGCAGTTTTTGCACGGGAACGCCTACCTTGCATCTCACTTTCATTATGTCCCGCAAAAATTCATGTTTACACCTGAAAACTGCTGCTAACTGCGGTTAGCGGCAACTTGTAAATATGGCAATAAAAAAAGCCACTGTATTGTCAAAAAATTGACACTACGGAAGCATTAACTCCTTGTACATATGCCCCTTGGTTTCTAGTTGCACGCAGGAAAATTAGTTTGTAAACTGTGTGAGTGCCTTAAGTCTCAGTAACGAGAGTGGGTACTCCTATCAGTCATATAACAAAGTTATGGTGAGTGTAGGGCCCATCAGTTGCTTACCGTTGGTTGTATGCATCATGTTAAAACATAAAGCGCGTTGTGTACTGTGTTGAAAAACAACACATAAGAACAGCAGGGTAGCCAGCTGCTATGTTAAAAGTGCATCGGGCGCTGTGTTGAAAAATAATACCTAAGGGCAGCGTGGCCACCTTGTTAAAATATGTAGCGTGTCAGGTGCCTTGTCTGAAAACAATTGCTACAAAAGTGAATAGCTCTAAAAAAAAGCTAAAAAGGCGGGCTTCCGTCAATTTTTTTTTCTATTTATTTACTTTTGTAGAAATCATGTCACACCCGCTTTAGATGTTTAACCGCATGCGTGCGGGCGGAATTCCGCCCGTACGCTGAGATTTACTCATTCGCATGTTACGTGACGAGCTGGGCTCGTCATGAGCGTGCGAGGAGGCTACGCCATGACGAGCCCAGCTCGTCATGAGCGTCGAAGGGGTTAAAGCTAAAACGGTGTGTGCCGAGATTGCTACAAAATTCAATAAATGGAAAAGAAATGCGGTGTCTGACTGCGTTTTTTTCTATTTATTCACTTTTGTAGCAATTACTGCACACCACACTTTAGCTTTAAACCTCTGAAGCTAAAGTGCGGCATGACATGAATGATAATAAAGCAAATAAATACAGAAACAGGCGGGCAGCCGACGTTACTGCTACAAATAAAGTAAATAAATACTGACAACAAAATGCTTTACTTTGTACGTGCTGGTTGTAGGAAAGCATGTTGTGAGTGGAATAGGGGAACATCTTTAAAGAAAAATTGCTCACAGACTGTAGATAAAACAGACCGGGTAACAACACGTGTAAAAGTCCAGTCCTCATAGGAGGTTACAAATGCAGACAAGGTGGTACTAAGAAGGGACTAATAAGCCTATTCATGAATCAAAAGAAATGATTTAGAAAGTACAGTAATAGGAGCCAATTGAAAAGATGGGCGAGAAATGGGCGGAGCTTAAAATTTATACTTCGGAGCTTCAAATCCATACTTGTATATAGCATACTTCGCAGAGCATGCACTGTCCAGGCTCGACGTAAAAAGCAGGAAGCTGCAGGAGTGAGACAAAAGGGCAGGGAGGGTCTGGTGGTGGATTAAAGAGGCTTTGGATAGCACTGGCTGCGTGCCTGTGAGAAATTATTCTTTGACAAACTAAGTAATGCCTACAAGCCAACAGAAAGCAAAAGAATAGGGAATGGCGAGGTGGCAGCAGCAGTGTAAGGTTCCATCAATCTACAAACAAACACATGCACACATAGCTGCAGTGCACATTTCTTAACAGACCCGCACACATATCGTAAAGGTGCAGACAAAGTGGCAAGCTTCCCTCACCTACACAATAGTGACAACATCAATAGTGCATACTTCCTCACATGTTCATGTGCAGCAGGTTGTGCAAGCTTGCCTCACATAGAGGGGGCAGTAATGGGCCAGGCAGCACCGGTGTGTCCCATTTCACACATACGTACACAGTAAGGACATCATGTGCAAGGCCATTGCAAGTGTTGTGTGTATGTGTGTTTGTGCGTGTGTGTGTGTGGGTGTGTACGTGCTTGTGTGCGTAAGCTTGAGGGTGGAGGTGAGTGTGTGTGTGTGTGTGTGAGTCGGCATGTGTGTATGTGTTCACGTGTGTGTGTGGGTGGGTGTGTGGGATGTTGTATTGTTAAGGCACGTGAGAGGTGGGGTGTGAAGTTCCTGTCTGATGGACACTATTTGAACTGCAACAATGCTGATCACTAACTATATATCCCCTGACTCCTGTGTACCAATGATGCAGCTCTGTTGTCCCGGTACAGCTAATGGCTTCCAGCATTTTAGACTGATCATGTACAGTGCAATAATGTTTAGGAGAACTCCAAGGAAAATATCAAGATCACAATTGTGTAACTCAACAACCTGGATCAGGTGAATTCATCTTGGGGTTTAACACTTTCCTAACTTTGCTGACTTGATGTGTTTTGACATCATTGGCAGCGAGCCAGTTGAACACACGTCAGATGGTCTTTAGGGTGGAATCCTTATCCACCGCTCCATACGGCTTTGGCATTAGGGTCTCTGTCACTCCCAAGCCTGTTGAGCATTGAGGAGTCTCCTCCAACGGAGACTCCTTGTTGGGATTCCACTCTGCCATTGGTCTCCAATGAAGACACAGTTACAATGACCCTGCTCCATCGTCATTTATTCTCAACTAGTGGCAAAAAACTGTTCTTGCATAGATAATCAAGGGCGTACTGAGCTGTGTGGATTGTAGCACTTTTTACTCTACAGACAAGTTCCTCCACTCATAGGTTGTCTCTCTTTCTTCTAACCTGCAAGATGTGAAAACACCACAAAAAATGTGGATTAAAAAGAGGGATTTTCTAAATGTACTGAAGAAGGAGAAAGCGTGGCATGAGGAGCAGTTACACACCTTCCCATATCTTTGGAAATGCCAACTGGTCCTAAGACACATTTGTAACTGGTTAATAATATCCGTGTCAGAAATGTGCTTACTCACTTTGAATTATTACAAGTCGGGGTAGCAGAATACAGGGGCAAAGAAATCATTTGATGCCCCATCACTGCTTGTGTCATGGAAAACCTTAAGATACCCCCATACCTTCAAGCACGTCTCTTTAATCCCTTATCTTAAACTACAGGCGATGGTCCATATTTATGAAAAGTGAGGCATCGCTGCGAGAAAACAGTGATGTGTCACTTTCATTGCATCCTCCTTGCGACACCAATGATGCATCATATTTACAGTGTGACGCATCATGTCGCAAGGAGTTACAGATACGTCAGTATTTCTGATGTATCTGTAGGCGCAAAAGTGACACATTGCTGGAGTGTGTCACAAAAGTAACGAGTCAAACTTACGCCTGCCATGAGGCAGGCGTAAAATATTGACACATTTCTGTCCTAGAAGTGGCGCATTGAAATCTTATAGATTTCACTGCGTCACTTCTACTACCCTTTCTTACGTCGGAACGCCCCCTCCATACATTATACCTGGTGCAGGTATAATGTAGCGCAAGGGTTTACAAAGTGACGCATCTAGAAAGATGCTGTGTTTTGTTATGCTATGCTATGTTTTTTTTTTTTTATATATATGTTTTTATTTTAACAGTAAGACAAGAGCAGGCAATACAGATATCAGGTGTTTCGCAGTAAAATACAGAACAGGGCCAGGCGGGGGAAATGTACAAACAATAATCACTGTAAGAAGTAAAAGGCCCATCACGGGTACACATAACGGAAATAGGAAATAAGCAATCTATTAAGCAATCAAAGCAATCCCAGCCGCGTGACCTCGTCCACAATGTTACAGGATAATTAAGCCAGCGAAGACACCCGGACAATAAAGGATTCGTGAAAAATAAACAGCCCATCTCTCGTAGAAGGAAAAAGAAAAGACAAAAGGGGCCATAGAACAAAAGAAGGCAAAATAAAAAAAAAAACACCCCTAACCCCCCACCCTGCACCCCTGCAATGGCCACGGCCTAACCCCACTAGCAGCGTGCCCGTCGCCCAAGAACTACCCTAAAGGAAGGGAAAAGAGAAAGCGGAGGAGGAGAAAGCAAACCCACTCCCGGTCTCCTGTACCCCCCGCCAACAGCGACCACCCCGAGACATGGTAAAATCAATATTTAGCAATTATACAAACCAGTCAGGGGAGGATAAACAACAACCACCCAATTCTCGTCACAATATAGGCACAACCCCGGCATCGCTAAAAGCTATTTTATCGGAACCCAGCGATAAAGTTCAGCCCTGGCCAGTACGGTCCGTCATAAGAGTCTTTGCCACTCGAGCCGCCATTTTGAAGGAAAAGGCAAAGCATCCACAAAAGTTCTTGTCAGCACAGGAGGATCGAATACAGGATAAAAGTTCACGGCTCGAACGAGGAAAGGTGTCCAAAAACAGAGAGTATCCCAAACCATCACCAAGGAACTCGTAGCCACATAGAGGACCGTCTATAGATGCATTAGGCGGCAGCAGGATCAGGCAAGAGACGCTAGCGAGAAGCACGGGCTGGCTTGTCGGTAATAGGGGACCGTCAAGGTTCATGAACTCCGGGTTATGCATGGGGACCTCGACCTCTGATGTGCAATGCACCACTGGTACCATCTCTAGCTGGAAACCAATCGCGGTGTCGTCCTCAGGTTCCAGGATACCGTCCACTTTCACCATCAGTGTCCGGAACACAGCGACTGTGTGCGAAAGGAGTGCCCCAATGGCGGCCACAACGGCCTGCAGCGATGGCGCGCCTTCCGTCCGCTCCATCCCCTCTCAATAGGCGACAGAGCCGGACTTGAACCCCGGAGGCCGGCTGCTCCGGAGTCGCAGGCCACGCAAATCTGATATCAAGTAATGGGCGCTCCTCGTCTTACAGAACACACCTCTGCCGTCAGAGAGGGCCCCAGCCCGTCGACCCCGGGAGGGCAGCAAGGTCTCCGGGCACCGGACCCCCACCACAGCAGCCGGCGTGGCACGCTGGTGTGTCCTCGGTGTAGATCGTTCAAAGGATCGTCACAAAAAGTCAACAATTCAGGCACTCTTCGGGAGACCGGGCTCAGTCCAGGTCTCACGGCCGATGTTGTTCAACTCTGACCCGGATAGTCTAGAAATCGAGGCCCCGGCTTCCACACGTTGTTAGGCCGAGAATGGAAACACGGCGTATCTTCGTCAGGCGATGAGGTAGAAATCTCGGGATTGCACCTTTAGAAGCAGTAGACCTTCATAAACAAGAAAATCAGGTGTAAGGTCAGGATTGAAGACAGGATAATCGAGCTGCTGTCGGAGGTCAGCGGAGCCGGAAGCTTACGCGGCCATCTTGATTCGTAGCGTAGCTCCTCCCCGCTATGCTATGTTTTGCTATGCTTTGCTTTGTTAAGCTATGCTATGTTTTGTTGTGCTATGCTATGTTTTGTTATGCTATGCTATGCTATGTTTTGTTGTGTTTGGTATGCTACGCTATGTTTTGCTATGCTATTATATGTTTTGTTTTGCTATGCTATGTTTTGTTGTGTTTTGTTAAGCTATGCTATGTTTTGTTGTGTTTGCTATGTTTTATTATGCTAAGCTTTGTTTTGCTGTGCTATGTTTTGTTATGCTATGCTATGCTATGTTTTGTTGTGCTTGGTATGCTATGCTTTGTTTTGCTATGCTAGTATATGTTTTGTTTTGCTATGCTATGTTTTGTTGTGTTTTGTTAAGCTATGCTATGTTTTGTTGTGTTTTGCTATGTTTTGTTATGCTGTGTTGTTGTGTTTTGTTATGCTGTTTTGTTATATTATGCTATGTTTTGTTATGCTATGTTTTGTTTTGCTATCCTATGTTTGTTTTATGTTATGCTATGCTATGTTTAGTTTTGCTATCCTATGCTTTGTTTTGTTATGCTATGTTTTGTTATGCTATGCTATGTGTTGTTGTGTTTTGTTATGCTATGCTATGCTATGCTTTGTTGTGTTTTGCTATGGTATGTTTTGTTTTGTTATGCTATGTTTTGTTTTGCTATCCTATGCTTTGTTTTGTTCTGCTATGCTATGATTTTCTATCCTATGCTTTTTTGTGTTGTGCTATGCTATGCTGTGTTTTGTTATGCTATGCTATGTTTTATTATGCTATGCTGGTGAGGGTGAGTGAGGGTGAGTGAGCGTGAGGGGTGTGAGGGTGAGGGAGTGTGATGGGGAGGGTGTGTGAGGGTGTGTGAGGGTGAGAGGGTTGTGAGGGTGAGGGGGTGTGAGGGTGAGGGGGGGTGAGGGTGTGTGATGGTGAGGGTGTGAGGATGAGTGAGCGTGAGGGTGTGTGAGGGGGTGTAGGTGAGGGGGTGTGAGGGGGTGTGAGGGTGAGGGGATGTGAGGGTGAGGGGGTGTGAGGGTGAGGGGGTGTGAGGGTGAGTGAGGGTGTGAGGGTGAGAGGGTTGTGAGGGTGAGGGTGTGAGGGTGAGTGAGGGTGTGTGTGGGTGAGTGAGGGTGTGTGAGTGTGAGGGGGTGTGATGGTGAGGGTGAGGGGGTGTGAGGGTGAGGGGGTGTGATGGTGAGTGAAGGTGTGTGAGGGTGAGAGGGTTGTGAGGGTGAGGGTGTGAGGGTGAGTGAGGGTGTGTGAGGGTGAGGGTGTGTGAGGGTGAGGGGGTGTGAGGGTGTGTGAAGGTGTGAGGGTGAGGGGGGTGAGGGTGAGGGTGAGGCGGTGTGAGGGTGAGAGGGAGTGATGGTGAGCGGGTGTGAGGATGAGGGGGTGTGAGGGAGAGGTGGTGTGTGAGGGTGAGGGTGTGTGGGGGTGAGGGTTTGTGAGGGTGAGGGGGTGTGAGGGTGAGGGTTGGTGAGGGTGGGTGGGAGGGTGTGTGAGGGTGAGAGAGTGAGAGGGTGTGTGAGGGTGAGAGGGTGTGTGAGGGTGAGAGGGTGGGTGAGGGTGGGTGTGAGGGTGAGTGAGGTTGAGGCTGTGTGTGAGGGTGAGGGGGTGTGAGGGTGAGGGGGTGTGAGGGTGAGTGGCTGTGAGGTGAGGGGGTGTGAGGGTGAGGGTGTGAGGGAGGGTGAGGGGATGTAAGGGTGAGGGGATGTGAGGGTGAGGGGATGTGAGGGTGAGGGGGTGTGAGGGATAGGGGGTGTGAGGGTGAGGGGGTGTGAGGGGGTGTGAGGGTGGGGGTGTGTGAGGGGGTGTGAGGGTGTGAGGGTGAGTGGAGGTGAGAGGGTTGTGAGGGTGAGGGGTGGTGAGGGTGTGACGGTGAGTGAGGGTGTGTGATGGTGTGTGAGGGTGATGGGGTGAGGGTGAGGGTGTTTGAGGGTGAGGGTGTGAGGGTGAGGGTGAGTGAGGGTGTGTGAGGGTGGGTGAGGGTGTGATGGTGAGTGAGGTTGAGCGACCCATCCCTCCCCCCACCCATACACGAGGCAAAATGGCGGCCCCCATTGTGTCCCAGCTCACCTACAGGGCAGGGCGCCCAGGGACACCAGGGGTGTTCTTTGTTTCCTGTCTTAACAGCTAATGGGCACCCCATCCCTGAAAAGCTCCGCCGCTCTCAACACACTCCATATGGAACAGGGTCAAAGGATGCCTGACCCCATCATGGCTGAAAATGATGACTTCTTCCCCCCCTGCTGAATGTTGACTTACTCTTCCCATCCAGGACTGCGCCTACCCCCTATACGTATATCTGCAATTCTTTCTTTCCTCCCCTCTCTACTCCTCTCCACATGCCTGCTACTGACCTCTGCCCTCACCTTGTCCTGACCCTAGTCCCCACCCTGCTTACCCGTGAATTTTCCCTTGTCTTTTGAGATCTAGCTATTTTGCCTGATGCCCGATTGAGCTACCTGGTTTAGCTATAGGGGAGAAAGGTAGGGGATTCCCTCCTTGGACGTCACCTACCCAGTCGGTCTTTAGCCAGACTTCCTTTCATCTCTCCTGTCATCTCTTCCCGCATCCTCCCCCTATTTATGTCTCTCCTTCTCTCCTCTCTCAATGTTTTGAGACTGAACTATTTTGTCTGATGCCCGATGGAGCTACCTGGTTTAACTATAGGGGAGATGGGCCGTGAACTCCCTCCTTGGTCGTCACCTACCCAGTCGACCTTTAGACAGACTTCTTTTCGTCTCTCCTTGTTGTCTCTTCCCCTATCCTCCCTTTTCTCACCCTCCCCTCTACGCTCCATTATTTTGCCCTCCATGTTCTTTTAATGTTTCCCTTGAGACCTAGCTATTTGGCCAAAGCCCAGTGGAGCTACCCGATAGCTATAGAGGAGATGGGTTTTGGGACTTCCCCCTTGACCGTCACCTACTCAGTCGGACTTTGGGAAGACCTTCATTCGTCTTTCGGGTCTATCTCCCTCCCACCCCTTTACCATTCCCCCCTTCCCCTCTACACTCCACTTATCTCATTCTCTATGCTCTTGTAATTGTTTTTCTAGCAACTGTTGTAAATTGAAACTGATGTAATCTTGTAATTTTGTTGAACCTCATGTAAAGCGCTCTGATACCTCCGGGTCTAGCCAGCGCTATATAAAACTCTTTAAATAAATAAATTAAATTAAATAAAAGCAGTTGTTTTCATTAACTTGGCGCGGGTTCAGGTCCGATAGAATGAAATGATATGGGCTAGGCACATTCCTCCGCCGTGAAGCCATCCCAAGAGCCGTTTTAAAGTTAACAGGAGAATTTCCCCCATGCTGTTCTCATCTGTCATTGCGCAAGACGTCTGTTCTCCAAGCGCTCACTCTGTACATTCCTACCAGCCGCGGCCGGTAGTGGGAGTACCTGCCGGGCTGTGACGTGGGGAGGGGGGGCAGGGTGGGGGGTAGTAATGTATGGATTACGGACCTTAACAGGTAAGTAAACATATAAATAAATACAACGAATTTCGTTGCGTGCACTGCATCACCAAATGTGATGCAGTGCGCGCAACGAAATTTGTTTTATTTATTTATATGTTTACTTACCTGTTAAGGTTCCATAATCCATACATTACTACCCCCCACCTTGCCCCTCCCCCTCCCCACGTCACCGCCCGGCAGGTACTCCCACTACCGGCCGCCACTGATTCCTACACATTCAAGATTGCAAAATGTTATGTTTCCGCTCACACGGTAAGAGCACTCTGTCAATTAGGCACCTCGTGCTTGCACAACTCTTCCCCCCCACAAAAAATGTTTCTTGCGTTCCGTGATGTGACACATTGAACTTCCACCTAGCAAAAGCATTGTTGTTGTCAGAGTGACTTTTAACATTTCACAATTCGTGCTCAAATTAAGTTAAATTTATTTGTAGCAAGTAGGATTTATGATTTTTTTTTAATAAGTGCTGCAAAATGACATCACCAAAACTTTTCTTGGTTCTTGAGGCCAATTTCCTCACTGAGAGTTTTCGCCGCCAATTTCATCCAAAAAAGCTGTACTACTATTTAGGCACATGCATTGTTCCACTTTAAATCAAAACGGTGTGAAATTTACCTTAAAATACTTTTAGACATGTTACAGTCAATGAACGCATTTTGCGTTTACAGAACCGAATTAAAGTGAAAGTGTCAGTGAAGCTCTCGGCATTGCGCGGCGGGGGGGCGAAGTGTGTGTGTGTGTGTGTCTGTGTGTGTGTGTGTCTGTGGGCTGGGTTAAAGATGAGAGCTGAGTAAAATTAACGAAAAGAGGGTTATAGTGGAGAAGCCTGTGTTAGGGAGCAGGGAAAGTGCACTTTTAGTAAGACGTATTGGAAACCATAGAATGGCAGAGGAAAGGCAGCGGTGGGAGGGGGGCTGGGCAACCATGCCAGCATTCCGATTCACAAGCAGATGGTCCTGTTTATGACCTGCGGAGCGTGTGAAGTGGCTGGTGGCAAATGGAATCAGAGCGGCAGCGGTTGCTTTGATGTTCTTGTCTTGTCTTGCTTTGTGGGAGGGGTAGGGGGAGCGAATTCCTGTGCACACGCCTGGCTCACATGAACTGTACACGATCCGCAGCTGGGTAGACGCTTTTCAGAACGCTTACTATAAATCTCGCCTACCATCCCTACGGGATGGAATAGACGAGACCTAAAAAGGCTGGTGATAGAAAGGTGCTCACGGAGCGGAACAGGTCACTGGTGCAAAGAGGAACAGACAGGGCGAAGCGGGAAAGGAAAACCAAGGAGAGATAGGAACAGAATGGAGAAGCGAAGAAGGAATACCAAGAAAAGATAGGAAGAGATAGGAAACACCGGGTAGAAAGAAATCGTAGGCCTGGTTGAAATGTAACTTATAGGCGGAAATTGTGAAAAGAAATCTGAAATTCAAGTTACCGGGCATTTGGGTACTTTTTAAAAAAGAATTTCGTATTTTTCGGGTTTGAGTCATTTTCACTTCAGTGAGGTTGGTTCGTGCAGAAAATGTCGCGCATGAGAAATATTTTTTTGCATCTACCAGTTGCCCACTGGTGTGCCCCCAAGTGAAAACCACACTTTCACAAAATTGCATAAAATTGTAAAACATTTCGCAAAATGACACTGCTACTTTGCATGATAAAATACTCAGCTTGGCACACCTTCCCTTTTGACTAATGCATAGTAACTGCTGAACATGTTTATATACCACAGCAACGTTTCTTCAACAGAGGAAAACAAGCATTGGCATAACCAATATGTCTCGCCTTTGGAACCTGCTGCATAAGAAAAAACTTATAAGGTCCCAGAGGCAAGACCTATTGGCTATGCTAATAACTGTTTTCCCTTGTACCTACAGAAGCGCTGTCTTTTTTCCCTCTAGTACTTCAATTAATATTTGTCCTCTCATTCTGGTATTTACAGAAGTGTATCTTCTTTGTGTAAAACTAGTGCTTCGTTGTTTGTTTCCTTCTGGTACTATAAGAAGAGCTCTAGGAGTGTTGTCTTGTTTCCCTGTGTTACACCTAGAAATTATAATGTGTTATATTTATTACAAGGCCCTCTATTTTTTCCTCTGGCACTCAAAGGAGTGCTTCTGTTTCCCTGTGGAATGCATACACCTCTTCTCTTGGTAATCTGTTTAAAAGGTCTTCTGCCTTCAATCCAGATATTTAATATGGAGGTAATTTTAGAAGGCCCTCGTGTTCCCACTGTTTTCTTGTGGTAATTATACGGTGATGTCTTCCTAACTTGTTTGCATATGTCAGGCTGTCCTGTCTCTTACTTGTCATTCCTTATGTTGTCAATGATCTACATATCATACACTCTTGTTTCACTCTGGTACAACTAGGAAGGGTTTCTTGTTTCCTGTTAGATACTTGATTGTCTCATCTTGTACCTTGTAGAAAGTGTGTGCTCTCTTCTTTCCAGGAGGTTAATGTGAAAGATACTATGGACAACAATTTCTTTCTTTCTTTCTTTCTTTCTTTCTTTCTTTCTTTCTTTCTTTCTCTCTCTTCCTTTGTTTTTTCTTTATTCTTTCTTTCTTCCTCTCTTTCTTTCTTTCCTTCCCCCTTCTTCCCTTTTTTCTTCTTTCTTGTCTTCCTATTTTCTTTTCTTTCGGTCTGTATTTTTTCTTTCATTCTTTCCTTCTTTCTTTCTTCCTTAATCCGGCCTCCCTTCTTTCTTGATTTTACTTTCCCTCTTTCTTAGTTCTTCTTTCTTTCTTTCTTTTCCCCCGTTTTTCCTTCCTTCTTTCTTTCTTCCTTCCTTTCTTTATTTCTTTCTGGCAAGAGGCTGGCAGTCAATGGAAGAACAGTTGGCTTTATTAGGCCTCTGTTTGCCAATACCTTTTGATTTTACTACACATAATTAGTTATAGGGTTTTTGAGCCACACTTCATCCATTTGTCTGTGTTTGTGTCATTCACATTTTTAGTTGAGCATTCATTATGGGGCAAAGGGTTACCCCTCTTCAGCCATTGGGTGATTTCACAATGAGTTATGGTGCGCTGCCCTTTTTTATAAGGAGGACATCAACACAAAAGGGAGTTCCCTTCATTGCCGTGGAGTACTATGGTAATGTGTGCTTTTTTTTAGACAAAAAAACATTTTTGCCTTTAGTCAATATGTTTTAGACTGATAAATAACCTGCAGCATCCTAAACAATAAAATTTTGCAAAAATATGGCAAAATAAAACAAGATGTGCCAAAAGGCTGGTGGACAATGCCAGACCTATTGCCTTTGTCAATGTTTGATTAATTTGTAGATATGAGGGTGCGCTCCTGCCTTAGTTGCTCATGATGTGCTCTCTTCTTTTGATATATAGAAATAGAGGAGCTCTCTTGCTTTCCTGTTTTGCTCATAGTGTTCTATACTCTTTTTATTTGTACATAGGGGAGTGCTCCCTTGCCTGCCTCTGCTGCTCATTGAAGCGTCCTTTCCTTTCGCTTATACACACGGAAGTACTCTTTTGCTTTCTTGTGTTGCTCATAAAGTGCTGTCCTCTTTTTAGTTGTAGATATGGAAGCACTCTCTAGTCTGCCTGTCTTGCTCACTGCGTGCTCTTAACTTTTCACCTATAGATATGGAGGTGCGCTCTTGCCTGTGTTGCTCACGGCGTGCTCTCTTCTTTTTACTTGGTGATATGGGAGTGCTCTCTTGCTTGCCGATGTTGCTTATGGCATGCTATCTTCCCATCACTTGTAGATATTAAGTTGCTTTCTTGCCTGTGTTGCTCCTAGAGTGCTCTCTTCTTTTCATTTGTAAATATAAAAGTGTTCTCTTCTTTGCCTGTATTGCTCACAGCGTGCTCTCTTCCTTTCACTTGTAGATATGGAAGCACTGTCTTGCGTGTGTTGCTCCTGGTGTGCTCTCTTTGTTTCACTTGTAGATAGGGAAGTGCGCTCTTGCTTGTCTGTGTTGCTCATGGCATGCTCATTTCTTTTCACATGTAGATATGGAAGCGCTCTCTTGCTTGCCTGTGATGCTCATAGCATGTGCTCTTCTCCGGTTTCTGTTGGAGTCCCGCAAGGATCAACCCTCTCCCCTACCCACTTCAAACTTTACCGTGAACCTCTCACGAGGTGCTTCGTGCCACCAACATCTCCTACCTTATGTACGCCGGATATACACAGGTCTACATAAAAATCTCTTCCCCTGAAGACATTTTCTCTCTAAACGAGGCCCTGAAGCAGACAGTCCATTGGCTCACCACCAACCAGCTTAAACTCAACGCAAATAAAACGGAATTTCTTCTGATCTCCCCACCCAATCCCAATCTAGACATCCAGGAATGGATCAAGACCATCACTGCACTAAACTGCCCTCCTACCATTGTTGACTCAGCAAAATCCCTTGGTATAACTAAGCATGGGCGTAAAATCCGTTCTGCTCGCGGATGTTGCGGATTTTCGGCAAATTCGCAATCCGCGAACTCTCGCGAACTTGCAGAAAATTCGTAAATCCGTGCGAAGCGGATTTTTTGCTTGCTCGCACTTGCCAACTAGAATACTATACAATTTCGCGGGAGTAAACACTTGCGAACACGTAGAGGCGGCGGGCAGCGACAATCTCGCAATTGGGAGATTGCAAAATTTGCAATTCCGCACAAGAAATCCACCAGCAGGCAGCATAAACCTTGAAAATTATGATTTTTATCAGAATAACTCCTCAGGTTGACATTTGCCTGCACTTTATTTTTGCAAGGAGTCCATTTGGGGGGGGGGGGGGGTGGGAGGAAGGAAGTGCCCCACAGTCTCCAACTTCCTGTTCCTGTTCAGCAGGCTCCTCCCAGTGCTTTCTTCATGTGCTGGTCACTTTGATTTGGATCTTGACCTGGAAGGATTACTTTTTGTGGATGCTGCTGGATATTTGGATTTTTGCAAAACTGAAAGCACTCAGCAGGTGCAAAAGTTCAATCTTATCATTAGTAACCATTCCCTGTAGTGCCTGGAAGGATTACTTTTTTGTGGATGCTGCTGGATATTTGGATTTTTGCAAAACTGAAAGCACTCAGCAGGTGCCAAAGTTCAATCTTATCATTAGTAACCATTCCCTGTAGTGCTTCCTGAGGGGCCCCTTCAGAGTTCAGTTGCCTACTTGCAACTATGTTATGACCCTGCTCTGACCCTCACAGCAGGCTCAGAGAATAGCTACAAGTATACAACAAAGGTCCTGTTAAAAAAATTACACTGCAACAAAAAGCAATTACAGATAAGGAAGCAGGTGCCAGCCTGGAAGTTCAAATTCAGTGACACATTAATCAGCCCCTAATTCATTCATGTCAGTTGAGGCAGGGCAGGTGTGCTTTTCCCCCCATAATCTACAGTGATGAACTCAAGGGTGGCATGGGTGAGCCAGAGGGTGGCATGGGTGAGGCAGAGGGTGGCAGTGGTGAAACAGAGGGTGGCAGTGGTGAAACAGAGGGTTCTGTGATGAACCAGACGTAGAAACAACATGGTCGCGACCGTTGCTACCCGACAAGTAAGTTCGCGTTTGCGAACTGGTAAAAAACCCTTGTGAAATGGCAGAAACACTTGGGAACACAAAAAAAAAGGAATCCGCAAAATTCACGAGAGTTCGCGGATTTTGCAGATTGCGAATCTGTAAATACGCAATTTCGCGAATTGCCAATTCGCAAAATCCGCCCATGCTTAGGTATAACCCTTGACGGCAGCCTGAATATGCGTGGCCATATAAACTCAATGGCCAAAATGGCCGGATTCCTCCTGAGCTACCTAAGAAACCTAAAACCCTTCCTCAATGTGTCCGACCTTAAAACGGCAACAGAGACTCTAGTCATTTCCAGACTTGAATATTGATGCTCTACTCTTGCAGGGCTACCCAAGAACTCTCTGGCCACATTGAAAGCCTGCCTCAACACCGCTGCCAGACTCCTCATGGGTTCAAAACTTTTTTACCACATCTCTCCCCACCTCATAGCTCTGAACTGGCTTCCCCTAGAGGCCAGAATACAACTTAAACTGGCCTGCATTACTCACAAAGCTCTGTACCAGAATTCCCCTACATTTCTCGCACAAAAACTCATGATATCCGGAGGAGCCAGAAACTCCCGATCTGCCAAAGACCTGCTGCTGCAATCAGCACGCTTCCGGAAGAAAAAAACCTACAATCGGGCCTCCTCTGGGGCCGCTCCAAGAATCTGGAACTCTCCTCCACCCGCCATCAGAAGACTTCCGTCCTTGGCACACTTTCAGAAGGAGTACAAAACTTTCTTAGTGGTAAAATACCTAATCTATTGAATACTTTACAATCCCCTCATCGACATGTTCCACCCTCCACCACAGCATTATCCACAGCCTCCATGGATGATACATTTTCTGCAATCCTGGGCATTCCCCCAAGAGCTGAGACTGCGTGCCTTCTTGTATATTATACCTACATGCTTTAATTTTTATCCCACATGTAGTAGCTTGGACCTCAGACGGCGTGCTCCTCCTGTATAATGTAGCTTTTTTGTATATTATATCTACCTGCCTTAATTTTTATCCCACACGTAGCTTGGACTTTAGGCTGCATGCTCCTCCCGTACAATGTATTCCTATCTCTCCCAATTTGATCCGTCCCATCCTTACGCTTTGTATTCCTCCCCCTCAATCCTGTAAAGCACTCTGATACCCTCACTGGTCTGGTTCGCGCTCTATAAAACTATAAAATAAATAAATACATTTTTGCTTGAAAATATGGAAGCGCTGTCTTGAGTGTGTTGCTCCTGTTGTGCTCTCTTTGTTTCACTTGTAGACAGAGAAGCGCTCTCTTGCTTGCCTATGTTGCTCATGGCGTGCTCTCTTCCTTTCACTACTAGATATGGAAGTGCGCTCTTGCTTGTCTATGTTGCTCATGCCATGTTTACTTCTTTTCACTTATAGATATGGAAGCACTCTCTTGACTGTGTTGCTCATGGTATGCTCTGTTCTTCTTTTCACTTGTAGATATGAGAGTGTTCTCTTGCTTGCCTGTTTTGCTCATGTCATGCTCTCTTCTTTTCACTTGTAGATATGGTAGCACTCTCTTGCTTGTCTGTGTTGCTCATGGCGTGCTTTCTTCTTTTCATTTGTAGATATGGAAGAGCTCTCTTGCTTGTCTATGTTGCTCATAGCATTGTTCACTTCTTTTCACTTGTAGATATGGAAGCACTCTCTTGCCTGTGTTGCTCATGGTATGCTCTGTTCTTCTTTTCACTTGTAGATATGAGAGTGCTCTCTTGCTTGCCTGTTTTGCTCATGTCATGCCTCTTCTTTTCACTTGTAGATATGGTAGCACTCTCTTGCTTGTCTGTGTTACTCATGGCGTGCTTTCTTTTTTTTATTTGTAGATATGGGAGCGCTCTCTTGCTTGTCTGTGCTGCTCATGCCATGCTCTCTCCTTTTCACTTATGGATATGGAAGCACTCTCTTGCTTGCCTGTGTTGCTCATGGCATGCTTTCTTCTTTTCACTTGTATATAAGAGAGCACTCTCTTGCTTGCATGTGTTGCTCCTGGTGTGCTCTCGTCTTTTCACTTGTAGATATGAAAGCGCTCTCTTGCTTGCCTGTGTTGCTCATGGCGTGCTCTCTTCTCTTCACTTGTAGATATGGGAGCGCTGTCTTTCTTGCCTGTGTTATTCATGCCACGCTCTCTTCTTTTCACTTGTAGGTATGGAAGCGCTCTCTTGCTTGCCTGTGATGCTCATGGCGTGCTCGCTTCTTTTCACTTGTAGATATGGAAGCGCTCTCTTGCCTGTGGTGCTTATGGTATTCTGTTCTTTTTGCTTGTAGAAGTAGGAGCGCTCTCTTGCTTGTCTGTGTTGCTTCATAGCGTGCTCTCTTCTTTTCACTTGTAGATATGGAAGCGCTCTCTTGCTTGCCTGTGTTGCTCATGGCACGCTTTCTTCTTTTCATTTGTAGATATGGGAGCGCTCTCTTGCTTGTCTGTGCTGCTCTTGGCGTGCTCTTTTCCTTTCTCTTGTAGATATGGAAGCTCTCTCTTGTGGAAGCTCTCTCTTGCTTGTCTGGCTGCTCATAGCGTACTCTATTCCTTTTACTTGTAGATATGGGAGTGCTCTCTTGCATGTCTGTGCTGCTCATGGCATGCTCTATTCTTTTCACTTGTAGATATGGAAGCACTCTGTTGCTTGCCTGTATTGCTCACGTCGTGCTCTCTTCCTTTCACTTGTAGATATGGAAGCACTCTCTTGCTTGCCTGTGTTGCTCATCGCGTGCTCTCTTCTTTTCACCTATAGACATGGAAGCGCTCTCTTGCCTGTGTTGCATATGGTATGCTCTGTTCTTTTCACTTGTAGTTATGGGAGCGCTCTCTTGCTTGCCTGTGTTGCTCATGGCATGCTCTGGTCTTTTCACTTGTAGACAAGGAAGCGCTCTCTTGCCTGTGCTGCATATGGTATGCTCTCTTCTTTTCATTTGCAGATATGGGAGCGCTCTCTTGCGTGTCTGTGCTGCTCATGGCGAGCTCTCTTCCTATCACTTGTAGATATGGAAGCGCTCTCTTGCTTGTCTGTACGGCTCATGGCATATGCTATTCCTTTCACTTGTAGATATCGGAGCGCTCTCTTGCTTGTCTGTGCTGCTTATGGCATGCTCTATTCCTTTCACTTGTAGATATCGGAGCGCTCTCTTGCTTGTCTGTGCTGCTCATGGTGTGCTCTCTTCCTATCACTTGTAGATATGGGAGCGCTCTCTTGCTTGTCTGTGCGGCTCATGGCATATGCTATTCCTTTCGCTTGAAGATATGGAAGCGCTCTCTTGCTTGTCTGTGCTGCTCATGGCATGCTCTATTCCTTTCACTTGTAGATATCGGAGCGCTCTCTTGCTTGTCTGTGCTGCTCATGGCGTGCTCTCTTCCTATCACTTGTAGATATGGAAGCGCTCTCTTGCTTGTCTGTGCGGCTCATGGCATATGTTATTCCTTTCACTTGTTTATTTATTTTATTTATTTATTTATGAGATTTTTATTGCGCAAACAAATACCCTAAGGTGTCTCGGCGCATGTGTGGGCTAGCAGGACCACAGCAAGAAAGTTCACTGATTAAACAGCCATGTCTTTAAGAGCCTCCGGAAGCTCATCAAGTTGGGGGCATTTTTGATACTTAGTGGTAGAAGGTTCCAGAGTTTTGGTGTAGCAACCAGAAAACGTCTGTCTCCCCAAGTTGCCGTTCTTGTACGAGGTACTGATAGAAGGCAGATGTTAGCAGATCTCAGCAGCCTCTTGGGAGTGTACAGCTGAAATGCCTCAGTCAGAAACTTGGGTCCAACGCCATGCACTGCCTTGTAGGCAATGCAGAGGGCCTTGAACTTAATACGGCTCTCTACTCTGAGCCAATGAAGCTGGCGAATGGCAAGAGTAGTAGGCTGGCGGCGAGGAATGTCTAAGAGAATTCTAGCAGCCGCGTTCTGTATAGACTGTAGCTTAGACAGCACACGTTTCTGGGTGTTAAGAAAAAGGGCATTTCCGTAATCGATTTTGGAAAATACCAAGGTGGTGACTAAGGTCTTCCCAGCTGAGATGGGGAGGTAAGGCAGCAATTTCTTAATTTTCTTTAAAATAAAGAAAGCAGAGGAGACAACCTTGTTGACATGAAGGTTGAATGTCAGCTTGCTGTCGAAAATGACTCCCAAGTTCCTCGCCTTTTCCACTGGGACAGGTGGAGGGCCCAGCTGGTAGGGCCACCAAATGGAAGACCATTCTGGGGAGGGATTGCCAAAGGTTATAACCTCGGTTTTATCCGAGTTGAGCCTTAGGCAATTGGAGGACATCCACATACTAACAGCAAGCATAGCCTCCTGGAAATTGGCTGCCACCGCTGTACCGTTCTTATGGATCTCCAGCACCAGCTGGGTGTCATCTGCATAAGATGTTACTCGCACCCCATGGGCCTTTATTACCCTCGCTAAGTCCGCTACGTAGATGTTAAATAACGTGGGACTTAGCGAGGAGCCCTGTGGAACTCCACATGGTAATGCAGAGACGGGAGAGTAGAAATTACCCAGCTTGACTGTCTGGGTACGGTCGGCCAAGAAAGATGAAATAAGGTCTTTAGCCGATCCGTTTATCCCCATAGCTGTGACACGGTCGACCAAGATGGCATGGTCGACCGTGTCAAAAGCTGCGGACAGGTCCAAAAGAATCAGGATGGCCACACCTCCCTGGTAGATACACTTGTAGATATCGGAGCGCTCTCTTGCTTGTCTGTGCTGCTCATGGCATGCTCTATTCCTTTCACTTGTAGATATCAGAGCGCTCTCTTGCTTGTCTGTGCTGCTCATGGCGTGCTCTCTTCCTATCACTTGTAGATATGGAAGCGCTCTCTTGCTTGTCTGTGCGGCTCATGGCATATGCTATTCCTTTCACTTGTAGATATGGAAGCGCTCTCTTGCTTGCATGTGTTGCTCACGTCGTGTTCTCTTCCTTTCACTTGTAGATATAGAAGCGCTCTCTTGCTCATGGCGTGCTCTCTTCCTATCACTTGTAGATATGGAAGCGCTCTCTTGCTTGTCTGTGCTGCTCATGGCGTACGCTATTCCTTTCACTTGTAGATATCGGAGCGCTCTCTTGCTTGTCTGTGCTGCTAATGGCATGCTCTATTCCTTTCACTTGTAGATATAGAAGCGCTCTCTTGCTGGCCTGTGTTGCTCATGGCGTGCTCTCTTCTTTTCACTTGTAGACATGGAAGCGCTCTCTTGCCTGTGTTGCTCATGGTGTGCTCTGTTCTTTTCACTTGTAGACATGGAAGCGCTCTCTTGCCTGTGTTGCTCATGGTGTGCTCTGTTCTTTTCACTTGTAGACATGGTAGCGCTCTCTTGCCTGTGTTGCTCATGGTGTGCTCTGTTCTTTTTACTTGTAGATATGGGAGCACACTCTTGCTTATCTGTGTTACCTCATTGCACACTATTTTCTTTTAACTTTGGCATGCTCTCTTCCTTTCACTTGTAGATATGGAAGCTCGCTCTTTCTTGTCTGTGTTGCCCATGGCGTGCTCTCTTCTTTTCACTTGTAGATATGGAAGCGCTCTCTTGCCTGTGTTGCATATGGTATACTCTTGTTTTTTCACTTGTAGATATGGGAGCGCTCTCATTTTCCCAGCAGAGCGATCTTGCTTGTGATCTGGCTGTGAATGGCCTCTACTCTAATAAAGCTTCACGTGGAGAACTGGGGCCATCTGGGAATCATTAGAGATATAATTAATGAAATTAACCACGAAAACAGAAACTGGAGCACGTGGAGGAGACGTTAATGGGGCTCCAGCTGTGACAATGCGAGTAAGGGGGTAAGAAAGATCCTATGGTAATTTAATGAGCCGGAGGTGTAAGAGGGAGGTGTGAGGGGAACCTAAGAGGAGAAGGAATCAGGGCGAAGAATGAGAGAGGAGATGGTTGGGTGAAGGATGATGGGAGTTGTGACGTATGAGAGATCGAGTGAAAGATCCGTCCTGAAAAAATCATACGGCCTTGAAAGGAAGCAAGCATTTGCAATGCAATAGATTTCTCATATGCGAGAATTTGAGCTATCAGCATTGTAAATGACAATGCCTTTTATTTATGCGCTTTGAAAACCTGCAATCAGATTCGTAAAAATGCACTTTTACTGCCAGCCTTGCTTCTCATAAGCAAAGACTATAAGTAACAAGCATTTACAATGCAATGGTTTTGCCTTTGTTAAAGTTAGAGCTATTGGCATTGCTCTTGACATTATTTTTATTTATGTTTTTTTTAACATAAATAAATGGCATTGTCATTTACAATGCCACTAGCTTTATCTCTCGCAAATGACACACACAAACACACACAGAGCCCCCCCACACAGAGCCCCCCACACACACAGCCACACAGAGCCCCCACACACACAGCCACACAAAGCCCCCCACACACACAGCCACACAGAGCCCCCCACACACACAGCCACACAAAGCCCCCCACACACACAGCCACACAGAGCCCTCCACACACCCACACAGAGCCTTCCACACACACCCACACAGCACAAGCAGGCAACAGGGGCACACGGAGGCACAAGCAGGCAACAGGGGCACACGGAGGCACAAGCAGGCAACAGGGGCACACGGAGGCACAAGCAGGCAACAGGGGCACGAAAACGGAGGCACAAGCAGGCAACAGGGGCACACGGAGGCACAAGCAGGCAACAGGGGCACACGGAGGCACAAGCAGGCGACAGGGGCACACGGAGGCACAAGCAGGCGACAGGGGCACGAAAACTGAGGCACAAGCAGGCGACAGGGGCACGAAAACGGAGGCACAAGCAGGCAACAGGGGCACGAAAACGGAGGCACAAGCAGGCAACAGGGGCACACGGAGGCACAAGCAGGCAACAGGGGCACACGGAGGCACAAGCAGGCAACAGGGTCACGAAAACAAGCACAAGCAGGCAAAAGGGTCACAAGCAGGAATTGTAATTTAGACGGGGCTGAAGTGGAGAACGGTCAGTAGGGAAGTAGTGCGGCTGGTGCAGTGGTACCAGGCCGAAAGGTGAGAGGGGCTGTCTGCACCTCAGTTTGGACAGTTTCCACTACCTAACAGGGATTGGTGGGAGGGGGGCGTACTTCTTGCTTGCTTTAGGGCTGTTACTTCGGGGACGCAGTGCACGCTCTTGCCTGCTGCCTGCTGCCGCCGGGACACGACAACAGGCAGGGAGAGGACAGGCTGGGAGAGGGCAGGGAGGGGACAGGCTGGGAGAGGGCAGGCTGGGAGAGGGCAGGGAGGGGACAGGCTGGGAGAGGGCAGGTTGGGAGAGGGCAGGCTGGAAGTGGACAAGCTGGGAGAGGACAGGCTGGGAAAGGTCATGGAGGGGACAGGCTGGGAGAGGGCAGGCTGGAAGTGGACAGGCTGGAAGAGGACAGGCTGGGAAAGGGCAGGGAGGGGACAGGCTGGGAGGGGACAGGCTGGGAGAGGGCAGGCTGGGAGTGGGCAGGCCGGAAGAGGACAGGCTGCGAGAGGACAGGCTGCGAGAGGACAGGCTGCGAGAGGACAGGCTGCGAGAGGACAGGCTGCGAGAGGACAGGCTGCGAGAGGGCAGGCTGGGAGTGGGCAGGCTTGGAGAGGACAGGCTGGGAGAGGACAGGCTGGGAGAGGACAGGCTGGGAGAGGACAGGCTGGGAGAGGGCAGGCTGGGAGAGGGCAGGCTGGGAGAGGACAGGCTGGGAGAGGACAGGCTGGGAGAGGACAGGCTGGGAGAGGACAGGCTGGGAGAGGGCAGGCTGGGAGAGGGCAGGCTGGGAGAGGGCAGGCTGGGAGAGGACAGGTTAGTAAGGGGGAAGGACTGGGGGTGGGCAGTAAGATAAGATTGGGACAGGGGAAACAAGGTAGTGGGGCTGGTGCAGTAGGACTGGGAGTGGCGGCAGCCGGGACGGAATGGGGGTGGCTTGGTGCTGCATAGGTAGGGACCTGTGGCAGTCGGTATTAGCGTCCACCCCACCCCTCCCCCCAGAATAGGCCTTGGGTGTGAGACAGGCTCCCAGTCCCAGCCTGCCCGCGGAAGACAAGTCACTGCGGCTGTAATGTGAGCCACACACCTGGCAGGCAAACAAACACCAGGCCAGACCTGCAGAGCTATCAGAGGGCGGGGAGGGGTCACTACATCAACCCCCTCCCCACCCAACCCCGGTTTGAAAAAAAAAAAACATGCCAGGCTGCCTGGGTTATCAGAGGGGGCGGGGAGGTACCTCTACATTTCCCCCCACCCCCCCGCCAAGTTTACACCACACATGCCCGGGATGTCTGGGTGATCACAGGGGGCTGATCACTACGCCCCCATCCCTACACGCACAGTTTACCATTCTCCACTCCCGCAGGAGCCACTTCCGTGCATTGTCACCACAACAATACACCTGGGAAGTGAGGCCACGCCCACCCTGGTGCCCTGGTGCGTGCCGGCTCGGGTGGGGCGCAGTGCCACGTTCATTACAGCTCAATGAAGCATCACCGGCAGGACTGGGCACCCCCGGATCACCACAGCCTGAAAAAAAAGCAGCGCTAACCGCGGTTAGCACTGCTTTTTTTTTACACCTGGTATTTTCCTGACTTAGCCATGATATCCTATGGAAGGTGGATATCATGGCTAAGTTTGTGAGCCCCTATCATCAAGTTAACACCAAATTCGAGAGATTATCATTGGTTTTCCAGCGATAATCTCTCATTTGGCAGTTAGCGCGAGGATTTTTATCACTTCTGAGATAAACCTTGCTAATAGCAAGTTATCTCTGCGATAATTTCCGGCGTTGCTTAGCGTTAAAAAATTCATTGCTACGCATTGTTAGCGATAAATATCGCTAATCGTTGGTAATAAGCCCCTGAATGTCTTCAGAATAAATCCTGCAACGCTCACTGCAACTAGAATAACAACGAACCTCTCCCAGGGGCGAGTCCTCCTCCGTATTTACCTTGCAGGGGGGAGTTGCATGCTTACTCTGGGCCTTACGCCCCTATTTAACCCCCCGAGCTGCTTGCCTTCTCGCCCCCTGATTGGGGAGACGGGGGGGGGAGGCGTCTGCTACTTTGTGGCAGGGCCGTATTGGTCGTAGCGTATCAAATTCCCCACTATTGAGGTCATTAGTACATTAAAGAACAGAAGAGTGAGAGAGCGCAAACAGACCTAAATGTATGAGTGCATCACACTTACCTGTAGTAAGCACAAATCATGAGGAGAAATGCCATGAGTGCTAGTAGTATCTGCAATTATATTCTGAATGTATAGCTAATGTAGAGATTTAAGTAGAAGTGGAACTAATACAGAAATGTGTGACACTATATGATTTTATTAGATGTGATTATTCCTGAATCCATGTCGTGTAGCTGTTAAAATGTAAGATGGCATGTGGTTAAACGCAGAATGTGGTAGGCCTCAGGGCCAGAGCTAGAAGGTGTTTCTTTTCACGACATAGATTGCACTAATGTTTTGGTCATTGCATTAATGGGCCATGATGTACAGATGTGTTTACTGAATAATAGAATAAGAGTATTAACATGCTTTAATTAATGAAGAAGTTGAATGCCATAATTATTATGAGAAATGCTGTAGGCCTGAAATGTTTTAACATTGATTTACACGTACTGGTCTGGGCCGAGAAATGTTGCGAAACTTTTTGGAAGTCTATGAGAATTGGGATCTTGGCTGCAGATGTCTGTCTGCAAGAGAAAAGGGGGGATCCAATTATAAATAATATGAATAGAGGTCTGTTCAGAAGACGGCCCAGACATGGAGGAGGGTTCCGGAATGTTTTAAGGGGTATCAGCGGGCCGGAGAAGAGTCTGAGAAGCAAGGTCAACTCCAACGTATGAGGCCCAATACAAAGCAGCATGGAAAAAGCCAGAAGCTACACCACGTGAGGGGCGTCTCACGAGGGGCGTCTCAAATGTTGTTGACTGTTTTGTATTAGGGACAGCACCCCTGGGTGGAGTTAGAGCAGATGCCTGAGGACCCTTTAGAGAGCGGATGGGTAGGCAGAGAGGGGTCATGACTGGAGAACTATAGGTTTTCACCAAGAGACTAAGAGTGAGAGACTTCCCTTGGGGGTCATTCACTGCTGACACCTTTTGTTAGGTTGAGACTTGGTTAAGTAGGGATACCATCTAGAGCAGGGTAGGGACAGCCTAACCTGTGTGTTTTCCTCCAACTTAAATGAAGGAGAGATCTCAATATGCGTCAATGCTGATAGCTTTATTATTCTTAGAACTTGTGCTGGTAATTTCCGTTGCTCGTCTGAGGGCTTTCAGAGAGCACATGTATGTAGTTGGACCTGTGTATCTCGTGAATCTCATTCTGAGATGCCTGTATTTGCAGCTTATCCTAACCTTACAATAAACTTTTGAAAGCTAGAAGTTGTTTGTGATCTTTTGGAGCGGGGTCCTTTATTGGGTGAACTAACTTGGTAAGAGAGGCACTTTCTTCCCTCAATGACAGGCAACAAAGGTTCAGTCGACCAGATCGAGGTTTAGATCAATAGTGATAAGGTATCGATCAAAATCTCGCCCTTCCAGTTGGTAGCTATAGAGGATGGTTGCCTTCTTGAGGACGGTGACCTAGGCCAGGTTAGCTTACCCCAAGGCCCCTAGAGATCGATGATCGGAAGAACCGCCCGCCGAAGAAGATCCGGATGACGTGAGACAGAAAAAGCAGCAGTATCGGTCGAGAGTGAGTATAAAGGGTCATGCGTGTTAGATTGCGGTGTTTTTGTATTGTATCTATGTTGTAATGTCTGGCGGAGTTGAATGTCTGTAGAGTGACTGTGGAACAGGTTGTGAGCGCGCGCAACCGGTGGAAATCTTAAGTTCAAGGAGAGCTTAAGTGGTTCGGGTGTATCGGACACCCAGAGTAATTGTCAACTAGTGTGAAGGGGGTCATGAGGTACCATTGATCACCCGAAAGACCGAGATAGGGGGAACGTAAGAGTGAGTGCGTGAGTAACGGACGCTGGTCGGAGGTTACTGTGTGTGCAAGCAACCTATCAGAGAGACGATAGACATTTCGTCAGTTGTGTTGACAATTACATATAGACTGTGGACGTACAGTCGAGGGAAGTGACCGCTTGGTCGGAAGTAGTCATTTTTCGGTGTATGAATGGGACGCATGCATGACCGGGAGACGAGTTGAGAAAGGAGGGGTGCTGCTGCGAAGCGGAGAAAAGTGACGTCAGGAAGTGTCGCGCTGTGATTGGCCGACCGGAGAAAGACCGCGCTGTGATAGGCCAGCTAGCAAAGACGTCAGAAAGTGGCGAGCTGGGATTGGCCGACCGGAGAAAGACCGCGCTGTGATAGGCCAGCTAGCAAAGACGTCAGAAAGTGGCGAGCTGGGATTGGCCGACCGGAGAAAGACCGCGCTGCGATAGGCCAAGTTAGCAAAGCCGCGCCAGGATTGGTGGATTGTCATCAGGAAGTAAACAGAGTAGCGAGGCTGGATATTGTGCGTATAATTATGAAGTGTTTTAAATGGCTGAGAGCGGCGTTTAAAAAAGAGAAGCGGGGATCGGATGAAGGGGAAGAAGCCCCGCCGGAGGGTACGCCGGCTCGTTACATGGCAGTGAATGTTGGGCTGCATACGATCCTTTGGATAACAGAGTGGAGTAAGATTACGGAAGGAAATGAGGAATTGACGTTCCCGAAGTACGGGACATTCAGATTAGAGGTGTTACATCGATTAAAATCAGTCATGACCTCAATGAGACCCTTGCCTAGACCGACCCAGTTTGAAGCCCTTGATGCATGGATTAGGGCAGCGCATGTAAAGAATATGAACAGACGACAAGAAAGGGTGAAACGATCGGTAAGGGCAGTACAGGATGCCAGATGGGATGCGGATGCTAAAAGATGGAGAGTGCATAACATGGAAGTCAATAAACTGTACCCAGTGTTAGAGGTGCCCGGAAATAAAAGCCCCCTAGAAGAAGATGATGAGAGCGAAACAGAGGACAGCCTGATAAACAGATTATTGACAGACAGGCCACCCCCGTATAATAGAGCAGGGGGAGAGGTCGAGCATAGTGAAAGAGAAAAGGGGGGCAATGCAGGAGAGCATGGACCGCTTCCCAGTTCAGAGTGGGATCCTGAGGCAAAGAAAGAGCTGTCCCAGCCTAGTCAGGTGCAACAGGTAGTCGGGAGGTTTGTGGTACAAAGAGCGCCGGAAACGGAGTGCGCCACATCCTACGCATTACCAGATGCACTACAGGTACCTGTTACCATAGGTCCTATAGTATCGATATATGACCCAGAGAGAGCAAGAGGGGAAGAACGGGTACGGAAGGACAGAGAAAGAGCAGAGACGGCAAGGAGGAACGATACGATCAATTTCCCAAGTCAGATGCCGATACCAAGAGAGTGGAGCACCCCGGTGCACACAGCAGGGGATCCAGGAGGGGATCCCGGGGGCCCTAGATGGCCAGTGGATCTGAGGGGATCTGGACGAAAATCCTTTCAAGAGCTAAATGAGTACATGAAGAAGTGGGATGAGGCAGTGGAGGCTCACAAAAGCATCATAGCTGCAGAAGCTGAAAGGGAAAGTCAGGACAGCAGAGCTCGGACTCACTGTGGGGCTGGGGAGAGCAGCCCGGAGTGGGACTGGAGAGAGAGAGATAGTAGGGGAGTCACCCATTGGGCCCGGAGTGGAGATAGAACGGACCTGGAAAACGGGGGCCCCGGGAGTGGAGGGGTGGCGCGCCCAATACTCAGTGAAGGGGAGAGGAGAACGCAAGAGTACAGAAACAGCTTTAAGTGTACCCACTGTGTGCCCGGCACCAGAGAACTGAATGGGAGTTGTGAGAGGTCACACCATAGTCCCTGTGATGACGGACACGAGCGCAGCCCAGGGAATATGGGGAACCAGGAAGGATCGTATCGGATACTGAGCGATACTAGGCAAAGGGAGAGTAGCGACCAGAGGGAAAATAACAGAGAGGCGTACGGTGAAAGGAGAGAAGAAGGAGAGAGTGGGCAGAGCAAGAGTGGGGGTAACAGGCCCGTGTTCCATCACCTTCCAAGATCGGATGGCCGAGCATGGGACCTGGAGAGATGGGAGCAAGGGAGAGCACTCATTAACTCTCCCGAGCCCAAACGTAGAGCTCGGAGTTGGGATGGTAGGGAGACCAGTGAGCCCCCTTCGAAAGACATATTGCGAGCTGAGATAAAAGCTAAGAGACTCGATGTCGCCAGCTTAAGGTCAGACCTGGATGACATGATAGATGGTACCCTGCCTTTAGAGAGAATGGAAATGTATGAGCAGGATGAAATACTGTATATGGCA
Source organism: Lissotriton helveticus (assembly GCF_964261635.1). Taxonomy (NCBI): domain Eukaryota; kingdom Metazoa; phylum Chordata; class Amphibia; order Caudata; family Salamandridae; genus Lissotriton; species Lissotriton helveticus. The sequence continues at coordinate 170,462,897 of NC_136073.1, forward strand.
AAGGACATCACTCGAAAGGCGAGAGCAATCCATGAGAAGTTAGTCGAATTAGCAGGCAAATATATGGTGGACCTGTCAAGAACCAAAGCATTACAGGGTAACCACAGGCTACATTATACAGATCGAGACCTAGATGAGAGGAGAACGATCGGGCTGAAAACGCACATAAGGGAACTGATCACTGGAATAAGGACATGGAGGGCACTAGATAAGTGGGAAGAGAGGTGGTCCAAGAAAGGGACCGTCAGGAGAAGCACGCTTGGTACGACACCAGGAAGGCTGCAGGGAATAGGAGCATACCCTTTGCGTGAAGTCGCAAATGGGAATTATGTGCATGTCCCTTGGAGTAGGGGAGATTTAGCTGCTTTTACCACCTCCTTCCCCAAATTGCGGGAAAACCCAGTGGAGTGGTACAAGCAAGTTGAGAGATTTGTAAAAATCTCAAAGGTCCTATGGATAGATCTGAACACGCTGTTTGACATTGTAGTACCAGGAGATCTGTGGACAGCATGCAAGGTTAGCGCTGAGTGGCCCACAACGGAGCCGGAGAGAGATGCTAAGACTAATGGGCCGTCCGAGATTGTGATGGCAAAATTCGAGAGAGTGATGACTTGGCTGAAAGAGAAAGTGCCAATGCAAGACATAGATTGGGTCAAAATAGACCGAACCAGACAGGAACCCAAAGAGACAGTCCACGAATATTATGAGAGATTGCTGAAGGCGTTTAAACAGTATAGCGGCTTGGATGTAATGGATCCAAAAGACATAGGGCAATTTGTGTCCAAGTTCGTCCTGGGACTGAGACCGGATATTAGTTTAATGATTCAGCAACACTTGATTTGTTGGCAAAATAGACCCCTAGACGAAATACTGAGATATGCTAGGTACTGCTGTGATGAGATAGACTCCAAGGCTAAGAAACTAAAAGAAAAGTTGATGGTGGTACAGATGCAGGCAGCAGGGAAGGGGGGACAGCAGCAACAGCAGCAAGGAACAGGTACAGGAGGAAAGAAGCAGTACAGTCAGAACAAGGGCAATGAGGAGAGTTCCACCTTTAGACCCAGAATAGACATAGCTGCCTTGAAGAAAACGACTAGGTGCCACCAGTGTAACGAGGTGGGGCATTGGAAACGCGAGTGTCCCTACAATGTAGAGATAGGAGAACAAGAGGAAGAGGAGGAAGAGGTCCAGAGAGCGCCTACGAGAGGGGTGACGCCATACCAGGGAAAGGTGCTAAAAGGGGGGGGGGCTCCTCCCCGAGCCCAGTTCCCGCAACCTCCCCGAGTAGGGACTATGGGTAAGACCTATAGACAGATGCCCCTGTTTGTAGAAGGAGAAGAGTGCTATTATGTGGACCCATTAACCGGACAGAGAGTGGAAAGAGAAGACTGCACCCTCGGGGCAGCCTTGGAGGTGGACCAGAGGGGACCCTATGTCGAAGCAGAAGTAGCAGGGTGCCCCACGACATTTCTGGTGGACACAGGAGCCACTAGATCCACGATCAGATCAGCTGCAGTTCCAGACCTGCCCATGTCTGGAGAGACCATACAAGTGGTGGGGGTCGCAAACAGGAGAATAACCAGCCAATTGACAGAACCGGTACAGGTGAAAATAGGGAAGTACAGCGATGAGCACCAGTTTGTGGTTTGCGATTCAAGTCCTGTGTGTCTGCTAGGCAGAGACCTGTTGTGTAAATTGAATTGTACAATATACTGTACACCTCAGGGAGTGGAGGTATTGACCAATGATGATGACGCAGACTTCAAAGTTGCAAACTCAAGAATATGCGTGGAGCTGTACCCTACTTTGACAGTAGATGAGCTCCCCTGGGACTTGAGAGAGACAGTGGCACCAGAAGTATGGGACTTCACTGGGGAAGAGATTGGATTGGTCAAAGGGGTGGACCCAGTGAAAATTGTAGTGAAACCGCATGCTGAGTTCCCAAGAACACCCCAATATAAATTGACTCCAGAAACGATTGCAGGCATAAAACCCGTGATCGAGTCCATGATTAAACAGGGAATACTGAAAGAAATCGTGGGTAGTCCATGCAACTCCCCGATTATGGGTCTGCAGAAACCAAATGGGAAATTCCGGATAGTGCAGGACCTCCGAAAGATTAATAACATAGTCGTTTCGTGTTGTCCAGTGGTACCGAATCCATCAGTGATACTGTTTCAGATTCCATTCCAAGCTGAGTGGTTCACTGTGATTGATCTTTGTCAGGCTTTCTTTTCGATCCCTCTGGACGAAGAAAGCCATTTTCTTTTCGCATTTAAGCTGGAAGGTCGCGTCCTAACATGGTGTCGTATTCCTCAGGGGTATACAGAGAGCCCATCGATCTTCAACCAGCTTTTGAAGAAAAATCTTGAAAGTCTAGTGCTGCCCCAGAAGTCAGTTCTGGTCCAGTACATAGACGACCTCCTCGTGGCGTCAGAAACAGAAGAAGCTTGCAGGGAGGACTCCATTGCTTTGTTAAATCACCTAGCTGCCAATGGGCACAAGGTGTCCCCGGGAAAGTTGCAGTACTGCCTGACAGAAGTGCAGTACTTGGGACACAGAATAGAGAAAGGCAAACGAAAGGTGTCACCAGATAGGATAGAGGCGATCATGAAAATGAATGCGCCTAGGACACAGAGAGAGGTCAGGATGTTCCTAGGGATGGTGGGTTATTGCCGACAGTGGATCGCGAACTTTTCACTGAAAGCAAAGCCCTTGCAAAAACTGACGCATAAGGAGGTGAGCGATCCGGTACCATGGGACAAAGACTGTTTGATGGCATTCCTACAGCTGCGAGAGGACCTGTGTCGTGCTCCGGCATTGGGAATGCCTGATTACAATAAACCATTTTTGCTTTACTGTTGTGAGAGAGAAGGTTGCGCGTTGTCTGTGTTAGTCCAAATCCATGGGAATGCCCGTAGACCAGTTGCTTATTTCTCGGCTACTTTAGACCCAGTAGCCGCAGCGTTGCCCGGATGTCTCAAATCCGTTGCTGCAACGGGTGTCAGCATTGAGAGATGTGAAAATATCGTCATGGGGCACCCGTTAGAGGTGTACGTGCCCCATTCTGTTGAACTGTTGATGACCAGGACCAAAACACAGCATCTGACCAACAGCAGGCTCACGCGCTATGAGCAAGTTATTCTTGCTGCAGAGAATGTGACCCTCAGGAGATGCTCTGTTTTGAATCCTGCCACCTTGATGCCACTCCCAAATGATATCGAGGATGATGATGAATGTACAGACCATGACTGCCTCGATGTGACTGAACTATGCACCAAACCCAGACCCGACATCGTAGATGAGCCACTGACCGACCCAGATGAAATTTTCTTTGTCGATGGCTCATGTGTAAGAGACGAAGTTGGGCAGTTGAGAGCAGCTTACGCTGTTTGTACAATTACTGGAGTTGTAGAAGCTGGGTGCCTGGAAGGAGTACACTCCGCTCAGGTAGCCGAGATTATTGCCTTGACACGTGCTTGCTTGGCAAGCAATCAAATTCGAGTCACCATATACACCGACAGCCAATATGGTTATGGGGTGGTTCATGATTACGGGCAGTTATGGTCTCAAAGAGGGTTCATGACCTCTTCAGGCTCTCCCATTCGCAATGGAGAGTTTGTGCGCCTGTTGTTAGAGGCGTTGCAATGTCCAGCAGGTATCGCAGTTGTAAAGTGCACCGCACATACCAGAAATGTGGACTTCGTCTCGAAAGGCAATAGATATGCCGACGAAGTCGCGCGGTATTGCGCGGAACAAGGGTACTCTTTCACAGAGGTGGAAGTGGGTGGAATAAATGTAAGGACTGAATTAGCCATGATATTGGAAACTGTTGATACTTGGGACGAACTGGCAAACATGCAAGAAAATGCTCCTGATTTTGAAAAAGAAACATGGGAAAAGGCAGGATGTGTAGTGGGTGAGTCCCATTTTTGGGTCTCAGCAGATGGCAGAGCAGTGTTGCCCAATGAGATGGTGAGCCCAATGGCCAGACACATACATGGTCCCGTACACCTAGGGAGAGACGCTATGCTGAGAGTGTTTAGACAGACTTGGTACAATCCTAAGTTTAGAATAGCAGCAGAAGCAGTGTGCCAGCGTTGTGTGACCTGTCAGCAGCTGAACGTAGGGAAAAGAACACCAGTTGCACTAAGCCACATAGGAAGGTCTGGAGGTCCATTCAATCGAATGCAGATAGATTTCATTGAAATGCCGAGGTGCAACCGCCTCCGCTATGTCCTGGTGGTTGTTTGTGTATTCTCCAGATGGGTTGAGGCATACCCTACACGTAGGTGCGACACCCTCACAGTGGCCAAGTTACTGCTTAGGGAACTCATTCCGCGCTTCGGGGTGCCGGCCTCTTTGGAATCAGATAGGGGAACGCATTTCAACAGCGAGCTTGTGAAGATGATCTGTGCGGCTCTGAACATAGATCAGAAATTGCATTGCAGTTACCGACCAGAAGCCTCAGGAATTGTGGAGCAGATCAATGGCACGATCAAAGCCAGAATTGCAAAAGTGTGTTCCTCAACGACCCTGAGTTGGCCTGACGCCCTGCCATTGGTCCTCATGAGCCTTCGTAGTACCCCAGACAGAAGAACGGGGTTGTCACCACATGAGGTGTTAATGGGGAGAGCAATGAGGCTGCCATCTGTCCCAACTACTGCACTGTTAAATATCACAGATGATATGATCCTGGACTATTGTAAGGGGCTGTCTGACGCCATTCATTCTGTGTCCCTTCAGGTGCAGGCTGCCGAGGTTCCATCGTGCCAGGGCCCGTGCCATGACCTGTATCCTGGGGACTGGGTCCTGGTGAAAAAACATGTGAGAAGAAGCTGCCTGGATGTTCGTTGGCGTGGGCCCTTCCAGATCATTCTGATCACGAACACGGCTGTGAAGGTGGGAGGCCTGCCCAATTGGATCCACGCGTCACATACGCAAAGGGTTCCAGCACCTCTGGAAGAAACAGCTCCTCTCTCGGATAGACGTCCAGCAGAGGACCGAGAAGCCATAGAGGGGGCTAGCCAAGCTGTAGAGGTGCCAGCGGAAGCAGGGAACGAGTCTGACCAAGCTGAGGACGGTCAGTACAACAGCGAAACAGACGACGCTACAGAAGGAGAAAGTAGCTGGGAGTACGAGTCAGACACTGACAGGTTTGACAGAGAGCGAGAACAGACAAGAAGGAGAAGGAGTAGAAGGGCACGTGGAGAAGCTAATTGGCCGCAAAGAAGGAGCTCTAGCCTGAGGTCAACTCCAGAGATAACCCTTCCTCCGATATCAGAAGACTCGGACCCGGAAGAAGGTGCTCAGGGCGCTGAAGCACCGGACCGAAGAAGGTCAAGAAGAGTGCGTGTGCCTAGCAGAAGATACTCCACCCCTGAGTGGACATATCTGGCGACAAATGTCTTTGAAACAGGAGACAGGGAGGATTCGAGCGGTGGTGGTGTCCAGTTCTGAGCCCATCGTCACCGTGGAAATACGACTGTTGGTACCCGGAGTCGAACAAGAAGGGTCACTAACATTCATGCTCCCCAGACCTCCCCGCCTCAGCAAGTTAAAACACATGTTTCTCTCAGAATTGCAATTCCCCGACTTTGGTACAACGATAACAGCCCATGAAGAGCACAATCTTCGTTTGGAAATACTGAACTTTGCTATCGAAGCTGCAGGCACAAACCTGATAGTAGATGCTTAAAGGACTTTGTAAATAAAGCGAGCAGAAAAAGAAGATTACCTAGCGCCCAGGAAGCAGAGAATATTAGGGACCTTCCCTTGAGTTGATGGAGAAGGGCTAGGGTTGTCTTTATTGAACTGTTAAAGGACCTTTGCGAAGAAGGTTGTCAGCTTCCAGTTGTGTGGATTTTAAAGACAAAAAGAGTAAAAAGAGACTGTAAAGGAACGAGAAGAAAAGAACTTTGTGCCAAGATAAGAGAGAGCCATATTGTCTGACGAAATGGAAGCCGGCACCCAGAACCGCAGAGCTAAATGTATAATAGGTACACTAATAGTAGGAGTGATAATATTAATAGCTTTAGTGGTAACAATTTCTTATGTAAAGGGACATGGGGAAGAGGCGAAGGTAACTGATGTGAAATCTGTAGAAACGCTTACACCCACTGTTGCTGGTGAGAAAAGGGAAAACACTCAAGAGAAAGCGTTATTAGCTGCAGAAGCCCGCAGGTTACACGTAGATGAGTCCCAAGGAGACTTTAGGTCAAATGCTTATGCTAAACTCTTATATGAATACGTGGATGCCATGGAGGTTAAGGACTGTTACGTCTGCATGCAGTTGCCGGCGTCTGTAGATGAAGGCATTAGATATCATCACCTCCCGCTGACATATGGCATTACATGTAGCTTATTGCTTAGTATATTTTATGGGAGAGATAGTTTTGAATACTATTTCTCCAACTATGATTCAGTGTTGCCAGAAGTCCCAAATTATAAGCAGATGAACAAATGGGACTACTGGAAGAGTGAAGACAGATTGGCCAAGTTCTTCATTCCCTGGATTACCTTAGATACTTCACATGCCCGTAGAAATAACCTGACATGCAAAGTGTCAGAAGTCGAGAAGAAGTTCATAGGGCAGGTGGATGATCGTTACAGGAGACAAAAGATTTTGAAAAAATCAGGACAATGGAAAACAGATTGGACCGAGGAAGAGAAGGCACACAAGAGAAAGGGTAGTAGTGGTCCAATAGCTTTAGATAAGACGCAGAGAGGAAAGCTATGTCTTCACCGAGCCAAAACGTATTACGAAAATGTATACGTGGGAGAAGTCAGCTGTGAACATGCTTTCAATATAGAGTACTATACTAAGGATTTCCTGAAGGGAATGCAAGTGATTCCAAATGTGTATTTTGTATGTGGAAGAAATGCCTACGTGAGACTACCTGACAACTGGTATGGATCATGTTACCTAGCAATTGTCTTCCCCAAAATATATCATGCACAAGACTTAGAGATCATCGAGGGCAAGACATCATCGAGGGGAAGGAGAGATATAGGAGATGCAGAAATGGTTGGAGATGTCTTTGGAGCTGTGTTCCCTCTTTTGGGACTAATCCTTAATGATGTTAAAATTAGACGACTGGCAACAGTCGTCGACAGGTTGTCTGCCAGCACTGCTCAGTCCTTAATGCTGGTAGAAGGAGAGATGCAATCGATAAGGGCTATGGTTCTTCAGAACCGTCTTGCGTTAGACGTCCTACTAGCAAAAGAGGGCGGAGTCTGTAAGGCTTTGAAGGTCCAGGAATGTTGTACTTACATTCCAGACAATTCAAAGCCCCTTGAGAAAGTTATTAGGAACATAACTGATATTCACAAGGAGATCGAAGACTTGAGTAGAGAAAATGTCTGGGAAAAGGTGGGCCACGGAATGAGTGAAGTTGGAGGGTGGATCTCCACCCTAGGCAAAAGCTTTGTGTGGTATATACTAAAACCTATCATCATAATATTGATCTGTGGGATCATATTGTGGGGATTGGTGAGGGTATTCAAATGGTACAGAGCAAAAAGGTCAGAAAGGGCCCAAAGAGAGCAGCTGCAGAGATTGGCTGCCATACAAGATAATCAGTACAGGAGTCTGAGGGCTCTGGAAGCGCAGAGACAAGTTATGCTAGCAATAACTGCAGTTTAAATGTTAGTGATGACCCCGAGAGGTCATCAAAGGGGGGAACTGAGAGAGCGCAAACAGACCTAAATGTATGAGTGCATCACACTTACCTGTAGTAAGCACAAATCATGAGGAGAAATGCCATGAGTGCTAGTAGTATCTGCAATTATATTCTGAATGTATAGCTAATGTAGAGATTTAAGTAGAAGTGGAACTAATACAGAAATGTGTGACACTATATGATTTTATTAGATGTGATTATTCCTGAATCCATGTCGTGTAGCTGTTAAAATGTAAGATGGCATGTGGTTAAACGCAGAATGTGGTAGGCCTCAGGGCCAGAGCTAGAAGGTGTTTCTTTTCACGACATAGATTGCACTAATGTTTTGGTCATTGCATTAATGGGCCATGATGTACAGATGTGTTTACTGAATAATAGAATAAGAGTATTAACATGCTTTAATTAATGAAGAAGTTGAATGCCATAATTATTATGAGAAATGCTGTAGGCCTGAAATGTTTTAACATTGATTTACACGTACTGGTCTGGGCCGAGAAATGTTGCGAAACTTTTTGGAAGTCTATGAGAATTGGGATCTTGGCTGCAGATGTCTGTCTGCAAGAGAAAAGGGGGGATCCAATTATAAATAATATGAATAGAGGTCTGTTCAGAAGACGGCCCAGACATGGAGGAGGGTTCCGGAATGTTTTAAGGGGTATCAGCGGGCCGGAGAAGAGTCTGAGAAGCAAGGTCAACTCCAACGTATGAGGCCCAATACAAAGCAGCATGGAAAAAGCCAGAAGCTACACCACGTGAGGGGCGTCTCACGAGGGGCGTCTCAAATGTTGTTGACTGTTTTGTATTAGGGACAGCACCCCTGGGTGGAGTTAGAGCAGATGCCTGAGGACCCTTTAGAGAGCGGATGGGTAGGCAGAGAGGGGTCATGACTGGAGAACTATAGGTTTTCACCAAGAGACTAAGAGTGAGAGACTTCCCTTGGGGGTCATTCACTGCTGACACCTTTTGTTAGGTTGAGACTTGGTTAAGTAGGGATACCATCTAGAGCAGGGTAGGGACAGCCTAACCTGTGTGTTTTCCTCCAACTTAAATGAAGGAGAGATCTCAATATGCGTCAATGCTGATAGCTTTATTATTCTTAGAACTTGTGCTGGTAATTTCCGTTGCTCGTCTGAGGGCTTTCAGAGAGCACATGTATGTAGTTGGACCTGTGTATCTCGTGAATCTCATTCTGAGATGCCTGTATTTGCAGCTTATCCTAACCTTACAATAAACTTTTGAAAGCTAGAAGTTGTTTGTGATCTTTTGGAGCGGGGTCCTTTATTGGGTGAACTAACTTGGTAAGAGAGGCACTTTCTTCCCTCAATGACAGGCAACAAAGGTTCAGTCGACCAGATCGAGGTTTAGATCAATAGTGATAAGGTATCGATCAAAATCTCGCCCTTCCAAGAGGTTAAGAGAAAAAATAATTGGCTAACTTCTCGCTGTTAAGTAACAATGTACAATGCTACACCACAGTACTATGCACAACCATTTAGATGCTATACAATTATATCTATCGTCATTTAGCAAAACGTGTTTGCGCTTAATACACCACATTGCCAGTGCTTCATTTGAGCCAGTTGTTTCCGGTGCTCAGTACCAGCATTTAATTATCAACACCTGTGCTTTTCATGAGCAACTGTTAATGACACATTCATTCATGGTAGCCATAGAGTGATTAATGGAGAGATTAATTAAGTGGAGAGATTAATTAAGTGATTTTGGCCTGATGTTGATTCCACGCCGAGACTCGAACCTGGTTCCCAAGGTCCGAAGTCAGCAGCTCTGGCTATTATGCCACATCATCTCCCCCACTTTCGAGGTTAATAGTTGGTTCTGTTTTAGGCGGCGCTAACAAGAGAAATTGGCTGCTGCCAGCTGCCTCATGAGGAGAGCCCCAGCACTTTTGTATCCACAAATAAACCACTGCAGATTGCAACTAGATAATTTGGCCTGCAAATATAAAAATGCCTTATCACCAACCTATCACTTAACAGGGTTCTTACAGCTGAGATCACCAACCTATTGGTTAATAGGACTTTTACAGCTGATACCACCAACCTATAACTTAACAGGGCTCTCACAGCTGACATCACCTACTTGTTGGTTTACAGGACTCTCACAGCGGATTTCACCACAGCTGATATCACCAATCTGCTAGTTAACAGGGCTCTCACAGCTGATATCACTAACCTATCAGTTAACAGCGCCAAGAAACCGTAGGTGAACGTGCGCTCTACAAGTCCCATTTATCATATCATATCATATCAACGGGGCTCTCACAGCTGACCTTTATTTAATGAAACTAATAACAATTATTTGAACTAACTCACAGCTGACATCACCGACCCATCACTTAACAGGACTCTCACAGCTGACCTTTATTTAATGAAACCAATAACAATTATTTAAACTAACTCACAGCTGACATCACCAACCTATCACTTAACAGGATTTTCACAGCTGACATCACCAACCTATCAGTTAACAGGATTTTCACAGCTGACATCACCAACCTATCAGTTAACAGGATTTTCACAGCTGACATCACCAACCTATCCGTTAACAGGTCTCTCACAGGTGACATAGCCACAATGCCACTTCAGTCACTGATCAGTTTCTTGCATCTGTGCAACACATATACCCCAATTCGGGCATGAAAACTGTCAACCTTGATCCAAATCTGACATGAGGAAGGCTGCTCCCATGATGGCGTAGCTGTGTGGACACCAAGAGCCGGAGACGATGGGAAGGGCACCTTGCTTCCTCTGGGAAACATGACCTCTCCAAGCTAAAAGACTGAGGTCGGAGCCAGGAACCCAGGCAGCATAAGTAAACCCACCCTACTGACTTTTAGGAAAGATAGCACAGTGTGACCCACTGAAGACATCACAACAGCATGGAAATGAGGAGAGGACCCATTGGCCATGAGGCGTGATGACCAAACACGTGCAGCCAATCAAGAGGCAGGCCAAGGCAATCTTCAATGCAAACAGGAAGCTATATCAGCCCAGGGTTGGCATCTACACAGAAAGCTTCCAGGGCCATTCCCAGCCACTAACTAGCCTCCCCACACTATCAGATGAAGCGAGATCTAGTTGTTGTTTTTTCTTCTTTCACGGGCATGCCCCACTGCCCCACCTCCCGCACTCCACACCTTAATCTCCCTTCCCATAGCTTTCCTGTATTCAATAACTAATATTTTTATCGGATTTTGCTCAGGAAAGAATGCAAGATTGACCTGATTACAAAATAAAAGATGGCAGAAAGTGGTGATATAGAAGATGTGGGTAGAGAGGAGACAAACGTGTAATGAAGAGATGGAGAAGGACTTAGAGGAGAGGAAAAGGTGAAAGAGTTGTGAATGAAGAGAGGGAAGTGTATGAGGGGAGCAACGTATAAGAGCTAAAAGGGAGGGGGAGGGACGAGAAAGAGTCGTGACAGGGGCCATGGAGGAATGTAAATAGGGGGAAGTGTGAAGCAGTGACAGGAGTTGTGAAAAAGGAGAAGGGGTTGGGAGGGGGAAGGCAGGTGTGAGACTTGGAAAGGAGGTATGAGAGATGATAATGGACTATGAGGAGAAATTAGTGGGTCTGACTCTGTGGCCCTGCTTTGGATAGTGTCTGACTCTGCACACCAGGTTTAGATATTGTCCGACTTTGCAACCCTGCTTTGGGTACTGTCCAACTCAGCACCTCTGACTTGAATAGTGTCTAATTCTGCAGACCTGCTTTGGATATTGCTCTGCACTCCTCTGGATAGTTTGTGACTCTGCACTGATTCTGCACTCCTGATTTAAATTTGGCCCAGCTCCGCACCTGTGACTTGGGTAGTGTCTGACTCTGCACTCCTGATTAAGTTAATGTCTGTTTTGGGAAACATCCATTACAATGCAATCATTACATCGCACTGCTTTTACAACGCAACTGTTACAAAGCAACTGCCTTTACATTGCATGCCATTACAACGCATGCCATTACAACACATGTCACTACAACACATGCTATTACAAAGCATTATAAGGTAAGTAATGGGGATTTTTTAGTTTTAGTGTGAGTATGGGTTATGGGGTGGATGGGAATAGTAATTTTTACCCTTACACTATCCAACACTTACCCTACTGTTGCCCTGAAAGTATTAGGCATTGCTATAGTATGCGTTGTAAAATCATGCAATGTAATGGTAGTTGCGATGTAAAAACTGCATTGTAAAAGCATGCGTTGTAATTGTTTGCATTGCAACGCCATATATTCGTCTGATACTGCCTGGCTCCGCACCTCTGACTTGGATAGTGTCTGACTCTGCACTCCTGATTAAGTTAATGTCTGTTTTGGGAAACATCCATTACAATGCAATCATTACATCGCACTGCTTTTACAACGCAACTGTTACAAAGCAACTGCCTTTACATTGCATGCCATTACAACGCATGCCATTACAACACATGTCACTACAACACATGCTATTACAAAGCATTATAAGGTAAGTAATGGGGATTTTTTAGTTTTAGTGTGAGTATGGGTTATGGGGTGGATGGGAATAGTAATTTTTACCCTTACACTATCCAACACTTACCCTACTGTTGCCCTGAAAGTATTAGGCATTGCTATAGTATGCGTTGTAAAATCATGCAATGTAATGGTAGTTGCGATGTAAAAACTGCATTGTAAAAGCATGCGTTGTAATTGTTTGCATTGCAACGCCATATATTCGTCTGATACTGCCTGGCTCCGCACCTCTGACTTGGATAGTGTCTGACTTTTGAAACAGAAATTATGACAAATGATTTGACAACCAGCAAAACTTTCACTACATATGTATTGGGAAATCCTCCTAAACACACACACATCCACATATTTGCCAAGGAATACTAAACATATGGTCCTTAAATGTGGCTTCATATACATTAAGTAGTCGACTCACAAAAAAGTACTAACTCTGCACTCAGGATTTACATCAACATCTCAGTGTAGCTTTATTAGTTGTGGAATTCATGAACAAACACAGAAAACTATGTGGGGTGCAGATTTCATGCAGACTTGTGGAAATTCATGAGAAATTCTATTCTGGATCCCATTAACGATTTATGAAATTCTCCACAGCAGAATTTGGATCCCTTTTGCAAATGCACATTAAAAAACCAATAATAAAAAAAAAACATTCCACATGGAGAAACCTCGTCTCCAATTATGTTATCAGGGACTTTTCCAGATCATGACCCGATTCGATCCCTCTTGCCCCTCAGGCACGCGCAGATATACAAGCTTCTTATCTTGAGTATAACGTTCTGGCGCACACCTCTGCCAACATACCTGGAGAGATTGCATGTTAGGCAAGTAGTAAAACCTGCCAGAGACTATCAGGCACTTTGATTTATTGTTGGGAGTTATTGGCGCTCTTTGACCCCAAGTGTGCGCACACAGACAATCCACATTGTTTTTTTAGGGCTTTATTCGAAGCCAATTTTAGGACAGAATATATGTAAAAGTATTCCAGCAGATGCAAACACAATAGCAGTGAACAGGAATGTAGAGGATGTGAAAAATGACAAAAGCAGGCAACATAATACATTTTGCGGATTCCACATGTCTAAACCTACGTAACAAGCATCATGCATACTGCATCAAAAGACTTCCAATTTCAGAGGGTTCAGTATTTAGATATTGTCACTGCAGATGCATTCTTGAACTTCATTTATTTTCCACTCCTCAATCCGTCCTGAAGACAAGGCTGAATGTCTCTGTAGCAGTGCTTGTTATGAGGCACCGGCCATGAATGAGTTCCGTCCACGCTGAACTCCTTCTGGATCCGAAGTTCCTCGATCGCTCATCGAGAGAGCTGTCAGAAATTATTTTATTCCACTCATGCAGCCGCGGCCCGTGGAGGGAGTCCGGTGGGCAGGGAGGCAGTGCGGGTGAGGGGCAGGGTGGGGGTAGTAAACAACGGAATATGGATAATTGCAGGTAAGTAAACAATTTAATAAATAAAAAGAATTTCGTAGCGCGCACTGCATCGCATTTTGCGGGCCGCGGCTGCACTCATGCCACTTGCTTTGAGAAAAATCAACCTTGCAACTCATGAGGGAAGGCGAGAAATCAATTACATATCCATGTTAAAGGCACTATGCCTTTCTCCAAGCATCAAGATTAGAACTAAGTGGGGGGCAACATTTCTGCCCCTTACTGCTACACTGCGAAAATGAGGAATTTTCCTCTGACAATAATCCATATTTGAACCAAGTAAACCACAGTAATCCATAGTAATCCAATTCCAGTTTGCAAAAATGGTAGTCCATGTACTCCATTCTTTTCTTTTTAAATCACTTGAAAGACAGCCAGGTTGAAGTGGAATGTTTATTCCGCATTTCAAATGGCAAATGTTGCCGAAAGCTTAAAACATTGACATGTGCTTTCAACCATCCTTAGACCGGTACAGCTAATGAACCCAATGCATTTCGAACATTTGTTCTTCTTCAGGGGTGCTGCAAATAAATTAAAAAAGAACTGCATCAACAATGATAAAACGCGCACAATCTTTTGCTGTCTTGCAAACAATAACATCAGCTATAATTTTGCCCAGGACTGCCCTTGGCCGCACTTCCCCTCTTAAACCCAAACAAACAACATTGTAATCCAGCAAAAAATAGCTCACCAAACTCCCTCATTGTAAAATAAAAAAATAAAACCATCAAGAAACAATAAACAGTATGCTTTTACCTTGTGAATCTGGCAGCACAGAATATACATCTACATTCTCCAAGCATCAAACACTCAGATGAGCAAAAGAACACAGGACTTATGAGCATTCAATCAAAATACACTACACAAACACACATTGTTGCACAACATTAATCAGAAGTGTATGAGGACCAATCAGTAATTGGTGGAGAAGCGTGGCTCAGTGGTTAGAGGCGGCAGACCCGGAAGCTGAGATCGACCGTGGACCAGGGTTTGATTCCCGCCTCGGCAGGTCTCGGGCTCAAAATTCCACGGACTCAACAATTCTCGCTTTGGTGCCTACTCAACTCACGGGGTCACACTCTGCGACTCTGGGCAATAGCTTGCTTAATCTCCACTACGGCCCCTCGTGGCGGGATGCCTGGCTTTCACCTTGTGGACACCCTGCTGGGGTTTCCCACAGGGGAATACCAGGACGGGTTCCCTAAGCAAGCGCCGGGACGCTTACGGGCAGCCGTGCGCTTTACAAGTTCAATACATTTACATTTAAATAAATAACCTAAGGCCTCAACGAGCAAGTAAGCAAATTCACAATATGAGCAACTCCTAAGCGGGGCTTTAAGTGGGATGAAAAAACTGGGGGGGAGGGGACTCTCAAAGGGGCGTGGCCAGTGTTATTAAGGGTGTGGTTTAAAAACACACAAGATACAAATCTATGCTTAGCATAGTGTGCCGCCCGACTGGTATTTTGCTGCTTCGGTCATGGCATCCAGATATATAATACAACAAGGAACATTACACCTACTTCAAGGCAGGACTATTGGCTTTGTCAATGGTTATTAGTTGCATAAGATAATTGAGCAACAACTATGGCTTCCTTATATATAATATTGAAAAAGCTTCCGTTCTGAAATGATGCCACTGTGAAAGTCCTATAACTAGTCTCTTTGACGTTACCTCAAAGGCAGTTAAGGGTGGCACTGCAGCAGAGTTAAGATATATTTTTTTCATCCTGAGGGTGAGGGCAAAAATCTAGAGCCCGATAAGGACATTTCTCAGCATCTGCTTTTTAGAACTGCCGCTGCTGAGCATTGGCAGGACCCGGCCCACTTAAAGCCCTGTTCCTAAGAGACATATAAGGCAAGACATACACCAGTCCATCAACCCCTCCAAATCTGCATATGACCCCATCCCCTTCCACCCTCGAAAGGGTATTTATGCCAGTATACTGGGCTGGAGTTAAATCCAACCCTTGCAAGACAAGAATTGGGAATGAGAGGAATTTGTGAATGGCAATAATCATAGTTGTTTGTGGGCCTTCGCAAACTTCCAGGGCTTGCTGCTTCTTCGCACAACCAGGAACACAAATATACCCCCACACCGTGAGTGGGATCTACTGGTGTACAGATCCCTGCACTCATGGCGGAGATCTCCACACTCATTAATGCGCTTGTGTCTCACAGGAATTCTTGGCAGGTGAACATAAGGGAAACAAATGTGGTTGTAAACATGTTTATGGCTGAATTTACCTTTGTGAAGAAGACCCTAGATCACCCTGTGCACATTCCATGGAGTCTTTTCACTTCATATTGCGTCATGCTGGATATGTAAAACTGTGTCATTGTATTCGCACCATGCTTCGGCCATGTTTTCTTGCTCCCCTTGTCATTGCTGGCGGAAATGCCCATCTCTGACATTGAGCTGCTCCCACACCCAGGTTCCGAGGCTAGAAGATGAAGGCTAGCTAGATTAACAAAAATCTTTGCATATTTATGATTACATTGAAAGTTGTTCTCATGAGTTCAGACTAGACACCAGATTGTTTTTTGGATGAACTAATCGCATGATCCTATTCAAAGCTTGTGATCATTGGAATACAAATTTATGCTTTGCCCTAATTCAAGAAATTTGCTCCAGTCACTCATGCTAGGGGAATCTCTGGCCGGTTGACTCCATGATTCATAGATTATTTGTTTTTTATTTTCTCAATGAACCCTTTCAGACTTAGATTGGCATGTAAGAAGATTTTCTTTAGCAATGCTTTTGATATTATGGAGTTAACAAAATATTGTTGGCTAAGGTGTCCAGGGAAGGCATGGCTTGGCAGTTCGGGCTGGACTGTTCCCATGAGGCACAGGGTCAGACTGATTTGCATATGGCCATGTCTGAACTGGGGTGGCAGAGTGGGCTAAAGAACGGCGATGGATCAAACCCAGACCTTTTGACTGGGGGTGAGTGCTTGTATTGTCAACGCTCCGTCCATCATTTCCTTCGGTTTTTCGACCGGTAAAAGCCTTTTGAGATGTAGGCCCACATTCATCATTGTTGCCGTTTGCGATTTCTTAATTGCGAAAATTAAGGAATCGCAATTAGGAAATCGCAAACGGCAATGCATCAAGAAATCGCAATTTTCTTTGCGATTTCTTAAAATTCCTTAATTGCGATTCACAATTTGCGAATCGCAATTAAGGAATCCCTTCCCATTGATTCCTATGGGCCTAGAGGCCCATAGGAATGAATGGGAAGCCATTCTCATTTTGCAATTCGCAGTTAAGGAATCGCAAAATGAGAATGCTATTTCAAGGGTGCGGGGGGGGTCCAAAGGACCCACCCTGCACCCCTGAAATTTAACTTTAAGAACATTTTTCACACACACATGCCCCAAGGGCATGTGTGTGTGTAAAAGGAAACTTTGGAAAATGCACTTTTTTGCATTTTTCAAAGTTTTCGCAAATTACTATGAAGGTGAACTTCATGGTAATTTACCTCTCCCTATTTGCGAATTCGCAATCTCTAAAGTGTGATGCATTGCATTTAAGAAATCTCAAATTGCGATTTCTTAAATGCAATCGCAATTTAAGAAATCGCAACATAATTGCGATTCCTTAAATTGCGAAAAAATAAAAAACATGTTGCATCCCAAAAAAGGAAATTGCATTCGCAAACGGCCGAATTTTGCGATTCGCACCGTTTGCGAATGCAATTTACCTTGATGCATGTGCCCCGTAGGAGGCATTTTACCGATTCGGTAATTACGATTCGGTAAATACCGAATCTTACCGATTCAGTATTTTTTACCGGATTTTTCCCTACATACCATTTACCGATTCTGAAATACCGAATCGGTAAAGTTCGGTATTTAAAAATCGGTAAATGGAACTTACCTACATCTGGCCCGTAGGGCCACAAGCATCATTGTTGCCGTTTGCGATTTCTTAATTGCGAAAATTAAGGAATCGCAATTAAGAAATCGCAAACGGCTATGCATCAAGAAATCACATTTTTTTTTGCGATTTCTTAAATTTCCTTAATTGCGATTCACAATTTGCGATTCGCAATTAAGGAATCCCTTCCATTGATTCCTATGGGCCTAGAGGCCCATAGGAATGAATGGGAAGCCATTCTCATTTTGCGATTCGCAATTAAGGAATCGCGAAAATGAGAATGCTATTTCAAGGGTAGGGGAGAGGGGTTGGCCTAACGGCTAAGGCGCTTGACCTCGGACCTGGGGATCTGGGTTCGAGTCTCGGTAACGACGCCAAAAACCCCCTGTGATTCTGGGCAAATCACTTAATCTCCCCGTGCCTAAAAATTAGTGTGTGTCCTCATGTAACGTAACTGGTGCTATGTAAAGCGCTCTGATAACTGATTCGGTTCGGTTCTAGTTCGCTCTATATAAAACTAAAAAAAAAAAGGTGCAGGGGGGGTCCAAAGGACCCCCCTGCACCCCTGAAATTTAACTTTAAGAACATGTTTCACACACACATGCCCCAAGGGCATGTGTGTGTGTAAAATGAAAATTTGAAAAATGCACTTTTGTGCAATTTACAAAGTTTTCGCAAATTACCATGAAGGTGAAATTCATGGTAATTTACCTCTCCCTATTTGTGAATTCGCAATTTCTAAAGTGTGATGCATTGCATTTAAGAAATCTCACATTGCGATTTCTTAAATGCAATTGCAATTTAAGAAATCGCAACATAATTGCGATTCCTTAAATTGCGAAAAAATAAAAAAACATGATGCATCCCAAAAAAGGAAATTGCATTCGCAAACGGCCGAATTTTGCGATTCGCACCGTTTGCGAATGCAATTTACCTTGATGCATGTGCCCACTAGTTCTTCCCCAGGTCCATTGTTTCTGTTTTCCAAGTCGCAACCATTTTTCGCGCAATACATCATCTGACCAGTAGATGTCACTGCATCCATAAAGTTATGAATGTCTACATCGAATTTAGGTCCAATTTACGCTGCATGAAAAACACTCGAGCACACCTTCACATCATAACAAAAGAGGTCACACTTGGTGTAATGCGTTCTCAGGCAAAAACGCTAGGCATTCATCTCAGAAAGCAGTAAAGCAGGCGAAGAACTCGAATGTTTTAGGGGCGTGGGAAAAGGGAAAGGTTATATTATGTTGTTTAGTATACTCAGGGACACCGGAATAATGCAGCAGGGTACTACCAAATTATGCGGCAATGATGACTAAATTATGCGGCAAGAAATGGCACATTATGCAGCGTAATGCAGCACACTTTTTGGATAGTGTCACTTCATTTTTTGAAATTTTTACGTGGGCAAAGGTTTCTTCTCTTTGCTTTTAGTTTAACACCCAAATGCAGTAATGAGCTACTGAAAGGTGACCAGTCTACTTTTGCAAAGGGCTTTCCGCTGCACTGCTGTGCTTTTAGTAACTTTTGGTCCGTTTTAGTTGGGAACAAAGTTTTTTTTTTAAAGTCTGTTGATTATGCATCAGTTTATGAATTCTGTGAATTATGGGGAAATGCTGCACTGCAGAATCGTGAAGTTTTAGTGGCCCGGAGTATACACATATGGCGAGTATACACATATGGCACTTCCATCACTATTGAGTGGTCATTTCAGCATCAATATATTCAATATTTAGGGCCCGATGTAGGTAATCCCAGATAACCGATTCTTAAATACCGAATCATACCGATTCGGTATTTAAGAACAGGCAAATGGGATGTAGGTAATTTTATCGAAAAAAATACCGAATCGGTAAGTTTCGGTAATTACCGAATCGGTAAATACCGATTCGGTAATTGCCATTCATTCCTATGGGCCTAGAGGCCCAAATGAATGAATGCTAATTACCGAATCTGTATTTACCGATTCGGTAAAAGGGGGAAACATTGAAGGGCGGCAGGGTGTCACTTTGACACCATGTTGCACCCCTCAATTGTGTATGGGTGCACATGTTGCAGACATACATGCCCTAAGGGCATGTATGTCTGCAACATGGCACTGATGGAAAAGCAAAAAAAAATGCTTTTTCCAAGGTTTTCATTATTTACCACCAACTTGTAGTTGGTGGTAAATAACGAATCCTAAAAGGGGAAAAGCACTCATTTGAGTGCTCCACACATAGCAAAATCGGTAATTTACTGATTCGGTATTTTAAAGAATCGGTCATTTACCGATTCCTTAAAATACCGATTCGGTAAATTACCGAATCCTTAAAATGCCCACCTACATCTCATTTTCCAAATAGCGGTCGGTAAAAAATTACCGAATTTCGGCCGTTACCGACCGGTATTTGCCTACCTACATCTGGCCCTTAGTGACTCACCAAAAAGGATCCCATTCAGCACATGCAAGAAGGACATTCAAAACATGAGCCAGAGACACAACTATTCAGTGCCTAGATACCCTCACAGGTGATTGGTTGTGCTCTACCATTCTGAGTTGATTGATTGTTCCAGCCAGACAGGCCTTTATTCGCCTGGGCATTTCCCCGGTTAGCTGGAGCTCTTTGAGGATGGTTTGGAAAGCCCAGGGCCTAGATCCTCTCTCACTTTTAACCCCTTCACTGCGGCGGCTATTCCGCCGCAGTGCTAAGGGGGCGGGGCGGCCGCATGCTGGTGACGGAACCGCTCGTCACCAGCTGCGGTTGGGCTGTGCTTGTGACGGAGCGGTTCCGTCATGGCCCGCCCCGCTCAATAGAACGCTCAGCGCAGGCGCGGAATTCGCGCCACGCATGAGTGGCGAGCGGACCATGACGGAACCGCTCCGTCATCAGCACAGCGCACCCGCAGCTGATGACGGAGCGGTTCCGTCATCAGCGTGCAAGGGGTTAACAGAAGGTAAAGGGAGGCTACAAGAGAAAGAAGCCAGTGGGGGAGGGGAAGAGAATCTGATCAGAGTCGGAGAAGAGAGATAAAGGAGAGAAGAATAGAGAAAGAACTGATGGAAGGAAAGAGACACACTGCAAGGGAAGACAGAGGGAGCGGGCTGCTTTGAGCATTTTTGACAGGGATGCTCTTGGTTCCTCATTGTAGCCCAATGAATATCATACAGTGCAAAGCAGATTACAAGAATCACATATTACAACAGCTTATCACTACAGAGAAAGGTCCAAATTTGCTAACTCTTTGTGCCAGGGTTGCACTACAAAAGTGACACAAATCAGAGCAAATTGTTGTTGGATTTATATTCCAAAACAAATCATGATTTGCTTTGGCAAGTTGCCTAAAGAAATGCAAAGTATCACTATGCACTCTTTTGTGCTGCCCTTCTTCAACCAGGCGTACCATAAGTGGTACTTGGGTGTTCGCCCAAGGGTTTTGATGCAAATCTCTAAAAATATGTGTAAACAGGGATTTGTACCACAAAAATACACACAGCAACGGTTAAAAGTTTCCACATTTTTCAAACTTTGCATGTGTACTGCACTGTACAACACACATCCAAACTGTGAAAAAGTATTGTTTTTGTACTGGAAGTGTTCCCTTCCAATCTTGGAAGAGCGCATACACTCTTGCACAATGTGAAAGAGTGATGTGTTGGAGCATGACAGCCTAAAGTGCATCAGTTCTGGGTTACAGAAAAGCAGCGCCATGTGTTAGTACAGATGGAACTGTTTTACTCTCACAACTTGACACAACTCTGATCAGAAACTTTAGTTGAATGAGCTCTAGTGGAAAAATAATAGGACCAGCAAAGGACAACGGATATAATTATCATTCACGAGCCTGACCATCTTATTAACAAATTCAACATTTGTAGCCAACTATGTCATTATTACGTAGACATACAATGCACGCATCAACTTAACTGTGTGAAAGGGGGGAAACAGAGCTTAAAGCCATATCACCTAAGACTGACCTGCTACTGCTGTCTTTCCCTGCTCAGTCTTTATCAAAAGACTGCATTGCATGGCACAGTCTTGTACCATGACGCAGAGGTAAGTGATGCTGTCTACAATAGGATTTGTATTGGAAGCATACCTCTCCCATACAAAGTCCTTTGCTTAGTGTTAAAACGCAACATAACAAGCCGGGAAGCCCAACAGTGTAACTTGCATTTTTTTGCAAAATAACAGGCAGGTTTGAAAGATAATCAAAAGACAATTGCAGCCTTTCATACCATCTCTGACTCCATCCTTCTAAATCGCTTAAAGAAATTGGGATCTTGGACAAGGTCCATGAATGTTTTGCGTCCTTCCTTCAAGATGGAACCCAAACAGTGGCTCTGGTGGAGTAACATTCTACTCCTCAATTAACTATTTCTGAAGTTTAACAAGGATCTGTCCTAGTTTTGTAAATATTTTGCTTATGGCCTCCCTCCCCTCATTGATTGAATCTTTCGGCATGGCGTTTTTAATCGATGCCGATGACACTCAGATAATTGTTAGATTAGACAGCGATACAACTAACGTAACTTGCAATTTGAGATATTGTCTGCAGGAAGTAGCCAGTTGGATGGAAATCAAAGCCCTGTCTGTGAATGGGAAGAAGACAGAAATCATATACTCTATGGGCCAGATTCAGCATGGACAAAGGAGTGATGGCCAGACATTCCTGGAAATGTGCCATCTCTCTCGCCACGCGCAGATGTTCTGGAGGTTGTCAGTGATGATGAAAAGACCTTATTAGAACACATTTAAACCATCTGCACCACTGGTGTTAGACTTCTATAGATAAGAAGAAAAATTCTCACTTTTATGAATCCATCTGCCAGAAAAGCTTGTGTACAAGTACTTATCACATCTGAAATGGATTATTGTAACTCCTTCTGGTGACATCTGCTAGAGTGATTCTGGGTCGAAGGAGAGACACTCCCATTTCACTAACAACAACTACAAACGTTGCACTGGCCTCCCAGTCAATAAGAGATACTTTTTTTCCAAAACTTTTTTTTTCCAATAAAACTATGTATGATGCAACTCAGTTCACTGATATGACACCACTTTCTCCTGATATACACCCTCTATAGACATACGATCTAAGCAGCTTTTCCTGGTCAAAATCCCGCAATTAAAAAGGATAAAGAGGGTGGCAGCTCTCTGCCTGTAGTTACATCTAGGGATTGGAACTCGTTGGCTTTAGCCTTTAGGCAACAACCAAACCTTCTATCATCAGGAAAGAGCTCAAAACCTTTCTGTTTTCCCACAGCTTTTAATTTCTTTCTAGCATGCTAGAATCAAGTATATTTGTAAATCACACATTTACCCAAGGTGCTGAACGAATCTATGACAAAATATCGACTACAAAAATATCGAGGTACCAAAATATCGCAACAAAAATATCGAGGACAATAATATCGGGATCCTATCTCTAACAAGGTAAGTACAAAAATATCGAAAAAAATATATCGATGGTAAAAATATCGTTTTTTTGAAAATATCGTTTTTTTTAATTTAAAAAAGTAATATTAACAAAATAATACTTTTATATATAATAAACATAGTTAAAAATATATTATAATATTTAAAATTAATAAATAAGGTAATAAAAAAGAATAATAAAAATATAATACATAGAATATACTTAATAATTATTAACTGTAAAATAATTATTTTAATAAATTATAAATAAATGAAAATATAATGAATTACAAATAAATGTATATACATAAAATAATAATATAAATAACAATTAATAACAATGTAAAACTAATAAAAAAATTAATTACATTTTGGATAGCGTAGGGGTAAAAATTACTATTCCCACTCCAGAGAATGCAACAGTAGGGAAAGTGTTGGATAGCGTAGGGGTAACAATTACTATTCCCACTCTAGAGAGTGCAACATTAGGGAAACTGTTGGATAGCGTAGGGGTAATAATTACTATTCCATCTCCAAAGAGCGCAACAGTAGGGAAAGTGTTGGATAGCGTAGGGATAAAAATTACTATTCCCACTCCAGAGAGTGCAACAGTAGGGAAAGTGTTGGATAGCGTAGGGGTAACAATTACTATTCCCACTCCAGAGAGTGCAACAGTAGGGAAAGTGTTGGATAGCGTAGGGGTAACAATTACTATTCCAACTCTAGAGAGTGCAACAGTAGGGAAAGTGTTGGATAGCGTAAGGGTATAAATTACTATTCCCACTCCAGAGAGTGCAACAGTAGGGAAAGTGTTGGATAGCGTAGGGGTATAAATTACTATTCCCACTCCAGAGAGTGCAACAGTAGGGAATGTGTTGGATAGTGTAGGGGTATAAATTACTATTCCCACTCCAGACAATGCAACAGTAGGGAAAGTGTTGGATAGCGTAGGGGTAACAATTACTATTCCCACTCTAGAGAGTGCAACATTAGGGAAAGTGTTGGATAGCGTAGGGGTAATAATTACTATTCCAACTCCAAAGAGCGCAACAGTAGGGAAAGTGTTGGATAGCGTAGGGGTAAAAATTACTATTCCCACTCCAGAGAGTGCAACAGTAGGGAAAGTGTTGGATAGCGTAGGAGTAACAATTACTATTCCCACTCCAGAGAGTGCAACAGTAGGGAAAGTGTTGGACAGCGTAGGGGTAACAATTACTATTCCCACTCCATAGAGTGCAACAGTAGGGAAAGTGTTGGATAGCGTAGGGGTAATAATTACTATTCCAACTCCAAAGAGCGCAACAGTAGGGAAAGTGTTGGATAGCGTAGGGGTAAAAATTACTATTCCCACTCCAGAGAGCGCAACAGTAGGGAAAGTGTTGGATAGTGTAGGACTAACAATTACTATTCCCACTCCAGAGAGTGCAACAGTAGGCAAAGTGTTGGATAGCGTAGGGGTAACAATTACTATTCCCACTCCATAGAGTGCAACAGTAGGGAAAGTGTTGGATAGCGTAGGGGTAGCAATTACTATTCCAACTCCAGAGAGTGCAACAGTAGAGAAAGTGTTGGATAGCTTAAGGGTATAAATTACTATTCCCACTCCAGAGAGTGCAACAGTAGGGAAAGTGTTGGATAGCGTAGGGGTATAAATTACTATTCCCAATCCAGAGAGTGCAACAGTAGGGAAAGTGTTGGATAGCGTAGCGGTATAAATTACTATTCCCACTCCTTAGAGTGCAACAGTAGGGAAAATGTTAGATAGCGAAGGTGTAAAAATAACATACTTATAAATAAATGTTTTATTTTACATAATAAAAATATTAACTATTAAATAGATATAAACCATTTACAAATACCAATACATAAATATTAAAAACATGATGAGCAAAATATATGTAATTTAAAGAATTTATAAAAATACCATTTAATAATATTTAATTAACAATTAATAATTAATTAACAATTAGATAATTAACATAACAATTAATTAAAGAACATTACTTAATTACCTTTAAATTACTTCCCACCCTATTCCCCTATAAACCCACAACCCACTACAGAACATAATTATCAATTAATCAATTAATTAAAATTAATTACCAATTAATTAAACATATTTACCAATTATTAAAAATTAATTTATAATTCCTACTAATTCCTAATTAATTTAACATAATTAAATTATTTCCCACCCTATTCCCCTATAAACCCACAACCCGCTACAGAACATAATTATCAATTATTCAATTAATTAAAATTAATTACCAATTAATTAAAGATAATTACCAATTAATATTTATTAATTTTTATTTGCTACTAATTAATCATTAATTTAACATAATGAAATTACTTCCCACCCTATTCCCCTATAAACCCACAACCCGCTACAGAACATAATTATCAATTATTCAATTAATTAAAATTAATTACCAATTAATTAAAGATAATTACCAATTAATATTTATTAATTTTTATTTGCTACTAATTAATCATTAATTTAACATAATTAAATTACTTCCCACCCTATTCCCCTATAAACCCACAACCCGCTACAGTACTAAAATACAAAATGTCATTAAATTACATAAAATTAAATTAAAAACATAATAAATACATAATAATATACACAAAAATAATTAAAAAATCGATATTAGTAACATCGAAATTATTAACATCGATATTACTTACATCGATATTTTAAACTTCGATATTACTAATATCGATATTAAATATATCGATATTACTTACCTTCTATATTTTGTCCCTTCGATATTAAAACTTCGATATTAGTGTATGTCGATATTAAAAGTTCGATATTTTGTCTGCATACCGTGCTGAACAACAGATGTGTATTGTTACCCAACTAAATGGTACTCATTTTATTGACCTCCGAAGGATTAAAGGCTGAGTGGACCCACTGACACTTGAACCTGTGACCATGCGGTCAAACACAGGTCCCTACTGTGGACGCATTAGTCCGCTAAGCCACCAGACCCAGCATGCAATCGTCTAACTTTCCCACTCTCTTTTTATTTGAGAACTTTATGGGATATTTTAAACTGTTCCTACCAATAGCGCCAGGGCACTTCATGGAAAGCAGGTATTTGTGCTCCATAAATTGCATCAATCAATGCATCAATTGTCATTTCAACCAAGCAGAGCTCTTCCTCAAATTGAAACAGGTGGCACAGTGTTCATATGGAGAAGATGTGAGATTTCCTTGAAAGTGGGATAAGTTCAGAAATTCACCGCTAACTTCATTACGTTTCCTAACTCACACTTCTAGGTGTTAATTTTTCAAAATGAGGCTCCGCTTTTAAACTTCCACCTAATTGTGCAAACTTACAACAATGTGCAAGATGGCCTCGAGGCCTACTGGAGACTTACAACTCACTATGTTTATTAAGGCTAACAAGTACTTTCAAGCAATGCAGAAATGACATCCTGATAAGATTCTGTAACATATAAATGCATGACGACAAGTGTGCATGAAGTAATAATACAAGAATATATAATTGTGAATACACAGAAAATAAACTAAGCAGCATCCCTTGCATTGGATGTCTGCTGTGCCCTGCATCACACGTGCAATGCAGCTTTTGGAGAAATGAACACCAGTGCCCCTTGTTTATGCCTGCTTCAAGAAGACGTTAGCCTTTGATACAAAGCCTGGTCTCGTTTTCTCAGTAGATCAGACTTTACTTCAAAACCTATGGATCTTTGCGTCAAGTGAGCACATTACTGAGGCAGATCAGTGCAAAATGAAGGAAAGCACCACAAAGCAGTTTTTACAATGAGAAAAAGGCACCTTTCCAGGGCAAAGCAGCTTTTGCGATGGTAAATAATTGCCATGAGCTTTTTTGCACTAGTGCAAACCTGAGCCCACATGTCTGAGGTACTAAAAGCACTCACAGTATAAATGTGACTAAGTAAAAAACATGGTGAATGACAAACCCAGCAACTGCATGAATAAACAATATACCAGGAGGTGTTTGTAAAGCACACCCACCCCATGGGGCATGTTCGTACTGAATGATTGATGTTTATTGTTACCCCGCTCAGTAGACCTAAGGATAAGGGAAAGTGTCAGGATTCAAAATCACGACTATTTGGTCAAATACAAATCCCTGGAGTGGATGCGTTAGTACGCCTAGCCGCATGATAACTAATCCAGTCCAGCCTTTAATCTGACTCCTAAAAATTGCTGTGAGACACTATTGACAAGCGGCATGATAAATAGGCTACGATAAGAATGACAACCGCAGTAACCCCATGAATGGCAACACCCATGTACGGAATTTGCATAATGAATTTGCATGAGATAATGCTTCAAATGCATGACAGCGTTAATAATAGTATGAAGAATGCAAGTGACTCCCATCCATGATGCCCTCACACCCCTAGATGGAATGTGTATAACAAATATACTTGAAAGATTACTACAAATGTATGACACCGTGTGAAACAGCGCAACAAACTCTAACCCTTAAGCACTACTTAATCACTACAACTGCCTCCCAGGGAGTAGCACGCTACCTCTCCGCAAAGTGCTTCAGCACTGCATCATGAATAGAACGTGCTGTAACAATACCCAAAGCTTATGAATGACACCATCACCGTAGTACTGAAACAGGTGTAAATGCACTTTTGTAGGTGATGAGCCAAAGGGCACTCCATTCTGTTTTGCGTTGGAAGTACCAGTTGGGCGGTATTATGAAAAGCTGTGCTGCCTCAGTGGAGAGTCGAGCACCTGTGTTTTTTTTATTATAGTTTTCTAAACTCCATACATATTACAGGAAATGTCTCTGAATTAATGCATGAACCTTAGACAGAACAAGTCGGTAGCAGGGGCACTCTGTGCTCACTGTTTGAGACTTGTGCTACCCGTATTTAATGCTCAGAGAACTGAACTTTAGACATCACACATGAAAACAAGCCACCGTTTTTGAAGGACAATCGAAGGGACGAATAAAAAGGCAATGGGCAGTCTTTAAGCCCACAGAGTGGATACAGCATGTCTCGAAGAGACAGCGCATGCACTGCCTAGGCTCGACCTAAAAAGGAGGGTTGCAGCTCTGTGCTGAGACAGTGCAGCTCGTCATGATAGGCCCATGGTTCTCCAGCTGGTTATTGTCCATGCAAATCATGACCCTATGGGTCTTACACATGTAGCGATGGCATTCGATACCCCTTTTTAGCCCCTCTGTCTGGATCGTGTGCACAAACACTGGGAGGTCCTGGCACAAATATTGTATGTGTTGTGCTATTTTTGTACCAAGTTTAACAATCAGATCTAAATAACCCCAGAAGATGACTTCCAAGGAGCAACAGATGGGGAGGAAGGGGGCATGAGAGAGAGGAAGCTGAGAACAGCAGCCGCATCCCTCCTCCAACAAAGGAAAAGTGTTTTTGAGCATGAGATCCTACCGTAGGAAGAATAAAGACAGGAAAACACTTTGGAACAGACTCCCTGCATGGGAAAGCACATGGGACGACTTTATAAACAAATGCTGCCCCTAAGCAGCTGAAAGTCTTTCCCCTGACAGGGTCATGGAATAAACACTGAACTGTGTGCAGCAGTGTTAGCAAGTGCTCAAGGCATCACGTGACCGCAAGGATGCCGCCAATGGCAGTGTCCTGTCTGTGCTGGACCCCTGAAAACATGTCACCCTGGGGATAAACTGCACAAACGACTGCAGAAGCTTCAGCCCACAGACAGACCAGACCCAAGTGTGCCCTGATCCTGGGAACGGGTGTTTGGGAAGAGGAGCTTTACCAGATACATCTCACTCTGAGCAGACAGAAGAAATCTGATGTTCTGTTTTGTAATTTTATGTTGCTATGTGACAGGCATCTTCAATGGCACTGCTACCCTTTTGGATAGGCCTTTCTGAGTCCTGGTACCCATTGCATTCTTTGGACATTCTATTTGATCTCATTTGGGTTGTGCCATAATGAATCATATGGGATAGCCCCCCCCAAAAAATGCTATGATGGATATTCTTGAAGGCATATGTACAGCACGCAGTCTGCCTAAAGATTTTATCAGGCTGGGATGGGGATAACATTGCATGTTATGCTATGCTATGTTATGCTATGCTATGTTATGCTATATTATGCTGTGTTATGTTATGCTATGCTGTTATGTTATGTTATGCTATGTTATGTTATGCTATGTTATGTTTTGCTATGATATGTTATGTTATGCTATGCTATGTTATGTTATGCTATGTTATGCTATGCTATGTTTTGCTATGATATGTTATGTTATGATATGCTATGTTATGTTACGTTATGCTATGTTATGCTATGTTACGTTATGTGCTGCTACGTAATTTTATGTTATGCTATTTTTTGCTATGTTATGTTGTGCTATGCTATGGTATGGTATGGTATAGTATGGTATTATATGGTATGGCATGCTGGCTTCTTGTACATACCTTATTCTGGCAGATGACCCCCTCAAAACACCAAAGCACCACAAGAGATGTCAAAACGAGAGACCATAAGAGAGGAGGGGATGAAGCAATGTACAGGGAGTGAATGCACCTGCAAGTTACTAAACCTAGAATATTAATCATTTGACACTAAAAATGCTCCCGTTGAGTTGGCCTGCGATGGTACAAAATGGTGGGCTTCGTATTATCGCACATTTTCATTACTGCATATTTCGAGACTCATCTCGGTAATAATGAACTCTGACGCGCTCATGACATGGGTGTGTTCAGGCAATTGCAAAGCAAAACCCACCAAGCCACAAGACCCAGCAGCCATTGCACCGCAGTGAATAAATAATGCTTTTGGAAAGCGTTCAAATTCCCAGGAAGAGGGTGTCCAGGCGCTTGCGGAAGAGACCGCGAAGAAGTTGATTGACACGAGAATAGAAAACATTTCAGTTCTTTTCGGAATCTAGCCTAGCAACTGACTGAGCGCATACAAAGGGGAAGAGTTACAGTCTTAGGCAGTTAGAACAGAGAAGGGACAGCCCCACGAACGCCTGACCCCCCACCACCCCCGCCCCACACACACACACACTTCTCCGAAACCTAGAATCTTTGAAAGGGAAAAAAATAACTAAACTGTAGAACCCTAGCGGCCAGATGCCAATGTCAAGATTCAAAATGGCTACTTTTGCTAAAGCGCCTATTCAGTCCCAATCTGAGACGAGCTGCTACATTCTGAATGGGTTGCCGTGTAACCAATTTAAAAGCAAACCGTCCTACATGAAGCCTTTTATAATAAAAAAAATAGCAAAAATGGTAGGCAACTCCGTTTCAACATGGTATGTCTCATTTTTCCTAGTAAATCTCCAAATCTGAAGGAATAGCCCTGTGCGATATTAGTTCGAAAATTAGCTAACAGCTCTGAAATGAATGGAGTCTTGTGGTAGTATTGAAAATCCCAGAGAAATTCAATGAAAGGCAGTCGTTAGCAATTGATAGTTGGATTAAAAAAAGCAAGTACATCCGAGAAAACATTACATATTGGTCACATATGAAAGCAAAGAGTGCAAATTCTGAAGGTAATTCTGAGAAGTAATATCTAACTAGAACAAGCATTTGCAATGCAATAGGTCTCCCATTTGCGAGAGTTTGAGCTATTGGCATTGTAAATGACAATTACTTTTATTTGTATCTTTTGAAAACCTGCAAGCGCTTATGAGAATCAAGGCTGGCAGTAAAAGGCCTCCACAACTGAAGCTTATGCTATAAACAACGACCAACTGGACACTCAATGTACACAAAGTTCCCCAGGGAGACGGCCATGGGTGGAATACAGGGGGCGTGTGAAGGGAGGGTTAAAAATAAAGAATCAATTGGAAAGACTCATGTTCTCAACAGTGATTGTCAGTCTTCCAAAACCTTCTGTTTTCTTCAGCTCTGCTCCCAATCTGTGGAATGTTATCTCCCAGCATCTAAAATCCAATAAGTCAGAAGAAGGCAGTAAAACTCAGCTGGGCTTTCAGATGCAGTCACAACCAAATGGGGACATCAGGCAAATACAATCTGTTTAATTGCTACTGAGGTTGGTGTTTACAGTTGGCAAACCAAGCACTGCAGCTGACTTCTCAAAGGAAAAGGTAGGGATCCGAGACAATCCCAGCAACTTTACTTCAAATGTAAGATAACCAGACAAGAGCACACCATGGAAGATGAGTGGAGAGGTGATGCTGACATCCCTATGTTGTAATAAATACTTTTGTGAGGGTGTGCACTAATATTATTATTAAAGCTTGGAGAGCGCACAGCTACCTTCAACGGAAGTGTCCCGGCGCTAGCAGTGCATCTAACCTGTCGGAAGTGAGCAAGACTAGGCCATGAACTCTAGGGGAGGCCGAAAAGCCAAGTTTTTAAAGCTTTCCTAAACATAGATTCCGACTTGGTCTTCCTCAGATGCTCAGTTCCATAAGGTGGCGGTTTTCACCGAAAAGGCACTGCCACCGATCCTAGCCTTTGCAAAACCGGGGATCACCAGTAGTTTCTGGTCATTCGATCTAAGTACTCTGGCGAACTGCTTTCGTAGTGAATGGAGTTCCAATGGTTCGATGAAATTTGAAGTTAAAACACAACTATTCTGAAAGGGTTCATCGTAGTTATTTTTTTCCTCTGTGTTTCTACAACCGTGGCGTGTAAAAATAGCTATGGCAAGGGTAAATCGAAAACACTTCCTTTGAGCCATGTTTAAATATTACTGTCTCCAATATGTAACAGTGATAGATCTAAAATAGAAGTGACCATTCGACTAGAACATCAAGACCCGATGTATACTTAGTACTTTCCCCTACTGAAAAATCGCCTAAGCGTTCTAAAATAGCCAGGGAGTAGTTTTAGGGCACCAAGCTCCGATTTTTAAAAACAAGCATTTGCAATGCAATAGGTCTCACATTAGATAAATGTAAAGCTTTTGGCTTTGCAAATGGAAAAGAAATGTGGCTTCCATCTGCCTTTGTTTTTTTATTAATTGACTTTTGTAGCAATGGTGGCATGCCACACTTTAGCAGTAGATGCTTAAATCTAAGCTCAGCATGCCGCCATTGCTACCAAAGTCAATAAATAGAAAAACTAGTGCACAGCGTGAGGAGGTAGAGGAAGGTAGCATGTGTGAGTAGGCAATATAGAGTGGAGAAAGGTAGTGTGAGGGAGGGATGAGAAACGGCAGTGGTATTCCGAGATGAGAGTGGATGATGGGATTGTGAGAGATGAAAGGGGAAGTGGGTATGTGGGGGAGAGATGACAGTGTCTACTTGGGACATACGGACGTGGAGCACTAACAAAAACTGCCTAGTGAGCAGGAATAAGTTTCCTTACTCTAACTGTTGTCACATTGAAAGGCTTTCTTAATTGACAGGCAAGACTCCAGGAACATAAACGTTATGGTTTTAAAATCAGGACCTCCTATTTAACATGAGTTCCATGACTACCATTTGGCATTACCCCCTACAGGCTGCACAACCTCCTCTTAAAAACTCAGACGGCATTTGCAACTTTTCAAACGGGGAATGCCCGTGCTGGTGATATATGGTGGTGATTACAGCCCCTCCCCCTCGCAGCACCCCACTTGAGTTCAGTGGATGAAGCAATGGCTTTACCAGGTGAAATGGATCCCTTCCCAGATGAGCCTGGCACTAGTCAGCTCTCACTGCCTGCTCCTACTGCAGCCAGACACTGAGACCCACTGTGTCCCATATGCTTGGGCTCATATCCTCACCTGGCTGTTATTGAACCCTTTCGCCCATCACACATCTCAATCGCTGCCCCAGAATATGGGAGAGGAGCAGAAATCCAGCTACGGAAAGAAAACCCTAATGTGGACAATATCAGCACAGCCTGTCGGTGTATGATGATTCTTATATTGCAACTTAGAGTTGGCTGTTTACAGCCAATTCAGAAATAAAGCAGGCTGTTTTTAACGTTTTGCAATGGCAGGGCACAGCAAGGCACTCTACTCGTCTTAGTTTGGGGCCAGAATGCAGTGCCTAGGTCCTGGGCAAAGGCCTAGAATGGTTTTGTGAAAAAATGTTGGCGCAAAGCCTGAGAAGACGGATTTATTATAAATGGGATATATCCCGCTCCGTTGTATTGCTGGCACTCTTAAGTACTTTTCTTCTCTTCAAACTGCCATCTTCCTTTTATAATAGCTTGGTACAGCCTTACGTCAAACTGAAGAAAGTCGGTGATGTGTGGCATAACTGAAGATGGGAATAGAGGGGACGTCACAATGAAATAGGGCCCCTCGGTCAATAGAAGTAACAGAAACGAATAATTGAATCTCGTCCATCATAGCTTTCCTTCTACCGAGTGCCTTATTTAAGTTTTACCAATAGAATGTCGTCGCAGCGGCGACCCCCCTCCCCCACCCCCACAGGCACCTAGTGATGTCGCGTAGGGCCACCGCACACATAGCCAAGTGTATCGCTTATATTAGGTGGGTGGGCTGTGCGCCCCCGCATGCAGATACGGATCCAACTGCACTCTACACAAAGCACTGGGCACAACGCACGCGTGCTGATCTCAGGGGAACAAAAGGCTATGTAGGATGTCGTTGCAGCGGCGACCCCCCTTCCCCACCACCACAAGCACCTAGTGATGTCGCATAGGGCCACCGCACACGTAGCCGAGTGTATCGTGTACATTAGGTGGGTGGGCTGTGCGCCCGCATGCAGACACGGATCCTACTGCACTCTACACAAAGCACTGGGCACAACACACGCGCGCCGATCTCAGGGGAATGAAAGGCTATGTGCTTGCGTTCATAGTTTGTATGCTTTTGCACTGTGAACGAAATACGTGTAAAAGTATGAAGCATATGACTTGTTTGATTACCTGATAAAAGGAGACAAGGAGAGAGAACTGTTCCTACGTTTTCCAGAGTGGTTTCAACACAAAATGAAGGCTCTCCATTTTGGCCCCTCAACAGCTGCTAAATTAAACATCCAAAACAAACCAGTGGTGCGCACGCACCACAAAGGAGCCGACGCCGGAAACGAAACCAGTGGTGCGCGCGCACCACAGAGGAGTGGGGGCCAGGGAACCTGTCGTCTGTGCCGCGCTGATATGCGTCCTAGACACGGATGGGAATGGGCGGAGCAAAGGCGGGACATGCGCCCGCCTTTGCCCAATTGTGCGCCGTTTTTTTTTAAACGTACGCTACAGCCAATGCCAGCCTGCGAACGCAAAACCACACGCACAAGCGTGTGGTTAGCTTTCTGAAGCCCACACAAGAGGCCTCGTGCTGCGCGTCAATGTTGCGCACTGCAACGCTAGACGC
Organism: Lissotriton helveticus; assembly: GCF_964261635.1. Lineage (NCBI taxonomy): Eukaryota > Metazoa > Chordata > Amphibia > Caudata > Salamandridae > Lissotriton > Lissotriton helveticus. The sequence continues at coordinate 170,497,096 of NC_136073.1, forward strand.
GAGACCTAAAAAGGAAGCGTTTTCATACATTCAGCAAGGAAAGAAAATACAATTTCTTTGGAAAGAGTTTCCAATTCCGTTGCCGGATTAACTTTCTGCTACAGAGTTTTAACAAGCATAAATTGCTAAACACTATGTCAAATCCTTTCAGATTAGGGCAGCTGATAGCTGCTCGGTCTCATGTGGAACACAGAGGCGACATCTGTCCAGGGGCCGCTGCTAAAAGAGGCCTTTTGACACGGGCGTGTGACCAAAGCATCATGCATGACCCGGCCTTCCCTCACGACGCTTCGAGTGGATCAAGAAATGTGCATGAAGCAAGTGCACTATAGAAGAAGGAATACATACTTTACACACAAACCTGTGTGTAAAGACACTAGACCAGTTTTAAATTACTTTCAAAATTGGGATGGCATAAAATTTGACAGAATTACGGCTTCTACATGCCAACTATTTCAAAAGTTAGCCAAGTACAACTTGTACATAATTATGAGGAAAGGTAGAGGGAGATTAGAGTATAATTAACAAGCGCAAGCAGGTCCGGACTGGGAACTGAAACAGGCCCTGGTAGAGTGCTCGACCGGGGACGGGCATTGGAGGGGATGGGTTGGGGTTGCGGCCGAGCTGTTTGCCAGGGCCGGCATTGGCCGATTTTGTTACAGGGGCCAATATTGCAAATGGTCCTGTAACAAAAACGTTCCCCCAGGGGTCCAAAACTGGCCCCCACCCTGGCGGCCCACCAGGGAAATGCCTGGTGCCCGCTACAGCCAGTCAATCAGTTCACTTATGCACACTGTTTACCAACATCTACCCAACAAGCATTAACACTGCAATGTAACTCATCTGTTAAGGTGGAACCACCAACTACAACAAAAAAACGCTTATCCCATGTACTGCAAACTTCCCTCGTCAATGAGCATAAAGACAAGGCAAGAAAAAATATGCCACTTCCCTTTCAGCACTGGAGAAACAACGTCACTGTTTACACGTACATTTTGGACCAGGGATCCTCCAGCACTTGCCATTTCATTCAAGGCTGGCTAGGCATTGCTGTTGCTGCTCCCAGCTGCCGCCTCCTCCGATCCCTGAAGCAGCAGCCAGCCCCACCGGAGTGGTCAGGAAAAATCGCAATCCTTCAGCCCGGGTCCCTCAGCTCTCTGGCTGCTCTCAATGCTGAATGTGGCCATGGCACTGCTACCTGTGGAGCATGGAAGGGGAGCAGCACCCAGCGTTAGCTTTGCTATGGGCACTGTGCTAAAGTATACAGCGCGTCGCCTGTGCACATTAAGGGTATACTCATGGTGGTCCGTGAAGGGCAACATGCTGATAGAAAAAATGCATTAACAGACATTAAAGTTATGTGCACAGAGGCTCGTGAAAGGGTCCTATGCTGATAAAAACAAGTAAAAAATGGGCGCCGTGCTTTAACATAGCGCGGCGCCCGTGCTTATTATACCAATGCGATGGAGGCCCGTGAAGGGTGCCATGGTTGTGGGGCACCAGAAACAGGAAAAAGAGTACTTGTGAGAAACAGATGAACATCGCAAGCAAGAGTAACTGTAGTTGGGCGGTACTGCTCTTGGAAAAACGGAAGTGAGGTATCACTCTGTGAATCATTTAGGAAGCAGCAAAGAGGAGCAACAATGCTGTGAACCAATGGGAAAGTAGCAGCCAGGACATAAGTCCTTTTTCCCTACAACAGGTCTTCCAGACAACACATGCGCTGTCTAGGCTCGACCTAAAAAATGTACCCTCTCAAATGCAACAATTTATTACAGTTGAGTTGTCATATAATGTAAGTATGGGCGAAATTTGCGATTTCGCGGTACGTGAATTCGTGCGAAAGCGAATTCGCGATCCACGAAATCCACAAATTTGTGACATTTTTTTTGCGTGTTCGCGGGGCTTTTTGCGTGTTCGCGGGGCTTTTTGCGTGTTTGCGGGGCTTTTTGCACGTTCGCGGGATTTTTTCAGCGCAGCTACCGCGAGGTTACCCATGCGGTCGTACATGGGCTAGTTGCATGCTTGCATTGTGCAATTGTGTGTTTGCGTCTGTTTTTGCGTGCTTGCGGACAAAAAGTATCGCGACCAAGCAAAAAAATCCGGAAGCTTGCGAATTGCGAATTTTTGGACAAATTTGCGAGATTTGCGGAACGCGAATTTGTCAAATATTCGCAAATTCCGCAAGCGGAACGGATTTTACACCCATGCTTAATATAATGCCATTTGTCAGAGCCGGTAGCCAAGGTGAAAAGCAGGCCACACAGCCTATTTTCAATAGAGGGTTAAAAAATGAGAACAAGAACTGGCCTTTTCTCCGGCTGATCTCTTTCTCTAAAATGAACAGTGAACAACAGAAAGAAGTTATTTATGGCAACGTGTTCATTTTTGCCCGCTATTGGTCATTACAGGAAAGATAGAATCTCTGCATGTTTCTACACATTCTGAGCTAGAGTGCTTTTAGGACGCAACAGCGCATATGCTGCATGCGCTCTCACTTGCCAGAGATATTGTACATAAGAAGGGGCATGGAGCCTGCCTGTTGCTTATGATTGGTTTGCTTCATTGTCACTCTTATTTACTGCTTCCTAATTGGACAGTACGTGTTGGCTTCACATCCCCTTCTTTTGTGTGGAGCATGGTCCAAGTACTGATTGCTTCATCTTGATTACTGTTCTTACGCTGCTTGCACTGTGATTGAGGTGCTTTTTTTCTTTTTTTTTTATTCTTCATGTTGTGTTGCTTCTTCCTTCCCATCACTGTTGTCAGTGTTTCCTGTTAAACCCCTTCCCCCATTGGCTTGGCTCCTTTTAAACCTCCTGACTCTGTTGTCTGTGTTGCTTTTAAGCCCCCGTACTACCCCCACTATCTATGTTGCTTTTAATCCCTCTTTTCTCTGCTGCTTTTTATCACCTTCCCTCCCTTGTCTGTTCTGCTTTTAGCCCTTCTACCCTCTCTTGTCTGTGTTGCTTTTAACACCTCTCACACCCACCTGCCATAACCCCCAAAATAAACGCTAAGACAGGGTCAGTGCTAGCCGCGCCATACTGCTTTTTTTTTAGCATCCCTTTGCCAGCCGCCCACCCTCCCATTGTCCGTGTTGCCCTTACCCCCACCCTTTGTCTGTATTGGACACCCAAACAGCCATAAAAGACTGCTACGATGTAGCCAGTACTTGCTGCATCATATCGCTTTTTTTACAACTTTTACCTATGTTGCACAGCAGCCATGTTTGTGTACAACATGACAGAAGGACATTGGCAAAGTCAATAGCTCTCATATAGGCAAGACCTATTGCCTTTGCCAATGTTTGTTAATCTAGCTGACATTAAACTCATTTTAATATATTTTTGCTACAATTTACTAACTGCTTTTTGGTGTGTTTAATTTTGCAGCATACTATCTTTTTCATATGAAATAGCAAGACAGCAAAAATGTAAGCAGTTTGGGGGAAGGATCATGGTGTGACTATTTATTCTAAAGAATAAAATACCATCTGTTGATCGTTAAAAGGTTAATGCAAGTCCTCTCAGATTTCCCGACCTCTACATGGCCATGGAACTCCCCAGGGACTTGCAATATCTTTATAATGTACAGAAGAGTGTTCTTTATCCCGTATATTGTTGTAATCAATAAGAAGCTGGATCTTCCTTGTTGATTAAGTATGTTACTTTATTTAAGTTATGATGTTAAGTAATACGTTATAATAACAACCCCATCAGGAGCAGCTGTCCTGCTGCTCAGCCCTCATCCAACTGACATTCATAACACTCTAACATTCCATACATCTAACATTCTACATCTCATGCACACAAGCTGAGCAGCAGGGAGATTCAAGATACAACATATCTCCCTTCGTTATGGGAACAATAGCATTGCGATATATAGCAGATGAATTAATTGAGATAATGAAATACAATATGTCTCCCATTGTTATGGGAACAATTACATTGTAAAAATATAACAGATGAATTAATTAAGATAATGACCATATGAAATGTACACATAGTCATAAACTTAAAAACAATGCACAAAATTGAATATGCAATATGCGCAATATTATTCTACTAACCAACTTATAAAGAAGGTACATCCTGAATCGTTATATCTCGATTCACTTAACTACTAAAAGTATACAACCTGAAACGTTAAATAACATCTCATCTCGCACACCACAGTCTGGGTAGAACGTCACATAGATCTCTGAATTAAAGCACTATCTTTCTTCCTACACCATCAATCCCTAATACTACTAATCATACCAGCTGGCCAGACCAGTACAACAAGCAGTATCCACTAGAATAAACCTTAACACCAAATATATCAGGAAACTACGTGTACCACTCAGATAAATGAACAAGTTCCTACATAACTTACTCATACTCACACCCCAATCGCGACTCTAACGTGAGAGACAATAAGCATCCCTATCGCAATCTTGACGTGCGAGGTAACAGACATCTCAACCGCAATCTTGACGTGCGAGACAACAAACATCCCCATCGTAACCCTGACGTGCGAGACACAAACATCCCCATCGCAATCTTGACATGCGAGGTAACAGACATTTCAACCGCAACCCTGACGTGCGAGACAACAAACATCTTCATCGCAACCCTGACATGTGCGACGACAAATATCCCCATCGCAACTCTGACGTGCGAGGTAACAGACATCTCAACCGCAACTCTGACGTGCGATACAACAAACATCCCCATCGCAACCTTGACATGCGAGGTAACAGACTTTTCAACCGCAACCCTGACGTGCGAGACAACAAACATCCTCATCGCAACCCTGACATGCGCGACGACAAATATCCCCATCGCAACTCTGACGTGCGAGGTAACAGACATCTCAACCGCAACTCTGACGTGTGATACAACAAACATTCCCATCGCAACCCTGACGTGTGAGGCACAACCATCTACATCGCAACCTTGACGTGCGAGGTAATGGACATTCCTATTATAACACCTGTGATGGACACTCCTAACACAAACACACTACTCATACACAACACATACTGTGGAATAGTTCTTGGTGAATACCAAGAGTTGTCCCCAACCCTGGTTCTTAGACCCCATATTACGGTTCCCTATTGTGTTTTCCACTCTGTAAAATGGTCCCGAACATGGTTTGACTTAGCTGCCACTATTATTGGGACTATCGTCTAATTCATGCACTTCATGGCTAACAGTCTCGCAACTATTTCTAGTACAGTTGAACTTCACAAATACTTCTCAAAACTGCTTTCACACAGTTGTTATCACGCCGGTGTTACCCACAAATCAATAAACTGTACCGAAGAATGTCATGCATGTTGATTACACGTTGTTCCTTTCCATTTTCCATTTTTTTATTTTTATTTTTTGTTTTTGTTTTAACTGTCTTAAAATCCGAGCACATTACCGTCAAAACCGCTGTATATGCACGTGGACTTCATGAATTGTTTCTCTCTCCCACAACTGCTGCGGAGTTTCCTCAGGAGCCACACGTTACTTAGCGATCCTCATTGTTGCTATAAAAATGCAAATGGTTGTCACCAGGAGCTGCGGCTTTTAATCCTCGAAGGTAGACAGAGGAAAACGTGTGACGTGGGACACGCAGCTTGTCCACCATGAGCCCTGACAATTCCGATACGTCATCAAATGACAGACGATTTCCCAGAGAGAGGATCTCTCCGAGCACGAAGAACATAGCAGTTGACAGTTGGGAGTTGGGGCCAAGTAAGATATACTTATAAGTCACTCGTTCTTAATTTCCATCTCCACAAAGTATTTTACTTGTAAATCCTCTTACTTCCAACAAGAATAACAAATAGCTTTTCCAAGGATTAGTCCTGTTTCCTCACTGAGGCTCGATTCTCTGCCCCTGAAGTACAAACTAATTAAAGGTCAGCAAGTGTCAATCTTTGCTCCTGAACATCCACGCGCAGGCTTCTCACTGAGGCTCGATTTTTGCCCCCGTGTACAAATAAACGGCAAAGCGGCAGTTGTTAAACCTCCTCTCTCTAAATGCTCACACCACTCTCTGAGGCTCGTTTTTCGCCCTTGATTACAAATGAACAGCAGAGCTGCGATTATCATCACTCTCCACTGAGGCTCGATTTAACTGCCCCCGATCCACATACAATGACACATCAGCTGTCAAAGTGTAAAAGCTTTTCACTGAGGCTTGATTTAACTGCCCCCGATCCACATACAATGACACATCAGCTGTCAAAGTGTAAAACCTTTTCACTGAGGCTTGATTTACTGCTCTCAAATACAACAAACCACCAGGTGATGAATTTGGCAAACTTCGATTTCAGGGCGACCGATGTATGGGTCACTGATGGGGTTAGTTTGCCAGACTGTGTCACACACACTTAAATTAAGAATTCTTTACCTCGAGATCTCCTGGTTCCGATTCCCTTACTCATCATGTACCTTTTCACTTCAGGCTTGAATTTCTCTGCTTGTTCCTTATCAGTACTCCGTAGTTTTTCGTTTTCTTTTATGTTGCACGCGTAGATTCTCCCAAAAATGTCGCCAAAATGTTGTAATCAATAAGAAGCTGGATCTTCCTTGTTGATTAAGTATGTTACTTTATTTAAGTTATGATGTTAAGTAATAAGTTATAATAACAACCCCATCAGGAGCAGCTGTCCTGCTGCTCAGCCCTCATCCAACTGACATTCATAACACTCTAACATTCCATACATCTAACATTCTACATCTCATGCACACAAGCTGAGCAGCAGGGAGATTCAAGATACAACATATATCTGTATGCAAATTGTGACAGGATCATTCGAAGTCAGGCACAAAAGCAGGTGTGTATTGAGCAGCCACAATTTGTTATACCCTAGATTGGGTTATTTTGCATGGTTGCTTTTTCTGCACCACTTTGAGGTGTTCACCTCGAAATGGGGGCAATATACTAATTGCACATTTTCACCTTTCCCTGAGGTGACCAAAGAAAGCACTGTGGGCCCACAAAAATGTCTCCACAATGCATCTGACAATATGTTGCGTAAACACAATGCTGATTGTGGTGATTGCTGTAAAACTTGTTCCAAAACCAGGAGCAAACTCAGGTTTGCACCTGACCCTGGACTTGCGCAGGCCTACGCACTGAAACATAGACTGAGATGTCGCCATTTAGGTTCCCAACCCACCCCCTTCAGCAGAGTCTGTGGCAATTGACAAGTCTGATACTTGGGTCATAGTTATCATTAATAGAACAAAATTTGTTAGCTTAAAAAACAATATTATATTATATTATATTATGTTATGTTATGTTATGTTATGTTATGTTATGTTATATCAATAAAATGGTTAAAACATACCTCAAAAAACAGTTCTAAGCAATATTTATTATACTAACACACAAGAGGGTGTCAATTTATTACCCAAAAGTAAGACTTAGGATTGCATTTCCATTCCATCCATTTACACCCAGATAAAACTTACCCACGTGTCAACTAATGGGGGATGATTGCAGAGCAATGCCTGATCTGACGCGAGTCTCTGTCTGTCTCCCCCTTCCCCTCCCCTGCCCATAGTCCAGGTAGTAAGGGGTCTTGCAGTGCGATCAGGGTATGCCACCCCGTGCCACACAGCTACACTGTGCCTCAATCTTACAAAACCACCCTTTGGGAAAACAACTACACAAAATGAAAGTGCACAATGTCACCCTCATATGTGACAAGTATTGATTATATACTAACTTTTGTGCAATGATTGTTAAGTTCCTTTCCCGCCATGAGCACAACCAGGTCTTTCGCCCTCCCCACCAGCAAGGCGAGATACAGCAAAGGACCCCAAATTATCAATGAAATTATCAATATCCTGTTCAGATAAATGAATCCTGTCATGGTGAAAATGTCAGGTTTCTCGATCAATTTACCTAAACCCCCTCTTCCTGCGCAAAGCTTTGCCAGTTCTGCTCTGAGGGGCTTGACTGAAACGTTCAGGGCCATAGATTGACCCCAATACCTCCTTGCGATCACATGAGACCAGACGATGATCGATTTGTGGAATATTTTACTGATTGTTATGTTATGTTATGTTATTTGGATTTTAAGCGCACAGCTGCCCCAGCTAAGGGGCGTCCCGGGCCGGCGCTGTAATAAAAGGTAACATAGCTAACATCGCAAAAAAAGGTGGGGGTGATTAATAGGGCAGAGGAAAGAGATGGGTTTTGACAGCTTTTCTAAAAGCAAGAGGGTCATCCAAAGCGCGAATGTAGGTAGGAAGTGCGTTCCACAGTTTAGAGACCAAGACTGTAAAACGATTCAGGACAATTCTTCAAGTATGAATTCATGGAGTTTCTTGCAACCTGGCATTTTGCCAGATTCCTTCTGCCTGCATGGCAGATGACTAGATTCAAAGCTGGAGCCCCTCCTAACTTCTTCTTTGGGCACCATCTCTTGCAGCGGTGACATATGCAAGCCTCTAATACCCACCACTTGAAGGATGGCCCCATCAGTGTCCTTGGTTTCAGTTTCTTAGGTTGCTCTTAACTGCCCACTGCCTGTCCGGTGAATGAGTGGGCAACAACCCATACCTGTTTCCACACAATGGCTTAACACAAGGAAGAATAGAAGAATATATGAGCACAGATCTCAATAGACTACAACAATTCGAGGTGCAAGTAGCATTTGGAAGAGACTGAACACCTCACAACTTTTCCAATTGGCCTCTGCTAAAATCTGCATCTGCTGCAGCGTCATCAGCAAGTCATGAGCAACACCACAGTACGGGGAGCCCCATGAAAGGAAATGATCTCTTCTGAACTCCTACAACTTGGAACAAGATAAAGCATCTGCAGTGGTATTACGAATGCCCGGGACTAGTTGTCTAAAACAAGATGTTTCCTTTCACGCATGACAATTCCAGCTGTTTTAATGATCTCATAACTTGTTTAAAAGATGCTCGCTTAAGGTTGATCGCCCCCACTATTGTCATGTTATCAGACCAAAAGATCCAGCACTATATGTTATTTACTTGCTAATTGTTAGATTACTTTGTATGAACAGGTCAAGAACTTACAGCATTTATATTGTAATGGTGGACCATTGAAATAAGCACTGTCCTATGCAAAGAAAATCTTGCAAGTCCTGGGGACGTTTGGATAGACAGAAGACATACAAGAAATTTAACTGACCTCTGATTACACCAATACATAATAAGTGACACAATAGAGCGCACACAGAGATAATCAGTGATAGAAAACACATGCAATTGCAACAAAATAGACCACCACAGACTAGGTACTCGCAATGCGAGTGGTATGGAAAATGGCTGGGAGTTTCGCCACCATTGGTATCAGTAACTCCAGTGGTCAGGAAAACCCATGCAATTAGAAGAGGGACCCTGAGGGTCTTCTTAAAATGAGGAATTAGTAAAGGTAATTTTGTGTCTGATTTCCCTGTTCCAGCTGCTCTGTGTGGAAATGAACGGATCTGCAGAAACATTCCAGATCTCATCATTTTGATGTGGCCTGTCAGTGCTTAATTAGAGCCAGTGGTTTCCAGTGCTCAGCACAAGCACTTAATTGTCGGCCCCTGCACTTAAATGTCAACACCAGCACTTATGACAGCTGCCACATGATGGCGTTCTTTGTACAATTTAGAGATGAGCAGAACAGCAATTGTTTATTAATTCAGTATGTAATCAAAACAACTAATACCTGCCGGACAAGCTATTTTTGCTTTGGGGGGCTGGAATAGGCTGAATTGACACACTTGTCGCAGAGTGCCGGTTAGTAGCTGTGTCTGTACTGTTATTAGCAACACTGGCAGTGGAAATGGGTGGTGTAAGCTGCATAGGCCTCACGGCTAGAACCCTGGCACTAATTTGTTTTCAAATTAAGCACTGGTGTTCCAGATGTTTCCGACCCCATCGAAATGAAGAAGCTACTCGCAACAATGACCAGGTTATCAGGCCTACACATATTTATGAACAGAAACACAAAAAAGGGACAGGCACATTATGATAGGCAGGTTAAGAGACGTTGACAGATGAACACTGAAAGACACACCTATGTGGGCAAACATTCACAAGCCTGAATAAACACACTGTAAGAGATGCTTTAGAGGATTTGAAATGAGGTAGCCTAGATTGTGATTACTTTGGATAAGGTTCTGGGGCGGCTTCCTCTTCCCTGTGCCAAGAAGAAACCCCTGGGGGAACATGAGCATGATAAAATCCAGGTAACCCAACATTAAACAGTTGTGAAAGTCCCTGGCTGTCCTCTTCTTCCTATACTACATCTGACCAGAGCATCCCCCATGCCAGTAGAACCAGGGCTTTCAGTATGTACTTAAAATAATAGTTCACCTGGAATTCATTCATACAAACTTTATAGATATACACAAATTATTTTCTAAGAATACAATCACAATAGTAAAACCACTAATATACTCTGGCCTTATGGGTGTTTTTAATTAAATCAGAAAAGTATAGTAACTACATGTACAATGTAGTAATTTGTAGGCCTCATATTCATTCAGATACCAGGATGACATTTGCCCATCCGAATAATTTTAGAAGAAAGTGGCCCATCCCTTCACATGCATGCACTTCCTGCTCATTTCTGTATTAAACCAGTCTTTGCCTTCGCGTGAGGGTGGTCGACGAAAGCTGCACCTTGCACCGGTTCCCCTCTCAGGCTGATGATTCAGAAGACGCTGCTTGGGACTCTGCCCTAATCCCAAAGTTCCTGCAGTTGTCTGGGGTGAGCATTTTAAAGGGGGTATTTTCTCATCTGCATGGGGACATGCCATGGAACTCGATTGACCACAACCCCAAAGATAGGAAAAGTGACAAGATGTACCTATTGACCATAGTCAATGGAAACATTGACTATGGAAGCTGGCAGTTCGGGCTGGACTGTTCCCATTGGGCGCAGGGTAAAGACAGATTTGCATATGGATGGGTTCAAACTGGAATGACTTGGTGAGCAAAAAAACGATGGATTTAGGCCCAGATCTCTGTACTGGGGTGAATGTATGACATTGTTCTGCATTGTGTCCATCAATTGTTCTTTTTGCCCATTGACCATAGTGACATCACAGGGCTGAAGCCATTTCTCACCCTCAACAGCCTGCTTATTGGTGCTGCTTAAGGGTTAGTGGGGGTTAAGGAGTGGAAACTCCACACAGAGCACAGTGCTCTTAGACCCCTGTTTACTTTCTGTCGCTGCCATTGCCTTCACGAACCCTGTGTCAATGGGTAACTCAGGACAAGATGGGGCTAGCAAGGGACGTGTCTCATTTCATTAATGTGTATGTTATCCTTACAGAAACATGTGCATTGAAAGACATAGCACACTGGGGCACACTGTCTATATGCCATTGACGTCATGCACATTCCGCCCCCACCCATAGAGTCTCCCAATAAGAGCCATCCGAAAATTTTCCTTTAAGGGAGACTGGAGGGGACTTTCACTGAAGCTGTCAGGACAGTGTGCTAGACCATAAACCACATGGACTTAGAAACAGGGGTAAGAAAGAATTTATGAGTAGAGTAACTGGACATTGTGGATAAACGCTCTGCGCTGACATCTGTAGATCATAACTTATTGCTAAGACTCAATCTGCCTTTCATCTTTCCGAGGTGAGAAAATCGAGGTCAGTAATTTAGCGGCATTTTTTTTTTAATTTAAAAATATTATTTTCACATTCATACCACCATGAAGCTGTCTAGAAGTGCCATATGTGTGAGGCGTGATTGAATGTATATTTTAGTAAGCTGTGAAATTTCCAGTACGAGGTACCCCCACCGATCTCTGAAGAACACTTTAATAAAGAGAGGGGTGTAGTTACTGTTCAGGTATAACCCTCCGTCATTCGCAAACCAGTGCTGCACAAAAACGAGCTGTGTTGTGCCAATGGACATATTTAGAGCAGAGTCATATTTAATGCATCGCAAGGGGATGAAGACAATGCAAATGCAAATATCCTAGCACGAGCGTGCCGCTAAACGAGACCTAGCTTTGCACCGTGGCGCAAAGGCTAGCGAGTGCTGTCTTGCATGACTATTGTACTCGAAGGATCCTGTAATGATGCCTCCATGTATTAAATGTAGAAAACTCATGCAATCCCCCACTCCCCAAATAATTGCCCTTAGTTTGCTCCTGCTTTCATTTGGTGTTAGTAGACCTTGCATGCAAGGGAATGAATGGTAGTTTGCATGCCCTTAGTGAGTATGGGTTTGTGTTGATTCCTTGAGCTGTTGATTGAGTGTTTGACTCTTTCCCATCCCAGAAAACCCACTTTTCAGACATTGTGAGGGTTGTACACTACTTGATTCAATGCCATTTAGCACTGCGCTCGCTGAGACTTTAGGACCAAACAACATTTATGCATAAAAGTTGATCAACATTATCATTCATGTTGATTTGCATCATGAGTGCCCTATAAATGTTTCGTAAATTTGGAGCTATGCTCCTTATTTAGCGTTTGGTGGATGGTATGTTCTGTCAGAAGGTGATGGATTTCCCGTACACCGTATTGCAAGTGCCTTAGGATTTAACACACTAGTACTATGGCAGATGGGATAGCCGCCACGTTTATGATGGAGTATCCAGCCGCGGAACTCTAATTAAGGCCCCAAATCTCTTACCTGAACCTGGATTGATAATTGTAAATGTTACAACTGCTGATGAATAAAAATATTTAATTTTCAATGGCATTTTAATTCTTGTGTCCCTATTGCATGATTATGTTTGCTGCCTTTACCATAAACCATCCGGCATACAAGTTGCAAAATGTGCACAATTCAAATAATTTCCCAAGCAAGAGCAATGAAATAGGGATAACTGATTGACAAATGTTAATTAATTTTCAATGGTTGTCAGCCAACAGCTTCCATATGTCCCACAAAGAGCAGAGGATGTAGAAAGGATGAAGTTTGATCAGAGATTCTTTCTATGATCTGATATCTTGATGGGATCCACAAATCTTCCTTAGTAAGGGGTGAGTGCTGCGTTTCTGCCGACTAATGGACAAGTAAATATTTTTGGGGACTTCCTCGGGACATGCCTATGTTGTCTTGTATTGAATGTCTGTTTCGTTTAGGAAGATCAAGAACAACAAGTTTCTGTCATGGTGCCCCAAACTTCTGTTTGGTTTTGTGATGGCAAAACGATCCCTTTCTTTACGGTTACTTTTTGGAGTGCAGTTGCATGATTTGTCCATAGCTGCTTGGTATACGTGGCCCTATGCCAAGCATGCAGAAGACATAATTGTCTGACAAGAAGAAGAGATAAACCCATGAATGAGAGTTATTGCCATTTATTACATTAAGCCGGGGAATATAGTGGCCACCCCTTGATAAAAGGAGGGCCTCTTGGTACTTCCTTAAACATGATAAGCATGTGTTTGACGAGGGAAACATCTTTTACGACGCAACTTTTACCACGCAGTGCCTTTACAACGCAGGTTTTTCAATGCAAGCCATTACAACGAATTGCGCTGGGGGGTGCTCTAGGATAGGTAATAGTTTAATTTACTATCCAACACCTTCCCTACTATCCACGGGGACTTGAGTTGGAATAGTAAATTAAACTATTCACTATCCAGCACCCCCCAACGCAAGTCGTTGTAACGACTTGCGTTAAAAAACCTGCGTTGTAAAAGCATGCGTAGTAAAAGCATGCGTTGTAACAACGTACATCCTTTTGAAGAACTGAAAATTAAAGTTTGTAAAAGATAAATGGGTGTATTTTCATAAATAGGCGAGGTGATGTGTGAAGGCAAAAAGCAGATAGCTGAGTGATAATAAGTTCCTTTTTGTTAAAAACCTAGCATGTAGGATTAATGTAACCTGTCTGCTGGACGAAACTGCAAAATCTCTGTACAGTAAGCAACAGCACTTCATTTAGCCTGAAATACCAGCATATCTTTGCTGTACTGAGATTGTGAAATTTGTGTCTTTTTTATTTTTCTGCCACCATACTTACAGGGGGCAGTACAGAAAAATAAAAAAGAGACATGTAGAAGAGTAGTAGATTTTATGGTAAATAAAAGGCCAAACAAAATGTTATTTTTTTAACTGTCTGTATCACGTATTGGTTTAAAGATTTTAGGGGAAATTGTGCTGAAAACTAAACCATTTTGCCACCATTTTCCTAAACGTTTCTCAAAAACCATTCAAGAAGGGGTGATTCTGCTGTACTCCTGTAGGGAGTAGGGCAAGCTTTGTTCAACACACTAAGAAAGTACTGGAATATTTCATGAATGCCCTTCAGGATCCTCTGGCTTGGTAGCAAATGTATGTGGAAAAATGTGCTGTAAAATGCATTCTTTTAGCGCATATTTTCAACATTTTCTCCACTGCGAGAATTTCACAGATCTTCTTCAAGCAGTGAGGCTCACTTGCTTACCTTGCCGGCTACCTGCAGTTGGCGAACTGTATTATGCGCCATCACTTTCAAAGATCTACAGCCATCAGCATTCACTTTGTAGCTTTAGGTCTCTGACAATGCCCCTGTAGCCCTACAATGCTGTCTTCAGTCATGCAGGGGCGTAGCTTCAGGGGGATGTTTGGGGTGTTACACGCCCCTTATAAATGTATTTTGTGATAAGTACTTCGGTACAGGTGCTTTCATTCAGGTATGGTGAGGTGTCTACAAGATTTCACCAGTAATTTTAAACACAGAGGCTAAAAACGCACACACACACTCTTCCTCTCTCTGGTTGGAAAGAAAATGATTTTTTTGGGCTATTTCATATAATAATGTGTTTTCTCACTTAGTAGCCTACCAATCGGCATTACTCTCCCCATTCACTGCACCTTAAGCACCTCTCATGCTTCCTACTACTCACATAATGTATTTTAACATTACAGGGTGTATTTACTAAGATTTTGTGCTGTGATTGCATCACTTCAATGCAAAATCCTTTTCTCCCAATTTGATTTCTGTGGCAAAACTTGTTTTGTGCTGGAAATTCACTTGAAAGTTATGCAAAGCAGCACATAGAGTTGCTTTGCATTACTTAGCGCCAACGGGGATTCCATGGATGGTGCATGGGCGTTCAAGGGGTGCACATCGGGGAGAGTGCCATTTCTCTGTAAATATGAGGCTCTCCTGCTCTCTTCTCCACACACAGCACACCACAGCATATTTGTCTGCTATGCAGCATGGGAATTTGGTATATAGACCCCTATGTGCCAGCGTGATTATTGGGAAATCTGAAGCTCACCCCCACCCTGTCCCCCCCAATCATGCTGACCAAGGTGCACCCCTGAAGAAATGTATGACGTTACAACACATACATTTACAATGCATGCCTTTACAACGCAGTTTTTACATCACAACATCCTTTACAACGCATTCTTTTACATTGCATGCCATACATCACATTCTCAGAAACTAACTTTACAACGCATTCCATTACATCGCATTTAAGGTAAGTGTTGGATAGTATAGGGGTAATAATTACTATTCTAGCTCCAGTGAGTGCAACAGTAGGGTAAGTGTTGGATAGTGTAGGGGTAAAATTTACTATTCTAATTACAGTGAGTGCCACAGTAGGGTAAGTGTTGGATAGTGTAGGGGTATTATGCATTGTAATGGTAAGCATTGTAATGACATGCGATGTAATACCTGCTATGTAGTGACATGTGTTGTAATGACATGCAATGTAATGGCTGTGTTGCAATGACATGCTATGTAAAGGATGTTGCGATTTAATGACTGCTATGTAGAGGTAGTGCAATGTAATGTCTGTGTTGTAAAGGTTGTTTCCCCCCCTGAAGCCATGCCATCCCTGGAAATGCCTGTTCTAATACTGCTCTGTCTCACAGCACCCATTGTCATCCTCACAGTGCACCCCCCATCTTCTGCCCATTCAGTTCCGGTTTGAAGTTACACAGGTTAAAGGTCGTGCGTTGGTGTTCAGCCCCAATTGGTAAATTTGGCAGTTGGATCCTCTGCCTACAAGACTCTCCAATCTTCTGCACCCCTCCCCATCATGCGCCTCTCCCGGCATGGCTCCTGCCAGTCCACCCAATGATGAATGGAGAGATATGGTCCCATGACAGCAGCAAGCGTGCATCTGTCCTCTGCTGTTGCAATGCCCATTGATGAAACAGGTAGATGCATCTACATCATGACTATGGGCCCAGTATGAATTCTTACAGGTTCATACAATGCTGTCAGTCAGAAGAAAGGTATCAGGCCCACAATGGAGCACGTCATCCTGACCACTGCTGCCCTGACCTCCAACTAGAATAAAGCAGAGATGTCCCGCCATTCCCATGGACCTAGCACAGGTCCCCCGAACAAAGTTATAACCCAAACACTGCATCACATTGACAATGCACACCCCTGCCAACCACCTCATCTGAATCTCTGTTGCAAAAATCCACGGCAGCCTCGACAATGGAGGAGAGGGCATATGAGGCAGATGGTCCAAGCATGGGCCAATGAAGAAGGCCCGGCTCAGACCCGCTTCCCCAACGTGTCCATTTACATCTCCTGCAGGAAACAGTGACAGAAGGGAAGCATCTTAAGTGCCCCTGAATGAAACAGATCTAAAATAGGTGCCAGGCAAAGGGGTCCACTCTAAAAATAGACCAAATCGTTGGATCAAAAGTGTGACACCAGTGGCGGACGCCTTAAAGAGAAATTGGTGGTGAGGGGGAAGTGGCGGGGGAGTGCAGGAGGAGGAGCATTGGGGGAAGGGATTTTAATAATAATCATTTTAATAAAAAGGAAAACTTAACTGCAGCTGCCGTCCACCGCCCGCACAGTGCTTTGGTCATCCTGGTCCCAGCAAACACTGGGACTACTTCATAGACCCCCTGCGCCAGCCCTGTGCTGCAGTGCAGGAATTGGCCTGAGCAGGGTGATAAGATGCTCTGCTCAGGTCATGGAGTCTGTGGGGTTCCTCCTGCAGAGCTGTTCAAGGCAGCCAAGTTGGAGACACCTAAGTGCGCATGTGTGTTTTGCTGGCCTCAGACCACCACCCAAACACAAATGACCACTTAGAGGTGCACATAGCACTCCTCCACCTCCTTCCAGTGCCCTGGCCCTGCCCCTCACTGCTGCATGCTGGCTCATTCATCAATTGAAAAATAAAACCATTAAATTATACTGTTTTATTTTTCAGTTGCGGGCTCTTAGCAAATGGAGCGACTTTCCTCCGCCATTGTGGAGGAGCCTCCCCTGGGTGACACCCACACCTCCACAATGCAGTATACCAGAAAGACCCGCTGACAAAAGAAATGTAATGCGCGCCCACAGGACATTTGTGTATGTTCCAGGTGATGTCCTTGTAGACTCGGTGGTGTCCAGTCACCAGTGCCTGGTCGTGGCTGAAATGACACAGTCCAGCTAACTTGAGATCTGTGAACAGTTAAAGACCTACTCTTAGACAGTGATGTGGGAGAGAATATTCAGGTCAGCCTGTACCTGAAATAAGTGGACTGTAAAACGATATAGATTATGTTTAGTCTTATTACTAAGGGAACAGGCATTAACAGCATTCTCTGGCTCTATGTCTTAAATTACTCTGTATCTGCACTCCATTCTAGACGAGCTCTGCTGTGAACCACCTGCTTGCACGTGCTCTCATTTCACTGTTTCTGGTAGCAGGGGTGCAGGGTCAACACACTGGTTCAAAGCAGTGGTTTCCCAATTACTTGGGGCTGCAGACTGTGGGAGTGGCGGCAGCCACAGCCACGTCCACACTGAAGCATCAGCAGTGGCAGGGACATTAGCTTGCTTCCCTGGGTGGAGGGAAGTATGAACGCAGTTGCAAGGGGTCATACGCACACAGACATCACAAGCTTCTCACTTGTTTGAAGAAATGACATAATGTCTGAAGTAGACGGCACAAGGGTGATGCACAGTTGTCAATCACTGGAAGAAACAATGCAGTGTACAGAGGTCAGAGTACTGAGACAACACAAAGTCATCAGTCATCTGAGGAAAGGGTGTGGTTTACAGAGGTCAGAACACTGAGGCAACACAAATGAATCAGTCACCTGAGGAAAGGATGTGGTGTACGGTGGTCAGAGTACTGAGGCAACACAAAGTCATCAGACACCTTGTAGTGTAGTTCCTATTTCCCTTACAGGCTCTGCGCTTTGGAATAATATACACTATAGTTTTGGCATAGGACTGAGGTCACTATGCCTCTATCAAGTACATTAAACTTAGTTACTTTATGTGGCAGCTAACGCAGAGGTCACTAGAAACTTCTCAAATAAACAAGAAGGGATTAGTTCCTGACAACCGCATAAACATGACAACTTTGTTTCCCTTAGAATCGGAACAGTTCTCAGAATCGTGGAAACAATAGATAACAGTTTCATTTAGTCAATCATGCATGCTTAGTTTCTTCAGAGTTACACAGAAATAGACAGACGGCCATTTCAATAAAAGGATTTATTGAACAGTCTTATTTCTCGTGCAAGAGATATGACCTGCTACAATCGCAAGACAGTAAGCAGTAAGAAGAAATAATACTGCAATAGCATGGTCTTTTCATATAAACATACATAAATAGCACAGACTGAAAAAGTGTATACTCGTCTAGTTGTGACGTGCGATGGACGTATGTAGGTGACCATGCCTGTATTTGGATAGCATGGCTGATGCCTAAATAAGGACTGGGAAATTATGCCTAAATAATGGCAATGTGAGTTGTGCCTATGTAAGGGCATGATTCGGGAAACCTATGTATGGGTATCTAAATCGAAACACAACAACCTGAGGAACGGGTGTGGTGTACAGAGGTCAGAGCACGGAGGCAACACAGAGCCATCAGTCCCCTGAGGAAAGGATTTGGTGCACTAAGCTGACTATTGGTACGTGTCTGTGGGTCTCAGCATCTTCGGCACTGTCCACCTCCTCCTGGCAAGACCCACATGCTGGACTTTGGCTGAACAGGGTGGTTCTTTCCAGATGTACAGACCGCCCCTTAATCCATCTTTTAAAGTAGTATCCGTGGTTTTTTTAGCAGCACAGAATAAGTATTTACCTCCGAAAAGGGAGACAGCCCAGGCCTGTGCATCTGGTTCTTGCCATGCTGTGGTGTGCAGAGCTCCTAGACTGAAATGATGAGCAACGGGCTTTAAGTGGGCTGGGTCCTTCTGGTACTGAGATGGGTCCCTATTGGGCTTTCCATTTTTGCCGTAGTACTCAGGATGAAAATTAAGCCTTAACTCTGCAGCAGTACCACCCTTCACTGCCTTTGATTAACTTCAAAGAGACTGTTAAGTTATTTCACAGTCTCATCATTTGAGAACTGAAGAATTTTCAATGTTATATACAACTGAGCCATAGTTGTTGCTTATTTATGTTAGGCAACTAACAATCATTGACAAAGCTTGTTGTATTATATATTATATATCTGGGTACCAATCGGGCAGCACACTATGCTAAGCACAGATTTTTAGTTTTTGTGTTTATAAGCCATGCCCTAAATTCCATCAGCCACACCCTTTTGAGAGACCTCCCCCCAGGTCTTTCATCTCACATAAAGCTCTGGGTCAGCACGACTGCCACGAAGGGCCGTCCTATATCCAGTCCTGGAGGACAACAGACTTAGTACAATTGTGCAATCAAGTTCAAAGCTCATGCGCATACAACGCTGCATTGCAGCATTGTGATTAGCTTAGGGGAAAGAGCCTGACTGCTTCATCTTCTAGACAAAAGCTGAGTATATCCTGAGCTAAACAACAGTGTATCAGAATTAGTAATCAAATTTCAAGAGACGAATAATCTTCAAATCTTCTGTTTATTCATTCCGTCTTGCTTCTTAAACACACTAGCCGCCAACACGTGTTTCGTCTTGGTATAATCAACCTTAGACTTCTTCAGGGCTATGATTCGAATAAAGCAGAACTCTCCTTTGTTCTTGAGAGCATGTATGCATAAAATCTACAGAAAACTTATTCCACGAAGGCTCCTAATTCCATTATAAGTCACGTAATATCCCACATAAAATCTTCATAAAATCTTGAGAGAGGATCGTACGTAGATTATGTTCCGTGGCGTGAAGCTACACGCCACGGAAGATAATCTACGTACGATCCTCTCTCAACTTAGGAGGATAGACACTCGGAGGCCAACTGATGAAGATTCTATGTGGGATATTACGTGACTTATAATGGAATTAGGAGCCTTCGTGGAATAAGTTTTCTGTAGATTTTATGCATACATGCTCTCAAGAACAAAGGAGAGTTCTGCTTTATTCGAATCATAGCCCTGAAGAAGTCTAAGGTTGATTATACCAAGACGAAACACGTGTTGGCGGCTAGTGTGTTTAAGAAGCAAGACGTTGCTATGTATCTACTTCCTGGCCAATGTCCACACTGAGATAATTTTGAATTGACTGAGCTGTGATGAATAGTTTTCTTGTGTGGACGCTTTATTGGCAGGGAAGATGGAGGCAAATCAGGAAATACTGGAAGGATGGGTTTTACCAAGCCAAACGTAACCTGCATTAAAACAAAAGCAATGGGCTGGCTGCCTTTCCCACGCTCGAAGTCCATACGTTTTATGAAAGGGTAGACAGGTATATGTATACAGGCTAGGGTATCTAAGATGGACATCACCAGTCTGAAACAAAAGCGACCGCCATCTTGTGAAACACACGGATAGGTCCAGTGAACCCACGCACTTCCCAGTCCAGTTACAGGCATACAGATCCATGCAAAGGAATAAATCTTCATAAAAATACCAAACAAGAGGGCAACAAAAAAAACACTAACAGTGATTGAATATGTGTATTCCAGGCCAGAACCAGAAGGCAGTATTTTCACAAAGGTATGGATAAAAAGACCCTTGCCTCTGACTACACATTCAGTGATGCCCCTGTCAGTTACCCCAGAGTCTGTGTTGAGAAGGCAATAGCACACTGAAAATAGTGTACAAAATGGTAGTCCTTGCCTCTAGAGCAGAGACCGGACTACTACGAAATGCACTGTAAAAGGGAGCACATCCAATGGGCGTGCACGTTTGTTGAGCTTACTGGGGGAAAGTGTGGGGATGTCCAGCATTGCACAAGAAGAGGAATTTTTTTTTTTTTACCAAAGCCATTCCAAGGACTTTCATCCCTTACACATAACACATAGTTGCCAAGCTTCCCAGGTCCATGCATGATGTGCTGCTCCAGGCCAGGTTTTTCCTCTGAATTTTGGGACTTGCAGTCGTGATTTATAATAGATTAAATAGGACAACAAGTACCAAAATGCTAAGGAAAAAAACCCAGGAGTGGAGTAGCATTCCACTTATGGATCTGGGGAAATTGCCAGTTGTGCCTACAGGGTGCACTGTCCTTCCTCGTCCTTCTCGTCACCCTTACATTAGTGCTACTCGCAGGCTCCATACATTCATAGATACTACATCATATCTCTCTAATCTCCCCTTGGCATCGGTCAGGTGAAGCACAAGATGAACCCGTTGATGCGCCGTTTCCAGAAGAGAATTAGCCTGGCAGGGGCGTCTCTATGCACGTCAGGAAGCACGTGACTGTCATTTGCACGCCGTCCGCCATGTTGGAGTGAAATGGGAAAGGCAGCTGTAACGTGTTATTTTTGCTCCTGAGTTTGACGCAGGCAGAAGAGCCCCTCCCACTATCCCTGTGGAGAATGAGATTCCTGCAGGGATTAAATGATTTAGGCTCCTAATAGTTAGGGGATAATGAACAGTGACCTCCCGTGATGTTTTACGGGTCCTCCAACCCTAAATAGAAAACGGAATGAATGTCAGCAGTTGTTCGAAAGCCAGGGACTTATCTTGTGAGCCCCTCGTGACTCTGGACACAGAAAATAGAAGACAAGGGGACAGTTTGGGGAAATAACCTGAGCACACATTTAAGTGACAGATTTATCGCACACGGTGCTTTGTACTCCATTCTAGAGACAGGGCAAAGTATCTTAGAGCTAAAGCTCTCTTCAGGACATATAACTTAGAGAACGTGTATGCATTACCCCTCCTGTATAGGAAACCTTTGCGCATGTATACGTGTACACACTAAAAGGGAACCCGAGGATGTAAAAGTAGTCTTCCACATTTAAAACAGCTGGTGTCAACCACTCAAGTGAGCTGGCTCAATGAGACAAAAAAGATGGAGACTTTCGCCCTTATTATGAGTTTGGTGGTGCAGGAGCGTGACCGCCCTGCATCACCAAACCCACGTTTGAACCGCCTGCCAGATTACAAGCTTTTGCCCTTCCCATGGCCGTGCCTATGAAATAGGCGTTGCAATGGAAACTTCAAAATGAGTACCTGCACGGTATGGATTTCTGCAGTCCCTGCCATGGAGGTACAGGGGTGCATGCACACAGGGGGGCACAACAGCTATAATGAGATACATATCGAAAGAGAGGTGTTTAGGATAAGCAGTGTCCCAGGCAAATATGATGTAGACCACAATCCGGTACAAAAGGGGGTGGTGATGGACGGAGCATCTGAACCAATCAAACACTCACACCCAGTCAAAAGATCTGGGTTTAATCCATCACAGTTCTTTAGCCCACTCTGCCACCCCAGTTCAGACATGGCTATATGCAAATCAGTCTGACCCTGTGCCTCATGGGAACAGTCCAGCCCGAACTGCCAAGCCATGCCTTACCTGGACCGGAAACAAGCTTCCGAGGACCGGTTTCTGGCATTACAGCCTTCTTCAGCCCGGCTTGCTTGAATCCAGTGTCAAAGTGAGCAAGGGACTCATGTCTGAGCATACCCTGCCACACTTATGGTGGCCAAAAGCGGTACAAAAGGGGGTGGTGATGGACGGAGCATCTGAACCAATCAAACACTCACACCCAGTTAAAAGATCTGGGTTTAATCCATCATCGTTCTTTAGCCCACTCTACCACCCCAGTTCAGACATGGCTATATGCAAATCAGTCTGACCCTGTGCCTCATGGGAACAGTCCAGCCCGAACTGCCAAGCCATGCCTTGCCTGGACTGGAAACAAGCTTCCGAGAACCACAAACCAACATATTTGGTGGCCAGCTGGCACCAAAGCATGAATTCATAGAAGGTCATTGTGGGCATTCGTTTGGTGGATTACGTTTATTGTCCTATACACTTGTCCTATGGAGGCTACTTTTTACACTGTTTGTACTTCTCTCGTGTATGTGGCTGTTCTCCTGTTTCTTACTTGTTTCTTACTGCATATCACCTGTAAAGCACTCTGATAACCACACAGGTCATGTTTGAGCTATATAAAACTTTATAAATATGAATAAATAGCATAAATATACAGAAGTATTGCTAGGAAGTGGTATGTCAGATGCAGGTGTGCACAGGCCTGTGGCAGAATTACTGGGGGTGCCAGCACCAGAGTACCACCCCAATTCCGCCACCATCCCTGGGTCTCCTTGCAGGTACCTGAGAGCGGTGTGGGCAGGTAGGGAAGGCGGATGGCTATCATCAGCCATCCCACAGTCTTGCGTGGGTCTCTGATGACCAGGGCAATTGACTCAAATGTAGATAGACTTCGACGCCCAGAGATCACTATAGCAGGTTCATTTAAAATTGACTGGTCATTTGTTCATTCTTCCCTGAAATATTAGGAATCAACCAAAAAAAAGGAGCGGCAATACCCACTCGTGGACCTTGATGGCAATCAAACCTAAACCTGCATACAAGCTTAAGAATTAAGCTTTGAGAAAGTTACACACAGTAACAAAACACGTGTCGGCTGTTTTTGGCTGCTCTTCAACTGCCATCATTGGGAAGGCCCCATGATTTGTACCTTCATTCTGGCTTACGTGATTGCTCACACCATTCAAAGTGAAGAACTGTCTAATATACTGCTAAATATTCACAACCTGTATAAAATCACAAATTTCATGTATTGTATTTATACTTCATGTACTATATTGAGAGATAAATGGGGAAAAAACATCATTAACAAAGAATATTAAACCATATAGTGAACATATTTACCTGATGTTCTCGTCTCTTGAAATGATATATCTTTATGCTGGGGAAATAACATTCTGAAAAACTTTAACAAAAGTTGGGGTGCTTTAAATGGGCTATTTGCTCTGAGCATATTACTATAAAAATTGTCCTGTGTAAAATATTGGAGTGCCGAGGTACACCTGTGTTTTCAACAAATGTAATAACGAGTTTCTTAGGAATACTTGTTAAGCTGGCATCCGTGGTAGTGGGATGTCTTTATTACCTTGAGGGGCACCTTAACTTGGTAGGAATTACATAAATACAATAATAACCTCTAGATTTTGATGTGCGACTGTCTAAACCACCACTACCTTCGTATCTTATTTTAATTCACTTCACAAACCTTTTATCGTGGATAAAAGAGATGCTTTTTAGACCCATTTCCGAGATGCGTCTCCAAACTAAATGATGGTTTGACACAGAATGTAGAAAAGCAAATTAATCCCTATGTAGGGCCTTAAAGCAATCTCCTAGAGATCAGAATGCTATTATAGCTAGCAGAAAGATCTACCAGCAAGCAGTAAAGAGAAGGACATTGGTAATGAAGGAGGAGAAATGGGAATTCATTGTTAGAGCTTGTCAATTGAAAGACCCACAGGCATTCTGGAAAGCTGTGCTGTCTGTTTTATCACCTCTAATACATCAAGATAAAGTAACAGTCCATATCTCTGCTGAGGCGTGGCTGGCGCACTTCTCTGGGATGTATTCTATTGATCGTAGGGCTGATGATGCCTTCCAGCCATTGGTCCCATTGTGTGCAAACCTTGAGGTCAGTGAGGAAGAGGTCCTTAAAGCGATTGTAGATAGCAGGTGTAAGAAGGCTCCTGGACCGGATGGTGTCCTGCGTGATTTGTTTAGGGAGCACCCAGAGTGTTGTACTACTGTTCTTGCTTCTGTATTTAACTCTGTCAGTAGTCTGAAAGTGCCCAGGTCGTGGCACACATCAATAATAGTTCCTATTTTAAAAAAAGGAAATATGCATGATGTCAAGTGCTATCGCCCAATATCCCTCCCAGACTCCACAGCCAAAATCATTGGGAGAGTAATTTTGGACCGCCTACTTGATTGGATCAATAAAAATAGTACACTTGCTCCAAGTCAGTATGGGTTTAGAAAGGGGCTTGGGACTATTGCACAGTGCCTCAACCTCCATCATATTGTGTCAAAATACAAATTCGACAAGGGAGTCTACCCATTTGCCGTTAATGGACTTGTCAAGTGCATTTGACTATGTATCCAGATCAAAGCTGTGGACTATCCTAGAAATTATGGGTGTCGATGCAAGGTTGGTTTAATTTCTAAGACTCTTACATCATGACCTCACAGCAACAGTTAGGTATGGTAGCGCTGGCGAATGCACAGAGCCTTTTAGTATCAAGTGTGGTGTGCACCAAGGATGCGTCCTTCCCCAATTCTTTTTCTCCTCTATACGAATGATTTGGAGAAAACACTGGTATCTGTTGGGGCAGACAATCTGTATGTGGAAAAAAAGGTAGTGCCCGCACTCTTATATGCTGATTATGCGGTCCTTCTGGGAAGGATGGCCAACGGCCTCGAGAGTCTTATTTTTAGTCATTTTAGCTTTATGAGAGACCTGGACCTGGAGACTAACCTTAAGAAAACATTCACTATGGTATGTGGACCCGGAAATACTAAAACCCGTACCTTTAACATCAATGGTAAAATACTAGACAGGGTTAGCTCTTTTTCCTACTTGGGCTTGTATTTCGATGATAGATGTACTAGGTCAACTTGTACCAGAAATAGGATATCTTGTTTCACCCAAGATGTAGGCACTACTTCCTTGCTTGCCATGTCTATGGGCAAAAAACCTATTGGCCCGATTTTAGAGATATACAACCAGAAATGCCTGCCAATTTTCATGTATGGAATGGGTGTCTGGGGATGTAGGGAAGTTAATGTGATGTAAATGGAGGAGAATAGATTTTGTCGCCAATTATTAGGAGTCCCTTCCTCAACCCTGCATTTCCTCCTGCACCTGGAGCTGGGCATGGAGTATGTACAAGATACCATCAATGCTGCCCCTTTAGTTCTTTGGTATTCAATTTGGAACAATAAAGAAGTCAAATCTAATCGGGCAGTTATTAGAGATTGCCTATCTTGTGCTCACGGTCTGGCCATCCCATGACTAAAATATATTAAAGATAGTTTTTCAGCTCTTGGTTGCACCTACCTTTTCAAGCACCCTGAGTCCATCCATAAAAAGGACAGCAACTGGGTTCAGAACAGTTTTTGTAAGCATAAACAAGCTACTAGAAAACTATCGGAGGTGTCCAAACCTTCAGTCAGAGATTATTGTTTCATCCAAATGGTGCCAACTATCGCTCCATATTTAATATACGTGACTAATGTGTATGAGAGAACATTGATGGCAAGATGTAGGCTAGGCTCCTTCTATTGGTTAATATGTTTTCCCTTAGACCAGTGCTCCTCAGCCTCTATTTGCATCTGCCCTTGTGATGAGCAATCTAGCCAAACCATTTTACATTGTGTTTTTTTCTGTCCATTTTATTTGCTGTCCACAAGGACGTTTTTATTACCTTTGTTACGTAGACACACATTTTCCAAGTGCAAAGGCGCTCTCTTTTATTTATTGCAACTTATTGACTGTAATGTATGCTATGCAGTTGCTAATTTTCTGAAGAGCATTTTAGCTAAAAGAAGGAGAAACCTGTTCTGATAAAAAGTTCTAATATCCCGTTTTTTAAAGTATTGTTGGATTCGCACCGTAAAGGGAATTTTGATCCGTGCATTCCCTATTTATACATTATGCTGCTATATTTGATTTGATGTCTTTGAAATCAAATTGTATGCACTGTAACAAATGATTTCTTCTTTTTAATTGTGGGGGTTTTTAACATGTGTGTTTTATATGGTATGATTTTTTTTTAATTGCGTGTATCTTTTATGACCTGCCATTGGAAGATTGAATAAAGACAATGAATTGAATTGAATTGAGTACTGGTGCCCACCCATTGAGGCTGAGGTGACTTTTCTTTATCTTGGGCTAAGATAGGCATTAAAGAGAATATTTGCAACAATTTTTCAATTTTCCTTTCTGGTAAACGTACGACTACCCTGGCACTACCATTAGGTCAAAACTTATTAGATTGGAAGAAGATGTATGCATCAGAGGAGCAGTCACAGGTGTTAGATGGCAATGGGTCAGAATCAATACAGTGGGAATCAATAGAGGCCCAATATGTTTACATTAAAATGAAGCTCGTCCTTTTATGTGTGTTTGATACACCCGTTGTTTTTCCCTGAAAGGTATCATCAGGTCAAACAACGTTTTATGTGGATAGCATCAAAAAGGGCAAAACATGCAGGATTAGGTGCTTGATATACAGATTCTGTGTGTTTAATTTAATTTAATGTCCAAATGAAAGACTGAAAAACTAGGCATTTACCACACACTATAATAACCTCACTCTGGGGTAATGGTATCTGTAAATGCCTCACCTCATCCAGCCCACATGTAATTAGGGCCAATATGGCTTACCATTTTATCAGGTTTGAAGATGTTTTGATGTAACCATCACCTACCAAATTGCTTTTAGAGAAGAACAATTTTTCAGCATGCCCGACCTTATTCAGAATTGCACTTACATATGGGTCTTCATTTACATTGCAGATGAGTCAATCAAAATTGACAAAGAAAACCGAAATATACTTGACCTGGTGGGACTGAACTTGCTTACTATATTTAGATGCAAGACACCATTGCCTTGACAGCAAGTGCCCCAGATGGGCAGTCTGTATTAATAACAAAATTAAATCAATTTCCCTTTTGTGCTTTGCTTATATCCTTAAATCTCGATTAGGCAAGTCGAAAACATATCCATATGCGTACACATGGTAGTCAGACAAAATACTGAGTAAAAAAACATTGAGATGCAGAAATATCGAGTTTTTAATATCGTGATCCACAAATATCATGATACAGGAATATTGTTGATATGAATATCGATTTTCTAAGGTAATATTGATGTCAAAAATATCTATGTTGTTAATTTTGTTTACAAAAATATCTATGTTGTTAATATCGATGTTAAAAATATCGATGTTGTTAATATCATTTCCAAAAAATATTGTTGTTAATAATATCTTTTTTAAATTGTCTTTATGTATTTTAGTGTATATTTTAATTGTATATATTATAAATTGTTTGTGTAATTATTGTTAATGTTTTCTAATATAGTTTGTAAATGAGTTGCTGTTTTAAAATGTAATTTAATTTAATATTATAATTTTTAGTATTGTATTGAGTTGTAGGATTTGTAGTGGTAGAGGTTGGATAGTAAATTATTTATTATTAATTGATAATTAATGTTTAATTGATCAATAATAAGGTGAATTGTGTAATTAATGTATTTTTTAAAGTTACATTTTAGATGCGAGTTGCGGCATTTGTAGGGGTACAGGGTGGGATATAATTTAATTATAATTAATTAACAATACATTTTTAATTATTATTATTCAATTGATAATTACTTATGTAAATTATGTAATTAATTAGAATTTATTTTATATTTTTGAAGCAGGCTGTGGGGTTTGTAGAAGTAAAGGGTGTGAAATTAATTAATTATAACAATTAATTATTAATGTTAATAATACATATTTGCTTGATAATTAATTACATAAATTGTGTCACTAAGATCTTTTAAGTGATATATTTCAGGTGTGTGTTGTTGGTTTTGTAGGGGGAAGGGTGGTAAGGTAATCAAATATGATTCATTAATTATTAGTTAATTATTATCAAGTGTTTCAGTGATAATGAATTATGTAAATTGTGTAATTAAGCTATTTTTAAAGTTATATACCAGGTGTGGATAGTTAGGTTTGTAGGGGTAAAGGGTGGGAGTTAATTAAATATAATTAATGTATTAATAGTTAATTAATTTTAATTGTTTAATGGATAATTAATTATGTAAATTGTGTCAGTTTATAATTTTAAAGATATATTTAATGTGTGGGTTGTTGGGTTTTTAGGGGTACAGCATTGGGAGCTAATTAAGAAATAATTTATTGATAATTATTTTTTTATTAATTAGTTAATTGCGTGAATTGTGAAATGATCATATTTGTTAAGTTATATTTTAGGTGTGTGTTGTTTAGTTTGTAGTGGTATGGGGTGGGAAGTCATTTAAGTAATAATACATTTAAAAATATGTATTCATTTTTTGAAAATTCTCTTATTTATTACATTGTATGTTAATTGTATTATGCTATTAGTCTCAATTACATTTTATTTGTTGGTTGCTATGATTGTGAGAATATATTGTGGTATTTTAATTACATTAGTATTATTTGTTTTAATTCATAATGATTATTAAACATTGTAATAAATTTGTAATTTGTTAAATTTTTGTTAACATTTAGACATATTGGGCGAACTGCCACAGACAGGCCATCGGTCTGACTGCCACATTACAATGCAGGCGATTAGACTGCAGAGATCGGAGAAAAGACCGCTGCCTTCGACAGAATCTAGGATCCCATTGTTGTGGCGGTCGGAATCGTACCCCTTACACTGAGGCAGTACCTGCGCAGGCACCACCTCAGGGATTCCGATGTCCTTTTCCGACTGCCTTTTCATGGCGATCCGACTGCCATGAAAAAGCAGATAGAGACGTACTTTGGGGGGCCCAAACAGGGCCCCCGTCCCCTGTGGACCACTGCTAAGTGGACCTGGGGCACGTGAAGTGCCCCCCCACACATCCATGAACTGTGTACCAGGCACCACATGGCACCTGGCACACGGTGCATGGATATGCACAAAGTGCTTTTTTCTACTGTGGCTTGTTCTGCGGCCCTTTTCCTGGGCCGCAGCACAAGCTGCAGTAGAAAAAAGTGTTTTCCACTGCAGTCAAATTGTAATTGGGTGGTCGGATCGCTGCCTGCCTGTTGGGCGGTACCCGGACTGCTGTGATGGTAAGTGCTGGTCCGACCGTCGGGCATCGAAAGGATGCTCATAAGTGTATTATTTAAATTAATATTTCTTTTAATAGAGTTGTTAATATATGCTATTTGTTTGAAGTGAACTACTTTCTCTCTACAGTTGCACTGACTAGAGTGGGAATTTTACACCTCCTCATTCCAACACTTTCCCTACTGTTGCACAGACTGGAGTGGGAATAGTAAATGTTACATCTCCTCATTCCAACGCTTTCCCTACTATTGCACAGACCGGAGTGGGAATGGTATATTTTACTCCTCCTCATCCCAACACTTTCACTACTGTTGCATAGATTGGAGTGGGAATAGTACATTTTACTCCTCCTGAGTTTAACATTTTCCCTACTGTTGCACAGATGGGAGTGGGAATATCAAATGTAACCCCGCCTGAGTTTGAATCTTTACTGTTGTATTCTTTGGAATGGGACTAGTTTATTTATTATTATAGAGTTTGGTGTTTTTATTAATATTGGTTAAATATATATTGTTATGTGTTTTTATTTTATTTTATATTTTTGATAGATATGAATTTCTGTAATTTTTTAGATATTTTTGTTAAAACGTATGTTGATATATTGTTTACTTTTTAAGTACAATTAAATTGGAAATATTTTTTTACAAATTGCAGTTAATTTATTTTACTTTTTTTGTTTATGTGCAGGTAAATATATATGTGAACCAGTACCAAATCCCAGATAAAAGGATGACTCGGACTCTCCAGGATCAGAATGCACGGTGTTTATTAGCAAAAGCTTGTCCTCTACAAATTGAAACCTGAATTAATCATCGATTCCGAAGAAAACTGTGAAAAGGTACACAGTGGATACAGTAATAGTACAATGTTCTAATTCATTAAATTGACCATAGAGTAAGGGGGTTCTCCATAGGGTGGAAATATATAACTAGTTTGCGCCAGTTTAAAGTAATAACAATGTCAATCCATCATGAATGGGGTCCAGAAAAGGTGGGAAACATGTATCCATCATGTGTCAATTTGGAGTAAATATAATTTTCATCCATCATTAAAAATAAGGTTTGAAATGCATTTTGAGATACATAGGCATGCGAGGTGCAAAGTATAGAATAATATTTGTTATGTGCCTAAAAACTGTAAATTGTATGATGTTAGAAAATTATGCATTTTAGCAATTATGTTTCTTTGTCTCATATAGTTTTTGTTTTAAAATACATAGGGGGTCATTAGGATGATGGGCGGACTTAGTCCGCCCGCCATCCTATCGGGACTCGGGACCGCCCGCCATAAGGGCGGGGGTCCCATGGGTGGTATTAGGATGCGGCCGCCACAGTGGCGGCTGCATCCTGCATTTATAACATTGTGGCGGGCGGTGCTCTCTACCCCGCCCGCCACAATGCCATAAATGCATATATGCATTTGCATACACAATGCGGCAGGCACCGCGCGGTGCCTACCGCATTGTATATGCAAATGCAGGGGGGTACCACAGGTACCCCCGTGTGAACCCCCCACACCTCCTTCACTTTGGGGGTCCGCAGGGGGTCCCCAAAGTGAAGACCACATGCCATTCCGTGGGAAAATGCCCATCGTAATATGGCTGGCGGTGTCTAATAAACACCGCCACCATATTATTCCTTTTCGCCCCGGCCGTAAGGCGACCGGGGCGGAAAAGCGGCGGACGGTCTTTCCGTTCCCCGAGGTCCCCCCCACCATACTAATATGGCGGCGGGGTAAACGAGTGTGGGTGTCGGGCGGATTGCCCCCGCCAGGCTGGCAGGGGCAATCCGCCCGACATCATAATGGGCCCCATAGTCTTGATGAAGGTGGTGTGAGCCATATCAATTTCCACCGAAATGCTACATTGACAGATTCTTTTTAATCTGTGCTTTTGACATGAATGGGAAATTATTTTCGTACTCGATCTTTATGTATATGAAGTAAATATTTTTTAACTAATGGAAGAGTTTTAACATATACATATATATATATATTCACTGAAAAAACCATGGGTTATAGACCATATATAGTTAGGAATTAGCATTTACAAAACCTTATTTTACTCACACAAAACCATTGAAATTCCATATATAGTTAGTTGCACTAACTATATATCGCGCACCCGCAATCCACTGCTGATGATGTCACATATTACATCATTCATGACATGGTCAGTGACATCACTGATGACATCACTGATGACATCTCAAATGACATCACTGATGACATCACTGATGACATCTCAAATGACATCACTGATGACATCACTGATGACACCATCCAGTGACTGTGTGTTTCTGTAAAGTTTAAATATGTTTTACATATTGAAGAATGAGTAGATGTAGAAGTGTCTGGATGAAGGATTTAGTAGGTGCGTGACTGACTGTATGAGTGAGTGATTAAATGTGTCTCACTGAATGCATGGGTTAGTGACTAAACTGTCTTAATTTGTGCATCATTATGTCTGTTGTTCTGTAAACTGCTGCATGTGTTGATCAGTAGCTATATGAGTAACGATATGGGTTATTGATTGATTGTCCAAGTATATGTATGGGAGACTGAGTGTGTGTGTGTGTGGCTGGCTGGGAGATGTGTGACTCTGTGCAGATCAATGTGTTCTTGTATCAATGATTGTATAAGAGAGTAAGTATGTGTTAGTATATGTTTGAAAATGTAAGGTACTCTATGTTTAACTGTATAGATTAGAAAATGGAAGTGTGATTGATTCTTTACAGGACTGACTAGGTGTGTGAGTAACTCCATGGATGAGTGGCAGAGTGTGAGTGTCTGTATAGGTGTATGAGTGCATATGATAGTGTTGTAAAGATGAGTGATTGTATGTATGAATGATTGTATGGGTGAATGAGTGAATGTGTGTGTAGACGTAGGAATCAGTGAGTGTGTATGTAGTAACTAGTATTGGTGTGTCAATGGTTTAAAAAATTATATTCTGTATTTAACACTGGGTGTAACAGAGGTTATATTAAAGTGTGAGGAGATGCATTGTATTGTCACATGAATGATATCATCAGTGATGTGACCATTGATGTCAAATGAGATGTCATCAGTGATGTCATTTGAGATGTCATCAGCAATGTCATCAGTGATGTCATTTGAGATGTTATCAGTGATGTCATTTGAGATGTCATCAGTGATGTCATTTGAGATGTCATCAGTGATGTCATCAGTGATGTCATTTGAGATGTCATCAGTGATGTCACTGACCATGTCATGAATGATGTAATATGTGACATCATCAGCAGTGGATTGCGGGTGCGCGATATATAGTTAGTGCAACTAACTATATATGGAATTTCAATGGTTTTGTGTGAGTAAAATAAGGTTTTGTAAATGCTAATTCCTAACTATATATGGTCTATAACCCATGGTTTTTTCAGTGAATTTCAATGGTTTTTTTATTAGCAAATATCAAAAGCTTTAAAATGTCAAGTACGTGGTAGGTAAAAAAAAAATCGTGTTTATGCACGCTGATGTGCTTTGAACGCTGCCCCCCCTCCTCTTTTCTTTTAGGAGTATTCTCTCTTTGCAGGTAGTCAAGGGTAGGTAACGCAGGCCTTTGCCCCAGTTTTAATCCGTCGTGCCTGCTTCCCTCTCCATTTGATTGATTGTTATCCAAGCATTTACTGTTTTGGAATTGCTTCTCTTTGGTTCATTCTCTATTTACAAACAAGCACAGAGTCGCAATACTCTGTTTAGTCTTTGCAGATAGTGAAAAATCGTTAGAAAAAACAAAAGGAATCAAGCAAAATCAGTAGGCCACTAATGGGATCTCTTTTTGACCTCGCTAAAATAGAAACATTAGGAACAACCCCTCATGAGAAATATGAAACTAGTGAGAGGAACCGAGCTCAACGCCATGATGGCTGCAAGACAGCTCGGCTCCACCGCCCACCCCGCCCAAAATAACGACAAACCCTATGCAAATATTATAAATATATACAACACACCAGCAAAGTAACAGGGTAAAACGTTTTATTAAATAACTATTTACATGGCAGCCTGCTGCAACATCGATCCAAATGCATGCCGCCGTTCCCGGGATTTCTCCCCGACTACTCTGCGGCCTACGAGATGGAGAGGCCGGGGCGTTGACTAGGCGGGGCCTCCGACCGCAACCACAGCGCCAACGATCGCTGCTGACGTAGGGGAGCCTTGCCGGTGAGACCACTGATCTGAAGAACCGCTGCCTGCGGTGCCTCCCTGAGCCGCTTGACGGAGGCCCCCGAGGGGCGGTGTGGTGGCGCGGACTCGGAGGGGGCGCTTGGCTCCTGCCCCCTCCCCAAGTCTTGTTGCCCTGGTGTGGCTTGAGATCTCCCCCGACATAGGCGGCCGGCTCCCGGGGTCCGGCGGAACTTTTTGCCTTTTGGTGACTCTTCCATTCTGGACCTTGCCCCACAATCCGTTTGACCTGAAGACACGTCCTGCGGTGCCCTGGTCCGACCATCACATATACCTGCCCCAGGAGACGGCGTGGGTGCACTGGAAGGGAGAGGCGGTGCGAACGAGCCTCCCCCACCTCCCCAGGTGGAGGTTTCACAGCTGCACCCCAGCGCTTCACTCGACGTAGGCGGCCGGCTCCCGGGGTCCGGCGGAACTTTTAGCCTTTTGGTGACTCTTCCATTCTGGACCGTGTCCCACAATCCGTTTGACCTGAAGACACGTCCTGCGGTGCCCTGGTCCGACCATCACATATACCTGCGCCAGGAGACGGCGTGGGGTGCACTGGAAGGGAGAGGCGGCGCGAACGAGCCTCCCCCACCTCCCCAGGTGGAGGTTTCTCAGCTGCACCCCAGCGCTACACTCGGCAGCCGAGGTACGCCCACTCTTGCGGCACAGTGCCTCTCTCGGCCAGCTGAGTTGCGCCTGCTCTTGCTATTACAGCGTCTGACCCGCCATCCGGCTGAATTGCACCCACTCTTGCGGTACAGCGACAGGCGGCTGCCACGGAGCTTACGAAATGGCGGTCGGCTCCACAGACTTGGGCCTGGCCTGCAAGGATGGCTCTGGGCAACCCTGGAACTCGGACGCTTGACTGCTAGGGCATGGGCCCCATTCCCAAAAGCGTCCCCTCAGCCTTGAAGATTCTACAAGAGTCACCGGGGCCCCCGACTCCTGCAGACTTCCGGTGGGGAGCGACTGCCATGATTGCTCGCGGAACGGTCACGACGTAGCCACGGGGTGCTCTCATGCTGACGCCAGCTTCAGTCTGAAACATCCAGAAACACTGTAGTATCGCGTTGTCGCGTAATGCGTCATATGACGCGCCGCGTTAGCGCACCCGATGCGCAAAGCGCAGCTTCCCGGAAGCGATCCGGGGCGCGGCGCGGAGCGCGTAACGTAAGCATAACAGGTCATGTGACTTGTTAATAAAACTTTTCATTGCTTCATTTCACTTTTGGTTTCCTAATGATGTAAGGCTAGGTCATGTGACCTAAAAATGACACTTTTCATTGGTTTAGAACTATTTTTTTGTCCCAAATGATGAAAACCCCTCCTTGTTTCCTCACTCTGACTTTCATCTTTGTGAGAGGAAGACCTACAGTGCCTCGCTCGGCCACCTGAGTTACGCCCGCTCTTGCGGCACAGTGCCTCGCTCGGCCAGCTGAGTTCCGCCCACTCTTGCGGCACAGTGCCTCGCTCGGCCAACTGAGTTCCGCCCGCTCTTGCGGCACAGTGCCTCACTCGGCCAGCTGAGTTCCGCCCACTCTTGCGGCACAGTGCCTCGCTCGGCCAGCTGAGTTCCGCCCGCTCTTGCGGCAAAGTGCCTCACTCGGCCGGTTGAGTTTCGCCTACTCTTGCGGCTACAGCGTCTCACCCGCCATCCAGCTGAGTTGCGCCCACTCTTGCGGCCTACGACATGGAGAGGCCGGGGCGTTGACTAGGCGGGGCCTCCGGCAGCAACCACAGCGCCAACGATCGCTGCTGACGGAGGGGAGCCTTGCCGGTGAGAGCCACTGATCTGAAGAACCGCTGCCTGCGGTGCCTCCCTGAACCGCTTGACGGAGGCCCCCGAGGGGCGGTGTGGTGGCGCGGACTGGGAGGGGGCGCTTGGCTCCTGCCCCCTCCCCAAGTCTTGTTGCCCTGGTGTGGCCTGAGATCGCCCCCGACATAGGCGGGCGGCTCCCGGGGTCCGGCGGGACTTTTAGCCTTTTGGTGACTCTTCCATTCTGGACCTTGTCCCACAATCCGTTTGAGCTGAAGACACGTCCTGCGGTGCCCTCGCAATGCGGCCTGGTCCCTGAATGTGTGCAGGGGGGCGGTATTGATTGGATCAAGATGGCGGCTTCACACAAAGCTGACTCAAGTGTTGCTGCTGATGCTATGCAGACAAAAACTGGTTTTCAGTTTGTACATTCTTCAGGATTTTTCCATCCAAGGCTGGTTGAGAGTTTGTAGAACGATGGCTTCAGATTTTCAACATACTACTCTTCAACATTCTTCATAAATGTAACAATGTGAGACTCACTAGGAGAACGGCCGTTTATCTTTCCTTTCAAAATGCTGCCAACAATATTTTCTGAATGGAAGACACCATCTTGTAGCATAAAGGGCTGCGTCAAGGGTGGTATTGCCCAGAATGTCTTGTTTTCTAGTGCTCGTAATGACGAAGCCAGAACTGCCGAAAGGGATTCTGGTCCTGCCGCTACTTATTGGAGACATTGAACTATACTCTGGACCTGCCTGGCCTCGACCAAAATGGCGCCAGTATGGGAGCGACTTGCAACTCCTTATGACGTTCTAGTTACTTAGCCTTGACGTTATGGGGGATGTATGCGGTCTTTGTGCACATGGCGGGCGGGGAAGGGTACTGACTGGGAATACGGACAACCCTATTGATGTCGATTTTTCATTATTGATTATTGTATTAATAAAGCTTTGAAGTAATGTTACCCATGATACTCGCCCATGGTGTTCGTATGGACGATTTTATTGTAACTGATCCTGTTATACTTTCAATTAAAAAATCAACCTTCACTGATTCTGCAACCGTTTGTCACGTTTCGTTTTTTCAATTAAATGGCTCGCTTGTTACATACTCCTATACCCTTGGCTTTTGAAAGACACCATCTTGTAGAATAAAGGGCTGCGTCAAGGGTGGTATTGCCCAGAATGTCTTGTTTTCTAGTGCTCGTAATGACGAAGCCAGAACTGCCGAA
Source organism: Lissotriton helveticus (assembly GCF_964261635.1). Classification (NCBI taxonomy): domain Eukaryota; kingdom Metazoa; phylum Chordata; class Amphibia; order Caudata; family Salamandridae; genus Lissotriton; species Lissotriton helveticus. The sequence goes on from NC_136073.1 coordinate 170,534,153, forward strand.
AGGGATTCTGGTCCTGCCGCTACTTATTGGAGACATTGAACTATACTCTGGACCTGCCTGGCCTCGACCAAAATGGCGCCAGTATGGGAGCGACTTGCAACTCCTTATGACGTTCTAGTTACTTAGCCTTGACGTTATGGGGGATGTATGCGGTCTTTGTGCACATGGCGGGCGGGGAAGGGTACTGACTAGGAATACGGACAACCCTATTGATGTCGATTTTTCATTATTGATTATTGTATTAATAAAGCTTCGAAATAATGTTACCCATGATACTCGACCATGGTGTGCGTATGAACGATTTTATTGTAACTGATCCTGTTATACTTTCAATTATAAAATCAACCTTCACTGATCCTGCAACCGTTTGTCACGTTTAGTTTTTTCAATTAAATGGCTCGCTTGTTACATACTCCTATACCCCTGGCTTTTGAAAGACACCATCTTGTAGAATAAAGGGCTGCGTCAAGGGTGGTATTGCCCAGAATGTCTTGTTTTCTAGTGCTCGTAATGACGAAGCCAGAACTGCCGAAAGGGATTCTGGTCCTGCCGCTACTTATTAGAGACATTCAACTATACTCTGGACCTGCCTGGCCTCGACCAAAATGGCGCCAGTATGGGAGCGACTTGCAACTCCTTATGACGTTCTAGTTACTTAGCCTTGACGTTATGGGGGATGTATGCGGTCTTTGTGCACATGGCGGGCGGGGAAGGGTACTGACTGGGAATACGGACAACCCTATTGATGTCGATTTTTCATTATTGATTATTGTATTAATAAAGCTAGAGATAAGTCAAGTACGTGGTAGATAGAAACATTTTCGTGTTTATGCACGCTGATGTGCTTTGAACGCTGCCCCCCCCCCCCCCCTCATCATTTAGATTACCACCGCCCATTGCACAAAAGCATACCGGGCGCTCCCCATGCAAAAAAAACGATTTTCTTTTTTTTTTTTTTGCCCCGCGGGGGCCTTTTAAAGCCTCCACATCAAACCTAGAGGGTGAGGGAGGATCTACTATGCCCCCTTATGGTCATTTCCCCCTTTGTTTTGGCCTCCTCTTGTCTCTCGATACTACCGAGAGACAAGATGGCGACCGCTCCGGACTGTTTAGAATGTTGACAGACACCGGAGAGCCAATCAGCTTCGCTTCGCGAAGTTCCGTTACGCGTCAAGTACGCGAACCGGAGCGCTACCCGGAGCGCTGTTACAGATATATATATTTTTTTGAACTTTAATTTATCAAAATCCACTGGAGCACATATATTGAGACCTAGCAAAGGCACATCGGGCTAACAGTCCCTACAATTTTGCCAAGTTTCATGCAAATCCATTCAGCCGTTCGGGCTAAAAGTGAGGCCAACCGCCCTATGGAAATTAACATGGGAAAAATGCGTTTTGGGACCCCCCTTTTTTCTCGGCCCCCCCTTGACGAACCCCCCCCAAATTTTCAGGGGTTGCTCAGAAACAAAATGTTCCATTTTCCTGAAAATTTCAGCCAATTCCGTCCACAAACGCCAAAGTTATTAGACATAGAATTTTCAAAAATCCCATAGGGAAAAAAACCTAACTATATATACCTACTGGCGACCGCCAGTAGGTAATATATATATAAATATATATATATATGTAATATATATATATATATATATATATATATATATATATCGAACTCCACAGTCCTGAGGCACAAGAGCACAGAAGCACGCGCGAAAAGAGGTACAGACCACAAACGGAGGATGGTGCAATTTACTTGAACACATGATCACATATATATATATATATATATGTAAAATTATATTTATATATATATATATATATATATATATATATATATATAGTTAGGATTTTTTCTCTATGGGATTTTTGAAAATTCTATGTCTAATAACTTTGGCGTTTGTGGACGGAATTGGCTGAAATTTGCAGGAAAATGGAACATTTTGTTTCTGAGCAGCCACTGAAAATTTGGGGGGGGGTTTGTCAAGGGGGGGCTGAGAAAAAAGGGGGGTCCCAAAACGTGTTTTTAACATTGAGTTTTCCATAGGGCGGTTGGCCTCACTTTTAGCCCGAACGGCTGAATGGATTTGCACGAAACTTGGCAAAATTGTAGGGACTGGTAGCCCGATGTGCCTTTGCTAGGTCTCAATATATGTGCTGCAGTGGATTTTGAGAAATTAACGTTCAAAAAAAGATATATATCTGTAACAGCGGACCGGGCAGCGCTCCAGTTCGCGTACTTTTCGCGTTACGGAGCTTTGTGAAGCGAAGCTGATTGGTTCTCCAGCGTCTGTAAACATTCCAAACAGTCCGTAGCGGCCGCCATCTTGTCTCTCGGTAGGATCGAGAGACAAGAGGAGGCCAAAGCGAAGGGGCAAATGACCATAAGGGGGCATAGTAGATCCTCCCTGACCCCCTAGGTTTGATGTGGAGGTTTTAAAAGGGCCCCGCGGGGCAAAAAAAAAAAAAAATAATAATAATCGAACGGCTGAATGGATTTGCACGAAACTTGGCAAAATATTAGGGACTGGTAGCCCGATGTGCCTTTGCTAGGTCTCAATATATGTGCTCCAGTGGATTTTGAGAAATTAACGTTCAAAAAAAGATATATATCTGTAACAGCGCTCCGCTTCGCGTACTTTTCGCGTTACGGAGCTTTGCGAAGCTGATTGGTTCTCCGGCGTCTGTAAACATTCCAAACAGTCCGTAGCGGCCGCCATCTTGTCTCTCGGTAGGATCGAGAGACAAGAGGAGGCCAAAGCGAAGGGGCAAATGACCATAAGGGGGCATAGTAGATCCTCCCTGACCTCTTAGGTTTGATGTACCATTTTGCCAAGTTTGGTGTAATTCCGTTCAGCCATTCAGGCTGTAGACGTATCTAAATGTCCTATGGAAAATTGCATGGGGAAAACACATTTGAAAGTGTTGAAATTTAGAACCAATTAAAATGTTACTTTGGTTTTGTATTTGTGTGTGATGAAAGTTAATTGGTTATGTATATATCTAAAATGAGAGGAAACCACAGCCATTTTGTGATACTACTGTCTGAGGTACATTTGTGAGGAATTTTTGGTGCTCAATTTCTGGTGTTTGATTTACACAGTACTAACACTTCTCCTACTTTTAAAAAGGTGAGTTGTTAATTTGTAAGGGGAACTATGTTGTACACTTTAAGATAATTTGAAAAATGTTTTCTGTTATTTATTTACAGTCCTTCTGTTATACTAAATACTTGATAAAGTTAGTTTTATATTATGTATTACTAAAAACTATAAATGAAAGTGATTATTTTTTTCTGCAATTTACAGCAAGCAATTTCAAAATAAAATGGCTCACAATGAAGAGACCGTGGCAATTTCTTTTGAATTATCCACTACATTTATTGAAATTGACAGCACCAATAATGAAATATTCTCACAAGGAGGAGATGACTTGAATGATTTTTTTGATCAATCTCTTGATGGCGAATTTATCGAATGTTTGGAGACCATAGAGTTACAAGAATCATCATTGCAGACTTTTCATGAGGAGATTCCTGATGAGTTGATTGACGAGGAAATTCCTGATGAGGACATGTTACTAGTTCTTTCAAATTTTGAAAATTCAGAAGAATAAATTTATATTTAGAAATCAAAAATTGTTTGAGACATTATTCATTTTTATTTTTAATTTATGAGGTTGTAGCGAAGTGATTGTAGTATAAAATGAGACTTATAGTATAGAGTGCAACATTTTTATGTTACATGGTAAGTTTACTCATATTTACTTTCCTTCTCCCACTATATTATCTCCAATGTGTATTTGACATCTCTTCTTCATCTCCGGCCTCCTTTCTCTCACTGTCTGTGTCTGATGCATCTTATCGCTGCCATTTTGTGTAATTACAGAAGAGAGTAAAATAAAATAGTTCGGAACGTGAAAAGGGGGCAAAGTAGAGTACCCCTCACCCCCTAGGCCTTCTCAGGCGGTCCCAAAAGTATCAGTTTCTGTTTTCCTGAGAGATTATGGTATGAGTTCCATATACCACAATAACTTGCATTACAACATGCAAGATATCTATCTCCTATTACCAACTTTTGGAGATATTCGCGCTAAGCGCGAATATCTCCAAAAACTAACACCTGCCCTGAGCAGTTCTTAGCCATGTTATCCAATGGGAGGTGGATAACATGGCTAAGAGCATTAGCTCGGTAATGCATGAATACCGCTGACTTTTTAGCGATATTCATGCATTGCGGCCGTTTTTTATCGCATTTGCGATAAACCTTGATAATAGCAAGGTTTATCTGCGATAATTTCTGACGATGCTTAGCGGTAAAAAATTTGTTGCTAAGCATCGTTAGCGATAAATATCGCTTAACTTTGGTAATATGCACCAACGTCTGTTAACGTTCGATTCGAAGGAAATGAGGAAGTGTTGAAAAACATTGTCTGCGCCATCTTGCCTTTTTTGAAATGCCACACTTTTGTCGTGCACGGCAGCCATTTTAGATGCCTTGACCAGACCCACTCTCTGCACGCTGTTGATCCGTAGCATGGCTCCCCACCCTCGCAAGCATCTTCCCCAGGCACTGGTCACCCCCGCTCTCTGTCTTATGCATCGGCAATAAACCTCCCCCCATCTGCGCTGCTCTTCCCTGAGAATCACACTCTGTGCCCGCCCGACACCTCCCTTTCGCCCTATTCACTACCGCACCCTCTGACACTCCTCTTCCTCTGTGTCCGATTGTCCAGGCTATCAGCTAGCCCTGCAGATGTAGTTTATGGCCCCAGCTGTAAAGAATCACCCCTCTTCAAAGGAGTTATAGTAGATCAAGGCCCACACCCGATGAGATCCGTCAAACCACACGCGTTCCTACTATCTGAAAACCATCCTGTATTGTGATTGGGGAGGGGACCGAGCCTGAAGCGGAAGATTCCAGGGATGACTCTTTGTACATCAAAGTTTTTACAATTATGTGTCACATTAAAAATATATAGCACTCCAACAAAGTAGTAGGAATATAAAACTTTAATAACTTATAAATATATACAACAAAACAAAAACAGTAAAAACATTTAAACAATGAAGAGACCGTGGCAATTTCTTTTGAATTATCCACTACATTTAATGAAATTGACAGCACCAATAATGAAATATTTTCACAAGGAGGAGATGACTTGAATGATTTTTTTGATCAATCTCTTGATGGCGAATTTATCGAATGTTTGGAGACCATAGAGTTACAAGAATCATCATTGCAGACTTTTCATGAGGAGATTCCTGATGAGATGATTGAAGAGGAAATTCCTGATGAGGACATGTTACTAGTTCTTTCAAATTATGAAAATTCAGAAGATGTTGCTTGGGTGCCGCACTGATTTGGGTATCCGGCGTGGGGCGTCCCGGGGGGTGGGTTGTCAGTAGCGGTCTGTTGTGCGAATAGTTCCAAGGCAGCAGAACGCGCTGAAATCTGGATGGCACGAAGGTGATGTCTAGTAAGTTGCCGCCCAGCAAATAACGGCGTGGGGCGCCTCGGGGGGGGGAGGCAGTCCAAAGTTCCGTTAAAAGGGCAAAGGAAAGGATCGGTGGTTTGATCCATCAGTCAAAAAGGGGAGGGGGTGCAAAAAATGTTCCTACCGGGTCACACTGTGCTTTCACCGGAACTGAGGTCTGCAGGATTCTAGTCATTCAAACTGAGGCTGGCGCCAGCATGGGAGCGCCGACGTCCCGCGGCTACAGTTTCGTCACTCCACGGGCGATCATGGCAGTCATTCCCCATTGGGGGTGTCTGCGGGGGTCGGGGACTCCCGCGGCTCCTCTAGAATCTTCAAGGTCGTGGAGGACTACGGTGGTGGAGTCAACCAGTGACCGGGCCATTTCTTTATGCTGGGCCCGCTCTTGCCAGGTCGACCGCCATTTTGAGAGTTCGGTAGCTACTGGCGATCGCGGGGTCAAATGAGCAGACGGGCTCCACCCTGCCGGGCGAGACGTTGCAGCATCGCCACAGTGGAAGAACCCTTTTCCGGGCGCCTGGAGCGCTGAGGGTGCAGCTGGGAAGCCTCCACCTGGGGAGGCAGGAGAGGCTTGTTCGCACCATCTCTCCCTCCCAGAGGACCCCACGGCGTCTCGCTTGACATTTGTTATGGCCGGACCAGGCGATGAGGACGAGGGGGGGGGGGCGGAGGCATGTGCAAGACATCCCTCCCCAGTGTTGTCGCAGCCATTATAAAAGAAAGAAGAAATGTCCCGTCCGTCTTTGGGCCGGACCTCCGGTGGATGGCGGCCGGACGCCCTTTGCTCTGGCCCCATGAACGGGTTCCTTGGCTCATCCGGTGGGGCAGGCCTTGGCGTGTGGTGCCTCTCCTGGGCCTTTCGTGCAGTGGCCTCTCCACTCCCAGGCCCTCCATGGATGCTGGCCCAGACTGGGAGAGAGAGGGTCTAACCTGCAATTCTCCAGGGTTACCGCCACCGCGGCCGGATCCCGTCGGCCTCGGCCTCTGGTTGATGGTGGCCGGACTGGGAGAGAGAGGGGAGGGTCGAGGACACGGACATTCCCCCCCCTGCAACTCTCCAGTGTTGTCAATCCCCCTGGCCGGGTCCCGCTGGCCTCGGCCTCTCCTCCGGCTACACCCTACGTGATGATCTCCTGGCCGACGGTTGGCAGCAGGACCCGCCTTATATGTGTTGCTTCCGGTTGGGCGTAGCCGCAAACCTGTTGCACTTTGGAAGTTTCCAGAATGGGGCGGATGTCTGCTGACTTGTATCTTTCCCAGTTTGCCGTTATTTGGGCGTGGCAGGCGGTGGGACAGACACGTTTTGGGGCAGTGAGGGGCGATGAAGCCTCGTTGCCTTGTGGCTGTTGCAATGTCACACTTGGTTTCTCTTACTGTTTTCAGGTTTCTTATTACGGGCTTACTTCTAACGTTTCTTGTTTCTAGGACAATAATAGGTTTTATCATTACGTATTGTTATCGTTTCTTTGTTTGTTATTTAATAAAAAGTTCATCAGTGGCCTACTGATTTTCGTTTTCCTATTCCTTTCTTTCCAGGTTGTTTCATGCTAAAGTTTCTGTTAACAGGATACAGTGATCACTTCGTTATTATTGCATATGTCCTTTTCACTAGGGGTGCTCTCTGGTCGGGCCAGATGACCTATCTCTAGTAAATGGTCCGGGTGAAACAGGTGCATCAATCAGCGGGGAGTAGATAGGCATGACAGATTACAACGGGGGACAAAGGTCCGCATTACCTACCCTTTCACTACTTGCAAAGATTTTCCTACGTTTATTTGCAAACAGGGAATACCTCCAAAAAGAACCAATTCCCAAACAGTCAATGTTCGGGCAAACAATCAATCAATGAGGAACGAAATAGGCACGACGTGTTAAAGGTTTGTGTTACCTACCCTTCACTATCTGCAAAGGGAGAGAGAAAATTCCTATTCTTCCTCGTTTGCAGGCAGAGAAGATCCTTAAGAGAACTAACTTCGAACAATTCAATGCTCGATTCAAACAATCAACAAGGGGTACTGTGAACACAAATGAACGCCGCTTATGTACATACACATTGCTATTTTCAACAGGTTGTTCCTAATGTTTCTATTTTAGCCAGGTCAAAAAGAGATCCCATTAGTGGCCTACTGATTTTGCTCGATTCCTTTTGTTTTTTTACACGATTTTTCGCTATCTGCAAAGACTAAACAGAGTATTGCGACTCTGTGCTTGTTTGTAAATAGAGAATGAACCAAAGAGAACAATCAATCAAATGGAGAGAGAAGCAGGCACGACGGATTACAACGGGGGCAAAGGCCTGCGTTAACTACCCTTCACTATCTGCAAAGAGAGAGTACTCCTAATAGAAATGAGGGGGGGGGCAGCATTCAAAGCAGATCAGTGTGCATAAACACGAAAATGTTTTTACTTACCACGTACTTGACATTCGACAGCTTATGATATTTGCTATTAAAAAACCATTGAAATTCACTGAAAAAACCATAGGTTATAGACCATATATAGTTAGGAATTAGCATTTACAAAACCTTGAAAATTCACTGAAAAAACCATAGGTTATAGACCATATATAGTTAGGAATTAGCATTTAAAAAACCTTATTTTACTCACACAAAACCATTGAAATTCCATATATAGTTAGTTGTACTAACTATATATCGCGCACCCGCAATGCACTGCTGATCATGTCACATATTACATCATTCATGACATGGTCAGTGACATCACTGATGACATCACTGATGACATCTCAAATGACATCACTGATGACATCACTGATGACATCTCAAATGACATCACTGATGACATCACTGATGACATCTCAAATGACATCACTGATGACATCACTGATGACATCTCATTTGACATTACTGATCACATCACTGATGACATCATTCATGTGATAATACGATGAACCTCTTCAGACTCTAATATAACCTTAGATACACTCAGTGTAAACACAGACTCACAGATTGTCATTCATCCATGAAGTTACACACACACCTAGTCAGTCATGCAAACAATCAATCACACCTCCATTTTCCCAACTATACAGTTATACACACCTTACTTATTCAAACATATACTAAAACATATTTACTCTCTTATACAATCCTGGATACAAGTTCACAATGATGCATACAGCCACTCACACATTCACTGGCTCTTATGCACAGTTATTTATATATGTCAAGTCTCACATGTACTGTGTTTTAAATATGTACTTACTTTGACATGTAGCACTGAGATATCCATTCACTCACCAATACACTGATGCACACAGTCAACCGCCCATACAGCTGTTTCCACATGCACTTTTGAACCCATACATCTAGTGAATCAACTGCTCACACATCTATGCACAGAGTCATACACCTCCCAGCCACCCACACACACACTCAGTCTCCCATACAAATACTTGGGCAACCAATCAATAACCCATATAGTTACTCATATAGCTACTGAACAACACATGCAGCAGTTTTCAGAACAACAGACATAATGATGCACAAATTAAGACAGTTTAGTCACTAACCCATGCACTCAGTGACACACATTTAATCACTCACTCATACAGTCAGTCATGCACCTGGGATTGTATAACAGAGTAAATATGTGTTATTATATGTTTCAATAAGTAAGGTGTGTTTAACTATATAGTTGAGGAAATGGAGGTGTGATTGATTCTTTGCAAGACTGATTAGGTGTGTGAGTAACTCCATGGATGAGTGACAGTCTGTGAGTGTCTGTTTACACTGAGTGTATCTAAGGTTATATTAGAGTCTGAAGAGGTTCATCGTATCATCACATGAATGATGTCATGAGTAATGTCAAATGAGATGTCATTTGAGATGTCATCAGTGATGTCATCAGTGATGTCACTGACCATGTAAATGTAAATGTACAGGAATTTATATAGCGCAAATCACCGAGCGGTTTCTAAGCGCTTGCTTAGGGAACCCGTCCTGGTATTCCCCTGTGAGATAACCCCGGCAGGGTATCCGCAAGGTGAAAGCCAGGCATCCCGCCGCGAGGGGCCGTTGTGGAGATTAAGCAAGCTATTGCCCAGAGTCGCAGAGTGTGAACCCATGAATCGAGTAGGCACCGGAGCGAGAATTGTCGAGTCCATGGACATTTTAGGACTCAAGACCCGCCGAGCCGGGAATTGAACCCTGGTCCCAGGCTGACCTCTGCTTCCAGGTCTGCCTCCTCTAACCAGTGAGCCACACTTCTCCACGTCATGAATGATGTAATATGTGACATCATCAGCAGTGGATTGCGGGTGCGCGATATATAGTTAGTACAACTAACTATATATGGAATTTCAATGGTTTTTGTGTGAGTAAAATAAGGTTTTGTAAATGCTAATTCCTAACTATATATGGTCTATAACCTATGGTTTTTTCAGTGAATTTTCAAGGTTTTGTAAATGCTAATTCCTAACTATATATGGTCTATAACCTATGGTTTTTTCAGTGAATTTCATAGGTTTTTTAATAGCAAATCTTTATAAAAATAATACATTTTAAATCGAATTTTATATTTTATAATTTTATTTTTTTTTTTTATATTATTTTTGGTGCGCTCCCGGGGCGCGGACAGGTGAACGCACGGGTAAGCGCAATCTTGCAGCGCGCCCCAGGGCGCGTACTAATGCGCGTCCCGGAAGCGCTATTGCCGCGAACGAAAACAACATCGTGACGTATCGCGTAGCCGCCACGCCTTGCGTCATAAGACACGTATCGCGTAGCCGCGAGATGCGTCTTATGATGCACCGCGTAAGCGCCCCCGGAAGCGCATACGATCGCGCAACGTAAGCGCCCCGATGCGCTTACGATACACGCCCAGGACGCGCCCCGGGGCGCGTAGCGTAAGCGCGTCAAACCATGTGACTTTAAAATAACACTTTTCATTGGTTCAGAACTTTTTTTTTTCCAAATTGTGTGAAACCCACCCATTTCTCTCACTATTGCTTTGTACTTGGAGAGAGCAAGAGCTGTTCTGTCTACTCTGTTTATCTCCTACTTTTCTGATCTCCAGCAATGGCTGCAAGAGAGTCATCCAGCAGTGATTCAGACGGATTTTTAGATGAGGACCCTCCTCAGCAAAAGAAAAAAACCCATTTCATCTGGAAATTTTACGAAATCCTGAAGGACAGAAAAAAGTCAACGCTCCCAAAGTAACCTGCAAAATATGTGGGAGTAGTTTATCCAGAGGCAATCCTCTGAAAAAATATAGTTTTGGGAATGCTAATTTGATCAGGCATGTGAAAAGAAGACACCCTAACAACTTTGCCAGGGAGAGTGTCAGAGAGCTGGCACGGAATGTACCCACAGATGGCGGCAGCACCTCCACTGGTGGAGCAACACCTTCGGGACCAACCCGTGGAAGAATGGTCCCTAACATTCAGCCGGTGTTTGCAGGCATCACATTTTTGTGCACGCAGTGTGACGCACTGCTCTGCTATGGGGAGCAGAGTGTTGAACTCATTGCCCTAAAGAAACAGCAACACCGCTGCTCTTCCAGTCCCTAAATTTTCAAATTTTTTTGCTCCTGTTGAGCAGTTTTGGAATCCTTGTTTTTGTTTTTCCCTTGACAAAAATCCAAAAAAAATATAAAATTGTTTTAAAAAGTCTAAAAAATATATAAAACAACAAAAACAAAAAAATATATATAAAACAACAAAATCAAAAAAAAAGTTCTTTTCAGAACTACCTCCAATTTATAAAAAGAAGCTTTTTTTTTTTTTTTTTAAAAGTCTGTCATTTTTTATCTCCATGGTACGCTCCCCCGTATGCTCCCCGGTGCGCGTACCGGGCGCTCCCCCCCGCGAAAATCGAATTTTAATTTTTTTTTTTCCACCCGCGGGAGCCTTTTAAGGCCCCCACATCAAAAGTAGGGGGTCAGGGGGGTGTACCCTGCCCCCTTTTGCTCATTTCCCCCCTTTGATTCTTGCCACCTCTTGTGTCTCAATCCTACCGAGACACAAGATGGCGGCCGCTGCGGACTGTTTCGAATGTTTACAGACACCCGAGAACCAATCAGCTTGCCGTGCGCAAGTCGCGTGGCGCGCCTGGAGCGCTCCCCGGTACGCGTACCCGGCGCGGCTCTAGATATATATCTTTTTTTAAACCTAATTTACTCAAAATTCACAGGACCACATATCTTGAGACCTAGCAAAGGCACATCGGGCAAACAATATCTACAATTTTGCCAAGTTTCGTGGAAATCCATTCAGCCGTTTGAGCTAAAAGTGAGGCCAACCGCCCTATGGAAAATTGCATGGCAAAAACACGTTTTGGGACCCCCCTTTTTTCTCAGCCCCCCCTTGACGACCCCCCCCCAAATTTTCAGGGGTTGCTCAGAAACAAAATGTTCAATTTTCCTGAAAATTTCAGCCAATTCCGTCCACAAACGCCAAAGTTATTAGAAATAGAATTTTCAAAAATCCCATAGAGAAAAAATCCTAACTATATATACCTACTGGCGACCGCCAGTAGGTAATATATATACATATATATATATATATATATATATATATATATATATATATATATATATACTAATATAATAAAGAGAGAGCCCAAACCTTTGAGGCGGGTAATCTCAGGAACCACAGCACCAATCACAACACCCAAAACAGCGTTGGAAAGGGCAGTTGCAGCAGAAGGACATAGGCTATGCAGATGCCCACCATATACATTTAAAAAGTAAAAGAACCGTGCCAGCAAAGAAGTCCCTTGTGGGCGTGTCTGCGTTGTGCTGTGGCCGTGTGCTGGGGGCGTGACAAACGCTGGGAGCATTTGGTACGTTCCGCCCTTCATGCCATGTCTCATATTGTGTGCTAATCCCACCCTGCTCCCTTTAAATACCCCTGCACCCCATAATCATAACCCACCCTTACTCCTTAAAATACCCCAACACCCTTAAACACTAACCCATCTTAACCCTATAAAAAATACCCCTGTACCCCAAAACCCAAACCCAGCCCTGAACCCTATAAATACCCCTGTACCTCAAAACCCAAACCTAGCCCTGAAACCTAAAAATACCACTGTACCCCAAAACCACCCTGAACCCTAAAATACCCCTGTACCCCAAAACCCAAACCTAGCCCTGAACCCTTAAAATACCCCTGTACCCCAAAAACCAAACTTACCCCTGAACCCTAAAAATACCACTGTACCCCAAAACCCAAACCTAGCCCTGAACCCTAAAAATAAACCTGTACCCCAAAACCCAAACCTACCCCTGAACCCTAAAATACCCCTGTACCCCAAAACCCAAACCTAGCCCTGAACCCTAAAAATACCCCTGTACCCCAAAACCCAAACCTAGCACTGAACCCTTAAAATACCCCTGTACCCCAAAACCCAAACCTATCCCTGAACCCTAAAAATACCCCTATACCCCAAAACCCAAACCTAGCCCTGAACCCTAAAAATACCCCAGTACCCCAAAACCCATACCTATCCCTAAACGCTAAAACTACCCCTGTACCCCATAACCGAAAACTATATCTGGACCCTTAAAATACCCAAACACCCCAAAACATATACCTCAGTACCCCAAAACATACACCCCTATACCCATACTTACCTTATCCAAACATTAAAAAAAACATGCTTTTACCATTCATGCATTTATAACGAATTTCGTTGTAAATGTATGCGTGGTAAAAGCATATAAAATGTAATGCCATGCGTTATAATGGCATTGCGGAGTCATGGTTCTTTCATAATGAAAGTATTCGGAGTCATGGTATGCGGAAAGAAAGTTGCGGAATAATGGGTGTTTACCGTCCCCCGGTAAGCACATTGGTGGCACGGCGGCCAACATCTCCAGCAACATACTCATATTTTTTCACCACCTATTTGAAAAAGGCACAGGTCTCTCTCATTGATGGCCAGCACCGACATACCCTTTTGGACACACCTCCCGCCACAAGTTCTAGAATTGCGAACTTTAGAGCTGGGGAGCTACATTCGATTCTCGGCATCAGCTCAACATCCTGTGATTCCAGGCAAATCGCTTTGTCTCCCCGTGCTTACCACAAATGATTGTGTTCTTCTGTAATGTAAATAGTGCTCATGCCATGTTGTCGAGTTCGCGCTATATAATATTGCAAGGAAAAATAAAGTAGGGAAACTCGAGTTCACACACTACTGAACGCACACTCTTAAGTGCATTAGCAGTGCACTGTGAATCGGAGCGTTTCACAGGCCTGTCACAGATAAGAAATGCTATCAAAACGAAATCCTACAAAACAATAAGTTGTTGTATATTTCCTAAGAAATACTCAAGTGGATTTGTTTTTGACTTGCATAGCAGAGGTTTAAAGATATAATAAGCAAAGCATAAAAGGCAAATGTCCTTTTGGCCTCTAATTGTGACACTCCTTTTGTTTGCAGTCTGTATTTATTGTACCCTATAAAATCCTACACCCTTGAGTTCAGAATTTGTTGCCTGTGATAAATAAAACCTATTCTGGCTTTCTGAGAAATACCATGCAGGCTTTGGTGCTTACTGCACCAAAAGCCACACGTATCAGTAACTGTTTGTCCTTTATGCAAGATAAAAGTCTGATAGGCTTGACCTGCCACAATAAAAGTTGATGCAGACTTTATTGCACCAGGTCTAATAAAAAGCGCCAAAAAGTCTGGGAAAACTCTGCATAACTCCGAACCCCAACCCCTGAACAAACAGGGGTTGGGACAGTGTGGTATTCTATGTTATTTAGAATGACTTGATGTCACTTGGAATGTTTATGCTTGTTCTCTGTGTCAGTTGTGGAGAAGACCTACTGAAAGAAACATCTCTTTCCACTTGTGGTTGTAAAGCTGTCTTTCTTCTGGAATAAATCTATCCTGAACCTAACCTCTGTGTGGTACACAATTACTACACAATTACTGGCGACGATTGGGAGTATCTAATTCAAGATTCAAGGAAGACAGCGGTCACACATCCTTATACGAAGAGAAACCTACAATTCTTGAACAATTCAAGTAAATCGCATTTTTTTAGATTGCTATTCATAAAGAACTACAGGAAAGATTGCCAGCGGTACATTTTCAAGAATATGACTTGATGTCACTTGGAATGTTTATGCTTGTTCTCTGTGTCAGTTGTGGAGAAGACCTACTGAAAGAAACATCTCTTTCCATTTGTGGTTGTAAAGCTGTCTTTCTTCTGGAATAAATCTATCCTGAACCTAACCTCTGTGTGGTACACAATTACTACAGACAGGGTCACAGTTTTCCAACATATTTACATTTTGGCTCCCCAGCTTTTTTACTGTGTGGTCTAATGAGAATATTACTCTATGAAACACAGAAAAAAATAAAATACACAAAAGGTGACAGGAGGAATGCTTGCACTTTGTTCAACCACTTACATTGGCTCAGGGTATCATAATAACCCATTGTTCTTTTGGCCACCTTGCCATTTCAGTTTGATCCCAGCCATGTGCCATTGTTTATATCAAGGCTTACTTGCCATTTAACTAGAAGTTTTAATCTCACTGCTGCTCTCCCAACTAGTTCTAAAATCTTGAAGGGATTTACAACCCCAGGGGTTATCTTTGAACAGGAAGCCAATTGGTGAATAGCCATATGGTATTCCCATGGTGATGGGAAGGAGGGGTTTGACAGTCAGTGTACATCGGCATATCTCTTTTAATCTGGTACAACAAGCAAGAGACTGAAGGTGTCTTAAAAGGAGAGACACAAAATATGAGGGTGAATAAAAATTTGCAGTAAACATGGGTTGCTCCTAAAAAGCAGTGCAGCATTTTATTGTAAATTAATTCTGTAAAAGATACCCATCAACACCATGAAGAAGGATGGCTCATAAGAAGACACATGATGTGCTGTTCAATTGACTAACTGATCCTCTCTCTTTGCCCAAATGTCTGGGGGTGACCACCAGTGTACGTAAAATGGACCTTACCTATCTTTTTCATCTATTCGTTCTGGAAAAGTGCTGCGAATGGGGATCCTCTGTAAGAAATTATTGTATCTGGAAAGCCATGAGGTCAAAAGGTGTGATCAAAGAAACCCTAGCTGATTCTGCTTCGGTGGGTAGTTTCTTAACGATAATGAAGTTCCCATATTTAGAAACCTAGTCATTGACCACTGAAGGAGAGAGTTGTAAATCCTTGTGAATTTGGTAGTTCAACAATAAAGTTCATATAAAATTTGGATAAGGGTTGTTGAGATGTAGGCAGTAGTTGAAGTAAACCAGCTGGTTTAATATGAGAAGCTTTTGCTTGAGAACAAACGGAACACTGCTCTACATATCATTAGGTATCCCCTACAGACAGCTCCTAAATGTCTGTCATCAAATAATTATTGTGCATAGTGCTAATGTTTAGGGTGGCCTTTGGATCAGCCATTGCTTATCACTGGTTGGCATTCTTGTAAGCTTCATTTGCTTGCTTCTTATTCAAAAGCTTTCCTTACTCTTCTTACATTTTTCTACCTCCTTGAAGCATATCCCCAATGCCATCTATTTGAATGGATAACTTACATTCTTTTACGGCTCCAGATCAGGGAACTATTTTATTTCTTTTTCTTTCAGCACTTCATGGAAGTGCTTGCTCTCTTCCTCATATGCTACTTCCCCCGTCATAATCTCACCACCCCCCACAATCTCAATGTTGCCCAGCTTGCGGTTGCTTCCACAGCTCTCCCCATCCCTCTATCAAATCAATCAATCAAACAGTATTTGCAAAGCGTATCAGTGTCACCCCTAGGGGTATCTGTGTGCTGTGTCTCCATCGAAGAGCCAGGTCTTGAGTCTCTTTCTGAAGTCTGCCAGCAAGGGGGCTGTACGGAGCTGGAGGGGAAGGTTGTTCGAGGTCTTGGACCGATTTACGAGAAGGAGCAGCAATGACTGCGACTGCGGTGGATGCGCGGGTGTGTGTACAAGGTGGAGTGAAGAGGAGTGCAGTTGTCTAAAAGGTTGGTGGAAGTTCAGCCGATGGTTGATGTAGGCAGGTCCTAGTTAATTAAGGGCTTTGTACCCATGCATGAGGATCTTGAACTGGCATCTCTTCTGGATGTGGAGCCAGTGGAGGTCTCTCAGGTTGGGGGCGATGTGGGTTTGTTTGGGGAGGTCCAGGATGAGTCTGACTGCAGTGTTCTGTATGGTCTGGAGTCTTCTGAGGGGCTGGGTGGAGATGCAAAGAGGCCGTTGTCGTAGTTGAGGCAGCTGGTGACGAGGGCCTGAGTAATGGTCTTTGGTGTTGGTTCGGATCCATCTGAAGATTCTGTGGAGCATGCAAAGTGGGTGGAACCAGGAGGAGGTGACTGAATTGACTTGTTGTTTCATGGACAGTTGGCTGTTGCGAATGATGCCGAATTTTAGTGCATGGTCGATCGGTGTGGGTGTAGGTCTGAGTTTGCAGGAAGTGTTCTTCCTGAAGGTCAGTACTTCAGTTTTGTCGGAGTAGGGTTGTCTCTCATCCATTTGGCTACAATGTTCATGACATCACAAAAGTTGATTTTGGCATTGGAGGGGTCCTTGGTGAGTGAGAGGATAAGTTGAGTCTCATTTGCGTAAGAGATTATGTTGAAACCATGGATCTGACGATGTCTGCGCGGGGGTTAATTTAGATGTTGGACAGGGTGGAATTGAGGGATGATCCTTGTGGTATGCATCATTTGATATCTTTGGGGGCAGAAGTAAAGGGAGGCAGTTGGATGCTCTGTGTGCGTCCTGTAAGGTAGGAGGTGATCCACTTGAGGGTGTTTTGCTGTATGCCTATGTTGTAGAGTCGTTTAATGAAGGTGTTGTGGAAGACTGTGTCAAATGTTATGGAGAGGTCGAGAAGGATCAAGGCCACCATTTCTCTATGGTCGAGGAGTATTCTGATGTCATTTGTGGCTGCAATTACCGTGGTCTCGGTGCTTTGGTTGGCACAGAGTTCTGATTGTGAGGCATCCAGTAGGTAGTTTTGTTCAAGGAATTTGGTGAGCTGCTGCTTGATGGCTTTCTTGAGTACTTTGGTCGAGTAGGAGAGCAGGGAGATCGGATGATAATGTTTGAGATGGGGTCAGCAGAGGCTTTCTTTAGGGGGGATCTGAATCCTGCATGTTTCCATCTGTCCAGGAAGGGTGCTGTGGAGAAGGAGGTGTTGAGGATGCTGGTGAATTGCATGCTGATAGGGTTCATTGTGGGGCTGTTGTGGTGGTGGGTCAGGGTTTGGTGTTTCCCCTAGAGTGGATGGAAGACAGGATGGCTGATGTGGTCAGAGCGGTGAGCAGAGACCTGGTGGTAATGGTTAGGCTGAAGTTCTCTGGTTGGTTGAGGTCGATGGGGTTGAGGGTGGCAATTGGAGGTTGAAATTGTTGTAGATGTTGGTAATCTTGCTGTGGAAGTAATCTGAGGGGTCTCACAGAGCTCTTGGGAGGGGTGGGTGGTGTTCTCTATGGCTGTTGGGTTGGAGGATTCTTTGACTATTTTAAAGAGTTCCTTTGTGTAATTGGCCAAGGAGTCAATGCAGGTGGAGATGGCTGTTTTCTTGGCTTCTTTGATGTGCCGGTGCTAGTTGCTGAGGGCTGTTATGTGAGCTGATCTGTCAGCAGGGTTTTTGGTGGCGCACCATCATTTCTCTAGTTGGTGGCAGTTGCACTTGGTGGTCCCGGGTTCTAAGGGGTACCAGCTGGCATGTTTGGAGGTCTTGTTGGATTTTGTAGGTTTCAGTTGGGGGATTCTGTCAGCCCTGTCTGTGATCCAGGCGGTGAAGTTCTGGATTGCCTGGTTGAGGTCTGTTGAGGCCTCAGGTTGGGTGGTGGTGAGGGCCTGAGACCACAGAGTTTCAGTAACCTTGCCCAGCTGTGGAGATCTTATTCCTGGTGATGGTATGCTGGGCATTGGTGATGGTGAAGTGTACAATGGTCTGGTCAGTCCAGGTGAGTTCTGTGGTGTGGCTGAATTTGATTCTGTAGCTGGAAGTGAAAATGGGGTTGAGTGTGTGTCCGGCTTTGTGCATGGGTTCGGAGACTAGTTGGGCGAGGCCAATGTTGCTCAGGTTCTCCAGGAGAGTGGTAGATTTGGCGTTGTTGGTGTAGTTGATGTGGAAGTTGAGGTCGCCGAGTAGGACATAGTGGGGAGAGTCAATTGCTAGGGGGGCAATGAGGTTGCGAATGGTGTTGCAGAATGTTGCTCGGGGTCCGAGGGTCTGTAGGTGAGGGTGTCTCTTTTCGTGGTCTTCGCATCAGTTTGTATTAGGGAGTTGAGGTGTCCCATGAACTGAATGCGGTTGTTGTTGGTTATGATGCATCTGATGGTTTCTTTGAACATGATGGTGATTCCTCCACCTTGTTTTTTTGTGTAGTCTCGTGTATCATCTTATAGCCTTCAGGAGCGGTGATGGTGACGTCGGGAAGGGGTTGAGCCACGTTTCAGTGATGAAAGTGACATCCATATAGAGGGTGGTGATGCTGTCTCAATTTTACGTGGCATGTTTGCAGAGTGAGCAGGCTTTGAGCAGGATACACTGGAGTGGTTGCAGGGTGTTCTTGGTCTTATGGGCAGGAGTGGTGCAGGATCTTTCGTACGTTGTGTGTTGCAGGAAAAGTGGCAGTGTCTGCATTTGAAGGGTCCTTTGGATGATCGTGGGGAGGAGGAGAGGCAGCTGTTGTTTCTAGGAGTTCCTTGGTGATCTACCGTTGGATGGCCGGGGGGCCAGGGGTCATGAAGCTGGGCATTGTCCAACCAGCAATGCGTTGGCGGTTTGATCGCTGCATGCCTCTGCTGCATGCATCTACTGCGTGCGTCTGATGTGTGGTCATGCAGTGGCCTTCATTTGTGGTCC
The DNA here is from genome assembly GCF_964261635.1 of Lissotriton helveticus. NCBI lineage: Eukaryota > Metazoa > Chordata > Amphibia > Caudata > Salamandridae > Lissotriton > Lissotriton helveticus. Next base: position 170,553,461 of record NC_136073.1, read on the forward strand.
TGGTAGGACATCCTAATGGACCAGGGTGCTGGGCAAGGCTCTGGTGTGGGTAGCGCAGCAGCAGGGATAACAGGCAGCGCAGGGGTAGGGACAGCAGGCTGCACAAGGACAGGGACGGTAGGAAGTGCAGGGACTGTAGGCAGCGCAGGGATAGGAACAGCAGGCAGCGCAGGGACATGAGTCAGCCCATGGACAGGGACAGCAGGCAGCACAGGGATAGGGACAGCAGTCACCGCAGGGACAGGGACAGCAGCTAGCGCAGGAACAGCAGGCATCACAGGGATAGGGACTGCAGGCAGTGCGGGGATAGGGACAGCAGGGAGTGCAGGGACAGCAGGCAGCTCAGGGATAGGGACAGCAGGCAGCGCAGGGACAACAGTCAGCGCAGGGATAGGGATGAGGGCAGGCACAGTACCCGAAGATGGGGGTCAGCGAAAGAGGGGTGGCCCAGCCCATGCTCCTCTGGGCTTTGAAGCAGGCTTCTATAACATTCTCAAACCACACCCAGCTATTCAATGTCTCCCCCACCTCTCCTGCGCCCTGATGCTCCTGCCGCTCAGAAGCGTTTACTTGCTTCTCTGCCATGCCCCATCCCTCCCTGTTACATTCTTTTGACTTTTTTTTACTTTTAGTTTTCTTTTTAGGATGGTCGATGGATCCAGCACACCTGGTCTGCTTCTTTCATGACAATGTACATGTGTCTCTTTATTTCTTAATTCATCCCTCCAAGATGAGCACCTGCCACCATGAAATGGTGAATTAAAAAATGGCTGTCCTCAGTGTTCTTTACACACAGGTGCACATGCATGATGATGCCTGGGGCTGCATTTTGTACTTTTTATACAGATGCAGAACAAAATTGTAAGAAAAGCATTTATTTTCTTTTTGTCTGTGCAGTGAAGTATTGGTAACAAGCATTGGCAATGCTAAAGATTTGGCTAATACTAAAAATCCCGATCATCCCCGAGTATCTCTGATGGTATCAAGGATTTGAATACCTCACAGGAGAAAGGGGAAACAGGGAAGGGAAAGTCAGAACTGTTGACCCAAGTCTTTCCCAGGTTCCACTGCTCAGTCTTCCACAGTTTCCAGTCCCTGTCCTATCTGTATTGAATTAGTCGGTGCTTGCTGCTGGATGTTTCGCAGCAATATTGGGACTCCTTTTGGAGAATAGGAGAAAGTCTTAGTCTGAGCTCCATGTGCCTTTCCCTGGGTGTTCTTGGCTGGAAATCCCGAAATTGATGCTATCTCTACAAAAAATGATCCGAAACTTTATAGAGTGTCTCAGGATCCTCTGAGTTTTGCATTTCCAACTCCCTGGTTTCTGGTTTTCGTCTTCATTCCTTTCTGCTCAGTTCTGTTTCCACGTGGTTCCCAGTAGACACATCCCGCGTCTGCAGCTGGGGTTTGGGCACTAATCTGCAATGTGGATCAGGAGTGTTTTAAATAGTCTCACATTTGTGTTCTTGGCCACAAAATACTCAGACTTCATCAAAAATCTCCAAAATAGCCAGCTGGTCGCTCACCATACAGAACAAACATATCAAATTGCTTTTCGGGAATTGGCAGTATCTCCCCAAAAAAAGCACGTGATTGAATCCAACAACAAAGCAGTCCTGCCTGTCTAGTGTCTGTGAGATTTTTTAAAGGGAATCCCATATTTGGAACCATTGTTGTGGCCACCTGTAGTCTCAGTCTCTCCACATCTCACCTGAGACAGCAGCATTAAGAAGGTGATCATAAGCTGTTGACAGCTGACTCTGAAGCATAACCTTGGCCATTCCTTGCCTTGACACTATGCGGCATTCTGCAGAGCCAGAGGCACACGCCCAACTCTTTCAACATTAAAAATACCACAACCAGATGTTTTTCAGAAAGAGTAAAATTACTGTCTACGTATCTGAGCTGATATAAATGTCATTACAATTTAAGGGCTAAATTCTGACCCCTTTGTAAACAAGTGTGTGTGTGCACAGAGGCTAAAATCATGAGCTGTGTGGTAATTAGCACCGTTTTTACCCTTATTGATCCCAGCAGATCAAATCTGCCAAAATGTATCAGGAAGAAAAGGCATGTAACAAAGGCAAACATGTGGAATTTGGTGTGTTACATGTTGATTCTGCATGTTATGATTCAGTTTGAAGTTAAAAACTAGGAATAGGAATTTACCGCAGGTGGTGAATAACTCACCATATTCTGTTCAATTTGGCATGATGGCTTAAATATTCAGGAGTATAACAACATTGTAGTGTAAAACATCACTTTATAAAGTGTCCATGCTATGCTAATTGTCAGTAGGGTCTAGAAGAGCAAAGTATAATCTATATTTAATTGTCATTAAAATCAGTAAGAAGGGAAATTGAAAAGAGCCGAAGAAAAAGGAAACAGGGGAGTGGTCTTAGGTCCTCATTACAAGTTGTAATATTAAGGCATTCAATAGTGAGTTGACTGCCAGTAAGAAACTGGTTATCTGTTTATGTACTATGCTGTGGTTCACCTTGGACTTAATTATACTTACTTTTTTTAGCCACTGAGCACATTGAATGTGGACAGGACTTATAATATCTAGCCTTGGAGCTTCAATAATACCATATTTCCATAATTCACAAAGGGGGTTTAGTCTCACAACATATATTTCATATTTAGCACAGAGAAATTGGCAACAGCAGTAATGTGTGCTTTGAGTCCCAGTGATCACTCACAGAAAAGAGAAAAGTATGTGCATAAGGAACAAATAGTGTGTGTAAACAAAAACACACAGCTTCTGTTAGTATTTAAGAGGGTGGTCGGAAGTCACATGGGTTGCAAACAGTGGAATAGATGGTATTTGCTTAGGGGGCACCTTCCATAGAGCGCTGTCTACCTCCTGCCCCTGTACACCCTTGCAACAGAAGGAACAATTTACCATTGCATGAAGGAGTCATCTTCATGTATTATTGTCCTTTTTCAGCTTTTCACTTTGCAAAGCTCGCAGAGTTTTAATCTTTAAAAGATTGCACACTTGTAATTCTAATGATTTTGTTACTTTATACACCACTTCCTATGAGACACAAGTTAAACCAACAACAATTTGTCATAGTTGTGCTCTCTAACATACACTTCACACAGGAAACCTAAGATATGCTGAATGACGCAAGCATACAAATAAGATGCGTGTTAAGTGACACACACTTTAACATACTAGTGGACACTTACAGGCACATGTCAATCATCTCACTGCCACTACTAAGAGTTAAACATCACCTGACCTTGATAGATGCATATGCTAATATATGTGAACTGATAAAGCCACAGACTGTGGTCATTCTCAAAGCATCAGAGAACTTATTACAGATGTGTATCTTCAGTAGTGCTGCCTTCTGTAAGGTCCAGTAGCATTGTGGGAGATATAATCTTTACATCGTTCATTTCCTTTGTCAGTCTGGTCAAAGCTCTTCAGCGGAACGTAACATTGGGGCCTTATTTGGATGTCATTGGGTCGACCAGCGACAGGCCTTCGGTGGTCGTCCCTCCGACATCCAGGGCAGTGATCGAGCTGCCGGATTACAATGCCGCCGGTCGGAGGTAAAAACTGCCCCCTCCAACAGGATCTTGGATCCTATCCCTACAATGGGGCAGTCTCTGCTCAGGCACTTCCGATTCGATTAGGATGTCCCTTTCCCTCAGCCTTCACATAGCAGTTCGAATAGCATGTAAAGGCATACAGAAACAGACTTTGGGGGCCCCAAGCAGGGCTCCCGTCCCCCTGGGCTACTGTTAAGGCCTTCTACGACTGCCTGCACTACGGTCCTATCGTAATCGGGCAGGTGGAACTGCCGACACATTGCCGGATGGACACCTGCCCATGGCGATGTCGGTGGGACGCTTGTCTGACTGCCATTGTATTGAGGGCCCTTGTTATGTGGTGCTGACTTTGAATATATTGATATGTAGTTCAATGCTAATAGAGAAATTAACAAACATCTACAAATTTCAGCCACACGTGATTTACACCACTTGAATATTTATCTTGTCTTTTATAATGTTTGGGTTATTTGTTTTACAGTTGTGTCTAAACTGACTATTTCAGTGTATATATTGCTGTATTGTATTGTATATTGCTGTATCGTATGTTATGTTATTCATGTTCTACCATGGCTGTCTATGTCAGATTTTAAAATTATATATGAATATAATGAAATATTTTTAACTTATTTTTGTTGTACACTGAGCCTATGTAGATACTATCTCCCTATGTATAGGACTTGATTTTCGCATGATCCCAAATTGCTTAGGATTGTTACTCTAGTAAGAATTGTTTCCCTGTCCTAGGAACTTCTAGAATTTTCAGGGGGTCCTTTATTTTTGCATTTAGTTAAATGCTAATAGACATTCTTTATCATTGAGAGATGCTCTAAAACACTAATAAACAAACACAAAAATATAAACTATACACAGTAACAGGCACAGTGTCATGAAACACTGTGACATAAGCACACACAATAATCTAATATATACTAGAGGAAATTTGCAACTAATAAAAATCATTTTAACACATTGCAATTTGATTGTTTACCATCGCAAAGAATGCAGCACTGCACAGCGCAGGCTTTGCAACACTGAAAACCAGTAATACATCAGGCTTGACTTACCGAAAGAGCAGCTTAAGGGACCATTTCAGTCCATGTAGAGAAGCATCTGACCAAGATAATGGATTTGGAAATGACATGCTTTGTCCGTCTGTATATGAATAATATAGGAAATCCTTGTTGCTCATTGCGTTGGGGTAGTGGCGTAGCTAGTGTGTCTTGGGCCCTAGTGCAAGGAAGCCCATGGCTGCTGTTTGAACTGTGAAATATAGCAATAATCAGGCTTAACTTGGTCCCTCAAGCCGTTGGGCCCCAGTGCCACTGCACCTTCTGCACCAATGGAAGTTATGCCCTTGCGCTGGGGGACGTATTAGCTTGAATAAGTATTGCGGAACAGTGAGACTGTGTAAATTGGGATTAACCGCAAACCGCACAAACATAAAATAAATAAAGGATGCTGCAGAGAATTAGCCATTCTGCACAAATGAAGTCTGCGGAATGGTAAGCGCGGCTGCATTGCGCTAAGATTGGCCACGCCCACTTGTAAAGCTTAATGAAATAGTATGGATTTACACTGCACGCAAGATCGAAAACCCAGCAGTGTGCACAGTCTCCTGGCCAACTGGACATTAACTGAATTAGTCCACCTAGCAAAGCAATTTGAACTGAAACACAAATCCTACTGAGGCATGCAGGGGCCAGTTCAGAAAGGTATTTTTGGTTGTAAATTTACACCCGCTTACAGCGGAGAATACCTCCCTTTATGGCAGCCAAGAATTAATAAAAGGATTCCTGGCAGGTGAAAATGGTTTTACTTCCCCAGAATTCCTCCACCACACGTATGGAAAAATATGCAGTAGTAAATCGCAAGCAAGGGGTGGAAATGGGCTGAGCAAAGTGTGGTTGGCCTTGTAAGATTGATAACACCCACAGACTCATGTCCGGCCCTTCCCAAACTTGACGATGGTGAGAGATGTACTTCAGCCCAGTGCTTGAGTAAGTGCCCTTCCATGATGGGAGGATAACCAACAGATGTGTAGATGGGGTGGAAGAGCTTTCTCCACTGGCTAAAATTTTTCCTCCGTAGAGAAAATACAAATTTTTTAAAAGTGTGCATTTGCACAGGGGGATCCAGCCCCCCCACACCTGATTATATATCATGTAGAATTACCCAAAAGGTTCAAAGGAGATGCCAGATGGCATTCCCACTAATACTTTTGCATTTCACATCCATTCACTTTCCAATAGCACTGCTCGGAATGTATGTGGACTGCAAAAGGTAATGACTCTGTCCCCACATGTAGGGTGACTTTTTTGGTTACACATTTATCGCTTACTCTTTGTGAATCAGCCCCACAATCGTTTGTCTTAAATTCAAGCCAAACAAGTGATAGTTGTAAAACCCCTTTGCATGTATTCTCGTATGGTACAGGCTGCTAAATGCTTCCGGCACAGACAGGTGGCGCTATCATTGTACCTGCTCTGGAATTAAACCTTAGCGAAAAGTTCTGTGAAACCAAAGGACATGTCAAAACCTAGAAAGCAGAAATGTATTCTACAAAAATATGTACAACAAAACGTAGTCCAACAAAATCTTGACCATACTTAAATTTACCCTTTCAGAAATGTTTACCTGAATCTAATCTCACGGTCAAGCACTTGCACCACTCACCACCAAAACAGTGGAACTGCATATAGAATAATAATACTAAAGTACCCCATTTGTAAAATATGAGGGAAATATTTTTTGCTGATTTAGTACATGAAGATTGACATTGTTGAAAGCAATTTGGAACTCTGCGTTTAAGGTCTTTTTTATGCAAACAGAGCATTTTCAAAGTCGTTCGGCCTTATTTAGAGTTTAGTGGATAAACTTGGCAGAGTATCATATCTGCCAAACTCTCAGGGGCATATTATCAAGACAGGCAATGAAATTATCGCCGCTCTAGCGGCGGCGATAATGGGCTTGATAATATGCTCTATGGAATTCCAATTGAAGTCCATGTTAGATGTGAAGGACATTTAACATGGGCTTCAATTGGAATTCCATAGAGCATATTATCAAGCCCATTGTCGCCGTTTTAGCGGCAGTTTTCTGCCGCTAAAGCGGCAATAATAAGCGCCTGTCTTGATAATATGCCCCTCAGTTTGCCTGTTCTATTTAGAGTCAGGTAAACCATCATGTTTTATGTTATGTAATGTTTTGTTTTGTTATGTTACGTTACATTCATTTCATGTGTTGTCATATCATGTCGTGTTATGTTATGGCGTTGGCCAGTTGTGGTTTTAGCCGCACCTTGGGCCTAGTGGGACTACGTGAAATTCCACGTCTTCAGCTTCTTGGGAAATTCAAGAAGTGAGAAGGAAGTTCTTACATGCAGTGGCAGGTTATTCCACGCTTTAGGAGCGATGTAGAAGAAAGCTCGATTATCGGATCTGGTTTTCCACATGCGTGGCATGTGTGCAAGTAGCTTTTAGGATGAGCGGAGGTTTCTGGAAGGTTTGTGAAAGCAGATGCGATTGTTGAGGTATGTTTGGGCAGTGTTGTGTAGTGCCTTGAAAGAGTGGGTGAGGACTTTGAATTGTGCTCATTGGTGAATGGGTATCCCAGTGGAGGTCCTTCAGGTGAGGTGTGATGCAAGTGCGACGAGGGAGGTTGAGGGTGATTCTAGCCTCTGAGTTCTGCATGGACTGCAGCCGTCTGGTGAGGTTTTTGTTTAATCCGGCATGTTGTTGTCTGCTGGTGGAGGCTCCTCTGGCTTTGTAGGTTCGAACCTTGGACTGGAAGTCCGACAGGCATCATACTTCAGACTGTCTGCTCAGGTTAGAGCAGAGAATACAACATACTTTTTCCTTGGTGGTCCCAAATTGAAAATGAAATAAAAGACCACCACCTTCTGCGAAGAAATTCCCAAAGTGCCAGAGAATTTTTTTCTGTTTTCCAAAAATAGATTCCCGCTTGGTTTTTGAAAAACAAAAAAAACTTTGCTGTGTGGGCGTACTGGCATTGGTGCCTAGACAGCAAACCTTCAGTGCCTTTAGAGGAGCTGCCTCCTTGGCACTGATATATCCACCAGGCAGGTAAAGATGTCTGAATGTGCCGGATTATATTCCACTATGGCAAAAGAGTACATCCTCCGCTCACCTGTCTGGACAGAGTACAGCCTGCCAAGAGCTATAAGAGCCTGTTTGTTTTTCCAGAGGTAGTATTTTGCTGGATATGGGATTATTTAGCATTTACAGAAATAGGAAAATCAACTGATTTCCAGTTCCCCCAAACTCACTGGTTCCTTGTTTCATTAACCCCTTGGGCGCGGCCGCGATTCTGCGCCTGTGCGGCACATTCCGATCGCGGGTGCGGTCATGACGGCCGGGAGCCGTCATCAGCACACGAGCACTGTGTGCCATGACAGCTCCCGGCCGTCATCAGCATGGAAGGGGTTAAAGGTGGAGGAACTGCCAGGTTTCGGATGGCAGGCGAACCATCCACCAAGAAGACACCTTTGTCAGAGTATGAAAGGCCTGTCCTATGTAGGACGAGGCTTAGGACACACATTTGTACTGTTCAGTTAGATCATGCGAGTCATGGTAGACACCGGCAGGAAAATTCATCATTGACCCCCCACACACAGGGAAAAACTTCCTTCGCATCAAGAATACTGCTTTCTTATGTTCTACTGAAAGAAAATCCCACTGTGGAGGTTATCTCTGCAAAACAATACGAAATGCATTATATTTTTGACACTATTGATGGAAATATTTTCATCAAATATTCCCCAACAGAGTAGGAGTGGACTGTAAATACGGTGGAGTGGCTGCTGATTAGACTTTACACTGAAATATGCCTGTGGATGCTAAATAATGAATTCACAAAGGGTGAGTGCAAAGCTGAGGGATACCCAATGGGGTGACTTAAGCAAAGTGATTAATGTGATTAATGTGATTAATGTTTTAAAATAACTCAACAAGTGTCCACATGTTAATTTTGTTTCTGTTTATTGTCATCTGACGTAGAAGGATATAGCCATGAAGGAAAACATTTTTAGAGATCATTCATCAACACCTGTGCCTTGAGAAAGCTCAAAGTGTATCCACCTGTGGAGAGCGAAACAAGTGTCCACTTTCTTGATAAAAATGCCGCTTACTTAATTAAATATACATCACAAGAGCACCTCCTGCTTTTCTTCCATTTTTACAGTTAATGTTCACTTGAATGTGGAGGGAGTTCTAACTCTAGTGGAGTGGTGTTCTTCACAAAAAATAGTTACTGCACTTTACAGCATATGCCAATTACAACCATAGCATTACAGCTCTGGTGGTCTTTTCAGTCAAATAAATTAAATATTTTGCCCTAAAAAATATTATGGCTAAAATGAATTCACCCAGAGCCTTTTGTTTCAAATCGATTAGAGTTGGGGATGCTAGCCTAGGTCCATTAAGACCAGATTTAAGTCATATTGTTTTAGGATATGCACAGCAAGCAAATTCGCATTTAGGGTATCTAACTCTAATGGAACATATTTAGTTAGTGGTCATCCTAACATTCTAGCACAGAGCCATCCCTCCTGGGCCTACGTTGTACACCCCAAGTTTAAGATCAAAGTAACTGACTTTTTTTCGAAATCCAGACAGTCCAAGTATCTTTAATCATAATTTGGTGAACATCCAACATGGTTTACAAACTTTATTTGGAGGAGAACTCACCCATTCTTCCACCACGGCAATGGCGTGGCTCTTGCAGCATGTTCTTCATTTTTGCCTGGGCAGGGCCAAATTCTGTGGGTCAACGCAAACCCATTTATTACTCTAAAATGAGGAAGAAGGATGGGTGTGGCCTGTACCCCAGATGCTCTTTTGGCCCAGAGTATCCCATCCCTCAGCGCATGACGCAAGTATACATGTCCCAGGACCCCATCCACGCTGGACAAAATAGAAGAGAGGCAGCAGAGAGCCATACTGCTCCCACCGCAGAGCGTGAGCCAAGAACCAGCCGGTCTGCTCACCACGAGGTTGGAACCAAGAAGAGAATATGCCAGCTCCATGCAACACAAATCAGATGTGCTGCAACGAGAGCCAGTAGGGCCACATGGGAGAGGACTCCCACCATGGCCCCATCCTTAGATGCATGCCAGGTGCCTCATCAAAGAGACAGGGGCACCCGGCTCAAAGAGCAGTGTGGCATGATGCCTCAGCAATATAGGAGAAGGAAAAAGCGCTGATTGGGCGATAATTTATTGAGTGTTGTTGCGTACCAGTGAGCTGAGGCTACTAGCCCACCCTCCCCTGAGTATCCATTGGCCTGCTCTGTTTTGCTACTGTGAGAGAGTTAAGTGCTACAATGGGGTAGTTGGTCCCAGTAAAATGACAATTGCTAACTCATTGCTTGAGAAGGACTCACCACATCCTTCCCACCTAATAGCCCATTTTTTTAACCTTGCTTTTTTCATTGAATGTAATCATAATGCAAATACCAACTTCAGTCACAACATTGTATCCAAATACATTTGTAATGATAATCTACAGGAGTTTTGTATTCAAAATATTTAAAATGTGAAGGGTAGAAACTAGATGGGATTTGAACCAGCTGGATTTGGGAAGGAAAGCACCCCACCCTAGGAAACTCCACTGGCTCTCCATACAGAAGGGATGCCAATTCAAGCTGCCACAAGGCTTTACACAACCAAGGGCCCGCCTATATTACCACTGCCTGAACTTCCATTGATAAGACTATGCTTCACCGCCCTTTAACTTGCCCATACATCCCGCATCTACCGGAGCACATGTGGAGGCCGCTCCTTCTTCCACATGGCAGCAACCTGGAACAGCCCCCCACGCACCTCTGGACCATCACCTGACTTCCAGAATTCCGAATAGCCCTCAAATCCAGGTGTTTGAATAAGCCTCCAAAGCCTGCCAGCACCTAGATACCCTATTGGTGATTAGCTGTGCTTTATAAATCCTGATTGACTGAAAACAGGCAGAGCACAGAGCTGGGCTATAGAAGGGTGACAAGTCCATGGGCACATTAGGTGATCTTGCTGAGGAAATGAGAAGTAGAGTGCAGGAAAGTAGGATCTGCTTTCATGGTCACCCCCACTTTTTGTTGGTGTCATTGTGATTTACTGACTAGTCTGACAGGTAACTTGCTAATCTGGACCCAAGTGTCAGTGCTTCTTCCGTAAATTGGACACAGTGAGTACTCAGGTACACTCCAAATTGGCTACTGGTGTACCCTGATAAGTCCCTAGTATTTGGTACTAAGGTACCCATGGCATAGGTACATCAGGGGTCTCCCATTGGCTGAAGCAGTATTATGCCACCCATGAGAGACCACTCAATTTGTGACTACAGGCCTGCCATGGGGTCACTGCACTTGAAATGTATTAGGCACCCCTAAGGCAGGCCTTTCAAGCCTAAAGGCAGTGTGCTCGGTTCTGAGTGTGAGGGTGCCACTGCATGATCAAGACACCCCTACAACCCACGGAGGTCATTCTCCCAGGTTGTAAGTGCATCAGCCATTAAGATACATAGAGTGGCCAAGCGTCATCACGCAATGACCATCTCAAAACTGGCTGTAATGAACCCGGGAGTGTTTTGTATCAAACATGTTGGAATCATATACATAAACAGTGTGGGAGGTATGATTCCATGCACTGTAAAGCTCCTCCAGGAGGCCCTCAGTGTTTCCGGTACCAGTCTTCTAGACCCGGACGGCAAACTATGTAGTGTCATCTTAAGGATTTTTGGGGCCCTTGGCAAGACAAATGTGGGGCCCCTATACAGAACAAATTTTTATTTTATTATCCATTTCTTGCTAATTCGAGCCTTTATAATGCCAAATAGTACTAAATTATATTTTATCCTTTAACACCACCACACAAAAAGCTGAAATATGTCTTGCCCTTGAACCCAAAAATCCTTAAAATGATTCAGGGTGGAGAAACAGAGTTTGAGGTAGAGGTAGGAAGATAGGGAGAGAGGTTTAGATAGAAAATTAGGATTGGCAGAGGTTAAATGAAGGAACTATCCAGAGGAAATTCACTTTCCCAGGGGGCCCCTTGGAAAGTAGGGGCCCTGGGCAATTGCCTACTTTGCTTATGCCTTAAAACATCTCTGAAACTATGGCTGCTACCGACCAGAGGCACAATTCTGCCCCCCTGCTGCTGAGCCAAGCTCGAACAGAGGTAGGCAGGACAATAGGTATCTTGTAACAGGAAGGTGTAACCAACTCCCAGACAGGATTTAGAGTATTGGGACAGGGTGGGGTTCTTGCCATCACGACTCAGACTGTTTGAAGGGCATATTTGGTGCTCTCCTTGCATAGTCCAGTCCAAACCAGTTCAGGGAGCCAATGGCTCCTGCTCTGGCATGAAACTGGACAAACATGGGAGTATCCTCCTCACTGTCCAGCCTCTCCGCTGGGAGGGACCCCTGAATCGATCGTCCTAACCCTTTCCTTAGGGTACTTAATGGCTTACCTGTGGATGGTTCCCTAGATTCGTTATGGGACTAGATTCAGACCACATACCACTTGAACTTCGACCATCTGGGCAGTCTGGACCTTGCTGGACTTTGTGTTGGGAACCTAGATTGCAATTGGGAAGACTCCTGCTGAGACTACTTTCGTCGTTCTGCGAGTCTGCTGCAACATCTGTACCTGTTCTCCATACAGGTTCTTCACAGGGCCTGTGGACATCCAAGACACCCAAAGGAATCCCCCTTGGAGTGAAGGAGTCACTCCCCTGCATCTGCAGGCACCGCAATGCAGCTGACCGGTCTGCTGATCTTGGGCTCCGAAAGGCTCAGCAAGACAGATGGTGGTTCTGCAACTCCCTCAAGGTTTGCACTGTCTTCACACCGAGTTTGAAGCTAGTATTCCTCTTCGGAACCGCTGGAACAGAACCCCTGTGCACCGTGTCGACTTGCTGTTGACAAGGCTTGCTGACTCTCTCCTCCAGAGATCTTCTGGCTCCAAGAAGCTCCAAGCTCAAGCATCTCCTGCTTTATTACTTTCTATTTTTCTTTCTGGCTTTCTTTCTGTCTTTCCTTCTTTCTTTTTTCCTAACTCCCTTCTTTTCATCTTTCTATCCTTCTTTCTTACATTCTTTTATTCTGTCTTGCTTTTTTTCTTCGTTCCTGCTTTTTTCCCATTTTTCTTTCTTTCTTTCTTTCTTTGTTTCTTTGTTTCTTTCCTTTTTCCTTTTCTTTAATTCTTTCCTCAATATCTTTTTTTCTTTCTGAAAGACAAGAGGCTGTCAGCCGATGGCAGAATGATTCTCTCTTTTAGGTCTCTGTTAGCCAAGGACACTTTGATTTTACTAAATTTATGTGTAAGACATAGTAATGTTATTTATAGGGGTTTTCAGCTATACTTCATCCATTTGCCTGTGGCTGTGTCATTAACATTTTTCTCCAATCCACTCAAGCATGCATCAAGGGCCAGTCCATCATTCCATTTCATTCATTGACTGGCTTCACTATGAGTTACAAAAGGGGGTGGTGATGGACGGAGCATCTGAACCAATCAAACACTCACACCCAGTCAAAAGATCTGGGTTTAATCCATCACCGTTCTTTAGCCTACTCTGCCACCCCAGTTCAGACATGCCATATGCAAATCAATCTGACCCTGTGCCTCATGGGAACAGTCCAGCCCGAACTGCCAAGCCATGTCTTCCCTGGACCGGAAACAAGCTTCCTAGGACCGGTTTCTGGCATTTCAGCCGTCTTCAGCCAGGCTTGCTTGAATCCAGTGGCAAAGTGAGCAATGGACTCACGTCTGAGCATACCCTGCCATCTTATAGTGAACAAAGCGGTACAAAAGGGGGGTGGTGATGGACATAGCATCTGAACCATTCAAACACTCACACCCAGTCAAAAGATCTGGGTTTAATCCATCACCGTTCTTTAGCCCACTCTGCCACCCCAGTTCAGACATTGCCATATGCAAATCAATCTGACCCAATCTGACATGGTGTCTGTATAGGAATCCTTGTGTGTGACAGCCAGACACACCCAAGGATGAAGAAGTGGGGTCCGCAGAATTGCTTTCAACGTGAGGGCTGAGGGGCAGCAGCCCCTACTGACAAACGTTTCAGAAGTGTGGGGGGACAGACCCCTTTCCAGACAGCAGTGTTTAATTTGTGAAAGAATCAGTTATTATGGTGGAAGGTTTTGCTCAGAAACCTGCAGCGGGTGCTATTGAATGCCGCGTGTGCCGAATACCGAGGCTGCGTAGTCTTAATTTTAGCTCATGCCTCTTTCATCCACCACCGGACGACCTGGCCCTTTACCTCACTGTTTCAGGTTCTTTTTCATCCTTGCTTTCTTAGTAACCTGGGTCAAAGTCTGATGAGGAAAAATAAGTGCTGATTCCGTGGGACCTGCATGCAACCAGCAGCTTAAATTAACCACTGCCAGACACACTTCGCACTGAGGGCACCATGCACACCTGTTTGTGTTTCTTTTCTTCTCAGACAAGCTGGCAGGAGAGGTAGTGCTTTGCTGCCTTGGCAGTTCATTATCTGAAGAATGTTGTTCAGTAGTGGTTTCAGAGGCAATAATTAATCAAAGACGCATTTCACCCATGGATGAAGGCAGTAATGTATAGATAACACACCCCGGAAGTGAACAGCTAATTACACTGGGGATAATCTTTCAACTAAAGAAGTAACATATCGAGGTCTGCTCTCACACTGTTTGCATCATGTTGCCAGTGGGGTTGTCTTCCACCTTTCTGGGTGCATCAAGGAAGATTTTAAAGGAATCCTCAAGACACCTGTCAGAAACCTAGACAAAGTTTTGTGAGCTATGATTTTTAGGAGTGATATCAATTACAAACAGGGCTTTAAGTGGGCCAGGCCCTACCGGTGCTCAGCACCAGCAGTTCTAAAAATCAGGTGCTGAGACGGGTCCCTATCAGGCTCTCCATTTGCCCTCAGAGTGAAAAATAAATCTTGACTCTGCAGCAATACCACCCATCACTGCCTTTGATGTAACTTCAAAGAGACTCGTTATAGTACTTTCACAGTATCATCATTTCAGAACTGAAGTATTTTTAATATTATATACAACAAATATATAGTTGTTGCTTATTTATCTTACGCAGTTAACAACCATTGAGAAAGCCAATGGTCCTGGCTTGTTCTAGGGGTAATGTTACTTGTATTATATATCTGGATGCAATGACAATAGCAGCAAAATACCAGTCGGCGGGACACTATGCTAAGCACAGAGATTTAGCTTACATGTTTTTAAGCCACGCTATTAATTTCATCATCTGCGCCTCTTTGAGAGACCTCCCAGTTTTTTCATCCTGCTTAAAACCCTGATTACAAACCAAGTAATTGTTCACTAATGGGAAACAACCTTTACAACACAGTTATTAAAACGCACTAACTTTACATAGCAGTCATTACATCGCAACATCCTTTACATCGCATGTCATTACAAGGCAGCAATTACATTGCATGTCACTATAACGCATGTCATTACAATGCATGTCACTACAACGCTGGCATTACATCGCAAGTCATTACAATGTATATCATTACAATGAGTAGTGCCCTCATAATATCCTCACACTATCCAACACTTACCCCACTTTTGCACTCACTGGAGTTAGAATAGTAATTTTTACCCCAACACTTACCCTACTGTTGTGCTCACTGGAATTAGAATAGTAATTTTTACCCCTACACTATCCAACACTTACCCTACTGTTGCACTCACTGGAGTTAGAATAGTAATTATTACCCCTATACTATCCAACACTTATCTTAAATGTGATGTAATGGTATGCATTGTAATGATATGCGTCGTAAAGGTGTAACGTGATGTAATGGAATGCGTTGTAAAGGTAGTTCCTGAAAATGCAATGTAATGGCATGCGATGTAAAAGAATACGTTGTAAAGGATGTTGCGATGTAAAAACTGCATTGGAAAGGCATGCTTTGTAAATGTATGCGTTGTAACATCATACATTCTTCACCAATATAAAGATGAGAGGATATGGGGCAATTATATGATTCTCTTTTCAATATTCTCAACCTTAATGATGCCTTTGTAACTTTTGATCACCATCTGCCATTGGTCACTTCGCAACTTTACGTCTTTGACAGTGACGCTTTAAGCCCTTTCTTATGGTTCCTTTTCCACCCCTCCCATCCCTGACCGCATCCTACAACACTCACAATATCCTTTGCCGTCCTCTCAGTGCACCCGCTGCTCTTTGGGCCCACAAGAGGGAGGGCAGCACAGACCACAGACCAGCTTGTTGGTGTGCAAAAGGTCGCTTTATTGGAAACAGGTGAACCTCACAAATAAATTCCCTTGGCCTGTGCCAGACAAAACTAAACCTCCCTAAATATATTCTTCCTAACACACCCCCCACCCCCTCCCCTAAACATGATTCCTCCCTGTAACAATTATCAACACAAAAGTGCAATTTCCAACTTTCCTACCTACCTACCTACCTACCTAAATAACTTCTTGTATCTACCCCAACAGTACCCCAACAGTAAACCAGAGCTCCTAAAATCCCCCCGGAAAAAACGCCACTCGAAAGTCGTCTTAACGGCTTTCGACCCCCCCTAGGCCTCCTGTGTCTTCGGATATCTGCATACCCCTAAAACCCTGTCCAGAACATCCTTCAACTGCACAATATACAGCTCCATCCCATACCGAGAGAGGTGCACTTCGTCCTCCCTAAAAAAGCACACTGCCCCATAGCTCAGCTCTGTATGTTCCATCCTACCCAGACCTTCCTTCTCACAGAAACCCCTCATCTCCCTGTTGATCTTCCTACGTGCCCTATCTATGGCCCCCGGACGCTCCGCTCCCCTCCAAATTCACCTGGCATTTGATTTGGCAGCCTGACCACTGGCGCCGTACCTCCAACAAATCCCTCTTCATCTGTTTCACCAAAGCTAGACCCTTGCACTGGACCAAATCATTCTCCCCCAGGTGGATGACCACTACGTCCGGGCACACTCCCCTCCTGACCACCTTATTCAGAGCTGGCAACAGTTCATGCCACCTCATACTCCCTTTTCCCTGACAATGACATGCAAACAACCTCGGCTCTAATTCCAGATTTAAACTTCGTGTCTTGTCCCACTCCACCCATTCCACTCGCTTTACAAATGAGTGTCCTATAATGAGGATAGACAAGACAGCTGCGTCCGGCCCCGCCACCGCACCTGCAAAGACACACATGTAAGACAGCGGAAAAGCAATAAAATGTAGGCCTCCATCCCTACCCCCCTCAACCGGATATATGTCTTGTAGCAGTCCGACTTCCAACACCCCAGATGCATGAGCTCCTCCCTCCCCTAACCTTGTCTCGCTGCATCCGTCACCGTCCCTATCCGGAATGAATGTGTCCCAAAAACCCCCGGGTCCTCACCCATAGCACGTAGGGCGTGCCGCAGAACCCATAGCAGCTGAGCCGCCATCACCCTGCCCTTGTCAAACCGGCCGAAGACTTTCCCTGTCGCCATCCGGATGCCAGCCTCGTTCCCCAAAACACCAGACACACTGCCTCTGTCTCCACCGGACCCATCACCACCTACTTCCCCATTCCCCGTTGGTCGGACTTGGAACGTTGTAACAGCACCGCTATCTCCTGAGCTCTAAGCTCTACCTCCCCCCAAAGGACCCCTGGCCTACCCCTGAGCCCCACTAATTCTGAGACCCGAAAAGCCCCAAAATACATCCACGACATGTGCGTGGAAAACAGAATTGTCTCCTCTCGATTGTGACAAATTGCCGCCAAAAGCCGTAGCAAACCCCCAAGCATCCCCGCCGTGATGGGCCAGTGCTGGCTAACCTTGGCCCCGTTCTCCCTCACCCAACCTTCCAACAGCCGTGTTCCCAGTTCCCCTGCTGACAGCACATAACCCCACCACAACTTCCCCATGAATGCAACAGCCGACAACTTGCCAGCAATCGTCGCCTTCGACATCCACCTGTCCATCATTCGCAGCATAAACTGGACTACCTGTTTGCCCCGTAGCCAGCGGTCATCCTGCCGCACTGCCCCACCTTCCAAAAATTCCCACCATGCCTGGTTATACGCTCTCCAAGTAGAAACAGCCACCGACGCTCTTACCAGCTATATGACCCAGTCTCTCACACCTACCACATTTCCAACGGCACCGACATCTTGCGCTCGTCCGCCTCCGTGGCTATCCCATGGAACTTCTGCCACTGTGAATGAGACAAAGCCTCCGCAATGTCATTGTCCACCCCTGGCACATGTCGAACTTGATACAAAATGTCATGCTCTAAACAACGCACCACAAACACCCTCAGCAGCTTGAGCACCTGTGGGTCCCTGCCTGAATGCCTATTGACCACCTGCACTACCGACGTGTTGTCCACTTTGAAAATCACCTGTTTGTGCGCCAGCTCTCGCGCCCACAACTTCACCACCACTGAGGTTCTGTAAATTCTGTCTTGTCCATTGTTTCCGTGCCTCATTTTTTGTGTTGCCATCACACAGGCCTGTGGAGGTAACCAAACAAACAAAGTTGCATGGGCTTCGTTGTTCATGCACTTATTAACTAAGCCTTTTCTTGACTCTAAGGGGCATTGTAAGAAACTGACCTCTTCACCTGAAACTGGCCTCGCAAAGCCAATTTCCCTTGGTTTGATCCTTGTCTAAGATTGTCACTTAATGTTCAGGACCTCGTTAACCTTTAGTTTCCTTGCACATGTTTTATCTTGTTCAGCATCTATTACTGTTTCCTTTATGTTCTGACATTACATGGGTTGTGCTTTTCAATTATAAATTTGTCCGGCTTGCAAAGATTGGATTTGGGACATTCTTAGTAATTTACTTTGGGTTGGGTTATTGCAAACTGAGGTTTCTGTCATGTGATACTTTGTTTGAAAATGTTTTCCTATTCGCTAATATTTGGCAGATCTTGCATGTCCATGTTAGGCATATGGCATGTTTGCAAAAGCTAGGACTGCCCCTTACTTTTATGCTGAGTTTGTAACCCTAAGCATATATAATGCCTCTGTTTTCTGTATTTCTCAGACTGCCTCATTCATTTGCTAAGGCTCCTGTGTGACGTAGCCTCACTTAATAAAGATGTTTTTTTTATATTCCAGCTTCTATGTCAGATGCTTTTTTTGTATTAGTGAGACCCCTGAGAATGAAGATTACAGTTCTTCAAATGGCGCCTAACGTGGGACTTCATCAGAGAAGTGACTTTCTGTGGGAGTGATCTTGTCTGGAGACAGAAATCTACTGAGGAGGACAAGACAGGAATCTACTCAGGAGGTACTCTGTGCACGGCGCTTCTAGGGATTCTTCGTCCCTGCAGCTCAGTGTATTTCTGCTCTTCCTGATTTTGATCCTCCACATGATGTCACTCCTGACTGAGAACCTTTTTGGCGTGAGTATTCTAAAAAAAGATGGTAAAAAAGAGACCGTTAGGTCATTTAGAACTTGGCAGTTAGAATTTGGATAACCTTTTGATTGGTAAGAGTAAGGTAGTTTAGTAACCCTTACTGTAGCTTGGGAACTTTGGAATTTGTGTTGGCCAACTTTGGATTTGTATAGGTTTGTATATGCGAATTGCAATTTGTGTAGGCAGGTAATGAGGAGATTTTTCTCTATTTGGTTTAGTTGAACGGTGCACGTACGAAAAGTACATTAAGCACTACTTTAATTATAATACTTGCGTGTTCCGCAGTATTTTTGGCATGCCTGTTTTCAAGCTCACATTGAAGAATGTGTTACTTTTTTGGAAGGTACCATAGTGTGATGTGAAGTAAAATTAGCCGGCTCCCCTAGAGGGAAATATCTAAATAGGTTTAGATTTACAAACATATTTCTTCCTTGGTGATTTTGTATCCCCAGGGAATTAAAATATGACATAATACAAAACAAGGATCCTTTGTTCTGCGCAATGTTATGAATGAAGATATGCAGAGTGATTTTTTGGTGTTCTGCTAGCCAGAGCTAGTGAATTGAGTGTATTTTCGCTTCTTGGATATACATCAGTCTGTTGGGCTGTTTTTGCAGTCTTTTGGAAAACTATTGAGAAGCGTTTCTTGTAAATATGACTTACAACTAGTATTTGCAAATGGTTTGGTTTGAGTACAGTCTGTGGGCTGTCCTTTGTTTCTGTTCTAAGTATTGATTTGTGGGTTAAATGTGTGTTTAAATGTCTATGTGGTTTTCCCATTAGTGCAACTACTGTGAGTGAATAGCGATGGCGCTATTCACGAAATTAATGGCTAAAGCGCGCCGTATTGTGTGTCCTGAGTGTTTGACCCCTTTCTGTGTATGTCTGAAATGAGCTCAATGTGTGTTTGTGTTTCTTTTTGATGTTTTTAGTCTATTAAGCAAAATGTCTAAATGCTTAAAAAAATAATAAAATTAGAATTCACATTCACAAGGAATAAAAAACGCCTCAAAAACAAAAATGGTGTGTTTTGTAGGAAAACAAGCTTATAGTATTTTTTACTTACAAATATTGCATTAGATATTAACAGGCAAACACTTTCAGCTGAAGTACATTTTTGCTGAACTCAGACGCATATTATAGAACACGCATTGATGTGTCTTAGTTTGAAAAAGACGGCCACTGTGCTCATGTTACAATGCTGACAAGCTAAATAAACAGGAGTATTTACTAAGCCAGGACTTTGCCCTCAGTTAAACACGGGTGAATCTTTGCATTTCAGAATGTTGTTTTCAAAAGGTTCCAAAATGAAGGTTCATTATTTTGTATTACAGGAAGACATTTCAATTAAGGGTTTTCCTCTCTTTAAGCATTTTTGTACGCATATTCTTGGTTCTGTTGCTAAATAAAAATTGTCCTTTTTAGAAAGAAAAGAAATGTGGCGCCAAATTTTGTCATGTTTTAAGTTAGGCTTCTTTGCTTAGGCTTATAAATGAATGCGTCTAAAATGATAGGCAAGGGATGCAGCTTGCTTTTATATGTGGTATTATCAAACATGATTGGATTTATTACAAATAATTATTAATTGTGAAAAATAATTATTAAAAATAAGTGCTACACAATTCGTTTTTTACTATTCATGAAGCTTAATGTTCATACTGTGACCTCCTAGCATTATAATTTAATTTAAGTTGTGTTCTACTGCATAATGAGGACATTAGCATATGGAATTTCACCTTAGCGCAGGCTTAAAAAATTCATTTTTTTAAGGATTTACATGAGATATGTCTAATGTCCAATCTCTGTAATCTGTAAAGAACATTCTGAGGATGATTAATATGTAACACTATTATAGGATATTTATTTTTAAGTGTCCCAAATATCAAAGTCGAATTTGGGTAAAATAGACTTTTCAAAAAGCATTCTTGCCATTTAAAATAGCTTTAAAGTGCTTTAGGCTTCAGTAAATGCATACATTTAGGTATAATACAAAAGTACAGGTTGTTCCCATTTGGGTTTGCTTTTAATGGCTCAGTGAGCCAATGTGCCTGGTGCAGAGGTTTGTGTTTAATATCAGGGTTGAAGGTTTTAACTCTAGCTGGATCCATTTAAGGTTGATGAAATGAGTACCATTGCAACAAGCATTTGTTCTAAAACTGGTATGTGTGTTATTAGGTTCTGTGAATTATTCACAGTAAATGTTGTTTAGTAATCGGAGAATAGAGATAATTTTTTTAGCGCCTAAAAAGGAGAAATTATTTTTCAAAATAGAGTGAATTATTGCAGGTTAGGAGGAATTAAGAAAGCCTTTTGTCTTTGACGGCCTCAGAGTGAGCAGAAGGTGGGGGCTAGGAGAGCTGCAGAGGCTGGCTCAAGTCGCGCTGAGGTGCTATCTTTAGTTTCCCTGTAAACAATGGAAGGAGGCTGTCATGTCGACATCTGTGACCTGGTAAATTAGGGCCTTGTCTCTGTGAAGTGTAGAATGACCTTGCTAAACGGGCCTCTAAAAAGGAAGGGTTTCTGGTTCTCCATAAAGAACATCAATAAATTAAAGAGCTTAATTCCAAAGGGAAAATATAAAAAAAGGGTTTCTTTCAAAGTCCCACCATCATGCTAAATGCTCTGCAGAACTGATACATTTGTATCTCTGCTCTGAAAAATAATGTCTGCTAGTTGCTTTTATTTGACTGAAAACGAAGTATTGCATTAAGTCTTAGACAGGAAATAAGATGAAGCCCTTTACTAAAATTTTGAAGGCTACATGCCTAAGTGAGAACGATTTGCCAATTAAGAATAATTTTTACAGTAGAAATTGTAGCGCAAAGCTAATATGGAGTGTCAGTGAAACAATTTTACTTTTAGAAAATTAAAATTAAGATGACTTAAGTTTGTAAGCTGACTGACAAGATGGTAACAGTTAAGTAATGGAAATTTATTTTTGTGTTTGTTAATGTGTATCATGTCTTGTCTTCTGATTAAAAGTTATAATTGGTATTCGTTTGTTATGAGAAATGTTTCTCTTTTGTGTGTTGTGTATTTTTTTTGCTTCTGCCCACAGATCATTCATGGATTGTTCTGGGTGATTTTAAGGCTGACAAGACACGTGCGTTTGGTTGGTTGAAAAGAGATGTGTTTTTGCGTAACTCCTTTGAAAGAAATGTTCATGTGTTTTTCATATTTTTGCATTTTATCTTTTATGAATTGTTCCTGCTGGTCCTGTGTGTCAGAAGTGACACACAGTAAGTTGTATTTGACAGCTAAATCTCCACTAACTGGTGATCTGCTGTCAAAAGGAGGGTGAAGATTTTAAACCTGACAAATTAAGCAGGCCCGAATATTGGGTTTTGGGCTGCAGGTTCACAGTGCATAAAGTACATGACATTGTGTTATGCGTCACTGCTCATTTATATATGCTATTGTTTTGTCTATGCTTTTTGTGCTTGATATACAGCAAGTATATCTGATGGCTTGACATGTGCGTTTTGTGCGTTTTTTATTTTATGCATGTTTTTGTTTTATGTTGCTGCTTTTGATACTATTACAAGTTTACCTGTGTTGTGAAGGGATATACATGACGCTGCACAACAGTTGGGTAGATTTGCTCTGATACTAAATTCCACAGATATGATATTTTCATATCTGTGAACAAGACAGACAACACTTCATCAGTGTATGTCAAATTTGGCTATAATGGTATTTTAAGAAAAATAAAAGAGATATACAGGATCAAAGTGTGTCACCTGCAGTTAAGTCACGTTACTGCCCCCTTCCTTTAAGGAACAGGCAGCCCTAGATTTATGTATCCTGATTGGACGTAAGGATAAATTATAGATCTGTGACTCTTGTACATGGTGACCTAATTTCTATATTACTTTAGTCAGCTTTGTTCTGCTTCCTAAGTAGTGTATGGCTTTGTACCATAAAGGAAACAAGGTTTCATATTTTTCCCCTGAAGAAGGAACTGGAACATTAGCTGAGATTACCGTATATGGTGTAGTGGCCAGCGGTAGAGTTTAAATTTGTGTATTATTTTGACCTTTTATGTATCACCCATACTCTATTATTATGTCACATGCCTGACTATCACTTGAGTAATTTCTTGTTCTTCCTATAGATTTTTCTTTTGCCATTTCTACCCTGATTGATGTCACATTGTGCCTAGTTATTGGGGATTTTAGCTGTGTCCTGGTTCCTTTTCCCTTTTTCATATTCCTTTCACCAGTCAGCTTTAATTATTGTTGGTGTATTGTTCAGGCTCACACTTCCAGATTGCAGTAATGTACCATGGACCATTATAATATTATGTATAATTCCCTTTTGTATAACCAGACTGTTTTTTTAAGAATTTTCTTTAGGCCTACTTTGATGTTTTCCAGTCTGACTGTCAGGGTAGTGATAGACTGGTTAACTGACGTAATATTATAGTAAGACAAGTTTTCCACCTCAATAGGAGATACCTTACGTTTATTTTTTTGAACATGACAAATTTTCCATGACTATTTTAATTTGGATTTTTACCCTTTTGTTCCTGCTTCTTTAATTTTTGGTGAGATCAGATGTGTTCTAAATTATGGAAATGCCAGGACTCTCTAGTTCTAGTCTTTTGTTTCCACATTTGATCATTAGTCTGTGTATTGCATAGTGCACCTGATGCAGTTATTAAAAGGGAGGTATCTACATGTCCCTGATAATCTGTATTATGTGATTTCGCTTTTGAGGAGTTTTAGATAAGGAATTTAGGAACACCTATATGTAATCATTGAGAGAGATAAATGTGTTTACCCCATTAGACGATGCCACTATGTATGAGGTCATCCATTCAGATAGAATTCCCTTGTCGCTATCTACCCTTAGATGGTGGAGGATATGCTCTCACACGGAAACCCAATTGAAGAGCCTAGAGGCACTGTTTTGCCTACTGCCTTTGCCTTTGTATTGCCTTTGAGAATGACAGTGTATTCTACACCAGAATTGTCCCATGGCGTATGGCCACTCCTTTGAAGATTGCAGGCCACCTGCTTGCAGTCCCCTTGTTGTACAATGAACTGTTTAAAGCATCGCACTTGCTCCATTAGACGGCATTGGACATCACGGAACCAGAATTTCAGTGCAAAAGAGCGAAAGAAAAGGATTCCTGTTGTTTTGAGGCTTCAGTTTTCCACCTGTCATGTGCTGGTAACCTCTGACAGTGTGCAGTCCCTTGAGCCCCTTGGCCTGAGTTTTGGCCACACACACCCCCCTTTTCCTTTGCTCCAACGGAAGTGCAGTGCACCGGAGGATCCAAGATTGGCAAAAGGCACTATATTCTGGTGCCCATGAAAGAGCAGCCTGAACGTCCTCTGACACTGAATAATGAGTGTTGGAGTCTGAGATCTGTGCCCATGATCAATGAAGATCACACTATTTGTAGTGTCTGCCACAGAGGAGAGACACTGGTGCACTGCATTGAGACATGGAGACTTTCAAGGGAGCTGTGAGTGTTTGCCAGGAGGACACTCCAACGGATACTGAGAGACACTATTTTCAAGGGAAGGCCTGAATCAAGAGGCCCAAATGCGGAAGAAAACAATGGGAGCAGATTTGATGGACAATAGAAGCCTGCCAGAAGAGGCTTGGAATGGACTCTGGGCATGGTTGTGTTTTCACAAGTGGTTTCCGTGTGATTGCATAAAATGGGTGTTAGGAGACTAATTCCTATTGTTTTGCTGGCATTGTTTTAAAGTACTATTCTGTTTAGTAAAAGCAGAATAAAGTCCATTCTCTGTGGAAGAGTATCCCTTTTCATCTGAGAGCATTGATAAGGATCGCCACTGTTTCATCTGAATATATAATAAGTTTCTGAAATACGTAGGAGCCCTAGATAATTTTAGGATTTGCTTTTGCCTAGGGTTGTAAAAAAATGATAATTTGTTTGTAATAGTGGTCATTACTTTCTCCTGTTGTCTATATGTTAATTATGACCCAATGCCCTGTCCTCTTTGTATTCCTGCTCATACCTTTAATGAAATGTTTAGAATGGAAAATGCTCGCCTAGCAATTAATTAGGATTTGCCTACGTAATGGCAAAAGGA
Organism: Lissotriton helveticus; assembly: GCF_964261635.1. Classification (NCBI taxonomy): domain Eukaryota; kingdom Metazoa; phylum Chordata; class Amphibia; order Caudata; family Salamandridae; genus Lissotriton; species Lissotriton helveticus. The sequence continues at coordinate 170,578,520 of NC_136073.1, forward strand.
GGGTCTGAGGTTCTGTAAATTCTGTCTTGTCCATTGTTTCCGTGCCTCCATTTTTGTGTTGCCATCACGCAGGCCTGTGGAGGTAACCAAACGAACAAAGTTGCATGGGCTTCGTTGTTCATGCACTTATTAACTAAGCCTTTTCTTGACTCTAAGGTGCATTGTAAGAAACTGACCTCTTCACTTGAAACTGGCCTCGCAAAGCCAATTTCCCTTGGTTTGATCCTTGTCTAAGATTGTCACTTAATGTTCAGGACCTCGTTAACCTTTAGTTTCCTTGCACATGTTTTATCTTGTTCAGCATCTATTACTGTTTCCTTTATGTTCTGACATTACATGGGTTGTGCTTTTCAATTATAAATTTGTCCGGCTTGCAAAGATTGGATTTAGGACATTCTTAATAATTTACTTTGGGTTGGGTTATTGAAAACTGAGGTTTCTGTCATGTGAGACTTTGTTTGAAAATGTTTTCCTATTAGCTAATATTTGGCAGATCTTGCATGTCCATGTTAGGCATTTTGCATGTTTGCAAAAGCTAGGACTGCCCCTTACTTTTATGCTGAGTTTGTAACCCTAAGCATACATAATGCCTCTGTTTTCTGTATTCCTCAGACTGCCTCATTCAGTTGCTAAGGTTCCTGTGTGACGTGGCCTTACTTAATAAAGATGTTCTTTTTATATTCCAGCTTCTATGTCAGATTCTTTTTTTGTATTAGTGAGACCCCTGAGATTGAAGATTACAGTTCTTCACCACCACCAGCGGGAATAGCTCCAGGAATGCGATGCTCCACCCCCCACCTTCCTCCACGCACTACATCCCCGGCCAGTACAGACCGAAACCGCCGACCCCATCTGCATCCGACGCGATGGTGAAGTCCCATTCCTAGTCCTCGGGTGCGCCATGGGCACACCATTGAAACGCTCCAAGAAAGCCCGCCACATGCGCAGGTCCTCCTTCGTCCCTGCTGACAAACGCAGGTGATGATGTGATAGTGTCAAGCCGGACAGCGCCAGGCCTAGCCGTCTGCAAAAAGTGCAACCTGCCCGCACGACGCGGCATACAAAATTCAAATGTCCCAGACGAACCTGACCTCCCGTACCGTCACCTTCTGTTTCCTCAACATGTTGTCCACGAATGCCATCATTGTACATACTTATCATCCGGCAGGCATGCTTCCATGGCCACGGAATCAAGCTCTATTCCTAAAAATGACAACACCGTACTGGGACCCTGCGTCTTCTCTGGCGCCAGGGGCACACCCAGGTAGCCCATGAGTTCCGTAAAACCATCCAGCTGCTGCTGGCAGTCCACCAAACCAGGCCGTCCCACCAAGAAGAAGTCATCCAGATAGTGTGTCACCATCTCATTGCCTGTGCGCCAGGAAAAAGCCCACTGCAAGAAGGTACTGAAGCACTCAAATAGAGCGCACAAGATTGAACACCCCATGGGAACAGTCTAGTGGGAGCACCACCTCACCACTATGAGCTAGAAGGACCGGTTTCTGTCCAAAGTTGCATCAAGGGAGCCTGTTGGAATGAAAATGTCCCCTGCATGGTACACTGACATGCCCCCTGCCTTGAGTGCCCAGCTGTCTGTGAGTATTGTGTTCTGGCTTTTAGATAGGGCCCGGCATAAAATAAATCTAACTTGTGCACAGAGGCCTAGGCCAGTCCATGATAATGCAAAGTCCAGGACTTGCGACCAAGCATGACCTCATGTGAGTATGGACTACTTCCCCTGTCCATACCCTAGCATGCAGGATGATAGTAGAAGGATCCTTGCCCTCACAGGGGGGGGGAGAAGAAAAGGTATCCCTTTTGATTCCTCTCTCAGTGGGATAAGATGATTTATCGCTTTTGATTTATTCCCATTACATTGTTTGGCTTTCTCGTTTTAAATTGGTTCAATTGCTGAGCATGGACTCTTTATGAAATGTGCCTCAAGGGCATTTCTAGCTTTATTTTGTACTTTGAATCTTTTTAATGTTAATAGGTGTACAATACATAAATGGATTTGCTTCTATACATTCTTTTGTATTCATAAATAATTATCATTTGATTTACCTTTGTTTTCAGTATTGGTATACTCAATTTATGAATACTTTTTTGCTAGTGTGTTTCCACAGGGAATTGTTAATAACAGACAATCCACCTTAAATCAATTCACAATTGTTCTCCTTGAGGTTACTTTCTTGCTTTTGGTTGACTTCCCCAACTCTATGGGGTTATGGGTAACACCCTACACCTTGTTCCTTCACCAAGGCAGCTGCCATCATCCTCCACTGGGTCAATGCCTGGGACACAAAAGAGATTGTCTCTGACTGTTACTCTTACAAGTTCAGTTTTGTCATTAACCTGCAAGGTGACAAGGCCCTAGTGAATTTCCCTATTTGATTACTTTTAGTCAAAGTTGGCCCAGCAGTAACCGTATTGACCCTGCAAAATCCTGTTAAAATGAATGCATGTGCCACCTACCATGGCTAGTATAGCTCACAAGTTTCTCAAGACAGACACCCTCTGATAATCTAGGTGAGAGTCTGTGGGCACTGCTGAGCATTTCAGTGAGAGCCTCGCGGTCCTCAGCCATATAACTAGGGACACCATGATCACTGGTTCTTATTCAATGTCAAATGCCAGGATGACTATTAACCCTCCCTTGGGTCTGGCTCCCACAGTGCCCGATTCCATCTTGGGGCTTGCTGCCAGGATGGGACACCAATGCATTGGAATCTGAGGCTTAGGGCCATGGCATGGGGGTTCTTCCATAGTCTTGAATCATTAGATACGGGAGGATGATTGGAAGAGTTCTTCAGTGACTGTTATGAATGTCCATCTGACCATTGTAACAGTCCCACGTTGCATCCCTTCTGGGAATGCACCAGTAGCTGCACTCCTGTTTGATGAGTGACTTGGGTGTCAGCAAGATACTGGCTCAAAGGTACCTGACAAGCGTCTAAGAGTGTTCTCAACCCAAAAGGATGTTGAAAAGATCTTCAATAAATATGATAATTCAATTACAGTAAAGAAATATCAATCAATAAATACATGGCGGCAGAATCTTTCATGTGTACCATCATCAAATGGGCATCCTCTTAAAATCACATTTATTCCATTACCACTTCTATAATTTTAAATATATACATATTCACTGAAAAAAACATAGGTTTCAGGCCTTATATAGTTAGGAACTAGCATTTAAAAAAACCTTTGAAATTCACTGAAAAAAACATAGGTTTCAGGAGATATATAGTTAGGAATTAGCTTTTAAAAAACCTTTGAAATTCACTCAAAAAACTATAAGTTTTAGTGGTGTTATAGTTAGCTGGACATTTTACTCATACAAAACCATTGAAATTGCTCCTATATAGTTAGTTGTACTAACTATATTTCGCGCACCCGCAATCCACTGCTGATGATGTCACATATTAGATCATTCATGACATGGTCAGTGACATCACTGATGACATCTCAAATGACATCACTGATGACATCACTGATGACATCATCCAGTGAACGTGGTTTGCTTCGTTATTTAAATATGCATTATATATATAGCAATTTGCATTGAAGAATAAGTGGATATATATAAATAAATATTTGGATGGAGGATTTAGTAGCAGTGTAATTCACTGTTTACTTGACCAATTTATAATGTCTCACTAAATATAGTGGATGGTGACTAAACTGTGTTAATATCTGTATCACTTTGTCAGTTCTTGTGTAAACTGATTCTACAGTTGGTTACTAGCTATGTGAAAGTCTATATTAGTTATTGATTAGTTAACTGAGTATTTGTATGGGAGTGTGAAAGTGTGTGTGGTTCGGTGGGGGGGTGTGACTGTCCAAAGATGTGTGAATAGTTGATTCAGGATATATAGGAAGTTAAAACTACATGTTCTAACAGTTGTTTGGGTGAGTGAATCTCTTTATTGGTGTGGTGATGAGCAAATATATTTCTCAATGGTACATGTCCAACAAACTAAAAAAATAAAAGGCAGTGTATGTGTCGGTTGTTGTATATAAATAAGTATACATAAGACACAATGATTGTGTGAGTGACTGTATGGATAACTGTATACTTGTAATAATGATTTTATAATTCACTAAGTATGACTTACTATCTAAATGAATAGAAGAAGTGGTGTTTGTATAAGTGCTTTGCTAAGTAAATATGTAAGTATGATCCATTGTTTGCATAAGTGAGTAGGATGACTTCATATGTGAATAGGATGCGTGCTGTTGTTTAATGTCGATATAGATGTATAAGTATTTTTGATAGTATTCTATTGTTCATTGACAGCATGTATGAGTGAATCCATAGGTAAGTGATTAGATGTGTGTATACATCTATGAATCACTGAGTGGATTTTTAGATACTTGTATTGCTGTGACAATGGATTTAAATATGATACTCTGTATTTTACAAAGAGTGATGAAAAATTGTAATAGTGTATGAAAAGGTGTATGAGATTGTCATGTGGATGATGTCATCAGTGATGTCATTTGCGATGTCATCAGTGATGTCACTGACCATGTCATGAATGATCTAATATGTGACATCATCAGCAGTGGATTGCGGGTGCGCGAAATATAGTTAGTACAACTAACTATATAGGAGCAATTTCAATGGTTTTGTATGAGTAAAATGTCCAGCTAACTATAACACCACTAAAACTTATAGTTTTTTGAGTGAATTTCAAAGGTTTTTTAAAAGCTAATTCCTAACTATATAACTCCTGAAACCTATGGTTTTTTCAGTGAATTTCAAAGGTTTTTTTAAATGCTAATTCCTAACTATATAAGGCCTGAAACCTATGGTTTTTTCAGTGAATTTCAAAGGTTTTTTAAATGCTAATTACTAACTATATAAGGCCTGAAACCTATGGTTTTTTCAGTGAATTCGCAAGGTTTTTTAAATGCTAATTCCTAACTATATAAGGCCTGAAACCTATGGTTTTTTCAGTGAATTGCAAAGGTTTTTTAAATGCTAATTCCTAACTATATAAGGCCTGAAACCTATGGTTTTTTCAGTGAATTTCAAAGGTTTTTTAAATGCTAATTCTGTAGGTACCTATATTGATACTCTTATTTCTGACCCTTGTCCGGGTATTAATTCACTAGTGTCCATACAACGGCACAGAAACCCGTTTTCAGATTAAGTCATAGCGCATGCTGACACATTAAGCAAGCACTATTCCTCCAGCCCCTTAGAAAGCACACCGAGTTCTCAAAACAAACCAAACCTCCAGCAGACCTGGGAAATCCCCCGCATCTATTGTTTTGATTTCGCTCGAGAACTCCTGAAAAGAATGTAAGAACGACCAGTCCTTATGACACTCTTACTGACGTCTTATGTCCATCCTTACGTCAAACTCGGCACCTTTCAGGTATAAATATACCGACGCTGCCCTAAGCAAGGACACGGTGGTGATGAGCTTGGAGCAGCGCTACTTGCCAGAGAGCCCAGCTGATGCAGGAAGCCCACGGACGCTGCCCCTCCCTTTTGACGCGCTGAGAGAGACGCTTTCTTTTCTCCTGCCGAGAAATCCAGCCTCCGACGTTTCCGGCTTGCCCTCGCGGGTAACTGGGATACCGAGTCCTGAGAAAGAGATACCAGCCCACCTGCCTTCTAAATCCCAGGTACTGAACTGACTAACCCCTTACAGAGAATTCTTGAGTCAGATTCTTGGCAAAGCAAACTTAACTTAAACTGCTACTTATTTACTCCCGCCCACGTATTAGGCTTAGGTCAGGTACACCGGGGTAGGCGTAGTTAGAAGCACCAGTTGAGTATGATTAGTCAATGTATATATGTATGTATAACTTTTATCCATTTTAAAGTATCATATGGCTAAGAAACCATATCAATGCTTTTACAGTATTATTTTATAAGCTTGCTTTTACTGTATGCACTTTACTTAACTATAAGTATTGCAATAATAGCGATTCATTTCTCTTGTATGAGAAAAGAGACTGATCAATAAATAACACCTTTTTATTGAACACGCCCGTCTCTTCTTTTCTCTACAAACCCGTGGAACTAAGAATGCACGTACTGACTGAGTAAAATGATTGTCTTTTGTTTTCACACGACTCTAGAGATATACTCTTGATTAGGGAGAGCAAAGTTGTCATGTTCTATGGTTGTCAGAAACTAAATCGCTTCTTGTCTATCCAGGGAGGTTAAACTCCTCCTTGCCTATTCGAGAAAGTTTCTAGTGAACTCTGAGCTAGCTGGCACACACAAAACTTTAAGTCTAATATCGACAGTAGAAGACCTAGTTAACCTCTGTCCTACGTCTATACTATTGAAGATATTATTCCAATGCGCAGAGCCTATTGGGATAATAGGAACTACACTACTCCCGGATAACGTTAAAATATATTAATATCCTAGTGGGACCACCTGAGCAGCCCTAAGGGGTCAGGGTGTTTCTACCCTGCCCCCTTTTTGTGTTCTACACGTTTGTTTTTCTGCTTTCTTGTGCCTAATTCCTAACTATATAAGGCCTGAAACCTATGTTTTTTTCAGTGAATTTAGGTGTGCCATACTTTTGTCATAAGTAAGACTGTTAGCGCTCTAGTTGTTCTTTAGAACACTCTGGGACATTCTGTCATTGGGCTATAGTTGGGCTACATCTGGCTGATATTTGGGCTATATTTGTTTTTTTTGTCTCTGGTGGCCATCTTTGGGCTACATTGGGCTACATTGGGCTACATTTGGGCTCTAACATATATATAGCCCAATGTAGCCCAATATATATTTTTTCAAAGTTAATTTTCGTAAAAACCACTGGAGCATATATCTTGAGACATAGCAAAGGCACATCGGGCTACCAATCCCTACAATTTTGCCAAGTTTGGTGGAAAACCATTCAGCCGTTCGGGCTAAAAGTGAGTCCAACCGCCCTATGGAAATTAACATGGGGAAAACACGTTTTGGGACCCCCATTTTATCTCGGCCCCCGCTTGACGGATCCCCCCAAACTTTCAGGGAAGGACCGGAGCGCCGCGAGGCAAAGTTAAGGAAAATTTCAGGAAGATTCCTCAACCGGCACCAAAGTTATTCCCAATAGAATGTTGCGATTTCCTTATGGAAAACAATCCTAACTATATATACCTACTGGCTATCGCCAGTAGGTAATATATACATATATATATATATATATATATATATATATATATATATATATATATATATATATATATATATATATATATATATATATATATATATATATATATACTACCTACTGGCGGTCGCCAGTAGGTAGTTATAGTTAGGACCTAGTTTCCATAGGAAATCCGCAACATTCTATTGGGAATAACTTTGGCGCCGGTGGACTTATTTGCGCGAATTTCTCAAATTAGATGGCCCGCTCCTTCCCTGAAAGTTTGGGGGGGATTCGTTAAGCGGGGGCCGAGATAAAAGGGGGTCCCAAAACGTGTGTTCCCCATGTTAATTTACATAGGGCGGTTGGACTCACTTTTAGCCCGAACGGCTGAATGGATTCCCACGAAACTTGGCAAAATTGTAGGGACTGGTAGCCCGATGTGCCTTTGCTATGTCTCAAGATATGTGCTCCAGAGGATTTTGAGTAATTTAGGTTCAAAAAAATATATATATCTATAAGCGCGCCCCGATACGCGCACCGGGGAGCGCACCCGGCGCGCTACGCGAGTACGCGAGCGGAAAGCTGATTGGCTCTCGGGTGTCTGTAAACATTCCAAACAGTCCGGAGCGGCCGCCATCTTGTGTCTCGGTAGGATCGAGACACAAGAGGTGGCAAAAACAGGGGGAAATTACCAAAAGGGGGCAGGGTAGACCCCCCCAGACCCCCTACGTTTGATGTGGGGGCCATAAAAGGACCCCAAGGGGCAAAAAAAAATTACTTTTTTTTTCGATTTTCGCAGGGGGAGCGCCCGCTACGCGCACCGGGGAGCGTACCCTGGAGAAAAAAGAATGACAGAGTTTACAAAAAATGTAGCATTTTTTTTATAAATTAGAGGTAGTTCTAAAAAGAACTTTTTTTTAATTCTTTTTGTTGTTTTATATTTTTTTATTTTTTTTGAACATATTTTACTTTTTTGGCTTTTCTGAACAGTTTTATTTTTTTTGTATTTTTTATGGGGAGAAACAAAAAACAGGGAATTGTAAATGGCTCAACTGGAGCAAAAAAAAAACAGGAAAAAATTAATGTTTCTTCGGGCACTTGTGGTGATCCCAAGCACGGGTGATAAGTGTAATGCTTTGCTCACCATAGCATATTGTCACTCCACAAAATATGCAAACGATTTAAAAATTTGAAAACTTGGATTGAATGCAAGGGATCATCTCCCTTGCCTCTGGACCCGATGGGGTGAGTTGGCTACTTTGGGAGGTGCTGGCAGAAGATTGGGCAGGGTTTCTGGACAGTTCCCTGACCTCTGCCCAAGCATAGTTATTAGGGTGCCAGGGTTGCATGTGCCGAATCATGGTGTTGTTGCCAAATGAGTATTTTTTGTTAGGGTTCCCCCTTGAAAGTTGAAAGCCACAGATTAAACAAGTCGCCTATGGCGCATTAACTTTCTTCTTGTCCTTTGGGATGGAAAAAAACTGCCAGATAAAGTGCTCCTTTGGCTTATATGGGGTAGTATCTTCTGGTAGGAACCCCCCCTCCTCCTCCTCCTCCTCCTCCTCTTCTTGTTCTCCACCACTGTGGTGTTGTGGTGGTCCTTGTGGTGGTGGTGGTGGTGGTGCAGATGCTCCTGCAGCTGCTGCTACTGTAGCCATTTTTCAGACAAATAGGTACAGAGAGGTCTTTCAACAGGTCTTCCTCACTCAAAGTACAAAGTGAGAATGAGGAAAATAGGTGGGGGCTTTCATCATTTGGGAAACAAAACTGTCCTGAACCAATGAAAAGTGTTACTTTCAGGTCACATGACTTGGGCCTTCATCATTTGGAAACCAAAACTGATCTGAACCAATAATAAGTGTTATTTTCAGGTCAAATGACCCGATGCGCTTACGCTACGCGCCCCGGGGCGTGCCCGGGGGGCGCGTAGTGTAAGCGCGTCAGTACGCGCCCGGCGGCGCTTATGTTGCGCGAACGTTTACGTTCGGGCGCTTCCAGGTGAGTTTACGCCGTGCGTCATAAGACGCATCACGCGGCTACGCGATACGTCACGATGATGTTTTCGTTCGCGGCAATAGCGGTAACGGGACGCTCACTGGTACGCGCACCGGGGCGCGCCGTAACACTGCGCTCACCGGTGAGCGCATCGGTACGCGCCCCGGGAGCGCTCAGAGGCAATAAAATAAAAAATAAACATAAAAAAAATTGTAGTACATAATTATACAATATAAAATTCATTATAAAAAATATTACATTTCATACCTATAGAGATTTGCTATTAAAAAACCTATGAAATTCACTGAAAAAACTATAGGTTTCACACCAGTTATAGTTAGGAATTAGCATTTAAAAAACCTATTAAATTCACTGAAAAAACCATAGGTTTCACACCAGTTATAGTCAGCTGGAAATTTTACTCGCATAAAACCATTGAAATTTCCACGTTATAGTTAGTTGGACTCACTATAACTTGCGCATGCAATGCACTGCTGATGACTTCACATATTACATCACTCATGACATGGTCAGTGACATCACTCATGACATCACTGATGACACCATCCTTGTGACAGAGTGACAGACCTCCTTTCACTGTAATGTAACCCTTGAAACACATATTCAATAATAGAAACTAAAATTTTCTAAAAAATGGAGATACCCATACCAGTTACAACAACCAATTCAATAATTCCACCATCTATATACACATACACTCATTCACCAACAGTTCTATATAGTCCCTCATACATATACTCACTCATCATATTTAGTGATACACCTATACATCCTGTTACACACCGGCAGTCATCTAAAAAATACTCTGACACATACTCACACATGCAAATAAACTTTTAAACATCCATTTATTTGCATATACAGCTATACACACACTAGCAATTTACTTCTAAAGAAACTTACACATACTTACTCTCTTAAAAAATCACTTATAGAAACACATACTAATTTAAACAGGAACTCTTACAATCTCTTACTCTCACATATACTCACTTATATACATCAATATTCACATATACTAGATTAAAACATATGTAGTTACTGATAAAGACACTACTGAGACAGTCATTCACTCACTAGCACACACATATACACACTCATCCACCCATACAGTCGTGCACATATGCTGTCTTTAAAATACATACAAAGAGAGAGTCAGTCATTCATGCATCTAGGTGCTAGGTAATACCCCCACCAGACCATACAAACACCCATACTGATACTAAAAAAAACATCTAATAACCCATATACATACACATGTAGCTACTCACCAACCCATGCAGCCACTTATACACAAAGTGAAACACTAATACATATATTTAAATATTTAAACATTACTCACTAATATATGTATTCACTAAGATACACTTAATAAGCCAGTTAACCAATCAATTTTAAAAAAAATCCATGTAAACACTTATTTAAACATTTATTCTTCCATCAACTTTTACATATACATATATACCACATATTTATTTTTCAGAAAGACACACATTCACTGGATGGTGTCATCAGTGATGTCATGAGTAATGTCACTGACCATGTCATGAGTGAAGTAATATGTGACGTCATCAGCAGTGCATTGCACGCGCAATTTATAGTGAGTCCAACTAACTATAACGTGGGAATTTCAATGGTTTTATGCGAGTAAAATTTCCAGCTGACTATAACTGGTGTGAAACCTATGGTTTTTTCAGTGAATTTAATAGGTTTTTTAAATGCTAATTCCTAACTATAACTGGTGTGAAACCTATGGTTTTTCAGTGAATATGTGTATACATACACACACATATATCTATATAATGTGATGACCCTAAAAATTGGATATAATTATAAAATTAATTTTATAAATATACCAGTGAAACGAAATTGCAGGTATCATTTATTGTGATTTATTATGGCAATGGCCATAGAGCAGAGCCTCGCACCAAAATGTTGTTTCATCAGGTGGGATCACACACTCTGTGCAAGAAAAAGAAATCACACACAAATAAGGCTCTGGATGATCCTGACTAAAATAATTTTAATTTAAACAACAAAATCCTTTTGGTAATCAATTACATACAAGACCAAAATGAATTAATGGTCAAATGAAGAACTGATCAACAACAACACAAGAAAACACAACCAGGGAAAATGAATTACTAGCAGAAATGCATGTATTTTTATTGTGCAGGCACATGAAGATATCTATGTAAAATAGATTTAAGGCTCCTCCAAAAAGTGGTAACAATGTGACATAAGTGCTCGTGCAGAGTGAACATGTAAGGAATGAACTGATAGTACATGTAGAATTCAATAAAACATGAGACGCAGTGCTACAGCAACCTTTAACGTCTTACCCGCGGTGGCAATTCCGCCGCGGTGCGGGGTGTTCCATTGTGTGGGCTGGGCCGCGTCGGGCAACGGACATGCGCAGCACTACAAAGGTAGTGCTCGCGACGGCCGTTGGCCGACTGGCGCAGGGGAAGGGTTAAGCTGTCTGCCCAAACTAAAATGAACAAATCCTCATCCAGAGGGGCTTCTTGACGTTTTTTAAAAGTCCATGGGTGATTATTGCCTTCATGCAGACAGTGGATATGGTCGCCGTTTCGACTCAGATAATAGTGACAGTTTGAAACTATCTCAGAGGGTCTTCATCGGGATGTGGAGGAGGGGCAACCTGTGTGGTAAGGACAGGATGTGATTACATAAACTATGGCTGGTGTGTTTTCTCTGAACAGTGTGGGTTTCATGCAAATACTCACCTTGAGTGGCATGAAAGGGCCCTTCAATGGATATCCTATGGCGTGTGTTAAGACGGCAAGCCTGCACGTCTTTAATGGGTTCTAAACAAAAATGAATTAACCAATCAATAAAGGCCCCTGAAAGGTGACCTACCGGTAAAGTGAGTAAATAAATATGCACTCACCTAAATCAATACATTGATATTTTGAACTTGACATATGCCCTTCAAAACCATTAAAGTAAATGAATGGGCTATAAAGACAATAATTAAAAGAGCAATAATGAGTGTCCACTTAGGGATTCCCAAAGAGCTCTCCACTTTAAACAAAACATAATTAGTTTAAGGGGCCTTAATTGAAGTATGCCCTCTGAGACGTTTTTAAACTGCCACTATTATTTGGGTCAAAATGTCGCCGATATCCATTGTCTGCACCAAAACAATAATCCCCCATTAGCTTTTAAGAAACTTCTAGAAGCCCTTCTGGATAAAGATTTGTTCATTTTGTTTTGGGCAGACAGCTTGCAGGCTGCTGTAGCACAGTGTCTCATGTTTTAATGAATTTTATATGTACAGTCACATCATTCCTTACATGTTCACTCTGCACCAGCACTTGTGTCACAGTGTTTTTATTTTTTGAAGTAACCTTAAATCTATTGTACACAGATATCTTCATGTGCCTGCGCTATAAAAATACATGCATTTTTGCAAGTAATACATTTTCCCTGGTTGTGTTGTCTGTTTTCTTGTGCTGTTTTCAACAGTTCTTCGTGGGAAAATTAATTCACTTTGGTCTTGTATGTAATTGATTACCAACAGGATGTTGTTGTTTATACTAACCCAAGGTTCTAAGGTTTACTGGGTCACCACATGAGAACGTCATCATTAAAACATTTTAGGGCAGTTGTGCACGTTTTAAATCTTAATTGATCTAAACAAACAGGAGAAAGGGTATAATCCACCACATTTTAAGCTGAACAAAGCCAGTGGGACAATTCCATTATGACAGCCTAATAGTAGTAAATTTGCTTGTTTATGACATATCCAATTCAAGTATGGCTCACACTCCCACCCAGTGAATCTTAATATCTGAAAATTGTTTCAGGAAAATGTTCCTTCATAATCGTGCAATGTCTGTCATTATGCCACCAATAAAACTAGTCTTTTTAAGTCTGGGTGTCAAACTTTTGGGGATCAAGTTGTGCTTATCTCAGAGGGTGTAGTAACCTATATTGAGTAGGAAACATGCAAATGCCTGGGTAAATACCTCCACTTGGAATCCTCCATTAGTTTGATTACGCTAGCTCCATAAATATGAGCAGAAGACCAGAATTTAAGCAAATACTGCAGTTTTTACCCCACATTGAGCTGTATTGGATCATGCCTCAGATATATACATAGGAAGTAGGGTCGAAGAGGAAGGCCGACTGGCCACTCAAAAATGCACTTTCTATAGTTATTATTTTAGAGGCGTGACATGTCTCATACCGCTGTACTATGTCACTGTAGTCGAGGTTTTAGAACTGTAAACCTTTAGGGTCTGCAATGAACCTCTGCAAATAAAATGTAAAGAGAATCAATTCACTAGACCCAATCTAAGGCAACAGATAGACTTACTCTTCTTAAATTCATTCATCCACTTGCCATTGGCACCTATTCTCCCCACCCCAAATAGTCAATTTCCATATCTCTCAAAATAAATTGATCTAATGTTAATGTGGTACATAATGACTTTTGGAGCTTAAACGCCGCAACGTGATCTTGCTTCTACTTATGGTGCAACCTCTATCTCTGCAGAATTCCTCAAGACTAGAGAGTAAGAGAGTCACATTGGGGCCTTGGATACAATAGCTGCATCATCTGCAAATAATAGAGTGGTTATATCTTTGCACCACAGTGTTGGAACATCTGCGGTATTTTTGGCAGGGATGAGCAGGGATGGTATTGATGTTTAAAGTAAACAAAGCGAAAGCAATGACACAGGCTTGCCAAACCCCGCTGAGGACGCCGAGTTCTTCTTCTAACTCCTCTCGTGCAAAATATCTAACACTCGCAAAGGTTTTGGAATACCATGACTTAATAGCCGCAAGGAGGTAACTGGGACTACTTAACTGGGGCACCTAGCTCTTCCTGCACAGCCAGGGCTTAATCCTGGCCATGCTATCGAAACCACACTTGAGATCCAAGAATGCCCCTACAAAGGTGTGTTTTTTAAGGGCAACGCACTTAGAGATAATAATCTTCCGGTAAAACACCTGGTCCACCGTACTCCACTTGGATGGAGATCCTGTTTTGAATTTAGAAGTTACACCATCTAACTTAGTCAATTCTTCTAATTTATGGAGCAGAAGATAACCTTAGATTTTATGCAGGACATCAGTAATGCTGACATGACATTGGTACCTGGATGGTCACACTGGTCATCTTTAATGATCGCCACAAACTCAGCTCCCTACCATTGTATTGTGAGCTTGGCACCCACTATTAGGATGTTCGCAAGCTTGAGACTATTGGGCCACTAATTGCAGACCCATGATGGTGTGCACTCTTACACAGCCTATTATACACACACCCAGACGTGTATTGGAGTGGGTACACATGGCTAACTAATCCTGGAAGGTTAGTCGTGCATCTCTTCCCTTTTCTCTCAAGTGCAATTCAGCATTGCAGAAGGGCCCACTAAATGTCCTGTGCACATGCTTGCCTCCGCTCTCCCATAAGGGAGGGATGTAAATCTGGCAGCGGTCCTGCTCGTGCAGCAGTGTGTGATCACCGGCAATACTTCATGTCTACTCTACTTAATTAAGCAAATGCATGGGGGATATCACCCCCCCCCCTGCACTTGGCCAGAGCTGAAGATGCATTTTTTATCTTCTGACAGGGAATCAATGCTGCAGGCACTGCAGTGATGGGGATGAGGGTGAGGCTGAAGGCTGCCTTCCTGACAATGAAGGGGAAAGGCCGAAGGCTGGGTCTTTAGTGGTGCTGATGAGAGAGATGCTGAGGATTCTTTCACCACAGCAAAGGGGGTGAGGCCGATGGCCATATCTTCAGTGATGTGATGAGGGCGAGGCTGAAGGCCGCCTTCCCCATAGCGAAGCAGAGAGGCTGAAGGCTGAGTCTTCGGTGGCGGTAAAGAGAATGGAGGCGAAGGCTGCCACCTGCAGGGATGGTGATGAGTGTGAAGCTGAAGGAAGCCTGCTATTGTGATAAAGGAGGTTCTGAAGGCTGCCTCCTGCAGTGATGGTGATGAGGGACAGTCTGAGGTCCACTCCTCCAGCGAGGGTGGTGCGGAGGGGGGGGTGATGGGCAGGAATAAGACATCAAACATCCTTTTAGTCCCCCAGTCTTGGTGTCCCTGCCTTGAGTTGAGTGTGCCATGGCGGGGGTGTGCGTGGTCGGTATTTGTTGATGTCTTTAGTCTGGCCTGGAGGATTCTGTTGGGTCTGTGTCTGGAAGTGTGACCCTTGACTGCCTGTCCTGGTCTATTCTCCCATAGGACAGGTTTACATCCAACAGTTACTGATAAGCAGATCATCAAGACATTCAGACCCTGCATACAACAGGAAACATGTGAAGGAACATCATGCATGCACCCAGCAGGTCCAGACCCCCTTACAGTCTGCTATCAATGATCTAGCATACAACTGCCTGCAGGACAATGAACAACATTCACATCTTCACACTGTGGGCGAGGCTGCGAACCAGTGCAGAGGCAAGCAGAATGGACAGGACCTGAGATGTTGCTATTGGCACAGCATCACCCTCAGAGTGAAACAACCCACTGCACCAGCAGAACACACTGAACACAGGTCAGAGACTACTCCACGTGGTGAGCCATAACTCAGATCACATCAGCACCGACTATAACAATGCAACATCCAACGGAAAGCATTGGTCAGAACAAGGCACTGACATTCAACACAACTCAAAGGTACCAGAGAACACAGGTCAGAGACTACTCCACGTGGTTGGCCATCACCAAGCTCACACAAGCACCCACTATAATAATAATGCAACATCCAATGGGATGCATTGGTCAGAACAAGGCACCAACGTTCTACCCGGCTCGGAGGTACCAGAGAGCCCCTGTTCTATAATTTGGTACCCCCTGCTGCATGGTTCCAGTGGTCCTGAGCACAGCATGGGGGTCGTAGGCCTCCACATGGAGTGGTGATGGTGAGCGCGAGACTGCCACGCCCTGGGGTGATGCTGACGACAGCGTGAATACTGCCCCCTGCTGGGATGGCGATGAAGGACAGGCTGAAGGATGCTCCCCTCATTGATGGTTATGGGGAGCGCCTGGAGGCCTCCTCCTGCAGCGAGGATGATGAGGGTGCGACTGCAACCAGCCATGTTCATGCTGATGACTGAGAGGTGCATACTGCCCCCAGCAGGGGTGGTGAGAGGCTGAAGGCCTCCTGCTGTGAGGGTGGTGCGGAAGGGGCTGATGGTTGCCCCTTCATTGATGGTGCGGGGGTTACTGAGGCCTCCTGTATGAGGGAATGTCTGAAGGCTGACCCCTTCATTGAGGGTTATGAGGGAGCGCCTGGAGGCCTCCTCCTGCAGTGACGATGGCGAGGGAGGGGCTGCCGCCCCCCTGCAGTGATGGTGATAGCAGAGGCCGAAGGCTCTCCCCCGAAGCCTCTTCCTGCCCTTAGGTATTAAATGCCCTCCCGCCGGCCTGGCCCGTGCCCGTCTGGGCAGCCTGCTTTAAATAGAGCCCCCGGGGGCCGGCGCTTCCGCTCCCGGGGGCCCGGCTCCGCGGATCCCGTTCCTCGGGGTCTGTCTGCGGGAGGGGGGTTCCCTGGCCCCCGTGCCGTCGCCTGAATAGGCGGGGGCGGCACGTGCGGCTGCTGAGCTCGTTTATCGATCGGGGCATTTGCAGATTAGTTTGTGCGGCTGCCGGCCTGGAGCCGTCCGTTAACATAAGTGTCAGCTGCCAAGAAGCTGCTGATTGGAGGCAAGAAACTGCTGAGGGAAGGAGACGGCAGGCAGAGACAGAGTGCTGCTGAGGAGGGAGCGGGCAGGGCCGGGTGTCTGGGAGCGCGCAGGGCGGGGCAGAGAGGGCTGCCAGAGGAGGGATGGAGGGAGCGAAGGGACGAGGCGGGAGAGGCACGGAGAGGAAGATTGGCAGACTGGAGGGACAAGGCAGACCTGGAGGGAGCGAAGAGCGAGGCCCACGGGTGCCCATGACGAGGCAGGGCAAAACCAACGCGGGTACAGGGGGGACTAGGGAGAGGTGGGCAACAGAGAGCAAATCAAAGGGGGAAGGGGGAGGCATAAGAGGAAAAGGAATGTATAGGAGACTGGAGGGTCAGTAAATGTGCAGAGGGCGAGCCACGGGGACACAGTCCACAAGAAGTGCGTGTGAGGAAAAGAGACAGGAAAACTGGAAGATTTGAGGGGGTGTCAGTAAATGAATAGAAAAGGGCACCCAAAGGTGCCTTCTCTTGTTATGTGCTCCCCCAGGCTCTTAAGGACACGGATTCCCTCCAATAACCTTCTAGGCCCTTTTACGACAGGGTAGGGCTCAAGCAGCAGTACTCCTGATTGGGTGACCAACTGGCGTGGGTGCAAATTCAGGATGGTGAGTGTGAAAATTCAGGAGAAAGGGTCAAAATTCAGGACACAAATTCAGGACTGGAGGTCAAAATTCAGGTCAAAATTTCGGGACAAAAGGTATGTTGTACAGACACATCAGAGGAGGTCGCGCAATAGTATATAAGTAATCCCATCTATATCCAAACATGCTCATCCATTTGCAAACCTATCCATCATGTATCTTTCCATCCATCATGTCAGTCATCCATCCCTCCATCCACACTTTCACTCATCCATCCATCCACCCTTTCACCCTATCCATCCGTACACTCATCCATCCACTCTTTCACCCATCCATCCACTCATCTATCCAGCCATTTACCCTTTCACCCATTCAGACTTCCGTTCACTTACTTATCCATCCACCCAGTCACTCATCCTTCCACCCATTCACCTTTTCAGTCATCCATCCATCCTCTCTTTCTCTCTCCATTGACCCTTTCACTTAGCCATCCTCCCATCCATCCATCCACCCATCCTTAGACTCATCCACTCATGAATCCATCCATTGATCCTATCACTCATCCATCCTTTCATTCATCCATCCACCCATTCACTCACCCATCATCCACCCGTTTACTCATCCATCCAGCCTTTCACTCATCCATCCACCCTTTTACCCATCAATCTACCCTTCCATCCATCTATTTACCTTTTCTCTCATCCATCCATCCTTCCACTCACTCATCCATCCATCCTTTCGCTCATTATCTATCCATTTATCCTTTATTTCATCCATTCACCTTTTCATTAATCCATCCAGCCATCCACCCATCCCTTCACTTACTCACGCACCCACCTTTCATATTAATTATGAGCTGAGCCTTTGTCTACAGAGTTGTATACAGAAGGGGCCCATCAAGAATTTTACCCTTGCTGTAGTTCCTAAAGCAAGGGGTGGGGTGGTGAAGGGTTCACTATGCCCATCCATGCACATAGACAATATGAAAAAGTGGAAGTCATGAGTCATACATAATGCACAGTGCCATGCCATGAGGTGACTGTGACATGGTGTTGTTTCCAGGGCTTTAAGCCGATGAAAAAAAGGGGGGGCGGTCTCTCCAAAGGGGGTGTTTGATGTAATTAAGGGCGTGGCTTGAAACACCTAAGCCTAAAATCTGTGCTTAGCATAGTGTGCCACCAGACTGGTATTTTGCCTCTTCAGTCATTGCATCCAGATATATAACACAACAAGTAACATTACACCTACACAAGCCAGAACTATTGGCTTTGTCAATGGTTGTTAGTTGCATAAAATAAAAATACAGCAACCATGGCGTTGAGAATAATATTGAAAATGCACTTTTCTAAAATGATGAGACTGAAAGAACTCTAGCCCCTTCTTTTTAACTTGTTTCACCAGCTTCTTTGAATGAACCGGATTCTCACGTAGCAGCATTGGCGTTTTTGCAAATTCCTTCCATCTGACAGAATGCCCTGTCCTAGACCGTGGCAGGAGGAGACAACCGCATGCAGTAACACTCCAAACTGGCCCATTGTCATTCAGTATGTGGCAATCAGCCGCAGGCAGAATGACACTGGGCGGGATGGGGCTGCTCTTGTGCTCCCAGGAAGAGTGCGAGGCGGCCCAATTAGGGTGCTGAGGCTCCATGCAGGGAAAAGTGCTGTTCCTTTGCAATGCCCAAAATTACGGACAGAAGGCGTCCGTAAAAGGGATCCTCACTGACAATGGACTTGAGGTCCAAATTACGGACGGTCCGTGAAATTTACGGACGGTTGGTCAGTCTAACTCCTGACAAGGAGTATACTTTTAGTAGACATTTCATATCAACAACCCACAGGTTATTTGAATCTCACCCCATGCCCAGCAAGCCTTAGGGTACACCCACAGACCTGGCCCAAACCCACACAATGCAGCCATAAAGGAAGCAGCAGAGAGGGTAGACATGAACTGTAAAGTGGCTTCTGGCGATGCAAGGCCAATGAAGAGGCCGATTGGGCTGTGGAAGGTCAAAGGTAAGCAGAGATGAGTCTTCACCAGAGCACCTGTCCGAGGATGTCTTGCCCTGTCTGTTTAATATTAAACGAGATCTTTATACCATTCTTATGCCTACCTCGCCTTATTCATCTGTGCCGCTTTGTGTGATGTGCAGACATCTTGGATTAAAGCTGAGGTAACACCTGATGTGTTGTTTCTTTCCTTAACAAGTCCATTGAAGGACCATGTAGGATGCTACAGCCCGGTGCAGACGGGTGTCGCTATCTGTGTCAGCCTTGGAACGCCCTCGCCTAAGTCTCAGTCAAAAGTCAATGTCATTTAGTGAGACCTTACACTTGGCCTTTATGGGCAGGAGAGTAACTCAAGCTCCTGGAACCTCTGCAGTACAAGGAGTCCCCCACCCCTTTAGATGTCCCCTAATTCTTTAGGGGGTCCCCATGCAGACCAAGGTCAATAAATATCTGTGAGAAATGGAAGACTCAGGAGCCCCTCTTGCCTTTGCTCATAGCATGCGTGATAGGCTGAACTTCAACAGTACAAACAGGCACGCCTCTGTGTTAGACCCAGGACCCCATCTGTCCCTTAAGCCCTCTTTGTGGTGTTTCTGCTCAGCTATCTAGCTAATGTCTTGCTTTGCTAGCACCAATCATCGCACCTCACCTTCCTCTCCAAAAAGTGACTGGCTGCCATTTCCATCACATCAAGTGTGATGTTCTCATTTGGCAGCAGTGCCGGACTGGCCGTAGCAAGCAATGGGTGTTTCCCCAGGAGGCTGGAAGGGTGGGGGCCAATTTTAGAGTGGTGTGAGCCATATTGGTTACTGGGGGCTAGTTTTGCATCGGTGCTGCTATATCGGCCCCCAGTAACAAAAGCAGTAGGAGAGCTTGTCCGTCAAGAGTGCCAGGTCTGCTTTGGGTTCCCAGTCCAGCTCTGTTTGGCAGCCTTCGGGTGCTCCATAGAGATCTGCATTAATGATTCTAAGTGATGCCTAAAAGCCAGAATGTATGTCATTGCAGTCTGAGCCAACGTGCCACTTGGATGCCTGCCAGGTAAAAACTCAGACTAATCTCTGTGCTTTCTCGTAAGGGGAATAGCGAGAGGGGATAGTTCTTCCACTGTGCTGCCTCCGTTATCATCAAGATTTGCAACATGCTCCTCAAGGTATTATTTAAACTTTCGATGTCAATTTGCTTTTGGGTGATATCTCATGCTTCAAAAGCTAGTTATCCCCAACTGAACGCCACAAAGTGTGCATATGGAGTCCTGGGATCTGTTATCAAAGGTCCAAAACCACTAGAGCACAAGGTCTACCCTTCTGACCACACTCAGCATTGAATCTACAATGATATCTAGCCACAGCAGAGCGGTTCAGCTTAAGATTAATTCATAGCCCGCTGCCTGCACCTCCCAAAAAGGCAAAATCAAACACCAATGACTCAATGGATAACCAGAAGACAATACCTGAAATATATATTCACAAAGAAATTGAGACTCTGATCTGTGATTATCATAAAATATATAATAATATATCGTATGCAAAATCAGACTCCATTCTGTGGTGGAAGCCATGTTGAAAGACACCATGCTCCCCTAACCCCGCTACTGTACTCTGACAGCCTACAGCACTACAAAGCAACACTGATGTGTACAACAGAAATACCAATAGCAATAAAATAACATAACATATGAAACAAGTACCAGATTAAAACTCTTGCAACTGGTACTTCAGAGTTCAAGTTGACCAATTGCAACATTAGTAGGTTTTCTGAGGGATTCACTCCCATCATAATGCAAGGTGGATTTACATGTCAATGTGGGGACATCCATCTGGGTTGTGCAATGAGAGAAGAGAGAGGTAGACATACCGCTATAGTGTTGGACTTGGCCCTTTCTGCTGTGTCATCCCCAAACGTTTTACCTTCAATCGTCCTATTTTTGCTGAATTCATTTTCTTGGGCTTGAGGACTCTGCAAACGTTAGCACTGCTAATCAGTGCTAAAGTGCTTGTGCCATCTCCTTAAAACGTTGTAGAATTTGTGTATACCCAATTGCCATATTTAATTTACTTGGAAATCCTAGTAAAGTGGCACTACCTGTGCCCAGGACCTGTAAATGAAATGCTACTAGTGGGCCTGCAGCACTGGTTGTGTCATAGACTTAAGTAGCCGTTGCAGCCTGTTTGTGCAGTTCTAAACTGCCATGTTGGCCTGGGAAAAGAAACTTTTTCCCTTGCCCAAACCTTCCTTTTTAGGTCGAGCCTAGTGCAGCACGCATGTGTTGTTCTGTGAGGCTTCTTGTAACTGCTCTGTGTGGGTTTGACTCCCCCAACGCATTGGGTTGGCTCTTGTATGTGTCTTTCAATAAAGAAAGCATGCAAATGGCTAAAGGCGGGTGCATGTCCCACCTTTTTTGTAATGTTCACTCCCACAGCGTTTTGCCTGCGGGAGCGAGCAGCGGTGCGCAGGGTGGCAGCTGCATTCCTCGTGGGTCAGGTTACTACCTACTTGTTTTGTATGCGTTAGCACATGAAGGCTGGATCTTTTGTGTAATGAGCATGATGGATCTTTTGTGTAATGTAATGTTGGACTTCTTTTGTGTAATGCATTGATACCTCCGAGCGAAAGTCCACTTTGTAATTCTGCTTAATTATCTTTTAAAATGGAAAGCAATCAGTTTCCCTGTCGATATGTGTGTTTGCTTGTCTGGGTGGGTGTGGAGGGGGACGGGTGGGGGGCTCACAACTAGGTGTATTCTGGACCGAAAGACTTATCCTCATATGCTCTAGGTAAGCCCGTGGAACAAAGCACACTGAAAATACAAAACAAAGTGTTGGTAGGCACCATGAGCTCCCAGGCGGCCCGCCCCTCAGGCACACCCTCAGGAGTTATTAGAACAATAGCTCAAGGGCAATGTGCGTGCCTACTGTAGCCACTTGTAACCTGAATGGTGCAAAGCAGACTCTGCCCTTCATCCTTCTCAGGTCAATGACATGAGAACACTTGAGGTTTGTAATTGTTACTTTTGTTTCGCAGGCGCTGAGATACCCGGGATATGATTACTGTTGAAAAATGCCATTTTTTTTTTGTTTGCAGGCAGGCTCTGGCACGAATCTCGCAATCCCCACCCCCGAACCACACAGGGGCCTATGATGCAGAGCTGTTAGTGCAGGAGGTAGGAGGTGGGAAGAGGGAGTGTTATCTTCTGAGGTCACACGTGAGTAAAAAGGAGAGCGCTGTGATGCCATGATGTGCCTGCCTGTCTCTCCATCCTCCTCCCCACCCCTTGCCCCCACCTCCACCCCCTCCTCTCACCTGGCACCTTTGCTTATCCTTACAGACACTCCTGCTCATCCCCATTCGAAATGGGAGGGAGCAGGGGCTGCAACGTCTTCTAGCTTACTAGACAGCTCTGCAGGTTTGCGCTCCTGTTGAGATCTGTGTACAGTGGAGTTAGCTTTGTATCTCTTTTGACTAGATTAGTCTGTCATCCTTCTGAAGTCAACAAAATGACACCTTTTAAGACAGCGTGTGGTTTATGAATCTGCAAGACTTCCGTACAGGCGACATAAAGGACATTGGCATATTGTCGACCAGCTTCCCACCCCCGCACCCCCAGATGCAAAGGACGTCCTGCTCGGGAGATGGAACCACGGCCTTGGCAGGGTGGACCCGCAGACGGCAGAGCTGGAAAAGGGACCTCGTGTTATGGATGATGCCTTTGTCCGGCCCCAGATTTGCACCAATAAACGGGCGGATTGAGACAGAAGACAGCGGGCCCCAAAATAAACATGCCTCCCTGTTAGTGAATCGCACAGCTTAAAAAAGTGTCCAAAAGTTGCCCAGGTGCTCGAATTGGGGCAGTTTTAAACCTATAAAGACACACTACTTAGGTGGGTTTGCAAAGTAAGGGAGAATGTCTGCATGTGTGCTCGCGGCAGGCAATGTGTGTGGTAATAGCAAACGAATTAACAGCAAAATCCACCCACAAGACCATAAAACGGGACCACAGACAGCAAACAAGCATTTGCAATGTAATAAGTCTCGCATTAACGAGAGTTTCGTAGATACGAGACCTATTGCATTGTAAATACTTGTTAATTCATATAAGTCAGCTCTAGTGTAGGCACTGGAAAGCCCAGATGGCAGGGTGCAGTGTACTTAAAAAGTTGGACATGTACTTTTAAGTTTTACATGTCCTGGTGTTGAAAATCTCATAAGTTCATTATCATTACTGCAAGGCCTACATCTCCCAAAGGATAACACTGGAGTTACCTTATTATGTTTAATAAGCTGCAACTTCCACTAGGTCCAGGTAAACAGGTCGAGTTTGATGTCTTTGGAATTGTAATGAAAAAATCCTAACTTACGGTGAAGTCAGATTTTGAAATACAATTAAAATGGTACTTTAAAAAAGTTGCCATTTTCCTGCCTTAGCCATTTGGTGCCTGCAGCCTGTCTCTTGATCACATGACTGAATGTAGTTGACAGTTGGGCTTTGTGTATTGTTCCTAGTCAGCTACACAAAATAGGGAGCTTAGGTGTGTCTGGATGGGCCGTCACTGGCAGATGGGAGGGGGAGCTAGGCACAGCCCCAATAATACTTGAATAGGCTGTGTCCTGCCACCACACAAAAGGCTGCATACCCTGTGTAGTTAGTTTGGAGACAGGGCAAGGAAGGCAGGGCACCTGTGCGCTGCAAAGGCATGCCTCTAGAAGCTTCTCCCAATTCAAAGGCAGAACTGGGTATAAATATTGGACCTCAGACACCAACTCTTCAGTACACTTCTGGACCTATTGATACTCTGCCAGGAAGAAGGACTGCTGAGCTGCTGAAAGGACTGCCAATCTATTGGACTGCTGCTTCAAAGAACTGCTGCCCCGCTGACCTGCTGCCTGCTGCCCTCTTGCTTTAGTGAGAAGGACAGAACTTTCATCTGCTGAACCCAGGAACCCAGAGTGACTTTAAAGGCTAGTTGGCTGGCCTCCTGATTTTAGCCTCAGGGATAGAAGGCTCCTGTGACCTCGATCTCAGCACCTGGACTCTGCCATCTGTGAGTGCCTGCCAAGTTGTACCACCCCAGTCCTAGACACTTGGAAGTTGGCCTAAGGTGCTCTGCCAGGCTCAGTGGATCCTGCGGAACTGGCACTACTCCTCTGCTGAACATGGCAACACCAAGCAGAACTGGCCCATTGCCGCAACTCAGTGGCGTAACAAACATTTAGGGGGCCCTGCCTGCAAGGTGCAATGAAGGGGCCCTGCTCAACTACTTGCAATCTATGTCCCTCACCTATCAGCTTTGCAAGGACTTTCTGAACCTCACAACCTATAGACACTTTCAGCAGAACTACTCCCAGATTACACAAATGTTCAGGCTGTGGATTGAGACTGTGATGTACCTCAAGTGAAAAAATGGCCTATAGGCTGCACACACTAAATGGCATCAACCAGATGGGTGGTAAACTGGGGAGTAGATATGTTACTGATACAAGACAGAGAGACATCTTAGACAAATTACTATTGTTCTTAGTGTATGCAATGCTGGTGCTGGCATAGAGGAAATCAGAATATCTAAAAAGAGCTTTTATTCAAGTGAGGAAATTGCAGAGCCGGAAAACAAACAACTTTATACAAGAATGAAAATTATTCAATCAGGAAGTTTATGTAGTGAACACACAAAAAGCACTAGGCACTGAGTACTGACAAGGTCAATACTTTGTTTCAGGATTTGGGGAAATGGTAGCCAGAAACCTTAAAGCTTTTTATTAAACCATAATCACGTGTTTGAAGATGTTGGTGCCTCTGTCTGAGGCAGCCAGTCTAGCTAATAGGCATAAGTCTAAACCCTGGCTTAGTTTGTCCATTTATCACCAAAGTCAGATGTGTAGAACAGCAGAAAGAAGATGGAGGTAGAGAAAATTTGAGTAAAACAGGCTTTGCTCTAGGAAGCATCTGCAGCTCCATTAGGAACAGGAAAAGGCAAAAGCTGTATTATACTACTACTATAATGGAAGCCATAACATCGTGCTGCTAGGGCGTTCAGTTAGCTTACTCATCCATCAGGCCTATTCCTGATGGCAATGCCTTCACAGAGTTTGGTAACCAACAGGGACTCTTGCCTTTCAACACAAAATCATTGTAATCCAGCACAAAATATGAATAATCTCTAGTCAGGAACTCAAATGTTTACTCCTTATTTCACTGGGTGAGGCACTGTTGAGTCCTTGCCCAGCAGCATGTTGTGGTATCTGTCCCTGATATGGCAAGGTGTGGTCCCACAATAGATTAAAACAGCTGTTGTGACTCCCCACATTAAAAAAGAAGGTTTTCCTATGGAAGACAGCCACTTTTTGACCAAGTTCCTATTTGCCGATATTGTCCAAGTGTCAGAGGGAGTGGTACATGAAATGATCTAGAAGCATGTTTGTTAGTTTTACTTATTCAGTGAATGTTAATTAGGATTTCAACTGGGGCATGATACAGAGACAGTCATTTATTTGCTTGAACCTGTCTGTGTCCTATGATACAATAGATCACTCTGTTCTTCTGGAAAGGGATAACTTTTCCCTACGGATTTGAGGTACAAAGCTTGGCTGTAACCAGCTTTAGACTGGGTTTAGTGATTAAGATAATTATTAGCGGTGGGCGGAGGTCGGGTAAGGGACTTTCACGGAGAGGCACGGAAATTGAACCATTTTCCGTGCTTCTCTGCAAATTTCCGTTACGTGACACTCGGTAGCAACTTTTAATCATGGAATCATTGCCTTCATCCAAGAGCCTTTATCAGCAACCACACCAAGCACAGAATTAGCTGTTATCTTGCTCATGCCTTCTTGGCAGTAAACGGAATACAGCAAATGCCTTTAAGAAAACTCTAATCACTTGAGCATACTTGAGTATCAGTACACTTAAAAAGGCGTTTAGCTCCAACTGTCAGTGTTCCGCAGCGTTTTGTTGCAGTACAGAACATCTCCAGCTCATCTAAGCATCCTCACTTGTCCGTCTGCTCCCCACTGCTCCACATTTTTCTCCTTGCCTACCCCTTAGCGTGTACTCTTCCACTCTTCTAGATTTCCTAGTCTTTCTTTTTTTTTAATTTCAAATCGTTTTTATTGAAAGTTTAGGAAAAAAGAAACGAAAGACAATACAATAAATCTTCAATTACATAGACTGATTCAAACATGTTGTTAAATGACACCTACAGAAAATCAAAGGAAAAATAAGACAAGCGGATCAGGTACACTACATCCAAGCTACCCAGAAAGTAGGGTGTGCACAAAGTGATCAGGTGGAGAGCTATAGAAAAGCCACATGTGAATAGATTACAATATTAAGTATTACATCACGGAGGGTCATAATGAAAAGACGATGCATCTAAGGATTCCCACAATTTCTTGCCGGAGGATTTCCATGTAGTCGCTTGCAGAGCTGGATTGTCAGCTCCTCTCAGGAAAGAGAGCCATTCTTGCCACATTCCAAAGTTGACTTCTGATGAGCTCTTCCATTTACAAAGGATAACCTTGCATGCCAACGTCAACATTAGATCTAGAAGATGGCGGTCATGAATGTCCGGTAGTTGAGGGTCTATTGCCCCTAGTATAACGTAAATGAAGTCCTTCACAGGGTCTATCTTAAAAATTTGGCGGATATAAGCAAAGACTTTACCCCAGAATGTCTGTAATATGGGGCAGTAGAAAAGCATATGGGCAAGGTCCCCATCCGCTGTCTGACAATTCCAGCAAGTGGGCGTGTCTCTCAAATGACATTTAAATAGCCTATGTGGGGTCCAAAATGTTCTGTTTAACAACATGTATTTCGTCTGGCAGAGAATTGGAGATATTTTATTGGATAAGGCGCTTGCGTGTATTACATCCCAGTCTATTACTATACCCGTTGAGTTAACTTCGGATTCCCATTTACCTTCCACCAGTCTGTGGGAACTGTTGGGCAGAGGGAGGAGTAGCTTATAGACTTTAGACACAAAGTGGCCCGCATGAATCAGTTGAGGTAGGCGTGACAGGAGACAAGGTGAGTCAGTAGTAAGATTACATTTAGAGATGACAGATTTCAATTTCAGGAATTGATAAAAATCTATGGGGGGAAGATTATATGTCTTCTGTAATGTCGAGAACGGAATGGGTTGTGCACCATCATAGAGGTCCTTAACCATATTAATGCCCTTTTCAGCCCACAATTTCCAGAAGAGGGTTTTGCCGTCCAGTTTGAGCATGGGGTTTCTCCAAAGTGACACAAAAGTGGTTTTTTTGATGGTGGAGTTGGTTTTATGGGATTGGTCGAGCCGTAGCAAAGCTCGTCTAGTGTTTAACAGGATGTATTTGGAATGAGGTAAGTATGTTAAATCCATAGTAAGGAGAGTTGGTAAGGGTGCATGTGCGATGATAGATTTTTCAATGGTTAACCACACTGGAACGTAGGGTGGAGAGTCTACCAGCCAGAGAGCTCCCTGTTTGCAGAGGAAAGCCGTCTGATAATTCCTGAACGAGGGGAGACCCAGGCCGCCTTTCTCTTTTGCCAGTTGCAACTTTTTCAATGATATCCTGGCTTTCTTCCCCCGCCACAGGAACTCACCAAATAGCTTATCCACTTTCTTGATAAAGTCGTCCGTAAAAGTCATAGGAAGCATGCTAGCCAAGTAATTCACCAGTGGGGTGGACATCATTTTGAGAGTTTCTGCCCTGCCCCACCAAGAGAGAAACTTGGGTGACCAGCCGTCTAACAATGTGGAAATTTTCTTTAACGTCAGTTCCTCATTAATTTTCAAGGTTGATATTAAATCCTTCCCAAAATCAAGACCAAAATATTTAAAGTATTGTGGTTGCCAGGAAAGGCCAGAGGTTCCAAGGATATCCTTATTTCCAATGTTGTTCAAGAGTTTTACCTCTGTTTTATCTTTGTTTAGTTTGTATCCTGAAACCCTGGAGTAGTCATCGATAGTATTCATTAGCGCAGGAATAGCTTCATCCGCTCTTTCTGACATAATGAGTACATCGTCCGTATACGCGGTCAGTTTTACGGTGCAATTGTTGAATGGGATACCGGCAATTGCATCGTTTTGCCTTATACGGTGTAGAAACGGCTCAATTGCTAATAAAAACAAGGATGGGGAAAGAGGACAGCCCTGTCTTGTTCCCTGTTTAAGACAGAAAGATGAGGAGAAAGAACCACCAGCTCTCACCCGCGCAGTAGGACAAGCGTAAAGGGACATTACAAGTTTCGTGAATGTTGTGCCTAAGTTGAACTTGCACAATACCGCTTCGAGGAAGGCCCAATCGACTTTGTCAAAAGCCTTTCCGGCATCCAACGTTATTGCCGCCGTTGGTGTATTTAGGAATTTAGCTTTCTCCAGCACGTGTGCCAGCACCCTGGTATTATCACTAGATAGACTATTTTTTAGAAACCCTGCTTGGGACGGGTGGATTAAGGTGGGAAGAACTAGTTGCAGACGGGCTGAGAGGATCATAGCTAGGATCTTGCAGTCAGGATTAATTAAAGATATAGGTCTGTAGTTTTTTGGGAGAGAAGGATCTTTCCCATCCTTGGGGAGTACCGCGATAATTGCCTCCGCCAGGGTGCCTTTTACTTCACCCGTGCCACTTATTTCGTGAAACAGGTGGAGAAGGGGGTCCACTAGAGAGGAGACAAAACATTTGTAGAATTTAGCAGTGAAGCCATCCGGGCCAGGTGCTTTACCACATTTTAGACCTTTGATCGCTTTCTCTATTTCAGCTGACGTGATCGGGTCATTAAGACGCCGTTGTTCCTCTGAGGAGAGCCTTGGTAAGTCACATTCATTCAGGTAGTCCTGAATCTTCCCCTCATCTACAGATGCATTTTTGGCGGATAGGGTTTCATAAAAGTCCTTAAATACTTCCGCTATTTCATGTGGTTCTGAGCGTCCCACCCCCGATGAGTCCTTGATGACATTGATCGAATTCTTCTGAACTTTAAATTTTAGATAGGCTGCCAGGCTCTTTCCCGCCTTATTGGACTCACAAAGCTTAAACCTACGTTTCCTGTCTAACCATACGCCTGCCCTTTCACTCACCAATTTGTTGTATTCGTACTTCTTATTAGTCATTGTGTTTAGTGTCACGTTATCCCTGTCTGTCTGGTGCCTGATTTCTAACTCCGATATCTCACGCTCTAGTGTTTCCAGTTTAGCGTTGTGATCTTTGTTTATTGCTGAGCGGATTTTGATGCATATCCCCCTGAGCGTACTCTTCAGGGCTTCCCACCGTGTGAGGTCGGAAGTATCCCCTCTCGCATTTAATGCTAGATACGAACGGATGGCGGATTGAATAGCAATCCGGTGCTGGTCTTTATTTAAAATTTCGTCATTTAAACGCCATGATGTCTGTCTCGGGGAGGGTTTAATGTTGGAGATGGAAAGGGAAATACATGAGTGGTCTGACATAACTCTTGGTTCGATAGATGTGTCCTCTATCCTTGCAACCCCATTCTGAGTAATAAAGATATAGTCAATACGTGAATAAGAGTCATGAGGAGAGCAGTAGAATGTGTAGTCCCTATCCGTAGGATTCTGTAGTCTCCACGTATCAACTAGGTGAAAGCGATGACACAGGTTAAGGAAGGCTTTATGTGATTTGTTTGGCCTAAAAGTACACCGTGAGTCTCTATCTAGGGTTGGGTCAAATGGTAAATTGAAATCCCCAGCCATCAAATGTACAGCCGAATCTGGAATAATTTCAATTTGCTTTGCCAGGTCATCCCAGAAACCTAGGTCACTTGTATTAGGTGCATATATGTTGGTGACGTAAAATTCTGTATTATCCCTGCTCAGTTTGGCCGTAACCCATCTACCCTTTTCATCTGCAGATGAGGAGAATAAGTCCACTTTGGATTTTTTCGCTATTAGTATCAGTACTCCATTCTTTTTACCCACCGCCTCAGAGCCTATCACCTCAGAGTAAAATTTGTTTCTTAGTGTATAAAATTGCTTCGTGTCTAGTTTGGTTTCTTGTAGTAATACAATATCGCCTCTTTGTCTGCGCAGATAATCTAGTAACTTTTGTCTTTTTATGGGTTGATTTAGACCTTTTACATTTAGGGACAGGATTTTTAGCTTATCCGCGGTAGCCACCCCAATCGGTGTGTCAAGTGTAGAATGTATCATTTCATCCAGTTATAGACATTAGATGACCTATATGACTCCTATGAAAGTTAATTCTATGCAAACCAGCATAGGTCATGTTTGATACAAGTCCCCTCAGCACGTCTATTGTGGCACCCGACCAACTAAGGCATCGAGCAGACGAAAAAGCTTGTAGGGATATCATGTAGTCTTCACCTCTTGTCAATACACAAAAAAAACAAGAAATTGGAAATGGAAATAAAAATGAAAGCCAAAACATGCAACACACCCCCCCACTATCCCCCCACAAACCCCTCCCCACCCTCCCCAACCGTAAGTAGAAAGCATGGTGACCTGAGGAAAATCGCAGAATTCCCTCCCGTCAATTGTTTATAAAGTAGAAACCTTGGAACAATCTCTGAAAACAGCAAACCCGATGGTAGGCAGGCTATACCCATAGGTAAAGAATCTCAATTCGGGTCCGTAGCTCCGCCACTATCAAACAAGAACATTTGTACTTAACAGCAAGTGGTTCAGCTAAATGTCTGTAGGACTAGAGGAAACAGCTCAAAATTTACTATCAACACTAGCTTTTCTGAGCTGGATCGTTTTAAAAACTAAGGAGCAGGCTGTGAAGAAAGAAATTAACATATTGTAAGTTGTCATATCTATCACCCAAATTCTTCACATCCTGCATTGGAGCGTTAATGCAGTGAAAGACCTTAAATTGTCATATGGCAACGGTTTATCCAACCCCTGAAATCGGAGCAGTAGAATACAACGTACAAAGGTAGGCAGTGTTTAGCAACACAATAGGCCAGAGTAATGAGGTATTACAATAGGTATTACAATAGGACAAAGTAATGATGCAGTACAATATCAGGGCGCATACTAAGGAAAACATTCTAAGTAATGAGCCACCCAAAGAAGGCAAGAACACAATGCATAGAAGGGTAGTAGAAGTTCTGAAAGGCATCGTAATGTGACCATCCAATTAGTAGTCAGACCCTTGTCTAAATTAGGTAACCTCACCCCTGTCAGCTCTCCAGCTAGAACTCCAGAGCCATTGATATGGTGGGTCAAAACAGCTAATAGAATTATACATAGCTAACTTAGACAAAGGATACTCATTTATAGCCAGAGGCCGAGGCCGCCATATTGTCAGGATTGTTAGTGTCCATATCTCGTTCATCCAGATCATCCAGCATACGTTTGTGTTTCATGGGGTCTGAAAAGATGTGAGTTGACCCCCTAATAATTACTCTGTACTTTGCTGGGCCCACAAAACCAAACTGGAATCCCCTTGATTTCAATTGCGGACGTAGGGCCAGGAACGCTTTCCTCATATCTACCATGTCTTTACTATAGTCTTGTGATATGTATATCTTTGCATCTTTCCATAGTATATGGTTGTGCTTCCGGACAAAGGTGAGGATTTGCTCCACGTGCTGATAGCGCAGTGGCTTACAAACGATGGGTCTCGGGCCTTTCTGCGTCTTAGTGATCCTCCCCGGTACTCTGTGCGCCCTATCAAATTCTAAGGGATGGACAAAAGTCAGGTTGGTGGCTTGAGTGAACCATGATTCCAGAAACGCGACACAGGAACCTTGTGAATCTTCGGATCCCTCAGGAACGCCAAAAATGCGTAGGTCCCCCCTCCGGTTCCTGTCTTCCAATTCCGCTAGCTTCCTTGTTGTCTGGTCTGAGGACACGTGCAGATGATTCAGAGCCGCACATGTTTTAACTTCTATATCTTCAAGACGGCTGATCCGTGACTCCGTCTCTGCAATGCGCGCGTTGGTGTCTCTTATGTCCTGTCGGATTGCGGCCACTTTTTCTTTGGTTGCCTTGGCCTTATCTTTAACCTCATCCAGCCTGTTTAGGATCATGTCGATTGCGTCGGGGGTAACTTTCTTGGTCTTGACAGGCGACCCTGGGTTTGAGTGGTCTGATTTAAGCCTTTTCAGGGTGTTTTGGGCCTTGGCTTCCATTATTCCTGTCTCTGGGCAAGGCTGTTACACAGTGTGTGACGGAACTGTACTCACGGTGAGTTGCGCACGCCGTAGACTGGAGTGTGTTGGGTTCAACGAGGTTACGCTAATAACCTAGTGCAGGCAACTGAGCAGCGAGACCACAGATGAGGTGGGTTAACTAAACACTTATAGGGGCAGTTGGTGACAGCAGGACAGAGCCCCTTCTTTGTGTTGTAGGGAGTGACACTCTCCACCGAGTAGGTCAGCTGCCAATGCTTATGACTTGGTGAAGTAGGTATGAACTAGCTTCCGTTATCGTGATATCCTCATAGATAAGCTCACAAACCAAGTGAGAGTGACCGCATCGATAGCAAGCGTGAGCTACACAGGATCAGTGACCATATCACACCATTGCCTGGTCTGCAAAACCCGTCTCTGGGCGTTACCTGCACCTTAGCACCTTAGCAGTTAAGCTTGTTTCGAGAAGTCATCCTCTTCATCCTTTGTTTGCAGCAATCCCCCGTCCCCCACAAGAGACATCATTTTGATACAGCTTTTAGATCGCTACTAGTTTGTACATACGCAATCTGAATCTATACCGCAGTTGTGAGGCAGCATGAGTGAATGAGCCTGTGAGCTTAGATGCAATCGAACATTGTGCACCAGGATACGTTGCGTCATAGGCAGACTGCATGTAGTGGTTCGTGGGTTTTAACCACTATTGTTATCCTCCTTAAATACCCAGCTCATCATGTCAGAGCAATGCTCAGGGTGTTTCCGTAGTTTTTCGGGGGATTATCGCTAGTGCATTCGGCGATTATGGCAGCAAAATCAGCTCGTACCAGACACTCGAAGAAATGGCGGCCGCCATCTTGGTAAAGGCATCGGATGTCTATTTACTGTCCGTGGCGGCTGACTAGAAAGGTGAAAACGTACTCACGAGCCCACGATGTAGAGTACAGGACAGGCGTCAGTTCTCACTACGGATCGGGCGATTTTGATGCGTCAGTCGTCAACCATACTCGGGGATCTCGGAGACACCGTGCACACGCTCTCCCACCGACGCTGCAGCAGGCGCGCTCAGACTCCCATCGAGATATTGGTGAATCTCGGGCGACTCCACTCCCGAAAAGCAGCCCACCGTGCTCCCCTTACATTCCGATTCCCGAATCGGTCACCGCGAGTTCGAGTGGGCAAGCTCTAAATGTTCCAAACTTCAAATAAAGGCCGTGATGCGGGAGGAGAGAAACCCTAATCCGCCATCTTCCTTGGCGTCCAAACCACGCCCCCTGATTTCCTAGTCTTTCAGTTCCAAATGGTCCTTTTTGCCTTTTCAGTGCCATTATGCTACTTTTCTATTCGCCTACTATATTTAGCCCGCGTCAGACAGTTACCTTTATTACCTGGCATTTTCAGATCAGAATTTCAACTAGCAGTGCGTCACTCCAGGATTCTGGTTTCTTTGCTATCACTGCGTAGTCTACAGCTGGTCAACTCTCTTGCTGATTACCATTGCACTCCAGGACCATTTGTAAATGTAAATGTAAATGTAGTATACTTGTAAAGCGCACAGCTGCCCCAGCAACGGGGCGTCCCGGCGCTGTATAACTCTGGGGAACCCGTCCTGGCTTTCCCTGTGGGATGGTCCCTGCTGGGAGTCCCCAAGGTGGAGCCAGGCATCCCCGGAATTGGTGGGGCTGTTGTGGAGATTAGGCAAGCTAATGCCCAGAGTTGCCGAGTGGAACCCCTGATTAGAGTAAGCACCGAAGCGAGAATTATCGAGTCCGCTGACCAAGGTCCACGACCCTGCCGCGTCGGGAATTGAACTTTGGTCCCGGGCTGACTTCT
Source organism: Lissotriton helveticus (assembly GCF_964261635.1). Lineage (NCBI taxonomy): Eukaryota > Metazoa > Chordata > Amphibia > Caudata > Salamandridae > Lissotriton > Lissotriton helveticus. The sequence goes on from NC_136073.1 coordinate 170,612,871, forward strand.
GCTCTCAGCCCTGCAGCCTCTAACCAGTGAGCCACACTACTCCACATTTGTGGTGGTAAGTTTGAAGACCAATTTTGAAAGGTAGGAATTAGACTGCCATCATCCTGAGGCTTGGTGCTGCCTCTTGTAAACCAGGAGGCATGCACCATTTTAGAGTGAGGGTCTAAAAAAGCGAGACCTATTGGCTATGCCAGTGCTTGTTTCACTGAGTGAGAAAATCCACTTTTAGGGATTTTTTTTACAATCTTTGTTCTTGACACTGCTCTGCACAGACAGTGGACTCATGATAGTATCTGATGCTGTCGTGAAGGGTGGAGCACCACTTCTTTTCCACTCACTTCACTAACTTTAAGAAAGTGTACACAAAAAAGATTATCCAGCAAAAATGATTGGATTGAAAGCTGAATAGTCAGCAATCATAACAAGCATTTGCAATGCGATAGGTCTCGCATTACTGAAGTTTGAGCTATTGGCTTTGCTAATAATAATGCAACGCCAATAGCTCAAACTTCAGTAATGCGAGATCTATTGCATTGCAAACAAACTGTGTTTCAGTCTCCACTGAGACAGCTTTAAAACTTGATGAAGGGGCTTGATTTGAAGAAAAATACAAACCTGGTCATAATTTCTTGCTGTTTTCTGGTCAGTCTGAACAGATACTGACCACATTCGACCATTGTAGATATATTCCAAAGACACTCAGTCTGCTAGACTCTAACACTCGCAGGTCAGCGGCAAAGGATCCCATTAACATACTTGGGCAGAAGTGTAGCACCACACCAAAATCCTGACAATAGGCACCTGAAGCAGCTTGCATCACTTCAGCAGTCTGTGGGATCCTGTCACCGGGACTTAAAGTCACATTAGTTTGCGTAATCTCAGAAGACAGTTTCTGGGGACTAAGAAAAGCTTCATATTTCCTAGTCCCAGTGCTCTTCTGTGGCAGAGTAAACCTTACAGGGGTATTAAAAGGGTGCATACCTGTGCAATTATTGGAAATCTTCTAATGCCATGTTATTTAGTGTGAATGGTGTATTTTAGCCAAAGAAGTGTGCCTTTGAAGTAAAACTCCCAGAGACCTTTTTCACAGAACCATATCCAACATGGCGAAGTGCAAACTCCCTAGAGCAAAACTCTTTCCAGGCTGCACACCTTCCTTTGTTTGCCTAACCCAGCCCCCTTAAAGAACAAATAGAGTCTAACACTCCTCAGCCTACAGCTGCCAGTTCCCATGCTGTGCATGTGGAGTCAGTGGCTGATTTCAGCCTCCAGCATGTATACAACAGTTATTGGGGCCTGAAAAGTAAGGTAATTCTACTTATATGACATGTTTCCACAGAGGCAACACTTGTTTTAACTCCCCGCATCATTACTGCAGTCAGCTTACTGTGTTTCAGATGTTTATACGACTTTCCACCCACCTGGTGGGTCAAATTTAGAAGGCCAGGCTCATCTTGCAGAGACTGCTCAGAAAAGAAGAAGAGTTATCATTATCAAACGATACACATATCTCTCAGACCTGTTCCCCATATAAAATTTCTCTCCAATTTCTTTTGTGATTTTTTTGTCGGTATAATGGGTCAAACACTTTTGTCACAAAACAGACCGGTAGGAACCCCAACAAGTACGGAGTTGCCACTAACCTGTCTTACTTGCCCGCGGGGACCACAATCTGAAGAGATACCTCCCAATTCCCTTAAATGCCAACCCTCCCAATGTGATAGACACACTGAAGACAGATAGCACTCCTGGGGAAAAGGGAAGGGGTTGTTCCTGGGGGGCACCCTCTTGGTCTGGTCTAGCGTGGTTCTTTGTAACTAAGAAAATAAAGGACAACGTTACTACGTTCAGGGACAGAGGCTAGACATCAACGTAGAAGGGTACATTTGGAAACACTCACTGCATGCCCCACAGCGTTCAAGGTTGGTTCTCGGGTGAAAAAGGGTCAGGATCTCGGACTCTGTTCCTCAGGCTGTTACCGCACAGGATTCTGAGTACAGCTCCGAATGTCGGGTGTAATAACTTGGCGTTTGTCGAGCACGCTGTTGGTTCTTTAACATTCAGTGTCTAATAAGGCAGGGTAGTCTGACCGGAATAAGTACACCGGTGCTAGATAAGCAAACAAAGGTACAATAGTTAACAAAAGGTTGTGCACGACTGTGCTAGGTCTTACCTCCAACCAGTAGCAGGAAAGAAAGCGTCCGCGGGTTCAGCTGGCTGGGTCCGTGTAGGGGGAAGGAAAGCGTCCGTGGGTTCAGCTGGCTGGGTCCGTGTAGCGGGAAGGAAAGCGTCCGCGGGTTCAGCTGGCTGGGTCCGTGTAGCGGGAAGGAAAGCGTCCGCGGGTTCAGCTGGCTGGGTCCTTGAGGAAGGGTGAGGTCGGGTGCAGGCTCGGAATCTGGGAAGATTGACAAGCACCTCGCACTTCCTGGGAGGCGCTTATATACCACTCCCCCCTTCGCCGGTTCCTGACTGCTAGAGCCCAGTGCTTTCTGGGAGTTGTAGTTTTGTAGCGTTTTTGCCACCCCGCCGTATGCCTGCTATTCAGAATCGCTACAGAGCCCCCTCTCAAGGACTGCCGACTCGGCGGTCGACCTGGTTTGCCTGGATGGGCCTGATGGTACTGAGCCAACAACTCAGGGCAATGGAGATTCTGCTCCGGCTCCCAGGACCTGTCCTCGGCTCCGAACCCCTTCCAACTCACTAGGTATTGGACCCTACCCCGATGTATCCTAGAATCCAATAATTCCTGCATTTCGTACTCCTCTAAACCCTCCACCAGCACAGGCGGTGGATGGATGGGCAGTCTAGTGTCTAAGGGACAAGGTTGGAGCAAAGACACATGGAAAACAGGATGGACGTGCCATGAGCGGGGGATAGCAAGTCTCAGAGCTACGGGATTGATGATTTCCACCACGCTATATGGGCCGATGTATTTAGGCTTTAGTTTGTTGATGCCTTTCAGGTGAATGTTTTTGGTCGACAACCACACCTTGTCTCCCACTTGGTAATCCGGTTCTGGGCTGCGTTTCTTGTCTGCGAAACGTTTCAGTGACTCTTGAGCATCAGCTAAATGGCGTTGTGCATCGAGTCTGACCGCTTGTAGGTGAGCATGATGTTCCTGAATGCTGGGAAGATTGGAGGTAACAGGCCATTCGAAGGGAAGGATGTTGGGATGGTAGCCCAAAAGGCAGAAGAACGGTGAACAACCCAGAGTCGAATGGTTAGAGTTATTATAAGTGAACTCAGCCAACCACAAGAGCGTGACCCAATCTGTAGAGTTTTGTAAGGAAAAACAACGCAGGTACTGCTCCAGCGTCTGATTTAGACGTTCTGTTTTGCCGTCTGTTTGTGGGTGGTAACTCGTTGAGAGCCTAGCGTCAACGTGCATAGTCTCGCAGAGGGCCTTCCAGAAACGAGAAGTGAATTGCGCCCCCCTGTCGGTTATGAAGACACTCGGTACCCCATGGGCTCTGACCAGATGTTGTAGTAGCACCATTGCCAGTTCTGCTGATGTTGGAACCTTGATTAACGGTACGAAATGTCCCATTTTGGTCAAGTGGTCTACTACGACCAGGATCACTTGTTTTCCTTGACACAAGGGCATTTCTACTATGAAGTCCATGGAGACGGTGTGCCATGGTTTAGGTGGAATGGGTATGGGACGGAGGAGCCCCGTCAGCCTACTGTGTCGTGCCTTACCCAGGGCACACACCGAACAGTTCCTGATGTATTTCTTTGTGTCGTCTCTCACGGATGGCCACCAGAAGGAGCGTTCTATGGTGGCGATGGTTTTGTACACACCTCAGTGGCCTCCTAACACGGAGTCATGAGCCACGTTCAGTACTTGGATCTGTAACCCTGGGTCAGGTACATACATGGCGTGACGATAGTACAGGAGTCCATCCTTTACTGATCGCCACTGGGGTTCTTCTTGGAGCCAGGTTTTGTCGTCTATCTCTGCCACCAAAACCTTGAGATCCTCGAGGAAATCAGAGGTCGTGAGTATGGCTATCGTTTGTTTTGGAAAGGCTTTTTCGGGCAAGATGGATGGCGGCTCATCGTCTCCAACTGTCCGTTGTGGTGGGATGTCTTGATTCCGGGAGAGAGCGTCGGCCTTCCCATTCTGTGGACCTGGGCGGTACCTGATGACAAAATCATAGTCCGAGAAAAAGAGTGTCCAGCGGAGCTGTCGAGGTGTCAGCGCCTTGGCTGTTTTGAGGAACAGTAGGTTTCGATGGTCCGTGTAGATTTCGAAGGGGTGACGGGCTCCCAACAAGTAATGTCTCCACTCTTCGCAGCCCCTCTTTATAGCAAATCAATAGCTCTTTGTCTGTGATCGAGTAATTGAGTTCGCTAGGGCTGAGTTTTTTCGAGTAGAATGCCACTGGGTGGATTTGTCCTGTCGTAGGGTGTCTTTGAGACAGGACTCCTCCCAACGCGTATTGGGACGCATCTGTTTCCAGGATGTAGGGGAGTCGAGCATCAGGATGTCGCAAAATCGGCGCCTGGGTGAATCTTTCTTTTAAGTACTGGAACGACTGTTCGGCTTCCTCACCCCAGTGAAAGGGAACGTTCTTTCTCAACAGTCTGGACAAGGGATGGATTATCTTGGAGAAGTCTTTGATGAACCGCCGATAATAATTCGCAAATCCCAGAAAGCTTTGTATTGATTTGACACACTGAGGGGTCTTCCATTCAGTGATGGCTTCCACCTTCCCATTCTCCATCTGGAAACCGTTAGCGTTAATCACGTATCCCAGAAAGGACACTTCTTGTGAATGAAAGAGGCATTTCTCTAGTTTGGCGTACAAGTCATGCTGTTGCAGTCGACCCAGGACCTCTCTGACGTGTTCTACATGTTCCTGTAAAGTACGAGAGTAGACGAGGATATCGTCGATATAAACCATGCAGATGGTATCTAGCAATCCTCTCAACACCTCGTCCATAAAGTACTGGAAGGCTGCCGAGGCGTTGCAAAGCCCAAACGGCATGACTCTGTATTCAAAAAGACCAAACTTTGTCCGGAAGGCCGTCTTCCATTTGTCTCCTCTTTTGACCCTGACTAAATGGTAGGCCCCTCGTAAATCCAGCTTCGTGAAGTAGCGTGCCCCATGTAACTGGTCCATCAGCACCGAGATCAAAGGAAGGGGGTACCTGTTTTTCACCGTGATGTTATTCAGGGCCCTGTAGTCAATACACGTTCTGAGTTCAGCACAATCCTTCTTCGGAATAAAAAATAGGGGTGAAGAAGCAGGGGACGTGGAGTGACGAATGAAACCAGAGGCCAAGTTGTCGTCTATATAGTTTTTCAGGTAGATGTTTTCTTTTTCCATGAGGGCATAGACTCTACTGCAAGGAATGGCCGCACCAGGTAGCAGTTCTATGCAGCAGTCATATACCCGATGTGGTGGCAAACGAGTGGCTTTCTGTTTATTAAACAGAGGTCGAAACTCCGCATAGTCATCTGGCAGGGTGGTGGCGCTACACGTCCCCTCTGTTGAGCAAGCTGTGGCCAGGAAATGTGCACAGGCGGTTTCTTCTTCCTTTGCCTCTGAGGAGAAGGGAAGAGGATGACTGCAATGTTCCTTACAATAAGCGGAGTCCAGGGATACCGTGCGAGCCGTCCAGCTCACAGTGGGGTTATGTAAGGTCAGCCATGGCATACCGAGGATGAGACGAAATTGCGGAGCAGCGATTAGGTCAAACTGGATGTACTCAGTATGTTCTGTTTGGATGTGCATTCGAAGAGGAAGGGTATGCCTTACTACGGGTCCAGAGGTTAATGCGGAGCCGTCCACCGCTTTCACGTCCTCAGGTTCCTCTTTCCTTTCCCATGCGATCCCCAAGGAGCGTGCATACTCGATATCCATATAGTTACCGGTAGCCCCGGAATCCAAGAGGGCATCCACCTTGGTGGCTTCCTCTGCAGTAACCCACAACGATACGGGTAAGTTGAGGTGGGCCACAGCTGGCATCAACGTATTAGCAAGTAACGAGGAGATCGGCGTGTGTCTTGCGTCCAACCCAGTGATCTCATTCTGGTTCGGACTCTTCAGTTTTCCGATGCCTCTTTCGGTCCCAGAGCAGCGGTTCTGCGCGGAGCCGGATTTCTGTCTGGTTGTTGGGCCCTTGCCTTGCACTCTCTTATGAAGTGACCACTCTTGCCGCAGTATAAACATAACTTCAACTTCCTCCTACGTTCACGTTCTTCCGTAGTAAGGGGGCCGCGAATACCCCCGATCTGCATCGGCTCGGTTCCGTCGGTAGGCTTGGGGTTTTCGTCCGTGAGGGTTTTCGGTTTGGGATACCAACCTCTTATCTCACCCTTATTCCGATCCCCTCGTCTTTCCACCAACCGATGGTCCAGCTGTACCGTTAGGTCGATCAACTCCTCACAGGTTGCTGGTAGCTGAACCACTTGGGAAAGCACGTCTTTCAGTTCTCCCCTTAGGCCCTGGTAGAACAAAGAGGTCCTTTTTTCCGGTGGCCAATCTGTTTCCACCACGAGACGATTGAAGGACGTGATATAGGATAACAGGTCCTGCGATCCTTGTCGCAGTGTAAGCAGTTCCTTATCTAAGGTCAACATGTGGGACTTGCGATCAAACAGTTTCCTCAAGGCTGTCTGGTTGTTGGGCCCTTGCCTTGCACTCTCTTATGAAGTGACCACTCTTGCCGCAGTATAAACATAACTTCAACTTCCAACTACGTTCACGTTCTTCCGTAGTAAGGGGGCCGCGAATACCCCCGATCTGCATCGGCTCGGTTCCGTCGGTAGGCTTGGGGTTTTCGTCCGTGAGGGTTTTCGGTTTGGGATACCAACCTCTTATCTCACCCTTATTCCGATCCCCTCGTCTTTCCACCAACCGATGGTCCAGCTGTAACGTTAGGTCGATCAACTCCTCACAGGTTGCTGGTAGCTGAACCACTTGGGAAAGCACGTCTTTCAGTTCTCCCCTTAGGCCCTGGTAGAACAAAGAGGTCCTTTTTTCCTGTGGCCAATCTGTTTCCACCACGAGACGATTGAAGGACGTGATATAGGATAACAGGTCCTGCGATCCTTGTCGCAGTGTAAGCAGTTCCTTATCTAAGGTCAACATGTGGGACTTGCGATCAAACAGTTTCCTCAAGGCTGTACAGAAGTCGGAGAATTGGTGTAACACAGGATCGTTTCTTTCCATCAGGGGTATGGTCCAGCTGGCCGCATTCCCACCCATATAGGACATCATGAAAGCGGTTTTAGCCGCATCGTCCCTAAACACGGTGGGTTTGCAAAGAAAATGGAGCCTACACTGGTTAAGGAAAGTCTCAAACTTCTTAGGATCCCCATAAAACCGTTCAGAAGGGGCTAGCGGAATGCCCTGGTTTTGTATGACATGGATCGTCGGGGTTTGGTCCGTGGAGGTCGAGGGACCTGCTGAGGGAGCAAAGAACCCCCCTCCTGATACACTCGGGGAAGTGGGAGGGGGTGTTGGGTGCCCTGGTGGAGGGAGCGTGGCCTCCCGAATGTAGGACCCTGGTCCAGGGCCTTTGCGCGCTAGACCTGCGAATTCCCTGCGCATGGTGTTCATGTCTCTTTTCATCTCCTGGTTTTCTACTCTGGAGGCGTGCACCTCTTGCTGTAGAGCAGTAAAACTTTCAAGTAAAGAGGCTAGTACTGCGCCGGTATCCATGGTCCGGGCTGGGCAACTGTCGTGGGCTTGTCAATCTGTCACAAAACAGACCGGTAGGAACCCCAACAAGTACGGAGTTGCCACTAACCTGTCTTACTTGCCCGCGGGGACCACAGTCTGAAGAGATACCTCCCAATTCCCTTAAATGCCAACCCTCCCAATGTGATAGACACACTGAAGACAGATAGCACTCCTGGGGAAAAGGGAAGGGGTTGTTCCTGGGGGACACCCTCTTGGTCTGGTCTAGCGTGGTTCTTTGTAACTAAGAAAATAAAGGACAACGTTACTACGTTCAGGGACAGAGGCTAGACATCAACGTAGAAGGGTACATTTGGAAACACTCACTGCATGCCCCACAGCGTTCAAGGTTGGTTCTCGGGTGAAAAAGGGTCAGGATCTCGGACTCTGTTCCTCAGGCTGTTACCGCACAGGATTCTGAGTACAGCTCCGAAAGTCGGGTGTAATAACTTGGCGTTTGTCGGGCACGCTGTTGGTTCTTTAACATTCAGTGTCTAATAAGGCAGGGTAGTCTGACCGGAATAAGTACACCGGTGCTAGATAAGCAAACAAAGGTACAATAGTTAACAAAAGGTTGTGCACGACTGTGCTAGGTCTTACCTCCAACCAGTAGCGGGAAAGAAAGCGTCCGCGGGTTCAGCTGGCTGGGTCCATGTAGCGGGAAGGAAAGCGTCCGCGGGTTCAGCTGGCTGGGTCCGTGTAGCGGGAAGGAAAGCGTCCGCGGGTTCAGCTGGCTGGGTCCGTGTAGCGGGAAGGAAAGCGTCCGCGGGTTCAGCTGGCTGGGTCCTCGAGGAAGTGTGAGGTCGGGTGCAGGCTCGGAATCTGGGAAGATTGACAAGCACCTCGCACTTCCTGGGAGGCGCTTATATACCACTCCCCCCTTCACCGGTTCCTGACTGCTAGAGCCCAGGGCTTACTGGGAGTTGTAGTTTTGTTGCATTTTTGCCACCCCGCCGTATGCCTGCTATTCAGAATCGCTACAACTTTAAGGTATAGTTGTAGGAGTCTGACCTTTGAAATGCCTATTTCAAAGACCATAAATGTGATGTTTTCTCTGAATTCAGTGTTACTAAGCATGAACCTTGAGTTAACCTTCTCTAATCATGCCTTTCCCGTTCTTTTGTTGTCATAAAATATTCCTGTGAGTGTTATACGGATATTAGCATATTCACAGCAGGCTCAGGGGAGCGGTCGTTCAGCAGGGCACCCTGCTGTCCCAAGATGCAGAAAAAGAACAATTAGTTGAAGGAGGTATGAAAGGCACTATTTTGTAAAATGCTTGACAAGTGTATCCATAGCTGTCAGGTGATCTGCTAATGCTAACTCTGTTCATTGGATGTATCCAGGGCTTTAAGTGGGCCGGGTCCTACCGGTGCTGAGCACCGTCGCTTTTTAGGTCGAGCAACCTATTTCAATGCGCATGCGCATTGAGCGGGAGCGAGATATATAGGGGCTTATCGAGAGTTTACCTAACTGGCGATTCCACTGGCGATTTGATGTTGTGCCCGTGCGCTTTTGACCTAAAATGCGCGTGCACATCATCAAATCGCCAGTCAATCACCAGCAGCACTCCTCCCACACCTTTGAAGTGAAGCTTAGCTTCACTTCAAATGCCCCTGCTGCTTCACACCCTCATGCCGCTCTCCCCGGCCACCCCCTCCCCTGCCCACCGTGTCGCATTTCTCCTCCCCCCTCCCCACAGCAATGCCCTCCCCCGGCCGTACTTTCACTTTGACGGCCGCAGGCCGTCTCTCGTGTTTCTCCTCCCCCCTCCTCTTTCTCTAGACTCTCTCTCATCCTCACCTTTCCTCTTACTGTCCCTCACGCACTCTTTCTTTGTCACCCCTCAATCTCTTGACGTCTGTGTGTTCCCCTCTCCTCTTCCCGCATCTTCGCTCTCAACTCTCTTTCGCACACACACCACAATTATCTTTCTTTTTCCTGTGACCCTCGCTTCCTCTCCTGGGTCCTTTCTGTGCCTCTCCGTCTATTACTCTTTGTCCCTTCCGTTGTCACCCACACTGTCTCTTCACCTCTCTCTCCCACACCGCTCTCATTGATCTACTCACTCTCGTCTCTATTGCTCTCCCACCCTAAACAGTCCCCTTCCACTCACTCCCTCGCTTTCCTGCCCTCACCGCTGCCTTACCTCTCGATGTTGTGTGTTCGAGATAGACTAGAGGAACAATAAAATAATTCTATAATAATTTGTACAAATAAAAAATAACTATAAAAGTGAAACGCGAACGAACTCAAAAGTAAAAACAAGCATTTGCAATGCAATAGGTCTCGCAGTTGTGAGAGTTTGAGCTATTGGCATTTTAAATGCCAGTGCCTTTTATTTATGTATTGGTTTTTAAAACATAAATAAAAGGCATTGTCATTTACAATGCCAATATCTTAAACTCTCGCAAATGCGAGACCTATTGCATTGCAAATGCCTGTTTAGAGGGGGTCTCGAAACGGGTCCCTATTGGGCTCTTTTTTGTGCCCTGGCGCAGGCGGTCCGTTTTTTCCGAACTGCAGTGACAGCAGGCACATCGTTGTGCGCTGCTCACACTGCTCACTTCTCACTTGTTAAGTTACGCATGACCTCATGCCAGGTGAGCTTTGTAGGAGAAGAGAAATCCTTTCAAGAGAGTCATTTTTCTCTGGATATCCCTTCTCTTTTTGAAACTCAGGAGCAGCAACATCGTCGTGATGTCACCAGGGCTTTTAGTGGAAGCATTTTCAATATTATATACAAGCCATAGTTGCTGCTTATTTATCTAATGCAATAAAACACCACTACAAAGCCAATAGTCCTGCCTTGTTGTAGGTATGATGTCAAGACCTGGCTCTTCGAGCATAAGCAGCACCCCCACCCCCACCCCTCAGCGCCTTGAGACCCTCACGTAGCGCGCTTTAACAGTTCACTGATTGATTATGTGTTGTATCATATTTAGATGCAATGACAGAAACAGCAAAATACATGTCAGGCGGCACACTGTGCTCAGCACAGATTTTTAGATTAAATGTTTTTAAGCCACGCTCTTAATTACATTGGCAACGCCCTTTTTTGAGAGACCCTCAGTTTTTTCATCCCACTTAAAGCCCTGGATGTATCCATCTCCAAGGTGAGGCGTGAAGTGCTTTGCTATCCAATGTGAGGTACTTAGAATCTAGCTTGTTCAGGTGAAACTTTACTTTTTGAAGGACACTTGCATCCATCCTCTCTCTTGATCTCATTCATGTACCACCTCTATCATAGTAAGACCTCAAGATATGTGACTTATGCTAGACACTTCTGCCTTGCCTCGGGGCGCTAGCCCCCATTGCAAGTGTTAGTTAGATGCCCGTGTCAGTTTTCTCTGTGATACACACATCTCTTTTTGCAGTATTTTTCAGACTCATCCCAAAACATGGAGTCAGAGGGGCTGATTTTGTCCACAGAGGACAATTTTTACACCGTCAGGGCAAAGGAGTTAAATACTCAATCGTCCTGACGGAGTACCCGTCCTCTGAATTTCGATATGTCCACCGGCCCAGCAGCCACCTCTTACATATGTACTTCTGTTACGGCAGTTCCTGTCAATGTATTAAAAGTTTGATGAAAATAAATAAACAAACGATCCCCGTCACCATCATGGGAGTTGTCCCCCATGTTGTGAGGGTTCAGTTTGTAGTTTTCAATTTCCGTTTTTGTCAGGTTTAACCTGGTGTTAACAGACAATCTAAACCTGGCTGGTGGTCAAATGACCAAAACTCTGTCGGCCTTTACTCCATAGGGCCATCGGAGGTGTACGTCAGCAGCAGAGCTGGTGTAGTCTCCATCGTTGACATACAGACCCGCCAACTCACACCGCGCCACCATGTGTCACACGATTTCAGCGCCCTTCACACGGTCACGCGGCGAGGCGCCGAAATCACATGGTGGCAGGGAAATTGAGCTGAAAAATGACTGTAAATAGTGGATTTCCAGCTCGTTTTCGGAGGATGTAAGCAGCCAATGTCTATAAAAGGTGTGAAAACAAAACACCCCAGGATATCGGCTACAGCCTTGATGACCCTTTATTTTTTGTTTTCCTTGGAGGGGTGGGGGGACTTAGTGAGGGGTAGAGGGACTCTTAGTTAACTCTTGGCACCAGGTCCTGCCCCCTCAAAGGCCCCTCCCACTCCTAACACTGTAAAAATATTTTGTAATAAGTTCTGCCCACCTCTAAACGAGGCGGGCAGAACTTCAGTTTAGCAGAGAGTGTCCGCCAAACTGTAAATCGGGGCCAGAGTTTTTTCTACAGAAGGAGTGAACTCTAAAGCAGGCGCGACCGACACAGGTAAGAGCGGTGAGGCGGTGGGGCAGTGGAGTGAGGGGCCGACAGACAACGGGATAGGTAAAATTAAATAAATAAAACCACTTACCTTGCCCTCGCCGCATCCCCGAGTCAGCAATGCGGTGAGCGCAAGGTAAGTAGTTTTATTTATTTTTTTATTTCATTTTACCTATCCCGTCGTCTGTCAACTCCCCCCCCACGCCCCTCCCTGCCCCACTACTTTTACCTGTACCGGCCACGCCTGATCTAAAGTGCCGTGTAGATGAGCTAGACCGAATGAAAAGGTAATACTATCAATATATAGGGTCACAGGTGTAACCCAAGAGTTCAGAATTCCATAATCCCATCAGGTCAACAGAACCCCCCCGCCCCCAACATACCCAACATCCCGCAAATAACACACAGACACCAGTGTTAGATTGGGAAAAAGTTGCTGCAAGTTTATTACATACAACGTTATGTAATCACGGTGGGTTATCTTACGGACGATCCAAGGGCAGGCCGCATTCTCGCCACCTGCCCGCCTGATGAGCCAAGCAGCACAGTGGCGAACCACCCATCTGCTGCGCCATTATGGTAATCACTCTACTCACGCCCCTTGCGGGGCGTATCTAGGCAAACCCCCGGTTGCATAGGCCCATAACCGCCCGAAGGACTACTGGGGCGCCGACACGGGTTCCCGGACCTCCCATGAGGTTCGAGGTTAGGCTCTGGCACCCCTATGTGCCCGCTGAAGTACAATGTTGCACCTCTCTGCTTCCGGATCGCCCTGTAACTCCGCCTGCAACGAAAAAGAACACATTAAAGATCCCCCAGGTGCCCACCCCCCCAAGCAGACACTCCGGGTAAGAGGTAGGGAGGGAAAAGAGTGTCCCGATGCACGACGCACGACGTCCGGAGCGGCAAAGAGGCAACTAAATGGCGAGGAGGAGATATATACCCCCTCGCCTTGCCTGCCGCCCCGGACGCGCGTCACAGCCTACTAGGCTCCCCCTGCCCGGGGGCGGAGTGGAGGACCACAGGCAAGGGGCGGGGGAAGCCCTCTGGGACTAAGGGGCCCGCCCTCCTGATGGCCACCGGGTGGCCTCGGGCAGCCGCATAGTCCCATCAGGTCAACAGAACCCCCCCACCCCCAACATACCCAACATCCCGCAAATAACACACAGACACCAGTGTTAGATTGGGAAAAAGTTGCTGCAGGTTTATTACATACAACGTTATATAATCACGGTGGGTTATCTTACGGACGATCCAAGGGCATGCCGCATTCTCGCCACCTGCCTGCCTGATGAGCCAAGCAGCACAGTGGCGAACCACCCATCTGCTGCGCCATTATGGTAATCACTCTACTCACGCCCCTTGCGGGGCGTATCTAGGTAAACCCCCGGTTGCACAGGCCCACAACCGCCCGAAGGACTACTGGGGCGCCGAAACGGGTTCCCGGACCTCCCATGAGGTTCGAGGTTAGGCTCTGGCACCCCTAGGTGCCCGCTGAAGTATAATGTTGCACCTCTCTGCTTCCGGATCGCCCTGTAACTCCGCCTGCAACGAAAAAGAACACATTAAAAATCCCCCAGGTGCCCACCCCCCCAAGCAGACACTCAGGGTAAGAGGTAGGGAGGGTAAAGAGTGTCCCGATGCATGGCGCGCGACGTCCGGAGCGGCAAAGAGGCAACTAAAATGGCGAGGGGGCGATATATACCCCCTCGCCTTGCCTGCCGCCCCGGACGCGCGTCACAGCCTACTAGGCTCCTCCTGCCCGGGGGAGGAGTGGAGGACCACAGGCAAGGGGCTGGGGAAGCCCTCTGGGACTAAGGGGCCCGCCCTCCTGATGGCCACCGGGTGGCCTCGGGCAGCCGCATGTCTACCACTCCGCCATCTTGGAATTCCTCACCATTCATAAGAATACACTGAAATGAAAAGGCTGCAAACAAAGGTTTTTGGGAATCCCTGCCCGGTTGTCTCGTTTCACTCCATGCCTCACTCCTGTACTGTCCTCACCAGCACACCTCCCTCCCTCCCACTAGTATTGCCTCTTCATCTCTCCTGGCCTATCCCTCCGTTGTCCGCCTGCCCCTCCCTTTCAGTTACTCCCTTCCCCTAACTCAGTCTCCACTGCCCTGCCTCCTGTCTCTCACTCGCTCTCTACTCCTCTTCCTCTCTCGTTCTCTCTCTCTCTGTCCTACCATATCCTGTCTCTCTGGTTCCCCTTCAGCCTCCTGTGTATCTCACTCTGCTCCCTGTCAGTCACACATCCAGTCTCTCTGTCACTTCTTACATCTCTAGGTCACCCTGCCTCTCTAGTACTCCCTCTGCACTCCTGTCCTCTCCTCTCCCCTCCCCTCCACCCCCTACCGGTGTCTTGCCATTATTCTCCCTGCCTCTCCATCACACCACTCTCCCCAAACCTTCCTGTAGCTACTATATACCTCGAGTATTTTGTTTGCTCTTGATACATGCGCAATTGTCACTATTGCCTTATGTAACGTTTGCTCTTGTAACATGCTGGCTTGTCATTTTTCCTCGCATTTCACTATTGTTCCTATTGTGAAGCGCTCTGACACCTTCGGGTAAAGTCCGCGCTATATAAAAACGCATTAAATAAAATAAAATAAATAAATATAAAGTGGTCAATCCCTCACGTCTCCCGTCTTCCTCATGTCTCTCCCCACCTCCCCCCTGAGCCCCGCCCTCCCTCGTCTCTCCCTCTCTCTTATCTCCATCCGCCTCGTCCATCTCGGATTGTGCTGTTCTCTCCCCCCCATGCTTCTTAGCGGGGTGAGTGCTGCAGGGAGGGCGCTCGCGAGATCTGCGGGGACGAGTGGGGAGGGGGCCGGGGGGGAGGAGAGCCCTGAGCAGCAGCAGCAGCTGAGAGGCACTGGAGGAGCTGACAGCGGAGAGAGGGGCCGCGCTGCCAGGTGAGCCCCGGGCGCTGCGCACTGCAGGTGGCTGGCAGGGGGTGGGGCGCTGCCGAGGGCGCTGCAAGGGGTGCCTCGTTGGGAACTGTAGGGCTCTGCCTAGGCTCAGACGGAGGTAGGGGTCACTGCAAAGTCGGGGAGGGGGCAACACTGCCAGCGGAGCCACGGAAATTACGCACTGGAACAGCTGTGGGTGGTCGCGCGAGGGAGGGCGGCCGGCCTCTGCCAGGAGTGGAGATTGGCACTCTGACGGGCGAGCTGCACGGAGTAGGGCACTGGTTGCAGTGCACTGCTGAGAGGTAGGGGCACTGCATGCTGGACGGAGCACTGCATGGTTGCTGTATCTGGTACTGGAGGGACACTGCAGGGGACGCGATGACACTGCATAGAGAAGTCCCTGCGTGGGGTGCGCCAGGGAGTGCACACTGGGGCAGCTGAAGTGCTGGGGGCAAGGGGCACTGCAGGAGGCAACGCCGGGTGCTAAAGTGAGGACGGGGCGTGCAGATGGCACTGCAGTGGGCAGAGAGGGTAATACTTTGGATGCAGGGAACACTGCTTCGGAGAGCCCTGGGGTGCACGTGCAGTGGGCACTCCGGGGAGCAGCGAGGGCGGAATACTGTGGGTACCTCAAGGGGCACCAGTGAGGGGAATAACCAAGAAGGCACAAAGTGGGCAAAGAGTACGTGAAGCGCTAGAAATGTCGTTCTGTGGTGGCACTGTATGGCTCGCCTTAAAGGCTATTGGCATTGGGGCACACCAATAGGGTGGGGCGGTACTGGTGAGTGCAGAGGCGTAGACATCAATAGTGCAGTCGGTGCAGTGGCGCCGGGACCCACTTTACCAAAATGAGTGACTGTTTTGTGCTATAAAACCACGGGGTGACACAGCGCCAGTGGCACCCTTGCTACTAAACGGGGTGACGCAGCGCCAGTGGCACCCTTGCTACCCCACGGGGTGACACAGCGCCTGTGGCACCCTTGCTACCCCACGGGGTGACGCAGCGCCAGTGGCACCCTTGCTACCCCACGGGGTGACACAGCCACCCTTGCTAACCACCGAGAGGGCGCAGTGGCTCGGGGCGAGAGACCCATAACTAAGATGGGGAGCCAGTCACTGGAGGGTCACTGCGCAGCACCCGGGACATGTTATGGGGTGAATCCAGAATATATTGGCATTTTGGGGGAAATGAAGCATGCGTGGTATTTTATAGATTGAGGGTAGCACACCTGCGCATTCTAGGGGTGCTGAACGGACCCCCAGTGTGGCTGAGAGGACGATGGGGCATACTATGGGCTGCAGAGCCCACAGGGACATTCATAGGTTGTGGCGACTAAGTTCACAGAGTACAATTTGTAGATATTAGGGAGGGGGTGCTTTGTATGATCTAATGCTCACCCCTTCATTCTTTGTTTGTGATGCTGGTTTATAAAATGTCTTCCTTCACTGGTTGGATTGTTTGCTTGCTTTGGGTGTGAGTTGGGGAGGAGCCCTTCTGGGCTGTGAGGTGCAGCCTTCCTGCCTCCGGCGCGCGCCTGAGCGCAGTCTGCGCAGGAGGGTTGATGTCCAAGGGCAGGGGCCGCCAGAGACTGTCCGGATTAAGCAGGGACGGCCTGGGTGCAGGGTACCGTCTGTGCATAAGGATTGCCTCAGTACACGAGGCAGCCTGTGTGCAAAGAACGACCTGCGAACACTCTCTGCACACGGGCAGCCTGTGCCCGAGACAGCATGGGCATTGCATCATTTATAAATATTTATATAGCGCTATCACTGCGCGGGGCACCGAAGCGCTTGCCTACATAGGCAGCTGCTATGCCATGTAGGGTGTGGCGAGATGGGGGGTGTTCTTGATTTCGCATCCATCCTCCATGGTGTACACGGCGCGGCCTGCCTACACGCAGGGGCGCCCTTTGCTATGCACCGGGGACGCGTGTGTTCATAGGTCGGTCCGTGTTCACGGGACAGCCGGTGTCCAGTGGACAATCTATGCACAGCTGACCTCGTATGCAAATGAGGTATGCTGCCGAGGGCGGCCGCCCTGTGCGCCAAGGGGCAGCCTGTGCGCGCGTGACAGTCTCTGCATAAGGGAAACAACCTCTTTTCAAGTGGTACAAGGGTCAGTCTGCGTACCTTGGGCAGTCAGCCTCCAAGGGACAGCCTACGTGGAAGGGGCAGTCCGTTTTCATGGGCAGGTCGTGCACAAGACAGCCTACGCACAAGAAGGTACCACTGCGATCCCTAACTGACTCCCACTGTCCACCCCCAGGGATATCTTAAGGATTTTGGGGGCCATGGGCCAAATGTATTTTGGGGGCCCATGTTTGGAACGGCTTTGAATTTATGATCCAATTTCAGTTCTTTCACACCCTCTTTGACTACGTCACTGACAGTGCACAGGAACACTCCTCCAAATTCTAAATGTGTTTACATCTAATATTCAGGGATTGGTATGTGGATTTTCAAATTTGTAACACTGCAGCAGCTTGCAAATTTTACTCCAAATAATCACTGTGACACCTTGGCATTTCTCATATGTGAGGCCCTGTTTTGATCTAAAAGAAACATTTAATGGATGTTGCATGAAACATAAACACACCATTTCTCTGCAAAATGTCTGTACTGGAATCTCAAACATCAAAGAGATTAAAAATAAATTAAAGGAAAACAGTATTTTAAACAATCTGTTTAAGAAATAATTAAGCTAATTAGGGAAAGACTCTGCAGAATAGACCTGACTCTGTCAGGGGGCCTCCTGAAAGGCTGGGGCCCTGGGCCAGAGCCCACTTTGCCCATGCATTAAAACGTCTTTGTCCACCCCCGCCCGTCCCGCACACATTGGTGTTTGGGAAGACCCCCTCCTGGTCTGTCTCCCTCCCCTCTCCCCCCACCCCGCAAGGTAACCCAATGTTATTGGGGTGCACTCTACCGAACAGCCGTCGGCAGCAAGATGCTGAGAAAATTAAAAACGTGATTTATAAATACTATAAATACATTTTAAAAATCTGTAATTGTAAAGCATGAACTGCTCACCCTTGTCTGTCTCAAGGCGCTGGGGGCTGTCCCCGTGGAAATTAAGTGAGCTATTGCCCATAGTCACATGGGTAACACCCTTCGTCAACCAGGCTAGCTTGAATCCAGTGGCAAAGTGAGCAAGGGACCGACGTCTGGGCATACCCTGCCAACTTAGGGCGAATAAAGCAAACACAAGGAGATGATGGACAGAGCACTGAAGCTTTTTAGACACTCACCCCCAGTCACAGATCTGGGTTGAATCTATCATCATTCTTTAGCTCACTTCGCCACCTCAGTTCAGACCCAGTTATGTGCAAATTAGTCTTGACCCTGTGCCTCATGGGACCAGTCCAGCCGAACTGCAGAGCCAGGTCTTCCCTGAACCGCAAACAAGCATCCTGGGACTGGTTTCTGGGTAACACCCTCCATCAGCAAGGCTAACTTGAATCCAGTGGCAAAGTGAGCAAGGGACCAACGTCTGGGCATACCGTGCCAACTTAGGGCAAACAAAGCAAACACAAGGAGATGATGGACAGAGAGCTGAAACTTTTCAGACACTCAACCCCAGTCACAGATCTAGGTTGAATCCATCATCATTCTTTAGCTCACTTTCCCACCTCAGTTCAGACCCAGCTATATGCAAATCAGTCTTGACCCTGTGCCCCATGGGAACAGTCCAGCCTAACTGCCAAGCCAGGTCTTCCCTGAACCGGAAACAAGCATCCTGGGACCGGTTTCTGGGTAACACCCTTTCATCAGCAAGGCTAGCTTGAATCCAGTGGCAAAGTGAGCAAGGGACCAATGTCTGGGCATACCCTGCCAACTTAGGGCAAACAAAGAAAACACAAGGAGATGATGGACAGAGAGCTGAAACTTTTCAGACACTCACCCCCCCCCCCGTCACAGATCTAGGTTGAATCCATCATCATACTTTAGCTCACTTTCCCACCTCAGTTCAGACCCAGTTATATGCAAATCAGTCTTGACCCTGTGCCTCATAGGAACAGTCCAGCCCAATTGCCAAGCCATGTCTTCCCACCCCACAAACATTCTCTGGGTACAAGGGCAGGGCAACCTTTGTGCAAGATCAGTGCAACATTCTCTCTCCACTGAATAAGTGCTAGCCCAATTTACAATACTGTAAAAAGAAGACATGTGTATTCAACCATTCATTTTAGTTACACTAGATAGGTGACTGTACTTGTACATGCACAGTTCTTAGACGTAGGGAAGCACTTTGAAGCCGAGCAGACGGCGTGGAGGTACTGAGACTTTAGTGGTTTAGTAGACTGGTCACAAGATGGCACTCCTCGCAGCACGGGCGAGGACATCAGCTGGTAGAAATAGAGGACGGACAGCAAGGTTTCCTTACTGAGACAAGAGCGTGCATGTCAAAGGTGGGATCCGGAACAGAAAAACTGAGAAAGAAGACAGGACAGGAAGTGACAGAGGAGGTGTATGATGGAAAGAGGCATGGTGGAGAGAGAGTTGGGAAGAGACAAGGACGGTCAGGAAAGGAGAGTTGGCAATAAAGAACTACAAGGCATCATCTTCATTTCACTCACTTTGGTGGGGGGGGGGATTCTCCCACTTAGTGAGGCATAGCTCCAGATCAGTATGCACTGATTTGTATGTCTTGATGCTCATGATTAATGATGTGTATGCCAACATGCGTGTTTTAATTGGATTATGTGCAGCTTTTATCCGTAGACCTTTGCATAAAATGGCCATAAAGAATCTCGAGGTGGCCATAGAAGGCTTTGTCTTGACTGTCATCAACCGCTTTCCTGTGCAGTTTTAAGGGGCATGCAATCAGCTCTCTCGATAGTCAATGTTGTTTTTAGAAGTTTGGTAATGGTTTTTATTAATCGTAAAAATATATTACATTTAAATTTGAGCTACAAGGCAGAAGGTGTGGACATTAGCAGTAAGCTGACCAAAAAGGGTTGACACTGGCGATCATGCAAAAAAGACACAGAAAGAGGAGATTTGAAACAGGCTAGTCCCACCTCACGTCAATGTTAGCATCATGGACACTGATCTAGTCCTGGGCTTTCCGGCGGCACCCTAAAGCATTCTGTGACTTGTAGTCTTGTTTGCTTCTACTGAAGAAGCTGGACTAACACACCTGACAGCAGCTCTTCATAGGTTAGCCCCTTCGACGCTCATGACGAGCTGGGCTCGTCATGAGGTATCAAAAAAGAGAGGGTACCCCACTTTCACCAGGGAACAGGGTAAGAAGACAGTAAGTCAAAGGGGGGGATCCCTGGGGTTGAATAGTCTATTTACCACACAGGCCTTTCTTGTGATACAAGGAGAGGTCACAGTATGTCATAGGTATTCAGACAAGCATAAGAATGGGTTTCCACAAAGAAATAGTCTTGTTAAACAATCTAGATTTATTCGAATTACATATATATAAACAATAAAAACAAGGTAAAATTCATCCAAAATAATTAAAAACCAAGATAAAATATCTCGGTGGGTTAAGAATTAATATTAGACAATGTTACATCAACATAATGTTATAATACACAACAAATGAAAAAGCAATCAAGATGTGTTCACAATAGGCGACAAACTGAACATAAATACAACAAACCCCTTATATTTAAGTGGCCCACTTAGTATTTCTGCCACTATATTTGAGAAGATCCAATGGCCATAGACAATTTAATTTCTCTCTAGCTTTGGTGGAGAAATCTAATGCCCATCTAAAGCTCTATCTGGCCCTAGTTGGATTCTTTTGGATCAAAACAGTGCGTCGACGCGTTTCGGTGCTTGTCACTCAATATCGTGGCACCTTCCTCAGGACTTCTTGTTTCTGGGGTTTCAGGGAACGGATGAATATGCCGTATCTGTGAATATATTATGAGACATATGTACTGTCAGGTATTATGCATTAACATCTTTTGTTTGGTTTATCTTAAGAGTTAAGCTATTGTGGTTGATATATACCCACTCTGACTTCACATTATTGGTTCTATTGGTTCTTATCTGGTACATATCATTGCACAGTGATATTAGCATTGGTTCTAATGCATACATTTTAACTTCTTTACTCCTTAGCACACAATTGATTCACATATGATATACACGCCCTCCAAGTCTTTTTCGTTGTGGAAGACCAATTGGTAAGGAAGGAAATAAGGAACCCAAGGGCCTAGGAGAATGGACAAGTATAAATTCTCACCCTTGGGGCCGTGTTGTAGACGCTCAAAAGTGGGGTCTCCTTAAGGTCTCCCTCTATTGGCACTACACATATGGTCCTTGGGGCCCCAAGGACCATATGTGTAGTGCCAATAGAGGGAGACCTTAAGGAGACCCCACTTTTGAGCGTCTACAACACGGCCCCAAGGGTGAGAATTTATACTTGTCCATTCTCCTAGGCCCTTGGGTTCCTTATTTCCTTCCTTACCAATTGGTCTTCCACAACGAAAAAGACTTGGAGGGCGTGTATATCATATGTGAATCAATTGTGTGCTAAGGAGTAAAGAAGTTAAAATGTATGCATTAGAACCAATGCTAATATCACTGTGCAATGATATGTACCAGATAAGAACCAATAGAACCAATAATGTGAAGTCAGAGTGGGTATATATCAACCACAATAGCTTAACTCTTAAGATAAACCAAACAAAAGATGTTAATGCATAATACCTGACAGTACATATGTCTCATAATATATTCACAGATACGGCATATTCATCCGTTCCCTGAAACCCCAGAAACAAGAAGTCCTGAGGAAGGTGCCACGATATTGAGTGACAAGCACCGAAACGCGTCGACGCACTGTTTTGATCCAAAAGAATCCAACTAGGGCCAGATAGAGCTTTAGATGGGCATTAGATTTCTCCACCAAAGCTAGAGAGAAATTAAATTGTCTATGGCCATTGGATCTTCTCAAATATAGTGGCAGAAATACTAAGTGGGCCACTTAAATATAAGGGGTTTGTTGTATTTATGTTCAGTTTGTCGCCTATTGTGAACACATCTTGATTGCTTTTTCATTTGTTGTGTATTATAACATTATGTTGATGTAACATTGTCTAATATTAATTCTTAACCCACCGAGATATTTTATCTTGGTTTTTAATTATTTTGGATGAATTTTACCTTGTTTTTATTGTTTATATATATGTAATTCGAATAAATCTAGATTGTTTAACAAGACTATTTCTTTGTGGAAACCCATTCTTATGCTTGTCTGAATACCTATGACATACTGTGACCTCTCCTTGTATCACAAGAAAGGCCTGTGTGGTAAATAGACTATTCAACCCCAGGGATCCCCCCCTTTGACTTACTCTCGTCATGAGGTAGCCTCCTCGCACGCTCATGACGAGCCCAGCTCGTCATGAAACATGGGAATGAGAAAATTTCAGCGTACGGGCGGAATTCCGCCCGCACGCATGCGGTTAAAACAGCAGACCCAGTGTCTGTGATCACCAAGGTGATATTAAGGATCTTTGAGGCCCGGCCAAGTCCTATTTTGGGTCCCTGTATTCAGAGAAACTTTAAATGTATTCCCTAATTTGAGCCCTTTTGATGCAACACTATTCTAAATTATACATTGAACTTTCATAAAGGGGCAGACACAGCTCAAGCTGCCTGGCATCACCCAGCCAAATAGTACTAAAAGAGAAATTGAACAAGCATTACCCTGGGCCATTTTCCTGTTTTTTACATTTAATATCTTACAGCAACAATTTTACTTAGAATTCATTGTCTAACAACTTGTGCCTTGTAAAAAAGACAAAATAAGGTGACTCGGTGGATGTTAGTGGGTTAGCTCATAATGCTAAATAAGCTATACTCAGATAGCTCTTAAAATTGTACCTTAATCCCCGTAATCATAAATAACCCCTGCTCTTCACAACTGACATTCTCACTGCAACAGGATACATCAAAGCACTGCTATCTAGATTTTCTTCACTCCACGGGGTGGAATCTTATAATAACTTCCTTAATTCTCTTCCCCTGTCTTTTCCTTCTTGTCTTCTTGCTCTGTGTACACTTCTCTGGCTAGACAGTGACCCCCAGCACCCCGTAAGAGAAATAGGAGGGTGCAGGAGATGAGTAGAGGAAGAGGTGAGTTGGAGAGTGGTCATGTAAAGATGAGTCTAAGAGAGGTGAGGTAAATGGAAGAGCAGGGCTGGAAAGGCCTTTCATTGCTCCTGGCATTTCCCTGGTGAGCTGGAATCCTTGGAGGACGTTTTTAATTCGAGCCTAGAGCCAGCGCCTTTTGCGCTGCTCTCCAAGAATTATTGTAGAGGAGTAGGAAATAGAAGCCCCGCCCACTCTCCACCCAGATTTGCCATTGGTTTGTGTCATTGTCCTTCCTAAATGCAGGCTTCTGATACATCAATAGGCTTGTTAGTCCCTCCTTAGTACCGCCTCCTCTTCATTTGTCACCTCCCATGGCCACTGGCCCCTTTACTTCGGTTGTTACGCGGTACGTGCTATTTTGACTGTGAGCACTATTTTCTTTAATGAGGTTCTCCTACTGCACGCACAACATGCATTGGTGCCGTCTTTACTCCCCCCTCCCTCCCGTTGTCCGTGCCTTCTCATCTCCCCCCTCCGCCCCTGCCTGTCCGCCCTCCCGTTGTCTGTGCCTTCTCAACCCCCCATCTGCTGTCCCGTTGTACGTGATGCCTACCATTTGCAATGCAATAGGTCTCGCTTAAATGCAAGACCTATTGCACTGCAAATGCTTGTTTATGGCAGGAGGTTGCTCCTGATGTCTCTGCCACTTTACCCTGCTCCTGAGGTGGACCGCAGCAGTCACAGAGAGAAAGGGAGAGATGGAAAATAGAGAGAAATGTGAAAGTAGAGAGAATGCAATCAGATAGTGAGAAGATGTCATGCCCTATTCTCTGACGACTGGCTTATGGGATGTATGGGATACATGAAGCTCCCAGTTATCCGGGTCTGTGAGTAGGGGTGAGCAGGATCGGAGATGGGTTTAATTTCGTCCTTAGGTGTCAGGTGCCTTCTTTCTTTCTTTCTTTCTTTCTTTCCGCATGAATTTGTCATCACTGTCGAACAAGTCTACATTTTTATGTGTTATAAGTTTATTGTTGCCGGTTACACCATTGGGGCAACATGGTATGAATACTGTACAAATGTTGTAATACTAGTTATTTTTATGCTCTGGATTTCATACGAAGATTATTTTCAGCCTCTTTCGTTGTATACCTGGATCACAAGTTGTAAATGAATTAAGAAATGCAACACAAAGAGGGAGAAGAGAGACACAGAGAAGGATAGAGAGACAATGGATAGATGGAAATGGAGAGATTGCATGACGAAATAAAGAGAGTTGGCCTGGTTTGAACATTTTTAGCAGGGGTACTTTTGGTTTCCTAGTCCAGCCCTATGGATGAAAGACACTGGAAGGTGCAATAGGAAAGCGACAATGCTGGAAAGAAACAAAAAAAAGAGAGACTCACAGGAGGAAATAGATAGAAAAGATACAAAAAGAGCCAAAAAGAGCCTAAAAGAGACAACGAAAAGAAAAGAAAATAGAAGGGCAGGGACAGAAAGAGACTGAAAAAGAGAATCAGAAGTTGAAACAGACAAAAACAGGAGAGACAGAGAAAGAATGAAAAGACTGCGAAAGGACAGGTGGATTGAGAGAAAGAGGCACAAAGAGACAAAAAGGAGAGAGAGGTGTAGAAAGGGACATAAAGAAGAGGCAAAATGCAGGAGTCGAAGGTCGAGAAAAAGTTGCCCAGAGACAGGAAAAGGAAAGACAGAAAGGTGACTGATTAGTAAAAAATGGGAGAAAGGTAAGAGAAAATGACCTACAAAGGAAAGATAGAACAATAATGAAAGATTCTGATAAAGGAGTAACCAAGAATGACAGAGAAAGGGCAGAAAGAAAGAGTTGGAAAGAGAGAGAAGGGAAAGATGGAAAGAGATTGAAAGAAGATAAAGGCACATAAACAGGAACAAAATTAGAATTCTGGACAGAGGTGACAAGGGCAGAAAAAGACAAAATGTGTGGTAGAGCCAATAGCATTGCAGCAGGTGCGGGGGGGCGAAGGGGCCCAGGTGCAAGAGAGGACCATGTAACTAGGACAATCTTTTGTTGCCCAACTCAATCAATCAGGGTTGGTAAAGTGCAACCACTCACCTGCGAGGGTCTCAGGGCGCTGCAGGGGAGGGTGTGGCTCGCAACTTGAGGGCATGGGACTGTTTTCCTCTCAATAAGTTCCTTGGCATCTGAGCTACACCATAGGGCAATGCCTTGTGTGTGGCCCATGAAGAAGAGAGGCGCTTTATGAAGCAAGAGTTAAGAGAAGGTGAAGAAGAATCAGAGAGGGTTAAAAAAGCAAGATGGGAGGCCCACGGAAGGAGAGGCCTTGTTTCGAATGGGAGTGAGATGTTGCATCAGACTAGCCGCCTCCTAATGCTGCATGTGAAAGAGCAAACAAAAAGGAGTTAGGTCCTTAGCGGGGCTGAGGGAGGGCTGGACCCTATATACTGCTAACCAACAAATTGTGCCCCCTCGCTCAATCACTTAAGTATTAATTCGGGACCAAATGAACATAACCGTTAAATTTGGTCCGGTATCTTTATTTATACCTTTTATAACTTATTATTTCAAAAATGTTTCATATGGCAACAGGAGAATACAACATACACAATTATTTACAATTGATACTAAACTACATTAACACAATACCACTAACACACACTGTGAGAAGAAAATTTCAAATGTAACATCCCATAATTAATACAATGCTAAACTATAAACATCACCACTAGACAATTTTGTACAGACAAATCAAAAATACAGACAAATAGAAAATACGTGAAAAGAGCCAATTCAATGCAAGAGAAAAAGCGTGAGGCAGGTATAATTCTTGATACACATTCAATGTATATCATTAACTCTTGCTGGATTGCCACCAGCAAGAGTTAATGATATACATTGAATGTGTATTAAGAATTATACCTGCCTCACGCTTTTTCTCTTGCATTGAATTGGCTCTTTTCACGTATTTTCTACTTGTCTGTATTTTTGATTTGTCTGTACAAATTTGTCTAGTGGTGATGTTTATAGTTTAGCATTGTATTATTCATGGGATGTTACATTTGAAATTTTCTTCTCACAGTGTGTGTTAGTGGTATTGTGTTAAAGTAGTTTAGTATCAATTGTAAATAATTGTGTATGTTGTATTCTCCTGTTGCCATATGAAACATTTTTGAAATAATAAGTTATAAAAGGTATAAATAAAGATACCGGACCAAATTTAACGGTTATGTTCATTTGGTCCCGAATTAATACTTAAGTGATTGAGCGAGGGGGCACAATTTGTTGGTTAGCAGCATGTGAAAGAGCAGCACCGCTTCAAGTTAAGCTCCATACTTGCTGTGGCTATGCCATAAGAATGTCAACCCTGACCCATCACTTTTAGGGATGGGCACCCTCACCAAAGGCAAACCACACATTACCTTGTAGGCTTGGAGAGGACTGAAAAATATTGGAAACCAGGAACTGACCCAGGTGGGTCTTCAGGAGAATGGGCGTGCTAACCTGCAATGATTTGTTTTTCTTGCAAGCTTTAGGTATTTCTTAGAAAAAGTGTTAATGGTACGTTGTTTGCACCAGTCTATGCAGTTTGGCTTTCGTATGAACATCAGACTTTGACTATGCATTTACTAACTCCCGTTCCACATTTTCATCATTTTGATGGCAAGTGTCATTTGCCATTAATTTCCATCACGAAAGCTAACAAGCATTTGCAATGCAATCGGTCTCACCTTTGGGAACTTATATGTATTTAGCTATGAAGCACATTATCCTGGGTGCTGAAACATCTACTGTTCTTTAAAATGGATGGAAAGTAAGCACCAAACTGCATGACACGCCAGGTATGCGAACACATGGAGAGAAATATTGCATTTCAGCGGGAATTGGTATAGTCCAAAGCTCTGTCTTGCATATAAAATCAGGGCCTTTGATGGTCATGTCACTGAAAATTCAAGATTTGAAAAAAATATTATGGTCTATGGGTGCTCGTGGAAGACAATTTCTATGGGCTGGAATCTACAGAATGCTAAAGTGATTCTGGTATTTTACTGACCTGTGCTGGTCGTTTTCTATCAAGAAAGCTAAATAGAGGCAGTTGCCAGAAAAATAGCAAAAAGAAAGTCCCTCAGCAGAAAGCAATTCTGGTATTTTACTGACCTCTGCTGGTCGTTTTCTATCAAGACAGTTAAATAGAGGCAGTTGAACAGAAAAAGAGTCCCTAGGCGGAAGCAGACAAGTCCTAGGGCTGATCTCCAGAGCCCACAAAGTACATACACATATAAGTATATACTAAAGAATATAAGTATATACTAAAGTATACACAAGAGGTCTTGAATGCTGGACCTAAAAAAGGGATGTACTTGTGTGCAAAAGGCTTGCAAATGACTGTTTTGTAGAGTCAATTACCCTGGGGGATGGATGAAGGGAACACGGGAAACTCAGTGATCTTCTTTTGGGCTGCTAATTGGGAACTTTGCAAAGTTCACTTACGTTATAAAAACTTTACACACCCCCTACTGAGGACCCCAGAGTCCAACCCTTGCCTCAGTACCCATGGCCAGTAAGTGTGAGAAGGCCCCTCCTGGCCGCTTTACCTCCTTTACGAGGAGACAGTGAGTTCCCTGGCAACAGCTGTAGAGATATAATGTATCCAGTCATGGCTAATGGGGGGGGGGCCGGACTGAAGGACAAAGCCAAGAGGGAGCCCCCTTTCTCTCTGGCTGCTCATCCTTTCCTGTCTTTCGATTGGTAAAAAGGCTCATGGCCTCGAGTCCAGAGTAAAGTAACACACTCAATAAAATGTGTCACCAATGCTCAAGCTTCCCAGGTCCCTAATTGAGAAACTGAAGCAGGCTAGACTTTTCCGTTGCATTCTGGAACTAGTAGTTCAGTTTGGTGCCTCACTATAAAACCAGGACTATTAGTACTAGAATCTAAAACAAATTCTGAAATAGATTGTTTATCCCCCCCTGGACCTGGAAAACATGAGAGCTCTACGTATCTAATGGAGCTGGCAATTATTTTCACCATTAACTAATTGCCCAAAAAAAATAACCAATATAGGCCAACGATGTCCTCCATTCAGTGCTCTGTGGCATATCCATGCCAACACAGTGTCATATTCCCTTCTTCTTGGCCATGTCCTCTTAGCTCATTAGTAGGCCTGGGAGGAGCTCGCAGAGTTTCTGAGAAACTCCGCAGAGTTCCGTGAGCAGGGGATTATTGCTCGGCCACCCCTAGAATTGTATTTATGGATGTAAAGGTGATAATGATGGGTGCTGCTGGGCTGGAAAACAGTTTATGTCCCTTAAATGGACGCTGAAAGTGAAAAGAAATGAATACAAATGTGTTTTCAGGCATGCAGAGAAGATACGTCAAAAACAAGCAGAAAACTATGCGAAGGGAAGAAAACTGCCTCTTGGTTTCACAATCTGCGCATCTCACACCCGAGAAAGAGTGAGATTGAGTGCATGATACCCCTAAATCTTACACAAAGTGACACAGGCTCCTTCAGGAAGTGTACCACCGCACACTGGGGTGTCAGCATGACCCCGCTTTGTGCCAAGATCACACAAGGTGCCAGCCACCTACTGCTTGGGCAGAATGCCTTCTCGCCAAGCCCAGCTAGCTAAAGGTGTGGCGGGTGCAGGTGCCGCTCCCAGCCCAGAATTCTGTTTATATAATTAGCAGGCCGAAGAAAAGTCAGAGAAGAGAAATAAGCACTTTTACAGCACTGGCTTATATTTGCAGTGAGGCGGAAATGTTTAGCAGGTAGCACTGCTGGGCCAAGATAAACAGCAGTGCTGGGGTTTCAGTGAGCACCTGAGGGCCTCAGGGAGGACAGGACTCTCGGGCAAGTATTTCTCAGGAACCATGCAAGTAGAGCCACCCCTATGAAATTAAAGCTGAGGTTTTGTCCACTTGTGAAAGATAAGGGACGGCTTGAGGAAGCTAGGCCTGTTTTTTACCAGTGTCACTCAAGGGCCAAGCAAGGCCTGATGGCACCCACCTGCCCTTATGCCTGCCCACTCTTGACAGACCGGTTAAATGCACTCCCAGCTTTAACCCCACACATATGTTTCTTCCCTGCTTGCAGGGTCACCCCAGATTGTTATCTTCTTAGAGTTATAAGACCATATAAGCGCCATTGGCACTCACTTAGTCCGAGTGAGGATGGAAGGTATCTATCCACTCTGTCTGCAAGGCCGATCTCTCCTCTAGGGTCTCCTAAAGGGGCTGCAGGTTTGGGTCCTTGGTAGGCATCATCATGCCCCAAGAATCTGCAGAGTTGATGCAGCATTTCAGCGGCCCAGAGAGACACCAACAAGGAAGGGGGGCTGGTCCAGGGTTTGGAAAACTGAAGCCACGCAGGGACATCAGAACAGAAATACGGACTGATCTGCCAGCACCAAGTGCTTGTGCTACGAGCCACAAACCACGAGCCTTGGGGTTTGCATACAGCCGGCGGAAACCCTGCCTCTTCTGTGCCGGCAGTGTCTGGGCCCAAAGCAGTGTGATGGTCAGTGCTCAGCGGCAGCTGCAGCTAGCAGAAGCATTTTTGCAGGTCCTGCGCTTATATCTCCCAGCCTCGCCTATTTTCCTCAAGATCTGAAGCCTCCTATCCATTCTCCTCCTGAATAAAATTGGCGCATTGTAACAGAATGTGTGCACTGCGCAAAATTGAGACAAGAACGCATCTATGGACTGTTAAATCGTTGACAGTCACACTGTGGTAAGCAAGTGCAACCTGTTCACAAAATAAGCTTAGTTGAAGCAAAGCTCACTTAATGATATGGGCATTGAAAGACTGTTCCCCTAGGGGTGAGCGCATGCTGGTAAACTCCGCTCCCCCGGTGGTTGACCGAGTTTTTGCAGAACTCCACGCTCCAAGCGGAGCGCAGAGTGGCAAAACTCTGCAAACTCTGCCGGCAGGGGTTACCACCCACGCCTACTCATTACTTGAACTGCACTTCTCTGTCTCTCACATTTTTCCTAACCTTGCTTCCTCCATTACTTACTCTTGTGGCTGTTACTACTTGGTAATTTCAGTTTAATGGCTATTATTACTTTGGAATTACAGTTTGATGTGAACCAAGGAGATATATTTTGAATTAAGAGTCTGGAATTGAATGTTCAACCACTTTTATTTGAAAATCAAAGACTCCAACTATACTTTACATTATCTCAGAGATCTGCTGTGAATGAATGTTTATACATACAAAGTAACACTGGAAAGGGTTCGGAGAGGATAACAAGTGGTCTGAGAGGAGTGCTTGGCAATATCCTTGTCACCTGCTGTTAATTTAGACAAGGTGCATTATACATATAAGTTTAGTAAAATTAAAAGGTCTTGGCTAATGCCAACTGAAAATAACACTCTCACACATAAACATAATGCAGCAGTACTGTTCACATGGAATTTAAGTGGTTAAAGATTTAAATCACCCACTTGTTTGTTATAAAAATAGGTTACTAGCAGGGCACAAGTCCTAAAAAAGAAGTGGGGGAACGCTGACGTCATGAAAGGTGGCTTATTGCACCATCAGACTCATTGCCTCCCCTCGCTCACCCATTAGATGCGATTGCATCAGAGAAGCCAGCGCGTGACATACAGCTGAGACACTTCATGTGTACTGTATTTTACAGATCAAAGGAGGTGTCACTACGGCCGTGAACAAGCACGCACATTAGACTCTGGCAGTAGTTTGTTATGGAGCTCCCGGTAAAATACGTGGGGGGACGCCGTCCACCCGCGTGGTACCCCAACTCGAGCCCTGGTTACTAGTCAAAGTAGCAAGTCTATACGGAAATTGTAGAGAACTATAGCACCTGTAGTTTAGGGAATTATATAAAGACAATGATTAAGGGAATTATCGAGCCTGTGGCTTCTCTAAACACTGGACACTGGACCGCCTGGATCTACATCATACTTTAATATGGCGTATATGTCTTTTGATAAAAACTTTCATAAATTCACATATCCAAAGAGGTTGTAGACAACTACAAGGGAGGGCGACAAATCCATGCCAGATTCTCTAAATGATTTCCATTTATATTTATTGCATGCGCATTTATCTTCCATGGATATCTTGCACCTTGGTCTGGGTCCAGTCTGCCGGAGGGCCCAGTGGCACCAAGAGGGTTTTTCTCCTCGTGCCACCGGGCCTTGCTGGTTTCAGAGCACCTGTCTGCATATTCTGTACTCGCCTCACAGTGAAGTTTATTTTCCTCATTCCATAGTACTGCTTTGTTTTGAAAGATTTTGGAAGAAGCCTGTATTTATGTAACGTATGTGGTATTTGTATCGCTCAAACGAAAGCCGAAAGGCAGCAGAGTTGTGTACAGGGTCAAAGAAAAAGATGTAGTCAACGAGTGATTAGAGGAATATGTGGATGCTGGAAGTGGGTGTGGACCGTTAGTTACTGCACCACTATGTCGTTTTATTTAACGAGGTGTATAGGAGCGGGGTTGCGGTGGTCCTGATGGATATGGGGTGTTGATTCAAATCCTGCTGCATTTATGGAGAAGGCCTATTGCTTCTTTTTTTGTTGTTGTTGTTGTTGCTCACTATTCAGTTGTTGGTACTGGCTGGAGATTCTGAGAGCCACCAGAGGTGGTCAGCCTGACAGCCAGATATACAGGTTGACGGTCCTGATGGTTTTGGAGATGGTGTAGCTGGTTTTGGAGAGGGTGTGGGCTGGAAGGGGGAGCCCGTGAAATTGCATCAGAATAGTGGTGATGGTGTCACATTTCTTCAGGACCTTGGCAAGGTGTGCTATGACATATACTGTGTCCATAAGAGGATCAATGAGGAGTGCAGGGGACCACGGCACACATTTTTGATACTGCCCAGATACAAGAATACAGAGGCATAAACAGCAGGTCTGAAATCATTTCCTGGAAGGAATGGTGTCACTGTCTTAGTAGATGGTACTGGTACCAGGTTGCCCGCTTTAATGGCAATGTTTTCCTTGATTATGAGGTCTGACACAAATCTGGCGTTTGGTGAAACCTGGGGTTCAAATACATCTAGGGTCATGTTATTGAGTGAGGTGTGGACCAATTATTTCTTGTTTCTCTTAAACAAGTAAAGTCTCCCACAGAACGAATTACCTTTACCACCCAGTTCTAAGGACTCCCTCGCCACCCTCAACATACTCTGATCTCTACCTTTCTTTATCCCACTCATTGTTTTGATCACCTTTGTCTCTGCCAGTCTCCTTTCTTTCTCCGTCCCTCATACTCCTTCTCTCCCTCATCACACATTCACACCCTTCTTGTTTACCCTCTTTCCGCAGGTCTCGTGCCTCTGATTCACCTTATCATGCTCCTTCTTTTTCTTCTTTCTATATCTTTATCTCTCCCCTATTCTTGCTACCTTTTCTAACTTCCCTACTTTCCCTCCTTAGTCAAATAATTTGCTTTTATCTCGCAGAATAAAAGAATGTGATGGGGTCCCAAATTTCCCTCACAAGCCCACTGCCATTGCTTTCTAAAGCTGCGTAGTCTTGATTCCACTTAGTGCCTCTTTAATCCACCACCAGACACTTCCTGCCTCTTTTTCTCACTCTTGCTGGTTCTTTTTCAGCCTAGTTTCCTGTTTACTCTGTCTGTCACTGTTTTTCTGTCTTCCTCCTTCCTACCCAATTTGTGTTTTTCTCTCTCTTGCTCCGGTTCAAATTCTATTGAGGAAAAATATGTGCCGGTCCCCAAAAATGTGTTCCATGTTTAAATATCGATGTAAAAAATATAGTTTACAAAAATATTGATGTAAAATATTTAATAGAAAAATATCAACTCCCTATACTTAAACAGGTAAGTACAATAATATTGAATCAAAAATATTGAAGTAAAAAATATATATAACTTAAACAAAATATATTGAATAATATTAAGATTTTTAACAAAATACATTACATTTAACATATATTTTAACTAAATATAACAAACTTAATTAAAAAAAATATAAACACACAAAAATGTGTACATATACATATATTTACTTAAATACATTTTATTAACTATTATCTTAAATTTATACACTTTTTTAATTGAATAGAAATAAACGATATACATATATCAATATTTTAAAATAAAATAAACATCCTATAATTAATTAACACGTAAACTATTAAAACAAACATACATTTCACAACACAATAATTACAATAGCAGGGAAAATGTTGGATAGCGGAGGAGTAAAAATTACTATTTCCACTCCAGTGAGTGCAACAGTAGGAAAAGTGTTGGATAGTGGAGGGGTAAAAATTACTATTCCCACTTCAGGGAAGTGCTGGATACCACACCAATAAAAAAAAATCAACATTTGTATTAAATTTAATTTCCATTATTAACATAAATATTATTGAAATGTAAATATATTATTATTATTATTATAATTTTTATTAAAAAAGATAATAAACATTAATTAATTATACATTGTTTAACATTATAATATCCACAACACACGCCTAAAATTAATTACACAATCACAATTAATAATTAATACAAATTAATTAGCAAATAATTTGTCCATAAAAAACACATTACTTCCCACCCTTCCCACCATTTACACCTATAAATACCACAACCCACACCTAAAAATTAATTAAACAATTACCAAAATGAATTATTAATTAATCACTTTAAAATAATAAACAACTAATTATCAAACAAATATTAATACATTAATGCACGCTTTTAACTCAATAACATCACAATTATACAATTATGAATAAATATAAATTACTGAATACATTTCATATAATCAAATTACTTCCCACCCTATTCCCCTATAAACCCACAACCCGCTACAGAACTAAAAACGCAAAATTCAATTAATTTTTTTTTATTAACTAGTATAAATAATAAAATCTATAAAATTAAATTACTTCCCACCCTAATTCCCCTATAAACCCACAACCTGCTACAGAACTAAAAATGCAGAATTGTATTAAAAAAAATATTAACTACTGAAATTTGAACACAAATTGTAAAATTACAAACAATTCTCATACAGAATACTAAAATACATAACATTAATAATCAATATTTTTACAACTATATTTTTGTAAACGATATTTAACACGTCCATATGTTTGCAATCGATATTACTTGCCTAACAATCGATATTCTTGACCACGATATTTTTTCCATTGATATTTCTATCCCACAATATTTTTACCTCGATATTTCTGTACATCGATATTTATACATCGATATTCTAGCACTGTACCCAAAAATGAGTGCAAATGTACCCCACCTGCAACCATGGGCTCAAATTCAGCACTGAATTCTTTGGAGAGGCTGCAAGACAGACAACAAGTGAGTGCATTGACTGTCCCCTTCAGTTCACAATTAGGCTGCCATCCCCTCACAACTCATGAGGTATAAATGCACCATGCTTTTAATCTCCCTCACTACCTCGAACATGGCTACGGAGGCTTCCATCACCTCAAAACCTATGAGATATCCGCTCAGTGAGACTTCTTTTCAAATCACAGCATTGGTTCAAAGGGGCGGGATCTATTGGGATCAATGTTTTCGAAGGATTTTTAATTTTGCAAAAAGAGTTCCCTTAGTTTTTGTCAAAAAACAATCTTTCTTGAACAGTTAATGCAGACCTTGAGATCCCTCTGGCCGAAAAGGTGGGGACTCCTGTATTGCGGAGTCAAAGGAGAGGTAGACAGTGAAAGAAGACACAACCCTTCTGGATAAGGTGCCTGCTTACTGAAAGAAATGTAAATGTACGGAATGGGTTAATCACTACATCTAAAGGTTACTTGGGCGGCAGTATATGGTTTAAGCAATGGAACCATTTGAGGCTTTACGGTGGAAACACAATTTTTTTTTTTTAGAGGTAATGAAATGGTGTTAGTGCTGAGCTGTGGAATGAGTACATTTATTAGAAACATAAAAAAGGTTTGCACTAGGTATAATCTGATTGTGCATACTAAAATGTATATTTTGAAAACATTTGTTTTATCTTAAACATTGAATCTCTTCACAATTTGTGCCAGCCTCTCTTATAATGTGTGTAATACAATTTTATAATAATGATTTGCACAGTCGCAATGCTTCCACTGACAGGCTGAGAGCCAACCTCACAGCACTATAAATACACGTCACTATTCTCCGCTGAACCAAATAGGATTCAGTCCTGTCCAGTGCTTAATGTGTAAAAGAATACGTGCCAGTGCCCAAAGTGTTGCTTAGAAGGACGTGGCTAGTGCTGTTGAATGTCTAGGGTGCTGAATACCAGGCCTGCGTTGGCTTGATTCCACATCATGCCTCTTTTGTCCACCACCAGATACTCCCAAGCCCGGACTGGCCGTAGCGGGCACCGGGCAATCTTCCGGTGCGCCGCACGGGTGGGGGCCGGTTTTGGGCCACTGGGGGCCGTTTTTGTTACAGGGCCGTTTTGCAGCATAGCTGCAAAATCGTCCCTGTAACAAAATCGACAGAAAACCGGCCCTGGCAAAGAGCTCGGCAGCACCCCCAACCTCCCGCAGGGGAGGGGGGGGAGCACTTTGCCAGGGCCGGCTTTGGTTCCCAGTCCAGCTCTGGATACTCCCTCCCCCTTTATTCCACTCTTTTTCGTCCTTGCTTTCTTTCTTCGTCACTCTTTTTTCCATCTTCTTATTTCCCTTGTATATTTTACTCTCTCTTGGTCTGGGTAAAAGTCTGTTAATAGATGATCCTCAAAAATGAGTTCCAGTGAGCCCTACTTGCAACCACGTCACATATTTGGCGGTGAGTATGCAGCAGCCTCTCGGCACCGAAACTTGAACCTCCATTGCAGCTCTTGTAAACTCCTCTGTCAACATTTTAATAAGCCTTTAATTACCAGCCTTGAAGGCTGCCGGGTAAATTCCAGCTCAGTGAGACATGGTTATGACACTGTTATTTATTTTCTGAATGTAGGGGGTTGACCTCCTGGCAGTGGTTAATTTGTAAAAAAAAAAAAAGGGCTGGGGCTCTCATCAGGAGGCAGCTTGCACCAGCCCATTTCTCTTGTTAGCTCCACCTAAAACAGAACCAACTATTAACCATGAAAGTGGGAAGAGGATGTGGTGTAATGGTAAGACCTGTGGTCTTCGGAGGTGGGAACCAGGTTTGAGTCTCGGCGTTGGCTCAGCATCCTGGGACTCTGGGCAAATTGCTTAATGTCCAGTGTCTACTATAAATGAATGTGTCCTTAACTGGTGCTCATGAAAAGCAACAGTGTTGATGATTAAGTGCCGGTGCTGAGCAATCGAGACCACCGGCTCAAATTAAGCACTGCCTCCTGGACTTTGAGGTTGCACAGACCCTATGCTACCCTGGGTTAGCATGGCCTGCACACTCTTCCTGCAAAGGCGCCTGAACTCTGAAGGCCAAGCATTATTGATGACAAATGAGCAGGCGTCAGGCACTTTCAATGCCTTCTGCAGCTGTCACCTCATGTCAGAGGTCAACTCGTCAAAGGCGAGCTCTTGGGTTGGCGAGGATTCGCTTTGGACCTGGTGAGCATCAGGGCTGACGCTTAAACCTTAACGCACAGCATGAAGTGGCTTGTCTGGTATCGACACCCACAATATCCTTCCCTCAAAGCATAGCACACCTCCACAGCTTGAAGCTCCTCGTCGTCAGAGGATCTCAGACTTTCACATAAGCCGGGAGATTGCTCTTCCTGTTTTCTTCTCCAGGTCTAATACTACAGCTAGAGAATAGCAGAACCCTATGTAAAAGTAAATTGTTTAAAGGGGTATTAAGGTATATATCATGAACTCAGAAGATTAACTTAAAAAATAGCCAGCAAAGGACACATAGATGACAAAGTCCATCCAAGTAATCTCGAATATCCCCAACATGCAACATATATTTAGCAAATGCTACCCAATGCTCCCTCATAAACACACTCACAGAAGGGATTACCAAGCAGTGCAACATTGTACCTTGTAAAATACATAGGGTATGATTCACAAAAGACATCAACACTCATGGCGGAGGCCCAGGAGTCATGGGGGAGTCTCCGCACTCGGGGGAATCTCCATAATGAGAATTCTCAATATGGAGATTCCGCCCCGAGTGCGGAGACTCCCCCATGACAGTGGGTCCTTTGCAACGAGTGCGAAGGCCCTTTATGAATCAGGTCCTTATGCATCAGTACATAGACATAGCAACTTCCTCTCCTGATGGACCACAACCGCTAACAGTCAATCTTCATAGGAGAATTCACTGTGCAGGTGTACGCCTCCATCTCAATCAATCAATCAATCAGTACATTTATAGAGCGCGCTACTCACCCATGAGGGTCTCAAGGCGCTGGTGGGAGGGGGGGGTGTCGCTACTGCTTGAAGAGCCAGGTCTTGAGGTGTTTCCTGAAGCTGAGATGGTCCTTGGTCAGTCGAAGGTGTGCGGGGAGGGAGTTCCATGTTTTGGCTGCCAGGTAGGAGAATGATCTTCCTCCGGTGGTGGTTCTGCGGATCCGTGGGACGGTGGCGAGGGCGAGGCTGGCAAAGCGTAGCTGGCGGGTGGGGGTGTAGAACGAGAGGCAGTTGTTGAGGTATTCGGGGCCATTGTCGTGGAGTGCTTTGTGTGCGTGGGTGAGGAGCCTGAACGTGATCCTCTTGCTGACGGGGAGCCAGTGCAGATTTCTCAGGTGAGCGGATATGTGGCTGTGGCGGGGGATGTCGAGGATGAGTCGTGCAGAGGCGTTCTGTATGCACTGGAGTCGTTTCTGAAGTTTGGCTGTGGTCTCAGTGAGACCCACATCAAGGTGCGGCCCGTGCAGGTAAGAACGGAGGGGCAGTGAGCCAGGTTGGGATGAATTTGTCAAATACAAAGAAAAAGTTAATAAATAATTAATATTCCCTCGTCGTTTGTCAAAATACCCCCCCAACCGGCCCCACCGCTCTTACCTGCACAGGCTGCTTCTGCCCACACCCATGCATCAGTTTGCCAAGTCTAGCAGTGGCTCTCTATGAAG
The DNA here is from genome assembly GCF_964261635.1 of Lissotriton helveticus. NCBI lineage: Eukaryota > Metazoa > Chordata > Amphibia > Caudata > Salamandridae > Lissotriton > Lissotriton helveticus. The sequence continues at coordinate 170,650,814 of NC_136073.1, forward strand.
ATGGAGTACTACTCCTGCACGGCCTCTGCTAACGAGGGACCTTGAAGATTGCACCCGTGAGCCAATGCAACTTCTGGGCTCCTTATTGGCTGAAGACTCAGAGGGGCACAATTACTCACTCGATGCTCACATCTGTGCATGTAAATGTAGGGTTTCGTGTGCACACTGCCCTGACGCTGCCAGGAGCCGGGTGCAAGCTTTATAAAACCACATTGGTTAAGTATTAAATAGCTATATTGTAGATTAATTAGGGTGCCTAGATATTGAGCACCACAAACAGTGACATTCCACAAACAGAGAAGTAGGACTGCCATTTTTCCTGGGAGGAGGGGCACAGGATGACTTATCTGACAGTTTTATGAACATAGAAAACTGCAACTGTCACCCAAACAATAAACCAGCTAGGATGACAGAAGCACTCCGATTCTACCACAGTGTGGTTTATAGTGATTTACAAAACCCAAAAATATAAAGCTGTGTGTGAGGCTCACAGAACAATAATATCGCCATGAGGCCTAAACTGGACTGACTCCAGCTGAGCAAGTCTGTAAAAATAAATACAAAATAAATCACAACTCTTACAACCAAAACCACGAAATAAACAAAAACGAATGTTTCACAACTCTCAGAGGGTTTCATATTTACAGAAACAGAGGACTCCCTGAACCAAAATAATTACTGCACTGTATAAGAAAAGAGGGACAGCCTGTTATATTTATAAACAAACAGTTTATTTTACCAGAGAGTCTCTTGGAACATTTACAAGAAAAAGGGCCCAACATATCTGATATACACAGGCAGGAGAAGAAACACTTCAGGGAAAATACACTGGTGCGCATTAAGCAGCTGGCCAGAGAATGTCCCACAGCTTGAGGATAAAGATACAAAGTTACAGAAACACACCAGCAATCTACAGAAGACACCGCAGCATGAGTGTGAAGATACAAAGTCACAGAAACACACCAGCAACTTGCAGAAGACCCTGCAGCGTGAGGGTGAAGATACAAAGTCACAGAAATACACCAGTGACTTCCAAAAGTCCCCACAGCATGAGGGTGAAGATACAAAATCACAGAAACACACCGGCAACGTTCAGAAGACCCTGCAGCGTGAGGGTGAATTTACAAAGTCACAGAAACACACCAACAACTTTCAGATGACCCCGCATCAAAAGGGTGAAGATACAAAGTCACAGAAAAACAACGGTGACTTTCAGAAGACCCGGCTGCATGATGGTGAAGATACAAAGTCACAGAAATACACCAGTGACTTTCAGAAGTCCCCACAGCATGAGGCTGAAGATACAAAATCACAGAAACACACCAGCAACTTTCAGATGACCCCGCATCAAAAGGGTGAAGTTACAAAGTCACGGAAACACAACAGCAACTTTCAGAAGACCCGGCTGCATAAGGTATGTATTGCGACTTATATAGCGCACGTATCACCCGAAGGCATCAAGGCGCTTGCCTTGGGAACCCATCCTGGCTTTTCCCTGTGAGATAACCCCTACTGGGTATCCCCAGGGTGAAAGCCAGGCATCCCGCAGCAGGTGGGCCGCCGTAGTGGAGATTAAGCAACTATTGCCCAGAGTTGCAGCATGGGACCCCATGATTAGAATAGGCACCGAGGCGAGAATTATCGAGTCCGTGGACATTTTGGGCTCAGGAATTGAACCCTGGTCCCGGGCCAGACCTCTGCATCAGGGTCTGCCGCTCTAATCAGTGAGCCACACTCCTCCTGGGTGAAGATACAAAGTCACAGAAACACAACAGCAACTTTCAGAAGACCCGGCTGCATAAGGGTGAAGATACAAAGTCACGGAAACACAACAGCAACTTTCAGAAGACCCGGCTGCATAAGGGTGAAGATACAAAGTCACAGAAACACAACAGCAACTTTCAGAAGACCCGGCTGCATAAGGGTGAAGATACAAAGCCACAGAAGCACACCAGCAACTTTCAGAAGACTGCAGCATGAGGGTGAAGATACAAAGTTACAATAACACACCAGCAGCTCTCAGAAGACCCGAGCACGAGGGGGAAGACACAAAGGGTCTGATTTAGATCTTGGCGGATGGGTTACGTTGTGTCACCAATTTGTAAACCCCATAGGTTATAATGGGCTTCATATTTCGGTGGATGGGATAGCCGTCACCATTGAGATGGAGTAACCCGTCCGCCAAAATCTACATCAGGCCCAAAGTTACAGAAAGTCACTAACAATACAGAAGTACATAAGACCCACCGGCAAGAGGGCACGGATGTATTGTTACACACAGAGTGGCAACGCATAGAAGACTTCAAAAGTGAAGGAAATATAGAGATACACGTGCACCAGACTTGCAGAATGTCCACATCAAGAGGGAAAAGATGCAATGTTACAGCAGGCAAGCACATCACAGAAGACCCATAAACATGAGGACAGAGATATTTATTCCTATATCAAAAGCTTTCACGGTATGGGGGAAAAGTTCCACTTTCACATTGAAGTAACCGTCTCACGAAAGACCCACAACAGAAGAAAAAAGATAAAGGCCCTGATTTACTATACTTTGGCGTCATGGGTGTGATAATTGTTTGGCGATCCCGTGCATCCACCCATGAATTTTGATGCAAACACAGATGTACTAAAGTTTGCAAACCTGGGTTTGCGCCGAAATGGTGTGCACACCTGAGGCTGTTGTAACGAGAAGCAATATCTGAATTACTCCTTGTTGCTTCCTCTTTGCATGTCTGCAGCACACATACGAAGACAAATAGGCCTCTAAGGATAGTTTTTGTGCAAGAAGGCACACCTACCTGCACATAAACTACCCTGCCCACAAGGGTGCCACCACAACTGTGCCAGCGCAGGGAGTGAGCTAAACAGCACCCTATCTTTGTAAACATGGCACAGTTCAGCTGTCTACCATTCATGCAACACAATACAGCAACTTGCATTGTTGTGCTGTGTTTCATGAACTCTGTGCATCCCGGCCACAATGCCACACACAAATAAACCCCTTGCAGAAGAACCAAGAACTTGAGGAGAAAGATAAGCACAAACAAATGGGGTGTTTCTCGTGTATGAAGGGAAGTTATATGAAAGCAATCACCTCACAGAAGACCAATAACAGAAAAAAAGGCTACAGTCTTACACACAGACATGCCCCTCATAGAAGAAAGAAATGCATTCCCTCATGAAATGGTTCACATCATGTGGGGAAAGTTACAGTGTTACATTCAAGCAAGCAGCTCACTGAAGACAAAAGAATGGAGCGAAATGTGCACACTAAAAGAACGTTTCACATAATGAGAGAAAAGTTATTATGTTACATACTGGAAAGCACTTCACCGAAGACACAAAACAAAGGAAGAAAAGTACAATGTTGCACATATAACAAAAGAATGTCTCACAGCCTAAGAGAGAGGTTACAATGTTTCAGAGGAGCCCCTAGCTGAAGGCCCTATATGATGATGTGAGTGTTGTACTCACACTATACACACAGAGGATGTCCCAACAGCAAGTAGAGAAACATACAAAGATGCACACAGGCGAGCGACTCAGAGACTACCCCAAAACATGAGGGGAAGACACATAGAGTGCTTAAAGGGGTCCCAGAGCATGTGGGAGAAAAAAACAATACACCCTGGCAAGCACTTGACAGAAGATCCAAAAAACATGAGGCGGAAGATGTCATGTTAATGATACACCTACACAATGTGTCACAGCATGAGGGAATTGTTACAAAGGCGACCAAATCACAGAAGACCTTAGAATATGAGGGGAAACAGACGTGTCAAGCACACACCAGACTATGAGAATGTGTCACCGCATGATGACGGCAACCGCACACAATACAACACTGCCTTTACTGCTCAGATGAGATGTGGAAATATCACCAAAGATAAGTTGTCATCATTGAATTAAGGCATCATTTATACATTTTTTTTACTGAAAGGAGGAATCAGAAGGTGACACGGCACATTAACACACACCCCTGAGCTTCTAGAAGACCCTGCCTCATACCGTGCTACACACACAGCTGTTGCTCAGAGTATCGTGCAACATGAGGGGAAGGTACAGAGGTACATGCCTGTAACCTCTGCATTCCCCTAATCAGAGGTGCCTGCGTCTGCTACGCCTATCCTGTCAGTGGCGTCTCTTGAGGGGGCCCAGATGTGCCCCGTGTCCCAGATGTGTTCTTCCTACCCCCCCAACCACTTGTGCCCAACCACCACAGCTGTTGAATGCACCAGGAGGCGACACAAAAAAGCACAGGGCACCTTGCCATACACACATTAATTTGTCCAGTCACCTTTCATTGCAAAGCAGAGTTTTTTGCTTAAAATGTTTCAATTTAACTTTGGGTGCTTTGTGTGTACAGATCTATATCTCACTACATAGATCTAAATATATGTAGTCATTTACATACAAAATCAGATTTTAACAGTTTAATCAAATATGTTTATGTGTATATAACCCTTTGTATGCAGTCCCACCAGTTGTGTCCCTCACAATCAGTGATCTAATGTGTGCCCCCCTCCTAAAAAAATCACTTATAAAGACACCACTGTGTCCTGTAGGCCATTTAAAGGGACCGCAACCATATAACTTTACATGGCTGCCTTAATACTCCCAGCCATGCAAGACCTACCTCTCCTTCTAAGACACCAAGATGGTGCCCTGGGCTCTGGTAAATGTGAACTGGGCAACCCTGATGATCAGTAAATTAATACACAGTTTCCGGTATGTGAGTTGGCAGTGGGCATCTCAGAGACCCCTGTTCCAATTTTACAAATCCTCCTAGATAAAAAGGACAGGGGCAGCTGATGAATAGGAAGATGATGGATCATTGCAGGATGGGAGACCACAAGTCACCAATGGCAGTGGTCCCAAAACAGTTCCAGCAAGATCCAGCAGGGCTCCCAGCTTGGTCTGGATAATCCATATTGTTATTTTTTTCTACCCCATTTTCTTGGGCATGATACATGGGATGGGCAGATTATCTAGAGGGGAAGGAATCATGGGTTCTCTGGTGTACCAAGACAAGCCAATTCTTTCACAATAACTTCCATCTTTTCTCTTCCACTTGCTTTATTGCTGAAAGCAGTTTGTAGAAAAATCAAGCAACCAATCAACTCTGTCTTACTGAGTGTAGGAATATATCACTGTTTATTCTATAATACCCAATTTCATATTCTGCATAAAGACATACACATATATCAAAAGCATGCTTTCCACTTTCTGACCATTTTGAATACATCTTTCAATCCTAAGAATATACACTGATTGTTTTATCTTTAAAAAAACTGTTAAAATCAATTCACTATGAACAATTCTTTCGATGCAGCGTTTTGGAGGTACGTGGAATGGTTCACAACACCTTCTTCAGGACAAAATAACAATTCATACACAATTTATTTTTCCACTGAATCCAGTGCTCATTAGTCTTACATGCCACAGTGGCTTGATTATTCCCTGTATGTACTCTTGAGGACTATGTGAATCACTAGGGGGCTGTAGCATTTCAGCTGCAGTACGAGGATGTGCTCATTCTTTCTTGTTGCGGTCCGATATACATTTTCGGGTGACATTTCACGCTCCCTTAATTTGACCTCATTCTCGTGATTCCTCTCACATTTCTATAGAAGTACTTTCTCCTCTTTAGTCTTTAATGCCTGAGAGATCTAAATTCTTTTGTTCTTCATCCTCTCCATTAGTATTGATTTGTATAGAAATATGAGAGGAATCACAAGGCTGAGGTAAATTAAGGGAGCGTGAAATGTCACCCGAAAATGTACATGGGAGAGTGGCAAGATGGAATTGGCACACCCTCATACTGCAGCTGAAAGACTGCAGACAATAGTGATGCACCTTGTCCCTGGGAGTGCATCCAGGGAATAATCAAGTCACTATGGAATGAAAGTCTAATGAGCGCCAGATTAAATTGAAAAAGAAATTGTATATGAATTGTTATTTAGTCCTGAAGAAGGAGGAGTGAACCATTCCGAGTACCACCGAAACATTGCATTGTTAGAATTGTTCCTGTGTTGTTTTTAAATTGTTTAGTGAATTGGTTTTTTTTAAATACAAGTTTCCACTTATATTCTTAGGATTGAAAGATGTATTAGAAATGGGCGGAAAGTGGAAAGCATGGTTTTAATATATCTTGTTGTTTTTGTGCAGAATATGACGTTTGATATTATAAAATAAAGAGTCATATATTCCAACATAGAGTGAGACAGATTGCTTACTTTTTTCTATAGAATGTATAAATTACTGTTTAGTGCATTCTCATTGTTTCTTGGTAAGCAAACCCGAATCCCACTCAGTACAGTTGCACAAAAGGTAACCTTTTTTTAGGCTGAGCCTGGGCAGTGCATGCGCTGCTCTGCGAGACATGCTGTATTGAGGTAGGGACGTGAAGCTCCGCCCACTCTTCACCCATATTTTTCACAGGCTTGTGTCATTGTCCACTGTAAACTGTGGCTGTTCATTGGTCAAAAGGCTTAGTTGTCCCTCCTTAGCACCGCCTTGCCTCATTTTGTAGCCTCCCATGGCAACACCCCCTGTTATTTGTGTTGTTACTCGGTAGGCTTTAGTTACAGCCTCTGAGCACTATTTTCTCAAATAGCTTTGTCCTGCCTGCTTTTGCAGGCTGGACAAGCTTGCTCCTAATGCTTTTTAAATTTTTTATAGCTGGATCGCTGAACGCGTTTCCAATGCAATAGTTCTCGCATTTGCAGGAGTTTAAGCTATTTGGCATTGTAAATGACAATGCATTTTATTTATCTGTTTTGAAAACAGTGCATAAATAAAAGGCATTGTCATTTACAATGCCAATAGGTCAAAGTCTTGTAAATACGAGACCTATTGCATTGCAAATGCCTGCTCCATATTGATAACGACCCTGTCCCTTTGAGTTGAAGGGTGCCTCTCCCTGTTTTGTGAAAACTGTTTGTACTTCTTACTGAAGTGGAGGACCAGTGTCATGGATCCTCCATGACACTCAGCTGAGCAAACGTTTTAGTGGTCACGTGCCAGTTACTGCACAGTCTGCATGCCAGTGCACAGCATCAGAAACTGAGGGCCATCCCTGGCAAGCCGCACTTGTCACCCTGGTGTGGCCTGGATGCACACCGGCGTGGAGATTAGGCCTTTCATGTGCTTTCCTATACAGTGCAATGGATGCTTGTTTCCGGTCCAGGGAGGATCTGGCTTGGCAGTTCGGGCTGGACTGTTCCCATGAGGCACAGGGTCAAGACTGATGTGCATATGGCCAGGCCTAAACTGGGGTGGCAGAGTGAGCAAAAGAATGATTGCCTTAACCCAGATCTCTTGACTGGGGGGTGAATGTTTAGATTTGTTCTGCATTCCGTCCATGAATTGTGTGTCTTTTGCATTGATATGTACATGGCACATGGTTTGCCCCTTGATTGTGTTGACACAACTGAGTTAGGGCTTCAGCGCCCTCTACTGGCAAACCCAGTGTGCTCTTTACCCCTTCCATGCACCCGTCGGCCAACGGCCGTCGCAAGCACTACCTCTGTAGTGCTGCGCACATCCGTTGGCCGGCGTGGCCCCGCCCACTCATCAAAGCTGACGCACTGCAACAGAATTGCCGCCGCGGTTAAGTGAAGGGGAAAGGAATGTTATGTTATGAGTATATGTCAAGCACACAATCTGCCACTAGGGTGGAAATGCATCTCTTCTGGTAGACTGAAGGTGACCTTCTATGTGGTCCATGGCTTCCATCATCAACCAGGGTCTGGTTGGGCAGGTGAGGATATGCTATCACTAGAGTGAGTTAGTTTCTATGCTGGGTTAGTGTGGCAATGTCAGTAAGCTGTAGGTGAATGTTCTTGGTCATTGATGGGCGAAACCAGAGGCTGTACAAAATCCTTTGTGTATCTTCTGGGAGAGTATGATTGCATGTGGATATACAGATGTATGTGTGTGTCTGCAGGGATTTCAGTGGAATGAAAAAACTGGGGGGTCTCTCGAAGGGGCGTGGCCAATGTAATTAAGGGTGTGGCCAAAAACATGTAGGCTAAAAATCTGTGCTTAGCATAGTGTGCCGCCCGACTTTTATTTAGCTGTTCCTGTCATTTCATCCAGATGTTTGATAAAACAAGTAACATCATACCTACAACAAGTCAGGACTGTTGGCTTTGACATTGGTTGATAGTTGCATAAGATAACTAAGCAGTAACTATGGCTTGTATATAATATTGAAAACACTTCCACTTAAAGCCCTGGACACCAAGACAATGTTGCTGCTCCTGAGTTTCAAAAAGAGAAGGGAAATCCAGAGAGAAAATGACTCTCATTAAAGGATTTCCCTTCCCCTACAACGCTCACCTGGCATGACGTCATGCCGTAACTTCTACACTAGTGAGAAGTGAGGAGCGTGAGGACACGGACATCGACGTGCCTGCTGTCACTGCAGTCTGGGGAAAAAACGGACCGCCTGTGCCAGGGCACAAAACAGAGCCCGATAGAGACCCGTTTAGAGGCCCCCTTTAAAAAACTGATGGTCGGCCAGACCCGGCCCACTTAAAGCCCTGTGTGTCTGTGACAACTGGTGCTAGTGAGTTCTGTTGTGTGCAGTAACAACCGATTTTTGGCTCATTTGGGCTCTGTTGGATGTATGTTAGGAGTTCTGTCTTAATGTGTTTGCTTGTATGACAGTGCATGGTGTGTTCCAGAGGGAAGTCATTTTGTGAGCACAGAGATAGCCTAACCAGCATCATGGCATATCTATGCTGTGTTGAAAGAGTGTGTCATGTTTTGCCTAATGTGATGTGTGCCAGATGTTGTCAGGGGCGTAATGGAGCCCCGGCAACTCTTGTGGTGTGTCAGGGCCCCATCACCGTCCACCTCAAAGTGGGCCCCTTGGGTTGGCCAGCTGCAAACAAATAGAACACTCAAAAGCAGCAAGGTAGTTAGGGAATAGGTAAAGGGGCCCCCTCGTCTTACTGTGCACGGGGGCCATTGAGGTTTTGTGACATCACTGGATGTTGTGTATGTGGCTGGAGACCTGTGCTGTTGTGCGTGCACTGATACTGTACAGTGAGGGTGGAAACGTACAGCGTGCCCACGTAAGCACGCCTGCCCCACGTCTAGAAGGCCCTGCGCCCCACTCCAATGCTAAATCACAGCCTTTCATCTCCCTAAAAAGCCCTGTGTGGGCCAGGAGCGGGAGAGGGGAGGGGGGAGGAGAGTGGAGGGAGGGAGGGGGGTCTAGGACAGCCCGCGACCCGGGCACTTCCGGAGCTCATTCCTTATTCCCGAGGCGAGGTCTGCCGTGACAGGTGGGGCACGAGCATCACTCAGTGCTGTCCACATGCTGCAGGGGGCATGGCCAGTTGCCATGGTAACGGAGAGCACATCACCAGTCTGGCCACCTCTGGAATACAAGATGCTCCAGGGCTGCTGGGTAAAAAGGCGCGCCTGCCTCTCTTCACTCACCTCTTCTCTCACTCTGGCTGCTCGTCAGCCTTAAGCACCCCACTTGTGTCTCCGTACAGGGGGGCAGTGGTTCATAATGTGTGCATCATTGAGAAAAGACCACCGGTGTGGCTGCAGGGCGACCCTAAATCTCTCTTCAAGTGCACAGCGTGGGTATGATACACAGTGGAAGCACGCAGAGCGCGCAATAAAGGTATAATACACAGTGGAAGCATGCAGAGTGCGCATTAAAGGTATGATACACAGTGGAAGCATGCAGAGTGCGCAATAAAGGTATGATACACAGTGGAAGCATGCAGAGTGCGCAATAAAGGTATGATACACAGTGAAAGCATGCAGAGTGCGCAATAAAGGAATGATACACAGTGGAAGCATGCAGAGTGCGCAATAAAGGTATGATACACAGTGGAAGCATGCAGAGCGCGCAATAAAGGTATAATACACAGTGGAAGCATGCGGAGCGCGCAATAAAGGTATGATACACAGTGGAAGCATGCAGAGTGCGCAATAAAGGTATGATACACAGTGAAAGCATGCAGAGTGCGCAATAAAGGAATGATACACAGTGGAAGCATGCAGAGTGCGCAATAAAGCTATGATACACAGTGGAAGCATGCAGAGCGCGCAATAAAGGTATAATACACAGTGGAAGCATGCGGAGCGCGCAATAAAGGTATAATACACAGTGGAAGCATGCAGAGTGCGCAATAAAGGTATAATACACAGTGGAAGCATGCAGAGCGCGCAATAAAGGTATAATACACAGTGGAAGCATGCGCAATAAAGGTATAATACACAGTGGAAGCATGCAGAGTGCGCAATAAAGGTATAATACACAGTGGAAGCATGCAGAGCGCGCAATAAAGGTATAATACACAGTGGAAGCATGCGCAATAAAGGTATAATACACAGTGGAAGCATGCAGAGTGCGCATTAAAGGTATGATACACAGTGGAAGCATGCAGAGTGCGCATTAAAGGTATGATACACAGTGGAAGCATGCAGAGTGCGAAATAAAGGTATGATACACAGTGAAAGCATGCAGAGTGCGCAATAAAGGAATGATACACAGTGGAAGCATGCAGAGTGCGCAATAAAGGTATGATACACAGTGGAAGCATGCAGAGCGCGCAATAAAGGTATAATACACAGTGGAAGCATGCGGAGCGCGCAATAAAGGTATGATACACAGTGGAAGCATGCAGAGTGCGCAATAAAGGTATGATACACAGTGAAAGCATGCATAGTGCGCAATAAAGGAATGATACACAGTGGAAGCATGCAGAGTGCGCAATAAAGGTATGATACACAGTGGAAGCATGCAGAGCGCGCAATAAAGGTATAATACACAGTGGAAGCATGCAGAGCGCGCAATAAAGGTATAATACACAGTGGAAGCATGCAGAGCGCGCAATAAAGGTATAATACACAGTGGAAGCATGCAGAGTGCGCAATAAAGGTATAATACACAGTGGAAGCATGCAGAGCGCGCAATAAAGGTATAATACACAGTGGAAGCATGCGCAATAAAGGTATAATACACAGTGGAAGCATGCAGAGTGCGCAATAAAGGTATAATACACAGTGGAAGCACGCAGAGCGCGCAATAAAGGTATAATACACAGTGGAAGCACGCAGAGCGCGCAATAAAGGTATGATACACAGTGAAAGCATGCAGAGTGCGCAATAAAGGAATGATACACAGTGGAAGCATGCAGAGTGCGCAATAAAGGTATGATACACAGTGGAAGCATGCAGAGCGCGCAATAAAGGTATAATACACAGTGGAAGCATGCGGAGCGCGCAATAAAGGTATAATACACAGTGGAAGCATGCAGAGTGCGCAATAAAGGTATAATACACAGTGGAAGCATGCAGAGCGCGCAATAAAGGTATAATACACAGTGGAAGCATGCGCAATAAAGGTATAATACACAGTGGAAGCATGCAGAGTGCGCAATAAAGGTATAATACACAGTGGAAGCATGCAGAGCGCGCAATAAAGGTATAATACACAGTGGAAGCATGCGCAATAAAGGTATAATACACAGTGGAAGCATGCAGAGTGCGCATTAAAGGTATGATACACAGTGGAAGCATGCAGAGTGCGCATTAAAGGTATGATACACAGTGGAAGCATGCAGAGTGCGCAATAAAGGTATGATACACAGTGAAAGCATGCAGAGTGCGCAATAAAGGAATGATACACAGTGGAAGCATGCAGAGTGCGCAATAAAGGTATGATACACAGTGGAAGCATGCAGAGCGCGCAATAAAGGTATAATACACAGTGGAAGCATGCGGAGCGCGCAATAAAGGTATGATACACAGTGGAAGCATGCAGAGTGCGCAATAAAGGTATGATACACAGTGAAAGCATGCAGAGTGCGCAATAAAGGAATAATACACAGTGGAAGCATGCAGAGCGCGCAATAAAGGTATAATACACAGTGGAAGCATGCAGAGCGCGCAATAAAGGTATAATACACAGTGGAAGCATGCAGAGTGCGCAATAAAGGTATAATACACAGTGGAAGCATGCAGAGCGCGCAATAAAGGTATAATACACAGTGGAAGCATGCGCAATAAAGGTATAATACACAGTGGAAGCATGCAGAGTGCGCAATAAAGGTATAATACACAGTGGAAGCACGCAGAGCGCGCAATAAAGGTATAATACACAGTGGAAGCACGCAGAGCGCGCAATAAAGGTATGATACACAGTGGAAGCACGCAGAGCGCGCAATAAAGGTACGATACACAGTGGAAGCACGCAGAGCGCGCAATAAAGGTACGATACACAGTGGAAGCACGCAGAGCGGGCAATAAAGGTATAATACACAGTGGAAGCACACAGAGTGCGCAATAAAGGTATAATGCACAGTGGAAGCACGCAGAGTGTGCATTAAAGGTATAATACCCAGTGGAAGCACGCAGAGTGCCCCATAAAGGTATAATGCAGAGTGAAAGCACACTGTCCCCAGTGCAACTATGATACACAGTAAAAGCACGCAGAGTGCGCACTAAAGGAATGATACACAGTGAAAGCACACAGAGTGCCCAGTACAAGTATGATACATAAGGGAAGCACTCAGCGTGTCCAGTACAAGTATGTTACACCAGTACACATATGATACACAGTGAAAGCATGTTCAGTGCTCAGTAAAGGTATAATTCACATTGAAAGCACGCAGAGTGCACCGTACAAGTATGATGTACTGGGCACTCTGCGTGCTTCCCTTGGGTATCATGCTTGTACTGGGCACTCTGCGTGCTTCCCTTGTATAGGTATGATGCATAAGGGAGGCACGCAGAACACCCAGTACAAGTATGAAATACAGTGGAAGCATGCAGAGTGCCCAGTACATGTAGGATACACAGGGGAAGCAGGCAGAGTGCGCAATAAAAGTATGATCAGGGATACTTGACTTATGCAATTGTGTGTCTTTGATGATTTTCGCATAATTGTAGATTTGCTGCATTTGCCCCATATTCCATTGTCTGATGCATAATCTGCAGATTCTAACGAAATAAAAATGGTTTCTACTTCAAGCGGTTTAACAGTTACTAAAAACATAGTGACACGTTGCTGTGCTGCAACTAATGCCCAGACAGCGTTTAAAAAATGACAAAATAAAGATGTAATATTATCACAAAATGTGCCATATGATGCTGCATAATTTGTGTTTCTTGACGCATCATTTATTTAACCCTGCTGCATAATTTGGCCTTTCCCTGAGGCATAATTCTGGCGCTGAAACTTTTCAGACACTCACCCCTCAGTCACAGATCTGGGTTGAATCCATCATCATTCTTTAGCTCACATCGCCACCCCAGTTTAGACACAGCTATATGTAAATAAGTCTTGACCCTGTGCCTCATGGGAACAGTCCAGCCCAAACTGCCAAGCCAGGTCTTCCCTGCACCGGAAACAAGCATCCTGGGACCGGTGTCAGGTTAACAGCCCTCATCAGCCAGGCTAGCTTGAATCCAGTGGCAAAGTGAGCAAAGGACCCACGTCTGGGCCTACCCTGCCAACTTAGTGCGAACAAAGCAAACACAAGGAGATGATGAACGGAGCGCTGAAACTTTTCAGACACTCACCCCCAGTCACAGATTTGGGCTGAATCCATCATCATTCTTTAGCTCACTTTGCCCTCCCCAGTTCGGGCTGGACTGTTCCCATTGGGCGCAGGGTCAAGACTGATTTGCATATGGCTGGGTCCGAACTGGAATGGCATGGTGAGCAAAAAAACTATGGATTTAGGCCCAGATCCTCGTACTGGGGTGATTGTATGACATTGTTCTGCATTCTGTCCATCAATTGTTGTTTTTGCATTTGTCACCCCGAGTGTGGGTCAAGACTGATTTGCATATGGCTGGATCCAAACTGGAATGGCATGGTGAGCAAAAAAACGATGGATTTAGGCCCAGATCTCTGTACTGGGGTGAATGTACGACATTGTTCTGCATTCTGTCCATCAATTGTTTGTTTTGCCTCTGGATAAAATACACAGCCAAAGCAAGCAGCGTGCACAGTATAAGTAAGATACATAGGGAATCACTCATAGTACACAGTACAAGTATGATACATAGGGAATTATGCAGAGTGTGCAATAAAGGTGTAATACGCATAGAAAGCATGCAGAATGCCCAATACAAGTATAATATACAGTGGAAGCACACAGTCTCCAGTACAAGTAGGGTACACAGTGAAAGCACATGGGGTGCTCAGTTGAGTCAGTGCTTCATTTAAGCCGGTGATTGCAGGTAGGGGGCTTTTAATCACAAACTAAGTAACACCACTATATGCAAGGGATTGGCATCATATGTTAAAAATCTAATTTATATATTAAGGATCAACATTGCATGCTGGGTATCTTTCTCCATTATAAGGAATAGCCACCATTTTTGAAGGGTCCATCTCATATGGTAGGGTTTGCATTTGATTCTTTCTCATAGCCCTGACAGCTCATGCCCAGAGCTATCCCAGTTGTAAAAGGCCTTCGAGGCAGGTTACATGCCAGAGCTGCATGGAGAAGGCCTTTAGTGACCAATATTGCTGGAACCATAAGGGCCATAAAGCTATTAGAGCATCTGACTTACAGAGGGCAGAATGTTCTCAAATAAACAGAGAGAAACAGAAGACAAACATTGGAATGTTTGCACAAAAGGTCTATACAAGCCATATACATTAGGAAAGGAATTGTCTTCATAAGCCAGAAATGGTTGCCTCCTACCAAGAACTGTATCCATCCGCTTGGCGCCGTCTCTATATGCCTGGGATCTCAATTAGCTCTCAAATGTTGCCATTCCCTGGCAGGGATTGCATTAGCAAGCCAGAGATGGCCTTCAGAGATACTGGATACACTGTGTGTGATTCAGGTTGGCTTCATATGCCTGCGATTGCTGGGAATGCCTGGGATTTGATTCATATGTTAACGATTTCCATCATACACACATAGTGTTTTCATGTGATGTGTATCGATATCATATGCAATATATTGCCACGAAATTACAGATAGCATAAGCATTTTAGGTGTATCAGTCTCTCATGTTCAGCACTCTTGCATGCATGCACTCAGGCAGACATGCATGCACATAATCTCACACACACACAACCATGCATGGAGACACAGACACAAGCATATGCACAAATGCGCACACATATGCAATCATATGCAGACATATTCACAAGACAACGTCAATCATTTCACTAACTTACACTCACAGCTGATCCTAATTCTTATACTTGCCAGAAGCCTCCCCATTCTCTGACTCCAGGTTCTGTATTTCAATGGCAACAATCCGTGGGTTGAGGATCAGCGGGCTACCCTGGGCTGTAGTGTAGCAGCATGACCAAATGACAGGCAGAAGGGGCACAACATATATATAGATAGATGGATAGATAGATAGATAGAAAGATAGATAGATACTGTGAAAAGTTATCAGACAGTTTCGGGTACGAAGCAGGGTTATGATTTGAATATTTGTGTTATTTATATAGCGCAGACTTAGTGAAAATGTAGCTCTGTGTTTTACATGGTCAAAGACAGGATGCTGTCAACAAGGTGAGAGGAGAAGTAGCTGGTCTCTGGGGGCATACGTGGAAAGCTGCTTCATTGTGATGTGGTGTTCTTTAAAGAGGTGCATCTCCAACTCCCTCCTAAAATAGACCGGGTTGGGGCGGTCTGGATGGATACAGGGATGTTGTTACAGATCCTCATTACATAGATGGAAAAGCATGCAACCTTGGTTTTTTTCTTCTCTTTTTACAGTTCTTTGTCTCTAGTTTAATGATGTACTGGCTGTGAATATTTCTGAGAACGACCAAATATGGTGATTCAAGTATTTTTATTGATTATTCAATGTAGTAATACAATACAACACAACAAGCTATTTCTACATACATTAAGAGAGATTAATTAATCATCTTAAAAAAGTTAATGGCCTCATAACGATGTCGGTCGGAGTTGCCTCTGACCGACACCGTCTCAGAATCGGTACAGACTGACCTCTGGTCAGCAGTTCCGACCGCCTGATTAAGATGCGGCCGAACACTGTTCAGTAGCATACTCCCATTTCTCTATAGGAGCTTGTGCTACAGCTCTAAACCGGCAGTAATACAGGCTCCCATAGAGAAATGGGGGTGTATGTAAAACCTCATGGTGCCTGTCACACAGTGCATGGATTTACAGGGGGCACACTAGGTACCCTTCAGCCACCAACCATAGGCCACAGATGCAAGGGGGACCTGCTAGGGCCCCCCAAAGTCATTTTCTGACAGCTTTTCTGTGTCAGAAAGGCCGGAACGGAAAGGCTGTCAGAATCCGACATCCTAATCCCGACGGTAGAAACGCCGTCCATAGGGGATTACAGTGCGGTCTGACTGGCCGGGATACTCTGAGAGCCTATCAGAACTGCGTCCGAATGACCGG
Source organism: Lissotriton helveticus (assembly GCF_964261635.1). Lineage (NCBI taxonomy): Eukaryota > Metazoa > Chordata > Amphibia > Caudata > Salamandridae > Lissotriton > Lissotriton helveticus. Next base: position 170,667,208 of record NC_136073.1, read on the forward strand.
ACAGTTTACGCTCCGACCACCAACATCTAATTTCGGCAGTCGGACCGCAAACCGACCATGTCGTTCGGAAAGCCCCTGACTGCGGTCGGAAAGCTTCCCACTAGTGGTCGGGGCTTTCCAACCGACATCATAATCAGCCCATTAGTATTAAGTAGTTGGGTTCGTCAGCTGTGGCACTATGACTATAACAGCAAATATTTCGATCCTCCATCATGGAGCAAGAGGACATTTATAAAGATAAGAAGAAATTTTAGTTTGGGAAGACCAACTTGTAAAGGGTAGAGCAAAGAGGAATATACAATCAGAAAGCATGATTAGGCAAATGAGAGTATAGAGGGGATACTGGTTAGGGGACCGTGAGTAAGTAGTGCGGGCCAGATCCACCATATGCCCTGTATCTCTATCAGAAGAGGACACAGGAGGCATAGGCTGATGGGAGATGATCGAGAGATACTCTGTATTATGCTCTTTGAACTGTTGCTCTTTGAACTGTATTAGCATGGTGTCCCAAGCTGCTGCTATGGGACGTTTCCTTATTCTCCGGGCTTCCTCCCAGTGCGACTAGAGATGGTGAGCTTGTCAGCCAGATAGGCGGGCTGCATGGTGTGCTGGCTCTGTATAGGATGCAGGTGGTTTTGAAGATGTGTGGACCCTGAAGGGAGTGCGCAGAGTTACTTCTGGGTTGGCTGATGTGATCATATATTTTCAGGCAGTGGATGAGACATGCTACAGAGGGGAGGGTACTCTCAAGAGTGCCACAGAGAGGGGCGTTTCCACCATCCAGATGTGAGCGTGCAAGGGCTTGAACAGCAGTTCTGAAGTCACTTTGTGGGAGGAAGAGTCTCGCTTACTTTAGTAGCAGAAACTGGCACGATGCTGTCTTTGGTTTCTTTGCAGAGTCACTTAGTGGTGGCAACCTCAGACTGCCGCCTCACCTCTCCTTGTGCCCGGACGGAAGCAACGGCGTGGGAATGGGGCATGCGCACGGCATAGGCGCCTTCTCGGTGCAGCACGTGACCCTGGGTGAAAAGGAGCTTCAGTGTGAGAATATTGTACTGTCAAATCAGCCCTTCTCCCTTGTCCTTGCCCACTCCTCCCACTTCAGTGACACACATTTCACATGCGAGTTTGGGACTGGAGTCAAAATGTCTCACACTCGTCTGTGCAGTGCATTTATGTATGGAAACTGACTTTCTGAAATCAACAGGTGATTGCAGATTATGGCCTGGGGAGGGGTGCAGTGGTGCAGTGAAAGCAAGTAGGGAATGCAGTGAAGCAGTGCAGGGTGTGCAGTCAAATAATGCAGTGAAAGAGTGCAGGGTGTGTAGTGAAAGAATTCAGGGTGTGCAGTGAAAGAATGCAGGGTGTGCAGTGAACGAATGCAGGGTGTGCAGTGAAAAAATGCAGGAAGTGCAGTGAAAGAATGAATGGTGTGCAGTGAAAGAATGAAGGGTGTGCAGTGAAAGAATGCAGGGTGTACTGTGAAAGAATGCAGGGTGTACTGTGAAAGAAAGCAGGGGGTGCAGTGAAAGAATGCAGGGAGTGCAGTGAAAGCATGCAGGGGGTGCAGTGAAACAGCATGTGCAGTGGCAACATTATTAAAGTGGGGTTGGGCGCTGTGGACCCAAGGTCAGGGGAATGCCCAGTGACAGCAGCCAGAGGGCACATTTGAGTGACGTAGTTTGTGCATTGCTGGCAGATTGCACAGTGGCAACGAATGGGTTAAGCAATCCAGCCAGGATGAGCCATAGCAATGCACAGTGTGCATAGCGCGGTCTGAACGCAGTAGGAAATAGTACAGATGTGCTTGAAAAACAGGTAAGATCTACTCTGGAAGCAGGCAGGGTGTGCAGTGAAAGAGGCAGGGTACACAGTGAAGGCAGAATGCACAATGCGATCATGCAGAAGTTACTGTTCAGACAGGGTGCAATGTGGAAATAGGATACTGTGCAGGCCGACAGAATATGCAGCTGGTGCAGGGCACGCAGTGCGGGCAGGGTGTACACGGCGGCAGGCGCATGCATAGGAGGGGTACATGCTGGAAACATTCGAAATAGATTGTGCAGCGTGGTAATATGCAGTGCAGGCGGGCGTGCACAGAATCTTGCACGCCGCATAGAGTCGGCAGCGTGTGCCGTGCGGGCGGGGCGTACGCACAGTGGTGCACGCTGCATAGAGTCGGCAGCGTGCGCCGTGCAGGCCGCGTGCACACTTGTGACCCCTTGTTACCTCATTCTTCGGTGGAAGTTTGGTCACGTGGTTTACCAGGAAACTTTACTTCAAACACTGCTTATAAATAAGCCGGGCTCGGCTCGAGTGTCAGGGAGTTTATTCTCAGGGCGTCGCGCACTTCCGGTGGGAGAGATCGCCTGTCAAGAGATGGGAATAGCAGGCGGCGCGGCTGATCTGAGGGGCCTCGGCTCAGCTCTACTGTCACCAGCCAGGGGGCACCCCAAACCCCGTGGGACTGCGCAGGGAACCCCTCAGGCCTTCGAGGTCTGAGCAACAGGCGTTATTCCGTCCTAGCGCTGCGCATACAGCATAGGTGAGTGTGATCGGGTGTAAACCACGATTATTGGACTGTGCATGGAACACGTCCTTTCTGGATCCCTTCGTCTGCCGTGAGTGTGTAATGTTCGTGAAGAAAATACATGTCCTGCAGGAAGTGTGAAGGTGGGTGATGCCAGGGCCACGAGCGCCGCAGACTAGTATTCACCACATGACTTTGGAACCTGTTTGGGCAATACTTTGATGTGGTATCTCGCGTGCCTTTTGAGGGCTCACCTCGTGTTCTTTTTTTTACCCTTGCACTAGTAACTTACGCAAAACTGGTAGCCCTCTTGAGAATTGCAGATATTAGTGATTTAAAAAATACGTCGTTTGCCTACTCCTAATCCAGACCCCATGGAGAGTAGTGCAAGATGACTCTCTGCATGACCTTGGTACTCCACCGTCCTTTGTAGGGGCAAACCCCAAACTCAATCCGATGGGGTTCGTTGGGAATATAGCACCTTACTACGCATTACATCGGGTGCTATTACAACCCAGTCGTTATAACGATCGCATTGTTAGTAAGCGATGCATTTATATCGCAAGTCTTTACAACCACTAACACTAGGGGGCGTGCTGGATTTAGGAAGAGTATTATTTACTATTCCTACTCCAGTTTGTGCAACAGTAGGGAAAGGTGTTGGAATTCATTTCCAATACCTCAGCACCCCCTAGTGGAATTCGTTGTAAAGACTTGCGATGTAAATTCATCTTGTACTAACAAAGCAGTAGTTGTAACGACTGCGTTGTAAAGGTATTGCGGTGTAATTACCACGTTGTAAAGGTTGTTTCTCCCTGGGACCGTGCTATTCAATGTTTCCAACATCCCTTGTGTGTGCTCGCTCACAAGCATAATGGTAGTGCTGCAAACACACCCGGACAGTGAGCCCCCCTGTAACATCACAAGCACCCTCACGTGCAATGACTGTAAGAGTCTGCACAGGGGGGCTGTGCAACAGACAAGGATATTGAGGCAGATGACCACACTCCCTGGGTGTGTGCACGTGACCTCTCTGACACTTGAGTGGAGACCTGAATGGTGTTTGTGTTCCCTAATAGTGGCCCTTTGGACCCAACATGCCACATTCTGACATGCTTCCTGGGCCTACTGTGCATTCTTCTGTACTGGAAGCACGCAGGCAAGCAACACTTCCTCAACTGCAGGAGAGGATGACCACCTGAAATAAAGTGCACGCCCACCAAGATCACAAGATGGCATTCATCATCACAGAAGGGCTCACCGGGGACTTTCTATGTTATCTAAGTGCAGGACTTGCAGGGCAAGGGGAACGAAGTGCCGTTCTAGCGGCAGCCTCACTTTCTAGAATGCTGCACTAAAATTAAAAAAATAACAGTTTTGGTCTGGAACACTAATTGTGCTGCCTTCATTCCTCCCAATGCCCAAGATGGACGCAGGATTTCTTCTGCCACCCAGTCCTCAATTCCCTTATTTTTATTGACCTAAAGAGAACAATGCAGCAGCTTGATGCCTCTATGCTGATCGTAAGCCCAGGGAGAGTTCTAGGGCAAAGCAAGTCGAAGTAGCTGCTTATGGGGTGGAGGAGGGATGCAGCATTACAGCGAGGGTGGGGGCAGGGGTGGGGGTGGTCTGCATTTCCTCTATAAGTACCAAAACCTACATATAACACTGTGAAGCAGAGGAAATTGAGGCGCTGTCAAATATGTATCATTGCTCCTCAAGTAGACCCCTAGAGCCCCTATGCATGTGGATGTCACCCTTCAGGGACCCCTCTTTCATCCTAAATCCTAATTATAGTTGTGGGATGCTGGGATATTAAGGACCTCTCACCTCATATCATTTTGTTTTACCCCTTTCAGTATAGGTTTCTCCTTTCCTTGGGCCTCCAGCAGGACAAATAAAACAAGAGGAAAAGGTTACTTATGTTACTGGTGAGCAGAGACAGGACTGGTCACAGGAAAAGTCCAGGGTTGTAGTCCACTGGCACAAGGTGAATTTATTTTAAGGTTTTATAGAGCGCGAACATGACCCGTGAGGGTATCGGAGCGCTTTACAGATACAGTAGAGTAATACAGGGTCACATCACACGATAAACGATAAAAACTTGGTACAAAGGAGGGCTTACGGAGAATCAAGGGATGAAGGTTGGACAGGGTAGCAGACGGGTACTGTACCTGGGGGATGTGAGAAGCTATACAACAAGGATAAATAAAGTACAATGAATATTATACAAATAATACAAAAAGTCAAATACAGTGATGTACAATGGCGCAGGATAGGGCAACAGTCTCTCAGGTGGCTGACGGAATGAGCTTAGCCAAGGAATTTACCCATGAGAAAGGACTTGGCCTCTTTTTTGAAGCGAGCAAAGGAAGGGATTTTTCTAATGTCAGGAGGGAGGGAGTTCCATATTCTTGGTGCAGCTCCAGTGAAGGCCCGATTGTAGGTTGTTATTTTCCTAAAGCGTGCAGGCCGGAGTAGGAGGGCCTTGGTCGATCTTGAGTGTCTGTTTCCACCAGATAACACAAGCTTCTGAGCAAGATACGCAGGGTATTTAGAGTGAAGGGCCTTGTGCGTGATGCATGCCAGCTTGAGGTGGATCCTCGACTCGAAGGGGAGCCAGTTTAACGCTTTCAAGTGAGGAGTGATGTGATCGAATTTTTTTGAGCCTGTAAGTAGTCTGGCGGCTGCGTTGAGGCAGGCTTTTAAGGGAGCCAGCGAGATCTTAGGTAAGCCAGAGAGGGTGGAGCAACCGTATTCCAGTCGAGAGATGACTAATGATTGAACAGCAAGTTTGAGGTCCGGAGCGTCTAAAAAGGGTTTCAATTTCCATAGGTAGCTCAGGTGGAATCTGGCCGATTTCGCCATTGTGTTGATGTGGTCTCGCATATTTAGGTTATAGTCCAAGGGGATTCCCAGAGATTTGGCAGATTTCACAATGGTCAGGGAACAGTTTAAGGCTGTGATGGCTTTAATCCATGTCTGGATGTCGGGGTTGTTCTTGGGTGGGGAGATTAGAAGGAACTCAGTTTTCTTGGCATTAAGTTTTAGTTGATTGGAGGAGAGCCATCTGACAGTCAGCTTCAGGGTTTCATTCAGGGTGAGGATCTCTGCCAGAGATGAGATTTTTATATAGATCTGAGTGTCATCAGCGTACATATGAAAGGAGATATTTGCATTGCGCAGGACTTCGGACAGGGGTTCCAGATAGAGATTGAAGAGGGTAGGGGACAATGTTGATCCCTGAGGAACTCCCACCGTGACATCGGAAGGAGCGGACAGTTCGCCATTGACTAAAAAACTCTGAGATCGGTGTTGGAGGTAGGATTTGAACCAGTCGAGGACTATGCCATCTAGTCCCATCCTGAGTTTAAGGCGTTCGAGTAGCATCGCATGGTTGACCGTGTCGAAGGCCGATGAAAGATCAAGGAGGATCAGGAGACAGGTTTTGTCTTGGTCAAGGGCTTGAAGAGCGTCATCAACGATGTGGAGCATGGTGGTTTTGGTGCTGTGACCGGGTCGGAAACCTGATTGACAGCCGTCCAGTAGATGGTAGTTGTTGATATGGTGACTAAGCTGTAGTTGGACACACTTTTCCAGCACTTTCCCCAGGAGCGGAATGTTTGAAATTGGTCTGAAGTTGTCTGGGGAGGCTGGGTCCAGCGACGTTTTTTTCAGAATGGGTATGACTTGGCCTGTTTTCAGCGAGGTCAGTATTGAGCCCTGTCGTAGGGAGGCATTAATGATTGCAGTCCAGCTAGGGATGATGGATTTGGTAACGGTCGCGAGACAGTTTGAAGGGAGCGGGTCATTGAAGTGGCTGTTAGGGTTCAGGGAGGCCAGGATTTTCGCGACAGAGATTTCGTCATAGGATGCAAACTCAGACCAGTGAGCTAAATTCTTTGGTAAGTATCGTGGCGGCAAGGAAGGAGGAGACAAAGGGTCAAAGTTCTGGGGGGGGAAGGAGGCAGCCTTAAGTTCAGTATCTAAGGTTTTGATTTTGTTTGTGAAAAAAGAGGAGAAAGCCTCAGAGGAGATGAGAGACTTGGGGTTTTCTTTCACTGTTTTGAAAAGTTTGTTTGATTGAAGTTTAACCATCTCAAAGAGTTTGCGCGGTCTATTCTGGGCGTATCCTAGTTCCGCTCTGAAGAATTCTTTTTTAGAGTTGGCGATGTTCTTGTTGTAGATATTTCTGGCCTGGCGAATGAGTTTTAGGTGGTCTGTTGAGGGGTGCTGTCTCCAGGTTCTTTCATGCTGTCGGAGGGATCTTCTCTCGTTGTTGAGGGAACCAGTGAACCATGGGTTTTTATCTTTGACTTGAGTTCTTTTTAGTTTAAGAGGAGCTAGGTCATCCAGGATGCTTGACATAGTAGCCGAGTAGTGATCATTAAGGTCACTGACCGAGGTGATGTGGGAGGGGGGTGGTAGGTCTGTTTTGCAGCGGATCTCAAGCATGTTGATGTCTAGGTTTTTGGTGTCTCTGGCCCAGCGCTTTGGGAGTACCTGTTGTGGTGTCTTTGTCTTGTGTGTGCTGGGTAACAGAAAGGTGATGGTATGATGGTCAGACCAGTCGCAGGTCTCTATCGAGGTGAGCTTGACGGTGGTATCCATGGAGATGATCCAGTCAAGAGTGGCTCCTTTCGAGTGGGTTGGGAGAGGGCAAGCTTGGGTCAAGGCTAGATCGGCCAGGAGGTCTTTAATGGCGTTGACATGGGGATCCTTAAGATCCTTCCAGTGCAAGTTGAAGTCGCTGAGGAAGATATCCTTGGAGTTAGGGGAGTTCTTAGCCGTAAGAACTTCCATGAGGTAGTCGGTGAAAAGTTTGTTTGTGCCTGGGGGGGGGGGATAAAAGATGTGTAGGTTACATGTGTGGATGGTGCTACTGAAGACTGAGAGGGCTGGATATTCGCAGGAGTCAGTAGTATTCGTTGCAAGCTCAGTGACAAGGAGGTTAGCGCGATGGATGCAGGCAATTCCGCCTCCTTTTTTGTTGTGTGGTCTGTCGAGCCTGACAATGTTGAAGTTAGGGGGGATTAAGAGGTCGAGGCATGGGGATGAGGAATCATTAAGCCATGATTCTGTAAGAATGGCTATGTCGGTGTTGTTGTTCAGGATGAGTGCGGCGACATCAGCCGCATGCTTCACTGCCGAGCAACAGTTGATTAAGAGGCCCGTCAGGGCAGGGAGAGGAGTGGTGGCGAGGGTCGGAACGGCCAAGGGCACTGGCGTGAGGTTACTTCTGAGCATTCTTCTGTTGCTAGGGGGGGCTGGTCTGTGTGGGTCGATGGCTACCATGTGGATGGGGTGTGCGACACTCACGTCACTCACAACAGGTAGACAGGGGGAAATAGGGGCTGTGTTAAGGTCCAGAAGGAGGTCCTGGATTTCCTTTTCGGTGAGATCTAGTGGATTAGTTGTGGTGGGGGAGGGGTTGTAGGAGAGGGCAAGGTCAAGAGTTTCCTCCTCGGACAGGTAGCTAGTGAGCATGTGAGGGCGCCGATGTCTAGAGGTTGTCGGTAGTGGTCGTTTTGGGAGCTCTGGAATAAGAAGGGAGGCAGTCTGGAGGATGAGCTTTGCGAAGGAGAGTTCAGCGAGGTGGAGGAGTTTTGTAAGATCGAGGAAGGAGGAATGGATGTTCTGGATTATTATGGACGCTCTGGAGTGTAGGGAAAAAATGTCTGCAGAGTGGGGTGTAGGAGGGCCCGGGTGGACTGAACTGGGAGTCGTAGGAGAGGTGGCTTGAGTGTTAGAGGTGTTGCCCTGAGTTGGTACCGTAGGAGTCGTTGAGGTGTGTGGGGCTATGTGGCTAGGATGGATTGTGTGTGGTGCCGTGGGAGACATTGAGGGGTGCGGGGCTTGGGGCTTGGTGGCTAGGATGGATAGTGTGTTGGTTCATAGAGGGAGTGGCTTGAGTGTTAGCGGGGCGGGTTTGACCTGCTATAGCCCAGGTCATTGGTGATGTAGAGGTAGTGGTCTTGGATATCGAAGGGGGAGGACGGGGGGAGGGGGTCAAAGGTTCAGTGTTGGGTTCGCTCGGTGCAGTAGAAGGCGGCCTGATGGGGTTAAGTCGCAGTGTGATGGGGGCCATGGATTCAGGGTGGGAAGCGTCTGGGGGTGGACTCGAGTGGAGGGGTGGACTCAGGTCCATGGCGTTAGGGAAGATAGTAGGCGTAATGATGCGTTTCAGGTGATCTGGATAGGGCAAGGGGGAAGGTGTACGGTTTGGCCGGGTGTTGGTCGGCGACCCTGTGTCTTGCACATGGTTTCGGAGAGTAGTGAAAAGCTCTGAGAATTTGTCAAGGTTTTTAGGTGAGGCTTGGGCCAGTACAATGCCGCTTTTGTAGAGGGTGATGGTGAGGTCAGCACGAAAAGTCGTTGAAGGCGCTATTGTGAGCTTAGTACCATAAGGAATGGTCCTGGAAGAGTGGACATTAAGGAAAAGTGAGAAGGTGTTAAGCCAAGCAGGGATTCTTCTGGAGTTAAAAACCAGGTAATTGGTGACAGTGCCTAAGTCCGCACAGAAACGTAGGTCCGCAATCAGTGTCTCTGGAAGGTTTTTCAGGGTGCGGTGTTTTAAGGCTTTTAAGGCATTTTTGGGGATGTTTGGAGGGTAGACCAGTGTGAAGGCGTTAGGGCCGTAGGCGGTTAAAGCAGGGCCAACCATGATGGCCAGGGATGGGTATGCACAAGCGAAACTGGATCAGTGAGCATCCGACATAGGGGTCATCATTAAACAATATTTATGTGTTAAAAATAGTCTTAATGATTAGATAAGAGTGATGAGACCACTTTCAGATTAGGGAGAGGTAGAGAGCGGTAATTTTTTCTGTTGTGGTGGGTAGAGAGAGGTGAGGATGACTGTCGTCCTATGAGGCTGTAGGTTGGGTTAGTGCCACTGCAAGATGGCCACCACAGAGGTAGAGAAAGGAGTAGTCCTCTTTCAGTTGCAGTGAGAAGGTGAAATAGGCAGTCCTCTTTTAGTTTCGGTTGCTGTTGCTGCAGTCAGAGTTTGTGCAGGTTTCTTTCTGAGGAGGGGGTTGCCTAATCGGTGCAGTCCTCTTTCTATGTGCACTGATTAGGGGGGAGCCATATTGACTCAAAGTTGTGCTTACAAGAAGAAAGCCAGCAACATGGTGAAAATCGGGCAAAAGATGATCATTCCCAATTACACTTGGCTGAAGATAGTGTGAAGCCAACTACCCAATAAGATTGACTTTTTTGTTTAAGCCATTGGTCTTTTAAGCCAATAGACACGAAACGTACACGAAGTGTCAGGGTGAAAGAGTGCGCCTCGCACCGAAATATGTTAGTCGTCTGCTCCCAGGAGTGAGCGCTGAGCGGAGATGCCAACGGACCTGAGAGCACTCTTAGGCTCGGTGGTGGTGCAGTGAAGGAGAGAGGGTGGCGGGCTGGTACGAGTGAGTTGCACCTCGATTCCTTATTCCTGGTAGTGGCCACGGGAGAGGTGGGAGGGTCATGCGGGCTGCCGCAGTGGAAGTCAGGAGAAACAGGCAGTCTTTCGGGAGGGGGGGCAGGGGGCCACCCTTACCTTTATCCTCGTGCAGAGATCTCCGGTGGGACGCCTCTGGACTTCGGCAGGAGGACTGGTCGGGCAAGGAAAGCGCTGGCGGTCACTCCGTTGTAAAGATTTTGCCGAGACGTCCACAGGAAGAGACTTCGGGAACCTCAGCAGGGAGGGTGGTGGCTTCCGCAGGCAGGACTCGACGGGCGCAGAAAGCGCTGGCGGTCACTCCGTTTCAGGCCGGCGACAGGCTCCAGGAGGCGAAGACCAGACGAGGCAGCAGCGGAGCCCCCGGCAAGCAGCGGGCGATCCCCACGGCTCGAGCTCAAGAGTTCGAGAGGGGGCAAGACTCGCCGCACAAGTCTTCAGGTAAGAAAAATAAACTCTCCAAATAGTCTTTAAAGATAGCCCCGATGGATTGTTCGGCTCGACGGGGGGGTTTGCCAGGCATTTACGCAGATTGCGATCCCTTACCCCAGGAGCGCCTCTGGAGGTGCTCCTTCTCCAGCGGCCATTATAGACATTTTGCCATAGCCATGGTGCGAAGAGATGTGGGCAGAGAAAAGTAGAAGATATGTAAGTTGCCTGGATCAGCCCTAAGACTTAACCTTTATAACCCTCAGCTCTCCAAGGCAGTCGCCTAGCGGAGGCGCACTCCTTTTCCCCCATCGACTGTTCAACTCCATCCAGTGAGTCAGGCTCTGATCTGAGGTAGAAACTTCAGACCCACTTGTGAAGTGATGGCTAGACAACCAAAGCCAATGCTGTTACAATGACTAATGTCTGTGATGCAAGTAACAAATACGACTAACAACAGCAACAGTGCAGCTAGGAGATGCAATGGCAAAGACAGTTGCCTGGGAATATTCTCTTTGCACAGTTGTGGGGCTACTCCGCCATCTTGATTTTTCACAATTTAATCTGCAGCTGTTGATATGGATGATCATCGCAGCCTCATCCAGGCAGCTGCCCTCAACTGTGGTCAGGTTGTCCGCGGAGGACAGCGCAGTGGGCTTCCACTTCCCGGAAGAGTCACCAACAGTGACATTGGACCAACACATCTCTGAGCTTTCAGGGTCCACTTGTAGGGCCAAACACGTCTCTCCACAGCATCAATTCTATTCAACATTTATGCTAGGCAAATTGTCTCCCAACCTTGCTCCCAAAACATCCCACTTCATGTACACATTTATTTTCAAATCCCAGCCCAGACAGCCAGACACAACCATTTCTACATGTCGGAATAGACTTAAGTTTTAAAATATTAATTAGTCCCGAATGGATGTGTAGCCTCAAAAGACCTTCTCGGAAATCATCGGTCTCCGGTTCATTCCCCCAATCTTCATCATGATTGTACAGCCAGCACCCACAGCAAAATAGGATTCAAATTGCTACAAATTACTTTTTTCTAGAAACAAATAGAAAAATTGTGCCTTTCTGTCTCAGAGTATTATATAAAATCCTACCTTTTCTTCCAGACTTTGTGTACATTATTGCGATGGTGCCTAGTAAACAGTCATGAATAAAATTATCAATGAACTAGTGTAACAATCCCATACGATCACTATTCACAAGTGCATACATGAACTGTAAACTATCCAAACCCTGGCTCTCTAGATCAATTGGCCAACCTTAAGACAAGTGCCTTGGCTACCAATATTGGCTCTTAAAACCTCCAGTTACAATGGGATCATATACAAATGAATTGATGGCCAAGCTGCAGTCATCCTAGAAGACGAAATCAAAGTTTGTCAACTTACTTATGCTCTGCCTCCTGTACATTCTGGAAAAAACAATACCCCCCTTGCTCTCTGAATGATTCACAGGTCTCTCTCTATCTCGCCTTCCCACAATTGCGGAACTTGCTCCCATCTGAATTAAAATCCTGCAACATCTTACTATGTTGAAGGGAAAAGTGAAACACATACCTCTACGGTACAGCATCAAAAGTGCAATATCTGACATGTGCATAGTGATTATGTGCCTAGAAGAGATTAGATTGGTAGTGTGGCTCTACAAATTCCTTATTAAACCAAAGAGAAATGTGTAAAATCCATGAAGCAGGTAGAGAAAACATATTGAAGTATTTTCAAAAAATGGCAGAGACGCTATAGTGAGGCAGAGGCCAGATATTGGAATGGTGAATGGGAATGTGTGCAGAACCAGAAAAAGGGCAGTCAATTGTGTTTGGTTTTCCTAACAGAGAGCAATGTTGAAGGCCGCAGGTGATCTCAAGAACAAATGAAGTGTGGGAGTCTAACCAATTATCAAAGTACACAGTCTGCCTGGACTCACTGTTTATCAAAGTACGCACCCTGCCGGGGTCTAGCTGAATATCAAAGTAGGCACCCTGCCACAACAGGTACATTTTAGGGTATTTAAATCAATGGAACCAGATGGGATGTATCTCGGGGTGCTAGACCTTATGAAGGTGGTGGCAGCTGCATTGATACCCTTGTGTTGTTACTGACTTGGTTGAAGGGAACTATGGAAATCTAGATTTAGTTGAGATCCAGTGAAGCGGAAGAGAAGGAACACATGTCTGCCGGACATCCATGTTGAGGACACTTGTGGAATCTTTAATAGGACAGAATAGTCTCCCCATCACTGGACTGGTTACCAGACACTTGACCACCGAGGTTCACGAGTGGGCGATTATCACAGGCTGACTGCGATGGTTGCAGGACAAGAGATGGAGCTCAAGCCCACATAGTATCTGTGATAGACGTGGACGCGGGTGAAGCATTTTGTGTAGACACAGTAGTCCCGCAAACAGCTACCTATGTTATTGATTCATTTGCTCATTAATCTCGTGTGAATAATCTGACGGATTGATGTCAGATTTCAATTCTTTATATTGGGTTTTATTTAACCCCCGGGCCTTTTTTTTACAGGAATTACAAGTTTAATGTCTTAATTCCTGTTTTTATTTATTTTTATATTAAGTTCCTATTTTTTCACAAAAAACCCTGTTTACTCCACCACGAACCCCATGTATCTGTTTCCATTTATTTTAACTAAGTGTGCATTCACTTTTTGTTTTAAATCGTTATATTAAATAAATGGGGTGTTCTCCATAACACCTCTACTTAACATCTATCCCCTATTACCCTGTCCATTGTTTTTATAAACAATGTCATTGCCCGACATTTATTGTCCTGAGGTGTTTGATCAGGGGGAAAAAAAACATGTCACCTTGTACACAATGTTAACCTGGGAGCCATGTTTCCATTCTGGGTTTGGAACTGACTGAGCACGGACAGCAGATGGTGTATTTCAACTGGGGTCACTCAGAGGCGAAGGAAAGGTGTCTGGGAAGACAAGTTGGGTACCACCTTCATCCCCTCTCCATTGGACGGTCTTCAGCGCTGCCGAGGAGATTGGATGCGAGGGAGCCCTGTTAACTTGTGATCAGTGGCGTAGAAAAACTTGAAGCCCCCCTCCCCCCACACGCCATTAAAAAGTACATGGACCCCCCCCCCCCCCCCCATCACACACACGCACGCGCGCGCCACACTCAGCCTGGTGCTCTCACGGTCGGGCACAGTGCCGGAGGGTGCCCCTAGTTTACGCCCCCGTCCCACCACTGGGGCTGTTGCTACGTCACTGCTTGTGACTGGGAGACTTGTCACCGGGTTGACACCGGGAGGGAGGGACAGAGGTGAGAGGTTGTTTTCTAAAGTTGCGAGACCGGTCTGGGAGGAGGCGGCCTTAGAATGTCCCCGGAGGGTGAGGCTCGTGCGGAGGGCGCTGGGTCCTGCCTCGCCGCCAAGGAAAGGAGGTAAGAAGGAACCAGGGTTTATAGGTCACACAACGGGGCCAGGAACTGGGAGGTTTCATGATGGACCATAGGAACGAGGCGGCCCAATGTTGAAATGCCTATTTGTTTTACAAAGAGGCCCCGACACCGAAGCAACACCGCCACGCCGTGCTCTTACTCACACAAAGCACTTCTGAACTGAGCGCCAGCACTGCACGCTACTAGGCACAGACAATAAACATTGACGAACATCAGACACAGTTTCTTGGCGAGAAAGCAAAGCTGCCCTTGCACTCATGCAAGCAAGGGGACAGGGAATCCAAATAGCTCCAGTTTTGGTGCAGCGTGCCCTTACACCTGTCAGAAACATTCACCCCATGGTGGGGCTTTCTGCGGGGCTTTCATTGGTCTTTAACAGGACTGAAAATGCAATAAGGGTATAAGGTACCAAATTTAATAGGCATACAAATGGAGAAAACGGGGTCCCACACTGGAAGGTAAAGGTAGCCTCTACAGGTTGTCTTATAGTCAGAACCTGTCCAAGGTGCTGATGTACAATAGTGTAGGTGTTTGGAGCACCACGGCTTGGAAAGGGGATCAGCAGCGTCTTTCCTCTATACAGCCTCATGCCTTTCACTCGTGAAGGGGCAGAGAGTGGGCCGTGGATGTAAAGCTGTACGTTGGAGTGTCGCTATAGACCTCTAGGCACTTCCTCATAGTGTCACTTGTCTATCTTCAGCCATTGAGACCTCAGGGTGGACAGAGAAGAGAAGGAGCCTTCCACTCCCAGCATCCTCTACCACATTGTACACAACATGAGTCATAATCTCGGGGCCGCGACCCCTCTAAACAAGCATTGGCATAGCCAATAGGTCTCGCCTTTGGGACCTTATAAGTGTTTAGTTATCCAGCACAATATCCTTGGTGCAACAACATCAAGTGTTGCATGGCTAAACACTTATACGGTCCCAAAGGTGAGACCTCTTGGCTATGCCAATGGCTGTTTTGAGTGAGTGGCTCGTGCAGGTATGCCACTGTGAAGTAGAGATGCTGCGTGTGCTTTTACAGGAGCCCCTTTGATATTGCGCCTCTTCAAAATGTATCTTGGGTCTGGTGTAATACTTCTAGCCCCTACTCCCACACCCAATATATCCTTAAATGTCCCATGGACAGCCGGGGTTAACAGTCCTATTACCCCTGCCCTCCAGTGACACTTTGCTCGTCATGGGTGGTGATGGTTGTGGGTGTGGTGGTGGTGGACGTGGTGGTGGTGGTGGACGTGGTGGTGGTGGACGTGGTGGTGGTGGATGTGGTGGTGGTGGACGTGGTGGTAGTGGTGGTGGTGGTGGTGGTGGTGTGGTGGTGGACGTGGTGGTCCTGGTGGTGGTGGTGGACATGGTGGTGGTGGACATGGTGGTGGTGGACGTGGTGGTGCTGGTGGACTTGGTGGTGGACGTGCTGGTGGTGGTGGACTTGTTGGTAGACGCGGTGGTGTTGCACTTGGTGGTGGTGGTGGATGTGGTGGACATGGTGGGGGTGGGGGTGGTGGTGGTGGACGTGGTGTTGGTGGTCCACGTTGCCAAAATGAAAATGCAACAAAAGGTGATGAGTTAAAGGTTTGCTAATGTCTCAGCCAATGGTAATCATTCAACCAATTGCTCGACCAAGACTAATTTGCATATGATTGCCCCCTATTTAGAGTGGTGCAGTAGGGAAAAAAATGATGGACTCCACCGTGAACCTTCCGATTGCCAAAGGGCTGAGACTTTGCAGACCTTCAACCCCATATTGTTTTACTGTAACTCTCGAAATGGAGCAGAAATGCCCAATCCTAGGCCCGCTCTACTAAAGGATCTAAGATCCTCCTAACTGTTGAGGACAAACAAGCATGAATCCAACCGGCGATTGCTTGTAATTTTGCTCAGAGGGAGCATTGACTGGCAGTTTAGATTGACCATTTCTATTGGATCAGGACTAAGATTGTTTCGAAAATGATAAACCTCATCTGGAACGGTGCAAAAAGCAACAAACTGGGTTGTGACTTGAGCAATTTCCATTGGCGGAAACTTTTGAAAACATTCCAATCATCACTTTTCTTAGTCTGGCAGTAGCCAATCATTTTTGATTTTACTAAAATGATATGTATAATGTAATTACATGTACGTCCTCTTCACCCTTAGGTCTGTTGTTGTGTCATTCACATATTTGTCCACCCACTTCAGCATACACTATAGGGCAATATGCCAGCCCATTCCAGCTATTGGCTAACTTTGCTGTGAGTGACAGCGGTCTGCTCTTTCACGAGGAGCACCTGGATACACTAAGCATTTCTTTAAGCGCCAGGGAATACTGTGGCAAAATGTGTCTTTTGAGACCAAATACATTTTATTTTTTTTAGGAAATATTTATTTTTGACAGAAGCTTCCCTCACAATAAAGTTTTGCAAAAACCTTGAGAAAAGAAGGTTTGACAAACTCAAAAGGCTGGGAGCCAACACCATACCCGGTGGCTCTACCGGTGTGTTGTTTTATTGTAAAACTTTAGTCCTCGCAAGGTCCTGGAAAGCGCCATATAAACACCATTACAATATCTTTTAAAGGTTACTCTACCTTCAGGTTACAGTGATGCCCGGTGTCCTTAAAGGAGATGGAAAATATTGTGGTTGACCTTCAAGAATCAGGACACAAACAAGCAAGGCAGCTTCTCAGCAGGGCAGGTCTGCAGATGCCCCTCGCAGGTGGAGCGTGTTGTTCCATGAATGATTTATCTGCAGCTTGGGCAGGGCAGACAGTAAAGTTCACAAGAGTCTTACACCAAGGCCAAGTCAAGACTTTCTGCCCTTGCACTGTAGACAAGATCTTGGCTATCATTAGTGCAGTAGGTGCAGTGGCACCAGGGCCCAGAGGTCTGAGGGGCCATGCAGCTTAATTATGGGTGTTTTTGTACTAAACTGTTTTAAGGGGGGTGTTTTCTTTACTTGCATGTTGGCCCTTGGCACCCTTGCAATGCCACTGACTGACGTCTGAGTTTTCAACTCGGGTTATTCCTGCTGCCCAGTCAAGGTGTCGGCGCTGACATGACCCAGCACAGACATCATCATGACTGTACCTGTTTAGGCTGTTAGTCAAGGCAGTGTTCAAAATACTGGCAACAACCCAGCACAATAAAAAGGGCAAGGGGCATTGTGACCAATGTAGGTGAACCATTAGAAGGTCATTTTTAATGTAAAATTGGTAAGAGGCGATGCACTGGCTTGGAGGGGAGGGGGTAAGCAGGGTGGTCAAAGCAGGGGTGGCTTTCCTTCCAGCACATATTCTCTTACCCTACAGGCTGGTAGTTACAGCAGAACACTGACACCACAATGGCTTGTGTGGGGGTGTCTTGCATCTGCCCTTCCAAAAGAGTCCCCGCCCAGCTATTTTTTCACTATTCAAATTTCACCATGGAAATTCCAATGGAATTTGTGCAGGACAAAATACTAAACATTCTAAGATTTACACTTTGCAGTGAGGTCATACATGGTATTACTGTGTTATCCTTCATTCAGAGATGTGAACTTGGAAAGATGTGATAATACGGCAGCGGCTAAATACTGCAATCTGTGGTCATGCTATGTCCCAGGTGCTATATTATCGCCTTATATAACAGGGATCTTGCATCAAGGCATGAATGTGGGTCCAATGGTGGAGGCATTAACATTTCCAAATAGAACAAATGTCGTACAAAAGGCAGAATCTTCCAACCAAAGATAAGTGTGCCCAGACCAGAGGCGAGTGTTGATACTCAAGGGAGAAGTAACATGAGAGCACTTTTTGTTCATAGAAAGGGTAGTGAATTGAAGAACTGTAATCTTCATTCTCAGGGAATACTTACTAATAGAAAAAAGAACTTGGCACAGAAGCTGAAATATGAAAAGACATCTTTATTAAACTTAAATAAGTGAGGCTACGTCACCCAGAAGCCTTAGCAACTGAATGAGGCAGTCTGAGGAGTACAGAGAACAGAGGCCTTATATATGCTTAGGGTTACAAAACTCAGCATAAAAGTAAGGGGCGGTCCTTGCTTTTGCAAGCATGCAAAATGCCTAACATGGACATGCAAGGTCTGCCAAACATTAGCCACTAGGACAAACACCCACTATTTACAATTGTCCAATCATAGGTATTATTACGCAAGGTATCGCATGACGACAAACCCACTTTTCAGTTGTCCGGCCCACCATTAATTATACAGAAAAGCCCAACATTCCTTCTTACACAAGCCGGACAAACCCATAATAAAAGGACCACAACCCATATCATAAACAGACCATAAAAGAAGGAACAGAAAGCAGATAAGAAGCAGGATAAGTTGTGTGTGTGTGCATACCAAACTCTACAATGTCCTGTGCTTTGATCCTCAATCTTGATCAGCTACTGGGCAAGGAACTGGCCTAACAAGGTCAGCTTCAGGCAACGGGGTCAGTTCACTCAGGTCATTCAGAAGTCCGCTAAAGTGTACGTGTACTAAAGGCTTGTTCGGCCGCAGTCATCGGCCTATGTGAGGGCAACCACAAAATGGCTGCCATACACAAAATGGAACCCAGGGTTCAGAACGAAATCCCCAAATACATAGTGAATCCATCGATCTAACATGACGAAATCACTCGTACTTGTCGCACTCACGAGTTACGGTTTGCTACCATCAAATTCGTAACAAAACCATGACATTTATAAAGTGGGTTCAGAATTCATGGAACCTCAGAATGTGATGGAAAACTCCTGCCAGAAGTCCCAAAGAAGCCCCAGTATTAGAATGCAAGGGTAAGGCTGGTGGTCGTGCACGACCGATAAGACCCATTCTGTCATAAATGGTCTCTTACTGTTCACTTTTTGCATATTTTGTGGTATGTTAAATTTCTTTATACTATGCTATATTATACTATGCTATGTTATGTTATGCTATCGTACAAGGTTTTTATATGGGGCATGGTTGTCATTTCCTTGGCCTCTTAATGGTGTTGGGTGTCTCGGTGTACAGTCTGCTATCCGTTGGAAAAGTGGGTTTCTGAAGAAGGGTCAAGTTTTGTGCCCATCCTGTTACTATGGTTGGTACCTTCAGTCCTTGATGTACAGACCGCTCTGTGTGTGTCGGTTTCCCTAAAACAAGGGTTTGTCAGCGCATAAGGTTTCGTGATCTTCCACTACCTTTCTGTGCATGCATCTTCTGTTGTTATTCAGGTGAGGACATTTGCTTCTGTGTCTACAGGCCTAGGTTTGTTGAAGGTTGTCTGCCGGGTTAGGTTTCCTTTATGGTGTAAATCAGGCCTAACAAGTGTCTCCATTTTAGGGGCTTTACAGATGTGTTTCTGCTGGTTGGGGGTTGACGGAAGGGGGAGATGAAGGAAGAGGAGGTTGCTTGAGAAGGTGTGGCGAGAGAGGGAGTAGTGGCAGAGGCAGACAGAAGGTGGAGGTGAGCAGGGCAGTCGAAGTTTGGCAGATAATAGATATTGTATGCAAATTAAGAAAGGAAGAAGTCTGGGGCTAAAGCTAGCGGGTGGATATGTGGCAGGGGTAAAGAATGGAAGTGGGGTTAAGGAAAAATGGTGAAACTAAGGGTAGGAAGAGAGGGCCGGATTGGGGGCTAAGGAGAAAGATGCTGGAAATGGGGTAAGGTGAGAAAGGGTGTAATTGAGGGTCGGAGGAGAGGTGGGAAGGGTGCTAAAGAGAAATGGTTGAAGTGAAGGTAAGGTGCGAAGGGGAGAAGTAGGAGGGTGGGGGATATGAGAGGATGCAGATATCCGATAGAAGGAATGGGGTGGGGAGGTTGAAGGCAGTTGGTGGAAGATAAGAGGTGCAGGGAGAAGGGAGTGAGGTGGGGAAAGGGAGGAAGGACAGTAGGTATGAATTTGAAGAGCCCCTTGTCTCTGACCTGGCCTTTTAGGTCGAGCCTAGCTGCAGCGCGCATGCTCTGCGAGGCATGCAGTAGTCGAGGTGGAAGCCTCACCTTCTCTCCACCCATATTTTTGATTGGCTGGTGTCATTGTCCTTGGTAAATGCTGACTTCCGATTGATAATGAGGCTTGTTGGTCCCTTCTTGTTACCGCATTGTGGCGTTATATGGTCTCCTTCATAAGTCCCTAAGCCAGTGCTTAATTTGAGCCGGTACTTGCCGGTGATGAGCACCGGCACTTAATTGGTCTCCGATGCTCTCCACAGGCACCTAATTGTCAACACCACACATTGGGCAGTCTGCCACAAGGTGGCGCTGCTCATGTAATTTAGAGATGAGCAGCCAACAGTTTTTTAGGAAAATATTATACATTAAAAAATTGCTAATACCTGCCTCCCCAGCCATTCCTTTAGCTTTGGGGACCTGGAATAATCTGAACTGTCACATTTACATGCGAGAGAGATGATTAGTAGATGTTTTGGCAGCAATGACAGGGGCGCTGGGTGGTACAAGCTGCAGTGGCCTCCTGGTTAGATCTCTGGCACTTAATATTTTACAAATTAAGCACTGCCCTAACTAAGCACAATGTTTTTTTAATTTTCAGCACAGTCCGCTTTCACTTTAGGGGTCGTGCTTGTATTATTTAATTAATTTGCCGCACTGACCAAAAGGGAGCTTTTCTACTCACAAATCTAACAAGCATTTGCAATGCAATAGGTCTCATTTACTCGAGTTTGAGCTACTGACATTGCAAATAATAATGTCTTTTATTTTTGTTTTTGTTTTTTAAACATAAATAAAAGGCATGGGCCAGATGCATCAAAGGGTTTTGCCCATTCTGTGTCTATGGGAAAATGTGTTCATGCATACGGCCCAATGTCATTTGTGTAGTGCTGTCTACAGTCTAGTTGATGCATGTACACGCATCCCCTCATCCGCAGGCCAGGCGTGGCCTGCGGGGCTAAATAAAAGGGAGGCGTGTGCACGTGCACGTGACTTCCGACTGGACTGGCGTGTGAGCCTGAGTCGCTGTCCCCTGCGCGTCCTGCCCCTGCGCACGCGACTAGGCCATAGCCAGGCCTGTGCCCAGCTTGCTACACACCACCACATTGGCGACGAGCGGAGGGGGCCCAACCCTCGCCCGCGCACCTAGGACCCGACGGAGCTGCCTGCTCGCATACGCGGTGCCTACCGCACATGTCCTGGGTGCTGCCGTGCCTTCATCGGAGCCGGCGCGCTCCATTCCATTAAACCCCTGCTGGGGCCTGACGATACTCCCCTCTGCCACTCCGTGGGGGTCGTCCTCGCCACCGCTGGGCATCAGCGCGATCTCGCTGCAACTCATTACCGGCAACTGCGACGAGGTGCCGTTTTGCACGCATCTCGCGTGTGCGGCAGGAACGGCGCCCTGCCATATACCACGCATCTCGCGTGCAACGCGTCTTTCGGCCTGCTGGGGTCCTGAAATCGCCTCCCACTGCTGGATTAACGACTGCTGGGACACGAGGGTGCTGGCAGGTGGTCTAGGCGAGGCCACAAGTCATCTCTCTACATCTGGCTGGACGCGAGTCACGGTGTGCACGCGGGTGACGTCGCAATACTGCCACGGGGGTGCTACAAAAGAAGGAAGGAAGGTGAACTTCAAGCATCAAGGTACACGCGCCACCGCTGGCTGGGAGGGGACAACCTGTAATAAGCACTTTACATCCCCACCTGTAGAGGAATAACGCCATGGGGGACGGTGATGCACCAGCGCCTGTCATTAACATCCCGTTCCAACACGCGGCGGCCGGGGTGCTACCGCCCTTCAGCGAAGCCATAGACCCGTCCACGGCCTCACCACGCTGGAAAATCTGGCTAGAAAGATTGGAGAACTACTTCGTGGTTACGAGGGAGACGGATGAAGCTGTGAAAAGGTCGTTATTGCTCCATTATGCGGGGGATGAGATCTTTAGACTGTTCAAACACCTTCCTAACACGGGAGCGGCCGGCAGCTACACGGCTGCCGTGGCCGCCCTCAACGGCCATTTTGATCCCCAATTAAACGTAGACTTTGAGGTGTTCAAGTTGGGGCAAGCACGCCAACGCGATGGAGAATCGATGGACCAGTTCCACACCCGTGTCAGGGAACTAGCCAGTTCCACCGACGAAGACCAACCGAGGGCCATAAGGAGACAACTCATTCAGGGATGTCGGGATAAAACGCTAAGAGGACACATCCTACGCAAACCAGGGATCTCTCTGGAAGACATCCTTATCCTGGCCAGAAACCACGAGCTCTCAGACGTTAGAGCGACGGCCATGGAACAGGCTTTACACAAAGCCCCCGTCAAAACGGAAACCGTCAAAGTGGAACGCGCAGACGCCGTGCGACCCCGACCACGTGGGCAGGCACAGAAAGGATACCGGAGAAACTCACCTCAAGCCCGGTGTGGGTATTGTGGCCATGAACCACATGCGGCCAAGGACTGCCCGGCCCAGGGACAGACGTGTGCGAACTGTGGGATCCCAAACCATTTCGCGTCGGTTTGCCGCAGGAAAAACCAGCCCAAGAACACCAGGAAGGCGTGGGCACCCACCAAAGCTGTCCGCCAGTTATCACTGACTGACCCACCCCCGGAGAAAACGGAAAGACACCTACCCACGGTCTACGATGATTCGGACTCGGAAGATGAGGAGGCATACGTCATCTCCTTCGCCCGAGAACTTAAGCAAAGACGACGGCCACAACCAACATGTGTGGTAAAAATGGGGCAAAACGAAGTAAAGGCCATCATTGATACGGGTGCCACTGTTAATGTCATGGGACTGCAACAATTCAACAAGCTACGTCCACGGCCTGAGGTCCTCAAATCCAAAACAAGAATCTTTGCCTACGGGGCAGACACTCCGCTACCACTCAAGGGGAAAATCGTGATACCTATCAGGGCGGATGAGTCAGAAATCATGGCAACAGTTCACATAATCGACCGGGAAGTTGACACCCTGCTAAGCAGCCACACAGCTGAAGACTTAAAATTAATAGCGTTTGCCAATCGCATCCGTACCCACCAAGTGGATGAATTGCTGGAGCGTTTTCCTGAACTGTTCAAAGGATTAGGATGTATAAAATGCGAACCCATTAAACTCCACATCGATAAATCCGTTTCCCCCACAGCACTGCGCCATCGCAGGATACCTTTCCACCTCCGCCAGCTGGTGGAGAAAGAACTTGAAAAACTTGAGAACCTTGGTGTTATTGAAAAGGTGATATCAAACAGGGGGAAGAGGGGTGGACGATTTGTGGGGGGGGTCCAATGTACTCGTCCTGAACAGCAGCAACCAACAGTTTTGTACAGAGTTCCCCAGGGGAGAATCAAGAAAAAACTTTTTTTCTTTTTTTCTCAGCCTCTCTTTTCTCTCACTCAAATAAAAAATGGGGGTTTAGTGCATGAGTGTAGACCCTCTTCAGAATGTAAGGATACCTCACACAGGCTCACGGCAGGACCACAACTGTTGTCCCAGCCGATGACCGTCCAGCGTCATCATTGGTATCCTGCTCCTACGGCAGGCTGGCGGTGCAATGCCCGTCGGGCAGCGAGTGAAGCTGCACTTTAGCGGAGATCTTCAATTCCGAGGCCAACGGGTGTGTGGGTGTGAGGGGCCTATAAGGGGTGCAATAGTGAGCGTAGTGGGGTGTTCTTAAAAAAAGTCAGTGGAGTCCTAAGTGGAGAAGGTTTTAATGGTCAGGCTCACTGCTTTATTAAAAAAGATTAAGGGGAATTAAGGAGTGGAGAACAATGAGACCAAACCTTTATTCAACCCTTATTGTGACAACGGTCAACATGTTTCACGCCCTAAGGGCGATTCATCAGGACCTAGTGCTCATATGATTGCTAGCGTCCCCCGGTTTGGGAGGACACTGGTATACGACCTATGTTTTGTCGTTCTCAAATGACAGTACTGGTACGGTGCCGGCTGTCCAGTACCAGAGTTCCAGTGGGAGGGGTAGGTGTAGAGAAGCCTGCCACCGCCGACTCTTAAGGTAATCCCTTATCGGTGCTGGCCCCACCTGGACAGCTCGTGAGGCTTGAAAGAGGTCTCCTAACGGGAGGTCCCTCTGAAGGAATCATTTGAGAACGACAAAACACAGGTCGTATACCAGTGTCCTCCCAAACCGGGGGACGCTAGCAATCATATGAGCACTAGGTCCTGATGAATCGCCCTTAGGGCGTGAAACATGTTGACCGTTGTCACAATAAGGGTTGAATAAAGGTTTGGTCTCATTGTTCTCCACTCCTTAATTCCCCTTAATCTTTTTTAATAAAGCAGTGAGCCTGACCATTAAAACCTTCTCCACTTAGGACTCCACTGACTTTTTTTAAGAACACCCCACTACGCTCACTATTGCACCCCTTATAGGCCCCTCACACCCACACACCCGTTGGCCTCGGAATTGAAGATCTCCGCTAAAGTGCAGCTTCACTCGCTGCCCGACGGGCATTGCACCGCCAGCCTGCCGTAGGAGCAGGATACCAATGATGACGCTGGACGGTCATCGGCTGGGACAACAGTTGTGGTCCTGCCGTGAGCCTGTGTGAGGTATCCTTACATTCTGAAGAGGGTCTACACTCATGCACTAAACCCCCATTTTTTATTTGAGTGAGAGAAAAGAGAGGCTGAGAAAAAAAGAAAAAAAGTTCGTTATTGAAAAGGTGACGGGACCCACTCCGTGGGTCTCACCCATGGTCATCGTGGAAAAGCCCAAGCAACCAGGCGAAATTCGCTTGTGTATCGACATGCGACTGCCAAACACGGCTATCAGGAGGGAAAGGCACCTAACGCCCACAATGGACGACATAGTGGCCGACGTAAACGGATCGAAATGGTTCTCGAAAATCGATCTCAACGCTGGATATCATCAGCTACCCCTTGCTGAGGAAAGCCGATTTATTACTACATTCAGCACTCATCTTGGCCTCCGGCGTTACAAACGCCTCAACTTTGGTATCTCCTCAGCGGCTTAGGTGTTCCAAAATACGATCAGAGAACTCCTATCTGGACTGCCGGGCATAATCAATGTCAGTGATGACATCTTAATTCACTCTGCCACTGCGTCCGAGCACTACAAACACCTCCGAGACGTCCTGAAAAGACTGAGTACATATGGAGCGACACTCCACAAGGACAAATGCCAACTCTTCCAGTCCTCCATTGAATTCTTCGGTTACGTTTTTAACCAGGAGGGAATCCAGATTGACCCGAGGAAGTCCAGATCCATAAAGGATGCCCCAGCCCCAAAATCACCAACGGAGGTGAGGAGCTTCCTCGGGATGGCGACCTACTGTGGCCGGTTCATACCAGGCCTAGTCACCCGAAGCGAACCTCTCCGAGCGCTAACCAAGACGGACGCCACGTGGCAATGGGGCCCAAAAGAAAACGTAGCCTTCCAGGGGATAAAGGATGCTCTTCTGGAAAATGCCACACTATCCTACTTTGACCCGGCGAAACGCACCGAGGTGATCGTGGACGCCAGCCCGGTGGGCCTGGGAGCGGTCCTGACCCAGGAGCACGAACCCGGCCAATGGACAGCACTAGCTTTTGCCAGCAAGGCCCTGACACCAACCGAGACCGGGTACGCTCAAATTGAGCGAGAAGCTCTGGCAATCAAGTGGGCCTGCGGCCACTTCCACTTATACCTGCAAGGCCACTCATTCGTCATGGTCACAGACCACCAGCCTCTGGTGCCCCTTTTCAAAGGAACCACCCCGCATCCACCGCCACGCATTGAAAGATGGGTGATTCAACTCCAGTCGTATGGAATGGAGGTGGTATACCGACCAGGGGCCAAAAACCCTGCCGATTACTTGTCGCGTCATCCGTTACCACAGGAACTAATGCCCACAGATGACGACTGTGAAGAATATGCACGATGGGTAGCACTGACATCCTGCCCCCAGTGCATGACGATTGACGAAATCAAGGAAGCGGCCGCCGAGGACAACATCTACACGAGGTCACTACAGGCCGTTCAGGAAGGTTCTTGGGCTAACTACCTACACCCCCCAAACACCTGGAACGCAGCAGACAAAGAGGCCCTCACAAAGATCTGGCATGTTCGGCATGAACTCAGCGCCACGGAAGAGGGCGTGCTATTGAGGGGGTCACGCCTGGTGATACCACAGAGCCTCAAATACCGCACTACACAACTGGCTCATGGTGGCCACCAAGGAGCTACGAAAATGAAAGCGCGCATGCGGGAGAAGGTATGGTTCCCTGAACTAGAAATAATGGTAGAAGACTATGTGAAGAGCTGCATGTCCTGCCAGTTAACGAGTGATCCCGAGCGACCTGCCCCGATAATCACAGAGGAAGCCTGTGCGACCCCGTGGACTAAAGTCAGTATAGATTTTGGGAGCTTCCCGGGAGAAGGACATACTCTTGTGGCCATTGATTCGTATTCCAAGTACCCGCTAGTCGAGATAGTCCCTTCACGCACGTAGGGCCGGTGCTAGAGAAGATGTTCTCCATGTTTGGATTCCCCGAGGAGATACGGAACGATAACGGACCACCGTTCCAGGGAGCAGAGTTTGCCACCTTCTTGAAGACCCGGGGAATCACACACCGTCGCATCACACCTCAATGGCCACAAGCCAACGGGGAGGCGGAGAGGTTTATGCGAACACTCAATAAGATGTTCCGGATAGCGGTGGTCGAGCATGCTGACCCTGAACAAAGACTGCATGACTTTCTACGGGAATACCGAGGAACCCCTCACTGCACCACCCGGCGGAGCCCTTGGGCTCTCATGTTCCAAGGCCAGCGTAGAGACCTCCTTCCCGCTGTACCAGGGGCGGTACCGGATGTGAACAACATGGACGACGCCCAGGAGCGGAGACAACAAAACAACCAGCGAGCAAGCCGACGCCGGAGAGCTGCTCCAAGGGGTTTGCGTCCGGGAGTTCAAGTGGTCATACGAAACCGACGTCCTGGGGGAAAATTCCAGACCTACTATGAACCGGGTCCGTGGACCGTGACAGCCACGAAAGGTACCATGGTAACTGCAAGAAAAGAGGGGGAAGAGGTATCGAGGAACACATCCTGGTTTAAAGTGATATCCCCTGGCCCGAGACAAAACCCAGAGGCCACCGATGGAGACAGCGTGTTGCCTAGAGCCATCACACCGGAGAGGGAGAACAACTCACTGGCCGGGACACAGGAGGCGGTGTCCGAGCCAGAGTGCGAATCCCCCGCCGCGTCAACTCCCACCAGGAATCTGCCCCGCACCATGGAGCGAGGCCGAGGTGACGTCCCGAGGTACAACCTGCGGCCCAATCCACCTCCGAGTCAAAGACTGAAAGACTACGCCTGTCAGCTGAGGCCTTGAAGCGACCACCAAGGGACACGCAAGTACAGAGCGTCATGTTGTGAACTGATAATCCTGTTGTGCTAAAATTGTGGGACTTTGTGCAAAGTTTATATAGTTGGATAGGGATGTAGTGCTGTCTACAGTCTAGTTGATGCACGTACATGCATCCCCTCATCCGCAGGCCAGGCGTGGCCTGCGGGGCTAAATAAAAGGGAGGCGTGTGCACGTGCACGTGACTTCCGACTGGACTGGCGTGTGAGCCTGAGTCGCTGTCCCCTGCGCGTCCTGCCCCTGCGCACGCGACTAGGCCATAGCCAGGCCTGTGCCCAGCTTGCTACACACCACCACAATTTGCAATGCCAATAGCTTAAACTTGCGTAAATGCGAGTCCTATTGCATTGCAAATGCTTGTTTGGAAGTGGGTCCCGGACTGCACGGTGTTTACTCTGTGCCTGTCCCTGTGTCTGTCTGTCCCTGTGTCTGTCTGTCTGTGAGTGTTTCCTTGAGAGACGGATCTGTAAGGCTCGGGAGCCCCATATTTAGTGAAGAATAATCCCTGTCGCAAGGGCGCATTGCTGTATTTGGGGATGGTTGAGTTGGGCAGAAACCATGATGAAATGACAGGGGACACCTATTTGCAGGAAGGAGGGGCTTCCTTGAAGGCGGATGGGGGGGGGGGGGGGTCACCCGGAGTATGAAGGGCAGTCTGCGGAGTAGGCAGATATTCTATGCCGGGAGGAGTCGGAGGCTCCCTGCTGCTCTGAAGGTGGTGAAACGTAGGACTGGAGGAAGTGACCCCCCCCCCACCTCCGCCTGCCTCGGCTCCATCTCATTTACCTCCTGCCGGCTCCCTCTCGGCTGCTGTCTGTCTTGGAATCTCTTTGATGTAGGACAGGGGGAGGAGGGTGGGGGTAACAGAGTAAACAGCTGTGTGTATGTGGAGGGGCCTTCAATCTCCCCCAGGCCGGGGCCCACCCCTTCTGGTCCCCCAAATAGAGCATCTAATTCAAGCTGGAAGG
The DNA here is from genome assembly GCF_964261635.1 of Lissotriton helveticus. NCBI lineage: Eukaryota > Metazoa > Chordata > Amphibia > Caudata > Salamandridae > Lissotriton > Lissotriton helveticus. The sequence goes on from NC_136073.1 coordinate 170,695,318, forward strand.
CCGCGGGCTCAGTGACGCAATAGGCGTGGAAGGAGGAGGGAGTACAGAAAACGGAAGGAGAGAGGGACAGAGGGAAGGAGAGAGGGACAGAGGGAAGGAGAGAGGGACCGAGGGAAGGAGAGAGAGACCGAATGTGGGACAGAGGGAAGGAGAGAGAGACAGAATGCAGGAGAGAGGGACAGAGGGAAGGAGAGAGAGACAGAATGTAGGAGAGAGGGACAGAGGGAAGGAGAGAGGGACAGAGGGAAGGAGAGAGGGACAGAGGGAAGGACAGAGAGACAGAATGTAGGAGAGAGGGACAGAGGGAAGGAGAGAGGTACAGATGGAAGGAGAGAGGGACAGAGGGAAGGAGAGAGCGACAGAATGTAGGAGAGAGGGACAGAGGGAAGGAGAGGGAGACAGAATGTAGGAGAGAGGGACAGAGGGAAGGAGAGAGAGACCGAATGTAGGAGAGAGGCCGGGACAGAGGGAAGGAGAGAGGGACAGAGGGAAGAAGAGAGGGACAGAGGGAAGGAGAGCGGGACAGAGGAAAGGAGAGAGGGACAGAGGGGAGGGAAGGAGAGAGGGACAGAGGGGAGGGAAGGAGAGAGAGGCAGAATGTAGGAGAGAGGGACAGAGGGAAGGAGAGAGAGGCAGAATGTAGGAGAGAGGGACAGAGGGAAGGAGAGAGGCAGAATGTAGGAGAGAGGGACAGAGGGAAGGAGAGAGGGACAGAGGGAAGGAGAGAGGGACAGAGGGAAGGAGAGAGAGGCAGAATGTAGGAGAGAGGGACAGAGGGGAGGAGGAGTGAAGGAGAGAGGGACAGAGGAAAGAGGAAGGGAGGAGTGAAGGAGAGAGGGAGGGAGGAGTGAAGGAGAGAGGGACAAAGGGAGGAGGAGTGAAGGAGAGAGGGACAGAGGAAGGGGAGGGAAGTAGAGAGGGACAGAGGGAGGAGTGAAGGAGAGAGGGACAGAGGGAGGGGAGGGAAGGAGAGAGGGACAGATGAAGAAGGGAGGGAGGAGGGAAGGAGAGCGGGGCAGAAGGAAGGAGGCGTGTAGGAGAGAGGGACAGAGGGAAGGAGAGAGGGAAGGCGGAGGGAGGGGTGAAGGAGAGAGGGACAGAGGGAAGGGGGAGGGAGGGGTGAAGGAGAGAGGGACACAGTGTAAGATGGAGGGAAAGTCAAGAGAAAGAAAGTGTGGGGTGGGGGGGACATGGAGATGTAAGGGAAAGATGGCAGAGTGGATCAAAAACGTGGGACAATGAAGAATGAAAGGCACAGAGGGTAGGGAAGATGGATAAAAGTGAAGAAAGAGGGTAAATGTGGAGCGGAGAAAGGGGCAGAACGGAGGAGAGTGTAGATGAGAGGGACGCAGAGGAGCAGAAAGGGGCAGTGGGGACTGACAGGGTTGAGGATGTTGATGCTGAAGGGAGTATGTGGGTTAGAAGGAAGAAAGATGTACAATGAGGGAGAGATGTGCATAATGCAGAGGAGAGAAGTCAAACTAAAGAAGGGAGGGCACAGTGAAACAGAGGGGCAGGGCAGACAGGAGAAGGACAGAATGGGCCGAGGAGGAGAGGCAAAATGGAGCCCAAGGGGCAGGGAAGGCGAGAGGAGTAGAAGGGAGAAGTCAGGGCAGGTTGGTGGAAATTAGGCGAGAGTGCAAACTTAGAGTAGAAGGAATGGAAGTGAAGCGAGGAGGCATGGCTCCTAGTCGAAAGAGGCAGTGATCGAGAAGCCGGTCAGACTCACAGGTCTGGGATACTGCAACATATCATAAACAAGCATTTACAATGCAATGGTTTCGCCTTTGGAAAAGTTAGAGTTATTGGCATTGTAAATGACAAAATTTGTATTTATGTGTTGGTTTTGAAAACAGATAAATAAATGGCATTGTCATTTACATTGCCATTAGCTTAATCTCTGCAGTCACCACTCTGCGCTCCCTAGTCACTCTTCACTCCCTAGTCACTCTCCACTCCCTAGTCACTCTCCACTCCCTAGTCACTCTCCATTCTCATTTTAAGCCTAGATTTTCATGATGTCCACTTTATTGACTGGTCCGAAGTTACTAGTTTTAACTAGGTGCAGGCCCACTAACCTGAAAATCAGCATGCAAACTATTTCAACAATTGTGGTCTGAAAAGTAGAGAATCGGTTTGTATTTTGACCATCCCACACAATATTATAACCTTTGTTAATTCAATTAAAATGAGTACATTTCTCACAAGAATTACAAAGGTATGGAGAATTGTAGGCATCAGCAACAGGTACTGTATATCAGTTTGTGCATGAAGAATTTCGGAAAAGAGTAAGTTAAAACGCTACTCTACTGCCACTGAGAACTGTACCTAAACCAATAACGAGCACTGGCAAAGCCAAAGAGTCTGGCTTTATTATCCGGCCTTAGCGCTTTTGGCTTTTGCAATGATGGTTTTGTTTGATAGCACTTTATCAGTTTTCTAACTAGGTAAGCCAAAGAATTTTTTCAACACGTCGGCCATCTAGGAACAGTAAAATAATTAAAGTACGGGGGAAAAAAACATTAGGAAAACCATTAAAAAAAGACCAATCCTGCATATGTACATACAGACAGCATGCTCTGAATACTTTGCTAACTTAACCATTCTTTACCCTTCCCAAGATGACTAACGTGTTATGGAGCCATGAGTGACCCATCTTAGAACGCAAAATAATTAGAAAGAATTTTTTAAAAAAGTATTCAAAGATAACACCCTATGTTTGCACACCGATGAACAGAGTCTTGATTGCCTGCAGGCTTTTCTTCAACAGTAAGCCTTGTCAGCCACTAACACATATGGAGTTGTAAGGCAGTGATCTATTTAACACTTTCCAATATGCCTGAACACATGTCTTTTCACTTTACCACTCACTAGTGTGACGTATTAACTGGACCACTGCTGCTAACTCCAAGCTGCATTTCAACTAATATTGTAATCGTAAATGTAAATTAAGGAGTGAGGCCAAAAAAACGAACCAGTTATGAGGCTTGCAACCGTAGGATTATTGTGGATACTTTTTTTTTTTATTACTGGTCGAGTCATTTCCTTATTACTCTCTCCATGTATTCGTCCCGTACAGGCAAAAGCACAATAAAATTCAGAACTTGCCACCCAAAAGAATCAAACAGCATACATGTTTCCATAGTAGAACTCCTTACAAAGTTGACAAGTGCCATCTAACCTACACAGCAGTCTTTGACACCCTGGAACATACTCAGTGATGAAGGCAGATTATTATAAGGCTCAGACTGACGTATACCCCGATTGTCATAAAAACGCAATTGTGTATGCTTAAATAACTGTGAAGGAAATTGATTGTTCTATACTTATGAGCACAAGCAGTGCCTACTGTGTTAGTTACAACATTGTTGATCCTTCCACAAACCCCAAACCGGTTTATAAACATCTGGGCGTGAGAAAATACGGATGACTATCCAAGGTGCAAAAAACGTTTGCTAAATCTATTTTCCGAGGGGATGAAAGAACCGCAAATCCCAGCAGACGCCGCTATTCTGCAGCTAGGGATGATGTCATCTACAAGTCGGGCACACGGACAGCGGGGGGGCAGGGGGGGAGGACAGCGGCACCGATTTGGAAAAATGATACGGTGGTACCGTATTCCTTCTCAACTGTAACTCTCACCCCTCTGAAGAGTTAGTTCACTTTAGTCATGCCGACTATATAACGATGGCAAGGGCTGTACTGTGCGGGAACAGACATTCACTCTCATCAAGGTTCAAGGCTTCCTGCACAGCTTATGGGGTTTACTTGGAAATGGGGGAGGGGTCCAATTTTTGTAAGCAAGGGGGTACAGATACCGGTGAGATGGTGCCAATCTTACAAGTGTGTCACTTTCACGCCCTTAAATAAGTGTGTCTCAATGCACAAATAACATGAACAAATTCATTAAAGAGAATCCCTTTCTTTGAAAACACAGTGAAAACAAACATTTTAGAAACACTTCATTATAAACATTATGCACGATCATCTCACATCCATCTTCCCGCTCCTCGATAGTGGAACATGTTAAAATCGTAAAACATTGACGACATCTATACACAAGCACCATACTTGTAATGGAATACCTTTAACACAACATGCATTGAGCACTGTTCCGGGGACAGTGCTTACGCATCTCTTATCATAAACCCACCTTCGGCTCAGTCTACTTTATCAGTGGACCACTGTAAGTAAATCGCAGACCCCGGGACGAAAATCCTTGTTCTGATGACCGTCAGCTCAAAGGTAGAGGATCACACACTTACTGCATCCCAGCCTTTATTGTCATTTTACTTAAAATGCAAACCGTCCACACGGGCATTGTTTTCTTCCCGCCGACCACTATCCTCTCACCACCACTCGGTGTTTCTCAAGACCCCTTGAACCGGATGCCAGCTTCCAGTTACCGCCAGACAGGCATGTACTTTGTAGTGAGAATTACAGTACCACCACACACTATCATGAACACTGTCGCACACAGGCATCGAAGGGCCCTTGTACAGCACAACTAAGGAAGGTTCTTCATAACTAGGTGGATTTCAGGTTCCCAGATACACAGCAGATTCCGAATGCACGCTCGGTCTATATTTATTACAAGCTCAAAAGCTAAAAGTCCGTTAATATTTGGTAAAGACATCTACGGCCCGTAAGACTGCTCACTCGCAGACCCCTGGTTTACTTCCCCAAACACACACTTTCATGCCATGGCACCCTGCCGTATAAATAATGCTGCAGAGCCGCCCCCCCCCAATTGTAGAGCATCCTTTACCACCGACTTCGCCCCTACTTCTCCCTCCTCACCTGCAGACTCGCCGGTGTTGATCCAGTCGGGGTTGGCGATGCTCGCAATGGCGAAGATGTCGGCGGCTAGAAAAAGACATCCTGAGATGATGGTCAGTATATCCATATCTCGCTCACCGCGGCCTCAGCTCGCCCCGCCACCGCCGCCACTGGGCCTCAGAGCGGGGAGCAGGCAGCGCCGGAGGGGAGAGTCCCCTCCACTGGCCGCGTACGGGAGCCAGCGGCAGAAAGCTGGCCGGAGAGCGCCGGGACGCAGTACCGGAAGTACAAGTCCAGCTCCAGTGCTTCCCGGAAGTACACCACCCCACTGTCTGTTCTCATGAGTGTTATGGGTTTTCTGCGCTAGAAAAAGAAGAGGGACAAAACCCACTGTTTCCAGGTCCAGAAAAAAGCATGCCCAGGCACTGAACGCAAAGACTAAAGCAAGCCCCACCTACAAACGAAAATAAGCGGCTAACAAAGTGAGCGATAAAGTGGCTGGCTTAATGTTTCAAAAGTAACACAAATACCGAAGCAGTACTCTGAAGTTTTCAAACTTCATGCGAGAGTAGCTTATCACCGAAGCAGAACTCTGAAGTTTTCAAACTTCATGCAAGAGTAGCTTATCCTCATCACCACGGTTTAGCTTTCCATTAAGGAACTTACAGGTATTAATAACTGAGAAACGGGACTACAAATACCAAAATGCAAAGCAGAAAACTGAACTAGAGCCTCTCACCAACAACCCGCATGGGCATAGACGAACTCCGCAGGGTCCTCCTCTCTGCCAGACAATTATTTAATATACCGAGCAATCTACCCTCTCACTCCCAACCCACAAAATAATAAAACAAGGGGGGGGGGGCGGGAAAGACACGGACGAGGGGAGGGGGGGGCGGGAAAGAAACGGATAGCGGGGGGGGCGGGAAAGGACCGGACAGGAAAGGAACCACTCACCTGGACTTCCTCGGCCGGCAGTCGGCCGCCAAATGGCCCAAACAAACCTCAACCAGCCAAAAAAAAAGCCCCGCCCACCGCCGCATGACGTGGCCAAAAGAGAAAAATTCTCGGGAATGCCCCCGAATCTGGTCCGGCCTTGACGGACAGATCCGGCACCCAATGGCTAGCCTCCATTTATGGAGCTAGCCAATGGGAGCCGGGGGACGTTCCCGAAGCACTTATAGTTAACAAAGGATTTCGCCTGCGCCGAAAAGCTGCGCAGAGCGCAGCCTTCGGTAGGCGAAACCCAAAAAGCAGGACAGTGGCAAATGGAGTCGCACAACAAGCACTGGTAAAGTCAATAGGTCCTGTCTTTATAATGAGCATACCAAGTTATTTCCTCTGCCAATGCTCGATTGTAAGCATTGATTGGAAAACAAATTTAAAAATTCAAAATGCTGGATACAGAGCAAACCCATATCTTATTGAGTCTCAAATCTGTAAACGGAATCCAATATGTTCACTTTTTTTTAATTAATGATTTACTTTTCAAATACTTTTCATCCAGGAAAATTCTTAACATAATTAAAAAAGATTGAGGAAATTTAAAGGAGAACACTTGCCAAGGCCTAGTTTGCTTTCCACAGGACTGAGAAATTAAACATGCTCCAGCCATTTGTTCCCCTGCAGCAGCCCAGGGAGCAGATTTATTGGCCTTCAGTGGAGGAGATATGTCCTTTTCAGTTATGCTAATTACACCTTCTGCCTCAAACGCCAAATGAGTGAGCAGCACCCGGCCCCTTTGCCAGTGCAATAAAAGCCTTTGCATGCCAGCGTGCCTTTGTATGCCAATGCCTATGCTTTTTTGAAATATGTTGAATGCAGGAGATAAAACATGAAGAACCCTAAAAGTCTACTCATACCCTGGCAAAAATATTCCTCTTGCTGTGCTTTTACAAACAGACTGGAAGGGGTAGGGACCAACACTTAGAACATGGAGACATGGAGTGCATTTGCATTGCAGGAGCATCTCTTCGGTCAGAACAAGGAAATACATGCACTCTCATGGAGTGCTGAATGAAAATGAAAACATAGTTCCCTCAATGTGAGCAGTGGAAGAATACAGTCTCCAACCAAAATGAGGCTAAAAAAACGTATGCTTAAGGGCAGCAAAAAACACAAGATGAAGTAGGAAAGCTATAGCATAATAAGAAATGAAATGAAAGGGACAAGAAAGCCAACTAATAATAAGCAATGGTCTGACACAACACTCACTGTAAGGTTTTTTGATCTGGTCCACAAGAGTTCTTTCAACAGCAGATGGCTAAGAGTAGTCTGAAGGATAGGAGACCTAAACAAGCATTTGCAATGCAATAAGTCTCGCATTAGGAAAGTTTGAGCTATTGGTATTGTAAATGACATTTTTTTAATTTATGTGTTGGTTTTGAAAATAGTGAAATTAATAGCTTTGTCATTTACAATGCCAATAGTTTTAACTTTCGCAAATGTGACACCTATAGCATTTGTACTCCAATATGTGTTGTATTTACATGACTTAGATGTATTGATATTACAAATAACAATGGCTTTTAATTTTTTTAAATAATTAATACTTAAATAAAAGTTATTGTAATTTATAATGGCAATAGCTTAAACTTTTGTAAATAACTTTTGTGAAGATTATGTTCAGTGTATTTTATTGTGACGAAAATCCAAGAACAGAAGTGAAATATTAACATCTTTTTGTGACATTTGTAATAAAGTTTGAAACATTGAGAGAACATATTTGAACCAGTTGTTGTTGAATGGTTGCACAGATTGATGCTGTGGTGGCGCTGAGTGATGTTGTTGTAGTCACCAGTGATGCTGTGGCGTTCAGTGATGCTGTGGTAGCGCATAGTGATGTTGTGGTGCCCCTGAGTGATGCTCTGGTGGTGCTGAGTGATGCTGTGGTGATGCGATAGATAGATAGAGTGAGTGCGATAGATAGATAGTGGGAGGGCGCTAGATAGATAGAGGGAGGGCGATAGATGGAGGGAGGGCGATAGATAGATTGATAGATAGAGTGAGGGCGATCGATAGATAGAGTGAGGGCAATAGATAGATAGAGTGAGGGCGATAGATAGATAGACAGATAGAGTGAGGGCGATCGATAGATAGATAGAGTGATGGTGATAGAGTGAGTGAGGGCGATAAATAGATAGAGTGAGGGCGATAGATAGAGTGTAAGTCAGTGAATAAGTGTGAGCGCCTAAACACACGTGCAGTTTAGGAGCTCTTTAGCATCCTCGGAAGTTTCCATTGTTTAAGTGGGTCCCTCCCTCAGCACACTTAAGTTACAGGAGGTGCAGTCTTAACTCGGAAGAAGCCCCGATTTCATCATTCCCAGGGGGGGGGTCAGAGGAATCTTTCTATGTGGTAACAAATGGCCAGGATGGGGGCAGGGTCACAGCGCAAGGTACCTGCCGATGTTTATTGCACACTGCTCCGTGACAATTGAGACAAGCATTGGCCGTGCGCGCAAGAGCAGCCGCGATATGTTGTGGTGGAGGGCATACTACATAATAACAAGTCAGAAGACGAGGAGGTAAATGCCTTGCTGCATGTTAGTAATCTTCATTACTTATCAGAACTCCTCATTCCCTTACAGTTGTACAAGTATAGGCTTAGATTGCATTACCATGGCTAGTACTGTGTGTTCTAAAGTTGAGACCTGAAGATTACTTTACTGCTGGTGAATTATCAATAAAGCACAGTTTGTCAGTAACGCTGATCCCAAGTGAACATGTTTTTCTGTGCTTATGGTTGTGCAGGTGTTAGAAACGGGATCCCTGATTGGCCGAGGCTTGAGCCAAGGCCAGGCAGAAATCATCATTTCTAGTTAGGGTAGGGTAGTCACCCACCAAGACAACCCCTGCTCACCCCCTTGGTAGCTTGGCACGAGCAGTCAGGCCTATCTCGGAGGTCATGTGTAAAGCATTTGCGCACGCACCCCCAGCAACAACCTCCCGGGCCCCCCACAAAAGGACTCCACACAAGATATAAATGAAAATAGCTTTTGTATTGAAGCACACACTAAGACAGGAATACGCAACTTACAAGGTGCCAGGGGCACGGGCAGGGTTTACAAGGGACTATATACAGGGCAGGGCCATGGGGCCCCTGCCAGGGATCTGCACATGATTGAACTGGCATTTGGACACATAACCCCTGGAAGCTTCCTCGAACTAGCACTAGAACACATTACACCCAGGAGCTTCAGGGAACTAGCGGTAGAACTCACTCTAACCAGGATTACATGCATGGGACATTGGGTACTCAGGAGGGAAGGAAGGACAAGGTATATAGCACAACAGAGGCATCATCAGAAGGGCAACATGTAATAACTCTAACAATTACATTAATAATCACCATTAGCGTTCACAGGCCAACGGGCCTTCCGGGGGCTAGGACGCCCAATGTCACGATGTCACGGCAGGCTGCAGGTAGCCAGGGACAATAAACCTAAACGTAGCAGCTGCCCACGAAGTGCTGGGCAGCTGTAGCTCAAGGATGGGGCCATTGTGGGAGCCTCGCAGGCTCTGAAGAAAAAGGGCGCCAAACGGTGGAGTCTCTCGGGCTCGAGAGCAACTGGGCGGAGCCTCGCAGGCTCGGAAGGGCAAGGGCCACGTGGTGGAGCCTCTCGGGCTCGGGGGCGAAGCCACAGATGGAGCCTCTCTGGGCTCGGGGGTTAAAATCCCGATGGAGCCTCCTCGGGGCTCGGGGGTTAAAGTACAGACGGAGCCTCTCGGGGCTCATGAAGCAAGATGAGGGGTTGTGGAGCCTCTCAGGGCTCGAGGAGGTAGAGCATCGTTGGAGTCCTTCCCGGACTCGTGGATAAAAGGGGAGGGGGCCCTTGAGGGCCTCGCAGGCACCCGGCACTCAGCCGGGCAGAGGAGCGACCCGGAGCCCGCCCGCACTCACCGATTGCACTGGGCGGTGGCTCCTCATGGCGTCCACTCCTCCCGGCTGCTACTCGGCGTGTCGGTGGTGGTGCTCTCTCCTCGGGGGGAGCCTCGCCGTAGGACAACGCTCCCATCTCGGCAGACCGGCGGCAGCGCTCCCCGGACCTCCGAGGGCGCGTGGGGAAGCCCAGCGAGGCGGGCCAATCCCTGCGCGGCCCAGCGGTGACGTCACCGGGGTCCCGGCGGCCAGGACCAATGAGCGCTCGGCCATGCTCGCTCCGGGGCTGCCAATGGCAGCGCTGCCCTGGGAAGGAAGGCGGGTGCAGCGCCTCACCCGTTAACTCCGGGCTGCGGCGGTGACGATCTCAGGCAATGCCGGGTGGGCACCGGTTAGTTGAAAAAGGGGTCCATAAGTCGAGGTGGCCACTCGAGGGGACAGGGCAGAATCCCTGGCCAAGATATGCCCCGGTCAGGAGGTGTTCACGATCGGCAGGCAGCGGGGAGGACAGCTGCGAAGGGGGAAATAAAGCGCTTCCCAAGCGCTAGGCAGAAAGGAGCAGGAAAGACAGCGCTTCCAGGCGCTAGGGTATCAGAAGCAGCAGAGTCTTGGTAGGGTCCAGGACAGCAGTAGTTCAGGAGCAGGGCAGGGCCCAGGAAGGCAAGCCTTTCCCCTGAGCCCACGCAGCAGCACGCCCCTGGCAGGATTCGGTCAGGACCAGCAGGAAAAAGAGAGAGAGAAGAGGGCACACCCTCCTTTTATACATGAGATCCCTTTGTCTAAAAAGGGGCAGGCAGTATGCGAACCAGCTAGAACTGGTTATAAGGAATTTCCTGTTACTGGCCAGGCTAGGACACCAGACGCACCCCAGGTGGGTGGAGCCAGCATTGTGGGGGGAAGCCCAGACCCATACAGGACACAGGCACAGCCCCTCCCTCACATCAGCATGTTAATCTCTCCATTCACAACCGGGGCAGACCCACACAGACTCCTGGAGTCAGGCTCCCCAGCTGGCTTCAGCCAATCACGCGCCAGCATACTTACTGCGCACACACACCGATGTCTAGAAGTGGTACTTCCCTTCTAGACACACACACGCCGCATACATCATCTTGTAGCATTCAATCACACAAGTCCATACATACCAGACTCGAGCCTGTACCCCTCACGCACCAGGAACTATCAGGGACACACACATTCCCCATGCATTCCTATGGGAGGGCAGTCCTCACCCATCTACACGCACTCAGAGTGGGAATCACCATCCCCAGGTCACATTTAACAAGCAAACCTTCAGGGGTGGACCTGCCAGAAGGGCCCAGTCCAACACGGCCCCCTTCCAGCCAAAACGCAGGGTAGGCCAATCACCACCGTGATGAACTTCCCTGCTTTGGGCGAAAAAAAAACATGGACGTGGGCCCGCACTGCCGGGACACCCTCCAGTTCTATGCCACGTTGATCTCATCGACACACACAGACTAAATTACAAAAAAAAAAAACATAGGCCCAACCAGGCTACCCCACTGGTACTCCTTAGTTGACCACGGCTAGGACCAGGCCCTAGGCCACCCAGATACCACTGGCCCATACCAACCCGGAGTGGGGGGTGGTAACCCCTGGCCCACGACAGCCATTCTCCACTCCCTTCCTTCGTGTAGTACCACTTTACCACTTTCTCTTCCACCCAGGGTCCGCACCCTCAGGCTGACCAGAGGTCACGGGCAAGAATGCCCCACCCTACCTCTACTTCTGAAGTTCCGTGCTCTCCCAGGAGAAGCACCCTCAGAACACGATCTCCTACCAGTTTCAGAACTTCCTCCCTCCACTGGTCTACCACCTGGGAACTAAGTTCACCGGATGCCCAGGGGTCAGACTCCTTCTGACCTCCTTCCAGTTCCGCACCTAACATTCACTTCAGCACGATGAGCCGCGACAACGTCAGCAGGGCTCCAAGTTCAGCTCTCCCCAAGGCAAGCCGCGACTCAGTCAGCAGGGCTTCCTTGTCCGGGATACAACCTATCATTCACTACAGCACGATGAGCCGCGACAACGTCAGCAGGGCTCCAAGTTCAGCTCTCCCCAAGGCAAGCCGCGACTCAGTCAGCAGGGCTCCCTTGTCCGGGATACAACTTCACATTCACTTCAGCACGATGAGCCGCGACAACGTCAGCAGGGCTCCAAGTTCAGCTCTCCCCAAGGCAAGCCGCGACTCAGTCAGCAGGGCTCCCTTGTCCGGGATACAACTTAACATTCACTTCAGCACGATGAGCCGCGACAACGTCAGCAGGGCTCCAAGTTCAGCTCTCCCTAAGGCAAGCCGCGACTCAGTCAGCAGGGCTCCCTTGTCCGGGATACAACTTAACATTCACTTCAGCACGATGAGCCGCGACAACGTCAGCAGGGCTCCAAGTTCAGCTCTCCCCAAGGCAAGCCGCGACTCAGTCAGCAGGGCTTCCTTGTCCAGGATACAACTCAACCTTCATTCAGCAAGGGGGACACCTGACGCATAAAACACATTCAGCGGTGTACGGAACACATGATGCATCAAACACATTCAGCGGGGTAAGGAAGGATACAATTATCGTTGATTCAGCAAGCTCCCCATCCCAGAGAACTTACACTCCATTATTCAGCAAGCTCCCCCTCTCAGAGAACTTACACTCCATTATTCAGCAAGCTCCCCCTCTCAGAGAACTTACCCTCCGTTACTCAGCACACCTCAACATTCATCCACACACCCTCCCCCGGACTGGTAAGACAGTTTTCACGCCCCTGATTCCTCAACCTGACCCATGTGGCACAGGTACCATTACTCTAGGGAAGGGACAAGGACCGCACCTATTGGACACAATTTCGCTGCCACCACTGGATCCCACCCTTCTGGTGAATCCAGAAACCACATTGCACTTAGGGGGATGACCTACCCCCCCGTGCTAGGGACACCTAACTCACAGTGCACCAGAACCACATTTTTCACAAAACAGATATTTTTTGCAACGTGCACCAGAACCACATTTTCCACCAAAACAGACATTTTTAGCAAAGTGCACCAGAACTACATTTTTCACCAGAACAGACATTTTTAGCAAAGTACACCAGAACCACATTTTTCACAAAGACAAATATTTTTAGCACGTGCACCAATAGTTTCTTTTCTTTGCGACAATCTAAACTGCAGAGTGTTGTAGTGGGGCCGGTTATCACTGTGGTACTGCGCAAACACAAGTCCAAATCCCACCGCTAGCCACCAATGTTAGAAACGGGATCCCTGATTGGCCAAGGCCAGGCAGAAATCATCATTTCTAGTTAGGGTAGGGAAGTCACCCACCAAGACAACCCCTGCTCACCCCCTTGGTAGCTTGGCACGAGCAGTCAGGCCTATCTCGGAGGTCATGTGTAAAGCATTTGCGCACGCACCCCCAGCAACAACCTCCCGGGCCCCCCACAAAAGGACTCCACACAAGATATAAATGAAAATAGCTTTTGTATTGAAGAACACACTTAGACAGGAATACGCAACTTACAAGGTGCCAGGGGCACGGGCAGGGTTTACAAGGGACTATATACAGGGCAGGGCCATGGGGCCCCTGCCAGGGATCTGCACATGATTGAACTGGCATTTGGACACATAACCCCTGGGAGCTTCCTCGAACTAGCACTAGAACACATTACACCCAGGAGCTTCAGGGAACTAGCGGTAGAACTCACTCTAACCAGGATTACATGCATGGGACATCGGGTACTCAGGAGGGAAGGAAGGACAAGGTATATAGCACAACAGAGGCATCATCAGAAGGGCAACATGTAATAACTCTCACAATTACATTAATAATCACCATTAGCGTTCACAGGCCAACGGGCCTTCCGGGGGCTAGGACGCCCAATGTCACGATGTCAGGGCAGGCTGCAGGTAGCCAGGGACAATAAACCTAAACGTAGCAGCTGCCCATGAAGTGCTGGGCAGCTGTAGCTCAAGGATGGGGCCATTGTGGGAGCCTCGCAGGCTCTGAAGAAAAAGGGCGCCAAACGGTGGAGCCTCTCGGGCTCGAGAGCAACTGGGCCTAGCCTCGCAGGCTCGGAAGGGCAAGGGCCACGTGGTGGAGCCTCTCGGGCTCGGGGGCGAAGCCACAGATGGAGCCTCTCAGGGCTCGGGGGTTAAAATGCCGATGGAGCCTCCTCGGGGCTCGGGGGTTAAAGTACAGACGGAGCCTCTCGGGGCTCATGAAGCAAGATGAGGGGTTGTGGAGCCTCTCAGGGCTCGAGGAGGTAGGGCATCGTTGGAGTCCTTCCCGGACTCGTGGATAAAAGGGGAGGGGGCCCTTGAGGGCCTCGCAGGCACCCGGCACTCAGCCGGGCAGAGGAGCGACCCGGAGCCCGCCCGCACTCACCGATTGCACTGGGCGGTGGCTCCTCATGGCGTCCAGTCCTCCCGGCTGCTACTCGGCGTGTCGGTGGTGGTGCTCTCTCCTCGGGGGGAGCCTCGCCGTAGGACAACGCTCCCATCTCGGCAGACCGGCGGCAGCGCTCCCCGGACCTCCGAGGGCGCGTGGGGAAGCCCAGCGAGGCGGGCCAATCCCTGCACGGCCCAGCGGTGACGTCACCGGGGTCCCGGCGGCCAGGACCAATGAGCGCTCGGCCATGCTCGCTCCGGGGCCGCCAATGGCCTGGGAAGGAAGGCGGGTGCAGCGCCTCACCCGTTAACTCCGGGCTGCGGCGGTGACGATCTCCGGCAATGCCGGGTGGGCACCGGTTAGTTGAAAAAGGGGTCCATAAGTCGAGGTGGCCACTCGAGGGGACAGGGCAGAATCCCTGGCCAAGATATGCCCCGGTCAGGAGGTGTTCACGATCGGCAGGCAGCGGGGAGGACAGCTGCGAAGGGGGAAATAAAGCGCTTCCCAAGCGCTAGGCAGAAAGGAGCAGGAAAGACAACGCTTCCAGGCGCTAGGGTATCAGAAGCAGCAGAGTCTTGGTAGGGTCCAGGACGGCAGTAGTTCAGGAGCAGGGCAGGGCCCAGGGAGGCAAGCCTTTCCCCTGAGCCCACGCAGCAGCACGCCCCTGGCAGGATTCCGTCAGGACCAGCAGGAAAAAGAGAGAGAGAAGAGGGCACACCCTCCTTTTATACATGAGATCCCTTTGTCTAAAAAGGGGCAGGCAGGATGCGAACCAGCTAGAACTGGTTATAAGGAATTTCCTGTTACTGGCCAGGCTAGGACACCAGACGCACCCCAGGTGGGTGGAGCCAGCATTGTGGGGGGAAGCCCAGACCCATACAGGACACAGGCACAGCCCCTCCCTCACATCAGCATGTTAATCTCTCCATTCACAACCGGGGCAGACCCACACAGACTCCTGGAGTCAGGCTCCCCAGCTGGCTTCAGCCAATCACGCGCCAGCATACTTACTGCGCACACACACCGATGTCTAGAAGTGGTACTTCCCTTCTAGACACACACACGCCGCATACATCATCTTGTAGCATTCAATCACACGAGTCCATACATACCAGACTCGAGCCTGTACCCCTCACGCACCAGGAACTATCAGGGACACACACATTCCCCATGCATTCCTATGGGAGGGCAGTCCTCACCCATCTACACGCACTCAGAGTGGGAATCACCATCCCCAGGTCACATTTAACAAGCAAACCTTCAGGGGTGGACCTGCCAGAAGGGCCCAGTCCAACAGCAGGATGGTTGCACTACCTGAGCGCCTCTGTGCTGCATAAGCCTCCTGCTGGGGGCTAGGGCTGTAGGGGGGATGTGGGGGTAGTGGTCGCGGGAAAGGAGCTCTTCCACATTGGGAGTGTTCGGAGGAGGTGAAAGGCTGAGAAGTGCGCTCTACAGCGCTGTGTCCTCAAAGGCGTGGCGCAGGGAGAGGGGCCACTGAATGAAGTTGCGGACTGTGAAAGCGCGTATTATAGAAACGTGGAAGGAAAATATGGAATTTCTAAATGCCCGTGCCTGCCGGGACAGTCACAGTGGGGTAGGAGTGGAGAGCATGTGAGGTCACAGCATCTGCTATGACGGAAAAACAAGCAGACTCCAAGGGGCTGCAGGTGGGCTCTGTCCGTACAAGGCACAGATTAGCAGCAATGAAAGTGCACAGAAAAGTGGGGATTAAATGGCAACAAAAAATTAATGAATAAATGTACGAGGTACAGAAATGCGGTATTGAAATGTGCACAGAAACGTGGGGACAATGGACTATGCACAATAGTGTGGGACTTAATGGGAGTCACTGCAACAAAAACAAGGAACGAGCTTGCCCACCCATCACTGCAAAAAAAGAAGTTCCAGTAGGGAAAAAGGTACTTTTCTTACCCCCTCCCCCCGAGGCAGCGAAATGTAAGTTGGAAATCCCACAACCAAGTTGTTGGCTGTTATATTTTCATATTTGTTGAAATGTGTTGAGTTGGACGTGTTCCTTTGCAGTGGTACAGAAAAGGGCGCTCGAAACAAGGCGAAAGGATGTCATGGATAGCCTGACTGTGGCTAGTAATAAAGTTGAGGACAACGTAAAAGGAAATTACACCCGTGCTAAAATATGAAAAATGAAAACGTAGTAATTCATTTTCCAAATTGGACGAGTAGATAGCGATGTAATTCTAATAGTGTGCCTTAATACTAGTATGCCCAACATAAAATGGTTTGCCTAAATCGCATGCAAATAAAAAAGGAAAAGAATGTTTATAAAAGTCATTTCTGTATCCACCATAGCGCCATTAAATATTACGAATAGTTTTACTGCCCACAGTTGGACTTTACCGGGTGTGAACAGTAAGACTTGCTGGACGGGCCTGGTCTGTTTTGTCACTGCAAGGGCAAACTGATTTACTTACCAACATCTTAAGCTGAATAGACTGCAGACGATGGTGCTGCTGTGAACATTTATACCATGACACCTTCTTGCTCCAGTCCAAGTATAACCTTTCTTGCTGATTTCCTACGTTTTATCTTTTCTTGTACTTAAACCCAAACGTGCAGAACATTTTAGGCCATGGTATGACGGAAAAAACACACAAAAAAAGGAAACTTTAATCGTACTCTGCTTGACAGTGTTTTTAAAATGACTTTTTCCTATCGAACCTCCTACAAAAAAAAAGCATCTATTCAGACTCTTTAGTGGGGCTGGGGGATCATAATCATGGTGTAGTTACAGTGCATCAGCTACAAAAATACGTACTCCAAGTCACCGAGCACAGTATCGGGGTATAGTCAGTTACGGTGTATTTACAGTGCATCAGCTACAAAGATACGTACTCCAAGACATCAATCACACTATCGGGGTATAGTCCATTACAATTATGTTATAAAAAGCAAATAAACTGTTAGATTGTCAATATTTGTAACCAGCTTGGGTATATTTAAAAATCAATGCATTGTTTAAAGGGCAGGGAAATAAAAAAAAGCATGCAAGGACAAGAATGTTAAAGCATCATAAAACCGCCTTTTAACCACTTGGCTGCTATGCGTTTTCCCCCCCGGTGCTGGGATCCCCCTTTTTCCATTATTCATGACGAGCTGGGCTCGTCATGAGCGTGCGAGGAGGCTACACCATGACGAGCCCAGCTCGTCATGAGCGTGGAAGGGGTTAAAACAAGGAAGAGAAAAACGTGAGAGGTGGGGGACAAAGGGACAGAGGAAAACAAGTTCTTGGCATTGCTGTGGCAGGGGGTTGGGCGGGGCAGCGGCAGCCTTTGAAGTCTGATGCAAGGCACAGACAAATGGTGGTGTGACGTGGCTGGCGATGGCGTGCACGCGCATACTCAAATGAACTGTACGCGATCCGCAAGTTTGGTAGAGTTTTTGAACTGCCTACTATAATCCCGCCTATCTATCCCTGCGGAATATAATAGTCGAGACCTAAAAAGGGGCCCGGTTAGATAGAAAGGTAGGTTCTGGTATTGTTCGCCCAGGTTTGCCCTCTATTGATTTGAGTTGCTAGGGATTGGTGTATGCATTTGCAGTCTGGGATCGAGAGTCGCTTGTCACACCGGTTCTGCAGGCATGCTTGTACATTCTCTTGGGGTTCATAGTAACAGACAGGAAGCGGGTAACCATGATATGCAAAAGGATAATTATGTACTAATTTTAGAGTTATTTCTTTGGGCTCACACACAAACGAGAGCAGCCCCATCAATGCATTAACGTGTCTCGTTTGCACACTCTCTACATGGTTCCCAGGGCACAAATCCCTAAAAATAATAGTGGGGAGACTAAATAGCAGAACATGTGTACAATGATGTTGCACAGAGTAAATCCTTCTCTTTCAACAAAATAGGCCAGTTTTCCTTACTATTTCTCAGCTATGTAATCTTTATCAAGACAAAACCTGTAGCCTAAGAGGTGGCTCTCAACAATCTGAAAAAGTGCAACACCAAGGGAGGGATTACATGGTGCACGTACATTCAAAACATTTTTGAAGAGTTAGGTGTGGGTGTGCACAACGTAAGATAAATTACTTAGGACGTTGCAGGACTGCTCCACTTAAAAATGACCTAACTGCTTAAATATACATCAGTTAAATTGCAACAGTCAGCAGGTTCAGTGACAGTGGGAAGACAGCATGATATGATAACAATGCAGTGCTTAATTTGATCCAGTAGTTTCCAGTACTCGGCACTGGCACTTAATTGCCAACACCCACACTTATGATACTGCCACATGGTGGCGTTGTTTGTTTAATTTAAAGATTACCCCAACAACAGTTAGTTATTGATTCAATATGCATTAAAATGACTTATACCTGCTGCCCAATCCATACTTATAGCTTTTGTGGCCTGAAATGGTTTCTACTATCATACTTGTAGGCTGTGAGGGCAGTAGTTGTGATGGTACTGTCATTGGCAGTGCTGGCAGGGGCAATAGGTGGTGCACGCTGCAGTGACCTCTTGACAAGGGATCCAGTACTTATTCTTTTACAAATTAAGTACTCCAACAATGGTAGTTACCCCAAAGGGGGTGGACGCAGTGACCACAGACGGATTTGCAGAAGGGCGAGAACCTTGAACTGTTACTGCTTTACTCATTCAATAGAGAAAGAACGCAATGACTCCTGCTTGATGTGCACCTCTTTCGTGATGAAGAGAATCTTGCACTATTGCTGTAGGGTCCCTGTTCTGCGTGACGTCAGCTTATGCCACTCTACCTTCTCCCTATTAATAGCTCCGCTGAATGTGAAGCACAGTTCCAGACCTCCAAGGGTCATCATTTTAGATGCATGGGGGGGGCACACCCATGGTCACCGCCAATGGTAGGGTAGTGGATAGCCGTGGCCGTGAACTCCTTGGCATTTCAATCTCTTTGGAGTGCATGAAACAGTGTGCCAATGCTATATATTTCTAAGTGTCCTTATCCAGGGTTGTTGAGTGGATTTTAATCAAAAACATATGTGAACCACTACTTCAAAGGGATCTTAGAATCATGACAATGGATCACTCTCTGTGCTAAGGTCCTGTTAGCTTTGCCGCAGGAGACCCGGGAATGACATAGGGGCTGAAAGACGTTGACTACTCTAGGGGCAGTCAAATACATCAAAAACAGACTCAGATTAGCCAGTTAAAGAGACAAAAATCAGCAGTTTTTCAAAAGAGAAAGAATCTCTCCTACCAGCAATTTGAACTCATTTCAAAATACATGTTTTATATTTGTATATATGTATACAAGGATGTTATGAGACTTCATAGATAAGACAGGGTGCTACTTATGCTTGTATATTTTGTAAATATACAAGCATAAGTAGCATGTTCTGCAATGAAATATTAAAGAATCTAATGTATTGCATCTGTGCCACGTTCTACATGTCTTGGAACAATGCAAAATAAATTGGAAAAATAATATATATGAACGTATATAGCAAGCAGGTGATTGATTTGGCCATTTTGTATACAAATAGCTGATGGCTTCCTAGTTCAGAACATTTGTATTTTAATAACTCCTACTGCCGACGTCTATTCTGTACCTATTTTATGTGCAAGGGAAGCTTGCTCTGATGACTGTTTAGTAGTACCCATGTTGTGTATCAATGAAGCTTGACATTACCCTTAGGGGGTCATTAGGATGGCGGGCGGACTTTGCCCGCCATCCTGACGGGGATTGGGACCGCCCGCCAAAAGGGCGGGGGTCCCCTGGGTGGTATTAGGATGGCGGCCGCATCCTGCATTTATAACATTGTGGCGGGCAGTGCTCTCTGCCCCGCCCGCCACAATGCCATAAATACATGTATGCATTTGCATACACAATGCGGTAGGCACCGCTCGCTGAACTGACTCAGACAAATGACGATGTAGTCTCACTTTATACATGCATCCCGCAGGATGAAGCATTGGCCGTGATGACTAGATCTTTGAACCAGCGCTCTGCCCCTATGGCAGTTCCTACAGAGTTCATTATAGCCTTACTCAGACTTGCAATGACAAAAAACGTTTTTGTCTTTAAAAACGTATTCTTTCTCCAGACCAAGGGGGTCGCTATGGGGGCTCCCTTCGCCCCGGATCTGGCCATTATATATATGGCGACCTTTGAGGAGAACGTTGTCTTGAATCATCTTAATCCATTCAGAGACCATCTTGGTCTCTGGATGAGATATATTGATGATATTCTCTTCATTTGGAATGGCAGTTCTAGCCTATTAGCATCTTTCCATATCTGGCTGAATGAACATTCTCCTCATCTTCAATTTACCACACACTCAGACACCAAAAAAATAGATTTTCTGGATATTACCATCTTTGAAGATGCGGGAGCCCTAAAACCACCTTGTACCGCAAACCCGCCGAACGCAATTTACTGTTACAGTACACCAGTCATCACCCCCGGGCACTCCGTGATAACCTACCCTTTGGGCAATTTCTTCGGATCCGAAGAAATTGTTCCTTCAAAGAACATTACATGGACCAATCTGAAGATTTATCCAACCGCCTTCTAGAACGTGGTTACCCCAAGAGACTTGTCCGTCGGGCTAGGAAACGCGCGTGGTTCAATCCCAGGGAAGACTTGCTTGTACCTAAGACCAAGCGCGATAGTTTGAATGACCGCATTGTCTGTGTGACCACTTTTTCTACAAAGAGCAATGCCATCAAGCGCACAATTAACCAACATTGGGCACTTGTTGCCAATGATATAGATCAGAAGGAGCTTCCCCTTCATGCATTTAGAAAGGCTAAGAGTGTGCGGGATTCTGTTGTCCGTTCCTTCTTGCGGAGTCCGGAAGACCCCTTTCTTTTGACTATGTGGAATCTGCCAATCCATTGTTGGCCATTATCGGTGCGGGCAATGCAAGGCCTGTGATAGCACCATACAGACCAAAGAATTTGAGCATCTCAACATTAAAACACCTATGAGATCTCATACTAATTGCAATTCAACCAACATCATTTATGCCATTTGTGTGTCCGTGTGATTTGATATATATTGGCCAGACCCAACAGAAAGCCAAGGTCAGAATTCTACAGCACATGAGCAAGATCCGCTGTGAAGTCCAGGGTGCACCTCTTGTGCAACATTTCAAGTCTGCCCCGCACCCTCCAGAAAGTCTCAAGTGGGTCATTTTAGAACAGGTGTCATTGGGCCCTAGAGGTGGCAACATTGCAGACATCCTCAATGTAAGGGAGCTTAAATGGATGTTTCGCTTTAATTCCATCAGCAATGGCCTTAATGAACATGACAGTTCCTTTTCCCAGCTGGCTCTGCTCAATTAGAGTGTTCTGACTTACTGCAACTCTGTAATATATAATGCATCATCTCTCATTCGTTCCTAATGACGGTGTGATCTCTGTATATTGGGTGGTGAAGTTGTGCTATCCTAGGTTTATGTGCATAAACTATGTAGGATTATCATCAAATGGTAATATTAGATGCATTGGCCTTTACCGTCCTGTGACAGGTACGCCATTTTTCAACATCAACACTTGACGATGGGTTTTATTGGGTGTCGAATGTATGATATCATTGTCTCATGTGAATTGATTTTGTATCTGGGAGAGGTGTGGCGCCGCGGCCAGGGCGACTGACGCTGGAATCTGGGGATCAGGGTTCGATCCCCGGCTCCGGCGGCAGGTTAGCCCAGCACCATGTGACTCTGGGCAATAGCTCGCTTAATCTTCCCGACGGCCCCCAGCGCCTAGAGACCCTTACGGGTGATTGTGCGCTTTACAAATGTGGACTTTATCTTAACACCAAGATTTGGTAACCATGCATGCGTTGGCCTATACCGTCTTGTGACAGGTACGCCATACATTGTCGTCTCTCCTAATGTGTCTAAATCCAAATCGACATTTGTGATTTGATTCTACAATGTATGTCTTTAGGAACAACCAAACTGATCTATCATGCTATTCATAATGAGTTGGTAATTCTATGTATTGATTACAGATTGGCGCATTCTTGGAATTCGCAAATGCATCTCAATGAAAGTAGTTAGACACCGTTTGGGAATCTGTTCCCTTTTTTATAATCCATCTTGAACGTAAATAAATGCACACTGATGTCCCTTTAGTTTCGATTTGTCAGTCACCCTGTGTTGATTGATTACTGATCGCTGCATGTAACTACATTTTTCATATTTTTTACATGCCCCTCAATGATAGTATTATGATGCCACCTGGCTATCTGCCTCTCAGTAATTGTGGCCGGACATATATCACCGTTGAACATATTAGGAGGCCTTCTGGTGCACTCTTTGACTTGATGCACTAACCATCCTACGATGGCCGCTACTATACATCGTATTTGAAATACACATTCGCCTTCCTCTATTTCCATGCCGATCAATACCATGTGATCGCACTTCAAAGCTTTGAGCTGTCCGGCGAACTCCGTTACGCTGTTGCGGCCTGAATTCTCAACAAGAAACTACGCATCAGGTACGTCCTTAACCTCATGGCCCCTAACATTGACACTGGTTAACTACTGTTCCGAGTGGATTTTTACGCAGACC
Organism: Lissotriton helveticus; assembly: GCF_964261635.1. Lineage (NCBI taxonomy): Eukaryota > Metazoa > Chordata > Amphibia > Caudata > Salamandridae > Lissotriton > Lissotriton helveticus. The sequence goes on from NC_136073.1 coordinate 170,717,917, forward strand.
CCGTTTTTCGTGTATTTCATACAGATGCCTGATTGAATACAAAGATTTTGCAGTGTACATGACGAATATCTCGGTGCCCGACTCCATTCCATTGGCAACCGGTAGGCGCCCCTTCTACTTCATTGAATTGTTTGATTAGTTAGGAGTTCCCTGACACTTGCTATATTTGGTGACGGTCTCATTGTTCCCTTCCAGAGACCCACAGTTGCCCGATTTATCTCTTATCCATCCACACATTGATGTGATTCGGTGGTCCTCCTTGGAAGTACACTTTTTCAAGTGTCCCACACCATTCGTGATCATACCTGGGAATTACAACATGGCGCACATTGTAAGTTCACTGACTCTGATCCTGACACGCCTTTTACCATCCAATCTGTCTGGCATTGGCTTACTTAATTCATTATTTCTTCCCTATCCAGAACGACGCCTCTCTTCAATGCTATTTATCCATCTATGCACTGTAATCATTTCTGAGACCAGAGGTTGGTCCAGGAGTCCAGGCTCTACCTCCCCGAGTCTGTCCTGTGGGAGTGTTAGTTCTTTCTCCACCCTTGAAAACGATCATCCTTGGTATGTCTTGTTTTCTTTAATTTTGATGTGCTTAGTTTTTAATTATCTATTTATTTAGGAGGCAACCCTAATTGTCAATTAATGTACTAAATAGGTCTGTGTCCCTGTCTCTTGTCCTGATGAAGACCCCACTGCAAGGGATCAATTCAGGCCTGCTTCCATAAAGGGGTCGAAACGTCGACTATTTCCCTGTGTTTTCAGCTTCACTCCAACATTTGTGTTATTAATTACACTCATGAAGCATGTTACTCTGTAGTGTTATATTTGAACCTACGGTCATAAATATTTAAGTTAGAGTATTTGCTAATCTATTACTGTGTGGCCTTCCGGCTTTTTTCTATGTCACTTACCCTTTCCTACACTCACTGCACATCTCCCCTCCCCTTTTCCAGGGCACTATAACAAAAATTTTGAAGTATTGTATCATGAATTGTTGCCCTAATGGTTGGCTTAGCTTCATTGTAATTAAAAACAATGTTAGCAGATTGACTCTTTTGTCTATATATTTGGACTAACTTGTGTGTTTTGCAAACAATTTTGTGTGTGTTAACTGGGACCCCCCTTTCTCAGCATCAGACAAATGGCGAGTCAGTATTCACTAAGGGAGAGAGTCATGTGTTGCATGAACAAATACAGAAACACATCTTGGAAAGAAAGCTAATATTGTTAGGTGATTTACGGGAGAGGTGCGGCGCAGCGGCAAGGGCGGCTGACTCCGGATAGCAGTGCTCACGGTTCAATCACCGGCTGCAACTCTGCTCAGCACGCTGTGACTCTGGGCATCAGCTCACATAATCTCCCCGACGACCCACAGCACCTTGAGACCCTGAGGGGTGAGTAGTTCCCGCTTTACAAATAATGGATTTATTTATTATTCTTGTGTCACACTCGTGAAACAACAACCACACTGCTCTACAACATAGCTTGAAGACATTGCATGCGTTGTAAAGGCATCTACGTGGGAAAGGCATGCTCTGGCTAAACACTTATAAAGTCCCAAAGGCGAGACCTATTGGCTATGCCAATGCTTGTTTCTTATTGGTTCTCATTGCTGGACTTTTCTAAAGGGATACGTTTGCAATGCCTATTTCTTTTGGGTCAAACCGGATGAATTTTAGCAGGGGTCTTCTTTTCTTGAGTAAGAGACAGGACTAGTAACAATGCCCGGCTCTCGACAAAGGCAAAATGAACAGCACAAACTGATGCAGTAGCACAAAGTGCTGGCAGCCAACTATGCACTTGCTGAGCCCACATAAAGTGCAGTCAGATTTAAAGGAACCAAATGAGAATCTCTTACCTTACATAATCATTTGTGCGTGCAATTCTGAAACATATAGATGCTCCCAATTAATGTATAAATGTGTCTTTGGTCAAGTCGAACGATCCATGTGACTGAGTTACATTTACCTCTTGGGCATTTCTCTCACTCACACAGCCTACTCTGGTGATGCATCCTCGTTCACTCTAAGATACTTAAGGTTGAGTCACAACACTGCCACTGAGCTGACAGTATATGACATCGCTCTTGTGTATAGTATATGAAACCCCGAGCACTATTTACAGTTTCAGTTAGAGCATAGAGTAAGGCGCTGGAACTTCCTCTGCGATTAGGAATTCTCCCTTTAAAAGTATATTCCTCCCCATGGAACTCCCCTGAAAATCCCTCCGGTAATTCCGATTTTGGTAGAGGCTCAGCAACGATTTATAAAGCCTATTTGCTTTAGATACAACGCTATTTTAACTCAAGATTTAATTATGTTTTGTAAGTCACCCCCGAATGAATTTGTTTGTTATAACTTGTTTAAGTTTGTTACGAGTTTTTTAAAACTGTTTTAAAAGCGCATAAATGCAACAGTCTTAAAGCCATGTATTCTATATTTGCCAACTACAATTCACTATAACCTGCTTATGTTTATGAGTTTTTAAAGCTGTTTTAAAAGTACAAATATAACTGTCTTATATTTATGTATGTGTATTTGTTGACCTCAGTTGAGGTCTGAATCAAATAAAATGAATTGAATTGAATTGAATTGACAGCGCTCCTGGTCCCAGTTTCCTTAAGACGTAGGCAGGGCAACACCAACCAGCAACAGTACATTTATAGAATACGCAGGATTGAGGGATGCACCGCTTTGGATTGAGGGATTCATCCCCCTTGGACTTTGAATCTGTGAAATGTTTTGCATGCCCTAAATGTGTCTTCGGCTTTTAACCACAAGCAACTAAAGTTGGGTCTTAGTAAAATTGTGATGCAAAACACACTAAAAATTACTCCCTGCAATCAGATATAACAGATTGTAGGAAAAGACCACAGGTGGCACATTTACTACATACAGACTACAAATTAAAACTACAACCGTATCTAAAAGATGTAAAAGCACAACATTCTTGGCAGTGGCTGCTGAAGCTGAGAATCGGTCAAGTGCCGTTATTTGTAAAATGGAGAAACAGCCGTGGGACCTTCATCAGGGACCGTCAAACAAAAAATCTCTGTCCATGTTGCGCATAGCACTTTAACCCAAATCCATATTGTAATCTTTTGTAGTTCTTTTAAAACCGAAACATGTTTTTTATTGCTGGTTGCAGAGAGCTACAGATTCGACATACTCAAAATGTACTACCCCTAATACTGGAGTGTAGCAATGTAAAATTATGTTCCAGCGCGAGCAAATGTTTAGAGACAGTAAATAATAGGCTGAGTAAAGCAGTCGATGGTCAACTGTAATAATGGCAACCACCACTACTCGCGGTGATAACAGTATTTGAGAAGCAAATCTTGCTGTATTTATAAAATCTGTTGTATATAAAATATGTTGGTTCCAGTTTTAATACAATTGCACTTGTACTATGCTACAAAGCTCTTAGTTCTGGGATGAGTGTATAAAATATTTGATTTTACTATTTATCAAGTTTAGCTAATCTTGAGCTATATTAGGTCTATTCTCAAAGGAAACTATGGTCAATCTATCGGAGATGAGGGTGGGTTTGTGAGATGAATGATATGATTATGGTTTTATCTTTTTATCATGTTGCTATGTAAAATATGCGTAAGATTTTATCTTGTTGCCATGTGTAATATATGTAGGGCTTCTGTGCCTTGCTAGGGTCAAATCAAACAAATAAATATTAAAATAAATAAGACACAGGATCCAATAATAAATGTGCCACCCTGTAAAAGAGGTGTTTTTGTATTCTGTGCAACAATCAGCTGACTCAAGGAGTGATAAATAACGACAGATGTTTTCAATTTCACACCTTTTACAACCAATATACAATGGGGAAAATAATTGTTTATTTTTCCTACTCGAAAAGGCCCCAAAAATGTATAGGTTTTCCTGAAAATGGACTATGGAGGCTGTTTTGTAGAGCCAAATCTTAACAAGAAACTGATTGTAGGCAATATATGACACTCTACCATTATCCTTGACTTGCATTGCCTTCTTACACATTTTATCTAGCAGGAGCATAAATGTCTTCTAGACATAGTAGTCTCTGTTGTTTTCAAGGAAACTTCACAGTGGGCTGATTGATGATGGGCATTTAACAGTGATTTCCAGAGGCACAATAAATGATGCTTACATGTTGTGGAGCTGCCACCACATCATTAGTAAACGCATCCAGCTGGTGTGGATGTTAGAACTCATCAATGCTTTTGTTGTGAAATTAAGAAATGGAAATGTTGTTCTATGATTTAATTAACTCTGATTGTCTTTTTGATTGTGTATAATTGATGGCTTGTGAAATTGACTACACATTAACTCATTCTGTTTGTCTTTTTGATTGTGGATAATAGTCTGATACTAAATACTCATTTATGCTTTCTGAATATCTATTTAAATGTAGATAATAGAGGATTTATGTCATGAGATTCAGTGCCAATTGTTTGCATTAGTATGACCAATAAGCCGCAAAGTGAGAACCATATGAAATATGTTAGATGGCAATTCACGTGGGCTGATGATTTCTTGCAGTAATATTCTAGCCAGCTCTGAAGCAATCTGGCTTATTTGCTAAAATATTAAATGTGCGTTTTGTAAAGTAATCTACTACCAGTCATATGCCTATAGTTTCTCATACAAACTACTAGATATATTTCCTGTTCTTCCCTCTGAGATACAGTAACTTCTGATGTCATATTCTAAGCTTCGGTTTTAGCTGTGAGGGGCCATTCTACAGTTTTATGTTGAGTTCACTGTAAAATGGCATGGCTTTTGTACCTTATTTGTACATCTGATTCAAAATGATGAATTAAAAAGGAAAGTATTTCCTAAATTGTATTTAAAAGTTCCTGGATAGTCTCAACATGTTACCGCGCAGGCTTCAAAAAGATAAGAATATACTCAGAGTAGCCAATAGATAGAATACAAACAATGAATAATACAAAATAAAATTAATAAAGAAATGAACAAATAAAACTAAAAATCTAGGATATCTATATAATAGATATGTCTAATAATAGAGACATCCATTAAGTTATCAAGTTAATAAAGCAATGGTTTGCAATATGTAATGACCTACCATGCCACCTATGTGGCCTGATTGTTTATATATCTTTTAAAAGTAATCAGTATTTATCTTATTTTTAATGTGGCAAGAGCTACAATGTCGCTTAAGATTTTTCAGGAGTAGATTCCATAAATATTATCCATTTGCATGTCACCCAAACAAATTCTAGCAACTGGTATATTCAGGATGGGTTCATAAAAGCTTTTCGGTGCCTCGTCAGGGGTAGTAAGCACTATATAAATGCAATTACAATTACAATAATTTGATCATAAGATACAGATAATTATTAAAAGAAATTATTAAATCAGACAAGTAACAAGAGGAAGAACTGTTTATCAGTTTCTCTATCATGTTCAGGAAATAAGAGTTGATTTGGGACTCCAGGAACAACCAACCTATGTCTTTTCAGCATAGAGGAAGATTGTTGTAATGTTTAGATCATGAAGGATCCTACTGAGCCTGTTCTTTGATAGCCAGAAGTTTGGTAACATTCAGGTATTGTGCTGTACAGATGACACAATAACAATACAGCCTGAAGCAGCAGCTTCAGGCTGCTATTTTAGAGTAGTGTACTCATTGTGGAAAACTGGCAGAGATGGAAATGCACTGTATTCAGTACTGCTGCCTCGTGAGGTTTGCAAGAGAACTTGTTGTCACAGAACGCCCCAGGACTCCTCAATGAATCCATAGGTGAAGCTGTGATTCCATGTCTAATGGGCCATCAATTGGAAGTGGAGGGAGGTGGGGTAGGGCCAGTCAGCAGCAGAATATCTGCATTCAGTGTTAGCTTCTTGGTAGGTTAGAGAATCAGATGTATGTTGCACATGTGTGAGATAGATTGAAGTAAATGGATGGATGAGCGCACAAGTCCTAGCATGAATGCGTGTGGGGGCGGATAGGTGAGTGAAAGTTAACCAGTGATTTGGTGGAGGAGTAGATAATGAAAAGGATGAGTGTATGCCTCTCATTAGATTGAGTTTGAAAAGTGAATGTATGAGTGAATGGAGAAGTGGTTGAATTAATATGTTGGTTTACGACTGGATAGATCAATGGGCTGCTGGGTAAAATGCTCTGTTGTCAGGGACTCAATGTTGTGTGAAACGTTCATTCTCAAAAATACAATTAATTGTAGTCTATAGCTGTGTGTTTTAGCTGTGCACAGGGAGGCTCCAGGGTCCAGTTGTCAGGTAAGGTGACACGTTGAAATTATATTAAGGCGGGGAATGAGTATGGACAGGGAGAGAGGTGTCTGGGCAAATAGGGACATGAGCACGGCAAAGGGGTTAGTATTATAAATGAGGACAAGAACAGTCAAATCAGACATTGGACAGCCATGGTTGTCTGCCATTTTTGTTTAATAAATGATGACAAAGTGAAATTTGTGTTTATTTGTCCCAAGGTTATATTTACGAGCTAATAGAAGCTGGTGAGGACTAGCTGAAAGTCAGATATGGGTTGATGTGAAAAACCGCAGAATCGTAATAAGGTGTATTTTTTGTTTCACTTTACTTTATTTATATACATATAATAAATGTGTTGTGACATTATCTTTTGAATAATGTGAATGTGTATTTCAATACATAGAGCCTCCACGTCACATATTAAAAAAACACCTGGTGATTTATCCACATCGCTGCGGCGGCTATTCCGCCGTAGCGCTAAGGGGGCGGGGGGCTGCGCGGCGGGCCCATGCTGGTGACGGAACCACTCCCTCACCAGCCGCGGTTGAGCTGTGCTCATGACTGAGCGGTTCCGTAATGGCCCCGCCCGCTTAATAGAACGCGCCGCTCAGGCGCGAAATCAGCGCCGCGCAGGTGCGTCGGGCGGGCCATGACAGAACCGCTCCGTCATCAGCACAGCGCCACCGCGGCTGATGACGGAGCGGTTCCGTCATCAGCACGGAAAGGGTTAAATATATATTATAAGTAAGACGGACAAAGACATAATGGTTGAACTTATGACAAATAGTGCACCACTTTAAATAATAAACACTGTATAAACCTTCAGTTTTGAGAGCAAAACATTTTATTTAAATTTAAAACAGGTAACTGTATTACACAGGCTGAAAACCCTACTTGACCCAACTTATAAACCTTTCTTTTCCCCCAATTAATGACAACATTGCAAAGTAAACCTGGACATTAAACATGTTTTGGTTAGATGTAATAATTAGATTGTGTATCACAACTCCATTCGAGTCAATACCAGAACATAGTTCATCCTAACAACTCCCTTCCCCCAGTTTTGGATAAAAATAACTCACTCACTGAAAATACATATTTTTCCTATAACTCTAATTATCAAAATAGTGTTAATGTCCTCCCACATCTTTTATTAGAGACCTAGATTCGTACCATAGGTCACCAAAACTATCTCCTTTCTTTTTGTGAAAGGATTAGTACTTGCAATGGGCTTTCTGCATCTCATTGTGCATCCCTCCTCTCTTTGTTACCTCAGTTCTGCTAACCATGGAGGCCAGGCAGTTCACTTGAGCACTGTTTGCCTCCGTTCGCATGTCACATGCAGCAGTACTCTGAGGTGGAGAGTGTGGTTCACTGAAAATCTGATGCCCCAGGAACCTGGGCCCTCTCCCCGGATACGCCTGATAAAAGCCAACGTAACTCTCCAAATGTAAGAGCTATCCTGTGGTTATCTGTGCACAGGCTTCAGCAAGGTTATCTGCAGAAAGACTACAAAGCTTGGCCTCCATGTCTTCTCTGGTTAGCTTCTAACTTCAACCCTCTCTGCCTCCAACTCCCAACTGATGAACATTCCCCTTCATCTCAACAATGATGGCCTCTCAGATGGCTTCAGCTCTGGCAGGCCCTGAACTTTCTGCTCCACAGCACTCATGCACACTTCTGGCATTGAGACAAACTGTGAAAATGCAATTCAATCAGTAAACAAGATAAACATTCCAGTGAATTCTATTTAGACTAAATAACATAAACAAACAACTATTAAATCAGCGCCCCTGTTAAAACAGCCACTCTTACTCATGGGTGCTAAATATAGAATTGGGCATAATGTGTTGGGTGTTTATTCTAGTGGTAGGAGAAATACTTCAGACTAGGCATCAAGAATCAAAACACTCCAGGGCCCACATTATGTAAAGGGCGCACGCACTGCTCCTGTTTGCGCTGCGGCACACCTAAGTGCATGCTCGAGGCTGAAACAGTGGAGGTGCACCCCATTACCTACAATGTGCAGCCCTCAGGGCAGATGCAAATTCACAGCTGCCCCAGTGGCAGAGCATCAATGAGAGGCGTAGATGCTGATTGAAGCTGCTGGTCCTTCTTTCACAGTACATTCAACATCTGGCCTTCTATTGAAAGGGGGATAGAGACCTTCCTGCAGGCGGGATTGGTGAGTGACTGCATTGAGATGGAGGGAGTGCCTTGGGGTGGCCCTTCCCCCTCTTACAAGGGTTGCCATTGGGGTGAACTGGCTGTGTGATTCTTCCTGAAGGTGTATTTGCCTCTGCACCCCTATCCATGATGGGGTACAGGTGCAGAGATAATGTGACTATGACCCATGCAAATGAGGGACACCGCATTACAATCAAGCTGATGTAGCATGTGCCCTAGTGCAATCTGTATTACAGAAGAGGACGCACAAGCCTCTGCGGCCCCTTCAGTAATACTAAAGTGCCCTGGGTGCACCAAGCAGGTGCACATGACCGTTGCATCCCCGGGGTACTTTGTGTAGCCATGGGGTCTACAACTGGATGCAGCACATTAGATGTTCCCTTCAAAGCAAAAGTCAGTACTGCAGTTAAAACCTCCATCAAGCTGATCACAATATTCCTAATGTGTTTATTTTTAGAACTGGACACATATGGGTTCTGAAAAGTGCAGCAGTACCCCAGGTGAAACGTGTAGAACTGAAAATAAACCTTAAAACGAGGCCTAACGGAACACAATATGACAGAGGAGGCCGTGAAAACTGGAGAAAATATTCTAGATGCAACCTTCAGAACCGGACACTGCATGCCAGATGTGGCGTTCAGAACTGGTGGCAGTGCACTAGGGCAGATTCCTAGACCGTGACACACTATGCTATGCTGGAAGTGACCCAGAAATGTTGACCACAACATTGCAGATGAGTCACCCAGAACTGACCAGAATAATTTAGATAAGAGAATTAGAACTGGAACAACATTCCGATTGTGGCCTCCTGAAATTGACACAATACTCAACGTGAAGCCTTACTGTAGATGTGTATACCCTACAGTGGTAAAACAAGCTAGCTTTTCTTAACCCCTTCCATGCTGATGACAGCCCCCGTCCGTCATGCATCATGGTGGGCGTGTGCTGATGACGGCTGGGGGCCATCATGATCCCGCCCACTCTTAAAAACGGCCGCACAGGCGCAGAATTGCGGCCGCACCCAGGGGGTTAAAGTGGTATCACCTACTCTGCACCCCAACACTCTTCTTTTCCCTGTGACCGTGTCATATTATTTACTCTCTTTGAGGTTATCCGATAGGACAACTCCAAGATGCTCAAGGACAAAGGAAATGTGCAGTGCAGTGCTGATGCCTCTGCTGTGTGTGTGTGTGTGTGTGCATGTGCAACTTTCCCATTGGGTGCCTGTATTGTGTGTGATGGAAGCTTGCCCTACTACTATATCTATCATAGCTTGTCAACATCTTTTCACATACTGAAGGAAAACTATAGGATGTGTTGGTTCTTGTTTGTTTGTAATGCCGAGCTCTAGATAACCAGCAAATTACTAATTTCCCTGTTGTGATCCAGAGCAAAAAAAAAATGAGTTTCCAGTAGCTAATATTGAGTAACAAGTAATGTCTTAGATTTTCTTCTATATACTTTTGCAGTTCTTATAATTTTTTCTTCCAATGTGTACCTTAAATTGTGGAGATCCCAGAGCCTAGGGCATGGCCAGACAGAGAATAATTATCTATGGATGCATCCATATGGAACTCCCTGAACATATTCAGATCTAACTCAGAGTCAAAAGCCAGTAGACCCTGAACATCCGTTTTCTGACCGTACTTTGTAGATAAGGGCTAGGTTTATAGAAAATACAGATGCTGAAGTTGAGATAGTGATGTTGCATGGTACCTGAAATAAATTTTAGGTAGAGTGTGTCAGGCCAAATGTATGCTTTCCAAACACCCATTTGAGGAAAGTTATATAAAGCAGAACAGTGTCCCAATCAGGCCCGGACTGGCCGTTGCGGGCACCGGGCAATCCCCCGGTGGGCCGTAAGGGTGGGGGCCGGTTTTGGCCCCTGGGGGGCCGTTTTTGTAACAGGGCCGTTTTTGCAGCATAATCGGCCGTGTAACAAAATCGTCCTAAAACCGGCCCTGGCAAAAAGCTCGGTCGCACCCCCAAACCCCCCGGGGGGCCGGCTGAGCACTTTGCTAGGGCGGGTTTTGGATCCCAGTCCGGCCCTGGTCCCAATCCATAATCTGAATGTCAAAGGATTTTTTGGCTACCAGATTCGGTTGCTCCAAAGAGAACAAGCATTTGCAATGCAATAGGTCTCGCATTTGTGAGAGTTTGAGCTATTGCCACTGTAAATGACAATGCCTTTTATTTATGTGTTTTGAAATGCTGCCAGCGGTGCATAAACACGCAAATTTCTTACTTATAGTCCTGTAAGTACAAACTTTTTGATCTACAACACATCTAAAATGTGGTCTCTAATAAGTTTTAATGCATGCGCGGCTCTATACGAGACCTAAACATGAAGATCCGCCCCTTCCAGATACAGCTGGTGCATGCAATCAATAGTGCATTCATGCTTGGTTGAGAGGCTTAATGGTACATGCTACACGTATGAATTAATGACAGACATTAATGATGTAGGATGGCCTCGTGAGTGACATCATCAGGCTGAGGCTGCCGGAGAGGCTTGTGCAGACAGTGCCGTTTACCCCCAGTGGTTGGCATCGGAAGGGCTGTTAGAGACAAATATTATGTAGAAGCCCTCCACGCGTAAACTCAACCCGTAGGTATCAGAGCGCTTTAGGTGAGCACCAGTTACATTACAGACAGACACATTAATTTTTAGGCACGGGGATAATAAGTGATTTGTCCAGAATCAGAAGATGTTTGAGTCTCCCGCCGGGATCGAACCCGGTTCCCCATCTTCAAAGTCGCCCGCTCTAGCTGTTGAGCCACATCCTGATCAATTGAGCCTCGGACCCTGCATGGATGTCGCAGTCAGCTTGCCGGGATCATCATGTCAGGCGGCCTCTGCAGACAGATACAGTGGGGTGTCTGATAGAAAGCACGACAGCCAGACATCCATCCAATCTATTTTGAGGCTGTAGGTATGTGTCACACAGTTAATGAGAAGGACACCCGACGCATGCGCAATAGAGGCGTTCCTGCATTTCAGACCCAGCGGCAAATTGGACCACGTCGCAAAGAAATAAAAGCCTGTATGTTTGAATGTTTATATATTTTTTATTTGGATGACCTAATGCACGTCTTCACAGTGATGTGCGGCCCCTGCATCTATTTATTATTAAAGTGGATGTGTGTATACAGACGGACACATTCATTTTTAGGCACGGGGAAAATAAGTGATTTGTCCAGAATCACAAGATGTTTGATCTTCCCTCCGGGATCAAACCCGGTTCCCCATCTTCAAGGTCGTACGCTCTAGCCGTTGAGCCACATCCTGATCAAGTAAACCTCTGACCCTGCATGGATGTCGCAGTCAGCTTGCCGGGATCATCATGTCAGGTGGCCTCTGCAGGCAGATACAGTAGGGTGTCTGATAGAAAGCACGACAGCCAGACATCCATCCATCCTACTTTGTGGCTGTAGGTATGTGTCACACGGTTAATGAGAAGGCCACCCGACGCATGCGCAAAAGAGGAGTTCCTGCATCTCAGACCCAGCGGCAAGTTGGACCACGAAGCGAAGAAATAAAAGCCTGTATGTTTGAATGTTTGTATTTTTGATTCAGATGACCTAATGCACGTCTTCACAATGATGTGCGGACCCTGCATCTATTTATTATTAAAGTGGATGTGTGTATAATCTAACTTTGGCCTGGTCGGTAGGCCTATCCGACGACATGCAATGTCTGTGTGCATGGATATTGGATTGTTACAGCAAAGGCCTTCATTTCAGTAATTACAGAGCAGTGGGTCAGGAATAAGTTTTATGCTGCCATCTGCTGTGTTGTCAATGCCACTGTGTCGACAGAGAGGGGCTTTGAAGGACGGAGAGGCAACAGGCAGATCAAAGGATGGGTGGGAGGGGGAAAAAACGCATTAGCGAGTGAGAAAAGCCAGAAACACCAATGGGGGCGGGGAAGCAGATTGCCTTCAAGCTTTCAAGCGAGTGGGAGGGATTCTGTGAGATTAGCTTCTGAACTCCTGTTACAAATGACTAATAAGCAGTGGCTAGAAAATGGTGCAGACACTTTGGGGAAAATGGCTTCTTCCATGTACATGGGCAATGTTAGGTTTTTATTATCCTTTGTGGCCAAATCCATATAGATGTCAAGATTATTTATATTGATAAACGGAGAAGCTACCCTTGCCTCATGCCACTTGTGTGTTTCAATACATCTATCAATTCACCATTGTTCCCATTTCTAATTAAAGTTGCAGGTCAGTGTGTGCTCTGATACAAATACGTTGTAACAATGGTAACATTCGTATTGCATCATTTTCAGGCTAGAGCAGCTCACACTTTAACCCGGTGTACTCAATCAAATCCAGACCCGAGGTTAACGCGCCCTAGATGCATTGTCCACTTGCTATTCCGAGTATGTTTGTTTATTCATTTGAAGCTCTCTAAGCCCAGGACACACCAGGAGGATGACAGCGCCCTTTAAAGTTTGACAGGGTGAACGGAGCTATTGTGTGCTATCAACGATGCTACTGTGCGCACTGCATGTATTCCTATCCTATTATTAACACATGCATGCAATGTGAAATATAGTTGATACCTCTTCTACACTAAGGTCAAATCATTTGCAGTGTTATATAAATTGCATAACAACGTAGAACATGAGTTAGCTTTAAAAAGATAGTAAAATAAACTACTTTTTCAAACCCTTTCACCTAGGCAGCATCATTTAAAGTTATCCATAAGAACTGATGGATTTGCAAAGGGTCTTGCAGAGCTCCAGACATGGTCAAACCTCATCTGAAGTTTTAGGAGTGGCTGAATCTGTCAGTTAATGTGCTTTTTGTTCAAGCGCCTCATGGCAGGGCAGGCATTATGCAATGTAGTTTCTTATATTTCTTATATAATCTAATATTTTCACTCCCTTAACCTGCATGGGATGGCAAACTCCAACAAGGGAGTATTCACTTTATTTTCCCAAAGGTAGCGCTGAGAAGTCATTGCTCATAAGTTCCTATAATATAGTCACTCACCTTTTGATATATCACTAGTTAAACTGGACGCAACGTAATGAAACGAGCTTGTAGTCAGATAAAATGTGTATACCGACATGAACACTTGTGCAAGTATACACTGCGAATTTCGAATATATAATAAACAGTCTTTGCTGTCACCTACGAAGGGATAGAAGAGAATGAAAGACCACGATAGTGAATCCACAGATGCAACAGAAGAAAACAAGCCGGGGTGCCAACCTTCGTGTAGCGCTGTGAGGAGGAGGGAGGGGGGAGAGAGTGCGCTGTGCATACCAATGGCGAGGTTAGCAGCGAAGGGGCCTGAAGCGCATCAGCAGGCGAGCCCTAAAGAGAGCCAAAATGGATCAAGGGAGCAGCAGGGCAGGGGGAGAAAGGAGGTGTGATTTTGCGAGGCTTCTGGCGGGGGGAGAAAGGAGGGGCAGCGGAATGCGTGCGAGGGGAGGAGAAGTGTGGCAGGCAGATGTGCGGCCTGGTGAGGGGGCGGGAATGCGAGCCTGGTGGGGGCAGGCGGATTAGGGAGATGCTCGTGCTTGTGTGGTCACCTGACCCGCTTTGTGGCCACGTGACCTCACATGCATGTAAATTGAAAGAGCTTGCAGGCAGTGGGCGGAAGCCATTTTAGGCAGCGTGCTGCATTTACGCCCTTTTAATATTTTGTAAACAGTGTTTTAAGTTGAGCAGAAATATTTAGCATATATAGAGGCGATCAAATGTCTTAGATGGGGTACAATAAAAGACAATCTAAATAAACGACATGAGGAGGGGAGGGAGGGGCTAAAGGCAACACGGACACCGGTTGAATGAAAAGTGAGATGCGGGCGGTGTTCGAAGCTATGAACAGTAGCATGGAACTACACGCTGAAACTGTGATACGCACATAAACACAATCCAAACAAACGGCATGAGGAGGGAAGGGAGGAGCTAAAGACAACACAGATACTGGCGAGCCCAAAGTGATTGCGGCACCATAATAAATAAATAAAGGCGCACGCCGTGTCGGGAGAGAAAGGAAAGCCAGCCATCAGCTGAGCGGGAGCGCTGGTCAGGCACGGAGCTCACTCATGCGTGCATGAAAGGAAGAGGAGGCACCAAGGCGAGTGCACGGGGGCCATCGCACGCATACGGACAAAACAAGTTGTATTTTGTAATACCTACAGACACAGACTCCCGCTCCGAGGCTTGTAAATGTAAATTGAAAGAGCTTGCAGGCAGTGGCGGAAGCCATTTTAGGCAGCGTGCTGCATTTACGCCCTTTTAATATTTTGTAAACAGTGTTTTAAGTTGAGCAGAAATATTTAGCATATATAGAGGCGATCAAATGTCTTAGATGGGGTACAATAAAAGACAATCTAAATAAACGACATGAGGAGGGGAGGGAGGGGTTAAAGGCAACACGGACACAGGTTGAATGAAAAGTGAGATGCGGGCGGTGTTCGAAGCTTTGAGCAGTAGCATGGAACTACACGCTGAAACTGTGATACGCACATAAACACAATCCAAACAAACGGCATGAGGAGGGAAGGGAGGAGCTAAAGACAACACAGATACTGGCGAGCCCAAAGTGATTGCGGCACCATAATAAATAAATAAAGGCGCACGCCGTGTCGGGAGAGAAAGGAAAGCCAAGATCAAGGGAGCAGCAGGGCAGGGGGAGAAAGGAGGGGTGATTTTGCGAGGCTTCTGGCAGGGGGAGAAAGGAGGGGCAGCGGAATGCGTGCGAGGGGAGGAGAAGTGTGGCAGGCAGATGTGCGGCCTGGTGAGGGGGCGGGAATGCGAGCCTGGTGGGGGCAGGCGGATTAGGGAGATGCTCGTGCTTGTGTGGTCACGTGACCCGCTTTGTGGCCACGTGACCTCACATGCACTGTGAAGAAACGCCAGTGGTTTCACTAGCCGATCAAGCACTATAATTCTCCCCCATTTCCCATTGCTTCGCAATGGAAAAGGACGAGACCTAAAAACCTATTGATTAACAGAATCTGGGTTTTGTGAATCCCAAAAGGTGAATATGACCACTCCAACTAGGGTTTGGGTCAACTCCTTGGCAGTCGCGGCGGCTGCTGCCAATATGCAGTGGCGGGCTCGCAGGGCAAGGGTTGAATTAAAAAAAAAACGTACCTGATCCTGCGGCTGCCTCACGGAGCTCCTCCATTCTCCTGCTGTTCCTGGCAGTCCCTAGGACAGACTCCCCATCCAATCCAGAAGCTGCTCTCATACTATTAGAGCAGTGCCGGGATTGGCCTGAGCGGGCTGGCTCGACGCGCCGCTCCGGCACAGGGAGACTGTGCTGTTTCTCCACCCAGCTGTACAATACAGGCGGGTTAGGGAAACCCAAGCGTGCATGTTTGTTTGACCAGACTAAAATGGCCGGCCAAACAGACACGCACACTTACACGTGCACAAAGCACTCCATTCCTTCTCCCTCCCATGGCCCAGCCCCTCCCCTCTCTACATACGCTGGCTCAGCCAGCAGCTGAAAAGTAAATGATAGTAAAATATTGTTTTATTTTTAAGCTGCTGGCTCTGAGCAGTGGGGCAGGCTTCTCCGCCATTGCGGAGGAGCCGCTGCTGCTCCCTGGGTTTTCATCGAGTGCTGGGGTTTGTGTCACAGGCCGCGTGCCAGCCCCTAGGGTTTATGTTACCTCATTGGGATCGTGGGAAGTGAACTCCTAGTTTTTTGCCTCAACTGCTAGGCTCAGCTCCAAAGGTTAGTCCCAGCTCAGATGGAAGGACGACTCAGTGAGCTAAACATTAGCTGTTAACAAATGAGGCATTTCGGAGGTCATCAAACTGAACCCTGGCAAGGAACACGCCGTCTTCCATCTCCCTGAGGTGGCCAACTTGAGCAAGATAAATTGGGTGCTAGTGACGTATTAATTATAGTACTTGGAAACGCTAGCCGTGCGGTATTAATTGCTATATAAAAACAAGCTATTTTAACTAATAGGATTTGTATCAGTTGAGAGCTTCTGCCAACTTCCCAGGTTTTCGTCCAACTCACAGTTCCCATGCCAACTTAAGGTTCATGCCAGATATGCGCCTGTTCGTATGGTGTAAGCAGGCTACGCTTGTGCCAGCGCCAGTGGTTTGTGCCAGCTCAAATGTTATTTTTCTTAAGTGCATATGTTTTTTTCCAGCTCTTGCTTCGTCCAATGGAGGCCCCTATGCCAGCTCCACGGATCATGGTTCGTCAGGTGACTGTGGCGCAGGCATTGGGTGACCCTGACCGCGAGGGGGTTGCCCGGCTCCTTGCAGGCCTCAGGCCTTCAGACCTCCCAGTCTGGCGTCGAGGGAGACCACAGCCTTTTATGGGAAGCCCGCCGACTGCCAGCAATCGTTTGTTTCAATCTGAGAGGATTTCATTAGGGGAGACAGTGCGCTGTGCCGCGCGCTGCTCCGGCTCGCGCGCGGGGCCATTAGCCGCCCCCCTGCCCTGAAGGCTCATATCTTCTCCCGCACGAGGGAGGGGGCGGGGCAGCTCGTGCGTCAGTCTGCGCCAATAGGAGCCTCGGATCTGCGGCTTCTCCTTCCACGAAGGCACGAGCCACGAGAGCTTCATGGATGAAGCAGATAAGCGCCCCGGGCCCGAGCAGCTGAGGCCTCCGGATACATAGGCGCGGTGTTTCAGCCTTCGGAGCTCCAGCTACAGTCGAGCAAACTCGTGTGACCTTTCCAGGTCAGGGGAAAGGCCCCAATGGAGGTTACATGAGTGCTCAGACCTCACAAGGTTGCCAGTCTCATGCGTAAATGAGCTTATACTGTCCAGATATTTTTGGTGCATTGTGGGAGCTATAGTCCTATTGATTGCATCATGAAATCAGGACTGCATGCCCCACAATGCACACCAAGAAACTGCTGTGCGTGAGCTGCTCCTGCGTGAACCAGGAAAGCTAGAGATCCCTGATGCCAACATTTAGGCCCAGGCAAAATCTAGTTATGGAAAAAAATCGTCGGCTGGGGAATTTAATTTCTCCATTAGCATTCAGTGAAGTGGGTGATCTTTTAAGCAGAAAAAGGTAAAATAATAGCATGGGGTTTTTAAAAAATATATATCCATTGTGAGTTTCCTGCCTAAATCGGTAGCAATGCCATATATTGGTTATGAAAAAGACAGAAAGCGCTTCAATCCCTGTTTTTTTTTGGAATAAGTGCCCTGTGCCACTACTTCAGCACTCGCAGTCATTCAGTGCCTCTGTTACGAAAAGATTATTTGGAATGGAAGGTGCACCAGAAAAGGTTTGAGAGAACAAATTGAGTTCATCAGTCTTCTTTATTCAAAACATATGTTAAAACCGGCCCACAGCCAACGTGTTTTGTTCCTTGTGCAGAAGGAACTTCATCAGGCATTAATAAATAATGTAGAGTGTTCATAACAAAACCTACTAATACACCGCAGAGTAGTCCTGATGTTCAAATCACATTGAGGGGGGAAATGGATCAGATCACAGCTCGAATTCTTAATAAAAAGCAGAGTGTTCACACAAAATCCATCTAATGGGTAGAGAAGTTGTCCCATAGTTACATTCTCAGTTGGGGGTAAAGTTAATCCGATTCCAGTTTACATTCTTAGCAGAACGAAAATCACAGTAATGGGAACAGTGGGATGCCGAACCATACAGTGGGACATGGAAACACAGACAATGGGATGTCGAACAACACAATGGAATGTGGAAACACAGACAATGGGATGTGGAACGATACAATGGGACATAAAACACATGCAATGGGATGTGGAACAACACAGTGGGACACAGAAGCAGAGGCAGTGGGATGTGGAACAACATAGTGGGACATGGAAACACAGACAATGGGATGTGGATTGATACAATGGGAAACCAAAGGGGATGATGGACGGAGTGTTGAACATTGCAAGCACTCACCTCCAGTCAACTAATCTGGGTTTAATCCATCATCATTCTTTAGCTCATTCTGCCACCCAAGTTCAGACATGGCCATATGCAAATCGGTCTGGACCTGTGCCTCATGGGAACAGTCCAGCCCGAACTGCCAAGCCATGTCTTCCCTGGAACAGAAACCAGCATCCTGGGAACAGTTATGGCTAATCAGCCGTCATCAGCCAGGCTAGCTTGAATCCAGTGGCTCTCCATGCCACTGCAGTCAAGTTATCCTGGCTGATGAGGGCTGAAAGCCCGAAACTGGTCCTAGGTTGCTTGTTTCCAGTCCAGGGAGGACCTGGCCTGGTAGTTCGGGCTGGACTGCTCCCATTGGGTGCAGGGTCAAGACTGATTTGCGCATGGCTGGGTCCAAATTGGAATGGCATGGTGAGCAAAAAAACGAAGGATTTAGGCCCAGATCTCTGTACTGGGGTGAATGTATGACAGTGTTCTGCATTCTGTCCACCAATTGTTCTTTTTGGATTGATACAATGGGACATGGAAACACAGGAAAGGGGACAGTGAAACACTGTGACTGGGAAATAAATTGGGACAGTCAATCAAAGGTATGGGACATTGGAAAAAAGAGTCACTGGAACAGTTAGACACCAAGATAAGGAGTCCAAAATACTTGGAGAGGAAGACACCTGAACAAAATGCCCAGGACCACGAGGCATGGGACATTGATAAAGATGAGCAGCACAGACGCCTGTAATGAACATTGAAAGGTTGAAGAAAGGGTAAGTCATGCACCCTCAGTTGGGGCCAGGGACTGTAACCTCATAGGCAGCCCATCAGGAAGTCTAGGTATTTGTATAGCACAGGTGTGCGACAGGTAGGCCTTGGAGGCATGTACTTTTTCCTACAGATCATGCTCTATTTAGCAGGATACTGTCTCCCTTTGACTGCCTCTGTGTTGCTTGGTCTGACTATTGTGTCTCCCTGTTCCTATCTTGTTGTAGTCTTATCTCAACTTCTGAGTCTGGGTTTTTCTGTCCCAGTTTTTTGTTTCCCTGTCCTTGTGTCTGTTATCATTTGTCTCACTGTAAATGTTTCTTGTCCACTGAATGACTCTAAAACATGGGAGCACTGGGACTAGGAGGTAAGGAGGCAGGGACACACAGGCAAGAGGTCAGGCTGTCAGAGCCACTAGGACATACAAGAGGCCCAACTGGAACTTTGAATGTTGTGAATTCTCAGTAGTTCTTTTTTCAAATTGAGTGATTCTCGGCAGTTCACTTTATGCCCATGTGCCTTAGTTCCTTTACCCTCTAAACAGTTGGGGTTGCCCAGAGGCAGTTCATTTTGTTTTCTTAATTGTGCGGTGATTAGGGTTATTTATTCATTCATATTGAGCCATTGCAAAGTTCTCGCCTTCTTCTGATGTGAAGGCGTCTGTCACCCACCGCCGCCCCCCGCCCACGATGGCCCGATAATGCCAGATATTTGTGAGCAGAGTCTTGGCTTGTGATGAGGTTGCTGCAGCCAGACTCTTTCAGAGAAACAAATGAAACTAGGGTGAAAGGAGGACTCATGGCAGCCGCTCCTGTTCTTGGTCCCACTTCTTGTGGTCCAGCCTCTTACTGGCACATACTCGACTGCAAACTGGTTTTGGTCCAGAAAGTGACAAACTGCATGAGGATGGAACCCGTACAAAGTATGTTAAAGGCTCCGCTCGCTTCTACTTGCATCCAAGCAGATGTTCAACTTTCATGGCAATGGACCCTGTCTTGCTCATGCCCTCATTTATACTGAAATAAGAGTCTGATCTGCTGCCACCAGTTTTAGTGGCATTCGGGTTCTAGCCCGCTGCCAAAGCCTGGACACTCAGTGTGCTTTTGGCCTGCGATCAGCTGACCTGTTCCTCAATTTTAACGATTGTGTGTGCGGAAGTCCCACAAAAACACTCTGCGGCTGTGCTATCCCTTTTGTTCTTCCTTTGTCCCTGAAAGTTGAAGGCCATGGACCCCTAGAAATGCACCCTGGTGCTCCTCAGGGTGGGTGTCCTCCGATGCCGGAGTCCTTCACTGGATCTCATCTACTCTGTTGTCTCTTTGAGCTAGCCTCTGTTGAGGTGCTCTGCACAAGAACCAGCTGTTGGCAGCTTCACATTGTTCTTTGTGGTACCTGGTGCCAAGCAAGGGAGTTGCCTATTGGCCCCTATTTGTAAATTAGGTACTTATGTGTTAGGCAGGTGAGAAGCCCTACATCATTATATTCCTTGGCGATAATGATTGGGAATATTGCGGGCAGTAGTTGCTGCTGTAATCATTAGTGAACGTTAGATAAAGTGCACAAGGTAAATGATTCGCAAACACTACGAGTGCATGTGTCGTTAGGGCTGCCCCTAGCTGGTCAAGTACTTTAGTTACAACTCTGGCTTGCAAGTTAGAGGATCAGTCATTCCCCACTTCTTCTTGTTCCCTGTTCCTATTTGAGGGCCTGTCTGGACGAAATCCACACACATTCCTGAAAGACTAGCCTTATAAGAGTTCTAATTAGACGTCTGCATTGAAGGAGGATGCCACCGCATTGCATTCTGGGGCATGGGCCTTCCCAGGCTCCTGTTTAAGAACGGAGACTGCTAATCCAGCCTGGTTGTCCTCAATTTTATTCTGTAAGAATGCTCTGGACTCTGATTGGAAATGGGCATCTGCCGAAGTGCCTGTCTTTCTTGATGAAAGCTGTAGCTGTCTTGCAGCCCACTCACATCATTTTGTACTCGGACCTGTGTGAGGCCTGTTGCTGTTGTTGTATCCAGAGTGTGGATTTGCAGGCTACCCACTTCGTCCTGACCAGGACTAAGCCGGAAGACCTGCTGCTGCTGTTCACAACTGTGTGGAAGCCCCCAAGGAGTTTAAGGGGACCTGAGATGCTCACCATAGGCTCGAAGCCCACCCAAAAGACCACAGGCACGCAGTTGAAAAGGCAAACTCGACAACTGGTGGAGTACGCAGACATCCGCCAGGCCCGTCACCGGTACCAAAGGTATGCTGCTAGAGAAACTGACCACTTCAAGGTGCAGGTGAAATGGGCAGCGACTCACTCTGGTGAGCAAATTCCATACTTGCACCTATATTTTCATGTTTGTGTTCTACTTGGCTGTTTGTGGTGGTTTAGCACCCGGCTCCTAGCTCTGTGTGCCCATGGACTTGCACCACTTTGTTCATTCTTACACCCAAAAGTTGACATACATCCCTGGTGCCCACAGAAAGTCAAAATCCAAGACAGTGACCCCTTACTTTGTAGGTATAAGGTGTACTGGAACTAGAATCACTGTGACCTTGGTGTTTGCTTCGTGCTGGTTAAATGTTTACAGCCGCCAGGTTTGCAAACCTTAAATATTATCCACTGGTAACAAAGTAACCCCTTTGTTCAAAGGTTGTAATCGCCCCTTTGCTTCACTATTCTGTGTTGTTATCATTGTTGGCCCTCAAGCGATGGCCTTTTGTGAATCCTGTGTACCTCTGCTACAGGTTCCACACTGCACTGTGTTGGTTCTCAGTCTTTCTGTTCCAGGTGTATTTCGACCATTCGAACTTTTTGAACCTAAGAAACTGTGCTTGGCCAGGGGTTCCGGTTTTCTTTGCAGTATTTCTTTATTTCTACGGTCCTTGAGATTTGTCTTGAGTACTGTGTTTTGTGTAAGTTACATTTTGGAAACGACCGTTTATGCTTCTGTAATAAGATATTATTGATGTTTTCTTGTTTTCTTTTATCACATAACTCTGGCTGGACGTTCACATCTTTAGTGCACCTGTGATGATTGTGGGTTATTGTATGTAGACTCGCACCCCACCCCACTCTTGACCTCGGGCTTGAATGCGCGTTGACACATCCCTGGAGAGTGCACGGGCTCAGCGAGGCCCACGTTACACTGCAGCTCTTGTGTTGGGATCACTGGTCGCCAGGGACCCCCAGCTGTTGCCATTTTGTAGTTCTTAGCGGACCGCGCAGGACCAGACATTGACTCGGAGAGCTGGGCCCCCCCCCGTGGCCCCACCATTCATAGGGGGCGTACACAGGTCTGCCCCTGATGTCCCAACACATGCAGGGGCATTTGGTGAAGTCTGGAGGGGGCCCTAATTTGGTTTCACCCATGGCGCTATCTGAGCCAAAGCCGCCTATGGCTGCATCTCACGCCCCTCAGACCGATCCTGGCAGTATACTCCTGGCCTGCTGCCAGCGTCAGGTACCCTCTTCCTAATGCCAGTCTGGAAGCTGGCAGGCCATACGGGAATCCTTGGTTTTCACAACAGTCGTTTTCTGGATTGTTTCAGTGTCACAACATTAACAGATTGTGTCTTATGGGCAGGTGGCATTTGGAGACAGGGTTGGGGGCAACAGTGGTGTGAGTGGGCCCAAACGCTTTTTTACTGGCCTGGCCCCAACAAAAACCGGTAACATCTGTGCCTGCAAGAGAGACTAGAGACAGAGCCCAGCATTGCAGACCCTACTTTCAGACATCAGCGGACGGTGCTGAACCTGTCGTCAATGGAGGCTGCAGACCCCAGACATCCACTGAAGTGTGCAGACTCTGGGCTCTTAATACAGGTTACGGACTTTGGCCTCTCAGTGGTGATAATGGCCACTGATGAGCCAATGAACTTACTTTCCTGGACCCCGACCTAAATTACATATACCCTAGTGATAGAATAAGACAGACTGCACCCCCACCAGTTGAGGTTACAGACCCTGAGCCTTCAAGGGTGGTTACAGACCCTCGCCCTCCTTAGAGTTTAGAAGTTCTGGCTCTAGAAGTTTCTGACTTTGTGCCCGCACGGATGTCATATACCTTCGGCTTACTATAAAGTATCTCTGGGTCCTTCAGGGAGGGGTGCAGGCCACTTCTCTGCGGTTACAGATCCTACGTCCCAAAGGGGGCAAAGCCCTGGCTTCGGCCCCCTATAGAGTTTAAAAACCAGGCTTCCCCAGCAGGGAACATCCTTTGCCCCGCACGCGTTACTCCGCAGCGCCATTACCCTGCAGTTTTTACTCTGCAAATTCTTTTACAACGCAGGGCTTTACACCGCAAACTCTTACAACGCATTCCCCAAAGTAACGCAACGTTGGAGTTAGAATGGTAAATTGCGCTGTAAAGGGGAATGCGTTGTAATAGTGTGTGGTGTAAAGCGCTGCGTTGTAAAAGAGTTTGTGGAGTAAAAACTCCAGGGTAATGGCACGCGGAGTAAAACCGTGCAGGCTAAAGTGTCCTCTTTTCCCCAGAAACCATATAGATCGCTCAGACACAACTGGGGTCACTGATCCCAGACCAAAAGGAGGCCGCAGACCCTCTGCTTTCTGTAGTGAGTAAACACCTTGCCACCGTCCTCCGTCACTGTAAGCTCCCCCCGCCCCCTAACTGAGGTTACAGATCCTAGATCCCATAGTATTTCGCAGGCACTCGAACTTCTACAGAGATTAAATATCTTGGGCCCCCAATTCAAGGATACAGGCTCCCCCCTCCACCCGAGGTCAGAGGCCCGAGTTCAATGTGTCGCGCGACTGGAGTTTGACACGCGGAGCCCCACAGACGTCCAATGGGGTCTGGGGTCAAAGTGACATCCTACGTGCTGCGCTGCCAGTAGTGAGTGCGCATGCGCCGGGGGGCGCGTCGAGGGGTTATTTTAGGTGCGTCTAGGATGTCGGTTCGGTCATGTATTCTTTCCGATTCAGGCATATTAATATCCCCAGACGCAGGGCTTTTGGGCCCTGTGTATTTTGATAGTGGAACAACTGCGGCCATGTACATGGCATGTCTTCCGTGCCCTAAATAGCCGCCGGGCAGCTGCTCCCGGGTCACTCTGGTGCCCACACTCCATTCATATCCTTCACAAACTAACAGCAAACTGCCTCTCCGCAGTCGGCTCTGCCACTCCCCGTGCCCAACAACAGGCTTAATAGCTGCCACTCTCTATACCTAAATGCCAGTCTGGCAAGAAGTATCTTCCAAGTCCAATGCCAGAAGTCCAGTGCCAGTAAAAAAGTTGCCAGCCCAGCAGCTGCCAGCCACTGTGCCCAGCATCTGGTTTAGCTGGCAAGTCTAGTGCCAAAACCCATCCAGCGGTATGTTGTGCCACCCTTTATGTTAACAAGCAGTCAAACAGCAGCCATGGTCTGTACCCAACAGTCGGTTGCGCAGCTGCCACCCTCTGTGCCCAACGACCACTCTAGCTGTCACTCTTTATGGCCAGCAGCCAATCTGGCAGCTGTCGCTCACTTTAATATCCAGCAGCACAACAGCTGCTATACTGTATGTTCAAATGCCAGGGTGGAAGGTGGCATCCTCAATGTCCGAGTGCCAGTAGAGCAGTTAGCATCTTATGTGCCCATCCACCAGTCTAACAGCTGCCATCTGCAGTGCCCAGGAGCCAGGCGAACAGCAGTCAATCTAAAAGCTGTCATCGCTGTGCCCCATGGCCATCACCGTCGCCCATGACCGAATGCCTGTCTCATTTTTTCCACCTTCAAGGCTATTAAGGAGAGTACCATGTGGCATTCTGTGCCCCACAACCAGCCTAATGATGGCCTTCTTTGTGCCCTACAGCCATTCCCACACATGCCTCCCTCTATGCCCCACAGACTGTCGTAAGCTGCAGCCAGCCTCCTTGTCCAGTGGCCCGTACCCAGACTTACCACTGGGCGCTCTCTGTGATAAACAGCCTGTCTACAGAAGTGACCGCTGTAACCCAGCAGACAGCTGCACAGTTATCGTCTTCTGTGTCTTACAGTCTGTCTCTCAAATGCCTTCAGCGGTGCCCCACAGCCATTCTCACTGCTGCCACCCAACATGTCCACTGGCAGCTACCTATGGTGCTGAGCACCCAGTCTGATGGGCTCTCTGTGCCCCATAGTAAAGTGTGCCCATGTCCATAATCCACACCAAGCCGCCAGATTCACAGCAGCCATCAGCTGTACCTCACTGCAGTTTCATAACTATCCATTATGCTGCCCGGTGCCCCACAGTGATTTCTCTCCGGCCACGGTCTGCCATTTGCAGAGTCTCCCTGCCCGTGGCAAGGTTCAGGAAGCAGGGTCCAATGCAGTGCTTAATTTGTAAAAGAAGAAGTGCCAGGGCTCTCGTCAGGAGGCAACTGCAGCTTGCACCCCACATTGCCCCATGTGTGCTGCCAAGGATAGTAACAACACAGCTACTAACCAACACACCCCTACAAGGGTGACAATTCAGGCTATTCCAGGCCACCAAAGCTATTGGCTTGGGCGGCAGGCAATAGTCATTTTAAATGTATTTTGAATTAATAATTGGTGTGTTCATCGCTAAATTAGCCAGACATCGCCACCGTGTGGCTGACTGTGACAAGTGCCGGTGTTGAAAATTAAGTGCCGTTGCTGAGCACCAGAAACCACTGTCTCAAACTAAGCACAGGTCCAATGTGTGTACTAACACCCTTACACTGGTCTCTCTGGAAACCACTCTTGACACTCTTTGTATATTCTTCCACCTCTATGGGTGCTAAGGTGTTCCCTTACTTCTAATCCAGTTTCCAACACTTTCTATCAATTTCCTTTTCAGTACATGTTTGTAAAATCCTTCTTTCATAAGCTGGCTACTACTCAAACTTTTCATGAAGTTAAGGAAGTGACACGTTTAGTTCCCCCATACAACCAGTCGCAAGGTTGGCATTTTCCATTCACCCGTACTTAATCTGAGAGCCACCATCAATCGTGCCCAGCAGCCAGCTTCAGAACTCCTGTCCTCTCCACAAAACATCCTGCTTTACAGTAACCTCAGCTGTGCCCAGGAGCCACCTTAACATTGGTCTTCTTTTGTACCCTTCATTGAGATTCAGAGCTGGCACCCTTATGGCAGCTACTGCCCATATCCCATCTTACGTCTCCCATCCATTGTGCCCAACATCCAGCTATGCAGCTGATTTACCAGCTGTCATCACTCCCACAACAGAAATTCTACACTCTGGCATCTTCCTTGCCCAAAAGACTTTCACCCGGCTGACATTCGACAAGTATAGCAGCCACTCCAACCTTTGCCATCCTTTGTGAATAACAGAGTCTCACACCTGCCATCTTCTGTGACTAAATGGAAGCCTGACAATTTGGCATTCTTTGTATCCTACCCACAGTCCCAGAACTGATGCCCACCATGCCCACCTAACAGTCACCCTCATGAATGCAACCAGACATATCCAAGAACTATTCTAGAATATACTAACCCTTGTACTCAGCAACTGACCACAAGGCCACGTCATGCATGCCCAGGATCACGGTTCACAGCTGCCACCCTCTGCACTCAACAGCTAGCCTTTTGTCTGCCATCCTCTGTGGCCAACAGCCACTCTAACATTTGCCATGGTCTAGAGCCAACTGAAAAATACCCATACTCTGCAGCCAGCATCCACGGTCACAACTGCATTTTCATATGCTCAACAGCCCTTCTAGCTCCTGCCACCCTATATACTCAGGTAACAGTCTAAATATTCATCCCCCCAAACCCATTAAATGGCTTGACACCTGTAGATATTACTGATCAGCAGGACTGGTAAGGATGTCTGTCCTCTCTGCCAACAGAATGTCTGCCCACTGCCAACCTCTTTCCAAGGAGTCTTTACACAGGTGTTCTCTTCCATACACAAAATATGGTTTAGGAACTGCCAAAATCTACAAAGAACAGTGCGATTTGCATCTTCCCTTCTTTGTGGCCAACAACCAGTCTCACTTCTGCTCTGGTGTTTACCCCCAAACCAGTCAAACCACTGGTGGTCCATCAGCTGGCATCTTCTGTGGCCATCAGCTTGTCTGACATCACTGTGCCCAACGCTGTGTCTCATAACATTTTCTCGACGTGGCGGTAGATCATGTAGCCTTCTTGCCCCTAACATTTAGAATTCTCTTCCTGTGTTCAGAAGGCTATTGAAACATGGCTATTCAGTACCTTTATCCTCTTGGTATGTGACACTGGCTGCATAACTGGACACGGGATAGGATATCTCTGCCAGTTCACTCCTGTGCTTTAGCAAATTGTACTGTTCATTCATTTATTCATTCCACTTGCGATAGTCGTGCTGTTGCTTCTTGCATTTATTGTCTCACAACATTCATATTCCTGTTATGAACATACAAATAAATGGGGTGGTTGGCACCCACCCTCTATCTCTGGCAGTTTTGCAGTGGTATAACCCATCCTACTCCATTTCCTACTTTGCCCAACTTGCTTAGGTTCTGGAAAATGCTGAATCCCAAAGCACAAACTGACTGTGCTTACAGACTAGGGGAAGGCCTTGAGTGTTTGGCATTGACTCATCTCTCTTAGCACTCCATGCAGTTTCCACTTTTATAAAATATTTCTGAAGATCTTGCCGGAGAGTGCAGGTTTGCAGTAATAATTCTCATTGAAATATTTCTTTATACCAGTGCTATAAGTGCATGTGCAATTTATACATTTATCAAATTATGTACACACCTTACAGGCCTTATCCATAGTGTATTCTAATTTACTAGAGCCACACCACATATGTAATAGTTGGACCCAACTGCGACAATGTAAATATCAATTAACTTTATTTATTCCTTTTCATATGCGCGTATATATTGCCTCTATGTACATTTCTTAGGGTTCTTTAAATTGTATAGTTCTATGGTCTGCGTCTGGTGGCTCAGTGGGCTAATGCATCTATCTACTCCTCATGGTCACAGGTTCAGATCCCGGCGGGTCCACTCAGCCTTTCATCCATCTGAAGTCAATAAAATGAGTACCGTTGAGCTGGCTAACAACAAATGTGTTATTCAGCGCCAAGATACCTGTAGCGGTGAGCATGCGCTTTACAAATACACATGTTATGGTTTTCAACTGAAGGAACCCGACATTCATGTGTTTTTCAGCTGTTGGTGTTTTACAGATCCCATTTGGGCAGGACTGGGTTATTACATTCTGACTTATTCCGCAGAAACTTCGGGATTTGCGGCTATCTTTTAATGTTGTAATATCTTTATTCGGCAAATTATCACCATAAAAGAGTACATATACATATACAATTCCAATTTACCAGTAAAAAGTTTGTAAAATACATAAGAACAAGGAGATCTCCTTTTAATAATAAATTTACAACACATCAAGATTAGTATCGGCCTGTAGGGCCCCCCGGGATTTTAGTAAACGGGAGCGTATCAACCATGCATTTCCCAGAAATTTAGCCACCCCACAGATCATAATGGCAGACGAAGAGTCTGTAGAGAGGACACGAAGTGCCTGTCTGTGGCACCTCAACCCTAATTCCCTGCAGACGGGTTTCAACCAAAACTTCCTCGCCCCTTTGTAGGCTGGGCATGCAAAAAACAGGTGGGCCACCGATTCCTTGGGGGCCGCACAGCCGGGACATGTACGTGGGAGGGCATCAGAGGTCGACCAACTCGCCGTGAAATCATGCACCGGAAGCGTCCCATAACGCAGTTTCAGGTACAGCGATCGATCCAACGGTTTAGTTATCAGGTCTAAAAAGGGTTCCAATTTCCTCACACACTTAATTGATAAAAATTGGTCAGTAAGTGAACCCACATTCATAGCCCTCGTGGCCTTACTCTGAACCCAATCCCAGTAAAGTTTTTTTATAACGGCTTTAGGTGGCGGGGATTGCGACTCCCATGCCTCTCTTAGACCCAGATTAATGGCCAAGTCTTTCAATTTTTTTAGCCATCCTATTTTATTACCTGTGTCCAGCAAGAGTAGATCGTCCATCCCTTCTGCATACTTAGCAAGCTCCTCAGTTCTTCTTAGTCGGGACCAGAAGAGCAACGGGCGAAGCCTCACCAAGTCTTTTAAAGATCTTCTGCCCAAATCTAGTCTTAGGGGGATCATTGGTGTTGAAGCGGGGAGAGCAACCACTTTTCTAAAGAAATTGTTTTCTGCCACCATCAAATCTGTAACCCCTTCGAACCCCCAAAGTTCGGAGCCATATAGTGCTGTCGGAAGAATCTGTCCCTCATAGATGGCCATAACTGGAGAGACCGGTTTGCTGCTTGATTCCCGGAGTTCCTTCAACGTCACCCCGGAAACTCTACGATGACTAAGTAGCATTTTGGAAAGATGATCTTTCCAGGTCATACGACTGTTTATCCGGACTCCAAGATAGTGAAAGGATGTGACCAGCTCAAGGGGGGCACTATTGAGCACGAGGTGATTTTTAAATCTTTTTGAGGGGGCAAAAGCCATCAATTTGGTTTTTGATGTGTTGATGGTTAAGCCTCGGGTAGTGCAAAAGGAGCTAAACAGGTTCAAAAGTTTTTGTAAGCCCACCGGGGATTTGGAAATTAATAGGGTATCGTCCGCGAAGAGAAGTGTGGGGATTTTCTCCCCCGCCAGGGATGGGGCGTCCGTCTCTTCCCCCTTCAGATGGTCCACCACTCCGTTTACAAATAGGGAGAAGAGGGTCGGAGCCATGACACAACCCTGGCGTACTCCTCTCCGCACAGGGATCTTATCTGTTAATTGTCCCTGCGATCCCCATCTAACCCGCGCATAATTCCCCTCGTGCAGCTTCATTATTAGATACAGAAGACTACTGGGAAACCCCATTTCACCGAGTATTTGCCAAAGTTTTGCACGAGGGACCAGGTCGAAAGCAGTCTTGAGATCTATGAAGGCCATATACAAACTGCCTTTCTTGATGGTAACCGCCTTCCAATAGATTGCAAAAAAGCGATAGACCTGGTCCATCGTGCCAACCTTCTTTCTGAACCCCGCTTGTAAGTGGGAGAGAACACTAGCCTCCTCTATCCAGTCATCTACTCTCGAGATGATGACCCTGCCGACCACTTTCTGGATGATGTCAATCAGACTAATAGGTCTGTAGTTCGCAGGGTCATCTCTTGCCCCCTTCTTATGCACAGTAACTACCTCGGCTCCTTTCCAGGAGTCTGGTACTTGATGACCCCTCGTGATCAGATTCATTATACTGGCAATTAGTTTGGCCCAAACTTCTGGCTCCGCCATCAGCAAATCTCCGGGGATCCCATCCTGCCCGGCGGCTTTCTTAGGGATAAGGTGTCTGATTGCCAACAATACTTCTGAGGGCGAAAATAACAAGTCTGTGTCGTCCGGTTTTGCCCCTTCACCCAGCCCATTCACCCCAAAACTCGATGTTTCCTCTATGTCACCATATAGGGATGAAAAATGAGTAAACCATTGCTGACTAGTTATATGAACAGCCAGTGGTTGCGATTTACCCTGCCTTGTTTTGTTAATCAAATCCCAAAAGAGGTTCGGGTTCCTACTGCTCACAGCCAAGGAGAGTTCCTGCCAATGCCGTTCCTCCCACTCCCGTTTGGCCAAAAATAATGCTTTCAGATAATCCTTCCTGGCCGCTCTAACCAGCAAGGAGTCACCCGAAAGCAGAGCTCTTGTCAGATTTTTCCTAGTGCTCTTGCAATGTTCAGTATACCATGGTTTGCAAAGAGTAGACGGCATAGCGGGAGCCCTGTTGCCTTTCCCCTTGGAAATAAAGAATTGGCCCACTTGGTCTATTGTCGATTTATAGACAGAGTCAAGTAAGGGGTGATGGGGATCAATGGGCCAGTTGTCTCCCTCCCAGATCTCTAATTTAGAGGTCAAGCCCTCAATCAGGGTTTTAATGCTACCCATATCGTCCTCCTTAAGGTTAGCCTTGTCCCATTTTAATCTACGGTTATTATTGCATGGGACCACCTCTTTGGTTGTTTTTAAGGAGTCACTCACCCCCCTGGCATTGAGACCCCCCCAATTGAACTTACAGCACAAGGGGTTGTGGTCACTATCCTGACTAGGAGATACCTTCATATCAATAAGGTCCGCCCAGAATCCAACATCCATTAAGATGTAATCTATTCGGGACGGGCCTGAGAGTCTGTTAAAGGTCACTGCCCCTGACTGGTCGGATAAAGTCCTGCCATTAAGGGCTCTTAATTTAAAATCCCTAGTCAGTGCATTCAATTGAATGACCCTAGGTGACCACTTCTTGATAGTGGGGAGGGAGAGCGTTGGAATGAACCATTTCGAATCCTCCTCTTCAATTCCCAAAGGGTCATCACCAAGGAGGGGTTCGAAAGTACAGTTAAAGTCACCCCCCACAAGAATTTTAGCCGAACAAGAGCAGTTGGCTAAGGCCATTTCAAGGGCTGTTAGAGTCGAAGAGGTAGAGTCACCCGGTGTCCCTCTAACGTAAACATTAAGTAGATCGAGCCTGGCTGCATCCTCCCGTCCTCTTGCCGAAAGGTGGAGTATATCATTACACTCCACATTGTGGCGTGTGACCCCCCAATTCAGGTCTATTTTTAACCAAACAAAGAGCCCACCCGCTGGTCTGCCCTTACCTTTGCTTACAGCAGGCACAAAGTGGGTGGTAAACCCCGATTTGTGTAGCGGGACTAAGCTCCATGTTTCCTGAAAGAGGCAAACATCAAACTGCTCAATGAATGTATGCCACTCCGGGATGTCGAGCTTCCTCTTTAACCCGGCAATGTTCCAGGATAGGAGGTTTATTACCCGTTGTCCTCTAGGAATAGAAATGTTACCCACCACAGTCTGACTCTCATCGACCGCCCTGCACGTATGGCTCCCCCCCTCCCTAACCAGTGAAGTAGTGGATATAGAGCAACCAGCCATAATAGGTAGAGGCCCGGCTAGCCCAGAATCTTCAGTAAGTTCATTGGTAATGGCCGTATGGGCTGAAAGTAAACTAACTACTCCTGCTTCTATGATCCCTCCGTTTAATCCAGTATCCTCTGCTCCATAAAGTTCATACTCCCCCCCCCAAGCCCCAAACTTCAATCGCAGTCTTCCAGCCCTGACAGCTGGGAAAACCGATTGTAAGTATCCAACGGGGTAAACGGTATTAGGTGGTTCATCCTGGAGCCCGTGTTCAGCGAATGTCTATAAGGAACCGTAGACCAAGCGGAGTGTAAATCAGGCATCCTGGTGGACTGATGCCCATACTGGGGATGATTATTAATATAGGGATTTATAAGGGGCGGCCTAAAAGACCGAGGTCTCTTAGCGTATTTAGTGGTAGTGGCTTCAAGCCTGGGATAAAAGAATGTTAAAGCCCGTGGGGTGATGCCAGTTTCCCCATTCCCAGGTGGCCAGTTTAAGATATAATCAACTGCCCGAGGGTCTCTAAAGTTAACCACCACTAAGTCCCCCTCTATATTTTTCGTAGTACTCCCCAGCCAGTTAATCCTTCTGACATGAACTATGTCCCCATCTATATTCGGTGCTATCGGCCTATGCAACCTCAACCAGTGGATAATTTTATTCTTAAGGTCAACATATCCCTCCTTCTTATTACCTGTTAACTGTGGCACCCCCGATAAAATCACAACGTAAGGCACAGCTTCTGGGGGGATCTCTACTTGTGGAACCCTTTTATGAGCAGATCTACTATTTTCACCGTCCCTGAGTGTATTTTGAGTGTTGCTAATCGAAGCCTTTAAGAGTGGTTTAGTGGGGACAGCACCCGATGCAGTGACTGCTGCCTTTGAATGTTTAGACGGCGATGTGTTTTGTGGAGGGGGGTCAACTCTGCCCTGGGACTGGCTAATTTGCTTAATCTGAACGGGGACAGAAGAGATTCCAGGTTTCTTTGAGGGTATAGTGGGAGGGGGCCCTGTCGAGGGTATAGGTTGCACCGCCCCACTCCCTTTATTAATAGTAGCAGTGGACAAACTAGTTATAGCAGCTTCCAGGATGGTTAATCTAATTTCAACCCTCTTAATAGACTCATTAATAGGGCGGAGAAGAGATCTCAACAAGAATTCCAAATTCCCTGTCGCTGAAGAGGGAAGTTGGGGTGAAGTAGCAGATGGCGTCGCTCCATCGTTGTTAATTGGAGCCGCATCATGTGTATCCACTACAGCGGGGCAATGAGTCGGTATAGCCACACCCTGGGGTGTATGATCCTGCTCCACAACTGTTGGAGCCTCGCGTGTAAAAAGAGTATTAGACCCTTTACCAAAGTCGGTGTGCGATGTTTTGGCTGTGCCTGGTACCACCCTTTGTTTCTTCCTTCTTTTACTGGGGGGAGGGCGGTGAATCTGAACTACAGGTAAGGACTTTACTTTATGCTGCTTGTGTTTAGAAGTCTCAATAACACGGCTACAGCTGGGGGTGGGTGAGACGCTTACAATGTCCTCTGAGGGCAGAGAGGGGGTAGCTACAAAGTCCCGAAATAATAAAGGAACTCCGTCTTGGCTAGTGTTAACCTCGCTCAAATCGATCAAGTCAGTCGAATCTCCCTCCCGGTTCAATACATGAAGACTATCGGAGAGGGGTCTAGATTTCAAATTCTCAACTGAGCGGCGCCGCTCTGCCCTGCGCTCAGCTAAGGTAGCGTCCTTTTCCCCCTCGCTCTTCTTAGAAAAGTAATTCTCCAGTGAGCCATTACGTAATTTAGGATTTTTACCCGGAGTAGCCTCTTCTGTTGCCATGTCCCTCTTGTATCGAGACACTATCCTCCAAACTGCAAGATGTAAGGGGTCAGGCCCAGCCCGGCCTCCTGCGGCCCCGGACGGCCACAGACGGTCCCGCCCTTGTCCCGGGCTTCTCCCGGCGCCCTCCCGCGCGCTCCCGCGCAGCGGGAACGGCTACTTCTTTTAAGGTAAACTAGGGGGCGTGGCCGGCAGGGAGAGGAGCCCAGCTGACAGGGGCGCGCGGGGACTCCTGGAACACAGAGTCCACCCGCTCTACCCTCGCAGCCCTGCCGGTGTCACAACTAGCCCCAACTAGCCCCAAGCAAAGTTCCACACGCTGCTAGACCGCGAAGCGGGACCCGCGCAGCGGGTCCGGCGAGCAGCAGCGGCTAGCAGGCAGGGTACAGCAGAGGTCCGTGGTCCTTAGTCCGTGGTGTTGCAAAAAATGAAAGAGACTCCCGCTGGCGTGAGCGTTGAAGGTAATTATATACCGCTGTGGTTGGGGGCGCGGCCGGCAGGGAGAGGAGCCCAGCTGACAGGGGCGCGCGGGGACTCCTGGAACACAGAGTCCACCCGCTCTACCCTCGCAGCCCTGCCGGTGTCACAACTAGCCCCAACTAGCCCCAAGCAAAGTTCCACACGCTGCTAGACCGCGAAGCGGGACCCGCGCAGCGGGTCCGGCGAGCAGCAGCGGCTAGCAGGCAGGGTACAGCAGAGGTCCGTGGTCCTTAGTCCGTGGTGTTGCAAAAAATGAAAGAGACTCCCGCTGGCGTGAGCGTTGAAGGTAATTATATACCGCTGTGGTTGGGGGCGCGGCCGGCAGGGAGAGGAGCCCAGCTGACAGGGGCGCGCGGGGACTCCTGGAACACAGAGTCCACCCGCTCTACCCTCGCAGCCCTGCCGGTGTCACAACTAGCCCCAACTAGCCCCAAGCAAAGTTCCACACGCTGCTAGACCGCGAAGCGGGACCCGCGCAGCGGGTCCGGCGAGCAGCAGCGGCTAGCAGGCAGGGTACAGCAGAGGTCCGTGGTCCTTAGTCCGTGGTGTTGCAAAAAATGAAAGAGACTCCCGCTGGCGTGAGCGTTGAAGGTAATTATATACCGCTGTGGTTGGGGGCGCGGCCGGCAGGGAGAGGAGCCCAGCTGACAGGGGCGCGCGGGGACTCCTGGAACACAGAGTCCACCCGCTCTACCCTCGCAGCCCTGCCGGTGTCACAACTAGCCCCAACTAGCCCCAAGCAAAGTTCCACACGCTGCTAGACCGCTAAGCGGGACCCGCGCAGCGGGTCCGGCGAGCAGCAGCGGCAGCGGCTAGCAGGCAGGGTACAGCAGAGGTCCGTGGTCCTTAGTCCGTGGTGTTGCAAAAAATGAAAGAGACTATCTTTTAATAGTTTAGGGTATTAGAATACTATTTGTTTCTTCAACCACTTTATACCTTGTAGTTGCCCACGGTGCATTATGACCCCTTAATCTGTTGATTGTTCCTTCTGTGCCCAAGTGGTTTGATGGTGCCTTTGTTTAGTTTTGGGTCAGCATGATTTCATTTTTTCCCTAGATGCTTTAGTGTGTACAGGGTTCTTATATACAACTTGGCTTAGCACAATCTCACTTTCTCCTTAGCCACTTTCTGGTTTGTACATCACCATTGTGCAGGTGGTTGGTCCTCCTCTGCTCTGGTGGGCGTGCTGCTCTCTTCTTTTTAGTTTTGGGCTCAGTATGTTAACATTTGTTCTTTAACTTCTTGTATGAATTTTCAGTTTTTTAGGGCTGTTTGGGGCCAGCATAGTTTACTACACCATTGTGCAAGTGATTTTCCCTCCTCCGCCGAGGTAGTCGTGTTGGGGATTTTTACGGCTTGGGGTAAATGTGACCTAATTTAATCCTTAGGTGACTGGGCGATTTTCTAAGTACCTTTTGTACAGTTTTGGGTCTTTGCAATTTCCTTTGCTCCATCTATGTCACTTTCTGGTTGGCAGGTGCCTAGTTTACTGGATAACACATTAGGTTCTTGAATGTTCCTCCACTTGGGTGGTTTTAGTTGTGTCTTTTACTCAGTTTGGGGTTAGATTGTTGTCATTTGTTGCTTGTTTGCTTGTATGGCATTGCACGTATTGCAGAACATATTTAGGTGGATGTTCTTGCTGTTGTACCTGTGCCACTTTCTTGTTTTGTAAGGGACTCTTGTGCAGGACACGAAGTTTATGCTCATATTTGTTCCTCAGCCATAGGGTGGTATTGCTGCTGCTTTTTGCGTCTGGCTAGAGACAGCTTTAGCCATCTACCAGAGCCGATGTAATGACAACAAACAGTTTAGAAAGAGGCATATTGGCTTGCTAGAATGTTGATCTTCTTTATGGGCATTGGATAGGGCAGCAGCAATATAAGCCGGCTCCTGGCATAGTACAGTGGCTAGTAACTGATAGGCATATTAGCACAGACCCTGCATCAAATACAGTAGGAGGGGTTTTCCATGGTTCATCTGTGACAAATACAATACAAGGGGGTTTTACATTCTAAACCGCACGCAAAACACCATAGAAATGGACTTTACGTTGTGTCAAAACTAACAGATCTTCTCACATAGATCTCTAGTTGTGGAGCGGCAAAAGAGGCCCGGTTTTCATTGTGTATATTTGTGATTATATATTTGGGGCTGATTTATCATTATTTCACGCAGCTCACAAAGCCACCTGGCTGCACTGAATAAAGGGAAAGGGCCGGAATGCGAAGTATTAAACATGATGAAGCGCATTCCTGTCCTTTCCCTGCTCTGGCTCACAATGTGCCACCTAGCACCAATGCAGGCCCCCTTGCAGTATGGTGCAAGGGGGATGTATGACGTTACAACGCATGCTATTACAACGCATGCCTTTACGACGCAAGTTTTACAACGCAACTTTTACAACAACTTGCGTTGGGGTGCTCTGGATAGTGAATAGTTTAATTTACTATTCCAACTCCAGTCCCCGTGGATAGTAGGGAAGGTGTTGGAAACTATTTCTTATCCTAGAGCGCCCCCCAGCGCAAGTCGTTGTAAAATTTGCGTTGTAATGGTTGCGGCGTAAAGGCACTTCGTTGTAACAGTTGCGTTGTAAAGGATGTTCCCCTTGCAAGGGTGCCTGTTTTGCAGGCAGTATTGTTTTTGTCCAGAAAGGGGCACCACCCTGCACAAAAAACAATCCTCGTAGGTATTCTCCTCTTTCTAAGTGTTGCTGCACACTTTGGAAGAGGAAGCAACAAGGAGAAATAAATATATTTCTCCTCACTGCTCCTCCCCTGAGAGATGCTAGTAAACACAACTGCTTGTGTGCATGATTTGTGGGTCAGTGAGTGGGGCAATGTGCCAGTGGTCACTAAGAAAGGAACCTCGAAAGTAAATAAATGGTGAGGTTGGGTTATTATTGCACCTCCCAAGCCCCCGGTCTTTGGCAAGCCTCCTTAGTCAAAGAATGCTATTAAGGCTCACAAGCGGAGGAAGACGGCTCCACTTACAAATGGTCTCTACTGCATTATTTCATGGGTAAGTGTCGTCCATCTTTAAATAAGTACCCAGCATGCCTTCTGCCATGGCCTCAACCAGAACATGGCAACTTTCAAAGCCCTTATGGTGGAAAAGCGAAACACCCTAAACACTGAAGGCTCTCTCCCGTCTCGCTAACTAGTAGAAAAACATAGCCAGAAGCAATGTCACTCACCTACAGAGAACCAGTAACACACTAACAGCAGCAGTCTTACCCTATCATCTTCCGCTATTGACAGCACTCTCACACCCTTCACAGTAGAAGTCGCATACTTTCAGAAGGACTCTCATCCTTCACACACGAGCCTTCGCTCACTATCGACAGCACTCACACCCCTAAATAAGATGCAGTCCTACACGGCTGACGGCACCCTCACAGCTGACACAGACTGGCAGTCACACACTACTAGAGGCACTCTCGCAGCCCTCACAGACTAGCAGTTGCACTCTGCTGGAAGCCAATTCTTATTATATAGGTTGAAATTAGAATGTTCTCAAACTGTCCCTTCTGTGAAACTGGCCTGAGTTCTTGGTTCTTGTGAGCTTGCAGAGACCAGCTGCCAAACCATAAGAGGGTAAATGCAGGCATGGAAAAACTTCTCTCATCTAATCTAGTGGCACCATACGCTTAGCCCTGCCTTTCGATTAGTCACATGCAAATTCAGCTTAGGGTTGTTGTCATGTTGTTCTGCTGTTTGTGGAGTAAGATGTAAGTGTAATGGTGAATTTTCACCTTGTGTTTTATTCTGATACTCTTTCATCCTTTTGCTGAAAAAACAAAATTAATATTTTTTGCTTCCTGTTTTTGGTTTTTTTCTTTTTTCTTTGTTGTTCCTTGTTTTTCGAGGTGTAGTTAGTTTTTTCTTCCACTTCACCCCTAACTTCTATTCTCACTTTACATTTCAGGTAATCCACAGGCGAGCAGCAATGGTGGCCTCCGTAAACGACTCCTTCCCTCTGCTTGGGCTCTGTCTGCTAGTCATCTCTTCCACCCTGGTTGCGGCACAGACCGACAGCGAGCTCGTGGTCAGCACCAGATCTGGCAGATTGAGAGGTGCCAGAGTTCCACTTCTTAATGGCCACCTTTCGGTCTTTCTGGGGATCCCTTTCGCTGAACCACCTATTGGTAAGATGAGATTCCGTCCGGCTGAGCCGAAGAAGCCATGGAATGGGATACTGGATGCCACGGAATATTCCAACGCATGCTATCAGTATGTTGACAACCTATTTCCGGGGTTTTCTGGTGCTGAAATGTGGAATCCTAACAGGAACCTGAGTGAGGACTGTCTGTACCTTAATGTCTGGGTACCCTCTCCTAGACCTAAGAATGCAACTGTGATGGTCTGGATTTATGGCGGTGGCTACTACAGTGGCACCACGTCATTAGATGTGTACGATCCAAAATACCTCAGCTTTACGGAAAAGGTGGTGGTGGTGTCAATGAACTACCGTGTTGGACCGTTGGGCTTTCTGGCCCTTCCAGGAAGCCATGATGCACCTGGGAACGTCGGGCTGATTGACCAGCGGATGGCCATGCAGTGGGTTCAAAACAATATCCAGTTTTTTGGAGGAAACCCAAAATCAATCACCATTTTCGGAGAGAGTGCAGGGGCAGCATCTGTGGGAATGCACCTTCTTTCACTTAACAGCAGGTCTTTGTTCCAACGGGCAATCTTGCAGAGCGGGGGACCTACTGCCCCTTGGGCAACTCTCACTCCGACTGAAATTCGTCGGAGAACCAAACTGCTAGCCAAGCTGGTTGGGTGTGAGAGGAACAATGACACTGACCTAGTGAACTGCCTGAGGACCAAGCACCCCCAAGAGCTCATCGATGAAGAGTGGTCTGTCCTACCTCAGCCAAGCGTCTTCCGTTTTGCATTCGTCCCAGTTGTGGACGGGGATTTCCTTCCTGAACCTGCAGAATCCATGCTGAACTTGGGCAACTTCAAGGAGACGGATATCCTGGTGGGTGTAAATTCGAATGAGGGTTCCTACTTCCTTGTGTACGGTGCTCCAGGCTTCAGCAAAGACAATGACAGCCTCATCTCACGAGAGGACTTTTTAGGAGGTGTTAAAATGAGCGTCCCCCAAGCGAATGAAATTGCTAATGAAGCTGTTGTCCTCCAGTATACAGACTGGACAGACGAGAACAACGGCTTAAAGAACCGCAAAGCCATGGACGATCTTGTAGGAGACCATAATGTCATATGCCCTGTGGTACAAACAGCATCCAAGTATGTGGAGCACGGCAACAAAGTGTACACATATCTGTTTTCTCACCAAGCATCTAATCTAATGTGGCCCAAGTGGATGGGTGTGCTTCATGGCTATGAGATCGAGTTTGTGTTTGGACTGCCACTGGATAGGACGCTTAACTACACGGAAGAAGAGGAGATGCTGAGTCGGAAAATAATGCGCTACTGGGCCAACTTTGCCAGAACTGGGTAAGTACATGATGAATTCAGGAGCTCTAGGTGATGGGTTGGATAGGGATAAAGTTAGAAGCATTCACCCTGGAGGTGCCAATGAGGTTGGAATGAGGAACAGAATGAGGCATTTCCTTTGAGATATCAGTATTGTTGTGAAAAGTGAAGAAAGGTATAGGTATGGTGGTTAAAGCTACAAATTTGCCCTTAATGGACCTGTGGGCCAATGAAGGGTTTGAAGACTTCGTAGTGCTTGCCACAAGAAGTGTTGGATATCACGCTTTCTATCATCTTACTGATATATAGTGCTCAATGTCTGCTCTTAGGAAAGTTTAATGATTGGGCTGATAAACCAGAACACTCGAAGTTAAAATCATTGTTTTGATTCTGTTGACATTATTAATAATATGTTGTATGATGCTACTAGACCTATAAAGTTCCTAATCCTAAACCAATTCCTTTGACGAATCATTTCAGAGTGAAGATGCCAAAACCAACTGATCTATAGATAGCATCCTCCAAATGAGTCTGGGCAAAATCCCAATCCATTTTAGCCAATTCCTAGCCACAACTCTCAGACAACCCTTATATTGCAATTGAATACATGAATACCTGGATTCACAGATAAATCTCCATCTATTTATTTATTTAAAGGATTTGTAGAGTAACTGGTTACTCCAAATAGTGTCCCCACTCTATGCAATAGCACCATTTAGCGGTCAGATAGAGTCAGAAACGGTTAAGGCTCACTCGTTCTACTACCTCTGCCTAAAGCGCCAGGTCTTGAGGTTTTTGCGGAACCTCGCCTCTGAAGGTTCGAGTCTCAGGTACAGTGGTATTGAAATCTACAGCTTGGCTGCCTGTAGTCTAAAAAAGCTGCACCCCAATCGAATTGGGGACTCTTGGGATAACTGCCAGAGCTGCCTCTCAGGATCTGAGATGTCCCATAAACAGTGGAAAAAGGTAGCTAGGAACCCCCTGATTCAGTATCCAATGAGCAAAGCAGAGTGCTTTAAAAGAGACTCTAGGCTTAATGGGGAGCCACTGTAGTTCAGCCAGACCCAGACTAATGGTAAGCCATTTCGTAATTCTTAGTAAGATCGGGCTGCTGCATTTTGTACTCTTTGATGCATTCCAGGTCTGTTTTTGGAGACCCCCAAATAGAGCAGATTTCAATATTCAAGCTCGGACACCAAGAGAGCTTGTATAACCATCTTTGTAACTGTCCCGTATAAGCCCTATAATCTTCCTCAATAGCCTCAGCACTCTGAAACAAATGTCCACCGTGGCCATGATCTGACTTTCAAATGATCACTGCGCATCAAAAATGATGCCCATTATTTTCACTTTCGATTTAAGGAGCGGAATAGCGACCAGTTCACAAGGCCGCCATGCGGAGGACCAGATTGAAGGCTGTTTCCCAAACACCATGACCTCTGTTTTTTCTGCATTTAATTTCAGACAGCTGGCATGCATCTATTTTTTCTGATTTCTAGCCGAAACACAGCCCTGATATCACTACAGAACATGAATTCCGCGATCTACAGATACATTCTAATCTATTTTGGTCGATTTTTGGCAGCAACTTGGTGACAACCCTAATGTAACAACAGAACATGTGCATACCTGGGTGCAATCCGGGTTTCATTCTGTTCTTTCTCTTAAGCAGGTATTATATAGACACGCCTTCCCTGCAGCTCCTTGGTATATGAGTTAGCAGGCCAAAAAGTTAAAATTCAATCATTGAGGAATCCATACACTCTGACTTAAAAATGTAAATATTCAGGGCTAACTCCACATCTATGTGACTTGAAGATGTATGTACTGCATATGTATATATATATATGTATGGGTAGCAATAGAAAATCCAGAATTACTTGCCTGTCAATATTTTTTTTTATATTTAGTCCTCCATATTGTGCTACATTGGTATCCTGGGATCGATATACATGGTACACACTAATGGCAAGGCTTGATTCTACGAGCATTACCACTTATCTTCAAGGGTGGGTACAGTCCTGTCTTGGTACCAGATAGTGTGCCACTTCCCATCCCAACTGGCGCTTCAAGCCCGGCAATGTGCCCTGTGGTGTCCTGGTCTCGGGCTGGCCTAGGGCCTTGGAATAAAGGGACGCTGGACACACGTGCTACGTTTGTGGTTAGTCGCTAACTGACCACGCCCAGGGTTGCCGGGCTCTTTATTAGCAGGCTCACGTTCACGCTCACGTAAGGGCTATACCAAAGCCCCTTTACGCCTGAGGGGCGACATATGCATGGACAGTGGGAGGGGGCGTGTGCTGCAGTGGTACACCCCACTGGCAGCAACACTACATTCCTCCTTTACCTAGGGATGAAATAAACAGAACAGGAAAACAACACACCAAAGTTCAATAGTCTATGAGGTCAGCAAACCATGCTGTGAGGGTTGGTTGCGGAGCGCAAACAAAGTCCACTCAAAGTCTCTGGATCAGTCTCTGCTCAAGTAGTGGCCAACATAACATTTCAAAGATCAAACAAAAAGAACAGTCTTACTTTTATCTCGGCGGGGTCAGCCATCTCGATCAGCTCAACGCCAGCATTGTGCCACAAAGTCACGATACCTCTGGGAAGGCTTTGGACACGGACGCAGGCTGTATCTTACTTGGCTCCGGCCTTCTCCTGTAGCTGGGGGTGGCTCTTCATGCTGGGTGATGTGGGATGGTGTCTGCCATGACTCGATT
This sequence comes from Lissotriton helveticus, assembly GCF_964261635.1. NCBI lineage: Eukaryota > Metazoa > Chordata > Amphibia > Caudata > Salamandridae > Lissotriton > Lissotriton helveticus. The sequence continues at coordinate 170,760,341 of NC_136073.1, forward strand.
GAATGAGAGTCGGCTCGGGGAGACTCCTGTGGTGCAATGAGGGGTCAGGCGGTATTCACGGAGGAATTGGTAGATGGCTAACTCCAGGCACTGGCCGTCAGCAATTGCAATTTGTATTGTTTTATTCAGTGTTCTCATTAGTCTCTCGACCTCTCCATTGGCTTGAGGCCATCTTGGCGTGATTCGTCTGTGCTTCACGTTCTGGCTCTGGAGATAGTCTGTGAATTCGTTGCCATTGAATGGCGGGCCGTTGTCTGTACGGACTTCCTTCATGAGCCCGTGGGTGGCAATTATCTTCTCAAATTTTGGTATCACCTCTGAGGCTGCTGTTGACGATATGATTTCTACTTCCGGATAGCGGGAGAAATCGTCCACCACAACTAGCATGTACTTGCCCCCAGGGAGGCTGCCGAAGTCTGCACTCACCCGTACCCACGGGGATGTGGGGCCTTCTTCGGTTGCCACGGGCGCCGGAGGATTGGGAAGACTTGTTGCAAGACACACTGGACACCTATGGACCACTTCTTCGACTGCTCTGTCTAGCCCGGGGAACCACACCTTGCTCCGGAGCCTACTCTTGGATTTGACGATCCCTTGGTGCGATCCGTGTGCCAGTAAGGCGGCTTGGTGGGTCAGGCTGCTGGGCAGTACCAGGCGGGGGCCTCTCAGGAGACATCCTTCTGTGGAGACTGACAGCTCATGTCGGATCAGGTACAGGGCTTTCAGGATGGCTTGGGCGTCAGAGGTGCGAAAGGACGCGGGGCTCTGGAGCGCCTTCCAGTCTCCGCACTCGACGGCCTGGATCGCAATCTGGAGGCAGTCATCGTCCTTGGTGGCTCTGGAAACTTCTTCTAGGGACATGGGACGTGGCTTTGACCTCTCGATGACTAGCCGAACGTACTCCTCAGTGGCCGCTGCCTCGGCGGCTTCCGCGTCCGTGACGGGGCGGGCGTGTCTGGACAGGTAATCGGCAGGATTGCGTGTGCCGGGCCGATATTCCACAGAGAACTGGAACTCTTGCAGCTGCAACACCCATTTTTCTATCCTCGGGGGTGGGCGGGAGGAAGAGCCTTGGAAAAGCGGTATGAGGGGTTTGTGGTCGGTGATGACTGAGAAGAGGTGGCCATAGAGGTAGATGTGGAAATGGCGGCACCCCCACAGAATGGCAATGGCCTCCCGCTCAATCTGAGAGTAGCGCTGTTCCGTAGGTGTGAGGGTACGGCTGGCGTATGCCACGGGGGCCCATTCTCCACATGACTGCCGTTGTGACAGGACGGCACCTAGACCGGTGGGGCTGGCATCCACTAGCAGTTGCGACTCGTTCCGTGGGTTGAAGTACGCCAGTGTCGTGTCGGCTGACAAGGCTGCTTTCGTGTTCTTGAAGGACTCTTGATGCTCCGGGCCCCATTTCCAGGTGGCGTTTGACTTAGTGAGGTCGCGGAGTGGTCCTGTCAGGTCGGACAGGTCCTTTATGAAGCGCCCGCAGTATGTTACCATGCCCAGGAAACTGCGGACTGCCGTTATGGAGGTGGGCGCCGGCGCGTTGTGGATGTCTCTTACTTTGTCTGGGTCAGGTCCCACTCCCTGGTCAGAGAACTTGTATCCGAAAAAGCTTATGTCCTTGCGCAGGAACTCGCATTTGGCCTTGTGGAGCGTCAGCCCTCTCTCTTGTAGGCGGTTGAACACAGCTTGGAGCCGTCTGAGGTGTTCCTCCAGAGTCGGGGCATGCACCAGGATGTCGTCGCTCACGTTCAGAACTCCGTCGAGGCCTTGGAGGACGGTGTGGATGATATTCTGAAACACCTCGGCGGCGCTTGAGATGCCGAAGTTGAGCCTCGTGTACCTCCACAGGCCGGCGTGTGTGGAGAAGGTCGTGATTGGGCGCGAGTCCGGGTGCAGCGGGATTTGATGGTACCCCGACCGCAGATCCATCTTGGAGAACCATTTGGATCCTGCGAGCTCCCCGATGATGTCATCGATGGTGGGAGTCAGATGACGTTCTCTTTTGATGGCCAGGTTGGGGAGGCGCATATCCACGCATATCCTCACTGCGTCAGGTTGCTTCGGCTTCTTGGCTACGACAATGGGGGATACCCACGGGGTGGGTCCAGTCACCCGCTCGATGATTCCAGCTTGCTCTAGCATCTTAAGTTCAGCTTCCACTTTGGGTCGGAGGTGGAACGCAATCCGCCTGTGTCGGAGGGCTACGGGGGCCACTGACTGGTCGATATGGAGTCGGACGGGAGGGCCTCGTAGACATCCAATGCCTTCGAACAATGAGGAGTGGTCTGCGACCAGGTGATCTAGACCTTGAACTTGTACTGTTAGGGCAAAATGAATGAGCCCAAGTTCACGTGCGGTCTTGCAGCCGAGGAGGAACCCTGATCCTTCTTGGGATACATAGATCTTTGTCTGCAGCTGCGTGGAGTTGTGAGACACGGTTGTTCGGAATACACCGCATAGGCGCAATGGGCGCCGGGTCCCGTAGGCGAATACTTGCACTCTGGTGGGGTGAAGCATGGGGGCATCCTCCAGGCACTGGTACACACTGGCTGCCATTAGGTTTATCGTCGCGCCGGTGTCGATGAGGGCTCTGACTGCTTAGCTGTGGACATGGACGGTGCACATCGGTTCGTTTGACGACGTGGCCGCCAGGGTGTTGAGCATGCGTACCACGTGGACTGACGCGGCGTCTTCCTCGTCGTCGTCCATGTCACTGCTGTTAGATGTGTTCGGTAGTGGCGCTACCTGTCGCGCCTTCCTGGGCGGGCCGCTTTGCTTCTTTCGCTGCGATGACAAACAGACGCTGGCAAAGTGGTTGGCCTTCCCACATGCGCTGCAGATTTTACCTTGGGCTGGGCAGGCGCCTTTGTGTGGGGCGGCACCTCCGCACCAAATGCATGATCGGTCGCGGGAGGACTGGGGCCGATGAGGTTGGTCCTTCTTCTGAGGCCTCGTCCGGTTGTCTGGACGTTGTGACTTGACTGCGCACACTGGTTCAGTCTTGACTTTGACTGCTGGGCCTGGCTCCATGTGGGCTGCTCGAGCCTTGGAGAGCTCTTTAGAGCGTCCTAAAGCGAGGATGTCGCGCATGGGCATGGCGTCCGTTTCCAGCACTCTCTCTCTCAGCTTTAGAGATGAACACCCCTGTATGAATTGGGCGCGAATTTCGTCATCCGCGTCCGGGAGTCTGCACGTGCTGGCTAGCTTCTTCAAACGCGCGTAGAATACATCAACTGACTCTTCAGGGAGCTGGCGGGCTTGACGGAGCAGGAAACGTTCATAGTCCGCGCTAGTGAAAGGCTCGAAGTATCTCGTGATGGCGTCTCGCAGGGTGGCGTAGGTGTGCGGCGGGTCTCCCTCAGTGATGTCCTTGGAGATATCATGAATAGCCTCTCCCCCTAGGTGTAGCAGCATGGCGCGACGCCGCGCTACTGCAATGTCAGCTGCGATAAAGTAGTTCTCCAAGCGTTCAATCCATTTGCGCCATCGCGTAGCCTGCGAGGGAGGTGTCCCTGTGACGGAGAAGGGCTCCAGGGGAGGTACATTGGCCATGGTGGCCGAAACAGGGCACTGCGGGACGTCCGGGCACTCTTAGTAGGCAGGGAAGGAGGCTGTGTGGCTTCCACGACACTTTGGAGTGTAGATCAGGAGTCTGTGGGGCGGCTGGGTGCTTCCTGCAGGCAGGGGGGCAATTGTGGCCTCTCCACCCCTGTAGGACGAGGACAGCACTTTGTATCTGCTCCCTGGCGCTGACCCGCTAGAAGCATGAGATATGGCAGGGTCCGCGGGGCCGATGACACGCGAGATGCGTGTGGAAACACAGCGCCGTCGGGAACGTGTAGCCGGGTGCCTTCCGCGCATGCGCGGGACTGCTGGGGAGGTCGCGCTGGGCCGGCTAATCCCGGGGGCGAAGGCCGAGGTGCAGGGGCCGCTGGGGCCGATGGGCACACTGTCGCATGTACCTGCTAGTGACACGCCGGTCACGTCGAGGGAGGCGACTGCTGGAAGGCTCCGGAGGCAGGCGGGAGCCAGGTAGGATCGCCGGAGGGCCGCGCAGGCTGCCGTCGATGTGCAGGCGGGCTGCTTCCACTGCTGGGCGGACAGGGTGAGTCCGAGTGGCGCGGCCGGGGCAGATGAACCCGGGCACTGGGTGTGGTGTCGCGAGCGGGGCCGCTCGTTGGGCTGCAGGGCAGCGGGGCGCCGATGACAGGGCGCGCAGGTGTTAAGCACGCGGTGGGGGCTGATGAGACCACCGCTCGTCGCCAATGTGGTGTCCTGGTCTCGGGCTGGCCTAGGGCCTTGGAATAAAGGGACGCTGGACACACGTGCTACGTTTGTGGTTAGTCGCTAACTGACCACGCCCAGGGTTGCCGGGCTCTTTATTAACAGGCTCACGTTCACGCTCACGTAAGGGCTATACCAAAGCCCCTTTACGCCTGAGGGGCGACATATGCATGGACAGTGGGAGGGGGCGTGTGCTGCAGTGGTACACCCCACTGGCAGCAACACTACATGCCCCACACCCCCAGGCATCTGCACTGATCTCTATGCACTTCACCACATATGCAGCACTGTTAGCTGCCATTATACAATATTCTGCCTTCAATGTTTACTTACTCTGACAAAACCCAGATTCTTGTATGATTTGTCAATTCTACTGGCCCGGCTTCCTCTGATTTTCAAAAGGTCCTTTCAGTCTTGGCCAAATGATTGTTGGAAAACTTCCTAAGACTTGGTTTAACAAGACATTTACTTCTGAATTAGACACAATACCGGTACCAGTATATTCTGCACACAAAGTCACTGTCTCCTGCTTTCTGCTAATAAAATCTTTGAGGAAAATGCATCCTTTCCTGAAGCAAGAAGCCAAAAAAAATGTTTAATCAGGCATTTGTGTTGCTCAGATTGGAAATGTTCACCATTTTTGCCAACCATGTGGCGGAAAGGTAGAATTTAGATTATTTCTAAGATGGCAGCAAGACTCTTACTAGACTTAAGGAAGCATGATCCTGTAAAATCCCAAATGGCCCCATTACAGAGGCTGCTGGTTGGTGAATGCAAAAAAAATAGAGCCATTGAAATTATGCGGCAGGGGAGCACCACATTATGCAGCTAAATTGACTAAGTTATGCGGCAAGAAAACGCAAATTATGCTTTATAATTTGACAAATATTTTGATAGTATTGCTTCATTATTTTGTCATTTTACTGTCTGGGCAAAGATTTCACATAATTAGCACCAGTTTAACAACCAAATTCTGAAAAAAGCAACTGAAAGATAACCAGTTAACCTTTGCACAGGGCCTTCCACTGCACGTGAATACATGGTGCCATGTTTTTAGTAAAGTTTAATCTGTTTGAGATTGCAACGTCATTTTTTGGAGCAAATTGGCGATTATGCAGCAGATGGTGGATTATATGGCAAACGCCGAAAATCCATAATTATGCAAAAAGAAAAGCTGCTCTTAAAAGATTCTGCATTGTTCATCGGGCAGTACATGCAACAGAATCTAAATATATTGAAACAAAAAGAAGTTGTGTGTGTACTCCTTGACAGATCCAATTATAGCAGGGGGAAAATGCTCCTTGGTCAACCTCCAAGTAAGAGAGCAAGGCAAAGAGACAAATTGTGTTCCTATCCCTGGAATTCTATTCAGATAAAACTGCAGTTCCTGGCTGACATCTTCCCTGTTTGTAGGACACTGAAAACATTCCTGTTCTCACACTAGTGTAAACGACTTGGTCCCACATCCATAAAGCTTTGGAAAAACAGGAATTGGTGCAATTGTTTCGGTCGCCGCTCCATATGTATTGAAGTCACCACATATGGTGCAGACAAGGCTATGAGTGGAGTTGCATAGCGCCACCTGGTGGTATTGGGCTGTTATTGTTAGGGAAAAGGATTTCCTGGATCCAGCCTGGTGCCTTAAGAGCATTCATACGGTGGTGAATATGTTGTAAAATATGTTACCAAAGGTACATAACTTTTTCTTCTCAGCCTATTGTGAATAGCCTGGCTTGCACAAGGGCACCTGCAGGCAATAGAGTGCTTTAGAAGTACAGATATGAAACCGAAAGGACACTGGTGTCGGGTAGGCGGGGTGGTATGATGGTGCATGATGAAGGTGGGGCACAAGACAGGTCTATTGATGGCAGGAGATGCTGCATTTCTAAAGGTGTAAATGTTTGGAAGTGGGAGTTCAAGGTAGAGGGGACAAGCTAAGGGAAGGGAGATTGGGATGGAGATAGAATATTATGGCATGGACCAATCCTGTGATTACCCACTTGCTTTACCCTCCTATAGGAACCCCAATGAGGTGAACGACCATGAGACGAGGTGGCCCTTGTACAACCTGAGTGACCAGCAGTTCATTGAACTCAACACCAAGCCCGTCCAAATCCACAGCGGCCTGCGCGTGCAGATGTGCACCTTCTGGAACCGGTTCCTCCCCAAACTTCTGAACATGACAGGTAAACACCGCCAACACCTGCCTGGCAGGCCCATGCCTTGCATCTCATGTCACCGCTTGTGCATAACTCATCGCATCATCATAGCCATCTGTACAGCTCTGTCCCATATTGAGATGGTCCAGAGGTTATCGAAGGCATGGAAGGAAAGCAGAGGCCCTGTAGAGAGAGGAGAGGTGTGAGCTATAGGCTGGTAATAAAGAAGGAATCAGAGACTGAAGAGGAGAGGCCCAGTGGGCAGGTGCATGTAAAGGAGCACAGAAGCAGGTGGGGAAAACTTGCCAGAGTACAGGAAAAATAGTGCAGTACAGATCGAGCACTGCAGCACGGGTGAGTGCTGACAGGTGAGTGATAGAACAGTGCAGTACTTGTGAGAGAATGACAGGTGAGCGATAGAGCACTGCAGCACAGGTGAGTGCATGACTAGTGAGTGATGGATACAGCAGTACAGCACTTATGAGAGAGTGACTGGTGAGTGATAGAGCACTGCAGCACAGGTGAGTGCTTGGCAAGTGAGTGATACAGCTGTGCAGCACTTGTGAGAGAATGGCTGGTGAGTGATAGGTAGAGCAGTGCAGCACAGGGAAGGGCATTGATAATGAACGACAGATAAATAGAGCAGTGTAGCACTCATGAGAGAATGACTGGTGAGTGATAGAGCAGTGTTGCACAGGTGTGACTCGAGCAATACATAGAGCAGTGCAGCACAGGTGAGAGAATGACTGGTGAGTGGTGGATAGGTCAGTGCAGCACAGGTGAAATAATGACTGGTGAGTGATAGGTTAGTGCAACACAGGTGAGAGAATGACTGGTGAATGATAGAGCAGCGCAGGTGAGGGAATGACTTATGAGTGGTAGGTAGAGCAGTGCAGCGCTGGTGAGTGTATGACTGGAGAGTGATGGAGCAGTTCAGCGCAATTGAAAGAATGACTGGTGAGTGTTAGATCAGTGCAGCACAGGTGAGAGAATGACTGGTGAGTGGTAGAGCAGTGCAACATAGGTGAGAATTACTGGTGAGAGCTAGATCAGTGCAGTGCATGTGAGAGAATGACTGGTGAGAACTAGATCAGTGCAGCACAGGTGAGAGAGTGACTGATGGGTGATAGAACAGTGCTGGAAAGAGAAGTACATGGCTGAGGAGTGCAGGGTAGAGCAGTGCAGGGTAGAGCAGTGCAGGGTAGAGCGGGGTAGAGGAGTGCATGGCAGAGCTGTGCAAGATAGAGAAGTGCAGAGCAGGGCAGAGGAATGCATAGCAGAGCAGTGCAGGACAGAGTCGTGCAAACAGAGAGCTGCATACCAGAGGGCAGGAGAGACAAGTGCCAGAGAGAAGATTATTCGACAGGAGTGTTGGGGAGAAGAGTTCTTTATAGCAGAGTGGGGAGCGAGGGATCAGGACAGAGGAGTGTCAGTGCAATGCTGGAGAAAGAAGTACAGAAGAGCGAGATGTCAGAGGCGGGGAGATATGGGTGCAAGAGGACAAAGTGCTGCATTGTAGTAGGCGTGCGGGGGAGGGGACGCTATACAAGTGAGTACAGGGACAAGGGTGCTGTACAGAAAGTGCAAGAGGGGCCTGTGGAGTGCAAGGGATGCATCATAAAGGAAGGCTGGCAGACCTCTATGCTTTGGGGGCATGACACTGACTGGCAGTGTGCTTGCTCTGTGATTGACATACTTGTACACATCTGCTGACGTAAACATTAAATCACACTGATACAGGTGCATCCTGGCATGGCACACTACACACGGTGTGTCTGTGCCCAAACATCAGCCTCGTGGGATAGTACTCTGCATGTAGCACTAATGCATATTATCTGTCTCTGGCACTGCAGGCTCCTTATTGTCTCTGCTACCTGCTAGTGTATGTCTTCTCAGCACTTCACGGTCTCCAAAAAAACTTCCTATGCTCAACTCTTGATAGTACTGTCAGGCTATGTGTTTTTACAGTCATCAGGGGATCTCCTTAGAGTGTCTGTGGAGGTTTTCAGCATTATCCACAGTTCTGCACACTTTCTTGGCTGATTGACATACTTTTTCACCCTCTTGACATCTAGTGGCTTGGTGGAGAACAGGCCAAAAAGTTCTGCAAAAACTACCAATGTCCCCTGTGTCATTGATCTTAACACCAGAACACCCTCTGATTCAAAAGCATCCTCATGTTTCTTAGTTCACCATTCCACACAGTCAAGAGATCTTCAGCTGAAAATACTTTGGAGCTAACTTTGCAACAACAGAGCATCACAAAAGGAGAGAGCAGGGGGCCAATTCACAAAGGCCTCAATGAGTAAGTATGTGAATTAGCACGTCAGTAATACTGCGTCAATTACTCTTAAGTGCCTTTGTAAACTGGCCCTAAACGTCTAAAAATTGAGTATTCAGAGAACATTCATATACAATTAGTACAAACAGAAAAGTCTGCGTCTTCCTTGCAGTTCTACTTATAGGAAGTTGGACGTTTGGGTCTAGTTCACAAAGGCGTGTATGAGTATGTGTGGCATTACTCCTGTAGTACCACATCAAGTACACATAATGCTGTTGTGAATTGGCCCCAGAGACATCACTTGCATTGAGGGCATATACAGGCTGTACAATTGTATTTGATTTTGTGATCAGCGGTAACCTGGACTTTTTAATTATGGTGGGTTTGTAGACCCAACTAATCACGCACTGTTCACTTGATGCTTCCGCACTTAACTTTAATTTGTTGATTTATTCAAAATACTCAATTTTTTACTTCTTATTCTTTGTTTTATTCAATGTTCAGTCTGTTATCAAATATTGAAATCATAATCTTCATCAACTGTGATTTTAGAAGTGCAAACAAAATTTACATGAAATCAATTATATTTTGATGTAACTGTTTAACATTTTTCATGATCACCGCTTTAAGATGGCGCCCGCAAAACAGTGTACTCGAGTGACTGAGTCCGTTGTTTATTTTTGGTAAACACCAAGATGAGTGTTTATAGTTTGCACGCTAGCTAGAGTGGAGCAAAAATCGGCGTTGTTTGGAGCGAAACGGTGATTACTTCTTGAAAGTACTACGAACGAAAATACAAGGTACGGGCAGTAGTAGTTCGTATTAAGGTAGTGAGTATTAAGGTAGTGATTAATCGACCAGAGCTGTCAGAATGCAGCGTGTTGATATATCTTTTTCGGTATTGTTGCAGGTTAGCGAGACGACAAACAGACAAGGTATGACATTTATTTTATGATGTGTTATGACTGAAACACATTAACGCAGAGACGTTCGTCTAAAAAACATATATTTTGCTTTTACAGTGTCTTTACATTTGAATCCGAGTAAGGTAGGCTGAGACCACGTTTTTTACGAGGGTACGGTGATCATAAGGTTGTGATTTATTACGCAATAAGACAGTTACAATGTCGTTTTTCCATACTTGTGTTCACAGATAATTAACTGCACTCGTGGCACATTAGAGGCTATAATTGGCATAGAGGTCAACACAATCAGGCATGAAAACACGATCATAAGTACATACATAAGCTCCCATGTGGTCTAACAGATATGGATATTTATATTATTTCATTTGTTTATTTTCTCAGGTTTGCCCCTGATGAAGGCACTAATCAGGTGCCGAAATGCATTGGGCTTCATAAAATCTTTGTGATCATGAAAAATGTTAAACAGTTACATCAAAATATAATTGATTTCATGTAAATTTTGTTTGCACTTCTAAAATCACAGTTGATGAAGATTATGATTTCAATATTTGATAACAGACTGAACATTGAATAAAACAAAGAATAAGAAGTAAAAAATGGAGTATTTTGAATAAATCAACAAATTAAAGTTAAGTGCGGAAGCATCAATTGAACAGTGCGTGATTAGTTGGGTCTACAAACCCACCATAATTAATTATTTAACCAAGGAGTGACTACCCTTATTAATAACTGCACCAGTGGACTAATCAAACAAACAAACAAGTGCTCCACACAAACCCAATAACTAACCTGGACTTTTTGCCACTCTGGCACTTTGCTAGTGGCCTGCAGGCTCGGGAGCTGCTTTCAGAGCAGGTTACTTTGTCGCGATATGACCACACCCCATGGACCCATTTTCGTCACAGGCCCCTGCCATGTTGTGGCTGGTTTTGACCTTTTTAGGAGAGCTGATTTTGGTTTCCCGTCTAGTGATGTATTGAGATTTCTTTTCCCTTTTCTGACTATGCCAAGGTGTTGGGCCAAAGAGATCACACCTCTCAAGTTGTGAGAGCACACCTATCAGTATTGTTCTCATCTTGAGAACCCACTGTTTGTCATGAGATCATGGCGAGCAAGTCAACGCTTAGGATAGGTTCCCAATCAATACTCTAAAGGTAAAAGGAAACCATTTTGGCACATTAAAGGGCTTGAAGCACAGAATGCTCAGATTATTTACCAGTAATCTTCATTACTCTGAATCGTAGTCCTCCTCGTTGTTGCATCTAAAAGCTTCATTAGTAAGGACGGGAATGAGGAAGACAGATGAGGAAGTAATGGTATACGTACCCCAGAGGGGATTTGTCATTGCCAAGGATCTCAAGAACCGGCTTGATACGCACAAGCCTGAAATTGACTCTTCCTTGGCGATTCTGGAATCAGGCTAATGTGCCTAATGGCCACTTACCTAAATACAGAGTAAAATGAGTCCAGCAGTGAGTCTGTCTCACTCCCATCAATGTGCCTCAGGCTCTTCTTAGACCTACCTAAAGCTGAACATTTGTTGACCCTATCCACGGAAGAAATTGACAAAACTTTCAGCACTTTCAGATTCAACATTGGCTGCAACCTTTTCTAATAAAAAAATCACTGTTGAAGTCGAAAGAGAGGAGCATGAACCGGGAGCACTGGAGACATGCTTTGTTGACTTCGAAAGCATCAGAGTTGAGAACAGTTTATGCTACACATTTCAGCATTTGCGGTGTAAAAAATCCTCACTTTAAAGGTTCTCGTCGAAGTGGAGGCGGTTCAGCCGACAGGATACACTGATGATGGCTGCCTTAATGACCTGGATTTAAACCCTACTTACGAACTTTAAAGAACAGTTGGGCTATATGCGCCAGAGGTCACACTTCTAAGCAGGCGCTTAGGCGCCATTTTGTGAAACGCAATTTCTCTGTGAATTGACCAAGATGCAGTATGGCCACACTTTCCATCACAAATGCAAGCTCTGCCTGACTATATACCTTTCGCAGGTAAACAAGCACTCTCTCTTTTTTTTTTTTTACATCTCTGCTCTGCAGTAGCTTATTTTATCACATGTTTTCCAAAAAGACAGGCTTAGTGTACCCTGCAAGCAGTGCTAATTTTGAGCCAGAGGTTTCCAGTGGTGGCCATAGCCACTCTTTGTGGGGACTGGCACTTATTTTTCTGCATCAGACAATTACTGATAGCAACAGAGGAAAAAGGAAGCTGAGACACAGAGGAAGAGATATACAGGACAACCATCACAAAGGGAGAAAGCAAAGAGTGATATAAAGGTGCAGGGAGTGTCTGGTATTGGGTTTACCAGGCATAAGGTGGATTCCCGCACAGACATTTAATTGCACCAGCCTCTGGCTTCTGTGCAGAGCTCTGGGCACCAACTCTCATTCGTTTACAAATCAAGCACTATTTGCAAGTATGCTGTCTGCAGGGCTGACAGGCCCATCTGTTTCCCACCTCCTGGAAGCGAGTGTGGTAAGAATGATGGTGCCAGATCTTTCTTTTTGGATGCCAGCCTTGTCTCTTTTTCCTTAATCATGCAGCATATCTCAGAGACTCGCTAGGATAAGCTGTGAAGAGGAAACCCAAACACATGTCAGGCTTGTGTTTATTATCTGCACACCATATTGTGTGCACTGACAGTGAATATTCTTTCCTATGAGTGTGTTAAAAAAAATCGTACTTGAAGTCTGAACTTATTTATTAAGCAAAACGCAATATCGCTATGCAAACTTCAAATATTCCCCCTCAGAGCAGATAAGCAGCTAAAGCTGTTTGCACCCTCCATTACATGGCCAAGTTATGGACATTTTGCCATAAAAAATAAAAATAAACTACTTATGAGAGAAACATAGATAGCGCCACAGAGGCACAGTTTATATGAAGGCAGAAGACCTTGAGAAGAGATACAGGATTGTATGACGGTATTCCACTTGCGTTCAGCACGCATGCCTTCTGAACCTGTTATTAGTACGAATGCCTCTTTAGCACGCCTTCGTTCAGCATGCAAGTTGTTATAACGACTTGCCTTAGGGGCGCTGGATTTTGGAATCATTTTACTTACCTTACAAACTTCAGTCTGCGCAACAGTAGGGAAGGTGTTGGACTTTAAATCCAACATCGTTGCACTAATGTATCCCCCAAAAGCAAGTGGTTCTTACGACTTGTTTGCTGAACGAATGCGTACTAAAGACGTGTTTGTACTATTGCTGGCACCGTAAAGGCACAGCGTGATTCAGGCTTCATCCTAAAGGACTTTTTCCGAGATACAGACATAATAAGTTTTAGATGCTGAGCTAGGAAATAAAAATTCTCACTTAGGATTGTCAAGTACAAGGGTGAGTCTAATACTTCAGAGGCAATGCAGCCTGGGCAGCCATCTTTGACATGGACATAAAATATAGCCTCAGCTAATACAGTATTTTTAAAGAAAATGTGTGCGGTTTCTCAGGTGTTTGGCATTTATTGGAAGATCGTAATTCACAGGTTGCAGAAGCAATCTCAGAGATGAAATGCACAGACTCCCTACAGCCCTGTTATAGGGGTTTCACCCCTGAAAAAAGGCATAGTGGCAAGTTGTGGGTAGAAATATTTTCACAGTCAATGCAAAAATTTTTGGCTTCAGTGTTAAAAAGTTCAGAATACCTTGACAGTTTTAAAGCAGTGTCTCTTTGAGTGCTGCTTTGTCAATGAAATGCGGAACATATTGAATTTGTCAAACAAATATAGAGCTCTCCAATTCATATTCCACAATCAGACATGTTCTGCTTGATGAGTTTTGTCCTATTTATAAAGGGATGAATCCGAATGTATGACTTATTCAGCATTCCGTCCATCAATTGTTTGCGTATCGTATTTATAAAGGGAGCAACAGCAACACATTGCATTGTTTCAGCTACTGCTTCAATAAATAATAACTTCTTTATAGGGTCTTTTGATCGCCTTATGCCTTCAATCGCATCAGCTTTGTAATGTTGTCAATTTCATTTAGCCAGCAATGAGCTATTGTCGTGCACCGCCTGATACCAAACCGCTGGCACCAAAACCTGGTACAAAATGGAAATTTACACCGAAAAGTCTTCAATATGGTTCAGGACTCGCAGAATGTAAGCCTTCGGCTCACGCCTTTAACGCTGTAGCAGGCCTTTAATGACCGGTATAGCCTGCTAAGGCGTGATATAAGGCTATAATTGTGTCCAATGCATAAAGAAGATCTTTAAACTCTCTCTCTCTACTGCTGCTTCAATAAGAGGGAAATTAAGAGCCCAAGAAGGAATATCCACAGCTCAGCCTCTCCCACCTTAAAAACAGCCAATACCCTTGTCAAGCACAAAAAGTCATGGCTAATAAAGTTCCAGACAGTTGGAAAGCAAGAAGGGGCTGTGGCTGTCTTATAGAAAGGGCAAAGTTCTACACAGACATTCTTGGCTCAGAATATCAGAATTTATTCCAGGATTGCAGGTGCATTACGTAAACATCCATTTAATGTGAACATGCTGTTGGGCGAACTTGTGAAACGTGAAATATATTCAGTAATGAAGGATGTCATCCATTGGAGACCTCAAAAATCACTGAAGCAACACGTTATAACCAAAATCACGTGCAGTTAGCGCCTCTGCAATTGCGACAAATACATCAGGTGGTGCCCCAGCATGGCGAAAAGCAGCCAATTTGATGGATATGACATAGCAGACACAGCACGGCTATGTGTCTCTAAAACTGGCTTGTTGCTGATCCACATTGTTTCAGCATGGATGAGATAACCAGTGCTTCAGACATTATGCACGTCTGCACAACCCGTGCATCCATACCCAATCATCCATCTCGATATGCCTTGTTCGAGGCGCATGGTAGGATTCTTCTCTGGAATGCAGAGAGTCTAGACAAGGGTAGTATGGCTTTCATGTAGCTCCAGAGTTTATAGTAGCTCATGGCAGTCCTGATGGAGGCAGAAGGCATGTATATAGACAATGTCATACTGTATATGGAAACAGCATTGTGTGTCTGTATGTACTTCATTTAACACACAAAAGACTTTGTGATCCCATCCAGCCTGAAAACATCAGTCCACCACAGGAAATGATGTAGCGCTTGCTCATTTTTTAGAAAAACAAAAGCGCACACCTTTTGGAAGGGATGTATGACGTTACCACGCATACTTTTAGCACGCATACCTTTACAACGCAATTTTTACAACGCAGGATCCATTACAACGAAATACCATTACAACGCATTTTTTTACAACGCAAATACCTTTACAACGCATACCATTACAACGTAAGTATTGGTAAGTATATAATATTTTTTTAAATGTAAGTTATTACATTTAATATAATTTAATTTAATTTAATTTAATTTAATTTAATTTTAATTTAATTTTTTTTAAAACCCAAACCTAGCCCTGAACCCTAAAAATACCCCTTTACCCAAAAACCCAAACCTAGCCCTGAACCCTAAAAATACCCCTTTACCCAAACCTAGCCCTGAACCCTTAAAATACCCCTGTACCCAAAAACCCAAACTTAGCCCTGAACCCTAAAAATACCCTTTTACTCAAAAACCCAAACCTAGCCCTGAACCCTAAAAATACCCTTTTACCCAAAAACCCAAACCTAGCCCTGAACCCTAAAAATACCCCTTTACCCAAAAACCCAAACCTAGCCCTGAACCCTAAAAATACCCCTTTACCCAAAAACCCAAACCTAGCCCTGAACCCTAAAAATACCCCTTTACCCAAAAACTCAAACCTAGCCCTGAACCCTAAAAATACACTTTTACCCAAAAACCCAAACCTAGCCCTGAACCCTAAAAATACACTTTTACCCAAAAACCCAAACCTAGCCCTGAACCCTAAAAATACCCCTTTACCCAAAAACCCAAACCTAGCCCTGAACCCTAAAAATACCCCTTTACCCAAAAACCCAAACCTAGCCCTGAACCCTAAAAATACCCTTTTACCCAAAAACCCAAACCTAGCCCTGAACCCTAAAAATACCCCTTTACCCAAAAACACAAACCTAGCCCTGAACCCTAAAAATACCCCTTTACCCAAAAACCCAAACCTATAACATTTTTACTATAATTATATACTTACCAATACTTACGTTGTAATGGCATGCGTTGTAAAGGTATCTGCGATGTAAAAAAATGCGTTGTAATGGTACTTCGTTGTAATGGATCCTGCGTTGTAAAAGTTGCGTTGTAAAAGTAGTCTGTTGTAAAAGTTGCGTTGTAACGGTTGTTTACCTTTTGGGAGGGATTAAGAAGAACTTCCTACAGCAAAATGACCTGCTCCATTTTAGTAGCTTAACTAACTCTTACCTGAACCCACAGAACGTCCATCTGCGACCACCCAGAAGTCTGTCATAAAGCACACTTCGTGAAGGGGGCATTCATTGCTGCGGTCACCTCCAACTTTTTCAGTGAACTGCAAGCATTTTGTATAAACTAATTATTTGCTGTCCTAAGACAATTACACCGACAGCTTTCATAGCAGCCTAACATATAGAATATGGCTAAAAAACTGGTCTTGTCAGTGACAGAAAAGCTGGAAACTCTGGGGTTTTAACTCACTAAGCGGGTGTCAAAGATTTAATTGAAAAACTTTTGGCCACTGTCTTTCTGTGTGTCAATATGCAAAGCTGAAATACTTTATAAACAAAAGGTTAACGTTAGTAGGTAATATGACTTTGGTTGCAGCAGACGTGGGAGCAATAGAAAGGGCAGAGCATGAACAGTGAGTTGCAAAGTAGTGGGCAAAAAAAATAATGTCTCTCAGCTAATCTATCAGAATTATCTTAAAAGCTTGCGAAGAGAAAAAGATCAGTCTTACCCAAACTAATGTGGGTTTGGGAATGTGGGTAAGAGAAGAGTGGATACAGATTAAATTTCTGCATAAGACATTAAACACACCACCCACTTTCATCAATCAACACACACTGGTCTATGCAAATGCAGGCCCGAAGCTTTACCCTGAACATCAAATTTAGCATCAAATCCATCAATATGGAGGCCTTGGCTCAAACCATAATCCTAATCATCGTAAACAATGTCACAAAATCTACAGCCCATGAAGATCTAAACTACTAAACCCAACCTCTTCAGACGCACTAAGAAATCTTCTACCCTTAAGATGCAGAACTCCGTACCTTCCACTGACCAAGCTGATGCCGACCTGTGATAAGGGGGCTCGCATAGGGCACTCCATCGAGAAGAAATATCCTCAAACACTAACCATGTAAGTGAGCCCCCTAATCAAACAAAAGAACAATTAATATATTCAGGGTACCTACCAACTCAAGCAGCATAAAAAATAGCCCCTCTCAATCTATCAGCAAAGCGAGGATCTTCTATTATTCTGCTAGTCAACAGTCCACTAATGTGGTAGGACTAAGCCTGACCCATCATTGTTTCACCGTCCCCCATCCTCATGTGTACTTGCAATCTTCTCATTTATATGCCACTGAAGCCAAGGATGTGAGGAGGCTTGCTCTAAAATAACCAAAGACTTTAAGACACCAAAACACATTGCAAGGCAGCCTGCATTAGCGCTTCTTTTGAGCTCTTGCAGCTGATATCACAAATGTGGTCAGTGCTTCCCTCGCGCAGAGGATGCGACCCTGAACACTCTCAAACATGCATTCATAACTCCACCGAATCTGATAGCAGACATCGTGAATTACCAGGTGCTCCCAAAGCTACCTGAATCCAGCAAAATTCTGGGAAGGGATGTGAAAAAGCAACAACGCATGAGTTGGGTTTCAGGTTAAAAAGAGGTACTTAACTCACTCTGGTAGATATTGGCGAGGGGTGCCAAACCACCCTGGGTAAAGACAAGCAAACCACACTCGTAATCTTTGTCCTTTAATCAGCCTATTAAACTGTGGGCCATATTATTCTTGTAATAAAAGCCAAAAGACTGGGGAGGAGTGACTAACACTACCTTAAAAGAGATGCACTCCTTCCAAATTAACCACAATTAACTGGGGTGAAGATGTCTTTCAAGGTCGTAGACAGTAGAATGACTTAGGCCCTAAACCTCAGGCAGAACCTGACCTCATTCAGTTCAAGAAGCTCCTGAAAATGGAACTAACCAGGATGTCCTTTGACTTTGTAGCTGTGACTCAAAAGCTGCAATTCAGGATTATCAGATAGAAGAACCTTCTTTACATGCTGTTAGACTCTATCTTTGTCTAGCTCTCTTCCCCGTTATTATATCTTAGTATGTGGTGATACTGGAGCACTACCCAGCATTAGATAAGTGAAAAAGCGACTCCTTGCTCCATCTCAGTAGATCCATATATGTGGTACTACTCGTTTGACTGAAAAACAAAATATAAACATTGCAAATTTAGGATCAAAATGCCATCAAACGATTCAATCTGGAAATGCCAACCTTTGGAAATGAATGTTCAGTGACCCTTTCCTTTCTCTACTATAGCTTTTCTTTTTAGCCTTTTTTCTTTTCTGATTCCACTGCATGCAGCAGGCTTCGCGGAGGATCGCTTAACCAGAGACCATCAAATCTCTGGCGATCCAGGGGGTGATCAAACAGAGAAAAGACTGCAAAAATGTGATCCGGCTGTCTGATAATTGTCGTTTGGCACTCTACAAAAAGTGGTACCTTATAACTACTTTAAAGCACTCATGTACACAAGTAGATTCTCTAGATTGTGTTGAGAGGGTGATGTTCTGGATAATACTTTTGTTAAGGTGCCAATGTATCCATTTGTGGGTACAAGAGAGGCAACAAGGGTGCAAGTATTGAAGTAAAAAAAGAAAGGTTTGAAACGTTAGCGTTTCTATTAATGGTATAGCAACAGTTAAAAAGTCCAGACCGGAAGTTACGTAGGTCATCCTTTCGCTTTCTTTGTTCTTTGCAATCCACTTCTTAGAAGTCTTTATCCTCACAGTTCCTACTTGGGTGATGAAGGTTGGCTTCCTGATTTCCCCCAATTAAAGACTAGGTGAAGAATACTATATGTAGTTGGTCAATTTGACAACAACACTGTAGAATACGCTTTATATTAGTTAGCTAACAGCCAAACAGCAAGAGCCCACGTCATAAAAGGGAAGTAGACTACAGCTGTATTCCTAGAGAAACCACTTACATAGATATGAAAAGCCCCAACAGGGTCATCCACCCATGCATTCAGTCAGCACAACTGTTGCGATTGTTAGGCCATACCAGATGTTTATGTGGGAAATTGTTCTTAGAAACAATTCAGGTTAAGTGCATGCCTCAATCCATGAATTTGTTGAGTTCAGTGATATACTACTTGTTGCTTTGTGCCCTGAACGTAAAGCTTTAACAAATCAATAAAGTTAATTAGAAGTAACTCTACTTTTGTAATGCTTTATTATTGATTCAAAGGTAATCAGTCTACCCAACCAACACACACACTGCACCCGCGTGCGGGTTTGTTCGTAAACCAAATGCTGAACTG
This sequence comes from Lissotriton helveticus, assembly GCF_964261635.1. Lineage (NCBI taxonomy): Eukaryota > Metazoa > Chordata > Amphibia > Caudata > Salamandridae > Lissotriton > Lissotriton helveticus. Next base: position 170,779,461 of record NC_136073.1, read on the forward strand.
ATCAAATTCAAAGACTCCAAAATCAGTCTGAGGATGTTGTTGATTCAGAGGGGACTCTAGGCATTGGTTCGACTGCACAGGGGATCATGATGGCCTATAGGGTTGGTTTATAAAACGTTCCAAACTACCCCCTATACAATCAACAGATGACAAGAGTAGACCTGGGCATTTTTAACAGACTTCATTCTTCTTATTTAAAGTTGGGTTGAGTATAAGATTTTGTAAGGAGTTTGCTAATCCAAAGGTGAGTACAGCGTTGGAATTTCCTCCGCCATATTAGGATTATGGGGGGTGAAAATTCGACCAGTAGATTTTCCTCCAGATCTAGCACTTCCTCCAGAATCCTTAGGACTTTCTTAGACTTCCCACCTGTAAATTAGGCCAATTCTGTCATATATTACTACTCCTTCCTCCTCACACTTCACGGTTTCTCCTCGAACCCCTGGGATCGCCTCACATTTCTTGGGGCTTACCCTACAGACCCCTGAGGTCCCCACCAAGTGCCCCATGGTTTTGATTCACATCCCGGGGTTCCCTTCACAGTCAGTGGACTCTCCCTCACAACCCGCCTGTGCCTGCTATTTGGCTTGTTGTTACACTGATGCGCGGGTGGGTTTTTTAACGTGCCTCTGTTTGTTTCTTGCTCCTTTGTAGAGACTGACAGGCCTTGCCTGAACTGCGTCCTGGGGCACAGCAGCTGGGCACTCGTCTTTCTCCTCATGCTGCTCTTTCTTTGGTTCCTGTTCTAAGAACCAAATGGACTCGCAGCGCACTGAAGACTTTTACATGAACATCAAAACTTGAATGGCACCTAAGGGTTGATAGTTTCTAAGAGATGAACTCCATTAGTGAGTCCCCAGGGATGCATGGCTAACACTGTGCAGCTCCCTGAGTGAAGTTGCATGGTCCCTCCCATAATGCTCACAGTGACCGTAACAAATGTCACTTTCACCTCTCTGGCATTGCTTCTTCGAAATGTCATGCAGGCTATAAGAAATATCAGTCTCCTACAAATTTATCAGCCCTGACCGTGCTGCGAGCATCAGAAAAAGGTGATACTAGGACTTTCCCACAATGTGCTCTCTGGATATAATTAAGGCGTCTGAAGAAAAACACACTTACATCCATCACATTATTTCTGGCTCTGTCCAATAGTAGTAAATAACTCTCTGGAGGTAGACGACAGGATATACTTTGACTATTGGTCATGTCCAGTGGTGGAAAAGACTTTTATTGGACAGAGCACAGGATCCACACCTTAAGATCTTCAGAAAATGGACACAGACACTTCAGAATAGTAGCTAACACTGCTACATCAGGCAGACCATTTGTTTATTACCTTTTGCCTTCATTCGCATGATCCCTATAGTAATGTCACACAGTACTGATGACCTCCACTAAGGTAGAACACATGACTGATGTACTTTGACTTATAATTCTGCCCTTTGGTGGAAAACACTCTAACTGGACAGACCAGACGTTTTATATCTTTCCTTTTTCAGCATGATACCTCAGGCACTGCAAAATGGAAGCAAAAGCCCTTACAGGGCAGTACATGGGGCTCATGCCTTTTGACTTTTGTTGTATGATCTCTATAGAACTGTCACATAGCTCCATTGAACTCTTTGGACTTGACCATACTCTTCCAACAGCCATGTGTTTTCTACACTGCTGTCCAACAATAGCAGCAAAGTCACTAGAGTATGTCAGAGTTTAAACCCTTTGTTGTGCAATGGTAGCAAAGACCTCTAAAGGGTAAACCACATAATGGGCATTTTTACCTCACTTGAATGATCTTTGTGGCACTGTGCAATGGTAGCAATAATCTTCTTGGGGCTGACCACATTGCTTGTACACTGTAACCCCAGTTTCAAGATCTACATGGGCCTGTTGATATGTAGCAATGGCCTTTATGGGGCAAGGCACAGATGGAGGCTTTATGAGATGAACAACAAGATCTCCAGCATAATGCAATTTTAACAAAGACCTCTGTGTAGTAGACAATAAGGCTGTTACCCTTTGAATTCAAAAGTGTCACCAAGAGACATATATTATCTGTAGTGTTTCTGGTATTCAGTTAAAGCTGATTATAACTGATAAAACACCATTGAAGAGATGATTGTATTTTCAGTGGAAATCTGAAAACACCAGCTTTGACTGTAGTTGTACATCTTTGGTATGAAAGCAGGATACTTGCATCTCCTACTTTTACACACTTTTCTGTGGTGGGTGCTCCCAGCGTCACCAGCATGAGCTATAGTAAGTCATGAAATCCCATGCACATAGCCAAACAATGTAAAATAAATTCCATTCACCATGTGCACTGCCCATACAAATGGCTCATATCATCCAAGTTTCTTTATCACCTGAGCTGCGTCTTTCTACTGCAACAGAATTGGCAATAGTGTGAATATTAATTTCATAGCAGACTCTACGTATGACCAGGTCAAGCAGGAATAGCCCCAAATCAGATAAATGTAAATGTAAAATGTAAATGTAGTTGAGCTTATATAGCGCACAGCTACCCGCAGTGGGTTTCCCGGCGCTTGCTTAGGGAACCCTTCCTGGTATTCCCCTGTGAGATAGCAGGGTATCCACAAGGTGAAAGTCAGGCATCCCGCCGCGAGGGGCCGTTGTGGAGATTAAGCAAGCTATTGCCCAGAGTCGCAGAGTGTGAACCCGTGAGTCGAGGAGGCACCGGGGCGAGAATTATCGAGTCCGTGGAATTTTTTTTAGCCCAAGACCCCGCCGAGGCGGGGAATTGAACCCTGGTCCAGGACCGATCTCAGCTTCCGGGTCTGCTGCCTCTAACCCCTGAGCCACACTTCTCCACACCATACTAATGCCGCATTTTCATTTTTTTTTCCTAGTCCTTTCTTGGTATCTGTAGACTGAGAACACGGCAGTGTGATAATGGCTTGCAACAACAGAGCACTCTAACAATATATATCTATCTATAGATATATATATATATATATATATATATATATATATATATATATATATATATATATATGTATATATATCATGCCCTAAGTAGGAAATCTTAATTCAGTTGCTCTTTGCTAATTTTTTTGGTAGAATAGAGAAGTCAGGAGGTGAGGAGGTGTGTTAAATGCTAACCATTAATCTGTTATCAACTGAAGTCAAATATTTTATTGAGGTGCAAACCTATTCCCAACTATGGACATCCTGGACATGTTGAGGTCTGGACTGCTGAAAACAAGTTACAGGGAGGAAGGGGATATAATGAAAAGTAACTTGTAAGAGCAAGTTTAAGGTAAAAGGATAGAAAAGGGACTCAGGAGCAGGAAAGAAGGAAGATTTGACAATAGGAATTAATGAGGAAGGAAGGAAAGATAGACTAAATTCTTTACAAGCGCTGGAAAAACACGATCTGTGTGATTTTTGTTTAAGGAACAAGAAAGAGTAAACCGTGATAACTACTGATTTTTACGATTTGTGAAAGTATTGCAAAACACTGAAAAAATCTGCGGAATTCATAACAAATAGAAACTGAAAACAGGAGAGCCTTATTATCCATATATTGCACTTCATAGTTTTATGGGTGTCTCACAAGCTCAGATCCTTCATATTTAGAGTCTCTGGCACTGTCCAATGTTAGAAAACACAATTTTAGCATAAACTACAGACCTCTCTTTAAGCTCTCATTGGCACTCTTGAGTAATAGCAAAGCTCACTATCAGGAAGAATGCATGGCCTATTTGACTGACATTTAGTCATTTGCGTGTGAGTGTATCTTGTGCAGGTTCCAACCATCCTTGCCTGTTCAGGGCACCCCCGGATGGGGTAGCATTGTCTGTTTGCTGGTGTGGTGTTGAAATCAAAAATCCACTTCTCAGGGGTTCCACTGATACTTAGTCCTTTTAAACTCACAAAGAAGAACTTGACACAGAAGCTGGAATATAAAAGTACATTTTTATTAACCTCAAATGAGTGAGACTACGTCACACAGAAGCCTTAGCAACTAAATGAGGCAGTCTGCTAGAATGGTGTTACTTCACGTCTTATGTACTCTTTATCCTGCCCCAGGCATGTAAGGGAGTTGTACCAATTATATTCCTAAACAAATGGAAAATCTGGAGGGTCAGCAGGTGAGTAGCCTTTGGGGTTTTAGCAGGATATGGGCAAAACATTATAATTACATAGTTCACAAAGGTTAATCTGATTTAGATGGCACTGCAGGGCATGGCATGATTTCATTTACAGTATCCCAACCCAAACGTTTAATCATTAAGAATGTCCCAAATTCAACCTCCAAAAGCAGGACAAACCAATAATTGAAAGCATAACCCATGTAATGAAGAAACATAAAAAGAAACAGTAACAGATGATGAACAAGATAAGTGAAGAGGTCAGTTTCTTACAGTTCATTTCAGAGTCAAAAAGAAACCTTAGTTAATGTATACATGAACTAAGAAGGTCAGGCCACTTTATTCGCCAGGCTACCTTCACAGGCCTATGTGAGGGCAACACAAAATGGTGGCACAGAACAAAATGGAGTCAGACTCGAGAATTACAGAACCTCAGTGGGGAGGAATTGACCGCCGGTGGGGCTTTCGGGTCAAGATGCGGGCTGACTGGTGCAGGCTAGACTCATTCAGCTCTTACACAGTCCCATCACTTTATCATTGAAGTGGTGCCTTAGTTACATATGGGCTTATGATTAGGCCTGCCACAAACCCACAGGTTTCTGAGCAGGTACACCCAATTCTGAGCGTAGGATATGCAGGCTAAGGGACAGTATCCGCCAGCAGACACATGCTGCCCCATGTCAAATTAGCTGACAGGTCTTTAAGTGTCAAGTGTCAAGTAGGACCTTACAGGACTGTACAATTTAACCATTGTAACTTGCCAGTGCAGTTAATTAGTATTCGGCACGATTGAGCGCAGCTTTAGTGCAATTTTAGTCTGTGCTCTGTAGGTTGGTCCCCTACATGTCATTTGAGTCAGCTTCCAGCTAGTTTGAAGGTCACTTATCCTGGGCCTTTTCACATGGCCTTTTGCCACCTATATAGATGAACTCTCATGGGCTGGGCCCAGGGCAGCAGTCAGCATGGGAATGGCAAGGAGTGGGAGTCATATACTCCTGGGGGCCAATCTCCCAGCAAATAAGGGGGAAGTTTCCTCAACTGCGGCTTTAGCTGGTTGGTCTCAATTAGAGCTTCTCGGGCTGAGTGGTCCCCACGGTCGCCCATTGCAATAGAGGGATACCGGACGAAGAGCCAGAATGCTGGGGCACACTAAGCCAGGAAAAGATTGCAGCGTACATGTTTTTATCCAATGCCATGTTAATATTTCGTCCATGCCTGAGTCTTGGGGCCTCCGGGCGGCTCGACTAGGTACGTTTTAGCGTACAGAGGGGCACTGGTGCTATTGGTGCAGGATAATTCCTCTCCCTCCACCTCGTGACACAGAGAAGGATGACTGGTACTTAGAGGAATATACTTTATTTGATGTATCTCCATGTAATTTTATGTGACTACTGGCCTATTTTCGGACATGCCCTTGTCCATTACTCGTTCCTGCTCCCTCAGAGTCGGGGGTAACAGATTGTACCCTTCCCTAAAAGCTCTGCGCTAAGCTGTCCCTAGGGTCCCTCTTGACTCAGCTGGCTATCTTATTGCCTTTATAAGAGCTTCTGTAATTTTGCCGTACTACATATGCTTAGTTAAATGCCACAAGATTTGCTGTCTCTTACAGGACAATGTAGCTGCATGCAATATTAGGGCTTGATCGCGTGATGCTTTCCAGTAACAATTGGTCTACAGATTTCCACACTAGGAACATGAACTTTGTGCTACCTTATCAGCAGTATCTGTACGACAAATGCTTCTTTTAGTAAGAGAGCTCAGTGGGTGAAGGTGTGCATTGCAAGGATCTGTGTTTCTTTCTAGGTCTATTACGTGTTGAGATGGGTCAGGTTCTGCTGCTAAGTACTGTGCATAATCTATAGACTAAATACTAGCATGTTTCTTAAGGTGTTCTTGCATTTGGCATAGGGATTGAGGTGTTCTCCTCACGTCAAAGACCCTTGACTAACAAGTTAGCTCACGGGGGCAGGTGCCTGCTGCTTACCCCATCTGTAAGGTTCTGTGCATAAGTAGCTAGCTCAATCTTTCACTGTTCGAGTGGGATATAAGGGGTACCAGTAAGTTGCATTACAATTAACAGATTTCTTTATGTATCAAGACAAAATTACAATTGTGCTAGGTGTGCTATGCACAGCTATTAGAGTAATGATTCCTCGACACCTGCACTACATCACACATATGGCGAGTTCTGCTGTGCTATATTTGACTAGGTGGTTTAATAATGTTGTTTTCTGGTGGGAAGCACCGTCACCATTGTGACCACCGGTGCCCCTGACAGTCTGCCATGTGGTGGCACTGTCTGGCTTTTAGGGAGGACCACTAAAACAGGCCCTGAGTAAGTCAAGATCATGGTTGACGATTGCCTTCGGCCCAAGCCATTCTTTTAGCCTTAGGGGGGCCAGGTTTGCCTCATTTGACACACTTCGAGTTCAAGTTAAATACAGGCTTGTCAGCCCTGTAATGTTGGTTGCAATGTTTACTGCACGTCAAGGACAGAGGATGAATGTCTCTTGACAAGTTATGCTTGCATTTGACGTTTACATTGGGTTTGGGATTTGTAGTATCCTACCACTTGCGGTCAGGGAAAGTAGATAACTGGTTGGATATAGCAGTGCAAGGTCTGGGACACTTTGCAGTAAATCAGGCATTGATGAAGCACATATATCGTCATCTGGAAGGGGTATACAGGTGGGTCAGTTATGTTTGGACGAATGCTCCGTTAGTAAGAGCTCCTTAGGTTAAGGCATGCGCGGCACGGATCTGGGGTAACCAGCGTAGGCTTGCTCCTGGGTTTGTAAAGTTGATGTGGGTGCCAATTGGTACTGCACCGTGCATAAGCCAAATGTCACAGTTGAATACTAGTGCATGTCGTGCATATTCAAGATTCACAGTTTTGGATATTAACATGTGCCCTATGCACAGTTACTATTAGGTTCTGATTCCCCTACTCCGGCACAACACCACATATATTGTACATTCAAGGCACATGTTAAACGTTCCACCGACCCCGATGAGAGGAAACCACACATCTTCAGCGGTGTCAATCATTACTGGTCAAGAGGGGTGAGTAGGGGTCGCAACAAGACTCCTGCAGCAGGGAGTGCCGCACGGCGGCAAGGAGTTGGTGAGAAATAGGACTGGCAGGTACCGCTGGGTGCCTGCCACCTGGCCACTGCAGGGGTTTATGGTGATCTCAAAGGTCCTAGGAGGGGGCATGGCAAAGTAAACCTGGGCTGAAGCACATGCGGGGTGTGGGGGTCCCTACTTCATTTCATAGGATCACTCCGTATTGGGTTTAGCTAACGATCATCTCAGTTGACGTCTAATTTTCAGCTCCTCGTTTTGCCATCTGTGACTAGGTTAGCCACGAAACTTAATAAAGCAATGTCAGGCATGTCCAAGTAAGGGTTAAGAAGCCAGATGGCGGCCCTGGGTTTCAAGTTCACAGGCCTGTTAAGCGGCAGAACTGTTAGGACTTGTGTTCGACCTCCTGGTCACAGGTTAAATTCTTGGTAGGTCCACTCAGCATTTCATCCGTCTCAGGTCAATAAATCAAGTACCATGGAGTTGGGTATCACTAAACATATGTTAAGTCTCCCGCCCTATAGCCTTAGCTGGCAGCCATGCAAGGTGGAAGTTGTCATCCAACAAGTGTGCTACGGTCCAAAGATTGGGGAAACTCTGGGTTAAAGCACTAATGCGCAACAAAGTATTAGAAAACATTTCCCAAGAATACCAGCAGAAGTTTGGAAGGGCAAGGCGTCACCTAGGGTGGTGACTGGCTTAGTTCGATGGACATTCTCCAACGAGCGCTATACTTAGAGGTGTGAGTTGAGCATCAAACTGGGGACCGGTGAATTTTGGGGGTCTGAAATAACCCCATGGCAGGGGGCGTGTTCAAGGGAGGCCATGGAGACCTTGCGCAGGAGGGTGAACAGCGCCATGCATATAGTCACAAAGAACAGGGGTTTGGTTTTATCCTGTATGGGTTACTGCACGCCAAGTCCACAGGGTGTTTAGATCCAGATGGGTCATAGGGCTGAGCAGAGACTCACCGGAGGCCGTGAGGGCAACGGCCGCACTGCATTCATCATCAGCGCTCATCTTGCCGTGAGGGGAATGGCCGCGACCGTGCAGTGGAACTCCAACTCCCAGCTGCCCCACTGCACCTCTGACGACACTACTGCGCCCGGAGGCGCCATAAGACCGAGGTACTCCTCGCGCCACGCGAGACGCGCGCGGACAGCACCCGGGCAGAGGGCGGGCCATCCGGGGACGGAGGAGGACGGGACGGGCCCGGTCCCTAACATCTGCGGATTGGAAAACGCCTGGGAAAACCCTCGGACAAGAGTCGGGTCAGTACATGACACACCTTTTGCCATATGATTAACAGGTGACGGTGAGAGGCACCTCGAACTAGAGACGCTTGGGAGTAATAGTGGGCGGGTGCCATTGCCTGGATATCTACTGATCAAAGTGTGGTGATACCTGGAAATAAACTGCTGCCTGACCCATAAAGAAAAACGACTAGCACATGAACATGGCAAGCACAGTGCAAACAAGGTCATCAAAATTAACTAATGGTACCCCTCTAGTCGCCTCTAATGGTAGTAAACCTAAAGGTATCCCTAAATTGATCCCGGACAAACCTACTGCCATTGATAGAATGCTACATCAAGCATTAGGGAAAGTAGCATCGGAGATTGAGAGAACAGAGAGAAGTCTCTTATTAACTCCCCAACCTACCCCACTAACCCTGGAGCTAGACTCAGAAGACCAAACATCGCTATTAGACTCACCTGATCTTGAGATATTTGATATTCCCTGCGCTCAAGAGGGGACCTCACTGGTACAGGAGATAACCTCCGGGGGGTAAACACCACAAACCAGCGAGGCTAAGAAAACTAAGAAGAACAAGGCCAGGCGTAAGAAAGCCACCCCGAATAAGGCCCCGTTAGATAGTTCCACCACAGATAAAAGGCCCACTGGGGGGGCTGCATTAAACACACAAGAGCCCCTATGTGGGTAGCCCAAATAATCACCAACTTACAAACCCATCTAGAACAACTTATTACCAATCAAACTAAATTGTTTCTTAGCAGATTGGACAAAGTAATAAGTTTGGTTAAAACAAAGGGGCTGCCAGGTGGTAGTAACTCTGCCCCTCCAGGGAAAAATCAATCGAGGGAGGATACTATCACTAGTTTAGAAACACCATCTGTAAACACACCTGGAAATGTCCAAGGCAACATTACTCAACAACCCCTGACTCCTACGAACACACAACTAGAAGGCCCGACATTGCTCCCACCGACTTTGCCCGCTGCCAGTAGAGACGCACCTCAGGGAGCGTCAAAGGGCATACATCGAGTAATGGTTCATAGACAATCCACGAACCCCCCCATAAGCCAGAACCCACCAGAGAACCACACCAATAAGGGGCATTTTAACACAGCAATGACCCTTAATTTACCCCTTGACGCAGCACCATATGTAATTATCCTTACAGGAGTCCCAGTGCTGAGGCCAGAACAGGTGGAAACATATGGCGAACTCAAAAATAAAACCATGTTCTGGTTAAATAAGTGCAGGCCCCTTGTGGGCATGGAACAGGATGAGATAATAATGGTTAGGCGGGTGAATTGGGTGGGAACCAGACCCAAGGAGGACACCGGGGACTGTGTGGTGGCGAACTTTAGAAACAGGCAGGTCGTGGATCAGATATTAAGTTGGGGGTCCAACCTCTGAGATTAGCAACATCAGATCCATGCCTCTTAGTTTCTTTTATCCCAAAAGGGTCCATAATCGGGGGACTGCCACTGGCGAATTGAAAGCTAGGGAGTGGAATTTAGTGGCGCATCATCGTAGACCGCACCATGTAAGCATAAGGAACCGGGGTTGGATTGATCTTCAGAATAGATTCGGCCCTCTGTCCACCCTAGAAGGAGTAGATTGACTAGGGACAGATACAAACCCTAGACATATACAAGTTAGGGACAAGATTCATGGACCGACAAAGACACCTTTGATTAAAGCACCTCAAAATGAGTTAGCGCAGAGACGGGAAAGTAAGGGGGCAAACATGGCAGAGAGTATTCAACCAGGTAGGGTAAGGGAGATTGAGCCAACGGGACTAGACAGTACTGATTCAGGCACCCAAGTGATAAATACAAATAAGGTAGCTGACCCTAATGAAATTACCATACTGGAAGGAAACGAACTTACTTATCCCCCCAGAGTCAGGTCAAGAAGAACAGCTGGGCGGGACGGTCTGAAAATACTATCCTGGAATGTGGCAGGACTTGCGGCCAAATATGAAGATCAGGAATGGAGGCAATACATCGCCGGGTTTCATGTAATATGCCTGTAGGAGACCTGGATGATTGATTGTAACCATTCTCCCTGGAAGGGTTTAAGTGTTTCTCAGTCCCGGCACACAGGTCAGCCCCAGGGAGAGCTATGGGAGGGCTGATCATATATGTAGACCTTCTTATACAAGGGGTCTGGTCCAATTTTAACTGGGCATCACAGAATATGATGGCTGTGGGCTTTCGCTCAAACGGGTTAAACATCATCCTGGTTAATTGGTATAACGCGGTGGGGGCAAATGGGAAAGGAAATACAATAAAAGAACTAGATTCCCGCCTAAATGCCCAGCTGACGATGGTGCCAACAGCAAAATCGGCAGCTGCCCCATCTGTAGTCCTGTTAGGGGATTTTAACTGTCATCTCTGCGCAAACCTTAGGCCACTGAATAAGGATTGGTCACGTTGTACAGTGGAGAAAGGCCCACATTTCTCGCATTCTAGGGAAGGGGTGGAGTTAGATAAGGTGCTGAAAGGCCATAGCTTGGTCCACACAATGGACCTGATAGAGATGGGCAGTGGAGAGGAGCTCAACCCTACCTTTAAGGGCAGAGGATGTAGGTCGCACATTGACTACATTATGGTGTCACCTATACTTAAAAGCTGGGTTAGTAGGGTGGACATAGAAAACAGCATATTTAGTGACCACAACCCCCTGGTGCTAGAATTAAAAGGCACGACTATTAAAAACATATCGGGCCCGATTCACAGAACTAACTTAAGACAAAATCCTAAACTTACTACTTTTGGTATTCACAGAAGTTAGGATTTTATCTTAAGTTTGTCTTAAGACAGACTTAAGACAGACTTAAGACAGACTTAAGCTAGGATTTTATCTTAAGTCTGTCTTAAGACAAACTTAGGACAAAATCCTAACTTCTGTGAATACCAAAAGTAGTAAGTTTAGGATTTTGTCTTAAGTTAGTTCTGTGAATCGGGCCCATCATGTGGGGTAAGAGCGACAGAGAAGATATCGGACCAAGGGAGAAAACTTAGATGGTCTAAAATAGATGGTGATAAGTTTTACAAAAACCTAATAACTACAGGGGCAGATCCATTAAATACATGCCTCGACCCCAACATTGAGGGAGTCGCTGTAGTAATTACATTTGAAAAGATGAGACACCTCATTGATGGACTATTAAGGACCACTAGGACGAGGATACCATTGACCCCTGAACCTAGATGGTTCGATAAAGAATGCTCAAAGGCACAGAAAGAGCTCAAATCTAGCCTAAAAATAACACCTAGAGACAGTATTTACATAGCTCAATGTATGTTGAACTACAAGAAAGCACAAAAAACCCGTAAAACCAGTCTCCAATTACAAGCTTGGGCGGATCTAAGAGAGGCGGCGGAAAGAAGAGATCTGATTGAGTTCTGGAAAATTATAAATAAACCATGTTTCCAGGACTCAAATGCCCCACAAATTTTAAACACTATTTTGCCTGAGCAGTGGCACTCCCATTTCAGTAATTTATATAATCATACGGGCGAAATAAACAATGATGAAGGGCAGAGGTTAGAACTGACTACACGCCTAGACATCACCCTGGCTGAAGTAGAAGGAGGAATCTTGGGGCTAACTAAGAATAAGGCACCCGGCCCGGATGGAATTCCTCCTGACCTATACCTCAGTAAAATTGAGCTGTGGGTGCCGATTCTCACTAGGGTCTTGTGCGGCAGTGGAGGCGGGTCTGCCGCGCTCTTGGTCCTCGGCCACCATAGTTCCAATTTTTAAAAAGGAAACCGAGACGATCCCAATTGCTATCGCCCGATATCTCTAATTGATGTCACGGCGAAGGTCCTGAGTAGGGTGATTTTAAATCGCCTGACCGAATGGGCAGATACCCATCGGGTAATAACGGAAACGCAATATGGGTTTAGGGAGGGGAGGTTGACCACGGACCAATGCCTGAATCTTTACTTGTTGGTCGCAAAGTACACCATAGCTAGCAAGGAAGCTGTCTACCTGGGATTCATGGACCTCTCTGCGGCATTCGATCATGTGAACAGAGAGAAGCTATGGGCCCTGATGAAAGGTTTAGGGGTGGACCAGAATTTAGGTGTACTATTTGATGGGCTTCTAAAATTTAGATCTTTAGTGGACAAACACTGTGCCAAATTGGTGACTACATCTGGTGCCATAATGGGGTATGGGAGAAGGCTGGGGAGATGGTCTCCCGAGCAAGTGATGTATTTGTACAGATCGATATGCTGTGCCAAGGCAGCCTACGGGGCGGAAATTTGGGGCTTTGTGAACATACACCTGGTCCAGGCAGAGGAAAACAAATTCTTCAGAAGGATACTGAAAGTTCCATCTAGTACATCTGCCTACATTCTACACGAGGAACTGGGAGAACCCTACATTGAAGACCAGATTAAGATCAGACCTCTTTTGGCCTGGGTGAAAATCTGGTACAACCCCGAGGCAGACCTCAGCAGACAAATTATCAGACTGTTTGAAATTAGACCAATGGACTTCTATCCCCTGGCTAAATTTTGTAAAGTGTACCCTGGAGTCTATTGGCTGTAAGAATCTTTTTACAGAACCTGAAGCCCTTACTGCCCAGAACAAAACAATGGTTAAGAAAATGTTTGGGGAATGGACAATTGCCAGGAGGGCGGCTACTGAAGAGTGTAAATCTACAGTGGGGGCTTATAGATTATTGAAAATAGAGAGTGGAAGGGAACCCTATCTCTCACTGATTCATAATGCACAGGACCGATTTTACATGACCCGATTTAGATTAAACCTGTTGCATCACTTGCTGGCTGACCCCCTGGTTTTACCTTAACGGTCGAGCAGAAGGGTACCTGCAGCTGCGACAATAGTCTCCGCAGGATACCCTTCATTTTGTTTTATTGTGTCCTTTTTATTCATTACCTAGGCGAAAGTTCCTGGAAGGTCTACTGAACCGGGCCAGGTTTAAACATGCTAAGGTAGCATTGGTGTTCTTCCAGATGGCTAATGATGCATATACCCTTTGCTGTATTTCAAGTTTTATTAAGATGGCAGTGAGGCTAAGGAGCTAAGGAACTCAAGAGAGATGAGCTAAATATGATGCCCTATAATTTGAGATGTTGGACTAACTGAAATGAAATGTAGTGGATGAACTATTTGTTAAATATTTTTTTAATGTATTTAATCTGTTTTTATGTACTTTTATGGTATCTTTTTAAGTGCCGAATAAAGAAATATTTGATTTGATTGATTTGATCCAGATGGGATACACCTGTCCAAAGGGGGAATGGACCTAATCTTGCTTGATCTGGGGGAGGCCTTGGAATCAGCAGGGTGTAGGTAACTAGGTCTATAGCGGGGGGGGCCTGGGGTGATGGTGGCCACACCCAGTGCTGTGGCGGAGTTACAGGGCAATCCAGAGACTGTAAGGTACAGTAAGGGTACCCTATGCAGGAGCACAGTAAGGGTGTGAAAGCCAAAATCCCCAGGGAGGTCCTCACGTTGGACCCTGGAGGAGCGACGACGCCCCGTTAGTCCTTCGGGTGGTTTGGACCTGAGCAACCGGGGATTGCCTGCAACTCTCTGCCCCCCCTGAGTTGGGAGGGGCATGAGTAAGGGGGTAGATTGGCGGTCTGCCGGTGGGAGGGGCTATCCCCTCCCCCAAATCGGCAAACACCGGTTGGCGAGGGACACCTTGTATTTGGCTCATCAGGTGGGCAGGCGGCGAGGGGCTGCCTGCCCTGGGATCGCCCGTAAGATAACCCACCATGTTGGCATATTTGATATGCAAATAAACCTGCATCAATTTTCTCCACTAAAAAATGTGTTGTGTTTGATTATTTCTCCAGAGTATTGCTGTGGGAGAGATGGGGAGTGTTAAGGATATATTGGCACTATTCAGGGCTGCCCCGGGCCCATGAAGGGGGCCCTCCTAAGAGGGCAGCCCCCCCTTAGTGCCACAGGATGGCACACGGTTAGCCTCCCTGTGTTGGGGGACTCTCGAGGGTCCCCCAGGCCTGCGTCACTTCCGGGCAGGAGAGGGCGGGGGGAGAGGTACTTATACCTCTCTCGCCCACCGATCTCCCTCTTTTCTCTTGCTGCCCTGACGCCGTTTCCCTCCCCACCGCGTACCCGGCATACAGGCAGGGGGGTGTTATTCACTAACTTATTATTTTGTGTTGCAGGAGGAGTTACAGGGCGATGCAGAGGCTGTAAGATACAGGAGGGTACCCTCTGCAGGAGCACAGTAAGGGTGCGAAAGCCAAGATCCCCAGGGAGGTCCTCACGATGGACCCTGGAGGAGCGACGGCGCCCCGTTACTCCTTCAGGCGGTTGTGGACCTGAGCAACCAGGGGTTGCCTGCAACTCTCCGCCCCCTGAGTTGGGAGGGGCGTGAGTAAGGGGGTGGACTGTCGGTCCGCTGGTGGGAGGGGCTATCCCCTCCCCCTAATCGACAAACACAGGTTAGCGAGGGCCACCGGGTATTTGGCACATCAGGTGGGCAGGCGGCGAGGGGCTGCCTGCCCTGGGATTGCCCGTACGATAACCTACCATGTTTGCATATTTGTTATGCAAATAAACCTGCAGCAATTTTCTCCACTAAAAAATGTGTTGTGTGATTATTTCTCCAGGATATTGCTGTGGGAGGGATGGGGAGTGTTGCCGATATTGGCACTATGCAGTCGTAAAATCTGCCTGGCCTAATTTCACTTGTAGCATGACTTGGATAACTTTATTTCTCTGGGAAACCACTAAACTAATTGTGGACTTTTCATGAAGAAAACAAATTCTAATTGATTGAATGGAAAGTAACCAAGAATACAGCTCATATGTTGCATTTGTTTGTTGAAAGAAATCTGAAGACAGTAAAAGCAAGTGGAGAACGAGAACCTATGACTTGGTGTCGTATTGACATCCTGCTGAGAGCAGATCTTCTGGCACTGCGGTCTGTTACATGAGCGCTAGAGGGCGCACAAATACCATCTAACACAATTGGGACCGAATTGCATCACTTCTACTATGTACAATTTCTATATCAGTGTTTCCTTTTCTCCAGAAATTCAACTCTTGCTCCAAAAACCAAGGGAAGCGTTCAGGGTGTGTCTTATTATCTGCCCAGTGCGTGACCGTTAGCCAGTCCAGTCTAAAGGGCAGGTGAATTCTTGAACGTCTGTGTTCTATTAGTTTATCTGCATAGCATGCAAAGTCCGATTAGTGACTTCTTGGTATTGTCAGATAATTAAAATAATAACAATAAGATACCAAACAATTAAGGAGTGGACAGAGCAGTTGTTAGGGTTTTTCTTTCTTGAACCGGAGATGGCCTGCCATCTGTGGTCACCGAAAGCAATACCATTTTCTAGCAGCAAAATATGACCGTGAATCTCCCTCCAGATTCCACATGTTCCTTCCATGCAATCACCACGCTGCAGCACGGTGGATAAAACAGGCACCTCCCAGGCGTGTTGAAAGCTGCCCAGAAGACCCATCTCAGCAGTGTTAGACTTTCATCCAAAAGCAGCTTGCAAGCTGGGATTTTTCAGTCCATACTTTCAATGTTGAAAGTGAAACTACAAGTCCCACAATGCAGTGTAATGCAGGCGTAAAAGGCAGGACTGGAGGTGTGAGGCATGCCATAGCGCCAGTGACCAACTATGTATGTGGTGTGTCATATCATTGCCCAGATACATTGTTCGATGCCATAGAAATCAGAGAGTGCAAAGCCAGTGCTTAGTTTGTGAAAAAATAAGTGGTGGGCCCTTGTCAGGAGGCCACTGCAGCTTGTGGGCTACAGGTGTAACAATTTACAGTATTCCAGAGCCCAAAGCCATAAGAATGGCTTGGGAAGCAGGTATTAGTCATATTTTATGCACATTGATTTAACTGTTATTTTACTCGTCTTTAAATTATATAAACAGCGCCTCGTTGTGGCAGACTATCATAAGTGCAGGTGTTGACAATTAAGTGGCGGTGCTGAGCACCGGAAACCACCGGCTCAAATTAGCACTGTAGAAAGCACAAGCGCTTGAACTCACTCCTCTTTTACACAAACAGCCAGTGCAGAGACTGGCTTCAGGCGCCTCATGGCCAGCGCTGAACTGCTTCATTCTGCTACCTCCGCAGTATCTATCTTTGAGTGCCCCCAGCCAATGATTTTTCGATAACTTTGCTGAGCTGAGTTAATTCTATTCAATTCATTCTTTATTCTGGTGCAAAAGTATCCATAAAAATGCATTTAAAAAACACAATAAGTATTATTAAAACATTTAGAACAAGCAATACATAAAAATCAGTATAAAATTCAGATGCTTGCTGAGTCCACATGCAAGCATTTACGGCTGATTCTGTGGGGACATAAGTAATTCAATTTACTCACCCATGACATTCTCCTTTGTATCCCCCGTAAATTAGGTCATCAGGAAGGAAACTTTTTACATTTTAAGTTTACTTATGACCTCATGTCAATAGGGACATCATTCCTAAGCCAGTGTTTTCTTCTACATCTCATTGCAATTTAAATTTTAAGTTCAAGTAATTTAATTCCAGTTCACCTCAACTCCCATAATGCATCAGGTTGTTAAAAGGGCATTCAGGATTACAACACAGTGTTCCTGACACTTTGGTTAAGTGTTGAGGAAGTGAAGAATGGGCTCGCAATGCCTACTGCTGCATTGAAAAGCTGGGCACTAATTCAGGTGCCAGTTCATCTGGTCTGGGGACAGCGGTGGATGTTCAAGAAAGAATTTGCCAGAGACTGTCAAAAAGTTTTAGTATCAATGGGGAGATTTTGTTCTTTCTTGGGATCCAGGAAAGCAGACTATAGTGTCCATAAGTGAAGAGATGATGATGCCAATAATGTCACTTGTGCGATTCTACCAGTAGTGCTAATGAGTAGGGAGATTCTGAAACCAATAACATGAACACTATGATATTATCACTACTGCCAAAGTGATTTATATAACACTATTACTAGTGCCCATAAGTAAGGAGATTCTTATATTAATCATGTGAGTTATGTGATTCTATCACTATTGCCAATGAGTAGAGGGATTCTGACATTGACAACCTGAACTCTATGATATTATCACTAGTGCTAACGTTATCTGTATAACACTATCACTAGTGCCCATAAGTGAGGAGATTCTTATATTAATAATGTGAGATATTTCATTCTAACTCTAATGCCAATGAGTAGGGAGATTCCGACACCGAAACCATGAACTCTATGATATTATCACTACTGCCAATGTGAGCTGTATAACACTATTACTTGTGCCCAATAGTGAGGAGATTCTTATATTAATCATGTGAGTTATGTGATTTTACTACGAGTGCCAATGAGTAGGAAGATTCTGACATTGACAACCTGAACTCTATGATATTATCACTAGTGCTAACGTTATCTGTATAACACTATCACTAGTGCCCATAAGTGAGGAGATTCTTATATTAATAATGTGAGATATTTCATTCTAACTCTAATGCCAATGAGTAGGGAGATTCCGACACCGAAACCATGAACTCTATGATATTATCACTACTGCCAATGTGAGCTGTATAACACTATTACTTGTGCCCAATAGTGAGGAGATTCTTATATTAATCATGTGAGTTATGTGATTTTACTACGAGTGCCAATGAGTAGGAAGATTCTGACATTGACAACCTGAACTCTATGATATTATCACTAGTGCCAATGTTATCTGTATAACACTATCACTAGTGTCCATAAGTGAGGAGATTCTTATATAATGTAAGATATTTCATTCTAACTCTAATGCCAATGAGTAGGGAGATTCCGACACCGAAACCATGAACTCTATGAGATTATCACTACTGCCAATGTGAGCTGTATAACACTATTACTTGTGCCCAATAGTGAGGAGAATCTTATATTAATGATGTGAGTTATGTGATTCTACCACTAGTGCCAATGAATAGGAAGATTCTGACATTAACAATCTGAACTCTATGATATTATCACTAGTGCCAATATGATCTGTATAACACTATTACTAGTGACCAATAGTGAGGAGATTCTTATATTAATAATGTGAAATATTTCATTCTAACTCTAATGCCAATGAGCAGGGTGATTCTGACATCGATACCACGATCTCTATGATATTATCACTTGTGCCAATGTGAACTGTATCACACTATCACTAGTGCCCATAAGTGAGGAAATTCCTATATTATTTATGTAAGTTATGTGATTCTACCACTAGTGCCAATGAGTATGGGGATTCTGACATTGATAACCTGAACTACTTGATATTATCACTAGTGCCAATGTGAGCTGTTTAACACTATTACTGGTGCCCAAAAGTGAGGAGAATCTTATATTAATAATGTTAGTTCTGTGATTCTACCTCTAGAGCAAATGAGTAGGGAGATTGTGAAATCGATAACGTGAACTCTATAACATTATCACCAGTGCCAACGTGATCATATAATAATATCACTAGTGGCCACAAGTGAGGAGAATCTTATAGCAATAATTTGATTTCTGTGATTCTACCATTAGTGCAAGTGAGTATGAGATTCTGACATTGATAACCTGAACTCTATGATATTATCACTAGTGCCAATATGATCTGCATTACACTATCACTAGCGCCCACAAGTGAGGAGAATCTTACAGCAATAATGTGACTTCTTCGATTCTACCACTGATGCGAGTGAGAAGAGAGATTCCAACATCAATAACGTGAACTGCATGATGCTGTCACTAGTGCCAATGACTGGGAAGATTCTGCAACCAATAATGTGACTTCTGCCATTCTGTCGCTAGTGCCAAGGAGTAGGAGATTCTAATTTCAATGTTGTGATTCTGTGATTCTATCACGAGTGCCCATGAGCTAGAACAATGGCACCAACAAAGTGACCTCTGTGTTTGTATCACTAATGGCCGGTAGAGATGTACTTCATATTGTGACACAGAAAACCTCAGGGAGACAGACTCTGCTGTATTTGCACTGAGTACATTGTTCATCTCATCGTTTGTCCATTGCATGCCAAATTGCTCTTCCATGCTAACCCTTCTATCACTAGATTCTCCCTACAACCTCTACTGAATTGATTCACCTATTCCCGGTTCTCTAGTCTAACTCTGATTGGTGGCTCCAGCCTATTATACCATTTCATTTCATGCAGAGCACTCCTTCATAGCCTGTGGTATCACCCAATTTCCTGCATGGCCATTGCTTCCAACCTGAGGCATCTCTGTACTTTCTGCATCTCCCTCTTTGGGACTGCATGATGCCAGTGCATTTCCCACAAACCGTCTTTCCTATCCGAGTGTGTTAATTAATTTCCTGCAGGCCTGCACTTCCCACCCTGGGGCACCATTCCTTTTCCTATAGACCCCTTCATCCTTGCATGCGGGACTGCTCAATTTCCTGTAAGCTCCTCCTTCCAAGCAGTTTATAATGCCACTCATTTCCTGTGGCACCTTCTTCCAAGCGCTCTATGCCACTCATTTCCTGTGGCACCTTCTTCCAAGCGCTCTATAATGCCACTCATTTCCTGTAGCACCTTCTTCCAAGCGCTCTATAATGCCACTCATTTCCTGTGGCACCTTCTTCCAAGCGCTCTATAATGCCACTCATTTCCTGTGGCACCTTCTTCCAAGCGCTCTATAATGCCACTCATTTCCTGTAGCACCTTCTTCCAAGCGCTCTATAATGCCACTCATTTCCTGTGGCACCTTCTTCCAAGCGCTCTATAATGCCACTCATTTCCTGTGGCACCTTCTTCCAAGCGCTCTATAATGCAACTCATTTCCTTAGGCACCTTCTTCTAAGCGCTCTATAATGCCACTCATTTCCTGTAGCACCTTCTTCCAAGCGTTCTATAATGCAACTCATTTCCTGTGGCATCCTATTCCAAGCACTCTATAATGCTACTCATTTCCTGTGGAACCTTCTTCCAAGCGCTCTATAATGCCACTCATTTCCTGTGGCACCTTCTTCCAAGCGCTCTATAATGCCACTCATTTCCTGTGGCACCTTCTTCCAAGCGCTCTATAATGCCACTCATTTCCTGTGGCACCTTCTTCCAAGCGCTCTATAATGCCACTCATTTCCTGTAGCACCTTCTTCCAAGCGCTCTATAATGCCACTCATTTCCTGTGGCACCTTCTTCCAAGCGCTCTATAATGCCACTCATTTCCTGTGGCACCTTCTTCCAAGCGCTCTATAATGCAACTCATTTCCTTAGGCACCTTCTTCTAAGCGCTCTATAATGCCACTCATTTCCTGTGGCACCTTCTTCCAAGTGCTCTATAATGCCACTCATTTCCTGTGGCACCTTCTTCCAAGCGCTCTATAATGCAACTCATTTCCTTAGGCACCTTCTTCTAAGCACTCTATAATGCCACTCATTTCCTGTGGCATCCTATTCCAAGCACTCTATAATGCTACTCATTTCCTGTGGAACCTTCTTCCCAATCTGTGATTTCACTGCATTTCCCCCCTTCTCGCCCTATGATACTGCTCCATTTATCAGACCCCCTCCTTCCTAGCCTGTGTTACCATTCAATTTCCTGCTTGCTTTCTTTCCCACACTCTGATACCACCCTAGTTCCTCAGGCCTCTCTTTCCCAGCATGTGATGCCACTGACTTTCTCATGGTCATTCCCTCAGAGACTGTGACACCACTCCAATTCCCGCTGGACCCATCTGTCCTCAAGATACCACCCCACCTGCAGCCCCTCCTTCTGCCTTTGATACCATTGTATTTCCCACAATCCCCTCTTCTTAATCTGTGAATCCCAGAGCTGCCAACTCACACAGTTCCATTGTGAGTCACACCTTATTGGCTCACTTCAAAGGATCACCATTTGAAGAGCCTTTACCACACAATGTGCAGAAGTTGAGGCACAAACCACTGCAGATAGTAAGTTTCCAGCTGATTGGATGCTCTGCATTACAGTTCATGTCCATCAGGGGGTTTGCAACCTCTCCAGGGTATTGCTAAGAAGCTCAAACACTTTTCCTTTTTAGAGCGAGGGTGGGAGGTTTCTTGACACAGTCTTGGGCTCTCAGCCCCTCACACTCCAAGGTTCCTCCATGACTGGAAGGGCATTGATGGGCTCAAACCCCGCGCCCGCTCCCTGGCCCCATGCCTGACTGGAAGGTTAGAAATAGGCTCTGAGCTCTGACCCCCTTCCCAGACCCCGCCCTGTCCAAGGACCCTGCTTTTCATCCTACATGGTTACAATATTCTACACTTTGTCAGGTCAAGATACCGTCCATTCCATAAGCCCCTCACCAACCCTTCCAAGTTGGTGATACATTTCTATTACCCAATCCCCTGCTCCCCATTCCCAGCCAGTGAGGTTTCTTCTCTTCCAGAAGGCTACTCCTTTTTAAGTTCTAATACCCTTCATGCAACCCTATCAATCCAAAGATATTTACTAACTTTCACAGACTGACTCCTTCCAGTAGCTCCCTACTTCATTCCAGGTAGGCCCTTTTTAACCACAAAGCGATGGCCCCACCATCTGCACGTCTCCTAATCCTAAAATGTTTGCCCCTAATTCCTCTAACTGAAGCTTTGTCTTTGCCATTCTTGTTTAATTGTATAGAGAACGTGTGCCCTCCTTGATTGATTCTTCTTAATCAGGCTGTTTTCTCCTTCCTGTTTCTGTACACTCGTCCGTCCTCTCTGGCAAAGGGCCTCCACTCCCCACGCAAACTGTGTCTTCTCTCTGTTTTCTGTAGATCCTTTCATCATAGGATTTTTGCCTCTCCCTTTCTAGACTGACTAATTTACACATTCTCCTCTTTCCTAATTTGAGACACAAATGCCCTTGTAGTATGTTCCAGCTTTACAAGATGTTTGATTTGTCTGGAATATCCTACACTCAGTTCCCCCTCACCCAACTTTGCAGGGTCTGGTGCTTCGCTCTTTATATGCAGCATGCCCCTCACCTTCTTGTTTGCCCTACATATCACGCTGAATGCCCCTCCCATTTCTGTGGGACGGACCTACCCTGCATGCTCCTCCCCTTCCTGAATGACCGTTCATCTAAGGCTTTATGCCCCTCCCCTTCTGATATATTCCTCCATCACAGGATGTAGTTTCCTCCATCCTTGGCTTTGTGCCCCTTTATGCCCTTCCCTTTCCTGGTGTTTTCTGTACCAATTTTGCTTCTTTGTACTCCTCAGATATATATTTTTGTTACCAGTATTTATTGATTGATGTTCTTATCTCCGTTAATTTCTGTTTGTACTTTAAAGATTTAATAAAAGAGTTTATTTTCATGCATTTTTCTAAAGTCAACTTTATTTGGTTGCTGTATTGTGTTGTATGTTGAACTAACAGTTGTATATGAATTCCAATAACTGTTTTTATCATAATCCAAACTCTACCTCCTCTTTCACTCATAACTACCCTCTCATTTCACCCCTAACGTCCACTCATCCTTCCACTCATTCATGCCTTTCCACCTCTTGCCCGCACCCACCTTCTCTTTATGATTCACATTGATTCCCCTTTTCTCCATCTTTCTGTTTTTATTGCCATCTTTTTCCTCCACCCCATTATATTCCTCCTCTACTCTACTCATATCCTCCATCTCCTTATCTCCCCTAATTACTCCTCCCTTCTTTAATCTGCTATGTCTTCCTCTATTCCTTGTTTTTGCTTTCTGTCCTTCCACACCCATTGGCTGTGCCTCAATTTTTATCCCCCTCATTGTCTCTCTCTCCTACACTGTCTCTTCCTTTTAAATTCCATCACTTTATCACTCTTACGCTTATGCCTGTTACCCCCATGTATTCTTTTTCGTTCTTCTTTTCTCTTTCATACCCTCTTCATCCCATATCTTCCCACTCCCACCCTCTCCTGATGGTGGCTCTTCCTCTTTGTTCTTTCTGTCACTAATTTCAACTATCACTTCTCTTTTTCTATCCCTTTGTCTGACATTCAACCTCTCCTGGGCCTGCTTCCACCTATGTGTTCCTACTCTCACTCATTCCCCTAACTTTTTTTATCATTAATTCATGTGTTTGTCCCACTCACACACTCTCCTGATCCTACCTCCTTCTCTTTGTTCCTTCTCTCATTTATTTCACCTATCTTACCCTCTTTACCCTACCTGTTTGTCTCACTCATTTACCCTCCCTCTCACACTTCATTCCATCTCCTTGTCCCACTCACACATTCTCCTGGTCCTGTCTCCCCTTCTTCAATCCTTCTCTCACTCACTTCCCCTGCCCCTCCCCTTATTTATTTTATCTTTTTGACCCCCTCACACCCCTCTTGGTTCTGCCTCCCCCTAATTTGTTCCTTCTTTCACTCATGTCATTTTTGTTCCCCACTATATTTAATCTTTGTTCCACTCACAACCTCTCCTGGTCCTGCCTTCCACCCTTTGTACCTCCTCTTATTCATTTCCACTGCCTCTCCCTCTCTTCCTCTTGAACCCGTCTCTTTCTCTCTCTACCTTTGTAGATAACATAGATGAGGCGGAGCGCCAGTGGAAGCTGGAATTCCACCGTTGGAGCGCCTACATGATGCACTGGAAGAACCAATTTGATCACTACAGTAAGCAAGAGAGATGTTCCGATCTGTGAGGAGACCCCGAGCCCTCTCACAGCCATTTTGGTCAAAGCTCCAATACCCCTCCCCAGGCCAATGCCCCTCCCATTCCAACTCACACACAGATCTCAGGTAACTTCTTTACCTTCTGTTTCCCTGGTGGCAGCCCTCTTAGCAAAGTGTATCTTCAGCCCTGGAGGAAGTGCAAATTATCGCTGCACACAACCAGTCAACGAAGGTCGTCGAAGAAACCAGGAACATCTCTGGAGCATGCAGCCCTTTTTGAGAAACTACACAACACACACCTGGAGTAGAAACATCATCGTCTTCCTCTCATCACTCCACCGTGGCCAAGAGGTCACCCCTTCCCATAAGTTGTCCTGCGAATCCACAGCTTTCTCAAAAAGCAGCCATACGTTGCAGATGAACACCTCTGTTAAGCCAGAAGGTTCGAAGTCTGAGCCAATATTTATGAGACATTACCCAGCATTTCCCCATTACCTGGAAACGTCTGTCACTTGACCTTCATGTGTACCTCCCTGATCACTCATTGGAGCCATCCTGCATTTAGTAATGATCAGAAGATAGAGTCTCTAGTTCCACCCCTTAGTTAGTGTATGTCACATGATAATTCCCTAGTAAATGATAGCATTGAACACAGAGTATGTCTAAGCTTCTTCTCGTGACCTTAAGCCTGATGACTGTGCAACATCTAGCATTACTGGTAATAACACCTTAGTAAGTGATTCTGTTAACTGTATGGGGAACCCAGGCTCCTTCTTAAGGTGATGAACCTCGTGATTGCCCAGTATCTAGCACTGTATGGGATAATATTTACCATAAGGATTCCAAAGATGCTTCTCATTACCTTGAGCCTCATGCATGTGCAGGATAATAATACACAAGTTAAGGATAATATTGACTGTTGCAAGTTCCAGAACTTCTTCCCATGGCCTTTAGGTTGCTGATTTCCAGCATCTACTCTGATGGTAATAATGTCCTGGTAAGTGCATGCATTGATCATAGGGGTTCCAAAACTTCAATTTATGGCATTGACCCTAATGATCTCCCACCATTTAATACTTTAGTGGTTATACTCAAGTAGGCCTGCCTCACCAACTTTAAGCTTGCCTTTGTCTATGTATAGCACTCTGCTGCCTTTTGGTTAGGTTAGTGCCATAGAATATCATATACATACATACATAGCATTAACCATAGAGGTTTCCTGAATGACTTTTCAAGGCATCAACCCAAAGATCGTCCAACAACCAGTAGTAATGCTTCTGATCATGAAACCCTAGTAAGTGATATCTTTAGAGTGTTCTAAATCTTCTTTGCATGGTCTTGGGCCCAACGGCTGGTCAATTTCTACATGCCTGCTACCAGTTATCTGACATGTGATAGCCATTCCTTACCTGTGTAGGGTCTCCAAGGCTGGTCCTATGGCAAAGAATCTGATCCATGCCCATATATTCAGTACACCTTGGCCTATTGATCATTTTCTTGCCATTATTTGCCTCGAAGGCCACAGCGTGTCTGCAAGAACCCTATGCCTGAGGACTGGGCCAACTAATTTTCTCCATAATTCTGATATTCTGTCTTTGTTTAACATCTGCTGATTATATGAATGGCCAACCAATCTGCTGATAATATATTGACGGTCAAATTCGTCTACTCACCAGGGGACATAAGTACTGTTGTGGAGAGCTGTGTTACAACCATGGGACTGAAAAGGATTCTGAGTATAGAATACCATCTGCATTTGGATTTGTGATGAGAGCTGGACCGATGTCTATTTCCAAATCATGTCTAAGCTAATACTTCATTCATGGGCCAAGCACTCTTTGAATGAGGCAGATACATGGCAACATCCAGAGGAAGTAGGAAAATACATGTTGCACTTGTATACAAATTTGTTTTAATGTTTTTGTATTTTTAACTTGTTTACATTTTTTGTTGATCCAGTCTTTTGAAAATGCCAAAGCTGTGTGTATTTTGTAAAGGATTTTCTTAGTGCTTGCAATGGTGTCCCTACTGGGACAGAGGGTGGGTTCAGTTTGGCAGGTCTGGGCAGAGAGAGTGCATAAGCTATGATGTTGAAAAGGATGCACTCACCCTCACATCATTTTTTTCTGCAGTAGATTGATCGAATACCACCTCTTCTGCACCCGTATGCATGTTTGGTATTAGAGGTAGGAGGTGTGCATTCAGACTTGGTTTACTCCGTGGCATGGTAGTTTCACTACCACCACCATTCTATATGTCCTGTGGTATTAGAGCTGTGAGGCATGCATTTGGACTCTGTTGAATCTGTGGAATAGCAATTTCACCACTGCCAACATTGTAATTGTCAAGTGGAATGCTGGCTGTGATGGAGGTGGCCTTCTCCCCACACTCAGTTTGCTCCGTGCTATAGCAATTGTCCTAAAAGCAGTGCAATATTGACTGGGAGGGTGGTAGCACCTGGTACAGTCTCAGTTTATTCTGTGGTAGACTGAATGAACTATCACGCTTAGTGGCATTATGAACAGTTACTTATTGCAGGTTTTGATTTCTGAGGTAGAATTAATAGAGTTTATAAGGGACTCCCATCCCAGACAACTGTAGAAGAGAGATTTATTCATCACCGTCTCTATAGATGATCTATCTGTGGTATTATGGATCTGAGAGGTGCCATCATCCCGGGCACTGGTTTCTCTTTGATAGGACCCATGCGCTATCCATGGCTCCTACCTGCACTGTGATGTTACAGGTAAGAGCAGGCAACTGTCCCCTTATTTGGGTTCTTCTATCTGGTAACTTTGGGGCAGTGGACACCTCCAGGTTCATTGCCTTCCAGTATGCGGGCCAACAAATGTAAGGGGGGTCAGCAGAATGGGGCTTCCAAGCACCAAACTCTGCCTTTTAAAATGAATCTCTGTCCAGTTCATGTGCCATGCAGGGAATCAACCTTCAAGTGGTCTACAAAACCTTCTTAGATGCCAAATTGTCCCCTTACTAAGAAGGCTTAACAGAATTCTTCTGACCATACTCTAAGCTCCCCTTTCATCTTGGTGTTGATTCGCAATGGAGTCTCAGTAAGTACATTCATTTCCACTGCTCCTATCTAGGGCAAGGCCTCAGTAGAATATGTGCAGTTTCTTCCAATTTGTAGAGCAAACACCAATGAATATTGGATTTAATTGTGTACTTCCTCAGCTCAGTTTCAAAAGACGTGAAAACTTTTCATGACAAAAGATTTGCTAAGCGTCTGCTGATGGTGTGTCTCTGTCTGACTCTTCCCCTCCCCGTACCCCTCACCCACTCTGTTCCAGGAGATGTTGAGTTGCATCCTGGTTTCTTGCCCTACCCAACTCTAGCAACTATTGTGGTACTTTCTGGTTCTCATGCTCTGGACCTGGCACCTCATTATACTGTGGTCTATACATGTGGGTTCTTAGCAGATCTCAGCACACTGTCCCCTCTGAGTATGTTGAGGTGACTCCCACGTTTCACTAAACTAGTCCCTTCAAGGGTTGACTATCCTACACTCTCTTACTGTCTTCAGTGTCACCGGTTGTAATGGTTCCTCTTGTCTCGTTGCTATCAGTGTCACCAAATGTTGGAGGTGCCAATTGCACTCTTTATTTCCCTTTGAAGTACTGCGCTGAACATGTCTGCCTCTCTTTGCACGGTTATTTGTATATACTGTTGATTTAAAGATTTGTGAGAAATTATATAAATATATATTATATATATATAAAATGGAGGAGCTCCAAACATCTGTGTATTTATTTTGGGATCTTGGATTGACTGCTTAGGCTGTTCTCATTGGTCTTCACTAGGATGGCTTTATTTGTTTATTTTGTTTGAGATGTTTTTAAGGTTTCTCTGGAGTTGGCCTCCTCTGCAGAAAGGTTCCAGATGAACTGGCACTCAGTCACGGAGTTACTTTTGCCAGAAACACTGCAGGTGGTGGCATGCACACGTTCTCCACTGTGATAGTGGTACCTGCTCAAGCTGAAGGTCTTAATGACCACATCTTCAGAACTGGTGGAGGGGGTAGGACCAGGATTCCATGAGGCTCAGGTCTGGTTATGGTGCCTCTCTGCAGATGTAATTCCTCTCCGGAAATGGGTGCTTCGAGTCATGCCTTCCCACTCTCTCACCATTATACAGTCTTGCCCCATGCATTTTACCTCCACCTTTCTTCCTGCTCCTGTCTTGCACCTCAGAACACCAGGGGTCAAATCACTTCCTCACTCTACTCTCTTCCTATAACACCCAGACCCTCTCTCTAATCGTCAGTGGCATCCCGCTTCCCTCCGGATCCCATGGCTCTTTTGTTCCTTCTACCACCGCCTCTCATTTCTCTGAGTGCCCTGGACCCTCACCTTCTAACCAACACTATGCATTCCTTGATTTCCTCCTTCCATGCTCCACTTCTCCCTGTTGGGCACTCGCCTGGCTCCTTTGCTTTCTCCCAGCCCACCAAAAATCTTTTTATTTCCAAGCATGGATCCCATTTGGTTTTCTCTGATTTCCCCATTGATTTGATTCAGATATCCTTGGACCAACTAATTTGTCCTCCCACCCCCCAGGACCTTCGTTTCTGATGTCCAGGATACTGCCAAATTACCCTGGAATCCCTCTGTATGATGCTCTTTATGATCCTTATATGATGTCCTGCTCAACTCCATGACTATGATCCTCTCTTAGTAACCCCTTGTTGCTCTGTACTATAGGCAGTTCCTCATGAGTCACCTCCCCACATCTACCACTCTTTCTTTTCTCTCAATCTCTCCTTTCCTCCCACCTCTCTTTTGCACTCCCTCGCTCCTTCCCTCATTCCCTCCTCTCGTTTCTTCTTCTGTTTGTTTCTCTATTGATTTCTTTCACTCTGCTTTTCTTCATGTGCCTTGTTTTTTCTCTTTTGTTTACTCTACCTTTTTCTCTGCCTCTCTTCTCCGTCCTGTGCTTTTGACTTTCACTTCATCTCATTTTTTCTCTCTCTCTTTCTATCCCTCTCTACTGTTCTATCTATCTCTTTTTTTGGCTTACCCTTTGTTCTGTCCCTCGCTGTCTTCCTTACTTGCGCTCCCTCTTTCTCTTCCACACCTCTCTCTTCCACATCTGTTTCTTTCTCTCACTCTTTTATCTGTGGATGTTCATTTTCCGCAGGCAGGATACAGGTGATTTTCCTCTTATTTAGTATTATTTGGTGTTTCTGCTGATCCTTTGGTGTTTCTCTCAACCCCCTAAATGCCTGCTGATCTCTAGTCTTTCTCCACCCCCTGAGTCTCTTCTGATGGTTTTGTGTTCCTAAGGTCCCATAGTCTCTGTTGATCATTTGGTATTTCTTTAACCTCTCAGTTTCTACTGATCTTTTGATGTTTCGTGGACTCATCAGTCTATGTTGATCCCTTGATATTTCTCCATCTCCTCAGCCTCTGTTGATCAGTTAATGTGCCTCTGACTCCTCAGATCTGTGGCCCTGTAGTATTTCTCCACCTTTCAGTCCCTGTTGATCATTTGTTTCCCTTGATATCCCACTCTCTGGTGATCCTTTAGTGTTTGTTTAACCTGTCAGTCTCTGTTGATCCTTTGTTTCCTCTGACTTCCAACTCTCTGCTGATCCCTTAGTGTTTGCATAACCTGTAAATCTCTGTTGATCCTTTGTTGCTTCTGACATCCCACTCTCTGCTGATCCCTTAGTGTTTGTTTAACCTGTCAATCTCTCGATCCTTTGTTTCCTCTGAAATCCCAATCTCTGCTGATCCCTAAGTGTTTGTACAACCTGTAAATCTCTGTCAATCCTTTGTTGCTTCTGACATCCCACTTGCTGCTGATCCCTTAGTGTTTCCTTAACCTGTCAATCTATTGATCCTTTGTTTCCTCTGATATTCCACTCTCTGCTGATCCCTAAGTGTTTGCATAATCTGTCAGTCTCTGTTGATCCTGTTTTCTCTGACATCCCGCTCTCTGCTGATCCCTTAGTATTTGCATAACCTGTCAGTCTCTGTTGATCCTTTGTTTTCTCTGACATCCCACTCTCTGCTGATCCCTTAGTATTTGCATAACCTGTCAGTCTCTGTTGATCCTATGTTTTCTCTGACATCCCACTCTCTGCTGATCCCTAAGTGTTTGCTTGACCTGTCGATCTCTTGATCCTTTGTTTCTTCTGATATCCCACTCTCTGCTGATCCCTAAGTGTTTGCATAACCAATCAGTCTCTGTTCATCCTTTGTTTTCTCTGACCTCTTGGCCTCTGTTGATCCCTTAGTGTTTCTATGATTCCTATGTCTCTGCTGATACGTTGGTTGTTTTCCCTTCTAGCAATCTCTGCTCTGCCTTTTTTGTTCTCTGATGATACTCCATTTCTTCATTCAGGGGAGATCCTCAATTGTGTCTATTTCCATGCACTCTCCTATGATATTACTCCTTTCCTGCACCCCTTGCTAACTTCTAGTGCTTCTCTCTAATTTCTATGTATTTCTAGTATTCTTCCATCGTATATATCTCTGGTGATCTGCATTTGTTTATTTTTGCCAGTGGTCGCTGTCAAAAAGTGTGGGCCTGATTCACAAACTGCACTTTGTTGTATGTTCTATAGTACTACAAAACATACAGCAAAGTGCTATTCACAAACTATGTGCAGAGTTCATACCTCTGCATTACCTACACTTATGTATGTGGAGCTCTCCACCATGACTGCAGAGTTCCTGCATATATAGTTTCTTGTAGTAGGAAATGTTGGAGGTACACAGGGGTTGCTTATAAAAATGGGCAGGGATGGGATTAGAAGGGATAAGATGGGTTTAGAGATGGCCGGGGAGGAGTTTAAGGAAGGACGTCTTCCATCCTCTCAAGAGTAAGCAAACTGCTGGAGACATGTAACTTACTTTTGAAGGACATTTACACAGTTTGTGAATATCAAAAGGTAGTAAATGTACTCAAAAGTGTAAATTACTCAAGAGTGCATGTTACCTTTGGGAATCCGGCCACTAGCAATGCTCTGTCCTTGTTAGTTTTGCTCCCTCACCATCTCAGCCATACGTTTGAGTTTCACTTTCTATCCCTCTCTGCCAATCTTCTGGATCGTTATTGTCCCACACCATCTGTTCCACTGATCTATCTACGTCCACTTGTTCTGTGATGATTCTTAGCTATTTCTTCATTCCTTCAGACTCGCTGATCATTTAAGGCCTCCCTCCCTTCCTTCTTTTTAGCTGATGTAGAGTTTTTCCAGTCCTCCACTCATTTATAGTACGCTGCACTTCTCCCTCACCGCATTCTCCTAATCCTCTTGTGTTGCTGGTCTTTGTTGATCCTTGTGGTTTTCTGTTATCTTCCTCTTATGATGATACTCTGATGTTTCACCTTTACCTTACTTTCTAATTATCATTCAGTGTCTCTTTTGTCCTCTTAATCACTACCAATCCTCTGGACTTTGTGTGCAACTTCACTCTATGGATCCAATTGTGCTTCTTTGTACCATTGGTTTCTCCATTCTCTTTGTATCTCTACTGCTCCATTTGTGTTTCTTTGTCCCCTAACTCTCTTTGTAGCTTTGTGCTGATGCCCTGGGGTTTATCTGTACTCTTACTCACTACCTATTCTCTGTTGTTTCCCATTCATCCTATTCCAGGTTATATTGTGTGATATTGTACCTTATTGTTATTCTTTCCTGAACTTTGGCGTTCCTTTCACCTCATACTCTTTGAGGATACTTAGTTATTTCTCTGTCTTCCTACTCTCTGCTGATCACAGGATGTGCCACTTTCCTCTGATGCTTGTAAGCAGAGGCATTCTGGATCCTCGGCTGGTTCCTGTCATCTGCTTATCCATCACTTTAGTTCCATTCCTGTTATCTCTGCTGAGACATCTAATGTTCTCTGTTGCTGTTTCTCTCTCCTATAATACTATCTCATAGTGCATCATTGCTTCAGTTTACTCCTGCTTTTACATGCTCCACATGCGTGTCTCTGTCCTTTTACTCTCTAATTATCATGTGTGGTCTCTACTTCCTCTCCTTTTACTTTTATCATCTGGTGTTTTCCTTCTCCCAACTCTCTTCACATCTTGTAGTGTCTCTGTGTCCTCTTCCTTTTGAGTATCCTCTGGTGATTGTTCATCCATCCACTAATAATCTGCTGTTTCTTTAGTGTTTATTCTTCCCCCTGATCTGCTGATGGTATGGTGGTCGTCCACTCAATCTCAGTCGATTCTCTGTTGTCCTTCTGCTCTCCACTCTCTGCTGTTCCACTGGAGTATGTATATCCCTCACTATCTTTTGATCGTCTGGTGTTTGTATCCCACTCGCTGTAGGTCCTCTGGTGTCGGTTTGTCCCCTCACTCTCTGCTGATCCTCTGGTATTTATCTGTTTGCCTACTCTCTGACAATCATCTGGAGCATTTATATCACTCACTGTTGATCCTTTGGTATTTGTCCATCTCCTCACTCTTCTTCAGTCCTCTGATGTTTGTCTGCTTCCATGTCTATCCTATCTCCCACCTACACACACTCTATTGATCCTCTGGTGTTCATCTGTCGCCTTAGTCTGCTGGTTTTCTGGTTGTGCGTCCCCTCACTCTGTTGATCCTCCAGTGTCTGTCTATTTGCTCAATTTCCGACAATCATCTGGTGGTTCCTTTAATTTGCTATTGATTCTTTGGTGGTTGTGTGTCTCCTCAATGTATGCCAATCCCCATGTGTTTATCTGTCCCCTCCTCTACTGATCTTGTGTTTGGCTGCTCCCCACTCTCTTCCGAACCTCGGATATTTGCCCTCACTCTCTGCTGATCCTCTTATGTTTCTAGCCCCTCACTTTCTGCTTACTCGCTTATCTTTGTCTGTTCATTCACATTATTCTGATCTTCTTAAGCCTTTCTCCCTGCCCTTACTCTGTAATAAAATCATGTGTTTCTCCATCAGTTCACTCTCTTCAGTTTCTTCATCCTCTCGATTTCTACTGTACTCTTCTATTACTACATTTCCTCACTCTGCAGAGTCTCTGGTGTTTCTCTATTTTTTATATCATTGCTGGTTTTCAAGTGTTTCTGACCCCATACTCTTCTTGATGCTTGATTGTTTCTTTGTTGCCTTACTGTTTGATGATCTTTTTCCACCCCTTTATTCTCTGCTGGTCATGTTCTCGTGCTAGACTCCTGATTCTTAGTTGTTTTTCTACCCCATACTCTCTCAATTTCTGTTGTTTTCCATTAATTCATATTCTGCTGAAACTCTAGTATGCTTTCATGCTGTCACCTTTTTCTGATTTGCTGGTGTTTTTCTGCTTCTTCTTTCTATGCTGATTTTTTGTTATCCTTACTCCCCCCATTCTTTTCTGATCATTTGTTTTTTCACTGACTCTTCATTCTAAGCTCATTCTGTTTTTCCACTTTGCTTTTTTTTGTGTTTCTGCTTCTTCTGAGATAATCCGGTGATCTTTCACTGGTCCGTTCTTTACTGATTCTTTATTGTGCCCTGAAACTTCATTCTCAGCTGATTCTCTGGTACATTTCTATCTCTCTTCTTTCATTCTCTTTAATTGTCTAGTGTTCTTTTCTTCCTTGTCACCTTCTTCTGAGTATCTAGTTTTTCCTTGCGTCTTTCCTCTTGCTGATATTCAGGTATTTCTCCTTTTATCTCTTCTCTGATTATAATGCGTTTTTTTACTTGTCTTTCTCTGACCTGTCTGCTGTTTCTTTTGTGTTGTTTTCTTATACTCATTACATTACTGATTCTCCGGTGTTTCTTCTTCCCTTCGTCTTCCTTCATACTCTGCTGACTCTTTATTCTTTGTTGCCCCTCAGGTTTTTGTTTAATTCCGCACCTTCTGCGGATCCTCTGGAGTTTGTTCATTTCCTCAATTGTGGTGTCTGTTTATCCCCTTACTTCCTGCTAAGCCTCTGGTGCTTGCCTTTGCCCTCATATTTTGCTTCCCATCTAGTGTTTGCCTTTTCAACTTCTAGTGATGGTCCAGTGTTTGGCTTTCACCTTCTGCCGATACTCTGTTGCGTTTCCTCTCTTTGCTCTCTATTTATCCTCTGTTGTTTGTCGTTTCATCTTCTGGTGATCTTCTGGTGTTTGTCCTCTTACCCTCTTCTTTTCTTTCTGGTGATCTTCTGGTGTGTATCATCTTCCTCCTGCTGATCCTCTGGTGTTTGTTCACTCACCCTCTACTGATCCTCTGATGTTTGTCTTTTCACCTTCTACTGATCATCTGGTGATTTCCCCCTCTCTCTCTGCTTCTTTTCCTGTCCTAATTATCTGCTGATTCTCTGTTGTTTGTCCCGTCATCTTCTGTTGATCTTCTGGTGTTTATCCTCTTAGTCTCTGCTGCTCCTTCTTCAAGGTGATCTTTTGGTGTTTATCCTCTATTTTCAGCTGATCTTCTAGTGTTTGCTCCTTCACTCTCTACTGATACTCTGTTGTTTGTCTCTTAATTTTCTGATGATCTATGGTGCTTGCCCTCTTACTGTCTTTTGATCCATCTTCTGATGTTCTCTGGTGTTTGTTCTCATACTGTCTGTTGATCCTTCTTCTGATGATCTGATGTGTGTCCTCTTACTCTCTGCTGATCCTCTGGTGTTTGATCCCTCACTCTTTACTGATCCTCTGGTGTTTGTCTTTTCACCATCTAATAATCATCTAGGATGTGTCCCCTTACTTTCTGCTGATACTCTGATACTTCTCTGCCACTAATTTCTCTTCTGAGCTGCTGCCCTTTCTCTGCCTCTTCACTCATTTCTGATCCGCTGGTGTTGCTCCTTTCTTCTGCTGACCTTGTAGTGTTCTTTCATTTATTCATAATCTACTGATCCTCTGGTGTTCCCTTGCCTCTTCACCCTTTGCTCATCCTCTGATGTTTCTCCTTCCCCTCACTGTCTGCTGATCCCATGGTGTTCTCTACCTCTTCAGTCTCTGCTGATTTTCTGGAGTTTCTCCTCCTAGTCCCCACTTCACCTTGGCCCCCTTCCTATCTCTGTCAGCAGTCTTGTGATCTTTACTGTAAACTCTGTACATGTTCAGCCTCAGGTATGGACAAGTCCTGATTCGTGATGTTTCTGCATAGTCCAATAAAACTGTTACAACCCCCACTAGACCTGTGTCAGAGTGAATATCTGTACTATCCAGATGTACTATGCATGTCCGTCTTTATAGACATGTCTGTGTCAGCGGTGTGGCTCTGTACTATGCGTGTCCTTCTCTCAGCACAGTGTACCTGTACAATAGATATGGCTTGCCAGGCTCTCTTCACAGGTCATCTGTGCTACATGCATGTCTGTCTCTGCAGGTTGTAATGATGCTATAGGTATGTGTGTTCCAGGTATCTCTTCTGTGTCTTACAAACGATAGCCCAGCACACTTTACAAACACATAGTAACAATTATACAATCAATGCGCAAAAATGTTCCAAAGAAGAGTCGATGTTGTATTTATTTTCAATTTCATCCTTTATCTTTCTCTGTTTTAAAACCTTTTGAAACCGCCAACACGTTTCGTCCTTACACGGACTTCTTCAGGGCTTATAGTATGTATCTGTAGCACTGTTATCTAATTATTCCTCATATATTAAGACCAAGTGGCATGCGCTGCCCTACACCGTGGAGGACCGTTCTGCTGGAACTATACTATTTTCAGATACATACTCAACAAAGAAAATTACTTGGAGCATAACAGACCCCAATGTGGAATTTTTCAAATTGATTTTAAAAACCACTAGGTCTTAATATATGAGGAATAATTAGATAACAGCGCTACAGATACATACTATAAGCCCTGAAGAAGTTATACACATTGATTGTATAATTGTTACTATTTGTTTGTAAAGTGTGCTGGGCTATCGTTTGTATGTTGGATTTTGGGTAAGCTGGTTGTACCACAACCAGCCTCCCATTTATTGGAGGTATAGGGGATTGTGCCTCCAGCCCTTCTTCGCACCTTTTACTCTACCAAAAAGGGATATTAGGACGTGTGCGGGCATTTATGCTTTGATTCCCAAACAAATGTTGTGCAATTTGTATCTCTTCTGTGTCTGTCAATAGGATATTGCTTTACTATAGTCATTTCTGCATGTACACTGCATGGCATGTTTACAGCAGTTGTGTATTTATATCTTGTTGTCATTACAGTTATGTTCTCTGTACAGTGTATCGTTTTGCCTTCCTCTCCATTCATTTTGCGTGTTTATGTTGCACACTGCGCTACATATTTTAAGAGGTCCCCAACATTTATTTTACCAGGTGATTGGTAAAATCTCAAGTTTCCCCCAATTACGTTTATACATTATCCTTTCGTCTGCCCAACTTAGCGTTTTACTAGGTCCTCTGAAATTGCTAATTTCTTCAAACCTTGTATATGTAATTGACTGTTGTACGCCTTTATGTATAATCCTGTCCACCCATTTTGTGTGAATTTGAGTTAGTCATTTTCTTCATCTCACAGAATTTGGTCATCTGGGATCTTCTGACATGGGCTGGTCCACAGATAAATTTGACATACATATATTCTACACTCCTCCCCAAAAGGAGATCATCAGCACATCTTTATTTGAAACGTCTGTGTCGTTTCTGATAATTTCCTGCAAATAATTCATGTCTCTGGACCGACCAGTGACTTGTCAAGATTGAACTGAAAAAATAAGATCATCAGAACTGTGTTTAAATTAAGTAATGCCCCAGGCACTCAATTATTTATATTCTGGTTTGACATTCACTTGGTTTTGAGGCTTTGGGGCCTTTTTATGACAATCCTTTGCCACAAACTAACTAGATATATTTGTACAGCGGTGATTCTTCCACATGTCCTTGGAATGCCGCCACACCAGCATCAGGCGACCTTCCAACCATTGTTTTGATGGAGTTGCCCCGGCAACGTGATCATGCGCCGATTGCATAACATGTGGATCCTACTTCTGATGCAAAGGTTTGTGTTGCTTTAGGCAAAGTGACATTTTTTGCAGGTCTGGGCTCATCAAACCATGGAACAATGAGATGTATTCTGGTTTTCAGAAAGACCCACAACATACACTGAAATTAATTACTTGTCAATTGTCTTTATAACCTCTCGGCCACCTGAAGGCTTGGAAAGAGCATTATGGGAAAGCACCCATATTGCTACCAATATGTAACAGTAAGTGTCTTCATAGGTAGATATCACTCAATACAGGAAAAGGTGAGTGCAACAATTGACTTGGTGAAACCTGAAAACTGAACAATGTTTGTAAAATGCATTAGGATCACATACTAGGCCACCCTACATACAGTCGCATTAAGGTAAACACCCTAACAAAAATGTCCAGAAATGCAAAAAAGGAGAATGTACCAGCATTATTAAAATCAATTAATATTTTGACAGAAATGTCATAATCAGCATCTCTAGTACACCACAGACAACCAGATATCCAGGCTTGCTCCTTTAAATGTGTAATAGAATGAGCCGAGAAGATTGATAATGGAATGTCATGAATATTGGTCCAAGCATATAAAGTAGTCATTATTAGCAGAAACAATGAAAAGACATGTAATAATGCAATCAAAGACATAGAGTGCTACATACATTATATAGAAAAAGAACAGGGAGCCCTGGGTATTTTTCCAGGTTTTAGGTGGAGAACAGTTCCTTTGAATAGAACACTCTACAATACCACCGACACTCCAAACCTGCTCACCTCAAATGTCTGTATTTATAGCCAAGTTTTTAAGCATTGGATTAGCACAGTACCATCCAGAAGGGAAAAAGCCTTTTTCCTTTTTTCCTGTGTAGCTATTGATAAACTACCACTTACCTTGCCAGGGTCTCCAAATTGTACATTAAGAAGATAATTTCAATCACTACCTTAGCCAACAGCATCAACTAACACTATACCTCTCCCATCAACATATGCAGGTTTTTAAACAAGCCGTAATCATTAGAAACTGCACAAATATTTTCAGACGTTTCCACCTATGGAATTCTGACATGAAGTTCCTCTCTGGAGCATGGCTGACAGAAAACTATGCCTAACTGTTCAGCATACCATCCACAACATGTAAAATAGTGATACATAAACAACGCAAGTAAGGGGGCGGGGCTGCTATGACCAAGAAGGAACAGAGAAGCACCCAGGCAACCCCAATTTTCTGTGATTAATGCACCTTTCTCTATTTCCTCCACTTTGATACACAAACAACCTATCATTCCTTAAAATGTAGCAATCTCCGACAGCCAGACCTTGAATTGTGGAGACACACAACAGACTCAGTGGCTAACATCATCTTCAATCACTCACATATCACAATGGAGGTTTTAGCAAGTATCTTTGTCCTACTGGAAATCCTGCATCTGAAGCATAGGGCTGCCCAGTGATTGGGTCACATCCTAGATGTTATCTTTTGTCTGGACAAACTCTTAGCTGTCTCTACACAGTCCACTGACACCAGCAGAAATCCAAACCTCTCATAAAACAACTTTCAGCCTTTGGCTTTTGGTCATACTCTGCCCCACAGGTGGCGTTGGCACACATGACAGAGGTTATTCAGCATCTCCCACCGTCCTACTACTGCCTAGAGACTAGAAAATATTATGCGCCTTCTCTTACTCTCTTACTCTCTTCCTGTGTTTTGGTTCTTACAAACGCAACTTTGCTTTCTGGACCCCTCAGCCAAGTCACCCAACCATCTAATGTGAATTCTTCAAACCTCAGCTCACCACCAAATGCACAAATGGCCCAGACTCCACACACCCACTCAACACACCACTTATCAACTCTACACATTGTATTCTCTCTCACACATCCACTCTCAAACACACAACATCCTCCTACTACATGCACCTAATCCTCAAATCACCTCAGGCACACCAAACACAAGACCATACAACACACCCAGTGTTGTATCAACAACATGTAGCCTGCACACATAAACCATCCATCCCAAATTCTATCCCCCTAACTTCCACACACACACCCCCCGCACCACGTCTGGAGAAGAAGAACCTAGATCCATCAAACTGCAGACAGATCTCCAACAGCCATCTTCTGGGAAAACTATTAGAAAGAGCAATCTTTTCTCAAATGTGCACCTTTGTTGAAGACAATAATACTTTCTGATCAACATCCTCAGTTCTACCCAACCAGAGACATGGAGACAGCACTATTTGGGATAAACTGAAGCTGACACATCGCAATGTGAGATGGCTGCAACTCTGCCTCATGCCTATCCACTGCCGTTGACATCACACACCATGAGGCATTGTTACAGAGATTAGAAGACCTCTGCATTCAAGGAAGTATGATACAGTCGCTCACCTATGATCTCAAAGACAGACAACAATTACTAATAACCACAGGGCAGGAAAGTGATGATTACCAAAGGACCTGCACCTGGGGGAAGAATTTAACATCTTCTTCAAAAACAAATCCAGGGAGAGGGTCTTTTTAGAGCCGAGTAAAAGCAGGTTGTCTCCCATCCTCCAGGGACCAGCCCTGGAACACGATAGAGACCCCTTCCCCTGCCCATCAACCCCCTTACCCAAGAAAAAAGATAGGTCAGACAGAGGGTTGAATACTCTGTCCCTTCTCACAGCCTGGTAGTGGAAGATATACTGGGAAAGGATCCATTGGATGCGGCCTCTGAAGATGGCTTTTTGGGATCCTCGGTGAAAGATGGATCACCTGGACTGGGTCACTTATGGCACCTGCCTTATCATTAGCATCCCTTTCGTGTAATAAAATTCTTAGTGGACGTTTGTGGAAGACTACAGTAGTTAGACTCTGGGAAGGGGATGTCTCCATGTTTATGAATGTGTGTGCTGAAGAACATTTGCACTTTATTGTGGGGTAGTGCTGAAGGGGTACATTGCTCTTGATATCACTGTGATCCGCAAGTAACAAAACTCACACCAGGTGCCATATTATAGGATTGCCTCTGGGGCACAATCGTTATTTGCACACACATGTGCACCCTAGGTGCTGCAGACATTTGTGCAACCCCTTCAGTAAAATGTATTGCATGTTTGCACCTACACATTCTCAAGCGGACAATCCCTCATTTGTGTATGACTGAAGCCTCATACAAATGAGGGAAGGAAGGCCTTTGCCTCTGTGACTAGACATTGAGCTGCCCTTCACATAGCCATCTTCTGACGGTGATGGCGGTACAACTCTTACCTTCTCTGACACGTGGCTTGGAAACATGGCATGGCAAGGAGATAGCCATTCTAAATGAGCTACAAACTAAGGTGTACAAAACAGTGTTCTGTCTCCACAAAGCAGCCTCCCCAGCCCAGAAGTATTTGGAATTCGGTCTTCAAAATCAGAAATTCCAAAGAATCAACACCTTTGTAAAACTGTGCTGGAAACTTCGTGCTTCAGAGAGCGGAACACTGAATAACCTATGTTGGGTTGAGATAAAAGCTCAGATTGAAAAAAGCAAGCCAACACATGGGGTGCCCATTTGGAGAAAAGTATTTGTTGACCTAGAAATACAAGAAGCATGGGACAGCCAGATGGACCAAGCAACATTTGCTCAGTTAAGCAATGCCACAGCAAAGAAATTGTCAGTTTAAGATAAAACCACCCTAGCAAAGCCCATGGACCATGATTAATTATTATAACAACTTGAGGCCACAAGCATATGCCTCAACTCACTTTAACCCAGCCATAAAATGGAGCTCTATGCTATATCACCTTGGATTTTATGACTCAAAAGATCGGCTTCCAACATGGAAGGGCGGGAAGCAAGAAGCAAGCAAGCCCCAAACTGCTTTCTAGGCGGTTACAAAACGAAATCAATGTCACCTTATCTGCATATGCCCAACAGTCATTGTCCAAAGGAAAACACTTTTTAAGCCAATCTTACTGAATTAAATATTCGTGCCTGCAGGCAAGCAGTCATCAGCTGGCTGGGAGGTGCCTCAATCCAACTGGTGTATCGAGGAGTAAAATGTTTTTCACTGGCAAACAAACTTCTCCCAAAAGCTGGTTTGTATAAGTAATTTTTAACTTAAGGACAGGCCAACCAGGGGAAGATACCATCTTTATATGTATTAAATTGTTGATTATGTAATAAATTTTAAATGTATAAATGAAAGTCAGCAACTGCTGTTTTTAACTGCTAATATCATCATCTGAAACAATTACAATGTATAATATTTTTATCATTTTTATCTGAACTCTTTCTTCACATTGCTTTTGTCACATATTGCCTGATATTGTTAATTTACCTTGCAGGCCAACCAGGGGAAACATAAAACAGAATGTTTTTATCAAACACTACATAATCATTGCACAAATGGTGTTAAAATGAGGGAAAGACTTGCATAGTTCTAATTATATAACACATTTGTGATCCCAAATAAAAGGTTGGTGGCCCTAGGACCCAGACTCAGACCCAGGCAGAGGAACACTCTGGATTTTATCCTGAGAAATGATGTTGTTCGTATCAATTTAAATCAATTCTTATGATTCATTGTATTTTAGAAAGCGAGATGTTATACAGTGTAAGAATGTATATTTTAATATATGAAATGCACTTTATGGTTAGGAGTAACTGAATTAAGTTTATTTTGACTGTGCCTAAACCATGCGACCGATGTTGGCGCAGGGTCATACTGAAGTCCCGGAGGGGCAATGAGACATGTAGGAAATGGAGCACCATCAGTGCTCACCAAGGGGACC
This sequence comes from Lissotriton helveticus, assembly GCF_964261635.1. NCBI lineage: Eukaryota > Metazoa > Chordata > Amphibia > Caudata > Salamandridae > Lissotriton > Lissotriton helveticus. The sequence goes on from NC_136073.1 coordinate 170,821,096, forward strand.
ACAAGGTTTTCCTTGCAGTTGCACACAGCATTTGTCTGCATGGTGATCCATGACCCAACCTCAAAATCAGCCAATCTGTTGCCTGCAGTGACAGATGGACAGGCAATTTGAACTGTTAAGGCCGTATTTATGAGGCCAGTTGTGTTGCAGTTGCACCACGCAACGTAGTGCCTGTGCAACGCACCTGACAAATTAGCCTGATGAAGCCACGCAAGGCAACTTTGCACGGCCCTGAGCGGCTTTATAAATCTGGAATAGCACATCTCAGCGCAAATCACTGAGTTGCGTTACTCTGCCCTGGGAAGGCGTTCCATGGGCATGGCATGGGTGTTCCCACACAACTCTTATGGTTTTTGATGCATTCCCAGATTGACTAACAGTGGTACACCTGGGAATGCACTAAAAAGATACGGCTTCCCAGGGGAGGCGTAATGAGGAGAAATAGGGGAGAGGAGTTGGCCTAACAGCCAGGGCGGTCGACCTCGAATCTGGGGAACTGGGTTCGAGTCTCGGCAATGACGCTGAACATCCTGTGATTCTGGGCAAATCACTTAAGTTCCCCGTGCCTAACAAAAATGAATGTGTCCTCATGTAACGCAATTGGTGCTGTGTAAAGCACTCTGATACCCGATACCGGGTCAAGTTCGCGCTATATAAAACTCCGTAAAAAAAGAATATATATATCTTTATTTTTCCTTTTTACTTCCTCTTTCTATGTGTGCTGCACTCTGCTTCACACATAGAAAGAGGAATATACCTCTCAGAATTGTTTTCGTTCAGGAAGGTGCCCCTTCCTGCACAAAAGCAATCCTGCATGCAACACAGGCACCCTTGCCCCATGGTGCAAGGGTTTTGCGTTGGCGCTATGCAGCCAAAATAGCACCAGCACAGAGACAAAGGCAGGAATGTGCCGTATTCTTTTAAATAGGGTGCATTTCCGCACTTTCCCTGTAGCGCAGCGCGGTGACTTGCCACACTGAGTTTCGTTACTTGCCCACAAATATGGGCCTCAGTCTGCCTGTCACTGCAATACTATCCTCAGCACAGGTGTGTTTTGCCTGCATTGGCACTGCACTATTTTCATGATCAAGGACAGTGTCTCAGAATGAACATGTGCCACGTCACAGACCCGGACCGCATGCTCTATAATAAAACAGCCCCAGATGCTTTCTATTTCTAGTTATGAGGAGAATCTGCCCTTGGCTTCTAGTGCCAGTAGTTAATGAACTGCTGAGACCCTTTTTGTTGAATGTTCTCACGTTCCAATGAAAGCACAACCTTTCATCTTTGAACCTATATCTGTGTGTTTTCTGTGTCTTTCCTCTAACCCAATGTCCATCATGTCACACTTTCTGTATCATTAGGGTGTGTGATGACTTGATAGATTTTCTCGCCATCAGCCACCAAAGTAGAGAGAATAAACAACAAATCTGAACAAAGACAACTATTCTTGCCTCTGTGAGAAGATATCGTCATGAAGGAGGTCTAAGCCATGAAAGAAAATCCAAAAGGAAATTCAGTGAGGACAGTGCCAGAGAGGCCATTGTGCCACTCTGGCATTTTCCCGGTAGGCTGTAGGCTAGAAGCTACATTTAGACCCAGATGAACTGCCATGACCCAACCATGCTCCCATGGCCACATTCTAGTCATTCTTTCCTACAGTGCTGTACTACTTTGAACATTATTCTCAAAGCTGATTTGGGATTTCAGCTTTTCCCTGAGCGATGAAATACAAAAAAATCCATACATCAAATTATGAACAGGAAAAATATACAAAGCTGGAATTGTTAGATCTTTGTAATAGCAAGGGTGGACGTGGGCTCCTGTGCTTCTTGCCCTTCGAACTGGAAGTAAAAGTTACTGTTTCTGGATCACTCAAATGGTCATAAGCTTGCTGTGTGGTCCAATTCCCTTTACACTTTTCCTTTTGAGTGTGTTGCAACTGGATGTAACAAGGTGTAAATTGGCCTGAAACCACTTGCCCCACCACCAAAGTTGTTATAATATTTAGTCTTCATTGACTAACCTTAAAATTGAAAATGAAAGGGCAAGCCGTGCAGATGTTAAGCATTAGTTGCTTCATCATTAGGCAGACATTAGAAACAAATGGACAAAGGTCCCCTCAGGATGAAAGTGGACACTTAAGCTCCTTTGGCATAGCAGAATTGATGGGACCCCCTCTAGACTTGAACAAGCCCGGGAAGGAGGGGAAATTAACACAGTATAACAGAGAACAGACTTCCCTTATCTACCATATAATCCTAATACAACAGTATACATTAATCAAATTTTGGTGACAGAGGCTCAAAAGTAACCTGTAGTTCTTTCAAAAAATAATTTATTTCATTTTTATAGATATAGGATACGTAAGTTTACATCAATTTCTTTATCAGATCATCATAAAATACAAGCAATCAATTTTTATAAAGACAAAACATTTTTTCATAAATAGTGTAGGCACAGGAAAAACATTATAACGTGTATGTGCAACTATTCTATATAAAAAACAAGGATACTACAATTTAATAAATCATTCAATATACCCCTGGAAAAAGATACCCACATCCACACACATACTCAATATTCCAGACATAATCATTCTAACTACATACACCACCACACCAAATTAAATAAGGAAGTAAGCTCATGAATACAGGTCTCCAAGATCAATGTGAGACCCCGCACTTGGTCGACGCGCGTTTCGGCGGCTCAAGGCCACCTTCTTCAGGACCACTTCCAATAAGACAACCCAATTATCATGGGGATATAAAATGTACAGAAAGTATCAGTGTCACCAAACAAAAAGATACCACATCGACATTTGACATTGTTGAGAGCAACTGTTAGACATCCCAGTGACCAGAAACAGTTTAGAAAGGGAAAACATCATCGATTTCCCTTTTTTCGAGTGTTTCAGGGTACTCTTTGAATAGGGATAAGATCGAGATGTTCCCCTTAAATGCCTACTGTTTCTCTACGCATATGGGTTCTGCTGGTTTTAAATGGCAGTCTAAACATTTAAAATACTTGGGTATCTATTTTTGCTCGACCTTATCTGCTACAATTGCCTATAATGAATCCCAGACTATTCTTAAGGTACGTCGTCTTTTGGACACGTGGTCCTCGAAACACATCTCCTGGTGGGGTCGCCTTCAAACCCTCAAAATGATGATTACACCTATTGTTAACTTTGTCTCCTCTATGCTCCCGGTAAAGTTATCGGATTCCTTCTTTCATGAAATTGATGTTCTGACTTTTAAATTTTTATGGAATGATAAACGGGCTAGAATTGCCTATAAATTCTTACGGAAGCCTTATGATATGGGTGGATGTAATCTCCCTGATTGGGAGAAGTACCAAACTGCCTTTTTGGCTTCTCAAGGTGCGCTATGGTTCTCTTCTCCCCCTACTCCTGTTCCTTCTTGGTTGTTAATAGAACAGGAATTGGCTTCTCCATTACCGACTGCTTCCTTTTGCACTGCGTCTACCTTATCCATCCCATTTTCCCGCTCTATTATTCTGGATACTCTTGCTGCGGTTCGGAAGGTAGACAAGAAAGTGGCGATTCCACTTCACAAATCTAGGTGGTCGTCTCTTTGGCGAAATTCAAAAATTAAAATTAATATTGATCCTTCTCTGATATCTTATTGGGCTGCTAAGGGGATTTCGCTTGTTAAACATCTTTATGACTCTAATAATGAGCCATTACCTTTTTCCTCCTTAGCTCAACAACATTCTTTAACTAATTTAGATTTTTATACTTTTCTCAAAATCAAAGTAGCACTTGCTAAGGTGCGTCTTCATCCTACTTCTCCTATGATTACTCTTTTTCACATATGGACTAAATCTGGTCATGTCGCCTCTAAAATTTATAAATTTTTATCAACTGTTTCGCTACCTACCCAGACTGTTGCTCAATCGAAATGGTTGCACCATTTTGAACATGGTCTTACTGCCCATATTTCTTCAGACACTTGGCAGGTGATTGGTAAACTTTCTCTTCGCAATAAAATCGCCCCATCGTTAATGCAATCTAAATTTTTCTCTGTCAACCTTCTTCATTGGACTCCTGTTCGTCTACATTCGCTCAATCTCAAGGAGGATAATCTATGTTGGAGCTGCGGTTTATTGGCAGGTGATTTTCCGCATATGTTTTTTGAATGCTCCCTCCTCCAACCCTTTTGGGATCTCATTCACAAACACGTCATGCTCATCTTTGGTATTAGGTTTCCACTCTCTTTCCCATTAATTCTCTTAGGTCCATTAGCTGCTTCAGTCCCTCTCCCCCTGGAACCCATGGAAATACAGTTGTTGGATCTCCTATTGACTGTTGCTGTGAAAGTGATTCTTATGGATTGGAAATCCTTTTCCTCTGTTTCTTATCATACGTGGTGGGCTTGGGTTTCCTTTTTAAGAAGTGCTCATACCTCGGTCGATCATGCTCACCTTTCTCCATCTATTGCTAGTGAGGTGTGGACTGCTCTAGATAACTATATGGAGTTGTCGTCCAAGGGGTTGGTTGATAAATATCCCTTCGACTCGGTTGGATGAATGGCGTCTTGTTTGTTGGGTGTATTCATTGGAAATCCTTCTCTCTTTCTTTCTTCTCCTCCTTATCTGTCTTCTATCTCTTTTTCCTCTCTTTCCCTCTTTTTTCTCATTCTTTCTTCTTTCTTCTTTCCTTTCCTTTCCTCCCCTGATTATACCAGCTGATAGTGATACTCTTGGTTGTGACTCGGCCTAAGACATTTAATTTCTATTAATTGATTCAGCTTTCTGTTTTTTGGCAGATTGCTTCTATTTTTGGATGTATTTGCTACGACTCATTTTCGAATGTCAGCTTCTGATTGCTACCAATCTATTATCATTTGTATCACTATTACTTATACTATGTACTTCATTTACCTCTTTATAACAATAAATTCTTTTGAAATAAAAAAAAAGAAAGGGAAAACATCGTAAGCCCCACAGATGATCAATACACTACTATAGTAAAAAGAAGAACAATAAAAATAAATACTGGAGACATGCACTAACCACTCCGATCTTACAATGGGGCGTCCTATTATGCCATGGTTGCAAGGAAACAATTAAACTATAGGGATCAACCTTCACTAAAAGGGATTATGGAATCCTAAATACTTACATTAGATAACCATCTGATATAGGATTAAGTGATCTTATATTATATGACTTCCAGTGAGTGATCTGAAAATAGAGAGTATCAAACTTAAAACCTGCAATATGTCGAAATTATCAAGGGCAAGAGAGCAATATGCAGACACATGACTCTTACCCCTTAGTCAGCAGATGCTGAGATCTATTTATGCTTTCTGTGGTAATCTCATGCAACACGATTCTTGACTTTCCTTTTTAAGAGTTGTTCCACTAAAAACAGGAGTAAGAGACTAGGTTGAAGAAGCAAGGTTGTTAGCTAGCTCTATTGAAAACAGGCTACAATTATCCTCTGGTACCTACCTCTATTGTATAATAGAAATATCCACAGGGTCTCATCCATACAGCTTCTGATTAGGTTTTCAAGATTTTAAAGGGAATACGCCCGCCAACCTTATCCAAGTCCTGTTAAATAAAGGGTTCAGATTTCAATTGGGTAAACATTACTGTATGCCCGACTTGACCAAATGTGCCAATACATGGTGGAAAAATGCACAAAAACGGTCATCTGATACCGCCTAGTACGATAATTAAAAACCTATGGGAAGTCTCACCCAACAATAAAGGGGCTTGCACAACATATAAACAGAGGCACTAGAACCCATGTGTGTCAGCACAATGAGGTGGTACATATCTTGCCTCTCCGTCAGGTTTTACCTATGCAAAGCACGAATGATAATACGCTACCATGAAATAAGTGGTTACTATATTCGATATGGAATAACGAGTATTCTCCAATAATCTGACGCCTACTGATTCCAAACCGAAGTGCATTAACGTGACCGACCGCCTGGTTCTGTATCCAGAGTCTAAAGAAGGCAGTTATAATCTAATTGCCAGTCATGAACATAAGGAACGAGAATGAAAGCTACTCTACCCAGCGCTAGCAAGAGTACAACATTACGGGTGCCGGCGTTCTAACACTCACCTTGCTTCGGTCGTCTCAATCACCACACTGGCGTGTCCGTCTCCTGGTTCAAGCGGAAATAGCCCGATGTATGGAGGTTGTTTATAGGCGGTATCACTCACGAAAAAATATCGCAATATCTCTCATAAACCCGGAGGTTCATAACGTGATGAGTATATTACTAAAAATAAAAAACGAACTATGCTGCCACCATATTGAGATAATGTATGTTAGCGAGAGTCACGTTCAGAGGAATACAAAGTGTAAATGGCCAGAAATAAGATTACCGAAGAGACGAAAAAACTAATAATTAACCAACAGAATCATATCAACAAATGATTCAGGTATTCAATAATACTATGGTATTTTGGCATTGAAAAAAATAAAATAGAGGCCAATAATGACGTATTAAATCCTTAACTCAATCACGCCTCTATATAGTGCAAGGGGGGAATTGTACACTCACAATGACCTTAGTGTTACAAAAAAGAGGGGGGGAAAAGGAAAAGAATAACTAACAAGATTTCTATGCGATATGTATCTGTTAACACACGCATGATATGATAGCTGGTCGAATTAATCCCATAACATGGTGAATAAACGTCTCTACAGGAAGAATTCCTATATTGGTACAGAAATCAAAAAGAGACTGAATTACTTAGTGACATACCAGTTTATTTCTTCGTTAAGGCCACGTTTAACGCAATTAAGATGGAAAATCCAAAACTTAAGCTCCTTTGCCATCATAGGCAATAGCCTATGATGGCAAAGCAGATCATGATAATTTAAACGGGTTTTAAATTATCATGATCTGCGTTATCGGCATTGATGTTGGTTGAGATCCAGGTCAGTGTCTGCCAGCCTTAATTCTTTGTGCAGAGAATCTTTTGGCTTAGGAATACCCGATGTTCCATTGATATTCAATGGACAAGCCTGTACAATCTAAAGGACGCCGATAATATAGTGGGTGCCGGAGAAACCAGTGAAGAAAGTGATGCTAAAGCAGCCAGTACAAAGACCGGTCTCGTGCAAGTGGTACACTGACCTGTGATGGTGCAGTCTTTGTTAAAATTTCTGTCAGAGGAAATGAAAATAAGCCATGGGCCAAGCCCTGCTGAACTGAATGGGCATTAGCTAATTCAATTGCTTCCAGCTGGAAAACGGCCTGTACAACGCGGGCTGAGCCACATGCTTGCCTAAACCACGCTTCTGTCTGAACCATGCATATGTGTGGTTACGGTGAGGTTCCGTGAATTCTGACCCTGGGTCGTAATGGTCGTGGTTCTGTTAGGATTTTGGTAACAGCGAACCATAAACAGTGGGCTCAGCAAGCATGAGTGTTTCTGTCATGTTACATCGATGGATTCACTGTGTATTTGACGATTTCATTCTGAAACCCTTGAGTTCCATTTTGTGCATGGCAGCCATTTTGTGGTTGCCCTCACATAGGCCTATGACTGTGGCTGAACAAGTCTCTGGGACACGTACACCTTAGCTTGAGTTTTTACTGACTCCCGTTTGACCTGAAGTGAACTGACCCTGCTGCCTGAAGGTGACCTTGCCAAACCAGTTCTTGCCCTTTAGCTGGTCAAGATAGAGATCAAAGAGCAGGACATTGCTGAGTTTATGGTACATGCACACACCCTTCTATCTTGCTTCTCATCTGTTTCTGTTCCTTCTTTAATGGCCTATTTATGATTTGGGTTGAGGTCTTTTATTATGAGTTCTTGTCCGGCTTGTTAGAAAGAAGAATGTTTATTATGATTAATTTTGGGCTGGACAAACTGAAAAATGGGCTTGTCATCATGCTCCTGCTTTTGTCGTGGAAACATGTGAGTGGTCAAACTGTAAATAAGGAATGTCTGCCTGAAGCGCAATTTTTTGTATAAAAAGGGATGGCTTGCTTTGTAAAGTTGAGCAGTCTCCTGAGAACATACACCGTGTTGTACTTCTAGGATCTCTGTTACTGGCTGCAGCTAATAAATTTGATCTTTAATGTCACCAAGAAGTACCCCGTGTGTCTGTATTCTAAGGCAAGTGGACCCGGAGACTTTGGCCGCTTCCCCTGGCGCCGCTGGGTTCTAAAAACCCGGTTCTTCAATTGGCGCCCAACCAGGGGCGACTTCAGCGGTACCGGTTCAAGCCTGAAGATCGTGAGGAGATTTGTGTGAAAATTCTGGAGCAAGGCCTGCCACTTCATCGACCCCTGTATGTCGTTGTGGTCCGAAAGTCTTTGCTCCGAGGTTCCCCGCTTTCCGACGGCTACGAAGGACTGCTGCCCTGACTGTCGCCCTGTCTTGGAGCCCTTAGATGATTTCTAAAGCGAGACGATAGACGGGTCTTCTGGTGACATGATCGATACCTCAGTTAAGTATGAGTGGAGCGTCTCAAAGTCCTTAGTTTTGGGTATCCTTGGGATCGTTGATTTGGGACTTGCAAGCTCGAAAGCCGAGGGACTCGTGTATTCACGAGACTATCGTATTCAATATTCCCTTGAAGTTTGAAGCTAGACTAGTGAGCGAAGATGCCTGGTCTTAGCAGACTTGGAAAGTTATTTTGTTGTGGTTGTAATAGGGATTCCCGATTGGAGGATTCGTGTCCGGTTCCTCCGATTGGAACTCCAACCTATGTGCTCTATTTGAAACATGGCGTGGGCCCCATCACGTATAATGAAGTGTGGATTCGCTACACTAGAAAAGATGGTGTCCTAAAGTGGCCCCAATATAGTAGTTATGACACGGAGATTTTAGATAATTTAGAAGTTAAACTCTTCAAGAAGAAAGCCCGGCCGGCGATGTTTGACTCTTTCCGCCTCTGGCGAAAGGAAGCCAAACAGAAAGAAATTAAATTAGCGAAGAGAAATAAAAGAGAGATGGGTATTTCGATAATGCAAGCTGCTATACAGTTTAAAGATAATGAAGAAGAACAAGCGAGTGAGCAGTTGTACAGGCAACGTAGAATGGCGATTGATAAGTGTTATCCAGCTTTGCCACCTCATCAGCAAGATGCGACAAAGGAACTTGAGAAGGATCCTTTGATGTCCCATTTGTTGAGGTCGCCACCCCCTTATGTGCAAAGTGCTACAGCACCTCCGGTTATTGCACAGCCGCCAGCTCCTCTTCAGTTGGCTCCTATTCCTCTGGCGCAGCCTTCTCAAGGGCCGCCGACTTTGCTACCTGCTCCGTCTCCAATTCTTACGACTTTGTCTCCTGTTCTTGCTACTTCTTCTGCTACCGCTCCTATATTGGTTTCCTCTCAGTCTGCCTTGTCTCCTGTCCTTCTGTCAACTTCTCCTTCTGTTCGACAGAGGATGACTGATACTGTTACTGGTCTCTTTTCTCCTCTCTTTGGGTCACTAGGTATGACCCCTGTTTCAGAGCGTAAACAATTACGTAGCCAATTGCCTGGTCCCGATGAGCGGACAGTGCTGGATCATTTAGCACGTAAATGGGTTACTAATACTTTGAGATATGATTTAGACTCTGTTATGGATGTCTTCCGTCAATGGGAAGCACCGAAGCAGAGGTATGTTTTTGATGAAATGTGTACTTTCCTTCGTGAAGAATGGGAAGATGGTGATTTGGGACAGACCCCGTCTGAGTTGTTCTGTGTACAGTCCGAGTTTGCGAAGGGAACTATAGTGGGTCTCGATGTTGAGAGAGAAGTTGCGACATTGTTGTCGTTTAGGAGTAAGTCTCCTTCTCAGCCGTTGTTTGAGCCTGATCCTTCTGTTAGGAGGAAAGTGCCACAATATCCAATGAGGGAGGTTCCTCCGGTGTGGAAAGAGGCCGTTCAGGCCGATGTTAATGCTGGTATTGTAGCTGCACCAGCCCATTTTCAACGTGTTTGGGTACATGTTCCGTGGAAGCGAGCTGAAGTTTTGGCTCTTAAGCAGACTTTCCCTGACCCCCGTAAAAATCCTGCAGGGTATTATAAGGAATTATCACAGACTGCAGACTCATGTATTATGAATCTAGCTGAGATAGACATGTTGTTTGGAAATGTGGTTCCACAGCCTTTATGGGGATTGATTAGTCACACGGATCATGCGCAAGAGTTAGGTGATACCTGGGTTAATATTGGTGCTGCGGATGGTCGACAAGTTGGTGGTGCTAAACTTGAGCCTCTATTTGCAGAACTTCCTGGTAGGATCGTTACTTATATGAAGACTTTAATGCCTGCTATGCGAGTAAACTGGGACAAATTGTCTGCGTGTAAGCAGAAGAAAGATGAAAGTGTGTCTGATTCCTTCACTAGGTTTGAAGAAACGTTTATTGACCATAGTGGTCAAGACATGAGAACGGAAGGTGGTCAACGGTTGTTTGTTGATAAGTGTGTGCATAACTTGCTTCCCGAGTTGTGTACTAAATTGAAGGATTCAGAAAGTTCTTGGGCTGTTTCCTCATCAGCACAGATATTGGCTACTGCACAGTACTACGAAAATAGGGATAAGGATGAGAAGGATAGAGCAGACAAGAAAACTAAAGAATTGAAGACAAAGGTTCTTTTGCAGCAAGCGTATCCGCCTCGTAGTAGCCAACGTGATTATCAGCAGCCTCAGCAGTTTCAGAGAAACTCGCAAAGGTTTGAGCCTCCTCAACCGCGTTTTCCTATAGGCCCTAATCAGTGTGCATATTGTAAAGAAGAGGGCCATTTTAAAAATAGTTGCCCAGTTCTGTTACAGCGCGCAAATGGTGTTTCTGGTGTGAGAGGTCGAGGTGTTCAGCAAGCTTCTAGAGGTAGGGGACGTGGTGTGTTCCCCCAGAATGCGCGTTCCTTTTCTCCACAAAATTCAATGAATTGTTTTGATCAGCAAAATGGTGCGTCTGGTAGGACGACTCAGTACTATGCTGACGACTACTATGTCGAAGGTGAAAATATGGACGGTAATGATTGCTAGGACAGCCATAGACAAAGAGAAGGAGTTGTTTCAGTTCCAGTAGATCAGAGTGGACCTTATGTTGTAGATTACATCAGGTGAGTCAGAGCCTTTTCTGTTGGATACTGGTGCTGCGAAGAGTTCTATTATGCACTCTAAACTCCCTGGCGCACCTTTGTCTGGCTTGACAAATGTTTCAGTAGGATTTTCTGGCGCCCCAGTTAGAAACCCGATTTCTAGTCCTTTGGCTCTTTCTGTTGGACCTTGTGAATTCGAAGCACCCCTTATTTTGACGACAGGTTGTGGTGAGAATTTGTTGGTATTGGATCTATTGAAAAGATTGTATGCAACACTACAATGTTCTCCTTCGGGAGTACAACTCACATTAGGTAAGAGAGTGATCTCTCCGATGTATTTGTCGAAAGACCAACTCCCGGCCGAATTGTCTTCTCTTCCTGATATTCTTTGGGCTACTGGTCCTAATGATGTGGCTCTTTTGGAGATATCGCCATATGTTGTGATGCTGAAAGCAAATGTTCGAATGCCACGTATTCCCCAATATAGGATCTCTAGTGATGGTGAAAGAGCGTTGCTAGCGATCATTCATGACCTGATTGAGAAAGATGTGATTGAAGAAACGAGAGGTAATGTGTGCAATAGTCCGGTTTTGCCTGTTCTGAAACGTACTGATTCTTCACAACCGCCTGTATATAGGTTCGTGATCGATCTTCGCGAGGTGAATAAGATTGTAGTTCCGCAATTTCCTGTTGTTCCAGATATTACTGCCTTACTAACCATGATTCCAGCTTCAGCCACTTGGTTTTCGGTGATTGATTTGAAGAATGCTTTCTTCAGCATCCCGATTGCCGAGGAGAGTAGAGATATTTTCGGCTTCTCTTTAGGAGGTCGAAGCTTCCGGTTCAAGCGCGCTCCTCAAGGCTATTGTGAGAGTCCATCAATCTATAGTCAGGCTTTGAAAACTCAGCTTGATACGATTGTCTTACCTGATGGTGCTGCTCTTGTTCAGTATGTCGACGATTTGTTAGTTGCTGCTGACAATGAAGAGATTTATAAAGAAGCTACTTTGTTGTTGTTGCGTCATTTGGCTAACTTCCATCATAAAGTGTCTCTTTCGAAGCTGCAGTATTGTCGACAAGAAGTGACCTACTTAGGTCATCTCTTATTGAAGGAGGGAAGAAGATTGACCCCAGAACGAATCCAAGCGATTGCGAAAATGAGTGTGCCAACTACTCAGAGAGAAGTGCGTGCTTTCCTGGGTATTACGTCGTATTGCAGACAGTGGATTCCAAATTTTTCGCTTCTTGCAAAACCTTTGATAGCTCTTACTGTTAAGGATACTCCGAATCCTATTCCTTGGACTGACGAATGCCAGAAGAGTTTTTCAGAATTGCGTGATGCGTCGTGTTCGGCTCCTGTGTTGGGTACTCCCTACTAAAGTAAGCCTTTCACACTCTATGTCCACGAGAGAGAGGGATGTACATTGTCAGTTTTGACACAGCAGTTCGGCGATAAGCAACGTCCATGTGCGTATTTCTCGTCGACTTTGGATCCGGTAGCTAGAGCGTTGCCGAGTTGTTTGAGAGCCGCAGCGGCTGTCTCTATTCGACAGTCTGCTGGCTTGGTGATTTATTTTTATTTATTTATTTAGGAAGTTTTCTTAGCGCTGTCAAGACCCGGATGTAGCAGAGCGCTTTACAGTAATAGAATGACAAAAATCTGTATAAACATATACATAACATGAACATGAACATAACATAAGTAAGGTATAAGCATTCGATGAGTGGCATTGTAAGCGAAACAAGGGTGAGTTGCCGAGCTTCTTTGGTTATGGGATTCACTGTAGTCACATAGTTCAGGGGTTGCTTGCTGACCCGGTTATCCACAGCCAAGGGAGCGGATCAGGAACAAGGATTTGAGTTGCCTTTTGAATTCCACAAAAGAAGGAATAGTTCTGATGTGCGGGGGGATGGAGTTCCAGATTTTGGGGGCGTTTCCAGTGAAGGAGCAGTCCGCTGTTCTTTTCTTTCTGGTTTTGGGTAGGATGAGCAGGAAGGAGTTGGAGCTTCTCAGATTCCTGGCTTGGCCTGCTTTTTTGAGTTTATTTGCCAGGTATTCGGGTTTGCCGGTATGGAGGGCTTTGTGGGTTAGGCAGGCCGTTCTGAAGTTACTACGCATTTCTACTGGGAGCCATTTGAATTCCTTGAGTGCTGGGGAAATGTGATCCGATTTTTTGATGCCGGTAATCATTCTAGCAGCAGCATGTAGTGTTGTTTTGATTGGTGCCAAGTTCGATTTCGGGATGCCTGTTAGGATTGGGTTCCCATAGTCTAGTCTTGACAGTACCAGAGATTGAGTGGCCAGTTTGAGATCCTTGTTAGCAATGTAGGGTTTGATCTTGTTCAACAGTCTGAGGTTAAAAAAAGCACCTTTGGCTGCATTCTTGATGTGTTTTACCATGTTTAGTTTGGGGTCTATGATGATGCCAAGAGATTTAACAGTCGGCTAGAGTAAGATTTCCTTTAAGCGCATCGATTGCTTTTAACCATTCGGTGATTTGAGGGTTGTCTTCCTTGTTCGAGATGAGGAGTGTCTCAGTTTTGTCTGGATTCAATTTCAAGTGATTGTTTGTCAGCCATTGTTGAACATCTTTCAGGACATCATTTAGTCTATGTATGTCAGTGAGAGAGGAAGTTTCCAGATAGATTTGTGTATCGTCCGCGTAGAGGTGAAAGCGGATGTTGGCTTTTCTGAGTAGCTTGGCGAGTGGTTCCATATAGATGTTAAAAAGCTGAGGCGAGAGCACCGAACCTTGGGGGATGCCCTTATTGACCTGTTGGATTTCGGAGGTGAAATTCTTGATTTTTATTATTTGTGTTCGGTTGTGTATGAATGAGGAGAACCCTTTGAGAACTACTTCGCTGAGGCCAGCTCTTTCTTGAAGAGCCTTGGTGAGGAGTTTGTGATCCACCGTACCGAATGCTGCAGAAAGGTCAAGGAGAATGAGGAGGCAGCATTTTATCTGAATCCAGAGATCCGTGGATATCGTCTATGATATTCAGCATCGCTGTTTCTGTGGTGCATCCTTGTCTGAAGCCGGACTGGAGGGGGTCTAGGAGATTGATGTTCTCCAGATGATGAGTCAGTTGCAGGAGTACACAGCGTTCCAATGTTTTGGCTAGTAGAGGGAGGTTAGATGTAGGTCTGAAGTTGTTCAGGTCTGTTGAGTCAAGACCTGGTTTTTTCAGCAGGGGGGTAACTTGCCCAATTTTTAGGCAGTCAGGGACCACTTCGTTTTTTAGGGAGCTGTTTATGATGTTGCCCCATATAGGTGCAAGAGAGTGTTTCATTTTCATGATTAGTGAGGGAGGGATGGGGTGAGAGATATGAGCTGATGGTTTGGACGACGAGATCAGTGAAATTATCTCTGCGTCTGGGACGGGGCGGAAGCTAAGCCAGGGGGTGCTCAATGAGCCGGGGGAGAGAGCCTGAGGAGCAGCCGAACTGGTCTTTTTGGGGTGTGAATTGTTGGGGTCAAGTGAAAGTTCAATTTTTGTGATCTTTTCGTTGAAGAAGTGGGCGAAATTGTCGCAAAGATCTTTGGACGCTAGCACAGACGAAGACAGTGGCTTGGACGTTTGTTGCCTGATGATGTTGTAAAGTTCATTCGGTCTATTTTTGGCTTTGTCCAGTGCCTCGCGGAAGAAGCTGGATTTTTTGTTTTTGATGTGGTTATTGTATTTCCTTCGGGCTGCTTTCAGTTGATCACGAAGGATGGCCGTTGGGTTGTTTCTCCACTTTCTTTCCTTGGCTCTTAGAGTTCTCCTTTCAGCGTTGAGGTCAGCGTTGAACCACGTTCTGGAAGGGATAACTCTGCTTCTTTTGAGCTTTAGTGGCGCAAGTTTGTCGAGTATGGACACTAGCTCGAAGTTGTAGCAGTCGATGAGCTCATTAGTGGAAAGGTGCGCTTTGTTGGCCGGAAGAAGAGAGCTTAACTGATCATCCAGGATATCCAGGGGTATTTGAGAGAGATTTCTTGTCCATTTGGGGGGGTTTGGGGGGGGTTTATGTGAGGTAATGGGGTGATTGATATGAAAGAGGATCATGTGGTGGTCTGACCAGTCAACTGGAAGAATGTGGTTGATCGTGATTGATTTCTTTTGTGAGATGATAGCATGCAGTGTGGCTTTTTTGTAGTGGGTCTCCTCGGTGCAATGTTGTTGCAGGTTGTTATCATGAAGGAGGCTGGATAGCGATTGGATTAGGGGATTGTGTGTCTCATTCCAGCGAAGATTCAGATCCCCAAGAATTAGGTTATTGGAGTCGCTGAGTGCGCCTTGTGCAATCAGGTCGGAAAGTTGTTCTCCAAAAGGGTTGTTTTTACCTGGGGGGTGGTAGAGCAGGTGACACCGTAGAGAGTCTTTGTCATTGGTCTTGATGATGGTGGATAGGCATTCGAATGAATCGTAGTCAAAAGAGGTGGTTTCCGAGATGTCCAGGCTGTCCTTGTGGATGATAGCCACCCCTCATCCCCTATGCTCTATCCTGTCTTTGGTAATGAGGGAGAAGCCAGGTGGTACCAGCAAGTCAAGGCAGGGAGGGGATATCTTATTTAGCCAGGTCTCTGTGAGGAACGCAATGTCAATATCGTGAGTGAGGATGGCTTCAGCTAGTTCTGTTGCGTGCAGTGAGGCCGATCTACAGTTGATTAGCAAGCAATTGGAGAATTGTTCCTGATTGCTGGCCGATTTATCTTTGAGCTCCCTTGGTATGGCGGTGAGGACCGGGTATCTCTGAGGTTTAGTGCTAGGAAGGACTTTCCGGTGACCTGTGATTACTTGGATTTTGGATTTGGGAGAATCTAAGGCGGGGGTGTTGTATGTGGCGGCTAGTAGGGCTGCTTCGCTGTCTGACATAGGTGCTGCTGATCTTAAAGGCCTTGAAGTCAAGTGTTTTGTGGCTGATAGGGGGTTTGGAGGAGTGTGGGAAGGAGTATGAGTCTTGGACCTAGGGAAGGGGTCTCCGGTTTTTGCAGTCTGCTGTAGGCAGGATTCCGAGATCTTGAGGGGGGGATAGTGAGGCTGGGTACTAGAGGTTTTTGTGGGCCAAGGAGAGCTGTTAGCGTTGCCAGAGTGAGCCGTCAGCGGGGGGCATTTGGAGGGTCTGCGGGCTATACCTAGGTTAGAAAGGATCTCAAGTAGGCCCTGGGTGATTGTGACAATCTGGTTTTCAAGAGCCGCGAGGCGTTGTGACACAGAGTTGAGGGAGGGGATGGGGGTATCTGGGGTAGCGCCCGGTGTGTTGTGGTTCGGGTTGGGGGGTTGAGGGGTCCGGGGAGAGGACGGGGGAAGGGGAGGGGAAGGTGCAGGGGAGGACTTTGAGTGACTGTGAGCTGGGATGGGGCTTGAGGGGAGGGGGGTTCCTGAAGGCGGAGGAAGGGGAGGGGAAGGGACAGGGGGAGGCTTTGAATGACTGTGAGCTGGGATGAGGCTTGTGGGATCAGGTTGAGGGATCAGGTGCGGTTGATGGGATCAGGTTGAGGGATCATGGGAGAAGGCGGGGGAAGGGGAGGGGAAAGGACAGGGGAGGGCTTTGAGTGACTGTGAGCAGGAATGAGACTCGAGGGGAGGAGGGTTACTGAAGACGGAGGACGGGGAGGGGAAGGGACAGGGGGAGGCTTAGAGTGACTGTGAGTTGGGATGAAGTTCGTGGGGCGTGAGGTTCCTGGAGGCGAGGAAGTATTGTCAGTAGGGGGATGAGGGAGGCGGTAACTGGGGGAGGTGTGGCTGTTGGAAGAGGGGATTGAAGGAGGGGTTGGAGTTTCCTGTTGTGGCTGATTGGTAGTAAATGCCCGTTGTGAGACAACGGGGCGAGGGGGGGCGTAGCAGGCAGGAAAGATATCACGGAGGAGAGGATCATAGTCTTCTCTGTTAGTAGTGAGGGAGGGCGGAGAGGGGGTTGCGGCGTGGTGAGGTAGGGTTGGGGAGGTTGATCTTAATGTGGGGAAAAGGACGTAGAAGGCTTCAATTTTCTCGTTATTGGCCTGGATAAGGACCGTGCCATTGGTGTAGATGGTCACCGTAGTGTAGCCTCTACCGACCGATCTAAAAGGGAGCATAGTGGTAAGTTTGAAACTGTGGGGAGTGGATGTGGTTTTGGCGATAAATAGTTGCGTATTGATCACGGAGATCCAGTAATCAGGTCTCTCAGTATGGAATATAAGGTCCATCTTGGTCGGACCATTTGTAGATGAGTGGTAGATGTCTGTGATTAGGGTTTCCCTATGTTAACGGATAAGTTTCTGTTTGAAAGAGCGTCTCGATTTAGTAGAGAGGGGGGGATGATGGTGAAGGAGTTGCGGCTGTGGGGTTTCAGGTGGGTGGATAATACTTGCGGGGAAGGGGAAGGTCGGTCTCGAGCCATCCTGAAGGTAGTGAAGGGTGTGAGAGTACCTAGTTTAGTTACAGTGTTGCGCTAGGTGACGCGACTCACCAAGGTTGTATCAGGTGTCCGCGAGCCGGAGAGTCCTTGAAGCCGGCCAAAATGTAGATCCAGCATCAACTAGAGGATTGCGGGGAGGGCGATGTTGACGGCTGAAGGTGGTTCCGGTACCTGTAAGTTTCGCTCTGGAGGTGTCCTGGGTCACGGGAAGGCAGGGGAGCGTCGATCACGTTAGTATGTGATCGGGCGGACAGTCCTTGCTTTCCGATAGCGTGAGTCAGGCTGCACTTCCTTGCTTAGAGGTGGGCTAGAAGGTATGGAGCTGGGGCGCAAAAACCAGAGAGTGCCAGCAAAAAGTGGGGGTGACCATAGGAAGCAGATCCTACTCCCCTACAGGCCCATAGGCTCCATAATTTGGTATGACAGTTAGGGAAAAGAGAGGTAGTATGGGGGGGCAATATTTGTGGAGTATGAGAAGTTGAGGGCCTCCCTGTTTATTCCAGGTGATGAGTCTTTGGGGTAGATCCTCGCTCCATTACCATTAGTAGGTCACGTAGTGGTAAATGGTCCTTGTTATTTGTAAGGGTCGGATTAACTTTGCTTACTATGTCCCAATCTAGGTACTTTCCCGGGATCCTTAGTCATAGAATTAGCGGTGGCTGTTATTTATAGTAAATAATATCAATCGATATCTGGGTTAGAGTGACAGGTGATGAGAACAATGGGCACGTTCTGTGGAGGTTGCATAATGTATCAATCGTTCCAAGATGGCTGCTTCTTTATCTAGTGACGGAGAAAATCTGTGGATTAGTCCTATTGCTCTTTCCATGCAACAAAAAACTACCAAGGTATTGTCCTCTGTCTGTTTCTATGGGGGCAGATCAGCCTGCCTGGTCCTTTCTTTCTGTTTGATAGTGTGCTGAATGCTGTAGGTCCAATGTCTTTGCGGTGGTGTGAGGTGAGTGGTCCTTTCTTTGTGTTACCCATACAGCTAATTTGTCAATTTGAGGCACAGTCTGGGCACACAATGGTGGGGCTTGTGCTGTTCATCGAGGTGTGATCCTCTTCCTCAGTCTATCTCTGTGCGCTGCTCTAAATGCCCCTCCGCATTAAAGCGTGGTCGCCGGAGACAGTTCAAGAGTGAAGACCAAAC
This sequence comes from Lissotriton helveticus, assembly GCF_964261635.1. Classification (NCBI taxonomy): domain Eukaryota; kingdom Metazoa; phylum Chordata; class Amphibia; order Caudata; family Salamandridae; genus Lissotriton; species Lissotriton helveticus. The sequence goes on from NC_136073.1 coordinate 170,839,669, forward strand.
AAGTGTGTAGTTGCTAGAGAGCAGAGCGTAGAGCCGAATTTACTGAATGTTATACGCTCATCTGTATCGGTCTCTCTGTGTGCTGGCCTCAGCGTTCTAAGTGCGAGCACAGTAGACCTCCATTAGAGGGCTCAAATTGCAGGGGGAGCATTCCAGAAATAAGCGCGGGGACAGGGAATGGGAGGAGTCGCTAGAACGTAGTCCAACTCATGCAGGGAGCCATAACTCGCTCAGCTGCAACAGGGCTGCGATAGGGCTCACCTCAGAATAATGTGGCTCTTCAAGGGATTCTCCTCCCCCACCTCATGAACGTGAAGGTCTTAAGCGCCGGGCGAGACCGCTCCGAGGACGGCTGCAGCTCGGGGATTATAGGTGTAGATCGGGACTGCTCCTGTGTCTCGGTCCTCGATGCCGGTGGGGGTCGCCCTAGTGCTTCGGGTGCAGGCATTAGGCACTCCAGCGGACTAGGTTAGCAGCGGTCTGTGGACCCGCCTGAATGGGACTGCTACTGTGATGCATAATACGTTGATTATAATGGTTCCACATGCAGTGGATACATTGTTGAACAGGACAAAGACAGCACTTAACTAGTGCTCGATTGTCAGGTTATGAGTTGACACTCTTAGCGAGTCATGTGCATATAAAGAGATGCAACACGTTGAATCCAGCTACGTTGTTGCCGATTTCAGTGGAGACAGATGTTTCTGAACAGCATGATTGTTTTCTTACGACAGAGGAGGAAACGAAAGGGAGAATAGACCTTAGGGATACTCCTCTTTCAAAATGTGATGGTACCTTATGGGTAGATGGTTTGTGCTTCAAGCTTCCGAATGGTGATACGACTGCGGCATATGCTGTTACGACTTTGCACACAATTGTTGAAGCTACACGTATCCCACATAACTCAGCTCAAGCAGCAGAGTTGATTGCATTGACAAGAGCGTGTGTGTTGTCGAAAGGGAAACGAGTGACTGTGTACACTGATAGCCAGTATGCGTTTGGTGTGGCTCATAGTTTTGGACGATTGTGGAAAGAGCGTGGGTTTCTGACTTCACATGGAGCTAAGATTCAGCATGGTCAGTTGGTAAATGAACTCCTTAAGTCACTTACTTTGCCGTTGTAAGTTGCGATCGTGAAATGCAGTGCACATAAGAAGGTTACCGATGACGTTGGTCATGGTAATGCGTTTGCAGATGAAGTTGCGAAAGAAACGGCAAGGGGTGTGAAGAGTCGAATGTATATTGCGGGTCCGGCGAGATGGGTTCCGGATAGGGGAATGTGTGAAGATACGATAGAAAGTGTGAAGTCAATTCAAGTTGAAGCTACAGAGTAAGAGTTGAGCGTATGGAGAGAGAGTACGGGTAAATTGGATTCAAATGGTTGTTGGGTTGAGTTGTCAGAGCATCAACGATGGTTGTTACCCGATGCGTACGTGCTTGCAGTGGTTACTATGGCGCATGGAATGGCTCATATCAGTACGAAAGGGATTTGTAAGTCGTTGGCTCCAGTATGGCAAAATGCTGGAATTCCTAAGTGTGCAGAGAATGTGGTCAAGAATTGTATGGTTTGTCTGATGTACAATCCTGGCAAGGGAACTCCAACTCCAGCTGGTCATTTTGCGCCTCCAACATATCCGTTCGAGGTTTTGAAGCTAGATTTCATCCACATGCAGAAGTGCAACAATTTGAAGTATGTACTCGTGGTTGTTTGTGCCTTTTCAAGATGGGTAGAAGCATATCCCCTGAAATATAATACTGCCTTGTCCACAGCTAAAGCCCTTGTTAAGGAGTTTTTCCCTAGGTACGGTTTACCGAGAATGGTCTGGAGTGACAATGGGAGTGAGTTTGTGGGTCAAGTGATGAAGAGAGTATGTGATGGTTTAGGAATTCGTCAGAAATTCCATGCTGCAAATCACCCCCAATCAGCTGGTCTAGTGGAGTGCTATAATGGCACCCTTAAGTTGAAACTGGCCAAGATACAGGCGAGCTCTGGTCTTCAATGGCCTGATGCTTTGCCAATAGCACTTTTGTCAACTAGGATGACTGTATATTCTCGAGTGGGACTTAGTCCATATGAGATCGTTTTTGGTCGCCCAGCAAACATATGGGGAGTGCCGAGGCCTACAAAATTCAGCGAGATCAAACACCCTGTACTGCTTGATTACCTGCACGAATTGACGGCTAAATTGCGTGTCTTACACCAACAGGTTCATGATACATTACCTCAGGCTTCTGAAGATTCAGGACATGCCATCGATCCTGGCTCCTGGGTCCTAGTGAAGAACTTTCAGCGGACAAAGAGCGATCAGCCCCGCTGGACCGGTCCTTACTTGGTGCTATTGTCTACGCGATCTGCAGTACGAGTGCAAGGGAAGAAAAACTGGATCCACGGCGTACATTGTAAGAGGGTTCCTTTGCCTCTGCCGTACGACCGGTGGGTCCAGGAGGGCATTCCTGATTCAGAAACTGACACCGTACCTCGTTTTCTGCTTTTTAGCGATGCATGTTTAATTGGGACGAGTTCTGAGCGTGAAAGTGACGATCTTCTGCAAGAAGCTGTACCACCGTCAGTTTGACTGGACACTACCAAGCCTGAACTCTTGTTCCGTGATCAGACATTGCCTGGAAAAGACCGTTATAATTTGCGACCAAGAGCTGTGGGACTAATAAAGTGAAAATCCTTTTTGCTATTTCTGAAAGTTCAGCTCTCCCATCTGAGAAACTGTTTTGACTGATTTTTGTTTTTCGAACCGCCATCCGGGTTCTGCTGTAGGGTCGCTGTGTAAAGACTTGGGAGTGCAAGCCGAAGACATAAGGTTGACGATTCTGGTTGGTCCTAGGGCGTTCCCTGGACTGACAGACGCATTCCTTAGCACGGAACACCCAACCGCTGCAAGCAGCACGGTTAGAGGATGGAGTTTTTCGAGATGGAGAGACCTGTTGAAGAAATTAGTTTTAAGAGCAAAATGTGCCGAATTATGAGTAGAAAGTGTTTTTTGATATTATGTCTTTTCATGTTACTTAGCTTGATGATGTTCTTGATGGGATATATTATATTCTCTTTCCAAGTGACGTTTGAACCCACTACACAACCCATACCTTCTTCTACTGTTTCTTCGCATTCTTTTCATCCTCTGCCTGAACATGAGTCCATTAGGAGATTGGAATTTGTTAATAACTCCTTTGTTCAGCTTCTGCACCAACACCAGCTAGTAGTGAACACGACAAATTTTTGGGTGTGTGGCCTTATGCCCCATACTACCGATAAAGGTATTCCTTACCTGGTCCTGCCATTCAGCTATAAAGCTTCCGTGTGGGCATACAGAACGATGATCATCTATGCTCGTGAAGTCTACCCCCTACGTTCTGTGAAAGACAATCCAAAGAATAGTGCTCTAGTTAGGGGAATAGTCGATATGATTGAAGGAGCTAGTTCCTATGAGACTATCCCGAGAGATGAGACACTAGCGTATATTGGATCGAACGTGACCGGATATGGAGCTAGTCTGAGTAAGAACCAGCAAGCGAAAAGATCCTCTCCGATTTGGATTGTACCCCATCAGGGTCATTTTTGTCTGCAAGGTAATGGCAAGAATCCGAGAGCTCAGTTAGGGAAGAGTATCTGCACTGAGACGTATGTTTTTGCGTCCCAGACTTCCCCATCGTTCCTAGCAGCTAAGGGTACCTATTTCGTCTGTTACGATAGAGCATACACATGGTTGCCCCCTGATTTCTCGGGCACATGTTTTGTCTCATTCCTGTTACCTCCTACGTATACAGCTGCGGCAGATTACCACAAGACGACAGTTGTTAGAGGTGTCTTCAGTAAGGAAGATACTGCAGAACAAGAATTGGGAGATTTTCTGAAGGGTTTTCTGCCGTTTTGGGCACCTATGGTTAACAGCAGGAACATACGGCAATTGACGAGAGTGGTTGAGGCCACCATAGTTGAAACTGCCGGTGCCCTTAGCAACTTGACTGCTGAGCTCCAGTCGGATCGCCTTATGACTCTTCAGAACAGGGTTGCGTTAGATGTCATACTTGCAGATAGAGGAGGGGTATGTAAATTGATTCAATCGAGCTGCTGCGTTTTTATTCCAGACAACGCTCCGACAGTGTACCAAGCCATTTCCAAGCTACATAAGATCTCCGAGTCTGTGCATGTGGACGAAGGAGATTGGTCGTTGATGGGATGGTTTGGGGATTGTTATCCACTTGGGGATGGAAGATTCTGATGGTCAGTGGGGTGGTATTAGCTATCCTTTTCCTGTTCTGTCTTTGTGTACAGTGTGCTCCTGCTATATGTAGCCTTTGTGCTACCTTGTGTGCAAGGAGACCTGTATCAAGAGACGTGCTAAGTAATAGGATGATGCTAGAGCAACATCTTGATGATCTATGAGTATAGACCTGGATTCAGATTGACGTGAGTTTAGGTCATTGCCTATGTAAGGGCAAAAGGAGGGTCTGAGGTTCCGTGAATTCTGACCCTGGGTCGTAATGGTCGTGGTTCTGTTACGATTTTGGTAACAGCGAAACGTAAACAGTGAGCTCAGCAAGCATGAGTGTTTCCGTCATGTTACATTGATGGATTCACTGTGTATTTGACAATTTCGTTCTGAAACCCTTGGGTTCCATTTTGTGTATGGCAGCCATTTTGTGGTTGCCCTCACATAGGCCTATGACTGTGGCTGAACAAGTCTCTGGGACACGTACACCTTAGCTTGAGTTTTTACTGACTCCTGTTTGACCTGAAGTGAATTGACCCTGCTGCCTGAAGCTGACCTTGCCAAACCAGTTCTTGCCCTTTAGCTGGTCAAGATAGAGATCAAAGAGCAGGACATTGCTGAGTTTATGGTACATGCACACACCCTTCTATCTTGCTTCTCATCTGTTTCTGTTCCTTCTTTTATGGCCTATTTATGATTTGGGTTGAGGTCTTTTATTATGAGTTCTTGTCCGGCTTGTTAGAAAGAAGAATGTTTATTATGATTAATTTTGGGCTGGACAAACTGAAAAATGGGCTTGTCATCATGCTCCTGCTTTTGTCGTGGAAACATGTGAGTGGTCAAACTGTAAATAAGGAATGTCTGCCTGAAGCACAATTTTTTGTATAAAAAGGGATGGCTTGCTTTGTAAAGTTGAGCAGTCTCCTGAGAACATACACCGTGTTGTACTTCTAGGATCTCTGTTACTGGCTGCAGCTAATAAATGTGATCTTTGACGTCACCAAGAAGTACCCCGTGTCTCTGTATTCTAAGACAGGTGGACCCGGAGACTTTGGGCGTTTCCCCTGGCGCCGCTGGGTTCTAAAAACCCGGTTCTTCAACGGCGATAGCGGTCTAGTGTTTTGATGGTCGGGGAGAAGTAGAGTGGGGCCGGGTTTGGGGGGGGGCAGCTTTTAGATGTGGGGGTCAGTTTTAGAGATCTGGGAAGGGGGGTTGGTGATAATTTTTGGAAGGGGGCATGATTCTAGGGCTCAGGGCAAGGAAGGGGGTTCGGGTATATTTAAGGGCAGGGTTTGGGGGTATTTTTAGGGGTGGGGTCGGTTTTAGGGCAGATGGTAGGGGTCATTTTTGGAAGGGGACTGGGTTTTATGGGCAGGGTGAGGGGTAGTTTTAAGGGCTGGGTTAGGGGGGAGTTTTAAGGGTAGGGTTCGGTTTATTGCTCAAGGATAGTGCAGGAGTAAGTTTTAAGGCTGAGGGCGGGGGGAGGGAAAGGGGTAGTTTTACGGGCAGAGTAGGTTTTAGGCTTCAATGCGGGGTGAGGTAGGGTGCTAACATTTCCGGGTTTACGGTGGGGAGGGGGGTTGGGATAGTGGTAATCTTCAGCATGCATATCCCTTTACACATCATGCCTTTACCACAAAAATGCATGGTAAAGGCATGCTTGGTAAAGGCATGCTTGGTTTATATGCATTCGTGGTTAGGACGGCCTTGTAGAGGTATGCATGCTTTCGCCACGTATGCCTCTGTCATACAATCCTCCCCGCTTGCTTTCGCCACGTATGCCTCTGTCATACAACCCTCCCCGCTTGGTGCTCAGTGGCACATAAATGCATTTGACACCAGGAAGGTTGATGCTATGTTGGCAACATCACTTTATGAAAAAATTGGATCATATGTCTCCTGTTTGTCATCTTCATGCTGTGAATGATGAGAGACATCACAAGAGTCTACCACAGGCCTGACTCTTCTGGGGAGGGGAACAGCCAACTGGGGCTCGATCAAAGCATGAACAGAAGGGGAAAACTTCGCTCTTACCTCAGAGCCAGAGACATGGCCTTAGTTCCAAGACTTTTGAAGATCTTAACCGCTGCTACTTCTTGTCAGTCAGGCAATCACTCACTCAGCAGCCACTTAGGACACCTGTGCCCACCAGGTTTCAGACTCCTATATATCTATCTCTTGAATCTTCTTCTTTACAATGAAGTCTGAGATCTTAGTTTGGGATCAGTAGCATTCTTCTTAAGCAAAAGGCGAATCCTCACAGAGTGTTTGGCACAGAGAGTAGGCGAACGCGAGATGACTGACCCCGAATTGGACACAGAGAGACTGAGATTCACCTGCCTCAAACTGCTTGCTGCACAACACGTGGTTAAATCTACAGCACTGGAGCATGGGCAAAGGAAAAGAGAACAAGCATTGTCAAAGGCCAAAGGTCTGGGTTTACTGTGTTAACAGATGCCCTGTTATCACATTAGAGTGAGATACACAGGAGGAAGCCTGCAGAAGCAGAGATGGCTATAGTTGTAAAGCAGCCCCTCACGCAGTGCAGTTCAAGCACTTGAGTGGAAGCAGAAGACTATATCAAAGCAGCATTAGGAGCAAGTTAAGCAGGTTGGAATCCACACCCTTCTGTGGAAAAACAGAACATGCAAGGGTCCACATCTGTGCAAAGGAATCTATAATCAGGGAGAAAACAGATATTCATGTATAACAGCTATTCATACATATATGAAAGATAACCTCAGATATTTTAACCTTAGGGAAGATTTGGGTGCCTTACTACCAAAGGAGAGGGGGAAACCAGTTCACCTTTATTGAACACAGTATTACCAAGCTCTCAAAGAATCCATGAGAAGTGGTAATTCACCTGACTTCTGAGGAATAAGTCAAAGGAGACAAGGGTTGTACTGTCAAAGATGGCACGGAGAATGGAAGAACCTGCGGAAGATATCTCTAAAGTTAAGGTTACTTATACATAATAAAGACCACCCCAAATACAACTTTGTTCCACTGAACAAAGAAAGATGTAGAAAAAAGGGATCAGCAAAACAACATTAAAATAATTGGGATACTGAAGGGCACTCACCTTCTTAATGACACACTCTAGATAGAGGTTACAGATATTACATAGTAAATAAATCACACACATCAATCTGCCTTATATCCGATGAAGGCAAACAATCAACACCAACAAATGTTTACTTCACATTTTAGAAAAACGTTCTAGAAAAGGTAGGATATAAACAAAAAGGAAGATGGGCTAGGTGTAGCCAATTATTTTACTATAATTTAGCAACTAATGTGGGAGAGACAAAATAATCTACAGGCTAGTAAGATTCCCTACTCCTGGAGATTTCTGCCAGACTCTTCAAGATGCTGACAATATGATAAATCATTTGACATGAGCCTTGCAATAGAAGTTGTGAATTTGTTGGTGTCCAGGAGCAACACAGACCGCTGAAAGTCATCAATGATGCCCGACTACATCGTCAGAGATGAAATGCGTGGAAAAAGAGAGAAGAAGGAGTTAAGTAAAGGCACCACAAGTGGTAGCAAGTTGAAAACAAACAGAAGACTATGGTTCATTTGGGAGCTGAGTTTGCATGGGTTTCACAAGAATGTGCAATTTATTTACCTGAACCACACTGCACTTGTGTTAAATATGAACATGTTGCTGATTGTGTGTTTGAAGAAATGAATGAGAAGGTGATATGAAGGAAGGAAAATAATGAGTGAGGTGTTGGGATTGGATGTAGTCGGTCTTGGATTTCAATAGGTTTGATGGTCAATACTCTGTACCTGCAGACAACTGAAGAGATGCCTTTGAGGATGTGTATGGCTACAAGGTATGCAGAGCTGCGTTTTAGCATGAGTACCATTCAGAGAATTTCCTGGAATGTCTATGTCGGATACACCAAAATACTCGCTTATGACCGTAAAGGAAATGTTGGCAGGAAGCTCTACATGAAATCCAATGTTTTGAAGTAGAGTAAAATAATGCATGCCAAAGTGGATGGGGCAGGTTGTATATTACTTAAGCCTGGGCGGTGAACACCGCTCCCCTCGTGGAGTTTGCAGAGTTTTTCCATACTTCACGTTACGTGGAGCATGCGGAGTTCCAAAAAACTCCGCTCTGTGGAGCGGAGTTTTTCTCCTCGCTCTCACTCGTCAACATCAAGTTGGCGAGCACAGCGAGGAAAATCCACCTCCCGGCAAGATTTTTCCTCATTCGTGCTTATCAACGTCAAGTTGTCGTGTACCAGCGAGTGAAATCAAGCTACCGCGAAATTTCTCAACACGGGCGGTCGGCTTTCTCAATACGAATGGCCACATATGCTCTCAATCACTGGCGTTGAGAAACCTTCCTTTGAAGTTGAGAAAGCTGCCGCTCGAGTAGAAGATCTACTAGAGGGGCAGAAAGGTCAGCGCCAAGTAAATTAAATGGATGCCAAATGGGTTTAAGCCAATTCTAACATGCTTAAGGGACAGAACTCAAACACTTTATCGCTGGTTAGCAGTGATAAAGTGTGCAAAGTCCTCAAGCCAGTAAAAACTAAGTCCGCAAAACTGAAGGGATGAAGGCAAAAGGTTAAGGGAGAACCATGCCAAGGATGCTAAGTCTAACAGGGGCCCCCCAGTGAAAATGGGGAGAACTACCCAACCTCCTAGGAGGTCTTATCACTAAGGCGTAAAAGCCTGGAGAGACCTTCAGCACTAATGTGGTCTGTTCCAGGGTGGTGTAACACCATAACGTCTATTCCCTGTAGGGAGCTGGACCGCCTCACCAGTTTGGGATTCTCATCCCTCATCTGGATAAGCCATCTGAGGGGCCTGAACCTGGTAGTGAGCACCGAACAGGTATGACTTCAACTTATTCAGTGCCCAGACCACTGCAAAGGCTTCTCTTTGTATTGTACTCCACCTCTGATCCCTCTGAAGTAACCTCCTACTGATGAAGTCTAGCGGTTGATCTAGGCCCTCTTCATTTAGCTGTGAGAGCACAGCCCCAATCCAATGCTGTGAGGCATTGGTTTGCATGATGAACTATCTAGAGAGGTCAGGGACCTTGAGCATGGATGCTGTGCACATGGCTGTCAAAGGTGTTCTGACACCCCTGTGTCCAGATCATCTGTCTGTGCTGTTTCTTGGAGGTCAGTTCTGTAAAGGAGGCAACAATAGTGCCATAACCCTTGACAAATCTCTTGTAGTACCCGGTGAGGCTCAAGAGGACCCTCACCTCTGTCTGGGTCGTAGGGGGGGGTCCTAAGCCAGAATAGTTTGGAATTTGGCCAGGAGGGCTTATTCCTTGCCTCCTCCCACTTGGTACCCCAAGTAAACCACTGAACCTTGTAATATCTGGAACTTACTTGACTTAATACTCAGGCCTTCTCTCTGCGGAGCCTAAAACATGTCCCTGAGGTGGCACAGGTGGTCCTCCCAACTAGAACTGAAGACTGCAATGTCGTCCAGATAGGCGGCACTGATGTTCTCCAATCCTGTCAGCACCATCGTTGACCAACCCCTGGAAGGTGGAAGGGGCGTTTTTCAACCCAAAGGGCATTACCCAGGATAGGAAATGGCCTTCTGGGGTAGAGAACGTTGACCTCTCTTTGGCCCCTTGGTCAAGGCAATCTGCCAGTACCCAGACAGGCAGCTCCCAACCAATCTATGATCTCATCATCTCAGAAAATAGGGTGGGCATCAGGCTTGGTGACAGCATGGAGTCCCAAGTAATCCACGCAGAACCTCAAGTCATGGCTAGCACCTGGAAGGTCAGCCTTGTGACTAGCACTACTGGGCAGGACCAAGGGCTGTTTGAGGGCTTGATGGCCCCTAGCGCTAGCATTTTGGAGCCTTGTTCCTTTATGCTGACTCTCACCTTATCAGATAGTCTATAGCTTTTACTCTTAACAGGCGTGCTATTCCCAATATCAATATCATTGGTGCACCAGGTACATGGGGCAAGGGAGAAGAGAAAGGCAAACTGCACCAACAATTGGCGGCAGTCCCTCTGTTACTCTCGGGTCAGGGTAGGCGAGAGGCTGAATCCCTCCACTGACCTTGGAAGAGAGGAGGTTAGGGAGAGGTTTACTCTCCTTCTCTACTCCTTCAACCATGACCTCGAGCTTGGTTACCGTGGACTTCTCAAAGGGGGTTTGAGGTAACTGACATGCAAAACCCTTAAAGAATTCCTGTGATCTTGGGGTCCACCAGGTAGGTGACCTCACCCATGCGTTCTTTTACCTGATAGGGCCCAGACCAGTGGTCTTGGAGGGCTCTGAACTCCACAGGCTCCATTACCGACACTTTTTGGCCAGGCTGAAACTTGACCACAGTGGCCTTCTGATCATTGTTTCATGACCCCCTGAATAGCTTCTGGATTCTCCTTAGTCTTCTTCAAGAAGCGCTTCATCTGGGTACGGAGCGTTAGTCTGTATCTGACCACATCCTGTGAGACTTTTCTGGGAGCTTGCTCCCAACCCCCATTAACCAGACTGAGAGGCCCTTGCAAAGAGTGCCCATACAGAAGTTCAAAGGGGCTGAATCTAATCCCCTTCTGTTGTTCTCCCTGTATGCAAACAACAGGCATGGTACGAAGACGTCCCACTTCCACCTCAAGGGCTCCTATGGGCCCATGGCCTTGCTTTTTAGGATTTTGTTGAACCTCTCAACAAGCCCATTAGTTTGGGGGTGGTAGGGTGTTTGAAAAACGGGTTTCCTGTGTCCCTTGCCCTTCCTCTTTTGGTAGGCACCTGGGCCATTCTTCCAGGCACTAGATCCTCCTGACCACCCGCTTGGGCAGCCATAGACCGTGTGGTCAGGCACACCCACTCAGGCCACCCTAACATCTCCAGATGGTGTGCTCTAGGTCACTGCCAAGCAGAGAACTTACAGGCTTGGATGGACACTTAAAGCTACCCTTAAGGAAACTGAGACACCCCTCCCCCCCACGCATAATGGAAAACAGAGCCACTGGATAGTGACTTTCATGGTTGTCAGCTACAATAACCCAGTGGAATACAACAGGGACTGCCTGCTCTAAGGTCACCAGATGACATCTGACAGTTGTCATGCTGGCTCCAGTGTCTCAAAGAGCCTCCACCCTCTGCCCATTGATGGTGAACCACTGCCTATACTTCTTAGTATTACTAAACATATGAGCCATTGGCACCATGTCCCCTCACCCAGGGACACTAGGGTAACCTCTGCACTACCCCCCACACTACCTAGGACAACCTCCTCCCCAAGCACTACAGTCGCCAGCCCCGGTGTCTGTCCACCAGAGGGTGGCTGTGCCCCCTTATGACAACGGAATCCCCATTGTATTGCCCAACCTTTTTGCAGTCATAGCACTTTAAGGGTCCTCCCTGAGGACATGTTGACAGGGAACCATTGCTTCTTCTGCTCAGGTGGGGATTGGGAGCCCTGACACAAGGTAGTAAATCAAAGTGGAACTTTAGAAAACTCCTTGTTTTTATGTTTATCTCCCCCTACTTCCTCTGGAGGGGACTCCATCCACCTTTGTGGTGATCTCTCCCCGAATACCTTCTTATGGACCCTGGTGTTTAGCCAGCTGTCTGCCTCCTTGGCAAGCTCTACTGTCAGTCAGGTGTTGGCGCTGATCTGCAAATCAAAGAATGAACAAGTGCTCTCTAGCATTCAAATTGCACAGCCCCTGGCAATCCTTTACTTCACTGCCCTTCACACAACCATCCAGTGCCTTGCAAAAGGAATCTACACAATTCACCCAAGACTGGGGGGGCAGCTTCTAGCTGTCCCTAAATTTCTGCTTGTACTTCTCTAGGGTGTGTCCATAATTTCTGATGAGGGTTTCATTCATCCTGTCTCTCTTCTCTAGGGCCAGTAGGGTGTTGTAGTGATGTCCCTTCTGGGCCTACTTTGGTTCTCCCATAGTTTAGCATATTGGATGTTTTAGACTGCCTTTGTTTTGTGCAGCCATGCATAACACATTTGTTTTTGTGACATTATTTTAGAAATATACTACACATGTTGTTCTGTAATTGAGTGCTTCTTCTTGGGATTCCGTCTACATATTTCGTACAAGGTCATCTAAAATACATAACATCATGTTGTACTGTTTTCTGCTCGGGCAGCAATAGCTCCTAACATTTTAGACATAAAATGGCAGCCCAGCTGCAGGTTTTCAACACAGTAGTTTTATCATATAAACTGTGCCTTGTCCCTTCGGGGGCAGAAAGAAGAATTCTGGCAAAGAGACCTGTCCTGAAATGAACACAAGCCAGGAATGGGGTCCGTTGCTAATCCCATAGATCACTCATATATCCCTTTGCTTACACAGTAACGATAGGCATAGACCGATAGATAATTTGCCATGGTTGGGTTGCTTATCGTGTACAGCCTGCTAGTAATGCTGATTACGTTGCTCAGTTGTATTTTCCCACTCAGCACATGGACATTTGCTTCAAAATAGACTTTGATAGTTTCAATAAATGTATTGTAAACTTTCATTGTGCCTTCCCTTGTTTACTAAGGGCATGCATGAGTGAGAGACAAAAGGTTATGATCTGTTTCCAAGTTTCCATTGGGGACTAGAGGGTCATGTTCAAGTTTGCCAAAATCATCTGCTACTCTGGGAAGATTAGGAGTTCAGGTGAGGTGCTGTGAGCTAACCAGGATTTGGGCCAACATATACTGATGTTATAGACAGACTCAGTCCCTCCGTTCTGATGTCCTGTCATCCCAAGGCACAGTTCCGCCTTACCAGCAGAATCCCTGTGCCAGTGTCCCTCCCTTCATTAGGCATATGCCTCCAGAGACCGGCTGCCCAATTCTCTTCAGTGATCCTATTCATCTCCACATAAACCTCATAGTCTTCAAGCCACTAGTCAATGTATTTCCCCCACAACAGCGTTACTTGCCAGATACTTCGAAATGATGACCCTCTTGTCTCCAGAAGGCACTGCAGGTACATTGCCACCAACACTGCTGGACTCTGCTTGTCTGGCTTTGAGATCCAGCTCTTGGAGACTCCTTTCATGAACTCTAAGTTTCTCCTCCATGGCCAGTTTCCTTTCCTCCATCTTGAGTGTGTCCATCTCCAGCCTAAACACCCGTTCAGTCTTCCTGTCCACCAGCTTCTCTCGGTGACAGGTCTTGAGAAGACACACTGCTCTCTGCTCTGGCAGGGGGCTCCAATTCGGGAGACAAGTTATACCCCTCAGTTGACTGCTGTATCTCAGGACTGGTGTCCCACTTCTCTCTTTGCCTTTCCACATCACCATCCCATTCTGTTGCTGTTACCAGTGACTGGTGGACTTCAGCCCAGGCCCGTGTGCCTCTTGGAGCTCCAGAATTCTGGTATTGCTCTTTGCTGGAAGTCCTCTCTCCTTGAAGGACCCCTCGACCTCCACCACAGTGTAGACATCTATGTTGGTAAGCTCAAACTCCATCCTTGTAGGTGTGGTTTCAGGCATAATAGTCAAGTAGAATGAGAGGGAATTGGAAAGAACAAAAAGGCTAATCAGGGACAAATTTTAAACTCAAATTGGTCTCTGAATTTTTTGGGGGGATTTTCGGTGTAACACAAAAGTGCTGTATGGCACTGCACAAACACAAGTCCTAATTCTCACATTGGATCACCAATTCGAGAAATTGGGTTACTGGTTCACCGGGAGTGATACCCTACTGAAGCAGAAACCTTAAACCTTGTCAGGGTGAAGTCACAACCAAACCACAAATTAACCTGTGCTAAACCCTCTAGTAGCTTGGCACAGAACAGTCATGCTTAACTTAGAGGCAATGTATAAAGTATTATTGAAGCACTTTCAAACAATAATAAAGTGAAAACACAACACAAGAAAAGTTCAACAACAATTTAGAAAAAAATATAGTATAACATAAATCCAATCAGGAGAAATGGAGATGTGCAAGTTTAAAGATTTAAGTGAAAATAGCACCAAATAGCACCAAACTGCAACTGTGGTTACCTGGCCACACCGGAATGGGACAAATGCACAAGTTCAGGCTGACCACAATTGAGCATGAGCCGGCTACAGGGGCCCACTCAAGCCAGCAGAACCTTTATCCTATTTGCAAAGAGGTGTGGAGTCCTGTAATGAGGGTGTGTCATGCTGCATAGGTGATGCAAGGTCCAGGCGAGGAGATACATTACGTAGCAGCAGTTCAGATGGGCTGCACTGGGTGAGGCGAAGTCCTTGCATGAAGATTCATTGGCTATGATGGGTTACGATGGGCGATGTGAAGTCTTTGCATTGGCGAAGTCCATGTAGCAGAGGTGATGCACTGGTTCCGAGGGCGATGTGTCAAGCAGCAAAGGGGATGCACCGGTTTTGCAGGACATGCACCATGGAGGACACACGTCGGTTCTGTTGGATCCACAGATGGGCTGGCAGAGCACCTTCCTGCCCACTTCCAAGGGCCACTTCCAAGGGTCCAGGACTGGAGACGCACTACTTGGGAAAGTGGGACTCACTGTTTGCAGAGTCCCAACGCTGGGCGCAAGGATGTTGGAAGCCCAGTGTGTCCCTGAGGTTTCTGATCAGGAAGCCAGCCAACTAGATCCTGGAGACTCTCTGGGTCCTGGATTTAGAGATGCAGGTCTGGTCCTTCTCACCCAGGCAAGAGGGCAAGAGGGCAGCGGGTAGCGCATCAGGGCAGCAGGTCTTAGGAGCAGCAGTCCAGCAGAGTGGCTGCCCTTTCAGCAGCACCGCAGTCCTTACTTGCAGAGTCTCCAGGTCCAGAAGAGCACATTGGTGTGCATTGTCAGAGTCTCTGTGGCCACGCTTCCGTGGGCCGAGATCCTAGATAGGGCTGGGAGTAGAAAGGCAGCTAAATTAAGGTACATGGTACGATGGTGTAGTCCCATCTGTCTCCACAGCTGATACCTTAACATTGGGTCCCCCATAAGGGTGGGGGATTTCCACTGGCCGGTCGGAGCGCAATGGCATAATCCGGTTGAGACAGGGATACTTCAGAAACCAGGTGATAACCTCCCCAGTTATCACCCTATTTCTGAAGGATCTCTATTGTGGGAAACGTGGATTATCGTGAATCTCAACCTGATCACGCCATTGCACTCCGACCAGCCAGTGGAAATCTCCCAGCCCTATCTAGGATCTCGGCCCATGGAAGTGTGGCCACGGTGACTCTGACAAAGCACAACAATGTAGTTTCTTATATGATACGATATATTGAGTATCAACAGGCTATCACTCAGGCATAAATTCTTGTGTCCTGATGATGATCCCCCAATTCTAGTTGGGATCGAAACATCATTGACTTATGTATCTTGACTCCAAATTGGCTCCTTTGAATTTCTGTGGAGCATAATATGCCTTTTCTATTGTGACAGACTGAATATGTACTTACTGACAAAGTCACCATGTATACAAATGCCTGAGGTTTGGAAATCTGTTAACTTTCAACCTTTTGCACACATAATTTTCATATGTTCTTGCTTTATGGTTTCAAATAATTTTGTATGTAATAAATGTTATGAGTCTCCATTTGGAGAATATCAATACAGGTCCTATTGTGGTTCCGTGTACCATGTTTAAAGTAGAGAGCACGAGCATTTTAGCACTGGTTAGAAGTGGTGAAGTGTGCATAGTCATGAAAAGCCTGCACAATCGAAATCAGCAAAACAGCAAGGTTTAAGGCAGAAAGTTTGGGTAGAACCTCACCAAGGATACCAGGTCTAACAAGGTCATAGGGCTTAACAAGGCTTAGTTTGTAAAAGCAATAGTACAGGTGCCCACAGCTGGGGTAATTGAACATCAGTGCACAGAATACCAAGGTTGTGTAATCTTACATCCACCTCATGCCTCTTTAATCCACTCCCAGATACTCCCTGGGCCTAACCTCACTCCTGCTTTCTCCCTTTATGACATTTTATCCGTCTTTCTCTTCCTCCATCTTTCTGATATGTCTGTTTTTCCCTCTCTTGCTCTTAGTAAAGATTTGATGCAGAAAAATAAGTGCCGGCTCCCAAAAATAAGTGCCAAGGGGCCCCACCAGTCTTTCAATACTCATCGTATGTTGAAAGACTGTAGGGTCCCCAAGGTGGAAGAGTGATCAGTTAAGCAGAATATGTGGAGTTGTATGTGGTAATGCTGTTAGCTTCGGATATTTTTTTAGGAAGTTTGTGGTTTTCTCACTGGTATGAGAGGAGATGTTATAATGGAAAGGAAATTAAATGAGGTGATCGATCCAGATTTCATTACCTGTCAAGTGTATTTGTAGAGTGCAACTCACCACAAAGACTATCTTGGCGCAAATGACAAATAACAGTGGTTTATTGTCACCCAGCTCAATGGTCAATAGACCTTAGAGGGGTAAAAGACTGGGAAGGCATACCAGACTTTGAACAGGTGATCCTGCAGTTACACACATAACGCAAATCTCTGTAGTGATTACATTAGTCCACTGATCCACCAGATCCCAATTTAATTTAATTTCAGGAGGATGGTGCAGGATTTATTTCACACTAGATACTGGTAAGACCTTCCATGCTTCAATGCGTGACACATGTCATAGAACAGATTCTGGGACTGTATTCTGGAAGTAGGACCCCACCTCCTGCACCTGTTCTCACTTCACTTCAAAACTGCAAAGTTTTGTTCTCCATACTTTCATGCATTCCTTATGAAATTAAAAAACATTTACTCTGTGGATCTTCCTTATGGATATTCGTGTTTATTCACACTTCTTCATACATTATCAATCCTTTGTGGTCATTCCCAACAAATTTTCCAATAAATGTTCAGCTCTTCTGATTGGTAACCAAATATTCCAATCCTCTGTTCCAAGTCTCTTGACACCCGATAGCCACTCGCCATACTGCGTCTCACACTGACGGCGAAGATACTAATCGGGAATGCCAGGTGTTTGATGATAAACGGGAACCTGATGAAGGGTCTAAAACATGCAATGCATTGGGCAGGATAGGAATATTTGGATACCAATTAGAAGAGTTGAATATTTATTGGAAAATGTGTTGGGAATGATCACAAAGGATTGATAATGTTTTTATTTGTTTGTTTTTTATGAGTTTTACATAGAGCAAACTTGACCCGAAGGTATCGCGTATCAGAGTGTTTTACATGAGCACCAGTTTTGTTACAGATGGACACATTTATTTTTTTAGGCACGGGGAGATTAAGTGATGTTCCCAGAATCACAGGATGTTGAGCGTCGTTGCCAAGACTCAAACCTTGTTCCCCAGATTTGAGGTCGACCCCCTCCTAGCCGTTAGGACGTGTGAAGAAACATGGCTATCCATAAGGAAAATCCACAGAGGAAATGTTTTTTCTTCATAAGGAATGCATGAAAGTATGGAGAATGCATGAAAGTATGGAGAACAAAACTTTGCAGTTTTTAAGTGAAGTGCGAACAAGAGCGGAAAGTGGGGTCACACTTCCAGCACACAGTCCCATTGTTTATACAGTGCAAGATTGGAGACATTGCACTTAATTATCTGGTACGGAAACAGAACAAACTCTACGTAATAGTTGTGTACAAACAAGATATAAGGCAAGGATTGAAACCAGAGTGCGCAAAGGGAATATAGTATAATAGCACAGATTCTAATAGGGACTCTGTGTCCTTTAAACACCACTGGATAATGGCTGCATTATAGTCGGAGGCTTGTTAACCATTCTCATGTTCTAGTAATTTGTTACACTAACAAAACTTCACAGGGAAATTAAGATGTGATACAGTCACCCTTAGTAATGAATGATATGTTGGAAGAATGTTTTGAATTAAATTATGTGGAAAACTTGTGCAGAGCTCAAACTGGTTCAGATTGCCAGACACCATTAACACCCACTATGTGCCAAGGACATACCGGCCACAAGTGAGAGAGCCAACTACCCGCGAACCTTGCAATAACGTGCAAGGAAAAAGGGAGGAAAACATGCTAAGTTTTAGTATTCTGAGAACTACAAAGCAAACTGGTTCACCAGAAGGTTAAACCTTAAGCTCTCAAACGGGGTAGCCAGTCTTATCTGACATTGCCTCTGGTTGAACTATCCCCAAGGGAGCATTGAGAGCTGCCATCTTGAGTTGGTAACCTTCTATGCGTTATCATAAGGAACCACCATGTTAGATCGGTGTCACAGACACACACTATGAATGCATGTCTGCGTATGGAGGAAAGGTTTGTCAACTGGTGAAATTCCATCTTGTTGTCTCTAGGGAAGGATCCTGATGTGCCAATGTTTAAGCACTTGCAAGGCTATTCTCCAATCTCTATGCAGTATTTCCAGAATCTCCTTCTCGGTGCTTACATTATTTACCCCCTATTGTCTCTCACATTGGTACAATCATGAGATCATAAGGACGTTTCTTCCTTTGAGCTCAACCTCATGTAACGTAACTGGTGCTGTGTAAAAGCGCTCTGATACCCAATTCGGTTCGGGTCTAGTTCGCGCTCTATAAAACTCAGAAGAAAAAAAAACTAGAGTACTGCATGATTCCCTAAATAGGCCTTAATCTCTACTGTTTTATTTCTACAAATAGTTGAACCCCTCATTACAATTATCACAACCTCTCCTTCTTTGAAAGGCATACCCTTGCAACCTAACAATATCTAATCTCCTCTAGCTCATCTATTAATCTCACCAACCATCCACGTGAATTCACATACACCTTACTAATCAACACAGCAAACTCCTAATAATTTAACATAGCAAAAGAAATGCAGTAAATGCATGGGAGGTTTTTCCTTGAAAGCATAAACCCAATCCCAATAACCAACAAAGACGAATAACCATTGGAGTAACCACTAACCGTGGGTTCTGGAGCATCGTGCTTGCTGGCATAAAGCACTTTTAACCCCTCGTCAGGGGTAGTGCTATATAAATGCAACTACAGTTCAATACAATTAATAAAATTGGGTCTGCCAGTGACATGCCAGTGTACAAAACTGTACATAATGCACTGTATTGGACAGAGGGAATTAATACAGCTTCCCTGTGAGTTCTTCTGACATCTGTGTCAGCAAAGACTGTGAGGATCTGGGATAAGAAGAGAGAGGCTGTGAAGATCAGATTTTAGCCAGTCTCATGGGAGCTTTCTATAGTGAATTGGAAGCCTCATTCCCAGTTTTTTCCTGATCCTTCAGTGAAATTGTAGGTGTTCCCTTATGACCAGGGTACTGATTAGTTAGCTTGCAATTGCAATTTGGTCTTCCAAGCCCAGTGCTTAATTTAAGCCGGTGCTTTCTGGAGCTCAGCACCAGCACTTTACTATCAACACCGGCTCTTATAACAGTCTGCCTCATGGTGACGCTGTACATCTGATTTTGTGAGGAGCACAACAATAGTTGTTTAATAATTAAATATGCATTAAAATCACCGATATCTGCTACATAAAACTATAAGAATAGCGTGTGTTGCATGTGTTTTAATGTATATTTAAAGTCTGAATTGTCACACTTGTAGGAGTGTGATGGTTAGTTGTGATGGCACTGTCATTGGTAGCGCTATTGGGGGCAATGGGTAGTGCAAGCAGCAGTGGCCTTCTGACAAGGGCCTGGGTACTTTTTTTTCTTAATACAAAATTAAGTACTGCCCAAGCCTTGTAGCCTTTCAAGGTAGCATGATTGAGTCATAGTGTGAAGGCTGAGCTGAGGTACAATATAACACATTGGCACAGTTTTATGATGGATGTGTATGATTAAGCTCAGTTATCTTCTGTAAAAGAACATCATTTTAATAACAGATCTAATGATTTATGTGTGGCAAACTCAATGTAAAAGAATGAAAAGAAAAAAAGCCAAAAAATAAACAGTGATGAAACTGTGAAAAACATGGCAGTAAAACAGAGCATCTTTATTTCACAGATCATTTACTGTACACCAGGGGTCTTTAACCTTTTCTGTAATAAGAGCAGTTTATATGCAGCAAACATCTTTCTGATCTGCCATTAGCATCAGTGTTGTAATTGTGATCACAACAGACAAATGTACAAATATACCATCAATGGTCACCTTAGTGCATCATAGTTAATACACCCACAGCTGCAATGCCTGTGGACCCATGGAAATCATATTAGTAGTAAGTCTCCCCAATGCCACACAATTTATCACTCAAATAGCAGCTTTAACTATATTTTAGAAATTCAACCATTTTTCTCCCTTAGACCTGCTTATTAGTTCTAAAAATGCACACTTTTTCGACTCACCTCCACACATTTCAATTTTGGGATACAGATAATATTTCAACCAATTTAAAACGTCTAATTTAGTAGCCTGGGCTGCACAAAGGTGAGCTACATATAGGCAGCTGAAGAGCTACAGTAGCTCACGAGCGACTCGTTGAAGGAGCCTGCTATGTATAATCACTAGATGGTTACAGAACAATCCTGAGAGAAGTTCACTATGCAACTACTGTTTCTCAATACAATATGTACTGTTCGAAAACATATACCATTTGTGGTCCCTATCCGACCACAAACACCGGCTATATGTACAAAGGAAGGATCCCAATCTTCCTGCCAAAACTTGGTTACTTTGTGTCCAAGTCTAGAAAACAAATGCCAATCCCAGGAAGTAAAAGCATCCAAAAAAGAGGAGACAATAGAAACAGTGTGGCAATCTGTAAAGCAAGAAAACTGTAATTTAGCACAATGGAAATAATCTGTTTTTCAGTTCAGGGAGAAACGATGGAGAACATCTGCTCACCTCATGCACTAGATTTAATGTTAACTGATCCCTTACAAAATGGATATCTTGGGACTTGTGTGTCCTAGAGGATCCAGGTCCACAGATCCAGGCTCATTTAGGACTGGTATTGATACTGATCAGAGGCAGCTGTACGTCTGTCCGGCAGGGGCTTCCCTTGTGTGAGCCACAGGCACAGTGACTCTCATTCAATGCTAGCATTCTTAATCTGGTTAGCGAGAAGGGGTGCAGATGCAATAGATGGTGCACAATGAGGTAGTATGCTCACTCAGCAGAGTCAGGATTCAGTTCGTCTGCACCTGACTGGTGTTGCCGTGCTGGCCAATAATAAGGGTGAACCCGGTCCTGGGTTGCTTGTGTACTGCTATAGGGAGGACCCAGTATTATAGTTCGGGCAGGACTCTTCCCATTGGAGCAGGGTCACGGCTGATTTGCATATGGCTGGGTCTAAACTGGTGTACATGGTGTTTGAAAAACAATGGATTGCAGTGGAGAACTGTGGCTCAATGGTTAGAGCGGCAGACCCTGATGCAGAGGTCTAGCCCAGGACCAGGGTTCAGTTCCCCGTCTCTGCGGTTCTTGGGCTCAAATTCCACGGACCTGATAATTCTCGTCTCGGTGCCTATTCCAATCATGGAGTGCAACTCTGGGCAATAGCTTGCTTAATCCCCACAACGCTAAGAATGCCTGTCCTCCACCTTGGGGGTGCCCAGGAGTGGACACCTCACAGGGAAAGCCAGGATGGGTTCCACAGCGGTATTCGTGCAAGCGCCTTGAGACCCTTGCGGGTGAGTAGTGCGCTATACAAGTATCAATTTACATTACATTTACATTACGTTACATTTACATTAATGTGGCCCAAACAATCGCCAGTGGCTGAAATTAATTTAAGCATTCCATTCATCACTTTGTTTTTTGATGTAGGAAAGGTCTCCAGCTGGAGGGCCAACCAGCAGGACTTCATCACTGCTTCCTGCTTTGCCTTAGCCTTTCAAAGTGGGCACCGTACAGGATGAGCTGTGTTGATGTTGGACTTAAGCAAGCTGTAGGGAGGCTCGGTCTTTTACTTCTCGTCTTTCACATTTGAATGACAACCCCCTTGTAATCAGCATTGGGGAATCGTACACGTTTAAAATCCCAACCAACTCGTTAAGGCACAAACCTTTCCTCTTCAGAGGGATGTCTTGAAATTGGCAAGCTGTGCCCTCCTCCCATATGACACTAAACTAGTACGTGCTACAGAAGTCTGCTCTCGTCAGAAGAAATCCTGTGTATTCCTCTGTGAAAGACCTTATAGACAAAAGAAATAGAAGAGGAAAGAGAGGTTTGACTTGGGCTGTCCTTAGCATTTCTCTGCAGGCAGCAGTCATCTTGTACTCAGTGGCTCTTTCTAACAAGCATTTGTAATGCAATAAGTCTTGCATTTGTGAGAGTTTTAGCTATTGGCATTGTAAATGACAATGCCTTTTATTTATGTGTTTTGAAAACCTGCAAGCGGCGCGTAAACATGCACTTTGTACATATAGTCCTTGCTTACGAGAAGCAAGGCTGGCAGTAAAAGAGGCGCTGCTACTCCCAGCCTTGGCTCTCATAAGCAACGACTATAAGTAGAAAGTGCAGGTTTTCAAAACACATAACCTAAAAGGATGTTCACAATCATCTGAGGGTAACTTAACTGGAAAATCACAGGTGATTATAGACTTCTTTCATCCACACACATTCCAATGTTTTTGATCATTGTAGCACAACAAATGCATATAATGTTCACAATTAGGAACAGTTCTGAAAAAAAAGACCCTGAAGTGACCTCCCTTGCAAAACGTCACTTGACTTAACATAGAATTGAAGGCCAGTAAGCATAACCCCAGGTTCATCTTTTATGCCCTAAAAACTACGAATGCTGTCTTCTACTAGGACTGGGTATAAGGGTTGAGAAGGGATGAATGGGAGGGGAAACCAATTGTATGGTCCCCACAATCCTAGAGGCCACCAATGACCAGATCCACAGTATCCCTTGGGATTAGGCACCCGACAAACGGTGCCAGCACGAGAAAAGTGCAGGGCACCACCCAAGGCATACAACGATTGAGCAGAGCAGCTGAACAAAGGGTCAGGGGCGTTTCTTTAGAAGTATAAATACTTTTCATTGATAAAGTAATCTTCCTTCTGAGTTACCACTGTTACAGTTCTAATCTGTTGCTGTTGAATGATTGTGTTGTTTCTTCATTTAAACAAAATGAAAGGGGAACTTTCATGTTATTGGTTACAGGACTATTTCAACTTACTCAACAAAGTAGAAGCCAGCTCTGTGCATCTGGGTCGTGTCGATAAATAATCATTTATGTGGTATAACCAGAGGAGGGCAAAGCATGTGCTTCTTTAATAGACAGCTGACCTTTTCCTGCTATTACTTCCGGTACAGCCTGGTTGCTGTGTGTTGAGGGTACATAGAAACGTGATTCCTATAACAACATCACTGCAGGAACCTCACCTCAACCTGGAAACTGCTGAAGTTTACTCCAGGTCCTTTAGATGCAGACCTGTGTATCCCCTTTCACCAGCCACTGGACTAAGGGAATATTCATTGAAAGGAATTTCAACAACCAACAACACAAACATTTTACCTAAGACATTAGCCTCTTGCCGGTAATTTTACGTGTGAGACTGCTTTGCTTTTTTCCAGGTTTTCTGTGAGTCTGCGTAAATTCATATATAAAATAGTCCTTATTTTTCCCATTCGGTATGTTTAATAAGTGTATGTTCTTCACAACTATTAGCTCCAAAAGTGTATTTGCCGAGAACCTTTTGCACAGCATTATTCACCAGGATGCAAAGGTAGGCGACATGTGATTAGAGTGGATAAGTGAACTGATCTGTACTAAAATAAGGATACTATGAGGGTAAGTTATACCCTGGCGGAAGGTCGGTAGGTGAAGAATCGGGTTTTCAAGTACCCAGCGGCGTCAGGGACACGCCCAGAGTCCTCTAGGTTCCCTTGCCTTGGTATACAGAGACAGACAGAATACTTCTAGGTGGCGTCAGAGATCAAATTTATTAGCTGCAGCTAGTAGCAGAAATCCCAGTAATACAGCACGATGTACAACTCAAGAAACTGCTCAATTTTACTAAGGCGAGACATCCCTATTTATACACAAAAAGGTACATTTAAAATGCACACCCCTGCACCAAAATTCAACCAATAGAAAGTACATGACATCACACAGCATCATACAGTAAAGCTCAATTTACAGTGTCCCAACCCACAAGTTAATATTTAGGCATATCTAAAATATTAATCTAACCTTTAATTGAAAGCGTAACCCATTCTGGCTGATCGTAAACAGGCAGTGAAGATGGGTCCATTTACCTCACCAACATTCAAGCTCCCTTGCGGCGTTCCTCAGGGCTCCTCGCTAAGTCCGACCCTTTTTAACATTTATGTGTCGGACTTGGCGAGAGTAATAAAAGCGCATAACATCAGCCTGACTACGTACGCCGATGATACTCAGTTGGTACTATCTATTCACAAAAATGGCCAGACGATAGCGGCCAACTTTAAAGATGGGATGCGAGCCATTAGCAGTTGGATGGCTTCCAACTGCTTAAAACTTAACTCTGCTAAGACTGAAGTAATGTTGTTTGGTAAGGTCCAGCCTGCCTGGTCCCCATCGTGGTGGCCGGAGGAGATGGGCATTCCGCCTGAACCAGTGGGCAAGGTGAGGAATTTGGGAGTTACATTCGACGATAAACTTCTTTTTCATCACCATGTGAACTCAGTTGTTTCATCGTCATTTTACATCTTGCGAAAAATTAAGAAGCTTTTGCCATACCTCCCTACTACAACAGGCAAAACTCTTATTTCAACTTTGGTGTTTTCCCGCACCGATTATTGTAACGCCCTCTTCCTCAATGCGCAGGAAAAAGTCATCTCTAAATTGCAAATGATCCAGAACGCCTCTGCTAGAGTTCTATTAGGTCTTCCAAAATTTGCCTCTGTTACAAAACATTTGGCCCAACTACACTGGCTCCCGGTCAGAAGCCGTACTAAGTTTAAATCCTTGTGTATTGTGTATAAGGCACTACACAATATGGGACCCAAATTTCTCAGAAATTCTTTAAAGCCCCTTCCAACTCGTAGAACGCTTCGTTCTAACACAGCCTACCTGCTTCAAACCCCCAGAACAAGGAAAGTAAACTGGGGAGACAGACGTTTTACTGCTGCAGCAGCAAGATTATGGAACTCCCTTCCTTTTATTATAAAATCTAGCCCTACATTGCTTACTTTCCGAAAACAACTTAAGACTTGGTTGTTCTCTCAATGAGCCCTCAGTCCGTTAGACTCAGAACTTACTTGTCCTTAGGATACTGGTAGCATATACAGCTCTTAGCGCCGAGACACCCCTGGGTAATTGTAGCGCTTTAAAAATTACATAAATAAATAAATAAATAAATAAGGAAAAAATAAAGAAAAGTAGTTTCAGATAATGTGCAAGATTAACAGAGACGTAAAGAAATTTAAAAGTTAACAAATGTCTTGAATGGTAATTGGAAAAAGTAAATAACGATCTTGCAGGGAAATTGGCTTGGCAGGGTCAATTCCTAGGTGAAAGGCCAGCTTCTAAAATTAACTCCAGCGCACGAAGAAATCCCTGGTTAATGTGTATATGTGATTCACAACAAATCAGACTGCTTGGCTCACAAACTAACTTCTGAAGCCTACATAAAAAGTAACACTAGATGGCAGTCACGACACATAGCGAAAACCCAAGTTTCAGAAAAGAAAGTCTTTAAGGAAAGAAAACATTTAGATGTTGTTTAAGATAACACATGCGCAAGGAAACTTAATGGTTAAATAGGTCCTAATCAGTAATTGAAAAACTTAGACAACCATCAGCTAGCGAAACTAGTTTTACAAAAGGTCAGTTCCAGGTGAAAAGGGTTACTCTTTGCAGTTCATTCAGAGACAGAGAAACCCAAATTAATATATGCACGAAAAGCCACTTGTTCGTTGGGCCCACAGCACTGGCCTACGTAAGGGCAAGATTAAAATGCAGACAGGTTTGAGAATTTCAGAACCACAGACCCTCCTTTTGCCATTACGTAGGCAATAACCTAAACTCATGTCAATCTGAATCTAGGTCTATATCTATTCTCATCAGGTCATCAAGGTGTTGCTGTAACATCATCTTATTATCCTTCACTTCTCTCGGAACTGGTCTTCTCACACAGATCATAGCACAAAGACTACAAATGGCGGGACCACACTGGATGCATAAACAACACGAGAAAAGGATAGCTAACGCCATACCAAGGAACGTCAGAATCTTCCATCCCCATTTGGACAACGACTCCCATAACCATCCCGTCAACGACCAGTCTCCTTCGTCCACACGAATAGACTCAGAGATCTTATGTAGTCTAGAGATGGCTTGGTACACTGTCGGGGCATTATCTGGTATGAAAACGCAGCAACTAGATCTAATCAATTTGCATACCCCACCTCTATCTGCAAGTATAATATCTAAAACAAAACAGTTCTGTAATGTCATAAGGCGATCCGCTTGAAGCTCAGCTGTAATATTGCTAAGGGCACCTGCAGTCTCATTTATAGTGGCCTCAACCACTCTCGTAAGCTGACGAATATTCCTACTTTTAGCCATAGGACCCCAAAAGGGTAGGAAACCCTTAAAGAAGTCTCCAGCTTCTTGTGCGACAGTATCTTTCGCATCGATTACACCTCTACCATACCTTGTCTTATGGTAGTCGAAAACAGCAGTGTATGTAGGGGGAAGCAAAAATGCCACATAACATGTGCCAGAAAAATCAGATGGCAACCATGTATATGCTCTATCATGACAAACAAAATACGTGCCTTTAGCTGGCACGAACGGAGGGGATTTCTGGGATGTATAAACGTATGTGTGAACACACACACTCTTACCAAGCTGAGCTCTCGGATTCTGACCATTACCTTGCAAACAAAGATGACCTCGGTGGGGTACAATCCAAATAGGAGGGGACCTTCACTGTCTTTCTTTCTCCGTCAAGCTAACACTATATGTCGTCTTATTCCAACCAACATATGCTCGCACCTCATCTCTAGGGATAGCGTTATACGCATCGATATCTCTAATCATATCAACTATTCCCCGTATCAAGGCATTATTACTTGCATTGTCTTTGACGGAACGTACAGGAGAAGCTTCATTCGCATAGATAAACATTAATTGGAGTGCCCAAACTGACCCGTTAGGTGAAAAAGGCAAAACCAAATATGGCATTCCCTTATCTGTAGTATGTGGCATAAGACCACACACCCAACAATTCGTGGTATTTATGACTAGCTGATGCTGATGCAACATCTGTATAAATGAATTGTTCACAAATTCTGATCTTCGTGTCTGTTCATGTTCAGGTAACGTATGAAACTCATGTGAAGAAACAGTAGAAAAAGAAAGAGTAGGTTGAGAAGTTGGTGCAGACGTCAATTGTGTAGGAGAAACAAACCAGAATATAGTAGCTAATAGAATACATAAAAGTATTAAAATAGATAAAGCTATACCACACTTAGAGAACAACATTCTGTAATATTGGTTTTTCATCTCTTGCTTTTTATCGTCATTCCTCAATACAATCTCCATTTTCTAATGTCGCTCACGCAATCTTGATAGAGTACTTCAGCTGTGATTATTAGCAGGTCATAGGGACACTGCAAGTCCTGCAGACCTACTGCCACTACTCAGTTCACAAACTGAACCGTTGGTACTCCTACGTGACCCTGCAACTGGCAAATGGTAACCAATCAAAAATGTAACAGAAAACCATAATACAATTTCAGAAAAAGCAAGAGAAAAAGAAAAACAAAAGTCAAATGCAAAATACTTGAAGAAATTGTCTCTTTTTGGTCTCAGTGTGGGAAAAAATAAAATAAATGTAATGTTCAAAGTCCCTTTATTTATTTCGAGATCGTAGGTTGTAACGTGATTTAGTCGGCACACTTTGGTCGGTAAACAAAAGTTCAGGTTCGGTAGTATCCAATCTCAAACGTGGAGGAACAGCTTCTTGCAGTACATTGTCATCCTCGCGTTCTGACCGTGTCCATGTCAAATGAGCATCACTAAAAGGAACAAACCTAGGAGTTTTTTCACATTCAGAATCGGCTATACCTTCCCTCACCCACTTGCCATATGGTAAGGGCAATGGAACTTTTTTTGTATGGGTGGCATGCACCCAGTTTTTCTTCCCAGCTACTCTAACAGCAGTTCGAGTCACTAACAAAACTAAATGCGGTCCAGTCCACCTCGGCTCCAAATTCTTTGTTCGTTGAAAATTCTTCGTAAGAATGTAGTCGCCGGGTTGAATTGTGTGTCCTGGATCCGCAGTTGCTGTCGGTAGACTGTCATAGACCTGTTGGTGGAGAACACGTAATTTATCAGTCAAGTCATGTAAGTAATCCACCAACATAGGGTACTCAATACTGCTGTATTCTTTAGGACGAGGCACACCCCAAACATTCGCAGGACGACCAAACACAATTTCATACGGACTAAGTCCCACTCGAGAATGCACAGTCGTCCTTGTTGACAAAAGAGCCAACGGCAAGGCATCCGGCCATGCAAGGCCAGTGCTCGCTTGTACCTTAGCTAATTTCAGCTTCAAGGTACCATTGTAACATTCAACAAGTCCAGCAGACTGGGGGTGATTCGCTGCATGGAACTTCTGATTTATTCCTAATCCAGCACATACTTTCTTCATAATTTGACCCACAAATTCACTCCCATTGTCCGACCATACGATTCTCGGCAAACCATACCTAGGGAAGTACTCTCTCAGCAAAACCTTGGCTGTAGACAAGGCAGTATTATCCTTTAGGGGTTAGGCCTCTATCCACCTGGAAAAGGCACAAACAACCACAAGGACATACTTCAAATTGTTGCATCTCTCCATATGTATATAATCTAGCTGTATCACCTCAAACGGATACGTAGGAGGAGCAAAATGACCAGCTGGAGTTGGAGTTCCCTTACCAGGATTATACTTCAAACAAATCATACAATGTTTCACCACGTTCTCTGCACATTTCGGGATTCCAGCATTCTGCCAAACTGGAGCCAACAACTTGCATATTCCCTTCGAACTTATGTGGGCCATTCCATGAGCCATTGTAACCACTGGGAGCACATACGCATCCGGCAACAGCCATCGCTGGTGTTCTGACAACTCAAGCCAACAACCTGTTGAATCCAACATACCCGTAGTTTCTCTCCAAACACTCACTTCTTTCTCAGTCGCTTCAGCCTGAATCATTTTCACACTTTCTATTGTGTCTTCACACATTCCACCAGCCATAACCCAATTAGCTGGGCCTGCAACATACATACGGCTCATCATGTCTTTCGCCGTTTCCTTCGCAACTTCATCCGCAAACGCATTCCCTCGACCAACATCGTCCACAACTTTCTTATGCGCACTACACCTCACAATTGCAATCTGCTTCGGGAGAGGGAGAAATTCCAAAAGTTCATTCACCAACTGCCCATGCTGTATTTTGGTTCCGTGCGAAGTAAGGAACCCACGCTCTCTCCACAAACGCCCAAAACTATGGGCAACTCCAAACGCGTACTGGCTGTCGGTGTAAACATTCACTCGCTTTCCTTCTGACAACACACACGCTCTAGTCAATGCAATTAGTTCTGCTGCTTGCGCAGAATTCTGTGGTATGCGCGCTGTCTCAACAACTGTATGTAAAGTTGTGATAGCATACGCTGCAGTCGTTTCACCATTCGGAAGCTTAAAACACGAACCATCCACCCATAGGGTACCATCAACATTCGTAAGGGGAGTATCCCTTAGGTCAACTCTAGCTTTCGTTTCTTCCTCTGTACGAAGAAAACAATCATGCTTTTCTTGAGGATCCGTCTCTGTAGAGATCGGTAACAATGTGGCTGGATTCAGCACATTACATCGTTTGATGTGAACATGGCTAGCCAACAGTGTCAACTCATAACCTGAAAGACGTGCACTAGTAAGGTGCTGTGTCTTAGTCCTGTTTAATAAGGTATCCACTGCATGTGGGACCATTACAATCAACGTATTGTCCAATACCAAACCAGCAGACTGTTGGATAGAAACAGCCGCTGCAGCTGTAGCTCTCAGACAACTCGGCAACGCCTTAGCAACTGGGTCTAACGTAGAGGAGAAATACGCGCATGGACGTTGCTTGTCCCCAAACGCCTGTGTCAACACTGACAACGCACAACCTTCTCTCTCGTGCACGTACAACGTGAAAGGCTTACTATAGTCTGGAGTACCCAACACAGGAGCCGAACACAATGCATCACGTAGTTCAGATAAACTTTTCTGACATTCGTCAGACCAAGGAAGAGGATGCGGAGTATCTTTCAGAGTCAATGCTAACAAAGGTTTCGCCAACAGTGAAAAATTGGGGATCCACTGTCTACAATACGATGTAATACCTAAAAAGGCACGCACTTCTCTCTGTGTGGATGGTATATTCATTTGCACAATTGCTTGAATTCGTTCTGGGGTCAATCTCCTTCCCTCCTTCGACAAGAGATGACCTAAGTAGGTCACTTCTTGGCGACAATACTGTAACTTTGAAGGTGACACTTTATGATGAAGGTCAGACAAATACCGCAACAAAGAAAGAGTAGCCTCTTTACAAATCTGTTCATCATCAGCAGTAATCAACAAGTCATCAACGTACTGAATAAGAGTAGCACCAACAGGTAACACAAAACCATCAAGCTGAGTTTTCAACGCCTGACTATAGATGGAGGGACTTTCACAATAACCTTGGGGAGCTCTCTTAAACCGGAAGCTTCGGCCTCCTAATGAGAAGCCAAAAATATCCCTGCTCTCCTCAGCAATAGGAGTACTGAAGAAAGCATTCTTCAAATCGATGACAGAAAACCAAGCTGCCGAAGCAGGAATCAAAGTCAACAAAGCAGTGATATCAGGTACCACAGGAAACTGTGGCACAACTATCTTGTTTACCTCTCGAAGGTCAATCACAAACCGGTACACAGGTGGCTGAGAAGCATCAGTACGTTTAAGGATAGGCAAAACAGGACTGTTACAAACATTACCTCTCGTTTCCTCAACTAGACCCTTCTCAACCAGATCATAAACAATCGCTAAAAGAGCTCTCTCACCATCACTCGAGATCTTGTATTGGGTAATACGAAGTAGCCTAGCATTCGATTTAAGTGTGACAACATAAGGTGGAATTTGCAAAAGACCAACATCATTTGGACCTGTAGCCCAAAGTGTATCAGGAAGCGAACGTAATTCCAGTGGCAAACAATCCTTAGACAAATACATTGGAGAAATCACTTTCTTACCAAGGGTAAGTTGTACTCCTGAAGGAGAACAATGTAATGTCGCATACAATCTTTTCAGCAAGTCCAAACCCAACAGGTTCTCACCACAACCAGTCGTTAAAATAAGTGGAGCTTCCAATTCACAAGGGCCAATCGAAAGGGACAAAGGACTAGAAACCCGATTACGAACTGGGGCGCCTGAAAATCCTACTGAAACATTGGTCAAGCCAGACAAAGGTGCGCCAGGAAGTTTAGAGTGCATAATAGAACTCTTCATCGCACCAGTATCCAAAAGAAAAGGTTCTACCACACCTGATGTATTCACTTCAACATAAGGTCCACTCTGGTCTACTGGAACTGACACTACTCCCTCACTTTGTCCTTGGCTGTCCTAGTTATCATTATAACCAGAACTCTCACCTTCGACATAGTAATCCTCAACATAATACTGGGCAGACTGACCACTCGGAACATTCTGTCTGTCAAAATAATTCGCAGAATTCTGTAGGGAAGAGGAATGCTCAGTCTGAGGGATCACACCACGTCCCCTACCCCTAGGAGCTTGCTGAAAACTACCACAACCTCTTTGACCAGATACACCATTCGCACGCTGTAACAAAGCCGGGCAACTATTCTTGTAATGACCTTCCTATCTGCAATAAGCACACTGATTAGAGCCAGGAAAGAATCGCTGTACATAAGGCTCGGGCTTCTGTAACAATCTCTGAAATTGTGGAGGTTGCTGAAACTGAGGCTGATTCTGACGAGGCGGATAAGCTTGCTGCAAAATAACTTTTGTCTTTAACTCTTTAGTTTTTTTCTCCACTTTATCCTTCTCATCTTTATCCCTATTCTCGTAATATTGTGCAGTAGCCAATATCTGGGCCGAAGAAGAGACAGGCCATGAACTCTCAGAGTCCTTTAACTTATTAGAAAGTTCATGAAGCAAATTAAAGACAAATTTATCCACAAACAACCTTTGACCACCCTCCGTACTCATATCCTGACCACTATGATCAATAAACGTCTCTTCAAACCTAGTGAAGAAATCAGATACACTCTCGTCTTTCTTCTGCTTACATGCTGCTAACTTATCCCAATTCACTCGTAAAGCGGGCATCATCGTTTTCATCAAATTAATAATTCTACCTGGTAATTCTGAAACTAGAGGTTCAGGTTTAGCACCTCCCTCCTGTCTACCATCTGCAGCAACAATGTTCGCCCAGGTATCACCTAATTCAGCAGCATGATTCTCATGACGGATCTTCGCCCACAAGGGTTGAGGGACTACATTACCCATCAACATATCGATGTCAGCTAAATTCATAATACACGCTTCAACTGTCTGGGACAACTCCTTGTAATAACCAGCAGGATTCTTACGAGGGTCAGGTAAGGTCTGCTTAAGAGCCAAGACCTCTGCTCTCTTCCAAGGGACATGTACCCATACTCGCTGAAAATGAGCCGGAGCGGCCTGAATACCCAAATTTACATTAGCCTGAACTGCTTCTTTCCATACTGGAGGAACTTCTCTCATAGGGTACTGTTTCACTTTCCTCCTAACAGAGGAATCAGGTTCATACAATGTCTGAGGTGGAAGTCTAGATCTGAAAGCAAGTATTGTCTCTACGGCATTTGTAACATCAGATTCCACTATCATCCCTTTGGCAAAATCTGACTGAACATCGAGCACATCCTGCGGAATCGGACCCAACTCATTATCTTCCCATTCCTGGCGCAGAAAAGTACACATTACATCAAAAACATACCTTTGCTTAGGCGGTTCCCACTGAAAGAAAACATCCATAACTGATGGCAAATTATACCTCTGAGCATTTAAAATCCACCTACGAGCCAACAAATCCAACACTGTCTGTTCTTCAGAACTAGGAAGCTGACTACGACTCTGCTTACGTTCCGAAACAGGGGTCATATTCAGTGACCCAAACAATGGTGACAATAAATTAGAAACTGTTTCTGTCATTCGTTTTCGAACAGAAGGAGAAGAAGCAGACATAAGAACAGGAGAATAAGTATTCTGAGGCAAGGAAGGTGTAGGGACAAGAACAGTAGAAATCGAAGATGCAGAAGCAGAAGGCAAAGGAGTTTGAGGCAAAGCTGATAACAAGACTGGCGACCCTAGAATGGGTTGCGCAGGAGGAGGCAAAACCATCTGTGGAGCACCGGGTGGCTGAACAACAGCAGGAGGTTGAACAACAAAGGGTGGAACAACCGGGGGTAATAGAGGCGCAGTAGCACCCTGCACATAGGGAGGAGGCAATCTCAGTAAATGAGAGATCAAAGGATCTTTTTCAGGGTCTTCCATCACTTTCGGGGGAGAAGACGGCAAGGCCGGATAACATTTATCTATGGCCATGCAACGCTGTCTATCTAAGACTTCACTCGCACGCTCTTCTCCATCTTCCTTAAACTGTCTAGCAGCTTGTAGTACTGACATATTTTTATCTTTCCTATCTCTCTTTGCTTGCTTAATTTCTCTCTGTTTGGCTTCCTTACGCCAAAGGCGGAAAGAGTCAAACATTGCCGGCCGGGCTTTCTTCTTAAATAGCTTAATTTCTAGATTGTCTAAAATCTCTGTTTCAAAACTACCATGTGGGGGCCATTGTAAAACACCATCTTTTTTAGTGTAGCGGACCCATACTTCATTATAAGTAATAGGGCCTACTCCATGTTTTGAGTACAATTCATAAGTCGGAGTTCCAACCGGAGGTATCGGACATGAATCCTCCAATCGGGAATCCCTGTTACTACCACAAACAAACCAATTACCAATTTTACCAAAACTAGGCATCTTGCTCACTAGTCTGGTTTCAAACTTCAAAGGGAATCAAAAAAAATGATATACTTTGTAAATATACAAGCCCTTCGGCTTTGGATACTGCAGCAGCCAAATCAAAACCAAGGAACCAAACAAAGTCGTGGGAGCGACCCACTTATACTTAACTAAATATCTGTCACGCCACCAGAAGACCGTCTACCGTCTCGCTTTACAGACATCAATCGGGGGGTCCAACACAAGGCGACAGTCAGGGCAGCAGTCCTTCGCAGCCGTTGGAAAGCGGGAAGCCTCGCAGAAAAGTCCTTTGGTCCACGCCGACATGCAGGGGTCGATGAAGTGGGGGGCCCTCCTCCAGAATTTCCTCACGTGGCTCCTCGCGAACTCCGGGCTTGGACCGGTACCACTGAAGTCGCCCCACATTGGGCGCCAACTGAAGAACCGGGTTTTCAAGTACCCAGCGGCGTCAGGGACACGCCCAGAGTCCTCTAGGTTCCCTTGCCTTGGTATACAGAGACAGACAGAATACTTCTAGGTGGCGTCAGAGATCACATTTATTAGCTGCAGCTAGTAGCAGAAATCCCAGTAATACAGCACGATGTACAACTCCAGAAACTGCTCAATTTTACTAAGGCGAGACATCCCTATTTATACACAAAAAGGTACATTTAAAATGCACACCCCTGCACCAAAATTCAACCAATAGAAAGTACATGACATCACACAGCATCATACAGTAAAGCTCAATTTACAGTGTCCCAACCCACAAGTTAATATTTAGGCATATCTAAAATATTAATCTAACCTTTAATTGAAAGCGTAACCCATGAAATGAAGGAAAAAATAAAGAAAAGTAGTTTCAGATAATGTGCAAGATTAACAGAGACATAAAGAAATTAAAAAGTTAACAAATGTCTTGAATGGTAATTGGAAAAAGTAAATAACGATCTTGCAGGGAAATTGGCTTGGCAGGGTCAATTCCTAGGTGAAATGCCAGCTTCTAAAATTAACTCCAGCGCACGAAGAAATCCCTGGTTAATGTGTATATGTGATTCACAACAAATCAGACTGCTTGGCTCACAAACTAACTTCTGAAGCCTACATAAAAAGTAACACTAGATGGCATTCACGACACATAGCAAAAACCCAAGTTTCAGAAAAGAAAGTCTTTAAGGAAAGAAAACATTTAGATGTTGTTTAAGATAACACATGTGCAAGGAAACTTAATGGTTAACAAGGTCCTAATCAGTAATTGAAAAACTTAGACAACCATCAGCTAGCGAAACTAGTTTTACAAAAGGTCAGTTCCAGGTGAAAAGGGTTACTCTTTGCAGTTCATTCAGAGACAGAGAAACCCAAATTAATATATGCACGAAAAGCCACTTGTTCGTTGGGCCCACAGCACTGGCCTACGTAAGGGCAAGATTAAAATGCAGACAGGTTTGAGAATTTCAGAACCACAGACCCTCCTTTTGCCATTACGTAGGCAATAACCTAAACTCATGTCAATCTGAATCTAGGTCTATATCTATTCTCATCAGGTCATCAAGGTGTTGCTGTAACATCATCTTATTATCCTTCACTTCTCTCGGAACTGGTCTTCTCACACAGATCATAGCACAAAGACTACAAATGGCGGGACCACACTGGATGCATAAACAACACGAGAAAAGGATAGCTAACGCCATACCAAGGAACGTCAGAATCTTCCATCCCCATTTGGACAACGACTCCCATAACCATCCCGTCAACGACCAGTCTCCTTCGTCCACACGAATAGACTCAGAGATCTTATGTAGTCTAGAGATGGCTTGGTACACTGTCGGGGCATTATCTGGTATGAAAACGCAGCAACTAGATCTAATCAATTTGCATACCCCACCTCTATCTGCAAGTATAATATCTAAAACAAAACAGTTCTGTAATGTCATAAGGCGATCCGCTTGAAGCTCAGCTGTAATATTGCTAAGGGCACCTGCAGTCTCATTTATAGTGGCCTCAACCACTCTCGTAAGCTGACGAATATTCCTACTTTTAGCCATAGGACCCCAAAAGGGTAGGAAACCCTTAAAGAAGTCTCCAGCTTCTTGTGCGACAGTATCTTTCGCATCGATTACACCTCTACCATATCTTGTCTTATGGTAGTCGAAAACAGCAGTGTATGTAGGGGGAAGCAAAAATGCCACATAACATGTGCCAGAAAAATCAGATGGCAACCATGTATATGCTCTATCATGACAAACAAAATACGTGCCTTTAGCTGGCACGAACGGAGGGGATTTCTGGGATGTATAAACGTATGTGTGAACACACACACTCTTACCAAGCTGAGCTCTCGGATTCTGACCATTACCTTGCAAACAAAGATGACCTCGGTGGGGTACAATCCAAATAGGAGGGGACCTTCACTGTCTTTCTTTCTCCGTCAAGCTAACACTATATGTCGTCTTATTCCAACCAACATATGCTCGCACCTCATCTCTAGGGATAGCGTTATACGCATCGATATCTCTAATCATATCAACTATTCCCCGTATCAAGGCATTATTACTTGCATTGTCTTTGACGGAACGTACAGGAGAGGCTTCATTCGCATAGATAAACATTAATTGGAGTGCCCAAACTGACCCGTTAGGTGAAAAAGGCAAAACCAAATATGGCATTCCCTTATCTGTAGTATGTGGCATAAGACCACACACCCAACAATTCGTGGTATTTATGACTAGCTGATGCTGATGCAACATCTGTATAAATGAATTGTTCACAAATTCTGATCTTCGTGTCTGTTCATGTTCAGGTAACGTATGAAACTCATGTGAAGAAACAGTAGAAAAAGAAAGAGTAGGTTGAGAAGTTGGTGCAGACGTCAATTGTGTAGGAGAAACAAACCAGAATATAGTAGCTAATAGAATACATAAAAGTATTAAAATAGATAAAGCTATACCACACTTAGAGAACAACATTCTGTAATATTGGTTTTTCATCTCTTGCTTTTTATCGTCATTCCTCAATACAATCTCCATTTTCTAATGTCGCTCACGCAATCTTGATAGAGTACTTCAGCTGTGATTATTAGCAGGTCATAGGGACACTGCAAGTCCTGCAGACCTACTGCCACTACTCAGTTCACAAACTGAACCGTTGGTACTCCTACGTGACCCTGCAACTGGCAAATGGTAACCAATCACGTACGGGCAAGATTAAAATGCAGACAGGTTTGAGAATTTCAGAACCACATAGGCCTCTGCCACCCTGTTGGTGCTCAGTCCGCCCTACTGAGAGATCATCCACTACCTCGTCAGAATCTTTTCACTGTGAAGGGATCACAACTGCAGAAAATTCCTTCATAGCACTACAGGTTTATTAAGCACGTGCCATGTTTGAAGCACCCATTCAGCAAACTTTTTTTCTGCAGTTTTATATAGCTCAAGCTTGATCCAAAGGTTTTGGAACACCAGTTACATTACACAAGGACGCATTCAGTTTTTGGTAGGCACGGGGAGATTAAGGGGCATATTATCAAGAACGGAGTTAAGATTATCGCCACTTTAGCAGAGGAAACTGCCGCTAAAGCGGTGATAATGGGCTCGATAATATGCCGTAGAGAATTCTAATAGAAGCCAATGTTCACACCAGAACATGGGCTGCTATGGGAATTCACAAAGGCATATTATTAAGCCCATTATCGCCACTTTAGCAGCAGTTTCCTGCCGCAAAAGCAGTGATAATTTTAACGCTGTTTCTTGATAATATGCCCCAAAGTGATCTGCCCAGAATCACAGGATGTTGAGCGGAAAGCCGAGACTCAAACCTAGTTCCCCAGTTCCAAAGTTGGCAGCTCTGGCTGTTACACCACATCCTTTCCCTTTTGTTCAGAGCAAAAACTTCCAAAGTATAAGGTTTTTCCTCTAAACAGAAAACAAATGGACCCCAGCACACAGGGAGCTTTCTCTCTGCACCGTGAGGAAATCTCCATTAGACACGGGCTGGGCAGGGGAAATCTGTGGCGGTTCTGTGGCAAATAGACATCTGGGCTGGGGGTGTCCATCACCAGTCATAATTAGAGCCATTGGAATTATACGATTTTCGCGCCCATGGAGTTTTCAGCACAAACATGGATTTGCTACATTTGCCACATAATCTTTCATCTGCTGCATAATCTGCAGAGTTCATAAAATACATTTGTTTCAGCTCAAACAGATCAAAAGTTAATGAAAATGCAGCAACAAGTATTGCAGCACAGTGGAAGGCCTTTCACAAAGGTTGACTGGTCACTTTAATGTTTCTTATTTCTTTATTTGGGTGTTAAAGTGGTACTAATGAGGTAAAACCCTTTCCCAGAAAGTGTTAATATGTATAAAGAAGACCAAATAAGGAAGTGATGCTATCAAAAATTATGCTGCACGATACTGACTATATTGCTTTTTCTTGCTGCATAATTTAGTGAACTCTGCTACATAATTTTATGCACCCCGCCACATAATTCTAGTGGTCCTGATGATAACCGACAAGTTCTGACACCGCTAAATGGGGAGGGTAAACCATGGCTATGGAGGCTAGGAGGACTGTCATTTTACATTGTTCCGCCCACTCCACCAAAACCTAGATTACACTTTAAGTTTTTTAATATTGAAAATGCCTCAAAATGGTTATTACAAGGAAAGATAGGTACCTGTCTTAAATAATTTTTTCCTGCTTTTAATAAAACAAGAAATGGACCAGTCTCTAAAAATTACACATAATTACATGCCACATATTTACACTGCACTCTGTGCAACATACACTCCAAACAATACCACTCAGTGCCACATAATTACACTGCACTCAATGCAACATACACTCCAAATACCACTCAGTGCCACGTAATTATATGCTACATAATTACACAGCACTCAATGCAAAATACACTCCCAAACAATACCACTCAGTGCCACATAATTACATGCCACACAATTACACTCTACTAAATACAACATACACTCCACACAATACTACTCAGTGCCACATAATTATATGCTACATAATTACACTGCGCTCAACGCGACATACACTCCAAATACCACTCAGTGCCACATAATTACACGCCACATAATTACACTGCACTCAATGCAACATACACTCCAAATACCACTCAGTGCCACATAATTACACGCCACATAATTACACTGCACTCAATGCAACATACACTCCAAATACTACTCAGTGCCACATAATTACCCGCCACATAATTACACTGCACTCAATGCAACACACACTCCAAATACCACTCAGTGCCATATAATTACACACCACATAATTACACTGCACTCAAAGCAACATACACTCCAAATACCACTCAGTGCCACATAATTGCACGCCACATAACTACACTGCACTCAATGCAACATACACTCCAAATACCACTAAGTGCCATATAATTACACTGCACTCAATGCAACATACACTCCAAATACCACTCAGTGCCACATAGTTACACGCCACATAATTACACTCTATTTATTGCATCACCACCGCATCACTCAGCACCACCACAGCATCACTCAGGGGCACCACAACATCACTATGCGCTACCACAGCATCACTGAACGCCACAGCATCACTTGTCGCAACCACAACATCACTCAGCGCCACTACGGCATCAATCTGTGCAACCATTCAACAACAACTGGTTCAAATATGTTCTCTCAATGTTTCAAGCTTTATTACAAATGTGCCAAAAAGATGTTAATATTTCACTCTGTTCTTGGATTTTCGTCACAATAAAGTACACTGAACATAATCTTCACAAAAGTTATTTACAATAGTTTAAGCTATTGCCATTATAAATGACAATAACTTTTATTTAAGAATTAATTATTTTAAAAAATTAAAAGCAATTGTTATTTGTGATATCAAAACATCTAAGTCACGTAAATACAACACATATTGCATTACAAATGCTATAGGTGTCACATTTGCGAAAGTTAAAAGTATTGGCATTGTAAATGACAAAGCTATTAATTTCGCTATTTTCAAAACCAACACATAAATAAAAAAATTGTCATTTACAATACCAATAGCTCAAACGTTCCTAATGCGAGACCTATTGCATTGCAAATGTTTGTTTTCAGGATGTCAGCCTATCTTCATGATGGCATGTTGCTCTCCACACCACTGGAGTCAAGCTATCCTGGCTGAAGACGGCTGATAGCCAGAAACCGGTCCTAGGATGCTTGATTCCGGTCCAGGAAAGACATGGCTTGGCAGTTTGGGCTGGACTGTTCCCATGAGGCACAGGGTCAAGGCTGATTTGCATATGGCCATGTCTGAACTGGGGTGGTGTGGAGTGCAAAAAAACGATGGATTTAGGCCCAGATCTCTGTACTGGGGTGAATGTATGACATTGTTCTGCATTCTGTCCATCAATTGTTGTTTTTGCATTTGTAACCCCGAGTGGGATGGGTATGCTCAGACGTGAGTCCCATGCTCTCCACACCACTAGAGTCAAGCTATCTTGGCTGAAGATGGCTGATAGCCAGAAACCGGTCCAGGAAAGACATGGCTTGGCAGTTTGGGCTGGACTGTTCCCATGAGGCACAGGGTCAAGGCTGATTTGCATATGGCCATGTCTGAACTGGGGTGGGGTGGAGTGCAAAAAAACGATGGATTTAGTCCCAGATCTCTGTACTGGGGTGAATGTATGACATTGTTCTGCATTATGTCCATCATTTGTTGTTTTTGCATTTTGGTCAGGGTGTCAACCATCTTGACAATTGCATGGTCTTCATGATGTCAACCAATCCTGGCGCTCCTGTTCTCTCTTCGGGCACATCTCATCAGATTTAGGAACCCATCACAGTCCATATATTGCACTTCTGAGCTCAGTGATGTGACCACAAGGAGGGAGGGGCACGGATAAACCTGTGGGGCACCATCGTCCCGTCCGCAATGGCCAGTCCATAGAGCTGCCTACCATGCTTTAGCTGGTGCTGTATCACTGTGGACAACCACGTACAGCAACCAAAACCACAGACAGTTAATCATGCTGTAGATAAATATGTGATAAAAAATAAGTTCAGGTGGCCCGAGGGTTCGGTGAGTGTCGGCTCGATGGCGCGTGCAGCTTCGTTGGCCCGTGTCCTTTGCACACATGACGGCGTTTGCACGGAGGGTGCAGTGAGCTGCACTTTGATCTGGGTGCAGCGCCCACGCCTATCTCGTTAATCTGGGAGAGCGCGTCCTGGGCTCGCGGCTCGCGGCTCGCGCACGCCGGGGCATGCTGCAGCGGGGAACTCCGTGCCCGGGGGACAGGGAGTTTGAACAACAAAGTACTCCTGCCCTGCGCGCCTCCTTCCTGTTTCATTCAGGATCACAGGTCTTAGAGCAGAGGCCGACAGTCTGAGCCATCTACCCCGGCCCTAGACCGGTGCAAAGCCTGGACACAGCCCGGGTCCAACCAGGTACACATGGATTTTATGTGGATTTTTTAAAGAGTTTTGTAACGCGACGTGTGGCCACCAGAGCGCGCTGTAGAGACTAGTAGGGCGTCCATTAAGTGCACAAAGGGGCTTCGAGTGCGTGTTTTGTAATTGCATGCACGTAGCGCTTATTAGTATGCTGGAGAATGACACGAGGCACTTTAGTTCCATGGGTGCCACGTTGTGGCGTTGGTGTTAGCCAATGAAAGAGAGCTCGCTAGGATGACAATGGGCTGGTTTTCTGTCACAGTCTGGTTAACAAAATTCCTCTCCAGAATCCTCCTTAACCAGTGGCGTAGGGATAATGTGTTGTGTGTCACGCCACAGTGCTTAATTTGTGCCCCAAAGTTTTGTTCAGAAGCCCGCGATAGGCGCTATCCGAGGTAGCAAGGCTGAGTCGTCTCGATTCCTCCTCGTGCCTCTTTAATCCACCACCAGATACTCCCGACTCCCCTATTTTTCACTGTTGTAGGTTCTTTTTCATCTCTACGTTTGCCCTTTTTCACTATTTTTCCGTCTACCTCTTTTTCCTTGTTTCCTAATGTTGTGTTCTCTCTCTATTGTCTTGGAGCAAAGTTTTTAAAGGAAAAATAAATTTAAAGTACCCCGCCTGCAACCACCGGCTCAAATTAAGCACTGACCCTATCCAGTCTGCCCCTTTCGTTGCTCCTGTGGTCTCAGGCCAGGATGCGGGAG
Organism: Lissotriton helveticus; assembly: GCF_964261635.1. NCBI lineage: Eukaryota > Metazoa > Chordata > Amphibia > Caudata > Salamandridae > Lissotriton > Lissotriton helveticus. The sequence goes on from NC_136073.1 coordinate 170,881,874, forward strand.
CTGGGGGAGGGCTTCTCGGGGTTACAGAGTCTATGCCTCTGGGCACCCCGAACTCTGCCTGTATGTTTCTACCCCTTGAAGCTCTCTCCATGGATAAAGTCCGCGTTGGGCGATCAGAGGTGCCATTTTCTCCTGTGAATTAGGAAATGACAGTAGAGTAGATGTTAGGGCCCCACATCTAGCAGGCGAAAGACCAAGCGCCTCATTTAAGTAGCCCCGGTAATCAGGGCCAGAGGGGAACCAAGGGGCAGATTTACAAGCCCCTTGCGCTACTTTTGCATCACTTTTCCCATGTTAAAATTGACGCAAAAGTGGCGCAAGAGGCTTGTAAATCTGCCCCCAAGTATCTGCCCCGGAGCTCCAAATCAAGTGGCCTATACCCGCAGGCCGCGACATTGCTTCGTTAGTATTAGCGGGTTAATTTTGGGACCAGTAACACTGGGCGACACTGTAACCCATCAATACACCTCTGCAGTCATCTGCGGCCTCCAGGCGGAGACGTTTTAAGGCAAGGGCAAAGTGGGCTCTAGCCGAGGGCCCCAGCCTTTCAAGGGGCCCCCAGATAGAGGCAGCTCTGTTCTTGCCCCGATGACCTTGAATAATTCTTAAACTTATTGTTTTAAAAACCGATGTTCTTTAACTTAAGTTTTATGTGATTGATGTGTGAAAGGCTATTACATGCGTTTTGCAGAAAAATGTGTTTATGTTTCATGCAACATCCATTAAAAACGTTTCTTTGAGATCAAAACAAGACCTCACATATGAGAAATGGGAGAATGTCACAGAAATTATCTGCAGTAAAATTAGTGAGATGATGCTGTTTTACAACATTGAAAACACACGCCACTATCCTCGAAAATTAGATGTAAATACATTTAGAATAAGGACCAGAGGGCCTGAGCACCACCAGTAACCTGGCTAAAGAGGGTATGAATAGCTGAAATGGAATCATAAACTCAAAGCTGTTCTGAACAGGAGCCCCCAAAATTAGTTTGGCCCAGGGCCCCCAAAATCCTTAAGATGTCCCTGCCTCCAGGTGCTCGTCTTCAAGCCGATGACGTACTCATTCACAGGTTCCTAAATCCACTGCTCACCACTGAGGCCCTCAGCTCACGAAAACCCTCAGATCCCTGAATGCCCCGTCCACCATCCATCACAAATCCTCTTGCTATTTGCTAGTGATCTTCACTTCCCACTGACCGTAAGGACCATTCGCCGTCAGGGGCCCATGGAATGCCCTCATGCTAAGGTCCTGAGGCTTCCACTCATGCCCAAGCCCCCGGGCTCCCACTCACTTTCCTGTTCCCCGAAAAGGCTCAATTTATTCTAGCTCTCCATCGGATCTTCAAGGCTCCTGCTCACCCTCAGACCTTCAAAGCTCCTGCTCACCTCAGATCTTCAAGGCTCCTGCTCACCCTCAGATCTTCAAGGCTTCTTCTCAACTTCAAGTCTTCAAGGCTCCTACTCACCCTCAGATCTTCAAGGCTCCTGCTCGCCCTCAAATCTTCAAGGCTCCTGCCCGCCCTCAGTTATTTGAGGCTCCTAATAACCTCAGGTCCTTAAGGCCCCCTACTCACCCCAGCCCTCCAGGACTCCTGCCTACATTTAGTTCCCTGAGAGTCCTGCTCACCCTCTATTCCCATTAACTTCTGCCCACCTCATTTCATGAAGGCTTCTGCTCACTCTTGGCTCCCAGAGACACCTTACCACCTTCATTTGCCCAAAGGCTCACACTGAACTTCAGTTCCCAGAGGCTACTGCTTGCCCTCAGGCCCCCAGAAGGTCATGCTCATGGAACACTAGGCCCAAGTGTGCACAGAGCTGCTGTAGGCCTGTACTGAAGATGTTTGGGAAAGCTGGCTTAGTATATCTTTTGTGTAAGAAGGTAAATTGGTGCCCCTCTTTGTGCACGGATAATGCTCTAGTTGTTTTTGCATTTGTCACCCCGAGTGGGACAGGTATGCTCAGACGTGAGTCCCGTGCTCTCCATGCCACTGGAATCAAGCTATCCAGGCTGATGAAGGCTGATAGCCAGAAACCGGTCCTAGGATGCTTGATTCCGGTCCAGGGAAGGCATGGCTTGGCAGTTCAGGCTGGACTGTTCCCATGAGGCACAGGGTCAAGACTGATTTGCATATGGCCATGTCTGAACTGGGGTGGTGCGGTGAGCAAAATAACAATGAACTAAACCCTGATCTGTGACTGGGGGTGAATGTTTTGTCGTTGTGCAACATTCCGTCCATCAATTGTTGTTTTTGAATTTGTCACCCCGAGTGGGACGGGTATGCTCAGACGTGAGTCCCGTGCTCTCCATGCCATTGGAATCAAGCTATCCTGGCTGATGAAGGCTGATAGCCAGAAACCGATCCAAGGATGCTTGATTCCGGTCCAGGGAAGACATGGCTTGGCAGTTCGGAATGGACTGTTCCCATGAGGCATAGGGTCAAGACTGATTTGCATATGGCCATGTCTGAACTGGGGTGGTGTGGTGATCAAAATAACGATGGATTAAAACCAGATCTGGGGCTGGGGGTGAATGTTTTGCCATTGTGCAACATTCCGTCCATCAATTGTTGTTTTTGTATTTGTAACCCCGAGTGGGACGGGTATGCTCAGACGTGAGTCCCGTGCTCTCCATACCACTGGAATCAAGCTATCCTGGATGATGAAGACTGATAGCCAGAAACCGATCCTAGGATGCTTGATTCAGGTTCAGGGAAGAAATGGCTTGGCAGTTCGGGCTGGACTGTTCCCATGAAGCACAGGGTCAAGACTGATTTGCATATGGCCATGTCTGAACTGGGGTGGTGTGGTGAGCAAAATAATGATGGATTAAACCCAGATCTGTGACTGGGGGTGAATGTTTTGCCATTGGGCAACATTCCATCCATCAATTGTTGTTTTTGCATTTGGCACTAGGGTACAACTCAGAGCTGTGTACAGTGTAACTGCAGGTCAAGGCAGGGGTGCACTGGCAGTGCACATAATATGCACGGGGTACACACAGGTCAGAATTGAGGTGCACTGGGAGAGCTGTGTGAAAAGTCAGGTTATGCTTAAGGGGAGCTTGTGTGCACAGTATCATCAGGTAAGGGCTGAGGCACATCAGCAGAGCTATGTGCACATTGTGAATGCATGCCGGTACTTAGCTGTACTGGCAGATCTGTGTTGAGGTGTAGTGTCAGAGCTGTATGTGCAGACCATGTTGAGGTGAAGTGAATGGTCGCAGAGCCGGTTATGAGTAAACCCAGGCAGAGTTGGCGGCAGCTTTCTCAACACGAGCAGATGTTTTATCAACATGAGGGGTCGTGAGCATATGCTATCACTTACAATGAGAAATCCAACCGCCCGCATTGAGAAATTTGCCGGGAGGTTGTTTTCCACGCTTGAGCTCGCCAGCTTGACGCTGACAATCGCGAACGACTAAAAATCTTGCTGGGAGGTAGATTTTCCTTGCTCGTGCTCGCAAACTTGATGTTGACGAGCGCGAGCGAGGAAAAAAACTACGCAAGCTCCAAGTAACGCAGAGTGCGGACAAGTCTGCAAACTCCGTGAGCGGAACGGAGTTAGCTGCCCAGGGTTAGTTATGAGTAACTACTCCAACAGTGAACAGCCTTGCTGTGGGTAGTATGATGCCTCTATGTGCCTGATTTAAAGGTGGGCACTGCAGGGGGGCGGACTTACAGGAGCTGGTTTCTGGAAGCCAGTTCCACTCCGGCACCATCCAATTACAACCTAAACAAGCCAACATTGAGAATATATTCACACATTTTCCAGGTCATATTAAGCATGAGTTTCCCCCTTCTGGCCTGTTCAATGCTTTGTTTACCACTTGCTCTGACAAGGGAATGGAGACAGTGGAAGGCTGTAGCACCCAAATAGCTGCCAGGGGTCTGTCAAGTCTTGGGAAATAATGTGGGAGCTGTTGATGCCCCCTGTGGTACCATTTGTGGGATTGTGGCCTTGTCTGTTATTGGCCTGTGCCTCTCCTTCCATCAATCAATCAATCATCGAGGTTTCTATAGCACGGATTGTCACCCCGGGGGGGGTGGGTCTCCTAGCATTGTGTTATGTGGGCGATTCTCGGTCGCAGAGAGGTGGAGGTTGAAAAACCAGGTCTTCAGCTGCTTCCCAAATTCCCTCACAGAGGGAGACATGCGTAGGTGCTGGATGAGATCGTTACAGGACTTGGCCGCAAGGTAGGAGAAAGCATGGCCACAACATCAGCTTCAACAAATGCGTGGGACGTGGGCTAAGGTGAGGGTGGTGGAGCGGAGCTCTATGGTCGATTGGAAGAAGGTCAGGCCGTTGTTGATGTAGGTGAGTCCGGACTTGTGGAGGGCTTTGTAGGCTTTGTAGGCGTGAGAGAGGAGCTTGAAGAGGCATCTCTTCTGAACGGGGAACACATGCTCAGGCTCCAGACCCCCCACCAACCAACACACTCAAAACACTAAAGCTGTTGTCCTTTGAACCCAGTTGGAATGTGGTCCATCTGTATGATTTGACTGGAGGATCTGAAAAAATATAAGTATTTTAAATGCACAGATTTTTTTAATACATGTCCAAAAAGTCTGTTGCATCGATGAGAGGCAATGTATGCCATATAATTGACTACATTAAAACATATTTAGAAATATGCACTTTACTGAGTCAAACAAGTTAGTGGACCTACTTGCTGTATGGCTCAGTTACAACAATATACAAAGTGCTGGCGTAATTTAATTGAGCTCCTGAGTAGTGGTGTATGAAAATTGCATAATTTGCTTTTACCTAATTACATAATATTTTTTTTAAACTACACCTAATTATATGAAATGCTAAATTTGCTTTTGGTGCTGCAATTTAGATGGAGGGATAGATTTTCCGCAAAAAAACACAAACACCACAAACAACAGCTGGTCATGTTCTGGTCAAATGCATTTTTCCAGTGTGTTCACCAGTGCTTAATGTGAGCCGTTGGTTTCCAGTACTCTCACTGGCAGCACTGGCATAGGCAATGGGGGGTGTAAGCTGCAGTGACCGACTGACGAGGGCCTTAGCATTCAGGGGCATATTAGCAAGAACTTCGTTACAAATATCGTCGTTTTAGCGGCAGGAAACTGCCACCAAAACGGCGATAATGGGCTTGCTAGTATGCGTTATAGAATTCCAATAGAAGCTCAGGTTAGATGTCATGCACATCTAACCTGGGCTTCTATTGGAATTCTATAACGCATATTAGCAAACCCATTATCGCCGTTTTCGCAGCAGTTTCCTCCCGCTAAAATGGCGATCATTTTAACAAGGTTCTTGCTAATATGCCCCTTAGTTATTTACAAATTAGGAACTGGTGCGCACGCTATTTTTTTACCTTGAACGGCGCTGTGTAATGGGCGATGTCAAAACAGCACCTTTTTGGGAATTTCACATATCAATCATAATGCAAAGTTACCAAAATTACTCAAGCCAGTGCAATGGAAATTTCATCGAGGCCTACTTAAGAGCTCTGCAAAATAACTCCCATAGTTTGTGCGCCCTAATGAACAGAGACCACTGTTCCTTCTTTTCCTTCGTCTATAATAAGCAGCAACCATCACAGTGGGGAATCACTGAAACAATGTGACTGTGGAGAAACACACAATGCAGGAAGGCTGACTACATTATGCAGCAAGAAAGGACAGACAAATTAGGCTGAATTATGTGTCACATTCTACGGCAGTGTTATCTCAATATTGTGTCATTTGGGCACATATAGATGCAAAAGGATGGCAGTGGAAAGTAAAATAGAAGGGTTTCTTAAGCAAGAATAGTACACATAATTATGAGAGCCTAATGAAAATGTTATTCACCAGCACATGATGATGTTGCCGTGAACAGAAGCACTGGAATAATATGTTTTTAACACTTTCCCTTCCAGCTGCCAGACTGTGATAGTTTACGTGAAATATACGGAATACAAGCCTTTATGTATAGGCAGTGGTAGAAGTGTCCGGGGACGGAAGGGCACGACGGCGTGCCCCTACTTCTAAAAAATATTTCAGTCCGTTCCCCTACTTCTTACTTTAAATAAAAAAAGCATCCCCGGACGGCAAGAATAGTCCTGATTACTTTTTTCATTAGATTTCAGGGGCTGCTTGCACTCCTCTGTGAACTCCAGAGGCTGCAGCAGCCCCTCCCTGAGCTCTTATTGAGGCTGATTACCCCCTTTCCAATGACAATGTGCCCGCCCTCTGCCTTTAACATATCAAGTGCCAGTGAGATCTGAGTTGGTGATTACAGAGGAGCTTTCCCCAGACAGAGTACTGTGGGAAACTTGACACCTTCTGTAATTTGTTAATGTTGTATACAGAGTGATTTGGGCAGGAGCAGTGACAGGACAGAAGAGCTGACAGGAAAGGAGAGGTACTAGTGCAGGAGAGCTTTTTTTCAGTTTAATAAAGTTTTTATTTTGTTTAAGAAAAATAGTACAGCAAAATATAACAGCATGACATAGAACAGAACCAATATGAGATAATCATGAAGGAAAAGTGGAGATGAAAAAAGGTTCAGATAAAATATGAAATGGAAGAAAATAGTAGAGAGAAAGAAAGATAAGAAAAGAAAAGAGAAAAAGAGGAAGAGAGAGAAAAAGGAGGGAAAGGTTAGGGAGGGGGATAAGAGGATAAGAAGGTAGAGAAAGATAGCCAGGTAAGATCAGATTTAATTTTTAAGGCGACAGAGGAAGAAGAAGCAATTGCAATTCTGTGCTCATCACATACAAAATTCCACCATGTATGCACAGACAATTTAGAGTTATCCTTCCAGCAGGACAAAATTACTTTGAAAGCATTTGCAATGAGAAGATCAAACAATTTAGCGTTATACGAATGTAAGTCCAAAACATCAGATAGGGAACCTAAAAAAATATGCAATGATGAGAATGGTTCAGAAAAATGAAAAATACGCATGCAATAATTCCAAACTGAGCTCCAAAAAATAAAAACAGAGGGGCAATCAAACAAAAGATGTTTGAGTGTGCATGGGTGAGAAGAACATGACCAACAAAGGGGGGATGAAGAAGGGGAGAATTTTGTTATGCTTACGGGGGTAATAAGAGCTCTATGGTAAAGAAAAAAAAGTGACTGAGTAATACGGGCTGAAATCGAAGTCTTAAACAGTTTAGACCATAAGCGATCCCAAACATCAACAGATAACGAGAAAGATAAATCAGTTTCCCAAACAGTTTCAGTAACAGTTTTAGGCCTAAGGCCAACATTCTCTAATAACAGTTTATAAATTAGAGCAGCTTTAGGGATTTGGTGAGAAAACATAGGATATAGAGGAGTGGAAGGAGTAAAGGAAGGAAGAAGATCAAAAGTAGGAAAGGTAGATAAGTGAGATAGAATGGCAGAAGAAATAATGTCAAATTCTTTGCGAAAATGTGCAGGTAGATCAAACATAGTTTGCATTACATCAAATGAAATAATGGATGAATCAGAGAAAAATTGGTATACAAACATAATATCCTTTTCTTTCCAATACTTGAAATCGAAAGATTTACCCTTGTACTTAAGATATTTGTTATACCATACGCTAGAAGAAAGAAAAGTTTGTAAGGGGGACAAGTCTTTCGAGAATACATTGTGCAGTAGAGTATGGGAGTATTTCAGTACAGGGTGTGTAGACAAAAATGAACCATTTGACATGAAAAGAGATTGTTGGAAGGTAAAATCTTTTAACAAGGACCTTTCAACAATAATCCATCGGGGTAGGGGGGTATCAGTAAAATCGAACGCCAAAGAGAAGGCTTGTTTTATTAAAAAGGCAGAATGGTATGATTGGAAATCAGGAAAGCGAACCCCACCTTCAGATTTTGGGCGTATAAGTTTATGTAAGGCAATACGAGGTCTTTTATTATTCCACAGAAATTTGGAGCAGATGGAGTTCAGCCGATTGAAATACAATTTAGGGATTTTCACAGGAAGCATGGATATAGTGTATAAAATATGTGGGGAAATCATCATTTTGATGGTGTCTAAACGACCCCACCATGAAAGGAAAAGAGGAGACCACAACTGAAGGAGCGATTGAATTTTTTGAGTAAGGGAGGTAAAGGTCAGTTTGAGTGTGTCACGTAAGGTAGAGGAAAACCAAATACCCAAGTATTTGATCTTGGAGGGACACCATGCAAAATCAGTTGATGCAAACATATATTGGTAACAAGATGAGTTGAGGGGTAGGACCTCCGTTTTAGAAAGATTAAGTTTATAACCAGAAACAGAGGAGTATAAGCGGACTTCTTCTAAAAATGGAGGAAGGGAAGAGACAGGGTTAGCCATGTAGACCAGGACATCATCAGCATATGCTGAAATTTTTGTCTCAATCGATGACTGTTTGAACCCTTGAATTAGGGGGTTAGAGCGGATTTTGATGAGGAAGGGCTCAAGACAAAGAATAAAAAGTAAAGGGGAAAGAGGACAGCCTTGTCTCGTTCCTCTGGATAAGGGGAAAAATTTTGAGAATTGATTATTAACAAAAACACTAGCACGGGGAGCAGAATAAAGTAATGTAACTAAGGAAATGAAGTGGGAACCAAATCCAAACCATTGTAATGCTTTAAACATGAATTTCCAATTAATTCGATCAAACGCTTTCTCAGCGTCAAGGGATAGGGCAGCTAGAGGGGCTTTGAATTGTTTACTGTGGGAGATAATATTGGCAAAAACACGAGCATTATCAGCTGCAAGTCTACCTTTTACAAAGCCAACTTGATCGGTTGTAATTAATAGAGGGATAAGGGATTCGAGGCGGGCCGCTAAAATTTTGGCAAAAATTTTACAATCGTAGTTAATAAGGGAGATGGGACGATAGTTTTTACACAGGGAGTGGTCTTTGTCAGGTTTGGGGATTATGATTATAAGGGCGTCCAAAAATGAGCCAGAAGCTTTAGCATTTGCAATAAAGAAGTTAAATAGTTGTAAAAGATGGGGGACAAAAATAGAATGCATGTTGGCATAAAATTCAATAGGGAGACCATCTGGACCAGGGGCTTTCGCTTTCTTGAGGGAAGTAATTGCCTTGAGAATTTCCTGAGGGGTAATGTCAGATTCTAGTTGATGAAATTCGGTAGGAAGAGATGGGGGAGGGGGGAGGTCTTTGAAGAAGCGGGAAAGGTCATCATCATCAGGGTGCGTATCATCAGTATACAGGAGTTTATAGTAGTTATGAAATACTTGTGCAATATCCTCATCAGAAGAAACCGTTGTGTTGGTTGCTTCATTGAGAATAGTGCCAATTGATTTTCGCTCAGATTTGATTTTGAGATAGTTTGCTAGCATTTTTCCCGCTTTATTCTGACCCCCATGAAATTTAGATTTAACCTTCAAGAGGGTGTTGCAAGCTTCAACTGTGGCAATTTGATTGAGTTCAGATTTGGCTTTGATAAGTTGGAGGAGAGCGTCAGGGTTCTTGGACGAAAAGTAAGAGTGTTCTAGGGTCTTAATGTTGGAGAGTTGAGCGATGTATTTGTCACGGTTGAGTTTCTTTTTCCTAGATACATAAGAAATCGTGAAACCACGTAAAGCAGCTTTGAAAGCATCCCAATTATTTGAAACTGACGTTTCTTGGGGTAAATTGAGGGAGAAGTATTCAGAAATGAAACCTTTAACTTGAGACATAAATACAGAATCAGATAGAAGGAAAGTGTTAAATTTCCATCGATTGAAAGAGGAGGAGGTTTGGGCCAGGTCAAAAGTGGCATAAACAGGTGCATGGTCCGAGAGAAAAATAGAACCAATTTCGGACTTCTGAATCGCAGGGAGAAGGGATTTGCTGACTAGAATATAATCAATCCTGGACCTGGTGTGGTGAACATTAGAGTAGAATGTATATTCGAGTGAATTTGGATTACAAGTTTTCCACACATCAAAAAGGGGACGAGAAGCAATGGCTGATTGGAAGGATTTATGTGTCTTATCAGGCTGGAATTTGGAGGAAGATAGTCTATCTGAAAAGGGATCAAGCCATTGATTAAGGTCACCAGCTACGACAATGTTAGGGCAGTCAATGGAGGAGATGAGGATTTTGACATCAGTCCAAAATTTAGGGTCTGGACGGACAGGACCATAGATATTGAGGAGCACCATAGTTTTGTTTTGTATAGTCACTTTTGACATAACCCAACGACCTTCATCATCCGATTGAGAAGATAGAATTTGAACATCCAAACCTTTACGAAATAATATAGCTACACCACCTTTTTTATCAATAGCAGGAGAAAATACAACTTGGCCCACCCATGCCCTCTTAAGTTTCAACGATTCGACATCTGTACAATGAGTTTCTTGGAGAAAAGCAATCTGAGCATTTAACTTGGATAAGTGGGACAATACCTTTTGACGTTTAACAGGGTTGCCGAGACCACGAACATTCCACGTTACAAAGTTACACATGATGGAAGGCAAGGGAGGAGGGTAACAACTGGGTCCAATACACTGCAGGTAAGGAACTACAAGGAGAGACAATGGAGACAAACATGTTAGAAATGTGAGTCAAATACGAAATATAAAGAAAGGCAATACAAATCGGGTAAATATAGATAGACAATAGGTGCGGAAGCATCACATTCATGAGGAAAAGAGAAGAGGAGCAATGAAGAGTACTGGAGTTAGCAATAAGAAAGGAAATAAGTGATACAAAGAAGAGAACGGAACATAAATGAGCAAGGAATAAACATGAATGGCCTGTGAAAAGAAGAGGAAAAAGAAAGGAAAGAAAAAAAAGGAAATAGATAAGAAACAGATCAAGGCAAAGATGCCAGATCTGAGAGAAAAGAGAATATCTAGATAGTAGGAGCATGGAGACGCCAACGCGGGCGCCTACCCTACAGAGCGAGGAAAACGCGGGAAGATAGATAAGATAGAATCAACAAGAGTAAATTCGTAGCAAGTATTGACAAGAAAGAGACCGGGACAAGGCCACAACAGTAGTCAAGACAAAAGAGAAGTGAATGCATAAAATAGAAAAGAAATATTTTCAGTCATTAGTGTCCATCGTGGAAGTAGAGACGGTTTGGAGATACTCTCGAAGCTTCCGTGGATCATCAAAGGTACGAGAACGACCATTGGGGGTTATTTTGCAGAGGCAAGGATGTAAGATTCCATATTGAATGCTCAATTCCCTCATACGTGGACGCAGATTGAGGAACTCCTTGCGACGCGCATTCGTAGCATTCGATAAATCCTGGGCTATGAAGATGGTGTGGCCCGACCAAATGAGGCGACGTTTTGTTCTTGCAGCTTGAAGAACAGTCATCAATTCAGTGAATTCAAGAAAAAGCAGGATAATACCTCTAGGTTTGGCCGGGTTAGACGTTGGACGACCCAGACGATGAGCACGCTGTATGTTCAGAGGGGTAGATTCTGGTTGGAGTTCCAAAAGTTCATAGAGGAATTTGCGGATGAAGGGCACCATGTCGCCCTGCCCAAAAGACTCCGGAACACCATAAATACGGAGGTTATTCCTCCTGTTACGATTTTCAAGGTCCTCTGTGTGAAGTTTCAACTGCTGTATCTCCTTTTCAAGAATAGGAATTTTCGTAGAGACATCCTGGACGTCACTGATGCGTTGTTCAAGTTGCAAGACTTTGTTTTCCATGACGACCCATCTTTCTTCTATCTGCTTAAGCTTCTCATTAGTTGCCACCATGAAAGGTTGTAAGCCACGAACCTCTTCTAGAATAGAATCCAGCACGGGGTTCTGAGATGTGCGAATTGGAGATGGAGGGTCATTCTTAAGGCGTTTCGGTGTGGTACCGGTGACAGACGATCTCGCATGGCCTGCGTTCTGAGACATGATGCCAACAGAGGTGCAAACTATGAGGACCGCAGGGAAGGAAGGCACACCGCAATAGTCAAAATGTTGAGACCCTATATGTAGAGGTACAGGAAGTACTGGAAGAGGTCATATAAGAGGTAACACGGAGCAACGAAGAAGCAATAGTTCAAACCCACATGACAGGCGTCGAAATATAGTAAAAATTAATTCAATGCGCAGCCAAAAAACCATCCAGGAATATGGTATCAGAGAAACAGCAAGGCGTCCATGAAATATGGGACCCAATGGAGTTATTAAATGTTCCACGCAAAATTAACAACAGAGGAGAGGAAGGTATGGAGCACAGCGCAGGGAGCACCACAAAATGGCCGCCGAGAAGAATTAGTAGTAGAATTAGCAGTGCTGAGGTGAACTTTGGCGCCAAAAGTCAGGAAAATGTACTAGTAGCATGCTGTGCATAATTTGGCACATACCTTGTCAGAACATGAGCAATGGTGCAGAAGATTGGTTGTTATGGCGGTAGAAATGCCATAAAACGGGACGCGAGCGCGACGGCACAAAATGGCGGCCGCCCGCGTCCCGTAGTAGCCAGAGAAGATGCAGCGGTGAAAAGTGATGAAAGCGGCAGTTACGAGCGCCGCTGTTGCTCGCAGTACACGGGGACCATGTTCCGCCGCATAGAAATGCCGTTTGCCGGTCTCCGTGTGCAGGGAAAATACGGAGAAAGCAGTCGGGAATCCCGCGTCGTCACAGAGCTCAGCAGGGCAGCGCCATCACACGCCGGCGCGTAAGCCACGCCCCCTCTAGTGCAGGAGAGCTGACGGGGCAGGAGAAGTAACGGGCAGGAGAAGTGACCGGGCAGGAGAGTTGACGTGTCAGGAGCAGTGACGGGACAGGAGAGGTGACAGGAAGGAGAGGTGACAGGAAGGAGAGGTGACAGGGGCAGGAGACGTGATGGGGCAGGAGAAGTGAAGGGGCAGGAGCGGTGATTAGGCAGGAGCGGCAGGGCTTAATTTGTGCTGGTGCTTTCCGGTGCTTAGCACCGGCACTTATTTGACAGGGTCTACGAGGCGCACCGTGCAAATCACATTTTTCAATTTAATTTATTGCTGAACACTCGCTACTGTGTTGTCCTGTCTCTCGTGCAGCTGCATCGTGTTTTTCACATCTCCCGAGCAGCCGGTGTTTAACAGTGCTGCTCAGTGTCAGATATTTAACCTGCCCTGAGCCCCGCCCCAGCCCAGAGGAGATTAATATTCATTAAATATAAATGTGTTAATGGCGGCACCGCACTGTGTGCCTCGGGCCTTTGACTGTGGTGGGCGGGCCGGAAACACTGGTTTGGGCTGGATTTTTGTTATGATGGGGTAGGGGTGGGCTGGGTGGCAACGTGCGCACTGCGCAGATTTATTTCACATTGCCAATTTGCGACGCCCCAGCATAACGGTTATCCACCGCAGGCGGGTCAGTCATCGTTTCGTGGCGCTGTGAGGGCATCGATCAGGTAAGTTAATTTTATATCAAAATGCATTGACATTTCAGCAACCCATATCCTCCTCAGAGAGAGCCATGGAATGCTATCTGTCCATTACCAGTGGGGCGTGCTTTAAGGAGGACTGCTTCTGCTTTTGAAAGAGTTGGGCCCACAAGCAACAGTTTACATCTGCGTGCGTTTGTTCAGCAGCTCTGTTATTTTTATTTTTAGTTTAAGAAATTTTTATTAAGTTTTAGCAAAAATACAAACAATGCCATACAATAATGAAAGTGATTATAATAATTTAAAACAGAAGGCACTAAAGTTAATTTAAAAAAAAGAACAATTCCAGAAACATCCATAAGAAGAAGAAAGAAAAGTAAAGAAAAGAAGAAGAAAGAAAAGAGGAAAAAGGAGAAAGACAGAGAAGGAAGGAGGAGGAGAAGAGAAAGAGGTTAGAAGAAAGTTGAGAAAATGCAAGGAAAAGAACAAGATATGAACTCACATGGAATTGGTAGAAGAGAGGTAAGAAACAAAGGGGAGCCATAGGAGATCGGATTTAATTTTTAGAGAAATAGAAGAAGAAGCAACAGAAATTCTATGTTCATCGCAAATGAAATTCCACCAAGTTATAACAGAGATTTTAGAATTATCTTTCCAGCAAGAGAGAATCACTTTAAATGCAATAGCAATGAACAAATCAAGTAACCGAGCATTAGAAGAGATCATATCAATATCATTTTATAATAGCCTTTCTGTTTTCAGCTTGACAAACAGCGAGGGAAGGGAAAATAAGCAATATTTTGGCAACTCTGATATTCACTTAGCAGAGCTGTCTCCCTTGTCCGGATATTTATTATGCAGAAAGACTTACTCATGCGACGCTGGCAAGAGTTTAGTAAACAGAGTTCCCCCTGAGAAAAGATAAATACGTTAATATGTGTTTTTTAATTTGAATATTGAGAAAAGGCGCTGACGTTGGACAGCGATTTTTAGGTGTCGCCTTTTCCATTCCGAAGGAATGGGAAATGGCGAGAATTCAAGTGCTCGAAATTCTCGTGAAACCACCGCTTTTTTCGTGCGGTTTTCTTCAAGTTCACGTGGCCACAGGCACGCGCTTTTGGCCCATAAACTTTCCCCCTCCCCAGCCAGCTTCCCCCAGGCCATAGCAGCACTCCTCCCACACCTTTGAAGTGAAGCTTAGCTTCACTTCATAGGCCCCTGCTGCTTCACACCCTCATCCCGCTCTCCCCGCTCGGCCCCCTCCCCTGCCCGCCGTGTCGCATTTCACAGGACGCCTACGCGTTTTGGCTACCACCTTCAACTGGGCAACCCCGTTACCATAACTAACATGAAATTTAACAAAGGATAGACATGACATGAACCTCTCTCATTTCCTGTTTATTTCATCTAGACCGCATCCAACAGTTTTACAATTCGTCACAGTTCTCATTTCCTGTTTATTTCATCTAGACCGCATCCTACAATTTTACAATTCGTCACAGTTCTCATTTCCTGTTTATTTCATCTAGACCGCATCCTACAGTTTTACAATTTGTCACAGTTGCACGCCATATTGAATTACATAATCGCAGTATCTCAGTTGTCTTCGTGTCAATTCTGAAGTCCAATTTCTTGGACGTGCTGACTTTTGAGTTTCTCCTCCCCCTCCCCATCCGGCTTCCCTCTGCGCATCTCCCTCCGCTCGCATTCCCGCCCCCCCACCAGGCTCTCCCGCCCTCATCCGGCTTCCCTCCGGCCATTTACCAGCATACTTTCATTTGAATGAAAAATCTAGTAAGCCCATTCTTCAATCAAGCATTTTGTATTTCTGTGCTTAATCCAAGTGCCACAACACCCCACACAGGACGCCTACGCGTTTTGGCTACCGCCTTCAACTGGGCAACCCCGTTACCACAACCAACGTGAAATTTAACAAAGGATAGACATGACATGAACCTCTCTCATTTCCTGTTTATTTCATCTAGACCGCATCCTACAGTTTTGCAATTCGTCACAGTTGCACGCCATATTGAATTACATAATCGCAGTATCTCAGTTCTCTTCGTGTCAATTCTGAAGTTCAATTTCTTGGACGTGCTGACTTTTGAGTTTATGTTTCATTTAATGAGGGCCAGTTTGAATGAGACACCCGTGCAAATAACACAAGTCTACTAAAAAGGAATGAATAGCACGCACGAGCTCTTAAAGCTATGGCTCAAGGGAGAGCTTTTTTTTATCTTTTCGTTTATAAAGCCTTTAAAAAGCAATTCAATGTGAACATTAAGGAGACGAAAATAAGAATATGTATTTAACAAAGAATCTTAGCGCGTCACCCTCCTTGCAGATCTAAACCCAAAAAGTGACAAATATTTGAGAAACAATTAGCAGTTAAATTTGCCGTTGGATTTTTCGTCCGTGGACAAACATGAAACCACAAACAAGGGCAGATTTTAGCATTTGAAATATTTTAATTTGTTTTTAAAGCGCTCAGTTGTCGCGGGTAAAGGATAAGAGCACAACGAGGTGTAGTGTTGCCTTTTTTTGGTTTCTGATCGCAACAGATCTCAAGATAACCTGTAATTACGGCCGCGATAAATGCGACTGTCATGGGCCGGGGGCGGGCAGTGTCCTGCCAGCAGTGGTGATGCATCAGGAAAGGCGAGCAGAATCAAACGCCAGCGGCGGCCGGGCTGGTATTGTTGTTACTTATTGATATCACGTTGGCTGCAAGTTATGACTTGTTGCTATTTATTAGGGCGGATGGCCATTGTTGTCACTTTAAAGGGTTACTATTATGTCGAAGCATTTTAAAGTGCATTGTCCCACATTACAATACGCTATGTTGCCTTACATTCATTTATTTTCGTTTCTGCGGGGCACATCCTATGCTGTCATTATTATCTACTTGTTCTAGTAGGGAGGAACTGAGCATTGTTTGCTTCTAAGTGCCGCATGCTTCTACCGGGCTTGGGCCCTGTCCGATCAAGCTGAAAACATAGGGAAAACATTAATCCATGTGCCGCAACACCCCACACAGGACGCCTACGCGTTTTGGCTACCGCCTTCAACTGGGCAACCCCGTTACCACAACCAACGTGAAATTTAAAAACAAGCACTGGCGTTGCCAATAGGTTTCGCATTTGGAAAGTTGGAGCTATTGGTTTTGTAAATGACATTTTATATTTATATATTGTTATTGACAATGCCAATAACGATATATAAATATAAAAGGTCATTTACAAAACCAATAGTTCCAACTTTCCTACTGCGAGACCTATTGGCAACGCCAGTGCTTGTTTTTTTTGTAGCCACATCCATTTGAGTACTGTGTCTGCTAGTATTAAGCAGCACCAGGCAGGCCTAATCAGTTATTAAAGAAAGGCCATGCAACGTGCGTGCGCCGTGAAACCAGTGTGAGTGTGTCCCGAGTCAGTTCCTGCCGGCCGGCCCACCACAGCACTAAACTTACTTAGTAGTACTCTGTACAGTACTAGTAAGTAGCTGGTACTAGCGATGCCAATATGCCATGATCATTGCCTTGCCATAAAAACCAATGCTGACTGTTTTCAATTTGGAGTGTGGTGGGGTGGGGGTGGTGTGACGGCCGTGACGACCCGTCTGACGGTCACCAGATCACCGTGGTAGTAGGGATGGTGGCCTGGTGGGGCAGATAGCCTCCGTCGGCCCCACATTGAAGATTCGATTATTTTACACACAGCAGGCAACAGGACCAGGCAAAACTCCTTCAACAATATTTAGTCCTTTCCTGCGCATGCTGAGGCCTCTGAACGTTCAGTAAGGGAGAGGGTGCCAGTCACATGACCGCGCATTTATGTGTGTGTGTGTGTGTGTGTGTGTGTGAGATGAGTGCATCAATCACACTGAGTACATACTTGACAACTCTTCAGTAATGTTGTGTGCATACTATATACCTGACTGATTTGTTGTGTGTTCACCTTTTATCAATTGTGCTGTATCTATACAACATATCTCTTGAGCCATGTTAGATGCATGTTGAATACCTAATTGTTCATACCGTATATACAGGGGACGTACAACTTTTCATATGGTGTGCATGTTGCGTATCTCAATCATAATACTGTATGCACACTAGTTCCCTACTCATTCATACTGTGTGCACACTGGATAGCATGTAGGCACGCTGTCTGCATGCTAAACACCTTGTAAATCAATGATTCACCTGATGATTATATTGTTGCACACTAGGTACTCCATTGATCACACTGTGCAGAGTGGCTTCTTTGAAGCCCATTTTGCGTGAACGCTTGGTGTCTCATTGATGACACTTTGTGCAATCTTCATTGTTGATTAATAGTGGGCACTAAGAGGAGTTTAGAAGGGCCACCCTCAGTACTAATGGTGTTAGACATCAAGTCGCTTTTGCGTCCAAGGATGGACATGCTGGAGGCTGGGGGTTGGTACAGGAGCTGGTGTTGATTCAAAGGAGATCCGCCTGTGGATGGAGCCAACTTTATCACTGAACGTCAGATATGTATTTCTCAGAATTATCAAAATTCATATAGATTTGGAGACATTTTTGGACTGGTGTGCATGTTCGTGAAAACACATCAGCATTGATTGCAATCTCATGCACTGCGACAAAGGCTCGCCGTTTTTGTTTAGTAACCAACCCTGATACCCTATTTCTTCCTCTCACCTGTAGACTGTTTAGGGCAAGCATAAGGCCTTCTGTTTCCTACAGTTTCTTCAGAACACCTAACAGTGATGGGTGTACTCTTGGTTTCACAGTCTCACTCGTGGACAGTCTCAACTACCCAATCACTTTAATGAAGTTTTAAAGAACAAAGAAACCTTAAGGTGCACCCACAACAATCAACAGCAGGCCGTTCAGAATGCTCCTTTATTTGATATGTGTTTGGGGGTCTGCGACATGGTAAGCCGTTACCAGAGGGCCCCTTTTACATGTACACCTGTCAAGCAAGTCCAGGCTGTGTTGTTCCTTTCCACCCGACAGACGGGTGTAAGAACGGCTTCTTAGTACCTACTATCATGAGCGAACAGGAATAGCCTGTGGCTTAAACAATCCATTTTTCTACACCAAGTTGAGAAGCTTGTGGTTTATTCGCTGTTCCTACAGCACTGGCAGATGTTTATCTCTTCCATAGCCTGGGAAACATTATTTGCTGGTTCTGCTTCACATATTCTGCTCCGTTTTACTGACAGGGACAACTTTGCTTTTCAGTGTGGTGTGTCCATAGGAGCGCCAAGGCATTGCCCCTTTGCACGCCTTCAGTTGCGCATATAATATATATATATATATATATATATATATATATATATATATATATATATATATATATATACAAACACAGTTTTAGCCCCGGTGGGAGAAACCACAAGGTTGGTACAGCATTCCTTCATTTATTAAAAGGCTGCTACAAGCAGGGATCACAGGGCAACAGTCACCAAAGTATTAGCCAGCCAGACCGGTTTCGGGCATCTTCCCTTCTTCAATGGCTTTCTGCTGAAAACGGCGATTCCTTGCACTTAATTTCAACTGGACCCGCCCCAGTGGGCGTGGCTGCTTGCACAGCTTTGTGGTCCCCGTAGTGCTCCGGTGTGAAACTGGAGCCTTTTAATAAATGAAGGAATGCTGTACCAACCTTGTGGTTTCTCCCACCGGGGCTAAAACTGTGTTTGTGTATTTAGCGGCTGGAGCCCAGCCGCGGGAGAAGCCTGCCGCGCAGCGGACCCGGATGACGCCACAACGGTGCCATCACTTACGGGAGGTTGGCTTCACAAAGGCATGCTGTAATGAACAACTGGCATCAACAGCGTGACATTTTACCGACCCACAGAGGTTTTTGAGAAAAGCATAACATTTGTCTGCTGATGTTAACGAGACGAACTCACTGGAGTTTCACACCGGAGCACTACGGGGACCACAAAGCTGTGCAAGCAGCCACGCCCACTGGGGCGGGTCCAGTTGAAATTAAGTGCAAGGAATCGCCGTTTTCAGCAGAAAGCCATTGAAGAAGGGAAGATGCCCGAAACCGGTCTGGCTGGCTAATACTTTGGTGACTGTTGCCCTGTGATCCCTGCTTGTAGCAGCCTTTTAATAAATGAAGGAATGCTGTACCAACCTTGTGGTTTCTCCCACCGGGGCTAAAACTGTGTTTGTGTATTTAGCGGCTGGAGCCCAGCCGCGGGAGAAGCCTGCCACGCAGCGGACCCGGATGACGCCACAACGGTGCCATCACTTACGGGAGGTTGGCTTCACAAAGGCATGCTGTAATGAACAACTGGCATCAACAGCGTGACATTTTACCGACCCACAGAGGTTTTTGAGAAAAGCATAACATTTGTCTGCTGATGTTAACGAGACAAACTCACTGGAGTTTCACACCGGAGCACTACGGGGACCACAAAGCTGTGCAAGCAGCCACGCCCACTGGGGCGGGTCCAGTTGAAATTAAGTGCAAGGAATCGCCGTTTTCAGCAGAAAGCCATTGAAGAAGGGAAGATGCCCGAAACCGGTCTGGCTGGCTAATACTTTGGTGACTGTTGCCCTGTGATCCCTGCTTGTAGCAGCCTTTTAATAAATGAAGGAATGCTGTACCAACCTTGTGGTTTCTCCCACCGGGGCTAAAACTGTGTTTGTATATATATATATATATATATATATATGCAGAATTAAGGTGAATTTCATTATGACCTGGCCCAGCAGGGACTTCCATCACCACGGTGATGCCCGAGGATGTACTGTGGACTGTTCCGAGCAAAATGATTGGTAGCCACCACCGCAGCGATGACCACTGCTTTACGCATTGTCCTGCTGTCATTCTGTTGGAATGTAGATAGAAGCTTTGTTGTTCACGGAGTAGAGATCTGGGGTTTTGGGCATGCAGAAAGGAGTGTCACCTTAGGAGCGTGTTGTGCTTTTTATAACAAAATTAGTGCGCATCAGTGGTTGGGAAGGTAGAAAGGGGAATTACCTTGTGGAGGTTTGGGTAGCAGAGGATTGAGAAGGTAGGTGTGCGTACCTAAGGGATCAATGCATAGTGTCTGGTGGAATAGCAAGCATAAGAAAGCAGGCTGCCTGGCTTGTGATGAGATCCTTACAGTTAAGTTTCAAAGGTACCTGACAGGAAATGCAAAGATGTCTGCATTGCATCAAGTATCAGGTCGGATTCTGGCTAAGATATAAGACTAGGATGGGAAACACATTTAAGGATGCTGAAAGCTCTAATTTGCTGTGGTGTCTATAATTATTGGTCCTCAGTGTGCGACATGTGGGTGCTGGAAACAAAAAAAATACTTATGTTTGGTAACTTTTTTTTATGATTGATACTCTGTCTTCCACAGCAGAGCAGATGCATGGTAGCAAGAGGGAGGTGAGGTGAGGAATAACTTAGAAGATGCCAGTAGGGAGGAAAGGGTAGGAAGCAGAAAGAAAGACAGAGGTATTAAACAGGGTGAGCCGTGTGGTCACATACCAAGAGAAAGATGACAGAGTAAGGGATGGGTGAGGAGAGAAGGAAAGATATATAGAAAGGGTGTTGAGGGAGGGATAGGTAGACTAAAGAGAAACTAAAGTAAAGACGATCAGAGTTAGAGGTAGACAGGGGGCTGTGGCGGTGAGATTTAGAGAGAAAAATAGAAGCAAGAAGAGAGAGAATTCTGGGGACTCTGCTACATTATGCTCCGAAACAGGGTTTTACACATCTGTGATTGTTCAACAACTTTGAGTGATGTTTTTAATATATGGGACAACAAGGTTATAATGAAAATCTGACTTCACAGTGAACGGATAGGGGCAGTGAACAGATAAGAGCAGTGAACAGAGCAGAAGTGATGGAACAGGAGGGGTTGATCGGGTAGGAGTGCTAACCGGACAGGAGCAGTGAACGGGCAGGAGCAGTGAATGGATAGGAGCGGTGACGGGGCAGGAGAGGCAACCGGAAAGGAGAGGTGACTGGGCAGGAGAGGTGACCGGGCAGGAGAAGTGACGGGCAGAAGAAGTGACGGGGCAGGAGAAGTGACGGGGCAGGAGAGGTGATGGGGCAGGAGAGGTGACGGGGCAGGCGAGATGACGGGGCAGGAGAGATGACAGGGCAGGAGAGGTGGCGGGGCAGGAGAGGTGGCGGGGCAGGAGTGGTGACGGGGCAGGAGAGATGACGGGGCAGGAGAGATGACGGGGCAGGAGAAGTGAGTGGCAGGAGAAGTGACGGGGCAGGAGAGGTGATGGGGCAGGAGAGGTGATGGGGCAGGAGAGATGACGGGGCAGGAGAAGTGAGGGGCAGGAGAAGTGACGGGGCAGGAGAGGTGACGGGGCAAGAGAGGTGACGGGGCAGGAGAGGTGACGAGGCAGGGGAGGTGACGGGCAGGAGAGGTGATGGGGCAGGAGAGGTGACAGGGCAGGTGAAGTGAGGAAGCAGTAGAAGTAATGGGGCAGGATCGGTGATTAGGCATGAGCAGGAGTGGTAACGGGGCAGGAGCAGTGGTAACGGGGCAGGAGCAGTGAACGGGGCAGGAGCAGTGGACGGGGCAGGACCAGTAAACGGGGCAGGAGCAGTGAACGGGGCAGGAGAAGTGACGGAACAGGAGAAGTGACTGGGACAGGAGAAGTGACTGGGACAGGAGAAGTGACTGGGACAGGAGAAGCAACAGGGCAGGAGAGGCGACCGGGCAAGAGAAGTGACCGGGCAGAAGTGACCGGGCAGGTGACGTGACCGGCAGGTGACGTGACGGGCAGGTGACATGACAGGGCAGGAGAGGAGAGGTGACCAGGCAGGAGAAGTGACTGGGCAAGAGAAGTGACGGTCAGGTGACGTGACTGGGCAGGAGAGGTGACGGGGCAGAAGCAGTGATTAGGCATGAGCAGGAGCAGTGACCGGGCAGGAGAAGTGACCGGGCAGGAGCAGGTAATGGACAGGAGCGGTAAACGGGGCAGGAGCGTTGAACAGGGCCGGAGCGGTGAACAGGGCAGGAGCGGTGAACGGGGCAGGAGCGGTGAACAGGGCAGGAGCGGTAACCGGGGCAGGAGAAGTGACGGGCAAGAGTAGTGACGGGCAGGAGAAGTGACGGGCCAGGAGAAGGGAGGGGGCAGGGGAATTGATGAAGCAGGAGTGTTGATCGAGCATGAGCAGGAGTACTGACTGGACAGGAGCAGTGAAGGGAAACAGCCATTAAAACGCAACTAAAACAACGCACTACCATTACAACGAAACTTTTACAATGCAGGATCCATTACAACGCATGCCATTACAACGCATGCCATTACAACGCAGCTGCCATTACAACCATGTCATTACAACATAAGTATGGGTAAGTATTTAATTAAATTTTAACCCATACACATTCCAACACTTAACCTACTATTACGCCCCCCTGGAGCTAGAATAGTAATTTTAACCCCTACACTATCCAACACTTACCCTAAAAAATACTTACCCATACTTACGTTGTAATGGCATGCGTTGTAATAGCAGCTGTGTTGTAATGGCATGCGTTGTGAAGGATCCTGCGTTGTAAAAGTTTCGTTGTAATGGTATGCGTTGGGAAAGTATGTGTTGTAATGTCATACATCCGCAGTGAAAGGGCAGGAGCAGGTGTTTCCCAGGGCGACTTGAAGGATAGGGGGCCAGTTTAGTAAGGGGGGACCGGTTTTATACAAGTGCAGGAGTTTTAAAAACACTGCAAAGTTCTTTGTATATTCAGCAGGTTTCGGTCAACAATACAAGTGCCAAGATAACTTTGGTGATCAATGTACCTGCTGGAGAGAGGTGGGAGCATGTTTTGTCTAGTGGCTGTTTTACTCATCTAAGGTAGTGCAGAGGGGTAATATGCCTGCTGCAAAGAACATGTACCATGCATATCAAAGAGCAATATGTTATGTGCATAGTTCAGTGAGCACTGCTTTGTGTTCATTTCCCGAATGAAAGAACACTTGAATACATATGGCCTGGCAGTTCAGGCTGGACTGTTCCCATTGGGCACAGAATCTAGACTGATTTGCATATGGCTGGGTCCAAACTGGAATGGCATGGTGAGCAAAAAACGATGGATTTAAGCCCAGATCTCTGAACTGGGGTGAATGTATGACATTGTTCTGCATTCTGTCCATCAATTGTTCTTTTTGCATTTGTCACCCTGAGTGGGACAGGTATGCTCAGACATGAGTCCCGTGCTCTCCATGCCACTGGAATCAATCTATCCTGGCTGATGAGGGCTGAAAGCCCGAAACCAGTCCTAGGATGCTTGTTTCCAGTCCAGGGAGGACCTGGCCTGGCAGTTCGGGCTGGACTGTTCCCATGGGGTGCAGGATCAAGACTGATTTGCATTTTGCTGGGTCCAAACTGGAATGGCATAGTGAGCAGAGAAACAATGGATTTAGGCCCAGATCTCTGTACTGGGGTGAATGTATGATATTGTTCCGCATTCTGTCCACCAGTTGTTATTTTTGCTATAATATGATTGAGCAGCTAGCTGGCTGACATGAATATGAAGGAGCCTTTGTGGGTTTCTGTAAGGCTAGATTCTCCTGAAGAGTCCCTTTCTCTTCTGAGCCCTGCTTAACCCATGTGTACAGGAGGAGCCCTGTATTCATGACCTCAATGTTTGAGACAAAACAAACTCATGGATTTCTGAAAAATTAGAGTAAAAGCATTAAGGTAACATGTTGTTCCTGCTTATATTTCACATGCTTTACATAAACCTGTATTCCCTATGAGTGTTTGCTTTTTCCTGAAGTAAACCTCAAATAAACATGTTTATCCATTGTTTTAATTAAATAACGTTATAAGCTGTAACTGGTCAGTGAAATTGTCATGTATTCCTATAGGTTCTGAATCGATCCCCCTATTCCTGACCCTATTCTAGTTAAACAAACCAACAAGTTAACTAGCAGTCAGCCCATGAGGCAGAAAACCCCCATGATGCAGATACCGTTATCTGACGCAGTCACACTACGGCACAGGAACGTGTTATCTGATTAGGTCATAACACTTGCGATCTAATTAGACAAGCGATATTCCTCCAGCCCCTGATAAGGCATACGGAGTTCTCATAACAAATCAAACCTATGACAACCTGGGCAAAACCCTGCGGCCATTGTTTTGATTTCACCGAGAACTTTAGTAAAAGAATGTGCTAACGAGCAAGTCGTATGACATCTTTATTGACGTATCTATGTCCATCCTTACGTCAATCTCGGCACCTTAAAGGTATAAATATTACCGATCTTGCCATATGCAAACACACGCGTGGTGACGAGACGGAGCAGCCATACTTGCCGAAGCGAAGAGCAGAGCAGACCCTGCTGGCAGCAGCCCCGCCTTTCTGACGCGCTGAGAGACGCGCTGCTTTCTCCTGCCGAGAATCCAGCACCGGCGTTTCTGGGCAGCCCTCGCAGGCAGCCTGGAATATCGAGACCAGAGAGAGAGATACCATTCCTCATTCATCCTAACTTCCAGGTACAGAACTGAATAACCCCTCACAGAGAATTCTTTAGTTATTCACTTGGCAAAAACAAACTTAACTTAAACTGTAACTATCTATTCCCGCCCACGTATTAGACTTAGGTCAGGTACACGGGGTAGGCGTATCTAGAAACACCAGTTGAGTACGTTTAGTCAAATGTATATGTGTATGTAATATATTTTATTCATTTTAAAACATCTTATGGCTTAGAAACCATATCAATGTTTTTACAGTATTATTTTATACTATTGCTTTTAATGTATGCACTTTACTTAACTATAAGTATTGCAATAATATCGATCCATTTCTCTTGTATGAGAAAAGAGACTGATCAATAAATAACACCTTTTTATTGAACACGCCCGTCTCTTCCTTTTCTCTACATTCTGATGAGACTAAGAATGCACGTACTGACTGAGTAAAATAATTTGCCTTTTGTTCACACGACTCTCGAGATTGACTCTTGATTAGGGGAGAGCAAAGTTGTCATGTTCTATGGTTGTCAGAAACTAAATCCCTTCTTGTCTAATCAGGGAAGTTAATTCCTCCTTGAACATTCGAGAAAGTTTCTAGTGAACTCTGAGCTAAGCTGGCAAACCCAAAACTTTAAGTCTAGTATCGACAGTAGTAGACCTAGTTAACGTCTGGCCTAGGCCTTTACTGCTGTAGGTATTATTCCAATGCGCAGAGCCTATTGGGAAGATAGGAACTACACTACATGGCGCCCAACGCGTTTGGAAAGGGCGATAAAACTAACGTAAGACATTTAGAGTAACTCAGTCGTGCTTTCTCACTCAGACCCCTTTTCCCAAATACTCCAAAGACGTCTGAAGTGGGTGAAAGGTTATATCCGCCAGACCTCGCAGGAGGGAACTCCTATGTATGGTTCTTGGTATAGTCAACGTTGAAGGATAAACAGTTCCAAAATATTGTGCATCTAATCTTTGTTTCCATAAGAAACCTGATCTGCAAACAAACAAAATAACCTTCAGGACAGTAAAATGTCAGAAAATGAAGAAGAAAGAGAGGCAGTTAGATTAGCAGCTGAACTCGCAGCGGCTGATGCTGCAGCACTAGATGCAGACGGGGATATAATACTCATCCCAGTCATCAAAAGGAGATCTATAACCCTTAAACTTATAGAAAATGGACTGACACCTAGAGGTGGCACAGTCATATTCGTAATTGAGGCACACGAATATCGGCAGACAGAGGTATACTATTCATGGATACATTTTCCAGCAGCAAATGCTGTAACAAAGTACTTCCACTATTACAAAATAGAGGAACCTCCTAATGAGTACACTCCTTTCGAGGAGGTGGAAGTACCACTCAAATTCCAAGAGCATTTGCTCTTATTTGATGGCGCCCTAAAACATAATAATCACATCACCAGGCTCGGTCCTTTAGGTAGACCAGGAAAAAACGTGGCCGGTCCTAGCCGGATACACACCACATCCAGACATCAATGGGATGTCTGCAGCAGAGCTGTTAACACAGCTAAAACAATTAATAAAAATTCATAGACAATTAGTTCAGTATGTGATGCGGACTTCAACAATTCAGCCAGCGATTAAACTTCCACAGCTGACCCCTCATCAGGGGAACACAAATAAAATTACACCACAGAACATCCAATCCTGCCTAGGTAAAGTACCGGCTAAACGGGAACAAATACCATTCTGGTTGGCACAGAAAATTACCCAAATTGAGGCGGTGTTCCCTGACACCACCCCGCTAGAAAAGCACAGGATTCTGACTATCTGTCTCCCAATGGGAATCGCACCACACATAGAGGACTGTGACACTTGGGGTACAGTCTTTGCTTCCATCTACACAAAAACGCACGGTGTTCCATCCATTTCGGTAATACCAGATGTGCTAAAACAAATTCAAGATGAATATGGTCCTGAACCCGCTTTAACTCTTGGTATGAAATTACTGAAAGACTTCAAGCAGGTCTCGGCTATATTATTAGCCAACATAAAAGGTGAAGCAGCAAACGTGGCGATCCGCCAGAGGTTAAAAGAGACAGATATAGCAGACCAACCAGCTGAAATTGCCAGAATCATAGAAAAATCCTATGAGGAACTAGGTAGAGACAGTTTAGGTGGAATACCAGTAAAACCACAACTGACTGAAAGTCCAGAAAAAATATTTTTTAATAATAATTCACCAAAAAAGAACTGGGATGGAAACAAACAATCCAATCCCAAAGAAAAGAAATTCCAGTCCCGAGGAAGGTCTCCTAGGCGAAGAGAAAAATCTCCGAACCAAAGACACAGGTCACCTCAAAGTGACCCCTCTGGGAAAAGATATAACCTTAGAAATAGGGATAATATAAAAAAACCTGATAGATATCAAGACATTGATACGTGTCCCTCTCAATCTTTTCAGACTTCCTCGCAGAAATCGGAAAGAAGAGGACGATCAGAACAAAGAGAAGAGCACGCCAAGTCCAAAGACAAGGAACCTGCTCAACTAAAAAAGAAATTACAATTTCCAAAAAAGAAGGTAGCCAGTATCAAGGTAGTTAACAATGCCGAGAATACTGAGGACACAACTGAAAAACGGAGAGTGGGCTCAGACAATGCTAGACAGCGCAGCAGAAGTGAGCATAGCTCGCAAAGTCCTTATGAATCATCTGGAGACAGTGGACACGAATGAATATCTTCAAGTGGAAACTGCGGACACCAGAGTTAGCAAACCTCACAAAATATACGAAATAACATTGCGTATAGAGGGGGATAAGACTAGGAAAATAAGGGGACTATTTTGGGATAATCTCTCCAAGGGCTATGACATCCTTCTAACTGAAAAAGACTGGCCACCAGAGTTTGTCAGGGAGTGCCCTCATGGCGAAGAAGTAATTATGCCTGCCTTCTCAAATCAAATTCCAATTCATAAAAAATACACACTTGCTAGAAAGTGGGCAGTGGCTCTAGCACCTGCTTTATATAAAAATCACGTGGGATGGGATGAGGATTCCCCTCCTCACAAAATCCAGTTAAAATCACAACCTACTGCAAAAAGGCAGTACCCAATTAAGCAAGAAGCTAAAAAACAGGTAAATGAAATACTAGATCAGCTAGAATACCAGGGGGTGATTGAAACTTGCACCTCACAAATGAACAATCCTTTGTTTCCGGTCTCCAAACCAGACAATTCATATCGTCTAGTTTTGGATTACCGACACCTTAACACATGTTGCAAAACTTTTGCAGTGCAAAACTCACACAGTGCTGCACTAATGAATAACATAGTGCGCAAAAAATACAAAACAACCTTAGACATCTCTAATGGATTCTTTTGTCAAAACATAGCACCAGAGAGCAGATATTTAACTGCATTCTCAGTAAATGGCACTCAAAAACAATTCTGTCGGTTAGCCCAGGGGTACAAGAACAGCCCGGGGGTATTCTCAGCGAGAGTAACAGAATTACTTCAACTATATGATGATGAAGCATTATCTTATGTCGATGACATTTACTTAACAGATGATGACTTGGAGACTCACTTGAAAAGAGTGAACACCATAATACTTGGGTTCGCTGCAGAGGGTTACAAATTCAACTTTAAAAAATCCAGAATTGCCCATCTGACAGTCCTGTTCTTAGGATATGAATTATCAAGCGAAGGCAAAAGCCTGGCTGACAATTTCCTAGAGAAATGTGCCGTACTCCAAGCACCTAGAACACTAAAAAACCTACAGTCGATTCTAGGCTTCCTAAATTTCGGAAGAACATACATTGCAAATTACGCAGAAAGGGTCAAACCCCTTTATGATCTAATTAAACCAGATTTTAAAAGATCCAATTGGACTCAAATACACACAGAAATTTTGAGATCCTTACAAACAGACATGCTAATTAAAAACAAAATTAGAAACACGTGATAACACACGCAATCTTGTGATTCGAGTCATCCCAGGGAGATGCGAATTCACATACCTGACCTCTAATGAGGGGGAAAAGGTACCAATTGCATTCAAATCACACTTGTACACAGAAGCTGAACAGAAATTCAGCAACAAAGAAAAAATTGTTCATGCAGTTCAAACCGCAATAGCTAGAGAAAAAGATCAAGCGGACGGTAGACATATCACAGTCAGAACAGCAAAATCAGCCTTTGAGGCACTAACAACACCGTGTAATTTACCAACAACAGCATTGAATCCGGAATGGATACAATGGGTGAATTCAATCACAACGGACAAAGTGTACTACTACTTTGATCCAGAACTAGAAGAATTAAAAAATCTAGAATATGAAGAAACATATCCTCTGCCAATCGACATTCTGCCTTTACGACATTACGCCTGTGTAATCTATACAGACGGACATGCTCAACCGTCCGTTTGGGGAGAACAAGCATACAACCCCACATGTGAGATTACAAAAGAAGTGTGGCGCGGAGGTAAACTAAAACCTCTATTAACAAAATCACACTCAGTAGAAACTAATTCAGAAAAACAAACTGAAATATTAGCTTTGAAAATGGCGCTAGATAATGCGGATCGCGAATTCCCGACACTTATAGTGTCAGATTCATATTACTGCGTCAAATCATATAACAGCGATTTGCAGACATGGATTCAAAACGGTTACAAAGATGACACAGATGCACCAATAAAGCAAAAACTGCTCTGGGAACAAATAACTCTTTTACAGAAAGAGCTACCAAAGACTCACATGACACACTCACTGAGTCATCAGCGTGATGGCGTTCACGTTGCAGGGAATTCATTGGCCGAAACAGCCACAGCGGCAGCCACTAAATCGGCTCCCGTAGTTCGAAAAAAGCGTACATTAAAATACATTGACGGTGAAACAGTGCTGGCAGTGAAAACGTCATCAAAAGGCGACTGCTCAGCGTTACCGATCAACTATCCACTCAATTATACACACATAATCGATGCAAACTCCGTCCCTTTTGCTCGAATCCCTGAGTGGGGGATAGGGTGATTCCAAACATGGACAGGAGAAACTTCTTAATCGCAGACGCACATATGGGCGAGGGTCTCAGACACCTTAAACTAAAAGATTCTCTGGAAGAATTACAATCACGGTACTGGTGGCCAGGCAAGAGCCTGCGTCATACCATGTTTGTAAAAAACTGCCCAAACTGCAACAGAGATCGCAGTGGGGAGAGAAACAGTTTAATACCTCGTCGTTCTACTCCAGGAAAAATCAGGAGTAAAAAGGAAGGGTTGCGATTAACATATACAGGCTAGTTCCACTTATAATGTAGATCACCAGCACTCGGCTGACGTCCGGACTGTTATACAAAGATTTGCGGGTCTAAATGGCATATACGCTAAGCGCATGCTACGTTTGACTATTGTTTTCACTCAAGCCCTCAAGCCTGGGGGGGAAACATGGCCAAATGAGCATAGTCCAGCAGGAATCTTCTCACTTCCTTCCTGAGGGTACGGGACGGTGTAAAGAAAAAACCAAGGCATAAAGCAATCTATAACGGAAAGGATATTAGGTTCGGGAGCTGGGTGGGTCAAACATCTAATAAGTGTCCAACGTAGTCTCAATAACTTGCCAAGAAATTCTCTGAAGGGATTCAGTGCGTACGAATTATTATTTGGAACTAGGATGATGATCTCTGACATTGATAGTCAGACTTCAGTGGTGAAAGAAAAAACCTTTGATATCAAAGACCGTTTGGCTATTTTGCAGGACTTAAACAAAACAAGAAAAGACCTGAGCAACATAAAGTTGAAACAACAGCCAACAACCACTGAAGAACCACCACCTGTCCCAGCAAGACCTGTCTGGATTCCAAAAGTCGGGGATCTAGTCAGGGAAAAGATCGCGGTAAAGAAGGAATTTGGCCTTCTTACAGAAAAGCAGTTCCTGTCTTGTCTGTCAACGGGACAAGATCAGTTGTACTACCGCCACTTGCTGGTAAAAAGGAGAACCGAGTTGTATCCATCGACCTGGTAAAACCACAACATGTGGCCGATAACAAACAGTAGGCCAAGTGGACTCCCAATAAGTAGCAGAACACCAAGGTTTGCTACCAGTACAGAGGTCCTAACGAAGAGGCTCATCACATTCGAAACGCCAACAGAAGAACAATGCAATAGAACTAAGACCTCTGAAAACCCAAATAAAAACATTTAGCAGAGACACACCACTCTATAATGAAGTACCAAGTGAAAATGCAAGAAACAGAAATCCTGAACCAATTGGAACAATTGACAGAACTGCATCCGGCTACTTCATTAACTTCGATGATTCCTCTGAGGGCTTCAGCGAATCAAAGACACAGCCATCATCAAAAACCTTTAAAGACAAAGCTAAGGAACTTTTGAGACAACTGAAAGAAACATATCTGATTTCCCCATGGATTGAATTTTGGGTGGGTTTTGGTGCATTTATTCTCATACTTTGGCTCGTCGTGGTACTTACTTTGGGACGCTTCATTGAGGGAAAATATGCTAAAATGGACACAGCAAGTCAGAAAATCAACTTGATCCTCAAACCACACACATCTTCACACGTCAAGAAAAGAGAACTTTCTTCAGCCAACTTCACAGCCAATCCGATACCTGGTGGGGTAGCCTGGGACAACACTGACTATGAAATTTATGGTCCGGTCGAGATCCTGAAATATCCACACCAAATTAAGATCTCATTGAGTGACTTTGCAAAACCAAACTCATTTGCTGATGATTGGGACTTCGAAAGCATTAATAATATGATGTCTGACTTAGTAATGTCTGCTAAATTTACCAAACATGATTATTTGCAGGGTTCTACAAATTATGACAGTATGTATTGCTATAACCACTATGGTAACCACTTTTTACATAGATCTGCACAACCTAGAAATGTTTTAAATTATAATCAATGGGAACATTGTGCAACACCTCCAAAAGGGAGCTCAAGAACCGTTTATGACAAATATTCATATTTTTCAGGTTTTAACACAAGTAATGCTGAAACATTTTATTTTAAATTGTCGAACAAGACAGGAACCAAAACCATGATAACCAACACAAAATTGTTATATTCAGACTCATTTTTTGAACAAATGAATACTT
The DNA here is from genome assembly GCF_964261635.1 of Lissotriton helveticus. Lineage (NCBI taxonomy): Eukaryota > Metazoa > Chordata > Amphibia > Caudata > Salamandridae > Lissotriton > Lissotriton helveticus. The sequence continues at coordinate 170,913,664 of NC_136073.1, forward strand.
TTGGATTTGATTATTGGGACAAAAATGTTGAATTGAAAAGTGTTTGGGGTACAAAAGAATGGCAAGTACAGGGTATAGAAGCTTTGTTTAGAGCCTGCATGATCCCAGAACAAATGATATTTTTAAATGACACTGTTCAACAGACCACCTGTCTTGGCTTAGCCAAAATCAAAGATTTAAATAAACCGTCTATTCCAAAGCCAACAATGTTTAGCAATAACTCTGATACAGATGAAGAGATAGACGTAAACCATATATTAAACCAGAACAGAACACATCCTGATTGGAAACAGTGGTTGATCTGGCCCACAGATACTAATAACTGTCAAGACAGATTCCTGAACAAAACACAGGGGTTCAAAATGACCAGGCCAGACCCTAGATATCCTCAAAGACATCACCCAGGGATAATAACCACCTACAGTGTGGGCAAATTATGCCTTCAATGGCTACAAACTTCCACACTGGCAGAAATTAAGCAACACCTAACTTTACTTACTGATGGTGCTGACTTGCGTGATTTCACTTTGGGACCACGCAAACAGCGTCAAAAGCGTTTCATAGCAGCCTCTGTATATGCAGCATACAATGAGGCCTGGAAGGTTACTCAAATTGAAACAGCAGAGAGAATACGGGAAATTGACCGTATTAATTTGGAAAAATCACTTTCTGTAGTGGACAATGGGTTAATGACTCTGTCCTCCAGAATTTTTTCTTTGGACAGCATTGTGTCTTCAGCAATCGACATATTGTCGCAAGACTTACTGTTATTACAACACGGTCAGTCACAATTGCGTTCTATTGTACAGCTTGGCTGGACGTTACAAAATCTGCGTTCAGGCTATGTGCCTTGGCGTTTAATCAACACAACGTCACTATTCCAAATCTTTAACCTTACTGATAGACAAATCAGTATGGCGCAAAAGGGTGCTGATTATACAATCTTGAGCATTGAAAAACTAGAAAGATTACCAATGACAATGTCAGAACGACCTGTCAGTGAATGGATAATACATGGGATAATAAATATTCCAATCTCAACCTTCAGGTTTCAATACTGCCAAAAATATATACAGGCTGGCATGTACGAGAAATTGGGAAAGGGGTACCTTAAAACAACATGGAACCTGCCCTATTCACATGCATGTGTCAGTAATAAAGGACAGAAAGTGTTTCTTAGTGGCAACAATTGTGCGATGTCACTGAGTGGCACACTTCTGTGTAACGGAATTAGTTTGCATGGAGCCTGTGAAGGGAATTCATACAACCTTTCATGTCACCAGCAAGGCGCACCTGCAACAGAAATAGAACCATTCTTTCAAAGACTCTATAATGGGAGTTACATTCTTATTGTAGACCGCAGATGTTGTAGTCTTATGCCCGGGACTCCTTATCTAGTAACTACTACTGCGAAGGTCAAGTGCTGTGGACGCACATTGTTCCCCAGCTCTTTCCCAGACAGGGAGGCAAGGGCATGGCCCGATTTGAAAATTACTTCTATTCGAATAGATACTTTAAGCAGAATGAAAACAGTCCTTCTTCAGACGCCTACCAGGCTCTCGTCATCAAAAGAAACGTATGATCTACAAGTCGCAAGGACGACTGCAGAGATACATACATTATTATCAACTAATTCCCCCGTACATTTCGCGGAAATCCTGAATGAAATCTTAAATATTTCTGATACCAATGGGGTCTCAAAGGTATTTAAGACAGTATTTTCGATGGCATTAACACCATTCAAAGCCATACTGGGTATTTTTCCAGATTTCGTCCATTCGATTTTTGGCGGACTTCCCCTGATCCTGGGACTAATTGCAGGAATCCTATTCTTAGTCCTTATTTTTCGTTATGGCAACCCATGTCACAGACAAAACTCTTGCGACAAGGGAAGAAACAATCCTAGCCATTGGATACCGGGACCGGATATCAAAAATCCTGGGACTCTCCCGGCTTAGAGACCTGAACATGACTTGGTTTCTATCATTTCGACCAATGTGGCAAAGATGTGTTTTACCTGTATTGAGGTGTCTGCTATGCGGAGAAGAATGCGTGTTAGACACCTGTCTGACGCTACAATCGGATGCGCCGATGGATGCAGAAACATTGTTGAGCCCGATCAAGGTTCATGCTTTGTGCTGCCCTCAAAGGCTACCAATCCTGATGACGGCATTCGTGGAAGCTTCACCACTACGATTGATGGGTAGTGAAGTTCAAGATGAAAGCAGCATCGAACAGGTACGACCTTCTGTCAGTAATGCAAATCAGAATGTCAATGGAGACAATCATGCGCAAGAATGCATGATTACACCTATTTCCGAGTTAGTGGAACTTTCCCAGGAAGCTGTTGACAGTTTCTTCGAAAGCCTAAATGATATGATGTTCTCACCCGAACAGAAATAGAGACTTTTGAGCAAGCTCGCACACGGCGTTCCCCGAATTCGGCCTTCAACTTTAAAAATAAAGTCACATGAACATTTTCGCTCCAGTTCACGGACAGCAGTTTTTCCAGCAGCCCCAAATATTTTTGCATATTTTTCGGGACACTATCTTCTGCTTAAAGTAAGGACTATTCTTAGAGAACTAAGGTTTCTAAATTTTAGATAACTTATAGACATTAGCTGCCCGCTGGCATGTTCATAGATATTTTATTCTGTGATGCAATGGTCTCGAAACTTTTTTCTGTATTTAAGAAATCATTTCATGTGTAATTCTCATATACCAAATAAGCAATAATGTATACAAATGCGATTACTTTGGCATTTTTCTACAGCTTGAGTGCATACCATATATATATGTCTGCAATTTTTCAGTATATTTGAAAATTTCAAAATGCATTTATGTATTTTGGGGTGGTAAGGTATACACACTACTCTATAGTATGTTGTACTATGTTATACTATGCCTAGATTAGTAAATATGTCCATAGTTAGCGTGGAGTGGGTGTCATGTATTCCTATAGGTTCTGAATCAATCCCCCTATTCCTGACCCTATTCTAGTTAAACAAACCAACAAGTTAACTAGCAGTCAGCCCATGAGGCAGAAAACCCCCATGATGCAGATACCGTTATCTGACGCAGTCACACTACGGCACAGGAACGTGTTATCTGATTAGGTCATAACACTTGCGATCTAATTAGACAAGCGATATTCCTCCAGCCCCTGATAAGGCATACGGAGTTCTCATAACAAATCAAACCTATGACAACCTGGGCAAAACCCTGCGGCCATTGTTTTGATTTCACCGAGAACTTTAGTAATAGAATGTGCTAACGAGCAAGTCGTATGACATCTTTATTGACGTATCTATGTCCATCCTTACGTCAATCTCGGCACCTTAAAGGTATAAATATTACCGATCTTGCCATATGCAAACACACGCGTGGTGACGAGACGGAGCAGCCATACTTGCCGAAGCGAAGAGCAGAGCAGACCCCGCTGGCAGCAGCCCCGCCTTTCTGACACGCTGAGAGACGCGCTGCTTTCTCCTGCCGAGAATCCAGCACCGGCGTTTCTGGGCAGCCCTCGCAGGCAGCCTGGAATATCGAGACCAGAGAGAGAGATACCATTCCTCATTCATCCTAACTTCCAGGTACAGAACTGAATAACCCCTCACAGAGAATTCTTTAGTTATTCACTTGGCAAAAACAAACTTAACTTAAACTGTAACTATCTATTCCCGCCCACGTATTAGACTTAGGTCAGGTACACGGGGTAGGCGTATCTAGAAACACCAGTTGAGTACGTTTAGTCAAATGTATATGTGTATGTAATATATTTTATTCATTTTAAAACATCTTATGGCTTAGAAACCATATCAATGTTTTTACAGTATTATTTTATACTATTGCTTTTAATGTATGCACTTTACTTAACTATAAGTATTGCAATAATATCGATCCATTTCTCTTGTATGAGAAAAGAGACTGATCAATAAATAACACCTTTTTATTGAACACGCCCGTCTCTTCCTTTTCTCTACATTCTGATGAGACTAAGAATGCACGTACTGACTGAGTAAAATAATTTGCCTTTTGTTCACACGACTCTCGAGATTGACTCTTGATTAGGGGAGAGCAAAGTTGTCATGTTCTATGGTTGTCAGAAACTAAATCCCTTCTTGTCTAATCAGGGAAGTTAATTCCTCCTTGAACATTCGAGAAAGTTTCTAGTGAACTCTGAGCTAAGCTGGCAAACCCAAAACTTTAAGTCTAGTATCGACAGTAGTAGACCTAGTTAACGTCTGGCCTAGGCCTTTACTGCTGTAGGTATTATTCCAATGCGCAGAGCCTATTGGGAAGATAGGAACTACACTACAAAATGCTAAACATACTAAAAATTGGTATGTTTCGCTATTTCTAGCCACACCCCTGACTCCGCCCACTGATTCAATCTTCAGTTATTCCCGCCCCCTGATTCTCCACCCACAGTTCCCATACTTTTTTTTCCCCACTTCGACCACTGTGTATAGGTAACTGTTTGGGTGGAAATCTTTGGGCTCTGGTGCTACAATTGTCAGAGCCCAATTGTGTTGTGGCACATTCCTCGCAAAAAGGCTTCACCCAAGAGCCATTGTGGGGGTAAGTGTAGAGGGAGATGGGGGATTGTGTCCTCTTGATTTGTTAACATTAGTACAAAATGTTTTTCAAACGTTCCTTGATGGGTTTACGTGCGTGGTCTTTATTTGTTATTCCATACACGGAAAAGGCAGCCGACATGTGTTTCGCCCTAGTGGCCTATTGGCCGCGGGCTTTTTCAAGGCAGAATTTGATTATGTAGGCAGGTGAAGTTCGTGATTCTCTGGATGGAAAGAATTGCGATTCTCCTATTAACATGACCAGAGAATCTGGATTTCATTAAAGACACGGAGGCTAGCATTATGCATACAACTTTTAATGCAACTCCAAACAGCCGCATATGTCACAAAGCAATAGTTCCAATGGAACATTACTAACAAAAACAATTCTAGAAAGCACTAGGCAATCAGCCTCTTTTAAATAAGGAGTAAAGGAGAGGAAGGAAATGTCCCAATGAGAAATTCAACGATGAGACTTCAAGTAAACCAAGGTAGATGAAGGCAAGGAAAGAACTTCAAGATCCTTAGGGAAGGAGTCAGGAACAAGAGTTCACGAGAGGTTATCTGAAAAGAAAGAAGTGTAAATAAATCTAGATATACGAGTAAAGATAAATCCTGAAAAGGAATTGAGAATTAAAATGAAACAATTTAATAATTGTAGTATGTTCATTGTTAAGGCAAGAGTAATATTGCATATATAAATAAATTTAGGAGAAATAAGCAGTAAGTAAAATATTAACCAAGAACCACCCAGGGAGGGTGGGAGGGATAAGGCTAGCCTCCGTGTCTTTAATGAAATCCAGATTCTCTGGTCATGTTAATAGGAGAATCGCAATTTCAATACAAGACCGGAGGCTACCATTATGCATGTTGGTAGCCATGTAACACAACATCAGACATATGAGTGATCGGTTTGCAATAATGATGAGCAAAAGTTCTAGAATTCGACCAATCAGCAGCTTTAAGAATATCATCCAACTTACCTCCTGACCAAAATGACTTACTGGCCATAGCACCTCTGATAGAGTGTGGTTTGAAGATATTTAGATCAATGCCAGCAAAATTCATAACAGTTTTGACCCACCTTGCAATAGAAGCAGAGGAGACAGCCTTATGAGGTTTAACAAAGGAAATAAGCAGTTGATTAACACCACAGGGGCGAAGAGCATGCGTCACCAAATCATATTGTTTCATACAATCCACAACACAAAGTTTTTTACAGATATCAAAACGAGGATAGAATATGGAATCAGACATAGTTTTGGTCCTTCTGTGGAGTTCAAATTTAACTCCAAACATATCATAAGATCTATAAGAAATATCTAGAGCTTTAACATCAGAGACTCTACGACATGAAATTAAACAGAGTAGGGTAGCTAATTTAATAGAAAGATTCTTTCTGTTCAAAAGTGAGTTATCTGGCCAATTACAAAAAAGGTCAAGAATTAATTTGACATCCCACAAAGATTGATATCTAGGTTTGGGGGGTCTTCTAAGTCTGATACTTTTAAGAATTCTGCAAATGATAGGATTCTTACCTACCGTTCTATTGTTGACCAAGGAGTGACCAGCAGAAATAGCGGATCTATAGCAATTGATAGATCTATAACTTAAACCTCTGTCGAACTGATCTCCGAGGAAGTTAACTATATCAACGATAGGTGCCTCCACGGGATCCAAGTCCCTTTCCAAGCACCAACGTAACCATACTTTCCAGATGTTGTTATACCGGTAGTGTGTCCCTGGGGCCCAAGATTCTCCCAGGAGAGTTGAAGCTGTAGACGAAAGTCTTGCGAGATCATTGGATCTCCTGACACTCTCCAAGCAAGAAGGTTCAGCTTCCCTATATGAACAAGGGGATGAATTTGATCGTCTATGTCGGTGAGAAGGTTGCTGAGGGAAGGAATCAGGAAGGGAAGATCGTAGGACATCTCTAGAGTAGTTGGGAACCAGGCTTGTGAAGGCCAAAAGGGAGTTATCAGAACAATGGAGGCATGTTGATGTCTCACTTTCTGGAGGACTCTCTGAATCATGGCAAAGGGAGGGAAAGCATAGGCGTTGCCTCCCACCCATGACTGAAGAAAGGCGTTGACTGCTAGAGCACCCGGATCGGGCATCCAGCTGTAGTAAGGATTTAGTTGAAAGGTCAGTCTGCTAGCGAAAAGGTCTATTTGAAAGGGACCCCAGAAATGGTCGAGGGATCTGAAAACTAGGGTGTTGAGTTTCCAATCGGAATGGTCTAAAAGGAACCTGGAATTCCAATCTGCAGAAAGGTTGGAATCTCCTGGGAGGTATTCTGCTCTCAAAGAAATTTTGTGCTCTAGACAAAACATCCAAAGTTTTTTGGCTAAATTTGATAAGTCCTTCGACTTTGTTCCACCCAGACGATTTATGTAAGCAACCGCTGAGATATTGTCCATTTTTAGAATCACTGATCTGCCTTGAAGAGAGTGTTTGAAGCTCATTAGAGCGTAGAGGCCTGCAGTCAGTTCCAGATAGTTTATATGATGAGAAGACTCCTCTCGGGACCAGATTCCACCAGTATTCTGATCTAGGAGACAGGCACCCCAACCATGAAGGCTTGCATCCGATTCCAGAATAAAGTCCGGTGTTGAACCGAATATTGCTCTGCCATTCCAAGCATCCAAATTCTCCAACCACCAGGCCAGTTCTGAAATGCATTCTTGATTCAGGGAAACATGGTCTCCGTACCAGAGGCCTGACCTCAAGGCATTTCCTTTTAACCTCTGGAGGGCTCGATAATTCAGAGGGCCCGGGAAGATGGCTTGAATGGAGGAAGAGAGAAGACCGAGGAGTCTGGCCAATTCTCTTAAGGAAAGGTTTTGATGTTTGAGGACATGTCTTATTTCTTTTTTGATCTTGGAAATCTTCTTCTGAGGAAGAAGGAGGAGACAGTTGGAGGTGTCTACGGTGAAACCTAGGAATTCCATGGATTTTGAGGGAGACAGTATTGATTTTTCTTTGTTTATAATAAAGCCAAGATTTTCTAGAAGATCCATGACAATTTTGAGGTCTTGAAGAATTTGAGTAAGGTCTTGAGACATGATAAGGATATCGTCTAGGTAAATAATCATACAAATCCCTTTCTCTCTTAGAGAGGATGCAACAGCTCTCATTACTTTGGTGAAACACCAAGGGGCTGATGAGAGACCGAAGGGAAGAGCTTGGAATTGATAAAGTCGGTTCTTCCAAATAAATTGTAGGAAGGTTTGATGTTCCTTGGCCATAGGGATGGTAAAATAGGCGTCTTTGAGATCTAGTTTGACTAACCAGTCCCCTTCTAACAAGAGATCTCTCAGAAGATGGATACCTTCCATCTTGAAATGTCTGTAAACAAGGAACTTGTTGAGTTCCCTGAGATTTATGACAGGTCTCCAACCTTTGTCCTTTTATTCCACAAGAAAGAGAGTACTTACAAACCTCAGAAGTTCCATGGGAACTTGTACAATTGCGCCTTTCTGGAGCATAGAGGAAATCTCCTCTTCTATGATCACTTCTTGAGCAGGAGAAGGTGACATTACTCTTGGGAAAGAAACTTGAATTGGGGTATCTATGAAATCTATTGAAAAACCGGTAACGGTGTTCAAGACCCATGGATCTACAGTGATAAGTTTCCAATTTTGGATGAATAATTTCAGTCTGCCCCCCACTTTGATGGGGGGGGGGAAGGAATTGAAACACTTACTTTGAGGGTTGTTGTCGTTAGGTCCTCCTCTTGGTCTGGAGCCTCTCGAACGGAAGCCTCTTCCTCTTGGAGGGTAAAATTGAGATTGGTAGGAGGATTGGTAACTGCCTCTGCTGTCGAAGCCTCTGGATCTACCGTAGGGCCTTCGATTAAAACGGCCGAAAGATTGGCCCCTTCTTCCGGCCCTGCCAAAAAGGTTATTAGTGTTGGGGTTGAAGACTATCTTCATATTCTGGTGAGCTCTATCTAGGGCAGTAAAGGTTGATACATATCTACCTAGCGTTTTGATAAGGTCTTCCCCGAATAGTAGCCCTTTAGGATTGAGGGAGGGCTCTTTGTCAGCCAAGTCGCTCAACTTGGGGCTAATTTTTGTAAGCACAACTCTCCTTCTTTCGGAGTTAAGGCCAGCATTTGCGTTTCCTAAAAGGACTAATGCCCTTTGACTCCAGCCATGTATGAGGTTAGTGTCCAAGGTGGAGCCATTGATGTGACTGTCTTCGGCTGCATCTATGATTTTAGAGAGGGGGCCTAAGATGTCTAGAACTCGGTCTTGGCAGATTTTGAGGGATCTCTCCATGCCCTTCCTGGGGTCTCTCCCGAGTTTGAAGAGATATTTTATCAACTCTGGGTCGAGATTGGGCGTTTGGCAGACTTTGCCTTCAATGGAAGGTCTTGAGCATTCCATTCATAAGAGGTTGCGAGTATTTCTCTCAGGAGGATTTCTGATCCACTTGGTGATGAATTGGCTAACGTGTTCCAAAGGAGTCCAATCGTAGCTCCTAGGATGTTTGATATTGAGGGGAGAAAACATTTCTTGACCAAGGGGGTCTAGGATACTATCCTTTGAGGAGGAGGGTAGGTTATCATCAAAGGATTCGAAATCCTGATCATCCTCATCTAAATCGAGGATGTATTCGTCAGGAAAATCCGATATGGTATCGTTATAATCGTCGTGGATAAGGTTATTAAAATCATCATGGCTGACGGAATCGTCATTTCGAGCACCAGGATAGGTTGTGCCGCTGAGGACACCTTTAAGATTTGTGCCGCGATGGACACCTTTATATGTTGTGCCGCAGTGGACACCTTGATAAGTTGTGCCGCTAAGGACACCCGAGGTACTAGGACCTGAAATAGTGCTCTTAGGGGTAGGGTCAATATTTTTAACTTTTTTAGTTTTTTTACCCCTTAAATCAGGGAGGTCATTATCGAGTCCCTCTTGGAATTCCTCTTCCTGTTCTGGAGAAAGGGATCTCTTGGATGCCATGACTTGGGAGAGTGTAGAGAACATGCACGAACGCATTTCTCTATGGATAAGAGATTTAAATGCCTCATTATCAATATTAGGGAGAGAAACATTGTCTTGGTCTGAGTCTGAGTCAGACATTGTAGGGAGGCAAAAGGTATAATATATAATAATATATCAAAATTAATTCTCTCCTATTCTTCTCCCCTTTTTTTTTTTTTGTAAACAGAGGATTAAATAAGTATATTTCCCCTTTTTTTTTTTTTTTGGGAGTGGATTATATTATTGGGAAAAGGGTTGATATTCTTTTGAATCAGGATCGGATTTGATTTGAATTCCAGCTCAGATACGAAGAGGTATGTAAAAAGCAGCCGATCGCGTCGGAAAAACTGTCACTGTTCCGACCGCGATCAGCTGGTTGCCTAGGAGCGCTCATTCTGAGCGCGCGGTTAGAGGAAAGGAGTAGGCGGACATAGCACACAGCGCGTGGTTCGCCAAGGGCCTTTCCTCTAACGGCAGCGGTAAACGGGACGGACACGAAGGGAGAGGCAGCCGGGATCTAAAAGTAACCGGTGCTGCTGTTCCAAGGGAATGTATTGGGATGGGGAACAAGCGAGGTATCAGGGTGAGCCGACCTCCGTAAATTGGAGGTCGGGGGTTTGAGCAGGTCGGGGAAAGGGAAAGGAAGCCTTCCGCGATGCCTGAAAGGAAATCTGTGGCAACAAGTTATGTAAAACGGTTCTACATTAAAGACATGATGGTAGGGCAACAGCGTGAGGGTAACACCTACCTTGGAAACCTACCGTAATAAGGCCAACACCTAGAGGTAAACACAAGTCATGTCAAGAGCAAGTATACAGTACTAAATACATGTTAAGAATCATATATATACACATGTTAAGAATCATATATATACATGTCCAAGTTTGTTAATATCATAAGAAAGAATATTGTAAGAGTAAGAGAAAGCATGACTTATCTGCTTGGAGCCGCATTTAAAAGAGGCTGATTGCCTAGTGCTTTCTAGAATTGTTTTTGTTAGTAATGTTCCATTGGAACTATTGCTTTGTGACATATGCGGCTGTTTGGAGTTGCATTAAAAGTTGTATGCATAATGGTAGCCTCCGGTCTTGTAATGAAATCAGTCTCTGCGGTCCCGGAACAAGGACGTTATGTACACTTTTCATTTAACACAATTGTATTGTATTATATCGTAATTGCATTTATATAGCGCTTACTACCCCTGATGAGGCGTCAAAGCGCTTTTTTGGCGAGTATCACGCTACTTCAGAACCCATAAAGGATTATTGTTGAGTTAGTATAGTGAAATATGAAAGTAATTTGAGTGGTGGATATGTTAGTCAGTTATTTGGATTGAGAGGGATAGCAGAGGGATAGAAGAGGGAAAAAAGGTTAGCATTTATATAGCACTTGTTACCCCTAATGGGGTGTTGAAGCTCTTTCTTGGCGAGTAGCACGCTACTCCGGAACTAATTAGTATTAGTGGTGAATTAGCATAGTGAAATATGAAGTAATTTGAGTGGTAGATATTAGTTAGTTATTCGTATTGAGAAGGATAGCGGAGGGAAAGAAGAGGGAAAAAGGTTTGCATTTATAAAGCGCTTGTTACCCCCGATAGGGTGTTGAAGCGATTTTTTGGCGAGTAGTAGTGTAGTGAAATATGAAAGTAATTTAAGTGGTGGCTATGTTAGTCAGTTATTTGGATTGAGAAGGGTAGCAGGTGGATAGAAGCGGGACAAAGGTTTTGTATTGGCAAAGTGGTCAAAACCAGTCTGGGTTTGCATTTTGTCCCTTCTTTTTGTGGCCCCTTTTAAACTGAGTTTTTCCTGGCACGTCAGGATGAATGTTCTCATGAGGGGCAAAATCAGTACTGATTTGTATAACATGGGCCTTTGTATACAGTGGCATGGTTGGTGAAATACGATCGACTGGAATACGACCCGAATGATTTCCAGTGGATGAGATTAATTCAACTATGCCACCCATGTTGTTTCAGTTTATGCCCTAAGTGCAACGGGTATGCTCAGACATGGGTTCACTGTGCCATAGGACTCAAGCTGTACCTCACTGAGACCTAAGTAGGTCGAAACTAGCCTGGTGTTACCAGGGCGCTGATTGTGGCAAGCTTCAGATTGGCAGGTGGGTCAAGCCCCTTGAACTGAAGCTGGCGAGACAGGCAATCGGTTGTCTGTAGTACTTTAAAGTCACATTATTAGGAGGCTGCAAAGCTGTAGACACTGGAGGAGCAGACAAAAAAAAGAATGGGGCTGCCTATGAAAATATCAGTCAAGCTGCTCTTAGTTCTTGGTTAAGAGTGACTCTCGTCAATATAAGGTGTATGGTGTCTGGCCACATGAGTACCATTACCGCATATATTTTTGAAAAATAATTTTCAGCATTCCATTAAAACATCCCACTTTTTTGGAGGGCTCAAGATGGTAGGCACTGTGGAAATGTTGTTGAAAAACGTGTGCCTTGCACAATTCCTGTACTATGGATGACACAAAATGAGGCCCTTTGTCATGTTGAGATTAGGTGGAATCCCAAGCTCTTGGATAAAATCATGGATCAGTATTTTGGCTATAGTGATTCCACCCGCCCGTGTGCATGTACAAGCTACACTCACCCCAAAAGTAAGTCAATTGTAACCAGCATGTGTAAACAGGAGCAGCAACTGGGCATCTGAATGAAGTCAATTTGTATGTAAAAGAATGGGCACCAGGTGATCGGGTGGGCAGAGCGGATATTCGTGGCGCTCTTACCAATAATGTACGGTTGACTAACAGCACAGGATTGACGGTCTTGCTGGGCAACAGAAGGGACAAATTATTCAAACCAGTGGGTGTTTGCAGCACGAATCATTAGAGCCCTGCTAAATTTCAATGCCCTGGCAGAGTCAGGATAGTATACCCATACAGTAATCAAACTGCTTCGCGACTTTTGTCTCAACATCAACCATCTTGATGCCATAGGTATCCATTCCTTGGCCAAACAATATTCACATTCAGGGGTTTATTCCTTTGTGATAGGATAGCATGTCGTTTTAGCTATCACAACCTTCCTTCAGAGCTGAGGGGCCTCAAGCAAGCTTTGTTCATGAAGCCCACTCTTTATTACAGCCGGGAAACCCTCCGAGGTAACTGTGCGCATTATAAGTTGCTAATAATAATTAGCGTACAGGGAGAAGTAGGAAATCCCTCTGCAGCCATAGGAGCCCAAAGTAATGAGAAACACCAAAAACATTTTAATATTCTTTGTGGCTAAAATACAAGCTCCAGTAAGGGCAACAGGTTCAGCAACTTTGGCAGAATACCCCTATGGAAAACTATGGCTCTCCACTATTTCATGCTGGGTACGTGGAACATATGCCACAACTATTATGAAACCATTATTTCTAAGACAAGGCCCTCTGAAATTAAACACAATATTGCAGTTCAACAAAGGTGAATCATTGAGGTCAATTCAAGGTCTAATAAGGTGGGCAGTTGTAGTAAGACAGGAATGTGACTCCATTATGAGAGATAGGAACAAGGATACAGGGCAGTTGTGCCATGGTGCAAGTAAGGTACATTGCCCCCACCGCCCATTGACTGGCTACGCAGTAAAATAAAGCCCTCATTTGAGTGCAAGGCCCTTTAACATTGCCTGAGCCCTGCCTCAACTGTACTTGCTGACCTAGTGATGGCTGAAGAGGAACTGAACACAGGGGATCTTACCAGTGTAATGGGGAGGGCAGTCAATGGTTGGCTTAAGTTTCCCAGATCTATGCGCCAGCAGTTCTTTCAGCCATGGTTTAACATTGCCTTCTGAGATTTGTAATCCTATTTGCATGAATGTATGTATATATATGGTAGTTCTATAGTGTGAACCTAGCCAAAAGGCAGCGGAGAGCTATACATATATAAAGACAAGCATAAACCCAAGGAGTAACAGAAGAGGAAACTGAGTTGAGGCCATTTAATGCATTGTCATGTAGTGTGCTTTAAAGAGGTGAGTCTTCAATTCTTTCCTTAATTGGCACTCTCTCATTGTGTTATTTATCCCACTATGAAAGCAGTACTACAAGTTGCAGAGTGCAAAGCAAAAGCCTTCCGTGAATAAGCTACTCAGGCATGGCCCTGAGAAACTTGAGTGATCAACAGTGTAACTGCAAAATACTATGTAGGTCTCAGCTGTGGCAGCACATCTGTTATCTATGGAGAGAGATTTTGTTTAGCAAAAAGGTTTGGAGCCCACCCACAGCTTGCCATTTTTCGGCTTCATTGTCACTCTTATTTACTGGCTCCTGATTGGCGAGTGTATCCGGGTTCACTTTATCTCTGTTCTTTTCTCCCTTCTGTGGAGCATGGATTAAGTAGTGATTGCTTCTTTTTGATTGATTAGTGTCGTTCTGCTGCTCAAGCTGAGCTTGAGGTACTTTTTTCTTCTTCCCCTGTTATGCGTGTTGCTACTTGTTCCCCTGTGCCCCCTTCCATGTCAGTATGGGTATCACCACCCAACCAGCCCCTACTACCACCACCCTTCTGCCACCACCCTACCAACAAACCACCATACCTCCTCCACCCCCTCCTGTGTTAATATGCCACCACCCAACCACCCAATTCCACCACCATTACCCTCTAAAGCCACCACCACCCAACCACCCCTACCATCCTCACCCTATCAACACACCACCACCACACTACAACCACCAAACATCACCCTACCACTACTATTTCCCTACCACCACATACAACCACCACCACCCTACCACCATCACCAGCACTGGCCTAACCACAACCACCCTACCATGACCACCACATCACTCTACCCTAACTGCACCACCCCTAAGTACAACCTACTGACACCACACCATACCACCACCCTAATCACCATCAGTGCCACCCTGACCTCAACCCTAACCAACACCACCTTAACCTTCATCACCGCCACCCTAACCCTAACCACCACTACACCCTAACCATCAACACCCTAACATAACATAACGCATCAGGTGTATTTGTAAAGCGCACAATTACCCGTAGGTGTTTTAGCGCTGAACAACAGATGCTTATTGTTTCCCAACTCAATGGTACTCATTTTATCGACCTCAGATGGATGAAAGGCTGAGTGGACCCGCCGGGATTTGAACCTGTGACCATGAGGGTGAACGCAGGCCCCTGCAATGGACGCATTAGTCCACTGAGCCACCAGACTCGGCCTAACCACCACCATGACCCAAAATCACCACCCTAACAACCACCATAACCACCAACCTAAACATCTCCATCACTGTAACCACCTGCCATTATTCCTTACGGCATAGTGCACTTTGTAAATACTTATATTATCTTAACACCACCACTACACTAACCACCACCACTCTAACCACTACCAGCCTAACCAGCCTATCACAACCCTACCACCACCACTCTCACCACCTCTAAGAATTGCACCACAACCCTAACCTCCACCCTACACTAACTACCTCTACCTGACCCTAACCACCACCACCATAACTTCCATCACCTTCAGCCTAACAATCAACACACACTAACCACCACGGCCGCCCCAACCACTACTAACACCTTAACCACTGCAATGACCCAAATCACCACCCTAACCATCATCCCCCAAACCAACACCCTAACATCAACATAACCACCATTTTTCCACCATGACCACTCTACCTCCACCACCCTACCACCAACTGAAACATCACCACCTCCCTAACAATCACCACATTACCACCAGCATCACCACCACCCTAACCACCACTACTCTACCGCAACCACCACCCCGCCATAACCACCAACACCAGAATCACCACTCAACCTGAACCAAAACCACCCCCTAACCACCACCACCATTCTCTACCACCACTCTATCCTTACCACCACAACTTTACCTTAACCACAAGCACCCTAACCAAACTCAACTTGGCTACCGTCTCCTTCACTGCCACACCCTAACCATCACAACCCTAACAGCTCCAACACCACCTTAATCACCACAACCCTACCCTAACCACCACCCTAATCACCAACAGCCTACTCACCACCACCACACCCTACCTACCGCCACTGAACCCATGTCCCTAACCACAATTGCCAACTTACTCTAACCACCGCCCTAACTACCAACTTAAATACCACCATCTTCTAAACCACCCTACAAATACCCTGCCACTACCCATTCCCACACCACCACCCTATCACCACTGTCCTACCATCATTTTCACCACCACCATCCTCCTTCCACCACCACTTCACAACTATCAACCTCACCACCCTAGCCTCCCTACTCTAACCACTACCACCACCCTTTCACTAAATATGGCTCTGATTTCCTGTAGAAGTTCTTCATTTTTTAACAACCATTTCCAATGTATTACTTGATTTTTGTTTTTATGGGAAGTTGCAGCCTACCTTTGCATTTGTTTATCCTTTTGTAATTTGTTCTCGTCTCAAGCTATGCATCTAGGTATCCATTAAAGCTAAGTCACATCAAAGATTAAGAAACGGTTACATGTCAGCTTTGGCTATCTTTCTATCTGTCAGTCTTATTTATGGAAATCAATAAAAGAATGATGAGAAGGAACTCTGTCGCAGGATGCGGCTGTGAACCCTAGGGTGATTGTTTGCTGGGCAGATTCACATTTGTATAAACTTTATATTTTACGGCCTCGTACATTTTAATTGCTGTGCTGTGGGAATAAGACAACGTGGTGTTTATTGTGTTACATGGCATGCTTTTATTAAAGCAACCTACGTCATTCCATCTTCGAAAACTGGCTGAGGGCTTTCCTACCTCATTTTTAGGTCTCGCCTAGGCAGCGCATGCGCTGTCTCTTTGAGACATGCTTTATCTAGGAAATGGGCTTGAAAATAAGCCCATTTATTTTCATTGGTTCCTCTTGCTGTCCTTTATAAATACTGGCTTTTCATTGGTGACTTCACTTAGTAGTCCCTCCCTTTGGAATGTTGTTTCCTCCAATGAGGACTGGCCATCTTACATATGTTCTTACTGTTCAAATTATTTATAGTTAGAGAGAACTCTTTTTTAGTTATCCTGCCTCTTTGCTCGTTAACTGTTCTGTTTACTTGTGCAATGGAACTTCGGTTGTTTCATTTGCATGCTGTGTGCCTCCCCCTCAACAACATTGCTTACGTCTCTGATTTCTCATGCCTCCCCCTCACCCCTACCACAACACTGCCTGCAGGCTCCCAACAACCCTCTGAGGCCACTGCTGTTTTGCTCGTTTGGTTAATTTGTGCATTCTACTCCCATCCCCTTGCATGACATGACACTGCTTGCCCACCCCCGAGATTGCTGCTTTGAAGTTTTATGTTATTTTAAATTAGTCTCTTTTAGTTATATAGCACACCTATCTATGTACTCAACATTAAACTAACCCCAGACTCGAACACGAATCCCCCAGCTTCCCAGTCGGCCACTCTCACCGCTAAGCCATGTCCTTTCCCAAGCCATGTTGCAGGGGGCTGTGCGTTATGTGGCCAAAGGAGTTCCTGTTGCGCTTCACTCCATCTGCTTTGTTTAGCCTATTTGTTTACATTCACAACCACCACTCCTTATGCGACAGTGCTTTACTCAAGAGCCACCCCGGATTGCTTCAGCACTCTCCCTTTCACTTTCAGTGCACGCAAGGCTGCTCATACTGTCAAGAGTGGACCCATTTAAAACATTTTCTGGGACGCCAAGCATACATATTAAAACTGTTTATTATCGAAATTTGCACAAAGCCAAACAATTCATTCATAATGCCAACTTCGATTAGTAAATAAAAAGGAAAAAAATGCGTCATGCACGTTCCTATAAAATGACACAGTCAGTGAGACTGCGTCATAGCACTTTCTTTTCAGTTTTCTCTTTAGCCATGCGGTATACCATTGCTAAAAACTATTAGCAAAGCTAATAGTGTCTAAGGTGTGACCTGTCTACTTTGTCAATGCTTGTTTTAACTGTTTGAATATTTTCCTAGTCTGCTCTTAACCTAATTTATAGTTTACAAAACCCTAAAATGAAAATGGATAAAAAAACAAATGGTATAACCAGTGCTTTAAATGGAAAATAAATAAGTGCAGGTACTCTCCAAAGGGAGCGGTGGACCGGGGGTGGGGTGTGGGTGGAGCCAGGGGTTGGCTAGGTTTTCAACCTTTCCAAACTTGATATGCAAGAAATACAAGTGCAAAGTAAACAAGCATTGAAAATGCAATTGGTCTCGCAATAGAAGAGTTTGACCTTTTTCGTTTTGCAAATGGATGAGTGGCGTTGCGTGGATGAGTGGCATTGCGTGGATGAGTGGCGTTGCGTGGATGAGTGGCGTTGCGTGGATGAGTGGCGTGTGTGAGTGGCGTTGCGTGTGTGAGTGGCGTTGCGTGTGTGAGTGGCGTTGCGTGTGTGAGTGCCGTTGCGTGTGTGAGTGGCGTTGCGTCGATGAGTGGCGTTGCGTGTGTGAGTGGCGTTGCGTGTGTGAGTGGCGTTGCGTGTGTGAGTGGCGTTGCGTGTGTGAGTGGCATTGCGTGTGTGAGTGGCGTTGCGTGTGTGAGTGGCGTTGCGTGTGTGAGTGGCGTTGCGTGTGTGAGTGGTGTTGCGTGTGTGAGTGGCGTTGCGTGTGTGAGTGGCGTTGCGTGTGTGAGTGGCGTTGCGTGTGTGAGTGGGGTTGCGTGGATGAGATGCATGTGTGAGTGGCGTTGCGTGTGTGAGTGGCGTTGCATGTGTGAGTGGCATTGGGTGTGTGACTGTGCTGCCTGTGGCGAGTGCAAACTACAATCAATTGGCACAGATTAAAATAATATTTTTAAAACATGAGTTTATTATGCCAGTTTCAAAACAACTAGTAGTTTCACTTAACCTGCATTAACAGTAGCACTTGGAATATAGGTATTTAAACTCTTTGATGTCACACATACGGCATTGAGTTGGGAGATCAACAGCTGAGCTGTACATTTTCAGTTTTGCGTGTAATTGTGTTATATCTAGGGAGACGGACGGACGTGAAAGTGATCGGGGGAGGAGGGGGGTGGGGAGCACGTGAGTGGTGTATGTATGTGCCTAAGCGAGGTGCTTGGGAGAGCGAGGCTGTCCAGGAGGGAGGGGGAAAAGGGAGGGGTTATGGCAAGCAGGGGGCCTGATTATGGCCACAGCTTGAAGTCTTTGAAGTCTCCGCATGCTGGCAAATGGTGATGAGGCAGAGAGTCTTTGATTCAGAGTTGTACTTCTGGATTGCTTTACTTAGGGAGGAGCCAGACAAGCATGAGGGCCTTTGAAAGTCGGTAGTATAGACGGTATGTGAATGGCGACTTTGGGTGATGTTATCATACATGGTTCATGGCCCTGCACTGCAGAGCCGGCATAGCGGAAACGCTTTATTATTTACTGTCAACGAGAACTGAAGGCGAGGGTGCTAGGCAAAATGCAAATCTGGCGGGCGAGACAGTGCAGTGGCCCGAAGATGGGGGGTTGGGTAGTGTGGGGTAAACAAGAGCCACCCAGCAGCACGTGAGCGGGAGGCACCACTTGTAGGGGGTGGATGTGAAGAGGACTCGTCCCTGTGCACGCGAAAGTGAAAGCAGCGGCCGCATCAAAAGTGTGCAAATTTAAAATACAAACTGCAATGAAGTAGAGCATCAAAAAGAACCCGCTGTAGACTTACTGCAATTTGAGAGATGCTGTCGCGTGAAGGGACAAACTGAGTGTGTTACTGCAGTAGAAAGTGAAGAAAGGCAAACCAAGATGAAAAAAAAGTTAAAACAAGAATAAGACCAAAAGAGACAAGACGGAGGGAAGGCAGAGAAGGGGAGGGGGGAGGAGAAATGCGACACGGCGGGCAGGGGAGGGGGCGGAGCGGGGAGAGGGTGTGAAAGCAGCAGGGGCCTGGAGTGCGGCTGAGGGAACTGAAGAAATGCGACACGGCAGGCAGGGGAGGGGGCGGAGCGGGGGTGTGGGAGGAGTGCGCCTGAGGGAAAATACATGCAAGGCAGGCGGCTGGGGGCATGTGCACGTGCTTTTAAGCTCAATGCACATGCGCATTGAGCTTGAATTTCATGGGCACTGCAAGGAATCGCCACGATTCCTTGCAAGTTGGTTAAAGACTGTTTAAGCCCCCATAGTCTCGCAAGCTCGATGCGCATGCGCATCGACAGGCGAGACCTAAAAAATCGGAAGTATCTGTCCTATGGTAATGGATCTAACAATAATAAGGGTATGTTTTAAACCATCTCTGAATTTTGCCATCAACGTTTTGCATGCTGGAATTTTTAATAACCCTTACTTATAATGAGAAAGTAGAACCACGGGTCCCAGCATGCAAAAGCATTACCAGCTCAAATCTAGAACCGTTTGAAAGTCTAAGCATTCCATGGAGCTGCCTGTCACATTTGGAGTATGCATGATTTCCCATACGAAACAAGCGGTTTAAATGCACCAAACCTCCCAAAAATTGTGTTGCCTTTAAAGTGTTTTTTTGTGTGAGGGTAATTGTAAAATTGGCGGCAAGGGCAGGGTTATACATTCAAGTTAAAATGCTTAATTTAAATTGATGATGAACTAACATTTACAGTAATTTAAAACAATGGCATACTGAAAAGCTGTACTGCCCTGAAGAATGCACCCTTCGCCCTCGTCCATTAGTTTTATGGTGGACTCTCAACTCCTACTGTGCAGGATCAAAGTGTAAACAAAACACCCTGCCTCCACACATAGCGGAAAGAGTTGCAGAGAAGCGCAACAAGATTGCTGTGTTCTGGTGAGGAGCTGCTGTTCTGGGCTTGGCGCTCCTGTGCGAACTCAGCTCGGGACTGCCGAATCAGAGCGGGTCGTGTGAACAGTGCTGCTGAGGCACGAGAAAATGAGGAGCACCACCTGTGTCTAGGCAAGGTCCCCTTGAGTACCGGTAGTTCTGTAATTATGGACCCAGTGATACCCTAGAGGTAACTAATGTTCAAGAATTTCTGTTTTGCGGTCATTACAGGGGCCTTAAAGCCTTGGTCCCGTACCCGAACCAAATAACGTAAACCAGGTGCTGCAATTCTATGAAAATACCTCAGGAGTGTACAGGGCACGAGTCCGGGTACACATGGGTTAGGGTGACCAGATCTTGAGAACCAAAAACCGGGACATTTGGGGAAAATAGACGAAGGACTACAATTTTTCATCCACGGAATGGCGCATAATGACAGTGCTGTCATCAACATAGGATCACAGAAGCTGCCTTAAGAATGTAAATACAGTGTAATTTCCACAATCAAAACCACACCCATTAATTAAATTGCTTACTTATAACAGTTAGTAACTGGCAAAACTTTAGAACACCCAAAAAGTGCCTCACACTGTTTTCAGTCAACCCCTTCTAAACAAGCATTTGCAATGCAATAGGTCTCGCATTAGGAAAGTTTGAGCTATTGGTATTTTAAATGACAATTTTTTTATTTATGTGTTTGTTTTGAAAATAGCGAAATTAATAGCTTTGTCAATTACAATGCCAATAGTTATAACTTACGCAAATGTGACACCTATAGCATTTGTAATCCAATATGTGTTGTATTTACGTAACTTAGATGTATTGCTATTACACATAACAATGACTTTTAATTTTTTTAAATAATTAATACTTAAATAAAAGTTATTGTAATTTATAATGGCAATAGCTTAAACTTTTGTAAATAACTTTTGTGAAGATTATGTTCAGTGTATTTTATTGTGACGAAAATCCAAGAACAGAAGTGAAATATTAACATCTTTTTGTGGCATTTGTAATAAAGCTTGAAACATTGAGAGAACATATTTGAACCAGTTGTTGTTGAATGGTTGCACAGATTGATGCTGTGGTGCGCTGAGTGATGTTGTGGTGGCGACGAGTGATGCTGTGTCATTCAGTGAAGCTGTGGTAGCGCATAGTGATGTTGTGGTGCCCCTGAGTGATGATGTGGTGGTGCTCAGTAATGCTGTGGTGATGCGATAGATAGAGTGAGTGTGATAGATAGATAGATAGATAGATAGATAGATAGATAGATAGATAGATAGATAGATAGATAGATAGATAGATAGATAGATAGATAGATAGATAGATAGATAGATAGATAGATAGATAGATAGATAGATAGATAGATTGAGGGCGATAGACAGATAGATAGAGTGATGGCGACAGATAGTGAGTGCGATAGATAGACAGATAGAGTGAGGGCGATAGACAGATAGATAGAGCGAGGGCGATAGATAGAGTGACAGCGATAGATACAGTGAGTGCGATAGATAGATAGATAGATAGATAGATAGATAGATAGATAGATAGATAGATAGATAGATAGATAGATAGATAGATAGATAGATAGATGGTTTTATGTGTGGTTGTGTGTGGTTGTGTGTGTGGTTTTGTGTGTGGTTGTGTGTGTGGTCGTGTGTGTGGTTGTGTGTGGTTGTGTGTGTGTGATTGTGTGTGTGGGGTTGTGTGTGTTGTGTTTGGGGTTGTGTGTGGTGCGATAGATACAGTGAGTATGATAGATAGATAGATAGATAGATAGATAGATAGATAGATAGATAGATAGATAGATAGATAGATAGATAGATAGATAAATAGATAGATAGATGCGTGTGTGTGTGGTTGTGGTTGTGTGTGGTTGTGTGTGTGGTTGTGTGTGTGGTTGTGCGTGTGGTTGTGTGGTTGTGTGTGTGGTTGTGATTGTGTGTGTGTGGCTGTGTGTGTGTGGTTGTGCATGTGGTTGTGCATGTGGGGTTGTGTGTGTTGTGTTTGGGGTTGTGTGTGTGGTTGAGTGTTGTGTTTTGGGGTTGTGTATGTGGTTGTGGGGTTGTGTGTGTGGTTGTGTGGTTGAGTGTGATTGTGTGTGGTTGAGTGTGGTTGTGTGTGGTTGTGTGTGTGCTTGTGGTTGTGAGTGTGTGGTTGTGTGTGTGTAGTTGTGTGTGGGGGGTTGTGTGTGTGTTTTTTTTTATCTGTGTGGGGTTGTGTGGGGGGTTATGTGTGTGGGGTTTTGTGTGGGATTGTGTGTGTGTGGAGTGAGGGATTGTGTGTGGGGGGTTGTGTGTGGGGGGTTGTGTGTGTGGGGTTGTGTGTATGTGGGGTTGTGTGTGTGTGGTATTGTGTGTGTGTGGGGTTGTGTGTGTGTGGGGTTGTGTGTGGGAGGGTTGTGTGTGTGGGGGTGGGGGGGTGTGGGGTGTGTGAGGGGTGTGTGTTTGGGGTGTGGGTGTGTGTGTGGGGGGGTTGTGTGTGTGAGGGTTGTGTGTCTGGGGGGTTGTGTGTGTGGGGGAGTTGTGTGTGTGTGGGTGTGTGTGGGTGTGTGGGGGTGTGTGTGTGAATGAAAATATGAACCAGTGCAAAGTCAGGCGTCCGTCACCATTATGAAGGGTTCCAGGAAAGGGCAGAGTACTCTATTAAGCAAAAGGTGTGCTAAAAGGGTCTCTTAATGTGAACGGTGGAGCAGTGTTCTCATCTCTGTACAGTGGCCCCCTGTGCATTAGGGTCATCAAAAGCAAACTGCGAAATATCACGTTTTATCCAAGGGGTGGGGGGGCGCACGAATGGCACACAGGGTCCTTTGCTATCACTGTTAAAGTTCAAACAAGCACGCAGTGTCTAGGTTTCACAAGTGACCAAACAGAGTATTTTGTTTTTGTTACGTCAATCTGCTTAGAGATGACCGCACAGGTCACAGGTGGCGGTTCAACAGAGCAGCCACACATGCGCCATGAAAGGGAGCCGAGGCTCAGAGACGTTAGCGAAGAACATTTCGGTCTTTGGCACTGAAAGTCTCAAACGCTCCATTTCACAAGATATTCCTTGGTTGAAATCTTACTTTTCGCATGACTGCCGTTTAATTAATTCTAGACTGCATCTTTTATAAGAGAAACTGTCCTTTTTTGTCTATTTGTAAAAACAACGTTGTTTCTTTGCTGGTTTTTTGCCCGCCTTCCATGCTTCACAGTTCGCCCTACAGCCTAAGGCCTTCACCCTTGGTTCACACATTAGAGGCTAACACAGGCAACGGAGACGAAGTGGATTGAAAATAGCAGCAAACGAGCAGCTGCAAACAGATAGGTGCAGACTCTGCACTGCGCACGAGCGAAAATGGGTATTAGCAGGATTCGAAAACAAATTGGTCAGGACAGATGACACGTGCATCTTTTAGTCCAAACAAGCGTGCGCGTGCATGTTGCCGCAAGAGGGCGCCGGTGTTCCATTTCTTTCTATAATGCAGATAAAGGATCCAAAAAAGAACCAGCGTGCGCCTCGTGCTGAAGTTAAAAAACAAGCTCTCGTCATTGCGTGGTGTGGGGCGGGGGAGTGGCATTGGGTGCTGGGGCGGGGGAGCAGCTTGGGAGCGAATTCATTTGAAGTCTGATGCCGAGGCTCAGACAAATGGTGGTGTGTGATGTGCGATGTGGCTGGGGATGTGCACGCGCCTGGCTCACATGAACTGTACCCGATCCGCAGTTTTGGGTAGACTTTTGAAAGCCTTACTATAAATCTTGACAACCAAGCATTGCTAAAGCAATGTTATAGTCGAGACCTAAAAACCAGGACATGAGACAAAATTGCCGAAATCTGCCCAGATAGCTGGTGAAAAACTGGGACTGTCCAGGCAAATTCGGGACGTCTGGTCACCCTTACGTGGGTGGACGGCGTGCATCCACTATTTTCACAGGGTGAATGCTGTCCACCCTGCCAAGAAGTTGGACCCTACGAAATAATGTGCTGAACTCGTCCCGGTGTAATTTCAAAACACCTGGACACTTTCAGCAGTGCCTGCACATTGTCTGCTTTCCATCTGCAACAAGCAACAACATGCAGGTGGGGAAGGGGCTTTCTTATTTTAGACTCCTGCTGGGCCCATAACAAAGGCCGAATTTGAGGGTTCATCAGGCCTCCTTTTGTTCAAGTCTCTTGGCTGGGAGCAGTGGGGAGCCTCACACCTAGAAGCAAATGCAGCAGAGGAGAAACAAAGATTAGCACTTCACACATACTTCCACTTTGTTCAGGCTCTGTTTACTAGATATGCATGCACTGTAAGAATGTCTGCTGTGTTGTCTCTCCCAGTATTCACACTAAATAAATGTAATTTATTTTGCGCTTACTACCCCTGAGGAGGCGTTGAAATAATTTAAGTATCACTATTTTTTCTTGTATAGCAATACTCATCGCCAAGCAGAGTGTTACATGTACATATTAAAGTCGAGGCTTGTGATGCCACTTCCTATAATGTCAATTTCCGTGATGCCACATGTAATGTCATGCGCTGTGATGTCATATGCTGTGATGTCACGCGTCGTGATGTCACTTGCATACTGCCTAGCTAGGTTCGTTCCCCCCCCACTTCTATTTTTTTTAGGACTTGTGCCCTGGAAGTGTATATAATACTGTGCAGGGCTATTTTTGCAAACATATATGTTTGTAGCATCATTGTTTTTTATCATCTGCAAACGTCTCATCTTCCGAAATATCGTTAAAGATATTCCATGAATTGCTACGTTAACCAGGGGATGCAGTTACCATTGGTGCAGCAGGTGTAGTGGCACCGGGTCCACGAGGCTCATTGGACCCTGACAATTTGTGTATTTTAGAACACCAATAACAGTCAGAATGGCCATTTCCCTTGCCTGCACTAGGGTCCACGGCGTCCTTGACACGCTAGTGATATTGACAACTTAATGATATTAATAACACGCTTTTTTCAAAGGGCTGCATAACACGCTGCGGTCATTTTTTGAAGCACTGGAAGTGGCATGCGTTCCTAGTACTTGCCATTACCCGGTGTAACTGTACCCGAGTCTCCGACTTCAGAAGGATGGAAGTCCGAATAAGCTTTGCCACCGTAACTTAAACTGCACACATGCCATGCATGACTGTATCCCACTATCCCCAGTGCAGCAGTGTCTTTCAGGCCTGCTTCCCACAATTACCCGCAACCAGAGTTTCTCTACACCACCCCCTCCCAGTGGCGTCACTGGGGTTGGTGTCACCCGGTGCGGGTAACTCATGGTGTCACCCCCTCACGACTTACCGCATGGACCACCTCTGTCGGAAATATACAGCGCTAGGTACTGTCTTACTCCCTCTAGCTCCCTCTCTCTGTCTAGCTCCATCTAGCTCCCTCTCTCTGTCTTACTCCCTCTAGCTCCCTCTGGTTCCCTCTCTCTGTCTTACTCCCTCTAGCTCCCTCTCTCTCTGTCTTACTCCCTCTAGCTCCCTCTCTCTCTGTCTTACTCCCTCTAGCTCCCTCTCTCTATGTCGTACTCCCTCTAGCTCCCTCTGTCTTGCTCCCTCTAGCTCCCTCTCCTACTCTTTCTAGCTCCCTCTCTCTCTGTCTTACTCCCTCTAGCTCCCTCTCTCTGTCTTGCTCCCTCTAGCTCCCTCTCTCTGTTTTACTCCCTCTAGCTCCCTCTCTCTGTCTTACTCCCTCTAGCTTCCTCTCTCTAGCTTCCTCTCTCTCTGTCTTACTCCCTCTAGCCCCCTCTCTCTTACTCCCTCTTGCTCCCTCTCTCTCTCTCTTACTCCCTCTAGCTCCCTCTCACTCTGTCTTGCTCCCTCTAGCTCCCTCTCTCTCTTACTCCCTCTAGTTCCCTCTCTCTGTCTAGCACCCTCTAGCTCACTCTCTCTCTCTGTCTTACTCCCTCTAGCTCCCTCTCTGTGTCTAGCTCCCTCTCCCTCTCTCTCTGTCTTGCTCCCTCTAGCTCCCTCTGTCTCCCTCTCTCTGTCTTACTCCCTCTAGCTCCCTCTCTCTCTGTCTTACTCCCTCTAACTCCCTCTAGCTCCCTCTCTCTTACTCCCTCTAGCTCCCTCTCTGTCTTGCTCCCTCTAGCTCCCTCTCTCTCTGTCTTGCTCCGTCTAGCTCCCTCTCTCTCTGTCTTACTCCCTCTAGCTCCCTCTCTCTCCGTCTTAGTCCCTCTAGCTCCCTCTCTCTGTCCTGCTCCCTCTAGCTCCTTCTCTCTCTTTTACTCCCTCTAGTTCCCTCTCTCTCTTTCTTGCTCGCTCTAGCTCCCTCTCTCTCTATCTTACTCCCTCTCGCTCCCTCTCTCTGTCTAGCTCCCTCTCTCGCTGTCTTACTCCCTCTAGCTCCCTCTGTCTCCCTTGCTCTCTCTTACTCTCTCTAGCTCCCTCTCTCTCTGTCTTACTCCCTCTAGCTCCCTCTCTTTGTCTAGCTCCCTCTAGCTCCCTCTCTCTTGCTCCCTCTAGCTCCCTCTAGCTCCCTCTCTCTTGCTCCCTCTAGCTCCCTCTGTCTCCCTCTCTCTCTGTCCTACTCCCTCTAGCTCCCTCTCTCTCTGTCTTACTCTCTCTAGCTCCCTCTCTCTCTGTCTTACTCCCTCTAGCTCCCTCTCTCTGTCTAGCTCCCTCTAGCTCCCTCTCTCTTGCTCCCTCTAGCTCCCTCTAGCTCCTTCTGTCTCCCTCTCTCTCTGTATTACTCCCTCTAGCTCCCTCTCTCTCTGTCTTACTCCCTCTAGCTCCCTCTCTCTCCGTCGTACTCCCTCTAGCTCCCTCTCTCTCTGTCTTCCTCCCTCTAGCTCCCTCTCTCTCTCTTACTCCCTCTAGCTCCCTCTCTCTCTGTCTTGCTCCCTCTAGCTCCCTCTCTCTCTGTCTTACTCCCTCCAGCTCCCTCCCTCACTTTGTCCTACTCTCTCTAGCTCCCTCTCTCTCTGTCTTACTCCCTCTAGTTCCCTCTCTCTCTTACTCCCTCTAGCTCCCTCTCTCTCTGTCGTACTCCCTCTAGCTCCCTCTCTCTCTGTCTTCCTCCCTCTAGCTCCCTCTCTCTCTCTTACTCCCTCTAGCTCCCTCTCTCTCCATTTTACTCCCTCTAGCTCCCTCTCTCTGTCTAGCTCCCTCTCTCTCTGTCTTGCTCCCTCTGTCTCCCTCTCTCTCTGTCTTGCTCCCTCTCTCTGTCTTACTTCCTCTAGCTCCCTCTCTCTCTGTATTACTCCCTCTACATCCCTCTAGCCCCCACTCTTACTCCCTCTAGCTCCCTCTCTGTCTTGCTCCCTCTAGCTCCCTCTCTCTCTGTCTTGCTCCGTCTTGCTCCCTCTCTCTGTCTTACTCCCTCTAGCTCCCTCTCTCTCCGTCTTAGTCCCTCTAGCTCCCTCTCTCTGTCCTGCTCCCTCTAGCTCCCTCTCTGTGTCCTTCTCCCTCTAGCTCCCTCTCTCTGTCTTGCTCCCTCTAGCTCCCTCTCTCTCTGTCTTGCTCCGTCTAGCTCCCTCTCTCTGTCTTACTCCCTCTAGCTCCCTCTCTCTCCGTCTTAGTCCCTCTAGCTCCCTCTCTCTGTCCTGCTCCCTCTAGCTCCCTCTCTCTGTCCTGCTCCCTCTAGCTCCCTCTCTCTCTGTCTTACTCCCTCTAGCTCCCTCTAGCTCCCACTCTTACTCCCTCTAGCTCCCTCTCTGTCTTGCTCCATCTAGCTCCCTCTCTCTGTCTTACTCCCTCTAGCTCCCTCTCTCTCCGTCTTAGTCCCTCTAGCTCCCTCTCTCTGTCCTGCTCCCTCTAGCTCCCTCTCTCTGTCCTGCTCCCTCTAGCTCCCTCTCTCTCTCTTACTCCCTCTAGCTCCCTCTCTCTCTGTCTTGCTCGCTCTAGCTCCCTCCCTCTCTCTCTATCTTACTCCCTCTAGCTCCCTCTCTGTCTAGCTCCCTCTCTCACTGTCTTACTTCCTCTAGCTACCTCTGTCTCCCTCTCGCTGTCTTACTCCCTCTAGCTCCCTCTCTCTCTGTCTCTCACTCTAGCTCCCTCTCTCTCTGTCTTTCTCACTCTAGCTCTCTCTCTGTCTTACTCCCTTTATCTCCCTCTCTCTCTGTCTTACTCTCTCTAGCTCCCTCTCTCTCTTTGTTACTCCCTCTTGCTCCCTCTCTCTCTGTCTTGCTCTCTCTCGCTCCCTCTCTCTGTATTACTCCCTCTAGCTCCCTCTGTCTCCCTCTCTCTCTTACTCCATCTGTCTTCCCTGGATTTGTATGACCAAGAGTGCGAGCAACAGGTGGCACTGTAGTGAAGAGCAAGCTGAAATTTGGAACTGGTTCACTGGAAAACTGAAGACTACAAGATACTGAAAAATAGGAAACCATGCACCCTCAGATGAGCTAGGCTGCTATAGAGTTGCCTTGTGAGCAAAGAAAATTGCAGTCAAGCATTGCAGATCTCCTGCGAGACGCTGGCGAGTGTGAACAGCATGAGGAACGAGCTTGCACAGGGTGCGACAGTAAAGGTGAGAGCAGAGGCGAGGCTGCAGTGCAGATTGGTGTCACCCCATTTGTTGGTGTCACCCGGTGCGGGCCGCACCCCCCGCACCCCCCTAGTGACGCCACTGCCCCCTCCTTCCCCCATCCAGTGGCGTAACTAAACTTGAAGGTGGGTCCCCTGAAAAGTACATGGGGGGCTCTCTGTCCAGGGACCTGCGCTACCAGTTATTGCAGTATTATCCTTCTACCTGTTTTTGGTACTCGTGTGTAACATGCACACGCCACTTCTCTCTTGTAACCCACTGTTTGCTACCTCTCACATTTTGTTTGCTTTCGATACTTGCACAAGTGCCACCACTGCCTACGTAACATTTGTTCTTCTGCTTGAGTGTCTGCCATATATTGCAGTATTATACCTCTAATTGTACTTTGTCGCTTTTGTAACTGTAGTGTAGCGGTCTAGCGCACGCACGTTGCGTAACGATGCGACGTGCGGCAGCGGCCATTTTGAGATGCGCGCGCAGCCCCGCGCGGCATTAGCGCGAGTGCCGAAGCAGGGAAGACACCTGGCTCGGCGCTCTCTGGCAGATAACAAGGAATAAACAACGTAACCCGTATCACTGTGTCCTGTGGTCATTGGGGGGCAACCACATCATTACAATGGCGACGAGGTCGGGTTAGGAAGAAAGGAAGAACCCCCTCCCCTCAACACTGAAAAAAAAAAACGTCAGGACCAGGGAAATCAACAGCCAGGTGCCAGCTACACAACAGGTCACCTGAGCACAATACTGCACACAGAAGGGCAGACACCAGAGAGCGCGGCATAGCCCACAGCCTCAAGAAGGTAGGCGGACTCAGCACTGGGAAAAAGGAGAGGAGAGCGAAGGGAGCTAATTGGCTGGGGGCAACCCTCAACACCACACTGTTGAGAGCTGGAGCGCTGGCTACCTCCAGGGATAGCGAAGGGGCAGAACAAGAGATCCCCCATTTCCAGACGGAATATCAAGAAGGGAACAGTGCACCAGGTAGCCCTAGTAGCCACAGAGACACCCCAGCCACAGAAAGGCGCGAACAGAGTGCACCAGGTAGCCCTAGTAACCACGGAGACACCCCAGTCACAGAAAGGCGCGAAAAGATGAGCGCGCAGGCAGCGTCGGCGACGGCCCCTGTGCAGTTCCTACCCAAACCAGGGGAGCCTCTCATGAGGTGGGAATATTGGAGAGACTACATAGACAATTTCATCGAAGTGTTGGAGGATGAGAACGAAGAGAAGTTCTCCAGTAAACCAAAGAGACGGATATTATTACACAATCTAGACCCGGAGGGGTTAAGGATTTTCAAGAACTTGGTACCCAAACCACGAGGAAGTACAGATGACGATGTGTATGCTCACGCAATTGAGGAGTTAAACGAACATTACAAGCCCACTGTTTGTGTGTCGATAGACAGGTACAACTTCCAGCAGAGAAAGCAACGTCCAGGAGAGTCGGTGGAAGAATATGTGGCGGCATTGAAAAAGTTGGCATCCACATGTAAATATGACACGTTCCAAGATGAATTCATCAAGGATCAAATCGTAATGCACACCACGAGTACTGCAGTGCAAGACAAGCTATGGGCCAGCGGCGACGCCACACTGCAAGAAGTAATGATAATAGTCAGGAGAGCGGAATTGGCCCGAAGGTGCGCAGAAGCGGCAAAAAGGGAGCCCGCGGTGGGCCCGATGGTGAACAAGATTGGTGATGACGACACTACAAGGAAAACAGAAGCAAGGGACCCTCGTCGAAGGGACCGAACAGGTGGCAAGGGAACCCCGGACCACCAGGAAAACAGACGGGAAGCAACAAGAAATCATGCTATAGATGTGGGAGTTGGGCGCACGAAGCTCATGACAGGAAGTGTCCGGCATTTCGCGCCAAATCTTTGTATTGTGGAATCACAGGGCACTACGAAAAAGTGTGCCACAGGAAATCCTCCAGGAGCATGGTCAAATACATTGACCAAGGACAAGAGGACAGAGAAGATGAGGACCATGAAGATGAAGACACGATACTCTGCATCTATGACCAAGTGTTGAGTGTGGACAATAAAAGGTCGACCAAACCAGTACTAGACATGACCATCGGTGGCGTACCCATAAGTGGCGTACCCATAAGTATAGTGGCGGACACGGGATCACCCTACACTATTGTCCGGCGTGCAGTATGGAACAAAACCTTCAAGCCGCACCTAGGCCCAGAACTGGAGAAATTGGACATACGGCCGGTTACGTACAATGGTGACCGCATACCCATGGTGGGGTTCAGACCACTGAGGTTTGAATTTAGAGGACGCAGTGCCAACTGCAAACTGTACATATCGGAGAAAGGTCCATCGGTGCTGGGATGGCTGGACCAAGGTGACCTGGGCATCAAACTGGACCCAGGTGGAAAGGAACAAATCCTGCTCACTGAACCGGAAGCTTGGCCAGATTTGCATAAGTGGCGGACAGACTTTCCCAAAGTCTTCGGAGGCACCGTGGGCAAGCTAGAAAAGTTTGCGCACAAAATCATTCTCAAGCAAGGCGCCATACCGGTGGCTCACAAGGTGAGGAACGTACCGCTGGCAGTGAGAGAGGCGGTGCAAGTGGAGCTTCAGGATCTAGAAAGGAAAGGAATAATTGAACCAAGAGAAGGTTATCAGTAACCAAGAGTGGTATGAAGCATATAATGAAGACCCTACCATGCAGGAGGTGAAGAGGTGCATAATGCAGTGCTGGCCAGAAAAGAAACACACCAGCGAAGCTCTCAGGATGTACTACGAAGTCCGGGAAGAATTGTCGGTGGACGATCAAGGAGTGTTCGTGTACCGGGGAGACAAGGTCATCCCCCTGACGGCGTAGTGGTGAAACTGTTGGCGTTACTCCATGAAGGCCATTTGGGGATAGTCAAAATGAAACTGAGAATGAAGCAAGGATATTGGTGGCCAGGTATGGACCTAAGAACGGAATGGTACGTCAGAGAATGCCCACAGTGCAAGGGAGCAGACAAGACACTCAAGCCACTGCGCCCCGCGCTGGGCAGATTCGACCCCCCACAGAACCCGTGGGAGGAGCTGTCCATCGACATCTTGGGCCCAATCTTGGATGGACAAGGCATACAAAAATACGTGTGTGTCCTCATCGACAGATACTCAAAGTGGCCTGAGAGGAAGGTGGAAGAAATAATGGACGCGGAAACTATCTTAAAATTCCTGAATGACACTTTCGTAAGAGAGGGTATTCCTAAGTCGATCCTAAGCGACAACGGTCCTCAGTTCACTTCGGACAAATGGAATAACTTCATGGAGAGAAATGGCATTCTCTCCAAGCACACGTCGATCTATCACCCGGCAGGCAATGGCCTAGTGGAACGATTTAATCGAGTGGTGATGGGATCGGTGCAAGCAGCGATAGCGAACAATAAGGACTGGGAGAAGGAAATATGGAAAATGATATGGGCCTACAGGATCACCCCCACAGGAACAGGATATAGCCCATTCCAAATCCTAAGAGGCCGTGACCCTTTCACAAAGGACAATCGAGTATGGAAGGAGAAGACCATAGTGAGCAAGTGGTCTCCAGCAGTGGTCCAAGCAAACCTGGAGAAGGCTCAAGCCATCTATGCAAAACATTATGACAAGCGGCGGAACGTAAGAGACACAAGACTGGAGGAAGGTGAATGGGTGCGAGTGAAGCTGGCGACTATGCAAAGAAAAGGAGATAGCAAATACAGCAAACCCTTGCAGGTGAAGGAGGTGTACGATAGAGCAGCCCTGTTGAGCGATGGGAATGTGTGATCGCAGGACCGTATGGCGAGATGCAACAAGGTGCTACAGTGGGGCCAAGGAGGAAGAGAATCGGAAATTGCAGAGGAGCCTAGAGTAGAGGGAGAACTATTCGATGGAGAAGCAGACATGGGAGGAGAAGAATTTGACGAGGAGCAAAGTAACAGAGATAGCCCCAGAGTGGAGAAGGAGAGGAGCTTAAAGAGACCAAGGGAGAGCCCGGCTGCATTGAACAGTGGGGGAGCCGGTGCAGAGACTCCTGTGAGAGAGGACATGGCCACCCCGGTAAGACTTACCCGCAGGGGCAGAGCAGTGGTCAAGCCCGCCAGGTTCCAGGACTTTGATATGAGCGGCGGACTGTAAGTTAAAGTTTCATTGTTTGGAAAAAGGGGAGATATGTAGTGTAGCGGTCTAGCGCACGCACGTTGCGTAACGACGCGACGTGTGGCGGCGGCCATTTTGAGATGCGCGCGCAGCCCCGTGCGGCATTAGCACGAGTGCCGAAGCAGGAAAGACACCCGGCTCTGCGCTCTCTGGCAGATAACAAGGAATAAACAACGTAACCGTATCACTGTGTCCTGTGGTCATTGGGGGGCAACCACATCATTACAGTAACCTGCACACGTCACTTTTTCCTCCTGTATTGCACCGTTTGCTACCTCATGTATTTTGTTTGCTCATAATTGTCACTTTTGCCTCATGTAACTTAACTTTTGCTTTTGTAATTTGTTCACTTGTAATTTTCTCCTCATGTATCATTACTGTGCATATTGTAAAGCGCTTTGACACCTTTGGGTAAAGTCCGCGCTATATAAAAACGCAAAAATAAATAAATAAAATAAATACGTGGGCTTTTGTTACGTCACTGCCCCGTCTCCCCTTGACCCTGCTTTCTCTTTTCCTTCCCTCGCCAGTCGCCACTTCCCTCTCCCTCTATTTCAACGCCAACTCTATCCTCCCATCGCTCTCCTATTCTTCTTCCCGCCTCCTCCACTCAGCAGAGGCACTTCCCACATGGTCGCACCACCCGAATCCCAATAACTTCAGACCACACAAGTTTTTTGTTTTTTATGGAAGAATTGAGGCCGCAGTTTATTAGGCATTTCCAACTTACAAGCGATCCTTTACACACCATTATTTTTGTCTGGCAAGCCTGTTTCCTCACCCCATCAACTCTGCACTGTGCCCTACATCCAGTGCAGCTACCTTCGCCAAGGTGACCTATCAACGTCCTTAACCCCATTTGCTCTGCACTGTGCCCTACATTCAGTGCAGCTATCCATGCCCAGGTAACCCATACCCCTGTGGACGCACCTTTTCCTTTCACTCCGGGCAAGCTTCTGCTTCCAGCCCGACCGTGTAACCTTTTACCTCCGGTTGCCACGCACTCTTGGGTAAGTGTCTGCTTTAACCCAACCGGACGGCCCCTTTTGCTTCCAGTGTCCACTCACTCCCGGGTAACCATAGGGTTCCAACCCGGCCGGATGACCTTTCACTTCCGGTGTCCACACATTCCTTCCGGGTAAGCGTCTGTCCCACCCCCGCCCATTTACTCTTCGCTTCCGTTGTGTACCCTTTGTTACCTGGGCAAGCCGATGTGCTTCCCGCCCGTCCAACCTGATTTCCTGTTCCCCCATCCATCTCTGCGAGGTGACCCGGTAATTGGTCTCCCCACTTCCCCCCTGCCACCGGCTCCGCCCTCAATCGTTTACTTCCGGTTCACCTGAATCCGGGGAGTTCGGGGAGCTTGCCAGTGACCCCCTGAGTCCTGACTGCCCTGTTTGCGGTCTGTGCCCGCTTCACAGCCTGCTTTTGTATTCCTCTTGGATCGCTTTGTAAGTACCGCCATGCCTCGCTGGGAGCTATCGCTGCCAGCGAGAGCCCCCCCATTCCATTACTGCGGCCCCATTCTTGCAAACTACCAACAGCCACTTGCATTCAATGCTGCTAGCATATTTCGTAGCAGGACATCTGTTCCAGTGTCTGATAAGTACACCCCATCTGCCCTGTAATAGTGCGGCTGCCGCAAGTTAATTAGTGTGTGCCTGATGCTACCTAAACCTACCCTTTTTAAAAACTTGTCCATGAGGCTATTTAGTCTCTTCCTTGATAACTCCATGCCGTTTTGGGAGTGAGCACCAGCCCATACCCTTCTAGGAATTATTTCGGACCATACAACCTCTGTCGTGTCCATGCTCCTAGCTAAATTAGTGAGATCCCTCTTTAACATGTGAAAGAGTTCCCCCCGCCCCATCACTGGGAGGTCATTTCCCCCTAGATGAATTACTAAAACATTTGGGTCCTTTGCACAGGTGCGGAAGTCTTCAATGACGCTCCCCAATTCTCTCCAGTGCAACCCTGGCTTGCCAAACCATCGCACCCTTGTCCTTTGGAACGGGAACGTTGCATTCCACCCAAGGCTGCGGGCCCTGTTAGCGGCCATTGACACGTAAGAGTGCCCGATGACCCACACTGTTTTGTATTCTGTGGAGTAGAACAGAAGCACATAAATGTCGTGTATCAATCGTATATCCGCCTTTTATTATACATTTAATTGCAGTACATAAGTTTAGTCAAGACCCCTACCACTGAATCACCGCAACCCATGTCTTCTTCCTTCCTCTACCCGTCGGATGTTGGGCGAATGTACACCCGATACCTGTCTGATTGCCATCTTCCAATTTTTTTTTTTTAAAAGACCTTTATTGTAATACGTTAGTTATACACAGCTGCGTGCCTACAACCCTGGGGCCGGCTGCTAAATCTTCATAATCACGTTATTGAAGTATTCTCCATACATTTCCAGCTTCATGTATATAGACCATTTATACAATTTTGCCACTATTAAGGTCTTAACATTTCGATACAAACAGAAATATGACAGTTGTGGATTCAAAACTTACCACAGTAACAACATAACCAAATTGAGACTTCTTCATTCCACCTTATTTAATAACAGTATGCATTCTGGTGTCGATGAACCGGACCCCACGGGACCCACTTCTGTACCAATTACCACTTTTAAGTCCATCTCACGGTGAACCTTCTTCTGCTGTGTTTCGTGACAACAGATATTCTGAGAGGTAGCACCAGAAATCTTTGGGCCTAGCCCTGGCAGGTAACTCCTCCTCATAAGTCTGCAGTTTATCCCTACAGCTTGTCATATCCAGTAGCCACCTGTTCGTTTTGGGTGTCTGTCTGCTGTGCCAGCATTGTGCGATCTGCCTCTTGGCCATTAACAGCGCAATTGCACAGAATTTACGTTTTGTAGCCCTTAGGTGTGGGATCACTCCCAGCAAGCAAACTCTAATTGAACAGTCTATCTCGACCTGTAACATGGAAGATAGTTCAGTAGTTACCTCCTGCCAGTAGATTTGTACCGCTGTGCACCCCCAAGCCAGATGTGTGAAGCCTGCTCCTCCCGCATTACATCGCTTACACCTGTCAGTATCTTGAAGGCCAAATTTATACATACGCTCCGGTGTGTAGTATGCTTGATGTATAAACTTGTAGTGGATAATTCGTAAATTACCGTTAGGTGTGAGGATCTGTGTTAGTGTACATGTTTGTTGCCACTCCTCTTCCGTTAGTGTGGTCTCTAGTGCCTCATCCCATCTTTCCTTAGCTCTGGTACCAGCCTCTGGCATCTCGGCCTGAGCTGTGGCGTACAGTCTAGACACTAAATGTGAGGTATCTTGAGAGGTGATGATCATTTGTAGGGACTGCAGGCTTTCTGCTTCCGCTGGAAATGTCGGGAAAAAGGCTTGCATAGCGCGTTGCAGCCGGTAGTGTGTAAATAGAAACAGCAGAGTTTTATTCTTAATATAAATCAAGTCTACTGCATTCAGAAATTTGCCCTCATGGAACATGTCCCCCATTTTTTCAATGCCCACTTGTCGTAATAGTGACATTCCTACTTTCTCCCCCGTGACAGAGAGCACCTGATGATGAGGTAGAGGCATCGCTGGCGCGTATAATGGCTCTTTGTGTGCTAACCTGGCCAATTTTCTCCAAGCTTTAACGGTGGTGTCAATTGTATTGATATCCTGATTATGTAGCGGTTGTCGAATGTGTGAAAGCATTGACGATAGTGGTATGGGTGCAGCATCACCTTCCTCAATGGCTGTGTGCGTCAAATATGGTATTTCGTGGAACCAGTATGCTGCGTATTGTGCTTGAGCGCATACATAATACAGCAGAAAATCCGGTACCCCGAAGCCCCCTCTGTTATATGGTAGTGTGAGTGTTTGTAGGGGCACTCGTGCTTGTTTTCCCGCCCAGATCAGCCGTAAAATCAGGGATTTAATGCTGCGGAAGACTGCAGTTGGCGGTTCGATAGGGATATTATTAAAGAGGTACAGTAGTTTAGGCAGGACATTCATCTTTACAATCGCTATTCTATCCGCTAATGACAGAGGCAGTTGTATCCAGCGTGTTACTTTATCCTCCAGTCTGGATATAGCCGTACCATAGTTCGATCTAATCACTACTTCAGGATCTCTGTGGTATAACACCCCCAGATACCGCACCGGGTCTGATTGCCACTCCAAAGGGTAGTCTATAGCTTGCGAGGTTGTCGTTTCCGTTAAAGGTATGATGGAGGACTTGGACCAATTTATAGTTAAACCTGAATGGCCACCGAATTTTATATACTCTCGCATTATTGGGTTTAAATGGGTGTTAGGGTCGCGTATATACAGAAGCATGTCGTCTGCATACAATGATATATGCAATGGTCTGGACGGGAACTGCAAGGCCGAGGCCTTGTAATTCTGCCATATCACACAAGCTAGGGGTTCCAGTGCCAGCGCAAATAGCGGCGGGGAGAGTGGGCAACCCTGTCTAGTGCCACGCTGAATATTAAATGCTTCCGAGACATACCCATTAATGCGTACCCTTGCACTTGGATCAGTGTATATGAGTTTGACCCATTGCACAAATCGCTTGGGGAACCCCATCCTAAGCAACACAGTGATTAAATAGTCCCATTCGATGGAATCAAAGGCCTTAGCGGCATCCAGCATGACTGCCACGGCTTTGGCTGATGGTTGTAGATAGTGGGATAATGCAAACAATGATCTAGTGTTGTGGGCTGTAGAGCGTGTAGGTATGAATCCAGACTGGTCCGGTAAGACCAGTCGTGTCATAAGTGGTTTCAGCCGTGTAGCTAATAACTTCGCCAGTATTTTCGAGTCCGTGTTGATGAGTGAAAGTGGTCTATAAGACTCACAGATCTCCGAATCCTTACCAGGTTTTAGGAGCGCTATTATAGCAGCCTCACGCAATGTTGGAGGGAGTACTGAGTGTTCGAACGCTGTGCCAAACATGTCTACCATGTGTGGTGCAATGATATCAACAAATTGTTTGTAGAATTCATTAGTGAACCCGTCAGGGCCCAGTGCCTTTCCGTTTGGTAATGATTTTATTACGTCTGTAACTTCCTCAACCGTTATGGGTGATGCCAACATTTCCCTCTGCCCATCTGAGAGCCATCCTATTGCCACATTTTCTAGATAGGTGAATGTGTCCTCCCTTGACGCTGTCGGTCTTGATTTGTATAGTTCCCCGTATTCTGTAGCAAAGCAATCTAAAATGTCTGTAGCCTGCGTGTGTATCGTGCCATCCTTCGCCTTAATACGTAGCACAGGGTTGTGTCCCTTACCATCACAGATTTTGGCCGCCAATCTGCTGCCTGGCCTGCCACCCTCCCCAAACGATCTGGCTGATATTCTCCTATCCAGGTATTTGATCTCATCCTCTACAAACGACTGATGTTCGGAGTGTAAAGTCCTCAGCTCACCTAGATGTGTGATGTCACGTGTGGTGTCATACGCTTGCTCTAGTTCCCTCATTCGTGTTTCGCAGCGTGTAATTTGCCGTCGGATATCTTTTAAGATGCCGATCGTGGTGCTCATGCATATA
This sequence comes from Lissotriton helveticus, assembly GCF_964261635.1. Classification (NCBI taxonomy): domain Eukaryota; kingdom Metazoa; phylum Chordata; class Amphibia; order Caudata; family Salamandridae; genus Lissotriton; species Lissotriton helveticus. Next base: position 170,952,101 of record NC_136073.1, read on the forward strand.
CCACGGATTGTGGCCTTGAATGCTTCCCATAAAAGACCCGGGTCGTCTACCGTAGGTTCATTTATCAGGAAATATTCCTTGATCGCCTTGTGGATAGTGGTTGCATAGACGTGTCCGTGAGTGCGCGTGAATTGAATCTCCAGTGAAAGGGAGGTGTAGTATAGTTCGGCAGTACCAGTGTTAGCAGCACAGGGTTATGGTCCGACAGCGTCCTTGGCAGGACCCTAACATCCCGTGTCCACAGTGCAATGGTATCTGAGCCCAGCCAGTAGTCCAAGCGCGACCAGCTATTATGAGCTGCAGAAATGTGTGTTGCTCCCGGAACCTCTGGGAACTTGTGCCTCCAGATGTCTGTCAGTGAGAGGTCTGAAATCATGTGTAAAAGTTTAATCCTGGCCTGCTTATGTGGCTCTATGGAATTGGGGGAGCGGTCTACCCCATCCAACACTGTCACATTCCAGTCCCCCCCACAGATTATGTGTGTAGTTGGTAGTGTTTGAAGATGTGTCCACAATTCCTGGTAGAAATCCGGGGCGTCCGTGTTGGGACCATATACATTAAGTAATGTTATTTTTTGACCACGTAGCGTGCCTGATAAAATAACATACCTGCCACCAGAGTCACAGATTACCTTATTAACCACAAAGTTAATTCCTTTTCGGATTAGTGTGATCACCCCACTCGAGTATGAGGAGTAGTTAGCTAAGTATGTGGATTCCGCCCATCTGTCACCAAGTAGAGTACGTGTGTGAGGAGCAATATGCGTTTCCTGTATTACCGCTATATCTACCTCCCATCTCTTCAAGTATGCGAACACCTGCCTGATTTTTTCCAATTTGTTTTATTGCATTTGCCGACATGCCCTCCTGGAAGGCTGTGGTGGCTGCCCCAATGCGGAATGAATGTGTAGTGTAATGGCACCCTTGGAGGCCAGCCGCTTGGACCGTTGCTGCTAACACCCTTTTAAACTGGTACAATGTTACTGGGGACCCATCTTTGTGGGTGAGAAGGTAGTTATCGCCATTAACACCTTCCCGTTCCCAGATGTACCCTGCCAAGAGCGTAACTGGGCAATACAAGCTGTGCCCTTCCATCCTATTCAGTGTTATGAACTGTCCCCTTCCCACTTGATCTGTCTTAGAGTGCCGCACCCGTAGGGATACCTGCTTTGTGCCTAGTGATATGTCCTTCACCAACAAGGCCCTGCTACTTTTATCCCCTTTTGACCTGGCAATTAATTTGCTAATGCGAAATGCCCCGAAGAAGGCCAGGGAAAATGTTACTCTAAACAGCGTACTTTCAAACTCCGAGTAGCATACCAAAGGGAGGTGGTCCATTAAAATCTTTAGTGTTTTAAAGTCAATTGGGGACCTGTGATCCTGCTTTTTACTTTCTTCTTTTGCCCACCCTTTTAAGGCTGCCCTAAGCACAAAACCTTTCGTAGGATCGTCAAAACCCTTTAGTTTTGAATGGTATGCTATTGCTGCTAGGTGCTCTCCAACCCATGACCTAGATTTGCCGGCTCCCTTGGCCCACACCACAAACTGCTTGACCCGCCTCCCCAGTTGCTGAACATTGCTTGGAAGCTCGGAATCATCCGCTGTAAAGTTCCTAAAAGTGTCCACACAACGTCGATACCGGTGCCTTGTTCCCACTGCTAGAGCCTCCTCCGCCATATTCTGTAGCAGACCTTCTAATGCATCAGTCTCCAATATTCCTCTTTGAAGGGCGTCATTTCCTGCTGCGCCTCCGGCCATTCTGCCCGGAATCTTTCCCACTGTAAGCGAGAAAGAGCATCAGCTGCCTTGTTCTGAACCCCTGGCACATGCTTGGCTGTTATCTGAATATTATACTGGAGACACCTGCTCACTAAATGCCTTAATAAGCCTACTACAATGGGACACGCCGCCGACTGATTATTTATTGCCTGGACGGCTGCCATGTTGTCGGACCGGACGACCAAGCACTTGTTAACAAAGGTGTCCGACCATATCGATAATGCCACCAGAATAGGAAAGAGTTCTATCGCTGTAATATTGTTGGTGAGGCCACCTTGCCGCCAGGCCGGTGGCCACTCCTTGGCACACCACGCAGAACCCAATATTGCACCAAAACCCCCTTGCCTGGAGGCATCTGTGTACAGTTGCGCCCTCTCATCAGCTGTCCATAGTGACGGCCATATTCTAACCCCATTGAACCCTTGGAGAAAAGACAACCACATCTGCAAGTCTTTCTTCAGCCCCTTCTTCAACCTGACAAAGTGATGTTTCTGAGTCATGCCTGCCCTAGCACCTGCCAGTCTTCTAGAAAAAACCCTCCCCACCTGAATGACCCTGGATGCAAAATGGAGCTTGCCCATTACCTCCTGGATGTCTTTTAAAGTTGCCTTCTCTTTCGCCAATACCTTTTTAATAGCTGCTGCAAAGTCATGCACTTTCTCCACCGGGAGGCGTGACTCCCCTTCCTCTGAGTCCAACTCTATCCCCAAAAAAGTTAACTTAGTTGTGGGGCCTTCTGTTTTTTCTGCTGCCAATGGGACTCCCAAGCACTGCGATACGGCCATGAAGGCTGCCAAGGCCTGGGCACACTCGGGGGAGTTAGCCTCGCCTACAAACAAGAAGTCATCCAGATAATGCAGCTTGCCCCCCGCTGGCTGGACCTTGTTCGTTGCCCACTCCAAAAAGGAACTAAAAGCCTCAAAATACGCGCAGGAAACGGAACAACCCATGGGCATACACCTGTCATAGTACAGCTTATCCCTGAACTGGAACCCCAGCAAATGAAAGCTGTCGGGATGCACTGGTAACAGCCTGAAAGCTGATTCTATATCAGCTTTTGCCATGAGAGCTCCTGTCCCCGCCTGCCTGACTAACTCAATGGCTTCATCAAATGTTGCATAGGAGACTGTGCAAATATCCTGGCTTAGCCAGTCATTCACTGAGTTGCCTCTGGGATAAGAGAGGTGGTGGATCATACGGTATTTGCCTGCCTCTTTTTTAGGAACAATACCTAGTGGTGAAATAATAAAGTTACTTAAAGGGGTGTTATCAAATGGGCCTGCTATCCGTCCTAACTGCAACTCCTTTTGTATCTTCTCTGCCACTATTTCCGGGAGTTCCTCCGCTGAGCGAAGGTTCTTAGATGACCTGCCTGCTAAAGGACCGCAGTAAGGTATTTTAAACCCTTCCTTGAAACCCCAAAAAAGTAGTTCCCTCTCCTCTTCCTTCGGGTAATCATTCAAAAGTGTTGCTAGCAATTCAAAGTTTATTGGGGATGGGCCTTTTGTTATCCAGCCCATGCTATGGCTGACCCATGAACGTGGTGCCAGGTGCAATTCTAACGAGGGCTTTGCATGCCAAAGCGGGATGGTCCCCGCTACATTGGGAGCACCCATGCCGAAATTTGCATTGCACCCCTCATGTGCAATTGCCTGCATTGAACAGGCGACAGGCATTGTCCCTCTGTTTACGCTGCAGCAGCTGCTTGTACCCGTCTGCCACCTTCGGCTCACGAAATGCCTGTTGCTGCTCCTGGAGTGGCTGCTGGTGCCTCCCCATGATCTGCCCCTGGCCTAGCACTGACCCTGGGGAACTTTGTGTTGTAACCATGCCGCCCTGACCGTGTCCCCCTTGCTGCCCCGCTGTCAACTGCCCCACTCCAGCTGGGAACCCCACCGCTATTTCAACGCCAACTCTATCCTCCCATCGCTCTCCTATTCTTCTTCCCGCCTCCTCCACTTTCTCCCCTTACTCCACTCCAGTCTCTTTCCCCCTCGCTCATTATCCCTCCATTCCACCCTACTCTCTGCCCTCCCCGTCTCCCATCCAATCCTCTTTCTCCCCCGATTTCCTTCTCCTAAGCCCCGCCCACGTTTCCTCCTCCCCTCTCTCTCCTCCTCTCTACCTCGCCACCCCGTTACTCCCCCTCCCCTCTGTCTTTCTTTCCATCGGCTCCTCCTCTTGTTCCTGGAGCCCCTCTTCTTGTCCCGTGTTGCCTTGCCCCCCATGCTGCCCCTCTGCTGGCTCGGGGGCGGGGGGAGGGGCCCCGTCGGCTCCAGTTTCTGGGCTGATCATGGCTGAAAGCGGACACCCCTCTGGGCTTAACTTGTGATGAAGTTTGAGTCAGTTGGGCGCACACTACGCCTTGTGTGTAAACACCCAGCCAGTCGCGGGGCTGCGGGCAGACACACACCCTTCGCATCCCCCACGAGGCCCGGGCTCTCCGGAGCTGGGCACTGCCCGACCTCCCTGGCTGGTCCTGGTAAGTTCCACGGCGTGATACCCCGTGCAGCATGGCAAGGTGGCATCCGCGCCTATGCATGCCAGTGCCGAGTCTGTTCTCACCTCTGGCCGGTCTTATCTGCCTGCCCTCGTTGTGCTGACCTCTGCCTGTCCTAAGATCTGCCCTGTCCTATGTATGTCCGCACCTTTGAGTGTCCTCGTCTGGTGTGCGTCATCTTACCTGTGTGCCCACCTCTGACTTGCGTCACATGTGTTCTCGCATCTGCATGGCGTCATTTCTACCCTCACCTGCCTGCTCTTACTGTGCCCACCTCCGTCTGCCCACTTGAGCTCTCACCTGCCTGTCCTCACCTCTCTGGCCTCTTGAGCTCTCACCTGCCTGTCCTCACCTCTGTCTGACCTCTTGAGCTCTCACCTACCTGTCCTCACCTCTGTCTGTCCTTGCCTATACCTATGTATTGTATTGTATTGTAATTGCATTTATATAGCGCTTACTACCCCTGACGAGGCGTCGAAGCGCTTTTTCGGCGAGTAGCACGCTGCTCCAGGACCCATAGTCGATTAGTGTTGAATTAGTAGAGTGAAACATGCAAGTACATTTTAAGTGGTGGATAGGTTAGTCAGTTATTTGGATTTGGAATGATAGCAGAAGGGTAGAGGAGGAAAAAAGGTTTGTATTTATATAGCGCGTGTTACCCCTGATGGGGTGTTGAAGCATGCTACTCACTTGTATGCCTTCTGACTACCTACCTACCTCAACCATGCCCTAAACTCTTCCACTTATGCACACATATTTGGCTTCATTGTGCCCACCTCTTAACTCCTCACATCTGCCCTGGTTCTGCCTGTCCTTCACTTCTACCCTTGCCTCAGCCTGCCCTGCTCACCTGTCTGCCCATCACTTTCTGCCCTCAATAATTTTACCTCTCCCTGTTCTCGCCTCTACTGACCTCACCTTTCCCTGCATCACTCACCCGTCTGACTCAGCCCACTTCTCTTTGGCCTCACCTGTGCCTCTCCATGCCTTCTTGAAACTGCGCTCACCTCTGCTTGTCATCACCTCTGTCTGACCTTCTCACCTGTGTGTGTTCATTGTGCTCTCCACTGCCACCGCCTCTTCCTGTCCCACTGCCACTTGTCTCTGCCCCCAATGTGTCACCCGCTCCTCCTACCCATGCCCTGACGGTGCCCACTGACTGCCCTCTTTGAGCTCACCCCTTCCTGACCCACCGGCCTTCCCTCTCTTCTGCGTCTCTCATCTCCATGGCGACCTCCTTTGATTGTCATCTTCTGCCCAGGCCTCTGGCCTCACTGACTGTCCTCAGCTCAGTCCGGGACAATGCCTGTCCTACTCAATGACTGCCCTTCCCTCTGCCCTCACCTCTTCCTGTTCTACCACCTGCCTCCCCTCAAGGGTGTCCACCTCGCCCTGTCCTAATGTCTGCCTGTCCTCACCTTTGGCAAGGCCTCTCCGTGCCCCGCTCACCTGTCTGCCATCAGTGTGCCCGCCCTCTCTCTAAGTACAACCCTGTCCCCCTGCAAGGTCCCCCTCTGGCTGCACCCACCTCTGCCTCCCAGGACCTGTCCCTCCTCGCTTGCCCTCCTCCCACCTGTCCTCGCCTCTCTCCGCTCGTACCTGTCCTCTGTGCTTACCTGTCAGCCCTCACCTGTCCCCCTCACCTGTCCCCCTCATGCGTTCACCTCTGCCTGTCCTGACCTCTGCGTGTCCTCACTTCTGTTTGCCCGGAAGTCATTCTTACATTTCTTTCTCTTCTCATTTCCGTCCACAGCTCTGTCTGACCGAAGGTTTGCATATATCCCTTGGTTGGTGTTTTGATGGCAACAACGAAAAACCACAACATCACACAGGTTTTTGGCAACTGCACTACGTGTTTTTTTAACAAGGAGATGAGTAATAGAGCAGACCCCATGTCATCCGAGAAAAACAACCGCATACATCACATACACTGTTAGACATGTTGTCTGCCACATCCCGACCGGCTGAGACTCTCTATTACTCATCTCCGGGCTAAAAACACAAGTGCTGCAGTTGCTAACAACCCATGGGATGTTTCTTGTGTTGGTCGCCATCGAAACACTAACTCTGAACGTGTAAACTTCACTGACTGCATCACCGCACTGGATGGGAAGATGATACACACTTGCTTCACTTGTGATGAACAGCACTATGTGCATAATTATGTAACTTTGTCTTTCTATACTAAACCTAAGTATTCTGGCTGCAGGATTTGTCTACGGCTGCAGTAGCTTTGTATTCTGACTGCAGTAGCGTTGTATTCTGATTTCTGCATTTTTGTGGGGCAGTAGCAGCTTTGTATTCTGACTGAAGTTTGTCTCGGGCTGCAGTAGCTTTGTATTCTGACTGGTGCACTGTTTTGGTAGGCAGTAGCTTTGTATTATGACTGGTGCACTGTCTGCGGCTGCAGTAGGTTTGCATTCCTACTGCAAGATTTGTCGGGGGCTGCAGTAGCTTTGTAATCTGACTGGTATATTGTCTGGGGATGCAGTAGATTTGTATTCTGACTGTACGACGTTGTCTGTGGCTGCAGTAGCTTTGTATTATGACTGCAGCATTTGTCAGCGGCTGCAGTAGCTTTGTATTCTGACTGGTGCACTGTCTGCGGCTGCAGTAGGTTTGCATTCCTACTTCAAGATTTGTCGGGGGCTGCAGTAGCTTTTCATTCTGACCATTAGCTCTGTATTCTGACTGCAGCATATATCTCAGGCTGCAGTAGCGTTGTCGTCTGACAGCAGCATTTGTCTGGGAATGCATTCGTTTTGTTTTTTGATTTGTGCATTTGTCCGGGGCTGCAGTAGGTTTGTATTTTGACTGCATCATTTGTCTGGTACTGCAGTAGCTTTACATTTTGACTGAAGCCTTTGTGGATACAGTTGCTTAGTATTCTGATTTGTGCTCTTGTCAGGCTTTGGTAGCTTTATCTACTGACTGCAAGATTTGTCTGGGGCTGCAGTAGCTTTGTATTCCGACTGCAACATTTGTCTGTGGTCATAGTAGCTTTGCATTATGATTTGTGCATTTTTCTGAGGCTGCAGTAACTTTGTACTTTGACTGCAGCATTTGTTTGGTGTTGCAGTTGCTTTGTTTTCCGACTGCAGCATTTGTCTGTGGCTGTAGTAGTAGCATTGTGTTATGATTTGTGCATTTTTCTGAGCCTGTGGTAGCTTTGTATTCTGACTGCAGCATTTGTGTGCGGCTGCAGTAGCTTTGTATTCTAACCGGTGCACTGACTGGGGCTGCAGTAGCTTTGCAGACTGATTGGTGCATTATCTCGGCTGCAGTAGCTGCAACATTTGGGGCTGCATTAGCTCTGCATTTTGACTGCAGCATTTGTCTGTGGCTGCATTAGTTTTGGATTCTGACTGCTGCATTTCAAGTTTAATTTATTTTGCATAGGTACCAAAAACCATTACAACGCAATTAAAAAGAAAATATAAAACAAATATTTTGTGAAATTTCATCAACTATTGCCACCTTTTTTTGAGAAATATGTTATAAGATTAATATTGTCTTCTAATAAAATCTGTTAAAACCCAAGATAAAAAACTGCTGTACAGTTTGAAATCAGAGTTGGCGATGCTGGCGTTGACGAAAGTCATCAGTTGGCGGGAAAGTACAGTGCAGTCGCTATTTTTTGTCTCCAGCCGGACTTGCCCGTGGACCAGTGTCGTATAGTGCATATTGTTCAGTTTATTCAATAAAGTGCAAGTGTTCCGTCCTTGGTGTGGTCAAGAAAAGCCGCTTCCCACCTGCGGGCCGACATGCAACACAGGAGACTTTGTCCTTGTGTTGGATTTATTTAATTTTTGGCCTTTTAGGCTATTTTTGTTTGGCCAGCATAATATATTTTACCAGTCTACAGTTCAGTTGTGTGTTTAGGCAGGCCAGCACTGCTTGCCTCCTGGTGCGGATGCCTTTCTGCTTAAGGGGTGCTTTTAGTAACTGTAGCTGTTCTTGATGCAAGTCCTTGCATGTGCCGATCAGATGTAGAATGTCTCCTTGCTTGGTGTTACACAGCCTGCACGTGCTTTGTGTTGTTGCCCTCAGCCATGGTGGAAGATGCAGAGCACACGGGAGGATACCCAACCTATGATTGGCGCATTTGCCTGGGGCACCAATAGAGTTAGACTTTTATTGCACCATTTTGTTGGGGCTGCAGTAGCTTGTTGTTCTGACTCATGCATTTGTCTGGGCCTAGAGTAGCTTAGTATTCTGAATGCAGCATTTTCTTAGGGCGGCAGTAGCTTTGTATTCTGACTGCAACATTTGTCTGGGGCTGCAGTAGCTTTTTAGTCTGACTGAGGCCTTGTCTGGTGTGCCATTAGCTCTGTATTCTAACTGCTGCCTTTGTCTCTGGCTGTAGTAGTTTTGTATTCTGAGTGGTGCATTTTGTCTGGGGTTGCAGTAACTTTGTATTTTGACTGCACCTTTTTTCTGGGGCTGCAGTAGCTTTGTATTCTAAGTGGTGCACTGTCTGGGGCTGCTGTGGATTTGTATTTTAAGTGGTGCACTATCGGGCTCAGTATCTTTGTATGACTGGTGCATTGTCTGGTTCTGCATTAGCTTGATATTCTGACTGCAGCATTTGTCTGGGGCTGCAGCAGCTTTCCATTCTGACTGGTGCACTGTCTGGGGCTTCAGTAGGCTTAAATTCCTACTGCAAGATTTGTCTGGTGCTGCGGTAGCCTTGTATTCTGCCTGCAGCATTAGGGGCTGCAGTAGCTTTGTATTCTGACTGCAGCATTTGTCTGGGACTGCTTTAGCTTTGTATTCTGATTGGTGCATTTGCCTGGGGTTACAGTAGCCTTGTATTCTGATTTGTGAATGTGTCTGAGCCTAGAGTTGCTTTGTATTCTGACTGCAGCTGTTGACTGGGACTGCAGTAGCTTTCTATTCTAAACGGTGCCCTGTCTGGCTGCAGTATTTATGTATTCTGACTGGTGCACTGTCTGCGGCTGCAGTAGATTTGCATTCCTACTGCAAGATTTGTCTGGGGCTGCAGTAGCCTTGTAGTCTGACTGCAGGATTGGGGGCAGCAGTAGCTTTGTAGTCTGACTGCAGGATTGGGGGCAGCAGTAGCTTTGTAGTCTGACTGAGGCCTTGTCTGGTGTGCCATTAGCTCTGTATTCTAACTGCCGCCTTTGTCTCTGGCTGTAGTAGTTTTGTATTCTGAGTGGTGCATTTTGTCTGGGGTTGCAGTAACTTTGTATTTTGACTGCACCTTTTTTCTGGGGCTGCAGTAGCTTTGTATTCTAAGTGGTGCACTGTCTGGGGCTGCTGTGGATTTGTATTTTAAGTGGTGCACTATCGGGCTCAGTATCTTTGTACGACTGGTGCATTGTCTGGTTCTGCATTAGCTTGATATTCTGACTGCAGCATTTGTCTGGGGCTGCAGCAGCTTTCCATTCTGACTGGTGCACTGTCTGGGGCTTCAGTAGGCTTAAATTCCTACTGCAAGATTTGTCTGGTGCTGCGGTAGCCTTGTATTCTGCCTGCAGCATTAGGGGCTGCAGTAGCTTTGTATTCTGACTGCAGCATTTGTCTGGGACTGCTTTAGCTTTGTATTCTGATTGGTGCATTTGCCTGGGGTTACAGTAGCCTTGTATTCTGATTTGTGAATGTGTCTGAGCCTAGAGTTGCTTTGTATTCTGACTGCAGCTGTTGACTGGGACTACAGTAGCTTTCTATTCTAAACGGTGCCCTGTCTGGCTGCAGTATTTATGTATTCTGACTGGTGCACTGTCTGCGGCTGCAGTAGATTTGCATTCCTACTGCAAGATTTGTCTGGGGCTGCAGTAGCCTTGTAGTCTGACTGCAGGATTGGGGGCAGCAGTAGCTTTGTAGTCTGACTGCAGGATTGGGGGCAGCAGTAGCTTTGTAGTCTGACTGAGGCCTTGTCTGGTGTGCCATTAGCTCTGTATTCTAACTGCTGCCTTTGTCTCTGGCTGTAGTAGTTTTGTATTCTGAGTGGTGCATTTTGTCTGGGGTTGCAGTAACTTTGTATTTTGACTGCACCTTTTTTTCTGGGGCTGCAGTAGCTTTGTATTCTAAGTGGTGCACTGTCTGGGGCTGCTGTGGATTTGTATTTTAAGTGGTGCACTATCGGGCTCAGTATCTTTGTATGACTGGTGCATTGTCTGGTTCTGCATTAGCTTGATATTCTGACTGCAGCATTTGTCTGGGGCTGCAGCAGCTTTCCATTCTGACTGGTGCACTGTCTGGGGCTTCAGTAGGCTTAAATTCCTACTGCAAGATTTGTCTGGTGCTGCGGTAGCCTTGTATTCTGCCTGCAGCATTAGGGGCTGCAGTAGCTTTGTATTCTGACTGCAGCATTTGTCTGGGACTGCTTTAGCTTTGTATTCTGATTGGTGCATTTGCCTGGGGTTACAGTAGCCTTGTATTCTGATTTGTGAATGTGTCTGAGCCTAGAGTTGCTTTGTATTCTGACTGCAGCTGTTGACTGGGACTGCAGTAGCTTTCTATTCTAAACGGTGCCCTGTCTGGCTGCAGTATTTATGTATTCTGACTGGTGCACTGTCTGCGGCTGCAGTAGATTTGCATTCCTACTGCAAGATTTGTCTGGGGCTGCAGTAGCCTTGTAGTCTGACTGCAGGATTGGGGGCAGCAGTAGCTTTGTAGTCTGACTGCAGGATTGGGGGCAGCAGTAGCTTTGTAGTCTGACTGCAGCATCTGTCTGGGGCTGCATTAGCTTAGTATTCTGATTGGTGCATATGCCTGGGGCGACAATAGCTTTATATTCTGATTTGTGAATTTGTCTGAGCCTAGAGAAGCTTTTTGTTCCGAGTGCAGTCTTTGTCAATGTCTGCACAAGCTTTCCATTCTGACTTGTGCATTTGTCAGTGTCTGCACTAGCTTTCCATTCTGACTTGTGCATTTGTCAGTGTCTGCACTAGCTTTCCATTCTGACTTGTGCATTTGATTGTGTCTGCACTAGCTTTCCATTCTGACATGTGCATTTGTCAGTGTCTGCACTAGCTTTCCATTATGACTTGTGCATTAGTCTGCAGTAGTTTTGTATTCTGACTGCAGCATATGTCTGGGGCTGCAGTTGCTGCAGTTGCTTTGTTTTGTGACTGCAGCATATGTCTGGGGCTGCTGTTGCTATGTGTTCTTACTGAAGCATTTATCTGGATGCATTAGCTTTGTATTCTTACTGGAGCTTTTTCAGCGTCTCCAGTAGCTTTGCATTTTGTCTGGTGCTGCAGTAGCATTGTATTCTGATTGCAACATGTGTCTGCGGCTGCAGTAGCATTTCATTCTGACTGTTGCACTGTCTGGGGATGCAGTATCTTTCTACTCTGACAGGTGTATTGTCAGCAGCTGTAGTAGCTTTGTATTCTGACTGCAGCAATTTTTTTAGGATGCATTATCTTTGTATTCTGATTGGTGCATTGTCTGTGGCTGCAATAGCTTTGTATTCTGACTGGTGCATTTGTCTGGGGCTGCAGTTGCTTTGTATTCTGACTGGTGCATTTGTCTGGGGCTGCAGTTGCTTTGTATTCTGACTGGTGCACTGTCTGGGGCTGCAGTAGCTTTGTATTCTGATTTCTGCATTTGTGCGGGGCTGCAGTAGCTTTGCATTATGAGTGCAGCATTTGTCTGAGGTAGCTTTGTATTTTGACGGCAGCAATTGTCTCGGGTTGCAGCTGCTTTGCATTCTGATTTGTGCATTTATCTGGTGCTGCAGGAGCTTTGTATTCTGACTGCAGCATTTGCCTGAGGCGGCAGTAGCACTGTGTTCTGACTAGCAATTGTCTGGTTCTGCAGTAAGTTTGTATTCTGATATGCACATTTGTCTGGGGCTCCTGTAGCTTTGTATTCTGATTGCAGCATTTGTCTGGTACTGTAATAGCTGTGTATTTTCACTGAAGCCTTTCTCTGTAGCTGCTGTATCTTTGTATTCTGATTTGTTCGTTTGTTTGGAGCTGCTATAGCTTTGCATTTTGTCTTAAGCCTTTTTTTCTGTGGCTGCAGCCGCTTTGTATTCTGATTTATGCATTTGTCTGGGGCTGCAGTAGTTTTGCATTTTGCTAGAGCATTTGTCAGGGGTTGGATTAGCTTTGTATTCTGATTGCTGCATTTATTTGGGACTGCAGCAGCTTTGCATTCTGACTAAATCATTTGTCTGGGGCTTCAGTAGCTTTGCATTCTTAATGGTGCATTTCTCTCGTTCTGCTGTAGCTTTGTATTCTGATTTGTGCATTTGTCTGGTACTGTAGTAGCTTTGTATTCCGACTGGTGCATTTTGTCTGGGGCTATAGTACCTTTGTATTCTGATTTATGCATTTGTCTGGGACTGCTGCAGCTTTTTATTCTGATTTGTGCATTTTTCTGGGGCTACCTGTAGCCTTGTATTCTTAGTGTAACATTTGCCTGTGGCTGCAGTAGCTTTGTGTTCTGATCTGCGCATGTGTCCCTGACTGCAGTAGCTTTGTATCATGACTGCAGCATTTGTCTTGGGCTGCTGCAGCTTTGTATTCTGGTGTGTGCATTTGTCTGGGGCTGCAGTAGCTTTTTTATTCCGACTGATGCATTGTGTCTGGGGCTGTCGAGGGGTTGCAGGCAGCAGCTCTGCGTTCTGTCCTGTTTGATAAATCGTGTCTGGGGCTGCCGTAGTTTCACAATCAGGGAGTGTTTGTTTCCGTGCACAGGCGCGAGCTCTCAGGTTAATTGGTGGAATCGGATCCCGGCTGATCACAGGTGCAGAACAGCCAGCCATGGTCTCACCTCCATCCGGGGGATTAAATGACAGATTACTCAATGTATCATTACCGGTGCAACCGGAGCGTTGATCCCGCCTCCCTGCAAGACTCGGCGGTCCCTCTCGAGTTTTCTCCTGTGCGACTACTGCGTCCATGGTCACCAAAGCATATCTTAAAGACATCTTTTTGTCGGGGCGTGGCTTGGACGGCAATGGAGACGGTCGTCTAGGTCCGGCAGCTCCGCATCCCTGAGGGGAAAACCACCAGCCAAACAAGACAATACCGACAATCCCGGAACAAAAGAGAATGCACAAGGTGTAGGAAGGTTTCGCGCAACTAACCGACGTGCAAGAAGAGCGGGAAGCGCAACAACGGCGAAGAAATCAGCCCCTGAACATACCGGGCAGGCAACAACAGCGTGACGCAAGATGGCGGTGTGAGGCGAGAAGTGAAGGACAGCGGAGAACACGGAGCGAGACGAAGGAGCCTCCGCGTCGGAGACGCGACCGCGGCACCTCCGAGGCTGACCTGAGTGACCTGAGCAATCCCAAACACACCCGCAACTGGAGCGGGCGAGGCCAGCAGGCTAGCAGCGGGAACCGCCCAAAGGGACGACAACACAGAGAAGAAGCCAAACTGCAGTGCGGAGGGAAGGAGCGGAGAGCAAGTGCCCCATACCTTGCAAGCGGAACGTCCACAAAGCCAAGCCCGGAGGGTCGACGCCAGGTAACCGGAAGTGAGTGGAGGCGAGGCGCCATTACCGGAAGTCTCCCCCGATCTAAAAGCGGAAGGTGAGAGGTAGGCTGCCAAGCGACCCGGAAGCGGAAGTGAGGAGCCAGTCAACCGGAAGCAATAGCGGCCAAGCAGAGAGACGGTGAGACTGAGGGGGCGAATGCCAGAGAGCGCCAGCGGAACCCAGCGAAGCTCAAGGGAGAGGTGAAGGGCGACGGCAAGAGCACCGAAGGTGAGCGCTGGGGGCGGAATGTTTAACACGCCAGGAGCAGCGAGATCACTGCAACGCTGAAGCCGAGGGCATAACGAGTGATACAAAAGGCAAGACAAACGGTCAGCCACAACAGAAGAGTACACCGGAGGCCGCAAGAACGAAGAGGGAAGGGGCCAAACAAGCACTGATACCGACGCAAGCCGAGTGCGGGGGCAACATCAGGAAAGGGGGGCCGCACAAGGGGCGGACAAAGGGCGATCCGCGCAACACAAGAAACAGCGCGATATAGAGCCCTATGACATGCCAAAGCCGCGATTGAGGTGAGGCGGGATACACCGCCTCGGTGAGACAACGGGCAGCGGGGGCTGAAGACAGAAGCGAGCACCCTAAGCCTGAGAAGCCCATAAATCCGGTCCCACGAGCAACACAGAGACAGAGACAACATACATCGAAGTCCATAAGCCCGCTGAGCCGCAGTGGGATGCGAAACACCTAGCCCGACAACACAGAGGTGCCCAGGCACCCCAGCAAACCCCCCTCAAAGGTAGCCGAGATAGCTAAAAAAAGGAACCAGTGAACCAGTGGCCGTGCAAGCCACAAACCAGGCAGCCAGCACGCTGGCTGGACCAAAGGCAAAAACAAGAACAAGATACATCAGAGAGCCAAGCAGATACAGACAAGCTGTCCAACCCACTGCTGCAAAAGTAAAAACAACGAGTACACCCAAGGTGGTGCAAGCAGGAGGGAGGCTGATCAACATCCTGTCAAGGAGGGGCATCCGAACAATGGCAGGCAGCGACGGGAAGCTGGCAGGTGATCAGCAGAAGAAACCAAAATTTGACAACCAAGGGTCCCCGACCAAAGCAAGAGGCGAGCCGGTCACGCTGGAAACCATCCTGCGGAAGGTAAACGAGGGCAATGAGGTGGGAAGAGAGACAAAACTCAAGCTGGAGAACATGCAACTGGAGATGGCGGCCATCAGAGCGGACCTTCACAAAACAAACACAAGAATAGAAGCTGCAGAAAGCCGAGTAAGCCTGGTAGAAGATGAAACGAGCAGAAACACCAAGGCTATAGCAGAGCTGAGAACAGCCACACAGGCTGTACAAAAACAGCTAGCGGAGAAGGACGACAGGGCTAGAAGGGGCAATATAAGAATACTGGGAGTGCCAGAGGGAGCTGAAGACAAGGTAGGCTCCTGTGCCGCCATGCTGGAGGAGATGATCCCAAAACTAACAGGTATCACTTTCCAAAGGGGCTTCGAGGTACAAAAGGCCTACAGAATACCAGCAGGGAAACCAGCCACAGGTAGAGGCCCAAGAGCGATAATTTGCAACCCTCTGAGACTAAATCAGACAGAGGCCATTTTTGCCTTCGCCAGGAAAAATCAGAATCTAACATGGGCCGGCAGCAAGATAGTACTGACCCAAGACTATTCGAAACCGACAGTGGAACTAAGGAAAGGCTTCCTGGCGCAAAGAGACACCCTGCGAAGAAGAGGAGCCACGTTCAGCTTTGTTAGCCCGACGAAATTCAAGGTGACAGACAAATGGAAGACGATGTTTTTTGAATGCCCAGAGGCCCTAAAACGATATCTGCAAGGTCCAGCAGTGGAGGACATGGAAGAGAACAAAAGCCCAGGGGCAGCAAAGAGGAGCGCGTCGCCGCTAAACGAACAATCAGAGTAAAGAGGCGAACAGTGAGGACCGACAAGATGCACAGAACAGCGTATATACAGCAAATGGAAATGTAGGAAAGGCCCAGGCTACAGAGAGAGACTGAGAGACTGAAGGGCTGAAGGACATAAAAGAGACCCGAACATGGAAGAACACAACTGCCGAAGATATAACCAACTCTACCTCAGGGATGATGCGGGCAGAGGAACTTTGTCGTCGCACACCCTTTTTGCAAGTAAGGGAGGGCGGGGGGTGGGAAGGCGTGAGTGGGGGAGGGGGGAGGAGGGGAAATGGGGGGGGAGGTTTTGTACATGGGCTTACTGACTATCTTTTCTTTCTCTGCATCTCTTGCATCTTTTATTTCTCTTTCACACTTGCACCAAGTAGGAGCAAAAGGAAACAGGAACACATAAATAGGCACATGGCTAGAGAAGCAAACGAGCCTAAGGGAAGCCCACCAGCACAGCGAACACAAAGCAGCATTAATGACACATAACGGGCAGAATAGCATAGGGTCAGATATCAAAATAGTCTCCCTAAATGTCAAAGGGCTAAATAGCCCTGTTAAAAGAAGGAAGGTGCTCGACCACCTAAGGAAACTTAAAAGCGACATTTAT
The DNA here is from genome assembly GCF_964261635.1 of Lissotriton helveticus. Lineage (NCBI taxonomy): Eukaryota > Metazoa > Chordata > Amphibia > Caudata > Salamandridae > Lissotriton > Lissotriton helveticus. The sequence goes on from NC_136073.1 coordinate 170,968,344, forward strand.
GTGCTACAAGAGACCAGACTAGAAGAGGCAGACATCTTGCGATTAAGAGCTAACTGGATAGGGGAGGTGGTGGGATCGCCAGCCCTGAACAAGAAGAATGGGGTAATAACACTAATCAGCAAGAATTCGAACCTGTCTCTCACAAGCTACCAAGCTGACACCCAGGGCAGAACACTAGTGACCAGCCTCAAGCGAGCAGGAGAGACCTACCACGTCGCAAACATTTACGGCCCTAACAGTGAAGACAAACAGTTTTGGGAGGGGATAGGTGCCCAGCTACACAACCTACCAATGGAAGATCTATTGATCGTTGCCGGAGATTTCAACCAAGTCCTGGACCCAGCTATAGACAAGCACCCCTGTAGACGCCACACAACCACTAGCCCTAACATTCTCAGGAACCTGTGCACGAAACTGAGCCTGAAGGACCCGTGGCGCCTAAGCAACCCGGACGCCAGGGAATACACATTCTACTCCAACCCCCACAACTCCTACAGTCGGATAGACTACATACTGATGTCAGGAACACACACGCACCTTATAGACCACACAGAGAAAGGACCCAGAACGATATCAGATCACGCACATATAAGCCTATCCCTATCAGGCAGACACAACGAGAAGCCAACACGCAGGTGGCGTTTTGATGACGGCCTCCTCCAACACACAGGGGCGAAGGCAGAGATAGACACAGCAATTCGAGAATACCTGACAATCAACGACACACCAGAGACGCCTAGAGAGGTACTATGGGATGCTCTTAAAGCGACCATACGGGGGGTAGTAATGACAATAAAAGGGAAAATGAACAAAGCAAGGAACAAAAGGATCGCAGACCTAGAGAAAGAGATCAAAACACTAGAGAACAGCCACATAGCCAGCCTGGAAGACAATAACACACTCACAGAGCTAACCAAACGGAAGTATGAGCTCAACAGGATACTGAGCGAGAGAGCAGGGACCTGGATCAACAAATACAAATCAATCAACCTTTGCACCGCCAACAAAGCGGGGAAAAACCTAGCAACCTACCTGAAAGGGAAACAAAAACAGCACACAATTGGGGCAATCAAGGACAAGCACAACAAGGCCCAGACTGCCAATAAGGACATCCTCGAGGTATTCAGGGACTTCTATGAGGGTCTATACACAAAAGATGACACGCTAAAGGAGGATGGGGGCGAGGAACTGCTCAAAAGCATAGCTACACCCACACTAACAGACAGAGAACGAGACGTCCTAGAGCTCACGGTCACAGAGGATGAGATAAAGAAGGCCACGGTCGGCCTCAAAGAGAACAAGGCTCCAGGGCCGGACGGATTCACAGCTGGGTTCTATAAACAACACCTGACAACACTCCAACCCACTCTGAAACAGGTATTCGAGGAGTGCGTCCTCAAAGGACGCATGACCCCATCAATGGCTGAGGCAAATATAATAGTCATACCAAAGGAAGGGAAAGACATGACAGAGGCGAAGAACTTCAGGCCGATCTCACTCATAAATGTAGACTGCAAGATATACGCGAAGATACTAGCCAATAGACTTAACGCCTACCTACCTAAACTCATACACAACTCCCAGGTAGGGTACCTCAAAAACCGCATGTCCCATGACAACACCAGACTACTATGCCATATAATCAACCACTCGGCCCAGAGCAGCAAAGCGGCCGTCATGATAGCCCTAGACGCCGAAAAAGCGTTCGACAGAGTCTCATGGCCCTACCTGGATCACTGCATGGGGAAGTTCGGGCTAGGACCCAACTACAGGAGAATGGTGATGGCGCTTTACAACAGCCCCAAGGCGCGAGTGGTTGTGAACGGAGGCACCTCAAACATACTAAACTTAGGCAGAGGCACACGACAGGGCTGCCCTCTCTCACCCGGCCTCTTCCTATTAGCAATAGAACCGCTCCTAACAATGATACGAACTAACGAAGATATAGCGGGGGTGCCAATAGGAGGAGAAATTTTTAAACTGGCGGCGTACGCAGATGATGTGTTAATAATGACAGAAGACCCCGAGAGATCCATCAAGGCACTGACAGACACAATTGAGAGGTACGCCCAGGTCTCAGGGTACAAACTCAACAAGGACAAATCAGAATGCAAGCCCCTGAACATCCACACAACAAGGACAGTACTCGGCACGTCAGGTCTAGCGTGGCAAAATAAACCTATCAAGTATCTGGGCATCCTCTTCGAGAGGAACTTGAGCACGACACTAGAACATAATGAACAGGTTATAATCCAGAAAATCAAGGCCAAGGTAGACGGGTGGTCGCCCAAGTTCACAACATGGTGGGGGAGGGTGGAGACAATAAAAATGATGATCACACCAATGGTCAACTATATGCTAGCCATGCTACCCCTCACCAACACAGAGGACTTCCACAAAAAGATAGACAAGATACTGAACGATTTCCTATGGAGAGGGAAGAGGGCCAGAATAAGCATGCAAAAACTCAGATTATCAAAAGAACAGGGGGGGCTAAACATAACAAACTTCAAGCGATTCCACGAGGCATGTCTAGCTAGACAGGGACTGCACTGGCTAGACCCAAGACAGGACTACACCCCGGCATGGTTAACATTAGAACAGGGGTTGCTAAAAGGTATGAAACCCATCACCCTCCTTACGGCCACCAAACACCCGGCAATAAAAGACAACCCGATACTCAGAAACACAAAACGAGCTCTGCTTAAGATTGACAAACTGCTAAACACGAGCATCAAAAGAGGGCCTTTTGAATCAATCTGGCATAACCCATCCCTAAAATACAGGGGTAAGGTCCTAGACATGCATGACTGGTACAGTCAAGGGATATCCACAGCCAGTGACCTTAAGAAAAAGGGCGCCGAGGTAACGTTCGACACCCTGAAAGGAGAGTACAACCTAGACAGCGTAGAACTATACAACTTCCTGAAGATAAAGGTCGCAATAAGGAAGGCAAACCTCAACACCCAGACACCCTCGATAATACAGCTGGCTAACAGCCTGAACACGCTGGGACACCAGGTAGCACACCTTTACAAGATCCTAAGCCCCAAACACACCAAACTCAATGACAAGGTCATAAACTTCTGGGGGGAGGCAGCAGGTCAAGCACTCAGTGAGGAAGCTAGAGCAGAGCTATGGAGGTCCACTAGTCGGAAAAAAGTGACGGCCACGCTGAACCAGACAAAATTCTGGCTGATACACAAGGCATACTGGACACCAGCCCGATTAGCCACCGTAGGCATTAGAGACAGCGACGTGTGCTGGAACTGTGATAAAGAAAGGGGAGACTTAGAACACCTTCTACTAAAATGCCCAAAAATCAAGGACTTCTGGGGGAAGATCAGAACACTTATCCACGAGATCACAGGCACAGACATACAAACAGACCGCACAGGCCTAGCCCTAGGGTTCACGTCCCAGGCAATCACTAAGACGGAGGACCGAGACCTCATAGATCTCATGCTGACAGCCGCAGTCAAAGTAGTCCTAACTAACTGGAAGGACACATCAAAGGCGGCTCCACAGGCGTGGCTCAACTGGGTCACGTTCCTGAGGGGGGCGGACAACATAACAGCAAAACACACACCGAAGACGCACAAGCAGTCGACCATGTGGGGATCCTTAGATCACTACCTGTCATCACACAAGCCGCCATGAACATCTGGAGTCACGGGCCGAAATAGGCTAGTGCCAACAGAGCACCGAGCACATCTCCTACTCAACCTACAACCTATAACCTAGACTTCTCTCCACTGTCCCCTGGGGTGGCGCGGGGAGCAAGCCGCTGGTCACAAACGCCAAGGAACACCAATGGGCGCAATATGGACTACCGGACTATGAGATTTTGGGACTATGAGACTACGAACTGGCGAATGATCTCAAGAGTATGGAATGCCCCCCCCTCCTCTCTCTCTTCTTTTCTCTCTTTTCTTCTTTCCACTCATGTATAAGCCTCTTCCATGTATGTAAAATTATATTTTTCTATATACAATAAAGAATTTCAGAAATAAAAAAAAAAGACATCTTTTTGTCGCCATCAACACCACCGCTCCTGTATCTCAAAACATGAAAACCCGTGATCAATTGTGTATTCCTGTTTGTCTGACCTTTGTTACATGTTATCACTGTATGTGTATGGTGTGCCATTTGCTGCCACGATCTTGTCAGCTTGATTGTGGGTCTTGCTTGCACAATACTTTGCACCTCTTTCAAGGTTGGGTTCCACCACAAGCCAGCTGCATGGAGCATGCCCTCAAACCTAACCTGTGACGTCAAACCTGCCACTCTGCAAACCTATATGACTACTGTCCTTGTATAAGAATCTGAGTAAGTTACTTGCTGGTCTCCCACAAACCAACACTCTACTAACAATTAATAACAAACTGAGTAGCTACTAACTAGTCTCCCACAAACCAACACTGTACCAACAATGTATAAAAATCTGAGTTGCGACCTACCGGGCCTATCACAAACCAACACAAAACAAACAATGAATAACAAACTTGTGTAGCTACTTACCGGTCCTACCACAAACCAACACTGTACCTACAATAAATAACAAACTGAGTAGCTACTTACTGATCCTCCCATAAACCATCACTATCATTTTGTCAACAATGAATAACACACTGAGTAGCTACATACCGGGTCGCCCGCAGACCAATACAACACAAAACAAACAATGAATAACAAACTTTTGTAGCTACTTACCTGTCCCTCCACAAACCAACACTGTACCAGCAATGAATAACAAATTGAGTAGCTACTTACAGATTATCCCAAAAGCCAACATTGTACCAACAATGAATGACAAACTAAGTAGCTACTTACTGGTTCTCCCACAAACCAACACTGTACCAACAATGAATAACAAACTAAGTAGTTACTTACCCGTCCTCCCACAAACCAACACTGTACCAACAATTAATAACAAACTGAGTAGCTACTTACTGGTTCTCCCACAAACCAAAACTGTACCTACAATAAATTACAAACTGAGTAGCTACATACCGGGTTGCCCACAGACCAACACAACACAATATAAACAATGAATAACAAACTTTTGTCGCTACTTACCGGTCCTCCCACAAACCAACACTGTACCAACAATGAATAACAAACTAAGTAGCTACTTACTGATTTTCCTACAAACCAACATTCTACCAACAATGAATAACAAACTTAGTATATAAATAACATACCATTACCCCGCAAGTCGAAACAACGACTAGCGGATGGGGGAGAAGTGAATAACCGGGGTTTAACCCAGCGGCGTCAGGGGCACGCCTAAGATCTTCGAGTTCACCTGTCTTGGTATTCAAAGACACAGAATACTTCTGGATGGCGTCAGAGACCACGTTTATTAGCTGCTGCTAGTAACAGTGATCCTAGAAATACATCACAATGTAAATTCTCAGGAGACTGCTCATTTTACTAAGGCGAGACGTCTCCTTTTATATCCAATATTCACATTATAAATGTACACCCACTGCACAAAATTCTAACCAATAAGATACATTTTCATACAAAGTATCACATAGCAAAATCTCAATTTACAGTATCCCAACCCAAAAGTTAATTATTAGGAATGTCCCAAATTCAATCTCCACAAGCCGGACAAACCTATAATTGAAAGCATAACCCATGTAATGAAGAAACATAAAAAAAGAAACAGTAACAGATGCTGAACAAGATAAAGCATGTGCAAGGAAACTAAAAAGTTAACGATGTTCTGAACATTGATTGGCAATCTCAGATAAAGATCGATCAGGGAAATTGGCTTTGCGAGGTCAGTTTCAGGTGAAGAGGTCAGTTTCTTACAGTTCATTTCAGAGTCAAAAAGAAACCTAGTTAATGTATACATGAACTAAGAAGGCCAGGCCACTTCGTTTGCCAGGTTACCTTTACAGGCCTACGTGAGGGCAACACAAAATGGTGGCACTGAACAAAATGGAGTCAGACTCGAGAATTACAGAACCTCAGCCCCTCCTTTTGCCATTACATAGGCAATAACCTAAGACTCATGTTAATCTGAATCTAGGTCTATATCAATATTCATTAGGTCATCAAAGTGTTGCTGTAGCATCATTTTATTATTCTCTACTTCTCTCGAGACAGGTCTCCGAACACACATAATAGCACAAAGACTACAAATGGCGGGACCACACTGAATGCAAAGACAACAAGAGAAAAGGATGGCTAAAACCATACCAAGGAATGTCATAATCTTCCATCCCCATTTGGACAGCAGTCCCCAAAACTATCCCGTCAATGACCAGTCTCCTTCGTCTACATGGATAGACTCGGAGATCTTATGCAACCTATAGATGGCTTGGTACACTGTAGGGGCATTATCTGGTATCTAAACACAGCAACTAGATCTAATCAATTTACATACTACTCCTCGATCTGCAAGTATGATGTCTAATACCATAAGGTTCTGCAAAGTCATAAGGCGGTCCGCTTGAAGCTCAGCTGTAACATTACTAAGAGCACCTGCTGTCTCATTAATAGTAGCTTCAACAACGCGGACGAGCTGTTGAATAGGCCTACTATTGATCATAGGACCCCAAAAGGGCAGGAAGCCCTTGAAGAAATCTCCTACTTCATGTGCTGCAGTATCTTCCTGATTGAAGACACCTCTACCATATCTCGTTCTATGATAGTCTGAAGCAGTAGTGTATGTAGGGGGAAGCAAAAACGCCACATAACATGTTCCTGAAAAATCAGCTGGCAGCCATGTGTAAGCTCTGTCATGACAAACAAAATATGTGCCTTTAGCTGGCACAAACGGTGGAGAAGTCCGGGATGAATAGACATAGGTTTGAGTACACACACTCTTACCTAGCTGAGCTTTCGGATTCCGACCAGTACCTTGCAGACAAAAATGGCCTCGGTGGGGTACAATCCAAATAGGGGGAGACCTTTTTCGTCTCTCCTTCTCTGTCAAGCTGGTACTATATCCAGTCACGTTCCAACCAACATAAGCCTGAACCTCATCCTTAGGGATAGTATTATATGCATTAATATCTCGGATCATAGCTATATTCCCCTTATCAAGGCACTATTGCTGGAGTTATCTTTAAGGGAACGTAAGGGGTGTACCTCATTTGCATAGATAAACATGGTCTGAAAAGCCCACACAGACCCATTAAAAGAAAAAGGCGAAACCAAATATGGCATACCTTTATCTGTCGTATGAGGCATAAAACCACAAACCCAACAATTAGTGGTATTTACTACTAACTGATGCTGATGCCACAACTGTATGAACGAGTTGTTGACAAATTCTGATCTCCTTGTTTGTTCATGTTCAGGCAACGTCTAAAACTGGTGCAAAGAAACAGTAGTGAAAGAAAGCATAGGTTGAGAGGTGGGTGCAGATGTCTGTTGTGGAACATAGACAATCCAACCCACACAAGCTAATGTGATACTTAAAAACATCAACAAGCACAATATTATAAAACATTTGCTATATATCAATGTACAAAATCTTGTCTTAAGATCTATTCTCTCAACATCTTTTTCAGTTACAACAGACTTCATCGTCTAACGTGCTGCTCGCGGCAATTTTCCTTCTTCACTCAAGTGTGCGTCCAGGCGTCCTAGATGTCCCTAGAACCGCAGACCTTTCGTCAATACGCGGGCCACCCCTTAAAGCTTATACCGTGACCCTGCAGCTGAGCCCGGATGGTGGTTAAAAAAAAAAAAAAGAAAAATAGTCTCTTGTCTGAAAGAGTGTAATTCACAAAAAAAATTCAGATTTTATTTGTCCTTTTTAGACCTTAAGTTGTAGCGTTCTTTACCAGGCACAGTTTGATCCTGAAAGAGTGTCTCTGGGTACGTAGTATCAAATCTCAAACACGGCGGCACATCTTCTTGCAAGACTTCATTATCCGCACTTTCTGACTGAGTCCATTCCAGATGGGCATCGCTAAAAGGTACAAATCTTTGAACCCTTTCACTCTCGGAATCTGCAACACCTTCCCGGACCCACTTATCGTACGGTAAGGGCAAAGGTATCTTCTTGCAATGGGTACCATGTACCCAGTTTTTCTTGCCGAACACCTTAATAGCAGTCCGAGTTGATAACAGGACTTGGTATGGACCGGTCCATCTTGGTTCCAAGTTCTTTGACCTCTGGAAATTCCTGGTAAGAATCCAGTCGCCAGGTTGAATCGTGTGGTCTGCGTCTACAGAAATTGAAGGCAAAGTGTCATGGACCTGTTGGTGAAGAACACGCAATTTAGCAGTCAAATCATGTAAGTAGTTAACCAATATAGGGTACTCGATATCACTGTGTTTCTTAGGCCTCGGCACACCCCAGACATTTGCCGGGCGTCCAAAAACAATCTCGTATGGGATAAGTCCCACGCGAGAATGTACTGTCGTTCTCGTGGACAAAAGTGCCAATGGTAAGGCATCGGGCCATGTAAGACCAGAGCTCGCTTGCACCTTGGCCAACTTCAGCTTCAGAGTGCCATTATAGCACTCGACCAGGCCTGCTGACTGGGGGTGATTCGCAGCGTGAAATTTCTGTTTGATACCCAGACCCGCACATACTTTCTTCATAATCTGACCCACAAATTCACTTCCATTATCACTCCATACCCTCCTCGGCAAACTATATCTGGGAAAGAATTCTTTGAGCAAAACCTTGGCTGTAGACAAGACAGTATTATCCTTTAGGGGGTAGGCCTCTATCCATCTGGAAAAGGCACAAACAACCACAAGAACATACTTCAAGTTATTGCATCTTTCCATATGAATGTAGTCTATATGCAACACCTCTAACAGATACGTTGGAGGAGCAAAATGACCCGCTGGAGTTGGTGTTCCCTTTCCAGGATTATGCATCAAGCAAATCATGCAATGTTTAACCAAATTCTCAGCACATTTAGGAATTCCACCATTCTGCCATACCGGAGCCAACAACTTACATATCCCTTTTGAACTAATGTGAGCCAGCCCATGAGCCATAGTAACCACCGGAAGCACATATGCATCCGGCAACAACCATCGCCGGTGCTCTGACAACTCAACCCAACAGCCTGTTGAATCCAACATTCCCGTACGCTCTCTCCACATACTCAATTCTTTCGCAGTAGCTTCTGCCTGAATCATCTTCACACTTTCTGTTGTATCTTCACACATTCTTCCTTCAACAACCCATCTGGCAGGACCTGCAACATACATCCGACTCGTCACATCTTTCGCTGTTTCTCTCGCTACTTCATCTGCAAATGCATTCCCTCGACCCACATCATCCGTAACCTTCTTATGCGCACTACACTTTACTATCGCAATTTGGGTCGGCAAAGTAAGTGATTCAAGAAGTTCACTCACTAATTGTCCATGCTGAATTTTCATACCATGGGAAGTAAGAAATCCTCTCTCTTTCCACAAACGACCAAAGCTGTGAACCATGCCAAATGCGTATTGGCTATCCGTAAAAACATTCACTCTCTTTCCTTTCGACAACACACACGCTCTAGTCAATGCTATCAACTCCGCTGCCTGCACTGAATTCTGTGCAATACGTGCTGTTTTAACAATCGTGTGCAAAGTTGTGACAGCATATGCTGCAGTCGTCTCTCCATTCGGAAGCTTAAAGCACGAACCATCTACCCATAGGGTACCATCAGGATTCGAAAGAGGAGTATCTTTCAGATCAACTCTACCCTTTGTTTCCTCCTCTGTCCGGAGAAAACAGTCATGCTGTTCCTGGGCATCTGTCTCTACAAAAATTATCAACAATGTAGCTGGATTCAATGTGTTGCACTGCTTGATGTGCACATTCCTAGCCAAAAGCGTCAACTCATAACCTGATAAACGTGCACTGGTAAGATGTTGAGTCTTTGTTCTATTCAATAGGGTATCCACTGCATGTGGGACAATCACAATCAATGTATTATCCAATACCAAACCAGCAGACTGTCGGATAGAGACAGCCGCTGCCGCTCTTAGACAACTAGGCAATGTCCTAGCTACCGGATCTAAAGTGGCTGAAAAATATGCACATGGACGCTGCTTGTCTCCAAATTGTTGCGTCAATACTGACAACGCACTACCTTCTCTCTCGTGTACATAAAGTGTAAAAGGTTTACTATAGTCAGGGGTACCCAACACCGGAGCAGAACACAATGCATCACGCAATTCAGAAAAACTCTTCTGACATTCGTCAGACCAAGGAAGAGGGTGTGGTGTGTCCTTAAGAGTAAGTGCCAAGAAAGGTTTCGCTAGCAAAGAAAAATTCGGAATCCACTGTCTACAATACGAGGTGATACCTAAGAAGGCACGCACCTCTCTCTGTGTGCATGGCACAGTCATTTGGGCAATCGCTTGAATACGCTCTGGGGTCAATCGTCTTCCCTCCTTCGACAAGAGATGACCTAAGTAGGTCACTTCTTGTCGGCAATATTGCAACTTTGAAGGTGACACTTTATGATGAAGGTCAGACAGGTGTCACAACAAAGAAAGAGTAACTTCTTTACAAATCTTTTCATCATCAGCAGCAACCAACAGATCATCAACATACTGGATAAGAGTAGCACCAGAAGGCAATGCAAAAGTATCAAGCTGAGTTTTCAAAGCCTGACTATAAATGGAGGGACTCTCACAATAACCTGAGGAGCACGTTTAAACCGGAAACTGCGGCCTCCTAAAGAGAAGCCAAAAATATCCCTACCTTCCTCAGCAATCGGAATACTGAAGAAAGCATTTTTCAGATCAATAACAGAAAACCAAGCAGCTGACGCAGGGATCATAGTCAATAAAGCAGTAATGTCTGGGACAACATGAAACTGTGGCACAACAATCTTATTGACCTCTCGAAGGTCGATCACAAACCGATACACAGGTGGCTGAGAAGAGTCAGTACGCTTAAGGACAGGCAGAACAGGACTATTACACACATTGCCTCTCGTTTCTTCAACCACACCTTTCTCAACCAAATCATAGATAATCGCTAAAAGGGCTCTTTCGCCTTCACTGACATTTTTTTTATGGAGGAATGCGAGGTAATTTAGCATTCGACTTAAGGGTAACAACGTAGGGTGGAATCTGCAAAAGACCAACATCATTAGGACCTGTAGCCCAAAGTGTATCAGGGAGAGAACGCAGTTCCAGTGGAAGGCGATCCTTAGACAGATACATCGGGGAAATCACTTTCTTACCCACCGTAAGATGTACTCCCAACGGAGAACAATATAATGTCGCATGCAATCTTTTCAACAAGTCCAAACCCAACAAATTCTCGCCACAGCCAGTCGTTAGAATAAGGGGAGCCTCCAATTCACAAGGACGAATAGAAAGGGGCAAAGGACAAGAAACCGGGTTACGAACTGGGGCGCCAGAAAATCCTACCGAAACAATAGTCAAGCCAGACAAGGGTGCGCCAGGGAGTTTAGAGTGCATGATAGAACTCTTTGCTGCACCAGTATCCAAAAGAAAAGGTTCTGCCACACCTGATGTAATCACTTCAACATAAGGTCCACTCTGGTCTACTGGAACTGACACTACTCCCTCCCTTTGTCCTTGGCTGTCCTAACTATCATTAAAACCAGCACTCTCACTTCCAACATAATAATCATCAGTGTAGTACTTAGTGGACTGGACGGTCGGAACATTCTGTTGGTCAAAATAATTTATAGAATTCTGAGAGGAAAAGGAACGTTCATTCTGGGGAAACGTACCACGTCCCCTACCCCTAGGTACTTGTTGGAAACCACCACGACCTCTCAGACCAGACATACCATTCGCGCGCTGTAGCAAGATCGGGAAACTATTCTTGAAGTGACCTTCCTCTTTACAATAAGCACACTAATTAGGGCCTAGCGGGAGTCGCGAAGCAAAAGACTCAGGCTTCTGCAACAGTTTCTGAAACTGTGGGGGTTGCTGAAACTGACGCTGATTAGGGCAAGGCGGATACGCCTGCTGCAGAAGAACTTTCGTTTTTAATTCTCTAGCCTTCTTCTCTACTTTATCCTTCTCATCTTTATCTCTATTCTCATAGTATTGTGCAGTAGCCAATATCTGCTAGCCAATATCTGGGCCGAAGAAGAAACAGCCCATGAACTCTCAGAATCCTTTAACTTATTAGAAAGTTCAGGAAGTAAATTAAAAACAAACTTATCTACAAACAACCTCTGACCACCTTCTGTACTCATGTCCTGACCACTATGATCAATGAATGTTTCCTCAAACCTAGTGAAGAAATCAGACACACTCTCGTCTTTCTTTTGTTTGCATGCTGCTAACTTGTCCCAATTCACGCGCAAAGGAGGCATCATAGTTTTCATTAAATTAATAATTCTACCAGGTAGTTCTGCAACTAAGGGTTCAGGTTTGGCACCTCCTACCTGCCGACCATCTGCAGCAGTAATATTAACCCACGTATATCCTAACTGTGGCGCGTGATCCTCGTGACGGATCTTCGTCCACAAGGGTTGAGGAACTACATTACCCATCAACATATCTATGTCAGCTAAATTCATAACACATTCATCAACTGTCTGAGACAATTCCTTGTAAAAACCAGCAGGATTTTTACAGGGGTCAGGCAAGGTCTGCTTAAGAGCCAGGACCTCCGCTCTCTTCCAAGGGACATGCACCCACACTCGCTGAAAATGAGCCGGTGCAGCCACAATACCATGAGCGGCATCAGCCACAACTGCCTCTCTCCATACAGGGGGAACCTCTCTCATAGGATACTGCTTCACTTTTCTCCTAACAGAAGGATCAGGTTCGAACAATGACTGAGGTGGAAGTCTAGACTTAAAAGTGAGTAGTGTCTCTACCGCATCCTCAACATCGGAACCCACTATCGTTCCTTTAGCAAATTCAGACTGAACATTAATCAATTCCAGTGGAATTGAACCCAACTCATTATCTTCCCACACATGACATCAAAAACATACCTTTGTTTTGGTGCCTCCCACTGTAGGAAGATATCCATAACCACTTGTGAACCGTACTTGGAAGCATTCGAAACCCATCTACGAGCAAGGAGATCTAACACTGCCCGCTCTTCGGGACCAGGAAGCTGACTACGTCTCTGCTTACGTTCAGAAACAGGGGTCATATTCAGTGACCCAAAGAAAGGAGACAAAAGACTAGTGACAGTCTCAGTCATTCGTTGCCATGCAGAAGGAGAAGAAGTTGACATGAGGACAGGAGACAAAGTGTTTTGAGGCAAGAGAGACATAGGGACAGAAATAAAAGAAGTCGAAGATAAAGGAGTGTAAGGCAAAGGAGTTTGAGGCAAGGCTGATGGCAAAGCTGACGGCCCTGGAGGGGGCTGCGCCACAGAAGGAAGAACCACCTGTGAAGCAACAGGTGGCGGAACAACAACAGGGGGTTGAACGACAACAAGGGGTGCAACAACTGGAGGTAACGGAGGTGCAGTAGCACCCTGCACATAAGGCGGTGGTAATCTCAGTAAATGTGACATCAAATGATCCTTTTCAGGGTCTTCAGTCACATCTGAAAGGGGAGGTGGCAACGCTGGGTAACATTTTTCAATAGCCATACAATGTTGCCTATCTAACACTTCAATCGCATGATCTTCATCTTCCTTAAACTGCCTAGCAGCTTGCATTACCAACATATTCCTTTCCTTCCTATCTCTCTTAGCTTGCTTAATTTCTCGCTGTTTGGCTTCCTTACGCCAAAGGCGGAAAGAGTCAAACATCGCCGGCCGGGCTTTCTTCTTAAATAGCGCAACTTCTAGGTTATCTAAAACATCTGCTTCAAAACTGCCATGTTGGGGCCATCGTAAAACACCATATTTCCTTGTATAACGGACCCATACTTCATTAAAGGTAATGGGGCCCACACCATGCTTTGAATAGAGCTCATAGGTTGGAGTTCCAACCGGAGGTATCGGACACGAGTCCTCCAATCGGGAATCCTTATTACAACTACAACAAAACCATTTCCTAATTTTGCCAAAACCAGGCATGTTTAGCTCACTAGTCTTGCTTCAAACTTCAAGGGGTTATCAAAAATGATACACTCGTAAATATACGAACCCCTCGGCTTCGACTACTGCAATGGCCGAATCAAAACCAAGAAACAAAACAAAGTCGTGGGAGCGACCCACTTATACTTAACCAAAATGTCTGTCACGCCACCAGTAGACCGTCTAACGTCTCGCCTTACAAATCATCACAAGAGGGTCCAAGACAGGGCGACAGTCAGGGCAGCAGTCCTTTGCAGCCATCGGAAAGGGGAAGCCTCGCAGAAAAAAAACCTTCGGTCCACGTCCACATGCAGGGGTCAATGAAGTGGCGGCCGTCCTCCAGATTTTCCTCACGGGGCTCCTCACAATTTTCGGGCTTGGACCAGTACAGCTGAAGTCGCCCAACGTTGGGCGCCAGTTGAAGAACCGGGGTTTAACCCAGCGGCGTCAGGGCCACGCCTAAGATCTTCGAGTTCACCTGTCTTGGAATTCAAAGACACGGAATACTTCTGGATGGCGTCACAGACCAAGTTTATTAGCTGCAGCTAGTAACAGTGATCCTAGAAATACATCACAATGTAAATTCTCAGGAGACTGCTCATTTTACTAAGACGAGACGTCTCCTTTTATATCCAATATTCACATTATAAATGTACACCCACTGCACAAAATTCTAACCAATAAGATACATTTTCAAACAAAGTATCACATAGCAAAAACTCAATTTACAGTATCCCAACCCAAAAGTTAATTATTAGGAATGTCCCAAATTCAATCTCCACAAGCCGAACAAACCTATAATTGAAAGCATAACCCATGTAATGAAGAAACATAAAAAAAGAAACAGTAACAGATGCTGAACAAGATAAAGCATGTGCAAGGAAACTAAAAAGTTAACGATGTCCTGAACATTGATTGGCAATCTCAGATAAAGATCAATCAGGGAAATTGGCTTTGCGAGGTCAGTTTCAGGTGAAGAGGTCAGTTTGTTACAGTTCATTTCAGAGTCAAAAAGAAACCTAGTTAATGTATACATGAACTAAGAAGGCCAGGCCACTTAGTTCGCCAGGTTACCTTTACAGTCCTACGTGAGGGCAACACAAAATGGTGGCACAGAACAAAATGGAGTCAGACTTGAGAATTACAGAACCTCCGAAGGTGTTGGATTTAAAATCCAACACCTTCCCTGCTGTCCGCACAGACTCGAGTTGGAATAGTAAATTATACTATTCCAACATCCAGCGCCCCCCCACAAGTCGTTATTCCAAATTGCTGGGTAATGGTATGCGTTATTACAACATGGTCGTTGTAACGACTGCATTGTAATTGCATGCGGAGTGAAGGCAGTCGTGAAAAGGAGGCATATTCGACCAATGATGCCTCTCTGCCACTGGAGGGGATTGATCCAAAGATGAGATGTATGTACCTACTGATGACGTTCACCCACCCCTTAGTGACTGACGTGGTGTTGGAAGTCCTATAGCAGAGTCCAGCAATGCTGGAGGGAGTACAGTATGCTATGTATTAGAAGCATGAAGGTAAAATACATGTAAAACAAAGCAAGTGTGTCAAACTCTCTTTGTCAGCTAGCATGCCCTATGACAGAGTTAGTGTCAGCACAAATGTATACCGGTCTGGCCATGCCTTGTCCTATTCTGAGTGCTGATGCGTGGCCATTGGCCACCACTACTAACAGTGCACTTGTTTAACCTATGTGGCCAGTTATGTTATGTTAGCAATGATTTGTAAAGTGCTCGTTCACTGGTTGGTTTCCTCGCCTGTCCTTGTGGAGTGATCAGTTCTGCATTGGCCTCGCCTACCCTCTGTGTACCTTGCATCCCTATGCACATTTGAGGGGTGTGATATGGCTGTGTGTTGTCGACACTGTCGCGATCATTGGCAGAGGCCAAGATACATGTTAGGGAATGCCACTTACACAACTCTGTCTCTGGTATGCATACCTTGTGCCAGAGGTGTCCTTCTGCGTTCTAGCCACCTCTTGCCTGCATGGTTGTGACGGTAGCCCTGGCACTGTGTGTCAGTGGCTATGAAGGATTGTCCTTCGGCTGTTGAGTATCTTGAGATAAACCTGCAGCATTTCCTCTTACTTCAATGGAAGCACTTGGCTCCTCTGTTGCTAAGGTTCATAAAGGGTTGTTTGAGCAACTCAGTTGCTGTCCTATTGGTGCATCATCTGGCAAGGGGCGCCCATTTGTACTTTTGCTGCTTCCTGATTGGAAGGTGGTAATAGTAAATAACCATAGATATTTGCTGCCACCTGTTGGAGGACATAGACAGTCATAAGTGCATGTGTGGTGCTACTTGCTCATAAGATTATGACTAATTTAATAGAATACCTGTGTTGTATGTGTCCACTATGGATGTGCGAATTAAAATAAGTTCAGGGCTTGCTTCATTGAAGCAGATGACTAGGCAAACAGCATTTTAGGTCTTGTCTGCGACAGCGCATGTGCTAGAGATATTGTGTACAACAAGAGGCTTGCAGCCTGCCCATTGCTTAACATTCGTTGGCTTCATTGTCACTCTTATTTGATGCCTTCTAATTGGCCAGGATGTGCTGGCTTCACTTCCTCTACTATCGGCTGGAACATGGACCAAGTATTGATTGCTGTCCTTCTACCGATCGCCCTGTGATTTAGGTACTACTTTTATTTCGTTTTTTCCCTGTCTTTTTTTTGTTGAACCTCTTGTCATTTGCAGCTATGTTTTACTGTGCCACACTCACTTCAGAGAAGCCTTTTCTCCTTTGAAATGTAAGTTTATTGTGGCAACAGATGGTATCTGCTTCAAATTCTTTTTTTCACTAAAACATGGACACAGGCGCAATTGTTTTCCTTATGTGATAGGATCTTTAGCCAATGTCAGATTTTTTTTCTTTTTCATGTATAGGGGGATTACATTATTTGAGCAGAATTGGGGGTTTGTGCCGAGACCTAACAAGTGTTGGCAAAGCAAATGGTCTCAAAGCCAATAGTTCTCACCTTTGAGACTATTGGCTTTGACATTGCCTTTTACTCCTGCTGTTCAGCATGGGCATTGCCGACTTTGTCAATGATTTAGAGCCATGCTGTATAGCAGCGTGGCTGGAAGACTATGACGAATCCAGCATTAATGCACTTTAAAAGAAAAATCAAGCCCTGGCTGCATATCATAGATCTGTCTGCTACTACACTTCAGCATGGCTTCACAACATTGGCAAAGCCAGCAGCTGTTGCTAGACCTATTGACTTTGCCAATGCTTGTTGTCTTGTGATCTGCCCCTGTTTCTAATGAGTTGAAACACGGCCAATCAGAAATGCCAAAGCAAACCTGCTGGGTTAGCAGATTTCATTGGCTGCCTTTCAATCAGTCCTTATCAACGTGTTTACATCATGCTGTGCGGCTGCCGGGCATTCAGTAGAGTTGCCGCAGCCTCGTCACCTCGCTGGACTCTTTTGTAGCTGGCAGGAGGCTGGGCACTAGGTACACATGTGGTTTTCTGTTTTGAGGCACAGTATCCAACCCCTTTACTTTAGTCCACCTGCAGAGTAGATTTTGGTGGTTGTTCAAAACGAAATCCACTAAGTTAGCACTACTGTTGGAGTTTATAATGGCTGGGCATCACAGGTGACTTGAATTTAAGGATTGTGAGTCCTTTGTTATTTTAACCAGGAGAGGGGTAAGTGAAAGGCTTCTTGATGGTGATACATGAGCTCTCCAGGGCTTCTATGCTAACTGTCAAGCCTCTGATGACATTGACTTTTGTGTGGGTGTATCCTATCCCCTGCGGCGTGTCTAAAAAAGTAATGAAGCACTAGGCCTGAGCAGAGTTTGCGGAGTTCCATGTATCCGAACACTGCGAAGTGACCAAAAAACTCCACCACAGTACGCAGGTTTCCACAAGCGGCAGAGTGTGTTAGGTCGCACAACCATTTGATTACCAACTCGGACCTGACACCATCGACTTTAAGAATTTCCTTTAGGCAGACTCTGGCCTTGGGACATCTCGATTGTTTCCAGTGTTATTGCCTGGAACACTTACCTCACCCATCGCTTGCATTATCTTATCCTATTATAAACGCTTTGAAATAGGCCCTACCTGGCTTCCTAACAACCTACACTGCGCCCACCAGACTTATGTGGAACGCAATTTCGTGTAGCAACTTACATTATTTACAGACACTCGCCTAATGAGCCCTGATGAAGTTCTCCTCGTGAGAACAGAACACGTTGGCTGACTTTAAAACTCCAATCTCGTGAGAGTTAACTGATTGAAAATAAAGACTTTCTTGAAAACTAAATACTGACCTTCTGGACTTCGTTACTTGGCGCACGCCCAACCCCTGCTTTGTGTTACGTCGCACCGTTCACCTTGATTTTTAGTGCCGGGTGTTTGTCCCGTGCTGGATAAACAGAGCGAACTGCGCCATGCGCAGCGCAAGAGGACGCTGCTTTTTTCTGCTGCTCTAGTAGATGTTCTACTGAAGCACCATCTTCCTCAACATCAATGGATGGTTTCTCAACATGAGCGGTCAAGAACATCCACGACCGCCCACATTGAGAAATGTCGCTGGGAGGTGGTCTAGCATTGGATTTTCCTCACGCACGCTCTCCAACTTACCATTGCAAGGAAAAAACTCTGCTCTACTTTGCGGAGCGGAGTTTTTTTGATCTCTGCGTGCTCTGCAGGGTGCGGGAAACACCGCGAACGGAGCAGATTTCACCACCCAGGCCTATAAAGCATGTCTGATGTGGTTTGAGTGTATTTCACAAAATCAACGGAGACGGTCCACTTTAGAGAGTGACTAATATGTAAAAATTGTGTCAAAACATCAGAGGTTGTTTAAAAAAACCCTCACACACCAACCTGGTGCACATTAAAACAAAACTAAACCCGCTCCACTGTAAATCAGGTGTCGCAGCACAGTTGGGTAGCATTCGGCTACACAACTGGGAACCCAATGATGAAGCATGACACCAACCAGGTTGGTGTGTGAGGATTCTTTTAAACGCCCTCTGTGATGTTTTGACACCATTTTTACAAATTAGTCACTCTCTAAAGTTGACCGTCTCCGTTGATTTTGTGATTACTACATTGGGACAAGGACGGCCCGTGCAAAAATAGTCCTACCTCTCTTAATTGTTTTTTGAGTGTATTTCATACATGGCATATTGCCTTCCAGGTAGGTAGGTGTGAACTGGCAATTGTGCCTTAGGTGAGGCTCTGGTGGGTAAGTTTGGTATAGTGTCTTACTTCAGACCATATTTCTTTAGGTGTTCCATTGTCATGAGGTCAGGGAATGTTCTCCTATGTTCAGTTTTGTATAAATAACAGGAGCAAGAACCCGTCAACCGTGTTGGGATTGGGGTAGAGAGTATGATAAACACATATGATTTCCCAACTGGTATTATTCAAAGGCAATGAGGAAGGATATTAATACAACATTATCAAAAGGAATTAAGGAGACCATGTTTGATTATTGCATGTGCTCATGGCATCATTTATGTAGAAATATTAGGAAACAAGCATTTACAATGCAACGGTCTCGCCTTTGCAAAAGTTAGAGCTATTGGCATTGTAATGACAACTTTTTTATTTATGTGTTGGTTTTGAAATCAGATAAATAAATGTCATTGTCATTTACAGTGCCAATAGCTTAATCTCTCGTAAATGTCAGACCTATTGCATTTGCACCCACACACACACACACACACACAGAGCCACACACACACACACATGAATGTGGTGGTGGTGGATGTGGTGGCGGTGGATGTGGTGAATGTGGTGATGGTGGATGTGCTGGTGATGGTGGATGTGCTGGTGATGGTGGATGTGCTGGTGATGGTGGATGTGCTGGTGATGGTGGATGTGCTGGTGATGGTGGATGTGCTGGTGATGGTGGATGTGGTGGTGGTGGATGTGGTGGTGATGGATGTGGTGGTGGTGGATGTGGTGGTGGCTGTGCTGGATGTGGTGGTGGCTGTGCTGGATGTGGTGTATGTGCTGGATGTGGTGGTGGTGGTGGATGTGGTTGTGGTGGATGTGAAGGTGGTGGATGTGGTTGTGGTGGATGTGAAGGTGGTGTATGTGGTGGATTTGGTGGTGGTGGTGGATGTGGTGGTGGAGGTGGATGTGGTGGAGGTGGATGTTGTGGTGGTGGATTGGGTAGTGGTGGATGTGCTGAATGTGGTGGATGTGCTGGATGTGGTGTTGGTGGATGTGGTGGTGGGGGTGTATGTGGTGGTGGTGGTGGATGTTCATTTTGATTACTTTTTGTAAAATGGGCTCGAAGAGGTGGAATGTCCAGTAATGTCGCCTTGCGGTAAATAGAGCCTGTAAAATAGCTGCACCTCTAGCAGCCAGCGAGCTGTCGTATTTTTAGTAAAAAAATATTGCCTCCAATGTCTCACCTCCCAGCCTGATGCACAACAGGGCTGGTCTCCCCCACCCCAAGCACATTAGTGTAAGAGCAGAGAGAAAGTTATCTGTGCATGTTCAATATGAAGTAGCAAGCTGTACGTATACAAACAGTTACAGTAATCGATACTTGCGCATACGCAAAGCATGAGCAATCAGTGCGGTGAAACGGAGGTTCAACAAGCACATTTAATAGCTCAGTCAGTAAATGCATCACATAGAAAAATGACACACTGTGCTTGTAAATAACAAGCTTTTGCCGTTTGAACATGTCTGTGCATATTGTATTAGCTGTACACGCATGCATGGACTGTACAATTAAGGTACTCGGCTGTGGCTAGTACCCTATACTTGAATGCATGGCCCATTAGCAGTTCGTACACATGCATTCTATACATGCACTTTTCCATCAGTCTGTGCATGCGCTGTTTACACGGGTAGGTGGTGCGAGGCAAGTGTACATGCTAAAGGTGCTGTAATAAACCCTAAATGTCGGTCTCATCGTGACACAGTGCAGTTGCCCTTGGTAATCAGTGCAGCCAGGCAGATGCCAGAGAGCCGCACAACGCGGCTCCGGGACAAAGGCTGTGGCCTCGGGAAGCACAATGAGTGAGTGAGGGGCTCCCTCCAGCTCTAAACTCGCCCGAAAGTTCCTGCGAGTGCTGTAAGGTGACACAACAGGCGCGGTAAGGGGCTTCCGCAGACATCTCCCTGTTGCGCCCTTAAGTCTAAACATAGCAGCACCCCACTCCCCGGCCCGTAAACCGGACTCACCGGCAGCGAGCAGCAGCAGGCCGCAGCTCCCCAGCAGCAGCAGCGGGAGGCCCGGCTCCATGGCCGCCTCAGGCCGGTGACTCCATCAGGCTCCGCAAAGCTCTCTGGCTTTTCTTAGCGCAGTTCCCGGGACACGGGGCAGACTTTTGTGCTGGCGAAATCGTCCCATGGAAATGATATCTCGCGAGAGTAGAAAAGGCGTTGTAGGTCGAGACAAGAAGACTTCCGGCGTTTATCCTTTGCGTTTATGTTTTTCGTAGCAAAATAAAGTGTGACGTTTGCTAGAATAGTGAGTCCGTTCACCATCGCGTATTATGTTTTTTTGGGGCAGTTTTATATACCGCAACCTCGACCCGAAGGTAACGGTGCGCTTTACGCGAGCAACAGTTATATTACACAAGTTAATATTTATTTTCTTGTAAGCACGGGGACATTATGTGATGTGTTAGATCCTTGCAGGCGCTGCCCGGGTGAGGAGCGAAGAAGCCCCTCCCACCCGGCGTCGACGACACTTCCGTTTCCAGGCAACGGACCCACAGGCACCAATCCCAGCGCGGCTCCTCGTCTGACGTCAGAGGAGCTGCGCTCGGGATTTGTGAGGCTCCCGAAGGCTGCGGCGGTGTTTACGGGGAGGCAACTTTTAATTGCCCTACAATGCCGCTGTGGGAGGCGGCGGTGATTTCAGACCGCGCACCTTCTAGCACAGTGCCTTCCCATGCGTAAGGGGAGAGGAGCCCGGTGAGTGGGGTTGAGGGTGGGGGTGTACGCGCGTGTGTCTGTTTGAGTGTGTCTGTGCGTGCATGCGTGTGTCTGTTTAAGGGGGGGTGCGTGTGTGTATGCAGCGTGTGTCTGTTTAAGGGGGGGTGCGTGTGTGTATGCAGTGTGTGTATGTGCGCATGCGTGTGTGAGGCTTTGTTTGTGAATGGGAATGTGAGGCACGGCGACGTGCGCGCTCCCGAGGTTAAATCTCGGCACGGGAAAGCGCGTGGAACTCTGCTGTACACATTCCCCGAAAAGTAACTACATAAGTTGTCTCGCCAGACAGCAAAGCTTTGCTTTGCTTTCGTCTAGGCGAGACCTAAAAAGGGAAAAACAGGGCAATTAGCAGTTGTGACAGCACTGCAATATACAAATAAAACAAATATTAACAACCCAAATTGTACTTGGTGCTTGTTGGACAGGCCCCACGAAGGGCTCGCTCCCTCCCCGCATGACAGGGCCCAGACACCGGCTCTCCGGGGGCTACCCGCAGAAGCAACCCGCAACCCGTCCCCTCCGGGACGCCTGCTCCCGGATATCTCTGTGTCACGGGCCCGGGCCCCCGGCAGCCCCATTGCCCGGCCCAGCCGCCATCTTGGACACTGCACCACGCGGCCGCGTGGCCTCAGCTCGACCCCAACCCTGGGCCCGGCCAGGCCCCACCATCCATCCAGGAGGTGAACGGACCACTTGGCAGGCTAATGGGAGAAAGAAGTGTCGATGGCTCTCCCCCGCCAGGTGCCGATCGCCCCCAGCCTCCCCGGGTGCTGGCTCCACCCCCCTGCTGGGTGTCTGGACTCCCTCATCCCGGACCTCCCGACCTCCCAGTGCGAGGGTCCGGACATCAAGGGGCGCCAGACCTATAACCGAGGAGCCCCAGAGCAGGAAGGCAGTTGTATCCTGGAGTCGAGAGACACCGAGAAGAACTCATCCTTGACGGACTGCTGGCGCTGCCGCAGCCCTGCCTTGTGAACTATCGTCCTGCCTGCTGGCGCTGCCGCGGCCTTCTGCAACCTTCATCCTCGTGGGACCTGCTGGCGCTGCCGCGGCCCGTTGTAACTTCCATCTTCGTTGGGACCTGCTGGCGCTGCCGCGGCCCGTTGCCACCTACGATCTCTTCGGGACCTGCTGGCGCTGCCGCGGTCCGACCCGTCCGACCGCCGAGCTCGAGGATTGTGAGCTACCGCCGTTTCACCTCAGTACCCGTAGGTACCAAGACTGTCCCGCTACCCCCTTTCCCTACTAGAGACTAGAATTGAGAGGATCATCGTGTCCTGATCTCCTTGTATCGTACTACCTTACTTCAAGAACTGCCTATAAAAGGTGTTACTCTGATCTTCGTGTGGTGTCCATCTGTGGGGGGGGGGGAAGTTACTTGTCTGTACGATCGCTGGAGACCGCCCTCACCGGAGGCCTCTCCCCTTGTGCTCGGCCGACCCTCCAGGTCCCCGTCTAACATTGGTGGCCAGCGGCGCGATCCGAACCAACGCGTAACCGTACAGAGAGTAACTCACCCTACGACTAATCCACAATGACGACCAGAGAGAGCGGATCTGCAGAGAAATTCCAGATGGAAAAACTGGAAGAGTACAACCACCGAGAGCTAAAACAATTTTGCATAGAACTAGGCATTGCCACCACCGGTCTGAGCACGAAAGAGGACTTCAAACACGCCCTAGAATCCTGGGCAGAGACAAATATCGCCGGACCCCGGGACCCCGAAGCCCCGGAGACAAACACCACTCTGACGGAAGAAAGGAGAACGGATCTCTCCCGGGAAGAGATCCGAGAACGAGAGAAAAATAGACTACACGAGTTAGAGTTGGCACGGCTCAAATTAGACGGAGAATTGAAACTGGCAGAACAAAAGATGAACTTAGAACACTTACGGCTCCAAGAAGAGCGAGAGGAAAAGCAGAGACAGAGAGAACTCGAAGAAAAAAGACTGGCATACGAACACGAGTGCAAGCTAGCGGAGATAGAAATGCGCAAAAAGAACAAAGACCTAGGGGTGCCCGAGCAACCGCGCCCCCCAGGTACTACCGAACAGAAGGTCCACATCCCCAAGGATGTGGTCCGTGAATACTATCGGAACGACGACATACAGCAGTGGTTCAAGGCCTACGAGATCGCCATGACTGCCCACCGGATCGCTCGAAGTGACTGGGGAGCCGGTCTATGGGGGAGATTCGTCAATGAAGGCCGGGATGCCCTGCTGCAGCTTCCGGACCATCAAATGACGTCCTATGACCACATGAAGGCCGCCCTCCTCAGTCAATATGGGCTGACGCCCGAGATGTACCGCCAGAGGTTCCGCAACTGCACCCGGATCCCGGGTACAACCTGGATAGAATATGTGAACTATTTCAGCCGAGCCTTCGAGGGATGGATCAAGGGTAGCAACGTAACAACCTACGAACAGCTCTTCAACCTCATTGTGTGGGAGCACCTCTCCAACAACTGCTTCGTCGAGCTCAGGCAGCACCTCCTCGACAGTAAATTGACTGACCCACGGCAGCTCGCCGCCGAGGCTGACCGATGGGAGAGCACCCGAGTGACCCGGAGTGGGCCAAACGAGCAGAACAGAACCAACCAAGGTCATCATCGTCCCCGAGGAGGAGGAGGAGGACAGGGCCGGGACAGAGACGCCGTCCCGGCCGCTCCCGCCAACAACACCCCGCCCCCGGCCGGCCGGGGCAACCCCCCGATGCGCCCGGGGTTCCGAGCCAACGATACGTGTCATCGATGCCAGCGAGTCGGCCACTATGTCAGTGACCCGACCTGCCCAAAGAACCAGACCCCCGGACCCCGCCAGGTGGCTGCCGCCGCCCTAGGAGAAGATCAAGTCTCCGAAGAGCCTGAAGAGTATGAGCAGGAGCAGCCCGAGTGGGAACCTGCCGCCATGACCCTGGCCTGCCTAGGGGGAAGAGACCTGATCCCGCTGGCTCCCCTACCAGCCAACACCAGGAAATACAGCCAGTGGGTGAACATAAATGGGCGTAAGGCCGAAGCCCTGCGTGACACAGGGGCCAGTGTGACGGCCGTCCGTTGTCACCTGGTGACCCCAGAACAAATTCTGCCAAACGTTCTTTGCCCCGTCCGATCGGCCGACAATTCAGAGAGCCTGTGTCGGATGGCCTGCGTCCCCTTCGAATGGGGAGGAGTCTCCGGTATGTTAAAAGTGACTGTCCGCGACGATGCCCCCGTGGACTGCCTCCTGGGGAACGATCTCGAGAGTTCCCCGTGGGCAGCCGTTGAAAGAAGAGAGCACCTGGGGATGTTAGGCCTCCCGGGCTGGGCGTGCGTAACAACCTGGTCCATGGCCGCCGACACCATCCCTAGATCTGAAGAACCCGAATGGCCAGCACCTCCTCCCCCGATCGCTCCAGAGGGAGACTCCATCCCTACCGACACCCCGGAACAAACCCACGAAGAGCCCGCTCAGCCCCAAGACCTTCCGGACCTGGCTCAGTGGCGTCAGGAAGGGGGGCCCACCCAAGAACAATTCCGGCAAGAGCAAAAGACATGTCCCTCCCTCGAGGGGCTGCGACAGCAAGCGCTCGCCCAGGGCGCAGGAGACACCGCAGGGGCCCACTGGATCTATTGGGACAATGACCTACTGTACAGCGAACAAAGAATAGCGGAGCTGGGGGCCAGTCGAGTGCTGGTGGTGCCCCTCCGTTTCAGAGACTTCCTTCTGAACTTGGCCCATGATGTCCCCCTGGCTGGACACTTGGGGCAAGACAAAACATACAACCGCCTGGTGACTCACTTTTACTGGCCGAAAATGAGAAATGACGTCTCCACCCACTGCCGGTCCTGCCCGACCTGCCAGGCCAGCGGGAAGAGCGGCCGCAAACTCAAGGCACCTCTGCAACCATTCCCCGTTGTGACCACCCCGTTCGAAAGGGTGGGAATAGACATTGTGGGGCCCCTGGACCCCCGAACAGCACAAGGGCATCGATTCATCCTGGTCCTGGTGGACCACGCCACCCGCTATCCTGAGGCGGTTCCCCTTCGAACTATAACAGCACCAGTGGTAGGTCGAGCCTTAATGGGGGTCTTCTCTCGAGTGGGCTTCCCCAGGGAAGTCGTCAGCGACAGGGGCACGAACTTTATTTCAAAATATATGAAATCCCTATGGCAACAGTGCGGAGTCACCTACCAATTCACAACCCCCTATCACCCGCAAGGAAACGGACTGGTCGAGCGATTCAACCGCACTCTCAAGGGGATGATCATGGGGCTGAAAGAACCCCTACGCCGCCAGTGGGACGTGCTACTACCGTGCCTCCTCTTCGCCTACCGAGAAGTCCCCCAGAAGTCCATCGGCTTCAGCCCTTTCGAACTCCTGTACGGACACCCTGTTCGCGGGCCTCTCAGCCTAGTTAAAGAAGAGTGGGAAATGGCCCCCCTGAAGACCCCTCCAGACGTCTACAAGTACCTCCTGACCCTCCGTAATCAGACCCGGCGATTCAGAGAGCTCACCAAAGCCAATCTTGAAGCCAGTCAGGAGGACATGAAGAAGTGGTACGATCAACATGCCTCCTCCATCGAATTCGAGCCTGGCCAGCAGGTATGGGTGATGTCCCCCATCGAACCTTGTGCCTTACAGGACAAATGGACGGGGCCCTTCAAGGTGATCGAGCGTAAGAGCCCCGTCACCTACCTCATCGACAAGGAATCCCCCCGGAACCCCCTCCGGGTCCTCCACGCCAACAGACTCAAACCCCACTTCGTGCGCTCGGAGCTCAGCCTGCTGATGGCTACAGACAGTGGGGCGGAAGAGGACTCCGAGCCCCTCCCTGACCTACTGGGGGCCGGGGAAAAAGATGGTTCAGTGGACGGGGTCCAACTCTCCGAGGCTCTGACCCCGGAGCAGCGCCAAGACTGTCGGGCCCTCCTGCTGCAATCTGCAAACCTATTCTCCCTCACACCCGGGGTCACCCCCTGGTGTCTGCACGACGTGGACACTGGCGACAGTCCTCCTATCCGACACCGGCCGTACCGAGTACCAGATCGGGTACGCACCTGCATCCAAGAAGAAGTCTCCAAGATGCTCGCACTCGGAGTCATCGAACCCTCGGACAGCCCCTGGGCCAGCCCGGTTGTACTGGTCCCCAAAGCTGCGGCCCCGGGCACCACACCCGAGCTCCGGTTCTGCGTCGACTATCGGGGTCTGAACGCTGTCACCCGAACCGACGCTCACCCCATCCCCCGAGCCGACGAACTAGTTGACCGCATGGGGGCGGCCCGCTACCTAAGCATCTTCGACCTGACGGCGGGCTACTGGCAGATCGGCCTCACCCCCAGGGCACAAGAACGATCCGCTTTCTCCACCCCGGATGGACACTACCATTTCAGAGTGATGCCATTCGGAATGAAAAACGCTCCAGCCACGTTTCAACGACTTGTGAACCAGGTATTGGCGGGCCTCGAAGAGTTCAGCGCCGCATACCTGGACGACATCGCGGTGTATAGCCGCCACTGGTCAGACCACCTCCGCCACCTCCGAGGGGTCCTGCAGGCCCTCCAACGGGCCGGCCTCACAATCAAGGCCAGCAAGTGCCAAATCGGCCAGGGGTCCGTGACCTACCTCGGACACCAAGTGGGGAGCGGTCTGGTGGCCCACCTCCAGCTCAAGATCGCTGCCATCCAGTCCTGGCGCCCCCCCGTAACCCAAACCGAGGTCCGAGCCTTCTTGGGGCTCACCGGATACTATCGGCGGTTCGTAAAGGACTATGGCAGCATTGTGGGGCCCCTCACGGAACTCACATCCAAGACCAACCCAAAAACAGTCAACTGGACTCCCGACTGTCAAGCAGCCTTCGAGAGGCTGAAGGCCGCCATGTGCACCGCTCCTGTGCTCCAGGCCCCCGACTACAGCCGTGAGTTCATCGTCCAGACTGATGCCTCAGACCATGGCATCGGGGCCGTCCTCTCCCAACTGAACCCCGAGGGAGTCGACCAACCAGTGGCCTTCATCAGCAGACGCCTCCTGCCCCGAGAACAGCGCTGGAGCACCATTGAGCGCGAGGCCTTCGCAGTAGTATGGGCCCTCAAGAAGCTCCGGCCTTACCTCTTTGGAACCCACTTCCGGGTACAAACAGATCATAGGCCCCTGCAATGGCTAATGCAAATGCGGGGGGAGAACCCCAAACTATTGCGATGGTCCATCTCCCTGCAGGGGATGGACTTCACTGTGGAGCATCGCCCTGGCCAAGACCACGCCAACGCGGATGGTCTGTCCCGCTTTTTCCACCTCGACGAGGAGAGTCCCCAAGAGGATGGGTGACTCTCCCCGCCTTCAGCTGGGGGGGACGCATGTTGGACAGGCCCCACGAAGGGCTCGCTCCCTCCCCGCATGACAGGGCCCAGACACCGGCTCTCCGGGGGCTACCCGCAGAAGCAACCCGCAACCCGTCCCCTCCGGGACGCCTGCTCCCGGATATCTCTGTGTCACGGGCCCGGGCCCCCGGCAGCCCCATTGCCCGGCCCAGCCGCCATCTTGGACACTGCACCACGCGGCCGCGTGGCCTCAGCTCGACCCCAACCCTGGGCCCGGCCAGGCCCCGCCATCCCGGCACCACCATCCATCCAGGAGGTGAACGGACCACTTGGCAGGCTAATGGGAGAAAGAAGTGTCGATGGCTCTCCCCCGCCAGGTGCCGATCGCCCCCAGCCTCCCCGGGTGCTGGCTCCACCCCCCTGCTGGGTGTCTGGACTCCCTCATCCCGGACCTCCCGACCTCCCAGTGCGAGGGTCCGGACATCAAAGGGCGCCAGACCTATAACCGAGGAGCCCCAGAGCAGGAAGGCAGTTGTATCCTGGAGTCGAGAGACACCGAGAAGAACTCATCCTTGACGGACTGCTGGCGCTGCCGCAGCCCTGCCTTGTGAACTATCGTCCTGCCTGCTGGCGCTGCCGCGGCCTTCTGCAACCTTCATCCTCGTGGGACCTGCTGGCGCTGCCGCGGCCCGTTGTAACTTCCATCTTCGTTGGGACCTGCTGGCGCTGCCGCGGCCCGTTGCCACCTACGATCTCTTCGGGACCTGCTGGCGCTGCCGCGGTCCGACCCGTCCGACAGCCGAGCTCGAGGATTGTGAGCTACCACCGTTTCACCTCAGTACCCGTAGGTACCAAGACTGTCCCGCTACTCCCTTTCCCTACTAGAGACTAGAATTGAGAGGATCATCGTGTCCTGATCTCCTTGTATCGTACTACCTTACTTCAAGAACTGCCTATAAAAGGTGTTACTCTGATCTTCGTGTGGTGTCCATCTGTGGGGGGGGGGAAGTTACTTGTCTGTACGATCGCTGGAGACGGCCCTCACCGGAGGCCTCTCACCTTGTGCTCGGCCGACCCTCCAGGTCCCCGTCTAACAGTGCTCAATTTGTGTGAGTGAAAAACACGGTAGCGTTGCAGGTGACAATATAATCAGCGAGGACGGCGCTTAGTGACTGGTGCAAAAATATATACAGTGAATGAATGACAATGTGGTTCCAGATAGCTTGAAGAGTTCGTTTCTAGTTGATTCGATTGTGTTATTCGTGAACCACTTTGTATGGAGCGCCTATGATCGCGCTGAAAGGTCGACGGCGTTTCGATCCACCTTAATCGGGATCATTCCCATCGGGCCCCCATATGTGCGCAGTAGTACAGCTGCCCTTGACCAAGTGAACTTCCATCTCCGCATGGATCCCTGACTCCGGTCTCCGCTGAATCACACGCCGTCCCCGATTGCCTGGCCAATTTTGGTAAAGGGCTGATACCGCCCCTGTAACAAAAACGGCCCCCACAGGCTCAAAACCAGCCCCCACCCATGCGGATTGCCCGGTGCCCGCTATGGCCAGTCCGGCCCTGTCTGGGGGCCGTCAGGAAGATTAAGCAAGCTATTGCTCAGTCACATTGTGCCGGGCTAACCTGCCACTGGTGCTAGGGATCGAACCGTGAACCCTGTGGTCCGGTATCAGGCACCCTGGCCACTGCGCCACACCCCTTCCACTGTGGATTCTGTGACCACATTTTACTGGCCTTCACACAATCATACCCTTCGTTTTCATTTGCTTCTCCAGCCTTACTCATTCCCTTCTTCCCTCCTCCTCGTGTGTGTCTTTAACAACAGCTAAATAAGTTGTATTCCCTCTGAATTCATTTAATCCCATCACTGAGGCTGTAACCGTCAAAGCAAGCTATTCCAGAGGTAAGGGAAAGAGCAGTTTAGCGTGACATCTAGGTGGGGCATCAAATTACCAAAAAACCAAAATGTAAGTGTTTTAAAACGAAAGGGGAGCGCTCCAGCAGCCAAAATGTTATTTTGCCAGTGGCGCTGAAAATACTTGCACCGTCTCTGTGATGATGCTGCAGAGAGCGAGAGAGAGGGCGGCTTGGATCAACATTTGTAAGCTGAGCACTAGAAAGGATTTATTTTGAAAGGCTGTTTGTCTGCTAGGATTTTATGGAATTGTCAGAGAGCAAAGAGATAGACCACTCTTTACCATCTACTTCTCTGACCTAAGCATTGTCCATGCTGAACTTAAGATTTGCTTGCAGGTCTCTTAGGTGGCACATTCAGCCAGTACTTTACGTTAAGCCAACATCATGTAGCATTCTGGGACTTGTAGTATTGCTTCTGGTATTGTGGGAACCAATTCCCAAAACGTTCAAGGTTATAAAGAGGTTGCAGACATTATAGGGATGTGACTTCGAGCACACAAGCAAAGTGAACAGAGAACGGCCCTGTTTAACAGGGTTGCCTTCTCTCCAGATGTTCGAATAAATAAAGGAGTCCACATATAAACTGCACTTAGTAAAAACAAATTTTAAAAATGTTTAATTGCCTCAAGAGAAGCAAGAATGAATGGGCTGCAATGTAATTCAGACTATTTCTGTCTGGTGCTTGCACCACGGATGGCAGGAGAGGGGAGGGAAGCTGCTGGGGTAGGAGAGGAGAAATTAAAGCTATGTTTGTAGTGTTTTCTGTAAAGTTCCTTAAACCACACGCTAAGTTGTTCATTGTGTTAACACTGGTCAGCTGTTTTGTGGCTGTAGAAAGACAGGCCACGCGACGGTGGAAGCATCTTGCACCAAATGACTTCAATAATAGCCCTGTTGCTAAGAGAAAGGGAGCGCCCGAATGGTAAAATGTCATTTGGCCGAATGGTCCCAAAGTCTTGCAAAGTGATGTTGCCAAAAGGCAAGAGCTGGAGGAAAGTGCCTCATGACATTGGCCACTTGGCAGCTATTTTGTTGTGCCACCCACGTCTGCTGCCGAAGCGGTAGTCACCTGATAGTTTTCCCTGGTTCCTGTCCTTTTAACCCTAGCTCTCCCTGTCCCATAACTCCGTGCACTTTGTTCCTTCGATTCTGTTTCATGTCAAATGCCTTTCATCTTGGTTCATTAATGCGTTTGACTGGTTTGTCGCTGCCAGCGCTGTTCTTTGGTGTCAAGCATCACAGAACTCAAACAATGATTTAATATGTCAATGGGTAAGGTGCTAAGGGCGGAATATTCAAAAAGGCGCATGAATATTAACGACCTTGGCGCGCGCTCATGTGTGTTGACGCAGCAGATGGGGCTGCTTTTTTTTTTAGGTCTCGCGCCTAGCGTTACACTGCGCAGCAGTGTTCGCGCAGCGAGAGTCCTTTCGAGGGGGTTTCAGAAATGGACCCTGGAAATTAAAACGCTCATGCGTGTTCATTTCCGCCCATGGCCTATTGGTGTCTGTTACGCACACCAAACCCCATATGTTTTCAGTTATCGTGCCCAGACATGGGCGTGATAATTGAAAACATATTGATCGCAGTGGCGCGCAAGCGTGCACCTCTCGCAGGCGTGTTTTTTTTGTTTTTTTTTTCAAAAGCGATTGCTTAAACTCCCCCAGGGCCCGCGGCATGCCCCGTGTACGGCGGGCCCAATGCCACCTGGGCCCGCCGCTCACCGGGTACGCGGCGGGCCCAACACTTAAATATTTTTTTTTAAATGCCCCCAGGGCCCACCGCGTGCCTTGTGTGCGGAGGGCCCAATGGCACCTGGCCCGCCGGGCACGCGGCGGGCCCACCAAGACAATACATTTTTTTTAAATGCCCCCAGGGCCCGCTGCGTGCGGCGGGCCCAATGGCACCTGGGCCCGCCCCACACCGGGCACGCGGCGGGCCCAACAGTACAATATATTTTTTTTAAATGCCAAATGCCCCCAGGGCCCGCCGCGTGCCCTATGTGCGGCGAGCCCAATACCACCTGGGCCAGCCGCACTCCCGGCACGCGGCGGGTCTAACAGAACAATAATTTTTTTTTAAATACCCCCAGGACCGGCCGTGTGCCCCGTGTGCGGCGGGCCCAATGCCACCTGGGCCTGCCACACACCGGGCATGGGGCAGGCCCAACAGTACAATATTTTTTTTAAAACGCCCCCACGGCCCGCTGCGTGCCCCGTGTGCGGCGGGCCCAATGCCACCTGGGCCCGCCGCACACTGGGAATGCTGCGGGCCCAACAGTACAATAATTTTTTTTTAAATGCCAAATGCCCCCAGGGCCCGCCGCGTGCCCTATGTGCGGCGAGCCCAATACCACCTGGGCCAGCCGCACTCCCGGCACGCGGCGGGTATAACAGAACAATAATTTTTTTTAAAATACCCCCAGGACCGGCCGTGTGCCCCGTGTGCGGCGGGCCCAATGCCACCTGGGCCTGCCACACACCGGGCATGGGGCAGGCCCAACAGTACAATATTTTTTTTAAAACGCCCCCAGGGCTCACCGCTTGCCCCGTGTGCGGCGGGCCCAATGCCACCTAGGCCCGCCGCACACCGGCCACGCGGCGGGACCAACACTTAAATCATTTTTTTTAAATGCCCCCAGGGCCTGCCGCGT
The DNA here is from genome assembly GCF_964261635.1 of Lissotriton helveticus. Taxonomy (NCBI): domain Eukaryota; kingdom Metazoa; phylum Chordata; class Amphibia; order Caudata; family Salamandridae; genus Lissotriton; species Lissotriton helveticus. Next base: position 171,001,128 of record NC_136073.1, read on the forward strand.
GCCCCGTGTGCGGCGGGCCCAATGCCACCTGGGCCCGCCGCAAAACGGGCACGCGGCGGGCCAAACAGAACAATATTTTTTTTTTAAATGCCCCCAAGGCCCGCTGCGGACCCCGTGTGCGGCGGATCCAATGCCACCTGGGCCTGTCGGACACCGGGCACGCGGCGGGCCAAACAGAACAATATTTTTTTTTTAAATGCCCCCAAGGCCCGCTGCGGACCCCGTGTGCGGCGGATCCAATGCCACCTGGGCCTGTCGGACACCGGGCACACGGCGGGCCCAACACTTCAATATTTTTTTTAAATGCCCCCAGGGCCCGCCACGTGCCCCGTGTGTGGCAGGCCCAATGCCAGCTGGGTCCGCCGCACACCGGACACGCGGCGGGCCCAACAGTACAATCATTTTTTTTTAAATGCCCCCAGGGCCCGCTGCGTGCCCCGTGTGCGGTGGGCCCTGCGGCAGAATGGAGCAGAGAGATGGAAGAGCGGTGGGGTCACTCCTACCTATCCGGCCCGGCCGTGCCGGGCATCGGGAGTTTCCCCAGGAGGCTGGAAGGGTGGGGTCCAGTTTTGCAGCAGTGGGGGCCGGTTTTGTTACTGGGGCCGGGTTTTTCAGCAGTGTTGCAATAACAGCCCCCAGTAACAAAAGCAGCAGTGCTTCACACTTGTGCCCCTCCCCCAAGGGCTGCTTCAACAAAATGACTTTGAGGTCTCAGTCCGGCCCTGCTGCCTATATTTACCATCTTTAGCAGGGTTGGTAGGACGCCTTTGCGATGCTTGTACCTGCTTGTTGTGGAGCTGGTTTGCAGTGGGGGTCAAGTAGGATGATTTATATGCTGTGCACATGGTTAAAAGAGGTGCCACAACGCCAACTGAGGAATCCTCACTCGGTCATCATCTACCTACGTCTGAACTTGAGTGAGTGTCTGTACTCTGTAAAATAAGATGGAGCCAGGGACCTATTCAAGCCTGCAAGTGCTAGTGACCGAAGGGACTACTGTTCATGTCTGGTGAAAGCAAAGTGGCACATCAGTGCCAAACAAACTCATGGTTTGTGTGTCTCACACTCAGGCCACCGGCAGTAGCGGCTCGTGGAGGGAGTGCTGCGGTGGGGCGGGGGAGGGGCAGGGTGGGGGTTAGTAAACTCTGGCTCACGAGGCTCTAGTTAACTGGAATTGGGGTCTGAGAAAAGGAAAATCCGGTCTACTCTGTCTTCTGATGCACACACCTGTGGTTTGATACCACAAATCCAGTGGCGTCCAGGCTGCTCCATATCTCACAAAGTGCACACCCTGGACCAGTGGTGAAACATGGTGCAATGAGCCATAATGCAAGAAAGGACATGCATTGGCAAAGCCAATAGGTCTCACTTATGTGAGATCTATTGACTCTGACAGTGGTTTTGTAGCTATGTTCTACAGCGGTGCTGCTGCTGTGCAACATAGTTGAAAGTCAAGAAAAGCGCTATTACGCAGCCAGCGTTGACCACTTCTTAGTGCTTTTCTTTACAACTTTTAGCAGTGCGGCACAGTAGCCACGCTGCTGTACAATATAGCTAAAAAACCTGACAACGCCTTTAGATCTCGCACAGGCACGACCTGCTGACTTTACCAATGCTTGTTTTTCCTGTTCGGAGGGGACGGGCCAGGGACAACGCAGGCTTGGGGCAATCAAGAACGCAGCAGCATGGACAAGCAACTTGAGAAGAGGGTGGATGGGGCAAGCAATGACAGGAGGGAGGATGTGGTTTCATGGCTAGACTGCCGACTTTGGAGCTGGGAATCCAAGGTTCAAGCCTGGGGGTCGACTCCACATCCTGTGATTCTGGGCAAATCACTTAATAATCCCAAGCCTACCAAAAAAAATAAAAAATTATGTATGTGTCGTGTGACGTAACTGGTGCTCGTGTAAAGCGCTCCAATACCTTTGTGTCGAGTTTTGCGCTATATAAATCTGCAACAAAAAAAACAGGGCAACAATGATGACAGGACAATGACGGAACAATAACAACACAAAGAGGGAGGGGAGGAGAGGGAGAGAAGCAGAGGCGGCGACGCTCTGCAAACACATGCACTCTTATGGATTGCTACAACTAAAAATAAGCATTTGCAATGCAATAGGTCTCCCATTAATTAAGTTTGAGCTATTGGCATTACTAAATATTGCAACACTAATTGCAACAAAAGTCTATAAATTGTAGGCCAAACAAATGTGTATTATTTTTGTAGCAATTGTGGCATGCTGAGCTTTAGATGAATATGTTTAAAAGAAGTGCGCCATACTGCGATTGCTACATTAGTTAATTGTGGATGCATTAAAAATTGATGTGTGTACTGATGGCTGGTGTTGTGTGTGCCTGTAGAAATTGTGCACTGATGGCTGGTGGTGTGTGTGCCTGGTGGAAGTGTGCACTGCAGGCTGGTGGTGTGTGCCTGGTGGAAGCGTGCACTGACGGCTGGTGGTGTGTGTGCCTGGTGAAAGCGTGCTCTGACGGCTGGTGGTGTGTGCCAAGCGTGCACTGACGGCTGGTGGTGTGTGTGTGCCTGGTGAAAGCGTGCACTGACGGCTGGTGGTGTGTGTGTGCCTGGTGAAAGCGTGCACTGATGGCTGGTGGTGTGTCTGTGCCTGGTGGGTAGCGTGCACTGACGTCTGTTGGTGTGTGCCTGGTGGAAGCGTGCACTGACGGCTGGTGGTGTTTGTGCCCGGTGAAAGCGGGCACTGTCGACTGATGTCTGTGTCTGGTGAAAGTGTGCACTGACGGTGTGTGTGTGTGGTTGTGTGTGTGATTGTATGTGTTGTTGTGCTTGTGTGTGTGCTGGTGTGTGTGTGTGTGTGTGGTTGAGTGCTTGTGTGTGGTTGGTTGTGTGTGTGGTTGTGTGTGTGTGTGTGTGGTTGAGTGCTTGTGTGTGGTTGGTTGTGTGTGTGGTTGTGTGTGTGTGTGTGGTTGTGTGTGTGTGTGGTTGTGTGTGTGTCTGTGGTTGTGTGTGTGGTTGTGCTTGTGTGTGTGGTTGTGTATGTGTGGTTGTGCGTGTGGTTGTGGTTGTGTGTGGTTGTGTTTGTGGTTGTGTTTGTCTGTGTTGTTGTGTGGTTGTGTGTGTGCATTTGTGTTTGTGTGTGTGGTTGTGTGTGTGATTGTATGTGTTGTGCGTGTGTGTGTGCTGGTGTGTGTGGTTGTGTGTGTGGTTGTGGTTGTGTGTGTGTGTGTGTGTGTGGTTGAGTGCTTGTGTGTGGTTGTGTGTGTGTTTGGTTGGTTGTGTGTGTGGTTGTGTGTGTGGTTGTGTGTGTGTGGTTGTGTGTGTGTGGTTGTGGTTGTGCTTGTGTGTGTGGTTGTGTATGTGTGGTTGTGCGTGTGGTTGTGGTTGTGTGTGGTTGTGTTGTGGTTGTGTTTGTCTGTGTTGTTGTGTGGTTGTGTGGTTGTGTGTGTGTGTGTGTGGTTGTGTGTTTGTGTGTGTGGTTGTGTGTGTGATTGTATGTGTTGTTGTGCTTGTGTGTGTGCTGGTGTGTGTGGTTGTGGTTGTGTGTGTGGTTGTGGTTGTGTGTGTGGTTGTGTGTGTGTGTGGTTGAGTGCTTGTGTGTGGTTGTGTGTGTGTTTGGTTGCTTGTGTGTGTGTGGTTGTGTGTGTGTGTGGTTGTGTGTGTGTGTGTGGTTGTGTGTGTGTGGTTGTGTGTGTGGTTGTGCTTGTGTGTGTGGTTGTGTATGTGTGGTTGTGCGTGTGGTTGTGGTTGTGTGTGGTTGTGTTTGTGGTTGTGTTTGTCTGTGTTGTTGTGTGGTTGTGTGTGTGCATTTGTGTGTGTGTTTGTGGTTGTGTGTGTGGTTGTGGTTGTGTGTTTGTGTGTGGTTGGGTGCAGTTGTATGTGTGGTTGTGTGTGTGGTTGTGTGTGGTGTGTGTGTGTGGTTGAATGTGTGGTTGTGGTTGTGTGTGGAACATTACAGTGCATTCATTATGTAAAGCAAATCACCACGCTGCTGTGCTATACACTGCAATGACAGCACTTTGTCTGGCATGTACAGAGATTCGGCACAGGCTTGTCACTTTTGCTCCTCCTGGCCCCTACTTCTGCCAACACCCTGGCACTCTAAAGTTCACAGAAATTGACTTTTACACTATGTTGTTCCCCAAAGAAACTGAACACGAGGACATGCAGCAGGCCGAGATGTGGAATAATTAGAGCTCAGCCCCCACTGAACTCTTGCCCTGCCCGCAGAGGCCAAAATATTCAGAAAAACAATATTCGCAGGGATATGGAGTGAGATCGGGCCGAGACGAAAGCAGAAGCTTTTATTTCCACTGTTTAACTTAAATTGAAAACCGAACACGCATGGAAAGCGCGGGGTGGAGGAGATGGGGAGAACAAAGAGAGAGGGGGATACGGGCAGCGGGAGGAAAGGGAGGAGAATTAAGGGCGAGCTTTCTAAACACACGGAGAGAAGAGTGAATTAATGAAAGCTCTTTCCAACACAAACAAATAAAATGTTTGAGATACAAGATGGCCCCTCGCGTCATGCCTCTTCTTTTGCATGTTGGAAGCTGTAAAAATCTACGCACTCAACTATTTACCAGAAGTGACTCAACATTTACAAACTGCAGATGCCTTAACACGCTATTCTTTTGAAAATACATATGCTGCAGCTGCGAAGCCCGTACCTTGTAGGCGCCCATGGTACCTGTGCATGGGGGTGTTAGGAGCGAGGGAGGAGGTCGGGCAGAGCATTGCTGATTATGGAAATGCCTACACCTGCTACATTTTAAAAAATAGAAATGCTGCTGTGAAGCCTGTACTTGTATGCGCTTGTGGGACCTATGCATAGGGGTGTTGGGAGAGAGGGAGGAGGTCGGGCAGAGCAGGGAATGGCTGCGGGGGGTTGAATGAGGAAACGTTGCCGTTTGATTGAGAAAGGCTCCGTTTGTGCTAAGAGGATGGGGGCGTGCTTATAATGCAAAGCAGGGGGGGCGCAAAAACAGCCTCAATGAACGTGCTACACCACGCAAAACAAAAGAAAGGCGGTGCGGCTCAATAAGTTTGTTTACCCACGCTTCAGTTGAAAGTGTGCCCCTATGTTATAAATAAAGCGCGGTATGAGTTCTGGGTAAAATAAAATGTTTTTTTTAAAAAGCAGTTGCAGTATTAAAGAAAAGCACGGTGTGCGGTTTGTAAAAACAAATAAAATGTTTAGCTACAAGATGGCCCCTAGCGTCATGCCGCTTCTTTTGCATGTTGGAAGCTGTAAAAGCTACGCACTCAAATATTTACCAGTAGTGACTGAAGCACCGTCCGTGCGTGTGCTGACAACATGACAGTCGTGTTTTTTTCTGCAACTGATCCCAGTTGTATTGGTAAAGAAAAAAAAAGCCAAAGTGGGGGTTTTTTTTGTAAATTTTTTTAAGCGAAAAAAAAACAGTAGCGTGGGGGGAAGCAATTGGCTAAAGGTATTGTGAACAGGCCAGAAAATGTAGGAGAGAGTGCAATGTAGTGCTTGGATGAGAAGCATACAGGCAAGAAAACAAAGTTGGGGAAAAGCACACAAGGGCGGGCACATTACGGTGCCGGGAGAAACACGTGTGCAGAGAAAGAGCAACACACCTCGAAAGAGCAGAATGTAATGGTAATTAAGGCAAGTGGTTCTGCGACTTACAGAATCCTTCGGATGGCAAATGGTGATCACTTTCGCGGCCGCTTTGATGTTCTCAGTGGCCGCGCGGCTCACTGAGAACATCCAAGCGGCCGCAAAAGTGATCACGCAGGCTGACAAATGGTGCGCACGCCTGTAGCACATGCACTGTAACCGATTCGCCTGCAGACTTTGGGAGCACTTTCAAAAGTCCCTTACTAAATATCTCGCAAAGCATCGCTTACGCGATAGCTAGGCGAGACCTAAAAAAGTGCCTGTGAACTACTGAACTGTCTGACAATGTTGCTGGGGTAAGGGAGTATGAAAGGAAAGGTTGTAGAAGGTCATGTTTTTTTTCATAACACACAACAACATTTAAAAACTTGTGAATTAACTGTGGAAATATTACAAAATATATCAGCAATTAGGAAAGAACAAATGGAGCCATTTTTTTTTATTTTGACCTGCGACAGAAACAAAGATTTTAATAGGATCAAAACAAATAGACACTTACTTGATGATGTGCAAACGATAAATATTTGCTGAAACCCAATTTCCATGTTTGTGTGCTATATGCAAAATTCGCTCTGACTGTTTTAGCAGTAAAATTGAATCTCTATGCTAATTTTGTGTCCATTTCAGTGGAAAGTTTGATATCTATATTTGACCACACCATATTTCTGTAATACATTTTTGATGCTGTGCTCCAGAAGGGACCCCTAGCTACATACGAGGCCTTCACCACCCTCCATAAAGTGTGTAGCTATTCTTGTTCTTTGTGACACACATGGATTTTTCACAGTCTCCATGACTTCAGTGATGTAACATTGATGGAAGAAGAGCCAATCTGAAAATTGTTCCAGCACCCTCTGGTGCTCTGAATTATATGTTTTATTTACTTATTTATTTATTTTTAATTTGCGCAAACATGTCCCTTGCGAGTATCAAAGCCCTTTACGCTCACCCATGCACTCAGATCTGGGGATCCTGCCCCTCACCTCTCTCCCTAAGTGGAGATTTTCCCCAGGGGTGTTTGGTGTGTGTGACCCTATAGGCACCCACACCCCGTTTCTTTTTAAGTGCAGTCGTTTCCCGCTACACTTGGCTGCAGCTGTGGCAGAGAAGTCTTGTGCTCCGTCACACAATACACATTGAAGGGGGTTTCTTCTACTCCACCAGAGCGCTGTGTAAAGGTGATAAAAGCCACCCTTTTTCCCGCCTAAGCTATGGGCATCAGGCCTTCCCTGAGGCATGCGAGGTCAGTCTTGATAGCATCCAAAATATGACTTGCAAACACATTTTTTGACTCCCCAAATACACATGCAGGGCAAGATTATGACTCGAGCTGGGCCTCTCAAGACAATCTCTTACATGCGAGGCGGATACACTGAATTACAACATAAGGGTACCCCTGGCCGCACCCTTAAAGCCCGTCTAAAAGAAACCTTCAAGAGTCCCGGGAACCCTTGGAACCGACAAATCAAAAAGGCCATAAGATCTCTACAAATTGACGAATTAGTGCTAAAATCAGACTCCATTTCTTACGATTTCTGGAAAAGGGCTTTAAACGAGCAGGCGAGACAGATCTCATACCAGCAGGATCTCTGGACTTTAACCCCTGCATGCGCGCGTCGGCCAACGGCCATCGCAAGCACTACCTCGGGGATGCTGCACAGGTCCATTGGCCGACGCGGCCCCGCCAACTCAGTAGAACTCCCGCACCGTGGCTGAATTTGCGCCATGGTTAAAGAGTTAAAAACGTTAACTACTCTGTCTGTTTTGAACGATTCTTATCTCCCTGGGTTACCGCAACCATACCTCTCAGACAGCTTAAACGCACTCGAATACAGGAATATCATGTTTATGCGCCTCCTAATCCTGCGAATCATTGATTTTAACCAATGGGCCCCATGAGGCGGGGAGGGGGCAAGCAGACTATATAACAATAGGTCCGAATCGTGGCTCGACCTCCTATGCTGCCGACTTTCCTCTGACTCCCACAGAGCTCTTCTAAAGTCATTATTCCTAAAAAAAAAAAAAAAAGGTATCTACACATGCTTGGAGGTGTAAGCACTTTGTTTTACCCGAACAGACAAACGCACAGAAGGTGCAGAAAATATGTGAGAATCCTGGTAGACTTACTTTTCCCTGGTCTAGTTAGGGTGACCAACCGTCCGTAAATTTCACGGACCGTCCATAATTTGGAGCTCACGTCCGTTGTCCGTGAGGATCCCTTTCACGGACGCCTTTTGTCCATAATTTTGGGCATCAGAGGGAGCAGCACTGCTCCCCTGTGAGAGGCCACACCCCCCTTTGATGGGGCCGCCTCGCACTCCTCCTGGAACACAAGAGCAGCCCCGCCCGCCCTTTGTCATTCTGTATGCGGCTAATTGCCACATACAGAATGTCAATGGGGCAGTTTGGTGTGTGACATCATGTGGCGGCCTCCTCCTACCTCAGTGTACAGCAGGGCATTCTGTTAGATAAAGGTAAAACGCCCATGCTGCAACGTTAGAATACAGTTCATATAAAGAAGCCTGTGAAACAAAAGTTCTGTAATAACCATAGAAGTAACTGTAACTCATTTTAAGTATCTTAATACTACGAAGGATGAAGACACTGAAAGAGGTTAGACTTTCATGTCTAAATATGGTAGGTCTATCTTTTTGATCCTCTTCAAGTCTAGTTTATGCAAAATTATTCCGCTCGATTGCAAACGTACCCATTCTCTCATCTGCCACTTCCCTATACATTTCCCTATTTCTGAATTCATAATTTTTATGGATAGTCTGTAGTTTCAGTATTGAAGTAATTTGATTTTCTTTTAGATATGGATGCAAATTTAGTTTTTCCTCAAGCATATTACATAGGCAATAAAGAATCCATCGTTGAATCTAAATAGTGTATCTTGATACCTACGGCATGAAAAGACACTTTGGAGAAGGGTCTTACTATTTCTTCTTATTATGTAACCCCTTCTGAAAGACAAAGGCCACACGTGGGTACTGCCCCTACATATCATTAACCCCCCCCCGATAATAGCAAACGATTGGAGTGCAGTAATGGCTTGAAATCTGGCGTGAGTCAGCTGACCGCTGCCCGCCCCTGCCCACCCCAAACTCCAGTACCCCGGGCAATCAATCTGCATCAATGGCAAGACTACAGATCCTCGACGCCACCGCATATTTGAAGACACCCTTCATGTCACCATTTATAGAATATGACAGGCTCCTCCCCAACAATATACCAAGAAAAGCAAAAGTGAGCCGTAGGATAGCATGAATCTATCACATATACAGTTCTTGTGCAGCTCTGTTATTTGAAACGGGGTGGTATAAAGGAATGGACAGTAGCAAGCAAACGTTTAAATATGCTTTGGATGGGTTTTTCCTTTGAGCTATGATATGCACTGATGAATGTTAAGGCTCCTGATGGATATTGAACTAAATGTAAAAAGAAATATGTTTGAAAAATAAAATAACAAGCATTTACAATGCAATGGTCTCGGCATCATTAAAGGTAGAGCTATTGGCATTGCTCATGACATTTTTTTTTCTTTAAATCATAAATAAATGGCATTGTCAATACACACCACTCTGCACTCAACTGCACTCACCTGCACTGCACTCAACTGCACTCACCAGCACTGCACTGCACTCACCTGCACTCACCTACACTGCACTCAACTGCACTCACCAGCACTGCACTGCACTCAACTGCACTCACCTGCACTGCACTCACCTGTACTGCACTGCACTCACCTGCACTGCACTGCACTCACCTGCACTGCACTCACCTGCACTGCACTGCACTCACCTGCACTGCACTCACCTGCACTGCACTGCACTCACCTGCACTGCACTCACCTGCACTCACCTGCACTGCACTGCACTCACCTGCACTGCACTGCACTCACCTGCACTGCACTGCACTCACTTGCACTGCACTGCACTCACCTGCACTGCACTCACCTGCACTGCACTGCACTCACCTGCACTCACCTGCACTGCACTCACCTGCACTGCACTGCACTCACCTGCACTGCACTGCACTCACCTGCACTGCACTCACCTGCACGGCACTCACCTGCACGGCACTCACCTGCACTGCACTCACCTGCACTGCACTCACCTGCACTCACCTGCACTGCACTCACCTGCACTGCACTGCACTCACCTGCACTGCACGCACTGCACTCGCCTGCACTGCACTCGCCTGCACTGCACTGCACTTACCTGCACTGCACTCACCTGCACTGCACTCACCTGCACTGCACTGCACTCACCTGCACTGCACTCACCTGCACTGCACTCACCTGCACTGCACTCACCTGCACTGCACTCACCTGCACTGCACTCACCTGCACTGCACTCACCTGCACTGCACTGCACTCACCTGCACTGCACTGCACTCACCTGCACTCCACTGCACTGCACTCACCTGCACTCCACTGCACTGCACTCACCTGCACTGCACTGCACTCACCTGCACTGCACTCACCTGCACTGCACTCACCTGCACTGCACTCACCTGCACTGCACTGCACTCACCTGCACTGCACACACCTGCACTGCACTCACCTGCACTGCACTCACCTGCACTGCACTCACCTGCACTGCACTGCACTCACCTGCACTGCACTGCACTCACCTGCACTGCACTCACCTGCACTGCACTCACCTGCACTGCACTGCACTGCACTCACCTGCACTGCACACACCTGCACTGCACACACCTGCAATGCAACTCACCTGCACTGCACTCACCTGCACTGCACTGCACTGCACTCACCTGCACTGCACTCACCTGCACTGCACTGCACTCACCTGCACTGCACTCACCTGCACTGCACTCACCTGCACTCCACTGCATTGCACTGCACTCACCTGCACTGCACTGCACTTGCATGCACTGCACTGCACTCACCTGCACTGCACTCACCTGCACTGCACTCATCTGCACTCCACTGCACTCCACTGCACTGCACTCCACTGCACTGCATTCCACTGCACTGCACTCACCTGCACTGCACTGCACTCGCATGCACTGCACTCGCATGCACTGCACTGCACTGCACTCACCTGCACTGCACTCACCTGCACTCCACTGCACTGCACTCACCTGCACTCCACTCACCTGCACTCCACTCACCTGCACTGCACTGCACTCACCTGCACTGCACTGCACTCACCTGCACTGCACTCACCTGCACTGCACTCACCTGCACTGCACTCACCTGCACTGCACTGCACTCACCTGCACTGCACTCACCTGCACTGCACTGCACACACCTGCACACACCTGCACTGCACACACCTGCACTGCACACACCTGCACTGCACACACCTGCACTGCACTCACATGCACTGCACTCACCTGCACTGCACTCACCTGCACTGCACTCACCTGCACTGCACTGCACTCACCTGCACTGCACTGCACTCACCTGCACTGCACTGCACTCACCTGCACTGCACTGCACTCACCTGCACTGCACTCACCTGCACTGCACTCACCTGCACTGCGCTGCACTCACCTGCACTGCACTCACCTGCACTGCACTCACCTGCACTGCACTCACCTGCACTGCACTCACCTGCACTCCACTGCACTCCACTGCACTGCACTCCACTGCACTCACCTGCACTGCACTGCACTCACCTGCACTGCACTGCACTCGCATGCACTGCACTCACCTGCACTGCACTCACCTGCACTGCCCTCACCTGCACTGCACTCACCTGCACTGCACTCACCTGCACTGCACTGCACTCACCTGCACTGCACTCACCTGCACTGCACTCACCTGCACTGCACTGCACTCACCTGCACTGCACTGCACTCACCTGCACTGCACTCACCTGCACTGCACTCACCTGCACTGCACTCACCTGCACTGCACTCACCTGCACTGCACTGCACTCACATGCACTGCACTGCACTCGCATGCACTGCACTGCACTCGCCTGCACTGCACTGCACTCGCATGCACTGCACTGCACTCACCTGCACTGCACTCACCTGCACTCCACTGCACTCCACTGCACTGCACTGCACTCACCTGCACTGCACTCACCTGCACTGCACTGCACTCACCTGCACTGCACTCACCTGCACTGCACTGACCTGCACTGCACTGCACTCACCTGCACTGCACTCACCTGCACTGCACTGCACTCACCTGCACTGCACTCACCTGCACTGCACTCACCTGCACTGCACTCACCTGCACTGCACTCCACTCACCTGCACTCCACTCACCTGCACTGCACTCACCTGCACACACCTGCACTGCACACACCTGCACTGCACACACCTGCACTGCACACACCTGCACTGCACACACCGGCACTGCACTCACCGGCACTGCACTCACCTGCACTGCACTGCACTCACCTGCACTGCCCTGCACTGCACTGCACTCACCTGCACTGCACTCACCTGCACTGCACTGCACTCACCTGCACTGCACTGCACTCACCTGCACTGCACTGCACTCACCTGCACTGCACTCACCTGCACTGCACTCACCTGCACTGCACTCACCTGCACTGCACTCACCTGCACTGCACTCACCTGCACTGCACTCACCTGCACTGCACTCCACTGCACTCCACTGCACTCCACTGCACTCCACTGCACTCACCTGCACTGCACTGCACTCACATGCACTGCACTCACATGCACTCCACTGACCTGCACTGCACTCACCTGCACTCCACTCACCTGCACTGCACTCACCTGCACTGCACTCACCTGCACTGCACTCACCTGCACTGCACTCACCTGCACTGCACTCACCTGCACTGCACTGCACTCACCTGCACTGCACTGCACTCACCTGCACTCACCTGCACTCACCTGCACTGCACTGCACTCACCTGCACTGCACATACTTGCACTGCACTGCACTCTGCACTCACTACTCTGCACTCACTACTCTGCACTCACTACTCTGCACTCACTACTCTGCACTCACTACTCTGCACTCACTACTCTGCACTCACTACTCTGCACTCTGCACTCACTACTCTGCACTCTGCACTCACTACTCTGCACTCTGCACTCACTACTCTGCACTCACTACTCTGCACTCACTACTCTGCACTCTGCACTCACTACTCACTACTCTGCACTCACTACTCACTACTCTGCACTCACTACTCACTACTCTGCACTCACTACTCACTACTCTGCACTCACTACTCTGCACTCACTACTCTGCACTCACTACTCACTAATCTTCACTCACTACTCACTACTCTGCACTCACTACTCACTACTCTGCACTCTGCACTCACTACTCTGCACTCACTACTCACTACTCTGCACTCACTACTCACTACTCTGCACTCACTACTCTGCACTCACTACTCTGCACTCACTACTCTGCACTCACTACTCTGCACTCACTACTCTGCACTCACTACTCACTACTCTGCACTCACTACTCACTACTCTGCACTCACTACTCACTACTCACTACTCTGCACTCACTACTCACTACTCTGCACTCACTACTCTGCACTCACTACTCTGCACTCACTACTCTGCACTCACTACTCTGCACTCACTACTCTGCACTCACTACTCACTACTCTGCACTCTGCACTCACTACTCTGCACTCTGCACTCACTACTCTGCACTCACTACTCACTACTCACTACTCTGCACTCACTACTCTGCACTCACTACTCACTAATCACTACTCTGCACTCACTAATCACTACTCTGCACTCACTACTCACTATTCTGCACTCACTACTCACTACTCAGCACTCACTACTCTGCACTCACTACTCTGCCCACTCACTACTCTGCGCACTCACTACTCTGCGCACTCACTACTCTGCGCACTCACTACTCTGCGCACTCACTACTCTGCGCACTCACTACTCTGCACTCACTCCTCTGCACTCACTCCTCTGCGCACTCACTCTGCGCACTCACTACTCTGCACTCACACTCTGCACTCACACTCACCTGCACTGCACTGCACTCACCTGCACTGCACTGCACTCACCTGCACTGCACTGACCTGCACTGCACTGCACTCACCTGCACTGCACTCACCTGCACTGCACTGCACTCACCTGCACTGCACTCACCTGCACTGCACTCACCTGCACTGCACTCACCTGCACTGCACTCACCTGCACTGCACTCCACTCACCTGCACTCCACTCACCTGCACTGCACTCACCTGCACACACCTGCACTGCACACACCTGCACTGCACACACCTGCACTGCACACACCTGCACTGCACACACCGGCACTGCACTCACCGGCACTGCACTCACCTGCACTGCACTGCACTCACCTGCACTGCCCTGCACTGCACTGCACTCACCTGCACTGCACTCACCTGCACTGCACTGCACTCACCTGCACTGCACTGCACTCACCTGCACTGCACTGCACTCACCTGCACTGCACTCACCTGCACTGCACTCACCTGCACTGCACTCACCTGCACTGCACTCACCTGCACTGCACTCACCTGCACTGCACTCCACTGCACTCCACTGCACTCCACTGCACTCACCTGCACTCACCTGCACTGCACTGCACTCACATGCACTGCACTCACATGCACTCCACTGACCTGCACTGCACTCACCTGCACTGCACTCACCTGCACTGCACTCACCTGCACTGCACTCACCTGCACTGCACTCACCTGCACTGCACTCACCTGCACTGCACTGCACTCACCTGCACTGCACTGCACTCACCTGCACTCACCTGCACTCACCTGCACTGCACTGCACTCACCTGCACTGCACATACCTGCACTGCACTGCACTCTGCACTCACTACTCTGCACTCACTACTCTGCACTCACTACTCTGCACTCACTACTCTGCACTCACTACTCTGCACTCACTACTCTGCACTCTGCACTCACTACTCTGCACTCTGCACTCACTACTCTGCACTCTGCACTCACTACTCTGCACTCTGCACTCACTACTCTGCACTCTGCACTCACTACTCTGCACTCACTACTCTGCACTCACTACTCTGCACTCACTACTCTGCACTCACTACTCTGCACTCTGCACTCACTACTCACTACTCTGCACTCACTACTCACTACTCTGCACTCACTACTCTGCACTCACTACTCACTACTCTGCACTCACTACTCACTACTCTGCACTCACTACTCTGCACTCACTACTCTGCACTCACTACTCTGCACTCACTACTCACTCTGCGCACTCACTACTCTGCACTCACACTCTGCACTCACACTCTGCACTCACTACTCTGCACTCACTACTCTGCACTCACTACTCTGCACTCTGCACACTCACTCTGCACTGTGCACACCACTGATATCATGGAATCTTCCACCACACTTTCTAAAACTCTATAGTCCGAAGCATAATAGGCACAGAACCAAAAGAAGGGTAGACATTGCTTAAAATAATCTTATTGTATTTATGAGAA
Organism: Lissotriton helveticus; assembly: GCF_964261635.1. Classification (NCBI taxonomy): domain Eukaryota; kingdom Metazoa; phylum Chordata; class Amphibia; order Caudata; family Salamandridae; genus Lissotriton; species Lissotriton helveticus. The sequence goes on from NC_136073.1 coordinate 171,016,197, forward strand.
GCAAAAGCGAGACTGTGAAATGTGCTGAATATCAGTTTGTTACGAATCAACAGAGTGGAGTTAGAGAACCAAGAAATAGTAATTTAGAATCCGGGTTAGAAGGAGTAGTAATCACAAGCTGAGGATCAACGGGCGCGAAACAGCTGCGGAAAAAGGGGATTCTAGTATTATCACGGAATTAGCCTATGATGTGCATTTGTAAAGCCCCAATCCTTGTGGCATCTTGACTCTAAATTACAGGTGTTTAAAGTGACCCAGCTCAACGGTACTCCTTTTAGCAACAGTGGAAAGGCTGAGCGGACCCCGGAATTTGAACCCGTGTCAAACACAGGTTTCTGGGGAAGATGCTTTAATTCAGTGAGCAGGCGGAGCCCGCTTGGAGTGAGAGCACCCGAGCCACATCAGTACTATGGGTACAGAGTCGCCTTAAAACACGCGAGCTTTTCATCCGTGTGTTTTCCCTGCAGCGAGTATAAATCCATTCTATCCCAGACCCCGTGACTTTCGCTGGGTGGTCACTACCGGAGTCCAGTCTGAGCACGGGGAAACCAAGTCAAGCCAAGCCTGGTAAATAACGCCCTGACCTGTATACCCGAATCCCGGCTAAGTAACGCCCCTGTCTCTATGCGTGTGATCCTGGGCAAACCCGTTGAGTCGTTGTGTGCCTCATGGGTTCCTCAAGCTTTAAACGTAAGGAGCCCTTGGAAATGAACCGAGTGCCCAACATTCGGCGCTATACAGACCAGAATGATAATGCGGAGCTCTCCGTGTATTCTGAAGGCATCCATTTCGTGATCTGACTCGACTTGAACGGAAGTTGCCCAGCGTTATAAATAAAAAATAGAGGCGGGGGTGGGGGGAGGACTCCGGGAATCCCACACTGGCTGTCTTTACTGGGCTAGGGGGGGCTCCCTTAATGGCTGCCTGCAGTGCAGCACACATACTAGAGTCAATGAAACATAACCTAGGATCTGCATTGAAAACTATCCGTCAACTAATTACAATTCTAATTTGCGCGCCTCTCGCATCGCCCTCTCTTACTGTGCTAGGCGCTATGCCCCGAGATACGATGAAAGCACCCTCAACATGACATCCAAAACAGTGCCCACTAAAGCTGGAACCAAATATAATACTTTGCCAACCGGGCATTCCTGCCCAGTGTAGGTGCTGCACGTGAGAAAAATGCGATTCAGCAATCAGCACCTCATAACGGGCTACGAGGGACTAGATAAATACAAAACTACTATACAGTGCGTCCAGTGCAGTACCGCGGTCAAAGAGCACCGAACGGAGTGTTGTTGCAGTTTATTTATAGCGCAGATCTGACACGAACCCTGTCATTGGAGCGCTTTACATGAGCACCGGTTTACATTACACACGGACATGTTCAGGTTTTTTCTAGGCACGTCGAGATTAAGTGATTTGTCCAGAATCGGGGATGTTAAACTGATGCCGCGACTAGAACCCGGTTCACCAGTTCCAAAATCGGCCATTATATTACGCACATCCTCCCCCAAACCCACTGTTTGTCCTGCTCAGGAGAGCACATGCCTCTCTATATTAGCCCCCATGAACTTGTACTCAGCACTTAGTTGTGGCGTGCAGTCTCGCAGCGTTTGTGAAAAGATGGAGCTGAGAACAAGGACATTGAGTCATTTGCCCAGGATCACACGTTTTTACCAAGTGTAGAAAGTCAGGATTAGAACTCTGGCTCAATGTCTGCCTGTTATATTAAGGAGCCGTTCTGAGGGCATACAAGGTCGTGTTCATCGTCTCATTTGAATTAGACAATCACAGTTAATATGCGGAGATTAATCATATTAACGATTTAAACATTCGGAGCTTAAGGGATTCGCCACAAATAAATCGCGTCGTTTAAGCCCAAGTGCGGAGCTGAGATTGGAGCAGACCTGAAGCGGGCAGCTTTCGCTCTTAGACTTAGAGTCTTCCTTCAGCTCTTGCTATTTGATTCTCCCCTCTCCACCTTTCTCTTGCTTCCTTTCTCGACCACTCTCCAATCTCTCTCCCTCTTTTTTCCTCACCCTCTTTTTCTCCCTGTCTCTTACCCCTTTTCTCCCCCTTTATTCTATTATTACTCCCATATTCTTCTATCCCTTTTACTCAAATCCTCTCCTTTCATCTCTCCCATTCCCCCTCTGCTTGCCTTCTCAGTGGCCCTATTTTAACTCGTTCTCCTCAGTCCCCTCTTTTTTCTGTTGCTCTCTCCATTTGTTCTCACTCCACAGTTTTCCATTTTCATCTCCCGCTTCATGCACCATGTTTTACTCTGTTGGTCCTCCTTTCTCTTCCTCTCCCACTTTTCCTCCCTTTCTCCAGTCCCTGTTCTAGCCCATGTTTAATCTGGCTCTCCCTTTCTGTTTGTCCCATTCTCGCTCTCATTTTGTAATGTTCCTCTCTTTATTTCGCCTAGTTGCTCTCTCACCTTTACAGTGACTCTCCCTTTCACTAACTTCTTATCTGTTACACCATTTACCACGATTCTCCCATCTCTTTTTATTCTTTACATGATATCTCTAATTGTAGTCTGGCTTTCCTTTCTGCTGCTTCCCCCTTCCTTTTTTCTAGTTTACTTCCTCTGTTTAAGTGTACCTAATATCTACCTTTACCTTCCTCTTTCCTCCTTTATGCCGGTTCCCCCTAATTTTGAAAAGTCATCTTTCATCACCCTGTTTCACCTTCGTTCTCTTCACCTCTCTCTTTCTCCTATTTCTTAAAGTCTTTTGTCTCTTTCCAAATCCCCCTCTCTTCCTCCTGGCCCTGTTCTCCCTTTGTTTCGTTCTTTCCTGTCTCACCCTGAGCAATGGACTTCCATTTTACAGACTCCCCCCCCCCCAACCTCTATTTACTCTTTATCCCGTCCTTCTCTCTTTTTAGGTTTTGCCTAGCAAATGCATGCGTACGAAGTACGCATGCGCTAGGAAAAATCTTATGATCTGTGTGTGGAGTCAGGTAACAGCCCCCTCCTCCCATTGGCTAGCTCCATAAATGGAGGCTAACCATTGGGAGTTGGCTCTGTCCGTCAATCCCGGACCAGATTCGGGGGCGTTCCCGAGATTTTTTGGCTTTTGGCTACGTCAGCCGAAAGCCGGTTCTCGGGAACGCCCCCGAATCTGGTCCGGCATTGAAGGCACCCGGAAGAAGTCCAGGTGAGTGCTTGCTTTTTTTTTTTGCTTTTTACCGCTGCCTCGGCTCCCGTTCCCGCCCCCCTACCGCTGCCTCGCTCTGTGTCTCCCCGGCCCCGTTCCCGCCCCCCTACCGCTGCCTCGGCTCCCGTTCCCGCCCCCCTACCGCTGCCTCGCTCTCTGTGTCTCCCCGGCCCCGTTCCCGCCACCCTACCGCTGCCTCGGCGCCCGTTCCCGCCCGCCTACCGCGAGAGGCTCGATATTTTAGTGGCAATCAGGGAGGCTGGCATCCAACTGATGGACCTCAAGAGATTGGCAGGACAGAATTCCCACTAAAGGTACTGAAGCAATCAGAGGGACTTCCGGCTAAGAAGACTCACGCAAAGGGGCAGGCTTCCAGGTTACGGGCAGAAAGGCCTGCACCTCATGAGGTGCTGGAAGGGGTGCATTACAGATGGACAACCGAAGGGCTGCAGGGTGAGGTGTAAGGGCAGGTGAACTAGATGCTGGGTAAGGCATTGCAGAATGGGGTGCACAGAAGAGGAGGTAAGGGGATTGCAATGGTGTACAGTGCATTCCGAATGACCGGTTGATGTGGTTGACACAGGCTGGTCATTTAATGGAGAGTTGAGAGATACAGAATGGCCGGTTAGTGGTGTGCTGTGGATGCAGCGTGGCTATTTAATGAGGAGTGGCAATCCAGAATGGCTGAGTAATGGGATTCCAAAAGACAAGGATAACCTACTCCTAGAATACCCATCAGCCCCTTTGTAACTGTCTGATGCGTGTGTATACAGGAGCAAACACATACTTTTAAAGCGCCTTACGAGATTGGTGTGCTTATATTTTACCGAAAATTGACATTACTGAATATTTATAATTATAATTTCACACCAGAGCCGGAGAATCTCGTCTGAACCCAAAAACATGGCTTTTAATACAGCACCGTATGGAGGTCGGGAGTGTAACATTATAAAAAAATAGGTAAATTATAAAATAATCGATATAAGCCGAGGGTTGGACCACAACACGATGCCTTTGTTTACTAGAGACCAGAAAACATGGCTCCACATAGCGCCTTATGGAGGTTGGTGCATTTATTTGACTGAATATTGAAATTCTAATTTCATAAACTGCGACGTGCGCACTTATTGGGATGTGTTTGTTTAAATATAACCAGTATTTTCTAAACTCATCTATACGTTGTTGACTTTAGTAACAAAGAAGATTCAGAGTGCAGATTCAGACTGCAGAGGCAGATTCAGACTGCAGAGGCAGATTCAGAGTGCAGATTCAGAGTGCAGATTCAGAGTGCAGATTCAGAGTGCAGATTCAGAGTGCAGATTCAGAGTGCAGAGTGCAGATTCAGAGTGCAGATTGTGTGGGTGACTCTGTGTGTGTGGGTGGCTTTGCGTGTGTGGCTCTGTGTGGATGTAAAATGCAATAGGTCATGCATTTGCGAGCGATTAAGCTATTGGCATTGTAAATTGAATTGAATTGAATTGAAAATTCCATTTATATAGCGCATAACCACCCGAATGACAAGGCCATTTATTTAACGATTACGCTATTGGCAATGTAAATGACAATGCCATTTATTTATGATTTTTTTTAAAAAACACCCCAAAAAAAATTTCATGAGCAATGCCAATAGCTCTACCTTTAATATTGCCGAGACCATTGCATTGTAAATGCTTGTTTATTTTAAGCAACTAACAACCATTAACAAAGCCAATAGTCCAGCTTGTTGTTGGTGTAAATATGCTTGCTGTATTATATATCTGGATGCAATGACAGAAATAACATAATACCAGTCGGGGGGGATACTATGCTAAGCGCAGATTTTCACTTTAGGTGTTTTAAGCCACGCCCTTAATTACATCGAATACCCCCTTTGAAGAGACCCCCCAGTTTTTTAACCCCACTTAAGGCCCTGGAAACAACACCATGTCACAGTCACCTCACATCCTGGCACTGTGCATCATGCATGACTCATGACTTCTACGTTTTCAAATTGCCTATGTGCAGGGGCATAGTGAACTCTCCCCCACCCCTTGCTTTAGGAACTGCAGCAGGGGTGAAGTTCTTGACGGGTCTCTTCTGTCTGCAACTCTGCAGACAAAGGCTCAGCTCATAATGTGAAAAGGTGGGTGAGTAAATAAGTGAAGGAATGTGTGAATGGCTGGATGTATTACTGAAAGGATGAATGGATGAATGAAAGGGTGAATGGATAGATAATGAAAGAAAGGATGGATGGATGGATGAGTGAATGAGTGGAAGTATGTATGAGAGAACAGGTAAATAGATGGATGTATGGGTGGAAGTGTAGATGGATGGGTAAAAGGGTGGATGGGTGTGTGAAAGGATGGATGGATGAGTGAAAGGGTAGATGATGGGCGAGTGAATGGGTAGATGGATGCGTGAAAGGATGGATGGATTGATGAGTTAAAGGGTGGATGTAAGGATTGATGAGTGAGTGAAAGGGGGTTGATGGACAAAAGTGGATAGATGAGTGAAGAATTGAAAGGGTGGATGGATGAGAGAACCGATGGATGAGTGAAAGGATGGATGAGTATAGGATCAATGGATGGATTCATGAATGGATGAGTAGATGGGTGGGTGGATAGATGGTTAAGTGAAAGGGGGATGGAGAGAGAAAGGGAGGATAAATGACTGAAAGGGTGAATGGGTGGAAGGATAAGTGACTGGGTGGATGGATGAGTAAGTGAATGGATGGGTGAAAGGGTAAATGGCTGTATGGATGAGTGAATAGATGGATGGGTGGAAGAGTGGAAGAGTGGATGGATGACTGTACGGATGAATGGGGTGAAAGGGTGGGTAGATGAATAATGGATGGATGAGTGAAGGGGTGGATGGAAGGATACATGGTGGATAGTTTGCAAATGGTTGAATATGTTTGGATATAGAATGAATGGTGAAAGACTGAATGGTAGATAAAAGAAGGATTACACCTTGTAGCACCCATTATCTTAAATAACATTTCCTATACATTGACATTCATGTTAATATGAGTCATTGTCTCTATGTGATGTGTGTGTGATGTAATGCACTCCAACACCCTGCCCTACATACTTAGGATATGCACATGAGAGACGGTCAAAGTGAAGATAAGGGGCACCATTTTAGGGTGGTAGCAAGGCCGGACTGGCCGGACCGGGCATCAGGTGTTTCCCAGGGAGGCTGGAAAGCAGGGGTAGGGGGGAGCTGTTTTGTTACTGGGGGGCTGACACTGCAAAGTTCCTTGTATAGCCAGTAGTTTTCAGTCGACAATAAAAGCGGCCTCACTTATATTCAGGTGTGGTTCACCATTGTCTGGTGACTAATGTACCTGCTGGAGCGAGATGCGAATTTTGAATCGTCTAAGGTAGCGAGCTGTGGGCATATTGAAAAACCGTGAAGTGCACGATTGTCTCAACCCAATATAAACTTATTTTGACTTGTACTTAGGTAGTTGTCTATTTACCTACTTACATACTATTGAGCGACCACCTCTGACGTGTCTGTAAAACGTACCTTTTGTCCCTAAGTTTTGTCCTGAATTTTGACCTTTTGTCCTGAATTTTGTCCCTTTGTCCTGAATTTTTACACTCACCGTCCTGAATTTGCACCTGTGCCAGTTGGTCACCCTAGGTCTAGTCCCTTCCAAACCGGTTTCTGTTCCTTCAAAAACTAATAACTGACTACTTTATGATTTGCCATAGTGTTTTATTAACACACTAATCCACTTTATACGTCTCAACTTCGATTTAAATGTTTTATTCTTAGCAGGACTACTGTATAAGAACGCCTTTTATGAATAATGATTTTACCTTAATTGTGATGGGTAGTACTACTGCTCCCATTGTTGTATCACATGTGCTTTTATTGCAATGGTTTTAAGTAACTGTGCAAAGAATTTAATAAAAAAAAATACTTCTAAATACAGAGCGCTGTGTGTCTCTGTACACGTCAAGCGCCTTAAAAGCTTCGAAAGGCTTTCAGCGCTTCCCCCGGGGCGGGCAGAGTGGTTTTCCGCGCGCTCACGTGCACACGTGCAGCGACTCGTGCATCATTGCTTCGTCATGGTAACCGGGAGAGAATGGGTTTTCCAGACACGTCATTGTGCACTCCCCGACCCTTCTCAGTGCAGAGTCAAACTCTGACCTCTTTCTAAAGAAAAAGAGCGGGGGTGGGGGTGGGGGGCTCAGGAGCTGGGTACGCCTCCTCCCAGGCCTCAAGATAAGAAGCATGGTACTCCCGCCCTCTGACACTTGTCTCAGAACACCTTGTATGATGCTTTCTGGATAGCAGTCTCTCAAGCCCCCTCACAGACACCAGTGCTAAGGTGGGTTCACGGAGAGTAAGCCAGGTGACTCTTTTTTTAGGGAACCACGTAAACAGCTGTTGCGTGTGGCCTCTCTCACAGACAGCAGTCGCACGTGGCCTCTCACAGACAGCAGTCGCACGTGGCCTCTCACAGACAGCAGCAGTCTCGGAGTATCTCAAAGCCTCTCAAGACGCCAAAGAGTATCACAAGACAGCGGTCTAACCGGACGTCTCTCAAACAGCAGCCCCTTGGGATGTCTCTCAGACAGTACCTCCAAGTGGCGCTCAGGCTGTCAGTCGCTTATCCTGATGGCTTCCAAGCAGCAGCCTCTGGTGACGCCTGGAGATGTCTAAGGAAGAATCTCGAGGTTCTCAGACAGCAGTCACTCGGACAGTCTCTAACAGAGTCCCAGGGAGGCCGCCAGACAGCTGTCAATTCCGATAGAGCTATAATGCCATTTTAGGGGGGGTCTCTCAGACTGCAGCCAAAGAATGTCTCTGAAAGTGGCTTAAAAACGTTAACAGACAGTAGGTGCTGTGGATGCTCACGAGACTGTCCCAGAACATCTCTGAGACGAGGCTCTTTAGTTTTGAGATGTAAGAGATAAGAAGACCCAGAGTAGTCGACGGTCTCGGGGTGCTCTTCAGACGTCTCTCGAGTAGTCCCAAGACGTGCTCCTGACAGCAGGCAGTCTTGTCAGACAATAGACACTCGCCCCGTCTCTGAGACAGTCAGAATGTGTTTCTTAGACAGCCGGGCGTCTCTCGAGTAGTCTCAGGACTTGCTTCAGACGGCAAGCAGTCTTCTCAGACCATAAGCACTCGCCACGTCTCTGAGACAGTCTTTAAGCTTCATAGACAGCAGGCACACAGGATGTCTCGCAGACAGCTGCCTCTAAAGATGTCTGCCTGCTGCTGTTCCTCCCCGGTGCAGGCTGTGACCTGCCTGCGGCACCTGGACCGGGGCCTCCCACCGCCAGAGAATTCCTGACTGGGAGAAGAGGGAGCCAGGGCGTCCCGCAGCCCCCGGGAGCAGCAAGGTGAGCGGAGGGCGTCTGTGGCGCGGGAGGCTCGCGGGCAAGGCCGTGAGAGGGGCGCGTTAAATGGGGGGGCAACAAGGACCGAGTCAGATCGAGGGGCCTATGAAAGGCAGGGGCTGTTTGAAAAGACGGGGAGCAGCCAGCGAAAGGACAGGCTCCAGGATATGTCTTCTTGACGCCCTTCCGTCCCAAACCAACCCAGGGCTTCCTTAGACGTCACCACGCGTGGCTGAGGTCGGATCAGGGTGCTGAGCAGTAGAGCTTGGGGCCTGCAGGGAGGAAATGTGGAGGGGTTGGCAGGGCACAAGTCCTAAAACAAGCATTTGCAATGCAATAGGTCTTGCGTTTGCGAGAGTTTAAGTCACTGGCATTGTAAATGGCTATGCCTTTTTAGGTCGAGCGTAGCGAAGGGACCTCTAGTATACTTTAGTATACTTTGTAAATGGGACAGGGGAGGTGCACGCGCTTTCCGTCTCGGATCTCGGATTTGACCTCGTGAGCGCGCATGTGTGCGAGCGCGACTCTGCCATGCGCTTTGGAAAACGAAACCTAAGAGCCGCGCGACGTGAGCTGTCTACGGTAGAAGCTCACGCGCGCGGCTCTTAGGTTTCGTTTTGACTTTTATCTAACCACTTAAAGCCCTGCTGTCTGTGCTTCTGTTCAGCGCCTTGACCCTACGCGACATGTATATGGCCAAAGAAAATGTGGTCACGCCAGAAAGAGAGGAACCACGCGAGCTACGGAGGCAGCCTGCCGTGCCTCTCTACACCGGGCCCATGCTGCGTTTTCAATACTGGTGAGAGCTGATGGCGGCTGGGCATGGGTGGGTAGCCGACAAGAATGCATGCATACAGGCTGCCATAATCTTAAATTATCCGTGCTACGCGAAATCAATAGAGTAGAGAGCGACTTTTCATGACATTCAGCACCCGACACACTCAGTCCTTGTTAGACGGGGACCTGGAGGGTCGGCCGAGCACAGTGATCGCACAGACAGGTAACTTCCCCCCCACAGATGGACACCACACAAAGATCAGGGTAACACCTTTTATAGGCACTTCTGGTAGTAGAGTGGTACGATACAAGGCGATCAGGACACGATGATCCTCTCAATTCTAGTCTCTAGTAAGGGAAGGGGGTAGCGGGACAGTCTTGGTACCCACGGGTACGGAGGTGTAACGGTGATAGCTCACAATCCTCGAGCTCGGTGTTCGGATGGGTCAGACCGCGGCAGCGCCGGCAGGTCCCGAAGAGGTCGTAGGTGGCAACGGGCCGCGGCAGCGCCAGCAGGTCCCAACGAGGATGAAGGTTACAACGGGCCGCGGCAGCGCCAGCAGGTCCCACGAGGATGGAGGTTACTACGGGCCGCGGCAGCGCCAGCAGGTCCCAACGAGGACGAAGGTTGCAGAGGGCCGCGGCAGCGCCAGCAGGTCCCACGAGGATGAAGGTTGCAGAGGGCCGCGGCAGCGCCAGCAGGCAGGACAATAGTTCACAAGGCAGGGCTGTGGCAGCGCCAGCAGTCCGTCAAGGATGAGTTCTTCTCGGTGTCTCTCGACTCCAGGATACAACTGCCTTCCTGTCCTGGGGCGGCCTCAGTTATAGGTCTGGCGCCCTTTGATGTCCGGACCCTCGCTCTTGGAGGTCGGGAGGCCTGGGATGAGGGAGTCCAGACACCCAGCAGGGGGGTGGAGCCAGCGCCCGAGGAGGCTGGGGGTGCTCGGCACCTGGCGGGGGAGAGCCATCGACACTTCTTACTCCCATTGACCTGCCAAGTGGTCCGTTCACCTCCTGGGTGGAGGGTGGTGCCGGGATGTCGGGGCCTGGCCAGGCCCAGGGTTGGGGTCGGGCTGAGGCCGCGCGGCCGCGTGGTGCCGTGTCCAAGATGGCGGCTGGGCCGGGCAATGGTGCTGACGGTGGCCCGGGCCCTGTCCTGCGGGGAGGGAGCGAGCCCTTCATGTGGCCTGTCCAACATGCGTCCCCCCCAGCTGAAGGCGGGGAGAGTCACCCATCTTCTTGGGGACTTTCCTCGTCGAGGCGGAAAAAGCGGGACAGGCCATCCGCGTTGGCGTGGTCTTGGCCAGGACGATGCTCCACAGTGAAGTCCATCCCCTGCAGGGAGATGGACCATCGCAATAGTTTGGGGTTCTCCCCCCGCATCTGCATGAGCCATTGCAGGGGCCGATGATCTGTCTGTACCCGGAAATGGGTTCCGAAGAGGTACGGCCGGAGCTTCTTGAGGGCCCATACCACTGCGAAGGCCTCTCGCTCAATGGTGCTCCAGCGCTGTTCTCGGGGCAGTAGGCGTCTGCTGATGAAGGCCACGGGTTGGTCCACTCCTTCGGGGTTCAGTTGGGAGAGGACGGCCCCAATACCATGGTCGGAGGCATCGGTCTGCACAATGAACTCGCGGCTGTAGTCGGGGGCCTGGAGCACCGGAGCGGTGCACATGGCGGCCTTCAGCGTCTCGAAGGCCGCGTGACAGTCGGGAGTCCAGTTGACTCGTTTTGGGTTGTTCTTAGACGTGAGTTCCGTGAGGGGCCCCACAATGCTGCCATAGTCCCTCACAAACCGCCGGTAGTATCCGGTGAGCCCCAGGAAGGCTCGGACCTCTGTTTGTGTTTCGGGGGGTTGCCAGGACTGGATGGCAGCTACCTTGAGTTGGAGGGGGGCCACCAGACCGCTCCCCACTTGGTGTCCGAGGTAGGTCACGGACCCCTGGCCGATTTGGCACTTGCTGGCCTTTATGGTGAGGCCGGCCTGTTGGAGGGCCTGCAGGACCGCTCTGAGGTGGTGGAGGTGGTCGGCCCAGTGGCGGCTGTATACCGCGATGTCGTCCAGGTAGGCGGCGCTGAATTCTTCGAGGCCCGCCAATACCTGGTTCACCAGTCTTTGAAAGGTGGCTGGAGCGTTCTTCATGCCGAAGGGCATCACTCTGAAATGGTAGTGTCCGTCCGGGGTGGAGAAAGCGGAACGTTCTTGGGCCCTGGGGGTGAGGCCGATCTGCCAGTAGCCCGCTGTCAGGTCAAAGATGCTTAGGTAGCGGGCTGCCCCCATGCGGTCGACTAGTTCATCTGCTCGGGGGATAGGGTGAGCGTCGGTTCGGGTGACCGCGTTCAGCCCCCGATAGTCGATGCAGAATCGGAGCTCCGGCGTGGTGCCCGGTGCCGCAGCCTTGGGGACCAGGACGACCGGGCTGGCCCAGGGACTGTCCGAAGGCTCGATGACCCCGAGGGCGAGCATCTTGGAGACTTCTTCTTGGATGCATGTACGTACCCGATCCGGTACCCGGTACGCCCGGTGTCGGACAGGAGGACTGTCCCCCGTGTCCACGTCGTGCAGGCACCAGGAGGTGACTCCGGGTGCGAGGGAGAACAGGTTTGCGAACGGCAGCAGGAGGGCCCGGCAATCTTGACGCTGCTCTGGGGTCAGGGCCTCGGAGAGTCGGACCCCGTCCACCGAGCCATCTCTTTCCCGAGTCCTCAGTAGGTCAGGGAGGGGCTCGGAGTCTCCTTCTGTGCCACTGTCGGTCGCCATCAGCAGGCTGAGTTCTGAGCGCATGAAGTGGGGTTTGAGCCTGTTGGCGTGGAGGACCCGGAGGGGGTTCCGGGGGGGACTCCAGGTCGATGAGATAGGTGACGGGACTCCTGCGCTCAATCACCTTGAAGGGCCCCGTCCATTTGTCTTGCAAGGCACACGGTTCGATGGGGGACATCACCCATACCTGCTGACCCGGTTCAAACTCGATGGAGGAGGCATGTTGGTCGTACCACTTCTTCATGTCCTCTTGACTGGCCTCCAGATTGGCTTTAGCGATCTCCCTGAATTTCCGGGTCTGATTGCGGAGGGTCAGGAGGTATTTGTAGACGTCAGGAGGGGTCTTTAGGGGGGCCATTTCCCATTCCTCCTTCACTAGGCTGAGAGGCCCGCGAACGGGGTGTCCGTACAGGAGTTCGAAGGGGCTGAAGCCGAGGGACTTCTGGGGGACTTCTCGGTAGGCGAAGAGGAGGCACGGTAGTAGCACGTCCCACTGGCGGCGTAGGGGTTCTTCCAGCCCCATGATCATCCCCTTGAGGGTGCGGTTGAACCGCTCGACTAGTCCGTTCCCCTGGGGGTGATAGGGGGTGGTGAAGCGGTAAGTGACTCCGCACTGCTGCCAGAGGGATTTCATATACTTTGAAATAAAGTTCGTACCCCTGTCGCTGACGACTTCCCGGGGGAAGCCCACTCGAGAGAAGATCCCCATCAAGGCTCGACCCACTACTGGGGCGGTTATCGTACGAAGGGGGACCGCCTCAGGATATCGGGTAGCGTGGTCCACCAGGACCAGGATGAAGCGATGCCCCTGTGCTGTTCGGGGGTCCAGGGGCCCCACAATGTCTATTCCCACCCTTTCGAACGGGGTGGTCACCACGGGGAATGGTTGTAGGGGTGCCTTGAGTTTGCGGCCGCTCTTCCCGCTGGCCTGGCAGGTCGGGCAGGACCGGCAATGGTTGGAGACGTCATTTCTCATTTTGGGCCAAAAAAAGTGAGTCACCAGGCGGTGGTAGGTCTTGTCTTGGCCCAGGTGCCCGGCCAGGGGGACATCATGGGCTAGGTTCAACAGGAAGTCTCTGAAGTGGAGGGGCACCACCAGCACTCGCCCGGCCCCCAGTTCTGCGATTTTCTGTTCGCTGTACAAGAGATCATTGTCCCAATAAACCCAGTGGGCCCCGGTGGTGTCTCCTTGGCTCTGGGTGAGCGCTTGCTGTCGCAATCCCTCGAGGGAGGGGCAGGTCTTTTGCGCCTGCCGGAATTGTTCCTGGGTGGGCCCCCCTTCTTGACGCCACTGAGCCAGGTCGGGAAGCTCGGGGGGCTGTGGGGACCCCTCTGGGGCGGGGTCCGGGTGGTCGGTCTGGAGGAAGTCGTCTTCTGGAGTGATCGAGGGCGGAGGTGCTGCCCATTCTGGTTCTTCTGGTCTAGGGATGGTGCGGGTGGCCATGGACCGGGTGGTTACGCACGCCCAGTCCGGGAGACCCAACATCCCCAGATGCTCTCTTCTTTCCACAGCGGCCCACGGGGAGCTCTCGAGATCGTTCCCCAGGAGGCAGTCTACGGGGGCATCGTCACGGACAGTTACTTTCAGCATGCCGGACACTCCTCCCCATTCGAAGGGGACGCAGGCCATCCGACACAGGCTCTCCGAGTTATCTGCCGATCGGACGGGGCAAAGTACGTTTGGTAGGATTTGTTCTGGGGTCACCAGGTGACAGCGGACGGCCGTCACACTGGCCCCGGTGTCACGCAGGGCCTCGGCCTTGCGCCCATTGATGCTCACCCATTGGCTGTACTTCCGAGTGTTGGCGGGCAGGGGAGTCCGCGGGACCATGTCTCTTCCTCCTAGGCATGCCAGGGTCATGGCGGCGGGTTCCCACTCGAACTGCTCCGACTCATAGGTCTCCGTGTCTTCGGAGACTTGTTCTTCTCCCAGGGCGGCGGCCGCCATCTGGCGGGGCCCGGGGACCTGGTTCTTCGGGCAGGTCGGGTCACTGGCATAGTGGCCGACTCGCTGGCATCGATGACACGTCACGTTAGCTCGGAACCCCGGGCGCATCGGGGGGTTTCCCCGGCCTGCTGGGGCCGGGGTGGCGTTAGTGGGTGCGGCCGGGACGGCGTCTCTGCCCTGGCCCGGGCCTCCTCCTCCTCCTCCTCGGGGACGATGATGACCTTGGTTGGTTCTGTTCTGCTCATTCGGCCCACTCCGGGCCACTCGGGTGCTCTCCCACCGGTCAGCCTCGGTGGCGAGCTGCCGGGGTTCAGTCAATTTACTGTCGAGGAGGTGCTGCCGGAGCTCGACGAAGCAGTTGTTGGAGAGGTGCTCCCACACAATGAGATTGAAGAGTTGTTCGTAAGTGGTTACGTTGTTACCCTTGATCCACCCCTCGAAGGCTCGGCTGAAATAGTTCACGTATTCCAACCACGTCGTACCTGGGATCCGGGTGCAGTTGCGGAACCTCTGGCGGTACATTTCGGGTGTAAGTCCATATCGACTGAGGAGGGCGGCCTTCATGTGGTCATAGGACGTCATTTGATGGTCCGGAAGCTGCAGCAGGGCATCACGACCCTCGTTGACGAATCTCCCCCATAGGCCGGCTCCCCAGTCACTTCGAGCGACCCGGTGGGCGGTCATGGCAATCTCATAGGCCTTGAACCACTGCTGTATGTCGTCGTTCCGGTGATATTCTCGGACCACATCCTTGGGGATGTGGACCTTCTGCTCGGTAGGACCCGGGGAGTGCGGTTGCTCGGGCACCCCTAGGTTTTTGTTCAGTTTGCGTATTTCTATCTCCGCTAGTTTGCACTCGTGCTCGTATGCCAGTCTTTTTTCTTCGAGGTCTCTCTGTCTCTGTTTTTCCTCTCGCTCTTCTCTGAGCCGTAAGTGTTCTAAGTTTATTTTTTGTTCCGCCAGTTTTAATTCTCCGTCTAATCTGAGTCGTGCCAAGTCTAACTCGTGTAATCTATTTTTTTCCCGCTCTTGGATCTCTTCACGGGACGGGCCTGTTCTCCGTTCCTCCGTCCGGGTGGTGTTGACTTCCGGGGCTGCGGGGTCCCGGGGGGTTGCGGTATTTGTCTCTGTCCAGGCCTCTAGGGCGTTTTTGAAGTCTTCTTTTGTGCTTAGCCCGGTGGTAGCAATGCCTAAGTCCAAGCAAAATTGTTTGAGCTCTCGGTGGTTGTATTCCTCCAGCTTTTCCATCTGGAACTTCTCCGCCGATCCGCTCTCTTTGGTCGTCATTGTGGTTTTAGTCGTAGGGTGAGTTACTGTCTGTACGGTACGCGTTGGTTCGGATCCCACCGCTGCCACCAATGTTAGACGGGGACCTGGAGGGTCGGCCGAGCACAGTGATCGCACAGACAGGTAACTTCCCCCCCACAGATGGACACCACACAAAGATCAGGGTAACACCTTTTATAGGCACTTCTGGTAGTAGAGTGGTACGATACAAGGCGATCAGGACACGATGATCCTCTCAATTCTAGTCTCTAGTAAGGGAAGGGGGTAGCGGGACAGTCTTGGTACCCACGGGTACGGAGGTGTAACGGTGATAGCTCACAATCCTCGAGCTCGGTGTTCGGATGGGTCAGACCGCGGCAGCGCCGGCAGGTCCCGAAGAGGTCGTAGGTGGCAACGGGCCGCGGCAGCGCCAGCAGGTCCCAACGAGGATGAAGGTTACAACGGGCCGCGGCAGCGCCAGCAGGTCCCACGAGAATGCAGGTTGCAACGGGCCGCGGCAGCGCCAGCAGGTCCCACGAGGATGGAGGTTACTACGGGCCGCGGCAGCGCCAGCAGGTCCCAACGAGGACGAAGGTTGCAGAGGGCCGCGGCAGCGCCAGCAGGTCCCACGAGGATGAAGGTTGCAGAGGGCCGCGGCAGCGCCAGCAGGCAGGACAATAGTTCACAAGGCAGGGCTGTGGCAGCGCCAGCAGTCCGTCAAGGATGAGTTCTTCTCGGTGTCTCTCGACTCCAGGATACAACTGCCTTCCTGTCCTGGGGCGGCCTCAGTTATAGGTCTGGCGCCCTTTGATGTCCGGACCCTCACTCTTGGAGGTCGGGAGGCCTGGGATGAGGGAGTCCAGACACCCAGCAGGGGGGTGGAGCCAGCGCCCGAGGAGGCTGGGGGTGCTCGGCACCTGGCGGGGGAGAGCCATCGACACTTCTTACTCCCATTGACCTGCCAAGTGGTCCGTTCACCTCCTGGGTGGAGGGTGGTGCCGGGATGTCGGGGCCTGGCCAGGCCCAGGGTTGGGGTCGGGCTGAGGCCGCGCGGCCGCGTGGTGCCGTGTCCAAGATGGCGGCTGGGCCGGGCAATGGTGCTGACGGTGGCCCGGGCCCTGTCCTGCGGGGAGGGAGCGAGCCCTTCATGTGGCCTGTCCAACAGTCCTCATTTAAGACGGCCTGTGCTACGCGAAACCAGAGAGTTGTGAGAGCCTTTTAACTACATTCTGCGCCTGTCACACTTAATCCTCATTGCCGTTTTTGCAGGCATATGTTCACACATGGCAAATGCTAGCTACCGCTCCCTATTTTGGAACAATACTTTGTCTTGGCTGGTGGTCGTTTTTATTTTTTTATAGATTTTTTTTTTTATAGATTTAATCATATACTTACAGTAAACATCAGCGAACAAATAAAAGCCCAAAGACTGCTCTACAGAGTCTATTTCGTGAGCTAAGAGCATTGACCACAAACCAGTAGACGACTTACTCAGTGTCTTCTACATAGAGACAACTCATTGCCATTGTTATTTGTAATATCAATACATCTAAGTCATGTAAATACAAAACATATTGCATTACAAATGCTATAGGTATCACATTTGCGAAAGTTATAACTATTGGCATTGTAAATGACAAAGCTATTAATTTAGCTATTTAAAAAAAAAAAAACATAAATAAAATTTTTGCCATTTACAATACCAATAGCTCAAACTTTCCTAATGCGAGACCTATTGCATTGCAAATGCTTGTTATTTTTGTTTTAAAAAGCAACACACAAATAAAAAGCATTGCCATTTACAATGCCAATAGCTCAAACTCGCGTGAACGCGAGACCTATGGAATTGCAAATGCTTTTTTTAATTTATCAGTGTGGTGCACTCTTTTCAGGGGAAGACTTTGACATGCATATCCTGTTATTTATTTGAACAGGCGCTGGTAGTTAAGTGGGCAAAACGATTCTACACTGACAAGCGCAGCGGAATGCTGTAATCTGACCGAGGGGTATTTGCCAGAACCTGCTCTTTGTCTGAGGGACCCACCGCTGCACCACGGAGACCAGCTGCTCGCCTGCTCCTCCCTGACGAGTTCTCCCGCCGCCGCACCGGTATCACCAGCGGCTGCTGCTGGGAGAAACTCGCTTTCCCAGGGGCCTTTGCACCGGCGCTCCAGGAACGCGTTACCATCTTGCGCCTGGAGGCGCTACAAAGGCGGCGCTACAAAGGCGGGGCTCGCCCGCAACGCGGGACGCCCGGACGAAGCCCGGACAAAGGGTGGACAGTCTTAGACAGTCCGAGACTGTCCGCGACTGGACTGGGCCATACCCCCTGCTAATCAAGTAAGGAAGTATCTTTTATCATATTAGGAACCCAAGAGGATAATACTTTCTTTCACCATATGTTGCTATTGCACTTGTGATCGGGTCCATTTTCGCCAATTGAATTTATTAGATTAATCGAGACTGATTGCCTTTCGACCTAGTCAATCCACTTACTCGCGAAGTGAGGATATTTTGATTGCTGCCATTTTTGCAATTTGTGGGTACTTTATATTTTGGTGGTTAACATGCCAAAAAAATTGCCCGCTCCTAATACCAAAACAATGGACAACTACTTGGTACAAGTGGTCTCGAAAATTAATAACGAGAGGAGACAGTCACTGGGGCTAAGTCAGTCTCCCAATTTGCAGCTCTTGAGTCCAACTTTAAACTCCCCATTGATTGATTCTACATTGCCTGGTGACACCATGGATCTGATAGACATCACAGAACACGCAAATCAAAACCCTGTTGAACAAAATAGTTTCCCGCTGGTAGATATAGATACACTAGTTGCAACTGACCAAGATGATATTGATTCTGATCCCGAGACTAGGGTCTATAATTCCGATGATGCCTCCTCTTCCGAGCAGGAAATAAGACCAGTAAATACACGCAGAAAAACACAGCAAAAAAGGACAGGTCTACGCTCAGGTGTGAGGGAAAAAAGGGCAACACCTCCGGGGAAAGCTAAAGTCGGATCTATTGAATATGGGGAGGAAAATCAAAGATGCAATAGAGATGACGAATTGCTCCAAAAGATAGCCGATATGATAGACTCCAAAATTAAAAGTATCATCAAACCTCTAGTTGCCAAGATTGATAAATTAAATGCGGAGGTAAAAAAATTGAGCGGAATCCAGAGTAAGGCTGTGGACGGGGTGGACAAATTATCAACATTGGTAATAAAAATGGCTCAGCCAATGAAGGATAATGTGGAGAGTACTATAATAAAGGGGAATGGCCCGACGCCTTCTGCTTGTTCAGATCACATTTCTCCAAATTGTACTAACCAATCTCTGGCCACAGATGGTGTTCCTGTAACACTAAATATACCGCCAGTAATATGTCAGGAAACCGATCCTTTTCAATTCATAGAAGAAGCATCCCCAGTGGTACTGGTGTTGGCCAATGTT
The DNA here is from genome assembly GCF_964261635.1 of Lissotriton helveticus. NCBI lineage: Eukaryota > Metazoa > Chordata > Amphibia > Caudata > Salamandridae > Lissotriton > Lissotriton helveticus. The sequence goes on from NC_136073.1 coordinate 171,034,909, forward strand.
CCACCTCTAGCTAATGGACAACTGGAATCGCCATCATCTTTGTCCAGCAAAGCACTCCATTGGTTGACAGGAAATATGCAGATGGCACCAGGAGGAAAACAACAGCTTGCAGGTGAAATAAAGACAGTGAAAAGGGTAGCTTGGATTGGGAACCGGCCAAAAAAGTTTAAAGGAGATTGTGTGACAGTTACCTTTTTTCATCAGGCTGTATTACCTAATGTTTTAAATAATATCTTCCCGCCACAAAGAAGATCTAGGACTGTTGTCTCCCTTCCTCTCAAATTTTTCTATGGCGAACAACAAAACGTAACATTCCCCAAGACCCCGGGACCTGTGTGGGACATTGGGAGAAATACGACAAGATTAAAGGTTCCATGTAACGAATGGGGAATGGCTTTAGGAAATAGGTATGAAGTTCTATCGGGCCTAAATGACTGTGATTGACTGGGGTGGGGATGTAACACTGCTTGCCCCATTGCTTCTGGAGAATATACAGTGGGAGACTTGAAAGTTCAGGTACATGCTGTGTCAGTAGAAACTCCCTCATCGCAGATAAAAGCAAGGAGTGGTCAGGATACTTCTATGATTGCAGAGGAAGTTCATTATTCCGCTGATCGATCTGACCAAACTGCTGATAACAGTTCAAATGTAAAGCCAGCCTTAAACTGTGTGGAAACTGAGAGCTTTGGAAATTAATATGACTTTTCACAACAATATAGGGATAGACAACTTACTAGCATGAAACCTTCCAATGACAATGTTTTTGCCCAAAATACTTTAATATCATGGAATGTGGCAGGCGTAAAAAGCAAAGCGACATCACTGGATTGGCTAACTTTCCTGGATACAAAGGATATAATCCTCTTACAGGAAACTTGGCTGATAGCCCCTGAACCTATGCAAGGATATCTACATTTTTACATCCCTGCAATACCGAGTTTAAGGGGAAGGCCTAAGGGGGGCCTGCTGACATGGGTCAAACAGAATACCGGCCATTCTGCTCTTCAATTGGATACTAATAGCCCCGATATTTTGTTGGTAAAATTACAGCGATTACATTGTAAAGATCTTTATATTTTTAATATTTACTCAAGGGGGCTGCCAGGTGGAAGATCCACTGAGGCAGTTAACCAGTTAGATTTTCTTTTAAAACAATACTCTTCGAATGCTAATGTAATTTTTGGCGGCGATTTTAATTGTTGTTTTGAACCCCTAGATAACCATGATATAGATCTCACGGTTGAAGAGGACTATATCTGGGAAATCCCGCAGTTGTCCTTAATACTTATTAAAAAATGGTCAGAGGCTGCACTACAACTTAAAGTTCTATGTATGGAGCATGGGCTAAGGGCCACAAATGGAAGAAGGGCCTCGGATAAGCAGGGGGCCCTTACGTTTAATAATGGTACCTCACATAGTCGTATTGATTATATCCTGATTAATAAGGAGAACTGGGTTAATATCAATGACATGTGGGTTGAGACAAGGGCCGAAAGTGACCATGACCCATTAATTTTAACATTTAAGTTGTTTGACCTACTGAAAAGTGGCGAACCGAGGGATAATGTTCAAATAGCCCTCTCAAATGATAGTCGACGTATCAGATGGTCAAATTGTGCAGCTAATGAGGAAAATGTAATAGCTATGAGGGAATTGACTGTACAGGCTATTACTGAATTAAGGAGTAACTCCATCTTGGAGACTCCAACAACTAAAGTTAGTATGATCCACGATGTGTTTTTTAACAAATTGAAATCCTTTTTTGTCAAGAAAGTTACTAAAAAACAGCGCAGGCCAGTAAGAAAGGAAGACCAATGGTACGATAAAACCTGCAGGATTGCCTATAGGGCCCTGTCCGATGCAGTTAAGTCAAAAGACAAAGTTAAGATCAAGGAAGCTCGAGTCATGTATAAAAAAACACAAACTAGGGCAAAGGGGGAATGGGAGGAAGGCTTTTGGAGAGATCTCCTAAGAGCCAGCAAAAAAAGATCTATGACCTCCTTCTGGAACATCGTTAAATGGGGACGGGGCGCTAAAAGAGGAGAACCCATGAACCATGTGTCACCAGACGCGTGGGTTTCCCACTATGCAACCCAGTTTGCTCTTGAGGACAGAGAACAAGAAGGGTGTGAACTAGTTGTAAATACTGTAACGAGTTACTTATCTTTCACCAAAACTGATGTCCTAAAAGTTTTAAATAATATCCCTAAAGCTAGGGCACCAGGTTTGGATTCTGTTCCTGCAGATTTGTTTATGCATGACAAAGATCTTTGGGCTACCTACATCCAGTTGTTAGCCAATGGTATTGCGAAGGGCTCGCCTATTCCTGAAACCTGGAAGGGAGCCGAGATTATCCCTATCTTTAAAAAGGGGCCATGCTCGGATCCAGGTAATTATAGGCCCATTAGCCTTATCGCTTGTATACAAAAAGTATTGGCGAGGCTTGTACTGCAGCGCATCCATGGATGGATAGATGAACAGGACATATTGTCACCCCTGCAGGCAGGATTTCGTAGTCATAACAGTACCATTGATCAAGTTTTTAGATTTGTTTTAATATACTGGAGTGTAGTGCTCCTCGGGGGAGGTACGCTTTACGCAGCCTTCGTTGATTTAAAATCAGCGTTCGACTTGGTTCCTCGTGCTAAGTTGTGGAATATCCTACAAGAACAGGGCATTCCAAATGAAATCTTGTCTCTATTAATTAGATTGCACGAGAACAATTTTGCACAAGTTCGATGGAATCAGCAGGGTAGCATCACTGATAAATTCCCCATTTCCAGGGGAGTACGCCAAGGATGTGTCCTAGCTCCAACACTTTTTTCGCTATACATCAACAGGGTGATCAGGTACTTTGAACAACAACCAACTGATGCACCAAAGTTGGCAGGTAGACTGATCCCCCTGTTGATGTTTGCGGATGACACCCTATTAATATCAAAGACCCAACAGGGACTCCAAAGAGCCATTGGAGTTTTTGAAACATTTTGCGCAGACCATGGTCTTGCTATCAATACAAGTAAAACAAAATGTATGGTACTGCACAAACGGAAGCATATAAGAGGGAAGGTCACCATGGACGGGGTTCAATTAGAACAGACCCAGGTTTTCAACTACCTGGGCATTACCCTGTCATATAATCTAGATTGGAAGCAGCACATTAATCAGCTAGCTACGAGGCATGCACAACTGACAGGAGCACTCATCAAGGAATTATTCTCTTCTTACACCAGACCTATCAGTCCAGTCTTAAAGATCTATAACGCAAAGGTTGGAGCAGCAGTCCTTTATGGGGCTGAACTTTGGGGGCCAAGTAATCTTACTAAGTTGACGGTAGCTCAAAATAAATTTTTCCGCAACATAACTGGCCTGCCAATATCAACCCCTTTGTTACCTCTCCACTACGATTTGGGATTCCATAGCTTTGAGGACCTGGCAAGGTACAGATCAGTAGCCTACTGGAGGAGGTTGTGGGTTACTCTCGAACTTTCTCAGTACGCTCAGGGCTTCCTTGAGGTCAGAGCCTTGGATAAAAACCGAAAATTAACATGGATGAGAGAGGTTAAAACAATCTATATGGCTATGGGTCTGTCCCAATTATGGATCGACCCTGAAAGTAATGCTTTCCCACCCAAGAAAACACTTCGAGATATCTATTGGAACATGGTTGAGACAAAGTGTATTGGTAGTCGTATTGATCGATCTTTTACTACTGAGTTCCTAGATCTCCAGCATTCACCGGCTCTAGAATTGTATTGGGACTGGATTACTGTCCCCGGAGACCGCAAGAAGTATCATCAGTTGCGGGTGGGGACACTTCCTTTAAATGCTCTAACCGAAAGATGGTATAAGAATCAAGACTCGAGGTGCCCCTTCTGTCCTGACCAAAAAGAAAATATTGGTCATGTGTTTGCCTGCCCTGAATATAATGCCCCCAGACGATCATGGCTAAAACCGATTTGTGCCCAGATGGGCTTTAAATCTGCGAATGAAGCTGTTAGGATCTTAAGATCTGATACATCGCAACCAATTGTAATAGCCATGTCTAAATTTCTCCACTGGATGTGGATTATTCGGGCACGTAAAATGAGCCTGGAATGATCTAAGGGCAAGTTGTTATATGCTGCTATTCAAGTGTTTACATTGTATTAACTAAAGGATACATTACGCATGCTGTGAAAAGTAACTGATATATTTTGCACTGACAGATTTCGATTCCTTTTTTTATAATTGTCTTAATCTTTTAATGTAGATATTTTAAACTTATGTAAATAAGGATGAGTTAGGCTGCTATTTTAATAATATGTGAAATGACTCATGCTGGATCTTAACTTTGTTTTCTGTTACGTGGGATGTGGGGGGTAAAATCAAACAATTTTTTTAATTATGTAATGTCTTTTATGATTGAAAAAAATCGAATAAAGACTTTTTGAAATTAAAAAAAAGAATAAAAAAAAAAAAGACAAGCGCAGTGAGACCGCAGTCACAACGCAGTGAGACCACAATCACTCAACCCAGTGAGACTGCAAACACTCTTAACACAGTGAGACAAGTCAGAAGGTGCTGATGGGAAACCTGCAGGAAATGGCGGGAGTAATAATCCCAACAGCTCGACGGTTCATTCTCTTAATATCAGCCACTAAAATGCCATTGCCATCTGAGATCCTAACATTATAGCGCCGAGAAACATCAACAATGTAGCACAAACGGTTACACGAGAGGGTATTAATTCTGCTTACTGTGTGCCTCACCAGCCTTCCTGCACATGTTACAAATATGTGGCGGTCATATTACGCTAACATAAGTCTTCACAGATACAACCTAAATACTTCATGAATTATGCAGTGCAGCCTGCGGAGCGTCGCCCCTGGCGCCCTGTGACGCGGTGGGATAGTGACGCGACCAGATGGATGAGCGCCTGGCCCTCTCTTGACTCGCTGCAATGCCAATCCACCCGGGATCACTGGGCCCGCCTGTGCCATTTCACGCATCCTCAGGCGGCCTGGAGTCACCCACTGGTTTTGGACAGGCCTTGGTGTCCTGAGGCGAGGCGTCGATACATAGGAGTCACTGCACAGTAGCATGCCAGCAAGCAGTCTATCAACATTTGTAACCGCGTTGAGTGGTTTTTTGTGTGCATATTTATATAGCGCGAACTCGACCTTAAGGTATTGGAGTGCTTTACATGAGCACCGGTTACTTACATATTCAGTCACAGGGAGATTAAGTGATTTGCCCAGAAGCACAGGATGTGGACGCGACCCCGAGGATCGAACCCTGTTTTCCAGCACCAAAGTCGGCAGTCTAGCCGACGGATCACAACCTCTCCCTCTCCTGTTAACATGTCGGCAAGAGCTGCGCAGCTTACAGGCCACGCATTGGAATCCCGGGAGGCGCAGACCTTCATCATACCAAGCTCTCAGCCAAGAGACTCCAACAAAAGGAGGCCTGATGACCCCTGAGATTCGGCCTTTGTTATGGGCCCGTACAAAGCAAACACAAGGAGATGATTGACAGAGCTCTGAAATCTTTCAGACACTCATTCCCAGTCACAGATCTGGGTTGTATCCATCATCATTCTTTAGCTCACTTCGCCACCTCAGTTCAGACCCACCTATATGCAAACCAGTCTTGATCCTGTGCCTCATGGGAACAGTCCAGCCCGAACTGCCAAGCCAGGTCTTCCCTGAACCGGAAACAAGCATCATGGGACCGGTTTCTGGGTAACACCCTTCATCAGCCAGGCTAGCTTGATGGATTTAACCCATATCCTTGTGACTGGGGATGAATGTTTACATTGTCCAGCATTCTGTCCATTAATTGTTTCTTTTGCATTTGTCGCCCTAATTGGAAAGGTTATACCATGATGTAGGTCCTGTGCTCACTACACCACTGGATTCAAGCTAGCCTGGCTGATGAAGGGTGTTACCCTGAAACCGGTCCCAGGATGCTTGTTTCCGGCCCAGGGAGGACCTGGCTTGGCAGTTCGGGCTGGACAGGGACAAGACTGATTTGTACATGGCTGGGTCCAAACTGGGGTGGTGTGGTGAGTAAAAGAATGATGGTTTTAACCCAGATCCTTGTGACTGGGGGTGAATGTTTGCATTGTCCAGCATTCCACCCATCAATCGTTTCTTCTGCATTTGTTATGGGTCCAGCAGGAGTCTAAAATAAGAAAGCCCCTCTCCGCCTGCAAGTTGTTGCTTGTTACAGATGGAAAGCAGACAACGTGCAGGCACTGCTGAAAGTGTCCTGGTGTTTTGAAATTCCATTACACTTGGACCAGTTCAGCACATTATTTAGTGCGGCCCAAATTCTTGGCAGGGTGGACGACATTCACCCTGTGAAAAAAGTGGGTGGACGCTGTCCACCCACGTGTACCCCTGACTCGTGCCCTGGGGTTGGGTCCTAGATGTGGAGCGGGAAGAAAGGTTTGGGGGAACTTGGTGAAGGAGAGGGTCTGGGAAGGTCACAGCTCAGGGAGTGAAGTCTGGGGCAGGGGGGCAGGTGGAGAGGGGGTCGGAAAAAGTGGGCCACGACAGGAGTGTGTCACTGGCGCCCGAATTTCTGGGAGATCTGGAAGTCTCAGGGGCACTTTACATGTGGGGGGGACTGGGGGTATCTTCAGATCATGTTGTCTTACGCCGCTGGCTGAAAGAGCAGAGGCACTGGAGAAACAGCGGCCACCGAGTGAGAAGATGGGGCAGGACGGCCCAAGGGGTGAGACACTGCCCCCCTTATAGGGTGACCAACCCATACATGCCAACCCTCCCGATTCAGGCGTGAGACTACCGATTTGATAGCTAGTCTCCCGCCTCCCGATTCTTGTTGTTGAAAAACCCGATTCCATGCGAATTGCAGAATGATCGGCTTGAGGTAAGTTAGAGCTAAATTGAGTTCGGAAATGACCTCTGCTCTCTGCCCTTTCTCCCCGCCTCCTGTAGTTGCCAGCCCGTCCTAAAGCTATTGGCTTAATGTGAGTTTAGGCAGGCCCAGGGGCGAGGACTTTTTGCCTGGCTATGCTGTGTAAAAGTATTCCTCGGTGGGCTTCAGCAGGCACTAGGGTTTGGTTTACTGTGACTAGAAGTAGGCACTGCCAGAAACCAGCTCCTGAAATATTGTCACACCCCCTTTGCCTGCCATAGCGTTTTTTTGTGCTCCTGACACACGTTAAGGTAAGAAAAAAAGAAAAACAATTGTCAGTTCATGCTACATGAAAAATGAACACAAATGTAAAACCAAAGCCTTAGCATAAGTAAAGACAAATAGATACCTATTTAGGGGCTGATTTGTAAATTGTGGCTTCCCTGTATAAGTTGTGTGATTTTAGGCAAATACTTTATTTCACCAAAACCCATTTTTCTTCAAGAGCGCTTATTAAAGCATTTTCAAATATGTGAGTTCAGAATATTAGTTAATCTGGGCATTCTACAGGTTTTACATGACACATGACTTGCCTTAGTTCACTAATGGTCTGTGCCTCAAAACTATCACTTGTAAGTATTTCTTAGTACAGTGCTGTAATGGGACGTTTTAATGTTAAAGCTTCTACATGTTAGAGAAATTCACTTTCTTGAATTTTAAAGATATTTAGTCATATTTTACATGAAGTTTGTTGTATGATGTACATAGCAAACATTCTCACTGCTCAGCTCGTGCACGTGCCCTAAAAGCCAAGCCACACTCCTGGCTCAGCTCTCTGGCTCAACTCTCCCTGTTAATTTGCTGGTTCTCCTCTCTAAGAAAGCATTATCCTTTAATATCAGAGGCAGGTACCCATCTACTGGCTGGCTGAAATGCACAGTGAGCAACTAGAAAATCGGGGATCATTGCTTTGTCCTTAATTCTTGGAGGGGGATATTATATTCTGAGACATATATCAACATGTTATTTTTGGCAGTTTTACACAGCACAAACCAAAAATAGAAGTTTGAGACCGATTTTGGTGCACTAGCACTATCTATTGTGCGGCTGCTAAAAATAAAATGCTGATTGCCTGTTGCACAATCTCCCCTTTCAAGAATTAAGGACAAAGCATTAACCTTTGATGTTAAAGATTGTACCCATCTGGTAGCTGAATTGCACAGCATGAACCTGGAAAAGTTGTAGATTAATCCCAACTTCTCTGATCGAGCAAAATGTCTTCATGTATAGCTTCAGTGATTCATCGGTATTTCGATAACTTCCGCCTTCTGCTTAACAGCATCCAGTAATGTGATTCTGTAGCCATTCCTTATGCACCCTTCTTCGTCGGGTATCTCTGTGTGGGATTATGAACATTCACTAATTTTGATGACAGAAGACACAGAGCCAGATGTGTATTACACCTACCCTATATTATAAATATGAAGAAAGTGGTATAAGAATCACAACTCAAGTTGACACACAGTCAAGAGGACTTAGAATTGCTGGGGACCCAAGAAACCACCCAAGGTAAGTAGATAGGGATCCCACGGAGAGCGTGTGCAGTGTGCGAACACAACCGCGGTCTCCGTACAATTCAAGGTGTCTGCATTGGTTTTCAGAGTGATTCTCTTGCAGTGCATGTGAGTGGCTTACTCCAAGGCTTGGCTGGAGTAGATTTGAGCCTGTCTGGGCAGTTGTACTGCTTGAATAGCTGTAGGTGTAACTTATGAGCACTGGGTCTGCCTTACACTTTTGTAATAGTGGTTATACGTATTCATGCCCTCCTTATTCCCCCTTACTTTTTGTACTTTTCCCTTCTTTTCTCCCACTTTGTAGTAGGTATTGTTTATTTTTCTGACACACCCCCGCCCTGGCTACTCCTACACATACTACAAAGTAGTAGGTCTACGTGTACCTGAGTTCTGCTTGTAGTGGTAGGAGCCCTCCGAGAAATGCAGCAGATTGAGGTGAAAATCTACAGTGTGGATTTTGGAAAATAGCACTAAGTTTTTAGAGATGTAGTACTACAATAGTATTATTCTGAAACTCGGAAATTGCCTATTGTTTATAGTTTCAACATTCGTAGTCTCTATGGCCCAAACGTAAATGTTATCAGTGACCGTCAGAGGCAATTGGAACAATTGGAGGAGTCACACAAAGCAAATGTGCGCCTTCATCCAAAGCAGTTCTGAATTACCTTTGGGTCGCGTTCCCACTCTAAACACTAACACTCTTTGAAGTGCAGAGTGACTCTGCACTTTAAAGAGTGTTAGTGTTTATAGAGTGAGAACATAGACTGGTGCAGAAAATGTTTCTCACTCTGAAGCTACAGGCCCTGCCACGCGTGACGCACCTCTGAGAAGCATACACACTGAGTGCCAGCACTGGGCCTAGCTTCAAAAACCTGACAATAGTAATATTTCTGACGCTAGGCCCTTCTGGCACGCAGAGTGCATAGTGGTCAGAGGTGCGTGGCACTGGCAGGGCCTAGCTTCAGAAACATTTCTATCTACATGTTGTTTTTTGACATCCCTTTATTAATGTACACTGCACTTTCACAATTGCTTTATCAACATTTTGCTTCTCAAATTTGCTTGAAAATGCACCATTTACCCACTCTTTTTTTCAAAATTTTCTCAGGGGTGAACCCCCGAATCCTCCTTAAGTTATTCAGGCTCGCAAGCTGTGCTCGCTCGCTGCAGTGCACTCCCACAGATGTTTACAGCCCACAACTTTCAAATGCCACCAGCCACCAGTGCCTCCAATCTATTTTGTGTTACGCCTGACCTGTTTCGTGTTACGCGTTATTCATGTCTTTCCGCCCGCGAATATTTCTCCCTCTTATCGAAGTTGAAATGTTGGCATGTATGCCAACCGTCCGTAAATTTCACGGACAGTCTGTAATTTCGGCCGTCTGTCCGTTGTCCGTGAAGGATTCTTTAACGGACGCCGTTTGTCCGTAATTTTAACTGTTTGCACAACCAGCAAAGCTGGCCCCCCACCTCCCTGCTTGTCTCCAATGCTGTTAAGGTCGGGTGTAACTCCGATGCTGTACCAAAGCTCAGCCACCCAGCAGCATTGGAGAGGCCCTGCGGGATGGCAACCCTCACACCTCCAGCCCTTGACGAGCTGTTAAGAGGTGATTGAAGGTGACTGAGAGGGAGGGGCGGCAGCTTCAAGGAGCAGGGGCATCTATTCAGATGCAAACAGCCCTGAATGCCTCATGTCTCTGCAATTGGTGTGACACATTCCCTTTCTGCCCAGGGCCCCAAACATCCTAGAACCGGCCCTGATTACACGGAGGCAGCACATGGTTCTCTTCGCAGAGCTTAATTACTGTCACTAAATTGTAATCAAACCTCGATTCTTCAAACATGCAGTCTATATTGTAATAAAATAAAGAAATGGCACAATCGCACCCACACTGATTGATAAAGTATGGAGGACAATCAGTTAAATCAGTTCTCTTGGAGTATCTCCTTTCAGTATTGTACATCAGTGTGTGTGAAGGGGGGGGGGGGGGGCAAACCTAACATTTTGGAAACAGAGCCTCTCTTCTCGTCGTCTTGTCCAGGAGGGGGTAAGGAGCCCTCCCCCACCCTGGAAGAGACCAAGATGATACTAGAATACTGCATACCCACCCCTGTGCACACCCTGGTGGCTCCTGCCCCCCCCCCTCCCCGCCTGTGGTGGCTCCTGTCTCCCCCCCCCCCCCCCGCCTGTAATGGCTCCTGTCCCCCCCCCCCCCCGGCTATGATGGCTCCTGCCCCCCCCCCCCGCCTGTGATGGCTCCTGTCCCCCCCCCTGTGGAGGCTCCTGTCTCCGCCCTGGGTGGCTTCTGTCCCAGTCCTGGAACGGCTCCTGCAGCGAGGATGAAGTTCTTGATGGGCCTCTTCTCAAAAAGGCTCAGCTCAAAATTAATATGAGAAGGTGGGCGAGAGAGTAAGTGAAGGGATGGCTGGATGAATTAGTGAAAGGGTGAATGGATGAATGAAAGATTTAATAGATGGATAATGGGAGAGGATGGATGGATTGATGAGTGAGTGGAAGGATGTAAGAGAGAAAAGGGAAATAGCTGTATGTATGGGTGGAAGGGTAGCTGGATGGGTAAAAGGGTGGATGGATGAGTGAAAGGATGGATGAGTGAAAAGGTGGATGATGAGTGAGTAAGTGGGTGGATGGGTGAGTGAAATGATGGAGGGATTGATGAATTGATAAGTGCAAGGGCGAATAGATGGACGGATGAGTGAAAGGGTGGATGTAAGGATGGATTCATGAGTGAAAGGGAAGGTAGATCGACAAAATGATGAATAGATGAGTGAAGGAGTGAAAGGATAAATGGATGAGAGAAAGGATGGATGAGTGATAGGGTCAATGGATGGATTCATGAGCGTATGAGTAGATGGATGGGTGGGTGGATGGATGGAAGGAAGGATTGCGAAGTGAAAGAGTCGATGGAGAGAGAAAGGGAGGATGATGGATGACTGAAAGGGTGGATGGGTGGAAGGATGAGTGACTGGGTGGATGGATGAGTAAGTGAAAGGATGGCTGGATGGGGGAAAGGGTAAATGGCTGGATGGATGAGTGAATGGATGGATGATTAGAAGAGTGGATGGGTGAGTGTACAGATGGATAGGGTGAAAGGGCGGATGGATGGCTAATGGATGGATGAGTGAAAGGATGGATGAAGGGATGGATGAGTGAAATGATAGATGGAAGGATACATGATGGATAGGTTTGCATATGGCTGAATAGGTCTAGATATGGCTGGGCTTACTTATATACTATTGTGCGACCTCTGATGTGTCTGTAAAACTTATCCAATTGTCCTGAAGTTTTGTCCTGAATTTTGACCTCCTGTCCTGAATTTGTGTCCTGAATATTTACCCTTTGTCCTGAATTTTTACACTCATCGTCCTGAATTTTCACCAATGCCAGTTGGTCACCCTACCCCCTTACCCCCCCCCCCCCCCCCAATCGCCACGCAGCCGTGAAATGTAGCTCCTAGAGAAGAATAGACACGAGAAAGGAGCTAACGAAGTAGTAAACGAATGGGGATGGCAGAGTGGGCTTTGGAGGGCCCGTCGGGAAGAGCGCGGACGGTAGACGGGGGCAGGGTGGAGGAGGGGGCAGGGCGGCCTCGCATGTCACTGATTTGGGTGAGCCCGCCCACGTGAGGAGAGCCGCCGTCACAGGAGTGAGTTCAAACACTGCCACTGAGCGCAGATATGGCACATTTTGAACTCCAGTAGCGCCGCGCTGTGAGATTAGAGATTTCTGCACTGATAATTTAGACAGCGCGCTCCTGTGAGCTTACATAGTGCCACGCAGCGGGTGAGCTCAGAGAGCGCTGTATTGAGTTTACATAGTGCGACGCCATGGGTGAGCTCAGACAGCGCTGCATTGTGAGCTTGCATAGTGCTTGCACTCCAGGTGAGGTCAGACAGCGCTGTATTGTGAGCTTGCATAGTGCTTGCACCGCAGGTGAGCTCAGACAGCGCTGCATTGTGAGCTTAAACAGTCCTTCTCTGTGAGGTTAGATAGTTCTACATTGTGGCCTCAAACAGTGCTCCTCTGTGGCTCTAGACAGCGGCACACTAAGTTTAGACAATGTTTCATTGCGATTACAAACAGCGCTACTGTGTGTGAGAGTTTAAATAGGGGGGCCCTGTGAGGCGGCGGCCGCACTGATTTAAGACAATGCTGACATTGAACGTAGACAGTAGCGCAGTTTACCCAGTGCTACGCCGTCAGCTTACATTGCGCGGCGCTACTCAGTGAAAGGAGCGCTTTATCTACGAGTTTAGGCACTTTAGAAGAGGCTTCACTCAGAGTAGTTTGTGCCACACCATGAGCTCTGAATGATCTACGTTCAGTATGTATGTAATGCTGCTCTCTGACCTGGGTGCTACTCTGTGACCTTAACAAGTGCTACGCTGCGACCTTACACAGTGCTACGCTGTGACTTTACACAGTGCTACGCTGCGACCTTACACAGTGCTACGCTGCGACCTTACACAGTGCTAGGCTGCGACCTTACACAGTGCTAGGCTGCGACCTTACACAGAGCTACGCTGCGACCTTACACAGTGCTATGCTGCGACCATACACAGTGCTACGCTGCGACCTTACACAGTGCTACGCTGCGACCTTACACAGTGCTACGCTGCGACCTTACACAGTGCTACGCTGCGACCTTACACAGTGCTACGCTGCGACCTTACACAGTGCTATGCTGCAACCTTACACAGACCTTACACAGTGCTACGCTGCAACCTTACACAGACCTTACACAGTGCTACGCTGCGACCTTACACAATGCTACGCTGCGACCTTACACAGTGCTACGCTGCGACCTTACACAGTGCTATGCTGCAACCTTACACAGACCTTACACAGTGCTACGCTGCAACCTTACACAGACCTTACACAGTGCTACGCTGCAACCTTACACAATGCTACGCTGCGATCATACGCATGCTATGCTGTGACCTTACACAGTGCTACGCTGCGACCTTACACAGTGCTATGCTGCGACCTTACACAGTGCTACGCTGGGATCTTACAAGTCGCTACGCTACGATCTTACAAGTCGCTACGCTGCGATCTTACACAGTGCTATGCCGCAATCTTACACAGTGCTATGCTGCGATCTTACACAGTGCTACGCCGCGATCCTACAGTGGTGCGCCGCAACCTTACACAGTGGTACGCTGCGACCTTACACAGTGCTACACTGCGACCTTACACAGTGCTACACTGTGACCTTACACAGTGCTAGACTGCGACCTTACACAGTGCTACACTGCAAACTTACAGTGCTACACTGCGATTTTACACAGTGCTGCACTGCGATCCTATGCATGCTACACTGTGATTTTACACGTTGCTACACTGTGATCTTACACATTGCTACACTGTGACCTAACACAGTGCTACACTGCGACCTTACACGTTGCTACACTGCGATCTAACACATGCTACACTGTGACCTTACACTGTGACCTTACACAGTGATACACTGCCATCTTACACAGTGCTATACTGCGATCTTACACGTTGCTATACTGCGATCTTACACGTTGCTGCACTGCGATTTTACACATTGCTACACTGTGATCTTACATGTTGCTACACTGTGATCTTACACAGTGCTACACTGTGATCTTACACATTGCTACACTGTGATCTTACACATTGGTACACTATGTTCTTACATAATGGTACAGTGTGATTTTACTAATTGCTACACCACTGTGATCTTACTCAGTGCTACACTGCGATCTTACACAGTGCTGTACCATGATCTTATACAGCATATACGAACACAGGACTGCATAGACGGCAGTAGGTGTAACAAACAGCGAGGCACACAGACAACATTCTTGCCAAATTAGCCAACGTCTAAGCAGTAACCCATTAGGAATCCTACCTCGAGCTAAACAAAATGACACAATACAAGACGTATTATGATCGAACGATCACGAGGAGACTTTGTAAGTACTCACTATTATCCTCGCCGTGCATGCTTTTGTACGCGTGCACCAAGTTTCCTGGTCCTGAAGAAGGCCACATTGACCCTCCGGGGCTACTGATATTGGCTGAAACATGTAGACCACACCCAGGATGACCTTAAGAAGGATACACGGGACCAATTAACCATCCCCTTTACATCCACCACCTGTTTTTTAACATTGACCGGGAACATTCTAACTCTTATTAAAAAACTATTTTGAGGCTTCCCAATCTAATTTTAATAATCTCTAATTCACATGCACAAAAAACTAACTAGCTCTGCAGTAATTCTGGTGTCACAGCACACCCTGGAAGCATTCAGCAACCAGGGTGTGGACCCAAATATGAAGCATGTCACCTACTAGGTAGGTGAGTGAGTGTTCTTTTAAAACACCCTGCGGGTTCCAGGGTCCCTATAATAAGCATCTAAAGGGACAAAAGGAAGAAGACAGGAGCAACCATAACATTGATAGGTGTCTGATCCGTTCTACCGTTCTACATATGATTTGTATCGTACTGTGATCTTAGTGCTGTGCACAGTAGTTTTGGTGCTACGCTGTGAGCGTACTTAGTGCTACACTTGATCGTAGTGCTAGAGTGCGATCTCACATAGTGCTGTACAATGATCTTACTCAGTGCTACACTGTGATCATGGTGCTACACTGCAATCTTACACAGAGCTGTACTATGATCTTACTCAGTGCTGCGAGGTGGTGTCTAATAACTCAAGGCTGCTTCCAATACTTAAAATTTACTATGTAGAGTCTTTGCCCTGTTTGAAACTTTTCTGCAGAACCAAAAAACATGTGTGGAACATACTGGACACAAGTCATTGACTCTCATCTTCACACAATGAAAATATTTATTATGTGGTCAATACCTCTACACACCTTCACCTTTGATGCATTAGAAGCACCTTTATTTTGTAAACACACATAAACCCCAATAGCTGGACACAGGCTGTACATAATTAGGTAGAACAGTAATATGCAAACTATAAAACAAACTTAAACAATCATTGGATGATGTAATCAGTGATGTCATCAGTGATGTAATTTGAGATGTCATCCGCGATGTCATAAATGGTATCATAGAACATGGCATGAGTGATGTAATATCTGAGGTCATAAGCAGTGCATGGCAGGGGCGCAAGTTGAAAATGTGTTTGTTTGTTTTTTAGCTCAAAATGTTAATGTTGTCACTGTCACATTCATCCAACAATAACGTTACTTTAACCTTTGGTTTGTTCAGTAAGTGTTTTCTTTTTAAACAAACACAGATTTTTTTATCACATCTAACTATAACATTACTTTAACCTTTGTATTTTTGTAGTGAATTTCTTTTTTGTTTTTTTCTAACAAAAAGTAATATTTTATTACCATACATAAAGCCAACTCCCCACCACGCCTGGCCTTTGGCCGAGCACAGCAAAGGATTGGCCAACAGACAGCCAACCCCATGCTATGCATGGCCTTTCGTTGCATGGTGCATGGGGTTGGCGTCAGGCAGCCAGACCCTGCATCCAACTCCCCCACAGGTAGCTTCCTGGAGGCAACCAACCACACACAGCCCGGTGTGGCCCCTGCATGGCATTAGCCGCATGGCCTTTCTTGCAGCCAGGCCCTGCTTCTAACTCACTGAAGGCAGCCAAGCCCACGCTGCACATGGCCTGTGGCTGTGCGCAGCAGGATGTCGGCCACAGGGCTTGGCCTGCTGCCGGCCCTGTGGCCAGATCCCAGCAGGCTGCTAACCCCACTCCGCACACAGTCTTTGGTGTGTGCAGCTTAGGGTTGGACTTCAGGCACCGGGGGCCACCCCCGGGGCAAAACATATATACTAAGGGGAGTGGGTGTACAGCACCCTCCCCAACACTTAATTGTCCCCGGGGACCCCATCCTCGTTCCAAGTAAGAGTTGAGGGTTTTTATGGTCTTACAAGGCCCTATAGACCCTATCCCCTGGGGCCAACTACAATTAAACAGGGGAGGAAGGTTTGTAGCCCCTCCCTGAGCCTTCTTGTGCTCCCAGGACCCCCACCCTGAGACCAAACTCTAATGGGACAGAGACTTACAGACTGGAAAACAGATCTCATCTCTGCTCCCAGCCAGCGAGAGCATTTTGAAAGCTCCCTCCCTCTGTAAGCAGACTTTGTGTTTGCTCCCATTTTCCAGGAGATACAAATCTACTCCCGCCAGGCGGAAGCAAACACAAGTTTCCCTGCCTGTGCTGTTGCTGGTAGGGAAACTACTGTGCCCCGGGGGTGGGCTCTCCAGGACACAGTATGTGAGGCAGTCCTGGAGAATAGGGTCCTCAGTGCCTTTAAACGTTCGGAGAAGGGGAGGCACGCTGGCACCTCCCAGTAAAAAATACCATGGGCCCGATAGATGGAGTCCCCCCGGGCTGAATACAGCTCGGGGAGAGGGGCTAAAACGGACATTAGAGGAAGGGGCTCCTGGAGCCAAATGTGGCTCAGGGAGGAGCGCTGCTTGCCTCCTATCCATATTAAATAAATTGGGCCCATGGGATGGAGTCCTGGGGATGATAACAGCTCAGGGAGGGGGGGTGCATACGCCCCTCCGCTTAATTAAACCTTGCAACCTTAGGCCACCATTTGTTGTTTTTTTGGGTGTTCTTTTTGGCCGCAATGATACAGGATCGGGGCAAAAATTGCTGTGGTTTTCACGATTTTGGCCTGAGGGTGAGGGGTCTCTCTGGGTTACCCCCATGGGGATTAGGAGGGGCAAAGAATCCCTACCGTTCCCCCTTATAGGATTTTTAGGTCTCGACTGGCGTACACTGCGCAGCAGTGTACCACAGCTCGAGAAATTTTGTTAGAATAGTAGTGTGGTTAAACCCGCCTCTCTCTTCCATTGGCTAGCTCCATAAATGGAGGCTAGCCATTGGAAGAGAATAATACCAATCCGTGTCGGAGCAGATTCGTGGGCGTTTCTGTGTTTTTTTTAGCCCCGCCCCGTCATGGGGCGGTGGGCGTTTTTTTTTCATTTTTTTTTTCAAGCCATGTTTTTGTCATTTGGAACATGTCTGTTGCACGGATGGGCTGCGCGATTTCTGTTGCTGATTCTTTTGCGAGCAGGTAACCCAGTGTCCTGTCATTTCCTTTGTCGTCGTGCGTGGCTGTCGTCTTTGTGCCTGTCGTCTCCGTGTTATGTTGTGCGTGGCTGTCGTCTTCGTCCCCTGTCGTCTCCGTGTACCGTCGTGCTTGGCTCGTGGCTGTTGTCTCCGTCTTCCGTCTTTGCCCGGTATGTATGCTCCGTTTTTGTGATTAAGGTAAGGCATCTGTTTATATTTAAATTAGAGAGGGTGCCTACCCCTCGTTTGCCCCCGGCGCCCGAACCGGAAGTCAGGCAGGCCGAGGGCAGAACTGCGGGACCACAGGAAGAGGCCGGGAGCCCACCCCGCCTCCTCTGGAAGCTGCAGTGTTCGGAGAGATACTGCCGCCGCAAACCCCCCCCCCCCTACACAACTCCCCCCCCCCCCCCCCGGGCTCCCAAGAGCGTGGGAGAGCCCCGGGGAGTGAGAGGAGAGAGAGAAGTCCAGCCGCGAGAGCCGCGAGGCTCCTAGAGTAAAGGGAGAGCCCCGCAGCCAGTGAAGGGAGCCGCTGCCTCGAGGAGCAGCGCGGGAACGACGAGGAGCCCCCGCCAAAGCAGCCCGGAGGTGTGTGGGCGTCTGGGGGCCCAACAGTGGAACAGTGGTCCTGAGACCGGCCCCGGAGGGCAGAGGGCCGCTCCATCGTTCCGCCACAGCATCCGGGGGCATTATTGTTTTAGAGCCCGTGAGAGGCTCTTGGGCAGTTTCTGATTCAGAGTCCCCCGAGCGGGACTCCAACGTTCCAGGCATTCCTTAAAGTTGCGAGCTGCGTTGCTCTCTGCCCTCACAGGTGCCTTCAGCTCTGAATCCTCTGCCATCTGATCTCACCCGGGCCCTCACTCCTTACCCCTGTACTCTCAGCTCTTACCCCTCTGCCCTCAGCTCTTACCCCTCTGGCCTCAGCTCTTCCTAGGCCCTCACTTCTGGCACCTGTGCCCTCTGACCTCAACCCAGGCCTCCAGCCCTCACCACCCTGCCCTCTGCCCTTACCTGTGCCCTCACTGACTCCTGTGCCCTCAGCTCTTACCCTTGTGCCCGCAACTCTTACTCCTGTGCCCTCAGCTCTTACCTGTGCCCTCAGCTCTTACCTGTGCCCTCAGCTCTTACCCCTGTGCCCTCAGCTCTTACCCCTGTGCCCTCAGCTCTTACCCCTGTGCCCTCAGCTCTCACTCCTCTGCCCTCAGCTCTCACTCCTCTGCCCTCAGCTCTTACCCCTGTGCCCTGTGACTCTCGCCGGTGACCATGGCCAGCACGGCGGGGAGATCGTGGCCTTCCTGCTGGCCCTGTCGGGCTGGGTGCTGGTCTGCTCCACGCTGCCCACCGACTACTGGAAGGTGTTGAGCATCGACGGCACGGCCATCACCACGGCCACCTTCTGGTCCAACTTGTGGAAGACCTGCATCACCGACTCCACCGGCATCTCCAACTGCAAGGACTTCCCGTCCATGCTGGCCCTGGAGGGTGCGTCCCGACTGGGGGAGGGTGGGGGGCTCTGTGTGTGTGTGTGTGTGTATGTGGCTCTGTGTATGTGTGTGTGTGTGTGTGTGTGTGTGTGTGTGTGGCTCTGCGTGTGGCTCTGTAGGTATGTATGTGCGTGGGACTCTGTGTGGGTCTATGTGTTTGTGTGTGGCATTTGCGAGAGATTAAGCTATTGGTATTGTAAATTACAGTGCCATTTATTTATCTGTTTTCAAAACCAACACATAAATAAAAATGTTGTCATGTACAATTCCAATAGCTCTAACTTTTTCAAAGGCGAGACCGTTGCATTGTAAATGCTTGTTTTTGTTGCAGTTCAGAACTGGGGACTCATTTTTGAGTCCTTTAATGGCTGTCAGCAATATTTTTCTCATGTTGCTGGCAGTCAATCAGAGCGCTCGCTCCCACTGGAGTCTGATTCCTGCGGGAGCGAGATGACCCAATAGAAAACAAGCTCTTTGAGCCAATCAGAGTGCTCTATTTTTTTTAATTGGGTTTGAGGGACTCTCGCAAGAGTTCCTCAAACCCAATCATCCAGATATACAAATATTTTTTAACCTTAATTTCTCATAAACTACTGAACAGATTTACACCAAATCACAAACAGCACAATCTGCAGGCCAAGATTGAGCTTCCTGCCAAATTTGGAGTCATTTTGTTCTGCAGTTTATGCTTTAACCCTTCCTAAAGAAATCTATGGAAAATGCATGGGGAATTTTCATTTTGGAACCCCACTTTTTTCTTGGCCCCTGCTTGATTGATCACTCCAAAACATTCAATGCACAAACTAGGCAAAAGAGTTGTTTTTTAAAAACTTTTGAGGAGATTTGTGCCAAAGTTATAAGCATCACAAAAAACACATTTCCTATGGAAAATATTGACCTAACTATAACCACCCGGTGGGGACCACCACTGGGTAATTAATAAATAAACATATTTGTATACACTATATGTATGTATGTGTGTGTATGAATGTATGTATGTATGTGTGTATATATATATATATATATATATATATATATATATATATATATATATATATATATATATACACACACACATACACAAAAAAGAAGCAGAGACCTCTGGGTAGTTCTCAAGTTTAGGTGGAAAGCAGCTCAAGTAGAGAGTGCTCTCAAAACCAGCGACACTCTAAAGCTGTAATACTGTGCCTGGAGTGGTAAAATGCTTTGGCAGGTTTAACAGCTCGGCATGGACAGCACTGTGCTAATACTATGCTTAAAGACTTTGCTGTGAAAATGGTAAAATACTTTGTCCCTTTCTATCTCAGCATGGAGCTGCGCCGACTGGAGCGTAGATGGCGGCGCAATTATCTTAGCCCCGACAGGGATGCATACATGTCTGCGCGTAAAACCTATAAAGCTGCAATCATCTCTACCAAGACCACTTTCATCTCGAATAGAATCCTAACAGCCCCTAACAGATCTAAGGAGATCTTCAAAGTCCTTGGCGAACTGACATCAGACGCCAGGACCCTTCCAAACCCGCCTCCCTCATCAGAATCCTGCATGGCCTTAAACTCTTTCTTCATTGATAAAATCATTGCCATCAAAAACTCCATTCCTCACTCTCATTCCCCAATTATAGCAGCACCATCTCCTGTTAATACTTCCACTTTTTCTCAGTTCCCCTTGCTTGACCCGGAATCCCTTGCTAAACTGTCTACGCGCGTGAAATCTGGATCCCCCAAGGACTGTTGCCCCCCTTCTGTGCTTCGTGATGTCTGTCACACCCTTCCACACTGCATCCTCCCTCTACTTAACTCTTCCCTCAACTCGGGCATAGTCCCCAGTTCATTCAAAGAGGCCGTACTGGTGCCCCTCTTAAAAAAGCCAGGTGCCGACCCAGCGGTCCTGGCCAACTACCGCCCTATTTCTCTCCTGCCTTTTCTATCTAAAATCCTGGAGGCTCATGTTACGACCTGCCTCTCGCATTTTATCGAGGAGTCCAACTTTCTGGCGCCCAACCAGGCCGGGTTTAGACCAGCCCACTCCACCGAGGCCGTGATTCTCGCCGTGTTGGATAACCTCAGACGCACCGATGACAGAGGACAACCCCAGGCATTAGTTCTACTCGACCTATCGGCGGCATTCGACACGGTGGACCATAACATCTTAATCCACCGTGTCGAGTCCGCCGGAGTCTGTGGGGCTGCTCTGTCCTGGATCAAATCTTTCCTAGAGGATAGATCCCAGGCAGTCAGTATGGGCCCTTTTCGCGCCACCAGCGTTTCGTCAGCCTGTGGGGTCCCTCAAGGATCCTCCCGGTCTCCTCTCCTTTTTAATTTGTACCTTCAACCCCTCCTTCACTCCTTAGGTAAGTGGGACATCACCGTGTTTAATTACGCGGATGATTTACAAATTATTTTTCCCCTCACTTCCCCCGACGCTGTCACTAACTTTCAGACAGCCTTGACACACATCCAGCACTGGATGAATCAAAACCAACTCAAGCTCAATCCGGGCAAGACTGAGCTCCTCCTTCCTGGGAGAAGCGCCCCCTTTTGGGGCTCTCAGTACTGGCCTATCGAGCTCGGAACACCTCCTTCTCCTGCTGGATGTGTGAAGAGCCTTGGGGTCCTGATTGACTCCGGGCTCACCCTCAAGGCACAAGTGAGCGCAGTAACATCCTCCTGCATGTTCCAGCTCTACAGGATACGGAAAGTCGCTCATCTTCTGTCACCCGAAGCTTTGTTGCAAGTCCTAATAGCCCTGGTGATGTCCCGGCTAGACTTTTCCAATTCAATCTACTACGGTCTCCCCAGATGTCAGCTGTCCAGGTTACAGATCGTACAAAACCAGGCTGCTCGACTTGTTTTCAAAATTCCTAAATGGCAGTCGGCCCAACCCCTACTACGTCATCTTCACTGGCTACCAGTCAGTGAAAGAATTACTTTCAAGGTCCACTGCCTTGTTTTCAAAGCCCTTTCCGGTCCCTCCCCTGCCTTTCTCAAATCCCTAATCACCCCCTATTGTCCTTCTCGTGCTCTGAGGTCCGCCCACCTCCAGCTCCTAGTAGTCCCTCGCTTCAAACTTTCTAGATCGGGTGGCCGCAGTTTCTCCTGCTTGGCACCCAAGCTGTGGAATTCCCTCCCAACCTCACTCAAGTCTTCTTGCTCTCTTCTTTCCTTTAGGAAATCCCTAAAAACTCTCCTCTTCCCTTCCTCTCACTAATTTCCCTCTCGTTTCTCTTTTCCTTTTTCCTTTTCTGTCTCTAAATCCGATTAGCGCCAGGAAACTCATGGTGACAGTGCGCTCAATAAATCTGTTATAACATAACATAACATAACATGGGTGGCACTGTGCTAATCCTATGCTTAAAGACTTTGATAGAAAAGCAGACATTTGAGTTGAGCAAATTTAGAGTGTCGCTGGTGTTGAGAGTACTCTATACTGGAGCTGCTTTCCACCAAAACTAGAGAACTACCCAGAGTTCTCTGCTTCTTTTTTTGCACAATTTATGCATCACTCTATGCCTTAAAGGCTTCTATTTTGATAGATATATATATCCAAGAAACTTTCTCCACAGGTAAAAAAGAGAAGCCACCTATATATATATATATATATATATATATATTCAATCTCTGCTTGAGCCCAGGGCCTCCCGCGTTCAAGCCAAAAGAAGCCGCAACTCCAGTCCAAGTATTTTTAAGAAACTGATAGATTTATTGCTTAAATCAATACAGCATATTTCACAGCATAAAACCAACGCGTTTCGTGAGCTCCCTACTCACTTGATCACGGTCGTTACAAACACTGTTTGCTGAGAATAATTTAAAATGGGAGACCCTCCTACCATCGGTCACATGATTCCAGCCGTAGGTTTTCTTTCACACTATGGCCTTCTGGGACTTGTAGTATTTACATTGGCAAGTGTTATTTCGTGTTATTTTCACAGAAAAACAAATTGTGCATCACTTTTTTCACTATTGGTTGACAATTTTTTTACATGGGTTTTATGACATTAGCAAAAAGAATTTATCATGTACCGGAAAAACTCAATTATAATTTTAGGCAATTGAAATTAGAAACAATTTTTCAAGAATTTATAAAGGCCCTCTGGTGGGCTGACTTGATCATGTGATACCTTTGAGACTCACATGTGGTTAATACATATATATATATATATATATATATTTTTTTATTTATCGCAATGTGGTCAAAGAAAGCAGGATCGCACAACAGCGGGTGCCGGCGTTGGGCCAGACCAGAGGCCAAAATTAATTTTAACACAAAGGACGCCGCGCTCAGCAACTTGAAGTTTAAAGATTTAATTGGTGCCTAGTCTGACACACCAACGCGTTTCAGCCTAACGGCCTTGCTCACGGACCGTGAGCAAGGCTGTTGGGCTGAAACGCGTTGGTGTGTCAGACTAGACACCAATTAAATCTTTAAACTTCAAGTTGCTGAGTGCGGCGTCCTTTGTGTTAAAAAAAAATATATATATATATACACACACACACACACATAAATATATATAATCTTTGCAACCTTGAACCTAGTGTTGCATACAGTTTCTAGAGTGCCACATTTTTTTGCCTAGATGCTGATAAGTTGTCTTTTTAGAACAGGCAACACCATGAGCTCAATCAGAACCACACAGTGAGATTAGGTGGCGTTGCACTGTCAGCCCACCCACTGCTATATTGTAAGATGAATGTGCTACATTGCCTTTGTACAGTGCTATTCTGCAAGCTTACTGTCCTCCAGACACTATCTGAATGGGATGAATCATCCTAGACACACAAATTGCAAAGAAGCAGTAAAAGAATGCCACTGAAGGCATGTGGGATATCTGGGAAGCTCCTAAGTGATTGACAGGGCACTAAGGTAACATATAGCAGCATGATGAAAGAAAACCACACACTCAAGATAAAACAGCGCAGAACATATGTATTCCATGTGGCTCTAGAAACAGTGCAATGCCTAAGGCATTCTCAATGAAAGAGGTTGGCATTATGGTGGTTAGACTTGCCCTGGACTCCGACCCTGCTCATAATTCAGCACTGAACAGTGAGCTGAATCCATATGAGACGAGCCACACTCCCAAAGTGGGAATGGAAGTAGGTCCACACAGGCCAGGGATCTTGAGGATGCTCAATAGAGCATATTAAGTGGCTTACCGTAAGCCATCACATAAAAGTGCTTATTGGTAGAGCCTGCGCTTCTCTTACTTTGTGGTCCCAGAGGGCACCAAAGCAGTAATAGTGCAGTAAAATTAGTTGTGTTCTGGTTTCTACTTCTAGTTTCCCTTTAGTGGTGTTTTATCAGTTTAAAATGAGTTTTAACTGAAAATTACAAACCCTAAATATGTTCAGAGCAGCTACAAGGTCAGAACGTTTAGGCTTTCACAATGAATCTCGAGCAAATTTCCTAAATTGATATCTAAATTGACTCCTTTAAAATATCATAGTTAGTCTCCTGTTACATTGGCAACTAAACACAAAAACCCTTTATTTTCAGATGGGGTAGAAGAGGAGCTTTATGCACATGCAAAAACACTTTAAATGTGGAGAAAAGACAGGAAACATGAGCAAATATATATTACCCCTAATACTAAAGTTGTGCACTGTCTGCCTTCCAACAATCTACAGGTGTGGGGTATGGAGAGATTCGCACATTTCTGCAAATGTCTGTGTTTGTACATTTCTATGCACACTTCAATGGATTTTCAGGATTCCCATTAATGTGTTGATTTTTTTTATTTAAGCTGTGTCATTATATGTTTACAAGCCATCTGTCGTTGGATTTACATAATGGCTCATACTTTTGCTCTTGAGGCAATGTAGTCCTTTCAATCCGCTCTCCTTATTACTTTAATTTTGTGGCTTGCCCAGTGTTAGAATGAAAGCATATGTCTACACAATATGTGAACTCAGTTTCATAGCTTCAAATTAGCTCAGTGCTACGCCTGACACCGTCAGCCAGTCCCAGCTTTTAGCCAAAACCACTTTGCGTGCTAGGAAATTCTAAGCGCATGCACATAATGGGAAAGGGAACCTTTTAATTTCTCGGAAACTGACAACAGTACAGTCTGCAGGCCCTTCCTGAAACACATCTAGTTGAGCTCTTCACTCAGACCTTGGTTCATTGATGTCCACGGTTTAGGGCCCTGAAGTCCCAGTGCCCTGCCTCCATGTTTGGTCCATTTGAATGCTCTTTGGCCAATTGTATGTTCAAATGCAGAGTGTAAGATCTTTTTATGTGTGTGTTTTGGAAGTAAATCTTTGCAGATATCTTGAAACTTTTCTCCAGTAAACCTTACAGATAGTGCATAGTACTATACACTTGATTCTGAAAGCCAATGCAGAGCCTTTAAGGTTGGTTTTATGTGAGCACATCTCCCTGTATGGTAGGTTATGGTTTGGTTTGTTTTGGAGCCTTTCCATCCATTCAATGTGCTTTTCTGGAAGCCTAATGTATAGATTCAATCAATCAATCAATCACATAATTTATATAGCGCACTGCTCACCCGGTAGGGTCTCAAGGCGCTAAAGACTAGTCTTACCATGACCAGGGCTCTTGTCTATGTATTCTAGATGTCAAGTTGGAGGAAAGGGTAGAGTCTCTTTCTTTGAAAGGGAGTTTCAGGTTCATGCCCTTGACATCTACATGTATTTGGCCTTGATGGAAAGTTCTGAAGTTTCTTATTATCAATGCAGTGGACCTATGGCCAAAGGCCATTTGAAGACTGAATATTTGGTTTCTGATGTTCTGAAAAAAAAAACACCTTGGTCTTCATTCCGGTTGGACAAACTAAGCTCTCCTTCTTCCAGTGGAATATGTGGTCCAGGCATACAGTCATTATAGCCTGGCTTCTGGACCTGTTTTCCAGCTGTAAATGGATCTGCGTGTTGTTGGCGTATATTTGGAAGCTGACCAGGCACAACAAATAGACGCACACTTTGTTTTTAAAGTACCTAGCTCAATTGGAGAACAAGTGAAATACTTAGCTTCAAAGAGACAGGGGATGTACATGTAGCAAAATAAAGATATACTTTACCTAAAAGTGGTTATAAAATGTGGTGCACCTGTTCGAATATCTCTATTTCACTTTTTCTTTAGCTATATTTTTGTATTCATGAAGTCTTTTTGATCTCTTTTTTCACTCCTAACATGATATACTCTGTTGTGGTATCTTTCTCTTTAGAGTTCATTGCCAGCATCCCACATGATTTTGAACATTATTTTCTCTATCCCCTCACTAACATTTCCTTTATATAAATTCCACTTCATTCTTCAACATCCTTGCTGCCGATATTGCCGAACCCCTCTTAGGTTATCTGGGTACAATGCTAGATATCACCCTGATCCGGAGACGGTTTTAAGGCATGGGCAAAGTGGGCTCTGGCCCATGGCCCCAGCCCTTTACGGGGCCCCCTAATAGGGCCAACTCTTTTCTGCAGAGACACTTGCCCTTGTGACCTTGAATAATTCTTAAACAGATTGTTTTAAATACCAGTTTCCTTTATTTTTAAAATGGGTGATGTATGGGAGTGTCATTCTGACATTTTGCAGAGAAATGATGTTTGTTGCACACATTAGCCATAAAAAAAGGTTTCTTTTAGATCAAAACAGAACCTGCTTGTGAGAAATGGGAGGGTGTCACAGAAAGTATTTGCAGTAATATTAGTGAGATGCTGCTGTGTTAGAATTCTGAAAACAAAGGTCACTATCCCTGAATATTATTTGCTAACGCATTTAGAATTTGGATGAGTGTGCATGTGCACTGTCTGTGACCTGGCCAAAGAGAGCATGAAAGAGTTAAAATTGGATCATGAATTGAAAACTGTTCTGAACAGGGGCCCCCAAAATACGTTTGGTTCAGGGCCCCAACAATCCTTAAGTTGTCCCTGCCATAATCACTACAATTTCACCTGTATTTACCAACTTTCCTACTTATTTCCAGCCCCATAACACCCTTCTGTGGAGGAAACTATTCCTCCTCTTTGGTGTGTATCACGTATGCACTTGTAGTAATTATGTATTTTGAAAGAATCCGCTGACCTCTTTTCTGATATCTATGCAGTATGCTTTATTTCCAATGTCGAAGCTTGACTTTAATGGACCTTTTTAGTGACTCTTTAATCGTCTCTGCACCTCTAAGTGGCTTCTGAGGAGTACCCAGCGAACGTTCTTCCCCTCTACTACTA
Source organism: Lissotriton helveticus (assembly GCF_964261635.1). NCBI lineage: Eukaryota > Metazoa > Chordata > Amphibia > Caudata > Salamandridae > Lissotriton > Lissotriton helveticus. Next base: position 171,062,089 of record NC_136073.1, read on the forward strand.
TCCCTCAATTTTGTAGACTTTGACGATATAATTCCATCATAGTAAACATCAGATGACAAATCCTGCATTATTTTAAAAAGGTTGACATTGCCAGAATACCAGTTTTTCTTCCACCTCAGGAGGATACCTTCCAAACTCAATACCGATGAGATCGTCTACAGCCTATTTTTCTACTTTTTAAATACCATATCATGCTGTGGGTATTATGAAAGCCCGAGCGCTTCGTAAAGTCATATAATCAGCATTACATAGACTTATTCTTGCACATCTGTATTGAGAGCAGACATTTCCATCCTCAAGTTCGATCTAAATGGGTATTAAATGGTGATCCGAGTAGAAATGCATTACTTATGATAGAATTGAGTGTTTATCTTGCAAAGAGAAATGATAATTATCAATTGTTTATAGTTTTTGAATCACTGCAGTGTACATCAACTCAACACTTAACTGGAGGACAAGAATTAGTTATTCCACCTAGCCTTATTGTAGTCAAAAAAGTTATTTTGCTGGGGAATATGTGAGCATGATTATCTGTCTGTCTGTCTGTCTGTCTGTCTGTCTATCTATCTACCTCTCTATCTCCTGTCCTCAAACCAACATTACATGGCTAATAATTTTCTTTAATCTTCACTTGCAGCTTCAGTGGTTGCCCATTGGATACAGTTGAAGAAAACACCTGCATCGACCTGCAATCTCCAGTCAGTTGTCACCAAAACACTGCAATACTACAAACAAGTCTGTTGCCTTCATCAAATTGAACTTGCATCAGTTGTCCAGTGACTGAGCTTCTAAACACAGATTTGCATCAATTTAGAACTGCGCGTATTAATGGAGATACCCCCGCACTGTTGGTTGCAAGAGGTTTTCGACTTCACTCTGCCATCATCTGGCTGTGCTTCTCAACCAGGGCTCGCTCTGTAGCTGTTATCCAGTGGGGCTTGCCAAGGAAGACCCTAATATATGCAGTCAAGAATCAGAGTGTAACCGGACGTAGCACCTGGTTGGAAGGTGGGATCTTCAAGAACGGCAATCGCCAAAAAATGGCGCATCTTAGGATGGTCTAAAACGTGATCTATTGGAAACATCTGTTGAGATGGTCTCCTAGAGATGTTTCCTTGAGTCTGTCATGTATATTTTGACTTTTGGAGTAGGAATGGACTAGTGAGCACCAGCACTCACTCTGTGTCAGAGGGGAGAACAGTCGTCAGTGGGTGCTGCTACACGTACTTGTACCCATTCACATCTGGGAGTTGGCATTGGTATTACAGCCCAGAAGAAATCGAATGAAGGAATAACCGCTCTCCCAGAATCATGGCTATGGACCGAATAGACCCTCCCAGCCTGGACTGGAAAGCGTTTGAGTCTCGCCTGGCCCAGCTGCAGCAGAATGAGGCGAAGAAGGAAACGGAGATCGTCAACCAGTACTACCCTGGGTACAACACGGTGGGTCATGTTCATTTAAATATTTGTTTACTTCTTGAAAAAGTGAAGTTAGCCAGTTCTCATTAACAGATCCTGAGCCTGATTTAATTGGAGCATGGTAATGCATTTATCCTTTGAAAAGCAGTGGTAACTTACTTTCCTCCAGAATTTAAATTTCCACTTGAAGCTGAAAAGATGACTTTTAGAAAAACAACTTGTATTATTCTTTATACAACACTAGGTGGCAGGAGTGGGCATAGCATGTGAATGTACAAGACCACAAGTGGCACACAGATGTTTACAGGTAAGTAACATTTCACTTCCCTCATAACTTTAATTCTATTAGAGAATACTCCTCTCTCGACGTGGAATCCCACTAGTTGAGAATCCACCAGAGAAAATTATGTTACCCTGGTTTTCTGAGGACTATGTACTACCACACTTCTCTAAATCAAGCAATTGATAATTTAGTGCATATGTGTCTGAGATTTGTGGGTGACAGGCACAGCTCGCCTGCTGCTGCTGCATCCCTGTTGCTTCTGTCTTCTCCCTGTGTTTCCCCCCACTTTTTGGTTGCCATCTCTTTGCTTTCCCCTCATTTTCACTGCTTTCTCCCTGCTTTTTCTCCCATTTTTAGAGTGCCCGCTCCTTCTTTTTCATTGCTTTCTCCTTGTTTTTTGACCCTGTTTTTAGTGTCTTCTCTTTGCTTTCGCTTGTTCAATATAATAAATAAATACATCCATAATTAAAAGCAGTCAGCAACTTCAGCCCTTGAGGTGATTTGCCGCACTTTATAGATACTTGATTGATACATTTTATGCACATAGTTCAGTGTTCATGTGCACAGCTAATATAAAGGTAGTTATTTATATACAATGGTAACTATGTGTTAAGATTATGTGTATGGTTTAATTAAAAAACAATGCATTCAATATTGACAAAAGTCGGTTGTGAATTCATTTTTACACCTACACTTTTACCTCTCCTGTTGACGTCATACATCACATCAAATCCCATCTAATATATAGAAAAAACAACTAATTGTTAAGCATTGAAAATTACTCTAATTAAATTAGCTCCAATCCTAAACGCTAAACTTAAAGCCTATCTGTGACAGAATTCCCACACCTAAACCTTAACCCTAAAGCTTTTCCCAACCATGTTCCTAGATCTTGGACACTTTCCCTAAACCTTAACCCTAGCCCTACTCTAACTGAACCCTAATCACTTAGCAGAACTTTACTTTTCCTGTGCTTTGCAATATGTTTATGCAGGTGATATCCATTTCCTCTGCTTTGAATTAAATGCTTTGAAAGATACCAGGCCCATGGCACTCCTGGGGTACCCTCTTCTATGAAGCATCACCAGGTTGATTCAAGATGCATTCTAGAGTAATGTCTTCAGACAAAGTCATAATGCTGAGAGTTATAGATCTGCACTGTAGTAAACTAACACATTGTTATCTTCATGTTTTCCAAGCATTAGATCTGTCTTTTTTCCAAGTTTGTGTATTGTGTTACTCTTATTGAGAAATGTTTGATAAGTTTAAACAGTTGCATCAGTGTGGTTAGAAACTATTTTCAGGTGTGTTGGAGCAGGGGAAAGGCCAATCACATTCAGCTGCTGGCTGTCAGCGGTATTGTTGGCACAAGCCAGTGCTTGGCTTATGTCAGTGGTGGCAGGTGGTGGGCACCAGCTCATATTTTTGGGGACCAAGACTTATTTTTTATCATTAGACTTTGACCCAGATAATAAAAGAAAAAGGCAGAAGAGGAAAGGGCAATGAGGAAGAAAACGATTAACAGTGACAAAGGAGAAAAAGGTATTGACAGAGTTAGCAAGTATGCCCTTGGCAAGCCCGGAGTGTTTCCTATATATATGTATGAAAACGTATTCAATAGGCATTAACATTAATGAAAAATAATAATGTCACCATTTAAAGGTGGTGTGCATGTGTTTGCAAAAAAGGAATAAGTAAAAAATAACCCCAAATATATTAAACAAAGCATGAAATGAGAACAAAGATTGGCTGACCAACCTTGAAAATGAAGTGGACTGCTTTTAGGAGCTGTCTACATGTGCACAATAAAAAAGCCATCAATCAGATTGAAAAGAGCCAATGGCTGAGATCGGCTGAAGCACTGCCCCATGCTTTTTGCTCTGGTGGGCGGAAGCAAAATGTGGATGGCATTTGAACATACCAATGGATGAAGAAGGCAAGCAGTCAGCATCTGTACGTGTATGTATATATATATATATATATATATATATATATATACATATGTATTTCTAGTATGAGTTTGGAACACGTGAAGATGATGACACAGATAAAGCTCTCTATAGGTCAGACCAGAAAAGATAGGTCCAGGATGATGGAAGAGACATGAGCTGGAATCAAAACTAGGAGATTTAGCATTCCACAGCACCATGGTAGACTCAGAAGAAAATCTTTGAGTTCATGCACTTACATTTATTTTTTCTTTGCAAATTAAGCTGTGGCACAAATTAGTGAACACATGGAATGGGGCTGGCAGCTCAAACTTTGATAGAAAAAGTATTTGGTCAAGCAGGGTATGGGACATCAACACGTGTCCGGTGGGCTTAGACCTTCAACAGCTGAGTTATTAAAGGCTGTGCATGGCAGGCAGTGCCACTGTCAGAAGCAGTGTTGCAGCAGAGGGAGAATGGGCAGTCTACACGTGCTGGCAGTCGATACAAACTGACTGTCTTAAAGCGGGCAGGGAGTAATGGGTGTACATGCAGCTGGTAGCCAACACCAAAAGTCGGTATGTGTCTGGCCGTCAAATCCTGCAGTCTACAGCAGTGTTAGAGCATGCAAGCAACAGGCGGTTTATAAGCGGCTGGTGTTGACAACCTGTTGTTGACATCAGCGTTAGTTTAGGCAAGAACAGGTAGATTGCAAGCGGCTGGTGTCAAATACCTGTTAATACCAGTTGTTTATGCAGGTAGGGAACAGGTAGATTACTAGCAGCTGGTGTCAAATACCTGTTGTTACCAGCAGTTGTTCATTTGGGTAGGGATCAGGTATATTACAGGTGGCTGGTGTCAAATACCTGTTGTTAACAGCAGTTGTTCATGCAGGCAGGAAACAGGTTGATATTTGCTGGTGTCAAATATCTGTTGTTAACAGCAGTTGTTCATTTGGATAGGGATCAGGTAGATTATAGGTGGCTGGTGTCAAATACCTGTTGTTAACAGCAGTTGTTCATGCAGGTAGGGAACAGGTAGATAACAAGCGGCTGGTTTCAAATATCTATTGTTAACAGCAGTTGTTCATGCAGGTACGGAACAGGTAGATAACAAGCGGCTAGTGTCAAATACCTGTTGTTACCAGCAGTTGTTCATTTGGGTATTGATCAGGTAGATTACAGGTGGTTGGTGACAAGTACCTGTTGTTAACAGCAGTTGTTCATTTGGGTAGGGATCAGGTAGATTACAGGTGGCTGGTGACAAATACCTGTTGTTAACAGCAGTTGTTCATTTGGCTAGGGATCAGGTTGATAACATGCGGCTGGTGTCAAATTCCTGTTGTTAACAGCAGTTGTTCATTTGGCTAGGGATCAGGTTGATAACATGCGGCTGGTGTCAAATTCCTGTTGTTAACAGCAGTTGTTCTTGCAGGCAGGAAACAGATAGATAGCAAGCGGCTGGTGTCAAATACCTGTTGTTACATCACAATACAAAATGATGGACGGAGTGTTGAAACTTTTCAAGCATTCACCCCCAGTCTCAGATCTGGGTTAAATCCATTGTCCTTTTGCTCACTACACCACCCCAGTTTGGACCCAGCCTTATTCAAATCAGTCTTGACCCTGCTCCCCATGGGAACAGTCCAGCCTGAACTGCCAGGCCAGGTCCTCCCTGGACCGGAAACAAGCATCCTGGGACCGGTTTCGGTGTAACTCCCCTCATCAGCCAGGCTTTTTCACATTGTATTTTCCCACCATCTGTTTCAGGCTAAAATATAACCTATTTTTCGCATTTTTACATACTTCATTATGGAAGCAGGTCATAGAAAATTACTCAAATTTCGGCCAATTTTGAGGATTGCAGTTTAGTTTCCGTAGGTTATGCAGAATTTCTTTAAGTTCTGCTCAGTGTTGCAACTGTTGAGTGAGCAATCGATGGTGGACTAGGAATCGCCACAAGCCTTAGCGTATGTCACAGATTCAGATCTAAGGCATGGAAATCACCCAGGCAAAATTGATGGGCGTCTTATGCAGAGGGTTCTTCAGCAAAAGTCTTTGAGGTACAACAAAGGCTCAGTACTGCGGATGAGCATGGAGAGTCATCTAAGGCTAAAAGGAACTAAAAAAAATCTGAGGATGGAAAGTCTCCTAGAGAAACCTTGGAAACATCAGAAAGCCTGCTGCCACAGATGTTAATGCCAGTGGCCAACTAGTGCTAAGGGTACATTCTTTTATTCTGAAGATAATTTATTAAATATTTACTTTGATTTAAATTAATTCATTCATTATGCTAAGCCATCCTTTTCAAATGATCTTCAAAAACCCCCTTTGATGATTCTGAAGCTCACCTTGGACAAGACTGAAAAACAGCACGCCCCTCCCCACCCACTGTATGTCACCCTGAAGCAACAGAGTCCCACAAACAAGTCTTCATGCAAGACTTAAAGAAATGACGAGGCTTTGACATCTGCAGACTCAAGAGGCAGTGATGAAATCTTTAAAGGGTCTCATTCAAAGCACCCGAAAACTAGGCCACTGTGAACCTGGAAGCACCCTCCTTGAAATGGGACATGCTTAGCGAGATGTCAAAATTGCTGACCGTAGTTGCTCACTGACTCTTATTCTGATGTTGATGCTTCGAGCTCTAACCATAGACATAAAGAAAATACTCAGATGTCATTTTAAGAGGCTTTGGCATCACACACAACAGCTCTGAATCTTTCAATGACATCGAAACAAAGACAACTTGTTAGTGAACGCTTCATCTGGTAACATTATTAGAGGGAAAACTCGCACACCTCCAGAAGAAGTGAATAATCTATTGAGTGAGACTGGTAATACAAAATGGAGTCGAAAATGTATGATAAAAACACAAAAACCTTCTGGTGCTATAAAAGCTTGACATATATACTTACAGTCTACGTTACAAGGAAGAGCTATACCCAGTGAGATCATCCACCTCTATCTATATGGACAATTACAAATAAGGCTCCTGGTTTTCCGTTTTTACTGATTTTTACAGATAATTACAGACAGAAAGCAAAGTTTTTCCTGTCCGTATTTATTTTTAAAAGCGGACAAATACAGAAAATTGTGCTTCTTGTAGGTCACTCTCCATGCTGTTTTTTTTATTTCTAGGACCACAGCTGAGCAGATAGGCAGCATCGGAAGTTAAAATTTGGTTGAGATTTCCCTAAATGCAGGTGTATAGTAACATATATTTGTATTATAATGCTCATATTCACCTGTAGGTGTATTGTTTTGCTATATTTGGCTGTTAATTTGCTAAAACGCGACAAGCAGCAAAGTATGAGTGCATTTTTATTAGTTAAATAAATGTGGAAATATACCATTTGATTTTATGACTCAATTTACACTCAAAATACAATATAAATATGGATACATACCCAATAAGATGGGCAAAAAATAAATATGGATATATACAGACGGAAATGTTAACAAAATAAATACCATAAAACCAGGATCCCTAATTATAAAGCGCTGCATAAACTCGACCGGGAAGTTTGGTACTAAAAAAATGTAAACATCCATATGTTCACTTGCATCTCGGAAAGCCTGGTTTACCTTGGAAATAAAAAAAAATTGAGATTTTCCCTAAATTTGAACTGGTTTGCTTCAAAAATATAATAAACATTGGCCAACCCAAAAGGTTTGGGCTTGGTAAACCTGCCATATATATCACCCAAAGGTGGCATGGAGGCTTGGGAAAAGTACGTTAAAAAATGAACCATCGAATGAATACATTAAAATGAAAGTAAAGTATTTGGCCCACCATCTCTTGCACTGAAGTGGGCTGCTCTTTAGGCTGATTTGCATATGTGCAGGATCAGAATGCTGTCACTCACAGTGAAGGGAGCCACTGGTTCAGGTTGGATCACCCACTGCGTGTAGGCTCTGGTGTGCGAAAGCAAAGTATGAATAGCGCTTGAACAGACCAGTGGATGAAGAAGACCGATCAAATGCCCCTCAATAAATACATTTATGTGTGTATTTTTAAGCTTTTTTTGGGAAAACTAGAACTAAAATGGGAGTGCCATAGTTTACTCCTTGCATTATATAAGGTACTTAACAATAGTTTAGAAAATGATCATATGTTTAAAGATGACACGTGGTTCATAAAAATTTACTAAGAAAGCCTGGCCCTGATTGTAGAAGATATGGTGTGTGCAGCATAAGGCTTTGAACATGATACTCTTATGGTGACCTGAACTCAATTACAGATGCTGTTTGACAGCTTGGATGGAAGCAAAGAAGACTGCCTTGAGTGGGGCCAGAAGGATGGCTGGTTGCTGGGTCCCTCCTTTATGTGGGTCAGCACAAGGCTCAATATATTCAAGTGGAAGTTGGTGTAAGAAGGTGTGGCCTGTTGATGAGGAGAAGGCTTCCCTGAAACCAGGCCACTGTATGTCTTATGCTTGTGTGAACTTTAAGGAACTGGGAGTCTATTTAGAATCTGTATTGGTTAACCTGAGGGCCTTTCAGTATGAGGCCAAATTCACGGGTTTGAAATTTCTCCTTCTCCATCAATAACGTGTCTGTTTTTTCAGGTACTTTTTAGAAGTTACTTGGCTTGGGCAGTTCCAAAGAAGTGTCAAGCTGTAAACTTGTTTGTGGACTACGAGATACCCCTACACTTAGTCACATCAGGTCAACAACAACCCCGCCCCAGAACATACCCAACATCCCGCAAATAACACACATACACCAGTGTTAGATTGGGAAAGTGGCTGCAGGTTTATTACATACAACATATGTAATCACGGTGGGTTATCTTACAGGCGATCCAAGGGCAGGCTGCATTCTCGTCACCTGCCCGCCTGATGAGCCAATGGGCACAGTGGCGAACCACCCAACTGCTGCGCCATTATGGTAATAACTCTACTCACGTCCCTTGCGGGCGTATCTAGGCAAACCCCCGGTTGCACAGGCACACAACTGCCCGAAGGACTACTGGGGCGCCGACACGGGTTCCCGGACCTCCCATGAGGTTCCAGGTTAGGCTCTGGCACCCTTATGTGCGCGCTGAAGTACAGTGCTGCACCTCTCCGCTTCCGGATCGTCCTGTAACTCCGCCTGCAACAAAAAAGAACATATTAAAGTCCCCCCGGTACTCCCCCCCCCTTTTGCTGACACTCAGGGTAAGAGGTAGGGAGGGGAAAGAGTGTCCCGTGACCGACGCGCGACGTCCAGAGCGGCAAAGAGGCCAAGGAAATGGCGAGGGGAAGTAATATACCCCACGCCATGCTTGCCGCCCGGACGCGCGTCATAGGCCCGCCCACCCTCCAGCCAGGCACCTCCTGCCCGGGGTGGAGTGGGTGACCGGAGTGAAGGCGGGGGGCGGGGGAGGCCCTCTGTGACTACTAGCCCGCCCTCCTGATGGCCACAGGGTGGCCTCGGGCAGCCGCATAGTCACATCAGGTCAACAACAAACCCCGCCTCAGAACATACCCAACATCCCGCAAATAACACACAGACACCAGTGTTAGATTGGGAAAGTTGCTGCAGGTTTATTACATACAACATATGTAATCACGGTGGGTTATCTTACAGGCGATCCAAGGGCAGGCCGCATTCTCGCCACCTGCCCGCCTGATGAGCCAATGGGCACGGTGGCGAACCACCCAACTGCTGCGCCATTATGGTAATAACTCTACTCACGCCCCTTGTGGGGCGTATCTAGGCAAACCCCCGGTTGCACAGGCACACAACCGCCCGAAGGACTACTGGGGCGCCGACACGGGTTCCCGGACTTCCCATGAGGTTCCAGGTTAGGCTCTGGCACCCCTATGTGTCCGCCCCTTACCGGGCCCCTTACCACACGCTCCTATATTACCTGCAACCTTTGCTCTGAAGTGCCTCTTTCAAGTCCATGAGGAACAAGTCCAAGCCAACCGGTGAGAGGTGGACCCCATCCGCCTCAAAATAACCCTTGACCTTGTCCTGAATCATTTCATGCCTGACGAAACCCAAGCCCCTCTGCAGGGTGAATCTTCTCATCGCGCTATTGATTCTTCTCCTAGACCTATCCACTGCTTCACCAGACCTAGCGCCCCACCAAACCCTGCGCGGCACAATTTCTGACCACCAGACTTCGCCCTCTCCAACTAAACTGCAGATTACCCCTAGGTCAGTTTTCATCTTCTGCAATAGTGCGGACCTCCCTAGATTTGTAAGGTCATTGTCCCCTAAGTGTATAACCAAGTGCTGAGGCGGAGGCCCTACTGCCGCTAGCGCTTCCTGCACCCTATGCAACAGGCAGTTCCAGCGCATGCCCGGGAAACCCAACCAAACACACTCTGTGTCCGTAAAGCCCTGCGTCCAGTTCCTGATTGCTGCCCACCGACCCAACCTGGAGACGGTAGAATGCCCCAAGACCCACACTCTTGACCCTGTCAAAAGAAAAGACACAAATCACTTCTAAATATTTATTGAATTAAGGGCGTACACACAATTGATTACTTTAATAATGACTTATGTTAGCACAACACACTGAACACAGCACACCAATATATACACTGAAATGACCAGCGTCGAGGCGTAGCAGGCCACTCAAGGGCGGATGTACCGCTTTAGCACTGCGACTCCCAACAACCCACTTTCTGAACACTTGCCGTCTGCATGCCTGCTTAGAATGCAGCAGTCGCTGCCCCTATTCTGAAAGAGTGGCTGGAAAACTTCTTCCCCTAACCCAACCGTCCAGCTCTGCCGAGGCTTGCTAATATGATTTTGTCCATCTGGTACTTAGTGAGAGGGCTTAGATCAGCATGTATCAGGAGGTAACCATGTGCCACTGGACGCAGGGCGAGATAGGCCTGAAGGACAGACACTGGACAATACCTATGGTCCCTGAGAGGGTCCAGCACAATGAGAGCCCCCTTACCAGCTTGGTCAGTTTTAGACCGCCTGAGAGTGATGGACAGACCCTTGTCTAAGCTAATATCTGCCACCCCTAGGGCGTCCCCAGAGTTGTCGGTCCTGGAACACGCCACTAACTCACTGCTCCGAAAGGCGCCAAAGAAGGCTAGAGAGAAGGCTGCCGCAAACAAGGAAGCCTCGAACTGCGAGTCCGTCACTGCCTGTAGAATGTCTAGCATGGATTGTAACGTGGGGAAGTCAATGGGTTACCTATTGTCGGGAACCCTCGGTTCGTCCCTGGCCCAGCCCTTCAAGGCTGCCCTTATCACAAACGACTTAGTAGGATCCCTAGCCCCTCTCAATCTAGCATCATGGCTGATAGCTGCCAGGTGCCCGCATACCCAGGAATGACATTTTCCTTGCTTTTTAGCCCACACAACAAAAGCTTGCACTCTGTCCTCAAGAGTTAAGGCCGTTATGCCCATCTCCTCAACAGCTTTATGCAAATGGGCCAGGTGATACCCATAGGGCTTTCTCGTACCTGGGGCCAAAGACTTCTCCCCCAAAGCTCTTAACTCTTGCTCCACTCCAAGATGCGCCAAAGTGCAGGTGGGAAGGAGGTCATCTCTGCTCTCGCCCGCAGGCACGCAGCCTGGAAACGGTCCCACTGGAAACGAGAAAGAGCGTCAGCTGCTACATTCTTGACCCCCGCGATGTGCCTAGCCCTAACTTCAATGTTGCCGCGCAGGCTCCTATTCGCTAGCTCCCTCAGCAGGCAAAAGACCAAAGGGCAGCTGGCTGTTTGCCCGTTGATAGCCTGGACAACAGCCATGTTGTCTGACCAAAACAGGACCCTGCTGTTCGCCAGGGAGCCAGGCCAGAGGTGTAGAGCTATGACAAGGGGGAAGAGTTCAAGGACTGTGATGTTGGAAGTAAGGCCGCGCTTGCGCCATGCGTTGGGCCACTCCTGCGCGCACCAGAGTTCGCCCAGGATTGCACTAAAACCCTCCCTACCTGATGCGTCTGTAAACATGCTGATTTCCGGACTGTCTACCCATGGGGACCTCCAGTTGACCGTCCCATTGAAATCAGACAGGAATTCAGCCCACATTACCAAGTCCTTCTTCAAGCCAGCGGACAACTTCACAAAATGGTGACGCTTTGCTACCTTGGCTGTGGCTCTGGCTAATCTTCTAGCAAACACTCGTCCCACTGGAATGGCCCTAGCCGCAAAATTGAGCTTGCCCAGTAGACTCTGAATGACCCCCAAAGGCGCTTTGTCCCTTCCTAGCAAAACTTCGATGTCCCGTTTCAAGTCTTGCACCTTCCCTGCAGGGAGTCTCGACACACCCTCAACTGTGTCTAACTCGATGCCCAGAAATGTGAGAACCTGTGCCGGGCCCTCGGTCTTGCCAGGTGCCAAAGGCACTCCTAGTTGTCTAGCCAGGTCCGTAAAGCTTTGCAATCCCTCACTGCATTCCTGCGTGCCCTTTCTACCAATGAAAAGGAAATCATCTAGATAGTGGGACACAGCTGTGATGCCATATTTTTCCGAGAGCGCCCATTGGAGGAAGGAGCTGAAAGCCTCGAAAAAGGCGCACGAGACCGCGCAGCCCCTGGGCATGCATTTGTCGAAGTAGAACTCCCCTCTCTACTTGAAGCCCAGGAGGTGCTGGCTCTCAGGGTGTACCGGCAATAGTCTGAAAGCTGCCTCCATGTCTTCCTTCGCCAGCCATGCCCCTTTCCCTGCTCTCCTGACCAAGTCAATTGCCATGTCTAGCGAGCAGTAGGAAACACAGCAAGCACCCTCGGCTAACCAAGCATTTACAGAATTACCCTCGGGGAAGGAGAGGTTGTGAATCAATCTAAAGGACCCTGGCTCCTTTTTGGGCACCACACCCAGTGGAGATACCACAAAGTGCGGGAGGGGAGGGGAATGGAATGGACCAGCTACTCTCCCTAAGGCCAGTTCCTTTCGTATCTTCTCACCTACCACTTTTGGGAGGTCCCTGACTGACTTCAAGTTCTCCGCATCCCTGCTGACCAAAGGACCCAGGTAAGGAATTTTGAAACCTTCAAGAAAGCCTTCTGACAGAACGGCCCTGTCCTTCCCATTCGGATAGCACCTCAGCAAGGGCAAAAGGTTGTGTAAGATGATGGGGGACGGACCCTTGGAGTGGGAGGGAATTGAAACAACTGGGGCTGCTGCATGCAGGGAGATGGCCTGGGCGGGCAGGAGCGACGGATGAGGGGAGGGCGAGGGAGGACGGGATGTGGGTGGCCAGGCGATGGAAGGGTAGTTACTTGTCTTTACTGGCGGGGCCTGCTGCAGACTCGCGCTTGTCACATGCCGAAGCGGGGTGGGAACCATTGCATTTGCTGCATGAGTGTGCAAATCTGCCGGCCTTACCCCACGTGCAGTTACCTCCGTTGAACAATCTGCAGGTCGCTGAGAAACCCTTCCTGTTAGCCTGTCTGTGAAAACTCCCTCCACCCCGACCCCCCCGAAAGGACTGCCTGAAGTGACCTTTTTTGTCTGAATTCTGGCCCTTGCTTGCCTCCACTTTCTTCTCCTGCGCATTAACCTTGCCCCCAGCATCTGTCCTCCCTTTACCCATATGCTGCATCCATAGCCTCACTTTCATTTGGTCCCAGTCTAACTCAGGACAAACCGACATTTTCTTCCTGAACTCGCAGTCATATCTGTACCAACCCATGCCTGCGGTCGATTCCGCCTCCTCTGTTATGACACTCGCATACTGGAAAAGACCCTGCGCCTGCTCGGGGAAACGTTCAGTAATGACTGCCGCTAAGATAGAAAAGGCCTGTCTCCAGTTCTTGATCGACTTTTCCGGCCAAGACTGAAAGCGAAACTTCTTGTCCTCTTCTTTGTCCCCCCATTTTCCTGATGTCCGCCCCCTCCGCCCCCAGCATGAGGAGTGAAAAAATGTCAATGAACTCCCTGCGCCAGATGCCTTCCTTGGCGGCCAGCGGCACCTGCCAAGCCAGGGAGCTTTTTTTTTTTTTTTTTTTTGGGGGGGGGGGGGGGGACTAGAACTAAAATGGGAGTGCCATAGTTTACTCCTTGCATTATATAAGGTACTTTACAATAGTTTAGAAAATGATCATATGTTTAAAGATGACACGTGGTTCATAAAAATGTACTAAGAAAGCCTGGCCCTGATTGTAGAAGATATGGTGTGTGCAGCATAAGGCTTTGAACATGATACTCTTATGGTGACCTGAACTCAATTACAGATGCTGTTTGACAGCTTGGATGGAAGCAAAGAAGACTGCCTTGAGTGGGGCCAGAAGGATGGCTGGTTGCTGGGTCCCTCCTTTATGTGGGTCAGCACAAGGCTCAATATATTCAAGTGGAAGTTGGTGTAAGAAGGTGTGGCCTGTTGATGAGGAGAAGGCTTCCCTGAAACCAGGCCACTGTATGTCTTATGCTTGTGTGAACTTTAAGGAACTGGGAGTCTATTTAGAATCTGTATTGGTTAACCTGAGGGCCTTTCAGTATGAGGCCAAATTCACGGGTTTGAAATTTCTCCTTCTCCATCAATAACGTGTCTGTTTTTTCAGGTACTTTTTAGAAGTTACTTGGCTTGGGCAGTTCCAAAGAAGTGTCAAGCTGTAAACTTGTTTGTGGACTACGAGATACCCCTACACTTTGTTCTAACATTACAGGCCTCAGTCTTTGTAAATGGCACATGAGAATCATTTTAGAACATAGTTTCTTTATAAGTGACGTTGGTCACACTGAAAAAGTGCATTTAAAAAGGATACAATTATCCAAGGCTTAACTAGTTTGCAAAGGTTAGGTACGTAGTGTGCCTGATGAGTCAACGAGTTGCTCAGCAAATGGTGTCACGTGTTTCTTTGCTGCCCAAAGATCCCCCAGTCTAAAACTCCGTATGTAACACATTATTAAGTAGGACCTCATGAGACAAATGCACTTGTTTTTTAGCACTTGGCTACAGACAGCTCTAGCTGTCTGCTCTCAGTGTTAATAAGTTCCATACTACCAGATCCATGGCATATGGTGGGTGTTTACAATTTGCTATTGAAAACATTTTGTGACATGTGAAGTGGCTATTTCTGCGTCACAATGTCAAATGTGTGGAATAATGGCACCACCATGTGCCTATTTTGTGTGTTGCAGGTAAATTAGACACAGGCTTCAAAAAATGCTTGTTTTGTTGGGCATGCAAGAAATGGGTATTGCTTCAGATGTTGGTAGTAATATATCAGCTAATTTCATGTAAAAAAAATCACCGTTTATCGTGTATTTTCTTAAAACTTTCATTTAGATTTTTCTTGCATGGACATGTTTTTCATGTTTCAAACTACTATGCAAAAAAAAACCTTTGAGCCGGATTTAGAGTTTTTGGGATGCAAGACATCCATCAAAAATTGAGGATGTCCCGATTACCACATTTACAGTCTGTAGATGTGTAAACACTGTAAAGAGGGTGGACTGGACGTTAGCATAATTTTGGCCAATTGAACGCATCGTCAAGCTCTACATGGGACCCTAGGGGTCAGTGTAGAATATAAAGGACTATTTGACCCCTCCACCCCCCCAGAAGTATGATAATGGTCAGGCTGTAACTGCATCAGACTATAACTATTATACATTTAAATTAGTGCAAAGTGATGTCACATATATGAAATAAAGCTGTCTTATATAGTGCATAGGCTGCAATCTTCTGACCATCTCAAGATTAGCAAAGATAGTGTTTCAGGTTATTTCCCAGAACAAAAGTGTGGATGCCAATATATCTTTTTAGCGACAGGGATAAGTTGGCATGGAAGTGGATGATGTATATGGAAATAAATAAAAGGAGCCAGGTGTGGCATTGGCATGGATTCCTTGCATTCTGGTGAAGAACCCAACGGAGAAGCACTTCAGACATAGACAGCCCTTTCCGGAGAGTTATATATAGGATAACTACATGGAAACCAATGATGACACACTTGCCATATCATGTTAAACAAGGCGGTAATGGCTCGGAAGAGGACAAAAGGTCCTTTAATTACATTACTGAATAGGGTTTCCATTGTGTATCATTTCCAATGTGTTCAAGAATTGCTTGGTGTGTGCCAGAAAAAGGGCACATCTCAGCTACCTGTGGACAGAACTCCGGTGTCTGTGAGACCTTCTGCTATTCTGGGAGTTTTGCTAAAATAGCAGCAGAAATGCTGTTTCTACCTGGTATGTTAAAAGCTCCAAAAGAAAAGTATGAAATATGCTGTAAAATCCTCCGCCACACCCTGCGGAAATCGAAAACGTATAGAGATGCATTACAGGGCAGTAAGGACGTTCAGTTAGATATGATGTCTGTGGATGGGCTTGAAGGGCATGACCGGGATTTTGTTTTGCAGTATTTGACACAGAGTTTTGAAATGTTTGGGGCTGTCATTTATGGACCCAAAAGGTTCACTTTTTTGTTTTACAACAGTTATATAACAGTCACCTGCTCAGCATTCAATATATGGACATTTGTATGTTTTAACTACTTTGTAATGCCTGCAATTACTATATCTGCTGACTCAAATAGAGTTTTAAGAAAAAAATGTGCTGTAAAATGGTTGCAGGTAATGTTAGTACAGATCAGCACCTGGATACCATCATGGGTGACAAGCAGCGCTCTACAAATCTACTGATTGATCAGCTTTTCTGGCGTATTCTCCAACATGTTTAATTTGAGGCCATTAAACAGTCCGATGAGGCACTTTCAGATCCACGCCCATATGAAGCTCAGGAATTATTCTTACTGGAAGAGGCATGTCACCCACCAAACGATGATCAGGGTGAACTCCACTACACCACACCAGCCAGAGTAGGACTGATGGTCTATCCATGTTATATAGATATTGGATAACATTTGTAGCGTTGCTCTTGTGAGTTTCATTCATACTTTTAGCAGACACTACTTCATTGAGTCCGAGTCGAGGCGGCCATGCCGTGGGTCAAGTTGTGATTAAGAAGAGAATCAAAAAGCGACCAACAATCAAGCCCAGCCCCCACCAATAATAGGAGATAATACTTCCTCCTTATCTCTGCCTAACCTGAGAATCTATAAAGGATTCACACTGGACAAGAAACAAGTTGCTTTTCTATTACAATAGCACCCAGCAGCCTGATATCTGCTAGGGGGTTTACTCAAATACATAAGCATAATGTTCAATGTGCTGAATGTTGTATTAGTGTTCCTTTGCATTAAGACCCTTCCCACTTTTTTCTGTTCCTCTGTACATTCAACACAATTAATTATTTCTCGCCTCCTCTCCTATTTTATTTCAGAATGGGAAACTCCCCTTTGCATTTCTGCTGCTGAACCATAGGAGACTTGCACTAAAAATAAAATAGTTTTCTATAGAGTTTACTTTCTATGTTTTGCATAAAACTGGCGTAATATTACACAGCATGTGAATCTATAACGGCGATCATGCTGTAAAACTAGTGAAAGGGTGTAACTTTCGGCTGGTGTAACCTACCTTATGTTAGCCACCGTGTTAGAGCTGGAGAGTAAGCTGCCTCTTGGCGCTATGCATTGTGCGTGTGAACCATTGTTGGAATGGCAGGTATTGATTAGTTGGGTGCCAAAGGGAGCGTCTTGTTGGACAGATAGGATGAGCTTTTGATGGAGGGTCTCTTTATATTTGATGTCTCCTGTTTATTCTCTGCTCCTTTAACAGGGACCCTGGAACCGGGACGCTCTTGATGAGGTTGGAGAAGACCACGAAATGACCAAAAGGATCACAGCGCTAACCTCTGGGTAGGTCATGACCCGCGGAGTGAGCTTTAGCACTGATGGAGGCTTGCAGGGCTTGTTCTGTAGACTGGGCGATTCTTCTGATGATCTGTGTGTCTCGTAGTTGCAGAATGTACCAAAGGAGAGAGTTTGGGGGAGGGGACTTTTGTTGCACAGAAAAAAGTGCAAGCTCTCTATGTGTGGGCATTGCAGACGGTTCCATTGCTGTGGAACAGGAGGGGAGCGCCTTCACTCTGTACGTGGAGCATAGCTAAGATGCCAAATATGGTGGGTGTTGTGGGAAATAGCATTGTTGAGGAAAGTAGAGGGTTGTCTCTTTCTATAGGTGATACATTACCCAGGTCCCTGCTGTGTCTGAGTGCTATTGACTCTTGCACTTGTGGAAGATGTGGGGACGTGGTTGTGTAAAAATGTGTCCGGTGTAGCAAAAGGTACCATTGTATGGAATAGTGTTAATGTGGGAAAAACTTGTAGTTTCCTCTCCTATTTATTGTGGTATGTATTGTTGGTGAGATACAGGGGAATGCCTTATGTTATAGTGGTTTACCCCCGGTTGGTTCCTGTGACTGCATGATGTGGTTTGTACCACTGGTAGGTAATGGGGAGGCAGCATGCTCCATAGATGAGGAAGAATTGAAAGGGGGTTCCTAATTTGGGGGGTTGTGGAATGTTTCATTGTGATGAAGGAGGGCTTGATATATAGACTATGAGAACCTGCTTCCTTCCTATGCGATTGAGTTCCGCGTTGTTCGGTTGAGTGTTTGAGGGACGTAGAGCATTTAAGATGATGGTAAATAGCCAAAAATGTACACAGGGGTCATTCCTGGGCCTCTCTTGTATTGGTCAGGCTCAGCAAACTTGTTTATTTTTTAATAATCTGGGGTGTCTTTGTGCTTGGGTTTTGGGTCTGTAGTTTTGGGGATACATTCTCTACTTGGGGATTGATCACAAGTTATTTCTGATCCTGCGTTTTGTGAGATGTGTCCTAGATATGTTTGAGGATAAGTCATTCCATAGATGGGGAATCCTCCTCTGTTTGGTTTACTTGGGATGCACCTTTTGTTGGAATTATGGGAAACTCAGTCCATGGACGATAAGTAACCTGGAGTGCTCAATTTATATTTCTTAGAATTCATACCCACCAAAGTATGCAACTCTGCTTCATCAACGACAGCAGCAGCGATCTCGAGAGCGACGGAGAAGACGGACCCACTCTGGCACACAGAGGACATGAGAGAGAATCCTCAAGACCTGACGAACAGGTAAGAGAAACCCAAAGACCTGGGGTATAGTAGACACCCTTACACTAGGATAACTACTGCAGAGCACCATAGTGGGAATGCATGGAATTAAAAAAAAAAAAAAAAAAGATGGCTCCCAAAAAATTCACTGGCTGAAGTCCATTTGGTCCCTATTAATTAGGTTGGGACTGCGAGAGCTATGGGACGACCCGACAAACGCTATATTCCCTTCCAAGAAACTTCTGAAAGTAAGCTATTGGGAGATGATAAATGCAGAAGTACGTATAAGGGGTTCTTCCTCACACCTAACAGGCCGTTTCCTAGAATTTAAGGCCCAACCGAAAATGGAATTGTATTGGGATGCCATAGAGAAAAATCAGGACCGCAAACTCTATTTTCAATTTAGAGTAGGCTCCCTTCCGGTTAGGTCTTTTACAGCCAATTGGGCAGGGGAAAACGGTAGGGATAAATGCCCTAAGTGTGGTGAAGAACGAGAAACAATAAGTCATCTTCTCTTCTTTTGCCCCTTATATTCTGCACCCAGAGCCATGTGGGTTAAGCCTGTCTGCAGAGCGATTGGTACACGAAGGTACACTGAGGCTTTAAGAATTTTAAGTAGCGATCCCTGCCCTCTAATTGCTATTGCCATGGCTAAATTTCTGAAATGGGCTTGGGTAATCCGTATGCGCATTGTTGCGGAAGGGCTCTGATTATTGTTTGCAGACTGTGTATAAATATGTGGGCCTACTCAATTTGTGTAACTTATGTGCAATACCCCCTGTACTGTTAAAAATGATGGATTTGGTTTTATGAACTTAGCTTTTATGCACTTAAAATAATTGATATTCGGCAATCGTATACAGTAGTTTAATTCAATTCTTAGATATTTATTGAACGTTTTTTTAATGGAATTTTATACTGAAATACTGCAATTTTATGTATGTTTTTATGTATGCTTTTATGACTTAATTGTCAAATAAAGTATGATGATGATGGGAATGCATGGGAAATATGGATCTGATGATGATATGTTTATATCACAAGCTGATGACGTGTGGTGCTTATAGATATGTTGTAATGTATTTGCCCTCTCTGGGGCACCTTCCCTCAGGCTTAGCCCGAATTCCGTTCTGGGCTGGTCTGTTTCCAGTGGGTAACTTGTAATATAACCATTGACTATGTTCATTGCATTCTGCTAAATGTCAAGTGTTTTAATTGAAAATTAAATGCACATTTTGTAATTGCAAAATATTAATAAATACAGTAAAAAATCCACTTGGATAGTAGTTGGCAGGAACTCAGTGACATGATGAGATCAGTTGAAACCCACCCGAGAGCAAAAAAAAACAAGAATTACCCATCCCATCCCCTGAACCTTGAAGACCAGAGACCCTAAGGCCTGGGATGCTGGCAAAAGATGCAGGAGGATCCATCAAAGAAGTGAAAGAAAAAGCACTGACGTGCTTCTGGGAGCTAGGTATTGTGGGATGTACCATTGGTAGGAAGGGGGAAAGACAACTCTGAATAACCAAAGGTGTTAACTTATTGTGGACCCATTCTCTGAATTGCAAAAATGATGTTTGTTTCCTTTGTTTAGGTGTGTTTATCTATTCAAACAGCCATGCATTTTTTGTAAATGTCATTCATCTATTTGCATGAAGTATTTAGTTCCATCCTTGATATCACATGGTTTTAATAGCTGTAGACCAGCACTTCTGTTTTTTACAATTAGTTAGTTGATAATCTTCGGTATGCTGTACCATGAGTCTTTTCTTAGATGTAGTTAAGTATGGAGGATTTTAATGTTAATGATGCTCATGTGTGATTTTATGGATTGTTCAAAGCAGCTCTTTTATTGCTGCTGTTCTGTTTTATGGTTATACTTTTAACTCTATTCTGCAGTTATGTTCTAATTCACACTATCTTTCAAAACGCCCACATGTTGAACAATCGGAGTACGGTGGAGCTACCCCGTAACCAGGAAGTTCAACATGTAAACACACAGTTGCCACAATTAAAAAGACATTCATGGATTTAACATTAGTCGGGGACCAGGAGGTGAGGCCATAAGGGTGTGGTGTGCACTCAGTTGCAGAGTAAGGACATTTCCATCCCTTTCAATTTAAATGGACCATTTTTCAATAACTTTATTTTCAATTTTTAATCACATTTTCAGGATCACATGCTGTAAGACTTAAGTTCTCTCTGTGTATTTTAAACAGAAGCCATATCTTCTCGACTTTGTTTCTTCGCAAATTTTTACACTCTGTTGTGTATGATGGCAGATACTGTTTCCATGGCATGGATGTTCCATTCGTTTCCCCACAACATGATAATTAAGGGAGTAGCCTGGAGTTTCCAGATGTCGGCGATCACGAATCTAGGTGTGAATAAAAGATGGGAGATTAGTTATCCATTGCAGTGCTTGGTGGATATTTAGTGTTCTTGCCTGGATCACTTACAATTGGAAGTAAAGGCTGGAGGTGTACGGTAGCGCCTATCATGGTTCTAATTTGAGACTGTGTTTTTTTCCAATAAATTTAAATACGGATGCAGGGCCACCACATGTGGGGTAAAGTGCCCTTCTTGCCACAGCATTGCAGCGTGCATCCGATGTGCCAAACATACCTTTCAATGTAGTGGGAGACGGGTACCACCTAGTCGTAAGTTTGCATACATTTGCTTTGTGTTGTACACTGCAGGATGACTAGCAGCTCTGGTGCAGATTTTCCACCACGTGTCCTCTCCATCCCTTGGTCCTCTCCCAGTTTACTTTGCATGCTGGTCATGAATTCCAAGATCTGCATTCGAGACTGAGAATGCGGTGCCTTCCGGATAAGAATTGTTGTATTAAAGAACCTCGCTGCAGAGCAGGTTCTTCAAGCGTAGGCATCTTCTAAACCTGTAGCTCCAGAGTTTCTTTCTATTGCTCTGAGCATTGGGTGTGCAATGCACAGGGCCTTAATCGAGCATTGCAGACCAGGCCACAGCCAGTCGAGGGCTTGTACGCTGGAGGGATTTGGATGTGGTGTCATGGGTGGAGTTGCTTGAGTTTCAGCAGTGTTCAGCACCCATTGGAATTTGGCAGATTAATTATTCTAAGGTGCTAAAACAGAACTCATTAACGCAGTTCAGAGGAGAAAGTATAAGCCGTGTGGTTGCTAAGATACAGGGATCCAAGGGAGTGGTAAGAAAATGTGACTACTGAGTAGAGAGGAGGTGCTAGGGTCAGACCTACAGCCAGGACTAATCCAAGGTTGTGCACAGAATTGGTGAGGATAAGCAAGGAACCCAGAAGTTTGCCCGGGTTGTACGTAGTTGGGGGAGTTCTAACATGTCAGGATTTCAGTCTCTCTGGCATAGAGTCTTACATGGATCTTGGCCAGTGGGATCCATTAAGTGCTAAAAAGGCATTTGTGAAGATTTTGTTTCTTTGCGTGAGGCTCATTTACTCCAGCAGTTATTCAGGCTTTAGTAGCCCATGGAGACTACAGGCTGGCCAGGCTGTTTCATATAATCATCCTGGGGGCTTTACATCTGACTGAAGTGATCAAGCTCATAGCTGTATTAGAGAGTACTCTGAGTGACAGTGTCTCATACAATACACATGACCTTAAAATCTTTGCTGCAGTGAGTAAGGAGTCAGGGAAGAGGGTTGTGCATTTGAATTAATCCAGCTGCACTTCCTACTACGCTGGATAAGTCAGGAGTCTGGGATGAAATACCTGCAATCATGTGAGACATTTCTAATGCTTGTACAACAGTTCTAAAGTCATCATCTGGAAAACATGCTTGGTTTCCATTAGAATGCAGTCAAAGAAGTGGGGTTTTGAAAAATCACACTATGCGTTCAGCTCAAAATACAAAAAAGAGGGATTTTACCAGGTATATGTGAAAGCCAGAATTTTTAAAAAAAACCTCTGACAAGAGACCGTTCAAGTAGTACTTTCTGAGGACCAGCACCGCTGTGTTCTTGTGTCTACACGGGTTTCACTTAATAGAGTGACGTGCTACCCAACTCTCAGTATCCCAGGTCACAATGATACAGAGTACAAATGTTTGAGACCTGATGGTCTAAGACATACTTAGTATCATTGGGATATTAATGGAATAATACTATTTCCAGGAAAGTAATATCAATCGATGCACCTGAAAAAGAATAAAGGATCGTCCGTCCGTCTATGGGTTTATACGCAGTTCAACACAGACGTGTAAATGTGTTGTGTTTAATGGTTATTTGCTGCATATTTCCTTCTGCATTAGAAGTGGTGAAAAAGCTTTGATGGGAGTTGGAGAGAGGTGGGTAAATTGGCACAAATACAGTATTACCTCCCTCTCCTGCTTTTAGCAGTGGACTTTTTCTGTTATTTTTCCTGCATTACAAGAGGAGCTCTGCTCGGTCCTACAGGTGTCGTCATCTCCAGGTCTTTCTGACATCAGTCGCAGGTCGTTGCTTTCACCCTCGAAGGAATGGCCCAACATTGCCTCACCTGTCCGATGGAAAACAGAGATCAACCGGTTTGGTTGGAAGCGGTGGCAAATACATTTAAGTAACACCTACCAACCTTCAGAGAAAGGTTTTGGGCAAACAAGGGATACAGGTCTGAAAAAAGCACATGGGCCCTGGTCCACATCTGTTGTCCTGAAAATGCCCAATATATTCACCTGGTCAAAATGATGTATTGTGCAACCATTCACCCTTCAAATGATCAACTCCCAGTCACTCGACTCCCGACACCCAACTCTCTTTCTCACACCAAAGCAGTTGTTCTTAATGACCTTGACAAGGTTTTCCTGTATAATCAAAATCAGCCAAAGCAACAGCCATCCAAAAGTACATCGATGATCTCATCCTACTCAAATGGGCACTCGTTCACAAGAATCACTTTTGAGTACAAAGCAAATTCCAAACCTTGTAAGCCGTCTCTGTTTCTTAGTAAACACACTAATCTTTGGCAAAACAAAAAAAATAAATTTAACCAGAGCCCCGTGGGATCCTCTATTTCTGTCCGTCACTGGTTAAAAGGAGACCAAAGCCTTTTCTTGGTTTACTGTTGCGCAGTGGGGCTGCAATGGAACATCCCCGGATTTCCCCATTGTGACACAGGGATGAAGCGACACAGTGGCTACTGACTTTTGACATTGGTGACTGATGGCCTAAGGTAATATTTCAGTCATAGTGAATGACCAAGTTAACATGTTTGCATAATTTATTTTTTTTTTTTACAAAAAATTTCATCGAATTTTCCCATCCAATGGGGTGAGCCCCCAACAAGAAGTATTCAAACATAGCAATGATCATAGGTATACAAGCTGCTGCCGAGGGTATCCTTTGAGAATCTATAAAACATCCAAACCAACAATCGCCCTGCGGATTATACCACCACTCATTGATGACCAGCAGTTGGGACGCCCAGTAATAAGATTGTACGTCTGCCGCCGCGATACCCCCACAGTAAGTAGATTGGACACAGGTCGCCAGAGCCACCCGGACCTCCCTGCCATCCCACAGGAAACTGTTCAGGAGAGCATTCACTTGACGAAACCAGGACGGAGGGATGGGATAAGGGTAGTTTTGCAATCTGTATAATAAGTGCGGCAAGGACACCATTTTAAAAATCGTGGACCTGCCATAGAGAGACAGGGGAAGCTGGGACCATACCGTCGTCTCCTCCCGGACCACAGGAAGCAGAGGGGCCATGCTAAGTGACCACGCCAAGGTGGGATCCCTGGTGATATGGACACCGAGGTATTTAAATCCGTCATTTGCTATGACGAGCTGTGAGGCCCAGTCTTGACACCCCTGTTCCCCACATATCGGAAAAAGTGTCGACTTAGACGGGTTGGATCGAAGCCCCGTTGTCTTGTCAAACACCCGCAGAATCTCCAACACCCTCGGTCCCGTTCCCCCGGGGTTAGAAAAGAAGAATAGTGCATCGTCCGCGTAGAGTGAGATTTTATCTGTGTACTGAAGTGTGGAGAAGTGTGGCTCAATGGTTAGAGGAGGCAGACCTTGATGCAGAGCTCTGGCCAGGGACCAGGGTTCGATTCCCGCCTCGGCGGGTCTCCGGCTCATTAATTCCCCTGACTGGATATTCTCGCCTCAGTGCCTGTTCTGATCATGGGTCCCACGCTGCAACTCTGGGCAATAGCTTGCTTAGTCTCCACAACGGCCCCAAAAGTGCTGGGATGCCTGGCTGCACCTGGGGGGTGCCCAGGAGTGGACATTACCCAGGAAAGCCAGGAAGGGTTCCTAAGCGGTATACGGACAGCGCCGGGACACCTCCGGTGGAGGTAGCTGTGCGCTTTACAAATTCCGACATTTACATTTACATTTACTCTGGGGACCAAACCAGGCCCCTATAGACCGCATCCAGGCGTACCCACACTGCCAATGGCTCGATGGCCAGAGCGAAAAGAAGCGGGGACAGAGGGCATTTCTGCCTTGTCCCCCTCCGGATATGAAAGGGGTCCGAGCGATACCCGGCCACCCTCACCGAGGCCGTCAGGTCGGTGTATAGAAGTTTAACTTAAGCTCGAAAGCGTGGACCCAAATTTATAGCCTCCAGTAATTTAAAAAGGTATGTCCAGCCCAGGGAGTCAAAGGCCTTGTCAATATCGCCCAGTAGGACAGCTGCGGGACGTCCCAGGCAGTGGGCCTCAGCCACGCGCGACGTATGTTATGCCTGGTGGGACGGTGCGGCATGAAGCCTGACTGGTCCGGGTGGACGAGATCCAGAATACAAGTGCGAAGGCGATCGGCCAATACCTTCCCCAGCAGCTTCGGCTCAAAGTTCAATAAGGATATGGGGCGATACGAGCCCGGGTCTTCCGGCGGTCGCCGGTTTGAGGAAAACAACGATTTCGGCATGCCGCCAATCCGGGGGCAAGATTTCCTGCTTGAGCGCCTGGTGTAGTGCTCCGAGAAGGTGGGGGCCAACGGTCCCCATATGAGGACGTAGGAAGTCGCCGGGGAACACGTTGGGTCCGGGTGCACGGCCCGGGTGGATATTGGTGAGGGCGGCCTGCAATTCGTCTAGATAGATTGGTTTATCAAATGCGTCCCGCTGTTCATCGGATAAGCGCTTCGGAGGGATATCTACGAGGAAGGCATCTATGAGCGAATCTGCGAGTTCCTCACGGGCACTGTATAGAGTGGCGTAGAACTCAGCGAAGACCTGCACCACTGCCTCCGGGGAGGAGAAGAAGGCGCCGGTAGAGGATCTAAGTATTGGGACCTGCGTCGGACCGGACCGCGAACATGTTTGCATAGTTGACTTTCCTCGTAATCAAGGTGTTGATTAATTTTAAAATCACCTTGTCAAATGTTTTGTTGTGTATGGCCCAGGATAGTGGTGCTATATAAACTGTTAAACGTGTTTTTGTCTGCTGATTTCAATAATTAGTTGTCCAGCTGGACGTCAAGTTCAAGATTCCATTTCACATGTATGATGCTGGGCTCTTCGTTACACGGGCCACGTCTCACAGGAAGATTTATTAGAGCCCCCACCTTCGTCATCCATCTTAAAGCACTGGCAAAATGTTAAGATAGCAAGAACAAAGGGCCAGTACCCACAGCACAAACAGACTGACAGATGTTACAACAGTACAGCTGTTTTTTAAAGCACTGTACTTTACAGAAAGGTAGAAGCCTAGATTAATCAGAGTATATTGCATTAACCTGATAAACAGGAGCTCTTGCAATGAGGTATGAGGAGGGTCATAATAAAGCTCATAATACCTTTTCCAATTTCTTCTATCCGGCCTTATTTCGTGACCGGTCAGTTTAGTGAGGCCCAATGTGAGGCACACAGAGCAGTAATGTCTTACAAAAAGGCAATGTTGTTATTATTTATGTATTTATTTGAGAGTTTTATATAGCGCGATCATGACCACTGAGAAGGAGTGAATGCTCTCAAGTTAGGTAGGCACCAAGAGGCTGCTAGATGGTGAAAGGACCAGGGTGTGCTAATACGTCTGCAATCCAGAGCATGTTTGTACATTTATGAGCCTCATTTGCAACTCTTTTAAATCGTTTATATCCCTTTCTTGTTAAAGCAATCTGCAAGAACACCCTTTAGTTCTCGCTCATTCTTTCCTTCTTAACTTGATACCCTATTGTTTAATACCATCCCCATTTTTGTTTTACTTGTTTTCTCTTTCTCTTCCTTCTATTCTTCTCTTCTTTTGTGTACCTTTCTTTCTTTTTTTCATATCTCACATTATCTATTTGTTGTTCCCTTTCTCTGGCCTCTCCTTCATTCTTGCCCTTTATGTATCTTACTTTAAATCGATCACCCTTTGCTAGGTGAGATGCCTCCAACAATCTGAAGCGATGAAATGCTGGCTGGAAACTGAAGATCTCAAGCGAATGTCCCTTGACCAGCTGCAACGTCTCAGTGAAGGCATCAGCCATGACATCCAAAGTAAGTACCTGCTGATGAGAACTTCACGTGAAGCTGACTAAGAGAAGAGCGAACAAGGGCGCAAAGGAGACGCCTGTAACAGTGACATGCCCTGGGAGTCATTGGCCCAAGTGCAAGCCATGAAAATGAATCCCCTCAAAATACTGCTATGAATAAGGTGCTGTGCACGCATCACACCCCTGTGTCCTGTTGTCACTGCACCTGTTGCACTAATGTCATTCATGGGTTTCCAAGTTCCTCATTCTACTCCTCTTTCCTTCTCGCCTCCCAATGTCCACCTCGCCCTCCTCACATCTCCTTCATCCATTTATTGCTCTTCTCTCCATCCCCTTCCTCAGGTTCTCACTTCCCCCTCTTCTATCACTCATCCTCATCTCCTTTTCGCCTTTTCTCCTTATTTCTGGATACTTTCTCTTCCTTTTTCCTTGCCCACTTTGCTCATCTTTCTCTCCGATCTCTTTCTCACTCAACCTCCTATCCTTCTCCCATTCGCTTACCTTTTCCTTCCTTCCACTCTGTTCGTTCACCCTCTCCTTTTCTTCCATCCCTTTCCTCTCCTTTATTGTGTCCTTATCCTCTATCAGTCTGTACCCCTCACCCTGAAAACGTAACACAGCAGTGCCCCTGGCAGGCAGTGTGTCAAAAAACAAATACAAGTCAGAACAGGCAGCCTCTGAAATAACATCACCTAGTGCAGGACAGACAAGGCCCTTTTCTACCACTGGGCCCCAGTGCACTGGACCGACTGCACCAATGGCAGCTACTCCCCTGGCCTGGAAGAGGAAGAAGAGCAGAGTGGACAGGGGAGGCAGAGCGATGGGGAGAGAAGAAACAGAACAAGTAAGAGGAGAGAGCCAGTAAAAGAGAGAGAGAGAGGCAACACTAAAAATGTGGAAGAGGTGTGGCGCCGCGGCCAGGGCGACTGACGCTGGAATCTGGGGACCACGGTTCGATCCCCGGCTCCGGCGGCAGGTTAGCCTAGCACCATGTGACTCTGGGCAATAGCTCGCTTAATCTTCCCGACGGCCCCCAGCGCCTAGAGACCCTTACGGGTGATTGTGCGCTTTACAAATGTGGACTTTAAGAAGGGTCCTCAGTAACTATTTAAGGGCAGTAGCCACCAGCTAGTACTTGAGCGAACACCTTTTCACCTTTTCGAATACACTCTTCTGTTCTGGAAGGGCACACATGGCCCAAATTTATCTTCTCCTTTTCATAATCTTGAGGCTAGCAAGTGCTTCTTTATTTTCTGTTGCGTCACAAGGGGTACTATCGGTGGTAGTGTGAATAAATCCAGGGAAATACCATACCATTACCATATGGTCACTGTATAACCCTGGGTGGTTTCCCCACTGCTTAGAAGTAGCGATAGTGTGAAGTTTCAGTTGTGCTACCTGATAAAAGCTTAGAAAATTCCTCGTTCCTATCTTTCTGCCCATGCAATTTTCAGCAGATAATTCATGGAGTGATTTGCACCAGAAAAAAACAGCATCCAATCACAATTTCCGCCTTCTCAGTTAGTGAAATTAGCACAAAAAACCATTTGCACCCAATGTCAGAATTACCCTAGTTTGCAAAACAAGACAGGGAGTTGGAAACATGTGGTTTCCAACTGTGCCATGAAGCGTTGTAGTCTTTCTTTGTTGACAAATGTCACTGATCTGTCGGTATACAGTGGATCGTGTAGTGTATCCCAAAACCTACGATCAGTGTTATAATATGAAAAAAAATTGACACCAAAGTATCTGACTTTAAAGAATCCCACATGGAAAGAGAGGAGTCAGAGGCCCACAGGTGTGCCTACGTTGAGAATCAAGCTTTGCTTTCTGTGAGGTCCGCTGTGTACATAGCATTCAGTGGCATCAGGTCTGCTTCCACAAATCTATACTTATTTACATTAGAGTTGACAAAAGCCGAGCGACTGTCGTGGGCAGAGAGTAGCTGACGTGCTGAGCAGGACCGACCACTATAGGAATTCCCTTTCTGGGAGGAATAGGGGTTTCATGATCCATCTCCTAACCAGAGAACTTTCACAAAACACAAAAGGACAGATGTATGACCATTGGATTTAGCACCTCACAATTTGCAACAAATTGCGAGGCGCTAAATCCAATGTACAACAGTGTCAGAGACACTG
This sequence comes from Lissotriton helveticus, assembly GCF_964261635.1. Taxonomy (NCBI): domain Eukaryota; kingdom Metazoa; phylum Chordata; class Amphibia; order Caudata; family Salamandridae; genus Lissotriton; species Lissotriton helveticus. The sequence continues at coordinate 171,091,183 of NC_136073.1, forward strand.
TTACCAATTCCCAAAGGGATCACAAAATGCGAGGCTCATCAATATTCATGAGCCACTTGCAATTTGCGACACCATTGGGAATAGCCAGCCCCACAGGGATGGTGGCCTGCTGGGATCAGCAGACCACCATGTCTGTGACTACTTGTCAATAAAGCAGTTTTTTTAAAAAAGAAAAAATGAAACATGTTCGTTTCATTTTTTAAGGGAAGGTAGTGGTCCCTGGGACCACTGTCTGCCCTTAAAAAATATTTTCCCTGCATTCACAAAGTGGAAGGGGTCCCCTGGGGACCCACTTCCATTTGCGAGTGCTTTACCACCCTTGTGAGAAGGGTGGTAAACTGCGCCTGTTTTGCAACCGCAATTGCGGTCGCAAAAGAGTCATACATTCCTGGAGGACTCGTTATTAGGAAGGGATGCCCTTGGAACGCCCCTAGTTAATAGCGACTTCCAATTCCTATTTTGCTAGTCACAAATAATTTGCGACTCGCAAAATAGGGATAGTGCATAGCCAACTTGTTTTTTGCAGTCGCAAAGAGGTCTGAAACCCCTCTGCAACTGCAAAGAATGGCGTACATTTGGCCCAAAGTGTGGTTTTACTAAAATGGTCTTGGGCGATAGTCAGTTCTCTGATTCTTGGTCAAAGTATGTCTGCTAGATTGAGGATGTTTATAAGGGAGCTCCAATGAACCTGCAGTGCCTTGATGTAAGAGTCTTGTGGGCTGTCAATGGCTTGTGTATAAACCCTTGATGTAGCACTAAGAGAGACACCTTTGGTATCTGACTTCAGTCCTCCAAAAGTTCTCAGCATTTGAGAATTGCAGCATATGTAAAATCCAGCAGAATTTAGCAATGAAGACCAGCTCCAGCAGATATCACTTCACCATCATTCTTTGGCTTGATGGATCAACCTCTCCAGAACATGTAGTAGCAGCTGTACCAAGCAGAGTGACAGTCATCGAGTTGTTTGTTATCACATCTATCACCCGTTACATTGTGGATCGTTAGATCTGCGCCTCACACCTGCCTTCACTGCACTCCTCGGGGCACCTTTCCATTCGTCTCCTGCACCTCCTTGCGTCATTTACTTTTGATGTATTTTTCATACGCACATGTGCAGCATTTCTCCTTCACACCCACATTTTCCTAAAGATTCTCCTCTGGTTCTCCACTGGTATGATCACCCTTTGAAAATGGCCTGCAGTTTCCAGAACTTATCTGGTCTATAACGAGAAAAAAATAATTGCTATCCTTCTGGCATATAGCAAAATACTCTGTTTTTCAGAAACTGCAGTCCCCTCTCATGCACAAACTCTGGCCGGAGCAGATGGACAGCCTTTTTATTTAGTTCCACTGGAAATTCCTGCTTATTGGATTTCTCAGTGCTTACCATGAAATTAATCATATTGGAATGCAATCATGGAACCACAGATGTGGTGTCAACCGTGTCATCAGATTCAGGAGGACTTCCATGCCGATACTGGGAGGGGACGAATGCTGTGATGGTCATGATGGTCATGTTGGCTGGTTACTTGGACTTGGATGATAAGTCAGAACCAGTATTGCAACAGATTGATGCTACTGTATGTTGGCTGTTCTACATCATATCATAAACCTATCCCAGCCAGGGGGTGGCTTTAGCTCAGGTGGTCAGAGAGAGGCTGTGGTCCTACTACTATACATCTCAGCCACCACCACTGGTGATACCAATGTCAAAGGGGAAGTTCTGAGCCTCTCAGCTCTCTCAATTCAATCTTGTCCGCGATATGCTTCAGCTTATCACCATGTCTCCTCTTGGGGGTAATTCGTAGTCAATTGAGACATTGCCATGAATGCAAGTCAAACAGAATAGAGATCTCTGGGGCCCATTACGATGACGGGCGGATCGCCAACGCCATGGTGGCGGATGGCGATCCGCCCGACATTCATGCCCGCCCGCCACCCATTTTCCCCCCGCCATATTACTATGGCGGGGGGACCGCGGCGGACGTAAACACCGTCCGCCACTTTTCGGAAAATGTTTAATATGGTGGCGGTGTCTATTAGACACCGCCAGCCATATTATGATGGGCTAGCTGACATGCCTTTCCGTGGCGGCAATGCCGCCATGGAAAGGCATGCGGAGACTCCCTGTGGGGGCCCGTTGCGGGCCCCCTGGGACTCTGGGGGGTGCACATGGGGGGTAACTATGGTACCCCCCGCATTTCAAAGTGCTACTTGGCAGGCACTGCGCCGTGTCTGTCATGTTGTGCTTTGAAATGCACAACGTGCATTTTTACCATTGCGGCGGGCGGCGCTTTCAGCACCGCCCGCCGCAATGGTAAAAATACAGGAGGCGCCCGCCAGTGTGGCAGGCGCATCCTAATGGCCAAGGCGGGGCCACCGCTCCTATGACGGGCGGTCCGGTTTTGCACGAGGGTGGCGGGCGGGCAAAGTCCGCCCGCCATCCAACTGGACCCCTGAGTATTAGCAAAGGGGACACACAAATAGCCAAGAGAAATGCTAGAGTTGAAATTTGCTAAATTTTTAAATCTACAAATGTGAGTGTATCTCCTCTATTACAAAACCATGCAGCCAGCAGCACACACAGCTAAAATGGAAAAGGTTTGTGGCTTGTCATAAGATTTGACAAGCGTGACATCTGCAGTTCCGTAATAAAACTTGCAAAGCCGGAGATAAGCACAATTGTTCAACACGTAAATGAGACAAATTTTTCTGTAGTGGGATATGATATTGGTCTGATACACCCCCATCCAGAAAAGCGAGACACCTTGATGCCTCCCTTAACTTTGCACTGTTTGCCTCTAAAGTTCTGTTTTTAGGACATTAAATATTACTCACATGTCCTTCATGCTCTAGGATATATGTACTGTTTGCCAACAGATCATTTACATATTTTAGGTTGCATAATATTCCCGGAACACAAAGCGTCTAGTAATTTATTTTTCGCTGCCTCGTGAAACGTTAAATATAGTGGGCTGCGCTTCGCACCCTCTGGGGCATGCCAACCCGGAACATATTAAGAATGCATGGGTTTGGTGTTCTTCATAGCCTGCAAACAGGCAGGGGCTGTTCTTCTGACGCAGCCAGATTACAGTCCAGAAAACAAAATGAAGCATATTTCACAATCCGTTTCATCACAATGAGAAAGGTATGATACTAAATATAGTTCTCATTGCCCATATGTGGGGTTACTAGTTGAGCACTTGGCATAAGTACATATATTTTTCTAAAGATAAATTTAAAATGATGTCTGTATATCTGAGCGACGATGTCTTGAATGGTGGCGTGTGCATAGTTGCTAGTCAAGTTTTGCACCATTCCTGGTTTTTGCCACACACATTGTTTGTGTACTTAACAGGTTTAAGTTCACCTTTAACCGTGCAAAGTTAGTTTCACTGCATTGCAAGATCATTATCTCTATAATCAAACAATGGCAAACGTAGGTTGACTTGTTCTCTACAAGTTAGCCTTTTGCTACATACATTGTTGCAAAGGTCACAACCTTCACGAAAATGTGGGAAAAGTTCAAACTTTACAACTTCAACAAGTTGCAACATTTTCCATCGAAATTTGCAGAGCATGTGAAAAATACTTTTGCATGCTCCTGCTTGAATGCTAACAATATGTCCACGCGCCACATTACATGCCTGTATAGGGAATGATTGCACGCTAGCCAATGCTTGGAACACGAGGCGCTGCATAGTAAAATGGGAGGTAAAAAGTATTAGTGCTGTCGAGGTAGAGAGAGCAGGTCGACTTCTTGTTTTTAATACGTCTAATGTGCCCCATGTTTTGAGAATTCAACATCCAAGGGTACGATCAGAAATGTTTACTGCGTTCTAAGGGACTATAAACCACCACAAACCCATAACTTATTTCTGAAACTAGTGCAGGGGAGAGCCCTCCATTTTGTGGCTCTTGGCTGAATCTTATCGCTGTTCCATTATTACCTCTGCCCGGGTCCCCTGGCTGAGAGAGTATTTTATCCAGACTGTCCACAGTGGTTGTTTTTTCCTTGCGCTTGCCCTCACACTGCTCACAGGGAATCCAACATTCGGCTCAAGAGTTTCCTCTAGTTTGCTAACAGAATGGTCTATGAAAATGAAGAATGCCATAAAAAGGAATACATTAATAATCTCATTCTCAAGAAACCATGAAAATAAGTTTTTCATTTTGCCTTCTGTTAATTGTAATAAAGAACCACTAATAAAGAATGCCATTATGTTGAAAACGTCACTAACCATAATTTTTCCCCTAACATAACCCCACCTCTAGTGCTAAGCCTAAGCATTTTTAATCATCATAGTCCAATCTTACTCCGAAACCCACATTGTATCTTTTAGCGAAATGTTGAAAATTGACACTTCCCAAAAGCTCTTTATTTTTTCTAATTTTTCATTTTTTATTGTAGCATTTCTTCACTTTGGATTTGTAGTTTTGTATTTTTTATAATGGTTTCTACATTTTCTCATAATATCCTATTGAAGAAGGGGCTTGTGAGAACCCCTCTATACAATCACAATTTTACATCCACAGTATCATGCAGCTACAATTGCGTAATTATATAGTTACATGACTTTCTGGACGTGTAGCTACAACTATGTATGAAAACCATACATTAAAATATTTGGTCGTGCCTGAACACACAATTGAAATACATAATTCTGCTGATGCCGGGGATCAATGCGTGAAGGCGAGCCCAATGCATGGCATGGATTCTGTTTTGGGCCTGAAAAGTCTGCACTATACCACACTCTCTCCAGTCATAGTTTGTTTATTGATACTTCCATTTGTATGGTCCCATAGCGCTACATAGAAATATTAAAGGTAGCCACTGCCGGCCCGGCGGGGGCGGACCGCCCACCATCCACACCAGAAACCCCCCCCCGCCTCATTAGGATGGTTGGGGGGTACACGGTGGACAGAAAGACCGTCCGCCGCTTTTCCGCCGGTCGACTCGTCGACCGGGCGGAAAACATGCATAACATGGTGGTGGTGTCTGCGAAACACTGCCATCCATATTATGATGCAGGCGGCAATTGGCTTTTCCATGGCGGAGACTGCGCCATGGAAAGGAAAGCAGTCTTTTCTTAGGGGGCATGTTGCGGGCCCCCAGGGGGGTGGGGGGTGGGTGGCTGCACTTGCATGCAGAAAGTGGCAGACTCCGCGCGGTGCCTGTCACTTTGTGCATGCAAATACACAACGTGCATTCCCAACATTGTGCTGGGTGATGCTGTGAACACCACCCGCCACAATGCTGGGAATGGGGGATGCCACCACCGCGGTGGCATCCTAATTGCAGGTGCGGGATCGCCGCACCCCTGGCAGACGGTCCCGCATACCGTTACGGTGGCGGGGGGGACTTTGTCCGCGCGCCATTGTAATAATGCCCCTAGTGCTGCTGGCTTGCATTTTATTGCTTTTTGCATGTTTTTGCATGCTAAACCATTATTTGGTCCGTATACTTCCGCCATACTTTCTACCTGGGGCTTGAAGGGTATGTGAAGAGCAGCTTTCCTGCTTGCACCTTTAGGGCCTGATTACGAGTTTGGCTGACCGGTTACTCCATCACAAACATGGCGGATATCCTGCCCGCGGTATTACGAGCTCGGCATACGGTATCTCTGTTATGAACCCTGGGTGAGGTGTAGTTTCTCATTGAAAGTTCTGTATACTTTGCCTGGCTTAGGCTGCAGTAAAATGGAGATACTTGTGACAAGATGGAGGGCATCTAGATCATGGGAGACAGAGCTACCGTTCCTTTCTGTCGCTCCTCTCCAACCTCTTTCTGGCTCATGGCTCTGACGCCCTTATAATGTAGCTAGTTCTTGATCTTGCTTCCTGTTGTCTTCCTTTCTTGTTGTCCATTATTTTTTCCATCCTTCAGTCTGTCATGCCTCCATTTTATTTATTTCCTAGTCTCACATCCTCAGCCTGTCCTTATGTTCTTTCATCATCCATCCTTTCTTCCTCTTTTCTTCATTCCATCTGTCAGTCATTCCTTCCTAGTTTCTTCCTCCTTTCCTTCCTCCTCTCAATCTGTGGCTTCTAAAGGCATTTTATAAGCAATGCTTGTTTCCTTCTTTCTGTTCTTTCTTCCTCGTCTTCTTTCTGCTCTCTCGCATTAGATCCTGCTTCCTTTCTGCACTTGTTCCTCCAACCCAAACCCGATTCTTTGTATCTCTGTCATTTTCTCCTTTTTTCACCCAGTCACTCCAAATTTACCGTTACTCTAACCTGCCTGCCATACTCTTATTGCTTCCACTCACCCTTCAGTGCCACCCATGTTTTCCATTCCCCAGCCTCCTTTCCCTCACCTGGCCTTCTTAGCTTCTCTCCCCTGCCCTCACAGCTCTTCCTACTTTCTTTCCTTATCCACAGGGCTTAACCTGGAATTGCTACAGGCGCTCACTGAGAGGGAAGACCTGCAGATAGGCCGCGATGGCCTACTTTTCCACCTGCAGGAGCTCACGCAGAGGGAAGACCTGGACATGAATTGCACCAACACACTTTTTCACCTGCAGGAATCCACCAGGTAAGTGGTGGAGCCTCCTGGACGTGACGGGTCCGCTGCAAGATTGTGAATGGGTAGGTTTGTATGCTGAGAATAGTTGAGAATAGTTGGTTGTATGTGCTGAAAGGTTTTGGGTGTTTTGTTGTAATGGGTGTTAGCTGCGGAGTGGGTGCTTTTACGAGTGGCTATATATTCGGGTTGTTGCGTGTGAGCTGGGTGTGTGCTACAGTATCACTAGGTGCATATGATGGTGAATGGTTGAGTGTGTCCTGTGTGGTGTTTGCTGGGATGGTGTTTGATGTGGCAGTTGCATGTGCTCTATTTAAAGATAGGTGAGGGTGCTGGGGTATGATCAGGTGTATGTGCTGGGGAGTCCAGTTTTGGAATACGTAAATTGTTTTTGGGCCGTTCAAAATCCAGCCTTTTCAACTTTTCATCTGTGGCTGTCATCATCATCTGCGGGGCGATATTATGCTCTCGGTGTCCTATCAGAAACAATATCTTCCCGTGAAGGGCAGATCACTGTTTGACTTGAGGACCTGTTGGCAGAACAAAGAATCTGAAGATGACTGATACACACTGGGACATTCTGGGCTTAAGGTCGCTCTTGTAGGGAGTCGTAATAGTTCCTCCTGTGGTTGACAACCAAAATAAAACGTAGCTTATTCCAAGAGTAATGCACAGCATGTGAATCTAGAAGGGTGTCAAGTTGCAAAATTATTGTTACAGATGAGTAACTATTTTCGTATGTGGAGCTAGTAGGTTATAACAGCAAGCTGCTGTCAGTGGTTTCAAATTATAATTGATTGTTTTTAGACACACAGTTCAGATGAAGCCCACTAAACATCAATTTCTGGTAGTGGGAACTTCTGCACCTGCCAGGGTCATGGATTTTTGATATAAGATCCAGACTCCGGGCTTTTTAATTCCTTTCTTTCCCTCATTAAGTGCAGGCCATGATGGTGCTTGTTCTCTCCGATTCTGGCCCTCGTTCTGATTGGACTGGTATTTTGGTGATTTAATTCCACCTTTGAAAATACATATGCTGCAGAGTTCAGGTATCCACAGAGCAGTGTTGTTTACCGCTCTGAGTACCTGACCTCAGAATGGAGAATAGTCTTAATACCACATTTTCCCTGTTCTTAGCGGCACAATTTGCAATATTTTGGTTTTCCCCAATCAATTTGTGTTGGGAGAACTGCAAGGTATGTGCACTAATTTTGCTCAAATATTAATCCTGAATGAGCTTCTTAGATTATGCCATAAGCATCCTTGTGGGCCAGTCCAGGTGCTTCTTTTACAGTCTACAGAGGGTATCAACCAGCCCTGAAGCATCTGCAGGGTCTACACAAACTGAGTTCAAAACTTTGTGTCTGACTGATCCTGTACACTGTTTATCAAGGGCTTCTTCATGCAATGTATGCTCTCTGAGATTCTCCTGTCTCACTCTGTGGATGATTATAAGCAGTGGATGGCTCGAAAGGCTTTTTTTAAGTAATGGGTGGTACCCTATGGAATGGCTTCCCTTTTGCTCATACTCTGAGAAACAGAGGATCATTTGATTTTCAGGAAGTGATTGACACCTCTTTGACTTATTTCCAGCTCTTAGTCACAGACATACTAGAGGTCCTCCTTGTTGGGGTATATCACCAAGAGACCACTGATTTTGTGATACCAGGACTTATTGGAAATGTTGGGATGGAAAAGATTCTTGCTTGGTGGACGTGCACCCTTGCCCTTGTGACCCAACCATAATGATGTCTGGATCCCTAATGCTAATTGTTGTTGTCATGAGCAAACACAGATAATGCGTGTGTGCCATGACAGGCCTGTCTCACAGATTGCGGTGTTTTTGGACTGTGAGGGGCACCCAAAGTGCTACCCTCATAGTGATGAAAGGCTACGGCCTTTAGCAGGAGTTAAGCAGCACAGCACGGTGGTGGCAGCATACTGTGTAGTGATGAGTAGTTGTGGACCGGTTCTTTCTACCTGCGTCACTGTAGTGAGGCCTACAGGCTCACGCATGTAAATTTCCACTGTTGAATGATTAACTCACTTTTGGTCTACATGAGTTTGGTGTGTAGTGCTGCACAGTGCATGTGGGTTGTACATGTGCTGGGTGTATGTGTGTCTGTGAATGGTACATCACATTGAAGACTCTGGGTTTCATTCTGAGTGACCAGGGGGTGACTGGAGGAACATGAGGAGGTAGAGGAATCCCCTCCAGGCTGATTTGTGGATTGCTGAATTCCTGTGAGCCTGGAAGGCCGGCTCTTCAGGACACTTCAAAGGGTGGGTGCTCTTTGATTCTGAGAGAGGTCACTGGGAAGGGGCCTGGGCACATCTCAGGAAGGAGATGGGGTGGATAGGAGAATCATAGAGTGCAGCTGAGCCCTAGGGGTAAACTTTTGATGCACATATCACTGTGGATGACATCCAGGTGTGAACCTCTAGTCACTCCCACTTCCTGTGTTGTGTGACTATCAGATTTGAAGTCGCTCCTGATGTTACAGACTGCTTTCTTGAGGAAGGACAGGGTAAAGGAGAAGGCACTTTAAAAGGACACAGATCCCCATCATTGACTTCAGAGACTCAGACTCTAAATCACATTTGGTGTCTGAAAAGGGGCTATAAGTGGAGCTAAGGGCCTCCAAAATGTTCAATTGCCAAGCAGCCTGTGAGAGGAGGAGAAGCTCTGCTAGACTTCTGCCTGTGTCCATGAATGGGGGCCAAGGCCTGCCAGTCTCCCTGCTAGTTGAGGGGACATCACCCAGGGAATCCGAGACCACCTGCCCCTGGTGCCTGAAGCAACAGTGCCTGCCTGCTTGCCAAGACCACTGTTACCTGTTAGAAAGAGGAGAGCATTGGAGGCAGAGATGTCCAGTGGAATATCCAGAGATTGGATCCATGCAGCGAGGTTTGAGGAGATGGCTGCTACACTGATCAGGTCGTTGCCCTGTGCAGGTAAAAGTTGCAGCCCTCAGATGCCACAGGAGTCCACTTTGAAGTGGGCCGTGAACGCTGGTGCATCAATTGGGTCATCGCCAGTGTTCATGTTGTAAGACAGCGACCCAGTATGCCAGGTTTGGCCACCCTAAAAATTGCTTCCATGCTGAATGGGCTGTGGCTGATATGCGGTACTACATTGGCGACCATGTATGCCAGGTGGGGCCACCGTGAAGATTGCTTCTGTGCCAATGAGGGCGTGACCCACGCACAGAGTGAGGACGGAGATCGCGTTTGCCTGAGGGGGCCATGGGCACAAGGAAATGAGTGATTCTACTACAGAAAGAGCTTATGCTTTCAATGCTGGCGCATAGAGCTCACTAACGGCGAAATAATGACTCTTCAAAGACTATATGTCCCAGCGTGCTTCTATCATCACAGCGCGTTCAGCGTGGCCCACCAGGGTCTAATTAATTAGTGATACTAGGTTATACTGAAGGGGTTCTGCCCACATCACCCTCCCATACCGGAGCAGGGGTCATCAAAAAGATGAGAAAGTAGAGAAAACGGTATAAAGGGATACATTTCACATTTAATATTTGGATCCAAGAAAAATTAAATTATCTTGTTCTTTACAGCTTAATGTAAATAAATCTAATTGAACAAAATTTATATGGACATATAAACGTATCACAAGAACAAGTGGCACACAGAATTAATCCAAAAAAGAACACATCTCAAAATACACATATATACAACAATTATATACAACATTTACAATATATAAACAACGGCGTACCCTAAGAGAGGTAATTGAAACCTTTCTCAAAATATATACACTCCCACTTATGAGTGATATAGATCTGAAAGGAAATCCTATTCTCTCACAAAACTAGCTGAATACAGGGCGCAAGAAGTTGAAACAAATACACTTAATAATGAGGGGACTCCTTCAACACAGAAGTGTTGACGCAGTCACGGTCGCGTTTCCGCCAGTAGACTCTTTATGGCTTCATCAGGACAGGGGTACTAAAACGATGTTATAAAAACAATAATTATATCCAAAACAATGTACATGTGCAAAAAACATCTCCCCCTTCTGTGTTAATGCAGTATCCGCCGTGCTCAAAGAACCTCAATCCATACAAAACTCATATAAAGGCACCAGCAAGAGTGAAACTCCACAAGACCAGACTGAACCACAGTGTATAAAGGACATATACCAGCAGTGAGTGGAGTAGATCAAAAAATGATATGGGAAGGAGAAAGTGAAAGGGGTCCACCAAAAAACGTAAAACGACTAAAATGTGTGTTCACGCATGCCAGCAAGCATTCTATCAATATTACCATCCGGCAAGAACAGACGTACCTTGCAGAAAAACTATCGATAAACACGCCACTCCCACCAGGGGAGGGCAAAAGGGGAGCGATCCTCTCAAACTAATGCCCGGGGCCCTACAAGAGAAATAACCACATCTGTATTCACAAGGAGGGCGGGGGCTAGACCGGAACAGAGATCACTTCCCACATTGTACATATCACGCTCTCACTCATATAAACATACCTTTAGGGCACTCACAAGCGTGCAGGGTCCACTTGTCCAAATAATTGGGGAGAAAAACCGCGTGGAATGCGTTAAATGGCACAAGAAAGTAGGGCGGCGAAATTACGCTCCTACAGCTCCTGGTGAAATGCAACAACAACACTACTGAGTCACTGAACAAAAAAGCAACAATAACCTAACAGTATCTCATCAAGTCCATACTAACCAAAGGGCAAACAGCCCAGGACGTACATACCTTACAATGAAGTCGCACTGGCTCAAAAACCGGTATCAACAATCCACAGGCAACAGACTCTCAAGTTCGTCTAGCTCTCTCGCGTAGCTCCACGACTCATAAGGAGCGTGTTGACGTCATACGTCAAACGTCGGGCGTCCCTCGCCAGGAACATAAACAAAGGACACCCGAACGCCGTTACCACACAGTCATCACTACTCCCCTACAAATTAGAAATGGAGGAGCGACTGCCTCACATGGAGGTATCGGCATCAATCACAACCCCATAGCCCTCTGGGAGGAGCTATAACACATAAATAAACCACCACATACATCTAACCAGTCATCCCAAGCATCAAGGAAGTGGTCCAAATAACCACATACACTTTCCGTTGATGCACCGAACCACACGAAAAAGATAATAAAAATAATATAAAATAAATTAAACAAGCCCATTATAATCCCAGTGCAGTAGAAGAAAGGTGTACAACCGCCACCTCAACCCATACTAAAAAGAAAACGAACAGGAGGTACCGATCGCCCGACCCCTACTGCATAAATAGAGGCACTGCATAATCACATGAGGATTCACACTCTAAACCCACAAAAGGGGAACGAAAACCAACAAAGTAATAACAACAATATACAAAACAGAAAAAATTATTACAAATCAAGACAAAGAAATTTATACACAATATCAAAAAGGTCAATTTACAGTACAAATGTAATCAGAAAGGGGTACAGTATCGAGAGGTCTATTCTAGTCCTGTAACTGGTCTTATGTTAAGGGTAAAGTCCACATTCCCCACACTGTATTAAATCAATGCCCACAACTCATCGTGATCGTTCAATCCATTTGAAGTGGTGTGGTATCTATCAATGAGTCTGGCCTCTACTCTGTTCAGTTTTATTTCGAGTTCTCCTCTGCTTTTAGCGGTAACAACCACTAAAACTGCCCACATCATCTCGTCTTCATTATGCCCCGCCTCAGTGTAATGAAGTACCAGTGGGGCCCCAATTAGTGAGGCACGCCCATAAGAGACTTCCATGCGTCAGAAGAAAACAAAAGCCAGCCCCTGATGAGAGGCAAATCGGCCTCGAAACGCGTAGGGCTACCAGAATTGTTTTCAGAATGCTGAGGAAATGGGAAGCTGTCGAGTGACTCCTAAAGGCTCGGACCATTGGATAAAAAATGAGTGTGGTCTTGTCAAGACTGTCATCGGAAGGATGAGGCTTCTGTAGTAACGTGAGCGGGCCCAAGCCAGATCTAAGGATCAACCCCAAGAGCATCGCACCCCTCCTCCCCCACCTGCGGGGAGGATCCCAAGAAACATATCAGCAGTGGACGAGCTGCTGCCTCCCCAGGCATGCATGTGAGAAATTTTGAGGCCACATGACTGCTGCCCCTCCCAGGCTGTGTGTGAGGACTTACTGGAGACAGCCACTGCAGCTTTAGCTCCTGCAAAGTGGGCATGCTCACAGACTCCAGTCTCTCAGATCCGACTGGTGCGGGTAAGACAGATTTATGGGCCAGACGGCCCCAGGGGAACATTGCCTGCCATACAGCGCCTCGGCACTGGAACTCTTTTGAAGAAACAGAGTGGGACTGCTTAGACTTTGACTACTAGTGGGGCTTCACCTGAATCTTGCCTATATCAAATGGGGAATAACCGCTACTGCTAGCAAGAGGGGAAGTGGGACTCCAGGACCCTCCTATAAAGCACTAGCACCCTGACCTCACTGGATTGTATGTATTGTTTGTGAGTTTTGTGTTTGTTTACAAATACTCATTTCTTCATAAAAGCAAGTATTTGACTGGACAATCATGTATTGCTGCTGCTGAGCGTATTTTTTGTTGTATGTGTCTACCTCCCCACCCAAGAAGTCTTGGACTGCTCGACTCTCATTACCACTGAGGCTCTAGTGATGAAGTGATGACTTGAGTAGTTGCTCAGGATCCATAGTAGTTCGGGCCCCAGGACATCATGAGTTAAAGGGCTCAACCCCACAATTGGGCCCAGTAGCTCCTTCTTACCCTGTGGCCAGTTGAATGGGGTTCTAACAGAAAACATCCTGGAATTTGATAGGAATGCATTTGCAGCATGTGGTGTTGTAGTTCATATGCTGTGCAGTGTCTTGCAATCTGATGTTAAGGGCAAGTTGTTTGCATGAAAAATATTAAGTTTTGGCTTTGAGTGTGTCTTGCTATCACATGCCTGAAAACCACAGCGCATTCTCAGACAGACTTTGTTGTCTTCGGCCATCATGTTTGGAGCTAAAGTTTGGTGCTTCATCTTTTAAACTGTGCAGTGACCGGAAAATCAAGGTTTCAACTACATCAAAATGAAGTATGCGTTACCGAACAAACATCAACAGTCTCTGCATTGAAGATATATTGAATCAATGCATTCACAACAATTTAATACAGCAGGCTCCTGCATCCAGATCATGCAAGAATGAGTCCTCCTCAGGGGTGATGGGTGGAGAATACGCCTTTTCAATTTTGTCCTCAGTATTGCACAAAGTTGGCATAACCCAGTGTTTCATGTGTTAATAGAATAGCCATAACTGTTGTTTATAGCTTGGCTTCTTACAACGCCATACAATCAAAGAAACCGAAAGAGGTGGCTTCAGGGATGGATGAAAACACAGATGCTGATAAAGACTCCTCAAGTCCTTGAAGGGGGCTGAACCTGGAGAATGAATCACAATTTTGAGATGATAAAGTGTCCATACATGAGTTTGTACTGCCATCGGAGTCAAAGCGCAGAGGATTGAGATTAAACCTCAGAGTTTAAAACTGGCCTCACCAGCACAAGTGGGCAATTTTGAATACTTTCTGCACCCAGAGTGCCTAGCAGACTTAATCCGCATCTCTAATCTAGTCACCCGTGGGTACCCAAAAGCCTGCTTTGAAACACAAGGACATTCAGCCATGTTAAGCCACTTCAATGTTGAAGAACAATCTTTATCAAAATAAATTGCTGAATGCACACCCTTGTCAGGTGCTGCACCAGAACGAAGACAATTTCAGACCTGAAAGAAGCCTCGATACCAAAACGAGTCACCAAACAAAGTCCCAGGGATGAGAGCATTGATTTTCCAACATCATTGCACAATGACATGCTGATGGTCTGGATTCAAGACAAAAAAATTCTCAGCATCACTTATATAGAACACATTGTAGCAAATTGTCTGATCACTCTGCCACCTTTGGGCAAGACTTGTACTGAATTCCAAATCACCTTTGAGGAGCCCATGTCACCCAAGCTACAACATTACCACATCCGAAGTGAACATCTGCACTTGAATCAAACAGGCAGTCTCCATATTGAGAGGCACCTGCCACCAAAAGACTCCGTCACCATCTGTCACCATCTGTGGCACAAGACACCAATGCACATGATGATGATGACAGCAAGGGGCATCTTTATTAGTTGCTTATCCTTAGAATCAGAAGATACCTGGAATAAATACATGACAGATTAAGTTAATGAAACGCCTTGTGGGCAGACCCCAAACATTCTCCTGCAGCCAATACACATTCAAGAGACTAAACCACACTTCGCATTTTGATTACATACTTTTATCCCTCAAAACATGTCCCAATTGAAGGATATGGCAATTGTAGGTAGAGGCCACAGTGAACTAAAATTAGAGCTGAAGGCCTTTCTGTACTCTGGGTATGAGAAGGTTGGACCCAAGCCATTGGGAGGTGTCATTTTAGCAAATAACAAAAAAAGCGCTGACATGGGAATATGTGGCGGGTCATTCCGATTTATTAAGCCAGGTGTATTCCATGGTGGTTGGAACCCTTGAAGCAATGAGCGCCTCTGGGTCCCAAATAATCAATCCTAGCTCGATCATGGATTGTCTTGAAAAAGTGTTTGAAATTGAAAGTTGATTTCTAGAGAGCCCTCAATAAAAAATACAAGCCACCCCTGGTATAATGACAAATGCTGAGCAGCAAAAAGTTCATGCTTAACTCTTTACAACCAAAAGAACAGCACCATATCTCCCTGGCATGAAGTCTTCACAAAAAAGCCCTGGCTCAAGCCAAAGCTAGCTGGGAGGAAGAAGTGTGGAATGACTTTGACAGAGCACCGAACAAAGAAATTCAGTCATCCGCCATCCTAATAGACCCCTTAATCATCAGCACCTGCGCTATAGTTTCATGGGCACTAGTTAAGGAAACACTCATTTTTGATAAGCACGGGAGATTAAGTGATTTGCCCTGAATCACAGTATGTTGAGCCGAGGCTCGAACCTGGTTTCCCATCTCCAAAGTCGGCAGCTCTGGCCATTACGCCACATCCTTTCCACGCTCCATGGTTTGTAGCTGGCTCTGTTTTAGGCGGTGTTACAGGAGAAATGGGCTGGTGCAAGCTGCCTCCTGACGAGGGCCACAGCACTTATTTCTTTACTAATTAACCGCTGCTGCAGACCATACTATCAATATTATGTGCCCACATGATATTACTGAAGTTTACAAGATTGATCAGTTCATACACGACACAGGTAACTCCTTGTAGGAAGTGCAAGCTGTATCTTGTAATCTGAAAGAAAGACTCCTCGTGGAAGAGAACCTGTGCAATCGAGTTCTTAATTCTATTGATGAACCTTTCTGAAAATAAACAAGTGCAATAGAGTTTGTAATCCTCATGATAACCCCACAAAAATACACAAATGCAAGTCTATCGCTACTGCAAAAGTCTGGCCAGATATTACCATGATTTCAAAGATGTCTTTTGTCGACTTCAATGATTTAAGTAGTTAGTCCTGGCTTCAGAAACTAGGTCTCACAGTTGCCTAGCAAGGGCACTATGGACTTAGATGTTTGACAGACCACGTCCTTCCTAGCCGCGATGCTTCCACACAGACTGCATCCACACTGTGCACTTCTCCATCCCCTTTTGCACCTAAAGCCATGCAAGTTCAAGAGTTTCGGACTAGCACGTCATTTGTGGCCGGCGTGTAGGTGTAAGCACACCCAGAGCATCATCCTCAGTTCAGTGGGTGAGACGAATGTGTTCATATGGGGATGATTTTGAGCGTGTGCTGATGTTTGGCCTCTGGTGCAGTAGGGTTTCCTCTCTAGCTGACTCCCTTTCCATTAAGCCTGATGACTACCTGGGTTCTCCACCCATTCCTTGGTACTCTCTCTTCTGTCTCATACCAGGTCAGCAGGACACTCAGATAAGGAGTTGGCGAGCAGAGGAGGTCACACCGTGAGTCTACAAACATCCCAGTCAAAGGGCTGCTGAGGTAGGTGTATTTGTATCCCTCGTGCACTCTCTCTGGGTACTCCCTGTCTTTATGTGGTGAAAAGGATGCCAAGGAGAATCTAATCTCAGTGACTCTGCCTGCCAGAGCCTCCTCTCACTCTGTACCTAATAAATCTTAATTCTCGCCTCACTCTACAGTAGTTCCTGCTTCACTTTTCACTTCCTTCCCTCTTTTTTTCACAAATCCTCAAATCTCTTTCTCAATACATTCTATCATTTTCCCTCACAAAACTCACTCATCCACAAATGACGTTCCCTAGTTTTCTCTTCTCATCCCATGTCACCTTTCTTGGCACTCTTCAAATCATTCAACGTTATCCTTCTATGTGGAATTTAGATGCGGTGTGGGACATAGGCTTGTCTCCTCCTCCCTCCATTTCCTCTGTAAGGGCCTGCTGTTTTGTTTATGTCACTTTACCTTTACGTTGTCATGCCCTTGATTACAAGTGATCCAAAGGTGACGGGTGTCCCACACATTGTGCAGTCATGGCCAAACCTACAACCCTGCCGCTGTCCAAGTCACAGCACAGTTCTTTTCTTCCTGTAATCAAATGTCCTTGCTTCACATACCTAAGTATTGCTGATAGTAAAGGAGACCACAGTAAACCGTGGGCCTCTTCGAGATCAAATTGTGGCCATGATTTGAAATTCATTTGAACTTTTGAGCTCACATCGCAAATTCTTGTCTGAGTCAATCTATGTCTGATCTGGTAGGCACTGTAATCTTCCAGCTATGGGCAGCCGCTCAGACAAGCAAAAATTCTCCATCAATGTGTCATACGCTTGCTAGACGGACTCCACTGTGTTGCCCACAATGCCTGCTGGTATTCCACTTCTCCCCGCTCCACTGCACTTCTTGCTAGAACCGTAACAACCAGCAAACCCTTTCTCTGCCGTCCTTAGTCCGCTTTGCAACTTCTAGCTTCTTCACCCGGTTCTAAGACTTCAAGTTGTCTCCCTGCGCCCTCTAATCTGTCCATTCCATCTCAGCTTTTCCTTCCATCTTTCCAAAAGACTGATGTTTGAATTCTTCCCCGTCTCCTCCACCCCTTCTTTTTCAGACTATTGTTACGCTTCCTTACTTGAGGAACTTCAGCATTTTTTATTTGGCCCACCTCTCATCCCCCATGTTTCCCAACAATCTTCTGCTTCTTCCTGAGAATCAACCAAACCTGACTAGGGGGGCTCCTTGTAGGTTTCCTAGTTGCCTGGTTATTCTTGTGGCCAAGTTGGCTGGTGGCCGCAGAGGCAGATTGCTCCTTTTGATGACCTTACCCTCTTTCCGCAGAACATCTCCCCATCGCCTTTATTGGACTAGGTAATCCAGTTTCCGTTTCCCAATTAGTCCGGTGGCCACCAACTTGCACCAGTACCTTGATGGAGTTTTGTGAATGCAGGTGTAGAATTGCCTATAGCAAGCCCTCTCTGCAGCATAGCCTGCTTGCTTTCTTCTATTGCCTCTCTGCCCCAGTCCACAACCCTATTCCTGCTCTGAGGACACAACAGCCCAAAGTCTGCAACATCCCATTGTCCCTGATCTCAGCTGCAGGGGCCGAGCTGCAGTATTGCCAGGTTCTGAGTCCCTGTAAAAGCACAAGGGAGATCAAAATTGAGCCCAGTATAAAACCAACCTTGTATTACTCAATAAGTGCCAACAAACCTGTCTTGTAATATATTCTGTGGACATATCTAGTTTGTTTCTTAAGACCTCTCCACAGAATATCTTCTGTATTTATTATGTTTTTCCTCCTCCTCTGGTTTCACGTAAAAGAAAGTTTTGTAAAAAGCCAATAGGTGTGGCTTTAATGAGGTAACACATGCAAATGCACTGATGCACACATTGTGTTGCCATGTGCTAGCACATTGAAGTCAGACTTATTGACTTAGACATGGCTTGATTTTTTTTTTAGTCTCTTGGATGTTTAGTTTAGATCTTCAGTTTTACAGTAATTCAAGCCTATAATAACGTTTCATTGCATTAATAAGAATATTTTCCTGTGATGTGCATTAAACCTTAAGGTTAAGGTTTCTATACTTGTTCTAATTACACCAGTCTTCCAAAAAACACTTGTAATACTCTATTGAAATTCTATTTTCTGTCAGTTTTTTGTATTTAAAGTTTTTATTGTAATTATACGACCACCTCGTTTTTGCTGTATATTTTCTAATTTTTCTTTTATGTTTATGGCATATGAATGCAATAAAAAAATCCATGGCACAAGCTTGCAAGTCCAGATCTCCTGGCTTTGCCAATGCCTGTAAAACCTAGAGAGACCCGTACTTCCATATCCGAAGAGATGGTGCTCTCTTTAACCTAGATAGTTTGAGACAGTGTGCTATGTGTCACAACATCATGCAGATGGGAATCTCACCGTCATATTCACACTCCCAAATCTTCCAGTACGTAAGGTGTGCAGTGGATGTACCGGGAGCACCACCTATTTTTCGAACAAGAGTGATGGTGTCAGGTTATGGAGCGGGATTTTTTTTATTTTTATAAAAAAAATCTACAGCAGCGTTGAAAAATGGAGTACCACAATATGGGTGCCCGCACCCAAGACAGAATGGCCTTGCGTCGCTTGCCTGTTCTTACAGGGAAAAAGCAAAAGATCTCAGGGGAGCAGCAGTCAAAAAAAACAAACAGAATGTAGACAGAAGGGCAGGGGAGGGAGAAATACACAGGAAATCAGGAGAGATGTGTAGCAATCAGTGACATATCGAAGTGGACGGTGATTTGGGTCATTGGCCTACTTGTGTGATAGTTGAGTGGGGGGCTCAAGCTTGTTCTGTCTACAAAGACATTTTTTAAAACACATTGGGGTACATGCATCAAGGTAGGGTTTTGCGAGTCCTCAAATGCGATTATTAAAAATAACGATTCCTAAACATTTCGTATCTGCGATTTGCAAATTGCGACTCGAAATTAAGGAATGGCTTCCCGCATGCGCAATTTGTGAGTACCAATAGGTACACGTAAATTGCGCATGCAATTTCAAGGGTGCAAGGGTGTCAAAAGGACTCCCTGTTGCACCCCTAAAATTGTGATGTGCACCCATGTTGCGCACACACATGCCCCAAGGGCATGTGTGTGTGTAACCTAAAACTTTGAAAAATGCACTTTCGTGCATTTTTCTGAGTTTCTGCTAAATACCATCAGGTTGAAATAATCGTATTTAGCGGTCCAGAATAGCGCTATTTTAAATGCAATCTTGCATTACATTTAAGGCATCGCAATTTGCGATTCCTTAAATGCAATCGCAAATTGCGATTTTTGAATTTGGGATGATGCATCCCAAATGCAATAATTGCGGTCGCAACGCAATTTCAAATGATGCATGTGCCCCATTGTTTGTAGTTTGTATTAAAATGCTACCTTTAATTAGGAATACTTCAAACCGAAGCACATGACTTGTCTGTGTTAGAACGCGCAGTCCCTTAGTTACAAAGGACACGCCTCTTACATTTGTTCCCTACTTAATTACACTTGTTAGACCACTCCCTACACTTCATAGGACACATCTCTGAATTTTTACTGTTTTGTGCTGCTCTAGGTCCTGCCTCTTGTTTTGTATCCCTCTAAGAGCGCTGCAGAACTGGCAGATGACGGCAGAGTGGGACTGTATTAGTGGTGGTGAAAAGAGAGGGACAATAGATTCCCTCTCACTACAGAACTGGAGAAGGAGCGCGAGAAAGCATGGCTGTCAGTTAGGGACAGTCAGGGGTAGCAGCTGCAATCCTTAGTTTGCACCCTGGTACCTCTGGCACTGCCCTTGCTTTCCCTGGCACTGCCCGCGCTGCTCCTTGTGTCATGTACCATGCAGCCCAAGGCGGGAACACAAAGAAAACAGGATCCTAACCAATGGGTGCTCTTTCTGTATTTGCCATTCCTTGGATTTTGCAGCAAATAGAAGGATGTTGATGGGTGAAAGGCTTCACATAAAGCCAACCCTGTGGTGTCATTGGTGTCAAAGGGTGCATAATGTCCCTTCCTTAACCCCTGGCATTTTGGCGAATCACTAATCCTTCAAGGAGAGATGGGGGTCTCCCTGAGAGCTTTGTTTGCATGAAATCAGGAGAGACTGTGAAGCCAAAAAGAGAGACCAGCATGAAGAGTGAGGGGTACTCTGTAAAGGGAAGCTGATGGAAGGTAGGTAAGGGAGACACCATCTTAAGAAGGAGAGGAGGGGGATCCCCAGGGAGAGAGGGAGAAAACAGAAGTAGGACCCTGGCCTGAGGTCGGAGAGAAAATGGTCCATCAGGGTTAAACCCCACCACAAAGCAGGGGGTCACAGCTTCTGTGCGGGGACACGTTTCCAAGTGGAATAATGAAATAATATGGCTCATGGGTCTATGTACATGTCACTGAGCCCTGCTTGGTTCCCCTCCTGGAGGTCCATATGGACTTGCTCATTTGCCAACATTCTTGAATGTGTGGGCACTATGCGACTTTCACAGTGCACCACCTACAGCGTGAGGCACGTGCTCCAGGGAAGGTGCACACTGCATGAAGTAAAGAACTCATCACTTGAAAATAAACGCGTTTAATTTCAAAACGGCCTCTCATTGGTTCATCCAGTCTGGAGACGCATCTTCAACATGTGCATGTGCGGGCGGGAACCAAATGTGCTTCCTTGGTCAGGATTCACCAAAGGCCGCTGTCCACGTGACACTTTGAAGTGTTTATTTTGTCCAAGCCTGCCCCCCCCCCAGCCCTCTCAACGCCACACAGCAGGAGAAAACAAAGTGATTAACTCTCATTAGAGGACCTTGCTGATAGCAGATAGTGCACAAGTACTCACAGGCTCCTGTGTGCAACGTAGCAGTTAAAGAAGAAAGGGGACACATGCATCAAAGGTAGGAATTGAGAGTCCTTAATAGAGATTATTAAGGAATTGCTATTAAGGAGTCGCAATTACCTATGAATGTAGGATTCGCAAAACAAATTGTGATTCCTACATATTCCTTAAGAGCGAATCTCAAATTGCGACTCGCTATTAAGGAAAGGCTTCTCATTCATTCCTATGGGCCTCTAGAATGAATGGGATTGCATTCGCAATTTGCAATTACCAAATAGGGTGCAAGGGGGCCAAAAGGCCACCCTGATTCACCCATAGAAAGGTAACTATGCACATGGGGCGCACACACATGCCCTAAGGGCATGTGTATGCACCACAATGCACTTTCAAAAATGCTTTTTTTTTGCATTTTTCAATGGAATTGCAAATTACCTACTGTTCCCCCTTTTTTTTCCTTCTTTTTTTAACTTTATATTCCTCCCCTCCTGATCACAGTGAATTTAATAACTCTTTGGCAGCGTCCTCGGAAGTTAGAAAGTAAGTACGTTCTTTGTGAATTATCTTTAACTTTGCAGGATTCAGCAGAAAAGCCTGTGCTCCTTTCGCCTGGAATTGGGGTATAAGCTGGCGTAATTGCCAGCGAAGTTGAACCGTTGCATGACAAAAGTCAGGACGCACAAAAAATTCAATATCTTTGCCCTTACGTTTCCTATTTGGTCTGGCCAAATCATAAAGGGCTTCCCTAGCTAGAAAATTATTCAATGAGATCAGGATAGCTCGAGGTTTTGCGGCCATATCTTGTCGGCTCTTTTGAAAAGGGAATCTGTGCGCCCTTTGAATTTCTGTCTCCCATCTCCATTGTTTTAGTTCAGGAAAGGCTTCTGTAAAAAGATCAATCATGTATTGTCTGGGATTAGATCCTTCATTTCCTTCGGGTACACCAAGAACTCGAAGATTATTCCGGCGTGATCTATTTTCCATATCAACCATCTTCCAATTAATATCTTCTTTTAGCCCCTCCATAGCCTTTATTTTTGAATTTTGCTGAACCATAGAATCCTCTATTTGCGATATCCTGGCCTCTGTCTCGGTGACCCTTGCCACTGTGTCATTAGATATCTTCATTACTTTCCTCAGATTATTTTGCAGTTTTTTTACTGCCCCTTGAGTACGGAGGTTCTCTGTTCTTGTCTCCTCCCTATGATGTAGCATGACCTGATACAAAATCTCCAATGTTATTTCAGGTGTTTCATGTCCTTCCTTATTTATGCTAGCTGCGTTAGGTACGTTGTCGTCCTGTCTTAGTCTGTTAGGAGATTCTTCCGGATCTGATTCCGCTGAATCAGATAAATCATTATGTTCCGGATCAGAGAAAGATTTTTCAAAATCTTGCAGAGATTGGCCCCTTCTTTCCAACTCCTGTTCCTCAGTACTTTCTGAGTCTAGGGCTTGAGACAAGTCTTATAACAACAAGGGGGACGGAAGTGGGACAATATTTACCGGGGTCCAGTGTACGTGTCCTATTACTGCAATCAAAAAGGTGTACAAAGTTCCCCACAGAGAGTTGATTAAGGGAATGTCTCTCTCTAAAGAGTGTGCAATGTTCGCGGGATTGAGGTAATCCCTTGACGGAATTGAGGACGCCTCACACAATTCAAAGGTTGGACGACTCTTGCCATCCCACCCGATGATTGTTTTGTGTCATCATTGGCTTCCTGCTCCAACGGCAGGCTGGCGGTGCAATGCCTGTCGGGTAGCACAGGGTGCTACTCTTTTAATGGAGATCTTTTATTCCTTAGCCAGTAGATGCATGTGTGTGGGGGGCCAGTGCAAAGTGCAATTGTGAGCGTGAGTGAAGTTAAAACAGGTCAGTAGAGTCCATTAAGACCTTTAATGACATGGCTCACTGCCTCATTTAAAATTGGTGAAGGGAGGGGTACCGAGGCACAAAAAGTAAAGTAATATGGCCTCGTTCAACCCTCGCCTATAGTGCGGTCAACATGTTTCATGCCACTAGGGCAATTCTTCAGGACCTAAATGCTCATCAACTTATAGGGATTATTTAACCATTAGCATGAAAGTTAAATATACAACCTGCCAGAGGTCGCAGGATAGAACCCTGCGTGATTTCCCGCCCCGGAGTCCCCGGTAGACGAACCCCACTGGCTGTCCTTGTGGGGCCTGAGCTGAAAGGTAGTTACCTTGAATGCTCGAGGCACTGGGCTTGTAAGCACCTACCCCTCCCACACGGCGGAATCGCAGGACAAGTCTGTCATGGAATAAAATTTTCCTGCAGATTCTATAGATTCCAAATCCTCCCCTAGAATCGATGGTCCGGAGCCCATTTGATCTGACACCACTTCAAGTTGACTCATTTCTTCATTCGCCAAAGTATTTATATTATTACTGACTAACCCAGTAATGGGTACTTTACCAGGAATTGTATTCAAAGCATCAGGACTTTTTGAAAGGTTAGTTGAGCTACCGATTTTTTTCACAAACATTCCCGGTATTTTTTTGGGAATCGCTCCTTGCCTACAACTCCCAGAATCCACCTTGTTCAAGTTTTGTACATCCGTTAATGTTTGTACTTCTGGTATACTTTCACCGCGAGAGGGATCTATTACAGTCATATTTTGAGAGACTCTCTCGTATGAGGCTCCAGCAGAAACTGTGCTAGTTGTACTCACTGCACCAGTTGCTGATAACGCTGTCGATGTTGCCTCTCCATTAATCTCCTGTGTTGCCGCTGTAGCCGCCCTTGTCTTTGGCTTCTGCTGCCTTTGAACCACTGTATAGGGGTTTTTTGGCGCCATTATCTTTGTCCGCCCACCGGGGTAATGCTTTTTCCCCTGTAATTGTTGGCAGCTGTAGCTGCTGCTGGCGTTCTCTGCTCTTCGGTGCTGTTTAGTAATCGCTCTGAATTCTCTGACCAGGTGTGGAGACGGGGGAGGGGTAGGATCGCTGCTGCCACGCTGCTTGCAGAAAACGCGAGTAGCTCTTCCACGGGTCTAACCGCATACCAGAGCCGACAGCCAACAGCTATCCGAACAAATCCGTGAGTTTTTAATTTATTTCCTCCAAATATTCAAACGACTACAGTCCGTCTCTGCTAATACTGCTGCTGCTGCCGCTATGCTCCGTTATCAGTCCGTATCCTTTGCGGTGATTTGTGGAGCCGGTCGAGAACCTCTGCTGCGCTGCTCACACGGACACTATCGCGTCCGCCATCTTGCCCCTTCCGTGGAAAAAAAAAGGGGGAACAGTAGTTATGATATGGTGACATGGTGACACGGTGACATGGTGACGGGGGAAGGGAGTGGGAGTGGGAGTAGGGAGCAGGAGTAGGGAAAAAAAGGTTTTTCTCTATATGTCCTTATAAGTATCAATGTATTTTTTTCTGTTTTCTGATTCAGTAGCTCGCTACAGTGATTAGTTTAAATGCACAAAGGATGTATACTATATGTTGAAGCATAAGCTTTCAAGATTTAAGAAGCGGGGCTAAAAGATTCTTATTTGGTATGATATTGGAGTAGTAGTAACAATATGATGTGGAACCATAGGGTGAGAGCCTCTTAGCGCTTATCACATCATCAATGAGAGGGACAAACCAGTCCCTTTGCCCTGATAGATTGGGGGAGGGAGAAGGGGTGGGTGGGCTCAGGTTGAGCTTGGGGTGGGCCAGCTGGGAGGGTAAAATGGGGAAAAAAAGGGTTGCAAACAAAAACCAGAAATTATCTAATGGTGTAGTTATAGGAACTTTCCTTATTTTTTTTGTCAAATGCAGTTGTTGTCTAAGTTCTGTGAAAGGTATGAGACATATAATAAGATCTGAGATGAACTTTGAAATGTATACTCTCATTAATATCATTAATATCATATTTATGCTGAATGTGATAGTAGGAATAGAGAAAATATATCAAATAAATGGAAAAATTGAGAATCTGTTCTTGGAATATATGCGGGATTAATAATAGAAAAAAGAGGGGAGTTGCTGCTCAGATTATACAGACGATGAAATTGGACATTCTATGCTTACAAGAGTCACATATTGCATGGAACGATAGAAAAATTTATGATGAGCTGGGGATGAAATTATTAGTATGTACTTCACAAGGTACAACTACCAAAGGAGTAGCAATTTTAATTAGAAAAGGGTTGGGGATCCTAATCAGGAATAAGGCTGATCAATATGGTAGATGGGCAATAGTAGAGATAAAAATTGATAGCAAAATCTGGACTATTTGCTCAGTATATGCCCCAAATTCAGACGACCCAGAGATTCTAAACTTCTTAAATCTAGAATTAGCTAATTGGTCTCCATTACTAATATTCTGTGGGGATCTTAATCTTCATATAGACATAAAGAAGAATGTACGTAACATCTCACATTATCAAGGGATTAAAAAAAAATCTTTTAAATCTCTAAATACTCTTTTAATGGATCATGGGTTGTTTGATGTTGCTTTTGAAAAAAATCTCTTGATAGCTGGATTCACATATTTCTCTTTTCCCCACAAAAAATCTGTATGTCTTGACTATTTTCTTATTAAAAAAATACTACTGTGCGATACCAAATTTGAGATCTATCCGCGAATAATCTCGGATCACAACCCGATTCTAATTGAAATTAAAATCAATTTAATGACTCCCCAGGTTAGGACATGGACTTTTGACAGAAAATTGTTAGTGGATACTGAATACGTAGATATTATGACTAAATGGGTAAAAGAATTTTTCGATATAAACAGAGGGACGGCCTCAATACAAAATGTTTGGGATGCATTTAAGGCAGGGATCAGAGGAGAATCATTATCATATGTTATTAAAAAACAAAAAATAATACGAGAAAGGGTAGATCAAGGCTTTAAAAATGTATTATTATGGGAAAAAAAATTATCAACGGCAATTATTCAAAGTCTTCCAATTGCAGATATTGAAACGAATTTAGCAATCCATAAAGCTGCTTTATACGAATCTTTTGCTTCAAAATTGGCAGGGATAATAGCGACTCATAGATCCCAATTGTATGAGATGGCTGAGAATGCGGGGAAAATTTTGGCTAAAAGAACTAGGCAAAAAGAGGTTTACAATACAATTGATTCAATTAAAGATGAAGCAGGACATGTACATAATAATCCTGAAGAAATTCTAGAAACTTTTCGACAATTTTACCAAAAACTATATACGTATAATGATGATTCTTATTCTTCGCAAGATTGTATGAACTTCGCTAGAGCTAATACTCTACCACTTCTATCTTATGATCAAATGTTAGCTCTAGAGGCTGAAATCTCTTGGGAAGAAATTGAAAAAGCATTAAATTCTTTAGCATTAGGAAAAGCCACTGGACCTGATGGCATCCCATTGGAATTTTATAGGGTTTTTAGAAATGCTATAAGACAAGATATACTTATCACCTTCCTAGAAGCACAGAGAGGTTTTCCACCGGAGTCCTGGGCCCAGTCGCTGATAATGACATTCCTTAAAAAAGATAAAGATCCACTAAACCCGGCGTCATATAGACCGATATCTCTAATTAATACAGACAGTAAGTTATACTCAAAAATATTAGCAACACGATTGTCAAAAATAATTGTAACAATTGTATCCCGGTGGCAACACGGGTTTATCCCAAATAGGGATACAGCAGATCATGTACGGAGGGTCGTAGCTATTATGGACTGGGCTGAGGGAACCGAGACATCAATAGGGATCACCCTATTGGATGCCGAAAAAGCATTCGATAGGGTGACATGGCCCTATCTATGGGATTTGTTAATAATAAAGGGCTTTGGTGAGGGAATCATAACTGCTTTCAAAACCTTATATAGAAATCCAATATCATCAGTTAAAATTGGGGCTATGAAATCAGAAGTATTTCCAATTCAACGTGGAACACGTCAAGGCTGCCCATCCTCCCCACTCCTCTTTGCTATCTATATTGATATCTTTCTTAACCAACTAAACCAAGATGAATATATTGCTCCAGTGACAGTGGGGGGTATAAATTACAGAGCCCTTGCATATGCAGATGATTTAGTCATACTTACTACGGATATAGAGAGGACGTTTCCTAGAATTGAAGATCTGGCAAATAATTTCGGCTCCTTTTCAGGATACAAATTAAATTTATCTAAGACGCAAATAATCTATGTCGGTCAAGACCCTCCATCTATTGGCAATATAGTCCGTGAAGCAACATATCTGGGGATTAAATTAACTACTCCTATAATAAAAATTCCAGACCTAAATTTTGCCCCGATTTTGAGGAAAGCGAACTCAACATTGGAAAGAATAGACCATTTGCATCTATCCCTATACGGCAGAAATAATGTACTAAAAATGCTAATTTTGCCAAAATTTATATATTTATTTAGAACAATTCCTTTGGAATTCCCGTTGGAGTATTTTAAACAACTTAAAGAATGTCAGGAAGATTCTTATGGGGGTACAAGGGCATCAGAAGGGCATATAAAAAAATGATACTGCCAAGGGATAGAGGGGGATGGTCTGTTCCGCATTTGTTATTTTATTATCTTGCTACAATACTTCCGTGTATCGCACCATTAATTGTGGGCAAAAAAACTCCCATTTCAAATGCACACTCTCCTTCGATCTATGAAGTAGTTCTAGGCTTGGATTCTAATAATCAATTTCTAAGAATAATAGAACCAAGCTACTACAAAAAAAACAAAATTTAAGATCATATCAGCAGCTTTTAAAGCATGGAGAATCATTAAAAAATTGGTGGGGATCTCCAAGGTTACTAGATATACTCCCCTAAATTCTCCACACTGCTTTCCCCCCATTTTTAGAGACGCAGTGATGAAAAGGTGGAATAACAGCGGTATATATTTTTTGAGTGATTTATATCTGACTAATGCAAATACTCTAATATCCTTTTCCGATTTACAACAGAAATTTAAAATTCCTTCGCAAGATTACTTTAAATATCTACAGGTATCTAGCTTTCTAAACTCATTAATGCTTAATAATTATCAAGACTTAAAATCGATCTTGTTGATAGATAGTCTGTATGTTAAAAGAAAAATAGGATACTATTACAAAATTTTTATGACTTTTCTATCTGATGATCTTTCTGGGATTCAACAAAAATGGGAAGAAAAGTTGAATGTAGATAATCTGATGCTGGAGGAATCAATTATAATGGCTAATAATATTCTGATTACAGGACGATCAAGAACTCAGCATTATATGGCAATGTTTAACCTCTATCACACACCGGAAAAAATTATGAAATGGGGGGGCACAGCAGGTATAATGTGCAACCGATGTATGCATATAGGAGCAGACTCAATACATATGTTTTTCTCATGCATCAAATTACATGGGCTTATTCAGCAATTACAACTCTATATTGAAAGAATTACAGGAAAACTGATAATTCTTACACCAGAATTGATTTTATTTGGACTTTCATCTGATACATTAATATTTGAACAACAACATTTGATTTTTATTATGTTAGCTGAATATCGAGCATGTATAACTCAGGAATGGATTAATTCAACTCCACCATCGTTTTCGATGTGGAGAGCCCGCTTTTTAGCAAAGTTTAATTTTGAATCAGCTATATATGTAACCAAGGGAAGGAAGAAGAGACAACTAGGGATGAAAATTTGGGCTCCGGTACAACAATGGATTCAAGAGGAAATAATTTAAAATAACAAAAAAAAATATTCATTTGTGTAAACTTCTAAATATGACAATGTTGCTGTGCTACGTTGATATATTTAACATGTAACTGTATTAGTTTCTGTGTGTTTGCAACCTGAAAATAAAAAGAAAAAAAAAAAGAAAAAGGAATTGCAAATTACCATCAACTTGAAGTTGATGGCAATGTGCAATTCCAAATTGTTAAAACGTAATTTGGAATGCATAATGCATCGCATTTGGGGAATCGAAATTTGCGATTCCCTAATTGCATTCGCAAAATAGGTAATCACAAAATTTGCGATTACCTATTTTGCGAATTGCTTTTGGGTTCATGCATCCCAAATGGCAAAATACCAGCGCAAAGGGGCTGATTCTGCAACTCGGCCCTTTTGCGACCGGTATTTTGCTTGAAGTTTTTAATACTGTCATATTTAATAATCAATTGTACTCATTTTGGCTTTGGAACTATTCCCAATTTCAGCCTCTTACCACAAATCAAATTGAGGGATATCAAACAAAGCGTCCCTTCCTCCCCCCCAATGCACTTAACATAGTAACTTAAAAAAAGATATGTATAGTGTATTGTCTCAGTGACACACTGCTCTTTCCTCTGACCACCTTGCCATTGTGTACAAACTATGTTATTTAGGCTGCACACAAACATCGCAGCTGTAGGTGAGTTAACCCACTAATCCATTCTATGTGGGAAGGGAATTCTGTAGCACAAATCTAGGTACAAAGCAGCAGAGTGTTGTGTGGGAGTGGGATCAAAGGGGAGAGGCAATGAGGCGGATGGTGAACGGCAGAGGGACTGTCGGCTGTACAGGGTTCCAAATGGGGTCCTCTCCTGAAGGTTAGGCATGGATGAGATGCTGCTTGAAGAGGAGGGCCTTGGAGTCTTCCGGAGCAGCAGGAATGTGGGAGCTGGCTGACTCCAGTGGGGAGTGAGTTCCAGCTCCTAGGAGCACAGCACGAGAAGACTTGGCATCTGGTCGTCTTCGTGGAGTTTTCCTGGTAAGGTTACTCCTGCGAGTGTTACATAGCGCCAAAACCATGATCTTGCCTACCTCAGTGGAGGAGCATCTAAGGGCCAAGAGATGGTCATAGCAGCTGCTCTTCTTTCTAAGAGATCTGGAGATGTGATCATAGAGGCAGATCCATAAAGACGCGTCCCTGGCATGTGATGTCTGTACCAAGTTACACCCAAATCTTTGTTGAGGACATATAATGCTGCGCTCAGTCAACACGTACAGCTCTACCATCTCAATCCCTATGAAACATGCATACGACGGCACGCTCAGTCAACATGTACAGCTCTACCAACTCAATCCCTATGAAACATACATACGACGGCACACTCAGTCAACACGTACAGCTCTACCAACTCAATCCCTATGAAACATGCATAAGATGGCACGCTCAGTCAACACGTAAAGCTCTACCAACTCAATCCCTATGAAACATGCTGACAATGGCACGCTCAGTCAACACGTACAGCTCTAACACCTCAATCGTGGGTGGAGATCTTTCCTGGTTGGTTTGAAAAAAAGGCCAAAGGGAAAGACCACCATCCAGCAGGACCACTTAAAGATTAAATGTTTTCTAGGGCACACTCTACTCTCTCTCTTTCACCCTCGCTTTCTCCTTCCCCATCTCTTTCTCTCGTTCAAGCCCTAACTCTCAATTCTGTCCTCTGCTGTCTCACATCAGTGTCGCAGATCACTCTCTCACAACCACTTACTCTTCTCTCACACCTACCGGTCTCACGCTTCCTTCTCATATCTTCCTTTCTGAATCTTCTATTCTTGTTCACACACTGATCTCACTTTTTCTTTAGTTTTTTACTCTCCCCTATCTCTCACCTGCCTCTTTCCCCACATCAATAGCCTTCATCTGCCTTTCTTACACACCCTTGCAATCCTCAACCACTCATACCTTTCCTCTGTCTCACACATCTGTCTTTGAAACTACCCCCCTCTGTATCCTGATAGTGCTTAATTTGAGCCGGTGGTTTAAGCACTTCATTGTCAATCCCAGTGCTTGTGACAGTCTGCCACAAGGTGGCGGCGCTATCTGGCTGATTTGGAGATGCCCACAACAAAAGTTAAATATGAATTCATAACATTAAAAATGACTATTAACCTCCCCCTTTCTGACATGCACTCACTCTTACTCTTGTCTCTCGCCAAACCTCCCCTCCCCCGTGCTCCCCTTTGGCACATCCCCTTTTCCCGCAAACGCCCTTGACCGCCTTCCCCATGCCATGTCCTCCATCATGTTCTGACCTCCCTCTTACCAAGCGTTCTCCTTCACCCCCTCCCTTATCTGTCTCCCTCGAGCACTTCCACTCGGTCGTGATTCGTTCTCCTCTCTTTTAAGCCCTCCCATACTCTAGCACTTGTTAGTCCCTCTTTCATGTCCACTTCCTGTTTTGTTGCCAATTCTATTTCAAGGCAGGTGCTGCAGCACAAGCTGATGCTCAGTGTTACTTATTGCATGGTACTTATTGCATGCTTCCTCCCGAAATCAAATTGTTGTTGCTGGGCCCAGCCCTCGCTAGCACAGGATTGAGATCAGGGTCGGATTGGCCATAGTGGGCACCGGGCATTTCCCCGGTGGGCCGCCAGGGTGGGGGCCGGATTTGGGCCCCTGGGGGGTGTTTTTGTTATTGGGGGCCAGCAGTATTGGCCCCTGTAACAAAATCGGCCAAACCCACCCCTAGCAAACAGCTCGCCGCACCCCCGCTGCCCCAGAGCGGAGCTGGCCGAGCAGTTTGCCAGGGCTGGCTTCAGTTCCCAGTCCAGCCCTGATTGAGATAAATCTCCTCTTCCAGGGTATTTTGTGTGGTGATGGGTGTTGGGGGAGTGTGCCTGCATCTCGTGTAATTGGTGTGCTTTTCTGTTCCTTTGTAACCTCTCCTAAGTGGTGAGGTTTCGGTCAGGGCCGGCTCTAGGGCGGTGCGATCGGTGTCACCGCACCGGGCGCTGATATGGGGTGGGGGCGCCATGTTAATTGTTTTAAAAGCACCCGAGATCACCTTCCTTGTCCCAGCAATTTTAAAGCATCAATAAAAATGTCAAGGTGATTAATGTTCTTCCTGGAGAGAGCTTTGTCTGGTAGTAGAAGTTTTGACTCATCCTAATATGCCTACTGCAATGAAAGTGTGGCATTCAGATCACAAAGTGCATATACTATAAATAGGTCAATAGGTTATCGCTTTTGTCAGAGAGATTCTTTTGTTGCTTCCAGTTTATAAACTAAAATCCTAATACAGAGCAGTAAGCTGTTTAGTGGCATCAAAGCGTTGCATGCAAACTGCAAGGAAAATAATAAAGCTACGTTTTGTTTTGCCTAGCCTTTTCTTATTCTGATGTTGCAAAAACATTTGGGTAGAAATCAATTCTAAATTTTAAAGAAAACCCCTAACAATGGTGTTACATTTTAAATTCTGCATTTGTGCTTTTACAGACCAAAGACCCTTAAACTATACTACATACCTGTATGGATGACATGTGACTCCTACACCTTGCTGTCCTCTGTCTTATGTAACATTTCCTGTACACTGATTTACACACGTTTGACTGTCTCCATTCACTGTACGTGTGATGTAAAGGGTTCTGACACTTTAAACAGGTATGAGTGGCGCTATAAAACTAAACAAATCTAAGAGAAAGTGGTTATGGAGACTTGGGTGGATTGTCAAATGGTGGTAGTGTGGGAGTCTGTGGCAGAGGTGGTTATTGAGGGGGGCGCCAACAAACATTGTCGCACAGGGTGCCACCATTGCTAAAGCCGGCCCTGGTTTCGGTGCCCTCTTCCCAGTAGGTTCTGGTGCTGGAGTTTCTGTGTTAGGATGGGTGTTCTGTGATTGATTTCTTAGAGGGTTGAAATTGGGCACCCTTAGGCTACAGTGTTTAAGATGTTTTCCAGAATCCCTTTTCCTGAGGGCATTGCAGAATGCTGCAGCTGTTTTTGGGGACCCTCCCTCCCCACCCCTTGCACCCATTTGATGATGCGTGGAGGTTGAACCTGCTTGAACCCAGGTTCTTCGCATGCTCTTCGGTGGCACGTGTTTCTCAGGGTGCAAAGGATGGCGAGACACAGGTGCTGGGCTCCCTGTAGCCTAGCGCTGCTGAGCAAATGATTAACCCCTTCATTCAATCATGCTGCTTTCCTCCAACGAGCCGCATGCATGCAAATGGAATTTAAGACTCGTGAGCAGTGATCCTGAAAGGCTGGCTGTGCACACTTGGAACAGGCAGGGGCTGGGAGACTGCCTTCCAGGGCTGTATGTCCACTCTTCCTGCAGCGTGCCACCTGCAAGTCCGCCGCCACCTGCAGCATACCACTCCTACGAAACTGCCTGCCTGTGCGAGCCATCCACAGATCACTGCTGTCTGCCTCGTACACCTCTGACGTACAGGCTGTGGGCATCTGGGACCACCAAACTCAGAGACCAGTACCACAGGAGATTCACAGGAGATTCATGCATCTACTAGCCCCCTGGCAAGGACAACACTGAGTCTTACTCCGGCTGAGAGTTCAAGCCTTGAACACATAGGAGAGGATGCAGAATTTTAGGTGGACGGTAGCTGCGGACAGGTCCACGCTCTCATAAGAGCAGACTCGACTGTTCATTTTGACACTGGGTGGTCCCACGTTCTGGAGAAGGTAGGTTGTCGCACCCTGAGAGATTGTGGGGGAACTCTCCGTCTATCTTGGGTGTGGGCTCTCGTGTTCCAACATTAAGGCTACCTATCAGTTTGCCAGAGATGACCCCACTTTCTTCTGCAGAGTTGTCTAATACTCACCATCACTTTTGGCTGAAGTATAGCAAAGAGGTAAGTGATTGCAGCACCAGACCCAAGCGATTCAAAGAGTTTGGGGCGGTCTTTAATTTGTAAAAGAATGAGTGTTGGTGCCCAAAGCTGTGCTTTGAAGCCCACTGCTGGTGCTATGAAATGATAGCGTGCCGAATGCCAAGGGTAAGTAATCTTCAAACCACCTCAGGCTTTTTTAATACACTACCAAGCACCCCCTCCCCTTAATCTCACTCTGGCCGGTTCCTCCTTTCTCCTTGTGTGATGGGTCTTCTGTCTTTCTCTTCTCCTTCTTTCCCCTTTGTGTGTGTTTCCCTCTTGCTTTGGGAAATGTCTGATCAGGAAAATAAGTACTGATTCAAAAAGATTTAGTGCAGGTGGTCCCCACCGGAAACCACAGGCTCAAATTAAGCAATGGTTTGGGGTGTCTTTCTTTTGAGTAGAACTTTGTAAAGTTCTCAATGGCAACCCGTTGAACAATCCTGGCTAGATTCATGAGCTAGTGTCCACGCCTGGGAACTTTGGACTTTGGGCTTCACCACGAAGACTGAAATTGATTACTTTTTTCACCAAAATATCTTAGAAATGTGGAGGGCACAACTACCTCTCCTAAAATAATGATTTTTGGTCACCACTTCATTACATGATTAGAGATTCACTGTTCTGGTGATGGCACATTTATTGGGGGCAGCAGATAAACGTATACTATTGTTAATAAAATACTGTTTTAGCAGATAATGGGTGACAACCTACAAACAACATGTACCACTTTCTACCTAAAACTCAGCATATTTCCATGTGATATTCTTCCAAAATCGACTTTGTGATATCAAATTGCATGATTTCATAGTCTCCTTCTTTGTAAAAATAAGATTTTTTTGTATCTGTACCTAAGATTAAAAACTGGTCTCTGCTCTTTAGCTCATCCCTGGGCCTGTGGTATATCCACCAATTGCAAGGAAATAAGATTCTTCCTCCTGGCCCAAAATATACCCATTTTTAACTCTTTTAGCGTTTTCATACCTTTTGTTGTAGTTCAATGAAACCTCATGAAGTTTTATCACTTTGACTTAAGCAAGCGTGCATGGGACCCATTGTTGAGAATACCTCAACTACCTAACATAACCCTGAGCTAGTCTAACATCACAACTAGGCTCTTCTCTGAATTCAAGCATTTTCATTTTACAAATTGCAACTACCTTATGTCAGGGTTTATGTTGGGCTAGGTAGATTTTGCAAAAGTGCAAGCCACAACCCTGATCTTCCATTGGGGGGCTACCACTGGAACAGTGGGTTTCTGTTCTAGAATTTCCTTCCCTCGCTGCAGTGCGCCTGTGGTTTTTTTTCTTAGTAGCCCTTGCCCAACTCAGATTCGGGAATTATCTCCTCCAACCTATTCTCATAAAGACTGCGTGCTATGAGGATGATTATTAACTGCCTACACATTTTTGTAATTGGTTTTAGATTCCTCGCACCCCCCTCTTCCAGGCAGATTTTCAGATTTTGGGACTGGAGACATGGAGCTTTTAGAGCTGGGCACAGTCTCATTTACCCAGGACATCTCCCCAAAATCCTGATATTTGGGGACATTTAGCATTTCGTTTAGTGCCTTTTAGGATCTAGTGAAAAAGTTCTTACGCAGCCCGGTTTAGGCAATAATTCACACAGGATTTCTCAACCTTCAGCGTGACTCATCAGACCCAGGTCCATCCTGTCACCCCCACCAGGGTAGTGTTGTTTAAGCCCTGTTCCTTCTGTGGATAGCTTTTCTGGAGTTGCTGGGATCACCTTTTCAGTGGTTAGTGTAGGCATGTGTTCTGTGGTTGCAGGTGGAATGATGGTGAAGGATTGCGCTTCACCGATGTCCTTTAATTGGAGCTGATGGTTATTCTGAGGCTGATGAATGACAGCATCTCTTTGGTTGGTGTTGAGAAAGTTCTCTTGAAGATAGCCATGTTCAGCAGAGGTTTGTGGTTCACAGAGGACCACGTCTAAGTGAAGGACATTTGTTCTACATTCAATACGCACAGATGTTCTGGGGTAGTGGGGACATATGTTTTGAGGTTGGTGGTTACAGATGTGGGGTTAATGTAGACAGAGGTTATGTAGTTGGTGTGGATAAATGTACTTTGGTTAGTGGAGTGCACAGGTCATGTTGGTGGGAGGCAGATGTTCTCGAGTTGGTGAGGCAGATTTGGGCTGATTAAACTAGAGTGGACAGATGGTCTGGGGTTCATAAGGCCAAGTCTTCTAGGTTTAGTACTATGTGTGGCAAGATATGTTCTGCATTTAATGAGAACTAATGTTCTGGGGTTGAGCAATCCGATAGTCTGGGTTATTTGAGGACAGATGTTCTGAGAATGGAAGGAGAAAGGTGGTATTGAATTGATCAGAGACAGATGTTGAGGGGCTAAAAGAAATATATTAAGGGGTAATTGTGGACAAGGGGTACAGATGTGGTTTTGGCCAGGTATAGTTTACAGAGGTTAGCAGGAAACATATGTTCTAAGGTTGGTAGAGGCAAGCTTACTGGAGGTGGTGGTGACTGATGCCCCGATACTGGTGGCCCGTCTACCACTTTCCCAGTTTAGCATGCTCTTTTTTATAGCCGAGCGCTCGTCTATACAAAGATTGTGCATACCCTCCTTGGTATAAGCATGGGTCTTATGTCCTAAGCATTTCAGAGCATCAGTCTTTATGTAGTCATCTTTTGCGTCTATGAGTTTATGGTGAATAGAGAAGAATCCTGTTGCTTCCAACCACCTCTGAACCCGTTTGAAGCAGACTGCCAGAAAGGTGGCACTGAAAGGAGAACCTACATCAAACTGTGGACTAAAATCATCAGTAACTCCCTCACTGCCCCCTCCTAATATCCCACTCCAGGTTGGTTTTGTGAAATATCCAACCAACTGTCAGCAAAAAAGCATTCAATATTGAACATTCACAGAGCACTAGCTTGGGGTGGTCAATCACCCCGATCAAAAATAAGGTGGGCAAGACGTCCAGGATTACCTGGTTGCATTGAAGACATGGGTTCGCATGGGACCCATAGTAATCTATCAAAGGTAACACAAGTCGTTAAATAACCATGCATCCCAAGGTGCCCCACACGCCTCTCAATGGAGTGTTAACCAGTGCTGCCCGTCCTTCTCGGGACATCACGGCTAGCGGAAATTGTGACACTATCGAATGGAATGGTGACCTTAATAGCAACAAATCGCAGCCCAGTAACAGGAACACTGATGAAGGCGTGAGCAGTGAGATCACTACTTTATGGTTTGGTGATTTGGATACATTCTCTAGGGTTTATGAAAGGGGCATGTGCCTGTAGGTCCTAGTGATAGAAGGGTTGTGTTGGGATTGTTCTATCATTTGCTGCAGGTTTGTTTCGAGAAAGTTTGATGTAAGGCATTGTTAGAAAATCATGACTTTACATGTTGACCAGGCGTCCATAGCGCTACTGATAGGCAAGGGGACTTTTATAGTGAGGTTCAGCATAATGTTCATTGCCATTTGGTTTGTTTGAATAGAAGATTGTTATATGGTTAGATGACGACTAATGTTGGAGTTGGATACTTTTGGGGTTTGTGGCTGTGGAGTTATACTTGGGGGTTTTTGCCATTGGGTTTTGCTATTGGATTTGATTAAAAATCATTACTGTAATGTTGGCTCAGAGGCCATTGCAATGAGGTCTAGTAGGATGATTGTATGGGATGGCAAGGCATTTTTGCTGAACGGCTTGGGTTCGAAGATAAGATTTGTTAAGGTTGGTTAATGGACTGTTGCTACAGGTATTGGTTAGAGAATTGTTGCTGTGGTTTATGGTTAGAGAATTGTTGGTATTGGCTTTGGTAAGAAGGTTGTTGCAGTACAATTTGGTTAAATGATTGTTGCAATGGGGAGAGCATGTCTACCATAGGGTTTGGCTATACACCTCATGCTATATGGGTTGTTTAGAGGATTGTTGCTGTATGGGTATTATATGTTCTTATTGGAATGGTTAATTTAGAAGATCATTGCAGTGAACATTGAATTTGAGTTTATTAACGTGATTTTTGGTTTAGCGTTTCATTAGAGCATGGCTACTAGAGGGCTGTGTTAGAGAATGGTTGCTGAAGGGTTTGGTTAGTGTATTATTGCCCTGCCATTTTATCTGAGGTTCCTTAGTGCACTGCTTATTTTGAGGGGACTGTGGCATTGATCAGTTCTGTGGGGTTTCATTAATTGATTCATTCTAAAATTCCTGGTTTGCAGCAGGTTACTGTAGGGATTGTTCAGCAAGGGGTTGGTATAGGTTTAAGTAGCTAAAGAATTATTGCTGTGGGTTTTGGTTAGATGGTCCTTGCTTATTGGTTTGTCAAAGATTATTTCTATACGGTTTGCTTAGAGATGGTTGCTTTATGGTTTGGTCACAGGATGTTGCTGTAAATTGTGGTCAGAGAATTGTTGCTGTATAGGTTGGTCAGACTGGTGCTGAACTGTTTGATCAGAGATTTATGCTGTACGTTTTGCTCAGAGAATTGTTGCTGCAAGTTTTGTTAAGAGATTGTTGCTGTGAAGTTTGTTCAAATGATTGGTTCAGTGGGGTTTGGTTAGAAGTTGTTGTACACACATATTGCATAGAGACAACCATACGTGTGTAAATCAGTGTATAGGAAATGTTACATCAGACAGGACTACAAGGTGTAGGAGTCACTTGTCAACGATACTGGAAGTATAGTTTAAGAGTCCTAAGTCTGGAAAAGCACCAATTCAGAATTTAAAACGTAACACCATTGTTAGGGGTTCTCTTCAATAAGAATTGATTTCTACCCAAATAGACCCTTTTTGCAAGACTAGGATAATAAGACTGGGCAAAAAAACAGCTCTTTGATGACGCTCAATAGCTCAGTGTTCTATACTAGGATTTTAACTTACAAACTGCAGGTAACAAAAGGATGTCTCTGACAGAAGCAGTAACACACCGACCTATTTTACATTATATGCACTTTGTGATCTGCATGGTAAAAATTCTCTGCAGCAGGCACAGTAACCCTCTGTGCTACCTTATAAGCAAACTTCCCCTAGACAAACCTCAGGTCTATTTCCAGGAAGACGATTAATCACCACAGTTATCTTGACATTCTAATTGATGCCTGAAAATTGCTGGAGACAAGGAACACGGCAACAGGTGCTTTTAAAACGTGAATATACTTGCAAACTGATGCCCCCACCCAAGTTAGCGCCCGGGGCGGTGGCACCGATCGCACCACCCTAGAGACGGCTCTGGCTGTGCTGCACAGTTTGGTCTGAGGTTGTGCTGCGTGGTTTTGGCAGAGGCTGTGCTGTACGATTTGGTCAGAGGCTGTGCTGCATGGTTTGGTCAGAGGCTGTGCTGCACATTTGGTCAGTGACTGTGCTGCACGGTTTGGTCAGAGGCTGTGCTGCACATTTGGTCAGTGACTGTGCTGCACGGTTTGGTCAGAGGCTGTGCTGTACATTTTGGTCAGTGACTGCTGCATGGTTTCGTCAGGTCATTGCTGCACGGTTTGTCAGCGGCTGTGCTGCACAGTTTGGTTAGTGACTGTGCTGCACGGTTTGGTCAGAGGCTGTGCTGTACAGTTTGGTCAGTGACTGCTGCATGGTTTGTCAGAGGCTGTGTCACACGGTTTTTATTAGAGGCTGTCCTGCACGGTTTTGTTAGACGCTGTGCTGCACGGGTTTTGTCAGAGGCCGTACTGCACGGTTTGGTCAGCGGCTGTGCTGCACAGTTTGGTTAGTGACTGTGCTGCATGGTTTGGTCAGAGGTTGTGCGGTATGGTTTTGTCAGAGGCCGTACTGCACGGTTTGGTCAGCGGCTGTGCTGCACAGTTTGGTTAGTGACTGTGCTGCATGGTTTGGTCAGAGGTTGTGCGGCATGGTTTTGGTCAGAGGCCGTACTGCACGGTTTGGTCAAAGGCTGTGCTGCGCGGTTTGTCAGAGGCTGCGTGCACAGTTTGGTCAGTGACTGTGGTGCACTGTTTCGTCGGGTCATTGCTGCGTGGTTTGGTCAGAGGCTGTGCTGCACGGTTTTGTCAGAGGCCGTACTGCACAGTTTGGTCAGAGGCCGTACTGCACGGTTTCGTCTGGTCATTGCTGCACAGTTTGGTCAGTGACTGTCGTGCATGGTTTGGTCAGAGGCTGTGCTGCACGGTTTTGTCAGAGGCCGTACTGCACGGTTTGGTCAGAGGCTGTGCTGCGCGGTTTGTCAGAGGCTGCGTGCACAGTTTGGTCAGTGATTGTGGTGCACTGTTTCGTCGGGTCATTGCTGCGTGGTTTGGTCAGAGGCTGTGCTGCACGGTTTTGTCAGAGGCCGTACTGCACAGTTTGGTCAGAGGTCTTACTGCACGGTTTCGTCTGGTCATTGCTGCACAGTTTGGTCAGTGACTGTCGTGCATGGTTTGGTCAGAGGCTGTGCTGCACGGTTTTGTCAGAGGCCGTACTGCACGGTTTGGTCAGAGGCTGTGCTGCGCGGTTTGTCAGAGGCTGCGTGCACAGTTTGGTCAGTGATTGTGGTGCACTGTTTCGTCGGGTCATTGCTGCGTGGTTTGGTCAGAGGCTGTGCTGCACGGTTTTGTCAGAGGCCGTACTGCACAGTTTGGTCAGAGGTCTTACTGCACGGTTTCGCCCGGTCATTACTGCACCGTTTTGTCAGAGGCCGTACTGCGCGGTTTCGTCAGGTCATTGCTGCCGGTTTTGTCGGAGGCCGGGCTGCCCGGTTTTGTCAGGCCAGTGCTGCACGGTTTGGTCAGAGGCCGAGGCCGTGCTGCACGGTTTGGTCAGGTCGTTGCTGTAATGTCTGCCTGCCGCTTGGTAGGCTCACCAGGGTTTGTAAGGGAAGCAGGTGCCTGGCTTCAGAGGCGGCCTGAGCGGCCCGAGTGCACCCCGGCCAGCAGCACGGAGGGGGCCCGGGAGCGGGAGCCGTGTTTGCTCGGATGGGCGACGCCCCGAAGACAGTAAATATTTTGCTGTTTTGAAGTGTAAAGCGTGAGCAAGTGGCCGCTGATTACACAAGCGCCGGGGCCGCAGAAGGCGCTTGTTACTCATTGCAAGGGGGGTAATGAGCTGGAAAGGCTGAGTCAGCCCCGCTCCCCGGGCACAGAGCCCCCCCCCCCTGTACCCGCGGCCAGGCAGCACAAGTGCCTGGAAAGAGAATGAAAGACGGAGGGGGGCGATGGTTGAATGAAGATCAATGACAGGGAGGGGAGGGCGGATCTAGAGGAGGGAGAGGGTGGCATGGAGATGGCAGAGGAGCAGGACGGCCTTGGGGTTATGAGAGCTGGGCCCTGGCCCAGGGCGCCAATATACCGAGGGGCGCAGCAGGGCGCTGCCATCCCACCTGGTCTCAGTCTGCGCCGGTTAAGGAGTTTCTAATCAGCCCTCGATGTACCTCTGCTGATTGTTAGCCCCCCATCCACCCCCTGCCCTCCTCCCATCTTCCTCACACCTCCTGCCACCACACCGCGGCGACTCTCCTCCCCACAACCAACACCACATTTTCTTTCCGCCCAGGGCGCTGTCCTGGTCAATTCGATTTAGAGCCGGAGAGAGAGAGATGGAGAGAGGCTGGCAGGAAGCATGGTGTGGGGAGAGAACAGGAGGGACACGGCAAGTGGAGCTGGCCAGCTAGACATGGTCCGAGGAAGATGGCAGGAGAGAGATGAAGAAAGGATGGCGGAATACAAGTGGTGAGGATAGAAGCAGGTGGAGAGGACCACCTAGACATGGTGGGAGGAAGATGGCAGGAGGGAGTGGCAGCATTGGCTGGGTGAAGAAGCCGGAAAGAAGTCGGCAGGATAGAGGATAAAAGCTAAGCTCGTTATGGGCTTGAGGTTCCAATGAGACCTCGAGCCGAGCCAGGCATCAGGCTCGGGCCTGGATGTGCTACAGTTGTCTGTTCATCTGCTCCAAATGACAGGGGTTTAGGGCCCCATTATCCCTAGTGCTCTTAGCTTAGTAACATTACTGCTCTGCCAAAATACCCACTTGGACACTACTGAGTTCCCACATCCTTCCCTCAGCCACCAACGTCCAGTCAGACGTCCTGTACCCATCTGCTGGATGAGGGCTCCATCCATAGCAACCAGCTCAGGTTCATAGTTACCGTATCCAGCTACTGGCCGATGGTCCCTTGTTCAGCCACCGCCGGGTCATACCATATCCCCCTGCTACTGGTTGAGGGTTCCCTTACCCTAGCCTAAGCGCCATGCCTTCTCAACCCAAGTGCTGGATGAGGTATCCACTCGGGCCACCAGAGGTCCATATCATCTCCGGACAGATACTGACTGAGGGTCCCGTCCTTCTCAGTCGCCATGTCAGAGCCATAGCTTCAATACCCAGCTACTGGCTGAGGGTCCCATCCCCTCCTCAGACACCAGCTCAGGATCAAACCTTCTCTACCCAGCTACTGGATGAAGGTTGTGAGAAAGTGCTTCTTTTGACATGGTTGGCACTCCCACTTTTTGCCTGGAAATTGATGTGGTATCAATTGCAGTGCACAGGGTTCCTGCCAACCAGGTCCCCTGTGCCAGTGCTTCTTCCCAAAAACTGTTTCACAATTGGCCCTTCAGGCACCCTGTAAGGCCCTAGTAAATGGTACCTGGGTACCTAAGGCACTGGGACTGAACAGGGTCCCCTAGGGACCCCTCACCAAGGCCATGTAGACTGTCTCCCAGCATGCATGCCCTCAAAGACAAAAATGACAGTCAACATGGCACACTGCCTGTGGGCCACGTCAATGAGCACTCCCTAAAGGTATAGGTAAGTCACACCTCTACCAGGCCTTACGAGTTCTAAGACATGGTGCACTATATCTCAGGTGTGGGCATATCTGCATGAGCAGATATGCCCCTAAAATATTTAGGTCCATTCCCTAATGTAGTAAGTGCCAGGGAAGCCATAGTGAGTACATGAGCTGGAAACTCGACAACTCGAGTTCCCCAGCACCATGATGGCTTCCCTGAACCCAGGAGTGTTGGGTACCAAACTAATCCTCTCAGTAAACCCTCACCGATGCCATTGTGGGATTTATTGAAAAATGTACTCTGAGGGCACCTCATAGGTGCTCCTAAAAACCTACCAACCCTGGTGTGATCACAGATTGGCTTTATGCCGCTTGCCACCACCAGGCATGTTTCTGGACCCCTGGGTCAAGAACCCCTGCTCTCTGGGACCACAATCAAAGCACATTCTGGGCGGAGGTGTCACGCCTCCTTCCCCAGGATGGACACAGTGCTCGAGAGGGGAGCTTCAAAAGCCTGCTGCCTTTATAATGGGACGCCCAGTCTCTGCTGCTAGCAGCAGATGGCAGCCCCCAGATTAAACCTCGACTATAGGCAGTAAAAAGATGGGGAAAACTAGGTGTGCCCACTTCTGCCAACTCCACCGCTGAGGTGCAGGAGGCAAGGTGAAGCACATGTTTTAGTCTGCGCCATCTTGAAGATGGTGGGACTTCTCCAATCAGAGCTAGTACTCTGTCCTCTCCCACAGGAGGGTGGCATAATTGAGGGTATGGAAACCCCAGGTAAGATGCCCATGGGACCTACTTGTCGCTCTCTTAAAACATCCCTAAATCTAGTATTTAGGTGGCTCCCCCAGACCCTGAAACTAGTTCCTGCCGAACTAAGAAGAATAAGGATGAAGAAGATGCCATGCAGAGAAGACTGACTACACTCACTGATTTGGCCCCAGCACTACCGGCCTGTCTACAGCTGCAAAGGCCCTGAGAAAAGAACTACACCTGTCCTGCAGCAAGCAACCCCCACAACCCCTTGGGGGACTGGCTGCCTTTGAAAAAGACCAGAACTCCCGAGGACAGCGGCTCTGTCCACAAGAAACCAACACAAAGGAATCTGGTGCCCTCCGGATCTGCGATCCTTGACCATTCTGCACCCGACACCTCCGGCCTGTGTCCAGGTGGACCACTGATCCAGAAAATATTCCCCAGCAATCCTGAGTCCAAAGTCCAGCGTTGGCTGACCCCTCTTGGACTCCACAACGACGCCTGCAATGTGAATGCAAAGGCTCCTGCGACAGCAACCGGCTCCGGTTAGAGAAACCCAACGTCAAAGGACACCCCTGCATCCGAAGCCCCTGGGCCTTGAGGATCTCGACTGAGAGTGCCCATGGGACCTACAACATCCCACCTTACCTCTGCTGTTGCTGGTGTTCCTCGTAAACCTCTGGTTCAATGCCTGCAGCCTGTTTTCAAATCCAAGTTTCTGATCTGAATTGCATTGGGCACCCGACACTGTGTCTGCACCCTGCACCCGGCCGCCTCTGTGCTGCTGGTGGTGTATGTTTGAGGCTGCCTTGTGGCCCCCCTGTGCTTGTTTTAACCTCCGAAGCTTGAGCCCTGCAA
Organism: Lissotriton helveticus; assembly: GCF_964261635.1. NCBI lineage: Eukaryota > Metazoa > Chordata > Amphibia > Caudata > Salamandridae > Lissotriton > Lissotriton helveticus. The sequence continues at coordinate 171,135,380 of NC_136073.1, forward strand.
CCAATCTACTTACCTGCAAGCAGTTTGTCTTCAAGCACCCCCGTCTCCATTGGGGAACATTGGGCCTGATCTTTAACTTTGACCTCTGCACCCGGCCACCCCTGTGCTGGTGGTGGTGCTGTTTCTGGGCTTACCTGAACCTTGCCACTGCTGACCCTAAAATCCAAAGACTCGAAATGTAAGTTAGTTACTTACCTACAAAACTGCATTATTGTTTTCCTCCATATGTTAAGATTGTAAAGACTAGAAATTGCACTAAGTGCCCACTTTTGAAAAAGAAAAGTATTTCTATTTAAAAATGTGCTTACCTTTTTGCGAAGATCTGGGTCTTAAAAGAAATCTTGACCATAGCTTTTTTTTTTTTAAATTGGTGTGGATCTCCTTTTGGAGTCCTGTGTCATTTATTGGTCATTGTGTGCACAACACATGTCTTACACTCCATTGTGCTAGGTCTAAGGCTGCTCGCCCACACGACCACAAATAGAGCACTTTGGGTTTGCATTGAGCCCTGTACACTTCTGGAGGAATCTCTGGACTCCTTGCAAGATATAACCACTTAATGGTATACCATATACAGAGCCAGCTTCCTACAAAGGTCCTATCCCTTCTCCTCAGTCGCCAGTTCAGGGCCAAGCCCTTTCTACCCAGTTATTGAATGAGAGTCCCATGTCCTGTGCTCATTCTCTAGCACAGGGCTCCATCCTCCACCACCAGTGAATCATTCCTCCTTCACCCACCTACAAGCTGAAATTCCTAGCCCCTCTCCTTCATCGCCAGCTCAGTGTGACACTTTCTCTACTCAGCCGGGTCTGGTGGCTCAGTGGACTAATGCATCCACTGCAGGGGCCTGTGTTCGACCTCATGGTCACAGGTTCAAATCCCGGCGGGTCCACTCAGCCTTTCATCCATCTGAGGTTGATAAAATGAGTACCTTTGAGTTGGGTAACATCTGTTAATCAGTGCCAAGATACCCAAGGGTGAACGTGCACTTTACAAATACACGTTATGTTATGTTATGTTAGCTACTGCCTGAGGGTCCCATCCCCCTCCTCAGTCACCAGCACATAGTCACACCTTCTGTACCCAGCTCCTGGCTGAGGGTTCCTATACCTCCTTCTCGGGAACCATGTCTTCTCTGCAGAACCAGCAGCTGGGGGACCAACCCTCAGGCACCAGATCAAGGCAGGCAAGCAAGGAGTCTTTCACCTCTCTTTGACTCATTTTTGAGTTCCTGGAAAGTCTAGCATCCATCCCCGGGGGCCAGGTCATAGCAGCCGGAGCGCGCCGGGAAAAAGCAGACTTCTCTCACCCTAGGACCTACCTCAGAAAACATGAAGCACTTGAGTGGTTGCCGCTCTTGCCAAAAACCTTCTGGTCTTCACACAGATGCATTTCTTATGAGTTAGAGATTATAACTGTGGCCTGAGGTCCCCAGAAAGTGCTCTGTGCACACTGCCCGTGCATGGGCGAGGGCCAGAAGCCAGGTCTAACTGTGGCTTCTGAGGAGACAAACGAGGCTCAGACTCTTGCTGATGTTAGGAGGTGAAAACACTAAAAAGCGAAAACCCAAGACCGCTTGATATTTAATATTAGGTGGAGGATCTCTGATGCCACAGGAGTCAAAAGTGAAGAATCATGCCCTCCACGATTATGGTCTATTAAAGGCGCATTTCCCAGAACTACCCCTCCCCGGCCACACACTTTTAGTCTCAATTCTGAAACGTGGGGCAATAGATCACTTATTTGACCCGAGCTGCTCAGACTTATAAGAGGCTGCTTTATGCTTGGGGGGTAGACGGTGTATGTTGAGTGGGATCACGTCTGTTGGTGCAGACGCTTGTGAGGTGAGTCTATGGCATGTAACTTCCCATGGAGATCCAGACCTGTTTCCTGTGCTCGTCATGGGGTTGATCGAGTTCTGAGAGACTGGGAAGTCTATTTCTCTCTATCTCTACCACCTCCACAGATCTCAAATTCTTGATACACAGGTCTCCAGATCCCTCCTGGCCCACCAGCCTGAAAGGGAAACGTCGTTTACAACGCGGTGTTTACACCGCACGACCTTTTCCAGGCAGCTACTACAAGACAAGTCGTTACTACGACTTGCTCTGGATGGCGCTGTGGGATAAGGAATGTTGTCCAAAACCTTCCCTACTGTTACGGGTACTGGTGTTGGAATATAAAATTATAAAATTCCTAAATCCGCGCCCTCCAACGCAAGTCGTTGTAACGACTTGCGTTGTAAAATCTGCGATGTCAAGTACCGCGATCTAAAAGATCGCGTTGTACTGACATACATCCACCTGAAAACTCAACAATGACCTCCTGTTTTCACCTGGTACAGGCGAGCCACCTTACTCTTCTGGCAGTCTCCACAATTTTGGATTAAAAGGCGAGTGTGATCTTAGTAGGAGTGACAGGGTATAGACCATTCTCAAAGAGGCGCAAAGGGGGGGGTCACTCTGAAAAACGCATGGCTTTCTGTAATTTACTGATTTTAACAAGATACTCGCCAGTACAAACTAACAAGAAAGACAACTATTGAACAAGCACCGCTGCAGACAGATCACACGGATGGAGAAAACATAAGCATATAAATATTAAGTTTGGTGATGAAGTTCTAGTGTGGTTAGGAAGCAAAGTTTACGACCACTGCTGCAGTCTTCCAAATTGCCTTTGCTGAAGTTCTTTGACAGAGAGAACAAAACCTAGAAGTCATTTCTGAAAGCGAGTTTGTGGTCTAGTTGCAAAAAGTGAATACTGCCTTTAGGACACAACAAATTAGTCTCTTGTGTGACAGCTCCCTCAGATTGCAGCTCAGCTTCATGAGAGAGTAGGAAACATGAAAAAGAAAATGGTAATGGTAATAAAACACATTTATTTCCATTTGATGTTTTATCCTCGCAGCTGCCGGGTCTGAGGACAGGTCAGCACTAAGCAGCTGAGAGGAACAGTGCGCTCTTCACGTTTATAGTGCGCATGTCACTCTGACCGGCTGTCTTGCCACGGCCTGCCTGGCATGCGCTCTTTAACCCCTTTGGTGCTGATGACGGCTCCCGGTCATCATCAGTTACGGTGGGCGTGTGCTGATGACGGCCGAGAGTCGTCATGACCATGCCCGCGATCGGAATGTGCCGCACAGACGCAGAATTCCGGCCGCAGCCAGGGGGTTAAACACTCCAACCCAAGCTGTCCCAGGCAGCTGGGTGGAGGGCAAGCACAGAATCCTAGTGCTTAAATAGCATCGCACCAGTGCGCTCCAGCCAATCCTGGTGCTTCTCTCATGCTTCTAAGAGAAGCATCTGGATTAGAAGAGGGGAGTTGCTTGCTGGAGCTCTGGGATCCTATGCTACTGAGATAATGAGGAGCACCCAGCACGAGGTAACAGGTAAGTACATGTTCGAGGCATATGGGCTGCAGATGGTACATTTATGAATAGATCGCCATCTGGTGTTGGGCTCGGATGATTGCACTTTGTTTTTCTTCTGGAGAAGTCTTTGTCGTCATAGGTGACTCCTCCTCTCGGTGTTAGTGCGCATGGGCATCGGCTCCATCCTTAGATTGTTTTTTTCCGCCATCGGGTTCGGATGAGGATCGAAGCGCTCCGGACCGACTTCAACAAAGAAGGTTATAACCGGCGCGTATTCCTTTCCAAATCGACGGTATCGTTATCGAACGCGACTTTACTCCATACCGACGCGGTTCGAAGGACGACGACTACGAGAAACTCGACGTAGTCCAACCCGGGGTCCATGGAAAGGACTCCATTCAAAAAATGTCCAACGTGTGGTGCTAAGTTCCCACACAAGGACCTACACGAGGTGTGCAACCTCTGCTTGTCCCCTGAACACGAATCCAGGGACTGTGAGGCCTGTGCAGCGTTCTCGTCAAAATCGACGATTAGAAACCGTCGAGCCCGAAGACACGAGGTATCGAGAATGCAGTCACAAGCAATCCCGGAGCTGTTCGAGGACCAGCACCCAGAAGAGGAGGAAGAAGAGGCCGACGAGGCGGGGTCAGAAGCGGACGAGTCCGACGTCGAGGAAATCGACGTCCAACAAACCGTGAGTGACGACGTCCCTTTACCGAAAAACAGACCCCGCACGGTGTCGACCCCGCCCTCGAGCCCGGTCAGACAACCGAAAAAAGTTTCCAACGCCCCGCCTTCGAGCCCGGCAACGAAACAGAAACCGAAACACTCGGTCCCCCATCATAGTGGTTCCGGTTCCGATAAACCGACCACATCGACACCGAAGCACCAGGTCAAGGAAAGCTCGAAGTCGAAGCAGTCCATGTCGACACCGAAGCACGCTTCGGCGCCGAAAACACCCTCGACACCGGGGACATCTTCGATACCGAAGAAGTCGGATCCGAACAAAACTTCGGCACCGAAAATACAAATGGACATTTCAAAGAAAAAACACCTTTCGGAACCGAAAACTGCGGTACCGACACAGGAACACGGAACGGATCCTAAACAAAAGACTTTGTTTATTGACCCAAAGACTGGCAAGGTAGCCACAGAACTACCTAAAAAGAGGAAACATGAACATTTGGACGACAAGTCTCATCCAAAGAAGAGAACAATGGGGACGAATACAACTCCTCCCCCTTCTCCCAAACCTCACACACCATCTTCGCCTCTTCCTCACAATAGGCCAGATATTCCTCCCACACGTCCATCTACACCTACAACAGATGGAGAGAGTGACACAGGGGAGGGGGGACACCCTGGAGATGATGAGGACACAATCCCAGAGGAGGCAGACCCATGGGAGGAGTATAATGTGGGATCAGGTAATGATACCGACCTTGAGTCATATCCCTCAAAACCTTCACCTCCTGATGACAATACTGGGTTTGCACAACTCATTACTAGAGCAGCAACATTTCATAAGGTAGACCTACATACAGAACCTCAAGTACAGGACTTCTTATTAGAAACACTACCTACTGCACAAAGAACATCAGGAACACTACCAATGCTTAAGGGCCTTCTCAGTCATACATCAGAGATATTCAAAGACCCAGTGAGGGCTAGGGTATTGAACCCAAGAATTGATAAAAAATATAGGGCAGCTCCAAAAGACCCAATATACATTAAGGGACAAATTCCTCTAGACTCACTAGTGGTCACAAACGCTCGCAAGAGAGCAAACTCTTTATCTACAGGAGAAGCTCCACCTCCTGACAAAGAGTCTAAACTAATAGATGCCTCTGGGAAGAGAGTAGCATCTCAAGCGGCAAACAGTTGGCGCATAGCTAATACGCAAGCACTACTTGCAAGGTATGACAGAGCGCATTATGATGAGTTAGAAACACTCATCAAACATCTCCCTAAAGAACATCAAAAGAGAGCAGATCAACTTATACAAGAAGGGAAGTTAATTACTAACACTTCAATAAAGTGCGCCCTAGACGCGGCAGAAACTGCGGCAAGGTCGACAAACACAAGCATCATGTTAAGGAGACATGCATGGCTCAGAGTGTCAGGGTTCAAACAAGAGGTACAAACATCGTTACTAAACCAACCTTTTGATGGGAAAACACTTTTTGGCACAGGGACAGATGAGGCCCTAGAAAAGATGAAGAAGGATACAGAAACGGCTAAATCAATGGGAGCATTGCAACAGCCGACACAAAGAGGTTCCTTTCGTAGATCCACCTATAGAGGAGGATCCAAAAGTACAGGTACAAACCAACAGCAAACCTCTTTTACACCTACATCACCCAGAGGTAATTCTAGAGGTGGATACAGGGGTAACAACAACAAGGGTAGAGGTCGCGGAAACAACAACAACCGCAACTCTCCAACCCCAAAACAGTGACTTCATAGAGCTTCCCCCAGACCATATAACACCGGTAGGGGGACGCCTATCACAGTTCCTACCTGTCTGGGAAAACATCACATCAGACAAGTGGGTAAGACAAATTATCCAACATGGTTATTGCCTAGAACTCACAGCTACCCCACCAAACATCCCCCCCAAACAGCGTCCAATGAAACAAGATCACCTGACACTATTAAAACAGGAAGTAATATCACTGCTAGAAAAGCATGCCATAGAGAAGGTTCCACAGCACCAACAGGGAACAGGAGTATACTCCCTATACTTCCTAATTCCCAAAAAGGATGGATCTCTAAGGCCAATACTGGACCTAAGACCTCTCAACGCATACATAAATTCGGAACATTTCCACATGGTCACGCTCCAACAAGTACTTCCTTTACTGAAGAAAGGGGACTTTCTTTCTACACTGGATCTAAAAGACGCTTACTTTCATATCCCTATTCACAAAGACCACAGGAAATACCTCAGGTTTGTGGTAGAAGGACAACATTATCAGTTCAAAGTCCTTCCATTTGGTGTCACGACGGCACCAAGGGTGTTCACAAAATGCCTGGCAGTGGTAGCAGCTCACCTAAGAAGACAACAAATTCATGTCTTCCCATACTTGGACGACTGGCTAATAAAAGCCAGGTCGCAAGAGGAGTGTCTGCAACACACACAAAAGACAATTCAGCTACTACACCAGCTAGGGTTCACGGTGAACTACACAAAGTCACACCTACAACCAAACAAGGTTCAACAATATCTGGGGGCTACTATAGACACAGAAAAAGCCAAAGTGTACCCCAACCCAGTCAGGGTCCAAGCAATGCTTACAATCACTCAGAGATTTCAGCCACAACACTCACTAACAGCAAGAGTGTTCATGCAGCTATTAGGCATGATGTCATCCTGCATACTGCTAATACCATATGCAAAACTACAAATGCGTCCGCTACAAGAATGCTTAGCGACACAGTGGAATCAGGCTCAAGGGCAGATTACGGATCTGGTGTTGGTAGACGACCGCACACACCGCTCTCTGAAGTGGTGGAACAGAACAAACATTACCAAGGGGCGGTCGTTCCTAGAGCCAATTCCACAGGTGACAATAACAGCAGACGCATCGCTCACCGGATGGGGAGCACATATGGACAAGTACACAGTACAAGGAAGGTGGAGTGTGCAGGAAAGAACACTGCACATCAACTATCTAGAACTACTGGCAGTGTTTCTAGCATTGAAAGCCTTTCAGATACATGTTATCCACAAAGCAGTCCTGATCAGAACAGACAACATGACGGCAATGTATTATATTCAAAAACAGGGGGGGACGCACTCTCTCCAATTATCCAGACTAGCACAGGAAATTTGGAGATGGGCCATTCCTCAAAACATCTATCTGTTAGCCGAACACCTACCAGGAGTTCAAAACCAGATAGCAGACATCTTAAGCAGACAGTCGGAACAAATACACGAATGGGAACTGCACCAACAAATACTGCAGCCATTCTTCCAAAGATGGGGACAACCAGAGATAGACCTATTTGCCACTCATCAGAACGCAAAATGCCAAAGCTTCGCGTCCAGGTACCCACATCACCTGTCGCAGGGCAATGCGTTATGGATAAATTGGTCCAACAAATTTGCATACGCTTTTCCCCCTCTCCCACTAATCCCATTAGTGGTCAGGAAACTGCAACAACATTCAATGACCATGATACTAGTAGCACCCACGTGGGCAAGACAGCCGTGGTTCACCACGCTCTTACAACTCTCAAAAGTGCCACATCACAAGCTACGAATTCTACCCATGCACCTTACACAGAACCATGGAGAAATAATGCACCCAGATCCAACTCAATTGAACTTAGCGATCTGGCTCCTGAAATCCTAGAATTTGGGTACTTAGATCTCCCCCCAAATTGCATGGAAATAATTAAACAAGCGAGACATCCAACCACCAGAGCATGCTATGCAGCTAAGTGGAAGAGGTTTGCTATACACTGTACTAATAACAATATCAACCCTCTAGACGTATCAACAAGGGAGATTATTTGCTACTTATTACACTTACAGCAATGTAATCTAGCGTACACATCTATCAGAGTACATCTAGCAGCTATAGCAGCATACCTACAAAACAGGCAGCGCATATCACTGTTCAGAGTACCAGCGATAAAAGCATTCATGGAAGGTCTTAAAAGAGTCATTCCACCAAGATTACCACCTTCCCCAGTCTGGAACCTCAACGTAGTACTCACCAGACTAATGGGGCCACCCTTCGAACCTATGCATAGGTGCGAAATACAATTCCTTACATGGAAGGTGGCATTCCTTATAGCTATTACCTCACTCAGAAGAGTAAGCGAATTACAGGCATTAACAATACAAGAACCATTCCTACAGTTACACCAGAATAAAGTGGTTCTTAGAACAAACCCAAAGTTCTTGCCTAAAGTAATTTCAGCATTCCACATCAATCAGCCAGTGGAATTACCAGTCTTCTTTCCAAAGCCACAAACGGTGGCAGAAAGGGCTCTACATACACTAGATGTTAAAAGAGCCATTTTGTACTACATAGAAAGAACACAAGACTTCAGGAAAACTAAACAACTATTTGTAGCATTTTCCCCAACACATAAGGGCAATCCTATCTCTAAAGCAGGCATCGCAAGATGGATTGTAAGATGTATACAAATATGTTACATTAAAGCAAAGAGAACATTAACTGTTCCTCCTAGAGCTCATTCTACAAGAAAACTAGGAGCATCTATGGCATTCTTAGGGAACATTCCCCTAGATGACATATGTAGAGCAGCAACTTGGTCTACACCACATACATTCACAAAGCACTACTGTGTTGATGTACAGGCTGCACAACAAGCCAGAGTGGGCCAAGCTGTATTAAAAACTCTATTTCAGACAGTTGCGACAGACACTGGTGACCACCGCTAGGGAGGTAACTGCTGTACAATCTATTCATAAATGTACCATCTGCAGCCCATATGCCTCGAACGGAATATGCTACTTACCAGTATGCATCTGTTCTTGGCATAGAGGGCTGCAGAGTGGTACATGCCCTCCCTGCCTCCCCGGAAACCTGTGTCTGTCCCAACATTATCTTATTTAGATACATTTACATGGGCATATCTTTATGTACTATACTACACTACTCCATCTAACCCTACTATGGCAAAACAATCTAAGGATGGAGCCGATGCCCATGCGCACTAACACCGAGAGGAGGAGTCACCTATGACGACAAAGACTTCTCCAGAAGAAAAACAAAGTGCAATCATCCGAGCCCAACACCAGATGGCGATCTATTCATAAATGTACCACTCTGCAGCCCTCTATGCCAAGAACAGATGCATACTGGTAAGTAGCATATTCCTTTTTTTCTTTTTTTAAATATTAAGTTGCTTTAATTCACTGACAGGCACTGTGAGAAACTCGCAGTGCCTTCAGTCTCCCCTCCAAAGCTCTCAAACGTGGCCCGTTAGAAACACAGTTTAAAAACAGACCTCGATTCAGAGCTTTGGCTTCGGGCCGAAGGGCACTGCTGGTTTTTATTACTGCCCGTTAATGTGCCTGCCACCCCACCTGTGTTAATTGCAGCTGGCTACCACTGGCGAACACTGCCCAGTAAGATTGACAGTTTGGAAAATGGCTATGTTTTAGCACATCAATTCGCCTCCTCTGCTCAGACTTGTTCTCCTCTGCAAGAAAGGCATGCTACATTGCAGTCCAACCCTTCTCCCCTTCCATACATTAGCATTTAGCTGTTCAGGGGACAGTCATCACTGGGTGCCTCCTCTCCTCCCATTACTCCATCTCCTAGACATGACACCTCAAAGTTTGGTTGTTCAAACAATTAAACTACACATGTATATTTGGCCACTGGTGTTTTTGGCAGTAGCGGCCGCTACTAAGCACAGGTGGTGAGGCAGGAGGGGGGGAGGGAGGGATGGGGGGTTAGAGGGGTGAATAATACAAATTAAAATAAACTCACTTACCTGAATGCCGCCTCATGCCTCTGCTCCATCTCCTCCGCGACAACAGGAAGCTCCCAGCCTCCCAGAAGCCCCTGTCCAATCACAGCGCCGCCTTAAGCAGAGTTGTGATTGGTCTGAGCGCCATGATTTGGTGCTCAGACAGGGGCTTGGAGGCTCTGCATGTTCCTCACCAGGCTGTGTAATGCAGCATAGTAGGTAAGATATGTGAAGTGTGCATTACTCTTTGAGTGGCCCTCTGGGGCCGGTCAAACCATCAAGCACACTTTAGAGTATGCTTTACACTCGTCCCCTGCCCCCTGCACTGGCCAGCCCAGCCTATTTTATTTGACAAGTCTTAAGAGCGCTTTGATATCTGTTTTCTTTCTGGTCCCACCCTACTACTTCCTCATTTCACTACCAGGGCAGACATTTCTGGGTTGAAAGCTGCCCCCTTAAAATCCATGCAGACCTTTTTCCTGGGAAATTCCTAATGAGGCAGGACATGCTAGAATGTTATCTTGAGGCTGCACTTGTGTGGTTTGCCTCTCACTTACTATGTCCTTCCTCTCTTGTCTTGCAGAAGTTCCCACCGCTAGGCCTGTGATGTGTGAGCCAACCTAAGAGGCCTTCAGGTGAAATGGAAGAGGCTACTGGAGCACTCCAGGCCATCAGCACCCCCGAGAATTCCAGCAGCGCCCTCATGGCCCAGGGATCCTGCCACATCGACGAGTCGTACAAGTACATTTTCCTGCCCATGTGCTACCTGTTCACCTTGGTGCTGAGCTTGGGCCTGAACTCCATCATCTTATACCGCTCCCTGCGGAGGACCAAGCAGTGGAACTCCTCTCTGATCTACATGTTCAATTTGGCGCTCACTGACTTCATGTACGGGCTGTCGCTGCCCTTCCTCATAGCCAGCTACATCAAACGGGACCAATGGATTTTTGGGGACTTCATGTGCCGGCTAGTCCGCTTCCTCTTCTACTTCAACCTGTACTGCAGCATCTTCTTCCTCACCTGCATCAGCTTCCACCGCTACCTGGGCATCTGCCACCCTATGAAGACCATCACCATGGAGACCAAGAAGACCGTGCGTGCTGTCTGCGTGCTGGTCTGGGCCGTTGTCTTCGCCCTCACTAGCCCCATCTTCCGCTTTGCCAAGACTGAGTTCTCCAAGAACATCACCAGCTGCTGGGATGATGCCCTGGACAGTGACCTCCTGCACTATGTGCCCTACGGCATCTTTCTGCACATGGTCGGCTTCTTCGTGCCTTTCTGCATCATCGCCTGGTGCTACTCCCGCGTGGCCAGGACCATCTTCCGCACCTTGCGCAGCCCCCAGTTCCAGTCTCCGGCCCCCGCCTTGAACAAGCGGCGCAAGTCCATCAAGACCATCATGACAATCACGCTGCTCTTTGCCCTCTGCTTTCTGCCTTTCCACATCACCCGCACCCTCTTCTTGGCGCTCAGGGCCAGCCGGATAGTGGACTGCCAGACCATGAGCGTGGTGTCCATCTGCTACAAGGTCACCAGACCTCTGGCCAGCTTCAATGCATGGCTTAACGCCTTACTCTACTTTCTAACCAAAGACAAATGGGGTCAAAACTGCCTGAAGCCCTGCAAGCCGGAAAATGAGTCCAAGTCTTCAGGCAACATCTTCAAGCCGCTGCCGTGAGCGGCCATTGTGGTGGATGTCCTCTTGGGGGTGCATGCGCGAGCGCCCCACACTGGGAGCAGGTCTGAAGGACATCACTTGCTCTCCTTGAAGCCTGCAAAGCATGGTGTCCAATCTCTCTAGTCACTTTTCAAAGTGGTAGCCCCTCGCCATCACCGCCTAGTGCTGTGAAGACAACCAATGGCTCTTGTGAGTGTGCAAGCCTGACAAGGAGTGTGCTGTGTCTCCAGACTTCTTTTACAGGATTGTGAATATAGACCTCGGTCCATAGTCGACAATGCATACGTGTTGTGGTCCCTGCTGACAATGCATGGGAGATACAGTCTCAGTTGTCTCAAGTAGGCGCTACACGTGGACTGCGAACTCCATTGACGCTTCCCAGAGACTGCGCTTTTTACTGACTATACCCACGAGCTGCGTTCTCTGCTAACTCAGCACAGAGATGGGTGTCTTCTGAACTCATGATCAGTCAGTGTGCCTTGCTGTTTCCTTTATTCATGAGGAAAATAAATTGCTGTCTCATCTGCGACTGAACATAGACTGGTGCATGCCGCAGTGACCGACTAGGGCTCCTGTCTCTTTTAACATTGATCTGTGCTGCTGTCTAAATAACTGCTGTCTGGTGTGAATACTGCCCGGGGGCTGCTGTCTCTTTTTGAGTGTGGCTGCTGTATCTTGAGCCCTGCAACAGGTAGACCTCTGCTGGCCCATCAGTCTGTGGGAGGGCGAGGCATGAGCCTGAGGTTTGCTCTGTTTCCTTTGTTAGTTCTCTTTCCCCTTCTGCGCCTTCCTCTTCCTCGCTGACTTGTTTTTCTGCCGTTTCTCTCTTCTCCTCTCCTACCTCGCACGCTCATCCTCTTCCCGTCTTACCCTCCCGCATCCCTAATCACCATTTTTGCTTCATCCTTTCTCATTTTCTTCATCTTTACCGCCTTTCCCCACATTTTCTCCTTACCTTCCATATCTTCTCTCCTTCTCTGGTGTTCTTTTTCCTCCTTCCACTTTCCCTCTGCTCTACCTTTTCATTTCCTCTTCCCCTGCTCTTTCTTCTCCATTTTCTGTGTTGATCCATCTCTTTAAATTGCTCTTCCTCATTCGCCCACTTTCTTTCGACTTTGTTTCTCCTCCATCCTTCTCTAACCTCTCCAGGTACTCTCTTTTTCCTCTATCTCTTTTATTCTCCCCGGTCCCCCACACACTACTTGTCATCCTCTCTCCCTACTTCTCTCCTCTGGCCTCACTTTTTTCAGTTCGCCAGCCATCTCCCTTCTATTGCTGCCTTCTTTTTCCTGCCTTTTGTCTCATCTCTTACCTTGTCTTATCCTCTCTTCATCTTCCCTGCATTTCTCTAACCTCTTCTTTTTCACCTGTCCTTTACAATCCTTCTCCCCCTTGGACCATCCTCCCTCTCTGCTCTCTTCTCTGTCTGCTTTTCATCCTCTTCTACCTTCCCCTTTTCTCTCTCTACCGTCTTCTCCTCACTTTTCATTTATGTCATCACGCTTCTCCTTATCTCACCCCTCCTCCTATCCCACTTTCTTCTCCATTTTCCTTCCTTTATCTTCTTCTCTTGCTGCCTTTCATCCCTTCCCCTATTTATTATCTTCTCCCCACGCACTTCTCACGTTGCCCCTCTTTTATCCTCCTCTCTATCGTCTCTCTTCTTCTTCCTTCAGTTTTTCCCTCCTTCCCATTATCTCTTTCCTTCCTTTTATTTCTTTGCCCTCTTTTTCTCCTCATCTGTCCTTGCTCTTTCTGTCCTGGCTTCATCTCCCCCAGGTGCACTAATATGAATCAGCTGATGTAATACTGCCACAGCAGAATGTTTGGTGATAAACGTGTTATTTGAATCCTGCACGTGCTTGTCTTTTATTTCACCAGTTCACAGAATCATAGAGAGTAACTACAATAAAAGCCTGCCATCAGCCAAATTAAAGGGATAGCACAGGCACAACTTTACAGCAACATTTCCAACTACACAGCTAGCAGTGGTTCCAGTTCTATTGTGCACATACATTTCGGGATTACACAGATTTTGAAGCAACATTTAGAGTTAAATGTGGATTTAGCAAAGGTCAGTTGATAGTCTTCTCACTGTTTGCACTTGACAAGTGGTGCAAAGATCTGTGCAAAATTGAGCTGGTGCATTTCTGTAGCCAGGCCCCAGGTCCATCGGTCCTGTCTGTTTTCCTGTCCATTTCAGATTCCAAACACCCTGCCTGCTCTCTGAATGTGTCCCAGCCTTGACTGGTCTTTGGTACCCAGGAGTCCAAGAATGGACATGCGCCTTCGAGCCCACTCATCCGCTGCACTCCTCTTGTCTCAGCTGCAGTGGTATCCTGAGGGTGCAACGGTGAGGCTGCGGACAGGCACAACCCTGCCCCGGGAAGAGGACAGGCCGAGCACACCTCGGGCCCACCAATGGCCTCTACCGACCCTATACATGAAGTATGTGTCCACTTCAAGAGAACCTCATATCTCTTTTAGACTATTGAGGTGCCCCTCAGACCAGAGAGAGTATGTACTCTGGGGTGGGTGGGTGTTGGTGGTCACTGGACACACGGTTCCGGTGTAAGTGGTCAGACACCTGCAGTGAACCGAATCGTGGTGGTAGCCAAGGGAACACGAGGTTTTCTATGATTTTTTCATTCAGTCCAAGGCAGATGTTGAATCTGAAGCCATCAACTTTTTAAAAGAGCATACATCACTGTAGCCACCTGCTGCCCTTGAAGTGACCAGGGCTGGAAGCTGCTGCCTTGCCTGTCCCTACCTATGCTCCAGATGGGCAGGGAGCAGCTCTCTCTCTGCCCAGGACCTTCTGCCCCTTCCAGCCCCACGAGAGCAGTCCTGCAGCAGCAAACGGGCTTCCCCTATCTGGGCCCTTTATCCCGGTGGATCAGTGGGAGACCTCCCTGAAGGAAATACAGGAGCAGAAGCTACAAGACACAGCAGGAGACACTTTACCCACTCCTCAGACGAGCAGGCAGAAATAGCTCAGAGTGGCAGCAGGCAAGGAATCATGCTCTGCTCTTTATTTCAAGATTATTCACTCCATGGAGTGGGTTGAGCAAGATATGTTAAAAGGTAAGCCAGTTTGTTATTGGTGACAAGTTTCTAGCCAACCCAAATACATCTGTCAGGTTCCCACTCCCGGTTTGTCAACACTGATTCATTTAATTTTATGAGAACTTGCTTCCTAGTCACAAAACTTTCCATGCACCCGAATACAAACATGGCAGACAATTGGCTCAGTTTCCCCTAACTCAACCCTATCCTTCCCTGTTCAGTCCAATAAGTGTATAAAATAAATCTCCTTGCTCGATCTTCCCCGCCCCTTTTGTATAAGCCTCCTGTAGTGCTTGGTTCCAACGAGCCTGAGGGGAGTCCTGCTCTAAAAATAACAAGTACTGGCAAAGCCAATAGGGCTCGCCTATACCAGAGCTATTGGCTTTGGCAAAGTGTTTTGCCATGTTGTACACCAGTGTGGCTAAAATGTAGTGGCCTGGAGTGTCCTGTAGTGGAGTGGGGGGAGTACAGTGTCATAGACTGGATTTGTTGGAGTAGAGTGTCTTAGAGTGGAGTGGGGGAGTAGAGTGTCGTAGAGTTGGGTAGAGTTCAGTGGTAGAGAGTGTAGAGTGCCGTGTCATAGCATGCAGTGTCGTACAGAGGAGTGTCATAGAGTGGGGTGGCATAGAGTGAAGTGTGTGGGGTGGAATAGGGTAGCGTGATTTGGAGTGGATTGAGGTAGTAGGTGGATTGTATTGTAGTAGAGTGGGGTGGATTGGATTGGGGTAGAGTGGGTTGGACTGAGTGATACCGTGTGGATTGGAGTGGGTGGACTGGATGGGGTGGAATGGTGTGGATTGGTGTGGAGTGGGGCGGATTGGATAGGCGTGAAGTGGATATGATTGTAGTGGATTGGAGTGGGGTGGATTATATTGGTTTGGGGTGGGGTGGATTGGGGTGGGTGTGGTGGATTGGATTAGAGTAGGGTGGTTTATACAGGGGGTGAATTAGAGTTTGGTCGGATACATTGGAGTTGGGGGGAGTAATTGGAGTTGGGTGGATTGGAGTGTGGTGGGCTGGATGGACTGGATTGAGTGGGGTGGACGGAACCGGGGTGGGGTGTATTGGATTGGGGTAGAGTGGGGTGGATTGGAGAATAGTGGGGTGGATTGGACTAGTGGAGAAGGGTGGGTTGGACTTGATGGGGTGGATTAGATTGGAGTGGGGTGGATTGAAATGGTTTGAGATGGGGGGAGGAGGACTGGAGTGGGGTGGACCTGAGCAGGGTGGTATGGAGTGAGGTGGAATAAAGTGGGGCAAAATGGGGGGTGGAATGGAGTTAGGTGAATTGGAGTAGGTTGAACTGGATTGGAGTGGGGTAGGGTAGATTGGACTGGAGTAGATTGGATTGGAGTGGGGAGGCTTGGCTTGGAGTGCGGTGGATTTGAGTGAGGTGGATTGGATTGAGTGAGGAGGATTGGATTGAGGGGGTGGATTGGATTGGATTACGTGGATTGGGTTGTGGATTGGATTGCGGTGAGGTGGATTGGATGGGGTGGGGGTTAACTTGATTGGGGTGGGGCAGATTGGATTGAGGTGGATTGGGAAGGAGTGGATTGGAGTGGGATGGGGTGGGATGGATTGGATTTGGATGGATTGTGGTTGATTGAATTTGAGTGTGGTGGATTGGACTGGGGTGATGTGAATTGGAGTGGGGTGCATTGTTTTGGATTGGAGTGGGGTGTATTGTTTTGGATTGGTGTGGGGCGTATTGTTTTGGAATTGGAGTGGGGCAGATTGTAGTGGAGCACATTGTACTGGATTGGAGTGGAGTAGATTGTTGTGGATCGGAGTGGGGTACATTGTTTTGGATTGGAGTGGGGCACATTGAATTGGATTGGAGTGGGGAAGAATGGAGTGGGCTGGATTGGATTGATGTCAGGTGGATTGGAATGGATATGATTGTGGTGGATTGGAGAGGGGTGAACAGAGATGGAGTGGGTGAGTTGGATTGAGGTGGATTGGATTAGAGTGGGGAGAATTTGAGTGGGGAAGATTGGAGCGGGGTGGCTTGGAGTGGGGCCGATTGTTTGGGATTGAGGTGAGTCAGACTGGAGTGGGCACATTGAAGTTGGCAGATTGTCCTGGAATGGAGTGGGTCAGATTGTTTTGGATTGGAGTTCAGCAGATTGTTTTGGCTTGGAGTGGGGCAGATTTGTGTAGGGCAGATTTCTTTGAATTGGAGTGGGGTGGATTGGGGAGGGAGTGGGGTGGATTGGATTGGTGTGGGGTGGATTGGATCGGGCTGGATTTGTTTGAATTGGAGTGGGGTGGATTTGGGTGGATTGGATTGGATTGGGCTGGATTTGGGTGGATTGGATTGGTGTGGGGTGGATTGGGGTGAGGTGGATTGAATTGGAGTGGGGCAGATTATTTTGGATTGCAGTGGGGCAGATTGTTTTGGATTGGAGTGGGGCAGATAGCAGTCAGGCAGATTGAAATGAGGCAGATTGTCTTAGATTGGAGTGGGGCAGATTGTTTTGGATTGGAGTGGGGTAGATTGTTTTGGATTGAAGTGGTACAGATTGTTGGAGTGGTGCAGATGGGAGTGGGGCAGATTGGAGTTGGCTGATTGTTTTGGATTGGAGTTGGGCAGATTGGAGTGAGGAAATTGGAGTGGGCAGATTGGAGTGGAGTAGATTGGAGGGAGCAGATTTGAGTGGTGAAGATTGTTTTGGATTTGACTGAGGCAGATTGTTTTGGAGGGCAGTGGGGCAGATTGGAGCGGGCAGACTTTTGGATTGGGAGTGGGGCAGATTGTTTTAGATTGGAGTGGGCAGACTCTGTTGGATTGGAATGGGGCAGATTGTTTTGGATTGGAGTGCAGCAGATTGGAGTGAGGCGGATTGTTTTGGATTGGAGTGGGGAAGATTTTTTGGGATTGGAGTGGGGCAGATTGTTTTGTATTGTAGTAGGGCAAAATGGAGTGGGGCAAACTGTGTTGGATTGGAGTAGATTGTGTTGGATTGGAGTGGGGAAAGATTGTTTTGGATTGGAGTGGGGTAGATTGTGTTGGATTGGATTGGGGCAGATTGTTTTGGATTGTTATATGGCAGATTGTTTTTGGAGTGGAGCAGATTGGAGTGGGGCAGATTGTTTTGGATATTAGTGGGACAGATTGTTTTGGATTGAAGTAGGGCAGATTGGAGTGGGTCAGGCTGTTTTGGATTGGAGTGAGGCAGATTGTTTTGGATTGGAGTGGGGCAGATTGTTTTGGATTGTAGTATGGCATATTGTTTTGGATCGGAGTTTAGCGTTTTGGAGTGGGGCAGAATTGTTTTTGAATTGGAGTGCAGAAGATTTGAGTGGGGCAGATTGTTTTGGATTGAAGTGGGGCAGTTTGGATTGGGGAGGGTTGCGAGGATTGGAGTGTGGTGTATTGGAGTGGATTGAATTGAGGTGAATGGTTTAGATTGGAGTGGGGTGGGATGGATTGGATTTGGATGGATTGTGGTTGATTGAATTTGAGTGTGGTGGATTGGACTGGGGTGATGTGAATTGGAGTGGGGTGCATTGTTTTGGATTGGAGTGGGGTGTATTGTTTTGGATTGGTGTGGGGCGTATTGTTTTGGAATTGGAGTGGGGCAGATTGTAGTGGAGCACATTGTACTGGATTGGAGTGGAGTAGATTGTTGTGGATCGGAGTGGGGTACATTGTTTTGGATTGGAGTGGGGCACATTGAATTGGATTGGAGTGGGGAAGAATGGAGTGGGCTGGATTGGATTGATGTCAGGTGGATTGGAATGGATATGATTGTGGTGGATTGGAGAGGGGTGAACAGAGATGGAGTGGGTGAGTTGGATTGAGGTGGATTGGATTAGAGTGGGGAGAATTTGAGTGGGGAAGATTGGAGCGGGGTGGCTTGGAGTGGGGCCGATTGTTTGGGATTGAGGTGAGTCAGACTGGAGTGGGCACATTGAAGTTGGCAGATTGTCCTGGAATGGAGTGGGTCAGATTGTTTTGGATTGGAGTTCAGCAGATTGTTTTGGCTTGGAGTGGGGCAGATTTGTGTAGGGCAGATTTCTTTGAATTGGAGTGGGGTGGATTGGGGAGGGAGTGGGGTGGATTGGATTGGTGTGGGGTGGATTGGATCGGGCTGGATTTGTTTGAATTGGAGTGGGGTGGATTTGGGTGGATTGGATTGGATTGGGCTGGATTTGGGTGGATTGGATTGGTGTGGGGTGGATTGGGGTGAGGTGGATTGAATTGGAGTGGGGCAGATTATTTTGGATTGCAGTGGGGCAGATTGTTTTGGATTGGAGTGGGGCAGATAGCAGTCAGGCAGATTGAAATGAGGCAGATTGTCTTAGATTGGAGTGGGGCAGATTGTTTTGGATTGGAGTGGGGTATATTGTTTTGGATTGAAGTGGTACAGATTGTTGGAGTGGTGCAGATGGGAGTGGGGCAGATTGGAGTTGGCTGATTGTTTTGGATTGGAGTTGGGCAGATTGGAGTGAGGAAATTGGAGTGGGCAGATTGGAGTGGAGTAGATTGGAGGGAGCAGATTTGAGTGGTGAAGATTGTTTTGGATTTGACTGAGGCAGATTGTTTTGGAGGGCAGTGGGGCAGATTGGAGCGGGCAGACTTTTGGATTGGGAGTGGGGCAGATTGTTTTAGATTGGAGTGGGCAGACTCTGTTGGATTGGAATGGGGCAGATTGTTTTGGATTGGAGTGCAGCAGATTGGAGTGAGGCGGATTGTTTTGGATTGGAGTGGGGAAGATTTTTTGGGATTGGAGTGGGGCAGATTGTTTTGTATTGTAGTAGGGCAAAATGGAGTGGGGCAAACTGTGTTGGATTGGAGTAGATTGTGTTGGATTGGAGTGGGGAAAGATTGTTTTGGATTGGAGTGGGGTAGATTGTGTTGGATTGGATTGGGGCAGATTGTTTTGGATTGTTATATGGCAGATTGTTTTTGGAGTGGAGCAGATTGGAGTGGGGCAGATTGTTTTGGATATTAGTGGGACAGATTGTTTTGGATTGAAGTAGGGCAGATTGGAGTGGGTCAGGCTGTTTTGGATTGGAGTGAGGCAGATTGTTTTGGATTGGAGTGGGGCAGATTGTTTTGGATTGTAGTATGGCATATTGTTTTGGATCGGAGTTTAGCGTTTTGGAGTGGGGCAGAATTGTTTTTGAATTGGAGTGCAGAAGATTTGAGTGGGGCAGATTGTTTTGGATTGAAGTGGGGCAGTTTGGATTGGGGAGGGTTGCGAGGATTGGAGTGTGGTGTATTGGAGTGGATTGAATTGAGGTGAATGGTTTAGATTGGAGTGGGGTGGGGTGGATTGGATTGGCCTTGGGTGGATATAGCTTGAGTGGGGCGGTTTGGATCAAGTGGGGCAGATTGGTGTTGGGTGAAGGGGAGGTGGATTGGAGTGGGCAGATTGTAGGGCGGTAGATTGGGGTCTACTGCATAATTATGTGTTAAAGCATAATTTCAGAAATTACACAAAAGAAAGAAACAATGTTGGTTTGCAATAAACAAATCCTCATCTTTCTTTAGAACAGCACCCACCAGCAAAACAAAAGAAAACATGAATGCAAAGTGAGAAAAGAATACGTAGCAAAATAAAAGAAAGTTAACTATAGAAAATAAATCTTTGCAATTTTGTTTGTCCTCCTGGGCATGTTCTTGCCAGTCACACGCCTTCTGTTTGCTAGGCACTAAAAGTTAAGCAGAACAAAATAGCACCTCAATCACGGCGGGGGCAGCGGACGGCACTGATTACATTGAATCAATCAGTGCTTAGTCCCTGCTCCAAAGAGGAACGGAAATGATGTTAGGCCTGCCTTGACGAATTATAAGACTGTTAAAAGAGTGCCACGCAAGCCAACAAATGGTAAGCCACGGGTGGGCTCCAAGCCCCTTTTGTTAACAGCAGTCTCCCACAAGTGAGGCTCATGAGCTAGCACATGCTCTCGCAGACTCGACCCTAAAAAGTGCTAGAGAAGTAATAGAAACCCAAATGTCCCACTTGACAGCTGTCAGGTTTTTTCCTTGCCTGTATACTGTGTATCTGTCGTGTAGCAGATGAGGAGCTCTGGTTCCCTAAAGGTGTAAAACATGTGTGAAGACAGACAGGGCAATTATATACTCAGCCTCCGCTAGGGCAATTACATACACCGCCTTTGCCAGGGCTAGTCCATGCACAGCCTCCACTAGGGCTAGTACATGCACAGCCTCCACGAGGGCTAGTACATGCATAGCCTCCACTAGGGCAATTACATACACAGCCTTCGCCAGGGCTAGTCCATGCACAGCATCCACGAGGGCTAGTTCATGCACAGCCTCCACTGGGGCAAGAACATGCCCAGCCGCCACTAGGGCAAGTACATGCACAGCATCCACGAGGGCTAGTTCATGCACAGCCTCCACTGGGGCAAGAACATGCCCAGCCGCCACTAGGGCAAGTACATGCACAGCCTCCACTAGGGCTAGTTCATGCACAGCCTCCACTGGGGCAAGAACATGCCCAGCCGCCACTAGGGCAAGTACATGCACAGCCTCCACTAGGGCTAGTTCATGCACAGCCTCCACTGGGGCAAGAACATGCCCAGCCGCCACTAGGGCAAGTACATGCACAGCCTCCACTAGCGCTAGAACATACACAGCCTCAACTGGGATTAGAACATGCACAGCCTCCACTAGAGCTTGTAAGTGCGCTGACTTCTTCAGAACCGGTGTATATACAGCCTGTCCCAAGGCTAGTACATGCACAGCCTCCACCAGAACTAGTACATGCGGAGTCTCTTCCAGAACTAGTACATGCACACTCTCCATCAGGAATTGGATCATGCACTGGCTTCTTCAGAGCTGATGCATAAACAGTGTATCCCAAGGTTAGTGCACAATTAGCTTCCTCCACAGTTGGTATGTGCATGACTTTCCCCTGCGATGTCATCAATTGTTCTTTTTGCTTTTGTCACCCTGAGTGGGACGGGTATTCCCACCATGGGTCCCGTGCTCTCAATGCTACTGGAGTCAAGCTAGCCTGGCTGATGAGGGGTGAAACCAGTCCTAGGAGGCTTATTTCCAGTCCAGGGAGGACCTTT
The DNA here is from genome assembly GCF_964261635.1 of Lissotriton helveticus. Lineage (NCBI taxonomy): Eukaryota > Metazoa > Chordata > Amphibia > Caudata > Salamandridae > Lissotriton > Lissotriton helveticus. The sequence continues at coordinate 171,157,003 of NC_136073.1, forward strand.
CTTGGCAGTTTGGGCTGGACTGTTCCCATGGGGAAAAGGGTCAAGACTGATTTGCATATGGCTGGGTCTAAACTGAAATGGCATGGGGAGCAAAATACCAATGGATATAGGCCCAGATCCCTGTATTGGGGTGAATGTATGACATTGTTCGGCATTCTGTCCATCAATTGTTCTTTTTGCTTTGGTACATGCATAGCATCCTCAAGAGATGGTACATGCACAGCATCCTCAAGGACTGGTACATAGCCTTCTGCAGGGCATTTACTTGGACAGCCTCATATAGTGCCGATGCATATCCTGCCTATCTATGCCTAGAGTACGCACCGCCTTCCCCAAGGCTGGTAGGCATACAGCCTCCCCAGGGCATGTGCATGAATTGCCTACCCAGGGAAGCTGCATCAGCAGCCTGCTAGAGATCTGGAACATATAATGCCCCTCCCAGGCCTGGACCATGCACATCGTCACAAAGCCTTCCCCAAAAAATGGACATTGCAGCTTTCTGCCAGGTCTGGTGCCTGTACACTCCTCAGGTGCAGTTGTATACTTAGCCTATTTCATGGTAGGTGCATGAACAGCATCCCTCACGGATGGCACACGCAGATCTCCCCGACATGGTGCATGTACACTATATATATATATATATATATATATATATATATATATATATATATATATATATATATATATATATATTACCTACTGGCGGTCGCCAGTAGGTATATATAGTTAGGATTTTTTCTCTATGGGTTTTTTGAAAATTCTATGTCTAATAACTTTGGCGTTTGTGGACGGAATCGGCTGAAATTTTCAGGAAAATGGCACATTTTGTTTCTGAGCAGCCCTTGAAAATTTGGGGGGGGTTCGTCCAGTGGGGGCCGAGAAAAAAGGGGGGTCCCAAAACGTGTTTTTAACATTGAGTTTTCCATAGGGCGGTTGGCCTCACTTTTAGCCCGAACGGCTGAATGGATTTGCACGAAACTTGGCAAAATTGTAGGGACTGGTAGCCCGATGTGCCTTTTGTAGGTCTCAATATATGTGCTCCAGTGGATTTTGAGAAATTAACGTTTAAAAAAAGATATATATCTGTAACAGCGGACCGGTTAGCGCTCTGGTTCGCGGACTTTTCGCGCAACGGAGCTTTGTGAAGCGAAGCTGATTGGTTCTCCGGCGTCTGTCAACATTCCAAACAGTCCGTAGCGGCCGCCATCTTGTCTCTCGGTAGGATCGAGAGACAAGAGGAGGTCAAAACAAAGGGGGAAATAACTATAAGGGGGCATAGTAGATCCTCGCTGACCCCCTAGGTTTGATGTGGAGGTTTTAAAAGGGCCCCGCGGGGCAAAAAAAAATAATAAAAATAATAATTGAACGGCTGAATGGATTTGCACGAAACTTGGTAAAATATTAGGGACTGGTAGCCCGATGTGCCTTTGCTAGGTCTCAATATATGTGCTCCAGTGGATTTTGAGAAATTAACGTTCAAAAAAAGATATATATCTGTAACAGCGCTCCGCTTCGCGTAACGGAGGTTTGCGAAGCTGATTGGTCATTCTGTCACTGGGCTATAGTTGGGCTACATCTGGCTGATATTTGGGCTACATTTGTTTTTTTGTGTGTCTGGCGGCCATCTTTGGGCTACATTGGGCTACATTGGGCTTCATTGGGCTACATTCGGCTAATTAGCAAATAGCTCATCGCAAACTAGGAATGGTAAAGAATCGCTATTTATTCCTTAAAGTTCGCTATTTAGGAAATGCAAATAACTTTTATGATACATATGGCGGTTCATCTCTAACAAGATAAGAAGCATAGGGATAGATTTATGATGACTGGCGCATCACCAGGGATGTGTTAGTCATTCTGTGCCGCTGTTCCGTCACCTATGGTGTGCTGCATTTACAATGCGGCGCATCATGGGGCAAAAACAGCACAGATGCGTGATGTATCTGTGCCGTAAAGGTGGCGCATTGCTGGAGTTGTATCGCAAGTGTGATGAAGCTCCAGCAAGGGTCGGGGGTGCCCCTGTCGCAGGGTTTCTGTTCTCACACAGAACTGTGGACAGAGGATTGGAACCTCGGCGAATTAGGGTGTCCCAAAACTCACGTTAGTAATCAAAAACTATTTAGCAAGCTAGGTACAGTGTCACATTGGATATAACAAACTCTCAATGTTTAGACAATCCAGAATATGAACTTATAGTACCTCAGGATACGTGGAACTCATGAACAGTCGGTCGTTATATATTTCTTAGAAACCAGAACATGGAGTTAAGAAGAACACATGTGTATTTGAAATGTTTATTTACTAATGCCGTCTTCTCAGGCGTAGTACCTTAGATAATAAAAGTACACATATTATCAGTAGCAAAATTACCAGCATAGTTACTAGTACATAAAAAGTGAATGGTGATAGTATGTTAACATGCTGTAAATGAATAAGAGTTAGCAACACTTATAAGCAGCCGCGGGCCGTGGAGGGAGTTACGGTGAGGCAGGGAGGCGGGGAGGGGGAGAAGCAGGGTGGAGAATACAAGTACACATATTATCAGTAGCAAAATTACCAGCATAGTTACTAGTACATAAAAAGCGAATGGTGACAGTATGTTAACATGCTGTAAATGAATAAGAGTTAGCAACACTTATAAGCAGCCGCGGGCCGTGGAGGGAGTTACGGTGGGGCAGGGAGGCGGGGAGGGGGAGGGGCAAGGTAGAGAGGGCTCCACCCTGCTTCTCCCCCTCCCCGCCTCCCTGCCCCATCGTAACTCCCTCCACGGCCCGCGGCTGCTTATATCTCACCCTCCCTAATACACATATTATATTATTTGCTAAGAAGGTCTCTTTGTGTTGGTTTAGGGCGTGTCCATACTTTAGTGTCTTAGATTTGAAGGAATCACATCAGCATACACCAGCTCTCTCTTCATGTGAACCGCATCAACTGTTGTGTATGTGTGTTCGGCAAAGCAATATAAAACCCGCCTCATGCCCAGAATTGGCAGAAGTTGCACTTATGTTATGAGTATGAAGTCGTGGAGATCAGACCTCATAACAATTCTGTATCGTGTTGTTCTTGAAACTTTAGCACTCGCTGTACAGATATAGTTTAACAAGTAAAGCAGATAGTAGACCAATAACATATTATTCTCATGTAAACCACGATGAACTACTAGGTGGAAAGCTAAAGCAACAACTAAGTGTCGTGTGCAGAAGTTGCAAAAAAGGAAAAATGGCGTTTAAACCGGTAATGAGCCCATGCTAACTTAACACGGTGTAAAGATATCCAGGACCTAGATGACACCTCCTCATGATCCGGAAACGAACTGAATAAGATAATAGAAGTGCCATCTCATGAGAGCAGATTGCAAGTTTATATGTGGACGGTCCGCAAGGTAAAGCATTAAAAACTAGGAAAATTCAATGCTAAAGAAAAATAAAACAGCCAAGTACTTTATCGAGTCTTAAGCCAATAGGCAAGGTAAATAATAAAAACTTGACAAATAAGTCAATGAATTGTCAATGAAATGCTAGTACTCAGCATATCAAACATGAAAAAGGTCTATGACATAACTGTGTATGCAAAATAAGCTGCAACAGCCTCCAATAGGAAGTCACCGTCTTCATCCGAAAACAGTTCAGCCATCCAATTTAAAAGCGGAAAAGAACATACGTGCTCTCCCAGCACCGGATCCTCTATCACCATCAGAGGACAGCTCGGTGGGTTTTCAAGAAAGCTGTGTTCCAAGAAAGACTGTGCTGCCGCCAGTAAATTCCAGGGACCAAGTAGTCCATGCATCAATGCCACAGCCATAATCCTTTCGCCAGGACAAATCAACTCGTGAGTAATGATAGGAGTCATCAGCTGATTAAAGTCGACGTCAGGAGAAACCGGTCCGCAGAGACACAAATCAATGGCCCAATCGAAATCACAGGTCAGGCAGTGAAATACAGGCTGGACACAGGTGAAGTAGGAGAACCGAAAAGATAATCCATATGCCGTGCTTAATATCGCCAACGGCATTGTGCCATAATATTCTAGCATGCGATTGCGGAACAGTGTCAGCAGCTGCAGGGTCGGAGGTTGCATAGGAGGGACATCCATATTTAAAAATGTAAAAAAGCACAAGAGCGTCCGCTGGTAATGCAAGTAAAAATGCAATCCACGAACCAGAGTGGAGAAAATGGAATGAAAGGGAGCAGGGATGACTCCAAAGATTTTCTCAAATGAAGTCACGAGACCACTGGTAACAACTTTAAAAAAGTGTGCCAGGGATTTTGTGGAGGATGCGTTAATGATAGTCGGAAACATGTTGCTGAAATTGAAAGGCAAACCTGTGTACGGGTGTTCGCTATGTGAAGTACGAAAGTTTCACGGGCCGAACTCAAGGCCACCTCTCTCTGAGACAAAAGAGCTCTTATTCTTGTCATGCCGTTGAAACGTGTCCCAAGGTTGGTATTTGTGGCCAGATTGAAAACTCCCTATGTTCATGTGTGGGAGGAAATAGAACATTTCTGCAGCAAATAACCCGTTCACTTACTGTTACGATAAAAGGAATACTTTTTAATTAACTCAGAACAATCTTCATTATTGAGCATCAAATAACTACCATTTTCCAACAACTTGAACGTGGGGATGATAGCAGGAACTGGCGTGCCTTGCAACACGCAAGCCATATTTGGTCGGTGTTTGTTGCATGAATCGTGTAACTGTATGTGCCTACACATTAGTGAATGATCTGGCGTCTCAGTGCATTCCTCTCCATTCAGATAAACTTCTTGATCATCTTTGAAACATCTGTATGTGTATGGAAGCGACCAGACCTCATGAACAAAAGCACTACCTAAAGGTTCATAAAGACCTATTGGTATATATTTCATACAATTTGAAAACTTATATAAAGCAAAAGGCAGCGTTATTAAACCGTGGATAAGGCATGTTGCCAAAAAACCCGCAATCCTCTGCTGATGATGTCACTGAGCATGTCATGAATGATGTAATATGTGACATCATCAGTAGTGGATTATGGGTAATAGTATCTCTAGTTTACTCCCCTATAGCTGTCTTTCTTTTAACATAAGTGTGTGTTTCCTTCCCTTATACTTACTGTTTTTGGTTCGCTTCCAGTTCGCGTACCAGCGAGCGAACTAGGAAGCGAACTAAGAGAAATAGAGGTTGGCACAGTTCCAAATATTGTACCAATTTTTTAATAACGGGGAGGTAGTTCTGAAAAGAACTTTTTTTTTTATTTTTCTGAACATTTTTTTACTGTTTTTGAATTTTTCGGAACAGTTTTATATTTTTTTGGGTTTTTCTTGGAGGGGGCAATGAAAACGATTCATTGTAAAGGGCTCAACAGGAGCAACAAAACAAAAAAAAGAAGTATTTATTATTTTGGGCGTTTCGGACAAACTTGCATATGATAGTCAATAGCTCTGTTGATCAGAGTGATGCTTCTTTCTCCGTAGGAAATGAATCCATCGCAAAATACGCAGGTGTGTTTTACTTCACCAAATCTCATTTGTATATTTGGCACCATCTCCCTGCCCTCTGGTCCCGTTACTTCCGGTACAACAGATCTTCTGGCCATAATAGGGAGATTATCTAGGTCGTTCCGAAACTGTGCAGCACTGTAGTTGTTAGGATGCCACCTAGTCATATGGCGATGCATTGTGTAGTTTCCGAAACTGTATTTTTTGTCGGTCCCTCTGGACAGTCTATCTTGACATATAAGGCAAGTTACGTATCTTGCATTTACTTTTTTCTGACCTTTGGGAATTTTAAAAAATTGCCAAATGAAGTTTTCTTTCCGGTGAGACGTCTTGGGCTGCTCAGGCAAAAACTGCCTCTCTTCGTGCTCGTCCTCCTGTTCCTCTTCTTCTTCTTCTTGTTGAATTACAACTTGAGCAGGTGGTCCACTCTTCCTTGGATGTGGTGGAGGTGGTGGGGAAGCACCAGCTGAAGCTACTAAAGAAGCCATTGCTCAGTGATCACAAAGGGTCTTTCTCTCACAATGATGAAAGTCAGAGTGAGGAAAGAAGGAGGGATTTTCATCATTTGGGAAAAACAAGAGTTCTCAACCAATCAAAAGTGTTCATTTTAGATTATATGACCTAGTCTTACATCATTAGGAAACCAAAAGTGAAATGAACCAATGAAAAGTGTTATTACCAAGTCACATGACTTGCTGTGTTTACGTTAAGCGCTTTGCAGGGCCTCCCGGTTTGCTTCCAGAAACCTGCGCTTTGGCACTCGCTTCGCGTACCAGTTTGCTAACGTAGCACGTCATATGACGTATCAAGCGACAACGTGGAACGTCATGCGGACGGGAGGCGTCACGATGTTGTTTTCTAACGCGGCACTTGCGGTAAAGAAACGTTTACCGGCTCGCGGTCTATTTCGCGGCATCAAGGTCAGCTAACGGGAAGCTTCCCGATTCGCGAAGCGGGAACGAAGAAAAAAAAATATTTTAAAAAAAAATTATTCATAAACATATAAAATATATTTTTGGATTTAAAGAAGAATACATTTTACAGCTACAGATATTAGCTGTTAAAAAACCAATGAAATTCACAGAAAAAACCATAGGTTATAGACCATATATAGTTAGGAATTAGCATTTACAAAACCTTGAAAATTCACTGAAAAAACCATAGGTTATAGACCATATATAGTTAGGAAATAGCATTTAGAAAACCTTATTTTACTCACACAAAACCATTGAAATTCCATATATAGTTAGTTGCACTAACTATATATCGCGCACCTGCAATCCACTGCTGATGATGTCACATATTACATCATTCATGACATGGTCAGTGACATCACTGATGACATCACTGATGACATCTCAAATGACATCACTGATGACATCACTGATGACAACATCCAGTGACTGTATGCTTCTGTAAAGTTAAAATATGTCTTACATATTGAAGAATGAGTGGATGTATAAGTGTCTGGATGAAGGATTTAGTAGGTGCATGACTGACTGTATAAGTGAGTGATTAAATGTGTCTCACTGAGTGCATGGGTTAGTGACTAAACTGTTTTAAATTGTGCATCATTGTGTCTGTTGTTTTGTAATCTGATGCATGTGTTGATCATTAGCTATATGACTAACTATATGGGTTATTGATTAGTTGCCCAAGTATTTGTATGGGAGACTGAGTGTGTGTGTGGGTGTCTGGGAGGTGTATGACTCTGTGCATAGATGTGTGAGCAGTTGATTCACTAGATGTATGGGTTCAAAAGTGCATGTGGAAACATCTGTATGGGCGGTTGACTGTGTGCATGAGTGTATTGGTGAGTGAATGGATATCTCAGTGCTACATGTCAAAGTAAGTACATATGTAAAACACAGTACATGTGATAGTTGACATATATAAATAACTGTGCATAAGAGCCAGTGAATGTGTGAGTGGCTGTATGGATTATTGTGAACTTGTATCAGGGATTGTATAACAGAGTAAATATGTGTTATTATATGTTCCAATAAGTAAGGTGTGTATAACTATATAGTTGAGGAAATCGAGGTGTGATTGATTCTTTGCAAGACTGACTAGGTGTGTGAGTAACTCCATGGATGAGTGACAGTCTGTGAGTGTCTGTTTACACTGAGTGTATCTAAGGTTATATTAGAGTCTGAAGAGGTTCATTGTATCATCACATGAATGATGTCATCAGTGATGTGATCAGTAATGTCAAATGAGATGTCATCAGTGATGTCATCAGTGATGTCATTTGAGATGTCATCAGTGATGTCATCAGTGATGTCACTGACCATGTCATGAATGATGTAATATGTGACATCATCAGCAGTGGATTGCAGGTGCGCGATATATAGTTAGTGCAACTAACTATATATGGAATTTCAATGGTTTTGTGTGAGTAAAATAAGGTTTTCTAAATGCTATTTCCTAACTATATATGGTCTATAACCTATGGTTTTTTCAGTGAATTTTCAAGGTTTTGTAAATGCTAATTCCTAACTATATATGGTCTATAACCTATGGTTTTTTCTGTGAATATATATATATATATATATATATATATATATATATATAATATGCATTACCTCCAAACACTATTTGCTACTAGGGGATTTTAATATTCATAGCAAACATAATGAAAACACAGATGCTATTAATTTTTTAGGTGATATGGCTTCCCCGGGCCTGGAAAAGATCAATTCTGGCCTTACACACTCGGCAGGTCATACCCTGGACATTATATTTACTGATTCATCCTTCATACTTGCTGATCCCCCTTGCCCATTGATATGGTCAGATCTCTCTATGATCCATTTAGGATTAATAGTTGCCTTAGAAACCAAACTATTATATGTCCTCTGAATGGCCTCCAAAGGGAATGGCATAAAGTCACGAATAACTCTTTTAGCAAAATATATGTTCTTCCTGTTTTCAATGAACACAAGGATGGTACTAAGAAACTTATGGTTTTTATTGACGCCATCAGTCTAGTAGTAGACACGTTGGTTACCGTGAAACATCGACATAGTAACTCCTGGAAAAAACCAGATGCAAACACCTGAAAAAAATCTGTCGTAAATCCCATTTGGAAATAGAGAAGCTTAATTTTAAATTGGCCCTCACTGCTTATCATAGAACTTAAAAAAGGCACGTAAAGTTCATGTTATACTGAAACTGAACCAGGCAGGTAATTTGACTAAAGATCTTTATAAAATTCTTAACTCCTTCACCAATCCCACAGCGTGTGCCCAGCAGATTTCCCGCTCTCAGGGACTATGTGACAGTATAGCTGTGTATTTTGATGATAAAATTAATTTAATTTACAATCAATTCCCTCAAACCTTGTGTCACGCGGAGCACTCTAACTACAGTCCCTCACCTCTAAGAGGTCCTGATGAAGGCCTTAAACATTTCAATGCCATCCAGGTCTCTCAGGTGGAAGCCATGCTTAGAATTGCTAAATCTGGATTGCCTCTTGATGTGATGCCGGCACACATATTTAGTCTCCTTGCACCTCTCCTGACCCCTTCCATTTTGGAAATTTTGAACACTTCTTTATGTGAAGGAATTATGCTTCTTGATTCTTGATTTTGGAAATTTTGAACACTTCTTTATGTGAAGGAATTATGCTTCTTGATTCTTGATTGGAAGGCCGCTCAAGTGCTACCAATTAAGAAAGCTCAGTTGCCTGTCGAAGTGCTCTCTAATTATCGCCCCATCTCACTCTTGCTGGTTATGAGAAAAATGGCAGAGGGTTATCTTGATTCCCAAGGCATTCTTGATCCTTCTCAGTCTGCGTTTAGACCCAATCACTTCACAGAGACAACTCTCATTGGGGTCACTGACCACATAAAAATGGCCTTCTATAATAAAAAAGCAGTGCTGAAGGTTTTGTCGGATCTGACAGCAGCCTTTGATATGGTCTCTCATCAGAAATAGATTTTTGAACTGAGAGAGGCCAGACTGCTGGGACAGGCACTTAATTGGCTCGCCAGCGTCTTAGACCAGCGCTCCCAGACCATCAATTTGGGTCCCTTCCGATCCCAAACCCTGAAGCTTACCAAGGGGGTGCCCCAGGGTTCTTGTTTGAGTCCTACCTTGTTTAATATCTATGTGGCCGCCCTAGCCAAGATCATCAGGGAGTACGGATTTACTCCATTTTCCTACGCTGATGATAAGCAACTACTCCTGTCCTTTTATAAGGACACAGAGTTAATTGATCGGCATTTTGCAAAGGGCATGCGCCCCATATCAGCTTGGATGAAGGAACACTTTCTCCAGCTGAATGCGGCCAAGACTGAAATCCTGCTGCTTGGCTCGGCTCAAGCTTCCTGGTTCTCGAAGAGGTGGCCTGCAGTGTTAGGCCCTGCCCCGTCTCCTCCTACAGTGGCACAAAATCTAGGGGTTCCGGTTGGATGTATTGTTATCAATAAAGGATCAAATCATGACTACTGCAGGGACCTGTTACTATACCCTGAGCCTTTTGCGCAGAGTGTTCCCGTGGCTGCATCTTTCTGTATGTAGAACTCTGATTCAGGCTTTGATCATTGGTCGCCTGGATTATTGCAATGCTCTACTGGCATCTGCTAATGAATCTCTTCTCAGTAGATTACAGATTGCACAGAATGCTGCTGCATGCCTGGCTCTCAAAAAGCCGCCGCGCACCACCCCAGGACCATTGTTAAAACAACACCACTGGCTCCCTATCCGCCAGAGAATTAAATTCAAGCTTTGTTGCCTCGCTCATAAAGCTCTTTCTGGTACGAGCCCTAGCTACCTGGCGGACAAGTTTAAAGTCGATTGTCCGAATCGTCGACTCAGATCTGAAGGTGAAGGGTTGCTAGTGGTCCCCCGCTACAGGAAGATACGAACAGGAGGCAAAACTGTCACCTACCTTGCCCCGCAATATTGGAACACCTTGCCGGAGGACTTGCGCAAATGGCCAAGAATTTTTCGCTTCAGGAAACTCCTAAAGATGGAATTGTTTCAGGGACTGATCTGTGTTTGTCTTGCACCCTCTCTATGGTAGCACAGAGATACCCCTGCGGGGATGATTCCAGCGCTTTCCAAATCCGTTACATACATACAAATAACAAAGAGCGTCTTCCTCTGAGCTGGTACATTCCCGGTGTTGCATGCAGTCCAGACCGGTGGTGCTTGCAGTCCAGACCAGTGGTGCTTGCAGACCAGAGCGGTGTTGCATGCAGTCCAGAGCGGCGTTGCATGCAGTCCAGACCGGTGGTGCTTGTAGTCCAGACCGGTGGTGCTTGTAGTCCAGACCGGTGGTGCTTGCAGTCCAGACCGGTGGTGCTTGCAGACCAGAGCGGTGGTGTATGCAGACCAGAGCGGTGTTGCATGCAGTCCAGACCGGTGGTGCTTGTAGTCCAGACCGGTGGTGCTTGTAGTCCAGACCGGTGGTGCTTGTAGTCCAGACCGGTGGTGCTTGCAGTCCAGACCGGTGGTGCTTGCAGACCAGAGCGGTGGTGTATGCAGACCAGAGCGGTGTTGCATGCAGTCCAGACCGATGGTGCTTGTAGTCCAGACCGGTGGTGCTTGTAGTCCAGACCGGTGGTGCTTGCAGTCCAGACCAGTGGTGCTTGCAGACCAGAGCGGTGGTGTATGCAGACCAGAGCGGTGTTGCATGCAGTCCAGACCGGTGGTGCTTGTAGTCCAGACCGGTGGTGCATGCAGACCAGACTGCTGGTGCATGCAGACCAGATGATGGTACATACATAGCCTCCCTCGGGCTGAGACATGTACAGCCTTCTCAAGAGGTCATCCATGGACAGGCATTGCTCCTCTATCCACCCCCTCAGGAGCGGTTACTTTCATACCCCCTCCCACCCAGACCGGTAGTGCTGCAGACCAGAGAGCGATGTTGCATGCAGTCCAGACCGGTGGTGCTTGTAGTCCAGACCGGTGGTGCTTGCAGACCAGAGCAGTGGTGCATGCAGTCCAGACCGGTGGTGCTTGTAGTCCAGACCGGTGGTGCTTGCAGTCCAGACCAGTGGTGCTTGCAGAGAGCGGTGGTGTATGCAGACCAGAGCGGTGTTGCATGCAGTCCAGACCGGTGGTGATTGTAGTCCAGACCGGTGGTGCTTGCAGACCAGAGCAGTGGTGCATGCAGACCAGAGCGGTGTTGCATGCAGTCCAGACCGGGGGTGCTTGTAGGCCAGACCGGTGGTGCTTGCAGTCCAGAGCAGTGGTGCTTGCAGTCCAGACCGGTGGTGCTTGCAGTCCAGACCGGTGGTGCTTGCAGTCCAGACCGGTGGTGCTTGCAGTCCAGAGCAGTGGTGCATGCAGACCAGACTGCTGGTGCATGCAGACCAGATGATGGTACATACATAGCCTCCCTCGGGCTGAGACATGTACAGCCTTCTCAAGAGGTCATCCATGCACATGCATTGCTCCTCTATCCACCCCCTCAGGAGCGGTTACTTTCATACCCCCTCTCACCCAGACCGGTGGTGCATGCAGACCTGAGCAGTGTTGCATGCAGTCCAGACCGGTGGTGCTTGCAGACCAGAGGGGTGTTGCATGCAGTCCAGACCGGGGGTGCTTGTAGTCCAGACCGGTGGTGCTTGCAGACCAGAGCTTTGGTGCATGCAGACCTGAGCAGTGTTGCATGCAGTCCAGACCGGTGGTGCTTGCAGACCAGAGCGGTGTTGCATGCAGTACAGACCGGGGGTGCTTGTAGTCCAGACCGGTGGTGCTTGCAGACCAGACCGGTGGTGCTTGCAGACCAGAGCGGTGTTGCATGCAGTCCAGACCGGTGGTGCTTGTAGTCCAGACCGGTGGTGCTTGCAGTCCAGAGCAGTGGTGCTTGCAGACCAGAGCAGTGGTGCATGCAGACCAGATGATGGTACATACATAGCCTCCCTCGGGCTGAGACATGTACAGCCTTCTCAAGAGGTCATCCATGGACAGGCATTGCTCCTCTATCCACCCCCTCAGGAGCGGTTACTTTCATACCCCCTCTCACCCAGACCGGTGGTTTATGCAGGCCAGAGCGGTGGTAAATGCAGAGCAGACGGCTGGTGCATGCAGATAAGACCAGTTGTGCATGCTGACCGGACTGCTGGTGCATGCTGACCGGACTGCTGGTGCATGCTGACCGGACTGCTGGTACATGCAGACCAGACTGCTGGTGCATGCTGACCGGACTGCTGGTACATGCAGACCAGACTGCTGGTACATGCAGACCAGACTGCTGGTGCATGCAAACAAGACCAGAGGTGCATGCAAACCAGACTGAATGTGCATGCAAACCAGACTGAATGTGCATGCAAACCAGACTGAATGTGCATGCAACCCAGACCAATGGTGCATGCATGCCAATGGTGCATGCAGCCAGAGCAGTGGTGTATGCAGACCAGAGTGGTGGTGCATGCAGACTAGACCGGTAGTGCATGAAGGCCAGAGTGGTGCTGCATGCAGACCGGATGGTGGTGCATGCAGACTAGACCTTTGGTGCATGCAGAGCCTCCCCAAGGGCAGGTCTATGCACGTCCTTGCCTATGACTGGAACATGCACAACCCTCTCCCACGCAATGGTATATCCACACCAGGGGCAGAACTAGACCCGAACTTTGAGGGGGGACGTAGGCTAACACTCTCTGTCAGGGCTCTAGCACTAATGGCACCTGGTGCAACAATATTTTTAGGCACCCCTCCCTTATAACCTCCTTCATAAATTCCCTCACTGCCACTCTCCAACATGGCACTTTATCTCTCCGATATACATTTAATTTTTTTGAAGTGCTACGCCGAGTTCACTCACACTCTGTGATCTGCAAGGTACACGTTCTTTGCAGCAGGCACATTAACCCTTCGGGCTACTTTATGATGAGTCTAAACTGCCACTAGACACAATTCTGATCTCTCACCTGTAGGAACATTAATCGTCAGACTTTTCTTGACATTTCTATTGACGATGAATGATGTGAGTGCGGGGTAACAGAGTAAGTGCATGGTGAGCAGTGTGAGTGCAATGTGATCACTGTGAGTGTAGGATGAGCGGTGAAACTGACAGGTGAGTGGAGTGTCATGTGCGTGCAGGGTGAGCAGTGCGCTTGTGTGAGTGCAAAGTAGGAGGAGGGTAAATGGCGTGAGTGCATGGTGAGCAGTGTGATTGCTGTGAGTGCAGGGTGAGCGTCAAAGTGAAGGGTGAGAATGAGGAGTGGGTTGTCTGAATGCAGGATGTATTCCAAGACACTTGGAGTAACTCAGCAATAGTATAACATATCTGAAACCCTATGCCAGCCATCAATATCATGCTATTATGACATCAATCAGTAATGGAGGGTGGAGGACATAAATATGTGCTGATCCTGCAAGAAACGTTCAGTATCATGATTATGGTAGCCAACTAAGTATTTTTACGTACCAACCAGTATAAAAATAATCGAAATCACCTAAAGTTGTATTATTAACACTTGTCTGTGCATATTTCAAACAGCAAATATAAACAGAAGGCACTTTTAAATGTGTTGTAGGGCTGCAATAATGATCCATGACTAATATTTAAAGGAAACAAAGACAGAATTTATTTGCAACCCTTTTTAGGTTTCGCCTCGCCGAAAGCTGCGGAGCAGACTTTTGCAGAGCGAAATCTTATGTCTTACACTGTGTGCTTTAGTTCAGCCTCTCTCTTCCATTGGCTAGCTCCATAAATGGAGGCTAGCCATTGGAAGAGAGATCTGTCCGTCATTTACCGAGGCGATTGGTGGGCATTCCGCCGATTCTTTCCCTCTCCCCAACGTCATGAAGACGTGGCCGCTGTGGGTGTGTACTTTTTTTTTTTTTTTTACACCGATGTTTTTGTTCATTGTTCGTCTTGTCCCTGTACCGCTGGCTGTTTCCTGACCACCCTCCCGCTGTTCCTGTGCCTGCCCGCCCCCCCGCCCGCTGTCCGTGTGCCCGTTAACCCGCCCCACCCTCCCGCTGTCCGTTAGCCCGTTCACCGGCCCCCCTCCCGCTGTCCGTGAGCCCGTTACCCCGCCCCCCCTCCCGCTGTCCATCGGGGTGCGTGGGTGGCTCGGAGGCGGTCCCCGGGTTTCCTTTCTCGTGGCTCTGCCACTCTCGACCGGCCTGAGAGCCGGAGGTCTGCGCTCGTCGGGCCACACCGCTTCCCTGGAAGTAAGTATGCGGCCGGGGTCACCTGTGCGGCTCTCTCGTGCCCTCCCTAGCATGTCACAGCCTAGGGGGCCTTATCTTCATCCGAATGTGTGTGCGCTGTATTACCGGGTGTTGTGTAGCGCGCTGTGTGCTAAACACCTGAGCTCTTTGTACAGCGCCTATCCCCCCGCTGGGTTTCTCCGCGCTAGGATTCCAGGCTGATATCACTGTAGAGCAGTCTAGTGACCGTAGGATGGCCTCAAGGTGCTCCACGTTCTCGGGGTCGACACTAGTGTTTTGATATAAATTCGCGCAGTGGCTGACTGGCATGTGATTTGCAAGACACAGGCCCGCGCGGCCGGTCCCTCACCCCAACCCCCACCCGACTGGGCACGTGAAGGTCGCTGGGTAGGCTGGCAGCCTGCCCAGGGCGCCGTCGGAGGGCGCCCACATCCGCCCCGCTGTCTAAGGGACGCAATGAGATGCGCCCATGAAGCAGGTGGAGACACTGGGTACCAAACGTGCACCGATAGCCGCGAGGGCACTCCCGCCTAGGGTGAGGGGTCCTGGCACTCCGTACACCACCGAGTACTGGGCTGGGGTTGCTTTCTATACATTCCCGCTTTCGAAGGTAGACTACTAGGTACGTAGGGTAATTTACCCAGGATCACACAATGCAATAAAGCGCAGAAGATGGGGTTAAAACTCATATCTGCTGGAGGCACAGCGGAAGGTGTATTCCCCGGCGCTGATCTCCCCGGGATGGCGGAAGCGTTTCATCGTGTGAGATTGTGAATGCTTACAATACATTAACATGCATGTGTGTTTCTGTGTCTACAGAGAGTGTGTGAATAAGTTGTAAGCGCACATCATTTGTGAGGATATTGTATGCCTTTAATTGCCTTTCTATACATCTATTATGTGGACATATATGAATTAATTGTCTGTGAGCACACACTAAGTGAGTGTAGGTATGCATTACATGTATCTGTTTTCATGTAGCATGTGAAGAGCATGTCTGTTCACATCTGTTTGTCCGTACAGTTGTCTGTGTATATTTGATGATCTCTGTGCATGTATTAATGGCTTTGTAAGTGTTGGTGGATGTGTGTGTTTGTTGTTGCCTGTGCACTGTGTAGTTGTGCTATTCTGTGTATATCTTTTACTGTATGGGCGTTACTTTGCATGTACTTTCCCTCTCTCTCTCTGTCTGCATACACACACGTCTCTGAGTGAGTACGTGATAAAACTCGCGCTTGTGTGTCTGTGATTGTGATGTCTCTGTGTATGTAACCGTTTGTGTGTATGAAGATGCAGGTGACTGTGCTTCTATCAGTGTGTCGCTTTGTATCAATGTGTAGCTTGGTGTTTCTGTATGATTGTGCTCATATCTCGAGTTTGTGTACTTGAATTTGTGTGGTGATTATGTGTTTATTGAATGTATTTGCAGTTCTATGTACATCTCAGAACTACAGAACACCAAAATAAAGACAAACTGTTGATGTCAACAATATACCATACAAAAAAGACTACATAAATAATCCGACATGTTAAGTAATATAAAAAACAGTCACCTTATCCAGCAATTGAGTGCTGAGTGGCGTGATCATATTAACTCCATTCCTGGAATACCTGAGGCTGACCCTTGTGGGCGGTGTTAGGTGCATGCTAATATGTTTCATTGCATGCTGTAGTGCTTGCCTCGACTTTGCAGTTACATTCTGTGTCTTAATTGCTGCCTATATTTTCACAGTCTGTTGCACTTGCACGTCTCACTGCCCATGTTTGGTCTATCTGTGTGTGTCTCTGCTTCAATGCATGCTATCCTATGTTTTTGCATAGTGCAACGACTCCCACTTAATTAGCATCCCGGCACTTTGTGTAGTCGTTGGTCTCCAGTTGTGCTTCGCCCAGCAGAGGATTGTCACTGGGAGAGTTCATTCCTGAACCACATTGGTGTGGGTGGGTGGTTGGTCTCACATTTGCGAGAGATTAAGCTAATGGCAATGTAAAGGACAATGCCATTTATTTATCTGTTTTAAAAACCAACACATAAATACAAAATTTGTCATTTACAATGCCAATAGCTCTAACTTTTCCAAAGGCGAAACCTTTGCATTGTAAATGCTTGTTAGTTTCAAGGGAAGGCCTTCACAGGCTCCTTAAACGACAAATGGGTATTTTTTTCATTGGGAAATGTGGCATGATCCTTTTCATGAAATGCATTCTCTCACTGTGGTAGTAAAAGTATAATACAAA
This sequence comes from Lissotriton helveticus, assembly GCF_964261635.1. NCBI lineage: Eukaryota > Metazoa > Chordata > Amphibia > Caudata > Salamandridae > Lissotriton > Lissotriton helveticus. The sequence goes on from NC_136073.1 coordinate 171,173,859, forward strand.
TGTAAGGAATAGGCAGAGTGGGGACCCAGAGAGTACTGGAACCAGAGAAAAAATACTAAGCCTCGTTAACCAGTTTATAAAGTCATGTAAATAGTCTTTAAAGAGCTGTGACTGAATAGGGGCGTCGTATTCGGAAGCATATTATGATTTTAAAAGCACTTGCTGCCTCCTTCCTGGCTTCCAGCAATTTTCGGCAATAAAAATGTCATGATAACTCTGGTGATCAATGTTCTTCCTAGCGAGAGATCAGAGTTTTGTCTAGTGGAAGTTTTGACTCGTGGAAAGGTAGCGCAGAGGGTTAATGTGCATGCTGCAAAGAACATGTGCCATGCAAATCACAAAGTGCGCATAATGTAAATAGGTCAATGGGTTACTGTTTCTGTAAGAGAGAGCCTTGGGTTACTTGCAGTTTATAAGTTAAAATCCTAACATAGAACAGTGACCTATTAAACTATACTGCCTACTACTATGGTTGTCATGTGACTTCTACACCTTGTAGTGATTTGCCTTATGTAACATTTTCTATACAGTGATTTAAACACATATAATTGATTGTCTCTGAGTAATGTGTGTGATGTAAAGTGCTCTGACACCCTACACTTCTATGAGTGGTGCTGTAATTCCAAATTAAATAATTCTAAGAGAGAGTGGTTATGGATTCTTGAGGGGCACTGTTTAAGGGTGGTAGTGAGGGAATCCATGGCTGAGGTGGTCAATGGGGGACACCAACAAACATTGTTTCATAGGGCGCCACCAGCACTAAAGCCGGCCTTGCCCTTGAGGCCAGTCGGCCTCACCTATTGGTACCTCCATTGACCTTGTTTCAGCAGTAGTAGCTGCAACTCACCAAGGATCGTCAATGCAAGATTTGCACGCACACCAAACTAAGTTTGCAAACTTCACTGTCGCTCTGCTACATGCACAAGCACTTTTAACATGTGTAGCCTGCTTTGGGGTCATTGGAATTATGCAGCAAAGGAGAGCAAAATTATGCCGCAGTGTTGACTAAATTATGCAGCAAAAAAAGTGTGTAACGTAATGCAGTATATTTCCTGATACTTTATTATTTTGACATTATTACGCATGCTAGCAGTCTCTGGAAAGATTTTGCCTCATTGTACCAGTGTAACATACACATGCTGCAGTGAGAAAGGTGATCAGTCCACCTTTGCCAAGTGCCTTCCACTTTGCAGCAACAAGTCACATTTTTAGAGCTCTTTGATCTGTTTGAACTACAAACAATTTATAAGTTACAATTGTCAGATTCAGCAACAAATGTTGTATTATGTGGCAAATATGGCAGAGTTATAATTATATAGAAAACATTTGCAATCCAGGATATTTTGCCACTCATGTTTGAACTGCTCTTGTGGAAAAAGGTAGGAGAAGTGCTGATGAGAGAAACTCCATGGCTCGGAGACAAATGGCATTTGCTTCCACTTTTAAGCAAATTTGGGGCATTCTGTGATTGACAACATATCCCACTTTGTGAATGTATTTAAATGTCAAGAGCTCATATTAAACCTTAAATAATCATGTTTATCCATTGGTTGAATTAAATAACATAATAAGCCGTAACTGGTCAGTGAAATGCCAAACAAATACAAAAAACTGGGATGTTTTGCGCATTCTGGACACACCTCTGACTGCCCACTGATCCAGTCCTCGGATTAGTTCCGCCCTTTGATTCTGCGCCCACAGTTCCCCTTCTTTTTTTCTCCACTTCGACCACTGCTAACAATATGGCTGGAAGAGGTGTGGCGCAGTGGCCAGGGTGCCTTACTGCGGACTACGGGGTTCACGGTTCAATCCCCGGTGCCGGTGGCAGGTTAGCCCAGCACAATGTGACTCTGGGCAATAGCTTACTTAATCTTCCTGAGGGCCCCCAGCCCCGGGACACCACTTCGGAGGTAGCTGTGCACTTTACAAATACTGGTATTTCATTTCATTTCATTTCATAGGATGTCATCCTCACTCAGCCCCCTGTCCCCTCCCAGACTCCCTGCTGCTGGAGATTGTAGGGAAGGGCTTTCTCCTTGCTGTGCGAGGGCACAGAGTTTGTTCCCAGCAAGCAGGTTGCATCAGCGCCACGCGCCGCTTACTCAGCGAACCATTGATGGCGAGAGGGAGACAAGATGTACGTCAGAGAGGACTGCCTTCCACAAACTCACACCTTACTGCTTCCCTGAAAGCCCCTCCTCTTCCTGATGGTGCAGGTAGGGGGAGAGGAGAGAGACAGAAAGAGATGGGCTAAGAGAGGGGAGCTAGGAATGGAAAGGCATGCTACCAGGAATGGAGTTTGGAGAGAAGAGACAGGTGTAGTGGGGTGGACTGGTGAACAAAGAGCAGCAAGAAAAAGGAAACAAAGGCAAGGGAAGGGGAGAAATGGCCGCCTCATTACAGAGATGCCCACTTTGCTCTCAGACCTTCTCTCGCACCAGACTCTTCCCCAGGCCCGGCTCCAGGAATTTATATCTGGATAGGCCAAAGGTGCATTCAGGTGGGCCAATGTATGCCCAATTTGTTTCAATTCTGGAGGTAGCCTACAAGCACTAGATGTACATTATATGTTCTTCTAAAAAGTCATACAGAGCATTTGGAGAGTTATTTGAGAATAAAAGCTGATGACTGTATGCGTTGGGCCTAGCCCTCGTAATTTTTTGCAGTCCAGGCTTCAATAAAAGCATCTAGAAGAATACTAGTTCAAGTTTAAAGAGGTCGCTGTTACCACACCCAAGCCTGTGCATCTTTGCAATAGGAAGACGGGCTATTTTCTCCTTGTAATTTGCCCAACATCTATTTGTTTGCACTGTGCAATTCTTAGTAACTGTTTATTTTCATGTCATTTTTTTGCTTTATTTGATAAAAAAACATTTGGAATAAAAGAATGCAGTATTCTTGATACCTGAAAGCAGTTTTCATGCCTGGTAATTGTAAAACTGGTAGTTGCAGTCAAAGAGGTAATCTCCTGGGGTAATCTTCCGGCGGCGACTTTCGGATGGCGATCACCGCTTCCTCTGGCTCGCCCCAACTTCTCTCCGGCCTCTTGTTTATCCTGCGGCCCTCGCTCAGACTGTCTGGCCTGCCACTCGACCTGCTGCCATTTTGGGGGCCACTGCCACTTCCGGAATGCCCTGTGGTCCTGCAACACGGGCCGGATCTCCGGATCATTCACCACTCCCCCACACAGCGCCTCACGGCCAACGCGTGACCGCACCAACACCTTCACCACCTTGCGCACTCTCACGCCCACCGAGCCGGATGACCGCAAGCTCTCCAAGATGGCGACGCGCCTGCGGCTGGCCTCCAGCTTCATCTCCCACCTGGGCTCCCACCTTCTCTCCTGGACTTCTTGACTTTTTGTTCTGTCCTGGCCGACACTTTGCTGCTGTTTTCGGACAGTTTTCTCTGGACTCTAGCCCTCCTTCCATTCCCTCGCCCTTGAACCCCTTTTCCCCGTGGATGATCCTCAAATGTTTTCTCCCTTTTCTGCTTTCCCTTCTCTCCTTACCCTTGCATCCCTCCCACCCTCCCTTTGTGCTGTGACTGCATCCACACTTATGGAACTCTGCTCTTTGACTTATTGAAATAACTCTAATCACTGGTATTTGCTTTAGACCTTGCACCATATACCATTCCTATGTGACTCTTAGAGTATATCCAGTCATATCCCTCCCTATGTATATAGAGATAACTCTTATCACTAGTATATGCAGTAGACCTTTGTACTCTCTACCATTCCTATGTGACCCTTAGAGTATATCCAGTCATATCCCTTCCTATGTATATAGAGATAACTCTAATGACTAGTCTCCTATGTGACTTTTAGAGTATATCCATGTGTATCCCTTCCCTATGTATATAGAGATAGCTCTAATCACTAGAATATGCAGTAGTCCACGTTGCTCTCTACCATTCCTATGTGACTTTTAGAGTATATCCAGTCTTACCCCTTCCCTATGTATATAGAGATAACTCTAATCACTAGTTTATGCAGGAGTCCGCTGTGCTCTCTACCATTCCTATGTGACTCTTAGAGTATATCCATGTGTATCCCCTCCCTAAGTAGATAGAGATATCACTAGTATATGCCTAGAGTTTATCCATTTGTATCTCCTCCTTGTGTGACTTTATCTCTTGTACATTTGCAATTTTTTCTGTTTGTACCTTTTTTATAACGCATGTAATCCTAAGTCCGTATGTTTTCAACTGGTTCTTATGTAAGTCAAAATTTTGCAATTTTTTCCGCATGTAACCTTCAGTCCTTATGTTTGGAACTGGATCCTATGTAAAGCGCTCTGACACCTTCGGGTAAAGTTCGCGCTATATAAAATCGCACAAATAAATAAATAAAAATATAACACAGAAGCACCAGGGGTGCAATGGCCTGCTTTGTGCACCTCGGGGCACTATTGTATTGCAGAAGGGGGCTACTTGTGTTGCCCATTTTGTAATACTGATAGAGCTGGTGCACCAGAACCAGCGCTATCTTCAAAGTGTATGCCCTCATTTTCATGGGAGCATGGCCCCATGCAAATGAGGAAGTTACTTTGCCTCTGCGCCACCCCCATATCATGGATGTGGGCGAAGGGGCAAAAATATCCTCAGGCTGCACACTGACATTATGCCACAAAAAGGTGGCGCACAGTCTGTGTGCCTCCTTAAGCCCGTCTTCTGGAGGGTACGAAGGGGCTACCGTGGATGTCAATGTTAATGTTAATGTTAAAGCTATTTATAAAGCGCAACTGTTACCAAAAAGGTGTCCTGGCGCTGGGAGAAGTACTGGAAAGGAATCAAGCCAAATGGAGGGATGGGATGGATCTCCCAGATAACACCCTGCAGGTAGGTGCAGTCAGTAACTGCACCTGCCTGCAAGGGTATCTTGCTCCCCTCTTTAAGTTGCAGGCAGCATGCCACTTGCATTGTGAAGCACATGATTTCTATACTAATAAAGAGCTGTTCTGTATTTCAGTGGAAGTGCTGCCCCCAGAGCAGGTGCAGGTTTCCGGCTGTCTTGAGGGCAGTGCATTAATTGTAACAGGGTGCACTTCCCTTTGCACCTGTGTAAAGGGTGCAGTCAGTGACAATCCCAAGGTTCCTGCATGGGTGATGTGGGTGGTGCGAGTAGTTCCTAGCTCTGTTGGCCACCAGTATAGTCGCACAGAGAAGAGCTCTCTCCAAAGCTCATAATTTCATTTTTCTCAGTCTTTAATTTCAGGCAGTTGGGGCTTCATTCATCAATTATTGGTCATTGTGGTTTATATATTCTAGGCAGATCTAGCTTAGGAGAGAGAAACACTGAGAGTTTGTGGGGCTGCAGTGTTTGAGGCCCTATTTGTGAATAGTATATCCAACGTGTATGGGATCTGCATATGTACATGGGCAGTTTGAGTGAATAATGTTTGTGTGTGCATGCCTGTGGTGTTTTTGCACATGTGTGTTCTATGGCGAATCTGGTGTAGGTGTTTCTGTGTGCGGAGTTTGTTTGAGCCTGGTGTGAGTGTGCTTATGTGTTCTGTGTATGGGAATACACATGGCTCCTTATTTTCAAGCCCCTTGCACCACCGATGCCTCCCTTTGTATGACAAACAAGCAGCGCAACCTGCTGCCCCATATTTACAAGGATACCTATAGCCACACTGTGTGGCGTTTCGTGTCCTTGTAAATGTGACCCCTTTACACACAACACTTTGTGTGAAAGGGGCACTCCATGAATATTGCTATGGGTGTTCCCACGCAACACCCATGGCTTCTGCTGCATTTCCAGATGTACGAGACATCGTAAACCTGGAAATGCGTCAGAATGCTACGTCTCCCCAGGGGAGGCGTAGGGAGGCGCAACGAGGAGAAATGTTTTCATTTCTCCTCGTTTTTTTCCTCTTTCTATATGTACAGCATTCTGCAAAAAACAGAAGGAAGTGTAAATCACTTCTTGTGATTGTTTTTGTGCATGAATGTGTCTCTTCTTGCACAAAAACAATCATACCCGTGGTGCAGGCATGGTGCAAGGGTGCCTGCATTGGCGCATGGCAGATAACTGTGCGCCAGCGAGGGAAAAGCAAAGGGATCTGTCATGTCATTGTAGATATGACGCATCCCTTTGCTTTGGAATTAACACTGCACAGCCAAATGGCTTGCGTCGCTGCATTAATTCCTTACAAATAAGGCCCATGGTGTTTATGCATGTCGTGGGTGCTTGTATGTGGTGTGTTTTGCATTCATTAAACACTGGGTGGGTGTGCAAAAGTATATTTATAAAATTACACTGTAACTTATTTGAGGCATGCAGACTGCATGCATTTTCTGAATGTGTATGTGATGCAGCTTTGGGCCCTGAAGTTTGAAGGACCACACAGTCTGCAGCTACTGTAAATGAATTTTCAGCTGTGCAACCGCTCACTGTAACAGCAAAACATGTGAAACCTAGTGCTATGCTGCGAAATATGAAAAGGAACCAAACACTATGTAGGAAATGTGTCCAAATAGAACAGATTACATTTAAGTCTGGGCGGTGAACTCCGCTCCGCTCGCAGAGTATTCCGCACTCCGCGTTACGTGGAGCTACGCAGAGCAGAGTTTTTTTCCCTCGCTCGTGTTCGTCAACTTCAAGTTGGCAAGCGAGGAAAATCCTCCTCCCGGCGAGATTTTTCCTTGTTCGCGATCGTCAACATCAAGTTGAGCGTGAGCGCGGAAAATCAATCTCCCGGTAAGATTTCTCAATGCGGGCAGTCAGATTTCTCATTGTGAGTGGTCGCGTATGCTCGCAACCGCTCGTGTTGAGGAACTGTCTGTTCGCATTGAGAAAGCTGCCGCTTGAGTAAAAATCTACTCGAGCGGCAGAAAGGAAGCAGCACCAGCATGCGCTGTGCCATTCGTGATGACTGCACAGTGCGGACAAGCACCTGGCGCTGAAAATCACTGTGAACGGCATTTATCTAACGCACTCTGCTGCTCGCGGAGCTCCGCATGAGCGGCAGAGTTTTTTTTGCACTTTGCGGAGTTTCACTTAGTGGAACTCCGAGAACTCCGCCCAGGCTTAATTACATTGTGTAACAAACTTGGTTTTAACATAGCTATATAAAGTATATGCTGTGATGTATGCAGAGGCTATCCATTTATCTGAACATCATACTTTGTTAGTTACAAAAGCTTTGCAATATCAATTTTGAAATATACGTGTGTAATGAATTATTTTGTTGTGATGTAAGTTTGGATGATTAGCCTTAATGCCACCATGTGTATATCATGCCACATTGCATAACTCGGGTTAACTCTTTATTGAAATTAATTTTGATCAGCACCATTGCTAGTACATGTGAAAAGTAAGATCACTATAAACAGGACCACTGAAATTATGCGGCAAGGGAGGACCAAATTATGTGGCAGGGTTGACTAAATTATGCAGTAAGGAAAGACAAATAATGTGGTGTAATGCGGTACATTTTGTAATATTATATCTTCTTTACCTAGTCATTGTTTTTTACACTTGTTTATCACTATTTGAGCATAGGTTGCAGCACAGTAGTACAGGTTTACTATTGAAGTATAGCAATACGAAACAGAAAAATGACCAGTCAGCCTTTGCAAAGGGCCTTAAACTGTGCAGCAATATGTGTTGCAGTATTTGTAGCAACTTTTTATCCATTTGAGCTACAAATATTTTTGGGGATTTTTTTTTTAATCTGTAGATGTTGCATCAGATATTGGATTATGTGGCAAATGCGACAAATTCATAATTATGGGGAAAACACCATAGCTGCAAAATTGCATCATTTCAGTGGACCGACTATAACCTGGTATGGTGCAATGTACTGTGACAAGATATCAGAATATGAAATGCGCCCATTTGTAGTTTTGTGGCCGCAAAGGCGATCGCAAAACAATCACAGTTACCAGTCACAAACAGGAAGGGGTGCCAAAGGGACCACTTATCCTTTGTGTTGGGCAGCAAAAATATTTTTTAAGAGCAGGTACGGTCCCACGGACCACTGCCTACTCTTAAGAAAATGAAACAGAAACGTTTCATTTTTCTTTTTTAAATGCATATTATTTTCCTTTAAAGAAAATGGCTGCATTTAAAAAAAAAAAAAGAAAACTGCTTTATTTAAAAAGCACTCACAGACATGGTGTTCTGCTGACCCCAGCAGGCCACCATCCCTGTGAGTCCCGGCCATTCCCAATGGGTCAGAAATTGCAACCTGCCTCGTGTATGACATGTCATTTGATACCCCATTGGGAATCACTAAATGTGTCTGAGACACATTAGTAGATTCCGTTTTAGGAGTCGCAAATTTCAAGTCACAAAAAATTGCAATTTGCGATCTACAAAACGGAATAGTTGTACATCTGGACCCAGGTTCTGGCCCCGTCTTTTTTCCTCAGGCCACGTCCACGCTCTGATGTCAGTCTCCAGCGTCATCAGGCTCTGTCCCAGGCCAGATGCTGGAAGTGTCCTCAGTCTGCAGTGTCTACTCAGGCTCTGCCCTCAGCATCCTGGACCAGACCAGTGTAACAAAACTCTAGCGGGCCCCCCTGCAAGGTACATTGAGGGGCCCCCTCTGGACTCAATTGGGAGCTCTCTGGTCAGAGTACTGTGCTGAGGGGGCCCCCTGGAGCTTGGGCCAACCCCGCACAGTGGGGCTGCTGAGGCCTGAGTTACGCCACTGCTGCACCAGGTTAAGCTCTGTCCTCTTGACCTAGGTCAGATTCAGGCTCTCCCCTCTGTCTCAGGTCAGACTCAGGCTGTTTCATCAGTCTCCAGTGTCAGGTCCGGCTCTGCTCTCAGTACCATGGATCAGGCTCTGCTCTCAGTGTCATGGATCAGGGCAGGCTCTGCCTTCTGCTCCAGGTCGGTTTCAGCCTCCACCCACAGCCCTCTGTGTCACGTCACGATCTTGCCTCTGCCCCAAGTTAATTTCAGGGGCTGTGTCAGGTCAGGCTCTGCCCTATGCCCCAGGCCTGGCAGGCTCTGTCCTCATCCCCTTGTGTCAGGTCAGGCTCTGTCCTCATCCTCTTGTGTCAGGTCAGGCTCTGCCGTCTGCCCCCGGTCCGGTACGTGCTCTGGTCTCAGTTTCTTGGGGCAGGTCAGGCTCTATATTCTGTCTCAGGTCGGGTTCACATTTCAAGAAAAAGTGGTTCTGTCGGGTGGACCTGTGATTATTTCAAAATACAATACATGTAATGCATCAATTGTACTCTCAACACACACAAGGACAAAAGACCAAAACTATAAATTTATGCTCAATTTTTATCAGAATTACTTATATCAAAAAATGAAATCGAATTATATATCAAATACAATTTAGTGACATTTGTGCATAGTGAAACAGTGAATAAGTGCACAATATATACAATGACAGAGAAATGTTTTTGTCTAAAATCATTTGTACAGGAGAGGCCAGATGTCAATTTATAACCACAGTTTCATCCTTGTTATGGAAACCGGGTCATTCTGGACCTAAAGATTACGTTGACGTTTCGACCCTTCTGCGCCCCTTTAGGTGGTCGCGGCGGGTCTTTTTCAAGACGGTGAAGCGGGGATTAAATGTGCACGATCCTGATAGGCATCGGGGTGCTATGCCTAAAGTGCAAATGAGCAGCACATCTGGGGGAGTTAATCCGTTGTTGCAAAGTAGCAGATAGCTTAAAACGGACCTCTGTCTCGATCGTCCGTTGTAATGGTCGGGTTCAGGCTCTGCCGTCCGTGTCCATGGTTGCTTTCAGGTTCCGACTCCCTCCTCAATGCCCACAGGCAGGTTCAGCCTCTTCCCTTAGTAACTTGCCTTTGGTTCAGGTACCTTCTTTAGTTCCTAGGTCAGGGCCAACCAGGTTGAGGCTCTGCCCTCAGTCCCCAAGGTTCAGGTACAGCCCCCAGCATCCTACGTCAAGGTTTAGGCTTAGGCCTCAGTTTCCTGGCTGAAGATCAGACCCCACCCCTGCTCCCTGGATCAGGTTCAGGCACTGCAATTAGTCTGATGGGTTAGGTTCAAACGTCATATATAGTACCAGGCCACGTTTCGGACTGGTTCTCTTTCACCAAGGTCAGCTTCAGGTTTCAACCTTCATACCCAAGTTCTGCTCTCACCCCATCTCCATGTAAAGCTCTTCTCTCACTCCATCTCCATGTCAAGTTCTGCTCTCACCCCATCTCCATGTCAAATTCAGGCTCCACACTCCATCCCTAGTTCAAGTTCCGGCTCATTCCTTCATCCCATCTCTACTTCCGGCTCCATCCTTTTTACCCAGATCTGTTTCTCACTCCACCCTCCATCCTTAGATCCAGTTCTGACTCCACCCTCCATGCTCAAGCTATGTTTTCGCTCCATCTTACACCAGTAGGTTAGGTTCAGGAACTACCCTCATTCAATGGGCTCAGTCATCACTCTCCACCTCTAGGTCAGATTCTGGTTCCATCCTCCATCCTTAGATCAACCTCCTGCCCTTCCCTAGAGCCACTTCTGAGCCCACCTCCAATCTGTAGGTCATATTCTTGTTATATCCTCCATCCCCAGATCAAGTTCTTGCTCCATCTCCTGTCCCCAAGTCAGGTTATTTTCCACTCTCCATCTTTAAGTCTCTGTTTTCATACTTCTGACCCTCCACTCCAGGTCAGATCATGGGTGTGTCTAATACAATGTGGTGCACTAGAACACCACTCAACACACATACAATATGAAAAATGCTCTGGACTGGGGATTCTTTGAAGAGCTAGAGAAGGTTACCTTGATCCCAGAACCATTGGGCTAGGGTCAAAATCCCAAGTGATTCAGATGATATACCCATGTAAACCCGGGGTCACCACCTCCATCCTTGTCCTTGGTCATACTGTGCCTTTGGAGGCCCCACCAACCAAAGTTTATTCCACATATCCAGTAGCTTTCGAAATAGAGACCTTCTCCCCAAACGTTTGAGACATCTTCGTGGGTATATAGGTGTACCGGCCTCTAGACCATATGCCATCCCCTATGAATATCCCTCTGGCGATTGGACTAGTAGGACTCCAGTAAACTGTGTGCCCAGACATTACCTGTCTCCCCAAATAAATGTGTTGTTGTTTGACACAACCTGTTTGGTACGTCTTTCTTTGAGTGTGTGGTCTGTGGTAGTTCTAAGGGACCAGGCAGGGTTCTTAGCAGGAACATTGAAACCAAATGAGTATATCCCGAAACCTTCATTGAAATCTCATTCGATGCCACTCAACCCCTAAATTGTTATGTCCTGTGAAGAGTATCATGCTAAACCCACTGGATATGACTTCTTTGCTGTGATTTAAGTTACTGTCCTCCGCCCTGGAACAGGGTCCTTCGTGGTTTTACAGCTAGGGCAGCGTGGTCTGCGGAGCTCCACAAATCTTCACAAACATTGCCACAAAGTAACCTGGTCCATAGACTCCAATGTTGACTGGTCTTTAGGCACCTAGATATTATATTGCTGTTTTGATGTTCTGTCTTTGGCTAGGAAGAAGACAAAGTAGAGTAAGTCTCCACTTGAGAATCCATAAAGGTGTCATGACCCTATCGGAATGAAAGAGATGGCAAACCCCATTAAAGAACCCACCAAGGTGCGAGGCCCCCACCAGAGGATCCATGGGGTGGCAACAACCTCCACAGGGGTGCCAGGGCAACCATCAGAGCCTCCACCCCTCAACCTGGGTGTTCAGCCGGGTCTGGTGGCTCAGTGGACTAATGCCTCCACTGCAGGGGCCTGTGTTCGACCTCATGGTCACAGCTTCAAATCCCCGCAGGTCCACTCAGCCTTTCATCCATCTGAGGTCGATAAAATGAGTACCATTGAGTTGGGTAACAAGAAACATTTGTTATTCAGCACCAAGATACCTCCGGGTGAACGTGGGCTTTATAAATACACATGTTATGTTATGTTATGTTCTGGTATGTTATGTTATGTATGTTATGTTCTGTTCACAGAGATGTCCGGAACCTGCTTGATGATCCAGAGAAAAAAACACCCCACAGCTGTGAAATCAGAGGCTGGCAGGTCAAAACTCAAGCATCTACAGAGGTGCCATGTTCCCACCAGAGGACCAAGGGGTGAAGGCCAACACCTTCAAAACCGAGGAGTTGTCAGACTCCCGCCCTCTCACCTGAGTATTTATTTATTTAGGGGTTTTAGTAAAGTGCTGCGTGTCGCCCACGAGGATAATACAGACGGACCATGCAAGGAAAGAGGAGAGTACATTAGAGTTCAATCTGGGTGGTTATTGACCATGTCTGATGTCCTTCATGACCCCTGAAACAGTGCAGAGTTCAGTTGAAAGCAAATCTAAATAGTTCAGTCATCATGTGGCCAGGCACCCCCACCCCCCTGAGGATACACTGCCCTGCCCAGTCCGCGTCCGCGAACCGAGGGGGGTAGAGGTGTCAGACCCCCATTGCCTACTCCAGAGTCCACGAGTTGGAACACCAGTCTGAAAACCCGTGAAGCGCCAGCTCTCCCTGACCATTGAGAAAGCTGCATTGGCCCCCACCTGAGGAAGGGGGAAGGTGCCCGCCCCCTGCATGAAGCTTCAGAGGGATGTCCCACCCACATCTGAGCACCAAGGGAGGGACACGTGTGGAGTGTAGGGTTCTGAGAAGATTCCGTGGAGTTGTTGAGCCCTGACCCGAGGTTTGAGAGGAGGATCCAGTCCTGGAAGCACCACAGGAAAAAGCTTTTCCTAAAGTCATCAAGAAACTGGCACAAGGCAGTTCAGTTGCGGGTCACTGCACCTTCCGCGCCAGGTTACTGGTTAACCGCAGTGCCCGGGGTGAAGGGTGCCAGAGTGGCACATTCAGGGCCTGGGCCAGCCAGTAAATATTTACAAACTAGCAAAGGGACTCCTTGGACCTTCTGGGAAGCAGATGCACCGGGGAGGGAAGGTGAGAAAGAAAGGTTTACAGACCCTGCATCTCATCCAGGCTGCATAGAGTAGGGAAGAAACCCCATCTCACCACAGCTCTTGTGAAAAGAGAAATCAAGGGCACCCATTTGACTTCAGCCCCTAAAAGATGGAGATAAGTTAAGCTCCGTCTACCAACTCCCAAAAACAGAAGAAGTAAATGCACTTCGATAACCAAGAAGGGTGGAGAAGTAAAGTCCACATTTGTAAAGCGCACAATCACCCGTAAGGGTCTCTAGGCGCTGGGGGCCGTCGGGAAGATTAAGCGAGCTATTGCCCAGAGTCACATGGTGCTGGGCTAACCTGCCGCCGGAGCCAGGGATCGAACCGTGGTCCCCAGATTCCAGCGTCAGTCGCCCTGGCCGCGGCGCCACACCTCTCCCTCGGCACGTCCAATCTGACCCTATGTGAAGACAAACAAAACTACTCAAGCCTTTTGATTGACAAGAACGTTTAACAAATGGTACAAACTTACAAATCAGTTATGCTTCACAAAATACATTTTAGTAAGTCACTGGTGCAACTTTATGAAATAGTATTAGTTTCAAAAGATTTTTGGGTGAAAGCAGCAAGCAGAAAAACGCAAATAGTCTTATTTTTATACTCAAAACACTTCTACATAAAAATATCAATGTATATCATACATAGATAAATAGATCACTTTCTTTGAAAAGTTTGTGCATGCCACCATGAGTGAAAGTGGGATGCGATATAAACAAAAGGTTCCTTCTCGTATATAAATGGAAAAAATACATAGCAGAATATTATGCATTCATATTCAAAGTTAAAAAACATAACACCAGTCCTCTCTAGTATTTTTAGTTGTGGGGCCAATTGATTAAATCTATTTGAGGTGCTTAATATTTGCAAATGGGAGACTGAACAATTTACTCAGGAGGAAAATGGTGCACACTTTTTTCTTTCTGTAGATTCAGCTACTCCTATTTATTTGTCAACACGTTTCGCCCCATGGTTTATTTTTTGAGTCTCCTCAGGACAAGGACATAATGCAGATGGACTTCTGTTCAAGTAAGCAGTCTCTTGTGGGAGCTAGTTTGGAAAAAAGGTATCTGAAATGTTGAATGTTCCTCATGTCCTTTCACTGAAGGTGTATCATTTGGGTTCAACAGCCATGCACGTTTGTGAAACAAAGACTCCCTTAGTGTGTGCTTAAAAGCATGATCAAGGAGCTCTGACATCTTATCAGTAGAGCCTGATTTGCTGGTTTTGCTGAGTGCTGTGGTCTTCCTACTGATTGAAAACAAACCCCTTCGCATTGCCTTGCTTTGTTGCGACAAGAGCCAGTTTCTGGTACTTCTTTCTCTTGGCCGCACCGCTAAATAGGCTAGGACTTCAGACGCCATGGATCAAGCATTTCTTAACCCACAGGAAAGTGTTTCAATTAAAAAGATATGTCAGTCTTAGTCATTGAAGATGCCTCAGTTCCCCCACCTATTGTGAAGCAGGGAAACTGAGAGTTCGGTGGAAGTGTCATCTGAATATTTTGGTGGATGCCCTTTTACCTCCAACCGCAAGATAAGTCTGTGAAGCTTTTTCTCCAGCGCCTGTCAGTGATGGCACCCTCTTCCTTGGTCAAGAAGAACTTCAGATTTCAACAAAGTAGTATGGTTTCTAATCCCGCTCTTGTACACATTTTCTATAGAGAGTGTGTGGGTCCACTCTCTAAGACTTTAAAACTGGTTTGGGTTGGTTCTCTTTTAAATGTCATTTCCAGGCTGCTCTCCAAACACAGCCTTTGTGCACAGTGATGGCACTCACAGGAGGTAGGAATTGCCTGGCTGCAAGTAGAAGAATCCAAAACACTGGCACAATAAGTGTGAATTTTCTGCCCCTTGCTATCACAAGCCTTCCTGAAGTAGAAATTGGAGACAAAGGAGCAGGCCCTGCCTGGCAGCATCCTTGCCTCAACAACAGAAACTACAGTCTCACCCCTAATCCTTACCGTCTACCAAATGGCAGTGCTCAGGAAGAACTCATCAGCAATTTTTGCTAACAAGGACTTCAGGGAATTTCTAAATGGAGCCCTGTTTCAATCTTCACTTCAGGGTCTGGGTCTCCACCCTCCAGCCACATAAATGCAAACAAATCCCTTCAACCATCAGCTTAAGCTGTCCGTGTCCTTCATTTGTGGGAGGTCAAATCAGGGGTGTCCAACTTGGATCCTGGTGGCCCCAGTACTCGAACAACACATATTCCTACTACCATACATGTGCGAAACACTAAGGGGCTTAGTTATGAGCCCTTGCGTCACCTTTGCACTGCCAGTGCGTCATTTTCTTTGAAGCACCAGCAGGGTAAAAGAATGCGCCATGTTGCGTCATATTTACAAAGTGACGTGTCTAGGTAGATGCATCAGTTTGTAAACCCCTGCACCACATTATACCTGCGCCAGGTATAATGTATGCAGGGTGGGCGTTCTGACGCAAGTAAGCCTCGTAGAAGTGACGCAGTGAAATCTGTAAGATTTTACTGTGTCACTTCTAGGACGCAAATGCATCCAAATCTTATGCCTGCCTCACAGCAGGCGTAAGACTGGTGCAGGCACATTTGAAATGGGACTTGCCCATGTGTAATGACCCATTGATGGAGTTGCATCACTTTTATGACACACTCCAGCAATGCGCCATTTTTACGCCTACATATACGTCAGAAATACTGACGTATCTGTAACTCCTTGCGACATGATGTCTCACACTGTAAATATGACTCATCCAACATGTCTGTGTGGAGAAAAGTCTGCGCACTCCCTATTGACTGTTGTCTAAATCCTTGTATGTGAATCAGTTTAACAAAGAATGCGTGCTACCCTATATAAAGACTGCCAGTCTGTAGTACTCTGATGATAGCTGGTGGAAAACCACCAGTTTGCCAGGTGCATAGCAGTGTGAAGTATAGTATTGTAAAACAATAATTAATCAATATTTTACATGCAAATTGAACCAAAAAACTTTTTCAGCTTAATGCAAATGAACTCAATTTATTTAATGCATGAATGATTTTAGTAAAAAACCAAAAACTATGACATTGTCAATAATTCAAACATATTCATGAATCAACATTAACATTTTTTTCACGAAGCCGTTGTTATCATGTTGCCATAAAACCAATTGAGAATTCTTGATCACGCCCTCATTCCCGATGCATTTCGGGAATAAATCCCTTCTTCAGGGGCAGCATGACCAAAATTAGATGCAAGAGCACCTGACGTCTGGTGAGCGTAGACTCCGCAAGCAATAAATGCTGAAATGAACCACAATGGTTGAAAAGGCCACTTCCTTAGCCGATAGTAAAGATGCTGTAAAACTTAAAAACATTCATTCATATTTCTGCAGGAACTTCTCACAAGATAACAGCTGGCATTGGCATGTGTATTGAACAGCCGACCAAAAGAATCCCAGTTTGTTTGTATTCACTTAGTGAACAAGCAAAAGCTTGTGAACAAATCACGTACCGGCAAACGCTATTACGCTAAGAGGCACTTAGCGTAACAGACATTCCCTTGCAGGTGGGTGCAGTCACTGGCTGCACCCACCTGCAAGGGGAACTCTACTTCCCTTTAAAAGTGCAGTCGGGTTGCCACCTGCACAGTGAAACACATACAGGCTATAAAACAGCTGCTCTGTATTTCACATGAATGCTCTGCCCCCAGGGCAGTACCAGTTCGCGACTGCCCTGGTGGTAGCACATTCCCCATAATGCAGTGCATTTTCCTTCATTGCACCGGGCACAACCTTTTAAAGGTGCATACGGTGCAATGAAGGAAATGCAGCCCCTTCTGTCTCCATTTGTTTTCCATGGTAGAAAGCAAGCTACAGCTTGACAACAATCGTCTCAAAAGCAGTGTTTGCACAATGTGCTACCTCCATGCATAATACAGCTTTTGTCTCACAGCAAAGTCCCTCAGCAACTTAGAGCCCTCTTCCATTACACAGAGGCTCTCCATCCAAAATGTAGAAAAAGAATTGCAATACTACTCAAATATACTGTTGTTTAGTTGTAGTGCACTCTATAGTTGCCCTAAGTGCTGAGGGAGGGACCTGGTGAAAAATATGGAGGACGCGAGAGGAAAGGAAACCCAAGAATGCTTCACCGCCCACCAGAAAGCACTACAAAAGAAAACAGGCATTTAAAAATCCAATAGGTATTGCCTATAAGAGCTATTGGCTTTAACAATGTTTTGTAGCCATGATGTATAGCAGAGTGTATGCTTTCCAGTGTGGCTAAAACTAATCTTTAAAAAAGCACTATGATGTAGCCAGAGGTAATGTGCTTTTTGATTTTTATTGCTTTAGCACTGGATGCATTGTAGTCTTTTCTATTATTATTTTTAGCCGTGCTGCACAGCAGCCACACTTCTATACAACATGGATTGAAATCCTTGTCAACGTTGGGAATGGCCAAGCTGTACAGCATGAACAAAAGGCAATGGCAGAACCAATGGTCTGAAAGACACGGTCTATTGGCTTTGGCAATGCTTGTTAGGTCTCAGCACAACACCCCTGTGATTCTGGGCAAATCAGTTAATCTCCCCGTGAGTCCAAATTGACAAAAAATCATATCACATATAGAAAGCAATTGGGCCCATGTACATTTCTAAGTGAAAAAACATATGGAAGCATATACTATCTGTTGTCACAATAAGCATCCATTCCAAATAAAAAAGGGCTTCTTTGAAGTGCATGTGGCTTAGTAAAACATAGCTACAAAAGGCAAGAGGTTCAACAAGGACAACTGGGAAGGAATACAAATAAAAGTGGTACTTCAATCACAGTGTGATCAGTGAAAGGACAGCAATCCAGTTGAAGCAAACAGTACTTGGTTCGTGCTCCAGCAGAAAGAATAGGAAGTGACGCCAGCAGGTGCTGGACCATTAGAAGGCAGCAAATAACAGTGACAATGAAATCAACAAATGTTAAGCAATGAGTGAGCTGCAAGCCCCTTGTTGTGTACAATAGCTCTCATAAATGAGTGTGTATGTAGCACATGCACTGTTGCAGACGACCTAAAAACTGTGAAGAGCAGCACTCTGCCACATGGCACGTGCCCACAGCGTGCAAAGTCCAGTGTCTTTAGACTGTTTTGTCACCTTGAGACCATGTGGCTGCTTTGGCTCCTTTCCCTTGGCCATACTTGTGGCTGCTCTGAAGCAACCAGGAGTACCAGCCAATCTGTCACTAACTGCTGACCTTTGCCTCTTTGACAGTGTGACATCCCTGCACGCTCATGACCTCCTCCAATTCACTTCACTGCAGTGAATATTTGCACCCTACGCCCTACACCTCTGAGAGCGGTGTGAAATTGTATGCATGGTGCACTTGCACCACATTTGATACAAGATGTCAACTCTGACAAAACCGAAGTGCTCATCTTCGGCACCCGCCCCTCTTCCTAGAGCAACGCATGGTGGCCATCAGCCCTCGGTCCGTCCCCCACCCCTACGGACCACACAAAAAACCTTGGCATAATCCTGGACTCCTCCCTCTCCATGAATCGCCAAATCCACGCCGTCTCCGCCACCAGTTTCAATTGCCTCCGGATCCTGCGTAAGACTTTCAAATGGATCCCCCCCCAACTGCAGAAAGACGGTCACCCATGCCCTCATCGCTAGCAGGCTCGACTACGGAAACGCCCCCTACGCAGGAATCAACAAATCCCTGCTATGCAGACTCCAAACCATCCAGAACGCTGCCGCAAGGCTCATTCTAGGAACACCATGCCACGAGCACATGACCTCGCACCTGCGCAGACTCCACTGGCCCCCCGTCGAGAAGAGAGTCACTTACAAACTACTCACACACGCCTACAAATCACTCAACAACATCGGGCCCAAGTACCTCAACGACAGATTGAGTTTCCTCTCACCAGTGAGGAACCTCTGCTCGGCCGACCTCACCCTGGCAGAAGTCCCCCGCATCTGCCGTAGCAGATCCGGAGGCAGGGCCCTCTCCTACACCGCAGCCACGGCCTGGAACTCTCTCCCATTGGAAATACGACGTACACCAACCCTGCCGGCATTCAGGAGTGCACTCAAGACTTGGCTTTCCAACTGACCTGAGCTGCCCAACCCCCCGCCCTCCTCCCCCCCACCCCTCAGCGCCTTGAGACCCTCACGGGTGAGTAGTGCGCTTTACCAACCCCTGATTGATTGATTGATTGATTGAGTACCCATACCAATTGTATCCAACTCAAAATCCCATGTCCCTACTCCCGATAAACTGTGATTGATGCCAGTGCCTTGTCTGATGGCCTGGCCTCCTGAACTTGTAAATGCACTATCATGCTTCCAATGCTGGTGTGAAACTCCCCCCTAAAAATCATTGTGTGATCTGTGCCCTGCTTCTAGATGCATGTATGTACTGTATATATTTATGCAATTACTCTTGTATAGCTCAAACCTCGCTGTGAACAACAGGTGAAAGCCCAAGGGTATGATTCAGACTGAAAAAAAATGACAACTCACAACTAATACTGTGTGGTCGGTAAGGTTCCTTGAAGAGTCTTTCTGAATTATTGGACAGCCACAGTAGTTCTGATGCCTTTGGGAATTATGTGTCAGATACTATTTGCATAAATAGAGAACACCCATCTTGATATCTTTCCATCTTGCTCTTCTTTGCCTCCATTCCTGACACCTGGTATGGCAGTGCCTTCCTGAGGTTGGTACTTTCTTGGCCAGATATACTGGGTGTCATTCTTGATGGACCTGTGAGTGATGTAGCAGGTCTGGAATATTATCGGTCCTGTAAGCGGAGCCAATGGAGTTCCAACACTGTTAGGGTGATGTGGTTATATTTCTAAAATCCCTTCTAGAGATGTGATGCAATGTGTAGGATGCCTCCACCTGTGTCAGAGTTGTGTCTAGGAGGATCATGAGCAGAATGTTTCCACCTGCCAGGAGGGAGAGGATCGGGCTTACAAGGTTCTAAAATTGGCTTGTGGAAGACAGAGTTTCATGTTCTGCAGGAAAGAGAGCTGCTATTGTGCTGTCTTGTTTTTCTTGATGAAATGTTCATTGAATGAGATGTCTGTGTCAAGGGTCAGTCGGCCCAAGTGGTTTTGCATTGCCTGTCTGTTGAGGGATGAAGCCGCCTTGTTTCGCGTCAGAGTCACTTGCGGTCCTTTGGGTCTGCGAGCAAACAAAAGGAATTCGCTTTTTGTTGGGTTGAGCTTTAAATATCATCTTACATCAAGTTATAGGTTCGTTTAATGAAGGCTTTGAGCAGCTGCATATTGTTAGAGGAGATTTTGAAGAATTGTTGTCATTGGCCAATTGATGAATCTTGGTGTTATTATGGATGTCTCCAAGAGGCTTGACATAGAGGTTGAAGATGATGGAAGGGGGTCACAATGGGTCCCTGGGCTAATCTGCAGGAGCAAGGAGTTTCTGGGATCTTTTGATCTTATGTCTATGAATTGATAGCAGACAGAGTGATGAAAGGGGCCTCATTGCACGACTGGGTCCAGGCGACCAAGGACATTTCCAGGATCAGGAGACAGGGGTTATTTTTGTCATTGAGGAATGTGTCCACTTCTTGAAGAGTAGCGCCTCATGGTGAAACATGGCCCACAGTCAGTTGATAGTCCTGTACAAAGTTTTTCTTGCTGCTCTGCTCCTGTAGCTGGGTGGAAGCTACTTTTTTGATGAATTTTACATTGAAGGGTGGTTCAATGGTGGGACTGATGGTGCCAAGATCATCTCGGTCCATGAACGTTTTTTTCAACAAGTGAGGCATTTGTCCTTTTTTTGTGGACATTCAGGAGGCGTCCTTGACAAGGGGAAGAATTTATGTTGTGGAGGGGTATGAGGACATCTCCACTAGTATTTCCGGGTGTAATTCCACCAGTCGCCATTTTAAGTGGTCTGGCTTTTCTGGATCCGAAATTAAATTATTGGGTATGAAAATTTCTGATACAGTACTCCCAGGTCTTCAAACTCTGTATCTGATATTTACAAGCCAGGAGACACAAGCCCCCCTTTCAATGGGTGTAGATGTGCACCCAGTGGAACCGTGGTAGGGAATTAGGGCAGGATCACAGTCTGGCCCCTGTCAAACCACTGAGTAGCTTGGAGAGAGGGACAGAAAACCCTCGACCCAAGTAGGCTCCCAGAGCCTTTCGCCCCCTGAAGAAGGGCATCCCAGAGCCAATGGCAAGCCTGGGGCCAAATGCAACTCTCAACCCCCTGCCAATAGCGCAGCACACGGGAGCAAACAAAGCTCAGGGACACCCCTACCACCTGTCCTGCATATCCACTCTCCCCAACCCCACACTCCCCTGGCCCTCTCTCTGACATTTTCCACCTATATGCTGTAGGGGATTTGTCCGCAGAATCTGGGATAAGCATACAGAAAAGGAACCAGCAATCCTGGGTCTGTGTTGCTATTCCCCATTGAATGTGTGGTATGACGGATTGAGAAAAGATTACAAAGTGATCGGTCTAGTCCAGAAATTATGGAGCCTTGCAATGGATTGTGACAAAAGGTGACAAAATTAAGTGACGCATTAGTCGGGTATTCCAGAATTGCTTTCACTTGCATGCAGTAGTGTGATCCATCCGCCCTAATCGGCAGTGCTTGCAAGATCCGCGGGACACAGGAGACAATTTAACAGCAAGTATGTTTATGAGCCCTCTCCACCTCTTCACAAGAGCTCCTCCATTTTGGGTGAATGACTCTATGTCATGTCCATTGTCCCCAGCAAGACAGCTTCCCTGCGTCAAGCAGATCACAAGGTGCAAGATGTGCCCACTGAAGAAAGCTGTGAACCTTTGAGGTCACCCTTGGACAGCACCAAGATTTGCAGAGATCCACATCCGCCCCATGCCTAGATACCGAGACTTTTCATGTTGCCTAAAACTCCCTTCATTGCATTTAATGTCTTCATGTTCCATGACCAGGTCCAGCCAGAACCCACTATCAACTCAGTTCCCTTCTTGCTAGCCTGAGCTAAGATCTTGGTTCTGCTGAAGCTTTATGTTTGGGCTTATATATGGTCAGAGACACATGGACCATTACCAGTAGACCCACATTGCACTGCTGTAGTCTATGGGTGCTCCTTTGTGGTATAATTTTTGTAGGAGAAAGCATGCTTCCACCCGAGGATGCCCCTTTGTAAAGGATTTACTAATCCCTTGTAGCTTAATCTCACTGCCTACCTTGTGTAGTATTAAAAAGCAGCTTTCCACAATTTACCCAACATTGGACCACTTCATTTGTTCGTAAATGTGCCACCTTGTGTTCCTCTGCATTTAACCCACACACACATATGAGGGACAATAACAACATTGGATGTCCTAAACCAATCAATCTTGAGGTCAATATTTTTGCTGGAAACAATCATACTCCCTCAGGGAGGAAAAACATCCTTTGTAATATTAGGTCACTCTCCAAACACACCGCGGAGGTATGGGACCTAATCTCCTCTAAGCACCCCGATTTGTGTTACCTCACGGAAACGTGGTTAAAACCACACTCTACCCCTGCAATAACCCTGGGAATTCCAGATAACTATAAAATAGTTAGATTGGACCGCCCCACTAAAACAGGTGGTGGGATTGCTATTGTGCATAAACAAGAAATCAATATTTCGGTTTTAGAGGAATTAAGCACTCCAGAAATCGAACTATTAGTCTTCAAAATAACTCTGTCCCCCAAACAAAGTCAAAAGGGTGCCCTAGTATATCGTCCTCCTGGACCATGCACTAATTTTTCCAACATGCTGATTGAGCTACTGGCCCCACATGTCAACAATGATAGCGACTTCATATTAGTAGGGGACTTTAATGTACATAGCGATAGGTTGGATTGCAGCGAGGCGCAATCCCTATTAACCGACCTATCCTCATTAGGACTACTAAAACGGTACTGTGGGCCCACACACCGGGCAGGTCATACCCTGGACCTGATCCTATCTAACTTCTCGTCAGTCTCCTGTCCACCTGCTACACAGGTTAATTGGACTGATCATTTTATTGTTGAATTTATTATTCCCTACTCCAAGCCCACCCCCTTACGCCCGATCCTACTACCGAGTGTACGTAGACAGTGGCACAAAGTTACCGATACCACCTTCAAAGAAAAGTTTAACTCCCCCTTCTTTGTCCTCAGGAAAATATTGGAACTACTGTAAAAAAAATTTAAAGAGCAACTAAGGAAGCTATAGATAAGATTGCCCCTGTGAAACAGTTCAGACCCAGACCGGCTAACAAACAAGAAATCTGGTTTTCTGACCACCTTAGGACATTAAAACTAACCGCCAGGAAACTAGAAAAGAGGTGGAGAACCTCTCACTTGATAGAGGATAAGAATAAATATTGGGTTTCACTATCTATCTACCATAAAGCTATTCGTATAGCACGTAAAACTCATATTGCATCACAAATCACAGCTGCAGGGAACTCTCCAAGGGTCCTGTACCAAATTTTACAAACATTTGTCAAGCCAGTAGCATGCGAATCCTCTGAGTTAGCTTCCCATCAGCTATGTGATGAAATCTCCTGCTTCTTCACCAATAAAATAGATAAAATCTATGATAAAATAGTTTGCGCTAATATGGCAATCACCACAGACACAGCGTTCCCTCTGGTGGACACCGAATTGAAGCTTGATACATATTCATTAGTTACCTTCCCCCTCATCACCTTACAAGAAACTTCCTCATTAATATTACAGATCAAAAGTGGTAGTCCAGATGATACTATCCCAGCTAGGATAATGGCTGCCTTGTCTGAACAGCTCTGCCCCGTGATTGAAAAACTGGTGATCCTTTCACTTACCTCAGGCAACGTTCCGAGAGAATGGAACCGACCCCTTGTTAGACCCATTAGGAAAAATACTGCCATTCCATGGACCGAATTAGCCAACCTCAGGCCCATATCCTTACTGCCATTCCTAGGGAAATTGATTGAAAAGCATGTAAATCACCATCTGTCCAGCTATATTGAACTTGCTGGCGGCCTGGACTACTCTCAGTCAGGGTTCAGGCCGAAACACAGCACGGAGTCCACCCTTCTGTCTGTTACTGATGATCTACATATGTACCAGGACAAGGCCTTCTCAGTGATCCTGGTTCTTTTAGATCTGTCAGCAGCGTTCGACACCGTGTCACACACCATCCTGACCGACCGGTTGTCGAACGCTGGCATTAAGAACAAAGCCCTTGACTGGTTAAAGAGCTTCTTATCCGATCGCTCCCAGAGAGTCACCATGGATGCGTATCGTTCGGCGGAGGTAGAGATTTCTAAAGGGGTGCCACAGGGCTCCTGTTTAAGCCCAACCCTTTTCAACATCTATGTGGCACCCCTGGCAAGAGTGATGCGCATGTATGGATTCGCCCCAGTATCATATGCTGATGATACGCAGCTCCTCTTCCCTTTCAAGACTCTCTCCACTGAGGTAAGGAGCTCTTTCTCATCAGGCATGAAGGCAGTGGCACACTGGATGTCTTCCAATTGCCTTCAGTGCAACGTCACTAAAACTGAGGTAATGCTGTTTGGAGAAGCCAAAATACTATGGACCCCAGATTGGTGGCCGCACGACCTGGGAACAGCTCCCAATCCCAAACAGGTCGTGAAGAATTTAGGGATCCAACTGGATCAGGATCTGTCACTCAAACAGCATGTTAATTACATTTCAGGAATATGCTTCCATACCATTAGCCTGCTACGCAAAGTATTCCCTCTACTACCTGATGCTTTTCGGAGAACTCTTGTTCAGGCATTGGTTTTAAGTCGGATCGACTACTGTAATGGCCTGTTGCTTTCTGCCAACGAAGGCGTATTGGCCAAGCTTCAGGTCATTCAGAACACGGCAGCTCGCCTGGTCCTCAATGTCCCCCCGAGAACTGCATCTAAGGCCCTCCTTGAGCAACTGCACTGGCTCTCAATCCGGCAGAGAACTAAATTTAAAATATGTTGTCTGATCCATAAATGTCTAAATGGACATGGGCCCGTCTACCTTGAAAACAAATTTGTTCCCTATATCCCAACTCGATCGCTTAGGTCCAGCAACAATCTTCTTTTAGTGGTCCCCCGTGCTAAAAAAGCCAGACATGGGAGCAAAGCACTATCAATCACAGGACCCACATTATGGAACAAACTCCCTCTGTCTCTGAGACAGTGTAAAGAACATCTCACATTCAGGAGACACCTAAAAACTGTACTGTTCAGAAATTAGATCTTACCTCTATTCTTTCACCTCTGTTTCAACCGGCTCCGAAAGCGCAGAGATACTCCACCTGGAGTCGATTCCAGCGCTATACAAACCAGTAAATAAATAAATAAATAAACCCCAACCTTGCTACCTCCAGACAGCCTTAAGAAAGACATGCTACCGAAGATGATCCACAGAAAATAAGGAGCTTTGTTTTGCAAGTTAAATGGCACAGCCAGCGTCACTCTAAAATCAAGATCATATCCATAAGGCCTTATTGCAACAGACCAAGAAACTCCTGACCGACTGCCCAGTGGAGGTATCCTGCTCATTAGGCCTCGGGCTATGCAGAATTAGTGGGCTGATCAATAATGCATTGGGAAGGTGGTGTGCCCACTGTAGCATGAAATATGTGCTAGAGCCCTCGTCAGGCAGATACAACAGCTCCCACCACCCATTACTCTGGTGAGGGCTGCCAGTGACAGTGCCAACACAACTACTAACCATCACCCTCTTACAAGTGTGCAATTTAGACTATTCCAGGACTTCAAAGCTATAATAATAGCTTGGGTGGCAGGTATTAGTATTTTATTGTATGAAAAGTAACAATCCTAGGCAGTCAACATTATTAAAAAAAACAAAAATTGTGGCAGATAAATCACAATTCGTTATCCGACGCGCGTTTCGGCGTATAACAAACGCCTTCTTCAGGAATAGCCACAGTATTCTACAAAATTTAAAAAGTATAATATTAAAATCATTACAGCCATTTTTCTGTATAGCAACTATTATATAAAACCATTTACATAATTAATTACCATTTTGGAAAACAAAGGCACATATCCGTTTATACACATCATTATGTATATTTTCTCACATATGCATATTAAGTTCATCTCAAACATGTCTGAGTACTTATCTTTATGGCATAAAGCTAAAGGAATCTGAACATTTACAATGAAATGGTGGAAAGAGACTATAAACCTTATTAATGATAAACAGGCCACTATATGGATGAATCTCTATTGTTCGTTTTCTTCAATAGAACCAGGCCCTCTATTTATCACAATATCTATCGTTCATCAACTTTTATATATACATTCATATTCTATCAAAAAAAAGACAGTCATCTCTATACTAGGAAACTTAATGATATGCATCTTTCTAGGTTACCTTTTAATGAAATCCTATATTGAATTTCTTCTCACAGAAGGTCATTTTTTCATTGATGGAGAAAAGCCTTCAAAACTTTTTTATAAGAAATGATTTTAAAAATTACTTTGAAAGAAGGACCTATAGTTAACAAAAAGGGACTGTACTAGTTCTAAATAATCAGAGGAGCCCTATTTATATTCAATACCTGATAGAACTGTAAAGAACCGTCAGAGAATGTTGTGTGAATAAAAACAACTTGGAGGTAGAATTTCGACGAAAGGGAAAGAAGTGGGGTAATCTGAATGGGCCGGTGGGTCCAAGATGGCGGATTGACACCGCCGGAGTGGAGAACGCTGAATGGGTCCGTGGCTAGAGGGCGACTGATACAGCTACACAATGCAAGAGCTGTAATGCTGTAAGGCTGTATTGGAACGGGAGAACTCGGTGACTTTATCAGACCATGAATTTGAATCCAGCAGCTACGGTTGATTGGGAGCCGTATTTGGAGCTCGTCGAGTTGGGCAGCAGTCAACTGGTTTGGTATGCGTTCCCCCGCGGCACCGGCAGCAGTGCCGGCAGAGCAGGCGAGCGCCGAAAAATCCAACACGGACTAGCCCGGTACCAGAAACTTTACTAAGCATATGTGAAGTTAGAGCACTTACTTCTACATCACGCCCTGGAAATCAAAGACGCTGCCACCTTTTTGTAGGAGTAAAGAGCTTGGTGACCAAAGGATCGAAATCTTGAATGCGGCAGCTACGGCTGATTGGGAGCCGTATCCGGAGCCTGCTACGTTCCGCCAGCACACAGAAACTCGGGAAAATATTGAGTTTTGCGCAGGAACCATCAAAAGGCTGGGCGAACTTGACGAGCTGGGCGAGATCGACGGCAGGCAACTGGTTTGGTCTGCGTTCCCCCGCGGCACCGGCAGCGGTGCTGTTAGAGAAGGCGAGCGCCTGCAGTATGGCACCGAAACCTCCAACACGGACAACCCGCACAACAGCAGCTAGCGGGAGAACGACGGTTACACCGGTATCCATGTCAACGTCGGTGGCAGGGATAAACGAACTAGCAGCGCGGAAAAAATCTTTACCTACTAACATTGCCACGGAGACAGCTTTGGATGTGGAGCAGCTGCACACCAGTAAACTCGGAGGAAAAAATCCAACTCAAGCGAAAGGTAACTCAGCAGATAACACCGATAACACAGCAAAAAATCTTTTGTTAAACGAAGGGATTCATATAAAAGCAAGGGAACCCGAGAAATTATGTCAAAGCGGTACTGCAGTAATCCAGAATGATGCTACTTTAAGCAATATAAACAACTTATCTGCGTTTGCTTCCACGGAGCTGGATGGTGCAGAGGTTGGGGTTACAGATCTAACTAATGTGTCTAATACTTTGGCTAAAGGAGGTACGGAGCCCTTAGAAACGTTAGAACCCTCAGAGACTCAGACTTTGACTTTGACTAAGGTGATTTACCCCGACACTAACGTGAATGCCTCTCACAGTGAAAAGATTAGCACGACTAGCATGCCTCCAGACAAAGGGAATGCTGAAGGTGTGGAAGAAGGTGAGAGAGGTGAAAGTATTGATAATACAGACGCCGCTGAGACAGACGAAGAATATGTGGATCTCAATGAGCAAGGGGGTAATACGCCTTTAAAAGCGATCAAAGACAAAAATAA
Organism: Lissotriton helveticus; assembly: GCF_964261635.1. NCBI lineage: Eukaryota > Metazoa > Chordata > Amphibia > Caudata > Salamandridae > Lissotriton > Lissotriton helveticus. The sequence continues at coordinate 171,201,767 of NC_136073.1, forward strand.
AGTTTTTAATACCAAAAAATCGAAGGGTAAAAACAAGAATAAGGTCATTAAAATCACAAGCAAATCCAAGACAAGTGTCTTGAAAGCGCTTGCTGAGAACAGCCCAATTAGACAATGGGTGCAGGCTAAGGGTGGCGTAAAATCAATGGCGATGAGACTGTCTGGTAATAGCCCTAATGATCAAACTATTATCACCAAAGACCCAAAACAGAACAATGTACCACTCAGCCCCACTCAGTCTACTACCTCTAATACTACATGGTTACGCCCTCGACATAAACACAGCCATATCAGGTACTTTTTTAAAAGAAGAAGAATTGTTTCGTACTTTTCCGATGTTAAATATAGGATTAATATAATCGAGTAATGCCTTTTGTGACCACCCCATTATATATCTCATAGGCCAAGAAGAGCGTCATCTGTGAGGTCGATTTTTATTTTAAGAAAGAGTGGAATCCCGTTGTTGGTTAAATAAAGGCAGATATTCAAACAATACGGCCCCTGATACAGCCTTAAACATCACAAAAACAAGGTGATTTGTGTTATCGATTTATGATCATGATCTTAGTATATATAGCTGTGATTGGGAACCTATCTTACATGTTATTCTATCATTCCATTCAGATTACCGCACTTCGTTCCCTTTCGTCGGAATTCTACCTCCAAGTTGTTTTTATTCACACAACATTCTCTGACGGTTCTTTACAGTTCTATCAGGTATTGAATATAAATAGGGCTCCTCTGATTATTTAGAACTAGTACAGTTCCTTGTTGTTAACTATAGGTCCTTCTATTAAATTCATTCTTAAAATCATTTCTTATAAAAAAAATGTGAAGGCTTTTCTCCATCAATGAAAAAATGACCTTCTGTGAGAAGAAATTCAATATAAGATTTCATTAAAAGGTAACCTAGAAAGATGCATATAATTAAGTTACCTAGTATAGAGATGACTGTCTTTTTTTTATAGAATATGAATGTATATATAAAAGTTGATGAACGATAGATATCGTGATAAATAGAGGGCCTGGTTCTATTGAAGAAACCGAACAATAGAGATTCATCCATATAGTGGCCTGTTTATCATTAATAAGGTTTATAGTCTCTTTCCACCATTTCATTTTAAATTTTCGGATTCCTTTAGCTTTATGCCATAAAGATAAGTACTCAGACATGTTTGAGATGAACTTAATATGCATATGTGAGAAAATATATATAATGATGTGTATAAACCAATATGTGCCTTTGTTTTCCAAAATGGCAATTAATTATGTAAATGGTTTTATATAATAGTTGTTATACAGAAAAATTGCTGTAATGATTTTAATATTATACTTTTTTAAATTTTGTAGAATATTGTGGCTATTCCTGAAGAAGGTGTTTGTTATACGCCGAAACGCGCGTCGGATAAAGAATTGAGATTTATCTGCCACTTCTTTTTATGGTTCTATTATATGATTATACATAAACTGAGTATTGTATTGTAATGAATTGCATGAATTGTTTTTAAATTATTTTTATTAAATATTTTGGATACATTTGCACATTTGGGTATTTGATTGTTGTGTTCTCTCCATAATTTGCATATTCTTTCTTCTATTGTACAATTTTTGTTTTTTTTAATAATGTTGACTGCCTAGGATTGTTACTTTTCATACATGTATTTCCCTGTCCTAGGATTCCCTTCATTCATGGTTCAGGGGGTCCTTGTTGTTTCCAATTATATTATTAGTATTTTATTGTAGACTGAATTAATAAACAACTGTTTTTGAGCTCATCTCTAAATTAGATGGACAACGTCGCCATGTGGCAAACTGTCATAAGTGCTAGTGTTGACAATTAGGTGCCAGTGCTGAGCATCGGAAATCACTGGCTCAAATTAAGCAATTGCCCAAAGCAAGTTTCCTGTTCTACTCAGCCAGGGCATGGAAGCCAGTGTCAGTGTGCTGCTCAGTTCTGCCATGTGGTTAGTTAATGACTGAGTGCTGCTGCTATAAACCAGCTAACCTGCCAAATGCGAATGTGATGCTCCAGTATGCCAGGAGGGGAGATTTCTTGCTCAAGCCACGAGCTCCTATTCATTCTGGCCTATGCTCTTCCCAGGGCAACCAACTAAGCCCTTCCAAACCTGAATAAATGATACTGGTTTCTGGGTGTGTGACAGAGTACCTTCTTGAGATAAAAGCCAATCCGCTGGGTCTTTTCAAATGGCTCCAGAACCACTGCCAGAAAGTCCACACAGGGGAGTTGGCAGCATCCTTCGGGCAGTCGCCCATAGGATCATCAAACCATGATAGAAAATCTGGACTACAGCCGAGTTGTAGCATTCCAGGGATACTGGTTGACTGCTTGCAAACCATTCATATTTTATAGTTTTGCTTGGTATAGTAGTGGAACTATGATGTGTGCACAGAGATGGAAAACTGAAAATGGCCGATATGTCATTACTCAGTGACTTGGGCAAGGCAAGCGCTATCCATTCTGAATGCTCCAGGTGAAATTGTATGAAGCTTCTGAAAGTACCATACGCAGTACATAGAAATAGAGCTGTGCGCGTTTATGCAAAACAAGAGGGTGCAGAAACAGGGTTTAGGGACACACACAAATGGCAATAATGTCCCGGTGTGGGTCACTGGATAGGAAAATCAGGCTGCCAGTGGGTAGCAAGGTAGTCAAACTAAGAAGTTGCAGACCACTGAGTGTTGCTGCAGAATGTACCTCATTCGGAGGCGGTTCATCTCTAACAAAGGTGGTCCAGGTAAAGCATCTCTGAGCCATCAAGAGAGGTTAGCTCTTCTGGGTGAGGCTGCCTGATCCTTGCTGCCAAATCTTGCTTTGGATCCATAATCAGAATGGCGCAGCACCAACTATTCTAAAATCATGTCAGTTTACAGTGCTTCTTGGATTCTATGGCTGCACTCAAGAAGGACCACCTTATGTTTTAAAGACTCTATTCTATAGTTTTCCCTCCACGACATTTACCAAAGCTGAAGAATTCCACAGAACAGAGAAGGTGGTTTATCCATGACTCATACCCATTTAATTCCAAATAGAGGTACTCCATGTGGTAGGCCATCAGTTCAGGGATGGAAGCAAACCTCTTCAACCCTTAAAGCTATTCATGTAGGACTTTACCATTCACCTTGTACTACAGCGATCCACCAAATAATGCCGGCCTGCCCCACTAACTACATCATGTAACCCCAATACATTTTACAAGTATTTGCAGCTTAGTAAATTCATTTTCTTTTCTTTTTTTATGTATGCTTGTGTTTTCCTTCTTCATTTTAACTGCATTGGCTGGTGTGACTTGAGTCCCTCGTGTCCTCTCTTCTTAAGGGAAGTCTGGTGTGTAGTCCCGCTACCACAAACTGAACAGTTTATTGATGTTACTCAGTTACTGCTTTACAGGGGTTAGACTGATCAGAACCTATGCTATGCTTAGTGCCTGGCTCTAGAAACTTTAAAGCTTATCCTAGGCATCATGTCCTTAGAGGGAGAAGATAAATGCCACCATCTGATCCCCGTTCTTAAGGGAATCCCATATGACTTGGGCTCCCAAGAAAGACAAGATCAAGGATTCCTCCTTTGGACCCCAACTTTCAAGGGCTGTGAGATACAGGGAACCCAATATGACTGCAGTTACAAGCAGAAGGGAGGACATGCCTAGCCTCTATGACTCCAGTTTCAAAGGAGGAAGGCAGCAAGGTTGCCACATTTAAGCGACACTCTCCAAAAACAAGCGAGTATGGGTACCCCATTGCACCCCAGCTTCCATGAGCAGAGATTATGGGTACCCCATATCACCCCAGTTCTGAAGAGAGAGAAGTTCATGCCTTGGACCAGGGAATCCTAATTTCCAAGAGGAGACACAGCAAGACTACCACATCCAACCTGTGCTCCTAAGAGAGAATGATCTAAGGGGAACCAAAACTGACCGCAACTCCCAGAAAAAGGGTCAGTGGTACACCACCGAACCCCCCTCCTAAGAGCAGGACACCCCAGGGTAACCAGTCAGCCCCAGTACCTAAAAGAAGAATCAAGGGTACAGCATACATTTCCACCTTGCAATAGAGGAGGGTGCAGGGCAATCAACTGAGCCCCAACTCCCTCCCAAAAGAAGGATTGGGTCCATGATTGACCCAGATTCTAAAAGAGGCGATACCAAGGACAGGTGGGGAGCGGCCAGGAGTCACAGGGCGCAAAGATACGAGTGGTTCATGATGACCCTTCCCTCCATCAACAACAGTGGTAATAAATAGCACATTGCACTTAGCAGAATGGTATGCAGAGACTACTTTAAGAAAAATTCTCACTGTATACTGACGTTGAGTAGTTGCTTATAAATGCCACTTATTAAAAATCACAAGTGCATAAGATGTTAAATCTGTGTGAAGAGATGAAATCTCCTATAGGCACATTTATTAATTACTGCGACTGATCAAAATGTTGTTTTCTCTGCAAAATGCAATCGCAATGAGCAGCATTTTTGCAAATTAGTGAGGCTGAATTATGGAATAACTGGCAATTTGATCTAGTAAATATTACTTAATTAGTACGTGAATTCCTAATACCTCGTTTATGATGTATGTATATCTATTCCAGAGTCGATGACAGTGTCTTGGCATGTTGGCAGTTATGGTTAATGTTGCTGAATGCAATTACACCAAACTTGTCAGAAGGTAGAACTGGGCTCACAATAAGTCCCTTTTGTCATCTGGTGTATATGCATTCATAGATTTGGAAAACATTTGTGTTAATAAAGGCACAGGCTGACCTTGAAAATGTTGTCACCTTTGCCTTTTTTTGCATAATATCTACACATTTAGTTCCGAGTGTAAAAAAAAGAAGGAAAAAAAGCAAGGAGCATTTTCTTCACTTGCCATTTCACTATCTACAGATCTGGAATGGATCAGTAAATCCTGTGATCTGATCTGGCTTTGACTGAAAATTGTGTTTGCAGTCACCATTACATGAGGCCAAAATTTGAAAATTGTGTTGGAGGCCACCAGTGCATGTTGCAGAATTTAAAAGATTCTACTCCAGAAAAAAATGGTTGGGATATATTGCGTTAGCAGGAAAATTACTCGAAGGCGTATTTGGGGAGATGCCAGAAATGGTAAAACCCATGTTAAAAATGAAAAAAAGTCCAGAGGATACTTATGAAGTGCATGACCGGGAAATACTCACTTGTTAGTGCCACAAAACAAAATAAAGGGGGGAGGCAGGAGAGGTCTGGAGGAACTTCTTCTAACACCCAGCAGTATGTGGGGAAGGGGGTTCAGGAACGAAATGATAGAGCCACAAATGTCTTTTATATGCAGTTGATATGCAGTTAATAGTCCTTGTAACTGGGACTATTGAAAAGATGTCTTCATCGATGTAGTGACATTAGCCCACTTGTGCGGGTTCGTGGGTTGCATCTGACAACTTCAACAACAGATTGATATAACAGCCCACTTGGACATAACTGTACAGAGATTGTGCCCTCTCCTCAATTCAATCAATTCAAGATGTTGGATTGGAAACAAATTCTTTGATCAATTAAAAACTTAGCCTACCACTGTAACTATTCCCCGCAGAGACCAATGTAGTCATCCGCAAGAGCCACAATGATGCTGAGGCTCAATTAGGTTTCTTTAAATATGATGGGAAACCATTGTAAATTATTGATTTATAGTGCCTGGATGAACTAATAATTCAAGTGTTTTTCTTTGTGAGACGCATTTATTTGTTCTTTATTTATACTTGTGACCTCTCCTTGCACATTATCAATTGTTATACATAGCTGGTTGTAGCAAGCACTTAAAGCACTTTATACACACACTAGCTAGTGCATCTTGACAAGGTATGAAAATTAAAACATATTGTGATGTCTTAACTGTTTGTAAACATTGAGGAACAGTCCTCTGTCTATGCACATACAAAAGTCTTTCCTTACTATTCACATGGTTTTAAATATGACGTTAATTCCTAATACCACATTTAATATGTATGTATATCTATTTCAGAGTCGATGACAGCGGCTTGGCAAGTTGACAGTTATGGTTAAGCTGCACTTTCCGTGGGAAAAAGCTTTTTTTTTGATCTGCCAATATCTTTGGTCTCATTTTACGAATCTAAATTACATTTGGATGTCGCATGTGCAGTCCATTTTAGTTTATTAGTTTTGTACATATTGGTAAAGAAGGAACAACGTTTTTTTGAGCAGTCATGAATGGTATTTCCCAGTTTAAGTCCCATAGAATAATAAATATACTGGGGCAGTAGCACAACTGATAGTAAGGCAGCATTGAGAGCATACAAGCTGGTGTGACGTCAGTCCATACTGGGTCCCCACATGGGAGCCCAACTCAATAACATGCTCTGCCTAGAGTTACTTTTGAAGTTAGCATGAAGCACATTCATGGCTGTTGGGCAATGACTTGAGGCAGCGGGCCAGGCTCTGCTGATATCCCTGTATTCCAGGGGCCTCAACGCCTGTTGAAGATTGGCTAATATGGATGGTCCCAAAGTATCTACCCGTAAGTTTCTCTGACCTTGCCTTGTGCTAGACTGCCTAGCCCTGGGGTCCAAAAAGGTCTGGGTCACCATCCCTGTGGGAGGCCATGCTTCTATTTTCTATGGTCCTCCGAATAGTTTGTTTTCTCTCCACCCTGCCCGCCGAGGCCAGACGAGGGACGGCTGAGCCTGCGCGTCATGTCGGGTTTGAAGGAGCTGCCCTTTGGACAGCTCCACACAAATTACTCGCTCTCAGAGCTCTCAAAAAGTTCTGCCTCTCTGGAAACCTCCAGAGCCTGCATGTACAATTTGAAAAGTAACTCCACTGCAGGAACAAACCAATCACATGACAACAGACCTAGGTACAAGTCATAAAAATGTAAGCAGGGGGAATATTCAGTGATATCACAGAAAGTGACGCAAAAGGAAATGATGTTACAATCCTACTGTGGACTGTGCACAATTGGCCAAGAGTATAGTAAAACACAAACAATTGAAGAAGGGTCTGAGGGAAATTTAAAGACCTGCCCAGTTCGTATCCCCCTAACTGTAATCCTAACAACAAAAGAAAGAGTATAGCACTGCAGCATTGTCCATGGTGTGGGGCTTTCATTACATTAATTGGCATCTGCCTTGTTCCACAATCAAAGCTGAGTTACAAACTAAGCATGAGCGTAAAATCCGTTCCGCTCGCAGATTTTGCGGATTTTCGGCAAATTCGCAATCCGCGAACTTGCCGAAAATTCGTAAAATCCGTGCGAAGCGGATTTTTTGCTTGGTCGCACTTGCCAACTAGAATACTATACAATTTTGTGGGAGTAAACACTTGCGAACACGTAGATGCGGTGGGCAGCGACAATCTCGCAATTGCGAGATTGCAAAATTTGCAATTTCGCACAAGAAATCCACCAGCAGGCAGCATAAACCTTGAAAATTATGATTTTTATCAGAATAACTCCTCAGGTTGACATTTGCCTGCACTTTTTCTTTGCAAGGAGTCCATTTTGGGGGGGGGGGTGGGAGGAAGGAAGTGCCCCACAGTCTCCAACTTCCTGTTCCTGTCCAGCAGGCTCCTCCCAGTGCTTTCTTCATGTGCTGGTCACTTTGATTTGGATCTTGACCTGGAAGGATTACTTTTTGTGGATGCTGCTGGATATTTGGATTTTTGCAAAACTGAAAGCACTCAGCAGGTGCAAAAGTTCAATCTTATCATTAGTAACCATTCCCTGTGGTGGTTCCTGAGGGGCCCCTTCAGAGTTCATTTGCCTACTTGCAACTATTCTATGACCCTGCTCTGACCCTCACAGCAGGCTCAGAGAATAGCTACAAGTATACAACAAAGGTCCTGTTAAAAAAATTACACTGCAACAGAAAGCAATTACAGACAAAACTGAAAGCACTCAGCAGGTGCAAAAGTTCAATCTTATCATTAGTAACCATTCCCTGTAGTGCTTCCTGAGGGGCCCCTTCAGAGTTCAGTTGCCTACTTGCAACTATTCGTGGAGAAGTGTGGCTCACTGGTTAAAGGCGGCAGACCCGTAAGCAGAAAACGGCCCGGGACCAGGGTTCGATTCCCGATGCGGCAGGGTCGTGGACCAGGGTCAGCGGACTCGATAATTCTCGCCTCGGTGCCTACTCTAGTCAGAAACCACACTCGGCAACTCTGGGCATCAGCTTGCCTCATCTTCACAACAGCCCCCCCAGACCGCCGGGGATGCTTGGTCGCACCTTAGAGATACCCATCAGGGACAATCTCTCAGGGTGAGCCAGGATGGGTTCCCCAGCGGTTGAAGCGTGGAGATACTCCTCCGGGAGTCGATTCCTAGCGCTATATAAACCCGCAATTAAATTAAATTAAATTAAATTAAATTCTATGACCCTGCTCTGACCCTCACAGCAGGCTCAGAGAATAGCTACAAGTAGGCCACAAAGGTCCTGTGAAAAAAAATTGCACTGCAACAGAAAGCAAATTACAGATAAGGAAGCAGGTGCCAGCCAGACTGGAAGTTTAAATTCAGTGACACATTAATCAACCCCAAATTAATTCATGTCAGTTGAAGCAGGGCAGGTGTGCTTGCTTTTTTTCACCCCCATAATCTACAGTGATAAACCAACCAGAGGGTGGCAGTGATGTACCAGAGGGTGGCATGGGTGTACCAGAGGGTGGCAATGGTGAAACAGAGGGTGCTGTGAACCTGTGATGATGAACCAGACGTAGAAACAACATAGTCGCGGCCGTTGCGAGCCGACAAGTAAGTTCGCAATTGCGAACTGGTACACAACCCTCGCGAACTGGCAGAAACCCTTGCGAACACAAAAAAAAGAATTTGCGAGAGTTCGCGGATTTTGCAGATTGCGAATCCGTAAATACGCAAGTTCGCGGATTGCCAATTCGCAAAATCCGCCCATGCTTATTACAAACTTTGAACTATAAATATTGAACTTAAATGTATGGGGTCACATCTATTTTGTAATGTTTTTGTAGGGCTTTCGCCACCATTTTTAACAGCCCATAGACACTTCTGGGCGATAGTAATCTAATGATGCATGTAGCACGGTCAGCCTAGCCTATAGGGTAGGCTGGCAGTACCAAAGGGGCTGGATGTAGCAGCTATTATGGGTACTTGTGGGCCTATTTTATGGTGTGGTGGGCATTTTTTATACGTTGGTATGATTCGCAGGCCTGCAAGTGATTACTAGAGCATAGACACCAGAGGCACATGTCATGGGGATCAGACACCATCTTATGAGCCCCACAGTCCTTGCATAGTTTAAACCTTGACTGCTTGAGGGGTGACATTTTCACCATTGCACTTTGCGTGTGAAAGCAATTGAAATATTTTTTCTGAGAAAAAAATCTCTGTAAGTGCTCCAGACCACGTTGAAGCTGTGGAAAAAAGTGAACTGGTGTAGCATTTCAAAACGACCCTAATTTGCATAATGTGGGGCACTTTCAAGCCATTAGATTTGCTAAAAGTCGACTTTTTTATGTTGCCCCCAGGCCTATTTACTGTCCCAGTCCAACAATGGCCTGCACACATAAATGTATAAACTATTAATAATTTACATAGTATGAAATAATGAACACATGTATATGTCTGCTAAGTAATTAAATACAAATTAAGGACTGTAGTGGTTGATTTGGAAAGCTGTCACTCAATCAGCTAGGAAACTCAGAAAGCACTGAAAACCAAGTACTTGGAATTTAACTGCTAATGAGAGGGCGGAGCGACTTACAAAGGGTGATTTTTCAAAGCCTCTCTGCAAGACTGGAGATCTTAGGTGTTCGAAAGAATCTCAAATGGAGCATTACAGCTTGTACTGGCTATGGCTAGCCAAGCACGTCCATCAGCTTTTTTCCTCACACACATTTGTGGAATCAAGAGATATTTCTTGGCATATATAAGATTTCTGGATCCACAAATATAGTAAACATGTGTTGATCAAGTAAGTTGACACTTTCCTATTTAAAGCCTTATTGTTCAAAACCAAACTTTTAAATTGTGTGTGGGACTCCCTGGGAAGCCAATGCAGTTCTTGTAATGCCTCGGAGTTGTGAGAGCCCCAAGGCAGGTGATGGGCCTGAAGATATCTACATTGGCTATGCAGTTACCTGCCAACGTGGCATTCAGATAATCAAACTTTGCTACAATGATGGCTTTCATCACTGTTGCTCAATATTTACCTGCTAAAAGGAATATGGTTCTCCTTAAAAATGTTAAGGCAGAAAATGGATGTGGCAATGATGTAATGCACGTTAATCATATAAACACACTTTTTATATTAAAAATATGTCAAGGTCCATATGGTCAGGTTTCTACTGAATGAGTGAACTGAAACACTTATTGAATCCACTCGAAGGAAAACTCGACACTTTTAGTGGTATGGAGTGGTTTCTGACTGGATAAATCATATACAAAACAGCACATAAAGCAAATATAATCAAACAGAGAAATATGAAAAATTACAAACTACTTTAAAATTGTGTTAATCATATAAATTGATAATCAAACTTAGAATAACTCAGATAGACATCATTTTTGGTAACTGGTAGACACATTTCATGTTAATGAGTTTGAGTCTTGTTGTTCATTTTTTGAACCAGTCAAAGTACGAAAGTTATTCCCAAAATCTACATTGGTACATCATTAAACATTTAAATGCTGAGCCCATCACACACCCTTACCTAGTGCTAAGCCATTTTTATATGTTTAGGGTAATCTTGGGCTTAAGCCTTCACATCAATCTTCCAGAAAAGATATCCTGGCCAAATATGCATCCTTTTCTTCACGTGTTAAAGATTCTAGTCACCCAGAGTTTGCAGATTCCCTCTAAGAAAGCCAATAAAATAGCCAGACTGTCGCTTTTTTTGTGATGGAGGATGGGAATAAGTTCTGTGCAAGAACACGCATGTTGTTTCCTAAAAATGACAACCAAAGGTTAGGTGTGCTAAGATCATCTTCACAGCATTCAGGAAAGGTAGAGTTGTTAAATAAATAATTGTTTCACCGCAGTTGTAATTCTTTAAGTAGTGCTCGGTTTCTCATGTTTTTGTGGTTTCTACCTACTTTTCAGTTTGTGGTGAAAATAGATGTGAAACATTTAGCTGAACTTGGAAATCTATACATGTCTGAAAAGTAGGCAACATTCTGAATGAAGCAAGGGTCCTTTGTGTAGATCGCCCCTGGTTTTCTCAAAGAAATTCATTACAGAAATCAAAAACCAAGGAACATAATTAGGAAAACATTGAAATAGATTATAACATTTTCATCTGTCATTTTTACCTTGATGACAGATATGCAAAAGTGATATACCGCTACGTCCATGAACTCTTCTGGTTGCAGGATATATATAGTGTTTATTAGCTGTCCAAATAAAATGATACCCGGAGCCAACAAATGAGTTGCAACTTATAAGGATTTTTCATTGTGTAACAATCATGCTTCAATTCATATGGGAAATTCTAACAAATGAAAAGCCGGTATGATTGAAATCTAAGCATTTTTTTTAATGTGCCCACGATAATGAGTTTAGTAATAGTAGTTACTTGTGTGACACTGAATTTGGAATTAGTCATGTTAGCATGTAAATCAGAGGGCATTTTGTGAAATATGTTTTGCACACTAGCTAACATTTGGAAGCCAAAAACAGAGAAATTATATTGTTAACTAGAAAACATGTTGTATTATTCGGTATTCCTGCATGTCTCTCAATAAAAATGGTACCAAACTTGTGTGTCTGGATCTATCATCTGCGAAAGGAAAGGCTCCAAAATGCATCAGGTAAAATTAACATTTAGCTTCTCAAAGTCCCCATTCTGGTGATATGGTAGCTACAGGATTTGGCCACGGGATCAGCTGGCACCCAGGTAAACCCACCAATCACAAAATATTTTTGAAAACTAAACACCTGGGGAGTCTGGGATGGTGTGACTAGTGTTTATGCCACTATGTTTACTTTCCCAGAATGCTCTGCAACTTTGGCTAAAATCAGAGATTTTCCTTGCATTTCTGTGAAGGAAAGCTGCGGAATCTGTGATGATCCACAAAATTCTTATGTTGCCCTCCCACCACGGCCCGGGGGCTAAAAGACTGTTGATGCCTTTAGCAGGGGGGGTATGGCTCAATGCCAGTGTATGCCATACCTAATGTCAAATTTTTCGGAATAAGAATATTGTGCTTGAGCAATCGTTGGACAAGCTAGGCCATAGAAGCCATCTTTTATTTTGACGTTTCATTGTATCCCATGAATAAACGTGTATTACATGTCTCACTAGAATAAAGATTTACTGTGCCTTGTAGAGAAAGACCTCAACTTTCACAGACTGTTCAGAACAGTATATCCCCGGACAAGGTCACACCTATAGGTCCCAGCCAGATTAGCATATTATGTAACATTTTCTGTTCCAAGTGTAGACAATTGCTTGTGAGAACGTCCATATGGTGGAATTATGAGAAACCGGTCTACTGTATTCCATTTTAAATGTGTCTCTTCTGCAGCATTCTAACTGGTTCAGCACATGTGAACCATGTACCACTGTATTAAATGTTTGAAGTCCTTTGTTTAGAACCCTATAAAATAGTTCAATTTCTCAGTGTGTCAAAGGAGACCCCTTTCCACCTTCTTAGATGGAGAATCCATGCTGGTTTTCCATCTCATTTATACTCCGTATTTTTTTTTTTCACAACAAATTTTTTATTATTCGATTGAGTTAAGCAGAGCAAAAGACGTGGTTCCCCACAATCAGGAGAGCGCCACCAAACATTGTAGTACAGTTTACATTGTCATAACAAAACCAAGTAAGAGTAGAATAAACCAAAGTAGGTAGCCCCCTCCCCTACCTCTGTCCCCCCCAACAACTCCCAATGCCCAACTTCCCCACTATCCGCCCCTTATCCCTCCCTAACCCCATGCACGTGCAGTAGAAACGCAATTTTTATCGGTCGTAAGGTATGACACAGTAAATAGGCCCTCTAGGTACCTCTGCCTATATCTCTTCCTCATGCGCTACAGGGGGATCTAGAGGCAACTCCCTATACTCCGCCCATCTCTTCCAGATCTTAAAGTGTTTATGGCGGCAGCCTCTCGCCTCAAACACAGGTCGCTCCAGTCCCATATAATAATCCAGGCCGGCCTTCAATGCACACAGGGGGGGGGGCTCGGACCCCCTTCCACGCTCTGGCTAGGTCTCGCTTGGCCACTACCAGTCCCAGGAGCAATAGGTGGCGCTTGTATATGTTCCCACCGACTCCTTCAAGTATGTGGAGTAAACCTAAACGGTGAGTGCGTGGGAGGTCCCATCCCAAAACTTCAGACAAGCAATTCCATACGCCCCTCCAGAATCCAATCAGTCTAGGACATGACCACACTGTATGCAGCAGCGTACCCACAGCCGCACCGCCCCGCAGACATTCCGACGAGCCAATCAGTCCAGCCTTCCAGAGTCGCTCTCGGGTATAATAAGACCTATGGAGGTACTTAAATTGAATCAATCTAAGCCGCATCGCTATTGCAGTTCCGCGCGGGGACTCCAGGGCCTCCCTCCAGTCATCCTCATCTAGGGGACCAATGTCAGCCTCCCAAGCTGCTTTTAGAGGGAGCAGGGTAGAAGAGCAGTGGGTCACCATCGTCTGGTAGATGCGAGAGATCTTCTTATCACCAAGGTCTCCCATGAATACCCTCGCCTCAATGGGGCTAAACTCAGGGAGCGAGTCCAGATCCGCAATGCTGGGCGTGAGTGCATGACGGAATTGGAAGTAACGAAAGAACTGGGTTTGGGGCATACTGAACTCAGCGCTGAGTTCCTGGAAGGACTTAAGAGTAGTCCCGGACATGACATGTCCCAACATCGATATCCCAATCGCTTCCCAGCCATCAAACCCCGGGAGTGTCGTCAGTTCGGGGAGTCGTCCGTTATGCCACAATGGCGTCTCAGCAGTTAGCCTACCCCACCAACCCATACGACGTAATGCCTGCCGCCACACAGCAAAGAAGACTTTCATGACGCACGGTAACGTCCGCCGCAGCCGGGCCGAGTAGAGAATCGTGTGTAATGTATTATCGCCCATCAATGAGCGCTCCAGGGCATATGCCGGGTCTCCTCTGTCACCATACCACCACTCATTAAGTATGAGCAGCTGTGAGGCCTGATAATAAGACAGCAGATCAGGGGTGGCCAAGCTACCACAATACGTGGAGAGGAAGCACGTCCTTAGTGCCACCCTGGCCGCGCCCCCAGCCCACAGGAAGCGACTCAATGCAGAGTTAGCCTGCCGAAACCACTGGGGAGGGATGGGATGAGGATAGTTCTGTAAGTGGTACAATAGACGCGGAAGAGCCACCATCTTGAATATTGCTGATCTACCGAAAATGGTCAGAGGCATCCGGGACCAAGTCTTAATGTCTTCTTGAACCTTATCCCACACGGGTACGATGTTGCGCTCCCACGTAATACGGGTGGATTCTGAGAGGAACACCCCCAAATACTTCAGACCGTCAGTTGCCTGCTGTAAGTCCGTCGCCCAGGGGCCTATTTCCGCCGCGCCTCCTAGCACCCAAAGGGTGGATTTGCCTAAATTCAAGCAAAGTCCCGAGACCTCTCCAAATATTCGCATGATTTCTAACACTCGGGGCCCCGAGCGACTCAAGTCAGTGAGGAAGAAGAGGACGTCGTCCGCATATAAGGCAATCCTATCGACAAGAGTTTCAGTCCAGACAAAACCCCGGAGCTGTGCGTCTATGCGCACCCAAGAAGCCAGAGGCTCCATGGCCAGAGCAAACAGGTACGGGGACAATGGGCACCCCTGACGGGTCCCCCGTCCAATGGAGAACACCCCCGAAGTGGCCCCAGCGACCCTAACGGACGCCGTAATATCGGTATAGAGCAGTGAAATATATGACAGATACACTGGGCCCAGGTTGAGGCGAGACAGGAGCGCAAAAAGGTACGCCCAGCTAACGGAATCAAACGCCTTATGGATGTCCGCCAATAGCAAAGCCGCCCTGTCTCCCGAGGTCCCCATCGCGTCCACCGCTGCCTGCGCGCGCCGGATGTTGTGTCGTGTCGCTCGGTGAGGCATAAAGCCCGCCTGGTCCGGATGGACTAGGTCCGCCATATATGGGAGTAAGCGGTTCGCTAGTGCCTTTGCTAGTATTTTAGCTTCCACATTGAGCAATGAGATGGGGCGATACGAGTCGTGTCTGTCAGGGGGTTTGCCAGGCTTTTGAAAGACCACAATTTCGGCGTGGCGCCAGTCAGGAGGCAATCTGCCCCGCTCACGTGCAACCTCCAGAGTACATCGATAATGGGACCCCAGGAGAAGCTGGAATTTCTTAAAAAATTTGCAGGGGTAGCCATTCGGACCAGGTGCTTTCCCCACATTAAGTTGGCCCAGTGCCTCCCCAAGTTCCTCGGCCGTAAGGGGAGCATCGAGCTCCTTCCTGGCCTCGTCGGACACCGCCCGAGGCGGCAAGTCGTCTATAAATTTAGCTACGTCGTCTGCGTGGAGACTGTCTCGCGGGGCATATCGTGACCTAAAATAATCTGCAAAACTCGCTGCAAGCTCAGCCGGGTCAGTAATCGTCACTCCGTCCTCAGCAGTGAGGCCCGGCAGCGTGATCGGTTGGAGACGTTGCTGACACAACCTATGGAGCATGGTACCGGACTTATCTCCCCATTGGTATATTCTGCTCAGCGTGGCCAGCCACGCCTGTTTAGCCTCATCCATCAAGAGAGAGGCGTAGGACTGTTGCGCTTGGAGAAGCAACCGTATCGCCACTTCATCTCCTCCTCCCCGACTCCGCCGTTCCAGTTCTTCTCCGAGTTTGGCAGCTGTAGTGGTCGACTCCCGTCGTCTACGGCGGGCCTCAGCACACCACGCAATGTCCACCCCCCTTATAGTAGGTTTCATGGCCTCCCACACTACCGCAACATCCATACCGTCTACTAGATTTTCCCGCCAGTAGTGTGCGACGGCTTCCCGTAGGTGTTGAACATAAGTGGGCTGCTGGAGATGCCACGAGGACATCCTCCATCGGAAAGGTTGCCGCTTCGTGAGTAGTTCTACCGTGATCGATACTGGGGAATGGTCTGAGAGTCCCCTTGGAAGCATCTCAGCGTCGCGCACCCTGCTCAGACAGCCACCAGGCACAAACACATAATCTAGTCTCGAGAATGAGCCGTGCACCGCAGAAACATACGTGTATTCGCGCTCTGCTGGATGCATATGTCGCCACACATCCACCCATCCTAATCCCTCAGCCATAGCTCGTAACTGGGTAGGGGAACTTGGAGAAGGGCCAGCGAGCACTCCCTGCTGCCTCTGACGGTCTACACAAACATCCATCACCTCATTCCAGTCGCCCCCAATCACAGCCAAGGACTCCGGGATATCATCCCACACCGTAAACAGCTTCTCGGACAGGGCCCACTGCAGAGGGGGGGGGCATAAACACTTCCAAAGACCACCGGCTCGGTACCCACCATACCCTTGATAAATATATAGCGGCCTTGAGGGTCCGCCCACTGCTTCTCATGGACGTAGGCTACTCTGCGGTGTACCAGAATAGCAACACCTCTAGAGCCCCTGACGAAACCAGCATGAAAGACCTGATGATATCCAAACCTCTGCAAGCTAAGTACTTTAGAGCCCATCATGTGAGTTTCCTGGAGCAAGAGTACATCAGCAGATTCTCTCTTCCCCCAACGTAAGACAGCTCCCCTTTTAATGGCATCCAGCATCCCCCTGACATTCCAGGTGATTATCCGTAGGGACTCCCCGGGGAGTCTATGAGTCAAGTCAGCCATAGTCAATTGAGGTCCAACAATTAGGCCTCCCGTGCCACCCCCACATACCTCGCACTTTCTTCAGGTGCTTAATAAACAGCACGTGCATTTCCCCCCCGCCCGTCCCCAACCCTCCCAACACCAGCAGTAACCACCCCGGTATGCCCTTCATTCCCAGTCATCTCTGTTCCTACATGTCCTACCCCGAACCCCTGCCTCAAACACCCCCCACCCCTATACCTCATAGAACATTGAAGTACCTGTCGCGGCATGGGCGGCCCCGGGTCCAAAACAGAGGGCCCAAGACCAACCATACCAATGGATCCCAACACCCCTTAAGAACAGCAAATCCCGCCCCTCCCCTAGCCAACACCCACTACGCGTGGTAGTCGGAGGCCCCATCAAGTCACCCCCAAACCCCTAACCGCCACCCCAGTTACAACTAAATCATTCCCAAGAACAAGCACCATGGGCAGCGCCCACACTTCTAGGGACGAGGCCCGGCCGTGGGCCCTCCGGCAGTTCGAGTTCACTGCAGCAGTGTAGTCTTGCCCAGGGACTCAAGAATTATCTTCAGATTGGTCGGATGCAATAGTCCCACTATCTTGAGTCGCGCCGGCAGAGGCGGACCTCTTCCTTGACCGGGACCTCCGCTGTCGGCCATTTCGGGCCGGCTGGCCCCTCCGCTCCTGCGACGAACCTCCAGGGGCACCAGGATTCAGACCCGGCTGGGCATGCGGCCTGATCGGCACAGATTCGTCAGTCCACTTGAAGACATCCTCAGGAGAATCGAAGAAGTGAGTTCGGGACTGATAGACAACCCGCAAGCGGGCCGGGTACAACAGGGAATATTGGATCTTCAATCCTCGCAGTTTGGCTTTGGCATCCAAAAAGGAACGACGCTGCAGCTGCACTAACCTGGTATAGTCAGGAAAGATCATGATCTTCCGATTTTCGTACATGATGGAGTCTCTGGCCCTCGCCTCTCGTAGAATCACGTCCCGATCATGATAGTTCAACAGTCTGGCGATTACAGCCCGGGGTCGTTCTCCTTCCGGCGGTCGCTGTGTTAAGGCGCGATGTGCACGTTCAATTACAAAGCAAGTGGAAAGGGCCCCTGCGGGGAGCCAGCTCTCCAGCCATCGGGTTAGAAACAGTTCCATATTGTCCTTCTCGCATCGCTCCGGAAAACCAACAAAGCGTAGGTTGTTTCTACGTGCGCGACCTTCAGCATCTTCCACTCGGGTCGCAAGGTTCTTTTGGACGTGTTCCATCGCAGCCATTTTGCGTTTCAGGGTCCCCACATCATCCTCCACCACCGAGATCCTCGACTCCGTCTCTGTAATCCGTTCCACGGCATTTCGCAGATCTTGTCGCAGCAGGGTCACGTCTGCGCCCACTGCACCAATCTTTGCGTCCAGCATATCCCTGGACTGGGTGATCGCCGCCATGAGCGCCGCATTATCTGGCCCTGTTCCTCCGCCACCACCGGGCGCTCCAGACCCTCCACTGGGCCCTGTAAACTTGTCTATGGGCCCCTGTTTGGACGGGCCGCCACCTCCCCTGGTCATAACTGCGTGGAGCTGTAGGGCCACAGTATCAGATGGATCTACAGATGGGGCGGGGGAGGTCCTCCACCGATGAGTGGGTCCGTCCGTGGACCCGCAACCCCCGGAGATGAATCAGCCCCCAGCCAGGTCCGGGCAGCGCCAATGGGTCAATGTAGATCGGTCACCAGGCCGCTTCCTTCTCTCCCTCCCTTCTGGTCACTCCGTGGGTCACTCAGCGGACCGCCTCGGATCCCGCAGGTCCCGCAGGTCTTCGGGCGCCCTAACTGCCCCACTGCCGGCCGTGCCAACGACGACCCAGGGGAGGATCAATGTAGCCTGCAGGCTGCCTCAAGTAGGTTCTCCACCTCAAGTCATGATATGGCCAAGGGGTTCGCTCCAGAAAGCAGCCCAGCGGCGCCACCCACAGCTGGCCGCCGTCTCCACCGTCACGGAGGCACCTAGACACCTCCTGTTGTCAGCGTCGGCCCTGTCTGCAGCCGGCCCTGGGAGAGCGCGAAAATCTAGGCCCCGGCTTACCGGCAGTGATGTAGGCCTCCGCTCTTCCCAGGCCCTCCAAACGTGTCTCAAATGTGCAGCGAGTCAGGTCGGCACCCAGCCACAGCACCCTGGGGCCACCGCCGCCCAGGGCCAGCCCACCAGCCGAGTAGTCCGCCGGCTCGGTCAGACCTCCACAGCCGCTCCAAAATTGAGGCCCCGGCCTCGGCGGCAAAGACCAGGCCGCACGTCTCTGCCGGCGGCGCAGCCCCGCCGGATCGTCCAGGGAAGCCGCTTGTGGAGCCGGAGGATCCCCAACGCTGCTGCCAGCACTCGCCCCGCTAAGATCTGGCGGAATGGGCTTAGGGGCCAGAATAAATAGACGGATAATGTTCGGGCCGGCGGGAGCTCTGTTAGGCTGCGACCGCCATCTTCGCCCGTCAAGCCACGCCCCCTACTCCGTATTTTAATAGTCTTAACTTTACTGATTTCCTAAGGGACTCGGTACTTAACGAGAATTGGTATGCTGCCTTATTGACAAATGGATTTTGAGTATATTGAATTAACTTCTGTATGCATACATTTCTAACAATGAATCCTTTAAAGCTAAGACTTAAGTAAGTAAGTAAGTAAGTAAATATTTATTGCATATGGTTAGTTAAAACCTTTACAAAATTGAGTACAAAACAGTATACGAACTAGCCTTGGTTAAAATGCATTTACGCTCTTTAAAAAACAAGTTCTTTTTTAAAAACAGTATTACTTCGTCTGCGGCCTGAGCCTCACCTAACATATCAGTCCTTCGGACTGGGTCCGCACCATATTTTCAGCTTTCTGGATTAGGAGGCTCGCCTTCTGTAAGAATTTGGAGGCCCTACAGGCCGCTTGCAACTGGAAACTGTTCAGTGCTAGCATAACGGCAGGCCTGCATGTTCTGATTTGATAAGAACGAAATATTTGTAATAGGTAGTAACGTCTCAGGCTAGCCAATGATGGACAAATGCACAGAATGTGAGTCAGTGTTTCTTCCGAACGGCCACACAGTCTGCATAGCGATGTTTGCCATGTTTGCTTCCATGCTGGGGTCTGATCCTTTGTGGTGTAGGTGCCCAGACGTATGCGTAGGAGCATTTGTTGTGTGGACGGTGTTATATAGTTGACTAGGTATGGTTGTGGGGCACTTCTCTCATACGTGGCTAGCACCGTCCAACCATGTTTTTTCTTTGCGAGGGCGGCTTTGTCGACAATCCTGGATTTTAGTTTTGCTGTACTGTTGGCTATAAGACTTAAGAGTATGCTGTTCTTGTAGGACCAAATGTCAGTGGCGTAGCTAGACCGTTTGCCGCCCGGGCGGTCAGGGCGTTTGCCGCCCTACGACGGGCGCAGGTGGGAGCGGGCGGGTGGAGACTGTCCCTCAGTTAGCCACCACGCGGCCACAGGTAAGAGAGAGGTTGGGGGGTTTGTTCTGCCGCTCCCAAAACGTGCGCTCCCTTTGCTACACCACTGAACGATGTCCACAATTCTGATAACTTTGAATTGTAACCTTTAACTACTTAAATTGAAACTGGTCCAGCGGGGAGCACCACAGTATGTCTCAGGACTACACTGCTCCTGATCCATCACAGAACGAACAAATGAAAACATTAGATGGCATTTGCGCGGATAAGATCAGATTGAGGATATGAGGATAAAGCCCCAATTTGTCCGCTGGGGGACAGAAAGTTAGTTTTATGCCTTTAGAGGTAGGCCACCTCTCCCAGGCCGGAAGCCTGGGGGAGCTGGCCCCACCCCATTTTGTTTTTCATAAATGTAAATCTCCCTGGTGTCTAGTGGACTTCCTGCATCCCTCCCCATGGAGGGCAAATTATGTGCACTGATCAAAAGACATTCTGTGACAGGTGTAGTGAATTACAATATCGATTTGAAAAGGTGAAGATTGAACTAACCCGAAATAATTTAACTGGACGAATGAGCAAACTGGGCAGACACAAATTCTTAAAGTGAATGGAGAAAGTTTTTTTTATGGTACTGTGAAGGCAGAATACTGGCAGAACTCGCATCGTAAGTTGATGATTAATCAGAATTGTCATAGCTAAGGATTCTCTATCTTTAAGTGAAATCATATCCCATTTGGACACATGAGAAAAAGATTTATAAATTACTGTGATTCCTCCCACTGATTTAAAAGGGCAAATAGTATGATGAATAAAGTAATCTGAAAATACTCTGTATGAGTGACTACATTCTGCCCTTTCATAAGGAGCGCATCCGCACACACAATAGTTCCCTTGAGTGCCAGGGACCACTATGGCAACTTGGACCAAAAATATTTTTGATTTTTATGTTGTTGTTTTTTTAGATTGATAGGGGCACAGCAGCTTCCCCAACAATATTTATTTGCAAAAATCATGTTAAAACAAAACAAGACTTTACAAAGCCAAGAGGACACCAGACACCATCAGACCTATTGGCATGAAAAACAAACACTGTCCTATTGTGAAGCGCTCTAACACCTTCGGGTAAAGTCCGCGCTATATAAAAACGCATAAATAAATAAACATTCATTCTAGTAGAGAGAGAAAAAGTGGGATTTTTTTTTTAAACAGGATTAATGTATTTCCTCCATTGACTTCTATTGAACCAAAGGCAATTTCAGGCGTGTTACAGCCAAAACAAAGCCATTTTAAACGTATAAAATCGATCGTGAGTTTCCCGCCCGAATCGGGGGTATTGGTATGTATGTATGTGAGAAAACAAAAATAATGTGTCCATCGCCAGCCAGACCTAACGGCTTTTGCCAATGCCTGTTTGTGTACTTCAAGCTGATATTTGTGCGCAGGCGCGGCCCTGCAACCCTTCCCTTCAAACACCGCATGTGCCGTACCACTGTGTTTTTTAACAGCACATGCGCAGTTTGTTACTGGTACTAGGTACCTGGACGCATGCGCAGTGTTATTGTACTAGCTGGTAGGTGGCGCTGTATCCAGCTCTCCATGCGATGTTTGAGCCCTCACAGCCTCTCTCCGCAGGCTTCGGAGAAGCCCGCGCCCGGCCCGCACTGACCCCCTCCCGGGCCGCGCCATGGAGCGCATGGAGGTGGAGCAGTGCGCAGGCGCGGGGGGCGGGGTGCCTCTGCGCAGGTCCAACAGCGCCCCCATGATCACCAGCCTAAGGTGAGGACTCTAGAGTAATGAGGGGCGAGCTGCGCGAGAGAAGTCTAGACTTCCTAACTCGGGCTGTTCTGAGTAAAGGACCATAGAGAGGACGTGACTAGAATCACAGTTCAGAATCCCTAGTCTGAGTGATGTGGCGATCATAGAGAGGAGTGGAGACTAGCTTGGAACACAGAACCATGCTGCATGGGCCCCAAATGGATATGGGAAAGACCCGAAAAGAGAAGCTTGAGCTACAGTGCCTTCTGACTACCAGCTTTGAGTTAGCACCATTGATTTGCAGACCAGCCCCTGCTTCATAATGTTATGCTGAATATCCCAAAGAGTCTTCTGAGTAAGGATAGATAAGTGTGGATTGCAGAGCTCTGTGATCTGCATCCCAAGGTGAGGCTCAAAGAGAGGAAGTGGG
This sequence comes from Lissotriton helveticus, assembly GCF_964261635.1. Classification (NCBI taxonomy): domain Eukaryota; kingdom Metazoa; phylum Chordata; class Amphibia; order Caudata; family Salamandridae; genus Lissotriton; species Lissotriton helveticus. The sequence continues at coordinate 171,224,178 of NC_136073.1, forward strand.
AGAGACAGATCTGAGCTAAAGAACTCCTTGGTCAGCACAGAGGCAGTGATCATAGAATCCACAGCTGGCAAGTGTCCATATGTGACGCCTATTTATTTTTAGCCATTGTATATAGTGCTGATATGGCCCGGAGGCATCAGAGTGCTTCACAATGAAGTCAGAACATATCAATAACAAATACTCCTGTACATTAAAAGTGAAGTGATTGCCAGTTTAGCCTCTTCCGGGAGGTAGGGCGCTTCACACATATTCATTCTTGGCAGGGCACATCATTGAAAATCAGACAGCACAGTACTATGTGAGGATCATGAATCTATAGTGCTGGTTGAGGTTGGTATGCGATTGGAGGGAGCGTGAGGCGGTAGGAGCGGTTTATGCTCGGTGTCGTTCTAAGCAAAGAATTCTTAGGTCTTTTTTTGAAGGAGACATGACCTAGTCAGGCGGAGGCGCGGCGGGAGCGAGTTCCAGATTATTGTGGTGCTTTCTGAGAAGGATTGGTTCATGTATCGCTCATGCTTGAGGGTGGGTGGTTCGAGGAGGAGCAATTGAGTGTTCCTTGAATGTTGGTCGGAGCCTGAGATTTTCAGTTTCTCATAGAGGTACAAGAGTAAAGAGGAATGAAGATGTTTATGAGTGGTGTAGACAGTTTTAAATTGAGCACTTGACTCTATGGTAAGCCACTAAAGGAAGCATTGAATGGGGTAAATGCAATAGAATTTTTTGTGACCTGTCAGGAAGTAGGTTGCTGGCCTGTTCTGAGTGGACCTAGGTGGGCTTAGGGAATGTCGGAAAGGATTGCAATTCCGTAGTCAAGTCTGGAGAGCCCAAGTGCCTGGACAACAGATTTAAGGTCTTGTGCAGGGATGAGATTCCTGATTTCCTTATCCATGGTGGAGATAATGGCTCTGGAGGTTAAGAAATCTGTTGAGGTTGAAACCAATAGATTTGGTATTCTGAATGATGGAGGGGTGACATTCAATTTCCGGGAGGAGATCTTCTAGACTTGGATCGAAGATCCTTCTTTGGAGAGATAAGACATTTTGCGTTCGCTGGGTTTAGTTTGGGGTGGTTGTTTGCCATCCAAGATCGAATTCTATTCAGAGAGTTGTATAGGCAGGAGAAGTCCACCAGGTACAAGACCTTCAGGTAGATTTGGGTGTCGTCGGTATATAGGTAGAGGAGGACTCCTGAGGATCGTGCAGAGGAGTTCGAGGTAGAGGTTGGGGAGAGAATTTAACCTTGGGGCATCCCTTGTTGCAGGCTGACAGGATCTGAGACCCCATTCCCAATGTTTACAATTTGGGAGCGTTTTTTAAATATGAGGTGAAGAACTAAAGGACAACACTATTAAATACCCATTCAATACTTAATGGTGTCTAAAAAATACACATGGTTGACTGTCAAACGCAGCAGAGAGGTAGAGGAGTCAAGGAGGCAGGAGTTACCAGTGTCAAGGATGCAGAGTGCATCGTCCACAATCTGCAGAATTGCAGTCTTGCTACTGTGGCCCTGATAGAATCCAGATTGGAGGGAGTCAAGGAGGTTGTTGTCCTGGATGCGGGATGACAGTTGGGAGGCTACGCAACTTTGTCTAGGAGAGGCAGGGTGGATACTGGGTGGAACTTGTTAACCCCTTCCGTGCTTCGGACGGCCCCAGGCTATCCGACTTCACAGTGGGTGTGTACGTAGGACGGCCAGGGTCCGTCCAAACCCCGCCCACTCATTAATTCGCCCGCACCGTGGGGGAATTTGCGCAGCGGGCAAGGGGTTAAAGTCATAAGGGTCCAGTGTTTTTTTCTCTCCAGGAGAGGAGATATTTCATCCCTTTTTAAACTCCCTGGGAACCTGTTCTGATGCAGTAATGAGCTAATCAAGAGTGTCCAGATGGGAGGAAGCAGTTTAGTTAGGGATTTGCAGAGCCCGGGGTGGTGTTGCATAGATGGATAGAGAAGAGTTAGAAGTAGATTGGCCTCAGATTGGGGAGAAAGAGGAAGGACAATGACTGCAGTGCCTTGCAAAGCAGCATCTACTCGATTATGTTGTCGAGTATGACCAGAAGGGAGATGTTAACGTTTACGACTTTTTTGTTGAAGAACATTCCAAAGTTATTGAATAAGATCACAGATGCCTTAGATGAGGGGTTGGAGGGAGGGTTTTTGGCTTGCTTAATTACCTCAGATAGTTGGTTGTTGGCAGTATCCAGGGATGCTCTTGTATGTGATGCCTTGGCTTTAAAAATGTGGCCTTTGTAGTTTCATCTCGCAGCACAAAGTTTTGTTTAAGTTAATGATAAGAGAACAGGTAGCCATTATTTCTCCAACTGGCGTTCAGTCAGTGGAACTGTTCTAGCTCGCTTCTTTTTGGGCCATAGCTTCCAGGTCAGTATGTATAATGTGTGACCCCAAACATATTTGGTGTACAGCGACTTGAGCATCTATCACTGTAGTTGGAAAAGCAACACCACCATCTTCAGAATGTAAATTACCTGACGGTGCTATACATGAACTGGTCTACTGGGGTGCTTTGTCTTTAGCACAGTAAGGAGTGTTGGGATAGGAGGAAACCAGTGATTTTGTATGTTGAGAGGGAACCGGGATCCAAGGTAATCTCTACGAATTGGCCCATCTGTGTCTCAATGCTGTATGCCAGCAGCAGCTGTTGCATATTCTGCTTGCTCGTTTGGTCCTGTATAGAGCTCATTTTCCTTTCCTGCACATCAGTCCTGAGAGATGGAATGTAACAGCAAACAACCTGAGTTGGGCGCACTGAGAAAGAGAATATAGAATAATGTGGTCAGCAATCTGTGGTTACAGCATAGAAAGACAAGCATTGACATAGCCAATAGGTCTCGCCTTTGGGACCTTATAAGTATTTAGTTATGCAGCATAATATCCTTACTGCAGCAACATTAACTGTTGCATTTGCATGGATAAACACTTATAAGGTCCCAAAGGCGAGACCTATTTGCTATGCCAATGCTTGTTAGTATATTTCCCTGCTTTAGCAGGTCTTCGGAATCACTACTATGGCGGTTGCGTTGCTACTACCTCACCGCATACATAGAAAAGTCTGCTGGCTACTAGCATCCATACCTTTGCCTCAGGACTCCTTATGGCTCTCCACCTCGACATTCACTTGTCAATAACGAGGTAAGCATCTGAGGCGGACCTCTGCGTGTACTGAAGACGGCCAGCAGCCTGTGCCTGGTTGCAACTTTAGGAGTCCCTCAGTCCATTGTCACCGATTAAGGGGTCGTGTCTATTGCCCGCAAGTTACTGAACTCAACCTGCCTGCTCAATTTCTGCGTTCATCGCTATCCGGAGAAGAAGCTCGCCATTTTAGATTGAGGGTGAGGGGTATGTACGCCCCATGGCCTATCCTAGAACTTGCCTTAGGAACTAAAACAAGGGTACAATTCTTGATGGGCCTCTTCTGTATGGAACTCTGCAAATATAGACTCAGCTCATAACTAATATGAAAAGGTGGGCGAGTGAGTGAGTGAGTGAAGGGATGGCTGGATGGATTAGTGAAAGGGTGAATGTATGAATGAAAGGGTGAATGGATGGGTAAAAGTGAAAGGATGGATGAGTGAAAGGGTGGATGAGTGATAGGGTCAATGGATGGATTCATGAGTGGATGAGTAGAAGGGTGGATGGAAGGAAGGATGGCTAAGTGAAAGGGTCAATGGAGAGAGAAAGGGAGGATGGATGACTGAAAAGGTGAATGGGTGGAAGGATGAGTGACTGAGTGGATGGATGAATAAGTGAAAGGATGGCTGGATGGGTAAAACGGTAAATGGATGAGTTGATGGATGGGTGGAAGACTGGATGGATGAGTGTATGGATGGATAGGGTGAAAGTGTGGATGGATGGATGAGTGAAAGTGTGGATGGAGGGAAGTATGGAAGGAAGGAGACATGATGTATAGTGTTGCAAATGGATGAATATGTTTGGATATAGATGGGATTACTTATATACTATAGTGCGACCCCCTCTGATGTGTCTGTAAAACATAACTTTTGTCCCGAAGTTTTGTCCTGAATTTTGACCTCCTGTCCTGAATTTTTGTCCTGAATTTTGACCCTTTGTTCTGAATTTTTACACTCACCGTCCTGAATTTGCACCCATGCCAGTTGGTCACCCTAAGGGACACTGGCACCTGAAGTCCCACTTAACTATGAAAGCACAGGGATGAGGGCACCGCACTGCCCGCTGAGGGCCACCCTAAGAAGGGCAGTCATAGGCAATATCTGTGACAGAGTATTATATCGAGCACCCTGCTATACAAGGGTGCTTCCATCATCAACTGGTCCCCACCGGGCCCTCCTGCAGAATGCGGCCAGACCCCCACATCTTACACAAATCCATAGGCAGGAAGCAGGAGGGGGGGTGCTCCCCTGCACTGCAGAGAGGAGCTGTCAGGGCAGTAGTGGGCCTGCAGTAAGGCCGCGAGGGTACCGCACCATGGTCCCTGCAGGCCCCACAGCGGTGCTAGGGTAGATGCGCTGTAAGGCGCAACCTCCAGTGCCGAGTGCCACGGTCTCGGCGGAGAGCAGCAGGCGCTGCCTGTCACTGTGTATTCCGAGCCACAGTGGACTGTGAGTGCAGTGCAAAGTGTTTGCTGCTAAATGCCGATCAAACGCACAAGGAAGTGCACTGAAAATCAATTTGTTCACTGTAGATCGCAGCGCACACTGCAATGTTCTGCTTATACTGCAGTTGGCCGTGCAGCAGTTAGTGCAAGAACATATGTTCCCACAGATTCCAGTGTGCAGTACTGAGGGCAGTAAGCAGAGACCAGTCAGTGCAGCACTCATTGTTCAGGGTAGATTGCAGTAGAGCCTACAATGCAGCGGTTAGCGCAGAGCCCAGTGACGACTGTAGAGCGCAGCACGCCTTGAAGATCTTAGAGGTTGAGGAGAGTGCACAAGCGCACGCAGACACAGTGCAGAGAGACCTGGAAAGTGCAGAGTGCAGCGACTTATAGAGTGTTCATTGGCATGATCCAGCCCACTTCAGGTGTCACTCTTCCGGAGGATGGCAGGGGTTTAAAGGTGTCTCTGATCAGCTTCACTTGAACCCAGCAGCCAGAGGGCGATGAACAGTAAGGTTGGTCCCGCTGCATGGCCTGCGTTTTGTGTGCTGGAGGACGCTGCCCTTGGCAGCAGGGTACTCCCAGGAGCACACTTGGAATTTTCCTGACTTCTTTCACCAGGGGTGTAAATGGGAAAGGTGGTCTCCGTTGTCCCTTCTTATGCTGCAATTGCATTCTAGATCTTATTAGTTATCTTAGCACTTCACATCTAAGCTTCTGTTACACTTATATCACCACACTGACAAATATATATTACAAGTGTATCAATCAATACATTTTCTCACAGCAATATTATGGAACACATACTAGTAATGTTTTGATTTTAAATTCACCATTTTAATACTTTTATAAAATTGTAATTGTATATAACTTTAGTATGTTTATTTACTATATTATGGTGCGTTTCTTGATTTTACTTTTAAAAGCATTTTTTTCTAATTTAAGATGGTCGGTGCACACCGAAACACGGCCAGGGCTGTGAGAGCCACAACAGGCAGGAGGAGACCACTGATCAGTTAAAGGGGGTAGTGGGTGCAGCGAGTGGACATCTCTAGCGACTAGCACTGCATTACAGCGAAGAAGGCCACGCAGCTCAGAGGGATAGACAGCAAGGGAGAGAGGGGCACAGGTGAGGGCAGAAGAAAGCGTAGTAAGACCACGGCACTTTTAAGGGAGATGTGGAAGCTAGCAGCACGGCAGGAACCAAGCCCCACATCGCATGGTCACCATGATTGCAGTCCTTGGCTTCGCTGTTCTAAATCAGTGCCTTCAGGTGAGCCTCCATCGAGGCAACAAGCACCCGCGTGACTGCAACTCCAAGAACTCCGTGGGCTGCCAAAATGAAAAACTAGTGTTGGGCGCAGCTCTGTTCCTGGTAGCGAGCGTGGGGAAGCCCTCGTGGCTGGGACCAATCCCAGCGTGGCTGGGCAGTGATGTCTGGGGAATCCCTCGAGGCTGGACCAATACCAGCGTGGCGAAGTGATGACGTTTTCGGAATCTGCGCACTGCAACACTAGGCGCGAGAGCACGCGCGCGCCACACCGAGACATACCCGTAGGGTAACCGCAACCAATAGGCCATGGGCAATGCACCTGCCTTTGCCCAATTGCGTGCTGTCTTTGTAAAAAATACGCACGCACAGGCCAATAGCCAGGGACAAAACAAAAAGCACACGCAGGAGCGTGTGCGAGCCTCTGGAGTGATTTCTCAAAGCCCTTACATAAAGTTTTACCAGAACAGCGTAAGCGCTGCTACAGGCTCGACCTAAAAAAACATGATGGCATGCATTGCAGCATTCTAGCCCCAGTCTGAAAGAGAGGACAATTGAGAGGAGGGCTGGATAAGTCTCAGGTACTGAATTCCGTGATAGCCGGCCTCTGTTGTGGATCGTCTCGGATTACATTTAGTTACTAACCTCAGTTAAGAACTATAGAGCGGAGGCCAAACTAGCGTGAGCCAAACCCATCATGTCCATGCTGCAAGTCAGTAGGGCACCTTGTATCCGTTTCTGACATTCCTTTTTGCAAAACATCAGATGTGTCAGGTTAGTTGATGCAAGCAAAGACTCCACAGTGCAGGACTCAGCTATTTGTTAAAAGAAAGCCAACAACTGTATAGATGGTTTCCTCCTGACTTGGAGTGATATAGCAACTCTACTATGCTCACTATTCGGAAGCAAGAACAATGGAGAAAAATATAGACACCTGGACTGCTGGGCTGTTTGATATCCAGCTGAGTGTATGGCCTTGAGAAAAGGATGAGAATGCCTCAAGTACAGAACTCTGTGCGTTGTAGTTGATAATAGGATCATCGAAATTTTTCCTGGGCTGGTTTACAGAATTTTATGGTAACCAGTTTGAGGTATGGATCTAGGAGCGAATGCTATACTTTTGAGTACAGAAACCCAATCTGAGGCAATCTCCATAAAGAAGAGGGCAGACCAGCCAGATCTGGCCCTCCGGAAAGAAGGTAACCTGTTGTGTTTTAGGAAATTATTAAAAACTTTTTTATTTAGGGAAACTCTAGACTCATTTTAAATCGCAGACGGTGCTGCCTTATGGATGTATATAAAGGCTGTTTTGTTCTTTGGTCATGAGCGCCTTGAGACCTGCCGGTGAGTTGGCGCTATAGAAACCGAAAATAACAATAACAATCTACAGACCTATGGTCACTAGTCACAGGGAAGGACCACAGAAGGGTCGATACCCTGGGCTAGAAACCTGTAGGGAGAGTGATCAAAGATAAGGTGCACAGAGAAAAGGATAGGCCTAAACTGGAAAACTCCACTATTCCACCCAGGGTATACAATATAGATCAGACTGAACTATAGAATTCTCTTGTCATCAGTTTGAAGTAAGGAGTGCAAAGGAAGAAGATGCACAGCTTTACTACTTCATTTTGTGACCCATCCCCTGTGTTTACCCCAGGCTAAAGTAAGCCAATAGAGAGGAATGGGACAGACAAGCCTTGACTACATCACATTTATAACACGTTTTAAGTAAGGCCCTTAGGAAGGGCTGAGGACGTCCATGACTACCAACTTGTGTGATCCTCTCCCAGACTGGACTACAGAATATTATCACCAGCCAAGGAAGGGCCATAGTTTGGGTGTCGGCTTTTTCTCCAGGCCCTGGGGTTTATATGAAGCAGTGGACAGATTCAGTGATGTGACTGTGTTTCTCACCGGGTACTGAATTGCCTGTCAAGGTTAGTCACTACTCTCAACGTTTCCTTGACTCTTGAGTGGTAGCTCTGGTTGAGCACTCCAAACCTACTGAAAGAAATTGATGAGAAGGTTGGGTTCAGATGGAACATAACACAAGCAAATGACCGTTAATAAATGTCACTGTCCAGCCAGAGGTATTCTTGAATACTTGGTTCAAAATATCACCACGTTATAATGCATTGCAGCAATTAAAACTAAAAGTCAACATTACAAAACACTTCCTGAAACACAATTCCCGAATAGAGTTTATACAGTATAACATAAACAGAATTGCAGCTACTGCCTATATTTTGTACGTGCCAGCATTACCCGTAAACACTCAGGTGTTTTTGGGGAGTCGTTATTCCTTTTCCAAATATCCTATAGTAGAAGCAGATATGCATTGAATAGGTGAGCACCAGAAAGGTGTAGTACAACAGCCTTTGGACGCCTAGTAAGGACTCCAACACAGCTCACTTTGTTTTCTTGCTGCTGTGGGTATTTGGATGAAATGTCTAAAAGAGCCCAATAAACAAGGATTTAAAAAGCTTTTTTTTTTTAACATAATTGGGAATTTTGGGGCTATGTCTGCAGAGTGTTTTCATGTCACGTACGCTGAAGCTTCCCTTTGCTCGGGGTTTCCGATAGGAGCTTCTCTGATAAAGAAATTGGACAGTATATCACAGCTGCACTCTATCTGCAGTTTCTGTAGAGCCCATGGGGTGGTGGAACCTCGCAATTAGATCTAGAGATATCAGGTAGTCTTCCCAGAACAGTATTCCATAAGTAGCAGGTAACAGGTTCTATAGTGCCATTGAGGTCTCTGTATCCCGAAAGCCTCATGATCAGTGATACAGAGAAATTCTTAGATGGCAACATCTCAAAAACTATTTACCACAGTTGGAAAAATATTTCGCCCCAGGGTCCCTACCTGCTGTGTTCACTTTTTGGTCAACATATGGGAGTGCTAGGAGCTACACAACCCTTCTCTTCTCAATATGTTACCAACACTGCTGTCTGCTGGTTCCAACAATGTTCATTCTCCTTCGTCTACTTGGTATTCTGTCGAAACACACATGGTACATGAGTGCTAAATATAGAAATGGTCAGACCTAGTACCAATTAAAGGACCTGGATGTCAGGCTGTTGAAGGGAGTCCCAGTTGTCTCCGTATCTTTTCAAACGCATATCGGCGGAGATCGGGGTTTGGTCTTGGCTCTTGATCAAGGTCTTTTTATACAATCACCCCACTGAGATAGGCAAAGCGGCACAGAAATGCATGAGAACTCTTTTATGATCAAGACTATCAAAGGCGGAGTTGAGGAACACTTAGTATTTTTTCTTGAACACAAACTCTATAAAAAAATTATGAATACTAGCGAACTTTGAAAAACCTTGTTAAAGAAATAATTAAAGTTTGTATTGAACGAAATCCCATCCAAAGCAACAACAGAAGAATTGTTCATACATTCTGATGGAAGCTCTGAGAAAACCTTAAGCCATTCTGCTGGGAAGTCCAATTGGTGTTCTGGACTCAGTCGTTTACAGATTTTAGGATTTTGTAGAGTGCTGGGTCACTACACCTCTGCTCCTTGAAGTTCTATTTATAGTTGATGAAAATGGTGAAACTTTTAAAACAAAAACCCATATCCTTTAAAAATGAGGAGACACTGATGGCTTCTGCACATAAAAAATGTATCTTAATGGCAGGTGCCCTAGGACTTTCCAGTCCAAAGCTTGAATTAAGGATTGTATGAGCGGTGGGCTAGATAAGGCAGAAATGTGGAACTGTGCGGTTGCCACCTGGAAGTGTGGGTGATAGAGAAGATTGTATGCCAGTTCTGGTGATACAGTCACATGGGTATATATTTTACAGCCCCTGTGCATTTTAGGATTTTTCAGATGACTGGAATTCATCCTATCTCGCTGTCATCCACTTTCCATATGGTTCACGGTGTGACCTGAGTAGTAAGTGTTCTTAGTGTGTGTAATACAGCCACAACATCCAAATTGTGCTGGTAAGTATCCTTTAAAATGTTTATTCAACTAACATTATTTCAGTGCCACAATGTGACACAATGGAGTTTTGGCCTCTGGGCATTTGTGATGTCTTTCTTTGCCAAGAGAGCTTTCGTTCATACATTAAGACAGACTTGGTGTGAGACGTTCTGCTGAATCCCATTCATTGCGTCTCTCCTTTAACCAGCATTTCAGCATAACCTTGTTCTTTGGAGTTTGTTGATGACATTGTTCTCTTCTATATGATTTGAACGCCCTTTGCAACCCTCATCCTGCTGCAACTTGATCTTGCCAGTCCCTCAATTGGCATTTTCATACCTAGACGTTGTATAATGCAATACGGCTTCAAGGTGGAATGAGGTGTTTGAACTAAAAGCACTCTTCTCCCCTAACAACTTGTCCTTATTTGGGTTTAGCGAGTGAAAGTTAACTTGGCTTTGTAGTGAAAGTTCGTGCAAATCATGTGACATCTAGGCGTGCCCTCATTTCCCTGGCAAAGTGGTGCTGGAGGATACAACCACAACCTTTATAGAAGGTATTGCAAGCACCCGGAGCAGTAGTTGGATGATTTGTTCAGTTTGAGTTGGAAATCCTGTTCAGTTCTTCTAGAAACGATTCCAGGCCTTTCCCAAGAAAAAGGACTACTTCCAAAAACCTCTTTCTTGAAAAATTGATTTCCTACTGTAGCTAAGTCTGAGGAAAGAACACCTCTTGATAACTGCTCTGTAACTAGGATCATGCCTGACTTTCTGGGTGGGACATACCGTTTTGTTTTATGATTATTCAATGGTATTCTTGAACTGCACATTCTATGAGCAAAAATGTCTTTGGGATTAGCCTCCAGGAGGATACACTCGGGCATAGGCTAAGCATGGAAGACCGATTTGGGGTGAAAGTAATTCAGAAATTGGAGGAAGACGGAGTGATGGGCAGCAGGGGCTATTTAAAGACAAGGCATGCCACTCCTAATGACCAAAAGAGGAATCTAGAGTGGCAATGAGATATGGTGCATAGTCTTGTGAAATGAGAGCACCTGCTTGGCCTTTAGAATCCAGGGACCTGGATGTCTTTTCTGCTGATGGCAGTCAAAGGGAATTGAAGAATGGCAGTGAGAGTATCAATGGCTGTTTGAGAGGGCCTGCGCCTTTCAGAGATAAACTAGGAAATAAGTGCTCATGATCCGGTATCAAAGAGAAAGGAATTGAAAATGACCAGCTGGAACATCCTACAATCTTATGGAGAGAAAGAGATAAGCCTGGTCCTAATAGTGAGAGACCATAGAAATTGGATACCTACATTCTCATACCCTTCTACTTACTTTGCAACCCCCTTTCTTTGTACTGTCTCTCTGCTTGTTGCTTCTCTCACATTTTCTCAGTTGTTTAATTGCCTTTGGCCCAGCACCCACCCGAAAATGTCAGCTTAGTGGATCAATGGGTTTGAGAGGGCTGCTTGCAAGTTATTTACCACTGCGCTTCCCTAAAGGCCCAGGGGCCTTTGGTCGGGGGAGGTGTTGGGGCTTGTTCGCCATGGACCCTAAAGAGCTTAAATAATTCTTTAGAATGGACCCAGCACTTATTTCTGACCTCACCCTGACTAGGCCCATTAGTCCGCAGGGTCTTGGCTCACCAATGATAAGCCCACTAGGGATGAGGATCATGTCAAAATGGAGTCGGATGGTGGTAGGGACCATGCCCAGGTTGCGTGGCTGCTCCCACACTACTTTCCAATGCAAGGTGACTTGGAGCCAGGCTCTTCTGGCCCTTCAACAAGAAGCTGCAGCCAGCTGCAGCTTCCATTGGATGACGAGAAGGCTGCAGAGAGATAAAGAAGCCTAAAAGCTTGGGCCTTTTGAGTGGGGATAAACTAGTGGAGTACTTTAGCTAAATAGGCATATGCCCCCCATTTAAGATACAAACAGCCCCACCGCAGAGGCATCCAGGAAGAGAGGTAGCAAAGTGAATTCAGGCAATGCAGGTACTTGTGAAAATAAGAAAGTTCTTGGACATCGAAATCAGTTGCACATTGCCCAAGAAGCAAACTGGATTGCTTTATCCATTAAGGCAGTAGTACTGTCACCTGTGCTTGCACATGAATGTCTCCTGCGCCCCTAGTGAGCTTTGCTACTATGATGCAGAAGTCCAGTGCAGCAGCTCTCTGTTATGTATTCATGGAAAGGATTTCTTGTGGTGCATAGGAAATAGACATCACCGAAGCAACTGGCTGTACTCTGCACATTTTATTGATAGTGCTGCATTGGATGGAACCCATTGAAGCGCTGATCACTCAAAAAGAAAGGACCGAATTGAATCCTTGGACTAAACCAGAAAGGATTAAGGAAGAAGTTGTAATGGAATGAGCTAATTGTTTTAGAGTTCTGATCACAGAGCAAAATGAGGAGTCCTTGTGGATACTGCTGGTGTGGTCTGAGGTTCCTGCAACACACTCTAGATCTTGTATTGATGGTGGTTCACTCTGCTGGCTATAATCAGGTCAGAATCAGGACACAAGTTAAATGACAATGGTTCTGCGGTTAGACAAGCAGAAACCAACTATGGCTCAGGATTTGGGTCACATTCACAACTTCATTAACAGGCCATTGACGAGAATAGTGGGAAACAGCCAAGATTTGGCTCAGACAATATTGACGTTTGGAAGATGTGGTCTTAGAAGTATCATGTAATATGGAAATCACTAGTTAGAAGATGTGAATAAGGTAATCTAAAAACTTTGGTGATTCCGTTCCAAGGAGTTAGTAAAGTTGTTACTAACTGGCGAACCAGGTCAATACTGAATGAAGGTCAGGCACGATGCTTGGAGACTGCTGAAGAAATAAGAAAGCACTAAACCAATGTGACAGCCTGGAGATCTACTGACCAGCACTCAAATCTGATTAAATAGCTGCTTAGTTCGTAGTGGACTTTCCTTCATGCTCCTGCTGTGTTTCTTTCACTGAGGTTCTAAAGAGATTCCACTGCTTTGCATGTGCATGTGATGACCAATTTTTGTATTCGGCCAGGAGGACAGCCATTCAGTCCTTGTAAATTCTTCAATTTGTCGAAGGTCTGTGGCTCTGTGGAAAAGTTACAACCTTCTCTGAACATAGAGCATGAGCCATGGCACGTTACCACAATGGCAAAAACAATGCAGAAGTGTCATATGGAGGTAAAATTTGTTAAATCTTGATTTTCTTTGCTATTCAAGCTCTTGTCTCTGGGATAAATGTGGTGTTACCGTAGTTGGAGTTTTTTCCTTCTCGGCTTCAGGCGCGAACAGCAGAACGCTGATTAACAAGACCAGATGGCCACTCCAGCCTTCCAGGAAGTGTGGCCAATTTGCTCTCGCAACTCTTCTGATGGTTCCACTTCTGAGAGTAAACAGTTTTGGTTGTGTTGGCAGCTAGCCAGCCTTTCTAATGGATCAGGAGTTAGAGACCCACCTCACTTATCATAAAGCACATAACAGCCAGTTCTTTTCCCAACAGAGAAAATATATAATTTCTTTCAGAAGTCTATGCAAGTTGATGTGAAGAACAATACATTGAAAACTGAAAGCTTGTGGTGATCTTTACATTGTAGAATGATGGGTTATATTATAATTTGTGTAGACCAAATCTTTTTCCACAGTGACGTATTTACTCTCGATGCTTGGTATGAACTGAAGAGGTGTGGTGTATTTTCCTATTAAAATTCATAAAACCTTGATCCCTCTTCTATTTGTAAACTGGAGTTCGCATTAATAACTCGATTTAGATACTTTCAGAAACCTGACTGTGACCAGCTTCTCAACAGTGTTACACCCAATGGACTTCCCAGGGTTTTCACTCATCAGAATCCAGCCCCTGTAGTGCAAGTGCTTTGGACCTCGCGCCGAGAGATTGCAGTATCTACACACAGTGTTCATATTTTACCCAGATTACCAATTGTGAGATAATCTCTCTGTCATGGTCCTTGCAGTTCAATTCAATTTGTAATCTTTATTCGGTTCTTAAAAAGACACCATAAAAGCACAAATACAAAGTACACACAAAATATTTAAAACAAGAATAATTTTCCATTAAAAAGTTATACATGTTAAGATTATTTGACACTATAAAAAGACCAGGGGATCATGAATTTAAAAGTTCAAGGGGACGAGAATTGTTAGGGGCCAGTTTCTCTAGTGTTCCTTAGTCGTATTGCCATCCGAATAAAATTTATGGTGCAAAAGAGGGTATAAGCATCCTCCGCTTCCTGTAAGAACCTCAGGGCCAATCTTGCATGTTTAAACTTTAAGTCTTTCAGAATCCCCACTAAAAACTTGCGTCTTGGGACGGTATAAAATGGGCACAGTAAGACAAAGTGAAGGGTATCCTGCGGAGACCTGTGGTCGCAGCCGCAGGTACCCTTCTCCTCCACTGTGTGAGTGAACCCAGCTGGGACCGCAAAGAGGTGATGAAGCATGTTAAATCTGAAGCGGGTCATAACATAGCGATCCTGGGCGTTATACATGACCCTTAGATAAGGTTCCATGCCGTGCTTCACTGTGAGTTCATTATAAGAGAGATTAGTGGGTTTATGGTTTTCTTTTTCTGCCCTTGACAACTTAAGCTGTGCCGGAAAGAGTTTTTTCACAAGGGCCTTGCTCTCGGATGTTAGAGAGTCTGGGGATGTAAAAAAATTAATACAATCAATCTCTGCTAATGATTTCTTGACGTATTTCAGCCAGGGGATAATTTGACCTTTGTCTCTTTTGAGGCAGTCCGATATAATTTGTCTTGTTAGGGTCGCCTCTGGGTTAGTCCATATTTTGACCCATGCCAGGAGAGGTTTAATTTTGATCCTGTCTTCTATGAAGGTTTCTCCCACTTCTTCATGGATAATGTGGGCCGATACACTCTGGGGCACTTTCAAAATTCTTCTCAAGAATTTGTTTTCTTCTGTCTGGATCTGCTGTACTTTATTATCCAGAAAGCCCCACACTTCTGCCCCATAGGATACTTTCGCACAGCAAATTGACCTGTACAAGTTCAGTATTTGTTCTGGAGACCATTTTCCTAGTCTTTGCCCGTACCCCATGATGGCTCCTACTGAAGCTGCCAGTTTCATGGAATGCTTTTCTACCAGAGGTTTAAAGGTAAGGTGGTGATCAAATAGTACCCCCAGGTATGAAAAGGTCTTGACCTGGTCTATTTTGTGTGACCCAATGTGATAGGTGAAGTTCCCTTTTGTCAGTTGCCCTGATACCATAATATAGGATTTTTCCAGGTTTGTCGCCAGGTCCAATTTATCCATGAACGTGACGAACCCGTCAATCAGTTTTTGCAATCCTAAAGGGGTTCTGGCAAGCAAAACCGCGTCATCGGCGTAGAGTAGTACAGGCACAGCACGATGACCGATTTGGGGTGAGTCCACCTTAAGTTTGAGGAGGTCTTTTTCCAGCGAGTTAATGTAGATAGAAAAAAGAAAGGGCGCGAGGATACATCCCTGCCTTACTCCACTAGTGCAAGTGAAGGGGTCGGTCTTTTTTCCCTCTTGGTTGTATCTCACACTTGCGGTGGTATTCCGGTGGAGATTTTGCAGGGTGTCGACTAGTGGTTGATCCACTCCTAGTTCTAACAGCATGGACCAAAGCTTTCTTCTATTTACACGGTCGAAAGCCGCTGAAAGGTCCATGAACCCCATGTGAATGGACCCCTTCCCGGCGATGGTATATTTAGCTATCAGGAGATATAAGTTTAGGCATTGATCGGTGGTAGATCTGCCTTTCCTGAAGCCATATTGGATTTCCGAGAGGACTTGATGCTCCTCAGCCCAATCTTGCAGCCGCTGTAGAGTGACTCGCCCCAATACCTTTGCTGTCACATCGATTAAAGAAATGGGTCGGTAGCATTGGGGGTCATCGCGGTTCCCTTTTTTGTAGATGGGAACTATGGTGGCCGTTGACCAGGACTGAGGCAGACCTGCCACCACAGCCTCGTTTAATACCCTGGTAAGCAACGGTGCCCATAGATCGGGTCTACTTAGGAATAGGTCTGGTGGAATTCCGTCCGGGCCCGGTGCCTTGTTTTTACTGAGCCCTGCTATTCCCATTTCGACTTCTTTCAGGGAAAAGTCTAACTTGGCCGACTGAAAACCCCTAGGTGCATCCTCCAGAGTTAGGTGACTTGAGTGATTGTATAGGCTCTGAAAGTGGTTCTGCCATTGTTCCGGCAGAATGATGTTCATAATTTTTGGTGCCCCTTGGTCCTGGAAACATGGGGAATTAATCACTTTCCAGAAACTTGCGGAATCTTTCCTTTCCGCAGCGTCCCTTAAGTCTTCCCAGGCTTGATTTTGTAGGCTTTGCTTACGTCTCTTCAGAGCTTTATTATATTCAGCTCTGTTCTGTGCCACCGTGATCTTGTCCCTTGGTTTAGAGTGGAGGCTGTCCTTCAGTTTTTTAAGCGCCTTGGTGCAATTCGAATCAAACCAGCGGGGATTTGAGGACGTTTTATTAAGCCCAGTAGACTTTAGGGAGTTATGTACATGTTGCGCAATTTCTTCAAATGCCCTGACCACCGAAACGCCAACCACGCTTGGATCAAGGCATTTGTCTATTGCTTCTGAGGCCTCTGTTAGTAATTTTTTGTAAAATCTGTCCCCATCAATTTTGGCCCATTTGATTCTTCTTCCCTGATCCACTGGTTTTTCCATGATGTCAGGTCTCTTTGGGTGCAAGTTAAAATCAAAGCCTCCAATTGTGATAATGACCGGGTTGTGGTCACTAAAGCTGCTGGCCTCTATAAAAGTATTGCTGATGTTTCTTTTTAATATGGGAGAGACTAAAACAAAGTCAATGTAGGAGTGGCAACCTCTTCCTTTGTATGTTGGGGTTAGTTCCCCTTTTTTGCCCAGCACAACCAGGTCTAGAGTTTGAATCAGGTTATGCCTTTTCGTTAGCCTCTCTAAGTCCCATCCCTCTTTTGAGTGAATAAAGTGAGGGCCTTTCATTATGGTACATCTTGACCAGTCTTTGTTAAAGGGTTTTAGTTTGTCACAAAGGTGGCAGTTAAAATCTCCCATTAGTATTACGCTTGGGGGGTTTGGTGTCTTATTTAAAGAGTTCAAATTTCTTAGGCAGGCTTCCAGCTCGTTTACGGCTGTTCCCTTATCCGTCGTTCCAAGAGCATTGTACCAGTTGACTAAGAAGAAGGTTAGTCTTGGTGAGCCGAACCTTAGTACTTGGAGGTTATATGAGGCCCATTTAACATTGGACCAGGTACCCTTGATGTCTAGATTGACGTATATGACAAGTCCTCCGCTGGCTCTCCCCGAGGTTACTTTTTTAGCTGGGACAAGAAAACTTTTGTAGCCTTCCAGGCTGTAATCATTTAGTTCGGTAGCCCAGGTTTCTTGCAGGCATATGATTTGAAATTTGGTTATATAGCTGAGCCATTCCTGGGTTTCAAATTTGGCCGCTAATCCTGCAATGTTCCAGGATACAATTTGTAAGTTTTCTTGGGTCATTTCCTTTGGAGTTCCTTTTGGGTCTCCTGATGGGAGCATTGCATGTTTTCCCACTTCCGATGAGGTAACAGGACTGGGCTGTATACTGCCAGAAGCAGTTAATCTACTCTGTTTAGCAGTGGTCCTATATTTTGGGGGATTTATCCGCTCTCCTTTTCCCCCGCTCGGGTTCGTCGATTTGGTGCTGCCTCCATTACTGGGCGCGAATTCTGATCCCTTTCCTGCCCCCATTCTCTTTCCCGTTGTGAGTGTGCTTACCTCCTTCCGCCTTGCGATCATAGGGGGTTGTTTATCCCATCCATGTCAATCGACCTCTTCAAGTGTGCTGAACCTGTTCCAGTGTGCATGCTGCATTAAAAAGGAGTCATAATTTGGAACGACAAAGTTTGGCCTTTGCCATTGAGGTGGTCCATATTGAGAGCCCATATTGGGTATTCTAGTCGGTGGTGGTCTGTTACTCTGCCTGGGTCTTTGAAATGCGAAAGGATAAAAGTAGGATAGATGTACAGGATGAATTTGTGAGCGGGTATAGCTCGGCGGGGCATTACAGATAAAGTTGACTGCTGCCATATCCCTGAAGTTCACCGTGATTATGTCCCCTGCTATAGTCTTGGTGCCTTTGCCGATCCACTCCCCCCTTCTTACTGCAAGGATTTCCCCATGGATATTGGGGGGCAGTGGTCTGTGTATTTCTAACCACTGTGCACATTTGTTTTTTAGCTCTACTTGTGATTCCCGTTGGCCCTCCCTTAAAGGTGGGACTCCTGTTAAAACTACTACAAACGGTAAAGCTTCAGGCGGGAGGTTAATTGTCCTGAAGCGAGTTGCTGTTTTATGCTCTTTAATAGTTTTTAGGTCTCGCCTGTCGATGCGCATGCGCATCGAGCAAGGCGAGAGTATTGGGACTTATCCGCTCTTTATCCACACTGCAAGGAATCGTGGCGATTCCTTGCAGTGCCCGTGACTTTTAAGCTCAATGCGCATGCGCATTGAGCTTAAAAGCGCGTGCACGTCCGTCTTTGTTTACCCGCTCCGCCCCCTCCCCTTCCCGCCGTCTCGCATTTCCCCTGTCGCACTTCTCCTCCCCCCTCCCCTCTCTTCCCTCCGTCTTGTTTATTGTACCCGCTCCGCCCCCTCCCCTTCCCGCCGTGTCGCATTTCTCTTCCCCCCTCCCCTCTCTTCCCTCCGTCTTGTATGCCACTCGCAACGCTCCCTGTCTCACACAGATCCGACATTAGTTCATGTTAACTTTGTATGTGGTCATCGATTCTTTAGGATGTTAAAGTTCACAAACTGTTCTCCTGCTTGCAATTGACAATGTACATAACATGTACTGTATTGCGCAAAACACATCCTGCTGACAAATTAGTTAATCCCTAAGCTATAACACGCAATTCTCTGGACTACAAGTTTTTACCCGCTCCGCCCCCTCCCCTTCCCGCCGTCTCGCATTTCCCCTGTCGCACTTCTCCTCCCCCCTCCCCTCTCTTCCCTCCGTCTTGTTTATTGTACCCGCTCCGCCCCCTCCCCTTCCCGCCGTGTCGCATTTCTCCTCCCCCCTCCCCTCTCTTCCCTCCGTCTTGTATGCCACTCGCAACGCTCCCTGTTGCTGTCTCACACAGATCCGACATTAGTTCATGTTAACTTTGTATGTGGTCATCGATTCTTTAGGATGTTAAAGTTCACAAACTGTTCTCCTGCTTGCAATTGACAATGTACATAACATGTACTGTATTGCGCAAAACACATCCTGCTGACAAATTAGTTAATCCCTAAGCTATAACACGCAATTCTCTGGACTACAAGTTAATTTCAACAGGTATGCTCGAGAAAACCTCCAGTTCCAGGTTTTAAACTCAGCGCCATACACAGGTTAGAACGTGCATGCTAGCACGTTGGCCACGCCACGCAGTATTTAAACAGGACCTCACACGCGGCACTTCACGCATCACCAGCCACATCAAGAAGGAGATAGACCCTTGCAGCTCTGCTCGAAATTAAGTCTGCCCCACTTTTGCTCTCGCTAGACGGCAGAAATCACCATTTTAAACAAGACACCTTACCGGCACAAGTCCACGAAAGACCCGTATTAACAGCTCACGGTTTGTTTAACTGATTGCACCCAATGTTTATGAGGATAACAATTACCGTTGGTCCTCTCTTTAGACACTTCCTGAATCACGCTAGGTAAAAAGAACTCCGCCCGCGCCTACTATAATGACGCTTATTCTGCATGTTTATTGTTTTCAACGAGTGGCACATATGGCCGACCAACTGCATTATGAGCTACCTGAGACATTCTGATGTTAGGTTTTCCTATTCTTTATCCCCGCAGGTAATCGCTTTCGCTGCACTTAACCCCCACCCCCCCCATTTGCAGCAGCCCTACTGTCCTGTACCTGTACTCACAGTGCAAGCACCCAGTGCAGCCCAATCCAGACTTGCAGCAGCCGTACTGCCGCTGTACTCGTACTCACACTGAGATCAAGCAGTGCATCTTCTTAATCCCTACTTGCACAACTCCCTACTTTTTCATTACCAGGACACCAAGCAGTTGTCCAGCCTTGCAACCTGACCTGCAGCGCCCCCTTATGTCCCAGTACCGAAGCACACACACATACAGTCCCGTCACTACCCTAACTGTCGGACGCGTCCCAGCATCACTAGTTTGTGGCACTCACCCTAGACCCCCCGAAAACAGCAGCGCCGTGTCCCGCTGCTCGCATTCTTCCCTGACAGCACCGCGCATCTTGCCCGCCTTCGGCTCGAAGGAGATTATCCCCCACAGCTGCCCCGGAGCGTGGCGGGAGGAGGGGCAGGGACCAGATAGACTCGCCGCCTCCCTCCGTCCAATCGCATCGTCTGCAATCTGGTATCAATAATTTAATTTATAGGCACGATAAACGCTCCCAGCTCTGGCCGGTGGGGGGATTTGCTCAGCGTTTTTGCATCTGTCTAATTTGATGTGGTGTAATTGGTTATTTAGATCCGCTCACCCACACTCACCCTCACTCACCCTCACTCACCCTCAACCCCTCACCCTCACTCACCCTCACCCACACTCACCCTCACTCACCCTCAACGCCTCACCCTCACTCACCCTCAACCCCTCACTCACCCTCAACCCCTCACCCTCACTCACCCTCACTCACCCTCACTTACCCTCAACCCTTCACCCTCAACCCCTCACTCACCCTCACTCTCACTCACCCTCACTCACCCTCAACCCCTCAGCATCACCCTCACTCACCCTCACCCTCACTCACCCTCAACCCCTCACCTACCCTCACCCTCACCCTCAACCCCTCACCCTCACCCACCCTCAACACCTCACTCGCCCTCACCCTCACTCACCCTCAACACCTCACCCTCAACACCTCACCCTCAACCCCTCACCCTCACTCACCCTCACCCACCCTCACTCACCCTCAACCCCTCACCCTCACTCACCCTCACTCACCCTCAACCCCTCACCCTCACCCACCCTCAACCCCTCACCCTAACTCACACTCACCCTCACTCACCCTCACCCTCACTCACCCTCACTCACCCTCACCCTCACCCTCACTCACCCTCAACCCCTCACCCTCACACAGTGCAATAGGTCTCGGAGCATTTGAGTTAGAGCTTTTAGAAATGTTTATGGCTTTTTTTTTTTATTCTTTAGCATTGGCTACAGGAAACAAAAATGCTAAAGATTTACAAAAAAAAACCAAAAACAATCCTAAAAGCACTAACTCTAATGCTGCGAGACCTATTGCATTTCCAATGCTTGTTGTAGAAGGGGTCGCATTGGTCTTCGGGTTCGCTTTGGGGGTTTGAGCTGTGTTTCCTTCCAAAGTTTGAGGGGGTCCAGGGGGTGGTTTATTATTTTCAGTGATTGTTTGTTTTTTATTTTTACTTGTATTCGGTGTGGTAGCAGCCTTTTGTATATCTTTGGTACTTATTTGTGTGCCTCTGTTAGGGATCCTTGGCGCCGTGTCAGTTGTTGTAGCGGCCTTATCCTTGGTTAGTCTTTTAGATGTGGCCTCATTCTGTTTTGCTGGGCCACCTTCTTGCGCTAATTGGACTTTCGAGCCAAACCCCTTATTATTTACGAGTGATGTTAACCTATCGACTTTGGCTATAAGGGGTTTTATCAGCACAGTAATTGAGTGCTCCAGGTCCGTTTTGAGATCAGCCACCATGTTGGTGATCCAGCAGGGTATTCCTGGTGTAGATGGATTTACAGGCGTTACCAAATTATGATTTCTAGTTTTTAGTGATCCTTTTTTGCCCCCACATTTCGGACCTTCCTTATCCGAAGTTTTATCTGTAATATTTGAATTCTTATTATGGTTGTTTGTTTGTTCACCAGTTCTCTCGCTACAAGTTTCGTCGGGCACCTGGGCACAAGGGAGGTCGACGAAGGAAGAGGGGGTGAGGGGCAGACTAGTATCAAATTCTTCTGCCAAATCTCGGGAAGCTTCAGATAAATTAATGAGGGATTCCTGGGTTTCTTGGACGACGATCACGGGTGGTAGGGACATCCTTCTTTCAGTGTTTGCGATAGCGTTTGAAACCGCCCCTATGGTTTGTTTAAGCATCTTGTCGATAGCGGTTAAAGTTGGTAAAGGCGGAGGCAAATCCATTTTAGATTTTGTGCTTGATCTTAGGATGGGCATCTTTGACTTCTTGGCCGTTTTCCTCATAGTCTACCATGCAAAGTACAAGAACAATGACTGGGTATGGCTGATGTACGTAAGTCCAGATATAATACCTGTTATGCAAGATGCGATTGGCAGATTTTAGGTGGGCGACCCAGCCCGGCCTCTTCTGGCCTCTGAGGGCCACAGAGGGCCCGCCCTTTGCCCGGGCTTCGCTCGGCGTCCCGCTCGCGTCCCGCTGAGCGGTAGTTCGCTGTTCTTAAAGGAGGCGTTGCAGCCGGGGGCGTGTCTTGCTGGGGGCGCGGCCGTGCACACCTGTGCAGCGCGGGGACTCCTGGTCTATGGAGTCCCTGCGGCGCGCGCCCACAGTTACCTCACGCAGTTCACTCTTCCTCCCGGTTGCTCTCCGGCGCTCCTGCTGCCTCAACCCCACACCAAACGCCACGCAGCGGCACCCGCGAAGCGGGTGCTGCAAGTTGTTGAGCGGCGATATGGCGGTCAATCCCTCCTGGGACACGGGGAGGCTGCAAGGCTGGATGGCGGTTTCACAATATACCTCGTCGGCTAATGACGGCGTCCAGGTACAATTCTTCTCGCATGAGGGTCCTTGCAGTTAGTTAGGGTACAGCAAATATATTAGGTGCATATCATGGCTTTTAGTTAACACCCTGCAGTGAAACCATGTTATCCTCCACACATATGCCATAGGGTGGCACTCCTCAAACAGAGACATATGTTTGATATCTATCGACTCTGCCAGTGGAACTGTATAGAGAGATTGAAGGTAAGGTTTCATGGCTGTGAAATTATAGCGGAACAGTTCAGTGTCAAGCTCCCTTCTTATTCTAAAGTAATTTGCCTACTTATATGCTGGTCATCACAAGATGTTCTTTATAGGATGAAGGCAGGTGAAATTCCTGATGGGAATTGAAAGGAGACGTGATTAGGTAACTCAGTCCATTGAATTGAAGGAAATGCTGTTAATTGAATTGATTGTGATTGCTACGCAATCTCGTACTTGTCTTGAGGCCAAAATCCATTGTTTAGCTTGGCAAGGAGACGAAGGGCAAAGGTCATCACCTCCTTATAAAGGGATGCTCCTGTTGTCCTAAATTTCCACATTTACCCCTCGAAGTGTGACACATAGACTCTTTGAGATCAACATCATGTATCCACTTTTCTGGCATGGGAAATCAGGTGTTTCTTGTGGTAGACAATCATTCCAATTTGAAAACTGTCGTTGAAGGCATAAAAACCAAAGTAATGGAAAGCATTTGTGAAACCTGCTTGACCTGAGGAAATCATGAAAATGTTATAATTAGGAAAATCCTGTTGACAAAAGAAAATGAATAACCTCACACCCTCTTGCAACAAGCATATTGTGACAAAAGGAGTCCAATTGGAAGGAATTATTGATTTAATGGGAGAGTGTTATATTTTTGTGGGTGGTCTAGGACAGAGCATTTTATTTTAATTATGAGTCTTCTTATGTTGAGGACTGACAAGGAATCTGTTTCTTGGATTGATCTTGTGGCAGCTGCTGGAGCTTGAAATCATTGTAGTATGTCATGAATTTCTGCCTCGCTCTAAATCTTGCAGCAGTCACACTTCCCAAAAAGTTCCTCCTCCTGAAATAGAGCCTACTAGAAGAGTTAACTTGGAGACTACCTCAATGAAAAAGTATGACAGTGGTCCAGCAGGGGCTGGAAAGGATGCAAAGAAGTTCCAAAGTAGGAGATGTGGTTTATTTTTTTATTTGTGTATCTCCTTTGCAAACAGACCAGTTAAAAAGTATAATGGAAAGTCCGTGTCCAGCATCCTGCAGAGGCTCACTCTATAGCAGTTGTAGATATCCATCTCCATTAATGTGTAAGTGCACAGCATACTGGCTTTAATTTTCTAACTTTAAGATGGCGATCTATAGTGTTTAGAACTATCACACTTCTTCAAGCTGGGAGTTTGTTATGTAGTGGTTGCAGTATATAGGGTTATTAAAGTGGAAGTACAATGCACTCAGCAGAAGCTCACTTCCTTGGAGTTAAGCCAAGTGCAGAGGTGCAGTGCAACCCTCATCAACCAACAAAATAGTATAGTGGGGATCATAGCTAGTTACTCAATATTTACTTGTCTTCCTGAACCTGCTGTTTGACCTGCAGTGCTATTTCACCTGGTGCCATGTGTGTCAGAGGACTGATGGCTTTGGAATATTTTGCTTCTGTCTCCCTAGTGACTCATCAGTGGTATTCCAGCCGTTTGGAAGTCGGTGTCGCCGTAGTAGCGTATCTCTGAATTTGGGTTGCCCCGGACTGGTAAGCATTTAAGATTCCTCTTGTATTCCCTATGGTTCTATCATGGTCCATATGTTTTGTTTCCTCTAAAAATTCTCTATTTGCGCCATTGGTTCTCGAATACATTGGTAGTATTTAGAATTATGCAGCCCCTGTAGTGCACATGTGCATATAAAACCTCAAATTAAGTAATTACTCCCCGTTACTGAGTGCCACTAAAATTCTACTTAAAGTTAGTCTCAATCCCATAGAGCTCCTAAAAGATTGTCCACACATGCCTCTATCCTTTGTTTGAGTAAACCAAAGATTTTCCCAGCCGGCCTGGACCCAGCCTCTCCCAGTTCGTCTGGCCTTAGGCTCTCCCATCTGGTCTGGCCCCAGCCTCTCTCATCCAGCCTGGCCCCCGCCTCTCCCAGCCGGCCTGGGCCCGACCTCTCTCAGCCGGCATGGCCCCGGCCTCTCTCAGCCGGCATGGCCCTGGCCACTCTCAGCCGACCTGGCCTCGGCCTCTCTCAGCCGGCCTGGCCCCGGCCTCTCTCAGCCGGCTTGGCCCTGGCCTCTTTCAGCCGGCCTGGCCCCGGCCTCTCTCAGCCGGCCTGGCCCCGGCCTGTCTCAGCCAGCCTGGCCCACCCCCTCTCCCAGCCGGCCTGGCCCACCCCCTCTCCCAGCCGGCCTGGCCCCCTGCCTCTCCCAGCCGGCCTGGCCCCTTGCCTCTCCCAGCCGGCCTGGCCCCCTGCCTCTCCAGGCCGGCCTGGCCCCCTGCCTCTCCCAGCCGGCCTGGCCCCCCGCCTCTCCCAGCCGGCCTGGCCACCTGCCTCTCCCAGCCGGCCTGGCCCCCCGCCTCTCCCAGCCGGCCTGGCCCCCCGCCTCTCCCAGCCGGCCTGACCCCCGCCTCTCCCAGCCGGCCTGGCCCCCGCCTCGCCCAGCCGGCCTGGCCCCCGCCTCTCCCAGCCGGCCTGGCCCCAGCCTCTCCCAGCCGCCCTGGCTCAGCCTCTCCCAGCTGCCCTGGCCCCAGTCTCTCCCAGCCGCCCTGGCCCCAGCCTCTCCCAGCCGGCCTGGCCCCCGCCTCTCCCAGCCGGCCTGGCTCCCGCCTCTCCCACCCGGCCTGGCCCCCGCCTCTCCCAGCTAGCCTGGCCCCCCGCCTCTCCCAGCTAGCCTGGCCCCCCGCCTCTCCCAGCCGGCCTGGCCCCCGCCTCTCTCAGCCGGCCTGGGCCCCCCGCCTCTCTCAGCCGGCCTTGGCCCCCCGCCTCTCCCAGCCGGCCTTGGCCCCCCGCCTCTCCCAGCCGGCCTGGCCCCCCGCCTCCCCCAGCCGGCCTGGCCCCCCGCCTCCCCCAGCCGGCCTGGCCCCCGCCTCCCCCAGCCGGCCTGGCCCCCGCCTCTCCCAGCCGGCCTGGCCCCCGCCTGTCCCAGCCGGCCTGGCCCCCGCCTGTCCCAGCCGGCCTGGCCCCCGCCTGTCCCAGCCGGCCTGGCCCCCGCCTGTCCCAGCCGGCCTGGCCCCCGCCTGTCCCAGCCGGCCTGGCCCCCGCCTCTCCCACCTGGCCTGGCCAACTCCCTCTCCCAGCCGCTTGGCCCACCGCCTCTCCCAGCCGGCCTGGCCCACCGCCTCTCCCAGCCGGCCTGGCCCCCCGCCTCTCCCAGCCGGCCTGGCCCCCCGCCTCTCCCGGCCGGCCTGGCCCCCTCCTCTCCCAGCCGGCCTGGCCCCCCTCCTCTCCCAGCCGGCCTGGCCCCCCGCCTCTTCCAGCCGGCCTGGCCCCCCGCCTCTCCCAGCCGGCCAGGCCCCCCCACCTCTCCCAGCCGGCCTGGCCCCCCGCCTCTCCCAGCCGGCCTGGCCCCCCGCCTCTCCCAGCCGGCCTGGCCCCAGCCTCTCCCAGCCAACCTGGCCCCAGCCTCTCCCAGCCAACCTGGCCCCAGCCTCTCCCAGCCAACCTGGCCCCAGCCTCTCCCAGCCAACCTGGCCCCAGCCTCTCCCAGCCAACCTGGCCCCAGCCTCTCCCAGCCAACCTGGCCCCAGCCTCTCCCAGCCGGCCTGGCCCCAGCCTCTCCCAGCCGGCCTGGCCCCAGCCTCTTCCAGCTGGCCTGGCCCCAGCCTCTTCCAGCTGGCCTGCCCCCAGCCTCTTCCACCCGGCCTGCCCCCAGCCTCTTCCACCCGGCCTGCCCCCAGCCTCTTCCACCCGGCCTGGCCCCAGCCTCTTCCACCCGGCCTGGCCCCAGCCTCTTCCACCCGGCCTGGCCCCAGCCTCTTCCACCCGGCCTGGCCCCAGCCTCTTCCACCCGGCCTGGCCCCAGCCTCCACCAGGCCTGGCCCCAGCCTCTCCCATCTAGTCGGGCTGGGGCCTCTCCAGAAGATCTAGCCAGGCCCGCTTGCTGAAAGTCTGGCCAGAGCCTCTTCCACCACCCAGTATGATTGGTTTGGCATTGCAAATTGATATGGGGTTCAGGCGGGGAGTTTGCAGTAATTTCTAACTGAAGGCAGTAAAAAAAGTAAGAGTAACACTGTATTTCTCAGATACACAAAGTCGACCACTATCAGATGTATTGATGAGGGCACTGTCAGCTATGTGACACATCTAAGAAGAAGGTTTCCTTCTCAACATGATCTAATTTATTTTTCCACATGACCAAACTACAATTCTCTGTGTGACACAGTTTTATGTTTCACATAATTCCAGCCTGTGGTTTCGCCTTATAGTTCCATATGATACCTTATACAGTCAAGTGCCAATGACTATACTTTATCTTTAGCAACCCATTTGTATTCATCATTTTGCCAGAACCTTTCCAGACAAGTGGCTGATAACAGAGCTTTCATATACTTCAGCCAGGAGAGAGAAGATGGCCTCTGATATTTCACAATACATAATCACATGTAATAGGCCAATAAGAAAAAGGTGCCCACCTCCCCGTGATCTCATGTACAAGATGCCTGCCATCTACACATTATTAGGGTAATATGTCTGCTGTCTCCAGAACCACAGGGATAAGTGTCTTTGGTATCCATATCTGCATTGAAATGTACCTACCATCTCCAGACACCCAGTCACAGGTGTAGAGACCGGTGCTTGCCATGTCCAGGCCCAAGAAGAAAGAACCCCGATAGGGCCAGGCGCGGCCAACTACGAGGCATAGGGATGGATGCCTGCTATCTCCAGATACCCAGAGAATGGCAAGATCCATCGCCAGAGCTCTTGAGAAAGCTGGCGACCATTATCAGTGTGAATTCTGATCTGGGATTTTTTTTTCTGTTCTAGCCCTTCACACTCTCCCCACTACGGACACCTTGTCACCACAGCCAGGAGGCTATCAGGCAGCAGGTCAGAATTGTCCCTCGTGTTGATTATATGCCCCGGTTAAGCGTGTCTCAGCTGCCCCTAACTGTTCTTGTATCTTTGTCTCCACAGGCAGGCCTCACAGGAACATATCCCAGGGGTGTAGGCCAAAGCAGGTAAGAGCATGGTCCATTCAGATGACTTTGGGAAAGGTTTTGCTCTACTTCAGAACCTACTCTCAACTCAAGTGTTGGTATCTAAACATATAAAAACACTAAGCTACAAACAGTCACACCACAGACTACCTAGCTTCAGCCACAGACAGGACAGTAATAAACACCTCTTGCACACTGTTTCACCGATGCCACTGTAACGCATTAGCCGCAAAGTACTGTGACCAGTTCCCACTGTCTGCACCAACAAAATAGATTAAAGAAACACATGCACAAACCCTTAACTTTGTATTTTAAACCTTAAAATCATAGAAAATACAATCTATGTCTACTATGTTGGAGAATAGCACAGTAGAGACACATTTGAAAGGGAGTAAGAAGTCTTTTTCAAGCCTGGTCGAGATACATGCATTAGGTTCTTAAACCTGTTAATAGGAGTCAACACAGCTTGAATTCAACTGTAGTTGCAGCATAGTATTACAGTCCTTGTTGCTGAATTGCCACATCTTTCCCCGCAGTAGCTTTTCATGTAAACCAATGTAGCTTGTCTGGTCTAGGATCTGAAGCCTATTATTCATGTCAGAGGCAAGTGGAACGATTTTCAAAGCTACCGAATCCATACATATGATTTTAGCGTTCACCTCCAACTTTCTTCCTCTGTCATTTGCCAGTTTCAGCTTGGATGCCCAGTTTTCTCTAGACCTATCTATTACATTAGGTCTAATTTGATTTGATCTGATCTGTCATGGTTTGTCCTTCTTTGTGTAATGAAACCTGTTTGAAGACAATGAAGAGAATCGAAGGAAATAGAAATCATTTACAGACTGCGAGAGAAATGCCAGGCTGAATAAAAAGGGAAAGATTGTCTATTTACTTTTGCACCATTCCTTAGCTACCCTGCGTGGGACTGGGTGGGAGAAAAGCAGACTCGTCACTAGAGGGAAAATAAAAACAGAATACTGCATGCATCGGACATTAATAACGAACAAAATCACTTATGCAATGTTTCCAAATACACGCAGTGCGAGAAAGTCAGCCCTGCTCCTTGTGACATCTGGGAAGACCTCTGCAAACACTGTGATACCAAATATTCAGTGAAATGCTTTTTTAAAAGTTCTAATATTCTTTTTACTGTTGCTAGCTCCCCTCTTAGGGTAGGCTGAAAACAGTGGGCGGGCGAAAATAATTTTTTTTTAATGTTCTTTGTTTCCAATGCTAAAACTGTCATAGAACGAGCACAAAAATGAGTAGGAAAAAGCACATTGTTGATGATGATGAGCAAGGCAGGAAAAAAAGCATTTAGAAAGAGAAAATAGAGTTTCCAACAACGTGTTAATACATGTTTCTATGCGTTCTTCACAAAGCCTCTCCAGGCTACTGAGGTTTCTAGGTTCCATACTCCGCACACATCCTCTCCCTAAGATAGAGTCAGAAACACACCACTGTCCACTCTACATACATCTCCAAAGATTAGATCGCCTGAAAATTGTATTCTTTTTGCACATAGCCTCTTCCCTTTAGTGATATACATGTGTATGCGCTTTCCATAAAGCCCCTACATACCAGAATGCCTTGAGAGGCATGCCATCTGAACCCAGTCTCAGCGCAATATAGTGACGCGTGTCACTGTGAATTCTACACAGAGGCCCTTCATACTACAGTGGCTCACAAAAGTATTCAGTATGCATTCTGAGCTTACCATCTCTAACATAATGCCACACACATATCTCCATACTCTATGCATGTAGCCTCTTTATTATTGCCCCCTACTTACATCTCCTGCACACTAAAGTGCACTCTGTGCTCAGACCGTGCCCACACAAATGACACATAAAGATACGCCAGCTGCATACAGCTCCTGCCCATCCTAGTGAAAGCTGTTTCTCTGCTGTCTGCACCTGCCCGCCAACAAATGGCACACCATCTCTGCACTCCTGAACACCATAGTAATGCATCAGACTATGCACATCACACAAAGCCCATGGCATCGTGTGGTGAAAACACTTCTCTGGGGAGTCTACGAACAGCCTCTAAAGCAACACACATGCCTATACCTGCTGCCTCGAGCTCCATTTAGGTTACACTGTGTTAGCATGTCTGGTGCCCACACTACGGAAAGAAGTGTATTAGGAAACAGGGCAGACAGTAGAGACAGATATCCGCCCTCCGTGCTACCAACGAGCCTAGACTGAGCTGCAGCATGTTTAATATCCTGGCTCAGAGGATGCTAACCCTCTGCCAGCTACTTTGGCTTCAGGCATCCTGACTAATCATGCAAACAGTGCATCAGGCAGGGTAGGTGCCCTTTCCCATCCGGTGCGAATTAGACCTCCTCCTACTCACCAATGTATTAACTGGGCAGGTACTGTCATGCTAAAAGCGCCTTCATCCCCTTTAATTTAAAGCGAGAGTCGCAGCACATCTTTGCAGCAGTGCTCAGCAATCTGCGGTGGAGTCCACCTGTTTCTCAGAAGTGTACAGACAGCTTTGCATAGTGAGAACCTACACTTCTATCCTTCCATGTCAAGCATCCAAACACACACACATCCTATCGGCAGGTATTAAGGCACACATCAGAGACACCTCTCAGGTGCTCCCATTGTGACAAAGAGAATTAAACATTCCTCTGGCTCTAGGAGATTTACAATCTATTCATTCTGCACAAGGAGAGAGTTGGAGAAAGGAAGCGAGAGACTGTCAATTAATCTGAGTCAAGCATCCAGTCCTTTTCACACCAGTTTGGGTGCCATGCAGCAACCCTTTGTCTTCATCACCTCCATTGTGGTCTATAAGTATCATCCTGCTTCTTACTGGCTTACCTCTTCCCGCAGAGAGGCCCCTCCAACATTGCAGCCGAGCTCCAGCTGGCCAAGCCCCTACAATTTGGTGAGTAATCAGTGCATAAAAGGAAATGGCACCATCCTTCATTCAGTTAACAATTGGACTCAGGAAGGAAAGCATAAATAGGCGGTGGATACTGCATGTGGAGGAGAGATCATTTTCTTATATACATTCTCACTATATCCCATCCTTTCTCCTTTCTCTTCTTCGTTCTGTCCATTTCTCTTTTGAAATCCAACCCCTCCATAAATTCTCTCTCATGTTGACTGTGAAACAGTCGTCTGTATGCAACAGAACTGCATATATTACTGATTACAGAGAGTTGCATCCCCTTATCTCAATTTTTGAAACATGGATTGCCTAAAATGACACTGCTACCCTCCATACTGGTCATGCTGTCCTTCCACAAAGGCAGCAGAGGTGGAATCCTCTTAAATATATTGCTGTCACGTCATCCTCTGCAGTCTGTCTTAGTTATCAATGCCCCTTTTCAGCTGCACATTATAATATTCTTATGGTTTCACAGGTACCTTCTTAAAGGACCTCGCTTCCATTCTCAAAGCAACTCCATTTAGTGCCTCTTTTATGGTCCTTGCAACAATCAACACGTTCACTCCTGCCTGACGACTCTCTGCCCAGCACGCAGACTCTCCCCTCCCACTTCCATGGCAATCAGCTTGATTTTATTCTAGTCTATAAGTTAGTTTCCTGCCATCTCCCACACTGACTGTTCCATTATCGACAGGTCATTGCAGATACCCACCCTCCATTCCCTCATCTACAAACCCTGTCTTCAAAAATAAAATCCCTTTTTGACTTTGGTCCGAACTGTCTGCACCAAACTAGCTGATTTAATCTTAATCCTACTCCACCTTCACCTCCTGTGCCTCTTCCTCGGAACTCTTGATCACATCAGCCCTCAAGTCTCAAAACCCCTCCTGCTTACGCATCTCAGCCAGTGAACCAAATTCTACACACAGCCGATAATTTCCACTTGAAAAAGCCTTCAGTGAACTAATCTCTCGCCTTCCTTTTGCTGAATCAACAAGCTGTGTATACCATATCTCCTCGCTCAAACCGCCCCCACTGAGGCTATCTCTCACTATTAACTCACTCCTGTTACCCCTTCTGCTAATACT
This sequence comes from Lissotriton helveticus, assembly GCF_964261635.1. Lineage (NCBI taxonomy): Eukaryota > Metazoa > Chordata > Amphibia > Caudata > Salamandridae > Lissotriton > Lissotriton helveticus. The sequence continues at coordinate 171,255,835 of NC_136073.1, forward strand.
AGGCAGAACAACCATATAGCTAGTGCCTGTGCAGTCTTTTTTCCTCACAAATATTTATCAGAGACACTTGGAAACCACCTCATTCCTGCTCATATTAACAATCACCGTATATTTCCCAAACTGTATTAATGGGGTCTTTCTCAGCAGCTTCTGCTATCCACCACACTGCAAATCCCTTATTCACCCCACTAACCCGTAATCCCCCAGAGCATCAAACTTTGTTTATCTTCGAATGGTTTGCTTTGCCTTATCTCCCTTTTTAGATCGCAGCCTACCAGACCGTTCAGCCGTCTGGTTTGCTAAAGACATCTTGGGGACTTTCAGAAAGTTGACCTAGGAATGCATTTCACCTGTTGATTACCATTGGCTTTGTAGCTACATTTTCTGGCTTTCTGTTTGCTGGCTTTATGTGCTTTAGGGTCTCCAGGTTCAGTTCTTCCCTCCTGTTGCCTAAACTGTGTTTACTGTATTCTTCCATAAATCCCCTTTTTGTAAATATGGCTTTAAAACTTGTTCTTATCTTGTGACATTTGCTGTACATTCAAAGACCGAAGTCAAATGCCAGGCGCTCTCTTCCGAGGGCGCTTGTTTACTTTACTTTCTCTGATGTCAAAGTGAAAGGATTTATGTGACTATCTTGTTTGATATTGGGGGTAAGAAATATTTTTTTTCTAGCAGACAACATTTAAATGAACTGTGTAAGAATTTCAGAAGAGATCAGAATTAGGAACACAAATAAAGCATGTTTTTTTGTTATTTATGAAGTGTTATTGAAACAAATACTTTAATATGGTCAGTACAAATCATTACACTAGGTGATGCAATTTCCATGCATTTTTGTTTGTGCACTGTATAGTTTTATTAGTAAAACTGTATGTCTGTGCAAACGTAATGCATAAATACACACTTATATCAAGATAATATTCCCAATCACTGTGCAGATTAGTAAGCCAGGTCCTGATGAATTGCCTTTGATAGATTTCAACTACTTTGGCAAGAAACATGTTGGCCAACCTACGCTCGATTTCATGAGCTGATACAGATCATCATTTATGGTTACAGCCATTATTTTTTATTTTAATCTAGACAAGGGAACCTGCTTAATAAAAAGATTATTAGGGTACTCCTTAGCCTATTTTAACTCACTCACATCTACACCAGAGAGCCCATACACGTATACCCACACTTCACAATTGCCATAGAGCTCCCTCGTGGATGCCTGTTGGGTATTGCAGCGCTGGCCCGATGAGGAGCATGCCCTATGATGAAGCCCGACACCCATCTCTTGGTGTGTGCGGGCTCTTGCTCCTGTGCATTCAGATGTCCCCCATCTGGGTCCTCAGCTCTTAAACACCAACCTGTTCTCCATCTTTATCTCCGCAAGAACTGCATACCGCCTGTTGTTAATCCTTTAATATACCAAGATGCCAGAGCGAATCCAGAATCTTATCATAACTATCAATGCCTACTGGGGCGCTAGCTCCATTTCTACACCTGAAATAATGTCGCAGTGATGTCACCAGAGCATATAGCGCCCACACCAGTGCACTGACCTCATCAGTTCCCTTTTTTCTGTGACTTTTAATGTGGATAAAGAGCTGCTGTTTGCGATTTATTTTTTCTCTTCTGTTTATCCTGTGGTTTGCACAAAATTGTCTCTCATTCTTCAGTGCAGTGTATTGGGATGTCCCGCCAAATAAAACAGGCTTTAAATCTTGTATTTACAATGGACTGATGCCCATTTCTGAGCCCTCAGTCTGTGGTGTCTGGGTTCGAAGCACGACTTGAGATTGTGACAAATGCAGCCTCATGTACCCCAAACCATCAAATAGCGCAAGTCCAAACCTTTTTATGGCCTGCGACAAGTGACCTGCTTGATGCTGGTCGTGTTTGAAGGTGAGGTCTCCCTCAAATTTGCGTTCCTCTCCATCAAAATCACTGAGAGGTAAAACGAGTAAACACCACTACCACTGTGATTCCCCTCTGCATCACTCAAAGTCGAGCGGTAGATCACCTTGATGTACTCCGCCCTCATGCTGAGTCCTCCTCTGAGCTGGAGCTCATGGACATTACTGTGTCCGAGTAGCCTGCCCAATGGAGCCACCCACTGCCACACCCACCACGGATCCTGTTCTGGGCTCTTTGCTGACTCAACCATTTTCTGTACCGATGCCAACAGATCATGAGTTTCCAGCGCCAGAAGGCAATCCAGCTCATTTCTTCAGTCACATTATGGTGCTGTTCAAGCATGTGTTGATCATGCAGATCCATCTTCTGTGCTATTCGTCCCCAGATTTCTGTCTAGGGGGACGCCTCCTGTGCCTTTTGGATTCACTTTGATACAAGGCCCTTCGTAAGTGACACCTCCGCTACTGCTTTCGCTGATGCCTACCCCGGCACCTTCAGTGCCTCCGTAGCAGTCTCCTCCCTAGGAATACTCAGATTGACAAAGAAGGTCAGGCACAGAGATCCACCACATTCTCTGGTGATGTTGAGGTGAGCCTCATGTAGATCACATTTGAAGTGGCTCGCCTATTTTAGGACAAGGCTGACACGGCCCTTAAGAGATTAAAGGTGGGAAGGACTACTGCCCGCACTCTCTGTCTCCAACCCCTGGGACTATAGAGAGTTCAGGACGTTTCAGGGCTTTTCAAGATCCTTTACCTTTTGGCACCGTCAGCCTTTCTGAGCCAGTCCAACAGCCCAAGTAGCTGCTTTGTCAATACAGTGGCAAAGGAAGAGGTCATCAAACCAAGCAGCCCTGCTCCTCTTCCTCATTCTCCTCCACACCACAGAGAAAGTTGCTTTATCTTCCCCTTGAAGGAGCGTGCGCTGCCGGTTGGATGACGGGTAGGTCATAAAAAGTGGTGACCAGTGGATCCTACAGATAATATAAAGGAGATGAGCCTTGCCCTTCCAACAGGCTTCTCCCCTTATGCCAGGCCCTCGGTCCCTTCAGTCAGAATAGTCTCTCCGGATCTTGCAGTAGGTGGTGGCAGACCTGCTGCTGAATGAAACAGTGGACTTGGTCCCACAGCAGGAAATTGGGCAGGGGTGCTACTTCTGGAACTTCCTGGTTCCCAAGTAGGACGGACACGTTCACTCGATCCTAAACCTCAGGATCCTGAATTTGATCCTGTGCAAGGAAAATTTCAAGAGGCTGTCCCTGGCTCACATTCAAGTCAAGATAGCTTCCCTTGACTTGAAGGACATGTATTTCCACATACTGATCCTCAGTCTCATAGGAGGTACATTTAGTGGTAGGGTCCACTTACTACCAATTCTCAGTCCCACCATTTGGACTAATATCCGCACCCCACATCTTCACCAAGGTGATGGAGTTGGTTGTGGCTCTTCTGAAAAGGTCAAGGATCTCAGTGTTCTCTTACCTAGACAACTGGCTGCATAAGCCCAGTTCGCCGGAGATGGTGTTGGATCACCTGCAGGCAGCAGCATCATTGCTGTCCGATATAGACTTTTCATTCAACGCGACAAAGTTTCACCTAGAGCCTTCTCATCACCTCCTTGTCATAGGGGCAAAATAAAACGCAACATATTTGAGAGTCTTCCCTCCTCCTCACAGGGTTTGGGACACTTGGAATATGATTCTGTTATTTCAGAAGGGCGCTCAAGCTCCAGTCTGCTGGCTTCCTATTTCCTCCTGGTCATGCACCTGCATTAGCACAAGTGAGCACACCAGTTGTACTCTAGTTGGCAGTGTTTACAGCCCAGATGAGATCTGTTGACTAGTCTCCGTGGGCACTGTGGCAGATCTAGACTGGTGATCGGTAAAGCACCCATCCTTTTAGCCTCCACCGGTAGTGACTACAGTGTTAACGTATGCATCCACCCTTGTGTGAGGTACTCATCTGGAATAATTGGAGATCTGAGGGCCTCTGATCTTCAGAAAAACAGCCATTTCACATCAACCTGCTCAAACTGCAGACAATACGGCTAGCTCTGAAAGCATTTCTCCCATCTCTTTGCCGCCACTTTGTCCAGATCTTGACAGACAATATGACTGTGATGTGGTATGCAATGAGCAGGGAGGAGTGGGGTCTCATCTTCTCATTCGGGTAGCGTTCAGGCTTAGGGCTTAGCCGCACCAGCACATGGTCTGACTAGTATCCAGCCATCTGGCTGGCTTACTGAACACCAGAGCCCACAGTCTCAATGGGAATAATTTTGATGATCACAATTGGTGTTTCAACCCAGATGTGATTCAGAAAGTCTCTGCCCTGTGGGGCACCCTGCAGGTGGACCTCTTAACCACTCGCAACATAACTCATTTGCTGCAGTTCTGTGTCTTTCAGTACAGCCTTGGGGGATGCTTTTTGGTTGAAATGGAGTTTTTCACTTGATCTCATGTTTCCTCCCATAGCCTTGCTTAATTGAGTGCTGCTGATTCACCAGAACCAGGCCGAAGCCATTCTCTTTTCACTAGACTGCCTGAGAAGGGTGGGGTACACAGACTTCCTGCAATTGTCCCTGTGTCCCCTTCCTCTCGAGGCAGATCTCCTCTCCCATTCGCAGGGGGAAGTTGCCAAAGTCTCTACCTTCATGTCTGTAGATTGACAGGGGACATTAAGCTTTTTCAACTGCCACCAGTGGTGGTTGACACAAAATCTGTCTACACTGGAAGGTGGAATCAGTTTGTCGCATGGTGTGTGAAGCAGAAAGTAGACCCTTTGGAAGCATGCCTATCAGAGGTCCTTTGTTTTGCTGTGTCGCAAACCCAGCTGGGTTATGCAGTGGGCAATATCAAAAGATACATTGCTGTCCTGTGGCATTTCCCTTCCTCGTAGATCAACCAACCCTCTTCACATCCCGACCGTGAACAGTTTCTTGATGGAACTGATGGATCTTTCCTCTGACACCTTTGTAATGCCCCAGTGAGATTCAGATCTTGTTGATATTTTTAATGGGTATTTTCTTTGAGCCCCTTCATGGTTGCAAGTTAAGTTTACTGACTTTCAAGACTGTTTTTCTAGTGTCTATTGAGCATGTCTTTCACATGCCCTGACATATTGTTCCTTAGGTCTAAAGCAGTTTTTTTCCCAATGTTGGTGACCCCTTTCCCTCTAGGGCAATCCATTACCCCTCCGACCCTTTACCCTTCACCTCTTTGTAGCAGCTGGGCCCCTGTGGAGCAGTTATTCTGTTGACTTCATAAGGGAGATCACATCTGACATCCAGCTCTGTGTGGGGTGTGCAGGCAGCAGAACAGCTTAAGGGAGTCCAGAAGTGGATGCTGTCTTGCTGAATCATACTGTGTACAAAAATTAGGGGTGTGCAAAACATGTGTAATTTGCTCTAGTGTAATTATGGGAAATCACCCCAAAAAATACCTGTAATAAGCAAAATGCATACCACGTCTACTTCAGCCCTTTCCAAGATGGTTCTCATGGGTGGGATTTGTCATCGAGTGACATGAGCTTTCTTTCTCACCTTCATTATGCATTATTGCTTGAATGGAAAAGTGAAAAATGATGGCCATTTCTCACACTCAGTGCTCCAGTAATTTCCCCGTCTGACCACACCTTCAGAACCACCATCTGGGAGGAGCTACTGCATTGAAATCTATTCAACAGGTGAGGAGTCTGCAAGTAGAAGTATCCTTCAGAAGGAAACATTACTTACCTTTGATAGCGATCTTTCCGATGGATACTCTACCTACCTTCCGATTCCTCATCAGTCCCGCCCACTTGCTGTTTCTGAAAAATGGCCTTTGACCACTGCTACTGAAAAGGTTCCAGTTTAGTTGTTGTGCTGTTCTGCCTCATAATTGAATAATTGACCTGTTGCTTTTTTACCTTTGCCTCTAATCTGTGGGGGTGGGGTGGGATCTATATGGCTCCTGTGACGTCACTTCCGCATTGCAGCTAGCACTCCCCTCATCCCCCCCACTCCCCCAACCCCCCCCCCCCCCCCCGCCCCATCAGCATAGGAGAACTGTGAGAAGTTTCCACATCCAGTATAGGGCCTGGAGATATTCAACAAATGAGGAATCTGCTGATAGGTAGAGTATCCACTAAGAACATCATCACTGAAGGTAAGTTAATTTTTCTTGTTTTGCCTGTCACTTCAGGAGTGTTCCCTGTGCAGGCGAGTTCGCTTTTTTCCCCATAATCTGATGCATTGTCCTGATGCGCCAAATGCTTTGAGGTTGTGCCTAAGTGCCGATTGTGCATTGCACCCTACAGTTAATGACTGACTAACTCATTAAATCTCTTCTTTCAACTGCCCAAATCCATGTAATCTGGGTTACATTAATTCCACTCTAGTGAACCTAATCACTCCTGCAGAGTTCAACACAGTTTACTGTGCACCTTAAACTTTCCTCAGCAAAGGCACTGGATTTAGTATCCACATATCTCACCAACTCCTCTGTCTTCTGGCAGCCCTCATTTGACATCGACCACCTTTCCAATGATTGCACCACACGGATTGATCCTGGAACCTCTCCTATTTTCTCTTTATACCACCTCCACAAGCGGCATCGTTTTGTCTTCACACATTAAATAGGGATCCACTTTCTTACAGTAAACTCCACCAAAACGGAAATCTTTTATGTACCTTAACCACCTCGCCTAGAGCCGGGAATCTTGTGAACAATACCGTGCAGCTTGAATCTGTCATATAATTCTCTCCTACAGCAGAATAATTCAATTCGTTAAATATTGGGAAAAGTCCATCTTAACATTCTGCAAAACAGCCAGGTCCCTAAGCAGTAAATTGTCAATGAGAACACTGTACTACTGCAAAAGTTTACTCGTTTGTCTATACTATATCGCATTCTCAAAAGAGAAAATGATCTGCAATATTGCAATTTGAATACTATTCAACCTGTGTAGAAACCCAATCTTCTCACAACACCAACAGCTAGCATGTTAGCTTTGTGCCATACACAGAGCAAGCCAAGCCCTAGACTTTTAACGCCTTCTTTAATCAAACCTTCTGGGCCTGAAAAGACTCTGCTAATAGTCATGACCCACTTCTGAGGAGACATCCCTTGTGTATGTGAATGTGTGCCTGTATGTATGATCCTGTTTGATTTGAAATGTCTACTCATGAGGCCCATGTCCCATTACTTATATATTTGTTGAGATCTCTACTACCTTTATGTAACCATCCCATCTGAAGAATGGTCTTAAGTTTGTTATTGCTGTTTAAACAATTTAGTGATAAATAGCTACGATGTTCTTCAGTGAATACAAATATCTGGTTTCACTATCTCTGTTCCTCCTTTCTTGTGTCTCTCCCTACTGAGCTATGTTTTTCCCCTAGGAGCATCGGGGTCCTCATTCAAGGGGAGAAAATCCCAGTTCTTCATCGCTTTGTGCTCCTAACTTTGACAGGTGAGATTGAATAGATGTTCAGTTATTTACCTGCTTTCTACCAGGCCTGACTGCTGTTCTAGTTTCTAAACTCAACTACTCTGGTGGGCCTGTGACATCCTGTTTGTGACCCTGAATACCCAGGTTATCTTCTATTTATTCTGCAAGACCAGCCGGTTATAAAGCATAATATTTTGGATGTATCCACTACCCTTTGCCTCTAAAGAAACACCACTAGGTTATCGTGATGCAGCACACTGGGCCCCAGGGACACCTGTTGAATTAATCTGGGTAACAAAACCAAGTGCATCGTTTATTTTGACTGTTGCTGAATCCAAGGCTATCTGAACTTGCAACAAGAGAATCTGATTAAGCACATTCAAAAGGTTCCATTAACACCTTGGCTGCGGGGCACATTCCCCCGCTGTGCTGGGGGGAGGGGGGGTGCGCACAGCTTAGCTCGTCATGACCACACCTGTTTCTTTAGAACGCTCGCACAGCAGGGGAATTTGGCCAGCGTGCAAGCGTTCTAACGGTCATGACGAGCTCAGCTCGTCATGAGCACACGAGAACCGTGCCTCAGGATGAGCTGAGCTCGTCATGAGCATGGGAGGGGTTAAGCAGGTCCTTGGAAATCTGGACATTGGAATCCAGTGAGTGTTTATTTCAGAAATATGTTGACAATGCTCCCCCCGAAAATGTTAAAGATAATCGCCTCTGAAGGAATGTTTTTTTTTAATTCCGCAATTACTTAAAATCGTTTGCAATGTATTTTACATCTGTAAAAAGAACATGAGTGAAATTCTGTCCGATTGCAGCTGTAAGGAAAACACTCTTCATATTATCAACCATTAAAGAAGCAACATTACTAGTTAAAAAAGAAAATAAACATCAAATTCCATGGCAAAGTGTATCGTACGACCAACCTCTAGAAAAGACCTCTATGTCATAGAAAAGACCTCATATGTCATATGACCTCATATGTCCTCATAAAGCTCCCATGATATGTGAGCGCCACTGGATTTAAAGTGACATGGTGCCGTGTGTTGTTTAAAACTATGATGTAAACATTTAAAAGCAATTCTGTTTTCTATTTGATTGCTTGGAACTGGCCTAGGTTTCCTGTGTCTCTTGAGGGGCAGAGAGAAGTTATGCTATATTTCACTTAATGGCTTTGTTCTTTAACACCGCAATAGGAAAAGTTATGGGGCTTCACTTCTGCACACTTCATGAGGTTTTTATACCTTCATGAGCTTTCTTATAGCTGAGCAAACATTTTCAAGAATTCTCAAAGTCTGCAAAGCACACTCATATGATCACTTTTCATATTCAGCAGTACCATCGACAATTCTCTCGATATACGATCACCCAAGATAGGGTCTATATGGCTCAGTATTTCTGTCCAATACAACTGAAGTGTTGATCATTTCCCTAGATGTGGAGGAAAGCAGCAGTTCGAGGTGGCAGGATATATGGTCTTAAGTCTACTGGGCATCAGACCACCTCATAAGTAGTTTGTATTAAGCCTCCCAATGTTGAATTCTTTTAAAGTTCTTATGGTGGTTCTACCAGTGGGAAGGGTACTCCATATCTCTGTAGTTACTTTCTAGGTCTGCTTCCCAGGCCTTTTGATAGGAATACTTGGGTCCATGTGATCTCTCTGTCAGGATTTGGTATAATGTCGCAATAAGATACTTGTGGTGTAGTAACTGCCCAACAATTTTTCAAATGGAGTTAAGGGTCTGTTTGTGGCTTCTTCAATCTCCAGATGTGTGATCCATTGCCTTATTTGATCGTATTGCATTCTATCCATCTCATTCAATTTGAATTCTCTTTTGCAGTCTTCAGAAGACTTCCTTTGCTCCTTTGTTGAACATGTCACGCTTTGTTCGTATTTCTATAACCCAAACCTCCCTATATCCAACCTTCGTCTGAATTCAGGGTCCAAGGGAATTGGTGTGGACAGGCCCTGTGAAGCAGAGACACTGTCCCAAATCATCAACACTCTCTTGTTACATCAGATACATATAACGACTTGGTCCACCATGTTGGAAATATTAATGTAAAATCCCAGACATCCCCACCTGCCACCGCTCTATCCATAAAGGTCCATCGCTTTTCTGATTCTCGTGCTCAGCACCCTACCAATTTTCTGAGATAGGTGGCTTGGTAATAATTAATCACATTCAGGAGTGCTAAACCTCCCTGCGCTAAGGGGGCCGTCAGTATTTTTTTTAGGAGTCTTGCTGTTTCACCTCCTTATACATATTTGATAATATGTTGCTATAGTACTTGTAGTTCCGTGTACCGTATAATCGTAGGGATAACTTGATATAGATTAAGCACACGCAGTAATATATTAATTTTCACCACATTAATTCTCCCCATCCAGGAAATAAATTAGCCTTTCCATTTAGCCAGGCGAGCCAGCACCTGAGCTTTCAAACAGGGCCAGTTACTTCTGGTCCATGTGTCAACTATATTTGTGATGTAAATTAGCATGTGTTTGAGCGGGTGTTTGGCCCACTACTTTAGGCAGATCTCCTTCAGACTCGATTCCTGATGCTTGGAGACTGAGGTGTTTAGGAATTCTAACTTATCTGTATTTATCATAAAGCCTTAGTTTCTCTTGTATTCCTGTAAGCAGTCCCTGACTTCTGCTGAGATTGCAGGCACTGTTTGGGTCAGGAGAACAATGTCGGCAAATAAGCTGATTTTTATGCTCCTCCCCACCAAAAGTCACACCTTTTATTTCAGGTAGGGATTGTATTCGCATGGAAAGGGGCTCAATTGTCAGGGTGAAAAGTTTGCGTCACAGCAGCCATCCCTGGTGTAAATCTGTCTGTGGGGATCCTATTTACTTGTATGCTGGTAAGTTGGGCAATATCTAGTGTTTTAAATGTGGGTCTAAGTCTATTCTGTCCAAAATGTGTCTCAGGAACTCCCAGTTCACCCTGTCAAACGCTTTCTCTGCATCAACTGACACCAGAAGACCGGGATCTGTTTCTTCCTACAATTCTCTGCAATATGGGCCACTTTTCGCACCTTGTATGCATCTTGTTGTTCCTGACAAAGCCTACTTAGGCTCAACAAGGCCTAGAAGAACTTTATTTTAAGACTGTCTGATAATATTTTGGTTATAATCTTGACATCCTTATTCAAAAGTACTATGGACCTATACAATTTGTCCTCGTCGGTGGATTTGCCTGTTTTAGGGATCATAACCACATCAGCCAACACCATGGTGGGTGTCAGAATCCCCGTACCTTGAAATTAGTTGAATAAATCTGTTAGGAGTTGCAGGAACAGTGCAGAGAAATCTCAATAAAAGCAACTATTAGGCCATCCTGGCCCGGTGCCTTGTGAGGTTTACGGAATTTAAGGGCTTTTGGGATATTCTGCGGTGAAATAGGTTGATCTAGTTGTGTTCTCCAGTCTTGCAGGACCATGGCCAGTGGGAGCTATAGCCACCGGATTTTCCCAACCCAAGGAAATAGAAATCAACAAAAGTGTTCTTCTTTCCCCATTTCATCCTTAACTTCCTACGCTCTGATGTGCACAGAGCAGGGAGGTGCACCCTCATTTTGTGTGCCCGCAGTTCACTGCCCAGTATCCTATCAGTCTCATTTCTTTTTTTCATAAGATGTTGTTTCAGCCTGAGTAGTATTGTCTCTGTTTTTTCTTTTCTGAAAACCATAAGCAGCCCCCGAACTCTTATTTTGTTCCCTTTCTCTGCTTTTTGAGGGCTGGCGTTAATTTGCAGCATCCACTCCATTCCAGCTTCTGTAAAAGGTGCTGCTTTTTAAGTTTTGCCTCCCTGTGCTTGCTTGACTTTGGGGACTTTGGGGATAAAGCCGCTCTCTGAAGGGTGATTATTATAGGTAGTGTTGTTTTCAGTGAAATAATTACTTATGGTTTGGGCTAGTTCCTCCCTATGTAACCTGTCTCTAACGAGGTGGGGTTGAAATATCCATGTTCTCCCTCCCATTTCCATGGTAGTGTCCTCTAGTATTCGATCAACCTGACTATTGTCCGAGAAGGTACCTCCTTTGATCTGTGTATCTACTACCCTCCACACCAGGTCCCTGGATATGAAAAACATATTGATGCCTGTACATGATTTATGCACCTACGAGTGGAATGCGCAGTCCGTGCTTCCTGGGTGCAGGTGCCTTCAACTGTCTTCATGCCCATCTCATCAAAGTGTGCCCTCAGCTTTTTTGTACCGCTTTGGCCGCCATAAGTGTGGCAGGGTATGCTCAGGCGTGAGTCCCTTGCTCACTTTGCCACTGGATTCAAGCAAGCCGGGCTGAAGACGGCTGCAATGCCAGAAACCGGTCCTCGGAAGCTTGATTCCGGTCCAGGGAAGGTATGGCTTGGCAGTTCGGGCTGGACTGTTCCTATGAGGCACAGGGTCAGACTGATTTGCATATAGCCATGTCTGAACTGGGGTGGCAGAGTGGGTTAAAGAACGGTGATGGATCAAACCCAGATCTCTTGACTGGGTGTGAGTGTTTGATTGGTTCAGATGCTCCGTCCATCACCACCCCCTTTTGTACCTCAGCTTTTTCAAGGCTGCTCTCTTTGCACATGTAGTGTGTGGTGCTCTGTGTTGTTCATCATCCCAAATCATATTGAAGTTTCCTCTCGGAATTTCTTAACCTTCTGCAGCGCTTACTAAGGAAGTAAGGATATGGGAAAGACATTTCTCCCATTTGGAATTGGAGCATACAAGTGTGAAAGGATGTTAAGAGTTACTAGGAGGGTAGCGTCCGGCTTCTAACATCCTTGTCCAGAATGGCCACGCCGGCCGTCTTGCTTTCACCTGCGACCCAATAATGAGTTAGATAACCGTTGCATTTTCTTCTGAATTGGTCTTGTTTCAGGAGATGTGTCTCTTGTAAAAATATGAGGTCTTCTTGCTGGTGCCGTAGATAACCCCAAACCATGCATCGCTTCCTTGATGAGTTAAGGCCCTTCACGTTCAAGGTAAACACTTTATTGACGCTATATCAGGTATGCAACCACTAGCAATAAATGTCCAGTGCAACCACCCTGGTGAGTGGTGTGTGATGAATTGTAGCCCTCAAAACATAACTAAGTCAAACAGTTTCCCCAAAGAGGGTAGGGGTCACCCACGTTCCCATGCAACTAAGATCAGAAGCCTAGTCCTCTTTTGTATGACTTACGGTCAGCAAGAATGGTATATGTAGAACAAACGTAGAAGTTCAGTGAAGTGTTAAAAAACACCCCTCTCAGTCTAAACTTCAAGAGAATATGAGAATCATTGCCCCTCGCCTGTCAAAGCATGTGAAGTTCTAACTCCCAACCTCATAGTCCATACTGTAGTGGTCAAGGGTAATTGTCCCCCTGAAAGCCCCTTCCCTGCTCAAGTTCAGCCAGTATCCCATGTACATACCATCTGCCAGCGGGGTGACTCAAAATGTTGTGGGGTCTAATCAAGCCCAGTCCAGACGGTGGGAGGTGGGATCCTATCTGCATCCACCGCCTTACACTTAGCCATCAGCCACTTCGTTTGCGCTTTCAAATGGCAAATTTTTGTCATGACTACCTGGTCCGTGTCATCTGCAGTGTTCATAAATTTCTCAGCTCGGTCGAGCCGTTGTCCCATGAGTTAGGGGTAATGTTTTATTTCGGAGACATCTTTCCCAATTTTGAAACACACCTTTTGGAGGCCCTCTTGAGAAGGTCTGTCTAAGTTAATTTTCATTTAGGCAGGTTTTGAAGTCTGTTTTCATTGAAACGGTTTGGCCCTGCTGAAACTTCTGTGGTCTTTCACTCAGTCCATAAGTCTGCCTTGTCTGCGATTCCATCTCCCATCTCCAGGTTGTTGGTCCAGTCAGGTACTACCTTGCTTGGTAAAGTGTCCGGTCTGCTTCTGCCAGAATGCCCAGCATTTGTTTGGGCAGCAGGCCCCTCGCCAGTGAGATCACACAGCCTCTCTGCTGTATCAGTGTGATCGCCAGTGCTGGGCCTGTAAAACGGTCAGGGACAACTGGTGAACAAGATCCTTAAGTATTGCCCGGCGATGTCGCCACTTGAACCCACAGAATATTAACCAATGAAGAGGCAGGCGCTGGAGACGGGAAGGCAGGAAACAAGGTTTATTCTCTCCGGAGGAGAACACGTCAGTTAGACAGCAGGTATCGTCATGAGGTGCTCTAACTGCATCTCTGAGGCCTGGCCTCTTATATACAGGTTTATAACTTTATTACATATAACACATTCTTGGAAATGCTTTGATGTACGGAAAGACTTTCTCGGAATCCCCGCTCCAAGCCCGTTCCCACACACATTTACAGTTGAAGTCCCCACCCCGGTCACAACAGGTGCTGATTATCGCGCAGCAGGATATTCCGCCGATTCGCGGAATGTGGGGGTTCGATCGGATCTCATAGGGTGGTGGCTTTGATCAACTCGGGGGGGGGGGGGGGGTCCTTTGACGAGGGAAGCTTTCTGCTGTACGGGGAGGGGCAACAAGCCGTATCGGCAGAGCTAGGTGTTAGCCTGGGAACGAGGAAGACAAGCGGACACAGGAAAGGGGGTCTTTGTATCAAAGGATCTGGGACTATGAAAGGAACGAAGGGAGGGGTCGCGCCGGGAACAGGATGGGGCTTTGAGGCAGAGCTGTGCTGGAGAGGGGTTTATGACCCAAGGCATGTGAGAGCGGGGGGTTGTTAGCGCGCGGGCTGTGCGAGGGCGAAGGGCTAAGCTGGGGGCCAGCGGCGTGCAGAGGGTGGTTCTGATCGAGGCACCTAAGATGGCGGATGCGTACGACAAAAAGTGTGGCTTTCGAAAAAGGCAAGATGGCGCAGATAATGTTTACCAAAATCGTACTAGTTTTCCACAGTCCTCCCTTTAACATATCTAGCCAACTTGTCTACTCAATGTCAATCTTCATCAAGTTCTTAACCTCGGCATCATATAAAGCTCCCATGCGTTCGTTTCCAAAGTCCAAAGTCTTAGGGCAAATACAGTTTGCGCATAGTGAACACAGGGGTGGTAGACATTGGATTCCTAAGCATAGACCACATATTACAACTACAGGAATCAGGATAATGGTGAACAGTCTCCAGCCCCAGGTCTTAACGGTGTTCCAGAACCACCCTCCAAGCGACCATTCTTCCTGCTCCTGGTGGACTTCCGAAGAGAGTCTGTGAAGATGTTCGATGGCCTTGTACACTGAGGGCGAGTTGTCCGGTATGTATGTACAGCAGCTGGACCCAATAATGCGGCATGCTCCACCGCGGTCCGCAAGAACCACATCCAGGACAAGGCGGTTCTGAAGGGCCACCAAGCGGACTGCTTGGAGTTCGGCGGTGTTGTTAGCAAAGATGCCAGCCGTGATGTTCATTGTTGTCTCAACTGCCTGGGTCAGATGTCGGATGGCGCGGCTGTTTGCCATCGGGCCCCAGAGAGGAACGAGTCCCTTCATAGCATCGAGGAACTGCGCCCCAGTTGAGTCGGCTTGCTCCATGTCCTTGGCTCGTTTTTGTCTATGGTGATTCGCTGGAGCCACATAAGTCGGAGGAAGGATGAAAGAGATGAAACAAGTGCCCCCCCAGCCTTTGGGGAGCCAGGTGTAAGCTTTTGTGCCACAGACGAAATACATGTTCGGGGACGATACAAAGGAAGGTGGATCCATAGAGTCCAAAGTTCTGGTAAAACGGCAAGCACTGTGACCCACCGGTTGTGTCCCAAGTCCTTCTATGCACAGGTGGCCTGTGACGTTGATGACTGACGGGGCTACAGTCAGGGTGGCGGACGTTCGTTTCCGCAGATAGGAGAAGGTGGGCCTGATTGGATTGTTGAACACCTGCATTTCGACTCGCTCTTTAGCAGGGATGTCCATTTGGGTGGAGTCGTTGGAGGTCTGTGGACAGAAATGTGTCTTTGTTCTGTTTCGCCTGACCCCGTGAGAGAAATGCATTATGGTTTTGCTGGAGGTGGTGTTGTCCTTATAGCTTTCTTGCAGGAGGATCAGCCAAGCAAGGCAGGAGCCATGAACTGAGAAAGGTGAAGGGATGAATGGTATCGAGTGTCCAGTAGCGTGGGGTAGCAACCCACAGATCCAGCAGTTGGTGGCATTGGTGGCGAGATTGTGCTGGTGGAGTAATTGTACGAAAGAGTTATTCCAAAACTCCTTTCCCCTCTCTCGGAGTTGAGGAGAGAGCGAAATCAGATAATGTTCCTTTATGGTGGTAGGCCGGGCGGTGGTCAAGAATGTTTCGTGAGCAGGTGCATTCTCTTCCACAATCCAGAGTGTGGTCATGAGGAGAAAGCAGAGGAGGATGGTGATGAAGAGTGCAATTGTCTTTGAGCTGTGGAGTCTGTCTGTTCTTGGGTTTCTGTAGTGGGTATTTCCTGTTGTCTCCATCATCTTTTTATTTGGCGCTTCCATCATCTTCTTATCTGGCGCTTCCATCATCTTCATCTTCAAGGTGCTCGGTAGTGGGCAGAACCACAGACTTAGTTTAGCTTCTCTCCAGGTAACCCTTGGTAGTTTTGGGGTCACCGTTCTGAGACTCTTTAACCTAGTCAGTGGCCTACTTAGCCGAAGATCCCTCCTTTCGACGCAGGAAATACCCTTCTCGAGATGGCACAGTGGGATCAGAATGTTTTGAAAGTTCAAGTGTCTCTGTGTCGGGATAGCAGCTCAATGCTGGTCGGTCTTTGTTAAGGAGCTCTTCTTGGGTACTGACGTTGTCTGTCGTGGCCAGGGCTGAGGAGACCCTTTTGCAGTGATGGGCGTGCAGCCAGTGCTTCTTCCCCTCCACTCGAAGAGCTGTCCGAGTGGTGATCAACACTTGCCAGGGGCCCGTCCACCGGGGTTCCAAACTCTTTGACCGCTGAAAATTCCGGATCAGCACGAAATCCCCAGGTTGGATGGCGTGACCCGGACCCCTGGAAGCATCGGGGATGGCCTGCTGCACCTGCTGATGAATGACAGACAGAGTTTCAGTCAATTTATACAGATAATCAGACATTAGGACGTCCGGGACGTCATGAATGGAAGTTGGTTTCGGTGCAGACCAGATACTCATGGGTCGGCCAAAAACAACCTCATAAGGGGTTAAATGATGTTTAGTGGGAGTGGAACGCATCGATAGCAATGCCAGTGGGAGGGCGTCTGGCCACTTCAGACCTGTGGTAGCCACTATCTTGGCCAGTTTAAGCTTCAGTGTGGCATTGTGTCGTTCAACAAGTCCAGCAGACTGGGGGTGGAAGACTGCGTGGAACTTCTGTTTGATGCCCAACCCCTTTAAGATGAGTTGGATGACTTCGGCTATGAAGTGGGGGCCATTATCGCTCCATAAAATACGACAAAGGCCGTAACGGGGGAAAAACTCCTTTAACAGTACTTTTGCAGTGGCCATAGCAGTGTTGTCACGAGTTGGATATGCTTCCACCCATTTGCTAAAGGCGCACACCACGACAAGTACATATTTCAGGCCTTGACATCTGTCTAGTTGGATGTAGTCCATCTGCAGGACTTCGAACGGGTGATCTGGGACCCCAAATCCCCCCCGGGGTACTACAGCTCCCTTCCCGGGGTTATGTTGCAGGCATATCAAGCACTGTTGGACCAGACGTTTGGCGGAGTCTGTGATTTTATCATTGTGCCAAACTCTGGAGACAAGTTCGATCATGGGGGCTGAACCTATGTGGGCAGGGGAGTGTGCCATAGTCAGTATGGGAATCCGGTACGAGTCAGGTAGCAACCATTTGTTTGTGTCTCTTGTCCGCCAGCAGCCTTCGTCATCTTTCAACCCCACCCGTGCCCATTCAGTCAGTTCGTGCTGTGTGCTAGCCATTTGAATGTCTCTAATAGTGTCCCTAGCGTCAGTCCATTTTTCTGCTTGTGACCTGGTCACGTACATACGTGTTGTCGTCCTGTTTTCAGCTGTCGTTCGGGCAGTGATGTCGGCTAGGGCATTTCCCTGTCCAATGATGTCTGTCACCTTTTTGTGTGCCTGGCATTTGATGACGGCAAGCTT
The DNA here is from genome assembly GCF_964261635.1 of Lissotriton helveticus. NCBI lineage: Eukaryota > Metazoa > Chordata > Amphibia > Caudata > Salamandridae > Lissotriton > Lissotriton helveticus. The sequence continues at coordinate 171,273,191 of NC_136073.1, forward strand.
CCTGGGGAGGAGGACAGCTTCGATCAAGGCGGAGACTAGATCCCCGTGTAAAATGGGGGTGCCGTGTGAGGTCAGGAATCCCCTTTCCCTCCAAAGGAGCCCAAAATGGTGAACCACCCCAAAGGCATACTGGTTGTCGGTGTAAATGTTCGCTGTGGTTCCTGCTGCCAGAAAGCAGGCTCGTGTCAGGGCAATCAGTTCCGCTGCCTGGGCCGATCGTTGCGTGATACGGGCTGTCTCGACTACAGTTCGAGCCGTGGTGACCGCATAGGCAGCGGAAGTGGTGCCGTCGGGGAGTTTGATGCAAGAACCGTCCACCCACAGCTCCCCGTCAGGGTCAGGGAAGGCCGTGTCTCTGAGGTCAACCCTACTCCTAGTCTGTTCGTCCGTAAGGGTCACGCAGTCATGCACGGGGTGTACATTGGGATCGTTCTCTGGCAAGGGTAACAGAGTTGCCGGGTTCAGTGTGGTGCATCTTTTCAGGGTGATGTGGGGTGCAAGCAAAGTCAGTTCGTATCCAGTCAGTCGTGCACTAGTTAGGTGTTGTGTCTTGGTTTGGTTCAGAAAGGTGTCAACTGCATGGGGTACCAGTACCGTGAGGGAGTTCGAGAGTACGATCCCCTCACTCTGTCGGATAGAGATTGCAGCAGCAGCTACAGCTCGAAGGCAGGCAGGCAAGGCTCTGGCTACAGGGTCAAGAGTGGCAGAGAAGTAAGCACATGGTCGTTGCTTTGGGCCGATGGCCTGGGTCAGGACAGATAAAGCACACCCCTCCCTTTCGTGAGTGTAAAGGAAGAAGGGCTTTTTGTAATCGGGGGTACCTAGGACAGGGGCCGAGCAAAGGGCATCTCGTAATTCCGTGAAGGAGGTTTGACACTCAGCGGTCCAAGGGAGTGGGAAGGGGACGTCTTTACCTAGCAGAGAAAGCAGCGGTTTAACTACGAGGCTAAAGTTTGGTAACCATTGTCGGCAGAAGGAGGTGAGGCCTAGTAGGGAGCGAACCTGTTTCTGGGTCTGAGGGACAGGGGTTTCGAGAATGGTTTGGATTCGATCAGGGGTGAGTTTCCTTCCTTCTTTGGACAAAAGGTGGCCTAGGTAAGTGACCTGGGGTTGGCAGAATTGTAACTTCTTCTTGGAGACCTTGTGGCCGTTTTCCGCAAGGAAGTGTAGGAGTTGAAGGGTGGTTGTGACGGCTAAGGGAGCGGTGTCGGCTGCCAAAAGGATGTCGTCGACATATTGCACTAACACCACTCCGTCGGGTAACTGGACTTGATCCAGTTGTCTCTTGAGGGCCTGGCTGTAAATGCTAGGGCTTTCCGTGTAGCCCTGGGGTGCTCGGCAGAACCTATATGAGCAATTTTTCAGGGTGAAGCCGAAGAGGTATCGGCTATCTGGGTGGATGGGGATGGAAAAGAATGCGTTTTTGAGGTCAATGACAGTGAAGGTGGTGGCAGTAGAAGGAATCAAAGTCAGGATGGTGGTGATGTCTGAGACCACAGGGTACTGGGGTACTACCACTTTGTTGATCTCTCGAAGGTCGATGATAAAACGGTATGCCTTCTCATCTCCCTCCTTGTTTCTTGATGATGGGCAAGATTGGGCTATTGCAAACGTTGCTTACCACTTCCTCTACCACTCCTGCATCTATTAGTGACTGAATAATCTTTACCAATGCCTTCTCGCCCTCGGGCGATATCCGATATTGTGGAAGTTTCGGGAGTGTTGCATCGGGTTGGACAGTAATGCGTACTGGGTCAATCAACATGCGCCCTACGTCCGAATCCGTTTTGGCCCACAGATACGGAGGCAGGGTGTCGAGCAGTGATGTGTCAGCATCGGTGATGGAAAACATGCGTCGGGGAGGGCAATGTCTAAGCAGAACAGGGTTGTCGTAAAGAAAAACTCGAACTCCGTCCTGGGAACATCTGATTGTCGCTCGGAAGTGTTTCAATAAATCAAGTCCCATAATGGCGTCGGGGCTATTCGAGGAAAGCAAAAACGTGGTGTCAGTGGTGTTATTTTCTACATCAAAGAGGATCGGGGCAGACAAAGGGTTAGTGGAGGGCGTTCCATCGAAACCTGTCGATGTTATAAGTGAGCCAGACAAGGGTGCCCCCGGAATCAGTCGTTTAGATAACGCACTACGTGTTGCGCCAGTGTCTACCAGAAATGGAGACTTGGTGCCCAGGACCTTAGCAGTGACATAAGGGCCTTGCTGGTCAACATAGAGCTCGACTGGATCCCTCCCTTGCCCCTGGCAGTCCTATGCAAAGTCGTGGGCGTCATCGTAGTCAGATTGCTGGTATTGGTTCTGTCGGGGTCGATCAAATGTATTGGGTCTGCCTGATCTGTCGTTAGTCGTGTCGTTTGGAAGCCCTCGCTGTTGTCCCTTATTTCTTGGTCCATTTACTATGTCTTTGGGGTCTTTGTTTCTGATTATTTCCAGAAGAACTGGGCACTGGGATTTCCAATGGCCAGTTCCTTTGCAAAAGGCGCACTGGTCCTGTCTAAGGTCTGTATGTCCGGGATGGGGAGTCGAAGTTCGGTCCTGGGGAAATGTAGCCCTAGGGGCGTTCGTCTGGTAGTTTCCCCGGTATTGGTCTCGCCCTATAGTCACCCCTTGCAGTTGGGCCATCATCACCCTCTCTTTCAAGTCCTTCTTCTTTTTCTCTGTTGCCCTATCGTTTTCATTTTTCTGATGTTCATAATATTGGGCCATCTGGAGGATAGCCGTAGGTTTGGAGGCTGCCCAACTACTCTCGCTAGCTTGCAGTTTCTGGGAGACCTCCGACAACAGACCCTTGACATAATTCTGGACAAACAGATGGTGTCCGGTTGCAGTGGTCATGTCCTGGCCGCTGTAATCGGAGAACACCGTTTCAAACCGGGAGAAGTATTCCGATACATCCTCCTGGGGTTTCTGGCGACAGGCCGTTACTATCGACCAATCCACTTTCTTTTCTGGAATCAGGGTTTTTAATTTCAGTACAATTTTATCTGGAAGGTCTAGAATGGGTTTTAAAGGCTTTTGCCCAGGTCCTCGTTGTTTATCGAAGGTATCGAGTTGTGACCAGGTATGTCCGAACAGCTCAAGGTGGTCGACTTTCCGGATTTGCTTCCACACATCAGCTGGTAGACATAACCCGAAAAACAAGTCGATGTCGCCAAGGTCATGATTGTTGAACCTAGGGCTGTACCTAATTCAGTATAGAAGGCAGTGGGGTTTTTACGCAGGTCAGGCAGAGATTTCCGGAATGTCAGAATCTCTTGCCGGTCCCATGGCTGGTAGACCCAGTTGTACACTACCCTTCCCTTTGCATCTTGGTTGTTTGCATCATCGTGAGTCCCTGTTCCTCGGGGAGGAACCCAGTAAGGGGCAGCCTCTCGTATCGGCATCATGGTGTTAGATTGCTCAGTTTGTGGTCCGGTCGCCACGGATGTCGGGGATTTAGTTCCTGATTCCCGTTCAGTGAGGTGGCGGAAAACCTCAAGCGTACGCGTGAGGAGGTCCGTCACATCATTCTCGCCCTCATCCCCGATATCGACCTTCCGGTACAGAGTCGTTAGGCTCTCGGGACCTTGGTCTCGATATCGGTCCTCATATGCGTTCAAGACATGGTAACACAGTCGTGCAGTAAAGTGTCGTCTGTGACTCCCTGTATATGATTTAAACATATCCGTGATGTACTCTTCACCTTCCTTCCTTTCTACCAGTGTCCTTGCTATCTTGTCGATCCCTGTTAGCTCATCTTTGCTTAGTCTGTTCGTTCTCGCGGAACCGGTCCTTCGGGTCTCAGGGTCACCTAACGTTGTCGTTTGTGGAGTATTTGGTGCAAGAGGTTCGGCCGGTACAGAGGCCATGGGGGCCGAAGCTGTGGCACTACCTTCGTTTGTACCAGGGGGTGGTGAGTGTTGTGCTAAGGGTTGGGAGGGGGCATATGGAGGGGGCATGTAGATGATCGGAGGACCTAACAGCAGATCATCGTTGGCTCGTTGTTTCGAGGGTAGATCAGGGTAAAGCGTGGAGGGCGTTCTAACCGGACACTGGCTTGAGGTTTCCCTTTCTAACTTCTGTTTGGCTTTCTCCCTTTCCTTTATCTCTTCTTCTAATTTCTGAGCAGCTAGGTGGGCTGCTTTTCGCAGCTCTTTTTCCAACCTACTCTCAATTTTCCTTCTACGTTGTTCGGTTTCTTTGCGCCACATGCCGAAACTATCGAGCATAGTGGGTGTTGTCTTGTTTTTACCAAGGGCTGTTTCTAGCGCATTTATTTTGTCATTATCAAAGGATCCTATCAGTGGCCACTGACTTTCTTGATCCTTTTTCGTATATTTATGCCATAGTTTGTTATAGGCTATAGCGATCAATCCATGCTTCATGAACATGTCCTTATTAGGGGTGCCTTCCAGTGGAGCCGGATGGTTCATCTCTAATAGGCGGTCCGGGCTAAACAGGCTACTAATCAGTGGGGAGAAGACAGACATGACGGCTCGCAATGAGGGACAAAAAGTCAGCACTGCCTATCTTATCACTGTGTGCAAAGACTAGACAGAATATTGCTATTCTACGTTGTTTGCAGGCAGTGAATACCTCATGGACCAATATCAAATAGTCAATGCTCGGTAATAAATAATTCAGTGGGGAGAATAAGTAGGCCCGCAAAGGTCTGCGTTACCTTACCCTTTCGCTATCTGTAAAAAGAGGAGGGGGGAGCCTTTCCTGTTTGCAGACAGAGAATCTCCAGAAAAAACAGTCCGCGAACAATAGTTCAGTTTCAAATAATTAATCAGTGGGGGAGAAAGACAGGCGCGGCGGTTGCATTACCTATCCTCCACTGCTTGCAAAGAGAGAGCCTGTTGTTTTCTCCGTTTGCAGACAGCGGATCTCCAAATAAATTAACGATGAGTAATACTAGTATTTTCTAAACAATTCAAATAATCATTTTGCCATTCGTCGTGTTTACACGACCTTACCCGGACCGCATGGACAGTTTCTTGTCTTCCGAATCCAGCGCCCGATCGTCCTCTTTTCCTCGTAATCTTCGCGGCACTCCTGATGGTTCCCAGTCAGGACCGTAGATCACTCGAGAGAGGTCTGTTCGGAACCAGTGAAGTTCGGATGATCGGCTGTCAGACGAGGGTCTATCGGACAGGTGCACTTCCCGATCGTTGCAGTCGTTCACTCTGTCGTCAGGACCTCTCCCACTGGATCCACGAGTCGCTGATGGGCCCCACGTTTGGGACGCCAATTGTAAAACGGTCAGGGACAACTGGTGAACAAGATCCTTAAGTATTGCCCGGCGATGTCGCCACTTGAACCCACAGAATATTAACCAATGAAGAGGCAGGCGCTGGAGACGGGAAGGCAGGAAACAAGGTTTATTCTCTCCGGAGGAGAACACGTCAGTTAGACAGCAGGTATCGTCATGAGGTGCTCTAACTGCATCTCTGAGGCCTGGCCTCTTATATACAGGTTTATAACTTTATTACATATAACACATTCTTGGAAATGCTTTGATGTACGGAAAGACTTTCTCGGAATCCCCGCTCCAAGCCCGTTCCCACACACATTTACAGTTGAAGTCCCCACCCCGGTCACAACAGGTGCTGATTATCGCGCAGCAGGATATTCCGCCGATTCGCGGAATGTGGGGGTTTGATCGGATCTCATAGGGTGGTGGCTTTGATCAACTCGGGGGGGGGGGGGTCCTTTGACGAGGGAAGCTTTCTGCTGTACGGGGAGGGGCAACAAGCAGTATCGGCAGAGCTAGGTGTTAGCCTGGGAACGAGGAAGACAAGCGGACACAGGAAAGGGGGTCTTTGTATCAAAGGATCTGGGACTATGAAAGGAACGAAGGGAGGGGTCGCGCCGGGAACAGGATGGGGCTTTGAGGCAGAGCTGTGCTGGAGAGGGGTTTATGACCCAAGGCATGTGAGAGCGGGGGGTTGTTAGCGCGCGGGCTGTGCGAGGGCGAAGGGCTAAGCTGGGGGCCAGCGGCGTGCAGAGGGTGGTTCTGATCGAGGCACCTAAGATGGCGGATGCGTACGACAAAAAGTGTGGCATCCGAAAAAGGCAAGATGGCGCAGATAATGTTTACCAAAATCGTACTAGTTTTCCACAGGCCCTCCGACTCCTCATGTCTTCCAGGTCGCGGTTCGGGAGTGCTGCATGCAAGCCACTCCCAGCACTCTATTCGTGGCTGCCAGCATTAGGTTCTGGCATCACAGCTGTGCTCTGGGGTTTCTCCACACTCTCGGGTGGTCAACTGCACCCGTTGCGCCCTAAGGCTTATGTCAGGGGCGCTCGCATCCCGGGGTGACTGGGTTGGCGAGGAGCCCGGCACAATGGGACTCTCTCAGCCACTATCTTACCTGGAAGTCCACTATCACTCTACTTTTCATAGTGCTTCAAGAAAAGCTCTATTGTGTTTTTATTGAAAACATTTTCATTCTTAATAAACCACAAAGACAACAAAAGGAATCCAGAAAAGTCATTATTTATAGTTACATTAAGTGATGAGTATTAGAGAAGAGATGTAGAGGCAGTCATTATTGAAAAAATGAGATATATATCCGTCACAAAATTAGCAGTTACTCCTGCCTCTTCCGACGGCGAGCCCTCGGCGGGGTGGCTAGCCCCTTAACTCTTCACCACAATCTTCTCCTCTTAAATGTTGTCCTAATGGAAAAAGAGAGACAGTCAGGGCTCATTTACTTCTTCGTGTTTAATTATTCAACCAAGCAGCAATTTAACGCCGGATGCGTTTCAAAGGCTTTGTCTCTTGTTCGGGGGTCATTTGCGTTTACTTCCTAGTGTCATATAAACATGTGACACCCCGCCACCATCGAAGTAGAACTACATGGAATGTTATTTTCTATGCAATTTCATGGCAGCCATATTATAACGTTATTCTTCCCGTTACAAGTCCTACACATTACATTGTATTATACTTTTTCAAGCTGAAAACACTTTTGCTACTTAAGCAATTTATACCGCATGCATGTCAATTCTATATAATTTGCAACTGGCTACATTGCTTCAATATTTTTAAAAATAATAAATACTTATCTAGGATTCACACACTTGTATCGAATGGGATGATTTAGTATCATTCTATTCCTTTAATTTCATTCAAATCATATTACTGTTATCTTGCCCCAGTGGGCATTGAATTCATATAAATTATCTCAACTGTTACTGCAGTCTCATGCTCATTAATCATTCCCAAAATCAGTCTCGCCCAAGTTGGCCTTGAATCCAACTCTGTTGTTTTTACTGTCTCTTTTATAATTATAATTATCTCACTAATTATTGTACCGCTGTAAACCAGTTCCATATAGTTAATTTCAAATGCGCTGCTGTTCTGCTTTCTCATGTCAACCTGGATATATATTTGCTCTTTTTCATTTCTTTCTCCTCCCCTCATTTTTCCATTTTACCTACGATATAAAAACTGTGTAAGATCAACCATGACCGTATTTTTCTCTCTTTAAAACCAGTAAACTTGTTTTCATAGACTCTCATAAACTTATTGACATACATTCCTTCTGAAGGTACAGAACTATAAGACTTAGTTCTAATCTATCCTACGTGCCCTGATAATTCTTCGTCTCTGTTCAGCCCTGTTGGATACCTCGTTTCATATTTACTATCAGTTTGGAATCTAATCTGCACAACGTTTGTATTTTGTTGCCCCTTCTTTACAATACTGAAACCCTGTCCAGTACACAGAACTTTAGCAGACTTGTATCTTTGTTCTGTTTTTCCTTAAAATGCCTAGCTATTGGATACTGTTTATCTTCATTCACAATTGCTCTCAAATGTTCTAAAATAATTTTCTTAGCTTTATGTATTGTGCTTTCAATGTAAAATGAGAATGGACAGCTTTAACAATACACACAGGAATCTGAATTGCATGTGAGGTGTTTCGTAATAATGTACACTTTTTTCTCTTAGACAATTGTACCTGTTTGCAACTTGCACTGTGTTTACAGGCCTTACATTCTCCACAAACACGTATGTCACTCATATTTTGTTTCTCTTGTACCAAATTACCACATAAAACATCTTCCAATGATTCACATCTCCTAAACATTACTTGCGGATTCTCACTCAAGGATTTGGAAAAGATCTCTTCTGTTTTTAAATCTTGCCAACGTTTGTTGAGGCTTTTTTTTAACCTCCCAGGCCTGGGTGCTAAATTCAGTTATAAATCTGATTGGTTACTCCTCTTTATCTTGACTTTTGGTGTTAATAGAGCTTCCCTTTACATCTCCATCGCTCTTTTATACGCCTGATCAATCACTTTTAGAGAGTATCCTCTTTCTCTGAACCTTTCTCATCTCCATCATTTCATTCTTAAATCCTTCTTCCGAACCACCGTTTCTCCTTGCTCTGAGTAGTTCTCCATAGGGTATACTTTCAATCAAATTTTTCGGGGAGGACAGCTGCCTGCACATAAGAAACTGTTCCCTGCAGTTTTCTTGCGGTAAATCTTAGCCTCCAGGTGATTATTACATACTTTATTCTTGATGTCTAAGAATTCAATTTCATCTGGGTGTAAATAGGATTGATGGGAAATAGGGTGATAGTTGGAACACATTTTGGGAATGATAGTAGCTTTCTTTGGCCTTTCTGAAACCATGGCCGTTGACTGGAAAATTAGAAATAGTCCAACTGACAAGCAAAAATTGCTTATATCCCCAAATGACCGAGGCACTTGTCATGTCTTGCCTCCTTGTCAACCTTGAAAACATTAGCAGGGCGTGAATCAAGAGGTGAGTCAGAACGAATACTAGTAATACAGTTGGATACATATTAACTCTGATCTAGTAGTAGAATAGTTAAATGTTTAAGGGCCAATAGATATTGGGTCACAAATTGGGGTAGGAAAGGAATAATGAATAAGCTAATTTTATGGGGAGAAATAGCACATGTTCCTAACAAGGAATGTGAGAGGCAGGAATCTGGAATTTCAAACAACCTAAGTTGCCGAGTTCTGAAACTAAGTTAAAGGTTTAGCCTTGCTAAATGTAGCTTCGTGAAATTTCCTGGTCATAACCTATTTGATCTCCTATGAGGAGAGATGGGTTTTCGCCAGTGGAGCTCAATTTCTTTTTTAAAGACAAGTGGGTTATTAGTTGTGAGGATGAGAGTCCTTCCCGAGTAAAAAAAGTCCAAACTCTTGTCTTGTCTAGCACCCAAGTTCAATCAAATAAACCTATACTCGACCCCTGGTGGCTATGGCACAGAGCAGGCAGGCTAACCTTGAAGAAAATATATTAAGTATTTAGAAATATCAAAACAATCAAACAGAATAATATATTCCAATCAATTTCTAAAGATCAATTACAGTTACAAAATAAATGTTTAAAATCATCTTTAGAAAACCAAAGCTTTTTTAACGTTGACCAGGACCTAGGCACAATTCCAGAACGCAGCAATGGAGCCGAGGTCAGATGCACTTAGCATGTAGTCCTAATCAAGGTTTTTAATTTCTGACTCAGTTTTATGGAAGTTCAAATCCTCCAGTGTGGCAAGGTTAAAATCAGTTTCTGACGAGAGTTACTCGAAGTTGAAAACCTGTAGACCAAATTCCCATGGCTGCTGTTCGTTTTGGCAGTAAAATCTCTGAGTGGGAACACTCTAATTTCATGGCTGCTGACGTCATCCTCTTGGCCGGATACTTTTCACGCCTTCACCTGGTCAAGATTTCTACATTGGGGTTTAGCCTCTCTTTTGGAGCTCGAAAACCGCTTGAGGTGTAAACCTGAAAGCTGTAGTCAGGCAAACCTCACCAGATTCCTTCATCGCGAGAATGTGCTAAATTCTTCTTTAGGATGGCAGAAATAAGTGAGTGGGACTAACCTGTTTTTCTTACCTTCCAAAGTTGTGCTTTAGGCAGATAGTCTTGGGTGGTTCTTCTCAGTCCAGTTTGAGCATTTTTTAAGTCCTATGTTTTCAACTTTTTAATGTAACTCCTGTTAGTTATTTTTGAGGCTCCAGGACCTCGGGCAAAACTTGGGAGGCTGAACTCATTTCATCTGATGCCACCAGCGGGGTTCTGTCCAGTTTCAGTTGCGACAAGATTGTCTCTTCACAAAAAGTCTCTTCCCACACAGGAGCTCAGCCAACAGACCCTTGGAGTATACTTCTTGGTTGACGGTATACAATTGTGTGCAGGCAGAGCTCTTTAGTTCCCCACACAGGTGACCAACAGTTGCTCCAGTCCTATTCTGTTCTTCCACCGATCTAGTGTTTTTTACTGATGAACTGGGGGTGAGGTGACGTTTTTGTAGAAATTACTAGCCAGTAGGTGTGGGCCAATGGGTAAAAAGTTCCTAATGGTAAATCTTCCCCCTTTTCAGCACACCCTGTGTGCCTTACAAACTATCCCATAGTGCACTATTCTTGGTGTAATCCAACATGGCAGAACTCTTCTGCCCCAGGAGGAGGCTGTTGACCCAGCTGGAGGAATGTCTGTGGAAATGAGCAGCCATCTCTTTCCCAGCCACACCAAACTGATTCTGGGACCTGCTCCCTCTCACACTGGAATGAAGCCAGGCTAGCTACATTTGGGCAAAGGATCAATAGATTCCTCTTCCCCGGGGCTCACATTACACTTAACTATGACTAGGCAAGGTTCACCCTGATCCCTTTCAGGTTAATAACGTTTCTGAGCCCTCTCCAGCTGCCATTCCTGGCTGAGTCACATTCCTTACACAATGTCTTTTTGTCAAAAGTCCAGGGCCTTTGTTTCCGCTCTGGGAGCAGTTTTCACACCTCATGAAGGAGAACACACTGACCGGAGGCAGCTGATGGCAGGTTAATGCTTATTAGCCGACTGGCATTGAGGTGGACAAACAAACTTTCTAAAAGTTACTTTTATGGCATATTAATCAAAAATCCAACTTCACGGTTGAATTGGATTTTTGCTACATATCAATAACAGTGGTTGAATGAATTTGTAACTTATCCAAAACAAAAGATAGCAAAAGTCATATTTTAATTGCGCTCAAGCTTTTATCATAAGAACAGCTACAGCCCTACATAGTGAAAACAGCTTCAAAGGGTTAGTAATTGTGGGAACATGTCAACATGGAATTCTTACATGTTTGACTTTTTAAATAGTAGGCACCCTACCTTTTGGTCTACATGGCCTACTTAGGGGTGACTTACTTTATATTTAAAAGTGGGGTTACATCCTGTCAAAAAAGGGTTACTGTGACAGGCACCCTTTCAGGTTTAAAAGCGGCAGCAGTCAGGCTGCGTGTGTGTGTCAGAATCTAGTGTCAAAAAAACAGACACAGCTCACAGAAGTCTAATATATGTTTAATGAAAAATAGCCAGCATGAATGAAAAAAGAATAAGGGCAAAAGGCCATTTCAATAGACCAGCGCTTCACCCTGTGGTCAGTTGGACCATTTAATTTTAAAAATCACACACATTTCATGCTACATTTATATACTTTTACTTGACGCAAATAAACTGAGGAAAGAAGATATGATAAAACAGTACTTCAGGGTGGCGCTAATGAGGAGTTGCCAAGCTCTGCTCAGAAGAATGGGAGAAAACCTTGAGACTTATTAAAGTGAGCTAAGGTAAAAGGTCTCACTTCACTAATTTCTGCGGTTCTCGCTTCGGAACAACAAAATAGCAGTGTGTTTCCAATGCCTATACATGTACGATAATGCTGAGGCTTTACGGTAAGAAGGTATAAAAACAAAATCACCATTATTACAAACAACATAGTATACAAACATTTTGTGTTCGCACCAGGTTTCCCCTAGTCAGCTTAGTGGATTTCACAATATGCGCTGCAGTCCAGAGGTGAGATTTAACTTTCTATTCCATTGATGTATTTTTTTGCCCATATACTCTGGCTTTCCTGGAAAGGTAAATAGGCCAATGGGGGATTGGCCAGTTTGACCATGGTTTAAGGGTCAGAGCACATACACTAGAGACTGGTCAGCAGTGCCCCAGAGTGCCCCAAGTTAAACAAAAACAGCAATACCAGTGAGGAATAAATGGGAATGACCACAAGAAAGGGACACTTTCAGTTTCTCTTTGAACCAAGGTGTATGATGTCTGATTATTCTGTTACCCAAACATAAAAAATCAGAAGCCTTGGTGGATTCATGTAGGAGTAAAGGACGATTCCTTGATATGATAGTGAGCGGAGTAGATGTGATATTTACTCAAGCCACAATGGCATCTGCTGTGCTGACTACCTCACGTGTCCCATCCAATTGCTCTCTCACGTGTAGTAATTCACATTTTTGTAGAAGGCACAGATCACTTAGGTTCTGTGTTTCAATGCTCAGTACATAGCTCCTGTTAAGTCACACTGTACTCCAAACTCATGTAAGTGGTAGTCTACATTGTTGTGAAAGGAACATAGTTTGGAATCTGTGGCACGCTCTGTGCTAACTGCAGGACTGCAGCTTGAACTCCTATCAGCCTTGTGGTCAGAGTTGCATGTGACACGTATAGTGGCACCCATCCATAATGCTGCAGCCTGTTACTCTTACACATTCTTGAATACCAATCAGTGTCCTCCCAGCTCTCCGCCCATCACTGGTTATCAGTGAAAATTGGGATTCAATTTAAGTCGCTTTGTTTTTCCTTCCGGGCCTTCTCTGGATCTTTCCCACGATATCTCAGACATTTGATCCAGCAATCTTCCTACTAGAGCACCAAGCTCAACCAGCTCCCATTTGGGTTAGAAGAGCCAGATATGGGGATCAATTATTAAAGATCAGTTGGCTAATCTTTGGAATGCCCTTGCTTCTCAGACAACTGTTCAAAACCTGGCTTTTTTAATTTTAGTGATGGTTGGTCAACAACACTGGCAAACCCTGTTAGGGCAGCCATGCGCTTTTTAAATCCTAAACATAGTTTCTAATCGCCATGACTGCAGATGCTACTCCCTCGTCCCTTTTCATTGTCTCTGAAGAGAACAGAAACTCTATAAAGTAGTAATTGTGTGTCTTGGCACGTAGTTCCTTTGTAAGCTTGTGGAAATCCGAAGACTTGGTATAGGCCTTGAACGTTCTCTGGCATCTGAAACTATTTACAGTATCCTTCTCTAGGGTTCCATAAAAATGCACTGGGTAATTACTGGTTTCCGAAGGTTTCTACAGTGTGGCAGATGGTATGCTCAAAGCATCTAATGGGGTGTGGACTACCCATTGCCACATGTAGTTCGTCCTGTTTGTTCTTTCCCACAGCAGATATCGGTTTCCACAGACAAATTATTATCCTTCTTCATCAAACAAAGTAAAATGTTGTAACATTTAATAACAAGCATTGGCCTGGGTTAAATGTACTAATGAGCTGTTTCAAACCTGTTGTCACGGGAACCATGGTGGTCCATGACACCTTCTCATGGTGTTCGCAACTGGTTAGAAAATGTAATAATATTTTCAGATGAATAAAGTGTATATACATAAAGAAGCAAAATGTAAAACAGAACATTTTAAAACGTTTAATTATAAAGTAATTTAAAATTGGATGCTAAATATTAAGTTGATATCCTCAGATTAATTTGTTTGAGCAGTGCAAGTGCGATTGGTGACCTCAATTGAATACAAAAAAAGGTCCAACGTTCCCATTAAAATGTAGATGTTTTATATTTGTGAATTAAATAGAATATTTAACCATTTGATGAATGCTTGTTGCTGTATCTTTGTGTATTGTTTTATGGTTCAAATAATCCACATTGCTGAAGTCAGGGTCCCTGTATTCTAATAATGACTCGGTGGGGGGGAAGGTCTCCTGAGTCCTGCAATGATTAATTGGGGGTCCACTGAAGTCAAAAGGTTAAGAAGTACTGTATTAACGCATTTGTATTTGAGATGTGAAAACGTTTCAAGTCAATTTCTGAAAGAGGCTGCTCAAAGAAAGCCAGTGATTGAAAGGCGCAGACCCAAACCTGTGGCCTACATTGGGCTTGGACTCCTTGCCTCCCCGATCTGCTGTCGATTCTGAAACTTTGAACCTGATCAGATACAGGGGCTCGGTCACCCAGGGGCATCCACACTCATAAAATAGAGGAGCTTGGGCTGATGGTTCGTGAGGGCATTGGGCATTTTTTTGCTGCTCACTGATGATTTGTGGGATTGGCTGTATCATCCTGCCACCTCCCCGGTCTGTTTGTTAGCTGTATATGGCTTATTCTCATGTGAAAACGAGCCTCCGCACACATCTTAAAAATGTAGCAGAGTGAGTACTCTGGCTATCAGAATCCGACAATACAATACAAGTATACACTTTTTGGGAAACAATAAAAAGTTCAAAATTTGAATGTGTTCTTCTTTTATTCTTGGAGGATTGCCCACGTGTTTTGTCTGGGTGAGTAACCCTATGCTTCATCAGGGCTGTAAGGATAAGCAGTAAAAACAACAATGTCTAAGTCACATGAATATGGTAGTAATCACAAGTTACTGTCTATGGCGACAACTGTGGATCGGTGAGCACCCAAGGTGAGTAAAAACGTGACATAATTGTGAGAAAACAACATGTAGGTGTGAGATGATGCGTCACGGTGACTGGCACAACTCAGTGGTGATATACACAGGTGGGGAAATTGCAAAAAGGTAAATCCGCATTACCACCATAGGTAGAGACACAGACAAGTAATGCTAAGATTTTGAAGAAACTGGATTCAAAAAGACAGAAATTGGAATATACAAAGAGTCATGTGAGAACGGAGGGAGAGGGAGACAAAAGGAAAGTGTAGGAATGCCGGAGAGTTACGTGGTGAGTCAAAATAAAAGAACAAAGATGCAGTGAGTGCACAGTGTAGTGAACTGATAGGGGAACCGCTCTAGGACATTGCAATTGATCAGTGGCAGTGATCTACAGGTCTAAAAAGTAATGAACGGAGGTCCCGAAAAACAGGGTCCTACCTTTAGGCAAGTGATGGAGATCTGATATCTGAGGGAAACAAATTGTGAGGGAGATGCCAGGATCAGATGGAGAGGTGATGGAGACAATGGAATGGGTGGAAAGGAGCGGAGCTCACCTCACCTCTCTGCCGGTTGTACTTCCGTCCCAGCTACAACAGGAGGTTGAGTAGAGTCACGAACTCCGGATGAGGGCTCAGAAAAGTATGACAACGAAATCCACTATAAAAGTAAAAGCCAAATGTGAGGAAGAACTGTGGGGAGGTAACAGATTGAGTGGACAGAACAAGTAAGTATGTGTTCTCACCTTCCAAATGGTTATTTTAAGGCTCAAGTCAGTGGGATGATGTCAAATAAGTGGTGCGGGCACAAATATGGTCCACCACGAGAAATCCAAATTATTAGTCGAAACAGCCAGAGGACTGGCAAGGCTGTAACAAGAAGAGTAACAACTGTCATCCCATTGAAGTGGGAATACGTCAAAGAGATAAAGGGCAAATCTGACATGGTCCAGTAGGCCATATATCGTATATCAGGTTAGACGGAATCTCACCCGCTCCGCTCTTGTGCGTGGGGTTCTGAAGAGCAGATGAGCTGTACCGACACTACAAATGGCATTGACACAATGAATCCCACACGTATATTGGAGTGGGTAAGTAATCTTTAATAAAGATACTTAAAAGTGGTAGCGACAGCCCCAAAAGAGTTCAGTAGAAGGCACATCCAGGTTCGGATGTACGCGGTAGTAGTATGTACCTGAAAGCACAAAATCGTGCTGTGGCCAATGAGGGCCATACCATATCTGTCATATGCCCTAGAGGCGTCAAAATGAAGGGTACCAAGATGCCTGATACGAGAGAGTCAGGTGAGTTAGAGAGAGGTTGTATCAGATCTCGTATGGTATGATAAGCCCAGAGGGACCCAACGGCCCAAGAGAAATAGGGTTCAAAGAGGTAACGCTACTGTGCGGGCTAATTAAAAAGTACCCGAGGTCCTAAGTTGAGCGGTAATCAAAAAGAGTGAGCAATCTGAGCAATTAATTTTTGAATACTCAAGACAAAAACCAACAATGTAATAGGAGCGATTCGGAGAGGGGCTGCATAGCTTCCTGGAAACAAAACAGAAGAGAGAACGACACAAGAAACACAAACCTAACCAAACGAGTACGTTAATCCAACGAGGCCCATCACAGCGTCTGGGACCAGAACACGGTTCCCGGACGTGGGCGGGCAAAATATATTGTAGTCTGTAAAAAAGGAACTAGACCGCTAATCAAATGTAAGCGGAAGTGAGTGTGTTTACAATGGTGTAGGGACGGAGGATTCACCACGGGCCCGGAAAGAGAAAAGGGATGTAAAAGTCAACAGTAAGATGGGACTGCAAGGGGTCTTCAAAGCATTATCAGGTGTCAAGGTACATACAGTGCAGAATTGGAATGTAAGTCTTTCATTAGTATACTCCTATCAGTTTTATATGGTAATATTCACAGTACAACGCTTAAGTGCTAAGTGAATTAGCATACCTTGCATTAACAGTGTAAAATTATGATACAGACAAAACACTTTCTCAAAGTTTCCATGCACGACAAATACATTAATTCGCACAGGGAGATTATGACCAAGAAGCAGGTTGAGGGCACTGGTCAAGCGCATTGGAACAATGTGGGATAATCTCTACTGTTATGAAGCAGTAGAACACAAAGGTATATGCATCTATCCGCAGTACATCAAGAGGACAGAATCATGGTAGTCACAGGAATCAGTCTCGGTTACAGAGGAAGACACCCAAACTTAAGATAGTACATATTCAGCAGTATGACATCACATGACCATACATTATTCCCGCCAATTGTGACAAATACCGGGGTCAGAATATCATTGACACTGACATAAGGATCTAGAAATCAAATCCCCCAAGAAATATTGCATCTCATGATCAGTGTTTAGGCCGGGGTCCACTGCTTTTAAGCACATGATCCATGTTGCCTTAGTACGGCGCAAAAGTAATTCTCTGTTACCCGCTTGTGGTTTGGGTGGAACATGTTCTATCCCAAAGAACAAGAGTTGTTTGTATGTGCCTTGGGCCTTGCAGGTCATGGCATGAACTGCCATGGGGTACTTATCATTGCTCTGTTTCAGAGCCCTGGCGTGTTCGCTAATTCTTTCTTTTAGCATCCGGATGGTGCTTCCTACGTATTGTAAGTTGCATTTACAGATGATTATATATACAACATACTTGGTATTGCAGTTGATACGAGCCTTGATTTTGTATTCATATCCATCTGGTCCATGGAAATCTTGTGTGTCCTTAGCCCATCTGCATACGCCACAACAGCAGCCTTTGTGGAAGCCCTGTGTGTGTTGAGAGAGCCAGTTACCGGTTGTGTTAACGGGGGAACAGTAGGGCTCAGAACACATTTTAGTGTTTTGCCTCTTCTGTAGGTGATCTGAGGGGTTTGTGCAGTAAATTGTGTCAAACGTTGATCAGTGTACTCCAATGTTGTCTCTTGCTCTTCACTAGATTGAGTGTCCGATCATTGTAATTAGTGACCAGTCTGACAGGTTGATTGAGGCGTGGTGTATAGCTTTTATCTTTGAGGGTCTCATTCCTGGTCTCAGAATACAGCGTTCGGCTCTTGCTAAGGTGGCAGGATTATACCCTCTTTCTCTGAATCTGGTCTTCATAGTGTCAGGGCAGGAGAGGAATTCAGGTTCTTCGCTGCAAGTCCTCCTGGCTCCGGTAAATTCACCAAAAGGGATGGCTCTAATTTGGTATGAGGAGTGTGAGCTGTCCGCATGGAGAATAGCATTGCACGAGGTAGGTTTGCGGTAAATTTTGCTGTGCAAGGAGCCATTGCTGATATACAGTTAAATGTCCAGAAAGACAGTGTGTGGCTTGCTATGATGGTGTGTGAATTGCACCCCCAGTGTAATGGAATTCTTGTAGTTGTAGATCTCTTTTAGCTTTTCTTCTGTCCCAGACCAGAGGAGGACACAGTCATCTATGTAACGCCCCTTGTAGACTATGTATTGGTGAAGGTGTTGCCCCTCTGATCCCAAATCCATTTATGTTCGAAATATCCCATGAAGAGATTGGCAAAAGACAGGGAAAATTTTGACCCCATGGCCACCCTTTGTGTTTGCTTGTACCACTGTCCCTCAAATAGGAAATAGTTATTGTTCAGAATCGAATCGGTCATTGACATGAGCATCCTGGTGTGATGCCATTGAGCTGCTCGTCTTTTGCTGAGATGCCAATCCATTGCTTGCATGCCAAAATTCGGTTGAATATTGGTGTAAAGGGAGACAACATCTAGAGTGGCCAGAATAATGTCCTCCTGCCAAGTTAGATCTGCTAGGAGGCTGAGTATGTGTTTAGTATCCCTGATGTAGGAGGGACAATCGGTTTCAGAAACAAATCCACATATTCCGCTAATTGTTCAGTTGGCCCACCTATACACGAAACAATTGGTCTTCCTGGGGGAAAGGGGAGTTGTTTGTGCCCTTAGGGCAGGCTGTATAGAACAGGGAAAGTGGCTCTGTGTACCTTCAGGTACCAGGTGCTCTTCTTGACTGAGAAGCCCTTCAGAGTACCAGTTTCTAAGGTGTCCATTGATATTCAGGACGAGTGGCCATATGGGGTTTGTAGGCAGTGATGCATAGCAATTGGCGTCCGCCAGTTCTGTAAGGATCTCGCTGTTATAGTCCTCCCTGTTCATGACCACAATGTTGCCCCCTTTATCAGCCTCTCTAATTATTATCTCGTTGTTAGAGGACAGATGAGTCCGGGCCTGTTTTCCCCTCGCATTAAATTATCTGTGTGGTGGGCTCTGTGAGATCTCTTATTTTGTTCATATTTGTCAAGGTCTGCCAAAACCAACTTCTGGAAAAAGTCCATGGAGTTGCCCCCGGGTAGTATAGGTGTCCATTTGGACTTGGACTTAAGTCCACTAACTATTGAATAGTCAGTATCAACATTGAGATGATAGGAGTATACAAATGAAAGACTTAAATCCCAATTCTGCATTGTATGTACCTTGAAACCTGATAATGCTTTGAAGACCCATTGCTGTCCCATCTTACTGTTAACTTTTACATCCCTTTTCTCTTTCCGGGCTCGTGGTGAGTCCTCTGTCTCTACACCATTGTAAACATACTCTCTTCCGCTTACATTTGGTTAGCGGTCTAGTTCCTTTTTTATTGACTACTATATATCGCCCGCCCACGTCCGGGAACTGTCTTCCGGTCCCAGACGCTGTGATCGTCCTCGTTTGGCCAGTGTACTCGCTTGGTCAGGTTTGTGTTTCTTGTGGTGTTCTCTCTTATGTTATGTTTCCAGGAAGCTGTGAAGCCCCTCTCTGAATCGTTCCTAATACATTGTTGGTTTTTGTCTGAAGCATTCAAAAATTATTACTCGGATTGCTTACTCTTTTTGATTACAAATCAACTTGGGACCTCGGGTACTTTTTAATTAGTCTGCACGGTAGCGTTACCTCTTTGAACCCTATTTCTCTTGCGCTGTTGGGTCCCTCTGGGCTTATCATGCCATAGAAGATCTGATACAGCCTCCCCCTAACTCACCTGACTCTCGTATCAGGCATCTCGGGAACCTTCATTTTGACGCCTCCAGAGCTGATGATGAATATGGTTACTCCCTCATTGACTGCAGCACGATTTTGTGCTTTCAGGTACGTACTACTACCGCGCACATCCAAACCTGGATGTGCCTTCCACTGGACTCTTGTGGGGATGTTGCTACCACAGTTAAGTATCTTTATTACAGATTACTTACCCATTCCAATATACATGTGGGATTCATTGTGTAAATGCCATTTGTAGTGTTGGTATAGATTAGCTGCTCTTCAAAGCCCCACGCACAGGAGCGGGTGAGATTCCGGCTAACCTTATAGATGATTTATGGCCTACTGGACCATGTCGGATTTGCCCTTTATCTCTTTGACGTATTCCCACTTCAATGGGATGACAGTTGTTACTCTTCTTGTTACAGCCTTGCCAGTCCTCTGGCTGTTTCGACTAATAATTTGGATCTCTCGTGGTGCACCATATTTGTGCCCACACCACTTATTTGACATCCCAGTGACTTGAGCCTTAAGATAACCATTTGGAAGGTGAGAGGACATACTTACTTGTTCTGTCCACTCAGTCTGTTACCTCCCCACAGTTCTTCCTCACACTTGGCTTTTACTTTTATAGTAGATTTCGTTGTAACACTTTTCTGAACCCTCATCTGGAGTTCGTGACTCTACTCAACCGCCTGTTCCAGCTGGGACGGAAGTACAACCAGCAGAGAGGTGAGCTCCGCTCCTTTCCACCTATTTCATTGTCTCCATCACCCCTCCATCTGATCCTGTCATCTCCCTCACAATTTATTTCCCTCAGATATCAGATCTCCATCACTTGCCTCAAGGTAGGACCCTCTTTTTCGGAACCTCGTTCCTTACTTTTTAGACCTGTAGATCACTGTCACGTTTGTCAGAGTATGCTGCAGCTGATCAATTGCAATGTCCTAGTGCGGTTCCCCTATAAGTTCACTACACTGTGCACTCACTGCATCTTCTCTCTCTTAATTTGACCCACCACGTAACTCTCCGGCGCTCCTACACGTTCCTTTTGTCTCCCTCTCCCTCCGTTCTCACATGACTCTTTGTATATCCCAATTTCTGTCTTTTTGAATCCAGTTTCTCCAAATTCTTAGAATTACTTGTCTGTGTCTCTACCTATGGTGGTAATGCTGATTTACCTTTTTGCAATTCCCCCACCTGTGTATATCACCACTTAGTTGGGCCAGTCACCGCGACGCATCACCTCACACCTACATGTTGTTTACTCACAATGATGTCACTTTTTACCCACCTTTGGTGCTCACCCATCCACATTTGTCGTCATTGATAGTATTTTGTGTTTACTGCTATATTCATGTGACTTAGACATTGTTGTTTTTACTGCTTATCCTTACAGCCCTGATGAAGTCTAGGTTTATTCACCCAGACGAAACACGTGTTGGTTGGGCAATCTTCCAAGAATAAAAGAAGAATACATTCAAATTTTGAACTTTTTATTGTTTCTCAAAAAGTGTATACTTGTATTGTATTGTCGGATTCCGATAGACAGAGTACTCACTCTGCTACATTTTTAAGACGTGTATGCAGGCTCGTTTTCACATGTATAAGACCTCTGGTCTTTAAGGCAGGGTGTTCCGGGTTAACCCCTTCCTGTACACCCCGTCCTACTACATATGACAAAGTGACTGGTGTTTCACCCTGGGCTGCTGGTGCCATGTTTTGCCATCAACATTTCCTGGTCTTAGTTATATTACTTTGTGTTCTGTCTTTTTCCGGGAATCTTCCAATGTTTACTTCAACAGGATGACTTTGTTATGTGGAATATTTTCATATTGTTCAGCAATTCATCTTCAATGGCCGCCCATGGAAAAATTGTTACTACTCCTTTCTCTTCTAACCTCATGTGTTTTATTACCTCTCGGTGGAGGTATGGATATTGATGTAAGTGGCTCTGTTAATGCTTGTTATCTGTAGGGCAATTCTTAATTTGTATTCTGTGTGCTTACATTTGTGATTTATTGGTTGCTGATCTGTGTGGAATGCTAGCCTGTTTGTGTGCTTATGGCTCCATTGGTAGGATGTTTGTGGAGGGTATGGCTCCATTGGGCTTGTTTGCCTATTTGTTGGTGGGGGTTCCCTGTCCGACTCAGCCTCACAAATGATTTGTGTTTCCTGTTTGTTGCCTGTGTGAATACAATACATGTTATTCCCTGTGGGGGTGTAGTTGTGAATGTACGCCCTTGATGACCCTCTGGATGATCATTAGTAATTGGGCTGCATGATGGTGGTTTTGCGGGTTTATTTATTTATTTATTTTGAACGTTTTATAGAGCGTGATCAAATCCTCTCTATATTGCTTGTCCATAGATTTACCACTGATCATGCTTTATGATGTTGATATTTGTTTTATATTCACCATGGTTTGTTAGACTAGTGTTTTTCCGGGCGTTGTCAGACCTGTGTGCTTTGTTGTGTTCGGAGATAAATTTAGATCTTGGCTGTGCCAACCTACATCATTGCTCCTGATGAGGTTTTATTTATATTGATTAACCGGAGCCTGTAACCTGTGTCTTGAAGAAAAATTTATGTGGTTAGTACCTGCCTGCCTCCACTGTCAGTCAGTGTGCCTTCATGGAACTCAGCTGATGTTGAAGTGGCACCTCTAGCTCCATTCCAGCATCTTGGCATCAGTGGTCTGCAGAATTGTAGTTTCTGTCATTGAAGCTTTCTAAATATCTGCACCGCTGAGGCCTCATGAGAGGAATTCTGTGTGTGCAACATCTCAACTGAAGTTAGGTTTGTTTCGGACCAAATTCTTACTGATTTCCAAGTCCTGAGCTGTTGTGTCACTCTATTCTGGCTACAGCTCCAAATCCTGATGACATACATCTTGCTTATCTGTCACCCCGCCTAATTGTTTTTCACTCTGACTCACCATCTCTCTCCGGGCACTGTGACTGACTCCATGCACTTTAATGAGAGCTAGAATGTGCATCAATTTGAAGTGGTAGACCTGTGTTTTCCATAGACGATGATCAGTTGTTGGGGGGGCAGGGGGAGATATGTAGCGCAGTTCCCCCTTTTTCCAACTGTACATTGCTCATAGTCTGTGGTATTGTTTTCTGTCGTAGGACAATTGCCAGGCTTGGACTGCAGCCGTTTGCTCAGACTCCACTGAAGAGGAAAGGTGAGTGTGGATGGTCCACTTTTTGCTCTTCCTTTCACGCTCCTACACTACTTAATAGTTCTGATGATCTCCAGTATAACTTCCTGTTCAATTTCTGTCTTGCTCCCATTCGCTTCATTTAGCTCTTTCTTGCCTTTGCTTTCTACTAATGTCACTCTACTTTGTCCCTTATCCCTTTTCTTCTTCTGCCATAATTTCCATCTCTGATCAATTCTTGTGCTCAATTCTTGTGCTCACTTTTCTGCATTATTTATCTTCTTTCTCCATAATACCCTGTTATACTTTATTTCCTTGTTATGCTCTCCCTTCTCTCTCTAGTTTATTTCCTCCTTTAAACTAAAGGCACCATCATTCTCCTTCACTCTATTGACTCTCCTCCCATCACCTTGGATACAATTTTTCCTTAATTCGGTCTCCCTTTCTCCCTTTCAGGGTGTGTTGAAATGGATTCCCCTCCTAACAAGTTGTTTGTTGCAGGAGTCCATCTGCCTGGCCCAAATTCACAAGAGAGGTATGCAGACAGGGCTGAAATAAGGGGTCATGGTAATTTTTTTCCCCCACAGATTCCTTACCTTATAAATATCCTCTGGCAGCAGACTGGACCCGGAAATGTTTCCCCCAAGGAATAGCTGTCCAATGTTGTCAGGTGCCACTGTGTGGCTGAAGCTGTCTATGCCCACCTAGAATGCAGTCATATCGGGACATGTAAGGTGCCGATTAGCGGCACGTCCTTTTCCTGCAGCTCATCGACACAGGCCCATAGCTCTTTTCAGTGAATCACTGACAAAGTTTTTCCACTTTGACAGTAGCTAGGTCAATTGTCTCTTTGGAAAATAAAAACCCTTTTGTAGAAGATGCCAAAACCAAATGTCCCCATCAGTCAGTCAATCAATCACCTGCGAGGGTCTCAAGGCACTGGAATTGTTAACTGCTTTGTGGTGATCCTCATTGGACCAGCATGATATTTCCATATGGTGTCTTGGATCCAAACACAAATCCTAGGCCTCTTGACCTTTGTTCCTTGATGCACCTGAAAGAAATCTGGGAGAGGAAGGCCAAGTAATTTTTCAAAGCCTGCAAGAACATGCTAAAGCAGTCCATCTCAAATTTAGGTAAGTCAACTGATGGGGAACAATCTCCTAAGACATCTAACCCTAAAACACACTAAAAACTCCATGGGAATGAAAAGTCATCGTCCTCCTTTGGAAAACTGGCCTAGTCCTGGGACCATTAGTAAACTTTATACCTAACCTGAATGCTGGTCTCTTTCTTTAATTTGGAGCTAATTCCAATATTAAAAAGAATAAGTAAGAATTCCCTATTCGTTCGTCCAAATTTGCTGAGGTCAAGGTATTGACAGAAGGCCGTGCTGGAGTTCTTCAGGATGATCCTGTGACCGCTGGGCTACTTCCCATAGGTGGTCCTTCTACTGCAGGTTTAGTGACTCTCTGGGTCCGATCCTATTTACCACCCAGTTCTGCATCTCTAGGGGCTCCAGCCTTGGTGCTGCTTCTAAGGAATATTATGCCTTTCAGGTTGCCAATCCCTGCATATTTTATGCTGTCCTCAATGCCATTTCCAACTCTACTCACGGAGTCAGTTTAATTTTCCCATCTGCCCTCCGCAGAGACTGAGTGGCCAGGGCAAAAGACTTCAAATGTTTTGACAATGTACCTTTGGCTGAGCACTTCCCAAGGTCCCAGAGATTTGCTGTATGGCAGTTCTTTTCATGTCCGATTCTGATGCCCTGACCATGCCTGACAAAGATTACAACCGCACAGAGGATGATCACTCGAACGCTGACAACATCTTCCCAACGTACATTTGGTACCTGCCCTTTATCTTGAATTTATTAAAACGTCTGATGTCCAGATCAGTGGCTTTTAACCAGTGCTCAGGGATTCACTAGGAGTCCACAAATCTTACGCCGGGGGGAAAGGGTTTTGGGTGGGGGGGAGTCTGCAACTGCTTGAAAAATTATATAATATTAACATGTTAATAAAGTGTATGTAAATGTAGAAGCAAAATTGAACATTTTAAAATGTTCGGTAAATGTGAAGGAATTTGAAATTGGAGACTAATCCTTGGATTGATTTGTGAAAGCAGTGTAAGTTCAAGCAGAATATTATATGGGTGATGGGTGGCATCAGTTGAATTTAAAAAAGCTCCAACCTTCGTATTAAAAATAACATTTAGATTTTGTCCCCCGATATTTGTTTGTTGTAGGAAAGTGCCCTTTTTTTACTCTGTAACAACCACTTTTTTCCTGGTCTTCAATGCAATTTTGACAGAAGTGCGCTGGGTTCCTGCTAGCCAGGTCCCCAGGGCCAGATATTTCCTTAAAATTGTACAATTGATCCCCCAGTTGGGAATACCTTAAGCGCCCCCTGTGAGTTCCCAGTAAATGGTACACCTGATACCTAGGGCAGGGAGGCTAAAGAGGGCCCCTAAGGGCTGCAGCATGTATTGAGCCAACCTAAGGTACCCCTCCGCACACTTGTGCACACTGCCATTGCAGGCTGCGTGACATGGTGTAGAGAAAAGTGAGGACTCGACATGGCACAGCTCCTGTGTGCAATGCTTGCAGACACTGCATACAGCGTAGATAAGTCACCCCTACAGCAGGCATTACTGCCCTAAGGCAGGGTGCACAATACTACATGTGTGGACATATCTGCATGATCAGATATGACCCTGTGGCATCTAAGTCGATTTTTAGATATTAAAAGTGAACAGGGAAGCCATTTTAAATACATGTGCTGGACACAGGTATTCATGGGTTTCCTAGCTACATGATGGCTTCACTAAAACTAGAGATGTTTGGTATCAAACATTTCATATTAATAAACCCACACTGTATCCAGCGATGGATTTATTAATACATGCACCCAGAGGGCAGCTTAGAGGTGCCCCTGAAAACTTACCAACTACGAGTGTACTGGCTGATTGGTGTAAACCAGCCTGCCACCACAGACTGGTTTCCGACACCCTGCGGGTAAGGCCACCCTCACAGAGGACAGAAACAATTCCTACTCTGGCCGGAGGTGCTGTCACCTCCTCCAAGCAGGATGGCTAAGTAATCCGCATATCAAGGCAGGAGGCTTCAAAGACCTTGCCACCTGTGTTGTGCTATCCAAGGCTTCCCCAGACAGACCTTCCCTCAGCGCATTTGGCAGTAGGACAGCCAGGAAAATTAGCTAGTCAGGTGGTGAGTTCCCCTTCAGGCTAGCCCCACTCCTATGGTGGGCAACCTGATGTTAACACAAAACTTAGAATTCTACCATCTTGGTTTTTGGTGGAATTAGGCTCACTAAGATAGGGTTAAGCCCACTTCCCGCAGTAAGTGGTCATATATGGGGTGTAGTCGCCCTAAAGGATATTAGCCCATTGGCTGCTACTTGTCACTCCCCTTAACACCCCTAAAGTGAGTGTTTAGGAGGCACCCTTGTTGCCAGTAACTTAGTTTTAATCGATCCAAAAGAAAAAGAGTAAGAAGAGCCACGAAACAATGAGAACTGAAGACTACTGTGGACTATTGGTGCCAAACCCTGACTGCACCAGTCTCAACAATTGTGACTGAGTGACTGGTCGTGCAGCTGAGCGACTACCAAGAGCTCCGGTAGACTGCCAGTCTTTCACAAATTGCCAGCAGTCTCCCTTGGAGTAGAAGAGCTACTCCCCTGAGTCTGGTTTACCACGTTGTCGCTCTCCGACCAGCCTGATGCAGCGCCCCCCCTAATCCCCCAGAGAAGTACCTGTGCTCCTGATGGTCAGATCTGTCCCCCCACTGAGTGAGATGACCCAGAACCGCACGGCCCCAATACCTGAGGCACCGGACCCCTTGCATCAGTCAAGGCCTGTTTTAAGTCCATTTGGGACTCTACAGCACTGAGACCGAACAGTCATCAAGGGACGTCAGCACCATAGAGACCCACTTCCAGAGTAGGCTAGCTGCCCTGATTTCTGCAGCCCGCAGGACCAACAACCGCAAGGACCTAGGATGCACAGAGCCCAGCCGACCAATCCACTCTGCACCCGAGTGCCACAGCAGGGTATCAACGTTCCGAGTCCCCCCCAGGGCAGGTTACGAGTAACTGCTGGTGGTACTTTGGACCTTGGCACCCTATGGCCCTAAGTCCCAAAGGAGACTCCCAGAAACCGACCGAGAATAACTATATGCAACATATACCTTTTTCCCCAAGCAAAGCATTGTTATGTTAAGATGCATTTAGGTGAACTATTTACTTATCTGTGAAATCCAATATTTACAAAAGTACTTACATGATAACGAAGTTCTTGGTATCAAAATGTATATAAAAATATGAAAAATTTCTCTAATTGGTCTCGGAGGTTTTCTTGAGTGTGTCTCATTTATCTCTTCTGTGAGTACAACAAATGCTTAGCAAAATCCTCTGATATGCCTAAACTGCTCACCCACACTACCACATAAGAGAGCATTTAGTGTGAATATTTTTACCTCTGTAAACCAATAAGGGGTGCCTGGACTCTTTACACCATGTAACTTTTTTGGGTACATTATATAAAGAGCCAGCTTCCTACATTTGTAAGCAAAATAAAATAATTAATCATTTTTTATTTTGTTTGATGAATGCTTTTGTCTGTATTTTTGTGTATTGTTTTTCGGTTCAAATCATCAGAATTGCTTAAACTGGGGACCATGTCTTCCAGTAATAACTTAGTTGGGGTCCCTGGCTTCCAATAATGATTCATTGGGGGTTCCTAGATTCCAGTAATGATTAAGTGGGGTCCACAGAAATCAAAAAGTTAAGAACCACTGGTCTAAAATCATCTCATGAAGGGGACATCTCTTTTCCCTCCAGACACCCTTTACCAGGTGCCCAGGCCCCAGCTCCCACGTAACTGGACTGGTTCTCTGACCAGCCTAAGACCCTTACGGACCTAGCCTTGCTGCCTCAAGACCCCACCTCGTTCTTTTGCTCCTTCTCGCTCACTCTCTGCTCTTTCCCCTCACCCTACTCTCCGTCCATTTGTCTTTCTTTGTGCCCATTTTCCAATTTCCACTCTCCTCCCTTGGGCCTCTTGTGCCCGTTTTTTCTCTCTCTCGCTCTCTCTCCCTGACAGTTTTTCCACTCTCTATCTTTGTTCCTCCTTTATGCCTCCTTGTGACATTTTCTATGATCGCTTTTCCACTTTTCACTCTCTTTGTGCCCATTTTCCACCCTCTCTTTTTGCCTGTTTTCCCCGCCCCACTCTCTTTTTGTGCCTTTTTTCAACTCTCCACCCTCTCTTTGTGCCTCTCACCCTTTTTCTAGTGTCTGCTTTTTCTTCAAGCCTGTTACGCCCATGCTTTCCCACCTCCTGCATTTTCCTGCCTCCCCACTCCCTACCTGCATCTCTTTGCATGTCTTCTCCTGCCTCCTTTGACCTGCCCTTCCCTAGCCCCACCCCCGTTCATCCCTCCCCCTCGCAGGAAATACTTAATAGCGCCCACTTGCACGATTACGCTGCTGTCACACCAAAGACAAAGCCTGACTGCGCCTGTCCGTGCCTGTACTGCGCCCAGCACCACGGACCCTGGTCCGACTGAACGCTACAGCCTCCAACCTGCACGCATGGCACAACGAATGTCGCCTTCCGAGCTTTGCCCCGCTAGAACCCTTTCCATGCACTCACTGCCATTTGACTTTCACAAATATGCACTCTTCACATGCCACACACGCCTCAAACTTTCTGGCATGCATGCTTTTCCAACACCAGATCTCTCACCAAACACGCCACAGAGATCTGAACACCATCGAAATGCACACCTGGACATCTTCCTAACAGAGACCTGGCTAAACCCCACATCGGCACCCACCATCGCCATAGTCATTCCACCGGGTTAATTATCTCCTACCAGGACAGACCGAACAAACTAGGAGGCGGACTCCCTGCCATACACAAGGACCCCAAAAGACACACAATTGATGCACAGAATGCAAATCAAAACATTCACCCCCAGTCAACAGATCTGGATTAAATCCATCATTCTTTTGCTCACCATGTCACCTCAGTTTAGACCTGGCCATATGTAAATTAGTCTTGACCCTGTGCCTCATGGGAACAGTCCAGCCCGAACTGCCAAGCCAGTTCCTCCCTGCATCCTAGGACCGGCTTGGCAGTTCGGGCTGGAGGTTTCACCCCTCTTCAGTCAGGATAGCTTGATCCCAATGGCACAGTGAGCCCACGACCCACGTCTGGGCATACCTGCTGGATTTAGGGCGAGAAAGCAAAAGACACACAATTCGATGGACGGAATGGAATGTCCAAACTGGAATGGCATGGGAGCAAAAAACGATAGATTTAGGCCCAGATCTCTGTACTGGGGTGAATGTATGACTTTATGCTGCATTCTGTCCATCAATTGTTTTTGCATTTGTCACCCCGAGTGGGACGGGTATGCCCAGACGTGGGTCCCGTGCTCTCCATGCCACTAGAGTCAAGCTATCCTGGCTAATGAGGGCTGAAAGCCCGAAAGCGGTCCTAGGATGCTTGTTTCCAGTTCAGGGAGGACCTGGCCTGGCAGTTCGGGCTGGACTGTTCCCATTGGGCGCAGGGTCAAGACTGATTTGCATTTGGCTGGGTCCAAACCGGAATGGCATGGGGAGCAAAAAACGATGGCATTAGGCCCAGATCTTTGTACTGGAAGGAATGTATGACGTTGCTCTACATTCTGTCCCATCAATTGTTCTTTTTGCATTTATACACATGGACCCCATCACCTGCACCATGTCCACCGACGAGGACACAACCTTAATGGAACACATGCAGTTCCAAATTCAGACCGGCAACCCCACATCCATCAAAGGCATCCTAGCTTACCAACCACACGGACCATGCTCCACTTTCAACAAACCCCTCACAGACTTCATCGCCATCAACTCTAACTAATTCATCTTACTCGGTGACCTCAAATTACATCTGGAAGACCAAAAAGATCGCAACTCCACAGCCCTACTCAGATCATCTAGGACCCCACCCACAATGCAGGTCACACCCTCGACCCCAACACGTTTACATCCCACTAGCCAACCCTCTCCAGCGACCTGCATGCTGACATTAAAACTGTCAACAATTGGATCACTGTCAGCACAAATACCCTAGCCCCCCTGAACAACGTCGGACACTAAAGAACGAACTCCCAATCCAGCTGGTACACCGTGGACCTCAAACTCCAATTGACGCTGCAAACCGATTGAGAGAAGATGGAGAACCAGTTGGAACAACACTGCTAGAAAAACAAGTCTGCACCTAGAAATACTACACAAAAATCAATGAGGCAAGAAAAACAGCCCTAGCTCTCAGACTGGAAAACAGCTTCAACAACTGCAAAGAGCTCTTTAACATCGTCAAAAAAATTCCAACCCCACATTACCTCCATCACCCCTTCGCAAGACCTCTGTGACAATCTCTCCAGTTTTTTCCAGAACAAAATTCTTAACATCTAACATCTTTTTAACATCTACAGCAACTTCGACCCCTGACGCAAGAGAAAAAAACTCATCAACCAGTGCCCACCATGGCCTATTTGGAAACCCCTCACCACAGAAGACACTGCTGAAATCATGTGAACAATCCACTCCGTATCCCCTACCAACTCCTTCCCCTACCATATCTGTAATCTAGGAGGAACTCTGTTCAGCTCCCACCTCACCATCATCTGCACCTCCCTCCAAAGTGGAACCTTCCCGCACAACTGTAAACATGGAGAAATCATAGCTCTCCTGAAAAAAAACATGCAAGTACTAAAAGATGTCAGTAACTAAGGACCCATCTTATTCTTGCCCATCTCATTCAAAGTTGTGGAGAAAGCTATCAACAAACAACTCTCCGATCATCTTGAACAACATCTCCTACTAAACATCTCGCTGTCTGGATTCTGCCCACAACCCCGAACCCAAGCCCCTTATCTGCAGAGTCACTCAAGGATCTTCGCTGAGCCCCATGCTCTTCAATGTTTACATGGCGCCACTCGCCCATGTCATAAGATCCCACGGAATCAACATTGTATTGTACGCAGGCACTATCCAGCTCATCCTCTCCCTCACAGACAACAACCACACCGCCAGTACAACTTCAACACCTGCATGTCAACATAGCAAACTGGATGAAACAGAAGTGCGTAAAGTTCAACAGAGATAAAACAGAAGTCCTGATCTTCGGGAACAAGAGCTCTCCATAGGACTTCTCCTGGTCTGACATTAATCCCACACCCACTCCCAGCTACCATGTCACAAACCTCAGCATCACTGTAGACAACAGACTCGTGATGGCCAAACTAGTGAACACCGACACCTCCTCCTGCTTCTTCGTCCTACGTATGCTCCGCAACATATTCCATTGGCTCCCCACCGACACCAGACTCGCAGTCACCCAGGCCCTCATAATCAGCAGACTAGACTACAGCATAGCACTCTGTGCCAGCCGCCATCACTAATCAACTCATACAAAGACTTCAGATCACCCAGAACGCCATCGGCAGACTCATCCTAAACCTATACAACCTCAGAGAGCTACACTGGCTACCAATTCAGAAGTGATACCAGTTCAACCAGCTCACCCACACTTACAAACCCCTCCACAATGTCGGACCAGTCTACCTCAACCACCGCCACAACTTCCACCATGCAACTGAGCTCAGAATCACTCCACCCCATGCAAATACCTAGCATCTACAGGAGCAAGTCAGGAGGACGCTCATTTTCCTACATCGTCGCCCAATCCTGGAATGACAACACCAGGACCTCCCCAACCTGTGAGAAAGTGGCTGTATATATACTGGACAATAAGGCAGTACCGTGTGTATAGAGTCAACAAACCCCAAAGGTATAACAGAGGTTAAAGTCAGAACTGACCTTACTCCAAAGTGGTAGCTTGGTCGAGCAGTAAGGCAGTACCAGAGGACAGTGTAAAGCATTTGTTGTGCACACTCAGTCAGCAAAAGGTTTCACACACTCAAGGACTGAACTCCAGTCCAATTGTTATTATATCCTCAGATATAGTTGTTTTATTTTTAGAACCAACAGTTATAAAAATATACTTTTCGAGATACGAGTACTCTCATGTAAATACTTTGCAGAGGAGCAATAAGTTTGTACACACAATAATTACAGGATAGCCAATAAGCAATACAGTTCTGAAACACACTCTAGCATTGAGCTCAATGGGTTTTTCATTGGAAAGTACAGTTGATTACTTTATGGATTACTTTGGTAGTTCCAGGACTAGATCTTAGATTCAGTCCTGGGGTCTAAGCTGAAACCAGATTAGCAAAAACGTTTTAGTTACTGTGATGAATTTCCCTGAATATAAAGCTGTTTTAAAAGTTCACACTTTAAAACTTGTCAAGATGATTCTGACAACGTTATCCAATGGGAGGAAATTCAGATTACAGGTAAAGTACGATCGCGTTACTTTTGTAACCCAGCACTAGTCTCCAAGGGCCAGCACTGGGGGCTTAATTCAAAACAGGTAGGTAATTGCGTTTCAGTATTTCGTACGATTTTTAAAGAGTATTTGCAGTTTTCAAAAGTAGACACTTAGAAGAAATTTCATAGAAAAGCAGACAATGGGTTCCTATGGAGAAAATACAGGTTACTAGTAAACCCGCTAGTGATTACTTTTGTGGTTCAGTACTGGGCTGAAAAGTACAGTACTTGCTTCTCCCGTGATCGCAGGTGAGTATTTTCGAATTCTGATTTTGACTGATTTTATAGTAATATTTTCAGTTTTCAAAACTTCACACTTAGAACATTTTCGAGTCAAAATGGGTCGATGTTATCCAATGGCAGGTAAGTGAATTACCGGTTTCCAGGTGAGTACTTGATTGGTATAGTTAGGGTTCTGGGCGTAGACTCAGGGTTCCCCCAGGGTCAGGTGAGTACAGTTAGCTCAGTCCCAGCGGCACAGGGGCAGCCGGGTTCAGAGGTAGGTAGGCCCAATGTTATCCAATGAGGGAAAGGGGGCCTTCGGTTGGTGGCTGCTGGCTAGCAGACCACGCGGCTTTGGGAGCTGGGCTCCTGGTCACTTGCTGTGGGCAAGGGGGGGGAAGTAGGATAGGGCCAAGAGGTCACAGCCAGCGGCACTCGGGCTGCTGGGTGCTGGGTGCTTTTGAGCCGTCGGGTGCTCAATGTTATCCAATGAGGATCTTGAAAAAGGAACAAAGGCTGCATGCTCGGGGACGGTGACTCTCCAAGGGCGACCAGCCCTTCGAGAGGTAAGTTGGGATCTTGGAGCACAGGTAGGTACTCCAAAGGGAGGCACAGGGGGCGGTGGGGCGCCGGGTGCAGGGCTGTTTTAATCGTTCACACTTTAAAACTTTTCAAGATGATTCTGACAATGTTATCCAATGGGAGGAAATTCAGGTTACAGGTAAAGTACGATCGCGTTACTTTTGTAACCCAGCACTAGTCTCCTAGGGCCAGCACTGGGGGCTTAACTCAAAACAGGTAGGTAATTGCGTTTCAGTATTTCGTACGATTTTTAAACAGTATTTGCAGTTTTCAAAAGTAGAGACTTAGAAGAAATTTCATAGAAAAGCAGACAATGGGTTCCTATGAAGAAAATACAGGTTACTAGTAAACCCGCTAGGGATTACTTTTGCGGGCCAGTACTGGGCTGAACGGTTCAGTACTGGCTTCTCCCCTGATCGCAGGTGAATATTTTCGAATTCTGATTTTGGCTGATTTATAGTAATATTTTCAGCTTTCAAAACTTCACACTTGGAACATTTTCGAGTCAAAATGGGTCAATGTTATCCAATGGCAGGTAAGTTTATTACCGGTTTCCAGGTGAGTACTTGATTGGTAAAGTTAGGGTTCTGGGCGTAGACTCAGGGGTCCCCCAGGGTCAGGTGAGTACAGTTAGTTCAGTCCCAGCGGCACAGGGGCGGCCGGGTGCAGAGGTAGGTAGGCCCAATGTTATCC
This sequence comes from Lissotriton helveticus, assembly GCF_964261635.1. Classification (NCBI taxonomy): domain Eukaryota; kingdom Metazoa; phylum Chordata; class Amphibia; order Caudata; family Salamandridae; genus Lissotriton; species Lissotriton helveticus. The sequence goes on from NC_136073.1 coordinate 171,306,810, forward strand.
AATGAGAGAAAGGGGGCCTTCGGTTGGTGGCTGCTGGCTAGCAGGCCACGCGGCTCTGGGAGCTGGGATCCTGGTCACTTGCTCTGGGCAAGAAGGGAAGTAGGATAGGGCCAAGAGGTCACAGCCAGCGGCACTCGGGCTGCTGGGTGCAGGGTGCTTTTGAGCTGTCGGGGAAAAAGGAACAAAGGCTGCATGCTCGGGGACGGTGACTCTTGAGGGGCGACCAGCACTTCGAGAGGTAAGTTGGGATCTTGGAGCACATGTAGGTACCCCAAACGGAGGCACAGGGGGCCGCGGGGCGCTGGGTGCAGGGGTGTCTTTGGGGGTTTGAAAAGCTTACCCTCGGCTGGTCGCGGTTGAGGTGGCCCATGGTTCTGAGTCTGCAGGCGTCGGCTAGTTCGACGAGGAGGGTCATTGGGCACTGGACTTCGGGTCCCAGTCGCCGGGGGGTCGTCCTCGTGGTCTTGGTTCGGGTTGGCTCGGCCCGGGCTCGGCTGGTGCAGAGTGGGCTGGTCCGGAGCTTCCTGGTGAGCACCAGGTGGGTTGTTGCAGCAGAGCCTCTGCTGATGAGAGTCCCAATCTTCGAGAGGGTCAAGGCAGGTAGGTCCTCTGGGTGTCCCAAGGTTGCTGTCCGCGGAGGTCGCCGGGATTGGGCAGGAGCAGGTTCCAGGATCAACAGGCTGGTAGGGCTGGGGCCAAGTCAGTTGTCGTTGTCCTGTTGTTAGCAGCTGCACGGCGGGTGGTCTTCTTCTTCTTCTTGATCTTCTTTCTTCTTTTGATATCGGGATCTGAGGAAGGAAGGTTCAGGGAGCCCCTAAATACTAAATTTAGGGGCGTTACAGGTAGGGCAAGGGTAGGGACCAATGGGTCCCTGTCCTGGGGTGAGTACACCCCCTAGCCTGCTCCTCTCCTGTGGGAGGGGGGCAGGAGCCTAGCTGGGATTGGGCAGGACTCCGCATCTACAAGATGGCCGGAGCCCGGGGTCGTGCTTCACCTCGCCTCCTCCACCTGAGGGGTGGAGTTGGCACACCCCTCTTCCTGACGTAGTTTTTCCCGGCAGATCGGGGGTAGGACTGGTGGGGGGCTGGTTGCTGCGTACAGCAAATGGTCTGGAGAAGCTCTCAGAGGCGGTATGCCTTTGAAGCTTCCCCCTGTCCATCCTGGGGGAGGAGACATAGCACCTCGCCCAGGATGTGCTTTGTTGCAGACCCAGGAGAGCGGCGGGCTCTCCACCCAGGGGTCCAGCAACATGTGTGCTGGTGGCAGCCTCTGCAGCTACTCAGCCGAGACGTGAATTGTAGGTTCGGGTTTTGGAGGGCATCTCTGAGATGCCCTCTCGTGCATGTCACATTAAATCCCATACTGGCATCAGTGGGGGTTTAATGTGCTGAGAAGTTTGATACCAAACTTGTCAGTCTTCAGTGTAGCCATTATGGTACTGTGGAGTTCGTAATGGCAACCTCCCAGCACCATATGCTCTTAAATGGCATCACTGCACTTACAGTGTCCAGGAATGGCCCTCGGTACTGTAGGGGCACAGGACTCATGCACCTGTGCCCTCACCTCTGACATAGGGCACCCAGCTAGAGGGGTGACTGAGGTATGCCAGGGCAGTGGGTTCTGTGGGCATGGCACACAGGGCTGTGTGCCATGTTGACTCTTGTTTTAGTTCTGTACTTAGGCACTCAGCCTGCAAAGACAGTGTGTGGGTACCAGGGTACAGGGCCCCTGAGGTTGGCACAATCAGTGTTGCAGCCCTCAGGGGTCTTCTCTGGTCACCATGCCCTGGGTACCTAAGGTACCATTTACTAGGGGCTGACAGGGGGCCAGAAATGCCAATTGGGTATTTTGTTTCAGCATAGTTTTTAGGGAAGGAACACAGGCCCTGGGTACCTGATTGGCAGGGACCCAGGGCACACTCAGTCAAAGCACATCAGCAGTTCAAAAAAAAAGTGTGGGCATACCAAGGCAAGAAAGATGGCACTTTCTCACACATCCCTTCTCGAATTCTGCAAGAAACGAAAGACCTGGCTATTGAACTAGGAGCCTGATAAGCCTACTCACTTGCTCAGCACCTGGATAACCCTCGGGTGATAACGCAAGCTCTACAAATCTAACTAAGATAACTCGAAGTCTCACTGTTTGCTTCAGTGGTATGGAAAGTAGCTGAAGTGCTCAAAATAAATCTGTCCACTGCTAAGACCAAGTCTAATAGATTAACTGAAATCCTGCAACCCTCTTCTGCAGTTTAAGTACCTCCTACATTTCAGTGAGGCACTGTTGAAGCCTTTTTAACAGCCTAGGAGAAATTCTCTGGCCTTGTAGTCACAGAGAAATCTCTCAATAAATAGCCCTGCACCTTGTGAGTCCAAATGTTTGTGAGCTCGAATTTTTGTTGTTGCATCTGTCCCTGGAATGCTTTGTGGTCCAAAGTTCTTCAATTATGCTGAACTTCTATACCTTTCCTCTTGTATCCTCCAGATCAAGAGCTGAACTCTATAGGCTGAATGGTTATTGCCTCTGGCAGCCAAGTCCTCCACATTTCGAACTCCTGTATGGGCCAATATGTCAACGATATGTGGGAGCTTGCAAAAAGAACCATCTTCAGCCTTGATAGCACTAAAAATCCATTTTATGATCTGTTCAATGAGGGCCTCAATGCCTTCTAATAAATCCTGGATTCTATAGATATGGTGACCACAACTTGTTACCTACAGCGTAAAGCTTGGATGCATTCCACTAATTTCTCAAGTGACCGTCGTGGACATGCCTTTTGATGATGCGTAGCATAGGAAGAGAGGGCAGACTCCCCCGGGAGTGCTCCAAGAACACCAGTGCTTGCTGGGTTTTCATCTGTCTCATCAGTGACAACCCTCATAAAATATCCGGACAAGCAAACCAATGTACTGCTCCGTTTGGGGCAGGGCTGGATCTAAAGAATGCCATCAACAACAGCAGCTCCAGGCCCCCTCCACTGAAACCTTTGGTCTGTAAGATGACCTAAATACTTGTTTATCTGGAATCTTTTCTGGAACTTTGATGAGACACCCGTCAGCAGCTTTGGAAACTTGATATTCACAGGTGGCAGATTTACAATGTGTCATATTAGATATTTTAGTTCTGACTTAAATGTTTTGCAATAGCTTTTGATGACTTTCTGGGTCAGGTATTTTTGCTTTTGCTACCTCCCCTGGGAGATTCAGAACAGGTATATACTCCGGAGAGCATATAATATGAAGTACAACCACCTGTTACTCCTGCATGATGTGGGCTTTTTGATCCGTGCCCAGTAGTCCCACCTCATCCCTACATATAGGTTGACCCTCTACACTCAACATCTATAAAGCCTTTTCCACTTCCACAAAGGATTGGAGATGTTTCTAGCTTGATCCCACTTCTGTAAGATCTACTCATGTTAGGCCCGATGTCCTCAAGCATTTCGTTGGTGCCACAAGCCAGACGGCAAACAATGGCCTTCATTGGTGTTTGAGGAAGCAGTGGGTCCAGCATCAGATGATAGTCCCTGCTTATTCTGGATCTGCAGCAATGGATGTACCATTCCAACCTACAAATGGGTTGTCCCTTCAGTTTTCTGCATTTACAGATTATTGTCACCTCCTTGTTGGACTGGGATGTCAAGCGGGATGAGTTCACTTCTTCCTGCAGATTCCTGACTCACCTGCCTACTCTCCTGATGAGTTGGTATTGTGACAAATAAGATACTAAAGTATGCAAATATAGTGTGCTGTTTTAATGGCTGTCATAAATTCTAGATCTTTTTCTCCCTCCGCACTCTTTGTTGCGACATGGAAAAATTACCAGGAACTGACTGGAGCACACAAGTCAACACCTTATGTGTAGCGATGTCGACATATCCTAAATGGGCGTGGACCATGGCTGGAGCCCCTTAGTGGTAACTGCCGATGGTGGAGAGCTATTGCTGTGTACAATGTCTGTGGGTCTAGTCTGGTGCCTGTGGATATTCACAAGGAAATTGTAGGAAGATATGTCACTTATTGCAAGTTGTGGCAAATAGAGTGGGGCATATAGCACACCTGGTATATACCATATCTCCACCCTGAACCATTTCCCTCATGTTCTAAATTCTTCCTAGTTGAGGCATGACATGCAGAATAGATTTTTAACACAATAAATTTGGCATGTTTTGTCTTTTAACCTTGTCTTGATAAATTTCAGCAGATTTAACCTGCCAGACTCTATCGGGCAGGGGGACAATGGGGGGGGGGATCTTTGAGAGTCTGATAATTCTCACACAACTCAATTCTGGTTCCTGGGCAAAAAAGAGTTTGCATAGGGATCGTAATTGATCCCTTAATTTGTAATGTGGGCCACAATATCCACCAGAAATATATTTACCGAAAATAACAATATATTCTAAAGCACTACGTTCGCATTCACAAAATGGTAGACACATTTTGTGCGTAAAACGCTTGATTATAGATGAGAAATGAAAAATTGTGCCAAAAAGCTAAGCAGTTTATTAGTAACTCAGATATAAGCAGTTGTAAATTGGCCACACTGGACCTAAACGTAACTCTTTACAGAGAAACCACCGCACACTCTTGCAAGAAATATCTTGGACCACGAGTAGGAATTTCTGGTAAAAAAAAAATCAGCATTATTAGAGTAAAAAAGAGAGTGACCAGCTCATGGAAAACAAACCACATGATATTATTGAGCATTACAAGAAAATCAGACACTTGCAAGAGACAAAAGTCATCCTAAGGCAATGTGAGATATTCTTATAGAGTAGGTGCAGCAAAGTATAAGTACAGAGAAACCGTATAAAAATAATAAACTGTAGAAAAGAATGAAATGCGGCAGGATGTCAAACACTTCTGTGAATAAAGGCAGTCATGAGTGAGTTGAAGACATAACTAGAGTAAGTGCAGCAAATGAAAGTTGTACACAGTCACTGTGCAAGACAATGTTACAGTTTCACCTGGTAGTCTGCTGGGCTCAGTTTCACAGATTGTCTTTATTGACCACCATCCTGCCTTCAGATACGTAGGACTTCACGAAGCAGATGATCCATTAGTTAAAACGGCTGACAAAAAGTGGTTTTAAAGGTATAAATACCTAGTAAAGCACACCTTTCTGAAGGGGCACACAGTGCAGTAAGTTCATAACCAGGAATGTAAGAGATCTTACCAGACATAACAGTAGCCAGCTGTCTGGGTTTAAATGAAGAGGTGTTTGGATTTTAATCAGTCACAGTAGACCTAATAGGTTCCGATGAGACCTGGCAGAACGTCCATGTGTAGTCTACCCACATTTGCCACCTTACTATCAACAATGCTTTATGTATGAGCGCATGAGGTGTGCATGCTCACACTAGTCTTTGGAAGTTGCCAGTTTGGGCAGTCCAGTGCCTGTTACAGTTCCAGCAATATCACCGTGGAATTCATCCTTTGTATCTTATACATCTCATTCCAAAAGAAGTATGATTACAGTGTTTCGTCTTTAACCTTTTTCCATGTCAGGTCTCACTAGCCATTTTATCATGCTCCTTATTGGAAAAAAAATCATATCATGTCACTGGAGAAGGAAAGGAATCTACTGAAACCACGATAATGATGTTAACCCCAGCATTTGTTTTTTTTGAGTTTTTGGGAATTATAACACCCACACAAATCACCCCAAGGTATCAAGGCCCAATGGAGGGACATGAATTCTCCTTGAAGAAATAATTACTGTCAGATAGGACATTTAGAAAGCATAAAGTAAGGTTTGGAAGCCTTGTCTAAATTTAAATACATTTGTTTCCGGTGTGGTGTTCCACAAAGCAGCAGCAGATATCCTGCAAAAAAGCATATAACGCAGTGAATTGTACCAAGCAAATCTAGAGGGGAGTGGGGATGGGTGTAAAAAAATTAATTAAGAATGTTTGGCAAAATTTTGAAATGTTAAAGCAATAACTGATCATGGCACGGAGACCCTAGTAGTGTCTATGTCAAATGTAACCCTAAGAAGTTTGACACAGCAGGAACAGGAGGTTCCCCAGCTATTCAAAAATCACACTTGTACATACATTTGTCCACTTACCAAGCTGTAACAGGAGTTTTAGAAAATTATAACATACATCCACGGAGATGACAACTAACAATGTCCTTATTTATCCCAAACAGAACACGGACCTCTCCCCTTACAAAAAGCTCCCAAGGGAGACCACCAAATACCAACAGAATGGTAGTGGTGAGAACAAACCTATAATGAAGTGTGTCACTGATAGGGGTGAGGTGAAATTGACTGTCTTTTTTAGGTGATACCATCAGTGAGGTCTCTTAACCATCAGACATCTGTTTGATGCTAGGTTCACTCATCTAAGTAGGGAATTCATTATGAAATATTTTGCTCAGAGGCCTGGTGTGTGGGAGGATATACCAGGCCAACTTTGTAACATTATACAACTTCTCATTCCCTTCTTTTTGACATCTTCTCTAAGGGGAAACCTTTCACAGTTATGGAGTTTTGGGAGCACTGTTAGAGACTAAAACCTATTATCCTACTTTATTCCACTGAATCTTCAATTAACCATTCCCATTTAGGAGCAGCAGAAAGAGAAAAGGGAGTACCACACATCAGATAAATGCAAGGTGTAAACCAGTCTCAAATGTCTACATTTGCACTTAATGCATTGTTGGACTTCAGCAGTGCCTGTGACTTCTGAGCTCATTATATAGTTGGGCATGTGTGGTGTTTGAGCTGCTTATGTTATGAACCTGTGGGGCTTGTTTTGTCATGTACTGTTGTTATTTTGAAGTGGTTCCTCTGATCCTCGTAACACCTTGTCAGTCTCTGCTTTTTACAATGTTGGATTCACTCAGTAGCACCCATTCTTTCAGTGTTAATGAACAGTGTTCATTGCATTGTTATGTAGCTACAGTGCTTGCATCGTTGGGGAATTGTTGTGACTGTATAATTTTCATTTTTGAACACGAGTTGTGCCTACACTTGACGTTCTGTGGTTTTTGCACTTCTTTTGTTGAGGCCCTTGATCAACTGCCCTCCTTTCACTGCTGACGTTCTTTGGCGCCTGTACTGATGTAATTGTTTTCCACTTACGGTGTCTGCTGATTTTGCATTAAGGGGAGGGAACCTATAGTGTGTTGCTATGCACCTATCATGTTGGCGTATGCAATTTAAGGCACTAGTGGTGTCTATGCTTGTAGCCTTTTTATGCATATGTGACGTCTCCTCTTCTTGCAGTATCAGGCACCTGTGCTTCTTGTTTTGGTGGTCACTTGTTCCTGATTTCTCCTTAGTAGGGAATCAGTGATGACTGTAATTTCTCTATTGCTTCGATAGACAGGGGAGCAGTTGTGTTGACTGTGTGTATTGCTTCGAAACTCCCAGCTAATAGAAAATACCGCCCTCCCACACAGAGGCTCAAACACGACTTAGCAATAACAACAACCCAACACCACCTGAAAAGGGATTTCACTTTATAAAATGAAACACAATAAAGAATAAGGCATGGGGTTTTATTTGTGCAATGCTCTCTAACAGAAAGGCTTTCCCAGATGTTTAATGAGCAACATTCAAATGTTTATGGATATATATATATATATATATATATGTATATATATATATATATATGTAAATATGCAATGCACGGATCATACATGAAAAAAATGCAAGCAGATAATAATAAAATGAAACGCAAGCAGATAATACTGGAATGAAACACAAGCAGATATTGCTGGACGTCCTGCAAGAAATCAGAAAGATATATACACTAAATACAATAGATGATTACAACCACTGCAGACTTGGATGTGCACACAAACTCTCACACATCACAATGGCAACAATCAAGTAAAACACCTCAGATGATTATAGTCACTGGAAACTGGAATGTGCCCACAGACAGTCAGTCACACATCACAATGGCAACAATCAAAAATAAAACACATCACCTGGTGCAAACGTCATCTTGGCCCACTCCAGACTGGGGGATTCACAGCCGGGGTCAAGAGACTCATCAATCAGATTCCTGCACTGAAGACGCGTCCACCATTCAGGCTCAAATCCCAGTTTCTAAGTCAACAAACCCCAACTTTATAGTCTCAGAAAACACTAGAAGGTTCTGAGAGGCCTTCCTCTGTGCTAAGGAAACGTATTGGAATTAGCCACTTTCTATACAATCATTCCAAAGGTAAAGGAGTTCTCCCATTCCTGCTGCATTTTCACATGTTCCAGCCCTTATCTTAACGCAGCTTACGAATGTCTCCATCAGTACAGTCAACAAAACAACCTTGAACGGGAATTACTTAAACAACTTGAGTGATCTGGGGGCCTGTCTGTGCTGGCAAAAAGCTCAAGCAAGACAGTCAGAATTCAAGCCAACATTTGAGCACCACTGCTTATAACACTGAGCTTTCAGACTAAGAAGTACATTCCACATCTCTTTCTCTCTCTCTCTCTCTCTCTCTTCTCACTCCTCTCTCTCTCTCCTCACTCCTCTCTCTCTCTCTCTCACACTTTCTTTCTCTCTTTCTCTCTCTCTTTCTCTCATATGCACATCCCACACGTTCTATTCCTGACAAGACTGTGACAGCTCACACTTTAAAACTACAAGATTACACGAGAGGTATCTTCAAGGAAAACAGCACATGCAGGGCAAAATGATGTCGTACATTCAGGTTAAGATAAAGTAAAGCACCAAAAGTTAATTAAAACAATGGTAGTTAAAGGTCATCAAGTGGTTCAAAACATAGGTGTGCCTCTAGCACTACACTGTGCTTCTTGAGTCATTGGGCATCTGCACTTTTAATCCGCTCCTGTGGTGTCTACAATTTTCGTGTATGTTTGGAGATCTGTGAAGTCTGCACTTGCACTGTTGGGGTCTTTTTGTTCCAGCACTTCATATATTATTGGTGATTAATGAAGCATGCGCGTCTTACATTTCTGGGCTCTTGTAGTGTTTGACTGTTGTGTGCCTTGAATTCTTGCATCATTAGTGTCCTGAGAGGCCTGCGCTTGCTTTACCGGAGCTTGTGCTTCTTACATTGTTTCAGTACCTGTGGTATGGTTCAATATCTCACCCGTCTCTTCCCTTTGCTTCCTCAGTGTCCGAATGTTGGTGGACCGAAACAGCCCAGCTGATTTATCTCCTGAATCAGAATCACCTGGCAAGGACGCTGTCTTCCTACCGGCTTCACCAGCCACTGGCTTTCTCCTGCCAAATTCCCACCAGTGAGGCCAGTGACCAACCCCCTCACCCCCCCATCTTGCACTCAGACATGATAGCGGCTAATGTGGGTCATCTGGTGCTTTGCTGTAAGGAGAGTCACACATGAAGGGCCTTCTGATGATGCCAGAACTCACTCAAGGAGCCTTCTATTGCTTCACTGCCAGGATACACACACTTTAATGCAGTGCTGCCAGGGTGCCCATCTGGGGAATGCTTTCTGATTCTGTGCTGTCAAGACATTCTGATACAGGAAAAGCTCAGTTGCCTCCCAAGCAGGATGAACACACAAACGGGCCATATGATGCCAGACTGTTAGGACGTATAGGGAAATGGCATCCTCTGCCAGGATGCATATGATACACTGCTAGGAAGATAACACAGGTGGAACGGGCTAATACTGGGCAGCAAGACAGACCCAGGAAGGCCTCTTTTATGCCGCACTGCAGGGGCACAACCAGAAGGAGCCCTTGTATGCCACAATTCCATCAATCAAACAGTAGAGACGATCTGAGGCCAAGCTGCCTGGACACCAAAGGTGGAAAGGGCATCTGATGTTTTGCTGTCAGGACACAAACATATTGAACATTCTGATACCACCACAATGCCAGGATACTGGGAGAAGAGACAATCTGATGCCACACTAGCAAAACCCTCTGGGGGAGGGAGGGGGGAGTTTAATGGTTTGCTGGCAGAACACACACAGGACGACCATCTGAGACCACACTGCCAGTGCACAAAGGACGAGCATCTGACGCAACACTGCTAGACTCCACAAACCGCAGGGTGAATCTTGGATGGCAGACACTGACCTTTGAATCATTGTAGGAGTGAATTAAGCTACATTTCCATCCTGACTGTTCCATCTGAGGAGAACACTGTCGGGGAAAGTTGTGAAATCTATCCTGGACAAAGACTGGCTTTCTAGTATATTTTAAATACGCATCGTCTATATATATATTTTATTTTATTGCAAGTAAATCTGGCATTGGTTTATAGCCTTGTATTGAAGGATTGTGTTTCATAAGAGATGATACAGTTGCACTGTCAGTGTTTTCTGCACTTTCAAAGGTCTCTGTGCCTTTCAAGAACCATAGAAGTGTTGGGGTTCTGGGGGAGGGAGCACCTGTAATCTCTGCAATGTCAGGGGCGGCTGGTAATTATCTCTACTTACTATCTGCATATTTACTTTTCTCCACTCCTTTGTGTGTCATGGAGGGTCTGGCTTATTGGGGATGTTGAACTATCTGCATTGGTGAGGGTCTCTGTACTGTCTCTGTCAATGTTTGTGCTGTTAGGCATTGTGTGTTGTGTATTCTTGGTCATCTTGAAATTAAGGCATTCTTGGTTTGGGGAGATAGGCCCTGCTGGACGTTCTGGGCCCTTTGCTCTTCATGAGAATCAGGTGTCCTTTCCTTGTGAGTTGGGAATGGGGCCAGTCTTACATCTCCATGAAATCACTCTACTCTCAGAGCTCTCAACTGCGTCAGGGGTCATGAGGTTTCTAGCTTAGGTTTTGAGATATGAATTGTCATGACCATGAGCGCTCTGCTGTTGAGTTTTCCCTACTCTGAGTTATTGGGTCTCTACCCATATCAGGGCTGTGGTGTTTCTGCTTCGTTGGGGTTTCAAGAATTTCTTCTCTTTCAAAGGTCATGGCATCTGTGCTAGCATTTGCTCTCCCCAGTGCATATTGGTATCTACAGTGCCATGGTTGTCGGGTCTCTGTACCAGCTTTTCTGTCCAAGATGTGCAGCAGTTATCACTTGTCTATCAGCTAGTCCAAGGACATTATTCCTGGTACTGAATGTGCTTTATCCATGTAATTTCATTTTGTACCATCAGTGGTTGGTGTGTCTCTTAATAACAAAGAATCATGCCTTCTGTGTTCTTTCAGGGGTCCTGGGTTTCCGCGCTGTCTGTGTGGCTTGTTCTCTGGATGTTCAGTTGTCTGCACTGTGTGTGTCTGGACATCTTTGCTCTGCTGCGAGTCTTAGTATCTCTGTTCATTGAGGTCTCTGCTGTGTCAGTTGTTATGATGGTGTTTCTGCACTGTATGTCTTATGAAGATGGTGATTCATCAGGGGTTATGTCTTGTCTCTATCTGGGTAACGTGTTTGTTTTTTTACAGAATAATGTGCTGCATGTGATAAGTGAAATTGCACTGTCCAGCAATGTGGACACCTCTATTTCTGGAGCTGAAGTGTCTGCCTTTTTGAGGAGCCTCTGAACTGCCAGAGACTGTAGGGTCATCTTCTCTGCTGCAGGTTTGAGGTCACCACAGTGTTTTCTGCATTGTCAGGGATCATGCGAAGTGTGACATATGTATTATACAACCTCTTGCAACGATGCAAGACCTTTTCCTCTGGTTCTGGGGCAGTTAGAGGCTGCGCACACCCATTCTCTGGATTAGGAACAGTTACCGCTGCTGCCCAAGGGCCACAATGCTGTTGCTCTCCAATTGAAATGTCCAAGTACTATCATTTAGCACTTGGCTCACTCAGAATGTCAGGGTCGAGCAGTCAACATTTACCAGATTAGGTAGAGGGACTTATAAACTCAGAATGTAGTGTAATACAACAGATAACAGTTAACAAATAGACTGTCTGTACAGGACATTGATGAAAGATAAGTAAAAAGAAATATGGTAAACATTAAATCCCATTTCCCACATTAACTGTTAGGGGAAAACGTCACTTACCTGGTAAGGTCAGAAGCATTTGGGTTGGTTGCAGTGTTAGTCAGTGGTGGTGAGGTGGAAAAAAGAAAGATACTATGTTGTAGTATTTGTCACTGGTATGTCTGGTACTCAGAGTCAGAGTTGGAAATTGAGGATAACTTGTTTTAGGATTGTAACTTCTCTACTCATAAAGGCCGCTACCCATGTAAACAGGATCCCACTCAATGTTTTATGTAGGTGTTTCCAAGAAATCGCTAGGTTGGCATGGGGATGACTTGGAGTTTACTGCCGTCTAGACTCCAGTGCCCACTGCCCTCAATGTTGGGGACGGTACCTGACAAGACGTGAGTGTTTCCTAAGTCTCTCTTAAGTATTAGTTCAGGCATGGGAGCATGACTCTTGTGAACCACCAGTCGTGGTCAAGATTTTGTGAAGGTGGGTGGAGGGATTAGGTTGAGGGCACCCACAACATGCACCACGTGGGATGGTAGCCTCTGGCTACTGGTCCTTGGCATGGAATCTTGACCGTGGCTTCAGCCAGCAATAGCTCTAGAATCATTGCAGATTGGAAGTTGATAGTTTGGGAATCAGGACAGCCTGCTCCAACCAGAGGAATGACACCTGACATGGGGTCAAAGTGCAGCTTTCATTAGACCTTAATCAATCAATCAATCATGCCATTTGTATAGCGCACTACTCACCCGGGAGGGTCTCAAGGCGCTTGGGGGGAGGGGTATGCTACTGCTCGAACAGCCAGGTCTTGAGTTGTTTCCTGAAGGCGAGATGGTCCTGGGTCAGCCGAAGGTGGATGGGGAGGGAGTTCCAAGTCTTGGCAGCCAGGTAAGAGAAGGATCTTCCTCCGGCGGGGGCTCTTCGGATGCGTGGTACGGCTGCGAGGGCGAGGCTGGTGGACCGTAGCTGGCGGGTGGGCGTGTAGAAGGTCAGGCGGTCGTTGAGGTACTTGGGGCCCTGGTCGTGGAGAGACTTGTGTGCGTGGGTGAGGAGCCGGAACGTGATCCTCTTGTCGACGGGGAGCCAGTGCAGGTTCCTCAGGTGGCTGGAGATGTGGCTGCGTCGGGGGACATCCAGGATGAGTCGGGCGGAGGCGTTCTGGATGCGCTGGAGTCTTTTCTGTAGCTTGGCTGTGGTTCCGGCGTAGAGGGCGTTTCCGTAGTCCAGTCGGCTGGTGACGAGTGCCTGGGTGACAGTCTTCCTGGTCTCGGTCGGGATCCAGCGGAAGATCTTGCGAAGCATACGCAGGGTGTTGAAGCACGATGAGGAGACGGTGTTGACTTGTCTGGTCATCGAGAGGGAGGGGTCCAGGATGAAGCCCAGGTTGCGTGCGTGGTCGGTTGGCTTGGGTGCGGTGCCCAGGGCTGGGGGCCACCAGGAGTCGTCCCAGGCGGAGGGCGAAGATCCCAGGATGAGGACTTCCGTCTTGTCCGAGTTCAGTTTCAGGCGGCTGTCCTTCATCCACTCGGCGACGTCTTTCATCCCTTCGTGTAGGCAGGTTCTGGCGGTGTCGGGGTCTCTGGTGAGGGAGAGGATCAGCTGGGTGTCGTCGGCGTAAGAGATGATGTTGAGGTTGTGCTGGCGTGCGATGGCTGCGAGAGGTTTCATGTAGATGTTGAAGAAGGTGGGGCTGAGTGAAGATCCTTGCGGGACGCCACAGATGACTTCGGTGGCCTCGGAGCGAAACGGGGGGAGGCGGACTCTTTGTGTTCTTCCGGCGAGGAACGAGATGATCCACTCCAGTGCCTTCTCTTGGATACCGATGTTGCTGAGGCGCTGGACTAGGGTGCGGTGGCAGACCATGTCGAACGCAGCGGAGAGGTCCAGGAGGATGAGGGCCACTGTTTCCCCCTTGTCGAGCAGGGTCCGGATGTCGCCTGTGGCTGCGATGAGGGCGGTCTCGGTGCTGTGGTTGGCTCTGAAGCCGGACTGCGAGGGGTCGAGGGATCCGTTCGTCTCGAGGAAGGCGGTCAGCTGTCTGTTGACGATCTTCTCGATGACTTTAGCAGGAAAAGGGACGAGCGAGATGGGGCGGAAGTTTATGAGATCGGTGGGGTCTGCTGTAGGTTTCTTCAGGAGGCAACGACCTTAGAAGGTGTAGATGAGGTAGCTACAGGAAGCCAGTGGCTGAGGGGAGCCTCATGATCACAGAAGGATCAGCCTCTGGATGACTGTACGTGAAGGAGCATCTCCTCATTCCAAATGTCAGCATTTTGATCCCATGCAGCTGGGTTGGACTGGGCTGGAGCAACATCACATCTCATGGTCAGTGGACAACTGCTCCACTGAGGTCTTTGACTTTCTCCTTGTAGATCAGGTCACTTACCTGGCTGGTGCAGTCCAGCTTCTGATGCTGACAGATAGGTCAGCCCACTTTCCAAGAGTCCAAGAGGAAGTCGATCATGCAGGTACTTGGATTACAAAGGCACAACCACAGTAAATGTTTCATTATTGACTTTTAGGATTTCTTTCTCCTAATCCTGGTGCGCCGGACCTCTTCGAAGCTGAGCCAAACAATGAACAAATGAATAGCTGAGAAGGCCTTCACACTCCTCTTCTGATGGCTGAGTCTAACTAGTCAGGCACCTTTTAAATGTCAGATTGCTCGCCCAGTTCCCAGGGAGCATCTTTGGGGTCTAAGCGTGCCAGTTATCTGCCCTGAACTCCTCTCAGATTGGCTTAGGCTTTCTCTGTGGATGTGGAATGATCTCATCAGGGCAGCTGTAAATCGGGGGATGATGGCCAGGAACAGAAAAGTGGAAGGTGTGGTTTTTACTGTGGCAGAGGACACAAACCACTTCAAAGTATAACTGGGTGACTATGACTCTTCTCCCAGCATACCCAGTTTACAAGATTGGGCAAGAAGATGTGCATGTGTAGACTGAGATGTCCAAAAGAACAACACCAGCTTTGCACAATGGAAACCACTATGTTCGAGGAATATGAGCTGCAGATCTCACACTGTGCATTAGATCGCCACCTGGTGTTGGGCTCGGATGATTGCATGTTGTTGTCGTCTTGGAAGAAGTCTTTGTAGTCACGAGATAGGTGACTCCTCCCTTGGACGATAGTGCGCATGGGCATCGACTCCATCCTTAGATTGTTTTTTTTCGTCACTGGGTTCAGATGAAACTTTTCCACTCCGGTTCGAAATCTACTTTTCAAGTACTTTGACGCGTAAACATTTTCTTCAAACTTCACCAAACAACTTTCAATACCGATAAACATCGACTTGACTTCATCAGCTCGATTCCGGTCGTCGACGCGGGCCGTTGGGCCTACCCACGCCGTGAGGCCTACACCTCATGGAAAGGACGCCATTCAAAAGATGCCCCGAGTGTGGAGCAAAATTTCCACACAGTGGCCATCACGAGGTCTGTAACCTGTGCTTATTGCCAGAACACGACAAATCCAGCTGCACAGCCTGTGCATCCTTTCGATCGAAAAAGACCATTCGAGATCGGAGGGCCCGTCGACGCGATATGCAGAGATCAGCTCTGGAACCGGTGGATATCTTCGACGAAGGTCCATGCGTCCCAGAAAAAGATTCCGATGATCTCCAGATCGTATCCGAGGCAAATGACTCCGATGACTCCATACCTTTGGGTCAATGCGTGAGTACCACTGCCCCTACCCCAGCCCAAACACCAAAATCGAAGGCAAAGGTCAATACTCCGCCTGCGGGGCCCAGTCAAGACCGAAAAAACACTTCGAAAGCCCCGCCATCGAGCCCGGCTCTGAAGAAAATAATGAAGCCTTCCGGTAGCTCCATACCGAGCAAATTGAAAGTGCTGATACCACCTGCTCCCTCGGCACTGAAACAAAAAAGTCCCGGTTCCGAAAGATTTATTTTTATTTTATTTAAGAAGTTTTGTATAGCACTAGCCAGACCGCAAGGTATCAGAGCGCTTCACATAATTACAAGGTGGTGCAAGAAAGAAAGCAAACAGAGCATATCAAAGTACAATACAGTGCACAGAGACCATCAAGGTGCGAGTCACAGTAAGAGGAAGAGGGAGTCCCCGTTCGGGCGGGGAGCAGAGTCTCTTGTGACATTCCAGGGTGATCCTATCTGATAGTTGAGGAGCGATCCAGGAATAGGATTTTGAGCTGACTTTTGAATTTAGGGAAAGAAGGAATCCCAATATTGGGTGCATTCCCGGCGAAGGACCGATCCTTAATTTTTTGTTTTGGAGTTTTTAGTGGGATCAGGAGTAGGGTGGTAGTGCTTCATAGGTTCCTGTTCTGACCCGCTTTTTTAAGTTTGGCCGCCAGATATTCAGGTTTGCCAGTGTGAAGGGCTTTGTGGGTGAGGCATGCTGTTTTAAAGTTCGCCCGCAATTCTATTGGTAACCATTTGAGTTCTGTTAGTGCCGGAGAGATGTGGTCAAATTTCTTTATTCCAGTGACCTTTCTGGCAGCCGCGTTGAGGGTTGTTTTCAGTGGAGCAAGATGAATTTTGGGTATTCCGGAGAGGATTGCATTCCCATAGTCAAGTCTTGATAAAACCAATGCTTGGGTGGCTTGTTTGAGATCATTGGGTGGAATGAAAGGTTTTATTTTGCTAAGTAGCTTCAGATTAAGGAAGGCGCTCTTAGCCGAGATCTTGATGTGTTGGGTCAGATCTAGTTTAGAGTCCAGGGTGATGCCTAGTGATTTGACGGAGTCCGCTAGGGAGAGATTCTTATTGAGCGCGTCTATAT
This sequence comes from Lissotriton helveticus, assembly GCF_964261635.1. Lineage (NCBI taxonomy): Eukaryota > Metazoa > Chordata > Amphibia > Caudata > Salamandridae > Lissotriton > Lissotriton helveticus. The sequence goes on from NC_136073.1 coordinate 171,323,419, forward strand.
GTTTTAGCCATTCGATCATTTGTGGGTTTTCTTCTTTGTTTAAGATGAGGAGTAATTCCTTTTTGTCAGGGTTCAGCTTTAGATGGTTGCTTGACAGCCAGCATTGGACTTCCTTTAGTGTTTCGTTGAGTCTGTGAATGTCATTAGCAGAGGAGATTTCTAGATAGATTTGAGTATCGTCTGCGTAGAGGTGGAAGGGGATGTTAGCTTTCCTGAGTAGGGTGGAGAGGGGTTCCATGTAGATGTTGAAGAGTTGAGGGGAGAGCACTGAACCTTGTGGAACTCCTCTATTGACTGGATGAAGGTCGGATTCAAAGCTTCTCATTTTGATTCTTTGAGAGCGATTATGTAGGAAAGAAGAAAACCACTTGAGGACCACATCGTCTAGTCCAGCCCTTTCTTCAAGGGCTTTGAGGAGAAGAAGGTGGTCAACTGTGTTGAATGCTGCAGATAAGTCGAGGAGGATGAGGAGGCAGCATTGGTCTTGGTCCAGTGATTTGTGTATGTCATCAATTATGTTAAGGATTGCAGTTTCCGTGCTACACCCTTTCCTGAATCCTGACTGATGTGAGTCAAGGAGGTTGGTATTGTTCAAGTGCTGTGTTAGTTGTTGGAGAACACACCTTTCTAGTATTTTGGAAAGGAGAGGGAGATTGGAGACGGGTCTGAAGTTATTTAAGTCATTTGTATCAAGGCCTGGTTTCTTTAGCAATGGGGTGACTTGTCCCACTTTCAGGCAATCTGGGACGGTTCCGGTTTTTGAGGAGCTGTTAATGATCCTGCACCAAAGTGGGGCTAGGGAGAGTTTCAGTTTTTTGGCTAGACGAGCAGGAAGGGGGTCAAGGGTATGAGATGAAGGTTTTGCGGTGGAGATAGGTTTGACTATTTCCTCTTCTAGAATGGGATGGAAGAGTGACCATGGTTTAGTATTTGGTGGTGGAGCGCAACCAAGCATCCCCCCCATGCTGCTATGGGGTCGGAGAGAGCAGTTGATGACCAGTGAGCGCTCAATCTTGGAGACCTTGTCATTGAAGAAGTTAGCGAAGTTGTTACAACGTTCTTTGGAGGCCTGTCCAAGCGAGGAGTCCGGTTTGGAAGTTTGTTGTTTAATAATACTGAAGAGCTCCTTGGGTCTGTTTTTTGCGTTGTCGAGAGTAGATCTGAAATACATGGATTTCTTGTTCTTAATATGGTTGTTGTACTTCTTTTGGATGGATCTCAGTTTGTCTCGGTGGGAGATAGTAGGCACACTTCTCCATTGTCTTTCTGCAGCTCTTAATTGTCTCCTTTCTTCATTAGTGTCCGAGTCGAACCAAGATCTGGACGGAATGGTTCGGTTTTTCCTTTGTTTCAATGGTGCTAGATGGTCGAGGAGGTTTAGCATATTGATGTTATAGAGTGAGGTAAGATCGGTTGTGGATAGATTTTTGTCGTTTGGGAGGAGCGACTTTAGCCTATCTTCCATGACTTCCAGGGGAATCTGGGAGAAATTTCTCGACCATTTGGGGGGATCCTGTACAGGAGGCAGGGATAGGACTCTTTGGTTAATATGGAATAAGATCATGTGGTGATCTGACCAGTCCACTGGGAGGATGTTGTCGATTGTAATTGTGTCTTGTTGAGCAATGATGGCATCCAAGGTCGCTCCTTTGTTATGAGTTTCTTCAGAGCAATGTTGGAAAAGGTTATTGTCACAAAGGAGAGTATTAAGCGATTGGATTAGGGCGTTATTGGATTCATTCCAACGTAGGTTGAGATCCCCCAAAATTATGTGGTTAATGTCTTTGAGTGCGCAATGGGCAATCAGGTCAGAAAGGTGTTCCCCAAAAGTAGTGTTGTTGACGGGTGGGTGGTAGAGAAGGTGACCTACTAAAGGGCTGTTGTCCTTAAGCTTAACAGAGACCGATAAACATTCAAAGGAGCTCTATTCGCAAGGGTCCATTACGGTGATGTCAATATCCTCTTTATGGATAATGGCTATCCCTCCACCGCGTTGGTCTATTCTGTCTTTATTGATGAGTTTGAAACCCGGGGGCACTAACATGTCAAAGCAAGGTGGGGAGCATTCCTTTAGCCAAGTCTCCGTGATGAACGCAATGTCTAAGTCCTGAGAGAGGATGGCTTCGGCAAGTTCCGTTGCATGCTTGTGGGCAGATCTACAGTTAATGAGCATGCAGTTGGTAGGAATATTGTGTTTGGTCGGCTGCCTTTCTAAAGGGGCCCTCGGTATGAAGGTTAGGGCGGGTGGAGGTCTGTTAAGCGTCACAGGTGTGATATCTCTTCCGAAGCCCGTGATCACTTGAATCTTGGCGTTGGTGGCAATTGGGGGATGAGAACGGTGGAGGCTAGTTCCATAGCTTCTTCATCTGACATTGCTGCAGCAGATCTGAGAGGTCTATTTGATTGGGTCTCCACATCTTTACTAGTGTATGTCTGAGCTTCAGATGCGGGGGCTAAGGTTCTTGAGGGAGAAAGAAGTGGGATCCCCGCGTCAGAAAGACACTCCGAAACCGTCGACTCAGAGAGACAAAGCGGCTCCGAAAACAACGAAGCCTGTTTCCCATGCCCTGAAAACAGCTTCCACTCCGAAGCCGATACCCTCGATGCCGAAACAAACAATGCCTGCTTCCGATGCTTCCAAGTACACGAAACAGGCTTCGGCTCCAAAGACAATATCTTCAGTGCAGAAATCTACGCCAAAGGACTCAACATCAGCTCCTAAGGCTAAAGACAAGCAACAAACAGGTACGGGACTGAAAAAATCGGCGCCGAAGGCTGTGCCTCAAGAAGAGGAGCTTTTTCAACCAGATCCTTAACAAAAAAGGATCTACATTGATCCAGAAACAGGACATGTTTCCACTACACCACACAAGAAGAGGAAGTCAGATACAGCACCTACACCACCAGTGCCTGTCAAGAAGAAGGACTCTGCCACATCTCCTATGCACCCTTCTTCTCCTGTATCTCCTTCTCCTCTTCATCCTTTAAACAATTCACCTCAAAATTCTCCTCCTCATTCTCCACCACATACACCTACTCAGGATGTTGATGATAAGTATAGCATGGGGGGAGGGAAAGACCCTGATGACCCTTTTCCCTACCCAACAGGTTCACCAGACTGGGAGTATCCAAACCCACAGGACGTACCAGATATTCCTGACCCACATACATATCCATCTAAACCTTCTCCTCCAGAAGACAATATTGGGTTTGGACACGTAATTAATAGGGCTGCCATCTATCACAATGTCACCATGCGTTCAGGTGAGAGAGAGGAAGATTTATTATTAGACACTTTTGAACACTCCCAAAAATCTGTGCAAATACTGCCAATGAATAAAAGAGTCATTAAGCATGCACCAGAAGTGTTTAAAGATCCTGTAAGAGCTAGAATAATAAACCCAAGGATAGAGAAAAAGTACAGAGCGGCTCCTGGGGACCCTGCCTACATTAAAGGACAGCTACCCTTAGACTCCCTAGTAGTTTCAAACGCTAGGAAAAGAGCAAATTCCCAAACATCAGGTGAAGCACCACCTCCTGATAAAGAATCAAAGATCATAGACGCTTCAGGAAAAAGAATAGCTAGCAATACATGGCGCATCGCTAACACAGAGGCACTCCTCGCAAGATACGACAGGGCTCACTATGATCACTTAGAGAAGCTCTTACAACAACTACCTGACCAATATAAGGCACAAGCAAATGACCTCATACAAGAGGGTAAGCTTATATCAAATGCCTCAATTAAATGCACACTTGATGTAGCAGACACTGCATCCAGAGCAATAAACACTAGTGTCCTCCTTAGATGTCACACGTGGCTACGCATTTCAGGATTTAAGCAAGAAGTGCAAACTACTATCTTAAATCAACAATTCAATCAACGACAATTGTTTGGTCCAGAGGCAGGCACAACACTTGAAAAAATGAAGAAAGACACCGACACAGCGAAGTCTATGGGAGCTCTGCAGTCCACCCAAGCACGAGGCTCCTTTCGTCGCTCCTTCTACAGAGGAGGCTCCAAACAAGCTGGAGCAGACAATTCAGCTTCCTTTAAAACAAATACAAAAAACATCCTCCAATAGAGAATACTTTGGAGAAGGCTACAGAGGCAACAACAAGGGAAGAGGTCGTTCTGTTGCAACATCAAGGAACAGGGGTTTACTCACTCTATTTCCTAATACCCAAAAAGGACGGAACGCTAAGACCAATTCTAGACCTCTAGGCCTCTCAATCTGTATATACACGCAGATCATTTTCACATGATCACTTTACAACAAGTACTCCCATTGTTGCAACAAGGCGATTTCCTAACCACACTAGACCTCAAGGACGCCTACTTCCACATTCCCATACATCCTTCTCACAGGGAGAATCTCAGATTTGTACTAGAAGGACAACACTATCAGTTCAACGTCCTTCCATTCGGGGTTACAACTGCACCACGAGTATTTACAAAGTGCCTAGCAGTAGTAGAAGCACATCTCAGAAGACAACATTTCCACGTCTTCCCATACTTAGATGATTGGCTCATAAAGGCCAAGTCATTCAATCAGTGTGTCCAACACACATCTCAAACAATTCAAACATTGCACGACTTGGGTTTACAATCAACTACACCAAGTCACATCTCCAGCCCTCTCATGTACATCAATACCTAGGGGCTACCATAAACACCGATACAGCTCATATGCAAGACTGCGAATGCGCCCATTGCAGGAATGTCTAGCACATCAGTGGAATGAGGCTCAAGGACAACTTACAGACCTGGTATTGGTGGACAGCCGCACACATCGCTCTCTGCAGTGGTGGAACACCAAAAACTTGTCCAGAGGGCGGCCGTTCCTCGAACCTGTGCCACAGATAGTACTGACAACAGACGCATCTCTCACAGGATGGGGAGAACATCTGCTCCACCATACAACTCAGAGAAAAAGGACTGCTCAACAAAAGGTGCTTTACATCAATCACCTAGAGCTGCTAGCAATATTCCTAGCACTAAAATCCTTCCAAGTACATGTACAGAACAAAGCTGTCTTGATCCGGACGGACAACATGACAGCCATGTACTATATTAAAAAACAAGGAGGTACACGTTCCCTGTAACTGTCCCAACTCGCACAGAACATTTGGAGATGGGCCATTCCACAAAAGATATATCTGCTTGCAGAACACCTTCCAGGGGTTCACAATCAGATAGCAGATCTGTTAAGTCGACAGACACAACAGATTCACAAATGGGAACTACATCTGCAAGTTCTACCATTCTTTCACAAGTGGGGTCATCCAGAAATAGATCTGTTTGCCACACACGAAGACGCAAAATGCCTAACCTTCGCCGCCAGGTTTCCATACCAGCTGTCCAAGGGTAATGCGATATGGATGAACTGGTCAGGCAGATTTGCGTACGCTTTTCCGCCAATCCCACTAATACCACTAGTAGTACGCAAACTGAGACAACAATCTCTCAAATTGATCCTAGTAGCTCCCACATGGGCACGCCAACCATGGTTCACCACACTGCTAGATCTCTCTCTGGTTCCACACCAAAGACTGTGTCTGACACCATCCATGCTAACGCAGAACCATGGAGACATCAGACATCCAGATCCAAGTCAACTGAATCTGGTTATCTGGCTCCTGAAGTCTTAGAGTTTGGTTACCTTAACCTGCCACCAGACTGTATGAATATCATTAAAGAAGCCAGAAGACCTACTACAAGAGCTTGCTATGCTGCAAAATGGAAGAGATTTGCCGTTTAATGCACTAATAATCAAATTGATCCTCTAGATACTTCCATCCAGAATATCATCTGTTACCTTCTCCATTTACAAAGGTGTAATCTAGCATATTCATCTATACGTTTACATCTTGCAGCAATTGCAGCATATATACAAAATAGACAACATATGTTGTTATTTAGAGTACCTGCAATCAAAGCTTTTATGAAAGGATTAAAACGAATCATTCCTTCTAGGTTACCACCCTCTCCAGTGTGGAACCTAAACATTGTTCTTACCAGGCTCATGGGGCCCCCCTATGAACCTTTACATAAGTGTGAACTGCAATTCCTTACATGGAAAACAGCTTTCCTTATTGCTATTACCTCTCTTAGGAGAGTTAGTTAGATTCAAGCTTTCACTATACAAGAACCATTTTTACAATTACACCGTAACAAGGTGGTTCTACGGACTAATCCCAAATTCCTTCCTAAAGTAATTACTCCTTTTCATCTAAATCAATCAGTAGAGTTGCCAAAACCCAGACTCTGTAGCAGAAAGCGCTCTACACACACTAGATGTAAAAAGAGCTCTTCTCTATTACATTGATAGGACCAAATCCTTTTGTAAAACAAAGCAACTGTTTGTAGCTTTCTCTCAACCCCATCTCTAAAGCTGGAATTGCAAGGTGGATTGTAAAATGTATACAATTATGCTACCACAAAGCAAAACGTACATTAACAGTTCCTCGTAGAGCGCACTCCACACGCAAACTAGGAGCCTCCATGGCTTTCTTAGGGAACATTCCCCTAGAAGACATCTGCAAGGCAGCAACATGGTCTACAACACACACCTTCACTAAACACTACTGTGTTGATATGCAAGCCAATCAGCAAGCAGCTGCAGTAGGCAAGCTTTCCTCAAAACTCTCTTTCAAACTACTGCAACAGATACAGGTGACCACCGCTAGGGGAGACACTGCTGTACAATCGATGCACAGTGTGAGATCTGCAGCTCATATGCCTCGAAACGGAAAACCAGTATGCATCTGTTCTTGGCATGTAGAGCTGCAGATTCTCACACGCCCACCCGCCTCCCCAGGGCCTGTTTCTGTTCCAGTTCTATCTTAATTAGATACACACACATGGACATCCCTTTTTCTATTTCTACTAACTCCATCATTTCCCATCATGGCGAAAAACAATCTAAGGATGGAGTCGATGCCCATGCGCACTATCGTCCAAGGGAGAAGTCACCTATCTCGTGACTACAAAGACTTCTTCCAAGACGACAACAACATGCAATCATCCGAGCCCAACACAAGGTGGCGATCTAATGCACAGTGTGAGAATCTGCAGCTCTACATGCCAAGAACAGATGCATACTGGTAAGTAGCATTTTCCTTTTTTCAGCACACATACTTGGTATTGAAATGTCTGCAGAACTCACCAGACCACTCATAACACAGTAAATTAGAATATACACTCTCACCATTTAAGAAAGATGCCATCAGAAATGATGAAGTCAAGGAGCAACTGTTACAGGCGTCTGAACTAACTCAAAACATACTGCTGCCACTGTCAGCCATGTAGACTGATAAGAGAGGATTCAGTGGGCGACTACCGAAATCAGAGCCCAGTTTTCATGTCTTAAAAAAGCACAATGTTAAAGGGAGTACCAACAGTGAACTGGCAGGGTTGGCAATCTCACTAGGGGACAAAATAATTTTCTGTCTAGGATGTACCATAGTGGGGGAGATACAGCTTCATGAAGCCATGAAGAGGAGTTTCATCCTAACAGCCGAAATGTTCTTGGATTCGATTTCCCAAGCTGTTCTAACCAGTGTGACATGCTTTAGGTAAGTTTATTATCTTATTTAGATTTGCAAGCAAAGCACAAGGTTCAGATACTGACACTAGGTGGTAATCTCAAAATGTGGATACTTTATAAATCACATTCCCATACAGAAAAACTAATTGGAAATTATCACAGTGCAATGCAATAGGTTGACATAAAAAGTAAATCGAGTGAAATAATAATAATAGTACAAAATAAATTGCCTTCAAAATAATATTTGTCTGATTTAACAGTACTCAGGATTTCGTTTTGAATGAAGAGGGGCCCTTACTAGTGACCACAATTCCAAAGAAATGGTATCTGCATTTTCCAGCAGTATATATTGAAACTTGTACACCAATCTGCCTGCACGTGCTTCTGCGATACTTTACATACTACATAGTCTTGGTTACTGACTTATTCATGTAGCCAACTCTTCAAGGGGATAAATCACAGTAATCCTGCATATGCCACGAATTGCTGCACTTATACGAATGCCACCTGAGACTGTATCACCGCATGTGGAGGACTAGAAGTTCACCTAATATGTCAGTGTTCATTGTGGGTTGTTGTGCCACTTTGATGTCCTGATGCAACTCAGTTCCAGTTTCTCTACACGCACTAGTATACACATACCCGATAGGCAGCTATCTTGGATGTTGTTGGCCCTCCTCTGAACAATGCTACATGCACATCAGAAGTTGGGCACTTTTAAATGAGGATACCCTTAGGGGCATCTTGGAAGAATCCAGTATGAAAAGTGTGCACAAATGGAGAAATGTGTTTTTGATTTGCTGTAGTTTCCTGAAGGAGTTTAAACGTTCTGATCTGACCAAGTGGCTAACGTCCATTATACTGATTTGGAACCTGTGCCTACTTGTTTCCCAGACTTCCCTTTACCATTTGGTACCTCTGGATCACCTGCATATTGGCCTTTCTTTTGTCTTTCTTGCAGCTTGCTCTTACAGTGTATGCACCTAAGATAAATATAATGTAGGTGACTCATTAGAGGAGACATCTGTTGCTCCTTTCTCGTGAATTTTTAGTTCATAGCATGTTTGGCTGTAGGTACACATGCTCTGAATATTCCTGCCATCTTCTCTTGGGCTTGGACATTTGCAACTTGTTTTTCTTAGAAGAAGTCTTTCGAATCACAAGGTTTCTGTGACTCCTCCTCTGGTTATGAATGTGCATGGGCACTGACTCCTTTTTTAAATTATTTGTATTCGCCATCGGGTTTAGACGTGTATCTGCGTTGCTCCCAGTCCCCACAAGTTCAATGGTTCCTGTTGCAGCACCGAAGTCATTTGTCTTACTTCCCATTGCATAGAAAATGTTTTAACACCTTTTCTCTTCATACAACGCCTGCTCTATTCCTTGAGTTCATCATCGAGCGACCAGAAGACTCTGTCCTCGAGGCGTTTCAGGGCGGAGCACCCACACGACCATCTTGAGAGAATGTCAATGCACCTGCAGTGATGGAAAGGACGCCCTTCAGAAGTTGCCCACAGTGCATTCTAAATACCCCTGGATTAATCCCCATGACACCTGTAACTTATGCTTCTCACCAGAACACAACGAGAACCAAAGCAAATTTTGCTTGGTGTCCAGGTGCAAGAAAACCTTGTGTCAGCGACTAGACAGATAATGATCTCACAGCAGAATTTACAGCTCCTCTTCGGAAATGCCAGATATCTTCAGGGAGGAAGACGCTCTTGGCGCCAGAGAAGAAGAAGAATCGGGTGAGTCACCTGACTATCCCACCTGCCAACCCAGTCCCAATATCATCAGCTCTGACATCTCGAAGCCCGAAGGGGTTTGAGAGGATGTAGAGGCACCAGAGGACATTCCATCTACGTCTGTCTGTTAAAAAGGTAGGGCCGAATTCGACCAAGAACCCTTCAGTGTTTGCCCGGCGTTAGCCGCCTCTCATACCATTCGAGATTACCAAACAAAAAGGCAGGCGCTGGAGACGGAAGGCAGGAAACAGGAGTTTATTCCGACGGAGCAGAACACGTCAAATCAGACAACAGGGTATCTTCTCGAGGTGCTCTAAACGCATCCTTGAGGCCTGGCCTCTTATACACAGGTTTATTGCTTTATTACATGAAACCCATTCTTGTCAATACTTTGATGTACGGAAAGGCATCCTCGGAATCCTCACTTTGGGCCTGTTCTCACACGCATTTACAGTAGAAGTCCCCACCCCGGTCACAGTAGGTGATGACTATCGCACACCAGGACATTCCGCTGGGAACGGGGGTGTGTGTGATCAGTCGGATCTTCGGGGTGCGAAAGCATTGATTAATCCCCGTTCCCTTGATGTGAGGCGAGGTCCTACTGTAGGGGTAATAAACTGCATCTGTTGGGCTAGGTGATGGCCTGGGGTCAGGCCGGACAATCGGGCAGGGAGGAAGGGGTTATCAAATGGGCCTGTTCTTTGAATGAGATAAAAGAGCGAGGGGGTTCAGCACGGGATGTGGCTCGGAGACAGGGTCGCGTTAGAGGTGCGTTTATGGCCCAAGCAGGAGAGACCGGGGGCTGTCGGGCGCGGGGGAATGCTTGCGAGGCCGGGGAGTGAGGGGGAGAGACGTGCAGGCTATTGGCAATGGGCAGAGAGGCCATGACACACAAAATGGCTGCCACTTACGTGCATGATGGGGCCTAAAAAGGGACAGGATGGCGTGGCCACTGTTTCACGATTTTCACTTTACTTTCAACAGTGGCGGTGGGAAACATAAATGAACGCCGCTTATGTATACCTAATTTTAGTCATTTTCCACAGTCCCCAGTTTTTATCATAAGTTAGTTCATTCCTGTTCATGTCACAGGCGAGGATGTACAAGCTGACATTAGTTATACAATTCGCTTTGGTAGCCCATATGCATTACAGGCAGATGGAAACAATTTTGCTATCAATGCAGACAGAATCGTACATAACCATATGTAGACAATGTGACGGGCGGGGAGACAGTGCATACAAAATTACATTAGCTGCATCATACGTTAGACCTTGGAGGCGGGGACATTACATTAGACGATGTAGGAGATTCGTTCGAATACAAACATGATGTCATACAAAAAAAACGTTCTGGCAGGATAAGGGCTATTATCACTTGAGGTCTGGACTCCATGGGGGTCAAAACTAGACAGTATGTTCAAGTGCATAACTGGTGTTCTACAATCATCAAGATACAAAGATAACGCCTTCTTAGTTATCCATGTACAGTTGAAAGTGAACGATGTAAGGTTTCGAAAGCTCAATTGGGTGATTAATCAATACAAAGTGGTTGGGAGAGGAATTCAAATTAATACAAGTGACAGTCAAGGGGTGGTAATGTTCAAAAAAGGTTTGTCTTTCCAGTGTCTTAATTACAGCGAGCCATCACTGGTAGGCTCTCATTGTTTTTCTTCTTTCGTTGGCACTGTTGAGCACCGGCGGTGGAGCTATGCGTCCAGCTCGGATTCAGATTTCGCGTTGCAGGGTGTGGCCACTCTTTGCTCTCGGACCACAGTCCTGTTTGTCCTGTTACCTAACTAATCTACCATAGGTACTTTAGTCGGGGTACCCGTATCCCGTTCTTCTTTCCGGGACAAACCCTATTCTATCTTTTGTGCAGTGTTTCTTCTTTAAGTCAAAGTTAAAAAAACTCCATATGGAAAAAGGGGTGATGGGGGCGTGCTTTGGGAGGCCGAGGGAAAAGAGGGCGGAGTGGGATCAGATCTGGAACGGACCAAGGGGGGCAGAAATTTCAAGCAAGTGGGCCCATCGATCGGGCACAATGGGCTGGGACTTTCGGCACGAGCTCATCAACCATGCAGTGGCTTCCGGACAGCCCTTCTTTCCTTCACTTTCCACGTTGAGAATGGTGCCTTGTCCCGCAACTCTTTGCTCAGTGGCTCCACCTTGGTCGAGGTCATAGATATTCCCTGATCTGCAGCCAGGCGGTGCATCACGTCCGGCCCCTCTCCTCCGACGACCGCACGTTATCTTTAAATGAGTACAAAAAAAACAAGTTTTTAGAGAACTGGCAGGGAAAGATGTTTATACACTTTAATTTCTCTCCCAACCCCAAGTAGTTGGGGAAACGTTTATTGGTCACGATAGGGTGGATGCTTAGTAACCCTTACATCGGTGTATGCTGTTAACTCATGCATCATGGCTGTGGTGCAGGTCTGCAAGTATCTTTCTATTTTCAAACATCATGTCTGTCTGGTGTCTATTCCTGTCATATTCGCATCGAATTCAAACCGGCTCCTCCAGTAGAGACTTGTGTTTTTCTAAAACAAATCCTGTTGAGCTATACCTTTCTTCAAGGTCTGCTAGTTCATAAAAAGTGTGAAGTGCTTATTATCATGGGCTTACAGCTACCTTTTCCAGGGAAGGACGTACGTTAAGCATTTTTCTTTTCTGACAGCAACGGCTAACTTTTATCAGTTTTTGGACGATTTATCTTTAAAAACAAGGTCATCAGCTGCAGTCTTTAAGATTTTCTGGGACGGCTGGTTACAGAACTGGGACCATTCTGGAAAACGGGGACGTTTCGGACATTCTACTTAAGTGCAATGGGCGGTGGTAATCCGAATGAATGAGGGTAGAGTTACTAGAGCACTAAAAACAAAAGCCACTGACATATAGTTCCCTTTTAAGGGTCAGATTAGGGGACGTTAGTCGTCTTACCTGTCCTTTCTTTCTCAGCCAATTAAGTTCCATCATTTTACAGAAAGGAGAGGTAGTAACATGGCAAAATACGATCGTTTTGTTTCTGTCAATTTGTTCAAACACTGCCGTGTCTAAAGCCAATTATACCTGTGCCGGCGAGGCACAGTGTCGGCGTTTATTCAAAAGGGAGCAAGGGAGCCCTCAGAGAGAGAGAGCGTCGTGTGCACCAAATAGGCTATTAGTACACGTACAACATAAAGAGAGAGAGAGAGAGAAACGTGTATAATAATAGGTTATTCAGTGCACACACATATAGAACAGTACGGGTCGGTTTCACGTATAAAACACAAGCTGAGAGAAAACATAAATTCATAGTTTACATACACACAAATACCAGACAGGGTGCGACAGTACATACATCAAGTACGGAAACCTAAGACAGAACACAGAGCTATTTTGGGCAAAAGGACTTTGTCATACATGTTGCGTATTCTCAGTATTCTTTTTAATTCATTTCGGGGGTCGAGCTCTTTGTTCTCCTTCCTTCCTAATAGTAGACAATTTTTGTTGGTAACCTCGCTTCAAAAATACTTACTCCTTTTTAATTGGTCGGACACTAGTCCAGTCGTGCTTATACTCACGGTGGGGCCTTCCAATATCTAGCAAATGATGATCCAAGCTGAGGTAAAGGAGGGGTATCAGTCGGACGTGCGATGGTACAATTCTGATTTTTCTATGAGGGTGGAAGAAGAAGGGGTAAATCTAAAACATAACAATATCCCTAATTTCTGGGCTGAGGGGGATTTGGGATGAACCCCAACCCGGGGTACTCTTGACTTCTCTTATTTAGTCAGCACGTAAATTGACTCACCGGTGCGCATTATTTTGGGTGTACATTTGGGATATCGGTTCGGGTCCGAGGTACTACAATAACCCTTCAAGTTTCTGGTGTAGGCCACTCTCCCATTCACTAGCTCCAGAGAGGGAGAGAGTCGTTCCTAGGTAAGGTAAGTGCTATATTCCTTCTCGCCCTTCACGTGCAGGTACCATGTTCGGGCTTATTTTTCTTATTCCATTAAACGCTCGATCAACACCTCCGTCATACAAAAAGCATTCTTTTATCGACCCAGACGTGCGCCACACATACGCATTCATACCGTACAAATCAGGGCCCATGCGCGCATTCATACCATACAATTTTCATGCTCTCAGAGATAGCTCCTGCATATAATGTACCATCTCACAGAGCTGGCCTATTTTCCTCGCGTGGAGCATGGTGCGTTTTAGGTCCTCTCCATACTTCAGCTGAATTTTCGATGTAACCTGCAGAAAAAAAGAGGGGGAGGGGGCAGTGTTCAAAGCACATCAGCGCGCATAAACATAAAAAATGTTTTTACCTACCACGTACCTGACTTATCTCTGTGGGATGCAGTCCCTTTTATCTCGGCATTGAAGCCCAAAGGAACCGGTAGTGCGGAAAAGATAACCAATGACAGGCTGTTCATTACATAGGTCGCCCGAGGGCGGTAGTACAGACCGCGTGTAGGAGAGGGTCAAAGGCCAGGGGTATTTAGTATAAGGTGGGGTGTGACGGATTCATGTTTTTATTCGAGGAAAAGAAAAAGTTTACAGTGGTATAGGGTCGTTCCTGTTCGCAGAGCATGGTATTTAAAAAAACAACCATATCAATCTAAATGACTGTTACGATGCTAGTTCCATATATTTTTCTTTTAAAACCTTGATTGTAAAAATGTCAGTATTCAAATACGGGCCCCCAACCATACAGGCCGGCCACGGGGCAGACGGGAAACACATGAGGTAAGGAGATATTACACTGTAGTACAGGAGTACGTAACGAGCGAGCCATTTAATTGGAAAAACTAAACGTGACAAACGGTTGCAGGATCAGTGAAGGTTGATTTTATAATTGAAAGTAAAACAGGATCAGTTACAATAAAATCATTCATACGCATACCATGGGCGAGTATCATGAGTAACATTTACTTCGGAGCTTAAATAATACAATAATTAATAGTAAATAAACCCGACATCAATATGGTTGTCCGCATGCTCAGTCAGTACACTTCCCCACCCGCCATGTGCACAAAGACCGCATACATCCCCCATAACATCAGGGCTAAGTAACTAGAATCGCCATAAGGAGTTGCAAGTCTCGCCCATACTGGCGCCATTTTGGTCGAGGCCAGGCGGGTCCAGAGTATAGTTCGAATGCCTCCAATAACTAGCGGCCGGACCAGAATCCCTTTCGGCAGTTCAAAAAAAGTTCGTTAGCGCCAACAGAAAGAACAGGCTGCATGAACCGTGGCTCAAGGGGGGGGGGGGGGGGGGCAAAAATATTCCCTACCGGGTCACGCCACCAGAGCTGATCGAGTGTCTCTTGGTAATTCAGACAAAAGCTGGCGTCATCATGAGAGCACCATCCTCTCGCGGCAACGTCGCGGCCACTCCGGGGAGCGGGACAGCAGGCGTATCCCTCCACCGATGCGCTGAATCAGCCTCTCTCACGGCACCAGATGGGGATAAGGCGGTGGTCACCCGGGGCAGTGGCATATCCATGGGGGATAGTCGAGCAACAGTGGCGGTTGCCCCCACCGGAAGCCCGCGGGAGTCGAGGGCCAACGACTCTCGTAGAATCTTTAAAGCTTGGACAATGTCTTCAAGAGTGTGGCTCGTGCCCGAGCAGGCAAGCATTCGAGTTCCAGAGTAGTCCAGAGCCGTTCTAGTGGACCAGGCCCAAATCCAGGGAGCCGGCCGCCGTTTTGAGCGTTCCGCAGCAGCAGCCGCTCTTCACCCCGGCCACCGGAGCGGGTCCCCCGGCCATCCAACCGAGTGGAACGCCAATGGCAGTCCTGGTGCAGCCGTCCGGCAGGTGAAACGTTAATGGTTGTCCTGCTGCAGCTGACCGGCGAGTGAAACGCTAAGGGTCGCCCTGCTGCAGCTGACCGGCGAGTGAAACGCCAAGGGTCGCCCTGCTGCAGCTGAGGAACCTTCCCCTGGGGAGGTGGGGGAGGCCCGTTCGCGTCGCCTCCCCCCCAGGGCACCCCACGCCATCTCTTGGCGCAGCATTATAGGATGGCTGGACCAGGCAACAAAGGGGGGAGCCATCAGCAAGGCATCCCCCGCACACAACTTGCTGGACATCACCTCTGGATGATCCGGGGACGGGTCTTGGCGCGTTGGGTAGCCTCCGGCCTATTCGCACAACGGGCCGCCACCGACGCTACCTCGCCGGCTGACGGCTTTTGTAGATTTTTTTATAGCCCAAAGCCTACTAAAAAGTAGCTCAAAGTAGCCCAACAGGAACAGCGTCAAGCAGACGGCAAATGCATTTGGGTTTGTTGTTGCAGCCGGCTGCCATGTAAATAGTTGTTTAATAAAAAGTTTTAAATAGTTGTTTATTAAAAAGTTTTAACATGTTACTTTGCTGGAGTTTTGTATATATTTATAATATTTGCATAGGGTTTGTCGTTTATTTAGGCGGGGTGGGCGATGGATCCGAGCTGTCTTGCAGCCATCATGGCGCCTAGCTCGGTTCTTCTCACTAGTTTCATATTTCTCATGAGGGGTTGTTCCTAATGTTTCTATTTTAGCGGGGTCAAAAAGATCCCATCAGTGGCCTACTGATTTTGCTTGATTCCTTTTGCTTTTCCTAACGATTTTTATGTTATAGTTTGCTAGCACGATACAGCGGCTAATCCGCATATTTATATATATGTCCTTTTCATTATGGGTGTCCTCCAGTGGAGCCGGATGGTTCACCTCTAATAAGCGGTCCAGGCTGAACCAACTACCAACAAACGGGGCGAAGACAGGCATGACGGGTTACAAAGGGGACAAAAGTCTGCACTACCTATCCTTCACTATCCGCAAAGACTAAACAGAGTATTGCGACCCTGTGCTTATTTGTGAATAGAGAATAACCCAAAGAGAACCAATTCCGAACGATCAATGTTCGGATAAACAATCAATCAAATGAGGGATAAAAATAGGCACGACGGATTACAATGGGGGCAAAAGCCTGCGTTACCTATCCTTCACTATCTGCAAAGACTAAACAGAGTATTGCGACTCTGTGCTTGTTTGCAAATAGAGATTGATCCCAAAGAGAATCAATTCCAAAACAGTAAATGCTTGGATAACAATCAATCAAATGGAGAGGGAAGCAGGCACGACAGGTTACAATGGGGGCAAAGGCCTGCGTTACCTACCCTTCACTATCTGCAAAGAGAGAATACTCCTATTCTTCCCTGTTTGCAGACAGAGAATCTCTCAGAAACAATCAAATGAGTAATACTAGTATTTTCAAACAATCAATTCGCAATTCGTCGTGTTACACGACCTTACCCGGACCACATGGACGGTTTCTTGTCTTCCGCTTCCAGCGCCCGATCGTCCTCTATTCTCCGTAATTGCCGTGGCACTCCTGATGGTTCCCAGTCAGGACCGTAGATCACTCGAGAGAGGTCTGCTCAGAACCGGTGAAGTTCGGATGATCGGCTGCCAGACGAGGGTCTATCGGGCAGGAGCTCTTCCCGATCGTTGCAGTTGTTCACACTGTCGTCGGGACCTCTCCCACTGGATCCACGTGTCGCTGATGGGCCCCACGTTTAGGACGCCAATTGTTAAAAAGGTAGGGCCGAATTCGACCAAGAACCCTTCAGTGTTTGCCCGGCGTTAGCCGCCTCTCATACCATTCGAGATTACCAAACAAAAAGGCAGGCGCTGGAGACGGAAGGCAGTTAACAGGAGTTTATTCCGATGGAGCAGAACACGTCAAATCAGACAACAGGGTATCTTCTCGAGGTGCTCTAAACGCATCGTTGAGGCCTGGCCTCTTATACACAGGTTTATTGCTTTATTACATGAAACACACTTTGATGTACGGAAAGGCATCCTCGGAATCCTCACTTTGGGCCTGTTCTCACACACATTTACAGTAGAAGTCCCCACCCCGGTCACAGTAGGTGATGACTATCGCACACCAGGACATTCCGCTGGGAACGGGTGTGTGTGTGATCAGTCGGATCTTCGGGGTGCGAAAGCATTGATTAATCCCCGTTCCCTTGATGTGAGGCGAGGTCCTACTGTAGGGGTAATAAACTGCATCTGTTGGGCTAGGTGATGGCCTGGGGTCAGGCCGGACAATCAGGCAGGGAGGAAGGGGTTATCAAATGGGCCTGTTCTTTGAATGAGATAAAAGAGCGAGGGGGTTCAGCACGGGATGTGGCTCGGAGACAGGGTCGCGTTAGAGGTGCGTTTATGGCCCAAGCAGGAGAGACCGGGGGCTGTCGGGCACGGGGGAATGCTTGCGAGGCCGGGGAGTGAGGGGAAGAGACGTGCAGGCTATTGGCAATGGGCAGAGAGGCCATGACACACAAAATGGCTGCCACTTACGTGCATGATGGGGCCTAAAAAGAGACAGGATGGCGTGGCCACTGTTTCACGATTTTCACTTTACTTTCAACAGTGGCGGTGGGAAACATAAATGAACGCCGCTTATGTATACCTAATTTTAGTCATTTTCCACATGTCGACCCCATACCTCACCTGAAAAGCTAATCACACTTTTAGTACAGTCGATACCCAAGCCTCTTCCAAACCCCCAAAAATGACCACATGCCAGAGCCAAGCATCACCTCTCCGGGGGACGGGCGTCAAGCCCAGTGTAATAGCACAGCCATCAGGTGTACCACTACACTCTGGTCCGGCTCGACACTGAGACAAGGCCTTGGGTATGAAAGCACGTGCCGGAGCTGAACCATCGAGGCCGACTCCTCTATCGAGGTCAAAACCACAGTTGAAGCCATCTTCAACAAAGTCTGAGCAAACAAAGGCCTAGCCTCTAAAGACTGCAACAGCAGCTGAATGAAAGGCAATCACAAATCATCATCTATCCATGCACAGGCAAGATCTCTGCTTCGAAAGGCACAGCCTAAAAAATGCAGGATTGTCTTGAAAGACTTTCGGCCTGTGAACGCTTCTGCACCTCCACTGACCTCCTAGGGACAAGGCTGCTGCCTCTATTCCTCCTAATCCTCCTCTCCACCACAAACCTCCACCCCTGCCACCACCACCTCCTCCCTCATGTCTTATGACTTCCCCTCAGGGTCGCCAGACTTCTACTTTGATTTAGGCAGTGCTAGTCCCTACTTTCCAGCTGAGTACTTTTCCCCAGTTTACCCACACCTCACTGAAGATTCTTTGGAGGTTTACAATGTGGAGACTCGGGGGTAGCCAGCTCTCAACCACGTTCCTTTATGGGCTTCCTTCGCAGATGACACCAATCATACCACAGTGTTCTCAAACACACAGCTGCTTATCTTAAGGTGGAAATGTATGTCACCATCGAGGTTGATGGCACAACACTTTCCAAAATAAAGCCTTCTCTCCAGTACTTCCCTAGGCTCAAATGGATGATAAAATCCACCCCAGAGATCTTCAAGAACCTGATTAAATCCTGGGTGATAACACCCTGAATTGAAAACAAAATACAAACAAGCACCCTCCAATCCTCTTTACATGAGGGATCGCATCCCTCTGGACTTGCTTGTTGTCATCACCACCTCGAGGGCAGCAGACCAGGCAGGGGCAACACTCTGCCTCCTTTCAAGTAGAGCAAGAGGATCAATGCTGCAGATAAAAGAGTGCAAAAAACACAGTTGATGGACAGAATGTAGAACAATGTCATACATTCACCCCAGTACAAGGATCTGGGCCTAAATCCATCGTTTTTTTGCACTCCACACCACCCTGGGTTAGACACTGGCTATATGCAAATCAGCTCTGACCCTGTGCCTCATGGGAACAGTCCAGTCCGAACTACCAAGCCATGTCTTTCCCAGACCGGAATCAAGCATCCAAGGACCGGTTTCTGGCTATCAGCCTTCATCAGCCTGGATAGCTTGACTCCAGTGGTGTGGAGAGCCTGGGACTCACGTCTGAGCATACCCAGCCCACTCGGGGTGAAAATTGCAAAAAACACAGTTGATGGACAGAATGTAGAACAATGTCATACATTCACCCCAGTACAAGGATCTGGGCCTAAATCCATCGTTTTTTTGCACTCCACACCACCCTGGGTTAGACACTGGCTATATGCAAATCAGCTCTGACCCTGTGCCTCATGGGAACAGTCCAGTCCGAACTACCAAGCCATGTCTTTCCCAGACCGGAATCAAGCATCCAAGGACCGGTTTCTGGCTATCAGCCTTCATCAGCCTGGATAGCTTGACTCCAGTGGTGTGGAGAGCCTGGGACTCACGTCTGAGCATACCCAGCCCACTCGGGGTGAAAATTGCAAAAAACACAGTTGATGGACAGAATGTAGAACAATGTCATACATTCACCCCAGTACAAGGATCTGGGCCTAAATCCATCGTTTTTTTGCACTCCACACCACCCTGGGTTAGACACTGGCTATATGCAAATCAGCTCTGACCCTGTGCCTCATGGGAACAGTCCAGTCCGAACTACCAAGCCATGTCTTTCCCAGACCGGAATCAAGCATCCAAGGAACGGTTTCTGGCTATCAGCCTTCATCAGCCTGGATAGCTTGACTCCAGTGGTGTGGAGAGCCTGGGACTCACGTCTGAGCATACCCAGCCCACTCGGGGTCCATCAACTGTGTTTTTTGCAATTTCACCCCGAGTGGGCTGGGGATGCTCAGACGTGAGTCCCAGGCTCTCCACACCACTGGAGTCATGCTATCCAGGCTGATGAAGGCTGATAGCCAGAAACCGGTCCTTGGATGCTTGATTCCGGTCTGGGAAAGACATGGCTTGGTAGTTCGGACTGGACTGTTCCCATGAGGCACAGGGTCAGAGCTGATTTGCATATAGCCAGTGTCTAACCCAGGGTGGTGTGGAGTGCAAAAAAGCGATGGATTTAGGCCCAGATCCCTGTACTGGGGTGAATGTATGACATTGTTCTACATTCTGTCCATCAACTGTGTTTTTTGCAATTTCACCCCGAGTGGGCTGGGGAGGCTCAGACGTGAGTCCCAGGCTCTCCACACCACTGGAGTCATGCTATCCAGGCTGATGAAGGCTGATAGCCAGAAACCGGTCCTTGGATGCTTGATTCCGGTCTGGGAAAGACATGGCTTGGTAGTTCGGACTGGACTGTTCCCATGAGGCACAGGGTCAGAGCTGATTTGCATATAGCCAGTGTCTAACTCAGGGTGGTGTGGAGTGCAAAAAAACGATGGATTTAGGCCCAGATCCTTGTACTGGGGTGAATGTATGACATTGTTCTACATTCTGTCCATCAACTGTGTTTTTTGCAGATAAAAGAGTAGCAGTAAGTACAGCCACACATAGGTGCATTGCCAGTTCGGTAGGCCTCCTCTCCCGCTATGATAGAGCTCACCGGGAGGCAATAGAGCGCCTCATCCAATGACTACCTGACCAATACTGCAAGAAAGGGGAAGAAATAGTTGAGGAGGGGTAGGCCGTGTCCAACACTACCATCAGGTGCACCTTGGATTCGGTAAACATGGCAGCCAGTGGGGTGAACGCCTCGCTCATGCTACAGCGTCACTCCTGCCTTTGTGTCTGGCTTCAAGATGGAGGTGCAGGAGCATCTTGTCAAACTCTCATTTGATAGGGACCACCTGTTTGGACCCCAGGTTGACAATATCAAGGTGATGGGTACCCTCGAGGTCCCTTTCAGCAGGGGCGTCTCTCGAAAACCACAGGCAAGAAGTGGGTCCAAAGCCGCTTCACCAGCCAGTCCTACCAGTGGGGGCAACAGGGCTATGAAACACAAGACCAAAGCCCAGTCTGCCCTAACACCGGAACCTGGGTATATTCAAACAAAGGACAAATGGTTCAGAGGGACACCTCATGAGGTAAGACTACATGCCAATGTTTTGAACATATACAAAAACCCCAGTTTTATTTTTGCTTATACATGGTGCCAAACAGTATATTAATAAAGTGCATACGGTGCACTGCTCATAAGTGCAGCAGATTGATTTGACCTTGGAGACGCTTTGTGTTTGCGGTCCTATGTAACCCAATTTGTTAAGGAACAGCGGGAGGCTCTTTATGACCATTTGGGAGATAGAATTACGGATGTCACTGAATGAGACCTCCATAAAAGCAAGTTACATACAGTTGAGAGGTGCCTGGTCAGATGCAGTTGTAGTCCTGAAGAGACCCACCATAACTAATCTGTGAGTCGAAACATTGCCAACAATTACGTTGTCTGGATCAGCATTTAGGCTAAACTGATATGTTTGAATCATGGATACCCACATTCTTTAAATGTATCATATTTTAATTATTGCACTACTTCCCCTATGAGTACTGCACCATCTGCACTTTATTAATATATTGTTTAACACTGTGTATAAGCAAAAATAAATCTGCCTTTTTGTATGTGATCAAAACGTTGACATGTATTTTTACCTCATGGGGCGATGGGAATGAGTCCCTTGGAACCACTTGTTCTTGTTCTTGGTCTGTGGATGAACTAGTCTGGGATATTCGTGTTTGCCTATTCTCCTCTCTGAATGATACCCTATGTGGCCAGGAAGTTGAGGCAAACACCCCTCACCCTCTTCCTACTGGCTCCAACGTCAGGCCAGACAGCCATGGTCTTCAAGGTTTTTGCAGATGTCCATCGACCCTCATAAGAAGCTTCCAACAGACTGGACTTTCTCACACAAAACTATGGCAAAGTCAGACACCAAGTAGCTAGACCTGGCAAATTGGCTCCTGAGGTCCATAAGTTTGGTTATCTTGGCCTACCTCAAGAATGCATGGACATACTCTGGGAAGCCCGGAAATCCACTACACTTACCTGCTGGGCTGCTAAGTGTAAGCGTTTTGTCTCCCACTATACTCCAAACCACATAAACCCTCTTATGCCTATGTTACAATACATTATTTGTTATCTCCTACACTTACAGAAGTCACGGTTAGCATGCACATCAATTTGGCTACGCCTAGTGGCTATTGCTGCATAAATGCAGAACACGAAACATTCCTAGCTTAATCCCGGTAATTAAGGCTTTTTTGAAAGGTCTTAAACACATCATTCCACCAAGAGTATCTCTAGCTTCAGCCTGTACCCTCAGTATGTCCTCACCAGTCTTATGGGGCCCCTTTTTGAGCCTCTACATTCATTCCCAGTGCAATTTCTTGGAATGTTGCCTTTCTGGTAGCCATAGCATCTCTTAGATATATCAATGAATTACAAGCCCTCACACTACAGGGGCCTTTTTTCCAGGTCAACAATGACAGAGTGGTTCTTAGAAACAATCCTCAGTTCTTACCTCCCCATTCCACCTCAACCAGAAAATCGAACTCCCAGTCTTTTTTCCACAACCCGACTCAGTAGCTGAACGAGCACTCTGCACACTTGATGTCAAGAGTGCTCTCATGTATTAAATAGATGGGACCAAGCCCTTTCACAAAACACAAAAACAATTTGTAGCCTTCTCATTAGGGTACATCCAACCTGACCCCTTTTGCCATTTTCTGCCATTTCATTTGAGCCCCAGGGGCTGTTCTGATAAATGAAAATGACGGGGGCAACTCTGCGCAGGTTGTGGCAAGCCAATCACAGCTTACCTGTTGGCGTGCGCATTTGCGAATAGTTGCTAAATAATCGTGAATTTGTTGCGTTCGTAGATATACAAATTTGGATTTCCTTAAATTTCTCAACAGCTACTGAACGGATTTACACCAAATAACAAAAAGCACAATCTGCGGAATATAATCTAGCTTTCTGTCAAATACGGTGTAATTCAGTCTAGTGGTCGAGGCTGCAGATGTGTCTAAATACTCTATAAAAATTAACATGGGAAACTCACTTTTTTTAACACACACAACCCCCCCTTTCCCCCCCCCCCACCCTCCCTTTCCCCTTCTTCCTGGCCCCCTGCTTGACGGATCACCTTGAAACTTTCCACGCACACCTAGAATTATCAGTGCACTTTTGGGGGAAAATTCATCAAACAGCACCTAAGTTATAGGCAAGTAAAATGCTTTCCCTATGGAAACATGGTCCTAACTATAACTATGTACTGGCAACCGCCAGTAACATTATACTTATCTCTGGTACCTATAACTTGTACCCTAAGGTAAATCTAACTCACACTCACGCTATGCACTTTTCTTATCAATTATTTCATTGCAAGTATTGCAGTAGCCGTGCATGGCAATGGCACCATATATAGTTCCCAGAGACAAAGTAATATTTTTTTACGGTACTTAAAGGCAACATACTGCCACACAAGGCCTTTGGCTGTGTGCGGCAGGGGGTTGGCCACTGGGCCTAGCCCTCTGGCCAAACGCCACAAGCAGCCAACTCTATGCCATGCACAGCCTTTTGTTAGTGCTTTATTAGTAAAAAGATAAGTGCCAGGGCTTTTGTCAGGAGGCCACTGCAGCTTGTACAACACATTGCCCCTTCCATGTTGTCATTGATCGTAAAAACACAACTAGTAATCATCACACTTCTACCTGAGTGACAGTTTCGGACTATTTCAGTCCCCAAAGCTATCTGAATGGCTTGGCTGGCAGGTAATATTAATTTATAATGTGTATTCAATTACTAATTAACTGTTGTTCAGGTCATTTCTAAATTAGCCAGACATTGCCACCTTGTGGCAGACTGTCACAAGCACGGGTATTGAACAATTACGTGCCAGTGCCGAGCACCGGACACCACAGGCTTAAACTAAGCACTGCCTTTGGTCATGCGCAGCATGAGTTGGCCATAGGGCCTGGCTTGCAGCCGGCCCTACATCCAGCCCCCCGCAAGCAGCAAACCCCACACTGCGCACGCCTTTATCCATACACAGCAGGGGTTTGACCGCAGGGTCTGCAGCCAGCCCCTGCATCCAACCCCCGCATGCAGCCTTCCCATAGCTGGTCACAGCCTTTGGCCATGTGCAGCAGGAAGGAGGCCTGTGGTCAGACCCTGTGGCCAACCCCCTTTGCAGGCAGCCAACCCCATGCTGCGTATGGCCTTCCGCCATGCGCAGCAGGGAGTTAGCCCTGGCCTGGCCCTGCAGGCAGCCAACCGCCCCAAGCCAATAGAGGCCTCTGTCACCCAATCTCCCTGGGCCACATGGCATTCAAATGGGGGAAGGGGGCACCACATTGTTGTTGATGTGGTTTCAGTCAATCAGATTTCACAGATCTCTTCGGTCCACTGAGCCTCCACGGCGTGAACTACTTATTTGTGCGTTAATTGCTCAAAAATACCTGAACTTATTTACACCAAACCACAAAAAGCACTCTTTCTGGATCAAAATCTTTCTGCCAAATTTGGAGTAAATCCGTTCAGTGGTTTGGGCGTTCCTATGGAAAAATAAATGGGGAAAATGTGTTTTGGGGCCCCCCTTTTTATTGACCCCCTTCTTGATGGATCACCCTGAAACATTCCGTGCGCAAACTAGTCGAAAAGTATCTCGCACAGGTCAGAGGATAGGTCAAAATCCTCTAAGGAAAAAGGAAGGCCCGACCTCTGGGTGACAAGGCACATAGGGCAGGTAATAAACGTCCAGAGGTAGGAACAATAAATCTCTAATCTGAATGATCCAACCAACAAGGTTATATTTTTTTAATCCTGTGATCCAATGGTGTCAAAACGCAAAGGGAAATATAGAAAACAGGTGGAGACAGGTTCAAATAGGTGCACAGAAGTCATCAACTTAGCCAGACACGAACCACCTAACTGCCGCAGCAAAAAAAGAGCAAGTAAAAAACATTTTTCTCCTTCAGTGCATCCGTCTCATACTGGATTCTTCTGCGATCTATTATTTATTTATTTATTGGATTTGTAGGGCGCTACAGCTACCCAAAAAGGGTTTCCCGGTGCCATGGCAGGCAGAAAGCAGAATTCATCAGGCAAAACGGATGGAATTATTGATCAAATAGCCAAGTCTTTAGGGCTCTGCGGAAGTGGGTGTAAACAGTTTCTTTGCGGATGATAAGGGGCAGGGTGTCCCAGAGGGATGGTCCGAGATAGGAAAAAGATCTACCTCCTATCCTGGAAAGTCTGATCCTTGGGCACAACAAAGTTGCCCATGGTTTCAGATAGAAGATGACGGGTGGGAATATAGGGGCGGATACGTGATTGAAGATACTGAGGTGCCATACCTGCCTTGATTTTGAACATATAGCTCAGGGCATTGAACATGATACGGTTCTCCACCATGAGCCAATGTAGGTCCCGAGAAGGCCAGAAATAGGGGAGGACCTAGGGATTCTGCAGAGAAGTCGAACTGCAGAGTTCTGGACTAACTGGAGTCTGCGGGTTACGGCCTTGTTAGAACCAAGGTAAAGAATGTTACCGTAGCCAAGCCGTGAGGTGATGAGGGCACGGTTTTTTGAGTAGTGACTGGTAGCATCCATAAGATTTTCCTGTTCCATTTTAGGATAGTAAAACAAAGCGCTGCCACCTTAACTGTTTGTTGGTTCATGGACAATGAGTCGTCAATAATGACATCTAGGTTCCGAACATGGCTAGAGGGCTTTGGAAGATTACCCATTTCAACCGGCTAGTGAGAGGAGCTCCATAGATCTTTCTTCTGCCCATGTCCATGGCAGCCTAACTGCTAATATTGTCCTTCATTTCTTTTCTTTGATGTTTCTAGTCACAATGTTATAAATGTTTCAACTATTCTAATTGGCTTCTTTTTTAAATGAATTATAAATTATATTTAGTTATTTTTACCCTGCTAGGCTATGGAGACCGTTTTTTCCTCTGTTTAGGTGCACTTTTCTACTGAAATGTTTTGTGCAATTGTATATATTTATATATTTTTGCCTTTTGTAACCTAAGCATGTGGATATTGAAGCAAATGGAAAGCATTTCGATCTGTGAAACAAAATAATTTTAATATGTTGCTCTGAAAGAAATAGGTAGGATGGTATGATGAAAAAGATATAGCATGTGCCTGAGGGTTTTTCATCATTCATTTGTAAGTAGTCATTTGCACAAGGCACTTTATAGCAAATTGCGCAGGCAATGCATGAAAGACTACATCTCCCATAGTGACACAAATGGAAACAGCACTGTTCATGTGACTGCTCACAAAACATAGCAGAAGGACCTGACCTATGAACAAGGCCCAGGAAGGCCGTAACGCGTCATGGGTGTTCGTTTAACACTATCCTGCTCATTATGAAATAATCTTTTTTTTAATGGCTTGTGAGTGCCCGTATTTTTACCTTCGTGGAAAACTAGTTTTATATGTGAGGGGGAGGCTCTCCTGCAGCGGCATGCACCCCCAAAAAGAGTGGAGCCATTGTAGAAAGGATATGTATATATTTTTATATACTTTTAATAAACTCTTTCAGGATCAGACACACGGGTAGGACAATTCAGTGCTTATGACTATGATGAGGATTCCCCTGGAGAAGAACTGGGATTACGGGTAAATAACTTTTTGTTTATTTTCCTATTTTGAGCAATTCTTCGATCTTTAGAGCGTCTGATATTTTATCTGGCGGGAAACACTCTTTGTGACTCTGTTCAAACTGTTGTGCTGTTCAAGCTCAATACAGTCTTATCATGGGCTTACAGAATTTCATCTTTAACATCTCTAACTCCAGAGCCATCAGTCTCCCCTCATTACACCATGTAGTTTAATCCCGCAATTACCATCAGTACCTTTGAGATGAGAGGGCGTGTGGAGGCATAAGAATCTGCTTGGTTTCTTATTCTTCTGGAAAAGTGCTAACCTGAAATTAGTCGTAACATCTTCAAATCCATATATGAGTGGATGCTTCAGCTGCACTTTAGAGTGCAATGCAACATGGGGAGGGGATGTGGCATAACGGCTAGAGCGGTCGACCTCAGAACTGGGGAATCGGGTTCGCACCTCGGCAGGGATGCTCAACGTTCTGTGATTCTGGGCAAATCACTTCATCTCCCCGTGCCTAACAAAAATGAATGTGTAAGTCTGTACCGTAACTTGTGCTCATCTGAAGCGCTCTGATACCTTCAGGTCTAATACGCTCTATATAAAACTAACAAAAAAAGAAAATGTAGGTTTCTTGAACTACTGTAAGCAAATTACTTCGTTTTTCTACAATCCATTTCCCGGTAGTGTTGTGGTAAGCAAGACCCCTTTAAGGCAGAGTGTACAACTGTATAAATCCATATCAGATCGGATGCACTGCGGTAGGGTGTACTCGATAGCCTGTGTCCTTCAGCCTTCTGTAGTTCTCTCTGACCCACATGTAAGTTTCCTTCTGAAGGCCAGTGGAAGTTTGTCCATTCCCTTTTTATTTGATGTACGCTTCACTTCTATTTATTTACTAATGTGTATGCATCTGGCTTGTGATCAGCCACCTTTCCGCAGTGCTAGACATAGTCTATCACAGGCTTCTTCAACGAGTAGCTCGTGAACTACTGGTAGGTCTCTAACTACCAGTAAGTAACTTTCCTGTATACAGCCCAGACGAATAAATTATAAGGTTTTTCTTGGCTGAATTAATAGAGGTATACCAAAATTAAAAAGCATGTATTCAAAATTAAAACGTGTATGTTTTCAGAATGCATTAGCTGAAGTTTGGTGAAAAATGATTGAATTTCCATAATATATTTAAATCTGATATTGAGTGATAATTCATGTGGGTTTGAGGAGACTTATTACTAACATTATTACCTTGCTGCCAGGGGCACTGTAACTGTGGCTGTTAGGTAGTACCCATGTAGAGGCATTCCAACCTGGCAAACTCTGCCTGATGCACTGATGTGTTTACCGCTGGTGACGTTGAATATGGTTGCCGCTTCTGTAATCTTCTCTGATGTGGTCACTATTACAAGAATACTGATATTGGTAGCTCG
The DNA here is from genome assembly GCF_964261635.1 of Lissotriton helveticus. Taxonomy (NCBI): domain Eukaryota; kingdom Metazoa; phylum Chordata; class Amphibia; order Caudata; family Salamandridae; genus Lissotriton; species Lissotriton helveticus. The sequence continues at coordinate 171,351,472 of NC_136073.1, forward strand.
GGATGATTTTCACTGAACATAAGTAGCTCTTATTACAGAAACATTGGAGACCACTGGTCCATGTCTTCTAAGTGATTCGGTATTCGACCGGCACTCTGGAGAAGGGGTCGCCACCATTTATGATAGTCTACAGGAGGGCATGATGCGAGAGTGGGGCCTATCCGTTGTCCTCTTCAAGGCTTATATGAAGAGACTTGGTTTCTGTTTTGATTTTTGTTTAAGGCACACTGGTATGGTTGGCTCCTTATATCTGTGCAAAGTGACCCTCTAAATTCTGCCTACTTGAGTCTTCCGCTTGAACCTGCATTGTGTAATGATGTTTCTCTTACTCTAGGCTAGGTCATGATTGGGGTTGTAATGCAGTGTTAATTATTGTGGATAGTTTGTTCTGTTGTTATTGTGACTCAACTACCACAACAGGTAGCAGTTCACTCTGTTGGTTATTGGTAGCTGGTACATTTCTTTGTTGGAGTATTAAAAGCTCTTCATATTCAGGCAGAGTCTTGCTGCTTTATTTTGCAACCTCTTCAGCTTTTGGATTTGGTTTTTAGGACCGCCGCTGTAGATTATGTTTTATTAGCCCAGTCTTGGCAGCACTAAAGTTTTGGTGATTTCATTATGGTGTTTTAGCTGGAGGAAGGGAACCATGCTCGTCAGCATCATTCTTTGGTGGTTGTCGTTTACAAAAACCTTGGCACAAGTCTGTGCACTGTAGAAATAGACATGGCAATTGAGGGTACGTATATTTTAAGCAACATTTTTAAACCAGCCGCAAGCTGGCGAGACGTTAAGGCAACACGGGCATTGCACGCCGAGAAACCCTTGTTGGGTAGCTGTGCGCCTTATAAGCTTAACAAATACAAATAAATAAAATAAATAACTTTGGTACCACAAGGCTAACTGAGGTGTATGTAGAAGATGTAGACGGCACTCTAACACTGTGACACACGGCATGTATCTTGGTTAAATTAAAGATAAAGGACTGTTGATAAACATTCAGTACAATGTAAGGGAAAATATATTGATACTAAGAAGATAGGAACTCAAGGGAAAATATTTAAAAAGAACAAATAAAGAATAGATTAGGGTGATAGCATCATCTAGAAAGAAAATGTACAGTTAGGAGCAGTAGTTGATACTAAAAAGGACCATGATCTGGATAAGATTAGTGAAGAAGTAAGAAAATGTCATTGCTAGCTCTGGTGTTAAGCAAGACCCTTTGATTTTACTAAAATGATATGTACAATATACTTAAAGGGGCTCTCAGCCAGCTCTCTTCATCCATTGGTCTGTTATTGTGTCATTCACATGTTCCTTCCGTCCATTACAGCATACAGCGTAGGGCAGTGGCTCAGGCTAATTCAGCCAATGACTAACTTCACTGTGAATGACAGAATTCCGCCCTTTCTCAAGGAAAACAGATTGATGGGTGCCCTCCAGCTTCTCCAACAATAGCGTTTTGCAAAAACCATGACGAAATGATCATTGACAAAGTCAAAAGATTGGTGAATGAAGCAGACCTTTTGGCTTTGCTGATGAACAATTGGAGACAGCATAGTCTTGTGGGAGGCACAGTATTTCCTTAAGTGAAAGCAGTTGGTCAAATTGGAATCCAAGATCATGGACAGGATGAGTAAAAGGAATAGTCGGAGGATACAAATAATAATACCAGGCTATAGAAAGATTGATGGAAAGAAGATGAGCCTGAACAGGTTTTGACAAGCAGGAACACAACTTGGAAGATCCCTCTGGGGAGAGGAAATGAAAATGTATCAAGTATCATCAGAAATTTGTTTGCAACTCAAAGGATAGGATTGCAGACCAAATGTGTGAATAAACGAGAACGAGGGACCGTGAACCAAACTTTGAGGAACCCCATACAAAAGATTCTGTGCAAGGGATTGCTCCCTTGCTGGAACAGGTATTTTGGTATTTAACCATTTGAACTGTTTGGAAGCATTCAAGGTCAGCACAAGCTAAAAGGGTCAAGTTCCTCTTAAGTGCTCTAATGACAACGAAAAGTCATTTTGTCAGGAAATTATCTAAGTGGAAATTCAAGTGTACTGTTTAAATGGAAGCAAGTGACGTCATTAATAATTGGTCAGGTGTATTCTCCTAATAGAAGATTGAAGATTTAAATAAAAAATGTAAGTCCTACATCTACCACAGTCCCATAAGGACATACCTGTGAAAGGTCATGTGCTGCTTTGTATTCGTGCCACTACATTCCGTGTTTATCTCTTTAAAATTTGCCACAAGGTCTCACTCAATTAACATTATTGCTCAAAAAACAGGGTCTGAGGCAACTGAGAATAAAAAGGGGAAAAAGCACAATTTAATTTCAACATTCACCTGCCAGAAAATCGTTATAGTACTCGGTTGGTTATATGAAATGTACAAAATGCCACACATAAGAAATGTATGTATGAAAAGCAGATCAAAGGAGTATATAACCAAATGCTTTGGGATCCTACTCGCAGAGGGGGAAAAAAAACAAGTGGCTGTCAATCAGCTGGATTGTGTTATTGTGGAGATCCTTAGCCTGCTTTGAAGTAACAGTGCAATTTTACCACTACTTGTGCTTGCATGACTGAGGACACAATTACTTTTTATTTTTCTGTTTTAAATGGAGGAAAATGAAAAGTTGTGCTCTAAATCTTCTGTTTGTTTAAGTAATTTTTTCGGTTGCAGCTAAAGACGTGTTGGAGAGATTCAGAAAGTTGACCTGGAATGCATTCTGCCCGTTGCTTACCATTGGCTTTGTAACTCACATTTTATGGCTTTCTCTTTTAAGCCTTTATTTGCTTTAGGCTGTCCAGCTTGAGTTCTTCCCACCCGTTGCCCATACCTTGTTTACTGTATTCTGCTTTCTGTGAATAGGCATTTAAATCTTGTTCTTAACTTGTCACGTTTGCTGGGCATTCAAAGACCAAGGTCAAATGTCAAGTTGTGTCTTCCAAGGGAGCTTGGTGTTTAGCTTTCTTTCACTGACTTCAGATGAGATAATTTATGTGACAATCCATGCTGCTGAGAACCCATGTGAGGATGTTATTTTTTTCTAGCACACAACAAAAACGAACTGTGCTGATATTTCAGAATACATCAGAATGGGAAAAGAAGAAATAATGCACTTTTGTTTGTAATTTTGGAGTAAATGTAAATGTAGTTGAGCTTATATAGCGCACAGCTACCCGCAGTGGGTTTCCCGGCGCTAGCTTAGGGAACCCGTCCTGGTATTCCCCTGTGAGATAGCAGGGTATCCACAAGGTGAAAGTCAGGCATCCCGCCGCGAGGGGCCGTTGTGGAGATTAAGCAAGCTATTGCCCAGAGTCGCAGAGTGTGAACCCGTGAGTCGAGGAGGCACCGGGGCGAGAATTATCGAGTCCGTGGAATTTTTAGCCCAAGACCCGCCGAGGCGGGGAATTGAACCCTGGTCCAGGACCGATCTCAGCTTCCGGGTCTGGGAATTGAACCCTGGTCCAGGACCGATCTCAGCTTCCGGGTCTGCCGCCTCTAACCCCTGAGCCACACTTCTCCAAAATAAATATTTTAATACGATCACACCACATCAATACACTAGGTGATGACGTTTCCATACATTATCCTTTCTGTGATGTAAAACTGTATGATTGTGCACACGTAATAGCCATTTCAATTGGAAATCTGTTGTACGTAATGGCAGTGCACTATCACACCATGCATACCTCGCACTACGCCTCTATACTTTGCACTATTACACTCTACATCACTTCACCCTATAACACTCTGCTCCACTCTATGCCATGCCACTCTACCCTACAACACTCCACTGTAAGCCACTCTAACACATCTTGCCACTTCACTCACCTCCACTGTACTCCCTTGACTCCACACCCCATACCCCACTCCACTCCAACCCAATCTACCCCACGCCAGTCTACCTCAATCCACTCCAATGTACCCCACTCCACTTAACTACAGTCTACCTCAGTCCACTTCACTCTCCACCACTTCACTCCAATTTACCCCATTCCACTCCACCCAATGTGCTCCCCTCCAATCTACTCCATTCCAATCTACTCCACTAAACCTACCCCATTCCATTTAACTGCACCCAATCTACTACACTCCGCTCCACCTAATCTACCCCACCACGCTCCACCCAATCTGCCTTTGTGCAACATTCCGTCCATCAATTGTTGTTTTTGCTTTTGTCACCCCGAGTGGGACGGGTATGCTCAGACGTGAGTCCCATGCTCTCCATGCCACTGGAATCAAGCTATCCTGGCTGATGACGGCTGATAGCCAGAAGCCGGTCCTAAGATGCTTGATTCCGGTCCAGGGAAGACATGGCTTGGCAGTTCGGGCTGGACTGTTCCCATAAGGCACAGGGTCAAGACTGATTTGCATATGGCTATGTCTGAACTGGGGTGGTGTGGTGAGCAAAATAACGATGGATTAAACCCAGATCTATGACTGGGGGTGAATATTTTGCCATTGTGCAACATTCCGTCCATCAATTGTTTTTGCTTTTGTCACCCCAAGTGGGACGGGTATGCTCAGACGTGAGTCCCGTGCTCTCCATGCCACTGGAATCAAGCTATCCTGGCTGATGACGGCTGATAGCCAGAAACCGGTCCTAGGATGCTTGATTCCGGTCCAGGGAAGACGAGGCTTGGCAGTTCGGGCTGGACTGTTCCCATGAGGCACAGGGTCAAGACTGATTTGCATATGGCCATGTCTGAACTGGGGTCGTGTGGTGTGGTGAGCAAAATAACGATGGATTAAACCCAGATCTATGACTGGGGGTGAATGTTTTGCCATTGTGCAACATTCCGTCCATCAATTGTTGTTTTTACTTTTGTCACCCCGAGTGGGGCGGGTATGCTCAGATGTGAGTCCCGTGCTCTCCACGCCACTGGAATCAAGCTATCCTGGCTGATGACGGCTGATAGCCAGAAACCGGTCATAGGATGCTTGAGTCCGGTCCAGGGAAGACATGGCTTGGCAGTTCGGGCTGGACTGTTCCCATGAGGCACAGGGTCAAGACTGATTTGCATATGGCCATGTCTGAACTGGGGTGGTGTGGTGAGCAAAATAATGATGGATTAAACCCAGATCTATGACTGGGGGTGAATGTTTTGCCATTGTGCAACATTCCGTCCATCAATTGTTGTTTTTGCTTTTGCCACTCTATGACATTCCACTTACCCTACAACACTCCACTGTAAGCCACTCTAACACATCTTGCCACTTCACTCCCCTCCACTGTACGCCCTTGACCACACCCCATGCCCCACTCCACTCCAATCTACCCCTCTCCAATCTAACCCAAGCCAATCTACCCCACGCTAGTCTACCTCAATCCACTCCAATGTACCCCTCTCCACTTCACTACAGTCTACCTCAGTCCACTTCACTCTCCACCACTTCACTCCAATTTACCACATTCCACTCCACCCAATGTGCTCCCCTCCAATCTACTCCATTCCAATCTACTCCGCTCCAATCTACTCCACTAAACCTACCCCATTCCATTCCACTGCACCCAATCTACTACACTCCACTCCACCTAATCTACCCCACCACGCTCCACCCAATCTACCCCACAACAATCTATTCCATTTGAATCTGCTCCACTCCATCTACCTCATTCCAATCCAATCTACCCCACACCACTGTACCCCACGCCAATCCATACCATTCCAATCTACCTCAATCAATCTCACTCCATTCCATTCCATTCTACCCTACTCTAATCCAGCCAATCTACTACATTCCAATGTACCCCACTTCACCCTAATCTACTCCCTCCACTCAGATCTACACCAGTCCAATTTCAACTCCAAACCATCATCCAATCTGTCAAATAATATTTATAAAGCACTACTTATCACTCCGGGGGTATCCTGGCCCTGTGCTGCGGGTCTCAGTCAAAGAGCCACGCCATGAGACCCTTCCTGAAGTGGTTGATAGAGGGTGAGGTATGTAGGTGGAGAGGGAGGGTGTTCCATGTTTTGACCGCAAGGGTGAGAGAACGAGCGTCTTCCGGAGTGGCTACGGCAGATGTGTGTGTTCTGTGCGAGGGCGAGGTATACTGAGCACAGGTTTCTGGTGGGTTGGTGGAAAATCAATCAGTAGCTCATGTAGTGTGATCCGATGTTGCGGAGGGCTTTGTATGCATGGGTTAGGAGCTTGAACTGGCCTCTCTCATGCATGAGAAGCCAGTAGATGTCTTTGAGGTGTTGGGTGATGTGTGTTTTCTTGGGCAGATTGAGGATCAGTCGCGCTGCTGCGTTTTGTATTGTCTGTAGTCTTTGCATGAGGTTGGAGATTGTACTGGCATAGAGTGCATTGCCGTAGTCGAGTCTGCTGGTAATAAGGGCCTGTGTCACAGTTTTCTTGGTGCTGGTGGGGAGCCTTCTGAAAATCTCTCGGAGCATGCGGATGGTGTTGAAGCAGGCGGATGCGACGGAGTTGACTCGGTGTGCCATGGAGAGTTCTCTGTCCAGTATGATGCCGAGATTGCTGTCATGGTCCTTTGGCGTGGGGGTAGGTCCGAGCTCTGGTGGCCACCAGGTGTAATTTCAAAGTGCAGTGTGTCTGCCGAAGATAAGGACTTCAGTTTTGTCTGTGTTTAACTTGAGGCAGTTGTCTTTCATCCATGTCGCTAGGTTCTTCATGCAGTTGTGGAAGTTGTTTTTTGTCTGGGTAGGGTTCGCTGAGAGCGAGAGGATGAGTTGAGTGTCACAGGAGATGATGATATTATGTAATCTGACACTGTCTGTGAGCGGAGTCATGTAGATGTTGAAGAGGGTGGGATTGAGAGATGAGCATTGGGGTACTCCAAGACTTCGAGGAGAAGCGGGGAGGGGGACTCTCTGGGTGCGTCTTCTGAGGAAGGCGCTATACATCTGAGTGTGTCATCTTGATTCCGATCTGGCAAAGTTGCTGGATGAGTTAGGCTGAGAATGTGTTGAAGCCTGCCGAGAGGTCCAGGAGAATGAGGGCGGCTATTTCACCTATGTCCAGAAGGGCTCGGATGTTGCTGCGATGAGGGCTGTCTTAGTGCTGTGGTTGGCCCTGAACCCCAATTGGGAGGGCTCCAGTAGGACGTTTCTTTCCAAATGTTTGGTGAGTTGGATGTTCATGGCCTTTTCCAGGGCTTTGGTGGGGAAGTGAAGGAGGGCGATCAACTGTAGTTCTGTGGTTCTTTTGGGTCCGCTGATGGTTTCTTGAGGAGGGGCCTGACCTCCATGTGCTTCCATGCATCAGGGAAAGTTGCTGTGGATATGGAGGCGTTGAGTATAGTGGTGAGTTGACTGATCTCGTTGCTTCCAAGGTAGAAGAGCCGGTGTAGGCAGTGGGCGTGGGGCCCCTGAGTGGATGGATTTCATCAGGATGGTGGTGGTTGGTGTGCCGAGTTGATCCCATTAGGTGATCACGTGGTCGTGGTCAATGAGTTGCTGCGGATGTTGGATGATTGGGGATAGAATTTTTGTAGATGGTTTCTATTTTGTTGTGGAAGTGGTCGGTGAGGGAGTCGCAGAGTTCTTGGGAGGGCGGGATTGCATTTACTGTTGCTGCGGGGCAGAAGAATTCTCTGACAATGGTTAATAGTTCCTTGGTCTGGATGGTGCTGGTTTCAATGCGTCATGCATTGGCCTCCTTTTTTGCTTATTTGAGTCGGTGGTGGTAGTTGTTGAGGGTGGTTTTGTAGGTGGCTCGGTCAATGTCATTCTTGCTGATCCGCCAGCTTCTATCTTTTTGTTTACATTCGTATTTTGTTGTGCTGAGCTCTGGTGTGGACCAGTTCGCTCGTTTGGTGGGTTTGAGCATCTTAAGCGGTTTGGATGAGGTGACTTGGTTGGCTTTGTTGGTGATCCATACGTTGAGCTTGTCTACTGTTTGGATCAGGTTTGCAGTGATGTTGGGCTGGGTGGTGCTGAGGGTGTCTGTCCATTGTTGCTGGGTTACTGTGATCAAGCTGTGGTGGTGTCACGATTCGCTCCCTGTGTTCTCGTGTCCACCACCAGGGGGCTGAACTGTGGGACTCTCCAGTGTTCTAATATGCTTCCTGACACTCCCCTGCATGCATATCTGGACTTCCAGCCATTTGGACACTATTTGGGAATTGACATCCATTCCCAATCCATGCCGGGTTTTGTGAAAGCCAGCCTGCTTAGACTTGAAGCCAGCCTACTCATGCCTGAAACTCCATTACCCAGAATTCCCTGCTCACTGCTTTGTCTCCACCCCTGCAGGCCAAGGATGGGTGGAGGAATTCAGCTCACCTGTGGCTGGCTGCTGCTAGCCTGCTCACACCAGCTGCATGTGATTACTGTGAGCTCTTTTAAGCCCCAGCTCCCTTCAGGCAAAGGTTGGTCATTGTAGCTGTTTACCGGTGAGACCAATCCTTGGTTCCAGAGTTCCCTGAGCTTTTGCTATTCTTGTTTCCAGTGTTCATTCATTTTCATTTGGATTCTTTATTCGATGATTAAAAATCACCATAAAAGTACAAACATTCAATATACATTGAGTACATTTCTTTTATAAAAAAAGACAAACCATCAAATTAACATGTAACCCGATGTAAGTACAACGACAAAGTCCCAGTAAGATTAAGAAAACATTATGTTTCCAGTGTTTCCTGAGCTTTAATTATGCCTTGTTCCTGACCTGCTGCTGTTTTCCCTGTTCCTGAATTAGCACTGCCTACAGTGCTACCCTGACCCCATAGCCTTATTATTCCTTGTTCCTGAACTGCAGCAGTTTCCCTTCTCCTGAATTAGCACTGCCTGCAGTGCTCTTGTTTCCTGAGTTCCTGAGCTATAGTTATTCTTTGTTCCTGGGCTTAGCTATTTCTTGTTCCTGATTTGCACTGCTTGCAGTGCTCTCTTGACTCCTTGTTTCCTGAGCTGTAGCTATGTCCTGTTTCATTTAACCAGTATTGCCTGCAGTGCTACCTTGACTCCTAAGCTCTAGTAATTTCCCTGTTCCTGAACTAGCACTGCCTGCAGTGCTACCTTGACTCCTGAAGCTTTGGTAGTTCCCTGTTCCTGAACCAGCACTGCCTGCAGTGCTGCCTTGACTCCTGAGCCTTAGCTCACTTCTTGTTCCTGCCCCAGCACTGCCTTCTATGCTACTTTCGGTACAAAAGGGGGTGGTGATGGACGGAGCATCTGAATCAATCAAACACTCACACCCAGTGAAGAGATTTGGGTTTAATCCATCACCGTTCTTTAGCCCACTCTGCCACCCCAGTTCAGACATGGCTATATGCAAATCAGTCTGACCCTGTGCCTCATGGGAACAGTCCAGCCCGAACTGCCAAGCCATGTCTTCTCTGGACCGGAAACAAACTTCCGAGGACCGGTTTCTGGCATTCCAGCCGTCTTCAGCCCGGCTTTCTTGAATCCAGTGGCAAAGTGAGCAAGGGACTCACGTCTGAGCATACCCTGCCACACTTATGGCGGCCAAAAGCGGTACAAAAGTGGGTGGTGATGGACAGAGCATCTGAATCAATCAAAAACTCACACCCAGTCAAGAGATCTGGATTTAATCCATCACCATTCTTTAGCCCACTCTGCCACCCCAGTTCAGACATGGCTATATGCAAATCAGTCTGACCCTGTGCCTCATGGGAACAGTCCAGCCCGAACTGCCAAGCCATGTCTTCCCTGGACCGGAAACAAGCTTCCGAGGACCGGTTTCTGGCATTCCAGCCGTCTTCAGCCCGGCTTTCTTGAATCCAGTGGCAAAGTGAGCAAGGGACTCACGTCTGAGCATACCCTGCCACACTTATGGCGACCAAAAGCGGTATTTCTTTGTTCGCTTGTTGGCGGAGTGAGCTAAAGAACGGTGATGGATTAAACCCAGATCAGTTGACTGGGGTGAGTGTTTGTATTGTCAACGCTCCCTCCATCATCACCTTTGGTTTTTCTTTGTTCGCCCTAAGTTGGCAGGGTATGCTCAGACGTGAGTCCCTTGCTCACTTTGCCACTGGAGTCAAGCAAGCCCGGCTGAAGACGGCTGTAATGCCAGAAACCGGTCCTGGGAAGCTTGATTCCGGGCCAGGGAAGACATGGCTTGGCAGTTCGGGCTGGACTGTTCCCATGAGGCACAGGGTCAGACTGATTTGCATATGTCCATGTCTGAACTGGGGTGGCGGAGTGAGCTAAAGAACGGTGATGGATTAAACCCAGATCAGTTAACTGGGGGTGAGTGTTTGTATTGTCAACGCTCGGTCCACCATCACCTTTGGTTTTTCTTTCTATGCTACTTTGTTTTCTTGATTCCTTAACCTGCATTATTCTAGTATACCCTTGTAGCCTCCCTTTCTGTGTATCCGTTTCCAGTCCCTGCCTTTCTTCCCATTTCCTTGGTTCCAGTTCCTAGTTTGCTGTCTTTCTATTCTGCTGTCTTACTTCTGTTACCTTGTATGTTTGTTACCTGCTTTCTGCCAAGTGTGCTCTGTCATTTCCTTCCTTTCCTGTTAAGCACTCCTCCTTGCTAGCTCCTTGTCTATTGTGCTTGTGTTTAGTTCTACCCCTTTGCTGTTACTGCCTTGCGCGTTCCTGTTTGATCGCCAGGATCCGTGGGCTCAGCTGACTACCTAGGTGGTGTTTCTTGTTCTCTGTGAGTTTTGTCTTTGAGTTACATTTATAACATCACTATAGGTATAAGCTCCACAGACCCTGCCTTTGCATGCATATCCTACTTGTGGGTATTTGCAGTCAGTATCTGTAACAGCAATTGCGGGTAAGTAACTTACTGAGCTTCAGTCTTACCACGTGGAGCTCCTGAGTGCTTTACCCCACACCCCCCTTTATTGTTAATGGTGTATTATATATATGTCTTGCACGTCCGTCCTGGGTGTAGTTAGTCTGAATGCTAAATTGCCTTGTGAGTGCCCTTCCTTCTGAGTCTTACCCATCTTGTTCACTTGTACAGGCTTCCCCTTTGGATCCCTCTTTCTCCTCTGACTCCCTGTAGGATCCTGGGCAGCACTGTACTCCTCCTTTCTGTGTACGTCTTCTACCCCATTCCCAGTCCTTGTCCAAGTCCCTGACTGTGTTCCCCACATAGTCCCGGACAGTCCCTGACAGGTGGGGGGTGCTGTCTCGGACGGGGGTTGGTGTGCAGTGGGTCAATGTGGGTGAATTGTACAATCGCATGGTCTGTCCAGGTGATTTCTTATGGGTGGCTATATTTGATACTATCGCTAGAAGTGAAGATGGGGTCCAGCGTGTGTCTTGCTCTGTGCATGGGGTCAGTGACAATCTGCTTGAGGCCAATGTTGCCTAATCTTTCCGAAGGTTGGTGATATTGGTGTTGGTGTGGTCATCTAGGTGGAAGTTGAGGTCCCCCAGGAAGACGTAGTATTTGGAGGTTGGTGATATTGGTGTTGGTGTGGTCATCTAGGTGGAAGTTGAGGTCCCCCAGGAGAACGTAGTATTTGGATTTGACGGCGAGGGATGTGATGACTTTGGCGATAGTGTGGCTGATGCCGGTTCATGGTCCCAGCAGCCTGTATGTGAGGGTGCTTCTGATGGTGGTTCTGGCATCTATACAGAGCTGGAAGTTCATGTGTTCCATGATGGGCGTGTGGTTGTCATTGGTGATGGAGCAGGGGATGGATTCCTTGTTTGCGTTGACAATGCCTCCGCCGTGTTTTTTGGTGCAGTCTCTGTGTCGTATTTTGTTGTGGGATGGGATTGTGATGGCGATATCGGGGGCTGATGTGGGGGTGAGCCTGGTTTCTGGATGACGGTTACGTTAGGGTCAAGGGTGGAGATGGTGTCCCCATACCTCGGTGGCGTATTTGCAGAGTGATCTGGGGTTTATCAGGAGGCAGTTGAGTTAAACTGGGTGGGGTATCACCATCTGTGATGGTCATGGTGTTGTTCAGAGGGGTGATGATCATGATAAAGCTGCAGTGGATGCATGTGAACAGTCCTGCTGTGGTGCGCGGTGAGACAATGCAAAAGTTGTTGCGTGAATGGTCTAGAGCACATAGCTCTGCTGAGGAGTACCTGTGTGATGGCTGAGGACTATGGTTCATGCATTGGGGCGGTCCAGGCACGAGCCGGTACCGGCGGCGTCCCTGCTGTGCGCTGATGCGCTGCAGCCTCCATTAAGTAGCGGGAGGGTTAGTGGGGGTCAGCGGTAAAAGAAAACACAGGTGGGCCGGTCTTAACTGGCTGAGGCAAAAACTGGAGCGAAAACAACAAGTGAGTCAGGCACGCCAACAACTATTTATTTACAGGGCACATAAAATTCCATTCCAATCTACCTTATTCTAATCTACCCCACTCCACTCCAATCTATCCCACTTCCCTGCACTCCAATCTACCCACTCGACTCTAACTTGCACAACTCCACTCCAATCTACCCCTCTCCAAACTATCCCACTCAAATATACCCCAATCTATCCCACTGCAATCTGCCCCACTCCAATCTACCCCACTCCATTCCAATCTACTGTACTTTAATCCACTCAATCCACCCGACTCCAAGTACCCCCTCCACTTCTCTACAATCTAACCCTCTCCCCTCCAATCCAATCCCCCGCACTCCAATCTACGCCAATCCACCCCACTCTTCCTCAAGCTCCCCCACTCCACTACAGTTATACCAAAATACCTCACTCCACTCTACCCCACTCCTATCTACTGTCGTTCGAATATGAATTTACCTTGAAAAAACAAAATACAAGTGGTTTTTGACAAAACAGGAACATTTGGTTTAATTAAACACTTAGTCCGGGAGCACAGTTACAGAAATGGGTCTGAGGACTGTCTCAAAGTATAATCAATCTGAGCGAGTTTTTATACAATTTTTGATTATCATAAAAATACTTGTTTGGTAAAAGAATGCAGGCCTTGTCTGTGGAGTCATAAATAAGGCCCCTGACAACAAATGCAGGTAGGTCTCAACCTTGCACGTACACAGGGTGGGCCAGTGTCCGGCATGAGGGGTGTGTGATCGCTGCATGTACTGTGTGTGCTGTGTCCTGGTTGACTATGTGTTCCTAACTTCGTGTGCCATCTGGCTTTATGATGTCCATTGCACTTATCAGGGGGATGGACCTGAGTTTCTTGTTAGTGTGTTTGTCTGCCGGCTATGTGCCACCCCATCTGTGATGTGTTAATCAGTAACCTCAGGCCTATGTTGCAGAGCCTGCCTGACCACATACTTCTGAGTCTGGGTTGATGGAGACTTCATGACGGGCAAGTTTGTTAGTAATGATACGATTTCACCCGTAAATGCGACTGTAGCATTATAAACATTGGCATTGGTGTTATCAATATTAATATTCTCCTCTCTAGTTAAATTACATTTTCAAACTCCTACTTCATGACAGTCACATTATTGGGGACATGTTGTTCTTCAGTTTTAACTATTACTACTTTCCTAATTACTTGTATTCTACCTAGTTTGAGGGCAGCTTTTTTTACAGCAGGAAACTCCTAGTTGCAGGTAACCACACAAGTACAATAAAATATGAAAACGGGCAATAGTGACATGCACAGTCCGGTCAACCACTGTGGGAGCCAGGAAAACCAGTTCAAATACCTCCCTCCTCACACATGTGTCTTTGTCATCGGTGCAGTGCTTGGATGTCAACAGTTAAAGTCCCGTTGTCTAGATCATTGCGGGGATAAACGTGCAGCAGGATGCTCTGATCCTGGTACACGCCCCTCCCTCCATTGCGGTCAGTCCAATACAAATCGCTATTTCATCACAATGAGACGGATGGCTCTTAATTCTTCCTTGATTGCATTAAGGCCGAGCTCAGTGATGTTTCATCATCTTGCGGAATTCCCACCTGATTATTTGTAACCATCAGGTGTTCACTTTCGTCTGCACAGTGAAGAAGGGTGTGCACTCCCTTGCTTGTATTTGTGTCTGAAATTAATACAAATTCTTCCTGTATGTCCCTGTACTGAGCCCAGCCAAAAACCTCAGAAGTTCTTTTTTCTCAAGCCTGATGCAACAGTCTTGTCTTCTTGTTTAGAGGATGTTGGTACAATTCTGACAGGTTTTCTCTGGGAATGGCCAGGGTTGATGTGTGTATGGTGACGAGGGATCAGAGGCCATGCCATCCATTGATGAGCTCAGAGCAGGCAAAGTCGGCACACTGCCAGTAGGTATCCATCAGCATGCAGGTGCCACCGTTTTCATTTGTTCCCAGTGGAATGGTCCCTTTACCTGTGAAACACAAGGAATTACAGTTAAGTTTCCTTACAATTACCTATTCACCTCAGTATCCCAGATTTCCTGACATGGGGTATCTATGCTGTGGTTCAACCCTCCCCTACGAGACTCATTTCACTTTGTATCATTGAGGTGGATGACCCTACACTGGAACTCCATGTCTGGGGACCACAGATGGAAGTGGGAGCAGATATGTTCATGCATTGGTGCAGTGGTTTTGCTACCTCCAAGAATCTCTTTTCTGGAAAGTCTTGGGGCAAAACAGTATCCTCCCCTATAGTGCCCCGCCTTGTCATCCTATCTAGCTTAGTCTGAATGTCGCTAGGCTCAGTGAAAAGGTACAGTGTTGTACGATTAGTCTTGTATCGGGTCAGAACTAGTACTCTATGGGGTTCTAGTCTGTTGGGTTTTATCTTGGCCCTAATCATACCTAGGTACAGATGGAGAAGGCATTTTGCTTTTTTGGGGGCTACCTCTTGGGACAAGGTAAACTTGTCTGCGCTTACTGTATGCGGTATCAGCAAACAGACATAACATGACCTGGCTGTTGTCTTGGAGCCCACAGCAGTCATATGTTGATACCAGATGTTGTGTAAGAGGGCTATGTGTTTTGTGTGTGGAATGCTTCTGTTGGGTTCAGTGTAATTATAAATGATGTGGGAGAGGTCCCTACCTATTCACGGTTATAGCTTTGGCGTGGACTCCAGACTGAGCAGTGCTTTGGTGATGAATGGATGCAGAAGCACCCATAGTAAACAGAGAATACATAGAAGTGCAACCATACATAACTTATTGAACATTGCAGATCTTGGGATTGGATCCAGGGGAGACATCTGTAACCCTCTGGTAATTGGGAGTGTCTTCAGTGAACAAAATTCGAGGCAAACGTTCTCTGTACAGTTTGTAGTTCTGTAGATCCTATTGGGGTACTCATGTGGCCACTGAAAAAGGTGGTGCACTGGTATGTTTGATTGCCAACCGGTTAAATAAGAGCTATATCTTTGGGTTAGTTAAAAAAACAGTGCATTTTTGCATATGCCGTCATTTTCCTTCGGGGTTCCTGTGCCTTCTTTTTTACGGGCATGCTCTCCACACTTTATTTATTTATTTATTTTAACGTTATTTTCCATTTTCTTCTTACAAAAGAAATACATATGTATGTTCGTACATCATTCCGTTGTCATAGATTGTCACATCATTCCAAGATAGCGCCTCATCTGCCTGCCCATTTTGCGCCCAGCTTCCCTCACTGCGTGGTTGGTGGGTACGCTTTCTTGTGGTGGTTTTCTATTTACCTTATGTGCTGTATTCCCTATGGTGGCTACACATTGGGGTACCCTCTCTGACAGAGGATGGGGAGCGCTGGGTGTGGGGAACACCCCACATAGTGCCAGGCAGCCTCGCCTGCACCACTTCCCCGTGCACTGAGGTATGAAGGTTTTGGCAGAGGCTGAGATCGGAGCTCCTAGAGACACGTATTATCCACCTGTTGCCATCATTGTCCCTGTGTGCCTTGGCCCTGCATCTTGCCTTACCTCTGGGAACCCAGCAGGAGTGTACGTGTTACGGTCCCGACTCTCCCTGTCACTCGGGTGTGTTCTGACCCGATGGGAGGGCGCGTTCTATGCTTTGCGGTGGTTCAAGGTGCTGAACACGATGGATGGGAGGAGTTCGAACTTCGGGAGGCTCCATCACTGCACTGGGGTGGTACTGGGATTGCCCAGGCCTACTGGCCTGTTAGATTCCCATGCCTGAACCAAACGGTTTGCTCTTCAGTAGGAGACCCTTCATCTCCTTGAACTGGTGGGTTGGTGTATACTAATGCAGGAACAGCAGGAATCGGGGAGAGCACCTTCATACCTGCATAGCCTCCAGCAGCCTGGCAATCCCATCACCAGTACCGCCACCTGCTGACATCAACTGCTGCCGATTCTTGGTTCACATCCTTAGAAAACAGAAATTACGGCACGCAAAAGCTGCCCTGCTATTCCTACAGAAAGCAAATGATACGTATACCCTGTGTGCCATCTCAAGCTTTTTAAAAGTAGCGGTTAGGCTGAGAAACACAAGAAACTGATATAACTGTGAATTTGAACTCATGTCCATCTATATTTTTGATCTATATCTTCCTCCGCTGGTGCTTAATTTTATCCAATTGTTTTTTTTTAAATACTACTGTAAAGTTCAGAAAGGTAGTTTAATGATATTTTAAAGGTAAATGTATTGTTAAAATGTATTGATATTATGTATTTTTATGATGATTTTTAATTGTCGAAATAAAAGCTAACTGAACTGAACTGCTGCTGTCCCTCCCACGCTGACAACAGCAGGCCATTACTGCAGTGCATCTTGCAGCAGCTGGACACTATATGGAGATGTATTGCCACAATGGAGCAGAGCCTGGACCAGCTCCATACCCAAATACAAAACACCCTGCATCTGAGCGCTGCCTTCGATACAGTGTCACATGCTGTGCTTATAAACACACTTATATCAAAGGGCATTTGTGGGCCCGCTCTAAACTGGCTCACTGCCTTTCTTGCAAAGCGCACCTTTCAAGTGTTTTCACACTCAGCCTGCTCTGAAATCCATTCTTTTGCCAATGGGGTGCCGCAGGGGTCCATCCTTAGCCCTCTATTATTTAATCTTTATGTGAGACCACTGGCTGAGGTAGCTGCAAAATCATGATTATCCCTCTTCTCTTACGCCGATGATTCACAAATCATTTTCTCCCTTTCCTCACAGAAAACAGATGATTCATCGATTCTCAAAATTGGCCTAAACAAAATAGCTTTTTGGATGCAGCTACATTTTCTTTAGCTAAATGGGGAATGGGGAGAAAACGGAGATTCTGGTACTAGGGAAGAAAAAAGACTTATGGACTTATGTATCCTCTACACTGGCTGAGTGAATTGGGCAATTTTCCGTCCCCTTCCCCTCAAGTCAAAAATCTGGACATTATAATAGATGACTCACTCAGCATGCATTTTCAATCAATCAAAGTATCAGCAACCTGTTTCACCATCCTTAGATGGTTAAGGAAAATCTGTTGGATGCTACCGAATCCATCAGAAAAACCGTAGTCAATGCCTTAATAACATTGAGACTTGACTACGGAAATGCTCTTTACCTGGGGATGAACAAAGCTGTAGTCCACAGACTATAAATGGTACAAAATGTTGCTGTCAGATTTCTATACGGAGTCTCTAAGTTCTCCTCCGTTTCGAACTACAGACGCAAGCTGCATTGGCTTAAAATAAAAAACAGAATAAAATTCAAGGCTCTAGTTACATGCACAAAATTACATCCCGCTGTGCCCCACGCTATCTTCAGTCCTTGGTCAGTCCCTACCTTCCCTCCCGTAATCTCCGTTCTGCCACAAAAGGAACGTTTGTTGTTCCTAAATTCAAACTAGCCCGGATGGGCGGTAGGTCTTTTTCCTATCTCGGTCCCTCGACCTGGAACTCTTTACCCACAATCCTTCGGAACGAGACAAATTATACACAGTTTCGTAAGTCATTGAAAACTTGGCTGTTTGACAAATAAGTGCTTTAACTGCCTGGCGCCTAGCCCCGACCCGTCTTTTGCGCCGGGAAACCCTTTTTGGGGATCTGTCGCGCACTATAAATTTAAAAACTAACTAACTAACTAACTAGCCCTGTTCTAGCTTTTTTTTAGACTTATGGGTGAAGAGGGTGGGAAGGGTGTTGAGACTGGGTTTTATTCTTTGGACATTTAAGATTTTTGGGGAGAAGTGTCAGGCTGTTTGGGAAGAAGGGTGGGCCTGTTGTGTAGTTGGAGAGGGTAGGTTTGTTTGCAAAAACAAATAAAGGGGAAACGTATTATATGTTATCGTAATTTATGCCTGAAGTCGCTCATTTTACTTTTACTTTGCACTGCTGCCTTCAGATTTTACGCAGCCAGTTTATGTGCTTATAAGAGTGTACTGCTTAGTTATAGTTATACCTCTCTTACTATCTTGACCATTAGGGAGGATGCTGCTATGAACTCTATTGTCTAAAAATTCCTAGATAAACAATTACTTATAGTAGCAGTTAGTTACTTAACTTACTAACTTAACTAGTTCATTTCACTCTATTGTTGTCTTTCCTGAATATAGATAAAGAAATAACAGGGAAGGTATCACAACTTCAGAAGCGAGGTCCCATTTCCACTCAGGTAAGCCCCAACTGTAGGATTAATTAGAAGGATTATCCATTGGAGACAAGTAAATGGGAATAAAACACTGAATTAGGGGTTATATGAAAGCTTTAAAAAGAATTGACACCAGACTACTACATGATAGCACAACACAAATCCCTTATAGTGATAAAATAACAAAAAGTAGCAATAGTAGTAACTTGCCAGGTCTGGTGGCTCAGTGGATTAAATGCATTCACTGCAGGGGCCTGTGTTCGACCTCATGGTCACAGGTTCAAATCCTGGTGGGTCCACTCAGCCTTTCATCCATAAAATGAGTACCATTGAGTTGGGTAACAATAAACATCTGCTATTCAGTGCCAAGATACCCCATTGGGGGTGAATGTGCGCTTTACAAATACATCTGTTATGAGCAATGGGGAACTACTAGTAACTTGCAAAACCCTCGAAAAATGGACTCAAAGTGTGGAGTGGGCAAGTTTAGGTCAGGCGTTTCCAGTTACACAACACAAGGCCTGCATGCTGATGCTGATGACCTTTGTTTTTTATCAAAAATATGGATTACTTTTTATGTGCAGGTGGGTAAATGGGGCCAGTGTATGCTATTGCTTAGAAGATCCTGAAGAGAGTTGGTGTTGCTATCACCACACCAAGTGTGTTTTCCATTGAAGGTGTAAATTAAGCTACACCTCAATAAATCACACAGCCCGGGGGAAGAGGGTCAGGGGTTTGCGGAATGGATGGGAAAGGGGATTTGGGGAAACATTTGGCAAAGACAAAAACTACACATGAACAGCACATCATTTGTCATTAATCTGTTGTAGAAGGAAAGGAAGGAATAAGTATGTCACAGTACAGTTAAATGTACTGTAAACAGTCCTTCTGTCGATGAGACCCAAGTTATCAGATATCTAAATGTTCTGCCTTCTAGGTTGGGAATGACTCACCCATCCAGTTCCCCAAATATGATTGTTAAAGGACAAATAATACTGTATTGCTAAATTAAGTGGTGCATCTGCCTTCTCCTCAGAAATGTCCATCACTTCTGGTCTGGGATGGTCCAGTAGATAAGCAGGAGTGTTGAGCTCATCTTTCGCCTTTCGTTTATGCAGGAGATTAGAAGGCCTGTAGATTGTAAAACAGAAACTGTATTTTACAGACAAGGTGAAGGACAGAAGGAAGGAAAGCTTAATGAGGAATTTATCAAAGAAACTCAGAGGCATATAAAAAAAATCAAGAGGTGGACTCAAGAGTTTCACTTTTGCCACCAACAGCTGCATTTCACAAATCAAGCACCCCTCTCATTCCAAATAGCTGTGTACTAGGCCTCAGACTCATAGTTTATCTTTGAAATCGATAACTTCTTGCTTCTAGATTTTGATGAGATAGTCCCAAGGCTCTCACCCTGAGCTCTTCCATCCTTCTCCTGACTCTAACTCCGTCCCAGACCAGTCATGACACGAGCAAACTAGACGTGTAGTGCCCTGCTAATGAAGAACAAGCAGAGAAACAGAATTCCAATATTTTCCATAGGTTTTTGTTTGTTAACTAAAGTGACTGTTCTGGTCTCTGAAGAACCAGAAAAAAGGAGACAACCCTACAAGTAAATCTGGCTAAGTGTGTAAAGTCACATCACTTCCAGGGAAAAATGATCACCCATCACTCAGGCCCCAAACATTTCAAATCAATCATCTCAAGCAAGTTCCTAAATTACAGTGCAATACCCTCCCCTCACTGTCTGTCACCACATGAATCATCAATCGTCACTCACAATCCCTCGATAATCAGGTCACTTGTTGGTGCAATGGTTACCTGTTCCAATCCCAGCATGGTGGTAGGTACACTACCTCTCCTTTGATGCAAGCAACAGATTGGAATTTGGCAGTCTTGTAAATTGAACAATTGTCTGGAGCAGCTGCCCTAGGTGATGAAAAACCAGAAGGATCATAGCGGTGGACTGTATGGGTTAATTCATTTTCGTTAAGTAACTTTGTAAAAGCAAATCACCTCCAGGGAAAAAATTATCCCCAATCACTCAGGCCCCAAACATTGCAAATCACTCATCCCAAGCAAGTTCCCAAATTACAGTTCAATACCCTCCCTCACTGTCTGCCACCACACAAATCATCAATCATCATCACTCACACAATCACCCACTCACCATTGCAATACTTGTATTTAAATCTCCCAATCCAAGCACGGGTAGTTTAGGTATTAGGGAATCATTTTTGATGCAGGCAACACATTGGAAATTGGTATTGGTACACTTGTAAATCAACAATCTTTTGAACAGCCCTGCTAGTGCTAAGTGATGCAAAAAGGATAGGCATGCAAGGGGGGCAGACATTGTCTTCAGTGTCATGAAGGAATTGTGGATGCTTCTACAATGCACACTGCTCTAACTGCAATTCGGCAATATATGTGACCAAAAAATGGTGGGGCAGCATAAATATGACACAAAAATAATAATCTCCCACTAGCTACTTTTTTTGTTGCAAAGATAGAAGTTCAATGAGATAAATATAAATGGTTCTATGGGGCACTGGCATACTTATTCTGGGAAGGAGAGTTCATTCAAACTCAGGTGGTTCACCCAGAAGTTGGTCAGCTAACACACTTGATTCTGAACAATACTCCTCCTCCTCCTTTTGTGCTATTTCAGGACCGGTGTAATAGTGTGGTATGAAATGTAGTCAATCGTCCCACGTTTTGAGGTGAGAGACTGGTCCTTTTCACTCTAACACCCACATCAACTGCACTAAACACAAGCTCAGCAGACACACTGGCTACAGGACAAGCCAGATATTTTATTGCCAGCCTGCTGCGCTCTGGCCTTTCAAGCTTATTCCAATACCAATACATCAATGGTTTTTCATCACGTAGACCTCCTTTTGGATCATCCAGATACTCCTGGAACATCCTGTGGATGGTCATTGGTGCTGCCACTTGCTCAATCTCTTTTGCCATCGCCTCTGCACTGGACTTAAGCCCTGCTGATTGAAACCAATACAATGCAGATGTTGGATCCAGTCATTCTGTTGTTGTTGCCGGTGTTCTGGTTGATGGTATTGTTGGCTGCTGTTAGACAAGACTGACATCTCTGGAAGTTGAAGGTGAAACCCTAGAACTGCGGGGTGGGACTATTAAGTGCCAGCCATTCTTCTTCCAGGTCTCTGGCTAGCTCAACAATACATGTCTTGTATTTTGAAACATCCCCTTCAGAAAAAGGAATGAAAATAGGCAGAATTTATTTGTAATGTTGATCAAGTAGTGTGGAACGGATGTACTATTTAGGTGCAATGATGTCATGTTACAGCCTTATATTACATGCCAAGCAAAGGAGTAAGCTCTCAAACAAGGCATGCCCTTCTGTGTTTTCATTCACACCTGTGGGGGCGAATCTTTCAGATACCTTCTTTACCTCGTCCTGTGGCAGATACAACAATGGAATAGCTTGGCCCATCATACTGTCCTCCTTGCTAACTTCCCATGTGAAAAGCTCAAAAGGTAGTAGCATATGTGTCAGGCATTTCACTAGACCCCATTTGACTGCATCCATGGCCATAGCTTTCCCAACAGCATCCCCTCCTCTTACAATGACATAGCCATTGATCTGTTGGTACGGCTCAGATGTTTGCACATGTAATAGGTCGAGTTCCAACATGTTGGCACCTCCTGTTTTAGGGCTTTAACTGGTGCTCTATTAGTACACTGAAGAATCTGCAACTGAGTCCGGGCTTTCAAAGAATGGCTGAATTGAGTGCCGATACTCCTGCATGTGGTCAGTATTTTGCTGACTATATCTTCTTTTTTGAGGAAGTCTTGCACCACCAGGTTGATGCAATGGCCCAAATACAGGACCCTAAAATAGCCTCCTTCTGTCATGGCCTTGACTACGTTACTGCTATTGTCTATGGAAACAAATCCAATTCTGAGACCTCTGGGTCACAGTAAACAACAGGGAGGGACAATAGGAGGACAATATTTCTAGGGGTCCAGTGTGCGTGTCCCATCAGTCTATACAGCAAAAAGATGCACACAGTTCCCCAGGGGAATGATATTGGTGCAGTGAAGTAAACTTTCTTCCTCTCTCTATGGGGTACAAAGATGTAGGTGTACCAAAGTGAAACAGGGAAGGGTATCCCTTTTCGGAACTAGGGATGCCTCACACAACAGGCTGGCTTAACGGCTGTTGCCATATCGCCAGCTAGTCGTCTCGTGTCATCATCGGCTTCCTGCTCCAACGTCAAGCCGGCGCTGCAATGCCTGATGGGTAGCACTCAGTGCTACGCTTTTGTGGAGATCTTTTGTTCCTGGCCGTTGAGCGAGTGGGTGTGAGGGCCCCTAGAGTGAGAAGTAGTGAGCGTGAGGGAAATGTGTGGATAAAAAAGGTTGGTATAGTCTACTCCATTCAATTTATTCATGTAGTTCACCACCTTATTAAAACAAGAGGGGTAATGGGACACAAACGGTTAATAGGGATTGGTCCCGTTCAACCCTCATCTGTGAACAGGTCAACATGTTTCTTGCCCTATTGGCAATTTTTCAGGACCTAGGGTGTGCTCATAAACTTAGTGATAAAGCCCAAAAGGGGCTAAGGAGTGTGGGGGATACAACCTGTGTGGTTGCCGACTCCAGCAGGAAGAGTTCCTGGGTCGTAGGTCTACCCTGTGGGGAGAAAGATAAACATGAGCTGGTAATCAATCTCCGTCGACTTATCCATTGTTAAAAGTCATTGATTATATACAGGGGTATAAAGTGAAGAGAGAGGAGGAAGTATACTTAGTAACTAAGGGTATAACATAACATCGCTGCATATTAAAGTTATAGCAGACAAATAGTGTCTCAACCGAATGGTTGTGGATGTGAGTAGTTAATTGGTAGGATCTAACGCCAACCTGCGTGCTAACAAGAAGGGGTTAGGGCAGAATACCAAGTTCAAATAGACTTACCCTCACTGGTGGGCATTAGTACCCCAAGGCTGTTCCCGTGGGACCTGCGTTGTGTGACATTTGTCTGAAAAGGTAGACAAGGAAGGTCCAGTCGGTCCAGACGGTAATAGATTATAGGGGTGGAATGTGGGATTGGGCCACCTGGTAGGAAGTCCGGGGTCAAGTGGACCACATCGGCCAAACCAACCGTGGTCTCGCCAAACACCCAATGACCCCAGATTGTTCATACCACCCTAGGTAGGTCGTAGCCTGGGTAGGGACCAAGTAAGCAACCAGCGGGAGCCCGCAATCACCACAGCGATACCTCGCAGGACAGCAGCGGTCCACGTGGTAAGGGAGGCTCCGTGTGCTACACTTACCACCAAACCCAACACACACCCTCCCGAGCAGCACAAGTCAAGTCAAGTCAAGTCATAACATTTATATAGCGCACTACATACCCAGAGGGTTTCAAGGCGCTTAGGAAGGGGAGGAGGATTATTTGTCAAATATCCACGTTTTAAGCTGCTTTCTGAACGCTAGGTGATTCTGGGTGAGGCGAAGGTAAGCGGGGAGTGAGTTCCATGTTTTGGCAGCCAGGTATGAGAAGGATCTGCCTCCCATGGTGGTCTTGTTGATGCGAGGTACAGTGGCGAAGGCTTGGCTGGAAGAGCGAAGTTGTCGGGAGGGGGTGTAAAAGGACAGTCGAGAGTTGAGGCAATCTGGTCCGATGTCGTAGAGTGATTTGTGTGCGTGGGTAAGCAGTCGGAAAGTAATCCTCTTATTGACGGGTAGCCAGTGGAGGTCTTTAAGGTGACCAGAGATGTGTTCGTTGCGTGGGATGTCTAATATGAGCCTGGCTGAGGCGTTTTGGATTCGTTGTAGTTTCTTCTGGAGTTTAGCGGTGGTACCTGCGTAGAGGGTGTTTCCGTAGTCCAGTCGGCTCGTGACTAGAGCGTGGGTGACTGTTTTCCTTGTTTCGGAGGGGATCCAGCGAAATGTTTTTCTGAGCATGCGAAGAATGTTAAAGCAGGAAGAGGATACGGCGCTGACTTGTTTGTTCATTGAGAGTGAAGAATCCAGGATGACGCCAAGGTTCCGTGCGTGGTCTGTCGGGATGGGTGCATTTCCGAGGGCTTCCGGCCACCAGGAGTCGTCCCATGCAGAGGGGGATTTACCTAAGATGAGGACTTCTGTTTTGTCTGAGTTCAGTTTCAGACGGCTTTGTTTCATCCATTCGGCGACTTCTTTCATTCCTTCGTGTAGGTTAGTTTTGGCGGTGCTGGGGTCCTTGGTGAGAGATAGGATCAGTTGAGTGTCATCCGCGTAAGAGATGATGTTGAGGTTGTGTTGGCGGGCGATGGCCGCGAGGGGGCTCATGTATACGTTGAAGAGGGTGGGACTGAGTGAGGATCCTTGTGGTACGCCACAGATGACTTCGGTGGCCTCGGACTTGAAAGGTGGGAGGCGGACTCTCTGGGTTCTTCCGGTGAGGAACGAAGTGATCCATTCCAGTGCCTTTTCTTGGATTCCGATGTTTCTGAGGCGTTGTAAAAGGGTGCTGTGGCAGACTGTGTCGAAGGCTGCAGAGAGGTCGAGGAGGATGAGGGCGACTGTGTCTCCATTGTCCAGCAGAGTTCGAATGTCGTCTGTTGCTGCGATGAGGGCGGTCTCAGTGCTGTGTTTGGCTCGGAAGCCAGATTGTGAGGGGTCGAGGGATTTGTTGGCTTCGAGGAAGGCGGCGAGTTGGTTGTTGACGGCTTTCTCGATGACTTTGGCCGGGAATGGAAGAAGCGAGATGGGGCGGTAGTTTTTGAGTTCGGTGGGGTCTGCTGTTGGTTTTTTCAGAAGGGCGGTGAGTTCAGCGTGTTTCCAGTCTTCTGGGAAGGTAGCGGAGTTGAAGGAGCAGTTGATGACGTCTCGGAGGTGCGGAGCTATGACGGAGTCTGCTTTGTTGAAGATGTGGTGAGGGCATGGGTCTGTGGGGGATCCAGAGTGGATGGAGTTCATCAGGCGGATGGTGTCCTCAGTGGAGATTGGCTTCCAGGCGTTGAGGGTGTTAACGGGGGGAAGATGGTCAGCTGATGGTAGGGTGGGTTGGCTTCCGGGTTGGTTGTCAAAGCTGTTGTGGATGTCAGCAATCTTGTTGTGGAAAAAAGAGGCTAGGGAATCGCAGAGGGTTTGAGAGGGGGTGATGTCGTTGGAGTTGGCCGAGGGGTTGGAAAATTCCATGACGATGTTGAAAAGTTCCTTGCTGTTGTGGGCGTTGTTGTCAAGTCGATCTTTGAATGCTGTTTTCTTGGCTTTTCGGATCAGTTGGTGGTGAGTACGGATGGCGCTTTTGAAGGCGTCCTTGTTGCTGGTGGATGGGTCTTTTTTCCAGGCCTTTTCAAGGGAGCGGCATAGTTTCTTGGACTTCTTGAGGTCGTCGTTGAACCATGCGGCCTTCTTGATGCCAAGTTTGTGTTGACGTTTTTTCAGTGGTGCTAAGGTGTCGGCGGTGTTGGATAACCAAAGGGTGAGGTTGGAGGCGGCTTCGTTGGCGTTAGAAGAGAGGGCTGGGGAGGTTTGAAGGAGCGATGTGGAGATCTGTTCTGTGGTGATTTTGTTCCAGTTTCTTTGTAGAGTTGGTTGGAGGTGGATGATGGGTTTCGGCTTGTTGTAGGTGAAGTGAACGCAGCTGTGGTCAGTCCAGAGGAGATCCGTAGTGTGGCTGAAGGAGACATGGTTGCTGGAGGTGAAGATGGGGTCGAGAGTGTGACCTGCGATGTGGGTGGGGGAAGTGACCAGTTGTTTAAGTCCGAGGTTGTCGAGGTTGTCTAAGAGGGTGGCGGTGTTGCGGTCGTTGATCTTTTCAAGGTGAAAGTTGAGGTCTCCCAGAAGGATGTAGTCTTTGGAGGGGAGCGCGTGTGGGGTGATGAAGTCCGTGATGTCTTCACTGAATTTTGCGCATGGTCCTGGTGGTCTGTAGAGGAGGGTGCCTCTGAGTGTGGTCTTGGGGTCGATGTGGATCTGGAAGTGAAGGTGTTCGGAGTTGGCGAGGTTGGCATCAGAGCTGGTTGAGATGCGGATTGTTTCCTTATGGACGATAGCGATTCCACCTCCTGTATGGTCGGTGCGGTCCTTGCGTGTGATCTTATAGTCATCAGGGATGGCGATGGCGATGTCAGGGGCGGAGGAAGCGTTCATCCATGTTTCCGTTAGGAAGGCGACGTCAGGAGAGATGGTGTCTAGTAGGTTCCAAAGGTCAATGGCGTGCCTGTGGACCGAGCGGGTGTTGAGAAGGATGCATTCTAGGTGGTTGGGGTCGGGAATCTGTGTTGTGGTCGTAGCGGAGTTGGTGACGGTGCTGCTGAATTTGCAGGAGTAGCAGGAGAAAGGTCCATGGGTGCGTCCAGGAGCGGCTTGGACGCAGGTGGGGGCGCGGCCGGGGTTAAGGGCTCGGAGGGTGGCGGCATCGTAGGTAATGCGGGGGGGGTGGGCGGCGAGAGGGGCAGGGGGTCTGGCGCTGGGCGCGGTCCAGGCGCGGACGGGCGTAGACGGGCTTACCTTTGGCGCACCTTCGGCGCGGATTGGGCGCGGTCGCTGCGCGTAAACGCTGCGCGCGGGAACAACTGTCATAAATGGATGGTGGAGGGGGATGGGCGAGGGCGCTTCAGCTGGGAGGCGGGGCGGGCTAAGGAGGTCGACAACAACAACAAAATGGAGGTGGAGGGGTCAGGGCGGCAGGAGAGCTTGGGGGGGAAACGCAAGTACTGCAACAGGGTCGCGCTGATCAACAGAATGCAAATTAGCAAAAGCGGCGATATGTAAATAAATTAAGCAGCAGAGTCACGCTGGCAGTATCACACTGCGAATGGGCAGATCGGCAAATTCAGCAAATAAAATGAAATGGGCAAAGCAGCAAACAAAATGGGCAGAGCGGCAGTTCCAACACGCAATTATTAGCAATCTAGATTAGAGCAAAAGCGCTGCACAGACGATACCTCGGCAGCAGCAGGGGAGCGACCACTCAGCTCGGAAGCGTAGAGCGAGTCACCAATGCCGCCAACGCGGTGTGACGGTAGGGTGGCGGGGGCCAGGGGCGTGTGTGCGCACGGACAAGCGCTTCATATCATCCCCCCGGGGGGAGGGTGACTCCGACGGACGGGGCCACGGAGGTGTCACCGGTCACCTAATCCCGCAATCAACCTCGGAGGGGGCAAAACCCTGGAGCCCTTGAGAGTCAGCTCGACGCACTGAGGCCTCACCCGAGGGTCCATTGAGCCCGACTGGCTCCGAGGTAACAAATCCCAGAGTACCGTCCACCTTACCTTGTTAGCGCAGTGAAGTGGCTTCTCCACCTAGTCCCACGCTCCGACGTGGTATAACACGTAGAGCAGCCGTAGGTGTTTGATGGTAGCAAACTTACTTAAATGGCCGGGCTGGGAGCCTAATACAGGGGCGTGTCTAACTTGGGGTTGCTGGGCGACAACCCGGCAACACTGGTGCGTCGAGATGACGTCAGTGCGTCTTGGTGTCGAAAGCGCACGCCATCTTTGAAAGGGGTTAGGAGAGCGGTATTGAGGTTAAGAAGGCAAGGTTGGCGGAAGCCTAACACTGAATAGTTGGCTTTCTCGTCTCGGTCATGTTGGACATTGGATCAATGACGGTGGAGGGCCGATCTTACTAGTGTCAGGGAGCATATCAAGGTTGTGGAGTCTATGATGGGATTGGTTGTTGGGTAACTATGGTGGGTAGGTGTCAGTGGCGCTGTCTAGTTTGCAGAGTGGCGGGAATAGCGCGCCATCTTGGAGTGGGACACAGAACTCCTGCAAGTGGACTTGTGTGAAGCACAGCTGTTATGGGAAACCCCTGACACAGCGTGACTGTCATGTCGCAGTTGGACATCAGTCAATGATCAGGGGAGTGGCTCATGGGTCAAGGAGGGTCAAGTGACTTTGTGTTATAGTCATACACGGATTGTATGTTGGTAATAGACAGACGGGTAGGCACCTCTCCTAGTGCATCAAGGCTGTGATTTGGCAACCCATACATAATAGTATGCTATCGGAGGTTGGCATATATTGGCAATGGACAGGGTTTCATATCACGTAATTGGGAGATGAGTGTGCCTGGTGGCGATCTATCTAGATAGCATATTCCAGGGGACGGAATCATTTAGTCCCTCAGTATCTAAGTGTAAGCGGTGCACCCATCTTTGTTCAATTCTATATAAGGCCTGTTGGTTTGATGAAGGATGCCATTCTAGAACAACCCATTTGATGTCTTCAGCCGCATGATCATGTTGGTGGCAGTGTTCATATAGGCGGGTATGTGTTTTCTTGCATCGGATATTGCTGTTATGTTCCATGATGCGTACCTTCACTGTGCGGGTCGTCATTCCAATGTACTTCAGTCCGCAGGGACAGGTTAGCATGTAGACGCAGTTATTGCTGTTGCAGTTGGTGTGTCTGTTCAAATGCCACTTGAAAGTCTCTGAGAGCTGGACCGTTTTAGTTTGTGTGGTTTGGGGACAAACCACACAACTGTCACAGCGGTAATGTCCCGTGACAGGGGGCAAATCCCAAAGGGTATTCTGTGGACGAATGCTTGTCTTCTTGGGTCGAGTGTGGACTAATTGATCCTTCAGGCTAGTTGTTCTTCTGAAGGCGAACCGGCGGCGGGGGATGTCCAAAGTCACAGAGTTCAAAATGCCCCAGTGCGTGTTCACTGTTTTCTTAATGAAAGAGGAATTTTTCGTGAAAGATGTTACACAGGTGATGATATCTTCTTTTTCCTTTACGTGAGTTTCCAGGAGAGATTCTCTGTTGTTATTGAGGGCTCTCTTCGTGGATTGTTTCAATAGTCTTGTCGGGTAGCCCCTCTCCTGAAGTTTATGTTGCAGGGAGTGCGCCTCACCCCATACCCCACTCCACTCCAACCCAATCTACCCCACGCCAGTCTACCTCAATCCACTCCAATGTACCCCACTCCACTTAACTACAGTCTACCTCAGTCCACTTCACTCTCCACCACTTCACTCCAATTTACCCCATTCCACTCCACCCAATGTGCTCCCCTCCAATCTACTCCATTCCAATCTACTCCACTAAACCTACCCCATTCCATTTCACTGCACCCAATCTACTACACTCCGCTCCACCTAATCTACCCCACCACGCTCCGCCCAATCTGCCTTTGTGCAACATTCCGTCCATTAATTGTTGTTTTTGCTTTTGTCACCCCGAGTGGGACGGGTCTGCTCAGACGTGAGTCCCGTGCTCTCCATGCCACTGGAATCAAGCTATCCTGGCTGATGACGGCTGATAGCCAGAAACCGGTCCTAGGGTGCTTGATTCCTCTCCAGGGAAGACAAGGCCTGGCAGTTCGGGCTGGACTGTTCCCTTGAGGCACAGGGTCAAGACTGATTTGCATATGGCCATGTCTGAACTGGGGTGGTGTGGTGAGCAAAATAACGATGGATTAAACCCAGATCTATGACTGGGGGTGAATGTTTTGCCATTGTGCAACATTCCGTCCATCAATTTTTGTTTTTGCTTTTGTCACCCCGAGTGGGATGGGTATGCTCAGACGTGAGTCCCGTGCTCTCCATCCCACTGGAATCAAGCTATCCTGGCTGATGACGGCTGATAGCCAGAAGCCGGTCCTAGGATGCTTGATTCCGGTCCAGGGAAGACATGGCTTGGCAGTTCGGGCTGGACTGTTCCCATGAGGCACAGGGTCAAGACTGATTTGCATATGGCCATGTCTGAACTGGGGTGGTGTGGTGAGCAAGATAACGATGGATTAAACCCAGATCTATGACTGGGGGTGAATGTTTTGCCATTGTGCAACATTCCGTCCATCAATTGTTTTTGCTTTTGTCACCCCGAGTGGGACAGGTATGCTCAGACGTGAGTCCCGTGCTCTCCATGCCACTGGAATCAAGCTATCCTGGCTGATGACGGCTGATAGCCAGAAACCGGTCCTAGGATGCTTGATTCCGGTCCAGGGAAGACCAGGCTTGGCAGTTCGGGCTGGACTGTTCCCATGAGGCACAGGGTCAAGACTGATTTGCATATGGCCATGTCTGAACTGGGGTTGTGTGGTGTGGTGAGCAAAATAACGATGGATTAAACCCAGATCTATGACTGGGGGTGAATGCTTTGCGATTGTGCAACATTCCGTCCATCAATTGTTGTTTTTACTTTTGTCACCCCGAGTGGGGCGGGTATGCTCAGATGTGAGTCCCGTGCTCTCCATGCCACTGGAATCAAGCTATCCTGGCTGATGACGGCTGATAGCCAGAAACCGGTCATAGGATGCTTGAGTCCTGTCCAGGGAAGACATGGCTTGGCAGTTCGGACTGGACTGTCCCCATGAGGCACAGGGTCAAGACTGATTTGCATATGGCCATGTCTGAACTGGGGTGGTGTGGTGAGCAAAATAATGATGGATTAAACCCAGATCTATGACTGGGGGTGAATGTTTTGCCATTGGGCAACATTCCGTCCATCAATTGTTGTTTTGCTTTTTCCACTCTATGACATTCCACTTACCCTACAACACTCCACTGTAAGCCACTCTAACACATCTTGCCACTTCACTCCCCTCCACTGTACGCCCTTGACTCCACACCCCATGCCCTACTCCACTCCAATCTACCCCACTCCAATCTAACCCAAGCCAATCTACCCCACGCTAGTCTACCTCAATTCACTCCAATGTACCCCTCTCCACTTCACTACAGTCTACCTCAGTCCACTTCACTCTCCACCACTTCACTCCAATTTGCCACATTCCACTCCACCCAATGTGCTCCCCTCCAATCTACTCCATTCCAATTTACTCCGCTCCAATCTACTCCACTAAACCTACCCCATTCCATTCCACTGCACCCAATCTACTACACTCCACTCCACCTAATCTACCCCACCACGCTCCACCCAATCTACCCCACACCAATCTATTCCATTTGAATCTACTCCACTCCATCTACCTCATTCCAATCCAATCTACCCCACACCACTGTACCCCACGCCAATCCATACCATTCCAATCTACCTCAATCAATCTCACTCCATTCTATTCCATTCTACCCTACTCTAATCCAGCCAATCTACTACATTCCAATGTACCCCACTTCACCCTAATCTACTCCCTCCACTCCGATCTGCACCAGTCCAATTTCAACTCCAAACCATCATTCAATCTGTCAAATAATATTTATAAAGCACTACTTATCACTCCGGGGGTATCCTGGCCCTGTGCTGCGGGTCTCAGTCAAAGAGCCACGTCTTGAGACCCTTCCTGAAGTGGTTGATAGAGGGTGAGGTATGTAGGTGGAGAGGGAGGGTGTTCCATGTTTTGACCGCAAGGGTGAGAGAACGAGCGTCTTCCGGACTGGCTACGGCAGATGTGTGTGTTCTGTGCGAGGGCGAGATATACTGAGCACAGGTTTCTGGTGGGTTGGTGGAAAATCAATCAGTAGTTCATGTAGTGTGGTCCTATGTTGCGGAGGACTTTGTATGCATGGGTCAGGAGCTTGAACTGGCCTCTCTCATGCATGAGAAGCCAGTAGATGTCTTTGAGGAGTTGGGTGATGTGTGTTTTCTTGGGCAGATTGAGGATCAGTTGCGCTGCTGCGTTTTGTATTGTCTGTAGTCTTTGCATGAGGTTGGAGATTGTACTGGCATAGAGTGCATTGCCGTAGTCGAGTCTGCTGGTAATAAGGGCCTGTGTCAC
This sequence comes from Lissotriton helveticus, assembly GCF_964261635.1. Classification (NCBI taxonomy): domain Eukaryota; kingdom Metazoa; phylum Chordata; class Amphibia; order Caudata; family Salamandridae; genus Lissotriton; species Lissotriton helveticus. The sequence goes on from NC_136073.1 coordinate 171,383,490, forward strand.
AGTTTTCTTGGTGCTGGTGGAGAGCCTTCTGAAAATCTCTCGGAGCATGCGCATGGTGTTGAAGCAGGCGGATGCGACGGAGTTGACTCGGTGTGCCATGGAGAGTTATCTGTCCAGAATGATGCCGAGATTGCTGTCATGGTCCTTTGGCATGGGGGTAGGTCCGAGCTCTGGTGGCCACCAGATGTAATTTCAAAGTGCAGTGTTTCTGCCGAAGATAAGGACTTCAGTTTTGTCTGTGTTTAACTTGAGGCAGTTGTCTTTCATCCATGTTGCTAGGTTCTTCATGCAGTTGTGGAAGTTGTTTTTTGTCTGGGTAGGGTTCGCTGAAAGCGAGAGGATGATTTGAGTGTCACAGGAGATGATGATATTATGTAATCTGACACTGTCTGTGAGCAGAGTCATGTAGATGTTGAAGAGGGTGGGATTGAGAGATGAGCATTGGGGTACTCCAAGACTTCGAGGAGAAGCGGGGAGGGGGACTCTCTGGGTGCGTCTACTGAGGAAGGCGCTATACATCTGAGTGTGTCATCTTGATTCCGATCTGGCGAAGTTGCTGGATGAGTTATGCTGAGAATGTGTTGAGGCCTGCCGAGAGGTCCAGGAGAATGAGGGCGGCTGTTTCACCTATGTCCAGAAGGGCTTGGATGTCGTCTGTTGCTGCGATGAGGGCTGTCTTGGTGCTGTGGTTGGCCCTGAACCCCAATTGGGAGGGCTCCAGTAGGTCGTTTCTTTCCAAATGTTTGATGAGTTGGATGTTCATGGCCTTTTCCAGGGCTTTGGTGGGGAAGTGAAGGAGGGCGATCAACTGTAGTTCTGTGGTTCTTTTGGGTCCGCTTGTGGAAAAGTAAATTTTGCCATGTTCTGTGTCCCTACGTGTTCCCCATCTTATGCTATATGTGCATGATTAATATGCATATGTATTCCCCATGATCGATTAAAGACGCAATTACAGTTGTGTCCATCTCTAGTATGCCAGTTTCCAGTTCTCGTGAAAGCTACAAGTATTAGGCCTATGTAAAGCTACATTGCCACGTTTCTCAGTGTGCACGTTATTTCATTGAAAGTCCCCGTTTCTAGGCCTCAAAAGGGCCCGGACTCAGATTCAGCTCCTGTCTCCTGAACCCTCTCCGAGGAGCGATACAGCCCCCACCTGTATCCCTGACCCTTCACTTACTTCCTGCCTCACAGTGCCCGGCTCGGCCTGGCTCTGCCTGCCAGTCTGCCAAGAGTATGTTATGATTCTAGTTATCAGTCCAGCTCTCCTTCTCTGCATTCCTAAGCTACTGAATGGCATCAATAGTTTCAGTCATCGTCTAGTCTTTACGTCTCCATGTAAGAGAAATACTGTATTTATGGTCATTTAATATTCCTCAACACACACTACATGTAGAATAATGCATGCACCAGTCTTAGTGTCTGTTAGCCTTTGCCCTGATAACTTTTGGATTCTATCAACATGTTCTCTAAACATCAGATACTAGATAGTGTTTAGGTACATGTCGCTCTGACTCTCCAGACTTTCGTCTCTCCTTCTAGCTCAGAAGTCATAGCCCCCAGCTTCTCCCTAGTAACACGTCATTGCCAGCTTGCGCGCACCACTAGGTTAGAGGTCCCGGCTCCTTAGGTAGCCCCCTCCATGTTTCCGCCCATTTGTGACATATTCCGTTACGTTTACATCACATGTCTATGTATACGCCCTGTTCACGCCTCTTGTTACACCTACTTTCTGCCTTATCTCTCGCGACTGCTATAGGCCCTGCCTACTGTTACGCCTATTGTATTGAATACCATGTATTTTGTTTAAGTATATATACTTGTGCACTGTTATTAAAAGTTGCCATTTTCCTTTGTCCCTGCCCCGTGCAGCGCTGCCATCCTATTCCCGTGCAGGTTGTCCTGTTCCTGTCCTTTATGCTGTATTAAACCTGCATACTCCTACTACCTCGAATCTTGACTCTTATTTATTGAGCTATCTGTTATTGTATATCTAGTCAAAAATAGAGGTATTATTTATTTATTTACCACATAATGGCGCCCGAACAGGGACTTGCCCTTTCCCCACGCGCCGGTGAAGCCACGCAAGCCCCCTGATCCTCTGCAGCCGTGACAGAACCATACCGGCCACGTGCAGATATTTCTGCTTCAAGTATCCCTCAGGCCCACGGAGGAGACGGAGGTTGCGGTCCAGCGTCCAGACGAGGCGGTGGAGGAACGCGGCGAGTCCCGACCAGAGCCCAAGCCGAGAGTCCAAGGTCCGAGGTATCCGGAGGCCCACCTGTAACTGAAGTCCGAAGTTCGTCCGTCCGTCGTCGTAGCAGTCCAGTCCAGTCCGAGGCCTTCCGTTCTTGCTGCCCGGTGAGTACCGTTGCTGGGGTAGTATCCAGACAGGGTCAATTGCATTGTCTCTGGTCCGTGGGTTTGGGTACACAGATCCAACACGAAGTGTCCACTTAGGTGGATGCGGGTCCTGACGTGTCTCTTTATGAGACCGGTAAGTTTCGTACTGTTCTAGCAGTGCACCTCGTTTCTGTTCTAGTCCGTTCTGTTCTCGAGAAATTCATGTATTCTGTTTCCAGTATTCCAGGTAGTATTTTGTCCGAACTGTTATTTTAAATGTCATTCATGTATTTCAATGTCGTGGTATGAAAGTGGTGTACCTTCAGTAATTATCGTGTTCATTGTGTATTGTAATTGTGTCTAGACTCCAGCCCAGTCATGCCATTGTTTTCAAAGTTACGTCAGTTAAGAACTAGAAAAGGTCTGTTAGAAGAAGCAGTTCCTGTCCCGCCTAGGGACAGTCCAGGTCATTTTATGTATCAAAAGCATGGCATAAGTGCCATATTATACCTAGATTTATGGGTGGAGTACACCAAACAGTTAGAAGAAAAGTATAGATGGCCCGTATCGGGTACATGGGATGCCAAGTGCATCATGCGAGTAGAAGAAGCATTATGGAAAAAGAAAGCCAGACAGTCACAGAAAGATGCCATCGAGTTATGGCGCAAAGAATCTCATAAAAGAACGGAAAAAGAAATCAGAAAGTCAGAATTAAGTAGAGAATCCTTAGAAAGAGCCCAAGAAAGGGAATTAATCGAAATAGGTGAACGAGTTAAAACCGAACAGTCAGACAGACAGAGGAATGCCCTCATTAAGGGTATGTATCCTCTTCTTGCCGAGGGCTTGCCAAAAGCAACCCCGGAAGCATCCAGTAATTTTCCGCCACCCTTAGTTCCGACCAAGCTACGTCACAAACCGACCGCAGCTGATATTTTTCTCTCGTCCTATTTGGACGACACAGTCCCAGAATATGCAAATCCTGTTCCGCCAGCTCCTGTAAATAATGTAAATCCTGCTCCTCCAGTCACCGGGGCACCTGTTACAGCACCTGTTACGGTACCCCCGGTCCAGCCTACATTACAAGTACCCGCTACACTGGTCACTCTGCCAGCACGAAGAGTATCAGTCGACGATTCCAGTTTAGGGGCCGCGGGAGGAGGTCCTCCGGGAACCCCGCCGCCACACAAACGTGTAACGTCAGTCGAGTTACATGAACGTGCGTTACAGCGCACGCCCAAACATCAGTCTGTTGCAGATATCAGACGAGCTCTTACCGAATGCCGTTATGATCCGGTCCCAGGTGATGATAGTATGGTTATATATTCATTACGTGTAAGACGGGTGACCGAGTATTTGGACACCCTACCGAATATGAAAGAAGATCTAGACAGAATGTATCGTTTCATTCGTACAGGACAAGATCCAGAAAGTATTGGTGAAGTCATGTCTCACAGAAAATCTGAGATCCAGTTCATGCTGTTAAAGTTTCTGATCAATTGTTTAATTAGGGAACAAGATTCCCCGACTAAAGATCCGAGCGAAATGAAAATTCTGACAAAGTGGAGTGATAATATAGCCGAGGGTAAGCACAAGACACTCAATAGTATAGAGAGTATGTACAAGAAAATACGTAAAGAAATAATAAGGTTACACGAACAACGCAAAGAAGCTCTAGGAAGCGAGAAAGAAAATGACTCTCCTACTGAAGAGGTAGACGACGAGAACACCGCCAGAATAGCGTATGTAGGTAAATCTAGATTTCCAGACCGACATTTACGCCTAGAACACAAGAAAACTGTTCCTCTTCCAGCACCAGAACAAGGTTCTCTAGAACAAGTATTTCAAGCTACCGATCACATTCTGAAATCACGAATCGGTTATAGTGAGTTAAGTACCATGCATGAACAAGAACTAGCCCGATCAGCAGTCCGATGGATTACTGATTCTACCACTTTTCCAGACGAAATAGTGGCACAAATGTTTCTGAAACTGCCCCCAGCCGAGCAGCGACTGGTGGGTATGTATATGATCCAACACCTCATTACTCTGTATGAGGGTCAACATTCTGATCCAGGTCCGTTACATGATGTCCTGAACGAGTTACTCCAGTATAGATGGAAAGGTTTAGGCACCGATTTAATTAGTGTCATTCTAGAACAGCGCCACAAATATAGAACGTTCCTAAATCCGCATTTTGTTCATGTCTCACCTCCAGAAAGTAAACCGTTTTATATAGATAGACAGCATCCGTTACGAGAAGTACACCCAGTTAGGACAGCGGGTGGTGAAATGCAACGAGTATTTGTTTACACCCCAGTTACCAAGATGGAACTCTTAGAGATGAAGAAATTAATTCCCTGTCACGACAAAGATCCAGCAGGGTTCCACCGAGAATTAAAAGACATGCTCCGTATGGGAGAATACACGTATCCAGATATTATTAAAATGTTAAAAGTCCTGTTGCCTGCGGGCATATATGAAAAACTCAAGGAAAAGGATTGGGAGGTGGGAGAGAAAAAGATCGATTGGACAGCTCTAGAAGCTGAAGATAAGATACGTGTACCAGGTACCGGTCTTGGAGACAAATGTAAAGAACTACCAGAATTATTAATACAAGTTTTGCCTAGATTATTAGCCACTAAAAAGGAAGACTGGGATGCAATCTCAGCATGTAAACAGAAACCAGACGAAGATACTAGTGATTTTTATTCTAGATTTGAGAAATGTTTTATAATAAACAGTGGTTTGAAGACGAGTAGCGAGTCATACCCTCATCTTTTTGTTACTAAATTAGTCGAGAATTCAAGTCCACAAGTTAAGAATAGAGTTTTGAAAGTCGAAAATACTTGGCAAGCTAGTACCCCGTCCCAGATGCTCCAAATGCTCCAGTATCACCAGAATAGAATCAGAGAAGAGCAAGAACACGAGAGGAGACGTATGAAAGACACGAAAATGAAAGTACTAGTTGCACAATCTGTTCCTCAAGACAGTCAGAAGAGGGGTCCGAATCAAGCCAGTCATCCTGCAGCTCCCGTTAAAAGGACATGCAATTATTGTAAACAACCAGGTCATTTTATAAACGAGTGTGCAGTTCTGAAACACAATATAGCCACTGGTAAAACTAAAGAAAGACCACGTCCGCCTAGACAAGAACAAGTTTCACAGACTTCTCAGTCACCACAGAATGCACAACAGACAGTTCCAGCACCGCAGCCTATCGCTGCAACACAGCATGTTACACAGCAGATGTACCAGTATGCACAATCCGAGTATCCAGAGTATCAAGCGTATTCATGAAACAGCCTAGAGAGGGAGGTAGGCTTGCCTCTCATCGAGATTCCTGTAGATCAAGAAGGTCCCTACGTACACAGTCAAGTATTAGGGAAAGACAGAAAGTTTCTGATTGATACAGGGGCAAGTAGGACTACCATTAGTCACGACGAGGTTCCAGGGGCTCCGCTCTCAGGCTCTAGAAATGTTTCCCTTGGATTTTCAGGAAAGCCTATTGTAAACGAGATATCAAAGCCAGTTACTTTAGAAGTTGGTCCATTGTCCCGAACTACTGATCTATTGCTTACGAAGTCATGTCCAGAAAATTTGTTAGGCATTAAGACACTGAAAGAATTAGGTGCAGTTATTTGCTGTTCCCCAGAGGGGATACGTTTGTTTTTACGTGACTTCAAGGGCCACTATGTATTACGAGATTTTGATCCGAGATTGTCAAATGTCCCGCAACATCTATGGGCGCAAGGTCCAACTGATGTTGGTTTCATGCGAATCACACCCCATCGTGTGACTCTCAAGCAAGGTGTAGTGTTACCACGAATCAGACAGTACAGATTGCCACCTGAGGCTGTAGCAGCCTTATCCAAAATTATTGACGAGCTTATGGCTCAAGGAGTAGTTGTAGAAACTGACTCCAATGTATGTAATTCTCCTATCATTCCAGTCATGAAACGTACTGATCCAAATGCACCCCCAGTATATCGATTAGTGATTGACCTTCGAGAACTCAATAAATGTATCATTCCTCAGTACCCAGTTGTTCCAGATATCTCATCTCTATTGACAGCCATTGATTCTGAGGCAATATTTTTTACAGTAATCGACCTCAAGAATGCATTTTTCAGTGTCGCCATTCATCCAGACAGCCAGTACCTTTTCGGATTCTGTTTAAATGGAAGGAGCTATAAATTCACACGAGCTCCTCAAGGTTTCACAGAGAGTCCTAGTATTTACAGTCAAGCACTTAAGAGACAACTAGACAATATTCACATGCCAACTGACACTGCCCTGCTCCAATATGTCGATGATCTACTGATCACAGCCCGTTCTGAATGTACTTCCGAGCGAGCGTCACTCACAGTTCTGCACTTCCTAGCCGAGATGGGGCACAAGGTGTCCCCTTCAAAGCTTCAATTCTGTGTCCAGCAAGTGATCTACTTAGGCCACTTACTGTCCAAGTGGGGTAGGCAGTTGACACCTGACCGTATCCAGTTAATAGCGAGTCTCCCTCAGCCCAAGACACAGAAGGAGGTACGTGCTTTTATCGGCCTCACTTCTTACTGCAGACAATGGATTCCTCAGTATGCATTTCTAGCCAAGCCACTGATACAGTTAACGACACAGGAGGCAGCCGTATCGACTGTTCTCCCTTGGACATCTGAACATACACTTAGTTTTAATGAATTAAAGAAAGCCTTATGCCAAGCTCCTGTTCTAGCAACACCGAACTACAGTAAGCCTTTTACACTTTTTGTCACAGAACGCGATGGTACAGCATTATCTGTTCTCACACAAGATCAAGCCGGACAATACAAGCCCTGTGCTTATTTTTCGAGCACATTAGATCCAGTAGCCCAGGCGCTGCCTGCGTGCCTCAAGTCAGTTGCAGCCTCAGCACTAGCTATTAGACAAAGTGATTCCATAGTATTAGGACATTCCCTGACAGTACAAGTTCCACACTCCGTGGAAGTTCTTTTAAACCGAACACAGACTCAGCACTTGACAATTGCACGTTTGACAGGTTATGAATTGACACTATTCCAGCCACACATAGAAATCAGACGCTGCAACGTTCTAAATCCTGCTACACTGTTACCGTCAGTTACTTCAAATCCTGCCACACATGACTGTGTGGAAGTAGTTAACACTATGACTAAGCCGAGACAAGACCTGACAGATATTCCATTACCAGACCCCGACCTGACACTTTATGTGGATGGTTCATGTATGAGAACGAGTACAGGAGAACTAGTAGCCGCGTATGCAGTGACTACTGACACTGAAGTTATTGAAACACACCGTATTGACACCCTGTCTGCTCAAGCAGCAGAGCTAGTTGCTCTGACTCAAGCCTGCATACACGCCAAGAACCTGAAAGTTAATATTTACACAGATTCACGCTACGCATTCGGAGTTGTACACGACTTCGGAGTGCTCTGGCAGGAGAGAGGTTTCATGACTTCTCATGGAACCAAGATTCAGCATGGTCTCCTCATTCAAGCTCTGTTAGATGCAATACATTTACCGACATCTATCGCTATCATGAAGTGCAAAGCACATACGAAAGTTACTGACATTATTTCCCAAGGTAATGATCTAGCAGATCGAACAGCCAAGCTTACAGCACAGACTCCAGACATACCAGTTAACAAGACACCGACATCCACTCTCGAACAGACTACTTGTATGACAGTTAAGGACCCTACTCAAGATGTCATAGATATCCAGTTACATGCTACTCCCGAGGAAATCAAGAAATGGTCCGAACAAGGAGGGGTCCAGACAGATCAGGGATGGTTGACGAGGGGAAAAGCCACATGGTTTCTCCCCGACTCAATGGTTCAAGTCATTATCAATACCGCACATAGTCCTGCACATTTAGGAGAAAAAGCCATGTTAGACAGTATCCAGAACATTTGGTTTAACAAGCATTTACGAGCTGCAGCCAAGCAGAAAGTCCGTACTTGTATGATATGTTGCCAGTTCAATCCAGGTAAAAGTGTCCCGGTGGAACAAGGTGGATTCCAACCTCCTGACCACCCTTTTGAAGTCCTCCAGATGGATTATATTCAGATGGAGCGATGTCGAGGTTTCAAGTATGTCCTTGTAGTTGTATGCGCTTTGTCCAGGTGGACAGAAGCATATCCAGTCCCAGATTACACAGCCGCGGCCACTGCCAAGCAGTTGGTTCGTGAATATTTCCCCCGTTATGGACTCCCTAGGGTCGTGTATTCTGATAACGGCCAGCCATTCTCATCCGAACTAATGAAGCACGTTTCCCTTTTGTTAGGGTACCAGTGGAAGTTCCATTGTGTACGCCATCCAGAAGCAGCCGGTCTCGTAGAGAGACATAATCAAACCTTGAAAATACGCATTGCCAAAATCTGTCAAGAAAAAGGTGTAGACTGGTTAGTTGCTCTGCCAGTCGCTTTGTTTTATATGCGCATGGTCGCACACTCCAGATCAGGTCTGTCCCCTTATGAGGTCGTATTCGGCCGCCCCCCGAATATGTGGGGTACACCTAGACCCCGAAGTATTACCGATGTTTCCAGTAATATGCTGACAGATTACCTAGCTTTCTTGATGTCTGCCCTACACTCTTGTCGTTCACAGGTTGCCGCTGCATTTCCCGACAATACTGAAGTCAAGCCACACGAGATCCTTCCCGGCACCCTGGTCCTCGTCCGCAATTTTGATCGTTCAAGTCCGCTGGAGCCTCGCTGGAAGGAACCGAAGTTAGTCCTTCTAACCACCCGTACTGCCGTCAAGTTGGAAGGCAGGAAGGGGTGGGTGCACCTGTCACATGTCAAGAAATTTCACGGACTCCGACTAAAAACTGTTTCCAAGAACATTTCCAAGGATTGTCAAGATTTTAAAGACTGCCAAGATACTATTCTTAAGGACTGTCCCGCAAATGACATTGATTCAAAGCCCTCCCTGTTAGAGAAAACTCCGCAGCAGGAGTATAAAAGTAAGCTACGGTCTAGTAAAATAAGTCAGCCAGTTTAATTGTCTAAGTCCTCCCCTAGGTGAAACGGTTAGACCGGTATCTGACATGTATGAGATAGACCCCCATAGTGAGAGAGTTAGTCAAAACTCTATCCGATGTATCGTTTTTCTAAGTTTTATATTGTTTTTAAGCTTAATGGTTACCTGCACGAGTTATGCATTTCATTTATGTTTTCCAATTTCTCATGTAAATATGTTTTCTAATGCTACAGTAGAGCACACATTTAGTGATCTGCCTCCTCACGAACTATCCTATCGTCTTGCTATGCGCAATAACACATTTATCCGTATGTTGCATTATTCACACCAGACCAGCAATGCCACTAATTGTTGGGTGTGTGGTCGTCTCCCCCCTTTCCAGACACCGAAGGGAGTTCTGCCACTGTTTCCTTATCCGTTTTCACATAATGATTCATGTGGAGCATGGTCCACGTTAACGTCATCCTCAACTGATATGTCCCTTCTGAACAGTACATGTTTTCCAGACAAGCAAGGTCTTCCCCACAGAACAGGGTTAGATCTAGAAAATGAAGTTTATAATTTGGGTAATTATTCTTCGAATTTCATGGTTCTGAATGTTCAGTCTGATCCTACTCCAGACTTACCTGCTATTTCAGTATTACCAGTCAAAGGCGAATTATGTGTCCGAAATAATGGTTCCGTACATGTAGGACATAGTGATTGTACTACTATTGTCGAGTATAGTGACAGTGGGAAATCTATTTTCAAAGCTTCACGTCATTCTTATTTTGTTTGTGGTCAGACCGCATATGTTCGTCTGCCCCTCGATTGGGATGGAACCTGTTACATTGCCTTCCTACTGCCACCAGTTTTCCTAGCCCCATCTGATTATCATAGAAACACACATCTAGTACACATTAGACATAGAAGGGAGATCGAGTCCCCGATTGTCGATCAAACTGAAACTGCTCTAGAACAGTATACAGATTTCAATAGAGGATTCTTTTTCTTTATAGGACCTATCCAGAATAGTAAGTTAATCCGTAGGTTAACAAGAACTCTTGAAGCAGTAGTGAATGAGACTGCCTCTGCCCTAGGTAACTTAACCGAAGAGCAATCTGCTATGAGATTTGTCGTGCTCCAAAATCGTCTCGTTCTTGACGTCATACTGGCCGATAGAGGAGGAGCATGTAGAGTCATCGGATCTAGTTGCTGCATTTTCATTCCTAATAACGCGCCGTCTGTTTATTCAGCTATAACCAGACTTCATAAAATTGCCCATCAGTTACACCAGAATCCAGGCACCTGGACATGGTCCGGTTGGTTTTGGAGTATAATTTCTGCCTGGGGATGGAAAGTATTGTCCTTTCTAGGTATTGCAGTAGCGATCATATTCAGTTGCTGCCTCTGTATACAATGTGGCCCTGCGATTTGCGGCATTTGTGCTACCTCTTGTATTCCTAGTCCCAAGTCCCGTCCTAGATCCCGTTCCAAGAAATTTCGAGAACAGCAAATGATACTGTATGAAATGATAGATGGTATCATGAATATTGATGTTTCCTGATGGAAACGTAGTGACAAGGAGGGAATGTGGAAAAGTAAATTTTGCCATGTTCTGTGTCCCTACGTGTTCCCCATCTTATGCTATATGTGCATGATTAATATGCATATGTATTCCCCATGATCGATTAAAGACGCAATTACAGTTGTGTCCATCTCTAGTATGCCAGTTTCCAGTTCTCGTGAAAGCTACAAGTATTAGGCCTATGTAAAGCTACATTGCCACGTTTCTCAGTGTGCACGTTATTTCATTGAAAGTCCCCGTTTCTAGGCCTCAAAAGGGCCCGGACTCAGATTCAGCTCCTGTCTCCTGAACCCTCTCCGAGGAGCGATACAGCCCCCACCTGTATCCCTGACCCTTCACTTACTTCCTGCCTCACAGTGCCCGGCTCGGCCTGGCTCTGCCTGCCAGTCTGCCAAGAGTATGTTATGATTCTAGTTATCAGTCCAGCTCTCCTTCTCTGCATTCCTAAGCTACTGAATGGCATCAATAGTTTCAGTCATCGTCTAGCCTTTACGTCTCCATGTAAGAGAAATACTGTATTTATGGTAATTTAATATTCCTCAACACACACTACATGTAGAATAATGCATGCACCAGTCTTAGTGTCTGTTAGCCTTTGCCCTGATAACTTTTGGATTCTATCAACATGTTCTCTAAACATCAGATACTAGATAGTGTTTAGGTACATGTCGCTCTGACTCTCCAGACTTTCGTCTCTCCTTCTAGCTCAGAAGTCATAGCCCCCAGCTTCTCCCTAGTAACACGTCATTGCCAGCTTGCGCGCACCACTAGGTTAGAGGTCCCGGCTCCTTAGGTAGCCCCCTCCATGTTTCCGCCCATTTGTGACATATTCCGTTACGTTTACATCACATGTCTATGTATACGCCCTGTTCACGCCTCTTGTTACACCTACTTTCTGCCTTATCTCTCGCGACTGCTATAGGCCCTGCCTACTGTTACGCCTATTGTATTGAATACCATGTATTTTGTTTAAGTATATATACTTGTGCACTGTTATTAAAAGTTGCCATTTTCCTTTGTCCCTGCCCCGTGCAGCGCTGCCATCCTATTCCCGTGCAGGTTGTCCTGTTCCTGTCCTTTATGCTGTATTAAACCTGCATACTCCTACTACCTCGAATCTTGACTCTTATTTATTGAGCTATCTGTTATTGTATATCTAGTCAAAAATAGAGGTATTATTTATTTATTTACCACACGCTGATGGTTTCTTGAGGAGGGGCCTGACCTCCATGTGCTTCCATGCATCAGGGAAAGTTGCTGTGGATATGGAGGCGTTGAGTATAGTGGTGAGTTGACTGATCTCGTTGCTTCCAAGGTAGAAGAGCCGGTGGAGGCAGTGGTCGTGGGGCCCCTGAGTGGATGGATTTCATCAGGATGATGGTGGTTGGTGTGCCGAGTTGATCCCATTAGGTGATCACGTGGTTGTGGTCAATGAGTTGCTGCGGATGTTGGATAATTGGGGATAGAATTTTTGTAGATGGTTGCTATTTTGTTGTGGAAGTGGTCGGTGAGGGAGTCGCAGAGTTCTTGGGAGGGCGGGATTGCATTTACTGTTGCTGCGGGGCAGGAGAATTCTCTGACAATGGTTAATAGTTCCTTGGTCTGGATGGTGCTGGTTTCAATGCGTCATGCATGGGCCTCCTTTTTTGCTTATTTGAGTCAGTGGTGGTAGTTGTTGAGGGTGGTTTTGTAGGTGGCTCGGTCAATGTCATTCTTGCTGTTCCGCCAGCTTCTATCTTGTTGTTTGCATTCGCATTTTGTTGTGCTGAGCTCTGGTGTGGACCAGTTCGCTCGTTTGGTGGGTTTGAGCATCTTAAGCGGTTTGGATGAGGTGACTTGGTTGGCTCTGTTGGTGATCCATACGTTGAGATTGTCTACTGTTTGGATCAGGTTTGCAGTGATGTTGGGCTGGGTGGTGCTGAGGGTGTCTGTCCATTGTTGCTGGGTTACTGTGATCAAGCTGTGGTGGTGTCACGATTCGCTCCCTGTGTTCTCGTGTCCACCACCAGGGGGCTGACCTGTAGGACTCTCCAGTGTTCTAATATGCTTCCTGACACTCCCCTGCATGCATATCTTGACTTCCAGCCATTTGGACACTATTTGGGAATTGACATCCATTCCCAATCCATGCCGGGTTTTGTGAAAGCCAGCCTGCTTAGACTTAAAGCCAGCCTACTCATGCCTGAAACTCCATTACCCAGAATTTCCTGCTCACTGCTTTGTCTCCGCCCCTGCAGGCCAAGGATGGGTGGAGGAATTCAGCTCACCTGTGGCTGGCTGCTGCTAGCCTGCTCACACCAGCTGCATGTGATTACTGTGAGCTCTTTTAAGCCCCAGCTCCCTTCAGTCAAAGGTTGGTCATTGTAGCTGTTTACCGGTGAGACCAATCCTTGGTTCCAGAGTTCCCTGAGCTTTTGCTATTCTTGTTTCCAGTGTTTCCTGAGCTTTAATTATGCCTTGTTCCTGACCTGCTGCTGTTTTCCCTGTTCCTGAATTAGCACTGCCTGCAGTGCTACCCTGACCCCATAGCCTTATTATTCCTTGTTCCTGAACTGCAGCAGTTTCCCTTCTCCTGAATTAGCACTGCTTGCAGTGCTACCTTGTTTCCTGAGTTCCTGAGCTATAGCTATTCCCTGTACCTGAATTAGCACTGCCTGCAGTGCTCTTGTTTCCTGAGTTCCTGAGCTATAGTTATTCTTTGTTCCTGGGCTTAGCTATTTCTTGTTTCTGATTTGCACTGCTTGCAGTCATCTCTTGACTCCTTGTTTCCTGAGCTGTAGCTATGTCCTGTTTCATTGAACCAGTATTGCCTGCAGTGCTACCTTGACTCCTAAGCTCTAGTAATTTACCTGTTCCTGAACTAGCACTGCCTGCAGTGCTACCTTGACTCCTGAAGCTTTGGTAGTTCCCTGTTCCTGAATCAGCACTGTCTGCAGTGCTGCCTTGACTCCTGAGCCTTAGCTCACTTCTTGTTCCTGCCCCAGCACTGCCTTCTATGCTACTTTCGGTACAAAAGGGGGTGGTGATGGACGGAGCATCTGAATCAATCAAACACTCACACCCAGTCAAGAGATCTGGGTTTAATCCATCACCGTTCTTTAGCCCACTCTGCCACCCCAGTTCAGACATGGCTATATGCAAATCAGTCTGACCCTGTGCCTCATGGGAACAGTCCAGGCCGAACTGCCAAGCCATGTCTTCCCTGGACCGGAAACAAGCTTCCGAGGGCCGGTTTCCGGCATTCCAGCCGTCTTCAGCCCGGCTTTCTTGAATCCAGTGGCAAAGTGAGCAAGGGACTCACGTCTGAGCATACCCTGCAACACTTATGGCGGCCAAAAGCGGTACAAAAGTGGGTGGTGATGGACGGAGCATCTGAATCAATCAAACACTCACACCCAGTCAAGAGATCTGGGTTTAATCCATGACCGTTCTTTAGCCCACTCTGCCACCCCAGTTCAGACATGGCTATATGCAAATCAGTCTGACCCTGTGCCTCATGGGAACAGTCCAGCCCGAAATGCCAAGCCATGTCTTCCCTGGACCGGAAACAAGCTTCCGAGGACCGGTTTCTGGCATTCCAGCCGTCTTCAGCCCGGCTTTCTTGAATCCAGTGGCAAAGTGAGCAAGGGACTCACGTCTGAGCATACCCTGCCACACTTATGGCGGCCAAAAGCGGTATTTCTTTGTTCGCTTGTTGGCGGAGTGAGCTAAAGAACGGTGATGGATTAAACCCAGATCAGTTGACTGGGGGTGAGTGTTTGTATTGTCAACGCTCCGTCCATCATAACCTTTGGTTTTTCTTTGTTCGCCCTAAGTTGGCAGGGTATGCTCAGACGTGAGTCCCTTGCTCACTTTGCCACTGGAGTCAAGCAAGCCCGGCTGAAGACGGCTGTAATGCCAGAAACCGGTCCTGGGAAGCTTGATTCCGGTCCAGGGAAGACATGGCTTGGCAGTTCGGGCTGGACTGTTCCCATGAGGCACAGGGTCAGACTGATTTGCATATGGCCATGTCTGAACTGGGGTGGCGGAGTGAGCTAAAGAAAGGTGATGGATTAAACCCAGATCAGTTGACTGGGGGTGAGTGTTTGTATTGTCAACGCTCCGTCCATCTTCACCTTTTGTTTTTCTTTCTATGCTACTTTCTTTTCTTGATTCCTTAACCTGCATTATTCTAGTATACCCTTGTAGCCTCCCTTTCTGTGTATCCGTTTCCAGTCCCTGCCTTTCTTCCCATTTCCTTGGTTCCAGTTCCTAGTTTGCTGTCTTTCTATTCTGCTGTCTTACTTCTGTTACCTTGTATGTTTGTTACCTGCTTTCTGCCAAGTGTGCCCTGTCATTTCCTTCCTTTCCTGTTAAGCACTCCTCCTTGCTAGCTCCTTGTCTATTGTGCTTGTGTTTAGTTCTACCCCTTTGCTGTTACTACCTTGCGCGTTCCTGTTTGATCGCCAGGATCCGTGGGCTCAGCTGACTACCTAGGTGGTGTTTCTTGTTCTCTGTGAGTTTTGTCTTTGAGTAACATTTATAACATCACTATAGGTATAAGCTCCACAGACCCTGCCTTTGCATGCATATCCTACTGGTGGGTATTTGCAGTCAGTATCTGTAACAGCAATTGCGGGTAAGAAACTTACTGAGCTTCAGTCTTACCACGTGGAGCTCCTGAGTGCTTTACCCCACACCCCCCTTTATTGTTAATGTTGTATTATATATATGTCTTGCACGTCCGTCCTGGGTGTAGTTAGTGTAAATGCTAAATTGCCTTGTGAGTGCCCTTCCTTTCTGAGTCTTACCCATCTTGTTCACTTGTACAGGCTTCCCCTTTGGATCCCTCTTTCTCCTCTGACTCCCTGTATGATCCTGGGCAGCACTGTACTCCTCCTTTCTGTGTATGTCTTCTAACCAGTTCCCAGTCCTTGTCCAAGTCCCTGACTCTGTTTCCCACGTAGTCCCGGACAGTCCCTGACAGGTGGGGGGTGCTGTCTCGGACGGGGGTTGGTGTGCAGTGGGTCAATTTGGGTGAAGTGTACAATCGCATGGTCTGTCCAGGTGATTTCTGATGGGTGGCTATATTTGATTCTATCGCTAGAAGTGAAGATGGGGTCCAGCGTGTGTCTTGCTCTGTGCATGGGGTCAGTGACAATCTGCTTGAGGCCAATGTTGCCTAATCTTTCCGAAGGTTGGTGATATTGGTGTTGGTGTGGTCATCTAGGTGGAAGTTGAGGTCCCCCCGGAGGACGTAGTATTTGGAGGTTGGTGATATTGGTGTTGGTGTGGTCATCTAGGTGGAAGTTGAGGTCCCCCAGGAGGACGTAGTATTTGGATTTGACGGCAAGGGATGTGATGACTTTGGCGATAGTGTGGCTGATGCCGGTTCATGGTCCCAGCAGCTTGTATGTGAGGGTGCTTCTGATGGTGGTTCTGGCAGCAATAGAGAGCTGGAAGTTCATGTGTTCCATGATGGGCGTGTGGTTGGTATTGGTGATGGAGCAGGGGATGGATTCCTTGTTTGCGTTGACAATGCCTCCGCCGTGTTTTTTGGTGCAGTCTCTGTGTCGTATTTTGTTGTGGGAGGGGATTGCGATGGCGATATCGGGGGCTGATGTGGGGGTGAGCCAGGTTTCTGGATGAAGGTTACGTTAGGGTCAAGGGTGGAGATGGTGTCCCCATACCTCGGTGGCGTATTTGCAGAGTGATCTGGGGTTGATCAGGAGGCAGTTGAGTAAAACTGGGCGGGGTATCACCATCTGTGATGGTCATGGTGTTGTTCAGAGGGGTGATGAACATGATAAAGCTGCAGTGGATGCATGTGAACAGTCCTGCTGTGGTGCGTGGTGAGACAATGCAAAAGTTGTTGCGTGAATGGTCTAGAGCACATAGCTCTGCTGAGGAGTACCTGTGTGATGGCTGAGGACCATGGTTCGTGGCTTTGGGGCGGTCCAGGCACAGGCCGGTACCGGCGGCGTCCCTGCTGTGCACTGATGCGCTGCAGCCTCCATTAAGTAGCCCTGGGAAGTGGGAGGGTTAGTGGGGGTCAGCGGTAAAAGAAAACACAGGTGGGCCGGTCTTAACTGGCTGAGGCAAAAACTGGAGCGAAAACAACAAGTGACTCAGGCACGCCAACAACTATTTATTTACAAGGCACATAAAATTCCATTCCAATCTACCTTATTCTAATCTACCCCACTCCACTCCAATCTATCCCACTTCCCTGCACTCCAATCTACCCACTCCACTCTAACTTGCACAACTCCACTCCAATCTACCCCTCTCCAAACTATCCCACTCAAATATACCCCAATCTATCCCACTGCAATCTGCCCCACTCCAATCTACCCCACTCCATTCCAATCTACTGTACTTTAATCCACTCAATCCACCCGACTCCAAGTACCCCCTCCACTTCTCTACAATCTAACTCTCTCCCCTCCAATCCAATCCGCCGCACTCCAATCTACCCCAATCCACCCCACTCTTCCTCAAGCTTCCCCACTCCACTACAGTTATACCAAAATACCTCACTCCACTCTACCCCACTCCTATCTACTGTCGTTCTAATATGAATTTACCTTGAAAAAACAAAATACAAGTGGTTTTTGACAAGACAGGAACATTTGGTTTAATTAAACACTTCGTCCGAGAGCACAGTTACAGAAATGGGTCTGAGGACTGTCTCAAAGTACAATCAATCTGAGCGAGTTTTTATACAATTTTTGATTATCATAAAAATACTTGTTTGGTAAAAGAATGCAGGCCTTGTCTGTGGAGTAATAAATAAGGCCCCTGACAACAAATGCAGGTAGGTCTCAACCTTGCACGTACACAGGGTGGGCCAGTGTCCGGCATGAGGGGTGTGTGATCGCTGCATGTACTGTGTGTGCTGTGTCCTGGTTGGCTATGTGTTCCTAACTTCGTGTGCCATCTGACTTTATGATGTCCATTGCACTTATCAGGGGGATGGACCTGAGTTTCTGGTTAGTGTGTTTGTCTGCCGGCTATGTGCCACCCCATCTGTGATGTGTTAATCAGTAACCTCAGGCCTATGTTGCAGAGCCTGCCTGACCACATACTTCTGAGTCTGGGTTGATGGAGACTTCATGACGGGCAAGTTTGTTAGTAATGATACGATTTCACAAGTAAATGCGAGTGTATCATTATAAACATTGGCATTGGTGTTATCAATATTAATATTCTCCTCTCTAGTTAAATTACATTTTCAAACTCCTACTTCATGACAGTCACATTATTGGGGACATGTTGTTCTTCAGTTTTAACTATTACTACTTTCCTAATTACTTGTATTCTACCTATTTTGAGGGCAGCTTTTTTACAGCAGGAAACTCCTAGTTGCAGGTAACCAAACAAGTACAATAAAATATGAAAACGGGCAATAGTGACATGCACAGTCCGGTCAACCACTGTGGGAGCCAGGAAAACCAGTTCAAATACCTCCCTCCTCACACATGTGTCTTTGTCATCGGTGCAGTGCTTGGATGTCAACAGTTAAAGTCCCGTTGTCTAGATCATTGCCTGGGATAAACGTGCAGCAGGATGCTCTGATCCTGGTACACGCCCCTCCCTCCATTGCGGTCAGTCCAATACAAATCGCTATTTCATCACAATGAGACGGATGGCTCTTAATTCTTCCTTGATTGCATTAAGGCCGAGCTCAGTGCTGTTTCATCATCTTGTGGAATTCCCACCTGATTATTTGTAACCATCAGGTGTTCACTTTCGTCTGCACAGTGAAGAAGGGTGTGCACTCCCTTGCTTGTATTTGTGTCTGAAATTAATACAAATTCTTCCTGTATGTCCCTGTACTGAGCCCAGCCAAAAACCTCAGAAGTTCTTTTTTCTCAAGCCTGATGCAACAGTCTTGTCTTCTTGTTTAGAGGATGTTGGTACAATTCTGACAGGTTTTCTCTGGGAATGGCCAGGGTTGATGTGTGTATGGTGACGAGGGATCAGAGGCCATGCCATCCATTGATAAGCTCAGAGCAGGCAAAGTCGGCACACTGCCAGTAGGTATCCATCAGCATGCAGGTGCCACAGTTTTCATTTGTTCCCAGTGGAATGGTCCCTTTACCTGTGAAACACAAGGAATTACAGTTAAGTTTCCTTACAATTACCTATTCACCTCAGTATCCCAGATTTCCTGACATGGGGTATCTATGCTGTGGTTCTACCCTCCCCTACGAGACTCATTTCACTTTGTATCATTGAGGTGGATGACCCTACACTGGAACTCCATGTCTGGGGACCACAGATGGAAGTGGGAGCAGATATGTTCATGCATTGGTGCAGTGGTTTTGCTACCTCCAAGAATCTCTTTTCTGGAAAGTCTTGGGGCAAAACAGTATCCTCCCCTATGGTGCCCCTCCTTGTCATCCTATCTAGCTTAGTCTGAATGTCGCTAGGCTCAGTGAAAAGGTACAGTGTTGTACGATTAGTCTTGTATCGGGTCAGCAATAGTACTCTATGGAGTTCTAGTCTGTTGGGTTTTATCTTGGCCCTAATCATACCTAGGTACAGATGGAGAAGGCAATTTGCTTTTTCGGGGGCTACCTCTTGGGACAAGGTAAACTTGTCTGCGCTTACTGTATGCGGTATCAGCAAACAGACATAACATGACCTGGCTGTTGTCTTGGAGCCCACAGCAGTCATATGTTGATACCAGATGTTGTGTAAGAGGGCTATGTGTTTTGTGTGTGGAATGCTTCTGTTGGGTTCAGTGTAATTATAAATGATGTGGGAGAGGTCCCTACCTATTCACGGTTATAGCTTTGGCGTGGACTCCAGACTGAGCAGTGCTTTGGTGATGAATGGATGCAGAAGCACCCAAACAGAGAATACATAGAAGTGCAACCATACATAACTTATTGAACATTGCAGGTCTTGGGATTGGATCCAGGGGAGACATCTGTAACCCTCTGGTAATTGGGAGTGTCTTCAGTGAACAAAATTCGAGGCAAACGTTCTCTGTACAGTTTGTAGTTCTGTAGATCCTATTGGGGTACTCATGTGGCCACTGAAAAAGGTGGTGCACTGGTATGTTTGATTGCCAACCGGTTAAATAAGAGCTATATCTTTGGGTTAGTTAAAAAAACAGTGCATTTTTGCATATTCCGTCATTTTCCTTCGGGGTTCCTGTGTGCTCTCCACACTTTATTTATTTATTTATTTTAACGTTATTTTCCATTTTCTTCTTACAAAAGAAATACATATGTATGTTCGTACATCATTCCGTTGTCATAGATTGTCACATCATTCCAAGATAGCACCTCATCTGCCTGCCCATTTTGCGCTCAGCTTCCCTCCCTGCGTGGTTGGTGGGTACGCTTTCTTGTGGTGGTTTTCTATTTACCTTATGTGCTGTATTCCCTATGGTGGCTACACATTGGGGTACCCTCTCGGACAGAGGAAGGGGAGCGCTGGGTGTGGGGAACACCCCACATAGTGCCAGGCAGCCTCGCCTGCGCCACTTCCCCGTGCACTGAGGTACGAAGGTTTTGGCAGAGGCTGAGATCGGAGCTCCTAGAGACACGTATTATCCACCTGTTGCCATCATTGTCCCTGTGAGCCTTGGCCCTGCATCTTGCCTTACCTCTGGGAACCCAGCAGGTGTGTACGTGTTACGGTCCCGACTCTCCCTGTCACGCGGGTGTGTTCTGACCCGATGGGAGGGCGCGTTCTATGCTTTGCGGTGGTTCAAGGTGCTGAACACGATGGATGGGAGGAGTTCGAACTTCGGGAGGCTCCATCACTGCACTGGGGTGGTACTGATATTGCCCAGGCCTACTGGCCTGCTAGATTCCCATGCCTGGACCAAACGGTTTGCTCTTCAGAAGGAGACCCTTCATCTCCTTGAACTGGTGGGTTGGTGTATACTAATGCAGGAACAGCAGGAATCGGGGAGAGCACCTTCATACCTGCATAGCCTCCAGCAGCCTGGCAATCCCATCACCAGTACCGCCACCTGCTGACATCAACTGCTGCTGTCCCTCCCACGCTGACAACAGCAGGCCATTACTGCAGTGCATCTTGCAGCAGCTGGACACTATATGGAGATGTATTGCCACGATGGAGCAGAGCCTGGACCAGCTCCATACCCAAATACAAAACACCCTGGATCTGAGCGCTGCCTTCGATACAGTGTCACATGCTGTGCTTATAAACACACTTATGTCACAGGGCATTTGTGGGCCCCCTCTAAACTGTCTCACTGCCTTTCTTGCAAAGCGCACCTTTCAAGTGTTTTCACACTCAGCCTGTTCTGAAATCCATTCTTTTGCCAATGGGGTGCCGCAGGGGTCCATCCTTAGCCCTCTATTATTTAATCTTTATGTGAGACCACTGGCTGAGGTAGCTGCAAAATCATGATTATCCCTCTTCTCTTACGCCGATGATTCACAAATCATTTTCTCCCTTTCCTCACAGAAAACAGATGATTCATCGATTCTCAAAATTGGTCTAAACAAAATAGCTTTTTGGATGCAGCTACATTTTCTTAAGCTAAATGGGGAGAAAACGGAGATTCTGGTACTAGGGAAGAAAAAAGACTTATGGAATCCTCTACACTGGCTGAGTGAATTGGGCAATTTTCCGTCCCCTTCCCCTCAAGTCAAAAATCTGGACATTATAATAGATGACTCACTCAGCATGCATTTTCAATCAATCAAAGTATCAGCAACCTGTTTCACCATCCTTAGATGGTTATGGAAAATCTGTTGGATGCTACCGAATCCATCAGAAAAACCGTAGTCAATGCCTTAATAACATTGAGACTTGTCTACGGAAATGCTCTTTACCTGGGGATGAACAAAGCTGTAGTCCACAGACTATAAATGGTACAAAATGTTGCTGTCAGACTTCTATACGGAGTCTCTAAGTTCTCCTCCGTTTCGAACTACAGACGCAAGCTGCATTGGCTTAAAATAAAAAACAGAATATAATTCAAGGCTCTAGTTACATGCAAAAATTTACATACCGCTGTGCCCAACGCTATCTTCAGTCCTTGGTCAGTCCCTACCTTCCCTCCTGCAATCTCCGTTCTGCCACCCAAGGAAGGTTTGTTGTTCCTAAATTCAAACTAGCCCGGATGGGCGGTAGGTCTTTTTCCTATCTCGGTCCCTCGACCTGGAACTCTTTACCCACAATCCTTCGGAACGAGACAAATTATACACAGTTTCGTAAGTCATTGAAAACTTGGCTGTTTGACAAATAAGTGCTCTAACTGCCTGGCGCCTAGCCCCGACCCGTCTTTTGCGCCGGGAAACCCTTTTTGGGGATCTGTCGCGCACTATAAATTTAAAAACTAACTAACTAACTAACTAGCCGTGTTCTAATCCTTTAAAAAAAAAAATCGGTGGGAAGGACTTATGGGTGAAGAGGGTGGGAAGGGCGTTGAGACTGGGTTTTATTCTTTGGACATTTAAGATTTTTGGGGAGAAGTGTCAGGCTGTTTGGGAAGAAGGATGGGCCTGTTGTGTAGTTGGAGAGGGTAGGTTTGTTTGCAAAAACAAATAAAGGGGAAACATATTATATGTTATAGTAATTTATGCCTGAAGTCGCTCATTTTACTTTTACTTTGCACTGCTGCCTTCAGATTTTACGCAGCCAGTTTATGTGCCTATAAGAGTGTACCGCTTAGTTATAGTTATACCTCTCTTACTATCTTGACCATTAGGGAGGATGCTGCTATGACCTATATTGTCTAAAAATTCCTAGATAAACAATTACTTATAGTAGCAGTTAGTTACTTAACTTACTAACTTAACTAGTTCATTTCACTCTATTGTTGTCTTTCCTGAATATAGATAAAGAAATAACAGGGAAGGTATCACAACTTCAGAAGCGAGGTCCCACTTCCACTCAGGTAAGCCCCAACTGTAGGATTAATTAGAAGGATTATCCATTGGAGACAAGTAAATGGGAATAAAAACACTGAGTTAGGGGTTATATCAAAGCTTTAAAAAGAATTGACACCAGACTACTACATGATAGCACAACACAAATCCCTTATAGTGATAAAATAACAAAAAGTAGCAATAGTAGTAACTTGCCAGGTCTGGTGGCTCAGTGGATTAAATGCATCCACTGCAGGGGCCTGTGTTCGACCTCATGGTCACAGGTTCAAATCCTGGTGGGTCCACTCAGCCTTTCATCCATAAAATGAATACCATTGAGTTGGGTAACAATAAAGATCTGCTATTCACTGCCAAGATACCCCATTGGGGGTGAATGTGCGCTTTACAAATACATCTGTTATGAGCAATGGGGAACTACTAGTAACTTGCAAAACCCTCGAAAAATGGACTCAAAGTGTGGAGTGGGCAAGTTTAGGTCAGGCGTTTCCAGTTACACAACACAAGGCCTGCATGCTGATGCTGATGACCTTTGTTCTTTATCAAAAATATGGATTACTTTTTATGTGCAGGTGGGTAAATGGGGCCAATGTATGCTATTGCTTAGAAGATCCTGAAGAGAGTTGGTGTTGCTATCACCACACCCGCCACACCAAGTGTGTTTTCCATTGAAGGTGTAAATTAAGCTACACCTCAATAAATCACACAGCCCGGGGGAAGAGGGTCAGGGGTTTGCGGAATGGATGGGAAAGGGGATTTGGGGAAACATTTGGCAAAGACAAAAACTACACATGAGCAGCACATCATTTGTCATTAATCTGTTGTAGAAGGAAAGGAAGGAATAAGTATGTCACAGTACAGTTAAATGTACTGCAAACAGTCCTTCTGTCGACGAGACCCAAGTTATCAGATATCTAAATGTTCTGCCTTCTAGGTTGGGAATTACTCACCCATCCAGTTCCCCAAATATAATTGTTAAAGGACAAATAATACTGTATTGCTAAATTAAGTGGTGCATCTGCCTTCTCCTCAGAAATGTCCATCACTTCTGGTCTGGGATGGTCCAGTAGATAAGCAGGAGTGTTGAGCTCATCTTTCGCCTTTCGTTTATGCAGGAGATTAGAAGGCCTGTAGATTGTAAAACAGAAACTGTATTTTACAGACAAGGTGAAGGACAGAAGGAAGGAAAGCTTAATGAGGAATTTATCAAAGAAACTCAGAGGCATATAAATAAAATCAAGAGGTGCACTCAAGAGTTTCACTTTTGCCACCAACAGCTGCATTTCACAAATCAACGCACCCCTCTCCATTCCAAATAGCTGTGTACTAGGCCTCAGACTCATAGTTTATCTTTGAAATCGATAACTTCTTGCTTCTAGATTTTGATGAGATAGTCCCAAGGCTCTCACCCTGAGCTCTTCCATCCTTCTCCTGACTCTAACTCCGTCCCAGACCAGTCATGACACGAGCAAACTAGACATGTAGTGCCCTGCTAATGAAGACCAAGCAGAGAAACAGAATTCCAGTATTTTGCATAGGTTTTTGTTTGTTAACTAAAGTGACTGTTCTGGTCTCTGAAGAACCAGAAAAAAGGAGACAACCCTACAAGTAAATCTGGCTAAGTGTGTAAAGTCACATCACTTCCAGGGAAAAATGATCACCCATCACTCAGGCCCCAAACATTTCAAATCAATCATCTCAAGCAAGTTCCTAAATTACAGTGCAATACCCTCCCCTCACTGTCTGTCACCACATGAATCATCAATCGTCACTCACAATCCCTCGATAATCAGGTCACTTGTTGGTGCAATGGTTACCTGTTCCAATCCCAGCACGGTGGTAGGTACACTACCTCTCCTTTGATGCAAGCAACAGATTGGAATTTGGCAGTCTTGTAAATCGAACAATTGTCGGGAGCAGCTGTCCTAGGTGATGAAAAACCAGAAGGATCATAGCGGTGGACTGTATGGGTTAATTCATTTTCGTTAAGTAACTTTGTAAAAGCAAATCACCTCCAGGGAAAAAATGATCCCCAATCACTCAGGCCCCAAACATTGCAAATCACTCATCCCAAGCAAGTTCCCAAATTACAGTTCAATACCCTCCGTCACTGTCTTCCACCACACAAATCATCAATCATCATCACTCACACAATCACCCACTCACCATTGCAATACTTGTATTTAAATCTCCCAATCCAAGCACGGGTAGTTTATGTATTAGGGAATCATTTTTGATGCAGGCAACACATTGGAAATTGGTATTGGTACACATGTAAATCAACAATCTTTTGAACATCCCTGCTAGTGCTAAGTGATGCAAAAAGGATAGGCATGCAAGGGGGGCAGACATTGTCTTCAGTGTCATGAGGGAATTGTGGATGCTTCTACAATGCACACTGCTCTAACTGCAATTCGGCAATATATGTGACCAAAAAATGGTGGGGCAGCATAAATATGACACAAAAATAATAATCTCCCACTAGCTACTTTTTTTATTGCAAAGATAGAAGTTCAATGAGATAAATATAAAAGGTTCTATGGGGCACTGGCATACTTATTCTGGGAAGGAGAGTTCATTCAAACTCAGGTGGTTCACCCAGAAGTTGGTCAGCTAACACACTTGATTCTGAACAATACTCCTACTCTTCCTTTTGTGCTATTTCAGGACCGGTGTAATAGTGTGGTATGAAATGTAGTCAGTCGCCCCACGTTTTGAGGTGAGAGACTGGTCCTTTTCACTCTAACACCCACATCAACTGCACTAAACACAAGCTCAGCAGACACACTGGCTACAGGACCTGCCAGATATTTTATTGCCAGCCTGCTGCGCTCTGGCCTTTCACGCTTATTCCAATACCAATACATCAATGGTTTTTCATCACGTAGACCTCTTTTGGATCATCCAGATACTCCTGGAACATCCTGTGGATGGTCATTGGTGCTGCCACTTGCTCAATCTCTTTTGCCATCGCCTCTGCACTGGACTTAAGCCCTGCTGATTGAAACCAATACAATGCAGAAGTTGGATCCAGTCATTCTGTTGTTGTTGCCGGTGTTCTGGTTGATGGTATTGTTGGCTGCTGTTGGACAAGACTGACATCTCTGGAAGTTGAAGGTGAAACCCTAGAACTGCGGGGTGGGACTATTAAGTGCCAGCCATTCTTCTTCCAGGTCTCTGGCTAGCTCAACAATACACGTCTTGTATTTTGAAACATCCTTTTCAGAAAAAGGAATGAAAATAGGCAGAATGTATTACTAATGTTGATCAAGTAGTGTGGAACGGATGTACTATTTAGGTGCAATGATGTCATGTTACAGCCTTGTATTACATGCCAAGCAAAGGGGTAAGCTCTCAAACAAGGCATGTCCTTCTGTGTTTTCATTCACACCTGTGGGGGCGAATCTTTCAGATACCTTCTTTACCTCGTCCTGTGGCAGATACAACAATGGGATAGCTTGGCCCATCATACTGTCCTCCTTGCTAACTTCCCATGTGAAAAGCTCAAAAGGTAGTAGCATATGTGTCAGGCATTTCACTAGACCCCATTTGACTGCATCCATGGCCATAGCTTTCCCAACAGCATCCCCTCCTCTTACAATGACATAGCCATTGATCTGTTGGTACGGCTCAGATGTTTGCACATGTAATAGGTCGAGTTCCAACATGTTGGCACCTCCTGTATTAGGGCTTTAACTGGTGCTCTATTAGTACACTGAAGAATCTGCAACTGAGTCCGGGCTTTCAAAGAATGGCTGAATTGAGTGCCGATTCTCCTGCATGTGATCAGTATTTTGCTGACTATATCTTCTTTTTTGAGGAAGTCTTGCACCACCAGGTTGATGCAATGGGCCAAATACAGGACCCTAAAATAGCCTCCTTCTGTCATGGCCTTGACTATGTTACTGCTATTGTCTATGGAAACAAATCCAATTCTGAGACCTCTGGGTCACAGCCATTCAAACACCTTGCTGTTCAATACATCCAAGATTTTTACAGCTGTATGTGATTTCTCCCTGGGGAATTAGTAGTTTTATATGGGACTATAAGCAACCACGGCGAGCGATAAGATACTTAAAGCTCTCATATAAATATGGAGGGTTTTAACTGCCTGATTTTAAACTATATTTTTGGGCCTCTTTTGCAGGACGATTACGAGATCTTCTCTCCCCTAGCAGACAGCATTGCTGCTATAGTCTTGCTGTTGACAACAATAGCAGAATGTTTTTTATTAGATAAATGATCCAAAATAATTTAAAAGAGTAAGGTTCAAGACTCTTAAAGATTTAGCATATATTTGGCGAGAGATGGCAGCTAAATGCTCTCTGCCTTTAATGCATCTTAGGGTTCCACTGTGGGGCAACCCTATGCTCCCGGATATATTCAACGATACCCAAACTAAACTTTGAGCTAGATACGGTATTAGCAAGCATGGGCATTTATATACCACCAATGGGTTCCGCACTTTCAAAGATATACAGGGGGTATCTGGTATCCCCAAAAATATATTTTACAAGTACTTACAGATTAGAGACTGCCAATGGGGGTACAGAGATATAAGAAAATCTGTTGGATCGGACATACTGACCTATCTGCACTTGGCTACAAAATTGATTATTAGCAAGACCTATCAGCTACTCTCTCAATTTTGGGATAACGAGAGCTCAAAGCTAGCATCCAAAAAGAGTGAACAATTGGGTAAAGACATCAGCCCTGTAGATATCGAAGATGCACTAAAGACGTTAGACGAGGCAGTATATTCTACTAATCTAAAGTTGCAACAGTTCAAAACCATATGTATGCTATATTACACTCCAGAACGAATAGCTAGGTGGGCTTCTGCTAACGGGACAAACATAAGGGACAAGGGAAAATGCGCCCAATGCGGATTGGCTGCCGCAGATAGCCTACATATGTTTGTTACTTGCCCAGGCTTGACACTCTTCTGGAAAGACGTGGCGCAAATTGTAGGAGATCGCTTAAAGAATGTTATGCAATTAATGGAAGTAGAGAGTATGCTTGGTTATAAGGGACTAAGATCTTTTATATCTGTCATTATAGTAACAGCGCGATTATGTATTGCCCGGGCTTGGGTGTCTAAAACACCACCTAGGGCTTTGGAATGGTGGGCAATACTAAGAGAAATATACGAAAGAGAAAGCGCCATAGCTAAGAGCAGGGGCATTTGCTCTGGGAAGAAATGTTATTGAGTTTGGGGGTCTATGGTCAATACAGAACAGTAAAAATGTCAGGCATTATTACGTTACTTCATTATATGTATCTACCTATTTATTTTATGTCTATTCTTTTTGATTTTTTTTCTTTTTGTACAACTGTGAGAGGTCTGATACCCCTTAACTGATCTTTTACTTTATCGATACATGTTTGTATATTATATTATTGATATATGGTTTCTATGTTTACTACTAGAGATACATAAAAAAAATGAAATTAAAAAAATTCTTTCTGGGGAACATGGCCACTGTTGCATGCTGCCAAGCAATCTTAAAACTTTCTTCAGGGCCAAGACCTATACATATCTTTTGCTTTACCCTCGCAAAAGTGATCCTGTGTGCCGTATTGCACATCTAATCAGTCGCCTGACAACTGGTTCACATGTCTGTCGTCAGGTGGATAGTGTGAACAACACTTTGCTACAAAGCTTGTCCAGCAAGCTGCACCACATCTTGATGCAACCCTGGAACAGCAACTCTGGCAAAATAGGTCTGACTTGGTACCTTCCATTTCGGGCAGATGACTGCCACAAATTTTAAGACTCCCATTCCTACCACAAAAGAAAAAAAGAGGAGGTCCAGCGCTAAAATTTTTGCCAGCTTCCCATTGTACAAACATGCAGTTGGGTGGTTCTGCTCGTAGTGCCCCCCCCTGCGGAGACATGCTTGTAATAGTAGCCTGGATTTTCTTCAATTTTGGGGCCACTGACACAGGCATCTTTCGAGAGCTAGATGGTGTGGTAAACTCAATGTGTGGTGTGGTGGGGCTGTCACTGTATGCCATGGCGTCTTCATCTCACTCCGAGTCTTGTGCCATTGTGAAGTCGCTGAGGTGGGTGATTCTGCTGGTGCACTGTTGGGGACAGGGCTGCTTTGTATAAAGATGTAAGCCTCTTCTTCCTCATCATCACTCCTCACCATGATTGGACTTGTACCTGATGATCCACAGCTCTCCTCACCACAACAAACATGTTCAGTAATATTTTTACGGTGCTCCTCCCACTTGATTGTATGGTGTTTTTTCATATGGGTCGCATGGCCTCTAGTGCCAACATTTGTACCTGGTTTACCTGGCTTACCTGGATGAACATTTGTGTGGCAAATGCTGCATACTGCAATGTGCTCCCCCTCTTTGCTAACCGTATAAAAGTCCCAAACTGGGGAGAAGAACTTTTTTCATGTGCCACTGGAAATGCCTAAAGAAGAAATGGAGGTAGGTGGGTATGTCATTGATTACCTCTCTGCTTTTCCTGAGGTAAAGGTTGGTGCAGGTCTGAGCTGGGGCTTTGCAAATTTGGGAGCTGATGGTGCTACCTGTGCAACATCCCTCAGAGCAGGTTGAATATAATGTCAGACTCCTCTGTGTTATCTTCCACCAGGACTGCCTCATCGTCGTCATCTTCTTCGTCATCCCCTTCCATAAGTCTAAGTCTTTCAGGAACGTTTCTTTTCCCTTGCCTCTCCTATTCTCTACTGGACTCTGCCTGGGTCCTTCCCATGCCCCTACCATACTCATCAGAAGTGGTGATTGGAGAAGGTGGTGGAGTAGTACTCTTCCTTTTCCTTGCTGGAGATCTGTGAGCCAATGATTCTAACAGAGGAGGTTATTGCTCAGAAGGATGCTCACCTTCCTGTTCTGTTCCAACATTAGGAAAATGTACTATTACTGGCTGTGGCTGCTGTCCACTTTGCTCTGTTTCCTGAAATGATTGTGCACTACTTTGCAAAAGGGACAAATCCAATTCAACGTCACTACTCATTGGCCATGATTGCAGTGACTTCCTCACTGACAGACGTGGGCCTGGGCTTAGGTTGGTGTGGCGTTGTTGATGCAGGAGTGCTGCTCTCAACTTGCTGCACATAGGCTGATGCGGCAGGCACATGACGTGGTGGTCCAAAAAGGTTTGGGGCGACATGCCACTGGTGATCAGCTGCTTCTTCTCACTGACCACTTTTTTTGGAAGTATCTTTCTTTGGGGCCATCTTAAAGCTCTCAGTTGGCAGTTGTGCCAAGCTGCACAAGTGGAAGAGATTGGAGGACTGACATGTGACTGCACAGACCTTCAGTTTAGCAGTACTGCGGGTGAAGTCTCTTCTCTTGTGCACCAAAAGCTAACAAGAAGAGAAAAACATTTAGTGTGAAATGTGGCATTGTTGCAGTTTGAATTAGTACAGACAAAGGCAATATTAGTGTGGTTGTTTTGTTATCTTCGAGTCAAATCACACCACCACACCATAATTTCCCATCAGCATAACACGCAGTATACAGAATGATAGAGCACTTTCTTTTATTTCCATATATTCTAATGGAGACACCTGTGGCACTCAGGTAAATGGAATTGTAATCCAAACAAATGGAGGTTAGTGCGCGCCTATGGCCGGGCAAAATAAATATTCATCATCAATACAAAAATGAATGATGCTGATGTATGCTCTAAAGTGACTGCAGCCAGGGTATCCAGGAGGAAATTGAATTATATACCAAAAAAACTGTTTGTTGTTGTGCGGCTATGTGCCTATGGTGGATGAATGGATAGATGATGTATCGACCGAGGCAAAACGGAAAAAAATATTTAAAATGTAAATAAATTAGGGGAAATTTGAAATTATAAAACATCTTTAAAAAATGTACATTAAATAAAGATGCATTGCCACAATAACCAACACATGCAGGCCTATCACAAAAGCACACTGGCTGCCTACACAAAATGTCTGCCAGCCAAATGGCCACAACAACCAGCAAATAAGCATGGCCACAACAAAGAACACATGTTGGCCTACATCAAAAGTACACTGCCTGACTATACAAAATGGCTGCCAGCCACATGGTCACAACAACAAACAGGAGGCATGGAAAACAAAGAACACATACAGGCCTATGGCAAAAGCACCCTGGCTGCCTACATAAAATGGCTACATGCCACATGGTCACAACAACAAGCAGGAGGCATGAAAAATGAAGAACACATGCAGGCCTATGGCAAAAGCATATTGGCTGCCTACACAAAATGGCCACCAGCCACATGGTCATCACAACAAGCAGGAGGAATGGAAAACAGAGAACACATGCAGGGCTATGGCAAAAGAACACTAGCTGCCTATACAAAATGGCCGCTATCCACATGGTTACAACAACAAGCAGGAGGCATGGAAAACAAAGAACACATGCAGGCCTAAAAAACTGAAAAAAATATTTAAAATGTAAATAAGTTAGGGGAAATTTGAAATTATAAAACATCTTCAAAAAATGTACATTAAAAAAAAGATGCATGGCCACAATAACCAACACATGCAGGCCTATCGCAAAAGCACACTGGCTGCCTACACAAAATGTCTGCCAGCCAAATGGCCACAACAACCAGCAAAGAAGCATGGCCACAACAAAGAACACATGTTGTCCTACATCAAAAGTACACTGTCTGACTATACAAAATGGCTGCCAGCCACATGGTCACAACAACAAGCAGGAGGTTTGGAAAACAAAGAACACATGCAGGCCTATGGCAAAAGCACACTGGCTGCCTACATAAAATGGCTGCATGCCACATGGTCACAACAACAAGCAGGGGGCATGGAAAACGAAGAACACATGCAGGCCTATGGCAAAAGCATATTGGCTCCCTACACAAAATGGCCGCCAGCCACATGGTTATAACAACAAGCAGGAGAAATGGAAAACAGAGAACACATGCAGGGCTATGGCAAAAGAACACTAGCTGCCTATACAAAATGGCCGCTAGCCACATGGCCACAACAACAAGCAGGAGGAATGGAAAACAAATAACACATGCAGGCCTATGGCTAAAGCACACTGGCTGCCTACATAAAATTGCCACATGGTCACAACAACAAGCAGGAGGCATGAAAATTAAAGAACACATGCAGATCTATTGCAGAAGCACACTGGCTGCCTACACAAAATGGCTACCAGCCACATGGTCACAACAACAAACAGGAGGCATGGAAAACTAAGAACACATACAGGCCTATGGCAAAAGCATATTGACTGCCTACACAAAATGGCCGCCATCCACATGGTCATAACAACAAGCAGGAGGAATGGAAAACAGAGAACACATGCAGGGCTATGGCAAAAGAACACAAGCTGCCTATACAAAATGGCCGCTAGCCACATGGGCACAACAACAAGCAGGAGGAATGGAAAACAGAGAACACATGCAGGCCTATGGCAAAAGAACACTAGCTGCCTATACAAAATCGCCGCTAGCCACATGGTCACAACAACAAACAAGAGGCATGGAAAACGAAGAACACATGCAGGCCTGTGGCATAAGCATACTGGCTGCCTACACAAAATGGCCGGCAGCCACATGGTCATAACAACAAGCAAGAGGCATGGAAAACAAAGAACACATGCAGATCTATTGCAGAAGCACAGTGGCTGCCTACACAAAATGGCCACCAGCCACATGGTCACAACAACAAACAGGAGGCATGGAAAACTAAGAACACATACAGGCCTATGGCAAAAGCATATTGGCTGCCTACACAAAATGGCCTGCTCACAACAACAAGCAGGAGGGATGGAAAACAAAGAACACATGCAGTCCTATGGCAAATAAAATGGCTGCTAACCACATGGTCACAACAACAACAACCAGCAAGGAGGCATGGCCACAACAAAGAACACATGCAAGCCTATTGCAAAAGCACACTGGCTGCCTACACAGAATTGTCACCAGCCACATGGTCACAACAACAAGCAGGAGGCATGGAAAACAGAGAACACATGCAGACCTATGGCAAAAGAACACTAGCTGCCTATACAAAATGGCCGCTAGCCACATGGTCACAACAACAAGCAGGAGGCATGGAAAACAGAGAACACATGCAGGCCTATGGCAAAAGAACACTAGCTGCCTATTCAAAATTGCCGCTAGCCACATGGTCACAACAACAAGCAGGAGGCATGGAAAACAAAGAACACATGCAGGCCTATGGCAGAAGCATACTGGCTGTCTACACAAAGTGGTAGCCAGTCATATGGTCTCAACAACAACCAGCAAGGATGTAATGCTACAACAAAGAACACAGGCAAACCTGTCGCAAAAGCATACTGGCTGCCTACACAAAATGGCCGCCAGCCTCATGGTCACAACAACAACAAGTAGGGGGTATGGAAAACAAAGAGCACGTACAGTCCTATGGACACTGACTCTACCACAAAATGGCCCCTGGCCACATGGCATGGGGAACAAAGGCAAATGGCGGACCCTGGCAAATACACTCACACACTGGCCAGACAAAGAACACAGGAGAAAACAGCATTAATTTAGCAATGCCAAAAACGAAATCTAACTGGGCTAAAATGATTTACTACAACACACATTCTCCAAAGGCATCAAATAGATTACCCCACCTATACACTATTTGTGGGGAAAAAACATGAAATACCCCAAAAGAAATCACATTTTATATGTAATCTAATGCTATCAAGGGCCTAAATTATGTTTCAATTCAACAGACACCACAGAAAGAGTTGGCATGCACCCATGAATAGTACTGGGCCTACTGGCTGGAAAGCCCATTGGCCGACTAGGTCACATACTGAATTAAATGAATATTGCAACTATATTGAAGAACAAGGAGAAAATGTACTAAACTGTGCAACATTTTTCCTTTACAATGAAGAAAAAGGACATGCAAAAAATAACTAGGCCCCTACTGAAACTGCAGGCCACCCACCATAATACATTTTAAAAATTGAATAAATCCTGGTGCATGCCTCCAATTAAACAAACAACACC
Organism: Lissotriton helveticus; assembly: GCF_964261635.1. Taxonomy (NCBI): domain Eukaryota; kingdom Metazoa; phylum Chordata; class Amphibia; order Caudata; family Salamandridae; genus Lissotriton; species Lissotriton helveticus. The sequence continues at coordinate 171,417,253 of NC_136073.1, forward strand.
CTTATACACCAGTTTTTGAACTTGCTTGTGAAATCTCAAATACAAAGTCCTTAAATCCAATGGTATATATGCAGCAGACAGGGAGCTTGATCCTTCCAGCTCAAAATCTTAATGAAAAGTGATCAGGAGATGGATAAAGCACTGGGAGGAGCCTGCTGGACCGGAACAGGAAGTTGAAGTCCCTGAGGCACTTCCTTCCAGTTGAAGAAAAAAAAGGCTTCTCGAACATAAACAACAACTCCAAGAGTTGGAAAAGAAAATCCACTCGATATGCCTCTCAGCTGCTTCTCGGGAACAAAAGTGTGTTTGTGCTCTACACCACATTGGTGCTGTCATGGCCAGAAGACGTGCAAATGAGTGCGAAGATTCGCACGAGCTCGCAAGCGGCCCGAGATTATTGCTCTTCTTGCAAGCGAGCACCAAAACAAACTTCGAGCATGCAAACAAAAAAAAACCTCCGCTTCGCACCTGGAAAGGCGGCATTTAGGAATTCCTCACTCTTCCGTGGAGTGAGTAGTGTCCGAATTGCACAAACTCCGCGAGTAGAGTGGAGTTTAAAACACAAGCCAATATCCAACCCACGCTCTATCCCAGTCAGTCTCAAATTTCGCCTAGGTCCGGGTCTACTGTGACCATTGACTATAAAAGTCAATAGTATAATAGTCGCTTGTGCTTTTTAGCACTATTCCTACTTAAAACCATTCCTACTTAAAACTTTTAAAATGTATATTGCCGGATCCACTTATTGATTTTTTGTCATTTTGATGTTTCTTAAAGTTTTTTTTATTTAATTTTACTTTGTTTCTAATTTGGTTTGGGATTTTTCATTATTTTTCATTTTGACTTTATTAAGATTACTGTGGTACCTTTTAAATACTATTCATTTGAATGGAAATTAGATTAAATTGCTGGAATTGCCTTAGCACCAAAGGGGTTAAACCTTCCCCTAAATTAGGCATGTCTGCTCTGTACAATAGCTACTATGGGTGTGAGCTCAGGTTAATTAAATTACTTTGAGGGTTCACAATGACATATGTGGTGATTTTCCTTGAGGTGGGGAGTCAACCAACCCAAACAATAATAACATGTAGGAGAAACTACTTTAGGCAGAGCTGCGTCTCTGGGCAAGGAAAGGTTCAGTATAGTTCCATCTAAATAATTGCCTATTCTGTATGAATGTATTCCACCACCAACCAGATGCTCAGAGCAGCGGCAAAAATAGCAGGATAAACACACAGAGAGATCCAGGCTGCTTACCTCGAATACAGACAGTTTGGATGAAAGGCCACAGGGGCAACATCACTTGGCTAATCTGAAGCAGGTAGAGAAGATGGACACAAATGACATGGCCCACAGACAGACAAAGAGACTGCAGCAGGAACAGTTCACGCAGAAGATCAGGGCCACGCACAGCCCCAGAACAATATTTGTTTCCATGGTGCTGAATTTTTGCTGTAAAGGGAGAACACAAATCATGCGTACATGCCATGACATGGTCCTGTCCCACGGATTATACTCTTGTCGGACCAGGAAGAGTGCCCAAAGCACTACCCTCATTGGTGAGAAAGGCTACCGCCTTTACCAGGAGTTAAATAGCAGCATACTGTTTCGTGAAAAGAAGGAGTAAACAGACATTTTTAGGTTTTGCTTTCACACAGCATTGTGCTCTGCCTCAAAATGTATTGTTTACAATTCAGTGGGCTTACAACTCTCCCAAAATATACCATTAGTTATTTTCAATGTTGCACTCATTTGCAGTCTATTGTAGGCTTTCCTTCCTTTCTTATGTTAGTTCCTCCTGGAGATGGAGCAAGTACATGTGTTTCATCTTAGTCTCTGTTCTTCCTCGTTTTTTTGCATTTGTGTTTCAGTATGATTCCTTGAAGTGCAATGTGCTTTGCTTCTTTTAACAGACAAACTGATTCTTATTTATGTTGCTTTAAACCTATCTGCCATCTATATTGATGCTTTAGTTACTTCCAACCACAATTTTACTACTCTACGTCACTTTACTCCACTCTATAATTCTGCACTTCACACTACTCTATGCCACTCCACTTCGCCCTATGACACCACACTCTAATCTGTACCACTCCACTCTACTCTGCACTACTCCATTCTATTCGGCTCTACTCTACTCTACACCACACTACTCTCCCACTCCAATCTCCTCTATGCCACTCCACACTATTCCACACAATACCATTTTACGCCACACTACTCTGCACCACTCCACTCTGAGCCACTCTGCTATACACGATCCGCTCTACGCCACTCCATTTCACTCTACATCACTCCACTCCATGCCACTCCACTCCACACCACTCTTCTCTAGGCCACTCTACTCTACTCCACACAATGCTACTCTACGGCCCTCTATTCTATGCCACTTTACTCTATACCATTCTACTCTATGCCACTCCACTTTACCCTACAACACCGCACTCTTCTCTATGTCACTCCACTCTACTCCCACTACTCCATTCCACTCTACTCTGATCTACTCTATGCCACTCCACTCTGTTCCAAGCAATACCACTCTATGCCACTCTACTCAGCGCCACTCCACTCTGCGCCACTCCATTTCACTCTACATCACTCCACTCTACTCTATACCACTCCACTCCACCCCATGCCACTCTACTCTAGGACACACAACTCTACTCCACACAATGCTACACCATGGCACTCTATCCTATGCCATTCTACTCTATGCCATTCTACTCTACACCTCTCCATTCAATGCTACTCTACACCACTCCATTCCACACCTCTCTTCTCTATACCACTCCCCTCTATGCCACTCAACCCCACTCTATGTCGATCTAATTTACAATACTCCACTTTACTCAACCCCACTGCACTCCATTCTACACCACTCTACTTCATTCTACACCAGTCAACTCCAATCCACACAATGCCACTCTGTTGCACTCCACTATACTCTATGCCACTCTACTGTACACCATTCTACTCTAAACCACTCTATACCACTCTACTGTACTCTACACCACTCTATACCACTCCACTCTGCTCCATGCCACTCTACCCTACCCTACCCCAATCTACTCCACATACTGCCACTTTATAGCATTGCACACCATTGCACTCTACACAATTCTATTCTACTCCACTGTACGCAACTCTAATCTACACCACTCAATGTCACTCCATTTCACCCTATGGCGCTCTAATCTACACCACACTATTCTATACCAGTCTGCTCTGCAGCATTCTACTCTATGCACTCTACTCAATGCCAGTCTACTCTGTCCCACTTTACTGTACATCACTCCATGTCACTCTATCCAATGCCACTCTAGCCTACACCACTCCATTCTATACCACTTCACTCTACACTTCTATGCTACTCTATTCTATGCAACTCCAATCTACACAGTGCCACTCTACACCACTATATGCCACTCTACTCTAAGCCACTCCACTAACTTTTAGCCAATCTGAACAGCAGCCATTCTTCTGTACAACATGGCTTAAAGACATTGGTAAAGCCAATAGCTCTCACATAGGCAAGACCTATTGGCAAAGCCACTGCTTCTTACCTGTGTCACTGGAGTGAGGTCTACAGGCTCACTCACTTACAGTTCCACTGCAGTGGGCTTAACTCATCTTTGGCCTACATCAAGTTAGTATGTAGTGCTGTGCAGTGTATGTGTGGTTGCATGTGTGTGTTGTGTGTATGTGTTACTGTGAATAGTACAATACATGGAAGATTCTGGCTTCTATTCTGGGAGATGTAGGGCTGACTGTAGGAGAATGAGATGGTATAGGAATCCCCCTGACCGATTTGTGGTTAGCTGCATTCCTTTGAACTGGATGGGCCACAGAATGCAGGGAGGAACAGCCAGGCTCCTCAGTACTCTTCAAAAGGTGCTCTTTGATTTTGAGAGACATCACTTGAAAGGGGCCTGTGCATGTTTTGAGAAGAAGATGCGGCTGATATGAAAATCATAAAGAGTGGGCCTTGGGTACTGGGTAACTTTTTAATGCAGATGCCACTGTGGCTGACATCCTGGTGTGAACCTCTAGCCACTCCCATGGGCTGTGTTCTGAAACTATCAGATTTGGAGTTGTTCCTACTGTGACATACTGCTTTCTGAAGGAAGGACAGGACGGAGGAGTGGACACTTCAAACGGAAGCAGACTCACAACATAAACTTCAAAGACTAAGGGCCAGATGTAGGTAAATACTATTTACCTATTCTTAAATACCGAATTTTACTGATTCGGTATTTAAGAATAGGTAATTAGTATGTAGGTAATTTTTCGGTAAATTTTACCGAATCTGTCCAATTCGGTATTTACCGAATCAGTATTTACAGATTCGGTAATTGACATTCATTCCTATGGGCCTCCAGGCCCATAGGAATGAATGTCAATTACCGAATCTGTAAATACTGATTCGGTAAATGGGGGAAAACATTGAAGGGTGGCAGGGTGTCACTTTGACACCCTGTTGCACCCCTCAATTGTGTATGGGTGAACATGTTGCAGACATACATGCCCTAAGGGCATGTATGTCTGCAACATGGCACTGAAGCAATTTGCATAAAATTACTTTTTGTGGTTTTTTCGTTATTTACCACCAACTTGTAGTTGGTGGTAAATAACGAATCCTAACTTGGGATAAGCACTAATTTAAGTGCTTCCTACATTAGGAATTCGGTAATTTTTATTTTTTATTTATTTTTGGAGTTTTCTATAGCGTTGGCCAGACCCAAGGGTATCGGAGCGCTTTACATTCAGTCCTGGAAAAACAGGTGCGAAAAAAGTACAGTATAACATAAACAGGGTTCGTATAAGTTCAGAGATTAGCATAGTGATCTTCCGCCTGGGGGGCGGTTTTGAGGTAGTGTTTTCGAGGTAGTGCGAGTTCCATGTTGCGCTATTGAGGTAGAGTTCGGGAACGCGCGGTTCAGGTAGAGGATTTTTAGACGACTCTTGACTTCTGGAAAGGAGGGGGTAGTTCTGATGTCCACTGGGATGCAGTTCCAAATTTTTGGGGCGTTGCCAGCAAATGAGCGGCTGGCGGTTTTTTGTTTCCGGGTTTTCAGGGGGATGAATAGTAGGGAGTTTGAACTTCTGAGATTTCTTGATTGACCCGCTTTCTTGAGCTTGGAGGCTAAATATTCCGGTTTCCCTGTGTGTAGGGCTTTGTGTGTTAGGCAGGCCGTTCTGAGGTTTGCGCGCATTTCCACTGGGAGCCATTTAAGATCTTTGAGTGCGGGGGATATGTGGTCAAATTTCCTTGCACCTGATATCATTCTGGCTGCTGCATTGAGGGTGGTTTTCAGTGGCGCTAGGTGGGATATGGCTTTGCCGGATAGGGTTGCGATCCCATAGTCCAGTCTGGACAAGACCAGTGCTTGGGTGGCTTGTTGGAGATCTTTTTGTGGGATGTGTGGTTTGATTTTATTGAGGAGTTTCAGGTTAAGGAAGGCGCTTTTCGCGGAGCTCTTGATGTGGTTTGACATAGTTAGTTTATGATTCAGGGTGATTCCAAGTGACTTTACTGAGTTGGTCAGGGTGAGATTTCCTTTGAGAACGTCAAGGGCTTTCACCCATTCGGTCATTTGGGGGTTGTCGTCTTTGTTGGAGATGAGGAGTATCTCGGTTTTTCCTTGGTTGAGTTTGAGGTGATTCGACCCTAGCCAGTCTTGGATTTCTTTTAGAGTGTTGTTGAGCCTTAGAATGTCGTTATTGGAAGTAGCTTCTATGTAGATCTGTGTGTCGTCCGCGTATAGATGGAAAGGGATGTTAGCTTTCTTCAGTATGATGGTGAGAGGGACCATGTATATGTTGAACAGTTGAGGGGAAAGAACGGATCCTTGGGGGACCCCTCTGGTCACTGGGAGAGGGTCGGATGTGAAGGATTTTATTTTTACTCTTTGGAAACGGTTCTGAAAGAAGGAGTCAAACCATTTCAGGACCATGTCGTCCGCACCTACTCGTTCTTTGAGGGCCTTGATGAGGAGCTTGTGGTCAACCGTGTCAAACGCCGCTGACAGGTCGAGGAGGATGAATATGCAGCACTGATCCGAGTCCAGGGAGTTGTGGATGTCGTCTACTATGTTCAGGATTGCGGTTTCGGTGCTGTAGCCTTTTCTGAAGCCTGATTGGTTTTGATCAAGAAGGTTGATGTTGTCGAGCTGGTTGTTGAGTTGGCGTAGTACGCACTTTTCTAGGATTTTGGCTAGGATGGGTAGACTTGAGACTGGTCTGAAATTGTTTAGGTCGTTGGGGTCTAGACCTGGTTTCTTTAGGAGGGGAGTGACCTGGCCAATTTTGACATTGATACAGAAGAAAAAGTGCCAGGGCTCGATTTTTAAACCACCAAACTTATTTATTCAGCTGGTGTAAACCTTCATTACTTAGTTTCTAGAAGGTATGCAATCGTCATTGTTTCAACATTTCAAAAATATTTACACATTTCAGCAATATACAGAGAGAGAAAAACATCCCTTCTACTGGGGATACAATGTAAACAACATTTCATACGTTTCCAATATTACAGTGTATTCAAACAAAAATAAATAAAGAAAAATTCAGAAACAGTTAGATATTCATTGTTTCGTGAAAACAGAATTAAATCATGTACACCAAAAAAAGATACTATTTTGCGTCTCTTTTCAACAGCCAAATAGCCGACGCGTTTCCAAACCCTTCTTATAGTCAATGGGGTTATATACAGGCGAAGCTTGTAAGGTTTTGTACAAAAAAGGGCTTTAGCTACATAGCGACGAAGTGTAGCAGAGACCTTATGGTCCACACTGCAAAACACATATATCCATTATAACCGCCAAACCTTACCTCTGTTTAGGTGTTGGTGTAAAATCCAAGCTCACTCGATGCCCAATCCTTGAAAAAAGAGATACCGTGAAATAAGGTAAAAACCTTACAAGCTTCGCCTGTATATGAAGCTAATTTTGAATTTTAGGAAAAGGAGATATTAAATGTCCCCAATTTTTACACCGTAGGTATACAGCCCAGCCCTGAGGAAGAACCCCATTGACTATAAGAAGGGTTTGGAAACGCGTCGGCTATTTGGCTGTTGAAAAGAGACGCAAAATAGTATAGGGCAACTCAATCACAAAACCAACATACCACAACCTTTTTTGGTGTACATGATTTAATTCTGTTTTCACGAAACAATGAATATCTAACTGTTTCTGAATTTTTCTTTATTTATTTTTGTTTGAATACACTGTAATATTGGAAACGTATGAAATGTTGTTTACATTGTATCCCCAGTAGAAGGGATGTTTTTCTCTCTCTGTATATTGCTGAAATGTGTAAATATTTTTGAAATGTTGAAACAATGACGATTGCATACCTTCTAGAAACTAAGTAATGAAGGTTTACACCAGCTGAATAAATAAGTTTGGTGGTTTAAAAATCGAGCCCTGGCACTTTTTCTTCTGTATCAATGTCAATATTGTCCAGCCAGGACCCGTAGGACAAAACCCCTCCATCTATAGACTGGCCAATTTTGAGGCAGTCCGGGATGATGCCAGTTTTTAGGGAGCTGTTGATGATTTTACACCAAAGTGGAGCAAGGGTGAGTTTGAAGTCTTTGGCCATTTGGGCGGGGATGGGATCAAGGTTGTGGGAGGAGGGTTTGGAGGATGCGATTAGATTGAGGATCTCGGCTTCATGGACAGGGTCGAAAGAGGACCAGGTGATAGAGGTTGTGTCTCCAGGGGTGGTTAATGTTGTAGTTAGGTTGATGTTGGTGGTCAGGGCAGGGCTGATGTTAAGGGATGGTTCGATCTTGTCTATTTTTTCATTGAAGAAGGAGACAAAGTTGTCACATAGGGTTTTGGAGGGTTGAGCGTGGACCGTGGATGGCTTTTAGGTTTGTTTTTTGATGATATCAAAGAGTTCTCTTGGTCTGTTTTTTGCCTTTTCTAGAGCATTGCAGAAAAAGTTTGTTTTTTCATTGTTGATGTGGTTTTTGTACCTTCTTCTCATTGCTCTGAGTTCCTCGCGGCGTTTAAAGGAGGGGTTCTTTCTCCAATGTCGTTCCGTGGCTCTGAGGAGTCTCCTTTTTTCGTTGATGTCCTTGTTAAACCAGGTTCTCGATGGGATGTTCCTGGGTTTTTTTTGTTTTAGGGGTGCCAGTTGGTCTAGGATGGCGGACGTGGTGGTGTTGTAGTGTGAGATGAGTTCGGTAGTTGAGAGGCCTTCTGTGGGGATTGGCAGGGCGGAGGCTATTTTTTCTTCTACTTCTTTTGAGTTGACTTGTGATAGACTCCTGGACCACGTTCTGGGGGCTGTGATTAGGGGGAGGGACTGGATCTGTTGTGTGAGGTGGAATAGGATTAGGTGGTGGTCAAACCAATCTACCGGGAGGATGTGTTCAATAGAGATTGCATTGTTCCTGGCGATGATGGCGTCCAGGGTTGCCCCTTTGTTGTGGGTCTCTTTTGAGCAGTGTTGGGCGAGGTTGTTTGCGTGGAGGAGTTTGTTTAGGGATTTTATAGTGGCATTGTTCTCGTTGTTCCAATGTAGATTAAGATCCCCTAGAATGATGGTGTTGGACTCTTTGAGGGAGCAGTTGGCGATGAGGTTTGACAGTTGTTCTGTGAATATAGCATTGTTGCCTGGAGGGTGGTATATTAGGTGGCATTGGAGTAGGTTGTTGTCAATAGTTTTGATATTGGTTGTAAGGCATTCGAAGGCGTTGTAGTTGAAGGCGTTGCATTCGACCACTGCGAGGTTGTTGTTGTGGATAATAGCCACCCCTCCGCCTTTTTTTTGGTCCTTCCTATCTTTGTTGATGATGGAGTAGCCAGGAGGGACAAGCGTATCTAGGATAGGTGTGGAGGATTCGTCCAGCCAGGTCTCAGTGATGAATGCTAGGTCTATGCTGTCGTTGAGGATGGTCTCTGCTAGCTCGGTCGAGTGTTTGGTGGCGGATCTGCAGTTTATGAGCAAGCAGTTGGTCTGGGTAGATTCTTTTTTCCTGGGTTCGGTGGGAATGGTGATGAGGGTGATCGGGGGTCTGGTGGGTTTGCGTATGGGGTTTTCGTATCTAAGACCGGTGACTAATTGTATAGAGGACTGGGTAGGGAGGGTGGTAGGTGTTGTGTAAGAGGCGGTTAGTTCTAGCGTCTCTTCCCAGGTCATGGCTTTCGCCGCTCTTCTAGGTCTCCAGCTCTGGGACGGTGGGAGGGGATGTGAGTTCGTGTGGGGTGTTGAGTTGGTTGGTCTAGCGGGGGCGTGCGTGTCTGGGGGGGCGTGTTGGGACTTAGGGTGGGTGTTGCGGGGGGTCTCGAGGTTGGTGCGGATAAGGTTCAGACCATGAATTATAGTGTTTATTTGGTTTCCGATGCGGATGAGGCGGTCGTGTGTGGCCTCCTGCGGGAGGGGGGGTTGGTTTACGGAGACATTGTGGTTATGTTGGGTTTTGTGGTCGTTTAGGATGTCTGATTGGGTTGAGATGCCTGTTTGAGTCATGGGCTGGGGTGGGGGGGTGCGGTGGTTGGGTTGCGCCGGGCGGTTATTCATGACAGGGGAAGCATCGAGGTGGGCTGGTGGGCCTGGCTGGTGAGCCTGGCATGGGCCAGGTGTGATAGGATTTGCAAGGAGGGAGGGGAATAGGCGGTCAAAAACCTCCAGATTGGCGTTGTTGGCTTGGATCAGGACTGTGCCATTCGAGTATATGGTCACAGAGGTGATCCCGTGGTTGGGTAGGTGGTTCGGGTGAGGAAGGAGAGCTTGCAGCTATGGATTGTCTTCGTTGTCTTTGTGATTAGGCATTTTTCTCTTAGGTTAGAGATCCAGTAGTTTGGTCTGACAGTGTGAAAGATGAGGTCCATTTTTATTTGACCTTTTGAGGGGCAGTGGTATATATCTGTGAAGAGGGATTCAGGGAATTGCCTGATTAGTTTGTGCTTAAGGGATGTTTTGCATTGGGAGAGATGTTGTGAGGTGGGTGATAGAGAAGGAGTTAGGCCTGTGACGTTTAATGAGGGGGGAGGACAGGGGGTTGGAGTTGATAGTCATAGTGGCGGGCGATGGGGCAGTGTGGTACAGGCGGAGCGAATCTGGGAGGGGCTAGGTCAGTCGGTGGGGGTGGGGGGGTGGGTGGGCGTAGATCACTCTGCTTTCGGGGTAGAGGAAGTGGAGGCGACTATGGGCTGCGAGCTGTGGTTGTTTTCTGTGCGGTGAATAGGAGGTTAGGTGGTTCAACTTCAGTCTTGTTGTGGTCTAACATGCCCTTTGAGGGATCCTAGAGTTTAGTTGAGGGTCCTACGGGATGCGCAGTGGGCGTTTCACGAACTGTGTCCCATTGAGGGTTCTGTGATGTTAGTTCGGAAGTTGTGAGTAAGGCTGTACTTGCGGCTTAGGAAAAGCTGTTGAGGCTGCTAACGCCGATCACGGACATAGTGGAGACTGGCTTGTTCCCGTGGGATGTCTCGGTCTCCTCGCCATCTTGGGGTCAGGCAGGGGGAAGTCGAGATTCCTTTGCTATGGTGAGTTGTCGGAGCAAGGAGTGGATGGTCTAGTAGGTGGGTGGGAATGGCATGTTCTTTTGCCCTTTTTCTTCTTGTTGGCGATTGCAGCGTTGGGGTTCCTGGCTCCGGTCCTGATTACAGTGATGTCGGGTTTGTTCCTACCGAGTGTCCCATTATCACCGCCATCCGTCAGGCGGGGGCGACTCGTGCAGATTCTCTGGTTCTTCCGTTCTGGTGTTTCCGCCTGCATTTAGTTCAGATGCGCTGGTTTGAGGAGGCCCCTCGTGCGCGCTGTACCTCTGTTTTATAGTAGTCTACTGGTAGCGTTACTTCACAGAGTTAGCGCGATGTCCGGTGTGACGCGCCATTTTGAGGACAGGCAGGGTGGGGGAGACCGGTGTGATAGTGAAAGTCCAGATTCTCCGTTGATAGTCGGTGATGCTGCTATTGCAGTTGGGCAGCGATTACCCTCCTGTAGCTCCGGTTCTTAACTGGGGGAAGCCAGTCAGTCGCCCGTTCTTCTTCGCTTCGATTCTTGTCGCTCTATGGAGTTTTCGTGGATTGGTGGAGCTTTGTCCTATTCGGGCGCCATTTTGGGGACAGGCTGTGGGGGGATCGTCGTGGTCCGTGGTATTTTCAGCGTTATTCGTCGTCCTTGGTGTCCCGCGTTTGCCTTCCACTGGATCTGGGTTAGATGTCCTGAAGTCGTGTGGGACTGCAGGAGGTGCCGATCATCCGTGATAGACGTGGCGATGCTCCTTGTCCTCATACGGATCAGGCTGTATCTAACCGAGTGTCCGGTGAGTAATGTCTTTTTTATTTCTTAAATACTTTTTTTTGGGGATCATGTTGGCATGTTGTGGCTTGCTTAAGAGTGTCCCTTGGTTGACGAGGTCGGATTGTGGTGTAGCTTCTTTTTCCTGGAGGGTCTTCTGTAGCTAGCAACCGTATCTTCGGATTACGGGGGACAGGAGGGGTCCGCGTGTCATCGTCCTGAAGCTGTGGAGTTCCGATTTTCTTGGCACTGCTGGGCGATGGTGTGGCCTCCGTGGGCTGCAGGATAAATCGTTGTTAATTTGCTGAATTAGCGGAACTTTGTGTTGCAGCGGCCATCTTGTATCATGATGTCCTCATAATATGTAATCCACGGTAATTCGGTAATCGGTAATTTACCGATTCCTTAAATTACCGATTCGGTAAATTACCGAATCCTTATTTTCGGCCCCTTCATCAGAAAAGCCTATTACCAGCCGGTAACGGCCAGTAATAGCCTTCCTACATCTGGCCCATAGTCTCTAAATCACATTTAGTGTCTGGAAATGGACTTTAAGAGTGGGAGGAGCCTAGGGCCCTCAAAATTGTCGTCTGTCAAGCAGCCAGTCATGCTGTATGTCGAGGAGGAGAAGTTCTGCTAGACTTCTGCCTATGACCAGGACTGGAGGCCAAGGTCTGCCCGTCACCCAGCTGGTGAGGGGACATCACCCAGGAAAATCAAAGACAATCTGCCCTGCAGCCTGGAGCAACTATGCCTGCCTGATTGCCAAGTCTAGTGTGCCTTGTGAAGAAGAGGAAAGTGCTTAGAGGGAGCATGGTCCAGTGGACGATCCTGCTGCGAGGTGTGAGTAGATGGCTTCTGGCCGTGGCCCGTGTGCAAAGGGAAGTCAGCGACTCCGTATGCCGGAGGAGGCCGCCGTTATGATTGCAGTACTGCTGTGCTGATCAGTTATGCCTTGTGTGGAGTAAATCCGGTTGACCCCGTATACCACAGGAGGCCGCTGTGAAGATTGCATTGCTGCTGTGCTACTCAGGCCATCGTCCGTGTGCGGAGCGGAGCCGGCAACCCTGCATGAAATAGGAGTTCGCCATGCAGAAGAAATTACAGCAATGTCGATCAGGCTGTCACCCGTGTGCCAGAGGTGTCTGCCGTGAACAACGAGGAACGTTGCCTGGTTCTGCTCTCATCGAGAGGAAAGGACGCCATGACCTGTGTGTGCCTAAGCCCTGACTGAGGATCGGAACCGAGGGATTGTCCCCCTACCTGTGAGAAGGATCAGAGGAACTTACCATCTCACCGGTGGAAGCATTCTGAATGTCCAGCTGCTGCCCTACAAAGCTGCAAGTCCAACTCACCACCAGCAACCGCTGTAGCCCTCTGTGAGCGTGAAAAAGCTCCCAGGGATTCCAGTAGCGCAACCCTTCAGGAGTAAGCAAGACTCACCGCAGGGCCAAGACAAAAACACTTAGAAGCAGGATTACAGAAGTAGGGCACTGAATCTGTTCAACTGTTTGGATGGAGCGCATTTCACAGTGAATTTAGATTATTTACGTTCAATTCCATATATGTTCCATGGACCAAAGCACAGCACAGCTCTCCCAAGAATTATAATGGAATTATATCCACATTTAAAGACACTTTTGTCAGAACATGATATTGCCATGTATTGATGTTTCTTTCTTGTCATGAACTTTTTATGGAAGTTATTTGAAATGCCTTCCAATACAACCCCTTTGTAATTTTTTACGAATACTTAAAACCGAAAGTGGATTAAAAAAACTAGCTGCAGAACGATTTAAATTAGGAATGCAAGTGCACTTAAGAAAATGTGTTGAATTTTGTGGCCAATTTGCGTATAAACTTCAGATCTTTTATGTTGTGGGCCAAATTTGCAGATAAATTAATAGAAACTGTTTTTTTAGGAAGGTCGTAGAGAAATGTACTTGTCTCCTTGGGTCCCAGTAAATGCATTCTCACTTTGTCGCGTAGTACGACGGACTCGTGTTTAAAGTAAAAGTGTCCCAATCCATGTATTAAAACATTCCGGGCGCACGGAATTAAAGAAATTAATTTAATTGCTGCCCTTTTTTCTCGAGAACCTGTCTCCTTTTCGCCGTTGTTCTCTCCCCCAAAAGGCCGTGGTGCCCTTTGCCTTTATTCTGCTGGGTGGGGTGTCCGTGCGTGCAGTAAAGGCCCATCGTCGGCCTGTGTAAACGCAGCTCTTGAAAAGCAAGCAGCAGATTCGTCTCTCAAACAGCCGCGTCAACTCGAATGGAAAAAAAAATGTGAATGCGTACCAGGGAGGAAAAAAAAACCTCCCCCGAGCGTTTGAATATATTCACGGAACAGACAAAGACACGCGACCGTGTGACTGGCAAAATGCAAACATAATCAACTCTCAGAAAAGTTCTAGCGTTGAGAGCCAGCAATGGCTTTTAAACATTGCCTTCTTAATCTTTTAGGGCAGTTGTGCTGTGCTGTGCTGTGCTGTGTTATGTGATGTTGTTATGTTATGTTATAAGAGCTTGTATAGCACACGCTGCTATGATGAGTGGCAAAGGGTAGGGTTTATGCTGGCTTGTCGCTTCAGTGGCTGTTGCCAGAGCCACCCTTCGCCGTCACCCAGCTGAGGCGTGTGAGGCGGAGGCTCAGTGCCGCGCAAGCCCCAGGACTTGGCACGTTTACAAAGTCAGCCAGACATTGCTGTCGGCGCCATCCACTCGTGCACACAAAAAGTCAAACATTTTTTGCTCCCCAACCGTGGGACCAGGGTCCCCGAAACTTGGCATGTGCCCTCTGCCACCACCCGCCCACCCCCTGAATTTTTTACAGATTTTTCGGAGTAGGCGCTGGGTGGCTATTTAAGTGTAGAAAGTTGCGCGGGGGGAAAAGGGCCATTTCTTTTTCCACTCAACCCCATTCTTCGTCGAGCACCGAGAGGAGGCTGCAGCACGGCTGGTCCCTGGCAGGGGAACTCCAGGTTTTTGGGTGACCCCGGGGTAGGATGCCACTTAGAAAGGGGGGCACCCCACTTATATAATGAGGGGAGAGGCTAGAGGGTGGATTTCTGAAGATTTGAATGAGTGAGTGTAAGTAGAGTAGGATCCCCTAGAACTCAGAGCTGGTTCCCCAAGACTTGAATTTCCAGGCCACATGGCAAATGGGTTTTTAGGGGGAGAAGTAGGTTGGGTTTGTGTTTTTATTTGAATTGTTTTACATGTGGTGGCTCTGGGATGGCAGAGGTGGGTGTAAGTGCCACAGAGGGCCCTGTAACAGCAGTGAGATCTATGCACGCTCAGGGGGTGGAAAAGGCTGAATGTAAGAGGCCCAGAGGACCCTAGGGTGGGGACTCGACAGGGATAAGTGTTGCAGTGACCCCAGAAGGCCAAGTAGGGGCTATATCACTTTAAGTTTGGGATGGCAGGAAGGTAAAAGTGTTCAAGAAGTCTATGAGATAAGGTTAACAGCTTACTTTGTCTCACCAAGAATTGTGTGTTCCATTCCTGGGCTTTCATTGAACAGCCTGATGCATTCTGGGAGTTGTAGTCCTAATCTACTTAATTATGAGCTAACACACCTGAAAACAATGATTTGTAAAAGAAAAAAACAGGACTAGAGCATGTGTTCTTGATGGCATAGACTCATCTAGTAACCTTACTAAAGGGTAGTGTGTGGTTGCAGTGGCGTAACAAAGGCTGAGGGGGCCCCCCTGCAAGGTACACGAAGGGGCCCCCACTCCGGATTTAATCCGTAGCCTTATGGCCTAAGTACTGGGCTGAGGGAGCCCCCTGCAGCTTGGGGGCCCCCCCACACCGCGGGGGATGCGGGGGCCTGTGTTACGCCCCTGTGTGGTTGCAGATATGTCTCATAGGGTTCACTATGTTGGCAATCAGGTGGGGATAGGTTTGCCTGAGGTCTACGGGATAAGAGTAGAAAATTCAAGTGTCCCAGTCGGTGGCAGGGTGTACAATTCAATTTTCCAAAGGTTACTGACGGCAGTGGTGGTGGTAAGTGTACCAGAAACCTTTGGGATAAAAAAGATTTGAGGTAAGTCTTGCAGAGTCCACTTATAGCAGTTTGGAGGTAAGTGTTTAAGATGCCCTTTACTCTCAGGTATAACTGCTGTTGAGATTTTACAGTAAGCTCGTTAAGATCTAAACACTCCTGCCTATATCCTACTGAACCCCCTGCCCTATAACAATACACATGCAATCCCTTACATCCCATCTCCCCCTGTTCCCTTCAAACAATATACAGTGTTCCCTACATCTCATTAACACCTCTGCTGTGGAAACAAATACCCCTCCCCTCCCTACATGCCAGTGTCCTTATCTGCTCCACAAACCACTTCCCATTCCTGCCCCCATTGCCCATTAACCCTTTCGTGCCCAGCTGCTTTCTCACCCACCACCCCTTGCTCCACCTCTTCTTTCACCAGTGGTGCTGGAAGTAGAGGTAGAGGGGAGCAGCTTCACCTCCATAAAACGTGAAAAGTTTTAGGTAAAGAATAAACAATAAAAGGGGCCATTGGCAATTTTCCTCTGGCAGCATTTGTTGTGTTTTCAACAGTGGCATAGCTAGGCCTTTTGCCGCCCATGGTGGTCCCAGCATTTGCAGCCCCCAAACAGTCATAAGAGTGGCGGGTGGCGGGGGGGGGTGCTGGTACACGAATCCTGCGTTTGCCGGCCCTCGCGGCCGCAGGTAAGAGCAGGGCGGAAGGCCATCGCCCTCAAAACTCGTGCCGCCTCGGGCAGACTTCCCCCCACTCTCTTGCTACGCCACTAGTTTTCAGAAACATGCTGTCACCTAAATTGCTATGCCTTTAGTGTGGTGACTATTTACCAGCACCCACACTCCAAAAATCGTTCCATCACTGCTGCCTTTCACTAGCCTCTCTCCTACCCTCTCCATTCTCTTTTGTTTTGCAGTTTTATATAACAGAAACTCGATCCAAACGTATTGGGGCGCTTTACATGAGCACCAGTTAGGTTACACAAGAACACATTCATTTTTGGTTGGCACAGGGAGATTAAGTGATTTTCCCAGAATCACAGGATGTTGAGCCAACGCCGAGACTCGAACCTGGTTCCCCAGCGCAAAAGTCAGCAGTTCTGCCACACCCTCTTCTACTTCACAGTGCCCTCCTCTCTCTCCACGTTCTTGTAACCTCTCTCTACTTCTGCCTCGCTAGCCATCTTACCAATGCTAAATCCTCTCAACTTTTACCCATATATTTTTCTCTCTCTCATATCTGTTCCCCCTCTGCCCACTCATCTTCTCCAGTTTCCTCTTCCCTCTCTCTGTTTTCCTGTCACACGGCCTCCCCATCCCTCCCCTCCTTTTCCCCCTCTACCCCTCTTCATGTTTTACTGTACCCCGTCTTTTGTCTCTCATACCCTCTTAGGCTGTCCTTCCTCACTCAGTCCTCAACATTGTCTTCCCTATCCTGTCCAGACTTTCATATCGACAAATTTCAACACGACAGAAAACAGTGATTTGTTTAAAGAAACAGGGCTGGAAGGGAGCCCCCTCCCCACGAGCTATACATATATCGAATTCCATCAAGGTGGCTGTAAGCACTTCCTTGTTTATTCGACACCAGTTTCAAGTTGGTCTCGTAAGTATAAGGCAAAAAGGTGTCACCATGGTTAGAGCACTCGTTAAAAAAGCAGGACTGACTTCCGTCACCCTCATGTATTTATTTCCGTGTTTTTATAAAGCAGCGGCGGTCAAGTGGCCCCGTTTTCATGTGTGACATTGATATTTTCAGTCAATCCTTTGTTTTTTACCAAATCCGCCCTTCGAGTTATTTAACCCCATCGTTATAATGGTGAAAGCTCAACTACAAGTCCCAGAATGCAAAGTGCTGTGCGAGAGAAAAGCCCGGGCTGGCTGAAACTGACATACGTGGCACGAGGCCACCTGACAGCCGTTCCTCCTTTCTCACGTTAATGACATGGGGCGATGTAACCGTTATATTAGCCCCGCCCCTCTTCGACTCCCTCCCCATTACTACGCACACCCTTTCTTCTTGCCCGCCTCCTGTGCCTTTCCCCTACTCCTCCCCCCGTTCACCAGTTCTGCTGTTTCCTTCCTCTCTCGCCCCAGCCTCTTCTCTTCTCCATTTTACTTCGCTCGTTTCCTGTTGGCGCTCCCCGACCCCTCACTGCTGAGCACTCTCTCCACTGGGGGCCCTTTTCAGACGTTTTTTTCGCTCTGGTTTTCGGACTTCCCCCACCCCTTTCTCCCTCCTCTTCTCCTTTTCTTGTCACCTCTTTTGCTTCCTGTCACGCTACACCCCCTTACTCTCCCTCACTGACCTCTCACATGAACTAATTAAACTTCCTACACCCCGTCTTACACTTTTTTTCTCATTTCTCATCGTGATGCCCTTATTCTCCGCCCACTTCATCTGCCATAACTCACCCCTCCTCTCTCTGATGTGGCTTTCAATAGTTGACATTTTTTTCCTTCAACCGCACGCATTTCAACGGTAGCGCCTAGAGGCACTTTCGAGGCTGATAAAGCGCTGTATAAATGACTCACGTTCTCTAGTTTTTTTTTGTTCAATTTCTGTATGATTTCCTTCGCCCCCGCCCCGCCTCCATCCCTCCTTCATTCATTTACACCTCACACCCTCCACCCTCCCACCGCCCCCTCACATTTTCTGTCAGCCTCTTTATATTTTTACTATATATACATAAATATACATTTCTACACTTTCTTCTCAATTTTCATGCAGCTTTTTTGTGTGTTTTTTTTAAGCTTTAATTAGCGCTAACTCGACCCGAAGGTATTGAAGTTTGACACCTCCCCCACTTCTTTCCTCTCTAATGCACTTTCCCCTTCCACTGCTTCCTCTGTGACGTGTCTCCCTGCTCCTCTACTACCGCCCTCACGCCTTCTCCTGACTAGACACCCTTACTGTCATTTCCTATGTTTATCTCCCCGTCCTTTCATCTCTTGTACCCAGCTGTTCTCCTGCCATTCCTCTCACCCCCTTCCCTTCACCTCCACCAGGTCTGTTCCCTCTCCACGCACTCCTCTTTCTTTTCAACTTTTTCCTACCTCACTTACCATCTCGCCTCCTATCCCCCCCCCTCCATTAGCCCGTCCCCTCGCTGCCCATCGACGCCATCCCCCCCTCCCCCCTGTGCCCTTTTCGGAAAGATCCAATGTTTTCATCTCCCCTTTCATCACCACTGCCCTCAGCCCTCCTCTTCATCTCTTCCCTCCCACTGCCCTTCTCTCGCCCACCAGTCAGCCCACTTCCCTCCTTTAGTCCTCTCTCCCCTCCACTCTACCATTCTCAGTCCCAAACTCAGCTGTCCTCCGCCCTATCAACTGAACTTTCCCCTCATTCACCTCCCCTTTTTTCCGACTAGCCCCCCTCTCTTCTGCACCTTTCTTCTCTCGTCCCTCCTCTGCTACCTCTTGTATTTTGTTGGCTCACGATTGTCATTATTGCCTCATTCAATGTAACGTTTGCTTTTGTTTTTTTCACTTGTAATGTTCTCATGTATCAGTTCTGTTCCTATTGTGAAGCGCTCTGACACCTTCGGGTAAAGTCCGCGCTATATAAAAACGCACAAATAAAATAAAATAAAAAATAAATAAAACCTCACCCAACCCTGTCCACTTTCGTCTCTCCCATTTACTGTAACCACCCCACTTCATCTTGTCTTCTCTGCCTGCCCTCTACGCCCCCCCTGCTTTCCACCACTTCCCGATCCGCCGCGCTCTCCCTCTCTACTTCCCGCTTCGCTTCTCTCCCTTTTCTGCCTCCTCTCTTCACTAACTGCCTCTCATATTCAGCCCTCCCTCCTGTACACACCCCAATGTTCATTTTCCTCTCTCGCTTCTCACCCGGCCTTCCTCCCTCTTCCACCCGCCCTTCATTTGACCTCTCATCACAATCTCTCCTTCCCCCTCTACTCCTTTTCTTCTTATGTCATCCCTTCACTTTTCTTCTTCTTGTCTTTTGCTACCCACCTCTCACCTGATCATTTCCTCTCCCCTCAAATCCTGCTTGTCCTCTCACCCCTCCACTATAACTCTTCCCCAGCTTCATTTTATCTGCCCCTCCCCATCACTCTTTTCTACACTTCTCCCCCAACTTCCTTCAGTGTTGGCTCTCCACCTTCCTTTTCTTTTCCCCTCTCTTAGCCCAATTTTTCTCTTTTTTAACTCCACCCCACCACAACCTCTTCAATTCTTCTCTCATACACTTCTTTCACCTTTGCCTCTCTACCAAACCTCTCTCGTTTACACTTTAGATTCTCCATTTCCTACCTAGGAGGCGCGCCTCCTTCCGCCATCTCTTCTCTTCCCCCTACTCCGCTTTCCCTCCTCTTCCCCCTTCAAGGTCGCCCCCATCTTCTCTCTTTTTTTCTAATACCTCATACGTTTTCTAATGTGTGTTTCAATGGCTTTCTCGTAATATAAACCCCCTAATGCTGTCTCACTCCGCACTGTCACACACTCACCTATTGCAGACTCAGATTGGCAAAAAAAGTCAATCTAATAGCTCCCCTCAGTCATGCATATTTTAGGTGTGCTACAAAGCGCCTGGTGGCTCCTTCCGGTAGCTTCTGAGCGCTGGCACATGTACATTTATTTCAGAGTTGCCAGTAACCAGTGGAGACGCGAGGAAGATTCCTCGCACTGCAACTGTTTTGGACCATTGCACCGGTGCCACTGCACCTGCTGTACCAATGAAAGCTGTGAATCCGTGCAGTGTTATGAACGCGCTCTGTCGCGGGTCCGTGATCTGGGGCTTGACCGGTCGTGAGTGCAGGGGACTACTGCGGGATACAAGGCTTTGGGGTGGTTTAGCTGTCACGACAGCGGCCACGAGCAGCCAGAACTGGCGGTGACTCGCCTGAGCAGTTATGAGGTATCGAGCTAGGCCCAGTCACGTGATTCCGCGTTCACGGTCAATGGCAAGAGACTCGATCGTGTGTCGTCATGAGTTATATGAAAGTGCCTTGTGGCGCTATCGAGGAGCTACGATCGACATGAAAAGGCTCAGTCGGTTGACTAAGCGCCGACTATTGATATGAAAAGAATCGATCGTAAGAAGGACACGCTTAGTGCTTCCTCGATGAAGGAATTGCGATTGGAATTATGGCCTGATTCGATTGTCGTGATTGATAAAGGCCCAATCACTCAATCGAGTTCTCACGATCGAGCTGAAGATGCTCTATTATCAGGGTCAAAATTGCAAAAAACACAGTTGATGGACAGAATGTAGAACAATGTCATACATTCACCCCAGTACAAAGATCTGGGCCTAAATCCATAGTTTTTTTTGCACTCCACACCACCCTGGGTTAGACACTGGCTATATGCAAATCAGCTCTGATTTGCATATGGCCATGTCAGAACTGGGGTGGCAGAGTGGGCTAAAGAACGGTGATGGATATTAAACCCAGATCTTTTGACTGGGTGTGAGTGTTTGATTGATTCAGATGCTCCGTCCATCACCACCCCCTTTTGTACCTATTATCAGGGTCGGCTTGGTAACGCGGGCACTCGGGCAATGCCCGAGGGGCCAGTGTCCAGTTGCAGCTGTGGGCTGCTTTTTTGAGCAGTCTGGGGGGGCCGGTTTGGGTGGTTTCTGCGTTGTTCGATGCCGCTAGCGGTCCAGTGTGTGCCTGAGTGTTCTTTCTGGACGCAGATGGGCGTCCATTACCTCCCTTTTATCAACGAGCAGAGGTGTCACTCCCTTTGTCTCGCTGGGCCGACCTATTAACGTTTGCATATTAAGCGGGGGCAGGGGGGTCCTGCGCAAAAGTGGCCTCACTTGTTTTCAGGTGTGTTTCACCAGTGTAAACTAATCTGTGCATTTTTTTTTACCCCCCCCCCCTCTTTTTTTTTTAATACAATTTCGCCAAAGCAGTGTCTTGTAGAAAGGCAATATGCAAATGTGGGCCACTTTTTTTTTGCGTGCCCAGGCCGATTTTTAATCCCAATCCAACCCTGTCTATCGTGACGCAATGAGCGATCTAACCAGGCCAAGTCGTTAGACTAGAAGTCACCTACCAGCAGGCCTTGTCTCAATCGAGCTTCTGTGAGGGATGGAAAACTTAGTCAGTCGTGGTTTATATGTTTGGAAGCTCGAGTGAAATGTCACCTTTGACACGTACCTGCACAGCGGCTCAGTCGTGACTGATATGAATGGACTCTGTCTTGGCTTTAGTGAGCATCCCTCAGGATCAGGCCCCAGCCAGCATGGACCGGCTCTGCGGTTAGCGAGGTAACCAAGCCACAGGGAAGAGCCAGCCAGTGGGCGAAATGTTTAGCGCAGAGTACATGTGCAGCAGAATGTATTTGAAATCCCTGCTCTCACCGAAATACTGAAGTGGACGTCGTCCACCGGATTCGCATTTTGGCGTGAAAGTTCAGGAACAAATATATCAGGACCGTTAGTCTAACTTCCAAGTTCAACTTCCCGTGCTTGCTACGCCACCAAATTCAAGCTAGCCTGGCTGATGAGGGGTGTTACCCCGAAACCGGTCCCATGATGCTGGTTTCTGGTTCAGGAAGATCCTGGCTTGGCAGTTCGGGCTGGACTGTTCCCGTGAGGGGCAGGGTCAAGACTGATCTGCAAATGACTGGGTCTAAACTGGAATGGCGTGTCATGCAAAAAAAACATGGATTTAACCTAGATCTGTGACGGGGGGTGAATGTTTGATTAATTCAGCATTCCACCCATCTTCGGCTCTTTAAGTACTTCCCACAGGAGGGTCGATTTTCTGCATGGCCAGCCTGGTTGGTGTTTGTCCACAGTTCCAAAATGGCCACCTGAATGCTGAAGAATGGTGAATAAAGGCCCTGTTCATGCTGCTCTGGTGTAACAGTGAAGGTGACCTGTAACCCTTCCACAGTAGTCACTCCTCTGGGTGTCTCTTCTCCCTCCCAGCCGCACCCCTTCCCCATTGTTTGTTGACCTCAGTTAGCCTAGGCATTGTGCACTGCTGCCCAGAACCTCATCCCTTTCTGAGGGGATTTCTACTGACCGCCACCATCTAGAGAGCAGTGGCCCCTGGACTCTGAGACTCCACACCAGGTTTTTCTAGGGGACCCCTACATCTGATGGGAGCTCAGCTATCCCAGCTACCCTGCCAAGCCTTATCAGGACCTGCCTGATGCATAGGTTTCCCCCCTGTGGATCCAACTGGCAGGCCACCTCGTACATCCATGGCATATCCAGATGTTTATTGTGCGTAGATGTGGAGTTAAGAATAGTAAATCTATACTTACCCATTTGCACTTACCTTCTGGATATTTTTTCCACAAATTCTGTGCACACAATATTTATGTTTTAGATATTTTGTCAGTGATCCGTAATATATATATTCTCCTTAGTGATATACTGTTATTTTACATTATGACCTCAATATTGTTGCAGGTCAATATTTTACCACTCGATATTCTTGCATACATCCAGGTACTGCCCTAACAGGGGTCCTAGAAATGTTTTAAAGCCTGATTAGATCATTTCAGTGCTTTGAAAATGCTTCCATCCCCAGCATCAGGCCGCTACATGTTCTCCAGTATGCTGCAGCCATGCGTGTTGTAAAGATAGTGCCTAGATGTCATGTCTTTGCTCTGAGAGAGCTACACCCGCTGCATGAGAGGGGCAGTACATGCCACACACCATGGTGATTACCGCAGTCCGTGGTAGTGCCCGGGGTGCCTCAGAGTGGCTGTGGGTCTACTGATCCGGAGGAAAGCTAAGGTCTTCAGACGGCATCTTCTGAAAGGGGAAACATCCTTTACAATGCAACTTTTACCACGCAGTGCCTTTACGACGCAACTTTTACAACGCAAACCATTACAACGCATTGCGCTGGGGTCGCTCTAGGATAGGGAATAGATTTAATTTACTTTCCAACACCTTCCCTAATATCCACGGGGACTGGAGTTGGAATAGTAAATTAAACTATTCACTGTCCAGCGCCCCAAAGCACTATGCGTTGTAATGGTATGCAATGTAAAAACCACGTTGTAAAAGCATGCGATGCAAAAGTATGCGTTGTAATGTCATACATCCCCTGAAAGGAGTACAGAAGATAAAGGTTACAGGCAGGAGAGAGCAGCTTCAGCAGTGCTTGATTTGCACCGTGGTTTCAAGTGCTCAGCACTGGCACTTATGACAACTGCACATGGTGGCGTTATTTGAATAATTTAGAGATGAGCAGTACAACAGTTGTTTATTAATTCCATAAACATTACAAACTGCCAATACATGTCACCCAAGCCATTATTACAGCTTTGGGGGTGTTGAACAGTTTGAATTGTCACACTTGTAGAAATGTGGTGGCTAGTAGTTGTGTAACTACTGTCATTGGCAGGGCTGGCAGTGGCTATTGGTGGTGCAAGCTGCGGTAGCCTCCTCACAAGGGCCCTGACACACATATTTTTTTTATTTTGACAAGTTAAGCACTGACATGTTTTTTCAGCCATGAAGCAGTAACCCTGTGGAACTCTCTGCAGGGGCTCGGTCAGTCTCCTAATTCAGTTATTTTCAGAAAGACGCTATAAGGACACCCTGTCTGAGGAGTAGTATCTCTACTGCTGAATGGAATTACACCAAATTTTGCAAAAAGGGTAGTGCTTGCCTCAGAAAGCACCCTTTTTTAAAAATGGTGTAAATCCATTCAGTAGTTGCTGAGAAAATAAAAAATAAAAGTTTTGATATATAGAAGCGCGGTGGATCCGCACACCCTCCCGACCACGAGCTTTATTCTAATTGGCTGTCAACACTCCAAACCAGAAAGTGTTGGCAGCCATCTTGTAACTCGGTAGAACCGAGTCACAAGAAAAGAGAAAAAGAAACGCAAAAAACAAGAAAAGGGGGCAGGTTAGAAACTCCCTGACCCCTTAAGCCTGCTCAGGGGGTCCCACAAGGACCCCCAGGGCCCAAAAAATCATTAAAAAAAAATCCGCCGAATTCACGCTGGGTGCGCTAATCCGGCAGAGAAAATTAAAAAAAGCAAAGCGCGGGCTCCCGCGATTTGTTGTATTGAAGCCCCCGGGTGGGCCAGGTCCCGGGGGCAGTGAAAAGAATGTGTGAGGTGGGCCCAAACCCCCCCACACTGCCCCGGGGACCGCCACTTCCCTGGGGCTTCTGTTTTAATGGGTGGGGGGCCTCCAAGGTCCCCCCAAGCCCTGGGGACCGCCACCCCGGGGATTTTATTGATTATTTTGCGGGGGCACACAGCCTCCCTCTGCCCTGGGGACCGCCATCCCGGGGCTTTTTCAGTAAACAAAATATACACGTGTGGGGTGGCTTGAGTCCCCCCACACGCCCCGGGGACCGCCACCTCCCGGAGCACTAATATTCAAATGCAGGCGTCCGCAACGGACCTCCGAGCCCCGGGGACCACCACATCCCCGGGGCTGTGAAAACATTGGAAGGGGGCCGCGTGGCCCCCCTCCTGGAGCCCTTGATGGTCCTGGGAACCACCACCACCCGGGGCCGGCTCCTGCAGTGTCCTGGGGACACTGATGTTTGCTATGAAAGGGTGGGAGCAGTGCGGCTCCCGCCCTGTCATAGCAAACTGTTATTTGGGTTTTGAATGCGAGAGCAGGAAACCTGCTCTCGCTTTCAAAAATCAAACCACATTGCTTTTCCACACGGGGAGCTGCGTGTCAGCAGCTCCCCATGTAGAAAAGCAATGCCGGGTCCCGCAGGACACGGGGAGCCAGCAGGGACCGTGGGGGCATTAGGGCTCCCCCCATGGTCCCCAACGAAGAGGCCAGGCCCGGGGGATGGGGTCCCAGGGGCTAGGAGTGGCCTAGGAGGATGAGGTTCCCAGGGCTAATAATAGAGGCCTCAGGAGGGGGGCCATGCGGCTCCCTTCCGTTAAGATTTTTTTTAAATGGGCAAGGCCTTGCGGGATGGGGTCCCCAGCGCCCAAAAAAGGAAAAAAGAGGCGGCCCGCAAAGCCGCCCTTCTTAAAAAGAAAAAAAGAAAAGTTGCTGCATCTCGGCTAGGCCCGCCCCCTCCCTGCAGCACTCAGCAAAACGAGCCCCCTGGGGCGTTGTAAGTTGGAAAATTAATTCTCTTGAATACTGAGGGTCCCTGGGGGCCAACTAGCCCACCAGGTACCTCCAGTATGCGCCAGGGAGCTGCGTTGCAGAGAGGTGTTCTGAGGCCACACCCCTTTTTACACCTCTCTGCAACCAAGCTCTGTGGTGCTTACTGGAGGTACCTGGTGGGCGAGTTGGACCCCGGGGACCCTCAGGATTCAAGGGTACTTAATCCCCCAACTTAAAACGCGCCACAGGGCGCCTCTGCACAGTGGTAAAGGGAGGGGGCGGGGCCTCAGGTGACACGTGTGCAAACACGCCCTGTGGCGTGTTTTAAGTTGGGGAATTAATTCCTCTTCAATCCTGAGGGCCCCTGGGGTCCAACTAGCCCACCAGGTACCTCCAGTAAGCGCCACAGACCTGCCTTGCCGAGAGGTGGTCCAGGCAAAGCCCCTTTTTACAACTCTCTGCAACGCAGCTCTGTGGCGCTTACTGGAGGTACCTGGTGGGCTAGTTGGACCCAAGGGACCCTCGGGATTTAAGGGGACTTAATACCCCAACTGAAAAAGTGCCAGGGGGCGTGTTTGCAGAGTGGTGGAGAAAGGGAGCATGGCCTTTGTCTACCTCTTGCCAATCCCACTGTGTGTGGCTTACTGTAGGTAAAAGATAGGCTAGTTGGCCCCTAAAGGACCTCCAGCAGTGAAGGGGGCTTTAATCCCCATCCAAGAGCAGGTCAGGGAGTGCGTTTTTAGAATGGTGGGCAAAGTGGACATGGCCTTGTACGAGTACTTAACAATGCTGCTGTGTGGGACTGACTGGGGGTAATAGTTCGGGAAGTTGGCCCCCAAGGATGTCTTTGGGAGCCAACTCCCCCCCTTGTTACCTACAGTAAGTCCCACACAGTGGGTTTGCTAAGACATCTTCGGAGGCCATGGCCTCGTTTCTCTACACTCTGCAAACGTGCCCCATGGCAGACTACGGGATGTGGGATGAAAACCAATTTAGTCCTGAGGGAGTTTGGGGACCAAGAATCCCTCCTGGTACCTCCTGTAAGTCCTACGCAGCGGAATTCCTGAGGGT
The DNA here is from genome assembly GCF_964261635.1 of Lissotriton helveticus. Lineage (NCBI taxonomy): Eukaryota > Metazoa > Chordata > Amphibia > Caudata > Salamandridae > Lissotriton > Lissotriton helveticus. Next base: position 171,443,629 of record NC_136073.1, read on the forward strand.
TGGTTGTACACCCAGCACCCTTTCTCCACCACTCTGCAAACGCGACTACTAGTTAAAGTAGCATATTTCTGCACCTCTGACTTAGAGGTAGTTTTAATCCCCCTGCACTATTATGTACTCGGGGTTTACAGAGGAGGTCATGCTAATCACAGGGGTACCCCAACACATAGTGTTCCCTAGTGTATGTAGGTGTTTTCACTGTATTCTAAGTGTCTTTTAGCATAGCACTGGTTCTAGGCCTGGTTGGTCAGAGTCAGTTACCACCAGTACCCGTCAGAAAAAGTTGTGGGCACAGGATGATTTTGCAACAAGGCCTCTTTCTGCCCCTCTGTTGGTTCTTTCTGCACATGTCTTGCTTTTTCCTGCACTTTTCTTCGTCTTTGTGGACTTCTTTCTGCATTTCTTTTGCTTCTTTCTGTGTGTTGTGTTTCTTCTTTCTTCACATGTCCTACCTCTGTAGGCATAGTTAGAAATTAGCATTTAAAAACCTTTGAAATTCACTTAAAAAACCATAGGTTTCAGGCACATTACAGTTAGAAATTAGCATTTAAAAAAACATTGAAATTCACTGAAAAAAGCATAGGTTTCAGGCACGTTATAATTAGAAATTAGCATTTAAAAAACCTTTGAAATTCACTGAAAAAACCATAGGTTTTAGGGAAAGTTATAGTTAGTTGGACATTTCACTCGTACAAAACCAGAGAAATTCCCCAGTTATAGTTAGTTCAGCTAACTATAACTCGCGCCCCAGCAATGCACTGCTGATGACGTTGCATATTACATCACTCATGACATGGTCAGTGACATCACTGATGACATCACTGATGACATCTCAAATGACATCACTGATGACATCACTGATTACATCATCCATGTGATAATTTGATGCATCTTCTCACACCCTAATATAACCTTTGACACATCCACTCTAAATTACAGACTGCCATTCTCAAAACCATAGATACTCCAACACCAATAACTACATACCCACTCACTGATTCTTAGGTTTACACACACATCCACTCACTCACCTGTAGTCACTCATACTTATGGTCACTCAGTACAGGACTATCATATGCACTCATACACCTATATAGACACCCACACACTGCCACACATCCATAGAGCTACTCACATACCTAGTTAGTCATGCAAATAATAAATCACACTGCCATTTACTTACCTATACAGTTATACAGACACCAGCTCAATTACTCATACAAATACTAGCACATTCTTCTTACACTCTTATACAATCAATGATACAAGCACACACTCATCCATACAGCCACTCTCACAATCACACACTCACGTATAGCCATGTATGTATTCCAACACACATATATACTGCTTTTCACATATGTAGTTACTCACACATGTACCACTGAAATATACATGAACTCACTAACACACCCATACACACACTTACCCACCCATACAGTCCATCACAGATGCACTCTTGAAACCATGCACCCAGTGAATCACCCACTCACACATCTATGCACAGAGTCACCCACACCCCACCCACACAAACACTCAGGCACCCATACAGATACTCAGACAACCAATCAATAACCCATATAGACACTCATGTAGCTATTCGTGAACCCATGCAGCCGATTACACACCAACAGAGAGAGGGGTACAGACATTCACACAGTTTAGTCACTAACCCATACATTCAGTAAGATACATTTAATCACTCACTTAGGGAGTCAGTTACGCACCTACTAAAACATCCATTCAGACACTTATACACCCACTTATTCTTCAATAAGCCTTTCCCTATATATTTTAAACATATGTAAACTTTACAGAAACACACAGTCACTGGATGATGTTATCAGTATTGTCATTTGAGATGTCATGAGTGAGGTCATCAGTGATGTCACTGACCATGTCATGAGTGATATAATATGTGATGTCATCAGCAGTGCATTGCGGGGGCGCGAGTTATAGTTAGCTGAACTAACCATGACAGGGGAATTTCTCTGGTCTTGTACGAGTGAAATGTCCAACTAACTATAACTTTCCCTAAAACCTATGTTTTTTTCAGTGAATATATATATAATATATATATATATATACACACACACACACACACACACACACACATCCACACACACATAAACACACACACACACACTATGGCTGCTTCTTTACATCTCACAATGATGCTGAGATATGGGATGATAGCAATGCTGTGCCTCCCAGCAATTCTCTCCACTTCCCTTTCCCCTCAACCCTTGTCTGCTCAGGACCACAACTATATACAAAATCTCAGATTGGACAACCCAATGCAATAACCAGCTAAGCAGACTATATCATATGAAATATAAAGGGACCAGCAGAGCTGCTTAAAGCTAATAGCATCTCGGAAACCATAAAAGTGCATGTTTGTTTCCCACAGCTCATCATCCACCAAACTGCTATGCACTGCGTCCACACAACACCCACACCATGGTGGTCCCCACTCACGACATGAAAACACTTCCCACATAGGACACAAAACAAAGACATCCTTCTGATATCCTTCTGACCAACATCCTACTCGGCATTGCTTGCTTCACATGTAGGTAAGCGCTTCAGTGTCCACAAAGGGGTATTGTAAGCACTATGTAAATGCTACATTACAATATAACACAATAAACAGTGGGGGCAAGGTGCGGTTTGAATGGGGAACTGGAGACTAGGGGCAGGGCCGGACTGGGAACCACAACCGGCCCTGGCAAAGTGCTCGGCCGGCCCCCCTCCCCACTGTGGGGGGGTTGGAGGTGCCACCGAGCTCTTTGCCGGAGCCGGTTTTCAGCCGATTTTGTTACAGGGCCAATTTTTTAGCTATGCTGCAAAAACGGCCCCCAGGGGCCCAGAAACGGCCCCCACCCATGCGGTGCACCGGGGATTGCCCGGTGCCCGCTATGGCCAGTCTGGGCCTGACTAGGGGAGATCAGTGTATCCCAGGGTCTCCCTGGTCATGTGCTCACCAGAGAGGCGAGGCTCAAGTTAGAGTTTCATGCTCCTCAACACATCCCTTTGAGAGTATCACAGAATGCCATCCTCCACCTTCCTATCTGGCGTCCATTTTGGGTCTCTAAGTCAGAGCCTAAAATGGAAGCCACAGAAATTCTAGATGGCAATGGCCTCAAATTACTAGTCTAAACCCAGGGTGCTTAAAGTTACTCAGGCTCCTGAGTCGCCTCCAGTAATTAGCAATCAGACCCATAACCGTAAAGCAGCACTAAAGGATTTTCACAACTTCGAGGCACACCACCATAGCGAATCTGTTTATAGGACAGACATTCTGTCAATGAGAAAGTAGCACTTTCATGCAACTCTGAGTAGCTCAGCTTCGAAGCACTATGAGGTCTTTTTTGAGGATCAGCTATAGGCAGGCACACAACGCCTATTGGACTGGCTTTAGCCACCCCCCTCCTGCAGATCAGACACTTCAAAGTGTTCATCTTGGCACTCAAGCACGTTTGAAGTGCAACAAGGCAGTCTTCCTTAGAGTTTTTTTTCTTCATTTCTTCAATTATGACAGGAGCCCCCTGCCCCCTGTACCGCCCTACCTAATCATTTTCCTATCAAGGAATATTACGAGTTGTCAAGATGGCAGGAAAGATAAAAGCTTCAGTTATTAAATCCTTCTGTATCAACAAATATACAGTATGGGTACACTGCAACACGCCCTCCGCAGGAAAAGCCCAGCAATTAATCCCCAGGGCAATATATACAGTGATTGATCCTTTGTAGGCTTCCTGAATAGCGTGCGTCCACAAGCGCTATATAAATACAAACCTTTGTCCTCCTCTATCCTTCTGCTATCATTCCAAATCCAATTAACTGACTAACCTATCGAGCACTTAAAATGTACTTGCATGTTTCACTATACTAATTCAACACTAATCCTCTATGGGTCCCGGAGTAGCATGCTACTCGCCGAAAAAGCGCTTCAACACCTTGTCAGGGGTAGGAAGCGCTATATAAATGCAATTACAATACAATACAATACATGGCTGAAGTATTTTGCCTTGCAGTTGTAAGGAAACTGGTTATGAAAGTAGAACTACAGAATACAAGAAAACATTACTATTTGAGTCAGTTTGTTTTATTTTTTTATTAGCATCAAACTCCTCGCAATGTGCAGCGGCCCTACATGAGTGGGAAAAGCAATATAGCATTGTCACATAAGGGGTAAAAAGCGCTCTTTCAATGCCATCGGATAACACGCAAAAAAATTGCTCCGTATGTGGATAGGCCTATGTGCTCTTTGCTGGGCTTCACAGTCCCCACAACATGAGTTTGATTTGGAGTGCAGGCACCTCAGACTTTCATCCTTCTGGTATTGATACAATGGGTAACACTAAGGAACATTTGTAGTCCCGCATAACTTTGCAGAATGTAAGTTTTATATTTGTTAAGTCAAAAACACAGATTTCAAGAATAGTTAACGTTACATGGTGTTGCATACTACTTCACCTATAATTACATTCCCAAAAGTACTGAAATGCCTCAGTTAAGTTGTTTTTAAGCTCTTTCCTCAAAAGTACTGTAAACATTCCTGAAAAAATGCATAGAGCTATGTCATGCATTGTGAATTAATGGTAGTCAATCAGCTTTAGGTACGTCTCAAAAGAGGTGCAAGATATATTGTTTAAGGGTTGTAATCTACGTGGGAAACAACCTTAAGAACGTGGGCATCACATCGCGATGCCATTACAATGCGATTGTTACAACAACCGCGTTGTTACCACGCAATGCCATTACTACGCAAGTCATTACATCAACTTGCAGTAGATGGCGTGCTAACATTAGAAATACTATACTTTACTATTCCAACACCTTCCCTACTGTGACGTAGGCTGGAGTTAGAATAGTAAATTATAAATTTCTAAGGTCAGCGCGCCGTCTACTGCATGTCGATGTAATGACTTGCGTGGTAACAACGTAGCCATTGTAACGACCGCGTTATAATGGCACACGTTGTGATGACTCGCGTTGTAACGACACATATTCAATTTACACTAGTGCACCCTTAACTCTTGTTTAAAACTATAAAGTAAGTGAGTTTCAGTTACTATGGTTCTGATTGTGATTGGCCTGGGTAATTCCAATATGTTCGATAACTCCTGATACAGAACATATCAGAATTAGGAGATTTGTGCCTAGCAGCGAATTTCCACACTTTTTTTGCGCAAGCAAGTTTCAGCATGTCAAACCTGCGAAATTTACCAGGGGAGGAAAAAGGCCCAATAAATACCAGGCTATAGGGATTGTGTGAAAGGCACCAAAAGACACATGTTATGACCTATTTTTGGGGAAAAATCATAACTGGTGCTGTTTATCACACCAAATAAATTCAGATCCTATGAATGGATTTTATCAGGTGTGATAAATATCAACTACATTTGTTGTCAGCTCTTTAGGCCTCGTGGGTTTGTGCATGAATGTGGCTCAAAGGCAACAACTGCTTTATTTTGATTTTAGTGCAGATTCCTGGCAGAGACATTGACAGGTGGTAATATTGCTAACTGATTGTCACTCACGTATTCAATCTCAGAAGGGGAAAATTATGCTTTGAGAATCAAACCCGTGGCTTGCCAGACGCACATGTTCTTTTGTGGAACAGACGGGCAGGAGCTTATTGCTGAAGATGGAATGAAACATATTTCACAAGCTCACTGTCATTTCACGGAAGGGATTGGAAAAACGGTCAAGTCTTGAAATAGCTTTGCCAAAACTGGTTCTAAAGATCTTTATATTGAAATCATTAGAAGCAGTTTTTTAGTTGTCAAGTCACCCATTCCCCCCTTTAACACCTTCGCTGCGGCGGCAATTCCGCTGCAGCGCTAGGGGAGAGGGGGGGCCGCGTGGCGCTCCCATGCTCGTGACGGAACCGCTCCGTCACGAGCCTCGGGCGCGCTGTGCTTGTGACGGAGCGGTTCCGTCACGGCCCCGCCCGCTCAATAGAACGCGCCGAGCGGGCCGTGACGGAACCGCTCCGTCACCAGCACAGCGCGACCGAGGCTGGTGACGGAGCGGTTCCGTCCCCAGCATGGAAGGGGTTAAAGAGCTCTGTGCCTGATTTATATTCTGGCAGGCAGACGTTTCTCTGCCAGGGCAACGGAGTAAATTACTCCATCACCCTGATAAAGGTACCGTCCACCAGATTTAGAAATGATCGCCAAGCTGGAGGTCATTTCTAAAGCGTTGGTTCCTGTCAATGCTTTGTGCAGTTTGGTGCAGAGCTCCGTCATGTTAATGGAGCCCGTGCGCAAAACTGTGAAATGCATTGACAGGAAACATACTGATTTTCATTTTCGAAAAGAAAATCCCATAGCGGGATTTTCTTCTTGAAAATCAAAAAGAAAATGCCCCACCCCCGCCATAGGAATAATTTACCACCAGGGTTTGCCAGGCAGTGACGGACAATAAAAAACATGGCTATATGTACACCCATCTGCAGGCCCTTACTCCATCGTGCCATCGAAGAAGTTTGTCTACTGCAATGATGGAGTAGTCACCGCCATAGCCAAACCTGTAGTCTACCCACATTTAAATCGGGCAGGGGTGGGCCACTTTATTGACAGAGAGGGAATTCTATCAACCACTGCAATGGAGTGCTCTCTCCTCAACATATATATCGGGCCATTTGTCAGTAGCCCATACACATCGTCAAATGTATTATAACATTTGTTGTTTTGTATTCAGTTTGGCAATTGGCAAGTCAGTTTAAAATGCACAGTTTATCCCTCTAGTTTCTAATATTGGCTCTAAGGATAGCTCCGCCCCATTGTTAAAAGCGTTAGCCCCGCCTCCATTGGTTGACATGTTTTTATTTGGTGCTAGGATTTCACGCAAAGTCACGTTACGGTTTGTTAATATATCCGGCTTTGCGTGAGAACCTGTTTGCACTGTTCCCGCCCTATTAGCCCCCGCCTCTATTCGCACAGATACCAATAACAAGTGTTTGATGACCCGCAATGCAAAACCATCTTGGCCTTCGCATGCGTCAACTTTTCATTACAAAATATATATTCTGCGCCACAAATTGATCGGCGCAGCCATTTGCGTTACGATGCTCCCTTAGCATCGCGAGTGTGCAGGCGCAAAATCATAGTAAATCCGTGCCCCTGCCAAATGTTTGTGTGGCTGCCATGTGCCCCCAGGGCTAGCTAGCCACGTTACCGCACAGACCGAGGGCTGTAGGCTGTCACCCCTACAGCTGCCACCTGATGGATTCTCCCAGTTGTTAAGCCCAGTTTGACTGTCCATGAAGCCAGTCCATGTAGAAGAGACCTGGGGTGAGCGAGAGGAAAGAGGGGGCCCGCCCCCGCCCGCTGCACTTACCGCGTGACCTCTGGACTTGAAGCATATTTGACAATGCGTGTTATGCCCTGTATTTTCTGAAGTTGTAGAGTCCTGCCTGGATGTAGGTGAAGGAAGTCAGAGGGGACGCAGTGGGACGCTATCAAGCCCCTTCCACCCCCTCCACCTCTCCTCACAAGATGACCCAGCGCCTCTCAAGGCACAGAGGTCTGCCTGGGAGATGAAAAGGCCACGGAATTTGTATTAGACGGTAAGCCAGTGCTCCCAGAAGAAGAGGCAGCAGCCCTGTCTGCAAGGTGTGCAGTATCCAGGGTTCAAGAAAGGCCAGCTTCGAAGCAGTTCGCATCCAGTGTAAGTATTGTGTTGGCCGTGGTTTGTAATTATACCAAAAATTAAATTCACATGGCTAAACTTGTTTAAGTAAATGTTTATTACTAGACAACTCAAGGGTACTACTGGTACTGATCGCGGAAGAATGAAGGATTGAGTCAGCCCTGCAGTGATATAAACTCAAGCCTGCAATTGATGCGAATCTGTTTGCAGAAGGAGTGAGACATTATGCCTCTCACGGACCCTGCAGTACTGTGCAGCACCCCCTTAGACCCACCCCCTGCAGTGAGATAAAATCATACCCTGCCACGGTGTGAATCTGTTTGCAGGACTCAGAGTGTGACATTCGGACCTGCACGGACCTTGAGAAACACCCCCACGCACCCGCCGAGTCCAATCTCGTGTTTGATGTTTTGGCTGTTGACCAGAATTTTGCACCCACAGCACGCACACCACCCACCTGAGCAGCTAGAGGAAGTTAAGACTTGCAGAGTGTCACACTGATCTGTGTATTCCACCCGCTATCCTACCCACGGACGCAGACGGCCAACAAACAGAGCTAGTTTGGTATCTCTGCGGGTTCATGTTCCAACCGCAGTAAACTGTGAGATTATTTTAAAACTTTATAATGGGATTAATGCTTTTCATCTGCTGCTAATGAGTGCCAGTCCAGTGACATGAGCAGTAATGACGTCTATTATTTACCATACAAATATGATACCCTTTGCAACGTAAAGTACCCACCTCGCCGGACACACACTCGACGCCGTCTTCTCATCCAGCACAGACATCGACTTCAGCCACGCCACAGAGCTTCAATGGACGGACCACAGCTGCGTCCACTTCACCTTCAAGAGAACGACGACCCACCAACACCAGCAACACACCGCCCGCAGAAGCTGGAACAAGATCACAGCAGACCAGCTCGCCACCTCCTTGAGCCAACACCCTCCTGCCAGCTCGGCGAACCCTAGCCAGGCCGCCGATAACATCACGAAGTGGATCAGCAACTGCGCGGACGAACTCGCCCCGCTGAGGACCCCGCCTAGCAGACCCGGCAGCAAGAAGGCCCCATGGTTCACCGACGAACTCAAGAGCTCCAAGAAGACCTGCCGAGCCCTCGAGAAAGTCTGGAAAAGGGAACCGACACCGGACAACAGGACCTCCTACAAACTTGCCACCCGGAAACACCACCAGCTAATCCGCGCCGCCAAGAGAACAGCATTCAAGGACCGGTTGGACAACAACGCACACAACAGCAAGGAACTCTTCAACATCGTGAAAGAGCTCTCCAACCCCAGCGCAGGAAACAACGACATCACCCCATCGCAAGACCTCTGCAACTCCCTCGCCTCATACTTCCACAACAAGATCACGGACATACACAGCAGTTTCAACAACCAACCAACGCACACCACGACCGACCAGCCACCCCCCCCCACCACCACCCTCCACGCCTGGACCCCGATCAGCACCGAAGACACCATCCGCACGATGAACTCCATCCACTCCGGATCACCAACCGACCCCTGCCCTCACCACGTCTTCAACAAGGCCGACACTGTCATCGCACCCCACCTGCGAGACATCATCAACACATCCTTCGACACCGCCATCTTCCCTGAAAGCTGGAAACACGCCGAACTCAGCGCTCTACTCAAGAAACCAACAGCGGACCCCACCGACCTCAAGAATTACCGCCCCATCTCGCTTCTCCTGTTTCCAGCCAAAGTCATCGAGAAGACCGTCAACAAGCAGATGGCCGCCTTCCTCGAGACGAACGGATCCCTCGACCCCTCACAGTCCGGCTTCCGAGCCAAACACAGCACCGAGACCGCCCTCATCGCCGCCACCGATGACATCCGAGCCCTGATGGACAAAGGAGAAACAGCGGCCCTCATCCTCCTAGACCTCTCCGCGGCATTCGACACGGTCTGCCACCGCACCCTAATACAGCGCCTCAGCAACATCGGAATCCAGGACAAGGCGCTGGAATGGATCATCTCCTTCCTCGACGGAAGAACACAGCGAGTCCGCCTACCACCGTACAAGTCAGAGGCCTCCAAAGTCATCTGCGGCGTCCCCCAAGGATCATCCCTGAGCCCCACCCTCTTCAACGTCTACATGAGCCCCCTCGCGGCCATCGTACGCAAACACCACCTCAGCATCATCTCCTACGCCGACGACACCCAGCTGATCCTCTCCCTGACCAACGACCCCGCCGCCGCCAGAGCCAATCTGCACGAAGGGATGAAAGAGGTAGCCGAGTGGATGACGACCAGCCGCCTGAAACTGAACTCGGACAAGACGGAGGTCCTCATCCTGGGCTCCTCACCCTCCGCCTGGGACGACTCCTGGTGGCCTCCCGCCCTGGGCACCGCACCCAAACCGACAGACCATGCACGAAACCTGGGCTTCATCCTGGACTCCTCCCTCTCCATGACCAGGCAAGTCAACAGCGTCTCCTCGGCGTGCTTCAACATCCTACGCATGCTACGGAAGATCTTCTGGTGGATCCCCACAGAGACCAGGAAGACCGTCACCCAGGCCCTCGTCACCAGCCGACTGGACTACGGCAACGCCCTCTACGCCGGGACCACCGCCAAGCTCCAGAAGAGACTCCAGCGGATCCAAAACGCCTCAGCCAGACTCATCCTCGACATCCCACGATCCAGCCACATCTCCGGACACCTGAGAGACCTTCACTGGCTCCCCGTCAACAAGAGAATCACCTTCCGTCTCCTCACCCACGCACACAAAGCCCTACACGACCAAGGCCCGAGCTACCTCAACAGCCGAGTCAACTTCTACGCTCCCAAACGCCACCTCCGATCAGCCAACCACGCCCTCGCCGCCGTCCCCCGCATCCGAAGAGCGACTACAGGAGGAAGGTCCTTCTCCTACCTGGCCGCCAAGACCTGGAACTCCCTCCCGTCCGACCTGCGCCTGACCCAAGACCACCTCTCCTTCAGGAAGAAGCTGAAGACCTGGCTGTTCGAGCAGTAGCGGCACCCCCCCCCCCCCAAGCGCCTTGAGACCCTACGGGTATGTAGCGCGCTTTACAAGTGTCACTGATTGATTGATTGATTGATTGATTCCGCGTGCGTGCGTGTACGTCTAAATGTATGTACACGCATTGAACATGACAAAGGAAGAGCCGGCCACTTTCATGCAGCTGGAGAACAGATTCCAGAACATTCTGTGGTTTGAGCGGGTATGGAATCCCTCCACTCAGCAAATTCCTCTTGGAATCTAGAGATGATTCCTTCTTTGACGTCTCTCTCCGTACTTAATGCTGTGTGTGTCCACGATAGGCAGCGCCGCTGGAATTACGCGGCGAAGGTGAGGGCGGGGGGAGGGAGGGGGATTATGCGGCAGGGTTGAGGAAATTATGCAGCAAAAAAAAGCATAATATGCGGCATAATACGGCAACTTTTGCTATACTATTACTTCATTACTTTGCACTTATTGCACTTTTTAGCACGGTCTGAGCATTGGTTTTACCTAATTAGTACCAGTTTAATACCCAAATATAGCAATAAGCAACAGAGAAGTTGTGAAGGGCCTTCCACTGCTCCGCAATACGTCTTGCTGCGTTTTCAGTAACTTTTGAACCATTTGAGCTGCTGGAAACACATTATTTTTTAGTGAACTGTAGATTATGTAGCAAATGAATTATGTGGCAAATGTAGCAAATCTACAGCTAAGCAAAAAATGCTGCTGCCGCACAATCGCATAATTCCTGTGGCCCTGACTACAGGTGTAATGTGGGGTTGGTTTGCTGCCTTCAGGTACTGGGTGTTTTTCTAGATATCTGCATGCATGGTGATGCCCCAGCGTCCATTTTTTGATGTTTTTTTCTTTTTGTATATGCCAATGCAAACAAGCATTGGTAAAGCTATGAGTTCGGCACTCCACTTTCAAAAGGCAAGGCCAGTAGAAAACTATAGTTTGAGAAATGAGAGGCCATACCCTAACTCAGTAGCAAAACTGCCACTAAAGAACATTCTGGTCAAAGTGAACAGCCATGGGATATCTAGACTGAATACAGTTAATGTACTGTAACCTACATTATGCAACCCATTGGTCTCCTTTTGGCAAAGAGCATCTTCCCAAATGCATCCTTCATGCACAATAAGCCACCAGACAGTTCCTTCATCCTCCTTCCCGCTGCACCATTCGCTAATAGCCTCAATGAAATACTCCATACTCTCACAAGGGTACCACAGTCTATGTCTGGTAGACTGTCTCTGCAGCTTACCACATCCCTGCCCATACACTGTTCTGTTTTTGTTGACGGTACGTCTTGGAGTGTCTTTGAGCTCACCTGTTACCACTTTGTCATTATTTGTGAATTATGCTTGTGATGTGTTTCTGTAGCTCTTCTTGGGCCCCTGTGCAAGACCCGGCACCTTCCATTCCTCTGGCCAGCTGTCTGATCGTTAACCTTTTGAATGCTATGGGGATTTTTCCCCTGTGCTGGATATCCTTATTTCCCATTATTCATGACGAGCTGGGCTCGTCATGAGCGTGCGAGGAGGCTACTGCATGACGAGCCCAGCTCGTCATGAGCGTCGAAGGGGTTAATGAGTTCAGATCATGATAGGACTGTAGGCTCACCTGCGTGCCGCAAAAAGTACTGTAGCGGGGCCTGCCACTACTGGGGACCAGCACTACTGGACACAACTAACTCCTGGTCTGCCTCACGGCCTTAACCCGTTTACCGCGGTGAACATTGCGGGCGTTCTGAAGGGTGAGCGGGGCTGCGTCAGCCAACGGTCGTGCGCAGCACCAGGGAGGGAGTGCGTTGGCCGAAGCGAGCAAGGAACGGGTTAAACAGAGCTTAATGTTTGAAAGAAACAGTGCTGGTGCTGTAGCTCTGGTCAGGAGATATGGCCTGTGAAAAATGTAATTGCGCTGAATACCAGGACTTCTTAAATCCGCCTCGTGCCTCTTTTATCCAATACCAGTCACAGCTACCCCTTTATCTCACACTTGCAGGTTCCTGCTTTCTCCCTTTGTGATGTTTTTTTCCCATCTTTCTCTTCCTCTGTCTTTCTGATGGGTGTGTTTTTCCCACTCTTGCACTCAGTATACATCTGATGTGGAAAAATAAGTGGCAGTCCCCAAAAATAAGTGCCTGTGGCACCCACCAGCAACCACCAGCTTAAATTAAGCACTGATCATAGGCATATGCATCCATCTTGGTGGGTTCATCTGACTCCGATGCTAGGGTGTGCCTTCCTGACAACCCAAGCATTGTGGAAACAGTGTTTTGCAGTGTGAATCTTTTCTGGATTCACAGACTTGAATATAGGTCATTCACTGCAAGTCATAAATACCTATACAATCTAACCACTTCTTTACATCTCACAGTGACACTCAGATATGGGATGATAATAAAAATACCCATCCTTACAGTTCTCTCTCCCTCCAACCATGCCAGCTCAAGACCACAACTATACACAAAATCTCAGACTGGACAACTCAGTGTAGTAACCAGCTAAGCAGACTGTAATCATACGAAATACCAACAAAGGACCTGCAGAGTTGTACAGAGTTACCAATATCCTGAGTTTTGTAGACATAAAGACGGTAATTATGCCTACTCTGTAAATACTGTTAATTGGGTAACTATACTTGTATCCTTGATCGACTTTGTTGATTCACCTCCTGCGGCATACATAAGAAGTTGCGGTAGATTATTCCAGCACTGAGCAAGGGCATATAGCCTAAAACAGCATAATTGTTGATTTTCTTTACCATGTCAAGATGTTTTATATGATTTTTTTTTGAGTTACCAATATCCTGAAAACCATAAAACTGCAGGTCTGTCTCTCACACTTCATCATACAACACGCTGCTACATGAATGCACAACACGATAACCGCACTTCATGGGTCATTACGCACTACATGGAAACGCTTCAGACATAGGGTCAAAACAAAGATAGGATCCTTACAACCACACACGCTACAATGTGTAGCAAGATACCCATGTAAGCAAGTGCTCTCCACCCCATACAATAAAATATCTCTCGACTGTGCTTGCTCACTGGCATGGTAGCTAGTATTTTAACCACATTCGTGCACAGTTGTCGCTGTCCTATGAATGAGAGCCGTTCTTCTATTATCACACTGCCTTTACTTTGAGTTTCCTGCTCTCCCATCTACCCCATTACCTCCTCGTCCATCTTCACATCCCATTCCTTACTCACGAGCAGCTTGCCTGCTCCACAGAAACCTACTACCCAGCTGAGGTCAAAATACTTCCCACAATATGGCGCTGCTCACCCAGCATGCATAAAGGGGGAAGCAATTCACCAAGACAGTCTGAGAATACCAAAGAAACTCATAACAAAGAATAAATAAAACAATCACCAGACACAGAAAACAGTGAGAGAGGGACAGGCTCAGACATGGAGGGGGAAGACTACTATATGAAAAATCTGAAAAATCTTTATTGTTTCCGTTAATAAAAACCATACAATATCAAAAGAACTTATATTCTCTTTATCTTAAAAAAAAAATTCAAAAAATATCAGGAAGATTATATAAAAGTGATTTCATACAAAAATATACAGTGTTGATGATTTTTTAACTAAAACAAAACATAAAATCCTTTTAAAACCTATCTAACCTATTAAAACCGGCATACCTAAACCAATTTATAATTACCAAGAAGCAGGGCTTCTGTTGCTACTTATTTTAGTCCCAATATTATAGTCCATAATGGGGAAGACTAGTACTCTTAGTAATGAGGATTACCGATGAGTGACCGGGCATTTTCTCTTTTTAGGAGTGTCTGCTCTCCCAGTCTGTCCCTTCTCTCTCTTCATCACAGTTCATACTCCCTGATCAGGACTCTCTCTCTCTCTCTCCTCAGTCTCTCTCTCTCTCCTCTTTTCTCTGCAATTCCTGCTCTCTCTGCCTCCACTGCTCTCTTAAAATTCCTTGCTCCTTGCTACCCCTGCTGCTTCCTTAGCAGTTACTGCTTTCACCTTAAAAAGTTTCCCTTCTCCCTTGGGAGCCCAGCTTTTCCCTTTCTATCTTTTTGTCTCTCCTCAACGGTTAGGGTGCAGGCTCACTATCCCCACTTGTTATTTGTGAGCCTGCAGCACTAACTATGCTGGAACTTGTTTCTTTTTCTCATTACAGATATGGACCTACAAATCCAAGCATGCAGAGCTCTCAAGCTTCCCAGATCCATGGTTAAGCAGCTTGTCCGATCCAATTATGCTTTCTGCATTCTGGGACTTGTAGTCATGATTTCACAAGAATGCAAAAAAACCTGGACTGAATATGCCACTCACACATGGACCGGACAAACTTTAGAGTTCTGCATCACTCTTATGAACATCATCCTTAGAGGTCTGAACTTCTTGCTGGCACAGTGTTCTCCAAAGCTCTTAAGTTACCCAGTTCCACATGTGAGAACCTCATCCAGTCCAGATTTATTTTAGCTGCATGTTGGGGTTTTGTCAACCTTTTAGCCTATTGTAATATCAGAACTACAAGTCCCAGAATTCGGAGAAAACCTCTTAAGTGAGGAGTTACTTATGCATGGGATGGGAAACTTAAGAGTTCAAGTTCTACATCCTGCTTGAGTTTTCAAGCAGGCCCATTTGTGATGATGTATTTACTCTTTTTGTTATATGGGCATTTTGCAATGGGGGGGGGGGGGCGGGCACATTCCAAGCTCTCATGTTCATATGTCCCATGAGTGAGTAGCTCATTCAGGACAGTTTTTTTTATCTTCATCCTGGTACTTGTAGTTGCAAAGTTATAAAGGGAAGAATACGATTAGAAATACCCAAATGCAAACTCGATTATTGTAATGTTAGGAAGTTCATTGTAGTCAGTGGATTGGCAGAGGGACAACAATGGCTGGTAGAGACCATCTGCTCCAATATTCCAATGGCTGCATTTCTGTCCCCCCCTGCTTTATTTTGAATGGTCTACCCCAGTCGGTGGAATGTTCTAACAACATTATAGAGGAGTTCTCAAGTTTCCCAGATCCATGTGTACCTTATCCAGTCTAGGAGTGTTCAGTCAATTCTGGGACATGTAACCCTGGTTTCATGTTGTGTTAAAGAAGATTGTAAATCCCAGCATGCAAGGAAAACAAAATCTGAACAGGATGAGCTACTGACACATGAAACTGTGTAACTTGAAAGCTTTGTTATAGACTTTCTGCCTCTGGCTGTACCGGTTGTCAAAAACCCTCTTCCTCGTAATAAGCCCTCACCGCACCAAGCCTTTTCTCGTAGGTGGTATAAAACACGTGGTTCTACGTTCTACTCCCACATGGAACCTGGACACCTGAGCTACAACCTACACTATCATCTGACGGGCACAGATCTGGGTTGGGTAAGAGATGCCACTGCCCGGGTTGCTCTGTTATTGTTGCTAACTCTGCATTTGTGTTACAGGCCGGTCGGATTCACCCCCACCTTTCCGACACTGCTTGCCCATCCACCCCGTGTCAACGGAAGACGACAGAGCCGGTGTCCACTGCAGCAGCACATCATGGTTTGCACGGAATACTCGTCACCAACAAACCATTTTGGGCTGTTACAGTGAGCGCCGGAAGCCAGCAGAGGAGCACCAGGACACAAGAGTTAGAGCATGGGTACTCACAAACATTTTCCTCAGGGCCACAAAATCTGGTCTGTGGTGTGCCAGAGGGCCACATTGATGCCAGCAGGATGTGAGTGGGTATTTCGGGCTGGAGGTACAGTGGGAATTGGGTGATGTGAATCATGTACATAGTGTGGTCAGTGAGTCCTGAAGTTATTTTGAGGGTTTCAGTCCATATTGCCCTCTAAATTGATCCCCTAGTCTCTAGAAGAGTCATAGATTTGACAATACTGTGCTAAGCAGCATCTGAAGCGCTATTCCTTTACCAGCCTTCTTTACTTGATATCACTACCTCTGTAAAGTCAAGTGAAAAAAAAGTAACTTTATTATTGAATTGGAATAAAATAGAATTGCACATTGTGAAATCAAAAAAACTATGTTCAATCCCAGCTTTCCAACTCGACTAAATTGTTTGATCCTATGCAATTGTTTTATTTCACTTTGCCTCCTTTTTCTTCATTTCACATGTAAGAGCACCTTGAAAAATCTGTGTTCAGGATATGCATGGTACAAAACCTTCTAATGTGTTTGATTTACTAAACTATAATGTTTTCCATGTATAGTAAGGACCTAAGCCGCCCAGAGGGTTCAACAGGATCACTGCCTCTTAGTTTCCTATTAGCATTGTCAGGGTGGGAGGAGGCACAAATGTTTGTAAGTGCATTTAAAAAAAACTATGGGGCAGATTTACAAGCCTCTTGCGCCACTTTTGCATCACTTTTAATATTTGACAAGTGACGCAAAAGTGGCGTAAGTGGCTTGTAAATCTGCCCCTATCACTTTTAACAAATACTTCTAAATGCACTGATATCATCTTATGCACTAAGGTCTAATGCTTCTGCATGCTAAAGAAACATTTTTTAAAGAATTTTGAAGACACTTTGTCATTTTTATACACGTTGGTTGCAAGAGGTCTTAAAAAAGAATGTATTCTGAAAGTTAAGTGGTACAGGATACCTTTTTGTTTGCTTCGGCTTTTTTACTTCGGTTATCTTGTAAATAAACGCTTGCCCATTTATTTACCAATGCCATCCTTCTCAAAGTTAGTGCTCTTTTAAGTAAACAGCAGGCCAGGGCTACTGTTTGCCAGCATGTGCAGGTCAGGAGGACCGCAATCGGTCCGCGGTCCGTACTTTGAGTATCCCTTGGTCAGAGCGAGCCGTACATCCCAGGTCACCAAGGTCACCCCACTCTGTATCATAAGGAACACCATATCCCAGTCCAGTTTTCTTTCTGCAGACCATTATGCAAATTGGAATTCCAGTCAGTCCAATTAATTAAATTTGTATGAACCAGAACTACAACTACCCAGAATGCATTGTATTTCAAAAGAAAGGACTGGAATATGCTGCCCTTGATGAAAGTTATCACCTTTTAACTCATAATTGTGACATGCTGTGCAAAACGTCCAAGCGTTTCAGTATCATGTGCAACACCTACAGCAAATTCCTGGTCTTTTAGCTATCACCAATTTGCATTCTGGGACATGTAGTTTTGCCTTTATCTGTCCAGTCTCGGTCTAGCCATCCCAGCATACATCGAATTCTCAAGTTTACCAGTAGCTCATGTGCTCCAGGTTCTTCCTTTGCATTTTGGGATATGTAGTCTTATTGGTCTCTTTACAAAACAGGACTGCAAATGGAAAAAAAACCTGGACTGGATGAGCTAATGAAACATGGACTTTGGAAAGAAGAGAACTCTGCGTACATAACGTGGTTGGCTAAAAAGCCAGGAGTGGCTGAAGGTGCGGCACATGACATGGGTCTGCTTGGCAGAGGGTAGTTCTGGCACCCCCAGGGCGTTGTAAACAGAGAGGCATGGCTTCAACGATGCACACACTTGTACGTGCGCCTACAGAGTGGGCAATGCAGTTAAAGGCCTCGAAAGGAAGCCTCATCAAAAAACCGCCGGAAGTGGAGCACCTGCTGAGCAAGCGTGGCCCCCGCTCTAGCAGCACAGAAATATTGTCCGTGACTCCGGTCTACACAGGGCCAGTATTGCATGTGCTGCTTCAGCGTGCGCCGCCCCACCACCCGCCGGGCCAGGGCTGCCTCCACCGGGCCTTCTGAAGTAAGGGCCTTTCTGCTAAGAGGTGCAGGTGCGCCTGGGGCAGCACGTGCCGCCACTTTTCCCGCGGGGCCAGGCGTGCCTCACCGGGGCATCATTAGTTTTGGCCTTGCTGCTAAGAGGTGCAGGTGAGCGCGGGGCAGCGCGCGCCGCCCTCCACCAGCAGGGCCAGAGCTGCCTCCAACGAGCAGTCAGTAGTTTGGGCCTTGTTGCTGAGAGTTGCAGGTGCGCATGGCGCAGCGCGCGCCTCTCTCCACATGTACTGCCAGGGCTGCCTCCATTGGGGCCGTCTGAAGTAAGGGCCTTGCTGCTGAGTGGTGCAGGTCAGCGCGGGGCAGCGCGCGCCGCCCCTCCACCCGCAGGGCCGGGGCTCATCATTGCTGCCCCCATCGGACCGTTAGACGTGCAGGTGAGTGTGGGAATCAAGAAGAGGCCCCTGTGCCCTCTTACACGTTGCACTGGATTCAGGGTGGTGAATGCTCGTTTGTTGTATGTATTTTTGTATCATTTCTCTTTTATCCTGGCTGCCCATCCCCTCCTCCCATGCTGCCTGGGTCTCGCGCCAAGTACCATCGCTTCTCTCCTTCTTGCCCACACCCTTTCTCTGTATTTCTCTCTTGCACCGTCCCCTTCCACCGCCTTTCTCCCTGGCCCTGATGAGTGCCACATGGCCCCATGTCATATGTGTGACCTGTTGCATCTCCTGGAACTTTTGGCTAACAAGTCTATGCAGCAGTTTTAATACCATATTAGCAGTGGCACGGCTCGCTGTTTTCCACTTCTATCTGTGAGTAGCTCACTTAGCTTTTATAAATCTGAATTCTTGGATTTTATTCCTGTTTGTCCCATTTTAAAACTCAACACTCCATGTCCCAGATTGCAAAGCAAAAACCCAGACTGGGTTAGCAAGTATGCACGATACTGTGAAACTTGTGAGCTTTGTTCATTAGTTTAAATAAATAAAACGCACGCCTCAGGCTGCGCACCTTTTTATTTGAGTATGGTGTTCACGAAATCAGTCCCCTGTGCATACCTATCACCTGATACATCTCGCACACTTCGGGCCTATCCAGGGCTAAACACGACTTTGGGCTCAATCGGAGCCAATAAGAGCTCCCATTCCTCTCTGATGTCACACAGATGCCAAGCAGACCTACACCGTGCACCTAAATCCTAACCTGTAGCAACTATCCCATGCCTGGTCACTGAAGCACACCTAATTCAGCTGATGGACATAAATCCTAGGCCAGACTGGGAACCCAAAGTAGTCCTGGCAAATTTCGTCAGAGCAGCCCTGTATGGTGCATTAATCACTGGAGTTAACATATCATTTCACTGTTGCCTGAAAACTTCTGGATATAGAAGGAACACTGCAGCGGGTGCTTTCAAGACTGCTGCACTGCTACAAAAACGCCCCCAGTAACAATACCGGCCCACCACCCTTCCATACTCCCGGGGAAACGCCTGGTCCGGCCATGCCTCAATCCACAAATAAAGCACCCCTACCTACCGTGGCGCTGGAATAATTTTCAGGTGTGGTGTGTGTGTGTGTGTGTGTGGGGGAGGGGCTGTCATCAATACTGCATCACAGAACTTTTAGGGAATGTGAAAAGTCCAAGTGTTGCACAAAGAACAAGTGAAGCGATTGAGCCGCGCCCATGCCGGAAGAGAGCGGTAAGGATGCAGTATGTAGCTGGTGGTGAGTTTGGAGCACACATGGTATGGTAGCTCAGTCATTCACTGGCTGCACTTTTTCCTTGGAATGGCCACTAACTCTGCACAGACAGTGTTAATGATAACTATGCAGCACACAAATAATGTGTGGCTATCGAGGTTCAGTGAAAATGTGTCACTTGGGCATCACCAAGTAAAATGACTTGAATTGATAATTTTAAAAATCTTTATTTCCACACGATTCAGAATTACCAAAAAAATGTGTTAATTTTGCTTTCCTATGTGCTGATCTATTTTGAAATATTGTACAGTTCAGTTGTAGGTATTTACATTTTGTTGTGTATTAGGAAAACAAAGACAACATTCCTCAGCATTTCCTTTTGCCCAAGCAAGACTGCTGCATAGTTCACTTTACACAATCCTCTCACTTAGCAGCCCTAGAAAGAAAAGTAAACCGCAGTCTCCATGTTAAAAGAATAAACAGCGCTCAGCAAATGTGACAAGAAAATACTTTGCATCTTTATTGTTCATTCATCTTCCGAACCCCAGCATGGTTACTTTGGGGGTGCTACAGCACCCCAGTGCTCCCAGCACCTATGCCTACTTATTTCAGAACCGGGACCCACATAATCGTTGCCAGTATCCTTGAACCCAGACCGTTTTTACTGTTAAAACATTCATTCACTCCCACTCACACTCCCTCTGACTTTCAGTACATCAAACCCAAATACCGTTGGCGCGTCCTAGTACTAACGTGCAACACCCCTGATGTCTCAGTATTAAGACCTATATGCAGCTTTACCGATAGGCCTCTAGCCCAGCCTGTGAACACCACATTTGCTTTACCTGGCCAAAGCTAAGCATATACATCACGCTCTTGGGGTGTCCCAAATTTCGAGCCACACTCAACGTGCGTGTGCCTTCCCCAAAGCATTTCATCTGGTATGAGGAAGCTAATTGCGAAACGCGTCAGGCCAATCAGATGCTTTTAAAGACACGAATTCAAGAAGCTCCCCTTACCAGATGAAATGCTTTGGGGAAGGCACACGCACGTTGAGTGCGGCTCGAAATTTGGGACACTCCAAGAGCGTGATATATAATTTTTTTTAATTTTTCCCCCCTTATGGGTAGTTCTCAAGTTTAGGTGGAAATATATTCTGCACCTTAAGCCTGGTATACACCCTTGTTATTGAGAACCACCACCCCTCTGTTATTGCTTTTGTGGCACTGAGAACAACAGTGAGCTCTGCTAAAGTGCCTTGAACCTCACATGCAGATCACCTGCTTTCCCATTGTTGGAATCCACATGCCTCTTTTTCAAAGCACCCCTTCCTGTTCTTCAGCACTCAGTACCATAGCAGTACTAAAACCTGGGTTTTGATAAAAGATATCTGTGCTCTGCTCACTTCAGTATCACCTGGTACACCCTGACCTACTGATGTACCTGATTCCTCTCCAGAAGCACCCGTGCTATATCAGTAGTCACCACATTTTTGTCCTGCTTCCCCACATCTGGTGCATACACTTCCTGTCAGGCTTGAGGTACCCAGACAGTTTTATCCATCCGCTTCAAGACTGACCTACAGCTGTGCCTTTACGCGGTTCAACAATTGGCCTGGCAGACGCACCCCAAAACGTACCACAGATTTGTAACACGAGGGTAGCAAAAGGGGTATAATGACCAGAGCCCACACTTTTACAGGGCCCACACTCCTACTCTGCTGGTGCTAATGACCTGCTGGACACTGGCATTTCTGAAAACCACAGACATAGGGGGATTGAGGGTTGTGCGCCTTGCATGTATCCAAGTACGGATCTGTCTCCCGTGACAGGAATGAACCAAAACTGTGACTATGTAAAGACCCGATTGATACTACATTGACTTCCCACGGTTACAGTTTTCACCCATTCATGTCAGAATGATAGGCGCACCCACACATATGGGGCACCTTTTCACCAGGAGAAGAACGTGAATGTAGGTTGGAAGGACATTTGCTCTGGGTAGGAAGTTCTAGAGTTTTCTGTCTCCTCAATGTGAGAACATTGAAAATTTACTAGATGTACAGTTGACATTTGCTGAGCCTTCTGAGTAAGAAAGCATGCAGAGGTCCACACACGCCACAACACCATGGATCAGCCGGCATCTCTAGTTTTCAGAAAAGCCGGTTGGTTTGCCTCACAGGGTGCAGCATGAGTCCATGGCCAGATACAGCCGAATTTTTCTCAGCATTGTATTAAAATCGGATATGTAAAGAGCATGGCTACCCAACAAGGGTTTCCCAGCGCTAGTGGAAAAAGCCCAGGAATCCCATAGAGGCTCGGAAAAGCCAGGTCTTAAGTAGCTTCCAGAGCAAAACATAGGGGGTGCATGAACACAGTAAAACAGATGAGCAATTCTGTAGCTTTGAACGTAAGGTCACCATGTCTAACCTTTTTAAGTCTTGGAACAGAGACTAGGTTAGTCTTTCCAGAGTGTAAAGTTCGCCTGGGACATACAGCGTTAGAAAGTAATGAATATATGTAGAGCCCATTTGGTGCCATACTTTAAAAACAGCACAAAGTCTTAAAATGGATGAGTTTAGTAATTGTGAGCCAGTATAGATTGCAAAAAATGTTTTGAAACTGTAAACTGACTCATTGAGAGGGATATGATATAGCAGAAGAGCATCTGCATTCTGAGCAGTCTGCAATCGTCTCAGCCGAGACTGAGTAACCCCAGATGTAATACATTTCTATAGTCTAGTCTAGATTTTGAGGCCTGCACTACGCTTTTTTGCACACTAGGAGGAATTGAAACAAAACAAACCAAAGTTTGAGCACGAGTTGGGAAGTTAAATAGTAGCAGAGGGGAATAGGTCTTTTGGGCGATGGGTGCCCTGCTAGTTGAGATGTTGGTTGATGAGGAGATCCTTTAGCTGTCTCTTGAAGCTCACGAGGGAGGGGTTCATCCTGATATGTTTTGGAATGGAGTTCCAGATTTTAGGACATTGGTTGAAAAGAATCAGGTCAGGGTCTTTTGTATGTGTACCTTTGGAGCAATGAGGAGTAGGGTGTTTGAGCATCTTAGTTTTCTTGTCTGGCCTGCCTTTTTTGAGTTTATTTATTTTATTTATAAAGAGTTGTATACTGCAAACATAACCCTGGTGGGTATCGGAGCACTTTACATGAAGTGTAAAGTTTACCCTGTTTACCCTGGACACCACTTTCTCATCCCTTTTGCATGGACAACGTGCAAATCACTACCCCCTGCTCCCCTGATCAGGAACTCAAGAAACTGGGCCAGATTACCAGTCGACCTCTGGATCCATAACCTGATGCGCACCTGCCCATCGCATAATGATGACCCGAGTATAGCTAATCAAGAATATGAGGATTGGATATCTACATCTCTTGAAGCTACCCTCCCTATCCGTAAAGTTACATCAAAACGTGTACAAAAAACCGCCCCCTGGTTCTCAAAAGCCCTCAGAGATAAAAAACGTCTCTGTAGGAGATTAGAGAGAAGATGGCGCCTGGATTACGCACCTGATGCTAAAACTCAATATAGAGAGGCAATTAACTCTTATAAAAGCGATGTAAAATCCTCCCAGTCCGCCTATTTTTCAGGAAAGATCATGGAAGCTAAATCTAAACCCAGGGAAATCTTCCATATAGTAAAAAGCCTTACTAAAATCTCTACTTCTCCTAAACTTACGGCCAAAACTATAGCTCACTGCAACGACCTGGCAGAATTTTTTCACCAGAAGGTAAATCTAATCTATTCCTCCTTCCCGGTCGCAGTAGCTAACCCCAGTGCAATGGGACAGGGGAATCCGGAGGCGGCACCCCCTCGACCTCCAGCGATATTGGACCATTTGCCTTTGTTAGATTCGGAATCCCTGGACCAATTAGCTCTCCAAGTAAAATCAGGATCACCAAGTGACCCAGCCCCGCCAGAAATAATACTGTTGGCCAAACAAGTTGTGCTTCCCATCATTATGAATCTCTTAAACTCCTCCATCATCTCCTGCACTGTCCCGTCTCCATGGAAGAAGGCCAAGGTCTGGGCTCTGTTGAAAAAACCCAACCTCGATCCTGAGGATCACGGCAGCTACCGTCCCATCTCTCTGCAAAATTCTCGAGAAATATGTCAACATCCACCTAATGGACTTTC
Source organism: Lissotriton helveticus (assembly GCF_964261635.1). Taxonomy (NCBI): domain Eukaryota; kingdom Metazoa; phylum Chordata; class Amphibia; order Caudata; family Salamandridae; genus Lissotriton; species Lissotriton helveticus. Next base: position 171,467,821 of record NC_136073.1, read on the forward strand.
TCGAGAAAAATCAGCTACTAGATGCCACCCAAACGGGCTTCCGACCTAAGCACGGAACAGAAACCGCCCTGATTGCAGTTACTGAGGAAACCCGAAAGATCCTGGATCAAGGGGGATCAGTGGCAGTGGTCCTCTTTGACCTCAGTGCTGCTTTCGATACGGTCAGCCACGCCACCCTGCTGAACAGTCTAGCCGATGTAGGAATAACAGCTGGGGCACTGCAGTGGCTCCAATCATTCTTGAGCTCTCGCTCCTTTCAGATCTTTGATGGAGATGCTGTCTCAACAAGCAGGCCTCTAAACTGCGGAGTCCCGCAGGGCTCCTCTTTAAGCCCTGCGCTTTTCAACATCTATATGAGACCACTAGCTGAGGTTGTTAGTCCGTTTGGCATTAAAATCATCTCATATGCAGACGACACCCAGCTAGTAGTTTCTCTGGCACAGGAGGATGGCCAATCTGCCCCATTGGGACTATTGAATTGTTTGGAGGCAGTTAAGGGATGGATGACAGCATCCTCCCTTAAACTCAACGGGGACAAAACAGAGCTGATGCTCCTGGGACCCACATCTCCGGAATATTTCAACTCTCTGGCCCCCCTGCCTAGGCAGCCCCCCCGCCCCCCAAGGACACCATAAAGAGCTTAGGAGTCTGGTTGGATAAGGCTCTTTCCTTCAACACCCAGGCCACTAAACTGTCCGCAACCTGTTTTGGCCTTCTTAGGATGTTGAGGAAAGTTCTTCCTCTCTTGCCTATGGAGGCCAAACAGGTAGCCGTCCAGGGCCTTATTCAATCCCTGCTGGACTGCAATAATGCTCTATATCTCGGCGCTCCGGATTATACATTACGAAAACTGCAGATTGTGCAGAACTGCAGCGCTCAAACTCTGCTCCAGCTGCCCCGCAGACAATCAGCTAAACCGGGGCTGATCAAGTTACACTGGCTACCTGTACGACAGAGAATCATCTTCAAGGCAATGTGCATTTCTCACCAGTCCTTTTGGGGCACAGGCCCAGCAATTGGCCGCCAACTTATAACCCAATACCACCCCACCAGAAATCTTAGATCTAGCCAGTCTTTTCTGGCCGTGGTTCCCAGAATCAAGAGAGCAAGAGCTGGTGGTAGGATGTTCTCTCTCAATGCTGCCAAACATTGGAATTCCCTTCCCTTGAAGCTCAGATCCAACCCCAATCTCCTTTTGTTCCGGAAACAGCTAAAAACTCTTCTGTTCAATGTCCACCATTAATCTTTCTTCCTAGCTACCCCTCTTTTGTTCAGTAAACATACCTTCTATCAGCGCTTGGACGCCCTTGGGCAACAACCGCACTTTATAAATACCCATTTCATTTCATTTCAAAAGAGGTAGGGTATCAGTTAGACTGCTAAAGTAGTCACATAGTGAATGACAAACACAGCAATGAAAATAAATAGAGTAATAAGCTTGATCTCAACTAATAGTCAGCGATGAGGTCAATCATCATAAAGAGTAGTTAGTATGGTTACATTTCAGTAGGCATGAGCATGTTGTCTTAGGGTAAAAACTTAGTAATCAGAAAAGATTTTGCTTCTTTTTTGAAGGAGGCGGCAGATGAGATTAGACAAACATTTGGTGGTGGAGAATTCCATATCTTACGTGCGACCACAAAGAAAGCTATAGAGACGTCTTCATTTTATGACTTTGTTGGGGTTTCAGAAGCGGGGCGTGCGCACTTCACGAAGGCCTGCAGCCCCCTGATTTTTCTATCTTTTGGGCCAGATACCTGGGTGTATTGAAATGTAGCACTTTGAGTCATGCATGCAATTTTTTGTTGAATTCTTGCTTCATACGGTATCCAGTTCAGGGATTTTAGAGCCGGGGAGATGTGTGTTTTTCTTTTTGTTTCGGAGAAGAGTCTGGCAGCAATGTTGAGGGAGGCTCTTAGAGGGCCCAACTTATATTGAGGTAGGCCGCATAGCTTGGCACTACCATAATCCAGTCTGGGCAATACAAGAGCTTGGACCGCTTGTTTTAGGTCTTCATGTGGGAGGTGGGGTTTAATTTTCCCCAGAATGCTCAGCTGGTAATTCGCTCCTTTGGTGACTGAGCTAATGTGATCCTGCATATTCAGATGTTTGTCTTATGTAATTTCCAAGGATCTAGCAGAGTCTGTGATGTGAGGAAAGGTTCATTGATACAATATCAATGTTCTAAACATCGATGTTCTAAATATCGAAAAAAATATATCGACAGCAAAAATATCGGCTCCAATACCTTAACGGGTAAGTACAAAAATATTGAATCAAAAATATCAAGGTAAAAAATATCGATTAAAAAAAAAAAATTATTTATTTATTTATTTATTTATATATATATATATATATATATATATATATATATATATATATATAGTTAGTAAATATATTAATCTTCTTTTTAACGAAATAAATTAATTGTAACTAAATATAACCTTAATAAAAAAATATATAAACACACAAACATAAAAAATTTGACCTATATTTACTAAAAAATATATTAACTATTATCTTTATTTAATGTTTAAACTTAAAATTTATATAAAAATAAAAAATATATATCAATAATTTAAAATAAAAAACATTCTAGAATAAATTGAAAACATTAAACTATTAAAAAAAATGTAAACTTACATTTCCCAATACAATAAGTGCAACAGTAGAGAAAGTGTTAGATAGCAGAATAATTACATTTACTATTCCAACTCCAGTGAGTGCAACTGTAGGGAAAGTGTTGGATAGCAGAGGGGTAAAAATTACTATTCCCACTCCAGTGAGTGCAATATTTGTAAAAGTGTTGGATAGCGGAGGGATATAATTACCATTCCCACTCCAGTGAGTGCAAAAGTAGAGTAAGTGTTGGATAACGGAGGAATACAATTTACTATTCCAACCCCTGTGAGTGCAACAGTAGGGAAAATGTTGGATAGCGGAGGGGTAAGAATTACTATTCCAACTCCAGTGATAGCAGTATTTGGGAAAGTGTTGGATAGCGGAGGGATATAATTACCATTCCCGCTCCAGTGAGTGCAAAAGTAGAGTAAGTGTTGGATAGCGGAGGAATTAAATTTACTACTCCAACGAGTGCAACAGTAGGGAAAATGGCAAATAGCAGAGAGGAAAAAATTACCATTTCCACTCCAGTGAGTGCAACAGTAGGGAAAGTGTTGGATAGCGGAGGGGTAAGAATTACTATTCCAACTCCAGTGATAGCAGTATTTGGGAAAGTGTTGGATAGCGGAGGGATATAATTACCATTCCCACTCCAGTGAGTGCAAAAGTAGAGTAAGTGTTGGATAGCGGAGGAATTAAATTTACTACTCCAACGAGTGCAACAGTAGGGAAAATGGCAAATAGCAGAGAGGAAAAAATTACCATTTCCACTCCAGTGAGTGCAACAATAGGGAAAGTGTTGGATAGAGGAGGGGTAAAAATGACTAATCCTAGTCCAGTGAGTGCAACAGTAGGGAATGTGTTGGATAGCGGAAGGGTAAAAATTACTATTCCTACTGCAGTCAGTGCAAAAGTAGGGTAAGTGTTGGATAATGGAGGAATTACATTTACTATTCCAACTCTAGTGAGTGCAACAGTAGGGAAAGTGCTGGATAGCGGAGGGGTAAAAATTACTCTTCCCACTCCAGTGAGTGCAACATTAGGGAAGGTGCTGAATAGCAGAGAAACAAAATTACTAATAACACTTAAACAATTGAACCCCCCCCCCCCTAAAAAATATAACAACATTTTAAAAAACATAAAAATAGACACTATTTTAAAAATATAAATTAAATATATTCAACATATAAAAGAACACATACTATAATATTCATTACATATAACAAAAACCTACAAATATATAAAGCAAATTAATAAAAACATTTATAAACCATAATTATTTAAAAGTAGCAAATATTAACAAACAAAACATAAATGTATTTATTTTATTTCCTACCCTATAACACCACATCAATAACAAAACACTTCAACATTTTTAATTAAATTTATTTCCATAATTAACCGGATAATCAATTAGAAAATCTTATTAATAAAAACATTCATTGAGTACACATGCTTTAACAATATAATATCTGCAACATACACCTAAATTAAACTATAAAATAATAAAACACAATTAAGTATTATTTTTAAAATTCATTTAATACCCACCCTTTACCCCTTTAAAAGTAAAAACACACATAAATAAACCATTACCCAAAATAAATATAAAATAATTAACATTAACAACTATATATAATTAAAAACAAACTACTTCCCACCCTTTACTCCTACAAAACCACAGCACACTTCAAATTAGTTACACAATTACCATAATTAATGACCAATTAATTTATTAAAAGTAACAACCACATATTAATTCATCCATTAAAAATAAATTGCTTCCCACCCTTTACATCTAAAACACCACATCACACACTTAAAATTAATTACCAAAATTAATTGCCAATTAATTAATTAAAATTAGTTACCAATTAATACATTACTTTACACATTCCATTATAACATATCAATTAAACAAATATTAATAAATACAAATTATTCAAATGTAATATAATGAAATTACTTCCCACCCTATTGCCCTATTAACCCACAACCCGCTACGGAACTCAAAGCACAAAATAAAAAAAATAAAAAAACTACTAAAAGTTTCACATATATTAAAAATACAAACACTTCTTATACAAAAAAAATCATATAACATATATACTAACATACATAATATTAAAAACTATATTTTTTAGGATCTATATTTTTGCAAACAATATTAAACACGGATATTTTTTAAATCGATATTACTTACCTTAAATCGATATTCTTGACCACGATATTCTTGCTGTCGATATTCTTGCTGTCGATATTTCTGACCCACAATAAAAATAACTCTATTTGTGCAACTTGATATTTTGTACTCTATATTCTATCTCTGCACTGTGAGGATAGCAGTTGAGGGCTGGAAGATGTTTCAACCAAAGATCGATCTTGAGGATGTTATTCAGCGGTGAGATGAGAAGGAATTTGGTTTTGTCAGTTTTGTGTGAGCTGGTTATCCGTGAGACAGAGATGAGTGTTTTGCAAAGTAGAATTGAGGGATATAATGTCCTCTGGGGAGGCAATTTAGAGATACAATTGGTGTCATCAGCTTACATGTCATAGTGGATGTTAACGGGTTTTAAGTAGTTTGCCAGTGGTTCCAAAAATAGATTGAAGAGAATGAGTAGATCCCTGTGGCACGCCAAGAGTGATCGCTTGAGGCTTAACAGGGATTGATTCATTTTGACTCTCTTGGATTTGTTTTGAGGGAATGAAGAAAACCTTTGCAAAACGACCCCTAATGAGCCACTCCTTTGTTCCAGTAGTTTCAGTAGACTATTGTGTTTACCGTGTCAAAGGTGGCGGGTAAGTCAAGCAGTATCGCAAGGCATGAATCATTTTGATCGATAAATTTTTAATATTTCATCCACGACATAAGTGAGTGCAGATTCAGTGCTGTGACTGCCGCTGAAACCTGATTGGTGTTGGTCAAGGAGTTGAACGTTGTCTGTGTGGTTGCAGAGAGGCGAGGTAGACTGGTTTCCCAGTGTGAAGGGCTTTGTGAGTTAAACATGCAGATCCAAAATTACAGCGAGCTTCAATTGAGAGCAAATCCAGTTCTTTCAGGGCAGTGGAGATGTCATATTCTTTGATTCCTGTGACCATTCTGGCTGCTGCATTGAAAGTGGATGTAAGGGGTGCAAGATGGGTTTTCGCCATGGAATTATAATTCTATAAATATTTTCATGACTTTCTGCATAAAAAACACGCTGAATCCATGCTATTCACAGCATACCGGATTACCCTAATTCTCTAGTTTTCAGTAATGGCCAAGGGTGGTATGTTTTGCAAGGAGCAGGCAATACTGCACTGAGTACCACAGCTAAACACATCACAAAAATCAATGTCATTTCAAAATAAATTTCTTGATGTTTCTGCATTATTTTATTTTCTGGACATTTCTTGTCCTAAGAGGTAGGTCCACCCACACACTTGAGGGTACTGTTTTCACCAAGAGAAGTGTGGGAATGCTGGGTGGGCGTTTTTTTGTAACTCCCTGCAAATTCCCGAACTTTCTGTCACAGAAGGATGAGGAAATTCTGTGTTTTACTGTAATGGATCATTTGGAATCAGAAAAAGTCATGACGTCCAGGTAAGCTACACAGCCTGGATTCATCCAGGGGTCTGGTTTTCAGACATGACTTGGGTTTGTAGGTTGCCGTGCATGCTGGCCAATCCTTGGCCCACATAACGTACATCTCTCCATCATAAGAGATTTGGTTTTCATGGTTTGTTTCAGGGCCTTTTCTGATTTGGGTAATAAGTCAAGCCACACAAGTGGTGAGAAGCTTTCATGGAGAGACGCGTGGGGATGCTGAATGGTAGCACATTTGTTATTCTAGATTGAATATTGGTATATTTTTAGCTTCCAATTGTAAGCAACTGCACGCAAAATCAGGGTTTGAAAAAACACTTTCAGAATGGTGTGGCATTATGGGTAATGCACATTTTGAGCAGCACAAACAAATCTGTTTCTTGGGTACATTTGAAACAAGCATTTGCAATGCAATAGGTCTCGCATTACTAAACGTTTGAGCTATTGGCGTTGCAAATAATAATGCAATGCCAATAGCTCAAATCTCGTGCAGCACCATCTGTGAAAGTTCATCACCATGAGCATGCACTCATCTTAAATGTGCAGCTCCGTCTGTGAAAGTCTATCCCCATGAATGTGCACCCCATTTCTGAATGTCTAACGTGAACTGCGTCTGTGAAAGACTAACAATAACAAGTGTTACCTTTTTGACAGTGTCATTAGCCTATTCAAAAAAGCAATGAATGGGTCTGGTGACAAAATAAGAAGGACCCAGCGGTTTATACATATCACTAATATCATACAGTTTGCGTAAAAAATACCCCCCCCTCAAACATTTTTCAAACACTTGGGTAAATACTTGGCTCTAGTTATCTACAATAAAAAAGACTTTTCTTGCTCATGGTGCTAAGAAGGTGGGATTGTTTCATCATGTTAAGTAGAAGAAATATATGTTTGAAGCTGCTGTCTGCAAGGTACAGCCAACAATGGCCTTGTTTGGAAGCTGGGAAGCTCAGTATTTGTTTACATTCACTTACCTCTCGCGAAGAGGATGCTAATGAAACAAAGAGCAACAATGAAACCCAGCAGCATGGCTCTGTGCTGTCATTGCGTGCATGAATTGAGATGCTCTGAGGCTTACGGGCTGGTGGAAAGGAATGAGACATGGATTGCTAAGAATGAAGCTATGTGGGCATGGGGAATGGCAAGTAACACACACACACACACACACACACACACACATTTGCACTTATGCAAATCTATCGAAAAACACAAATGCAGGAACACCACCGTAGTAACCATGGATAAAGGACAAGGCACATCAGCAATTTTTATTGGATATGTGTAATCTCGCTTAGACGCCTTCTAGTGAGATACCTGACAGTCTTGCGACAATTACTTGCGCTCTAGAGAAAAAAAGACTACATGACTTCTCCAACCCTCCCCCCATAGAAAGGGCTAAAATCCATAATATGTGTATTTGTAAAGCACACATTCACCAAAGGGTATCTTGGTGCTGCAAAACAGATGTTTATTGTTACCCAACTCAACAGGACTTATTTAATCAATCTCAGAAGGATGAAAGACTGCGTGGACACCCCCCTCCCGATTTTAACCTGTGACAGTGAAGTTGAACTCAGGCACCTAGAGGGGGCAGATTAGGCCAAGCCACCAGACCCAGCCAGGCCTGCAGACACCAAGGGTCATTTAAATTGCTATATCACATGCACTATAATGATAAAGCAATAAATACTATACACGTCGCTAGTTTTTAGGTTTGGGTTATCAGCACAGCTGTCTGGCAGACCTCACAATACATATTGAGTGGGCTGTGGGTCCGCCTCTCTCAGCCATTGGCTTTCTTCAACTAGCTTCGTTCACCCATTGGCTTGAGACATTCTCATCACTTCCTGGTTCGCCCAGTGTAGTATTTATTTCTCACCCCATACGATTGGCTTTTTGGTTGTATCCTTCTGTGCCCACTGCAGTGCTTTAATTGAACTGCATAAGGGACTACTTTGCAACACTATATCTATCGATCTGCTGGTTGCCCCTGTGTGACTCCAGATCTATGATTTTGCCAATGCTTGTTTTCGCCCCACCTTCCAAAAACAGCCCATGGTCGGCATGCTGCAACCTGTGGGACATTTTGCTGACCACTTCCAGAACCCAGAAAAAAGGTCGTGTTAGCTAGATGGCGCGTCGTCCAATCACAATGTTGCTGTGATTGTGGGGCAAGCCTAAACCTGGCCTGGGTTAGCTGAGGTAGCATGAGTCTACCAGGAACAAACTTCCTTGGGTCCAGGATGACTGTCTGGTGAGAGGAGGCTCCATAACAGCCCAGCGGCATCATTGCCTAACTGGTTCCTGTTCGAGACGGTGCTCCTGGCTTGATATGGGGGCTATACAACAAATTCGTGGAGGAGGGTCCGAGGGAAAGTTTAACGACCTCAAAGGTAAATACCCCCAGTGCAACAACCTAAAGAACAAAAGTACCTGTCAGTCGGGTGACGCCGAGGTGCTCAGAACTCGCGCTGGAAGCAAAAGTGCACAGGAAGAAACATACAACAACCAGATAGGTCAAAAGATGCATTGACTATCAACAATTGCTGGTTTGAGTCCTATCAGACCACCCAACTGGCGGAACCTCATCATGTAGGACACTCAGGCCATGGTTAGTCTGCAAATGCCCAGGTGTATATTGGCAATGCATGACTGAGTCATGGTCTGAACACCGCAAAAGTTAATTCAAAGGTGGTACTGATAAGTGCAGTGCAAAAAAATTATAAATATAGTGCAGTGGCTAAAATGGCTGTCAAGGCAAACAAAGACCTTTATTAGTGCTTGCCTGGACGTCGGATTAAAAATAGTGTAATGACACAAGCTTGGCCCTGATGAATGCCAGTGTACTTACACAGTACGGCAGAAACATGTTGGCCTTATTTTTGTTTTCCACCAAGCAAGCTGGACAGTGATTATTTTACGCTGTCATTACACTATTTTTAATCTGACGTCCAGGCAAGCACTAATAAAGGTCTTTGTTTGCCTTGACAGCCATTTTAGCCACTGCACTATATTTATAATTTTTTTGCACTGCACTTATCAGTACCACCTTTGAATTAACTTTTGCGGTGTTCAGACCATGACTCAGTCATGCATTGCCAATATACACCTGGGCATTGTTATGTTATGTTATGTTAATAACTTTTATTCGGCGCACAGCTGCCCCAGCGAAGGGGCGTCCTGGCGCCTGTCCAAATACCACAAAACAGATCAGCGCCGGGAAAAAAGGAGATCAATTGCCAGAAGCGAACAGGTGGGTTTTAATAGCACGCCTGAAAAGAGTGAGACTATCCAGGGCACGGATGTGTACGGGGAGAGAATTCCATAGGTCAGCTGCCAGAACGCGAAAGGAGCGCCCTCCCATCCTACTCAGTCTGAACCTAGGCTTAATCGCCAGGTGGTGAGATTCAGACCTGAGGGACCGTGTGGGCAAATACGGAGCAATGAGGCCCGCAAGGGCAGGAGGGGAGGAAAGCTTCAGAATCTTAAATGTCAGACAGAGAGCCTTAAATTTGATTCTCTGTCTGACCGGAAGCCAATGAAGGGAGGTCAGAACAGTGGAAACAGAGCACCGTCTCGGGAGGCCCACGATGGCACGTGCAGCGGCATTCTGCACAATCTGAAGCCTAGAAGCCTCAGCCTGGTTCACTCCAAGTAGCAAAGCGCTCCCGTAGTCCAATCGCGACAAGATGGAGGCCTGAACCACCAGTTGCCGCGTGGGGGGGTCGAAGAACTTAAGAACAGGTCTCAGTCCTCGCAGGATACCAAAACAGGTAGCTGCTACCTTCTTCGTATGGCTGGCAAAAGAAATATGGGAATCCAGCCAGACCCCCAGATTTTTAACTTCGGCCGCTGGAGTGGGAGAGACCCCCAGTTCGGGAGGCCACCACTGATCTCCCCAAAGTTCCGTCTGCCTTCCTAGAATCAGGACCTCGGTTTTTTTAGCGTTAAGCTGTAAGCAGTTGCAACGCATCCACTTAGCCACCGCTATAAGTCCAGCTCGAAATCTGCATTTGCAGACTAACCATGGCCTGAGTGTCCTACATGATGAGGCTCCGCCAGTTGGGTGGTCTGATAGGACTCAAACCAGCAATTGTTGATAGTCAATGCATCTTTTGACCTATCTGGTTGTTGTATGTTTCTTCCTGTGCACTTTTGCTTCCAGCGCGAGTTCTGAGCACCTCGGCGTCACCCGACTGACAGGTACTTTTGTTCTTTAGTTTGATATGGGGGCTGCCATCGAGGCCATGACGCATATCTTACATCGAGAGTCTCAGTGTCTGTCTGTCCTCACCCTCATCCCTCCCCGAGGTGCCCACATTCCTGGACCAGTGGCTTCTTGCCGCTGTCACCCCAGGCGTCGAGAGAGCACTTCCTGCAGCAGGTGTAAGTCTCCACCTGTCCCACACCTGCATTCCAGGGCAGTGTTGGAGGCTGGTGTGCCGCGGGGAGACCCCTCCACTCGGTGACGTCATCGTGGAGTATGGAAGCCAGCCAAGAACCAGCAGGCCGCTTAAAATCACACACACTCCGCGGAGAGCCGCAGGAGGGACGGTGAACACAGCAGCTGTGCTCAGATACTTTCACCACTTACGCGCACGGCGCAGGGAGCTGAGGGGTCATGGAGTGAGCAGGTCTCCTCTACCTGCAGGGTGAGTGGAAGGCAAGGGCTGTACCCCCTCCAGTCAATAGGGGATGGCCTGTTGATCCCCAATGACCAGAAGTGGGTCTCACTAGGAAGGCAGCCCTGAGCAGCATTAAGCTTGGGAGTCATGCCGTACTCCTTGCTGGGCTGATGTTTTGTCCTCTGGCACCCTTCGCCAAGTGACCTCTTACTGCTATGGGACCACGACGGCTTCGAGTTAGTCTGGTGGCGCACGAGACAGCTGCATAGTATTGCCTCGGGTGGATCTGACCCTGGACAGTGGGTGACATGCATTGCCAGAGTGACACACTTGGATGCTTCCAGATACACTCACGGCCAACGAGTCTCGCTCACAATGTTTGTTTCTGTCCTTGGTGAACCTCAGGGCTTCACAAGTGGTTACATCGATGTTCGAGGAAATTGATTTCTGTTATTGCACGTGATTTAGAACCCATTAGTTCCTCTTTCTAAGGGTATCAGTTTCTCTCATGTATAGGCTGTGTCCTTCATGGGTTATGCGCCTCACTCACTTGAAAGCATTCATTGTGAGGAGAGAAAATCGTAAAATAACTGTCATTGGACAGATCCGTTCCTGCCGCATATGCTATTGTCAGTTTCATTGTAAGGCAGTGTTTTTATTATACATGTCTGTCTCGGTCATTGGAAGGGGCTGTTTACCATAATTAAAGTGACTTCTCTTGCTCATTGTCAGACAAAATATTCGTTTGGGACTGCTCACTCAATGGAAGATTATGCTATGTATAGATTTTGCTATTTAAACGAGGGTGAAGCATCCGGTGCAGAGAACTAACATTTCCCATTTGCCCTGTTCTGTAGCAATCCCCAAACAAGAAGCACATAGGACGTCAGCGGTTATTTCATTTATTTGCTTCCCTGTGAAATGGATCCAAAAAAGTACAATCTCGCGAGTGGTGTGAGACATGTGGTTTCAATTATCGCGCCCGTGTCTGTGCACGATAATTGAAACCACATGACGACCGGTGTTCGTAACAGACACCAATAGGCCATGGGCGGAGCAATGCACCCACCTTTGGCCAATTGCGTGCTGTCTTTTATAAAAAAGACTCACGCAAAGGCCAATAGTGTGGGCCAAAAGGAAAAGCACACGCACGAGCGTGTGCCATTCCTAGGTCCATTTTCAACTCCCCCTCAAGAGGTCTCTCGCTGCGTGATTAGTGTTGCGCACTGCAATGCAGGCGCGAGACCTAAAAAGCATGGTCTCTTTCATACTCCATTTTATATTTATAAAATGTTTCCTTATAAATCGATGTGTAATCGGCATAATGAAAACACATTTTAAGCCATAACTCATCTGATGGTTCTGGGGATCAGAGCTTTTGGCAACTGACAAAACACTATATAGCTCTGTGACCAGAAGAGCCTGACAGATGTAACTGTCTATTACTTTTATGTATCGGACTTCAGTGCCACTAATATCCACTATTTATTTTGCCAAACGACTAGTTTATTTAGAAAAACGATTTTGAATCTAGTCAAACGACCCCTTGCTAAATTAAAAATAGTATGTAGTTTCCAGAAATGTAAAGCATTTTGGATTCATTTGCAGAATCCGTAAAATAGTACATATCAGCCACTACTTAGATAATTGCAAAAACGGCAGTGAAAAAAATATTTTTTTTATCCCCCTTTGCCTGTTTCCAAAAGATAGTACGAATGCTGTTTAAGCCGAGCAAACCTTTTGTTGATGTGACTCTTAGAAAAAAATGTATTCTTGAATAGCACTTTGATCACAGTTGTTTTCTGAATAAGAGACAAATCTACATTTCACCATAATTTGTCTATTTTATCTGGCCCTTCCAGAGAAGAGAAAATAATCAAATAAAATCCATATATTTCACATGAGTACTCTTGTATATGTGGGGGGAAAATGTATATTTGGCCTGAGTATCTATTGTGGAAAAAAAGATTTGAAGCATAAGTATGTACTGTTCCAAATGTGAACAAGAATTGATAAATGCATTAGGTTTCGCTTATGTGATTAATATGTTTTTTGTGTTGTAATTTGTAGTTTCACAACATAAGTTACTGAAACTCCATTAAAGGGATATGAGTTGTTTATTGACAAAGATAATATATTGTGCTGTTACTGGTGATTTTATAACGTGAGGAAATTCGGTAATGGCACAATATCCTTGTCAATAAACAGCCTCATAAGAAGTCCATGTTAAATAATGTTTAGTACGTGCACCACTGCATGGTACCGATGATGCTGTGTTGGAATGCCAAAGTAGATAAAATTCATCATTATTTTGGCAACATTTTTGCTCAAATGTTCTTTCTCTTTTCTCTGTTTTAAATTTTTTTAATTTTTTTTAAGGAAACTCGTCCACTTTGGTTTTTCTTTTGCTGTCCGCAACAATGACACTATCAATAATTCTGAATGTCACAATTTCTAAAATACTAAAACCTAAATGAGCACAAATTTAGTTGAAACCAATTGAAAATGACTATTTAAAGTAACAAACTGTTGTAATCGCACAGCTTCACACATACTTGCATGCCACTGCTCCACACATTCATCCAGGAGCATCGGACAACTGTGATTCAGCCGTTCAGGATGTGAAACATGTTAATTTCTGGTGTCTAATTTGCAAACAACGAGGTATGAGGCAGCTAAAACTTTTAGCCGCACAGAATAAATTCAAGTCCTTTTTAGGTCTTGCCTAGGCAGCGCTTACGCTGTCTTTTCGAAATGTGCTGTATTCAGGTATGGACTTCAAGCTCCGCCCATATATTTCATTGGCTTGTGTAATTGTCCTTTGTTAATGTTGACTTCCAATTTGTTAATAAGCATATTAGTACCTCCCTGTTTTCTGTTGTTACCTCCCATGAGGACAGGCCCTCTTACATGTGTCCTTACTTAGGAGCTTTGAGCAGTTCCTAGAACATTTTACTTAATGTACACCACACTCATGGGACCCCAGCTTCAGTAATGGTGAGCACTTCTTTGCATTTGCATTTCTTTTAAACATTTAAATACGCTACCTGCACCTTCATCTGCTTGGATGCTTCCTCCTTTGTTTTCCCCTCCTTCCCCCAACTACACCCTTCCCGTGGCTTTGTTTTTGTTCTGTTTTTTACATTTATTTTTTCCTGGGAGCATTGCGCAACATTTTTAAAATAAGCAGAATTCCCCCCACCCTCCCCTGCTGCACTGACACCTGCAAGGCAGGCTCTGTCTTAATTAAAGAAATATGGTCACATGCTTAATAATGGTAGCCACATGTTGCGTTGCGCGTGGCTCACCCAACTTGTTTTTTTAATCATTTACATAATTTACACATGCTCCTTTGTTTCCCCTACCTCCCCCGTCTAATCCATTCAGGTGGCTTTGTGTATTTTTTTTCTTGGAGCATTGCGGTATAACGTTTGCTTTTAACTTTTTTCCCTCCCTGCACGTACGCCCGCAAGGTGTGTGCTGCCTTCAAAGCATCTGGTCTCATAGTTACATACTTAATTGGCAGCCGCTCACCTTATTTTGTCCACTTTTTGGACTGTTTTCTGCATGCGTGGCACAGGGCATAGTGAATTAAGACTGCAGATTAATTTGCGCTTCCAAACAGTAATCTGCCCTGCTTTTCAAGCTTTGCTGTCAAGAATATTTATCCGTCTATTCACCCAGGGTCTCCAAAATGCACGGTGTGCAGGAAAAAACAGTCTTCTAATCAGGCTGTAGACAGGTCAACAAATCCCGCTGTGAATAGGTTTGTCATCCACCTTTAAAAAAGGCTGTTCTGAGTCAAAATAATGGTTGGTGTCCAGTTTAACTGACATTGCGTTTCTGGCACACGAAAACTAGCTGAGGGGTTGGGGGGGGGGGGCGGTGCCCTCCCCACCACCTTCTGACTGCTGCTTTCAAAGCATGGCGATTCATTCTACCTAATCTTTTATACTTCTTATTCATTGTTCGAACTTGCGTACCCGTAACCCAGCATACGTCACAAAGAATAAAAATTAGAATGATGCCGTGTGGACTAAGGAGACACATTGAAGGTAATGGAAAACACATCTGATATCAGACTCCTCATCTTTGGGCCCTAAGACAACGCTGGCTTGCTGCAGACAAGTGGAACAGGCAACACGTAGACATTTAGATTATGGGTTGAGTCAAGTTAAGGAGCACATCTCATACAATGAAATTAACCACTGATTTCAGCTGCTAATGTTTAGTTGAAGCCGAACCTCAAGCCTGGTTCCCCAGCTCCGAGGTAGGCAGCTCTGTCCATTGCAACACGTTCTTGCCATACTTTCGATTTTGTTTTAGGTGGTGCTAACAGGATAAATTGCCTTGTACAAGCTGCCTCCTGGCGAGAGGCCGGCACTTATGTTTTTTTACAAAATAACCTGCAACACTCCTTTGATTTTCAAACCGAGAGTAGGCCAAAAGATCTGAGCTGCGAATAGCAGTAGTTCGACCATCCTTGGCTCCCCTTTTAAACCTCCCTCACTCTAATCTTCAGTGCCAGCCATACGTGCCTTTAAAAATGTATTTTGCTGATCCGGAGTTGTGGCATCCCCACAGCTCGCAAAACCTCATTGGGCCCTCCCTCTCCACAGCTCGCAAAACCTCATTGGGCCCTCCCTCTCCACAGCTCGCAAAACCTCATTGGGCCCTCCCTCTCCACAGCTCGCAAAACCTCATTGGGCCCTCCCTCTCCACAGCTCGCAAAACCTCATTGGGCCCTCCCTCTCCACAGCTTGCAAAACCTCATTGGGCCCTCCCTCCCCACAGCTCGCAAAACCTAATTGGGCCCTCCCTCCCCACCTTTAGAGCCAGAAATTGCAGCCCACTTGAGGTCGGAACACTTTCAGTGTGCAACCCGGGAGATGCCCACTCCGTTCTATGGATGGAAAAGCTGCTCATTGTTGCCCTACTTGCTTTATGAACCATTAGCAATTCCACTGGAGCTGTTCCTTGATTTGTCATTTGATAGTTGAGCAAGGTGAGGAATTGTAATCTTCATTCTCAGGGAATACTTACTAATAAAAAAGAACTTGGCACAGAAGCTGAAAATATGAAAAGACATCTTTATTAAATTTAATAAGTGAGGCCACGTCACACAGAAGCCGTAGCAACTGAATGAGGTAGTCTGAGGAATATAGAAAACAGAGGTCTTATATATGCTTTAGGGTTACAAAACTCAGCATAAAAGAAAGGGGCAGTCCTAGCTTTTGCAAGCATGCAAAAAATGCCTAACATGGACATGCAAGGTCTGCCAAACGACAAACCCATTTTACAGTTGTCCGGCCCATAATCAATCATTGAACAAACCCAACATTCTTCTTTAGACAAGCCGGACAAACCCATAATAAAAGGACCACAACCCATATCATAAACAGACCATAAAAGAAGGAACAGAAACAGATAGAAGTAGGATAAGGGGTGTGTGTGTGTGTGCATACCAAACTCTGCAATGTCCTGTGCTTTGATCCTCAATCTTGATCAGCTAAAGGGCAGGAACTGGTTTAACAAGGTCAGCTTCAGGCAACAGGGTCAGTTCACTCAGGTCAAACAGGAGTCAGCATGAACTCGAGCTAAGGTGTACATGTCCTTAAAAGACTGGTTCAGCCACAATCATGGCCTATGTGAGGGCAACCACAAAATGGCTGCCATACACAAAATGGAACCCAAGGGTTCAGAATTCACAAAACCTCAGTCCCTCCTTTTGCCCTTACATAGGCAATCACTCAGTCTGTGTCTGAATCGATATCAATATTATCCGTTATTCCCTTCACTAAGGCACTATTACTCAAGTTATCTTTCATGGAACACAAGGGATAGACTTCGTTGGCATAAATAAACATCGCCTGATATGCCCATACAGACCCATTGTAACTAAATGGCAGAACCAAAATAGGGAATACCTCTATCTGTAGTATGTGGCATAAGACCACACACCCAACAATTAGTGGTGTTCATTACTAACTGGTGTTGATGCAGAAGCTGTACAAAGGAATTATTAGTAAACTCTGACCTCCTAACCAGTTCATGTTCAGATAAAGTATGGAAAGAATGCAAAGAAGTAGTAGTAGGAAGAGACATAGGTTGGGAGGTGGGTAAAGATGTCAACTGGGTAGCAAAAACAATCCCACCCATCAGAGACAACATCATGCTTAAAAACACTAGAAAACACATTTTTAAGAACATATAGACAACAGGAGAAAGTAATGACCACTATTACAAATAAAAGTATCATTTTTCACAACTCTAAGCAGAAAGCAAATCCTAAAATTATCTAGTAACATTTTTATGGCTCTATGGCTCCTATGCATTTCAGTAACTTATTATATGTTCAGGTGAAACAGTGGCGAGAGGTGAAAAGGGAATACTCTTCCACAGAGAATGGACTTTATTCTGCTTTTACTAAACAGAATACTACTTTAAAACAATGCCAGCAAAATAATAAGAATCAGTCTCCTAAAACCCATTATATGCAATCGCACGGAAACTACTTGTGAAACCAACTATGCCCAGAGTCCGTTCAAAAGCCTCTCTGGCAGGCTTCTATTGTCCATCAAATCTTCTTTTGTTGTTTTCTTCCACATGGGCCTCTTTATTCAGGTCTTTCATGTAAATGGTGCTTCTCAGTATCCGTTGGAGTGCCCTCCTGGCAAACACTCATAGCTCATTCGAAAGTCTCAATGTCTCAAGGCAGTGCACCAGTATCTCTCCTCTGCGGCAGATACTACAGATAGCATGATCTTCATTGATCATGAACACAAATCATCTCGTGCAGACCCGTGACCATTCTCGACTCCAACACTCATCATTTAGTGTCAGAGGACGCTCAGGCTGCTCTTTCATGGGCACCAGAATGGAGTGCCTTTTGCCAATCTTGGATCCTCTGGTGCACTGCACTTCCGTTGGAGCCAAGGAAAAGGGGGGGGAGGGGGTGTGTGGCCAAAACTCAGGCCAAGGGGCTCAAGGGACTGCACACTGTCAGAGGTTACCAGCACATGACAGGCGCTCTTTTGCACTGAAATTCTGGTTCTGTGATGTCCAATGCCGTCTGATGGAACAAGTGCGATGCTTTAAACAGTTCATCGTATAACAAGGGGACTGAAAACAGGTGGCCTGCAATCTTCAAAGGAGTGGCCATACGCCATGGGACAATTCTGCGTTGAAATATACTGTCATTCTCAAAGGCAATACAAAAACAAAGGCAGTAGGCAAAACAGTGCACTAGGCTCTTCAATTGGGTTTCCGTGTGAGAGCATATCCTTCACCATCTAAGGGTAGATAGCGACATGGGAATTCTATCTAAATGGATGTCCTCACACATAGTGGCATCGTCTAATGGGGTAAACACATTTTATCTCAATGATTACATATAGGTGTTCCTAAATTCCTTATCTAGAACATCTCAAAAGAAAAATCGCATAATACAGATTATCAGGGAAACAGTCTGGTTATACAAAAGGGAATTATACATAAGATGGCGGTCCATGGTACATTACTGCAATCTAAAAATGTGAACCTGAATAATTCACCAACAATAAAGAAATGGGCTAACTGGTGAAAAGAATATTGAAAAGGGAAATGGAACTAGGACACAGCTAAAATCCCAATAACTAGGCACGATGCGCTTGGGTGATAGTCAGGCATGTGACACAATACTAAGAGTATGGGTGATACACAAAAGGTCAAAATAATACACAAATTTAAACTGTACCGCTGGCCGCTACACCATATACGATAATCTCAGCTAATGTTCCAGTTCCTCCTTCAGGGAAAAATGAAACCTGGTTTCCTTTATGGTACAAAGCCATATACTACTTAGGAAGCAGAACAAAACTGACTAATGTAATATAAAAATTAGGTCACCATGCGCAAAAGTCACAGATCTATAATTTATCCTTACGTCCAATACATAATTTTAGGGCTGCCTGTTCCTTACAGGAAAGGGGGCAGTAACATGACTGTAGGTGAAACCTTGTTTCCTGTATATCTCTTTTATTTTACTTCAATACTATATAGCCAAAATAGACATGCACTGGTGAAGTGTTGTCTGTCTTTCTATGAAATTTAGTGTCAAAGCAAATCTACCCAACTGTTTGAAGGATACACATCGTCATGTATATCCCTTCACAACACAGGTAAACTTGTAATAGTGTCAAGAGCAGCAACATAAAACAAAAACATGCAAAAAAAAATAAAAACGCACAAAACGCACATGTCAAGCCATCAGATATACTTGCTGTAAAACAATAGCATACATAAATGAGCGGTGAAGCACAACACCAGGTCATGTACTACCAAGATTCGGGCCTGCTTAATTTGTCAGGCTTAAAATCTCTACCCTCCTTTTGACAGTAGATCACCATTCAGTGGATATCTGCTGTCAAATATAATTATACTGTCTCTCTTTTAACATACAGGACCAGCAAGAACAATTCATGATAGGACCAAATACACAAACATAAAAAATACATGAACATTTCTTTCCAAGGGAGTTTATGAAAAAACACATCTCCTTTCAACCAACCAAACTCACGTGTCTTGTCAGCCTCAAATCACCCAGAACAATCCATGAATGATCGGTAGGCAGAAGCAAAAAAAAAGAAAAAATACACAACACACAAAAGAGAGACATTTCTCATAACAAACTGACATCAATTATAACTTTTAATCAGAAGACAAAACATAATACACATTAACAGACACAAAAATAAATTTCTATTACTTAACTGTTATCATCTTGTCAGTCACCTTGCAACATGAAGCCCTTTTAACTTTCCAAAAGTAAAATTCTTTCACTGACACTCCATGTTAGCCTTGCGCCACAATTCGTTCTCACTTGGGCATGTAGCCTTCAAAATGTGAATAAAGAGCTTCCTCTTATTTTCTGTCTAAAACTTAATGCAATGCCTCATTTTCTGTCAAATAAAAGCAACTAGCGGACATCATTTTTTAGAGCAGAAATACAAATGTATCATTTCTGCAGAGCATTTAGCATGTGTTGGGACTTTCAAAGAAACCTTTTTCATATTTTCCCTTTAGAATTAAGTTCTTTAATTTTGTGGAGAAACCAGAAACCCTTCCTTTAAGAGGCCTGTTTAGCAAGGTCATTCTGCATTTCACAGAGAAAAAGCCCTAATTAAAAAGGTCACAAATGTCAACATGACAGCCTCCTTCCATTGTTTACAAGGAAACTAAAGATAACACCTCAGCGGGACTCGAGCCAGCCTCTGCAGCTGTCCTAGCCCCCAGCTTCTGCTCACTAAGAAGTTTGTCAAAGACAAAAGGCCTTCCGGATTCCTCCTAACCTGCAATAATTCACTCTATTTAAAACACATGTTATATATATATTACTCCTGTTAGGGGCTATAATTTATTTCTATACTTATATTATTAAAACATTTACTGTGAATAATTCGCAGAACATAATAACACACATACCAGTTTTTAGAACAAATGCTTGTTTGCAATGGTACTCATTTCATCAACCTTAAATAGATGAAGGTCTCAGTTAGGTCCAGCCAAAGTTAAAAACCTTCAACCCTGATATTAAACTCAAACCTATGCACCAGGCACATTGGCTCACTGAGCCATTAAACGCAACCCCAAATGGGAACAACCTGCAAATTTGTGTTTTATACCTAAATGTATGCATTTACTGAAGCCTAAAGCACTTTAAAGCTATTATAAATGGCAAAAATACCCAAATTCGACTTTGATATTTGGGGCACTTAAAAATAAATATCCTATACTTGTGATACATATTAATCATCCTCAGAATGTTCTTTACAAATTACAGAGATTTTTAATCAGACATATCCCATGTAAATCTTTAGAAAAATGAGTTTTGCACGCCTGCGCTAATTGAAATTCCATATGCTAATGTTCTCATTATGCGGTATAGCACAACTTAAATTAAATTTTAATGCTAGGATGTCATAGTATGAGCATTAAGTTTCATGAATAGTAAAAAACGAATTTTGTAGCACTTATTTTTAATAATTATTTTTCATAATTAATAATTTTTTTAATTCCACATATAAGAGAAAGCTGCATCCCTTGCCTATCATTTTTAGACGCATTCATTTATAAGCCCAAGCACAGATGCCTAACTTGAAACATGAGAAAATGTTTGCGCCATTTTTTCTTTCTAAAAAGGACAATTTTATTTAGCAACAGACCCAAGAATATGCTTATAAAATGTTGCTTAATAGACTGAAAACATCAAGAAAAACCACGAACAGACATTGAGCTCATTTCAGACATAAACAGAACGGGGTGAAACACTCAGGACACACAATACGGCGCGCTTTTAGCCATGCATTTCATGAATAGCGCCAACGCTATTCACTTACAGAAATTGCACTAATGGGAAAACCAAATAGACATTTAAACACACATTTAACCCACAAACCAATACTCAGAACAAAAACCAAGGACAGCCCACAGACTGTACTTAAACCAAACCATTTGTAAATATTAGTTGTAAGTCATATTTACAGGAAACGCTTCTCAATTGTGTTTCAAAAAGACTGCATAAACAGCCCAACAGACTGATGTATGTCCAAGAAGCGAAAATACACTCAATTCACTAGTTTTGGCTAGCAGAACACCAAACAAAATTGTTCTGCATATCTTCATTCATAAAACTGCGCAGAACAAAGGATCCTTGTTTTGTATTATGTCATATTTTAATTCCCTGGGGATACAAAATCACCAAGGAAGAAATGTTTGTAAATCTAAACCTATTTAGATATTCCCTTTAGGGGGGCCGGCTAATTTACTTCACATCACACTATGGTACCTTCCAAAAAAGCAACACATTTTTCCATGTGAGCTTACAAACAGGCATGCAAAAAAATACTGCGGAATACGCAAGTATTATAATCAAAGTGGTGCTCAAGGTACTTCTCATACGTGCACCGTTCAACTAAACCAAATGGAGAAATATCTCCTCACTGCCTGCCTACACAAATTGCAATTCGCATATATACAAACCTATACAAATCCAAAGTTGGCCAACACAAATTCCAAAGTTCCAAAGCTACATTCCCAAATTTGCTAAGACCAGGCATCTTATAGCTCACTAATCTAGCTTCAAACTTCAAGGGGTTATCTCTACCAATACACTCGCAAATATACGAGCCCCTCGGCTTTGGTAATTTGCAATAACCAAATCAAAAACCAAGAAACCAAACCCCTCGGCTTTGGTAATTGCAATAACCAAATCAAAGACCCAAAGAACCAAAAACTAAGGACTCAAAGAACCAAAAACTAAGGACTCAAAGAACCAAAGAACAAAGGACTAGGATCGACCCACTTATACTTAACTCTTACTTTTACTAATCATAAGGTTATCCAAATTCTAACTGTCAAGTTCTTCATGACCTAACGGTCTTTTTTAGAATACTCACGCCAAAAAGGTTCTCAATCAGGAGTGACATCATGTGGAGGATCAAAATCAGGAAGATCAGAAATATACCGGGCTGCGAAGACAGAGAATCTCCAAAATCCTTGTGCACAAAGTAGCAGAGTCCCATCCTCTCCTCCTGAGTAGATTTCAGTCTCCTGACAAGATCACTCCTTCAGAAAGTCACTTCTCTGATGAGCCCACGTTGTTGGGCGCCATTTGAGGAATTGTAATCTTCATTCTCAGGGAATACTTACTAATAAAAAAGAACTTGGCACAGAAGCTGAAAATATGAAAAGACATCTTTATTAAATTTAATAAGTGAGGCCACGTCACACAGAAGCCGTAGCAACTGAATGAGGTAGTCTGAGGAATACAGAAAACAGAGGCCTTATATATGCTTTAGGGTTACAAAACTCAGCATAAAAGAAAGGGGCAGTCCTAGCTTTTGCAAGCATGCAAAAAATGCCTAACATGGACATGGAAGGTCTGCCAAACGACAAACCCATTTTACAGTTGTCCGGCCCATAATCAATCATTGAACAAACCCAACATTCTTCTTTAGACAAGCCGGACAAACCCATAATAAAAGGACCACAACCCATATCATAAACAGACCATAAAAGAAGGAACAGAAACAGATAGAAGTAGGATAAGGGGTGTGTGTGTGCATACAAAAACTCTACAATGTCCTGTGCTTTGATCCTCAATCTTGATCAGCCAAAGGGCAGGAGCTGGTTTAACAAGGTCAGCTTCAGGCAACAGGGTCAGTTCACTCAGGTCAAACAGGAGTCAGCATGAACTCGAGCTAAGGTGTACATGTCCTTAAAAGACTGGTTCAGCCACAATCATGGCCTATGTGAGGGCAACCACAAAATGGCTGCCATACACAAAATGGAACCCAAGGGTTCAGAATTCACAAAACCTCAAAGGGTTCTGCTAAGTAGAGTTGCATATCTCCCATCCACTGTACAGCTCCTCTACTGCCCCGTGACTTCAGGTTACGTGGCACTTGGTCAACCCACTTCATTCACTGGCTGTCAGCACTGTGAGTGAGAGCATGTTGTTTCATCAAGTGCCCAGGAGCATGTGAAGGAGTACACTTACAGTGCAGGCTCTGGCCTGCTCCTTATTTTGTATATTTTTACCACTGTTTTTCCATATTGCAGGTTTGCAGAAAAAGTAAACAAAAACAGCCTCACAATTGCTGAGGACAGACCTATTGTTTTTTGCACATGATGGTGGTAGTCTGAAATTTTTAGTTGCGCATTATCCTGAATTAACTATAATTTTTTGGGCGTTTGTATTCCTGTGCAACCAGGTCTTTTCGAGCCTTGCAGAGAAGCAGGTCCCTCCAGAATACCCCTTCAGCTTTTCTTACCAGAAGCCATCTCCAAGGTTGTGCACATAATTGAACTTGCGTAAAAACTAGATTTAAAATGAACTGCCATCTTCCTTGTGTTGCTTTCATCATGTTTGCAGGGCTACGTCCTCATGCTCAGCTGACTTGCCCCATGTCATGAATTTTGGTTGCCCTTTGGTCTGGTAGGTGTAATGCCAATTTATGGATTTAACAGCTGTAATCTAGACTATATGTAACCCTATAGAGTCAAATAAAATAAGAGTTTAATTTCACCTCAGATGGCAATCGCTCTTGAAGGGTCACTGGAATCATGCAATTGTGCAGCCTTGGGTTTCTTCATAATTATGGATTTCCAGCATTTGCTGCCTAATCTTCAGATTTTAATAATGTTTCTAGCTCAAACAGATCAAAAGTTACTAAAACAACAACACGTGCTGTGGGACAGTGTAAGGCCCTTCTCAAAGGTTGATTGTTAATATTTCTGTTGCAGATTGCAGTGTTTGGGTGTTAGGCTGGTACTAATGGAGTAAAACCTTTCTCCAGGTAGTGTTAATGTGTAAAAATAAAAATAATTATGAGGTGACACAATCAGCAAATGTGCTGCATTGTCACATATTTTGTCTTTTCTTCCACATAATTTAGTAATCCTGGCCACATAATTTGGCCCTTCCATGCCTCATAATTCCAGTAGCTGTCCTCTAAATTGCCACCTGGTCTCAAGTATACCTGTCGAGTAACTTTAGGAACCTAACCAAATGACGTTTATATCGATGTTCTCTTATGTGCACACACTGTTCAAGGCAGCTTTAGACCACAGAATTTGAGTCTCTATTGTAGGACGGAGGGGTTTACCAATGCAATAGTTCAAAGGTGACGAAAGTAGCATAAACGGGGATCATCCCAAGCTAAGAACTGCAGAAGCTAGTGCGAGGCTCTGGGTAGCAACGCATAAGAAAAGCCACACGCTTACCAAAAATTGTCATTTATGCTTTTCAGGGTGCTGTATTGTGGCACATTTAAAGCGTTGACCTGCGCCAAGCACGGCTCCAACTTCACACGTCCTCAGATGCACTTACAGCTTGGTAATTCCAGGTACATGAAACAGTGCTATGGGTGTCCTCCTGCGTCCTCTGATAAGAAGTGTGTGGGTAACCTCATCTGCCTGCTAGCATAATTCTCTAGAGCTAGTGATGAAACCCAGCAGAGAAGACCCCTGATCAGTAAGCGTCGACAGGAGCCCAGGGTGCTCCTTGAAGCCATGAAGATTGAAGGCTTACTTTTATTCTCATCAGGGCATCTTCATATGGGAGGGGGAGCTAAGAACTAACCAAAGGACACAGTTCTTTTGTAGATGGTTGTGACTGCGTTTAAGGATGGCTGGCAACATCAGCAGCTGAGGCCTGAAAGGCATGGACCAGCACAGAGACACTCTACTTGTTGGATTCTTTGTCATCTATTGACCCCAGAATCTTCTTGAAAAGATTCACACTGGTGACAACGGATGTATCCCGTTAACCCCCCACTCCCGCCTTTCCCCGCCACTAAAGATCCCAGTTCAACCACATATTTCCACACCATAAAATACTACTCTACACCTTGCCACATAGTACCACTACAAATCATGCCACATAATTTCACACACCACAATTCAATGCCATACAGTTCTGCACCACAAAACATTATTTCATTCTACATAATGCCACTTGGCTCCACATAATTACTCTACACATAATAACACTCTACTTAAAACAACATAAATACACCCCACATAAATGCACTCTATGCCACATTCCAGCAATTCACATAAATGCCCTCCAAGCCATAACACAGAATTCCAATAAGCATAGTTTTGCTCAACGCCACAGTTACAAAAAAATTGACATAATCCCACACAAAACCACATATTTCAAATGCACAGCAAAATTCCACAACACACCACATACCTTCAAAACACCACAAATGTACGCATCATACCACAGCTAATAATTCTGATACAACCCACACAATTCTATGCCAAACCACAAACATCCACTACACTCCAAACCAAAACACATAGGTGAAAGCCATTGTCTTTTAAAAAACCAGTAGCTCTAACTCTCTGAAATACGAGATCTATTGCATTGTAAATGCTTGTTTAGCATGTGAGCATTGTAAACAAACAGCTGCCTCAAGTTGTTTGTGTTAAACAATATATAATACGTGCCCTGTTGCATGGTGACAAAGCAGTTTAGGAAGGTCAAAGTAGATCAGATGCATAGTTAATTTCTTATTTTTTGTTGAAATTAAACTGACCCTTTTTGGATTTTCCCTTTGCTGTCCGTAACAAATAGGGTATTAATAATTCAGAATGTCACAGTAATTGTAAAAGTACCAAAACCCAAATGAACTCAAACATGGTTTGTGATCGACAACAAAAAACTGTGCAGCTCGGGAGATAAGTTCCAGTCTTTATGAAAAGTTTCACTGTTGGTGTTATCAGGCAATTGACGCACAATGTACCTGCCAACAAAACACAGATATGTCAGTTTTCAAACCAGTAACAATTTTAACAGTTGTGCGTATCTTCTTTTATATAACGCGACTATCGCCTTTGTTTTGGAAAGTACAAAAAGCAATCTTCTTCCGTGACTTGGCTCCATTTAAAAGAGATCGCATTGCTGTAAAGATTGTTATCATGCTTGTGACAAATATTTGTGGTGTGTTAATGGCATGTAGACATTGAGTGCAAAGGTTCCTGAGAGCACTTTACCCTGTCTGTAAACAAATTGAAAATGTAACTCACGTCTTATAACGCTACCTGGTAGATACAGCAGTGACAAAGTTGAATATGTTAATAAATGTTTCAAAATAATGTAGCAATACACTGTATTTGTGAAGAATATACAGGCAGCAAATACACAAAAAATGCGGGCTGATGGCACAACAATATTTTGCACCATCCTTAATACCCGAAACAAAATAATTTGTTGTACGGCATCAGAGACAACATGCATAAAATGTGCAGGGCTGACATGACAATATTTCACACAATGTGTAATACCCAAAGCAAAATGTAGTTTCAAAACATCGGAGGGAGAAATGTTTAAATAAAAACTCAAAATACAGACAGCAAGCACGCATAACTTGTGCTGCTGCCTCAACAATATTTGACAAAGAAGTTATTAAGACAAGAATGTAAAAAAATTAAAATAAAATAAAATTTGTGTAGGCAGGACGAGACAAACAACAAAACAATCAAGCACGCTCTAAATGCATGCAGCCAGGGAAAGATGAGAAAATGGAAACATTAAACGTTATGCAGACTTAACCTAAAGAGAGAAAACTTTCCACCCACCAAAGCGAATGGGAACAAGTACTTAGGCTACAACCAATAGAAATAATGAAAAGTGAAGTGGTAAGCACATGGACCAATAAGAAGTGAAGGCAGAATGTAAATTCCTTTTATGATAAATACAATAGATTTCACAAGCACCGTGCAAGAGGAAAAGTAAATTCAGAACTGGAAAAGGGGTGAGGGAGAACTTGGTTTGTGGTTAGAGCAAGATACAGGGTGAAGCATGATTAGGCTATCTGGTTTGGTTTTAGGATTAAACCTATAATAACTGATAAAACCCCACCAAATGGAAAATAGCCATTACCGGTGTAAACATACAAACACTGAAAAAACACCTTTGCAACCACAAACTAAGTGGTATTCAAAGAAAGGAAAAAATGAGTGAAAGAGACCTTTTTTATTTCTTCCTGAAGGGGCCAATACAATGTAACTTTGTTATTTATTTATTTATTTGTTGGTTTGTATAGCGCTCGAATCGACTCTCATTGGAGTATCTCTGCGCTTTGACACCTGTAGAACACCCAGAAATAAATGTGGAAGGACACTAAATTTCATTTTTAAACAGTATTGTTTTCAATTGTTTTCGGAATTTTAGATGATCTGTGCATTGTTTGAGTGATAGAGGGAGTCTGTTCCAAAGAGTAGGTCCTGCTATGGAAAGTGCCTTACTCCCATGTCTGGTTTTCTTAGCTCGTGGTACCTGCAAAAGAGAATCATTGCTGGACCTAAGAGATCGAGTGGGGGTGTAGGGGATGAATTTTTTTTCCAGATAGGCAGGTCCTTGGCCATTTAGGCACTTGTGAATCAGACAACATGTTTTGAATTTCGTTCTCTGCCGGACAGAAAGCCAATGTAATTGGTCAAGGAGGGGTTTGGAGGCAGTTCTTGGGGGGGGCATTGAGAACCAAGCGGGCCGCCGTATTCTGGACGACCTGTAGTTTGTCCAAAACCCCTTCATTGGCAGCAAGCAGTAGACCATTACAATAGTCAATCCTGCTTAGAACAAGTGCCTGGACTAACGTTCTCCTCACTGAATCAGGCAAAAGAGGGAAGACCTTGCGTAGTAGGCTAATGGTGTGAAAGCATATACCTGATATATAGTTAACATGTTGCTTGAGAGTCAGATCTTGATCCAGACGGACCCCTAGATTCTTCACAAGCGACTTGGGATCAGGGACAACACCCAAGTCGCTGGGCCACCAGTCCGGAGACCAAAGCAGTTTAGCTTCCCCAAACAACATAACCTCAGTTTTACTGACGTTGCATTGAAGGCAGTTGGCCAACATCCATTGTGCTACTGCCTTCATGCCAGCTGAAAAAGAGCTCTTCACTTCAGCGGAGATGGTTTTGAACGGGAAGAGGAGCTGCGTGTCATCAGCATATGACACGGGGATGAAACCGTACTTAAGCATCACTCTTGCCAGGGGTGCCACATAGATGTTAAAAAGAGTAGGGCTCAAACAAGAGCCCTGTGGCACCCCTTTGGAGATCTCTACCTCCGCTGACCGATAAGCACCCATGGTGACACTCTGGGTGCGTTCGGATAGAAAGCTTTTTAGCCAAGCAAGGGCTTTATTTTTGATCCCGGCGTTCGACAACCGTTCTGTCAAGATGGAATGCGACACGGTGTCGAACCCCGCTGATAGATCTAACAAGACCAGGATCACTGAAAAGCCCCTGTCTTGGTACATGTGCAGGTCGTCGGTCACAGATACCAAGGTGGATTCAGTACTATGCCTTGGCCTAAACCCAGACTGGGAATAGTCAAGAACATCTGCCAGTTCAATATATCTGGATATATGGACATTAACGTGTTTTTCAGATATTTTCCCAAGGAAGGGTAACAATGAAATTGGCCTTAAATTGGTCAATTCCGTCCAGGGAATGGCGGTGTTCTTCCTAATAGGTCGGACAAGGGCTCGTTTCCAATCTTTAGGGACATGGAGATGAGAGAAAGATTCACAAGTTGCTCAAAAACAGGGCAAAGCTGCCCTGCTAGAGCAGGTATAATCCTGGCTGGGATAATGTCCTCCGAGCTCCCACTTTTTATACTAGTCATCAATGTCAGAGTTTCTTCCCTAGAAATGGGGGGAAAAGATTCCAAAGAATGTATATCCCGTTTCCACTCTGTGTCAGCCTGAAAAGGAGCTGTTGTTAAGGAAACCTTATCGTTACCAGCATTAGTTATTTTTTCATAGATCTTATCTATTTTTGTGGTGAAGAAATTGGATATCTCATCACACAATTGCTGGGATGCTATTTCTACAGATTCGCAGGCTGTAGGTTTAACAAAAGACTGTAGAATCTGGTAGAGAACTCTGGGAGAATTTCCAGCCTCGGCAATTTGCGCTGTTATATGGGGCTTTCGAGCTGTCCGAATCGCCTTATGGTAGATAGAAAGTGAATCCCAGTATTTTTTTTTATCTTCTACCAAATGGGTGGTTCTCCATCTCTTCTCTAACTTCCTCGCAGAGAGTTTTAAATTTCTTAAGTGATCAGAAAACCACACTTCCTGTTTAGCAGCTGGTCGGGGTTTAAAATGTCTCAATGGGGCTATTTTATCAATGGCTATTTTAGTGGCCTCGCTGAATTTAATTAATGCCATGTCAATATTATCAGTGGGAGAGATAATAGGCATAGTAAACTTCTCTCCAAAGGAACTCTCTGTGACTTTATGCCATTGTCTGCGGACAGCGGGTAATGAAATCTGCTGCGACCTCATAGGCCCAGGAATTGGAGTGTAAAATTCCAGAACAAAATGGTCGGTCCAATTGACCTGCTCCGCCGGCAAACAGGAGACCAATGAGGAGTTAGAAAAAATCAGATCTAGCGTATGGCCAGCTATATGGGTGGGTCCGAAGTTTCGTTGACTCAGGCCCAATAGTGCTAGATCTGTCAGCAAGGTTTGTGCTTCGCTACAGTCAGACTTCTCACTATGAACATTAAAATCCCCTATTAATACAAAATTGCTATCATTGTTAACATGAGGAGCCAGCAGCTCAATCAGAAGATTCGAAAACCCTGTACAGGAGCCAGGAGGGCGATACACTAAGGCACCTGTCTGACAGTCCTTAGATGGGTATGTAATTTTAAAGACTAGCAATTCGATTTCAGTGGTCGTTAGTTCCTCCAAAATTTTTACTGTAATGTCTTGTTTGTATATGATAGCGATTCCTCCGCCCATTTTAATCGGACGGTCTAGCCTAGTCATTTTATAATTGCTTGGCACTCCCAACGCAATAGCAGGGGTAGAATACGGTTTTAACCACGTTTCAGTAAGGAAACACAGGTTCGGTTGTGTAGAGGAAATCAAATCCCAGACCTGGGCTGAATGTTTCGAGAGCGACCTGATGTTACAAAGGATATTTTTCCTTCCGGTTCGAATAATATGCTCATAAGGGTCATGAATAACAGTTTTGTTTCGTAGCATGTGACATCGAACATTATCTACGCTGGGGACTTTAAAGGTGGTATCAAACTGAGAGCGGCACCGTAGACATGAAAAAGGACCTTCAACCTGTGGGCAAACAATGCTATGGCAGACTTGCGTAGGTACAAATCTGAGGTGTAGTAATACCTGAGGAGTGTAGGTGACTCGCATGCCTTCAATGCCAAGCATATCTGCAAAAGTTAATCCCCTGGCCCCTAGCCCCGTCCTGTCGCGGACGGGCGCAGACGGGCCTCTCTCTGGCTTGTCTCAGGCGCGTTCTCTGGCGCTTCCCTGCGCGCGATCACTGTGCGCTCGGGGCGACGAGAGGGCTAAGTAGCCCTATACAAGGTAGCATCAAGAAAGACTGGGCTAACATTATTCTGCTTGAGTTTTGTTATTTAGGGATGTCACTAAAACATTGTCTCTTCTTCCTTCTGCTTTTTTCAGGTTTGTGGTTTTTGGTCTAAAGATGCAGTGTTTAAAAGCATGTTTTAGGTCTTATTTAGTTATCTTATAAACTGTAGGGAATCAGGAAATATCAAAATCATATTTGATATTTTGGCTACATTTGATTTCACTGATAGGTAAAATGGCTGGTTTCATAAGAATCTTTCCTAATATGTACCGTCACATTTACCCAGAGACAGAGAATGGGTGAAATCCTTTGATACATCAGCCCCCTTTTATAGTGAGTCAGTATTGATTCCAAGTGAATTACCAAACACCCCAACCTTTAAACATTGAATGCAAGATGTAGTGACAGGTATATGTGAAAAGAATGTTGTCACCAAGCATCTGAGATAGTGGTGAAAAAATGCAATGTCACTTGGAATGCTGCTGAAAAAAGTTCCCACCAAGTTCAATAAAGATTGGAGTGATATTGTTTGTATTTGCAGTAATTCAGCTATGTATGTAAATAAGTTGTATGATGGTCTGTAAAAATCGATACCTGAGCTGAAGCGCTTCCCTGTAAGAGATCCTTGTCACTTGCTAGACGATATGCTGAAAGCATCTTTACAATCTTCAGAGTTAATGACGAATGCTATTGACTTTGTAGTCTTTTCTAGTGCAGTAAAAAATTATTTGGATCTCATATACCCTTTGGACATGCACCATTAGTGCAGAAAGCAAGCAATAATTATATAAAATTAAAGTTCCATAAACACCGGAAAAACACTGTTTCTGTTGTTTTTAGTGGTGCGAAAATGTGTAACCACTGATAACCACTGTTTCTTTAAGGTATTGAAAAAACAGAGAAAAAAAACTGAATTTGCCAAAAATAGAAACTGAAAACAGGAAAACCTAAGCATGATGTAAGGTGTATTTTTTAGGGTAGGGGTAAGGGTTAGTATTAAGAGGCTGGGGTAGGGATTATGGTAAGGTGTCGAGTAAGGGAAGTTATTACGGTCAGGGTTGGAGTTAGGATGGGAAACATCCATTACAACACAGCTGTTTCCCCGCATGCCATTACATTGCAAGCGTAACAACGCATGCGATATAACAACGCGTAGCCATTACTAAGCGTGTTTTCACATCGCATGCACTGTTACAACACATGCAATGTAATGGCGATCCACCCCGTTGTGAGAAAACAGAGGCTCTTCCATTTCCTCACAACGACGTGCACTGCCCCTCGATGCAAAGCAGGAAGCAGGAGAGAGGAACCACGAGGACCAGGAAGCAGGAGAGAGGAACCACGAGTAGAGAGCGGTAAGGGGGATTGGGCCTGGGGTGGGGGTTACTTTTTAAGTATTTAGGATTGGGGGTCGGGGTGTGCTGGGTGTAGTGTTTTTGGGTTTAAGGTAGTGTTGTGGTGTTTGTGTAGGGTAGTGTTTAAGGGTTTAGGGTAGTGTCTGGGTCATGCAGGGTAGTGTGTGAGTGTAGGGACCAGACTGGGGGTCGGAGTGGGGTGTGCTGGGGGTGGTGTTTTAAGGTTTAAGGCAGTGTAGTGCTGTTTGTGTAGTGCAGGGTTGTGGTTTAGGGTAGTGTCGTGGGTCGTGCAGAGTAGTGTGCGAGTGTAGGGACCGGACTGGGGGTTGGTGGGTTTGTGCTGGGGGTAGTGTTTTAGGGTAGTGTTGTGGTGTGTGTGTGTGTGTGTGTGTGTAGTGCAGGGTAGTGTTTTAGGCTTTAGGGTAGTGTCTGGGTGTCATGCTGAATAGTGTAAATGCAGGGAGAGGACTACAGGGTTTGGGGAGGGTCGTGCAGGGGTACTACATTGGGGTTTAGTGTAGGGCAGGGTAAAGTCACTTACCTTGCAAACCTTTACCATGAGCATACCTTTACCACGCATGCCTTTGCGTTGTAATGGCATGCGTGGTAAAGGCATAGTCGAGGTAAAAATTTGTGATGTAATGGCATGTCGTTGTCATGGTTATCGTGTAGTAATACCCGCGTTGTAATGCCACGCGTGGTATTGGTACGCGATGGAACGTCATACATCCGTTAGGATTGGTGCAGCGATTAAGTTAAAATCGGGTCAGGGTTCGAGGTAACTGAGGAAGTACCAATTCAGGGCGAGGGATAATGTAGGTCTATGTACAGTTCACAAACCTAGTGATAAAAAGTGAATTTTTACCTACATTTTGATTTCCAGTTTCTTTTACACATGCAGTTCTGTAAACCTGGAACTCAAGCTGTGGCACAACCTTCTGTGGTATTACTGGGGCTTGCAACCATTTCCCTCTAAGCACTGCATTTCCAACCTTATCCTTCCTTCTCAATCCTGTCCTTACACCCACACACAAGTGCTAGACCCTTCTACCTAAATTCTGAGCTACTGGATCCCTTACCACGTCTGTACAGGGACATGTAGCCGACTTTGCTGAGTACTTTAATCCTGGCCTGTTGCACCCAGCGATTCCATTACTGGCACACATGCAACAATGTGGGAACAGCATACAACTCTTACAAAGTACTCCTGTCCGCCCCTGTAGCATCCACTGTCCTTCCAGCACCTTTGCCATTCCAGGAGCAGGCGACACAGCTCTATCGATGCACCTCAAGAATAACCTATGGCAGCACCTACTTTGCCAGTACCTGGACTCTGGCGCAGTCAGACAATGCAACAT
Organism: Lissotriton helveticus; assembly: GCF_964261635.1. NCBI lineage: Eukaryota > Metazoa > Chordata > Amphibia > Caudata > Salamandridae > Lissotriton > Lissotriton helveticus. Next base: position 171,501,286 of record NC_136073.1, read on the forward strand.
TTGCCTCACCTGTTGCACATACTGCTATTCCAATACAAGGGTTCACACCTGTGCACCTTAGTTCTAATACGAGTTCCCCATGATAATCCAGTACTGGGATCCATATGCCAATCCCTTCTCAATGCACCCCAGTAATCACCTTACATTTCAAGCACGGCAGCACACAGTTGTGCCAGCGTACGTACCCCTTCCCCTGCCAGTACTGAGACTGGCACTCTATTGTGCCAGTGCACAGAGCGCTCTAGTAATGCACATCAATTCAGGTCTAATTTGAAAACTAAAATGCATGAAAATCCAGGAATGTAGCATTGGTCATTTGCATTGTGGATCATTGAAACCTATGTATTGCTTATCAATCATTGCAAATCAGACGGCTGTACACAGGGCTTAAAATGAGCCGGTGGATTCCGGTGTGCGGTACCGGCACTTAATTTTCAACACCAGCAAACATGACATTCTACCACTTGGTGGCGCTGTCTGTTTAATTTAGAAATGAGCACGACTACAGTTGCTTATTAATTCAATATACATTAATACATACAAAATTAATATTATATGCATCCCAAGACCTTCTTATAGCTTGAAGGACACAGAATAGTCTGAACTGTAACACTTGTTGGAGTGTGGTGGATATTAGTTGTGTTGGTACTGTCATTGACAACGCTGGCAGGGGCAATGGGTGGTGCAAGTTTCAGTGTCCCCCTGACGAGACCCCTGGCACTTATTTGTTTACAATGTAAGCACTGGCTGTGCACTACCAAAATGCTGATCCTAGAAGGTCAATATTGACCCAGGAGATCATGGTCCAAGTGTGAGACAAGCCTCATTTGAGTGTCAACCCATGTATTGCTACCCCTTCTTCCCATGAACATCAGACTTCCAATAAAGACGTAAAATATTTACTTACCCCACACAAATTTGCCCCCACTGGGATCCATATTGATGGACACGTCCACCTTTGTATTATTGGATTTGATTTCTGCAGAAGGACACATATGTACATAAAACAGTACTCACCTCAGCTTCTAAAAGTGCCTAAAACATTCCTTTCCATGAGTTTGTATCGTACATTTAAGGTGTTGGGGAAGCAGATTCCGCCATTAATAAGTCTGTGCTCTAATAAACTGAAAGGAGACACAAATGTAATGTTCAAACAGAGCTTAAAATAAAATAGTTCTATTAGTTGACATGAGTGGGCCTCTTCGTGTTTTCTATTGTGCTTTTAAAATGAGTGCAATGTGCAGTGTAAAGCACTGATGTGTTCTTTTCCTGCCTGTGCACAGACAGCTTCAAATGTGACCTTCATTTTTTCATAAAGTATGAAATTCAGTTGTCTTTATGGTTTTCCTTGCATTGTATCAATAAATATTTCTGATGTGATGTTTCTAAATGAAGGAAAATACAACTGTATTAACGTGAAGCCCATTTTCTTTGACTGGTTGGAGGTGTTACTCATATTTTGAATTTGCTTTTATCTCATGTAGGACATAATACAGGATTATTCAATAGATGTAGATTAAAAGTCATTATACCATGAAATGAAATGAAATGAAATGAAAAAAAGATGTATTAAGCGCTACAGCTGCCCTGAGGCATCACCATGTGATGTGTTTTCTATTTTACTGGAAGAAAGCTCAATATATCTCTTGTTTCATGTCACTGTGATTTTTTACAAACTTTCATTCTGGAAATGTTTTAAAATTCACCATTTTTGCAGACGACCCGCGTCCTCAATTGGTCCTCTTAGAGCGCTGGCTCCACATTAGTCTGTTTGATCAATCTGCACTTTGAATATGTTAAACTGAGCAGTCCTTATGAAAGAATGCTCTTTGACTTATTTCTCTTGTGCTAGATTATATTTGGATCTGGCTATTGACTAGATTAGGGCTCCGCTTCCACTGCCAATACTGGCCTACATTTATTTGCATTTCTGAGTATATTGAATTGACTAACCATTATCTTCTCGCCTTCTCTGGTGATTTCTAGAATTTAAATAAACCTTCATGGTTTAAATTTAAATCTTGTCCCATGTGGATTTTCCAGTGTGGATTTCCTTTATAGAATTTTATATGTGGGGGGAGGGGCCTCTAGGTTTCATCTTGATTTATGTCTAGGACTCTCGTTCTTTGGGACTCGATCAATCAATTAGTCCTTTTAATGCTGAAAAGTGCGCAACAGTGTTCCCTGTCTGAAAATGGTATGGCCCTGACGGTTTTCCCTTTGTTTTAAATTAGTTGCCTCTTTTTTTCTATCTAATTTATTTACTTTAAGACGTTCTAATTAATTATCTTTTAAATGTAGTAATTTATAAAAAATGTGGAGAGACTTTTTTTTATAGACAGTGATTATATATTTTACACGTGATTTACCATTTTCTTCTAATTAATTCACAATAAGAGATGCAATCAGTGACAAAAGGAACTGGGAGAAATAAAAAGAGAAATGAAATGCCCAAAGGCAACTTATTTGCCATTTGTAAGATCTCACTACCTGTAAGAGTACAATTCTGTTCATTTTAAATATGAGATCTGTCTGCAAATAGCTTCAGAGCCTCTAAAAAGCCTCCTCCAATGCATTTAAATGGAAGATTGTTTTTTATAAAAATAGATGTCTACCAAATTGTCACTATTTTAAAATTAAGAGGGTGTTGAGTTACCGGAGGGATAGTCTGAGGAGAAGCAATGCAGGACCCATGTATTCCTGTTGCCTAAATATTAATGCTTTGTTGCATATGCGTATCTCAATGTGCACTGATATAGTACATAATCACATTTGAATATAGGTCTTATATTAGCCTGACGAGTACATTAGTCTTAGAATGCAAGTTTCATGATTCCCATAGGCCTAGAAGCCATTTTATGTGCTGTAGTACATCCGCACATTTCCTGCCTCTCGTAAAGTGTAGCCTCACTTCCTATGTTGGTCAACCAAAGCTACATTTTAAGAAAATAGCAACTTCAGCAGCATTTTTATATATCGTTATCCTCATTTCAAGGACTTTTCATATTCTTTCCACTAGAAGATCCTGCCTCCTGCTCATTATGTATGTGTTTTTGTGTAGTGTCACATGTTTATCCGACGTAGACTTGTAATGACAGAAAAGCGTATAAGAACCGTCCAGTCTTGCAGACTTTAGACCATTACATGCCACAGTTGGTACTTTGAGTGAGAGCTCTGGTCAATTGAAATTAGTCATCACTTGTTGTTTCGCTGTGCCACTTGGTATTGTTGCATTAAACACACTTAGCATTGAGGCTTTGCAACTTGTCACGTTTATATTTTAACACTGCTTTAATCCCTGTAAAATATATTATTAGATTTCAGTAACGTGGCATCCGTGTCCTGAATACAAAATGTTAGCTCCATTTCCTTATAAGACCTCTGTGTTGGAGCTACCGTAAAACACTGGGGAATAAACTGACAAATGCTGCTGCTGTTGGATGTATGTTGCACTCTGCTGGCCAGAATTCTTTTGCATGGATCAGGAAGAAATTTGAGAGCATGTTTTCTCATTTTGGCTTTCTGGAACACTGACTGTAACTTCCATGAGCAATTGAAACCCCTATTTTTCTTCATTTTCTGCAGTCTTGTCTGTAGTAATATAGCACTTTAGTTGTTAGTCTATGGTAAAGCTACAGTGGGACACCGGGTATTCAACCGACAGACTACTCCTTCTATTGTAAGTACATGCTTGATTCTGCCAGCATGTCAGACTTTTTTCTCACATAGACCAGGATGATGTTTGTGAATTTCTGAAAATTGTGACCCTGTTTTAGCTTCTGGAGCATTAACCAGAAAAGTAAGGTACAGAATATCATGTTTTGCACTGGCGGTTGCTATGTATTTTAAAATGCACTGTTCATATCTTACATGCTGACTCCTCCAAAATACCCTTCCTTCTGCAGTGGGACCTACCTGAAAATGAAATCACCCAGATGTACAGTAAGATCCTGATTATGAGTGGGTCTGAATTACGAGTCGTGTTATTTCCACACCCAGTAATCAGGGGGTGCGTTAAATAGCTCCCCCTTTGTTAAATTTCGACAGGTTAACCTGCCAGAATTTAACAGGGGGAAAGTATACGGTATTTACCATACCATACGGATTTCGGTTCAATAAGCACAATCCACAGGTTATTTCTCAAATCTTTTTAAAGGTGTTATTTATTTATTTATCACCAATAACAAACAGCACGGTATCGTTCTTTATCAGGTGCAAAGTATTTTTCTTTCATTCATCTTCTATTTATTTGTGATGAAATGCATCGTAGGCCTATGCTAAGAAGGACATCCGGTGAATTTGATACGGCTGCCGACACCCACCCTTCCTAAATCCCACTGGTTTTGTGTTCACCTAGAGATGAGGATTTGTGAACACCTTTAAAACTCAGTGGGCCACTGTGCTGAAAAACTCACTGTGATGCTACTGCCTGGTGTGTCTCATCTCCCGGATGACGAGCAGGAAGGTAGTTAACTTCCTCCATGCGAATCTAGCCAATCCTGGAGCAGCTCTCATGCCATTTTCAGCATGAGAGCAGCTCCTTGATTAGTTGGTGCAGGCTAACTCAGCGCTCATTTTGAGGCTGGGGACCTGTGCCTGCAATCCCCCAGCTGCTTTGCAGCACTAAGATTGCTTGACTCTGAAGTGTGCATGTCGGATAGGCCGGCTGTCTGACATGCGCACTGAGATCCCACAGATGTCATCCTGCAATCTGCAGGAATCTGCCCCACCACAATCACACTCACGCTAGTGCAGCCGGCGCCATGCAGAATAATAAAATGGTAATGACCATTTTATTACTCTATGTTTATCTGCTGTGCTCTCAGCAGGCGGGGCGATGCTCCTCTGCCTTAACGGAAGAGCCACCACTCAAAATAAGTAAATGTAACGGCCCAAATTCTATCTGAGGGGCCCACCACTGGTGCTATCGAAAGCGGATGTATGATGTTACAACGCATACTTTTACAACGCCTACCTTTACAACGCATTTTTTACACCGCAACAGCCATTACAACGCACACCATTACAACGCATGCCATTACAACAAATTCTTTGAAACTACCTTTACAACGCATTGCACTACAACGCATACTACATTTACAACGCATACCATTACAACGCATTACATTGCATTGCATGTAAGGTAAGTGTTGGATAGTGTAGGGGTAAAAATTACTATTCTAACTCCAGGGGGTGCAACAGTAGGGTAAGTGTTGGATAGTGTAAGGGTACTATGTGTTGTAATGCTATGCGTTGTAATGGTATGCGTTGTAATGGCATGCGTTGTAGTGGTGTGCGTTGTAGTGTCATGCGTTGTAATGACCGCGTTGTAAATGCATGCGTTGTAATGGATGTTGCGTTGTAAAAGTTTTGTTGTAATGGTAGTGCGTTGTAAAGGTTGTATACCATCGAAAGCCCTTGCTATGGAATACCAAGGCTGCCTAACCTTATTCCATCTTTAACCTTTTTCTTCCATGATCCTACACTCCTCTTTATCTCACTCTGGTAGGTTCTTTTTTCTTTTTTTGTGTTACTGTTTGCCTATATTTCTTTTCCTCCTTTCACCCATTGCTCTTTCTCTCTCACTCTTGCTCTCTCACTCAGTGCTGATGAAAAATCAGTCCTGCTTCTGCCCCCGTGCTTAATTTGCACCAGAGGTTTCTGGCGCTCAGCACTTGTCAGCACCGACTCTAGTGACGGTCCACCGAATGGTGGCACTGTCTTTTTAACCCCTTCCCCGTGGCGCGAATTTCACCGCAGTGCGAGGGGGGTGGGATTGGGCATGATGTTAAGGTACTTATGACAGCTCCCAGCCATCATAAATCACGATGGTGTGTGCTCATGACGGCTGGGAGTCGTCAGAACTCCACCCGCTGATTAATTGTCCCGCACAGGCGGGAAATTAACCGCGCGTGGGCGGAGCGGCAACGTTCTGACGGCTCCCGGCCGTCATGGGCACACGTCTACTGTGACTCATGATGGCCGGGAGCCGTCATGAGCACTGAAGGTGTTAATTTTGAGATGAGCACAACTGTGTTTATTAAGTCTATATACATTGAAAATGAATAATGCCGGCTTCTCCAGCCATGATTATAGCTTTCTTTGGCCTGAAATAGCCTGAATTGTCACACTTTTTGGAGTGAAATGATTGGGTGATATCTTGGTACATGGCAGGGTGTGGGTGGTGCAGGCTGCAGTGGCTTTCCAAGAAGGGCCCTGGCACTTTATTTTTACATATTAAGCACTCTTCCCCCTTCATCCCCTATCCCCTCCACCCCCCATTAAAATGTGTGCAGACTGTGAAGGAATATGTGCCTGGAGTATCAGTTTACACTGAGAACGGAAACACTTTGTCTGGTATTTTTTTCTTTCACTGCAGGGCCTTTGGGTCATGCACAAGATGGTGGAAAGGATCAGGATTTATTCAGTGCAATCTTACGCTATGCTCCACCGAATAGTGTGTGTGGAATGCTAAGGTGTAAAGCAATTGTTACATATTTGGTATGTTGATGGCTTTAGGTTTGGTTGTTAATGCCACACGCCAGTAAAATAAATGTGCTTGTGTGTGTGTAATAAGTATATTATTTGATAATGCACAGACGCAGTACAAAAACAACTAAGCACTTTGCCGAGAATATTTTTGTAGTAGCAGAAACACCGTGCACACGAGGTGCTGTGCAGAGTCGTATGTTCTGTGGAGTCTGGCTAGGAGCAGAAAGGCTCGTGATACTTTGTTACTTCATGTGGAGTCAATTTATGAGAATGTAACAAAGTATTCTGTGCCCTTGAAATGTATCAGAGAAAAGCAACAGATGGCGGCAGCCGAGTGTTCACTTGTAGCTGTTAAAGTGGGGTGGAGAGACACGGGTGGGAGAGAGACACGGGTGGGAGTGACAGAAGTTACTTAGGAAAGATGCTCTTATCCAATTGTGGGGCATTCGATGGCCAGAGAAATGTAGGGTGGCCTTCCCCATACATTTCATAGAGCTAAAATCCTCCGGACAGGTCAGGAGAGTCGTGGGAAGGTCAGCCAGCATCAAGCAGATCTGCAAACAAACCCTATTTCGAAGAGGTTGCTCTCCGGTTCTTTCTTGCGTCCGTTTTTGCAGCGAAAACAATTGTACATCAAGATTTTGCATTTAGGGTCCATTTTTTTATTTTTTATTTTTTTTACATTTAATATTTATTACATTTGAGTCATGGGATGTGACGCTGAACGCACTTTCGGTTATGCGAACACCCAGCAGATGGCAGTCTTTCCTTGCATCACTCTAGTCCTCTCTTTCTGCAGCCCCAGAAACAATGAATGTGCAAATAAATCATGTTCAAATTAGCACCTAATGTTCTTTGTTAAAGTTATCCTCCTATGTATTGTCAGTAGGATAACTACATTTAGCAAAATATATAGGGGCAGATTTATGATAACTGGTGCATCCCCAGGGATGCGCCAGTTATTTTGCGCCGCTGCTCCGCCACCCATGGTGCGCCGCATTTACAATGCGGCGCACCATGGGGCAAAAACCACACAGATGCGTGACGCATCTGTGCCGTAAAGGTGGCGCATTGCTGGAGTTGCGTCGCAAGCGCGACTCAGCTCCAGCAAGGCTCGGGGGTGCCCTATCTGACCAATGCTTCGTCAAGACCTACGCCTGCTTCAAGCAGGCGCAGGGTTTTGACGCAGAATTGGCCTGAAAGTGACTGAGTGAAATCTTATAGATTTCACTCAGCCACTTTTGCGAGGCGCACCTTCCCCGGAACGCCCAGCCTGCGCCGGAACGCCCACAAGTGGCGCAGGGCTTTACAACGTGACGCATCTGCCTAGATGCGTCACGTTGTAAATGGGTCGTAGGGATGCGCCACGTTTACGCCGCAGTTGCGTGACGCAAACGTGGCGCATTACCAACATAAATCTGCCCCATAGACCCAAAATCCGAAGGTCACGCTGCAGTGCTTAATTTGAAAAACAAGCACCAGGTCCCTGACCAGGAGGCCACGGCAGCTTGCACCACACATTGCCCCTCCCAGTGCTGCCAATGACAGTACCAAAACAAGTACTAGCCATCTCCCTCGCCTACAAGTGTCACAGCTCATATTGTTCTAGGTCCCCATAGCTAAAGGAATGGCTGGGAGGCAGGTATTAGTTATTTTAATGTATTTTGTATTCATAAACGACCGTTGTTCTGCTCATCTCTAAATAAGACGAGCAGTGCCACCATGTGGCAGACTGTCATAAGTGCGGTGTTGACAATTAAGTGCAGGTGCCGAGCACCGAAAACCACTGACTCAAATTAAGCACTGCGAATGCCCACGTGCAATAGTTAGGATCACTGGAATTATGCAGCAGGGGAAGGGCAAATTATGTGGCAGGGATGACTATATCATGCAAAATAAAATGCAGATTATGATGAGAACTGCTCCACATTTTGCGATTGTATTACTTAATTATTTTGTTGTTTTTAGTCCAGGTAACACTGTATGGGCAAAGGTTTAAACTCATTAGTACACATTTAACACCAAAACACATCAATAATCAATGGAAAGGTGTCCAGTCAAGCTTCGTGAAAGGCCTTCAACTGTGTGGCAATTCAAAAGTTACCACGTTTTTAGTAACTTTTGATCTGTTTCAGCTAGTAACAGAATTTAACTTGCAGCCAGTCTAGTCTCTCATGGACATAACCCATAGGCACCTTACTAGGCAAGCATTGTCACCTGGCCTTAACTTCCAGTCACTTAACAGGGTAAGACAAAATAGGAAACTCTAAGTTCTACTTAGCTTAGGTCCGCAGGGAAAAGACCACATAATAAATAAATCTTTCATGATGACATTTCAGGGCTCATCCACGGATGCCACGCCCAGTCTTCAATTGAACTGTATAAAAAAATATTGATTATGTTTCTTTCATCTTTTAGTTACACACAGGGGATGACAGGCCAGTCAACGTGCTTCAATCCGTTGAGGAACTTCATCAGAACTTCGTTAGATGTGAAAGCTAGTGCTTGAAATCGTTTTTTAGTACTGCCTCCTTATCATTATTCTCTTGATTTATTTTCATTGTAAAATTCAATAAACATTTTTTAACACAAAAGAAATTATTTTTTGGTAATATCGGTGGATCAGTTTCCAAAAGCAACACAGGTACAACTTTATTTATCGAAGCCCAGTTTGTTTTATTGGTCAGTGGCACGCATCACACGTTGATTGTGGAAATTGCCCATCCTGCACAATTGTCCTCTGGAGTCCTAAGCTCTTCGTACTCCTCAGGTACTAGACCACGGGTACTCATAGTACGGCCCCCGGGCCGGCAGCGGCCCGGCAAACCTTCCCTGGCGGCCCGCGGACCATGAGACATCGTACCCGTGTTTTCAAAGAGTGTCTGCAAACACTCTGCTGCTCTGTGGGGGCCGGGCGATTCATTCCAGCGAGGTCAGAGTGGAGCTGCAGGGGCGCTAAGAGGAGGTGAAATACAGCAAAGCCCCATTCACATGCAGATGGTCTTTTTAAAGACCTGTGAAGTGCTCTGGTGGGGCTGTGTGTCTGTGCGCGCTGGGGAAGCTGTCTCAGCCCGGTGACACACAGGCAGGGTGAGATGACAGAGGGTGACAGAGGGAGGTAGAGGGACAGAAACAGAGGGAGGGAGGGAAAGGGAGGGAAGACAGAGACAGAGGGAGAGGGAGAGGGAGGGAAAGGGAGACCGAGAAATGGAGACAGAGAAAGGGAGGCAGACAGAGGGAGGAGGGCGACAGAGGGAGGAGGGCGACAGAGGGAGGAGGGCGACAGAAGGAGGAGGGTGAGGGAGGGAGTGAGGGGAGGGGAGGGAGTGAGGGAGGGAGTGAGGTAAGGGAGTGAGGGAAGGAGAGTGAGGGAAGGGGAATGAGGGAAGGGTAGTGAGGAAGGGAGGGAAGGAGAGAGGAAAGGGGGAGTGAGGGAAGGAGAGTGAGGGAAGGAAAGTGAGGGAGTGAGGGAAGGGGAGTGAGGGAAGGGAGTGAGGGGAGGGAGTGAGGGAAGGGGAGAGGGAAGGGAGTGAGGGAAGGGGAGGGAGTGAGGGAAGAAGAGAGGGAAAGGAGTGAGGGAAGGGGAAGGAGTGAGGGAGGGGTGAGGGAAGGGGAGTGAGGGAGGGGGTGAGAGAAGGGGGGTGAGGGAAGGGATTGAGGGAAGGGAAGGGGGTGAGGGAGGGGTGAGGGAGGGGTGAGGGAGGGGGGTGAGGGAGGGGGGTGAGGGAAGGGGAGGGAGTGAGGGAAGGGGAGTGAGGGAGGGAATGAAGGAGTGAGGGAAGGGGGGTGAGGGAAGGGGAGTGAGGGAGGGAGAGAGGGAATAGGGGCAAGGGAAGGGGAGTGATGGTGAGGGAGGGAAGGAGAGGAAAGGAGAGGGAAGGGAGAGGGAGGGAGAGGGAGTGAGACGGTCAGAATGAGGGAGAGAAAGGGAGAGAGAGAGAGGGAGTGAGAGGAAGTGAGACTGTCAGAGTGAGTGAGACAGAGGGAGAACGGGGAGGGAGAGAGGAAGAGAGAGGGATGGAGGGAGGCAGAGAGAGAGATAGAGGGAGGGAGACAGAGAGAGGGAGAGAGAGATAGAGGCAGGGAGACAGAGAGTGAGAGCGGTGTGTATGCCGGGTCTGGTAGCTCGGTGGACGAAGGCGACTGATGCAGAGACCTGTGTTCAAACTCATAGTCACAGTTTTTTTGTTGCTCTAGCCCCGCTCCCTCCCCCACTGACCCTGCCCCATCGGTGTGGCCCTCGGACACAAACCACACTGTAAATTTTGCCCTCGAGAGAAAGTTTGTGAGTACCCAGGTACTAGACTCTTCTCTGCCTGAGTTCCAGTGTATTCACTCCTCCCCACACAGCACCTATTTCAAGCCTGGCAACATGACCATGGATGGGTTGCTGGGTTGGCATCCCCTGTCTATAAAGAAAATATGAAAGAAATCTAATATTTTTTCTACAATTGAAGAAGACTGTCCATACATCCTTAGATGAGTCCTGAAGCACATGTGTTTGTGTTGAGGAGGTGGTGAACAGTAAATTCTGAGATGTGCTGGTACACACTGTACGCTTATGCTTCTGTTATAGTGGGGGGAAAAAATAGTAGTCCGCAAAAATTATGCACTTACATTTCAAAATGATTCTAACCATACTTCTTGGGAAGTAATTCGTTTCCCAGCCTTTGTTTTTCAAAGACTTAAGCAGCTTGATGGTGAGTGTACAGAAAGGGCCCATCACCTGAGCTGGTGGCAGTGGTAACTTGCGGCCAAGCCCAAAGGACACTATTTACACCCATCTGGACTTAACACCTAATAAACCTTCTTCAGGACCCTTCCTTCCCAGGGGAGGGGTTTAAATGGCGAGATTTGGAGGGGGCGAGGTTGAAATGAGGAGAGCTTCCCAGGAGGTTATGTTCTGCATTAAGTAAGAGCTTTGAGATGCGGGTAACACCATGTTTACATAATGCAGAGGATGGCAAATGTGAAGATGTGTTAACCTCTTCAAAATTACTTGTAGAAAATAGATTCTAACCAGCCCTAAAAAACCATAAGGAATTTATATCAAATGTATTTTTAAAGAGTTCTGTGTAAGCTTATACAAGAATTTGCTCTGAGCTGCCATGATGTAGAACAAGCACTGATAAAACCAATTGTTTTTATTATTTTTAAAGAAACTATTGCATTTCCATTTGCATGCACGTAAAGAGCAGCAATCCATACTTTGCTGATGCAGACTGCAGTAGCTTAGGCTGTTACTAGAGGTCCCTTGAGTTGCATAGAAATGCAATTTGTACTAGGCTGCAGTACTATAAGCCCTTAGTAGAGATCCCACGAAAGTGCCATTTCAGAGCAGCCAAAGCTATATGCACAGAAGAGGTAGAGATAGGAATGTTAGTTTACTATGGTTGGTATGGAAGGTCTGGTATGGTAGGTAGTCGGAGTATGACAAGGAGATATAGTATGATGGGTTTGGTACTGTCGGTAAGATATGGTAGGTATGGTATGTTAGTTGGATAGGTTAGGTCTCGGGGGCGGCTCCTCCATTGAAGTGGAGGAGCATTGCCCCATTTAAACCCCTGCCTCCCCCCACAAAACCCCAGAGTTGAAAAATAAAACAGTAATTTATAACCATTTCATTTTTCATCCCCTATCCAGAACAGAGCGTCAGGACAGGGGCCGGGCTGCTGCAGAGTGACAGCAGCTGGGAGGAGTGTGGACCGTCTATGCGACGGCCGACCACACGTGCACTTTAAGCATCTCTAACCCTGCTATCTGAGACAGCTGGGTTAGAGCAAGCTTAGACTTCCAGAGCACTGAGTGAGAACGCCCCCTCCAATCAGGGCGGTGCTCTTATGATGCATGAGAGCAGCAACCGGATTGGTCAAGTGAGTTGCAGTTCCTGTAAGAAGAGGCCTGGAGCGGAGGACATTGTGTTCGTTTTCAGGTAAGTGTTTTTCTTAATATTACTTTCATATGCACCCCTCATAAATGCCAGCTGCCACTGTTAGGTCTGGTACGGAGTGTCTAGTTGGTTAGCTAACTGTAGGTATTTTAGGTTGGGTTAAGTATAGTTGGTATCACTACGTGTGTTTTGTGGCTCTCGTAGGTATAGTAGATTAGGTGTGGCTTTACTTTCTCTTTTTGCATTTGTTCCTCCCCGGAGCATGGACACATTACCTGTGTCATTCCACTGTTCATTTTTTTTAGGTGCTACTTTTTAGGTCTTGCGTGGGCTCTCGCTGGCAAGTACTATCGGATTCAACAAGGTTCTGTCGCAGGGTTTCTGTTCTCACACAGAACTGTGCACAGAGGAGTGGAACCTCGGCAAATTAGGGTGTCCCAAAACTTACCTTAGCAACCAACTCACCCCTTACCGAGCTAGCTACAGTGTCTCATTGGACATATCAAACTCCCAATGTTTAGACAAACCAGAACATGAACTTACAGTACCTCAGGGTACGTGGAACTCATGAACACTCTTTTGTTATATTATCATTACAAACCAGAACATGGAGTAAAGAAGACACATGTGCATTTGAAATGTTTATTTACTAATGCCGTCTTCTCAGGCGCAGTATCTTAGATAATACAAGTATACTTATTATCAGTATCAAAATTATCAGCATAGTTACTAAGACATAAAAAGCGAATGGTGACAGCATGTTAACATGCTGTAATGAATAAGAGTTAACAACACTTATATCTCACCCTCCCTAACACATATATTATATTATTAGCTAAGAAGGTCTCTTTGGGTTGTTTTAGGGCGGGCCCATACCTTAGTGTCCTAGCATGAAGGAATCACATCAGCATACACCAGCTCTCTCTGCATGTGCACCGCATCAAGTGTGTTCTATGTGCCTCGTGCAAAGCAATATCAATCCCGCCTGAAGCCCGAGTTGGCAAAGGCTGCACTTGTGTTATGACTATGAAGGCGTGGAGATCAGACCTCATAACAATTCCATATCGTGTTGTTCCTGAAACTTCAGCACTCTTCGTGCAGACATAGTTTATTAAGCAAAGCTGATATCAGAGCAATAACATATTATTCTCACATAAACCACGGCAAACTACTAGGTTGAAAGCTAAGTCAACAATTAAGTGTCGTGTGCAGAAGTTGCAAGAAAGAAAAATGGCGTTTAAACCTCAAATGTACCTATGCTAACTTAACACGATATAAGGATATACAGGAGCTATATGACACCCCCCCATGATCCGAGAACGGACTAAATATGATAACAGAAGTGCCATCACATGAGAGCAGAACTCAACAGTAAAACGAGCATGAGTCGAAACCAAACTTTAAAAAGTAATGCTAAAAAATAGCCCAAAAATATAACGTGGCTCAAGCCAATAGGCAAACGAAAACAAAAAGTTCTTGACAAATAAGTCAATAAAATCAATGAAATGCTATTAATCAGCACGTCAATCCGAAGCAGTGTCTATGACAAAACTGTATATGAAAAGTAAATAGCAACAGCCTCCAATAGGAAGTCACTGTCCTCATCCGAAAACAGTTCAGCCATCCAATTTAAAAGATGAAAGGAACATACGTGTTCTTCCAGCACCGGATCCTCTATAACCATCAGAGGACAGCTCGGTGGGTTTTCAAGAAAACTCAGTTCCAAGAAATTCCGTGCTGCCGACAACACATCCCAGGGACCAATTAGTCCATGCGCCACTGCTAAGGCCATAATCCTCTCGTCAGAACAAACCAACTCGTGAGCAATGATAGGACTCATCAGTTGATTAAAATCGACGTCAGGAGAAACCGGTCCGCAGAGACACAAATCAATGGCCCACTGGAAATCACAGGTCAGGCAGTGAAAAACAGGTTGGACACAGGTGAAATAGGAGAATCGAAAAGATAATCCAAATGCCGTGCTCAAAGTCGCCAACGGCAGTGTGCCATAATATTCAAGCATGCGATTGCAGAACCGCGTCAGCAGCAGTTGCGCGTGGTCTTGCACAGGATGGGCATCCATATTTAAAAAGACAGAAAACCACCAGAGCGCCAGCCGCTAGTGCAAGTAAAAACGGGAACCCTCCAAACAAGGATGAAAAGATTGAATGGAAGAAAGCAGGGATGACTCCAAAAATTTTCTCAAAGGAAGTCACGAGACCACTGCTAACAACTTTAAAAAAATGTGATAGGCCCTTTGTGGAGGATGCGTTAAAGATAGTTCGAACCATTGCTCCGAAATGCAAAGGCAAATCAGTATTTAATAGAGCCTGAACTTCTGTACGTGTGTTAGCAATGTGAAGCACGAAAGTTTCACGGGCCGAGCTCAAGGCCACCTCTTTCTGGGACAAAAGAGCTCTTATTCTTGCCATGCCGCTGAATTCTGCTCCCAAGGTTGGTATTCTTGGCCAGATGGAAGAATCTCTATGTTCATGTGTGGGAGGGTAAAGCACATTTCTACAGCAAATAACCCGCTCACTTACTGTAACTATGAAAGGGATACCTTTAATTAACCCACAACAGTCTTCATTATTGAGCATTAAATAACTTCCATTCCCTAATAATTTAAACGTGGGGATGATAGCAGGAACAGGCGTGCCCTGTAAAACGCAAGCCATATTCGGCCTGTCCTTATTGCATGAACCGTGTAACTGTATGGGTCGACACATTAAAGAATGATCTGGCGTCTCAGTACACTCCTCCCCTGTTAGATAAACCTCCTGTTCATCCTTGAAACATCTGTATGTGTATGGGAGTGACCAGACTTCATGAAGAAAACCGCTACCTAAAGGCTCATAACGACCTATGGGTACATATTTCATGCAATTTGAAAATTTATATAAAGCAAAAGGCAGCGTTATTAAACCGTGGATAAGCCACGTTGCAGCAGTGGCTTCAGCCACGGAAAAAGGTAAAGATTCTAACCTTTCAATATGTAACATAGAAAAGGAAGCATCACGCATTGAAAGCAAGCGTTGTTTGTCAGTCAAATTAAACGGTGCAAATAAAGAAGAAACGTTCATGTATCCCCAGGGAACTTTACCCATTTTCAGAGTTTGAAGGGTCCATGCAAACTGCATTATTGACCGTAATTGATTTTGACCATGGTATAATACTGACACCTCATCATGCACAATATCAACAACAGACGACACAATATTATCCAATGTGTAAATTCTAGAGGAAAGCACGTGAATGCTATTGTCAACAACTGCAAGCACTTTCTCAAGATTCGCCTGATCAATAGCCCTAAGGCGTGTAGCAGCCTCAATCTGTGACAGTTTCCAAATTTCATTGTAAACCCCATATAACCACCTTTTCGACCTGCCACTAGCTGGGCCTTTAATGAAATCATTCAAATCCACGTCTGAATTCAGTTTGGAAAGGTGATACTTAACCGCAGGTAAAGTTGAATGTTTCAGCCAAGCTTGACACAACTTGCCTACAGAGTAAGAGGTAACAGTATGACTCAAGTCAAACCGGGGATCAGATCGAACAGTCTTAAAACCGTCAGTCATATTTAAAAATCTTTTTTGGCAAGAATCAGCACTACGGTGCCAAAGCAGCCAACCCTTAGGATTCATACTGGAAATGTTAAAGGAAGAATTAAGAAGCAGAGCCTGTAAATCTTTAATGGACAATTGAGTAAAATTACTCCAACCCTCATATTCCTCCAACTCCGGGAAAGAAGGAGTGTTCAATCTTTTAGAAGTAGCCAATCCAAAGCATGTGGTCTGGGAAATTGTTTCATTCAAAAACAACATATGATTCGGGATGAGACATGCACGGTGCAAAGCCTCAGTGCCTTGTACCTGCCAGGCCCTTGAACCCCAAACCGATTTAAGGTCTATTGTTTCCTTCCATAGCTCATAGCCTCCAGTAACCAATTGATCTAAAAAGGCCTTTGAATACAATAATTTAGTATCGGTAAGTCTAACCTTGGACAGTGGCTGTTTGTGAAATTTAAAATAAAAGGACTCGGGATTGGACTGGTTAAAGTCAGTGAAATAAGTATACTTTTTCAGAAATGTTTCTGAACTCCCTTGTTTAGGTGCTGGGCAATGTTCCCACTGAGTGAAATTAACATTTTCCCTTCGGGATGACGTTTTGTGTAAGAAGTGATTGCCATAATGTTGGTAACAGAACAATTCACCATAATTAGCAGATTCTAAATATAAATCCTCAGCATCAAAAGCAGCATAGTATTTCAAATCAGAAAACAAACTTTCCACAGCATTAACATCCCAATCATCAGAACGAATGTTTTGTTTCACCACATCCCCCATATTCACTCTAAGTACATTAGGAACATTAACGACTTCCGTTGGGCCATGAATCTGAAACCGAACTGCATCCCACACGATTCCATCCAGGACAGGCCATGCTGTGATGTTAACCAAAGTCAAGTCTCTTTTTAATCTGTGTGTAGAATGTGAAGAGGAAAGTGGGGCCAAAGTTCCATTTAAATGAGTAATGCATGTTCTTTCCTCGACATAATGTCCATTGATGATTCGAAAAAAATAAAACACAAAACCAACTGACATAAAAAGGTAAATCGAAACAAGGACTAGCCAAATGTAAGTCCAAGGTGGTATTAAAAAATGTTTTTTAAACAGGCTTGCATAAACTGCAACACGAGAGGGTTCCTTTGAGGTAAGAGAAACAGAGTCAAAAGAAAATCTGGATTCTGTGGCTAAACGTGCTTGCAGGTCAGGTATGGACAAATCAGTGGGATAGGCATAGTCTGTCTCATCAATGTTAGTTTTTTTTTTTTTTTTTTTTTTTTTTTTTTTTCAAAGACCTTTATTGTACGATGTCAGTTATACACAGCATTTTGCCTACAACCCTGAGGCCGGCTGCTAAATCATCATAATCATGTTATTTGAAGTATCACACATACATTCCCTGCTTCTTGTATATCGTACATTTATACAATTCCGTCATTATTAAGGTCTGAAATTTTCGAAAGAAAACAGCAACCTGACAGTTGTGGATCTAGAAACTTACCACAGTAACAACATAACCCAATTGAGACTTCTTCAGCTTTGCGTATGTAATAAAAGTGTGCATTTAGGTGTCGATGGGTCGGACTGCCCGGGACCCACTCCTATGCCAGTGTCTACCCTTGATGCCAACTCATGGCGAACCCTCTTCTCCTGTGTCCCGTGTCAGTAAATAGTCTGTGAGATAGTACCAGAAATCTTTGGGCCGAGCCCTGGCAGGCAACTCCTCCTCGTAGGTGTGTAGTTTATCCCTGCAACTTGACATATCCAGGAGCCATCTACTTGTTTTGGGCGTCTGCCTGCTGTGCCAGCATTGTGCAATCTGCCTCTTGGCCAGCAGCAGCGCTATCGCACAAAATTTACGTTTTGTAGCCCTAAGGTGTGAGACCACTCCCAATAAGCAAACCTTAAGTGTACATTCTATCTCAACCTGCAACATGGCAGATAGTTCGGTAGTGATCTCCTGCCAGTAAGACTGGACAGCTGTGCAGCACCAGGCCAGATGTATGAACCCAGCTCCCCCCGCATTACATCTCTTACACCTATCATTATCTTGCAGTCCAAATTTATACATACGCTCCGGTGTGTAGTATGCCTGGTGTATAAACTTGTAGTGGATAATACGTAAATTACCGTTAGGTGTGAGAATCTGTGTAAGTGCACATGTTTGTTGCCACTCCTCTTCCGTGAGCGAAGTCTCCATCGCCTCATCCCATCTCTCCTTAGCCCTGGTCCCAGCTACTGGTATTTCGGCCTGTGCTGCCGCATACAGTCTAGACACCAGATGTGAGGTGTCCGGTGAGGTGATGACCATTTGTAGTGATTGCAGGCTTTCCGGTTCCAACGGAAACGTCGGGTAAAAGGCCTGCACAGCGCGTTGCAGTCGGTAGTGTGTAAATAGGAACAGCGGAGTTTTATTTTTAATATACTGCAAGTCCGCTGCAGTCAGAAACTTGCCTTCCTGGAACATGTCCCCCATTTTTTCAATGCCTACTTGTTGCAGTAGCGACATCCCCACTTTCTCCCCTGTGACGGAGAGCGCCTGGTGGTGCGGGAGAGGCATTGCTGGCGCATATAATGGCTCTTTGTGTGCTACTCTGGCCAATTTCCTCCAAGCTTTAACAGTGGTGTCAATTGTATTGATGTCCTGATTATGTAGAGGCTGGCGAGTGTGTGAGAGCATTGACGCTAGTGGTATGGGTGCAGCATCTCCCTCCTCAATGGCTGTGTGCGTTAAATATGGTATTTCGTGGAACCAGTACGCTGCGTACTGTGCCTGCGCGCAGAGATAATACAGCAGAAAGTCCGGCACCCCGAAGCCCCCTCTGTGATATGGCAGTGTGAGTGTATGTAAAGGTATTCGTGCTTGTTTTCCCGCCCATATCAATCGCAAAACCAGGGATTTAATGTTGCGGAAGACTGCAGCTGGTGGTTCAATAGGGATATTATTGAAGAGGTACAGTAGTTTAGGCAGGATATTCATCTTAACGATCGCTATTCTATCTGCTAATGACAAAGGCAGTTGTACCCAGCGGGTCACTTTATCTTCCAGTTTGGATATAACCGTACCATAATTTGATCTAATCACTACCTCCGGATCTCTGTGGTATAACACCCCTAGATACCGTATCGGGTCCGACTGCCATTCCAAAGGGTAGTCTGTTGCTTGCGAGGTTGTTGTTTCCGTTAAAGGTATTATGGAGGACTTGGACCAATTTATAGTCAACCCCGAGTGGCCTCCAAATTTTATATACTCTCGCATTATTGGGTTCAAATGAGTGTCAGGGTCGCGTATATACAGAAGCATGTCGTCCGCATAGAGTGATATATGCAACGGTCTGGACGGGAACTGTAAGGCTGAGGTCTTGTAATTCTGTCGTATTACACAAGCTAGGGGTTCCAGTGCCAGCGCAAACAGCAATGGGGAGAGTGGGCATCCCTGCCTAGTGCCGCGCTTGATACTGAATGCTTCCGAGATGTACCCGTTAATTCGCACCCTCGCACTTGGATTAGTGTAAATGAGTGTAACCCATTGTACAAACCGTTTGGGAAATCCCATCCTTAGCAACACCGTGATTAAATAGTCCCATTCGATGGAGTCAAACGCCTTAGCGGCATCTAGCATGACCGCCACGGCCTTGGTTGACGGCGTAAGATAGTGGGACAATGCAAACAGTGATCTAGTGTTGTGAGCCGTAGAGCGGGTAGGGATGAACCCAGATTGATCCGGCAATACAAGTCGTGTCATGAGTGGTTTCAGCCGTACCGCTAATAATTTCGCTAGTATTTTTGAGTCAGTGTTAATAAGGGACAGTGGCCTGTAAGACTCACAAATCTCCGAGTCCTTACCAGGTTTGAGGAGCGCTATGATAGCCGCCTCACGCAATGTTGGTGGAAGTTCTGATTTCTCGAACGCTGCACCAAACATGCACACCATGTGTGGGGCAAGGAGGTCAGCATACTGTTTGTAGAATTCATTAGTAAACCCGTCAGGGCCTGGCGCCTTCCCGTTCGGTAGGGTTTTTATTATGTCTGTCACTTCCTCAACCGTTATGGGTGAAGCTAACATTTCCCTCTGCCCATCTGAGAGCCATCCTATCGCCACATTTTCTAGATAGGCGAATGTATCCTCTCTCGACGCTATCGGCCTCGACTTATATAGATCCCCGTATTCAGAAGTAAAACAGCCTAAGATGTCCGCGGCTTGTGTGTGTATTGTGCCATCCTTTGCCTTAATGCGTAGTACCGGGTTGTGTCCCTTGCCATCACATATTTTAGCCGCCAATCTACTGCCAGGCCTACCACCCTCGCCGAACGATCTGCCTGTTATTTTTTTATCCAGATATTTGATCTCGTCCTCCACAAATGCCTGATGTTCGGAGTGTAAAGTCCGCAACTCGCCTAGATGCGCTGTGTCGCACGTGGTGTCGTAAGCCTGCTCAAGTTCCCTCATCCGTGTTTCACAGCGTGTGATTTGCCGCCTGATATCCTTTAAAATGCCTATTGTAGTGCTCATGCATATACCCCGGATTGTGGCCTTGAATGCTTCCCATAAAAGACCCGGGTCGTCCACAGTAGGTCCGTTAAGTAGGAAGTATTCCTTGATCGCTTTGTGTATAGTGGATGCATAGATCGTGTCCGTGAGTGCACGGGAATTGAATCTCCAATGAAAGGGAGGTGTAGTGTAATTGGGTATCACCAGTGTTAACCGTACCGGGTTGTGATCCGATAGCGTTCGTGGCAAGATCTTAACTTCCTGTGTCCACAGTGCAATGGCATCCGAGCCTAGCCAGTAGTCCAAGCGGGACCAACTGTTATGAGCTGCGGAAATGTGAGTCGCTCCCGGAGCCTCTGGGTACCTGTGCCTCCAGATGTCGGTCAGGGAAAGGTCGGAAATCATGTGCAATAGTTTAATCCTGGCCTGTTTGTGTGGTTCCAGTGAATTTGAGGAGCGGTCAACCCCGTCCAACAGTGTCACATTCCAGTCCCCCCCACAGATGATGTGTGTGGTTGTCAGTGTCTGAAGATGCGTCCACAATTCCTGGCAAAAGTCAGGGGCATCCGTGTTGGGACCATATACATTAAGCAAGGTTATTTTCTGACCTCGTAACATGCCTGACACAATAACATACCTGCCACCCGAGTCACATATCACCTTATTGATTTCAAAGTTCACCCCTTTCCGTATCAGTGTGATCACACCCCTCGAGTACGAGGAGTAGTTAGCCAAGTACGTGGATTCCGCCCATCTGTCACCAAGTAGCGTACGTGTGTGTGGTGCAATATGTGTTTCCTGAATCACTGCTATATCCACCTCCCACCTCTTAAGATATGCGAATACCTGTCTGATCTTTTTGGGTTGAGTTAATCCCCTCACATTCCACGTTAAGAGGTTAAGATGCAGTTTACTGTTGCGACCCGTTACCAGTGCCATATATCATCGCGTAATTGCCTTCCTGCCAACCGGAGTCTACCGGTCACAACACAATACTTCGATTTCCACTTGCAGAGTTGTGGAGTCTCCCTCTTCTCAACCCCATCAACATTCCAGAAATGCACTTGCATAATCATTGTCAGTCTCAAAACAAAAACAATCCCCCCCTGCCCACCACCCCCACCCACTCCAGCAACCCAATTCTGCCGAAGCCATAGACCCATATTTAACTCCTACAATTAACCGTTCTAAATGAACAACTTTGGTGGGTGTTACCCTTTTAGAGGTCCGCCTGGGGCACAACTCTACACCCACATGTCTGGGTGCAGACGACTCACAATGACATTATATCTCCATGCAAGTCATCTGTGTCCTATTGCCACCCTCCCGCCAACCCCCGGCCCACTTCTCATCAGACATGTTAGCAGTTGACCACTTCCTCATAACCCACCCAGGTAGCCTGTGCTCGTGTGACCTGCCCAGCCCGTACACTCCACACAGCTAGGTACCATAATGAGTGTTTGTGCAACCTCCAAGCCTTATTTTTCCAGCTATGAATCTAACAAGGAGTTTCAGGAACCCTCGCCAGCCTTTGCATGTAGTTTGCACATATACATCCGTAAATTAAAAGTACCAGAGTCCTGGAAGGCTAGAATGCCCACGTGTAGACAATGTTCTACATGTCGCTCCCCTAGTCCGAGTGGTTCACCCGCATACGCGCTATTAAATACAGAAGTCAGCGTCCAGCAGTTGCTATGCAGCAGGCCCCATAGCGCCACTCAAAGAGAGAGAGGAACATTCTTACCACAATTCTGGTTCATTCCCCCTTCAAGCTCACTCCCGTGAAGTCATTGTATCTCTACCTCCAGGTTCAACACACGCTGGTTCATTGTCTCACACCCAATGTCCACAGGTGTCTTGCATGCTCATAGCCGTAGAACTCATAATCTGGGCCCAAACGCCGTAGGGTATCTAGGTGCATGTAATGTTTATCCCGCCCTTCTCAAAGCTTGTCCAGTGGACCCATACGCGCCCCACCCGATCATAAGGCTTCAACCAGCATGTGCGTCGCAGGTGGAGCCTCCGGAGCATGAAGAGGGAACCGCATATCCGTCCACAAAGCAGGGCCAGTATTCGTGCAGGGTCACTCCGCTACATCCGAGTCCTCAAGTTGCTCCTCTCGTACTCGTTGTTTATTGTGCTGGACAATTTTTTTGACGAAGTCCTGCGCTGCTTTCGGTGATTGTAATATCACTATCTTTTCCTTCCATGCCACTCGGAGTTTCGCTGGATACAGCATGGAGTACTTCACGTTTAGTTCCCTGAGTTTAGCTTTTGCCGATGCAAATTCTTTCCTCGCCTGTTGGACCGCCACGGTGTGGTCCGGGTAGAACTCCAGATTGTTACCTTGGTGTGTGATTTTGCCCTTCTCGCGCGCAAGACGTAGTATGGTGTCTCTATCGCGGTAGTTGAGGATTCGTGCCACAATTGGTCTCGGTGTCGCTCCAACTTTGGGTTTGGGTGCCAACGATCTGTGTGCTCTTTCAACTATGAAGATATGGGACAGGGCCTCAGCCCCGAAAATGTCTCTGCATAGCTGCTCTATGTAGGTCTCCATTTTACCCGTGTTGGTCGTCTCCGGCAGGCCAGCTATGCGTATATTATTACGTCTGGAGCGGGCTTCCAAATCCTCCTCCCGTGCCTTGATCACCTCCAGAATACGCTCCATACCATTACATTTGCTGGTCGTGGCGTGCGATTCGTCCTCCACCGCTGATATTCTTGATTCGGCTTCATCTAGTCTCTCATCATGTTTTTCCAGTTTGCTTGACATCCCGTCCATCCTACAAGTGATACTGTCCAATTTACCGTTGATATCCTGCACATTAGCCTGAATGGACAACAATATTTTTTCCATGGTGGAGGTAGTGTCCGCCATCCCTGCACCCTCTCCTTCCGGCGCCTGGTCTGTGCCTTTCAAAGTTTTCTTGTGTTCAAAAGAGATTTTCGGCTGTTGTCTATCAGGTTTCCCCATTACCGGTGTTGCCTGGGGTTGCTTACTCTGCAGCTTTGTCGTTCGCTCTTTAGGTCTGAGTAACGCCGCTGCGGCAGTACTCCTTGCAGTGATCCTTGTGGAAGATCTCGTGGGTCCTCGAGCTTCCAGCTTCCCTGCACCCCTCACACTCGATCCCAGATGCGCAACACCGTGTTTGTCGTCTTCCCTCTTGAGGGCCGTTGCTTATATCTGTGTGGCAACTGCGATTTACCTTCATCGCGTATCCCGGCAAGACTACGGTACCCTTGTGGGTACTAATATTCGTGGGGAGACCGCTTCTCTTTGCAGTGCTGAAAGTGAGCAATCACCCCACCTGTCAGCTATCCTGAGCCACCTTTGGTAACGCCGTCACAGGACACGACCACCAGGCGTACCACGGGAGATTGTGGCGGGACCGCGCTGAAATCCCTCTGTGATGTGCCCGGCAAATTCCGCTTGTCTATCTCTCTGTGGGATGTACCGCTAATCCGCCTCCGAGATCTGCCAAGGGCTGCGGGAGCTGGTCGTTGGTCTCACCGTTTGCACTGTCCCGCCAATCCTCTTCCCCAGTTATGGCCCCAGCACGTAGAGAATGCGCTGCACCTCCAGCCTAGGATCACGGGACACTGCAACCCGCAAGGAGGGAGGATGGTCCGCCGAGGTTAGTCACCAGTATCTGCTGTGCGTGTCTCAATCCGACCGCTGCGACATGTTCCTCCCCCGCCTCATTCCGCAGTCGTTTGCCGTTTGTATGGATACGCGGCAGGGCGTCTC
Organism: Lissotriton helveticus; assembly: GCF_964261635.1. Classification (NCBI taxonomy): domain Eukaryota; kingdom Metazoa; phylum Chordata; class Amphibia; order Caudata; family Salamandridae; genus Lissotriton; species Lissotriton helveticus. The sequence goes on from NC_136073.1 coordinate 171,525,474, forward strand.
AGATTCAGACAAGAGCAGGCGCGGTCCATTTCCTAGCACCGCGTCTGGTAGACGGGCGCCGCCATTTTGAGCTCGGCCGATCCTGTGTCGTTAAAGGGGCCATGCCGAAATGCGCACTAGTGGAGTGCGTTTATTATTCCCGTTTTCCCCAAAGTTCATCAGGGCTGCACCACCCCGTTAATCGCTCACCTGGCCTGGATAGGAAAGGCAATCGCCAGGGCTGCGGGGGTCTTAATCGCTCATGAAGCGCCCAGCGCGCTCGGCGCCTGCCGCCATCTTGCGAGATCCTGCCCAGAGCCGCCGCGTTCTTCACCGTCGCATGAGCGACTCAGCTCCGCTCCGCAGTCGGCGTTTGCGTTATACTGAGCCCGGGATCTTCATAAATCCAATTTTGTGTCAGCCAGCAGTTGGGGTGGCCAACACGGACACTTATCTTGCATGTCCGTGAGTCGCCTGGCGGAGCTGTGTAGCTACCCAGCCATTCCGCTGTGCGCCCCCTAGCGCCTCCTCATCAATGTTAGTTCCCGGTAAATTATTTAATAAAGGACTGGAAACAGCAGGTAATTCGATGGCCACTTCAGGTTCAATATTAGAAGCAGTGGGCATAATTGAATTTCTCACAATGGAAGGACAGGAAACAGCTGGTGTCATGCTAAGAAGAATCGGCCACTCTGTGTATCTTGACATTGTCAATAGAAATAAACCTGTTTTCCTTACGACCTGGAAGTGGTGGTAATATGACTGTTCTTGTGCCCTTCACTCCAAGCACTGGGACTGGAGCTCGATAGGAGGGACCAAACTCTTTCTTGTTGTCGATCTTCTCTCGAACCAGTTCTCCAACCTGGGGTAGCCAGCCAACTACCGGGATCTGCAACGCATCATCCGATGTGGAGGGCAAATGTTCCTTTGCAAGACTGTCTCTGGTCTTTTGTAGATTCTGTAAAACATTGCAATGTTCATCTGCGTCAAAGGAAGTGGCGCGAACCACTGAGTCTAGACCGTCAAGGTCAGGGACGTACATATTGATGCCAAAGAGCATTTCGTATGGGGTCCGCCCACCCAGAGACCTTCTAGGGAGATTATTAAGAGCACGCTGCACGCCATAGAGATGAGCCAGCCAGTTTCTGCCAGTGCCTATAACTCGGGCTGTCAAAGATTGCTTTAAATCACGGTTCATTCGTTCTACTACACTATTACCCTCAGGTCTGTAGGGTGACGAAAACTTGACTTGGACCCCCATTGAAGTCATGGCATCCTTATACGCCTTAGAGGCGAAAGCCGGACCCTGATCCGAATGGAAGGTACCACAGGCAAAAATCCCTATAAAGATACGCAAATCTCTAATGACAGTCCGTGAATCAGCGCTGCGATGTGGCCATACCCACACAAAGCGTGTGCATGAGTCAACTGCTACTAAGATGTACTTATACGCAGTATCAGATGAAAAAGGACCGCAGTGATCTAAATAAACACAGCCTAGCGGTTTATTAGAAATGTACAACTGAGTCTGTGGCGGACGCGTAGCAGTTGAAGGTTTAATCTGCTGGCATATGTCACAAAGAAGGACATAATCACGTGTCTGTTTGTACAGTCCCCGCCACCAGAAACGTTGTTGTAATTGAGTTACAGTGGCCGAGACGCCCGCATGCGCAGACGCCACACCTTCATGAGCCGCTGTAATCAAGTCTGCTCTGCGATCCGAGTTGGGAACCAGCCGTTCCCCAACTTCAGGAATTGTCACAAAAGGAACCTTTTCGGGACTTAAGTGGTATTTATACTTCGAAGGGAATCCCGCAGGATGTTTACTTCCCTTCTCAGAGGCAGCAATCGCTGCCAAGATGTCGCTATCAATCTTGGTTTTAGACCTAGTAACCGCTGCAACTAAGTATGTAGATACTGCTGATTTCGCTGCTTCATCAGCAAGCGAGTTGCCAACAGCGTGAACTCCTACGCGCTGATGACCGAGAGTATGAATAACAAAAACGAGTGGCAACTTAGCCTTAAGCTCTGCCACTCGAACCCGGATCATTTTATGTTTTATTGTGCTACCCTTTGAATCATGAAAATCATTTTGAATCCAAAAGAACAAGTTTTCATTGTAAGACTGGACACAGTAGTAAGAATCACTTACAATCAGAGTAGTAACACTTGGATCCGCGTACTCTAACGCTAGTAATAGAGCACGAAGCTCTGCCAATTGTGCGGTGCAATCGCCCAGGGGCATCGTGTGCACTTCCCTGGAAATGAACTCATCATTCAACATAGCACCGACCACAATGGCGCATGCGGAAACGTAGGCATGTTTAGAGCCATGCGCAACCTGCGCCGACCCATCAGTGTAAATGATGCAATGGAAGTCCTCCAAAGGTCGCATAGCCAGAGGAGCAGGATGAACTAATTCATACTGCAAGTACTCTTGCGACCGTAAGGAGGCGTCAAAAATAAACATGACATCCGTGGATGACAATGACGCAGCCCACTGAATCCACCGAGGGTGCAAAGCTTTCGAATTTGGTACACTGGCTTTCGTGACTGCCTCCAAATGAGGACAGGGTGTTACCACTAACATGCGTTTCCCCTGCGACAGTGCTCGTTCCTTAAGAATCGCCATCTGTACAGCAGTTAAAACCTTTTCCACTGTGGGAAACCGCAACTCAGCCGAAGTGTACAAGTGTGACTTGTAAGCAATAGGTACTGTGTCACCTTCATTAAAAGTGAGGTATGTGAAACCCACCGTCCCAGGAATTATTCTTATTACCAGGTTGGTGTGGTTATCACGAGTCAGTAAATATTTAGAAGCGAGCAGATCAGCCTGCAAGGATTGCAAAATGGCTGAATGCTCAGGCAGCCAGCATGATTTTGAGAAAGTTGGTTGTATCAAAGCATACAAAGGCTTGATACGCTGGGCATATTCCGGAATGTAAGTTCTGCCGAAATTCAAAAAGCCCAGCAAAGACTGTAATTTTTTCAGTGTTGTAGGAGCGCGCAATTGTGCGCACTTCTCCAAGAAGTGAGGAGCCAAACCTCTACCTTCATTGTTCAGCTCATAGCCGAGGAACAACACCGTGTGTTCTGCAATGTGCGATTTTGCAAAATTAAATTTGTAACCCATATCAGCAAAGGTACAAATGATGGAATTCACTCGACACAGATGCATCCAAATTTCGTCGTCTGTGAGATAAATGTCATCCACATAAGAACATGCATCTGGATCGATACCCTCCAATAGAGTGACTATTCTGGAGGTGAAGACTCCAGGACTATTTTTGTAGCCCATAGGGAGTCGCCGGAAGCATTTTTGCACACCAGCGGACGTAAAACTTGTCCATTGGGAGCTAAAGCCATCCAGTCTGTGGGCATAAAAACCATTGGAAATGTCAAGCGTTGTCTTGAAACGCTTACGCACTAGACTATCCACTAACGCAGAGCCGTGAGTATTCTGTACTGCACAGTTACGGCAATGCGAGTTCAAATGCCGGTAATCCAATACCAAACGATATGATCCGTCAGGTTTGGTCACAGTAAAAAGGGGATTATTCATCGGTGACACACACGTTTCAATAACTCCCTGATATTCCAATTGTTCAAGGATTTCTGCGACGGCAGCTTTAGCTTCACGCCGTATGGGATATTGAGGCTGAGGCTGTGGCTCAGACCGCAAAGGAATTTCGTGGCACGGGGACAATTTGTCCCAACCACATTGGTTGCGGTAGAGAGCCGGTGCAAGAGACCGAGCCCACTCTTCTGCAAAATGGTGCGCATGCTCAGTCGAGACAGTGTGCGCGAAACTGGGAAGGATTACCTCCTCCCCTCGAGGCGCTGCGAGCACAAAAGGTGGGGGCCAGTCAGCCTCGGAAAGCAAAATGTCGTACGTAGACGAAAGGTTCTCCCAAAATACCCCTCTGACAGTACGCTGTATGTCACCTTCAATTAACAGGACAATTTCAAAAAGTCTTTCAGGGGGAGCCAGTCTTGTATCGGCTGTTTCAATTACAACGAACACTTCAGTCGCTGTCACCCTCAGTAGTGGACGCAGCGCCTCTCTGACTATGGTTATCTCCGCCGCGCTGTCCAGCAAGGTCAGAGCCCACGTCAGATTCCGAAGCCGCGTTCTCACTATCTGTGGCATATCGATGCGCTGTTAAGGCTGCGACTTTCTTTTTCGCAAACTGCGGTCTTTTAGGCGTAGAATCCTCCTGCTTCACTGCGCCGTCAGCTTGTCGGGACTGACCACGTCCCTGTTGGCCTCCACGTCCACGTCCACCCCCTCCTCCACCGGTCTTCGGGGCCGATGTTTCCTGAAAGGAACGAGGAGAGCGTTGATCAGAACCCTGAAATCGATCAGGTGATTTAATCATCGCGCGATCGCGCAAATCATAAACTTTCTCTGTCGGCGCAGGAGTCTGAAGTGCAGGAAAAGAATCCTGAGTCTGCTTATATTGCTTCCCCTGTGTCTTTTTAGTAGGCCAATTCTGTTTTTTGGACTTGGGTTGGACATCTGCAACTGCAGATTGTCCCTGAGGTTGTTTTTTCTCCTTTACTGTAAAATATTTCAGACCTCTACTTGTGCGGCCAATCGTCTTATAAGCGGCCACTACAATCTTTGCCAACTGACGGGGTTTGTCGGCATCGGGCAGAGCAGCCAAAGCATTCGACACCTGAAAGTTAACTGCATCTCCTTTAACATTGGAGAGAATGAGATCACATACAATCTCAAATGAACCACACAGGCGCATACCCAATTCAACCGCTGCCTCTGGACCGTGATCATTCTGAACACGTCTAATGATGTCAGGCAGGGCAGTCATAGACGGGGTGCCGAAGCACCTTGTATAAACTGCCGCAAATGTTTTTCCCCAGCTTTCACAGTCAACAAGTTCAGGAGTTAAATCCTTCGGTAAAGTAATCGTCAACATTCTATGCTTATCAGCAGGAGTAGAATTCGGAAAAACCGCCTCCAGTTGATCAAACTTCTCAGCTAGCCAGAATGGGAAGTCATCGTTGTCAACCGGACGAGCACCAAAAACCGAATTAACCATCACTGGATTGAGACGCATTCCGCCTCGATCCACGGGAACGGCCGCACCCCCCTGGGGACCACCAGGCAGGTGGCGACCGATGTATTGCACTAATGCACGAATCACGGAAATGGAAACAACATGCAGCCTACGAATTTCCTGCAGGGTACAAGCGCCGTGATTCGGGTGCGGGGTAAAGCCACCCAACGCAGGCCAATTTGTACCTGGAATTGAGAGTGGACCTAACCTCGCAGCGGACAAAGAGTGGGGGAGGGCGCCATCAAACCAAACTCGATGCTGCCAATGATCAATAGGTATTTCCAATGCCCTGTACGGTGTATACTCAGCCGGGACAGCCGAGGCGGTGTAGGAGTGGAACAAACCAGAATTAGCGTCCACAGCCGGAAACGTAACCCAAGAGTAAAACAACTCATAAGGGAACGCCGGATCTGCACACACCACGAAAATCACAGCCATCCCATCTACCGGTACTTGGTACGTCTGAAGATGGTTGCGCACCGCCACGCGACTATGCTGCGCAATGGCCACTGCCGCCATGACAACACTGGAAACTAGAAAACACAAAGAATACTTTGTAGCACAACTGGGTAGTAATTCAAAGAAACCGTTTAAGAAAGAATCAAGCTTGAAAAAAGACCTATCTCAAAAATAGGTAGGTTTCACCGACACCCCGCTTTCCGGAAACGGAGGTGAAGGGGTTAAGGTATGAACGATATACTACTCGAGTGTCATGATATAAGACCACCGAAACCGTTGGGCGCCATGTCGCAGGGTTTCTGTTCTCACACAGAACTGTGCACAGAGGAGTGGAACCTCGGCAAATTAGGGTGTCCCAAAACTTACCTTAGCAACCAACTCACCCCTTACCGAGCTAGCTACAGTGTCTCATTGGACATATCAAACTCCCAATGTTTAGACAAACCAGAACATGAACTTACAGTACCTCAGGGTACGTGGAACTCATGAACACTCTTTTGTTATATTATCATTACAAACCAGAACATGGAGTAAAGAAGACACATGTGCATTTGAAATGTTTATTTACTAATGCCGTCTTCTCAGGCGCAGTATCTTAGATAATACAAGTATACTTATTATCAGTATCAAAATTATCAGCATAGTTACTAAGACATAAAAAGCGAATGGTGACAGCATGTTAACATGCTGTAATGAATAAGAGTTAACAACACTTATATCTCACCCTCCCTAACACATATATTATATTATTAGCTAAGAAGGTCTCTTTGGGTTGTTTTAGGGCGGGCCCATACCTTAGTGTCCTAGCATGAAGGAATCACATCAGCATACACCAGCTCTCTCTGCATGTGCACCGCATCAAGTGTGTTCTATGTGCCTCGTGCAAAGCAATATCAATCCCGCCTGAAGCCCGAGTTGGCAAAGGCTGCACTTGTGTTATGACTATGAAGGCGTGGAGATCAGACCTCATAACAATTCCATATCGTGTTGTTCCTGAAACTTCAGCACTCTTCGTGCAGACATAGTTTATTAAGCAAAGCTGATATCAGAGCAATAACATATTATTCTCACATAAACCACGGCAAACTACTAGGTTGAAAGCTAAGTCAACAATTAAGTGTCGTGTGCAGAAGTTGCAAGAAAGAAAAATGGCGTTTAAACCTCAAATGTACCTATGCTAACTTAACACGATATAAGGATATACAGGAGCTATATGACAGTTCTTGCAGCCCACCTATTGCTTACCAATTGTTTGCTTCATTGTCACATATTTTCTGCCTCCTAATTGGGCAGTGAATGTCTGCTTCACTTCCTCTTCTTTCCTCTGCAGCATGGACAAAGTTTGTTTGTCTTTGATTAGTGTCTTTACACTGCTGCTCTCACTGGGATTGAGGCACTTTTTTTTCTTCTTATTCCTCCATCACTGCTTGCACATTTTGATTGCCCCATGCACCGTGTTACTTTTTTACCCTCCTACCTCCATTGTCCATGTTGCTGTTATTATTGCCCCACCACCCCATTGTGCATGTTGCTTTTAGTCCCTCCCCTCACTTTGTCTGTGTTGCAAATTTACCAATCAGAAATGCATCTGTATATTTAAAAAGAAAAGTTGTTACATTTCAGTTTTTTAAACTTATTAGAACATTGGAATGTTGGGAGCTCCATTGAAAACAATGGAGTTCTCCGGGCTTATAATGGCTGGTATAAGCCCAAGCTCCAACATTCCAATGTTTCTTTGTTCACCGCTCTGGCTGTGAACAAAGGTGTCAGGGAGCCTGAGGGGATTTCGATCCCCTCGCACTCCCTGAAGGCTTTGTTTTATTTGTTAGAACATTCTGCCCTCTAGTGGCAGAATGTTCTAATAGCATTATAGCCCTTCATAGATTGGCTATACCGGCTATTACAGTCCCTCTCCCTTGTTAAAGGCCCTCGCCTTTGGCCTTTAACGCTGGAGAGGGCCTTTAATAGCCTGTATAGCCCGCTACGGTGGACTGTAAGGCTATATTAAAACATTGGAATGTGGAGCACCCCATTGAATACAATGGAGTGCTCCGTGCTTCTACGGGCCGGTAAAAGCCCACAGAGCCACATTCCACGTTGTTTGTTCACAGCTGTTGCTGTGAACAAAGGCCTCTTGGAGCTCGAGGGTATTTAAACGTCCGGCTCCCTGGTTAAAGTCCCTCGCCATCGGCTCAGGCCTTTAACGCTGGAGTGGGCCTTTAATGGCTGGTATAGCTCGCTACGGGGGACTATAAGGCTATAATACGAAATCACAAAAAAATGAAGCAGTTTACAGAGGTGTGGGAGTAAAGCAACAGGATGGGCCGGGACAAGCCACAAGACGGAGTGCAGATGGGTGAAAGTGAGTAGCTTGGAGCATGACACCCAAACAGTGGTAAGCAATGGGCGGGCTCCAAGCCCTTGTATGTTGCTGGTAAGCCCACAATATATCTTTGCCAACCAGACAGTCTGTGTTTTCTTGCAGGTTCAACCTAAAAGTAACCACCATTTCCATAGCCAGGTCTATTGACTTTGCCAGTGCTTGTTAGGTTGATCCCACTAGGCTGTGCATGCTCAGTCTGTTGCAAGGCATGTTGCCGCTTACCGAGAACTTAGAGCGGTTTGAAGTCCACTAATGGCTTAGAATTGGTTGGCATTCCTTGTCACGCTCATTTGCCTGATCCTTCTTCATGGTCTAGCTTGTTAATCTTGTGTTTGTCCCTCTCATGGAGCAATACCTCTTTACAGTCACTTTGATTGGCTGGCATCTCTGCTTCTATTGCTTGCTTTTCAGGTACTACCTTTTTCTTTTGTGTTGAGCAGTTTGAGAGTGCACGTGCTTTCGAGCCTTCTCCCTCATGTACTTCTCTCCCCTCGTGTGGCTCTGTTGTCTTCCCCCTGTTGTGCTCACCCATGCACTTTTTCCCATTGCTTTCCCCCCTCCACACCCTCTGTGTTGCTTCCCTGTCCCTTTCGCCCTCCCCTGTGTTCCTTAACTTGTTCCTCCTGCCTTCTCCATGCTAATTTCGTGCCACCCCAGCACACTCTAATCACTTTAAAAAGAAGTTTTTGCATGTTATGTTTTCATTTTAGTTAACGATCCAGCTTAGATTGGTAACTAAGAACAATAAGAAGAGAAACAAACGCACAAATAAAGCACCTGCGTCATTTTGTGGCTGAGTCATATGCCGGTGGCTTTGTCAAAGGTGTGGATTTTTATTTTTGTTTGTCGAAGCGCAGCTGTCTGGACGTTCAGAAAGCCTCCCTGGGAATGTATTCCACCAGTTGCTTACCATTGGCATTGTGGTTTGTAACTCACATTTTCTGCCTTTCTATTTGCTGGCTTTCATTTGTTTTAGACTTCCTAGCGTCAGTTTGTCCCTCCCAAGGAGCAAAGCCTTTTCACACTACTTCGCCTTGAATTCTTCCATGAGCGTCTCTCGTTGTAAACGGGCCTGTAAATCTTGTTCTTATCGTGTCACATTTGCATTGCATTCAAAGACAGACGTCAAATGCCAGGTTCTGTCTTCCGAAGGAGCTTGGCGTTTACTTTTCTTTCTCTGACTTCAAAGTGAGAGGACTTATGTGAGCATCTTGCTGAATACTTGAGGTGAGATAGGGTTTTTTTCTAGCATTCAACAACATTTAAATGGACTGTGCAAGTATTTCAGAATATATCGGAAATAGGAAAGCACATATTAAGCACATTTTCTGTTAACTCTGAAGTGTGTTGGAAACGATTACTATAATGTGATCAAAACAAATCAACACACTTGGTGTTTCAATTTCCACACATTATCATTTGTGCACTGTATAGTTTTACTAGTAAAATTGGATGTCTGTTCAAATGTAAAGGTCATTTCAATTGAAAATGTGTTGTCTGTAATGGCACTGTGCTACTACTCCACTGTACATCAATCCACTCAACTCGACACAAATCTATGCCACTGTACTCTACACTACTCCACTGCACTCAACTCAACTCTGCACCACTCTACACCACTGCACTCTATGCCTCTCTACTCTAAACCACTCTACACCATGCCACTCCACTCTGCAACACTGCACTCTTCTCCACTGCACTCTATGCCAGTACAATCTACGCCAATGCACTCTACCCTGTAGCACTCAACTCTACACCCTTACACCAGTCCACAGTACACCCTCTAATCTACACTGCACTCTATGCCATTACACTCCGTGCCACTCTACTCTACGCCACTTCACCACTCCACTCTACACCACTTCACTCTACTCTCAAACAATCTCTCTATGCCACTACACTCAACGCCACTCTACTGGACTCTGCTCCACTCCACGTATGCCACTGCAAGTTATGCCACTCTACTCTAAACCACTTCACTGTACACTACTGCACTCTGTTACTGCATTTACCAGGTGCAATCTCATTGAAAAAAATCAAGACCGGAAAGTAGTGCATGCAGTTGAAACGATGAAATGCGGTTCTGCAATCGGATAGGAGTCTCTGTTGCACCTAAATACAATTATGAAATGGAGAGCAATGACTTCCTGAATGCGTTTCTTAATTACAACTAATGATTTCCTGAGCGTCCTATATAGAAAGGAGTTGGGAATCAAATTATTTCTTGAATGCCTTACAAGGAGGCAAACTCTGTGCCTAAAATGAAGGGAGAGAGTGCAACAGCTTTTCTTAATATACATTGTAACTCCGCTAAATGTTGACATGTCCCTGCCGCAGAATTAAGTTCACATAAATTTTTTTTATTGTGTAAGCCAGCCTCTGTAGTAAAGAAGTGGTATTGAATGACACTTGAAATCCTAAAATGAAGAACGAGGGAATGGATGTGGTTACCAAGGTAACTCTTCAATAAATAACGTAAAATGAGGAAAAATGTACTTCATTTATACATTTAGAAATCTGAAACAGTAAACGGATTTAAATAGTAGGCTTTACGTTGAATAATACCTATAGGCCTATTCTTTTTAACTCTCGACTATATTGAGTCCTAAAGTTGATCTTATTTATTACGACTATCCTACCTTAAAATTGTGCTCACTTCTAAAGAAATATATTGAAGTAGCTGTACCCAAGTGATGAAATCTCTTATGCGGACTGGTGGCACTCAGTTTCTAGGAACTCACCCCTTCACAAGAGTACTGAACTTGTAGGTTAGGTAGCTGCTTAAAACCTATCATCTCTGGAACTATAGGGGCTAGAAATACATTTCAGATGGTTCTGGAATCACAAAATCTGCAGTCTGAGTGGTTTGATGTTCTGAACCCACAGGTCTCTCAGGGACATGTTGTTGCAGGCACCTGAAGAGCATAGCATGGGTCAATGATGATGCAGGTTCTCCGTGCCACTGCTTCGAACACCACTGTGCCAGCGGCGGTTCCTCCAGAGGAGTGTTGCTCCCCAACACTACTGCAGAAAGAGTGAAAAATAAAATGGTAATACATGATTTTATTATCATTTTATATTTTGATCTGTGACAAACTGAGTGTGGGGGCGGGGCCAGTGCATAATTGCTGCTGATTGACAGCAATGAGGAGTGGCCATTTAAGTTTGAAGTGCGCATGTAGGTTTGCCGGCTGTCTTACTACGGTCAACCAAACATGCACAATTCAAACTTCTCCAAAGACAGCTGGGTTGGAGAGCAGGCATAGGCCTCCAGGGCTTTCCGGAGTGTTGAGGCAGCCTGCTGCAGCCAAGTTAGACGCTTCACTCATGCTGCTTAGCATTGTTAACAGCATGAACAGTGTTTGGATTGGATAAAGTAGCTGGATGTGTGACGGGACCTTGTGCCCAGAAGAGTCTGGAGCCAGAGATTGGAGAGCATCAAGGACATGCTGCAGGATAAGGTAAGTGAAACTTTTATTTTTTCTTTCTTGTAATTTTTTATGGATGTACTAATGTATGTTTGTTTTAATGCATGTTTGCTTTAAATGTATGTAGCCCCTGACAATTTTTTGTCCCCAACCGCCACTGCACTGCACTCTTCAACAGGCTAATATGAACGGCTGCACTCTATGAAAATACACTCTGCGTCACTGCACTCTCCTATGCACCACTCTAATCTGTGATGCTGCATGGTACGCCGCTGCACTCTATCCCGCTGCACTTTACATCAGTCCCTTCTACTCTATGCCACTCCACTCTATTCCACTCTGCAGCACTCTACTCTGCAGCACTCTATGCCACTCTTCTCTGCAACACTGCACTCTACATCACAGTACTGCATTCTGTCAATACACTATGCAATACTGCACTCTATACCTCTCTACTCTGTATCACTCCACCCTACACCACCCTATTCAGCATCACTTCATTCTCTGCCATTCTACTCATCACTCTACTTTACGCCACTGCCCTCTGCAGCACTCCACTCTGTGGCCCTAAATTCAACTCTGTACCACTTTACTGCACTCTTTTATGCAGCAGTTTAGTTTATGCCACTGCATTCAACTATGCTGTACTCTGCAACATTCTACACCAATGCACTCTACACCAGTTCACTTTACTCTACACCACTTTATGGGACTCCACTCTATGCCAGTCCACTCTACGACACTCTACTCTGCTCTCCTCAATGCCACTAACTTTTTGCCATGTTGAACAGCAGTCAACGAAAACTATGAAATACGTAGTCGATGGCCAACATATCAGCCAGGTAGACAAGTTCAGGTATTTGGGGGTGCAACTGGACTCTGAGTTTAATGGGACTCACTTATAACTCAGAATGATTTGTCTTTTAACAGAGCGATATTCAACATTGGAGATTTTTCCCGCAGGCTTGGGCACACTCCTATTCAATTGATCCTGGAAATTTAGAGGGCCAAGTGTATCCCACTGGTGAGCTACGGCAGTGGAATTTGGGGATATGACCGGGTTGCTCCACTTCAAGTAGCCAAAAATAAATTCTTAAGGGGCCTAATGGGAGTTCCACAAAGTGTACCTTATGAAATTGTCCACGAAGAACTAGGTTTAGATTTTATTATTGATCAGCTTTGCCTTGGTCCTCTAAAGCTTAGGAACTCAATTTGGGCAAAGGAGGATCTTACTTTCAGTAAACTAATTTTGCAGGATTGTTAAAAATTGTAGAAATTCTCCCTGATCCTGTGGCTGGAGTATGTGGTGTGTTATTTGCAGGCTCTAGGGAGGACTGATCTGTATGATAATCATTCTGCCATAACTCACTCTGATGGCAAATAGTTCAAAACTGCTTATAGGGACAAGTTGGCATCAGAACGCGAGGACTCTGCTCTAATGAAACCATCCATGTGACCTGAAATAATAATGAAAACTGTCAGCAACATATAACCTTATTTGACCTGGAATATGACACGTCATCAATGCCGCATGTTGACTTATTTCAGCGTAACTTTATTTCCCAGCCTAATCCTTTTTACCATATTTGTTTTATGAACTCAGACTTGCCCCTTTGTAATTGTGATAATACATCGATCAATGATACACTAAATGGATACATTAAATGTTGTCATGCTCTGCCCAAAATACAATAATTTGAGACTTAAGTTCTTACGCCCAATATTAAAACCATTGAATTTTACTCCAGTCAAACCTGCCTTACTGTTTTTACAGCTGTTAAACGCTCCCTCTATTTGCTTTTTTCTTGTACGCTATTTGATGGGGGGTTTTAAATTAAGAATGAGTTGGGTAACGAAAAATCAGATGTTATTTTTAATGACTTGACTTTCATGATTTTATTTGTAAAATCGAATAAAGATTATGAATGAGCTATGGCACTCCACTCTGTGCCACTCCACGCCACTGCACTCTTTTATGCAAGACTCAAATTTGCGCCACTGCATTCAACTACTCTGCGCTCTGCAACACTCTACACCAATGCACTCTACACCAGTCCACTCTACTCTTCACCAGTCTATGGGACTCCACCCTATGGCAGTCTACTCTACGACACTCTACTCCGCTCTCCTCTTTGCCACTAACTTTGAGCCATGCTGGTGTACAACAAGGCAAAAGCACATTGGCAAAGCCAGTAGCTCTTGCATAGGTGATACTCATTTGCTTTATCAATGTTGTAGCCACGCTGCACAGCACCAGAGATGTTGTGGAGCGTGGCTGAAATCCATTGGCAAAGCCAATAGATCACAATGGAGAGACCTATTGGCTTGGTCAGTGATTGTTTTTCTTTATCACTTCCTTACATTCGAGTAAGTCAGCAAGTTCTGCTTGTGAGAAACTGAGGCGGGCGGTGATTGAGGGCAAGATCTGGTGGGGTTGGAGGATCAGCGTTTACTTGTGGCAAGGATGTGGTTTAGAGCACTTTGGCACACTCTGAGGAGGGGCACTTTATGCATTGCTACAATTTGCCTTTAGGAAATAAAGGCTTCTTTCTTTTAATAAACCTGTTAAAGTCTATTTCCGCTTGAAAAGCACAAGCCGAACTTGTCTGATGATTTTGATATTCGAACAGGTGATGGCATGGTTTTGACAGATTAGCACAGCACTAATACCACTTTAAATTATGTCATCCCAATAATAAACTATTTTTTACTGTCCGCTTCTCATTGATTAAAGATTTGATAACTAAGGGATAAAGTAAATAAAATGAGCAATGTTACTAAACGAATCCCACCTAAAAAAACTGGTGATTCAACATGACGTGTGCTGGCTTCGACTTCTGAACTTATTCTAATTGTAAATTGTATTTGTATTTTCATAGTGCTTTCTACCCCTGAGGGGTTGAAGCACTTTTCAGCGAGTAGCGTGCTACTCCGGAACCTGCAGTGGATTACTTCAGGGAAAATATAAAATGTTGTTGGGAGTGGTGGACATGTGCGCCTGTTACTTTGATGAATGGGATAAAGGAGGGAAGAGTTTGGAAAGGGTTATTCGAGAGTCTATTGTAGGATGAGAGATTTCGGATGAGTCTGAAAGTGGAGGAAGGGTGATAGGTTGGAATAGGTTTAGGATGAGTCATGGCGCAGGGTGTTTGGCGAAAGTTGTAAGGGTTTTTTCCCCCTCTGCAGCAGGTGTACAACATATAAATGGATATACATACCCAACACATAAAGGTGGAGGAGTGGTTAGAGCGGCAGACCCTGATGCAGAGTTCTGGCCAGGGACCAGGGTTCGATTCCCGCCTCGGCGGGGTCTCGGGCTCAATTTCCTCGGGCCTGATAATTCTCGCCTCAGTGCCTATTCTAATCACGGGCCCCACGCTGCAACTCTGGGCAATAGCTTGCTTAGCCTCCACACCGGCCCCAACAGCGCTAAGGATGCCTGGCTTCACCCTGGGGGTGCCCAGGAGTGGACACTTCACAGGGAAAGCCAGGAGGGGTTCCACAGCGGTATGAGTATCAGCGCCAGGAAGCCGAATAGGCGACACCGCAAGGTGACCGTCTGGTGACAGTGCGCTCTAAAAGTACCATGACATTTACATTTACATAAAAGGTATACATACTTATAGATGTTAATATATTACACGTAGGCAAAAATAATCAAGAAGAAATGCATGGATAAACATTTACCAACTCTGGCATTACATTTTCTGCTGTTGATAAATAAAGTTCACAATTTTAGCCCACAATTAGCTGGTAAATTTAACTGTGGTTTTTTCATGGGAATCCAGAATAAAACTACCACAATGTATTTTGAAGCCCAGGACCTGAGCATTACACGTTGATGGCATAGTCTCACCTGGTCACAGGGATGAGGGTTGTGCTAGTGCTGCTTGTTTACCTAATATCATTTGCATGTTAGGCTAGTACAAGCCTAACTTTCTGACTTAGGTCACCAAAATATTTTTATACAATTTTTTGCATCGAGCTACAAAATGATACATGCATGGCTGCCATCAAGACCCCTATGGCAAGGGCTACAAAAGGCAGGTCCGTTAATTCCATGGGACTTGTACATTCCCTTATTTTAATATAGAGCGAGGGAGAACGAGAACACACAAATAAACATGCATGCACTCACATTGCGAGGAAGGAGCCAGAGCCAGTAGGTTTACGGAGAGGAACGCACCATGACGAATGTGTGACTACAAGGGTTCCTGAGACCTTCCTCCATGAGCGGCCAGATGACTCAAAGTTGGGATACCTAGGGACCAAAGATTTGAGAGGGTCTACAAATGTCAGCCCTATACTGATAGTGGCTTTCACAAGGGTGTGTGCTACGCAGGGAGCCAGTACTTCCGCCCTGAAGAATGCCACGGACACATATGAGCCACCAGGCCAAAACATGTTGACGGTTGGAGTGATGATGGGGTACTTGCTCCCATTTTCTCCACGTTTGTTTTTTTAATACCAAGTGGTATTTCATTTAATATAAAAGTCAGTTTGGAATATTGCATTGTTTTTTAACTATACTATGTCACAGGTCCATACCTAGAAGTGCCTTCTTGATTTTCTGGTGTAAGCCCACTCTTCATCAAACCAGATTTTTGCGTGGAGAGTCCTATGATGAAGCATGACACCTGGTGGTGTGTGAGGACATCCAGTCGCATTTTTGTGTATACCTAGAGATAGGTTGTTGTAAGGTGTAGCATTGGTTTAATTGTTTCTCGCATGGCTTTGTGGTGTTATATGTATGTGTGTGTATATATATATATATATATATATATAATATATATATATATATATGTGTGTGTGTACAAAACATGTAACTTTTAGTAGCTTTAAGTTAAAGTTGATAACAATATAAGGAAAATAGATGATGGATAGCTGTCGCTAGAAGTATAAGATACAAAGTTAGAGCTCATTAAATTTCTCGCTAAAGTACTTTGTTCGTACAGTTAGCCACAACATTTCTCAGTGCCACTTTGCCATACACGGGCAAATCTATGAAATTTGAAGCTCTTAATCTTTAAATCGATTTTGGATTAGAGCCAATGTATCATAAGTGTGTGTTTTTTTAATGCACATAGAAAACATGTTTCTCTGTGGCAATAGATCCTTTAAGTGTAGAGGCATATGGGAATTTAAAAAACGTGAATTGCAGATTTACTCCGCATTTCACCTATAAAGTTTGTTGCCCAAAATGTACCTGAAAGTTCATTGGGTTATACTTGTATGGGCGTTCGATGCATTCCCAATGGCCAGCCATCTGTGCCACATGTGAGGGCACCCATGTTCATACCCATTATCCTAAATGCACAACGGCAGAACATCTGGCATTTCAGTGGGTTTTCATCCTTTGTATGTGGGATTTTAGGCTGAAATATTCCTCCAATCCTGATTCTTTGAAGATCAGGACTTGCAAATTCAATATCATTTACCAACCTTTGAAGCAGACTCTACCTTCGTAGTTTACAGGTAATGTTATTCACAATATAGTAATTGTAACTGTAAAGAGTTTATACTAAAATATATTGGACGCTTTAAAAAATATATATCTTATTATAACATCAATGAATAAAAATTAACTCGCCCAACAACAGGATTATAAGTAATATTTGGCTCATGGCAAAAGAAGGAGTAAATATGTTTGTCATAGATGTATGCTCTTTTGTTTGTGAACTCAGCAAATTTACGAGGATTACCTTAAGAAATACTAGTCTTTCATAATTTCCAGAAGTAAGGCCTAATCTCCGAACCCTCTTAGCAGGCAGTGGCAAAGGCCATACTCTGGGTCATATTTACTGCGTTTTCGTTTTTGAGTTGGGATTGTGCCCTGTGGTGAAATTGGGTTACTGGTTGGGAGAGTGAAAACCTACTTCAGTAGCAACCACAATCCTTGTCAGGTAAAGCACAAGCAAACCCTGTATTAACCTGTGCTCACCCTCTGGTAGTTTGGCTCAGAGCAGTCAGGTTTAACATGGAGGTAATGTGTAGAGCATTTATGAAGCACTCCAAGCAGTCATTAAGTGAAAACACAGCACAGGGACCCAGTAAGGCCTGCTGAACAATTGTACCTTTAATCCTAGATTGCGGAGCGTTGCGAGTTCCCGCACCGAGGATGCGTCATGCAGCCAAGGTGATGCATTGGTTCCGAGGGGCTGCACAACTGTGATGCAAGGTCCTACGTTGTAGAGAGTCCTGTCGATTAGGGCTTGTGATGCGAAGTTCGGCTGAGGAATGCGTCGGTCAATCAAGGCTATACATTTGTTCCGAAGAGTTGTGAGGCTGAGATGCAAGAACTTGCGTCATCATCTAGGCTGCTGTTGATGAGAGATTTGCGATGCGAGGGACTTGGTCTGGAAAGCTTTAGCCAGGTGGCGGTTCCGATGCCGGTTGCGGGTTGATGCAAAGTCCTTGGATTGAGTGAACCCTCACAGCAGAGGTGATGCATTGGTTCTTCTGGGTACACAGATGTGTTGGCGGAGCACCTTCAGGCCCACTTCCAAGGGTCCAGGACTAGGATGGCACCGCTTCGCAGGGTAGGACTTGAAGACGGCAGAGTCCAAGTGCTGGGTTAAAGGTTGTTGGGGCCTTCTGTCCCGGAGTCTCTAGTCAGGTGGCCCGCCAACTAGCCCTTGGAGTCACTTTGGGGTCCTGGGTTCAACAGATGCAGGTCCAGTCCTTCTCACACAGGCATGATGGCAGCAGGCAACAGTTCAGCACAGCAGTGCAGCAGGTCCCTCAGAGCAGCAGTCCTTCAGAGTGGCTGTCCTTGCAGCAGCACAGCAGTCCTTCTTCCTGGCAGAGTATCTACAGGTCCAAAAGTTTACTGAAGAGTTGGTGTCTGGGGTCAATATTTGCACCTGGGTCTTTCTTTGTAGTGGGAGAAACTTCAAGAGGTTTTCCTTTGAAGTCCCCAGGCATCCTGCCTTCCCTGTCCTGGCCCAAGACGAACTACAAGGGTTATGTAAAGCTTTGTGTGGAGGCAGGGCACACCCTATTCAATTGTAAGTAGGGCTGTGCCCCGTTCCACCCTCCCATCCTGCCAGTCATGGCCCATTTAGGCACACCTAAACTCCCTATTGTGTGTGGCTGTCTAGGAGGAATGCACAAAGCCCAACTGCCAACTACACCCAGTCATGTGACCCAGAGACAGGCTACAGGCACTAAATGTCTAAAGTAGGAAAATGCCACCTTTGCAAAAGTGGTAATCTCCGAATTGGGATAAAGAAATCCGACTTTACCATTACAGAGGGCCTTTAATTATTCTTGGATTCAGCAAACTCTACCTGAGCTTCTAAGTGGACATTACAGCTTGTTAAATGTAATAAATTAACTCTAATTTTATCCTATTGGAGCGGTAGGCCCTGCAGTAGTGAAAAATAAGTTTTAGGACGTTTTCACTACCAGGACATGTAAAACTTAAAAGTATGAGTCCTTCTTTTTTAAATACACTGCACCCTGCCATCTGGGCTGTTCAAGGCATACACTGGAGGTGAATTACCTGGCCCAAACCTTCCTTGTGCACCCACTTACCTTCCCTTTTCTTATGTGTGAGTCACCCTTAAGGTAGGCCAAGGTACCCCTGTGGGCAGGTTGCTGTGTATATGAAAGGTAGGACATGCCCCGATGTGTGTGGCATGTCCTGATCGTGAAATACTGTCAATTTTGTTTTTCACTATTGAAAGGCTTTATGTCCCATAGGATAGAATGGGGAGTTTATTTTATAAGTATAACTGCCAATGGGAACAAGATAAGAAAATAGAGTTAGTATGCCTGAACTCAAAATATAAAAATGCATGTTTTAGTAAGGATGATTTTTATATTGTGTGTTTGAAAATACCACTTTTAGAAAGTGGGCATTTTGTTGCTTAGCCATCCTGTGTGCCTCTGCTGTTTTGTGTATTGACTGTCTGGCTTTGGAGTGAAGGGGCTGGGGAGAGGCATTCTCTGACAGCCATGGGGTGGGGTTGATGTGTGTCCGGCCTTTCCTGAATGAGTCAGGACTGGGCTGAATAGACCTGGGCTGCATTCAGAGTAGGGGCAGGAGATTTCCCTTGCACCTGAATAGGCCCTGTTTGCCTTATATAATGCTGTCTCCACCTCCTGCCAGGAAGCTGCTCCAGAGAGGACACAACTGGTTTTGGCTGGGCAAAGAGCCTCTCTGCACCAAGAGAACAAAGGCATTTGCTGCATAGATATTGGGGACCAGACCCCTGAACTATAGACTACTGCTGAACTAAGGAACCTGCCAGGAAGAAGAACCCAGAAAGCTGGAGGAAGAGTACTGCCCCAGTGCTGTTGGGGTTGGCCTGCACTGGTTGCTTCTGTCTTGGGCAGGGAAAGGACAGGACTGTGCTTTCATCACCCTTTTGTTATAGTTTTCTCCAAGGGCTTGAAGTGGAGCTTGCCTCCTGTTGGAAGTCTCTGGGATAGAAAAGACTTCAAAGTTCACTTTTCGGACTTCAAGCGGAACCTCTGCCAAGGAGAAGAGCTGGAGAAACTGGAGGAGGAGTACTGCCCCTTTGCTGTGTGCTGTCTGGGGTTGGCCTTCAGTGGCTGTTTATGCAAAGGATAGGAACTGTGTGTACATCCTGCTTGAGAAAGTATCTTCAGGGGCTTGAAATGGAGCTTGCCCCCTGTTCAAGAGGTCTCGGGAACAGCAAAGACCTCACCATCCTTCTGGGCACTGTCTCTGGTTCTGCTGGTTCCAGTCACCACAGAAGAAAAGAGCAGCCGACTCCGTCACTGAGTCTGTTGCAGACGCTGTGTCCTGAAGGCATCGTAGAGAGCAGTGCCTCGCTTTGCAACGCAACTCTGTCCACATCGACTCGGTCAACGAGCCGCTGCTTGCACTGCGTCCTGTCTGCACCGCACTCCACACCGTTTTGCTACATGCTGCACAGATGTCACCGACTCTGTCGCTGCTCTACTCGGTCTCACCGACCCGCTACCTGCACCGAACCGTGAGGACACCGCACGCTGCAATACTTCCATCTCCCATCGCAACCGCAACGGTTGCCCCAACCGACTCATCAGCACGTTGGCCGCAACAAGAAAGGTACTGTCTCCGAGTCTGTCGACCCTTTAGCTGTCCCGTACCGATGCGGATGGCTGGAATTGTTAGACTCTGTCGTGTTCAGTATCGCGGTAGCCCCGGACGGAGCTAACGACTTGGAGGAACTGTGTTTTTCAGCTATTTCTGCAATTTAAATGTTATCTTGTGAAGTAACTATTTTTACAGTATTGTATTGTGTTTTTTTTTGTCGTATTAGGTCTTGTTTGGTTTAGATAAAGATTACTTATTTTTCTAAACTGGTGTGGTGTCCATTTGTAGTGTTTTCACTGTATAACTGTATGTGTTCACAAATGCTTTACACACTGCCTCTGAGATAAGCCTGTCTGCTCGTGCCATGCTAAAGAGGGGGTGAGCAAGGGTTATTTTAGAATTGTATACACCTTACCATGACTAGGAAGAATAGTCCCTACTTGGACAAAGGTACCTACTTCTGCCAACTAGATACCCCCATTTCTAACAGGTATTCAAGATGAAATTCAGAAGTCTTGCATCAAAGGAGAAGTCAGTCATGGGAGGTCTTCATAAACTTTATTAGGCTCTGCTGCTACATGGTTCTCTGAGCATTAGACGTCAGAAAATCTGCCTTATATAATACACTTCTCAGGTTTTATACCTTTGTAACCCCATAGAAGTCAATAAAAACAAGATGATTTGAGCAGAAACATCAGCAATCTCACATTTAGTTGACAATACGGATGCACGGTGGCGTATTAGGCAGTTACTACTGTCTACAGTTTATTGCGCCCCTTTTCACTCACCAGCTGGGGAGGCAGATTAAACAAAAGCAGTCTCTGGACTACATCAGGGGTGTTCTGTGATTAAAATATTTTGTTATGAATGATTTAAGCATTTCTTTACAAAAACCAGCTGCACCGGACTAATCTATTAAACTTGTTTTTCTCTTTGAAATAAAATGTAGCACAAAAGACAGGATAAATATGAATTACACTTCCTTAATCCTCTCTTTGGATGCCCTTCTAGATGGGCATTTAATCAGTTTCTATCTGCATCATTCACATAATTTCATGCTGATCTGGGATAATATTGACATACCATGGTTTTACTTATATTTACATGAGTCTTAGAAATACATGCTGAAATACACGCATGTAATGCATTTATAGGAATACATACTATTAACAATATTGCCAAGCAAATTAATAATCCTTTCAATAACCATGAACCCCAAGAACCAAATCCAGGCCCCTCAACTTGTCCCACAGAGTTCTTTCTCCCAAGTTATCAACTTCTGTTCCAATGTGGTGTAAGTTCCCTTATTGCCTTCATTATCGAGGATGTGCATGCAACAATCTCTGTGTAATTTTGCAGACGCCTCCCTTTTCTGCTAAAGGCATATCAAGGGCTGCATGCAAAGCATATCAAGGGCTGCATGGTTCTGATGGGTAACTGGGCGTGTCGCTGCTAACTCCATGGGCAGATTACTCAATGCAGCTGTTTCATTGACTGTTACCTCTAACAGACAACCCATCCTTCTAATTTCAGGAGATTGGAGCATTATGCCAAATGGGGGTATCATTCCCTTTCCAAAGTCACTAACTATTTGATCAGAGATGTCTGAGAGACCTTCCTAAGGGGATGGCGGTGGTGGGGGATGAGTGGGAGGTACTGTTTAATCCCCAGTAGGGTTGTTTTCTTTGATAAACAGAAATGCATTGCTACCGAATGTCTATGTAATGACTTTTTCTTACAATGCTGTGATATTTGCACATGTATATCCTGACAAACTCATTGGGGATATGTTTGTTTAACTTTAAATGTCAATAAAATTGTGTTTAATAAAAAAAAGTGTGACCCCTGTTCATCCTTTTATAGGCCACCAATTGTTAAAGATGAAATACAGAAGCCTTGCATCAAAGGAGAAGTCAGTCATGGGTGGTGATCAGTCTTTATTAGGCTCTGCTACAACAGGGATCTCTGAACGCTTGATGTCGGAGAATCTGCTTAGCATACACACTGCTGAGCTTTTATACCTTTTGTAACTGTAAGGAAGGCAATGAAAACATGATGATTTGAGCAGACACATTTAATAGCAATCTCACATGTCCTTGACAGGATACAGCTTCACTGGGGCAGTTTAGATAGTTTGCCAGTTACCACAGTATACAGATTATTGTCCCCTTTTGACTCGCCAACTGGGGAGGCAGATGAAGCAAAACTTGGACAATATCAGGAAGATTCTGAGGTTAGAACATTTTCATTATGACTGATTTAAGTGATAATTTGTAAAAACGGCTGCACCTGGCTGATCTAGTAAACATGTTTTTCTCTTTGAAATAAAATGCAGCACTAAAGACAGGAAAAATATGAAATATAGTTTCTCATAGGCCTAGTCCATGAGCACTGTTTATTTAAGTTTTACATTGAAAAATTGTATGCAGATTGGCGAAAAAGGAGAAAGTTGGAGTGCAGGTTTGTATACAAGTCTAAATTGCTAATCAATCCAAGAAATCTTATTTTTTTACAAGCTGCTTTCAAATTTCAAATGTACGATTAGCGACTGATACTTGCAACAGGGCATTCTTTTATGCATAGTATGTACAGCATACTAGTATTGGCGTAGGGTTAGGTTTGGGCAATATCAAAGTAAACCATTGGATGGTTTTACACTATTGAAAAAGATGTACTCTGCAGAAAAAGCAAAATTGCTGTGGTAGTATAATGGTGTGTTCATCTTTTGAGCTCCTGTTAGAACATTTACTTGTGCCCCCTCCCCCCGACAATCTCCAAAAACATATTCATTGTTGAACCTCACAGTTGGATGTCTTAGTCACCATCATGTTATTAGCAATCCAAATATTTTTTTTGTTCTGGATCAACACCTCAATCTTTAACTACAGAACCCCATTTGCCTATTTGCAGCCCTGTACTATATCTATCAAAAAGTGAGTTGGCATTGCTAGATTTGATTGAGGCATTGTTAGGGAAATTATTTTTTTAGTTTGTGATTATTAGCCACAGTATCGCGGTTTTGCTGAATTTAACGCTTTACAGTAATGAAAAATTTGTACTCGAGCTAACTTAGAGCAAACAACATCTCCGACTAAACCCCTTACTGTGACATTTCATTACACCACATGAATAGACCTGTATTTTCATATCTTATAGAATAAAAATTAAATGTGTCCCACAGAGCAGGATAAAGACTTTCACAGACTGTTCTGAATAAAGTATACACATTCAAGGTTAAATCTAGCTGTCCCCGGGAGAATCACATGTTACATAATCTGTTCTGTGCCATGTGTAGACGACTGCTCATTAAAAGCTCTATATAGTAGAATCATGAGATTCCCACCGAATGCATATTATTTCTCTTTTGATTTTTTTCTGATTTATTCAGAGCCTGTGAACCACATACTACAGTATTGAATGTATGACATATTTTGTTTAGAATCCTATTATAGTGGGGGTGGGGGGTTGGATGTGGAGATAGACCCTTTCCACTTGCTTTAAATGACAAATATATGCCGGAATGTTTCCCCATCTTATACTCTGTACTTTACTGAGTTCTTGATGGATTTTGTACTTTAACTGAGCTTTGCATTCTAATCTATTGACTAATTGATTGTAACGATATTGAATTAACTGCTGTATGAGTAAAAGTCTAAAATAAAACATTTAAGGTTGAGACTCCATTGTCTGTCATTGTTGTAGGACCAAATGTGTTCTGCAATACTGTTATTTAAAATTGTGACCTTTGACTTTTTAAAATGAGACCTGCCCAGCGGGGAACACCAAGGTCTGCCTGGGGACTACACCACTCCAGATCCTTCATGCCACACTTTGGGGAGATTGATTGGAGTTTGCACGTCATCAGCCATTTCAGTCACTATTCTGCAAAGGTAGGGGTTCAGCGGCTGTTTGCGGATAGTGTGTTACAGACATAATAAAATGGGGGTGCTGCAGAATTCTTCCGAACAAAGTCAAGATTTGGGGAAATTTCATAAGGGAAAATCATGTACTTAAAAATAAAGATAACACATTTCCTTTGAAACGTGGCATCCATACATGAAGATAAGAGAACAGCAGACCCATTGATATTTCTGGATGTAGCATTGTAGAAAACAAAATACTTTTGTAAATATTTTGAGACTGGATGAACATCTTATCACTAAAGGAAGATCAAAGAAGGGCAAACCCAATACTGAAATAAATTTAAAACTACAGCTTACAATGTAGTATACACAGATCCAAAACCTGGGGACTGTGGAACCAACAGATATGCATCTGTCCTGTAGACCCAAGCAATGAAGTCGGGCACTTTCTTGATGCCCTTGAGAGAACCACAAATTAAAAAAATATATGGATATCCCACAGTTCTGAAGTCTGTATTTGAAGAGTGGCTCAGTGAAGAGTTTTGCTGAATAGCATAAAGGGCCGGACTGGCTACCGGGCGTTTTGGAAACATGCTGAGCTGGGGGCTGATTTCGTTGATGGGGACCTGCGTGTACTGAACAAAATTCGTTTTGCTTTAATTATTTTGAAGTACACGCAGGTCTCCATGAATAAAATCAGTCCCCACCGCAGTGAAATCAGCCCCAGCTCGGCAGAAATCCAAAACGCCCAGTCTGGCCCTGTTACCATACCCTCAACCCAGACCTTGGCCAATGGTAGGATTGAGTAAATTATCAGAGGCAAGGCTGTGTGCAGGGAATCCACAGTGAAGATTCTGGAGAAAAAAGGTTTGGATGCAGGCCATGGCCTGTGACTGCAGAGGGATTTTAGGGTGCATAGGCTGTGTGCATGGAGTGGCAGCAGACCAAGCTCTGAGCCTAAATCCTGTTGTGCACAACCTTCGGCTGTATGCAGCATGATATTGCTAGACTGGGATCAAACATTTTCATTAAAAAAAGAACACCTAAAAAAAACTAAAACTGAAAGGGATGGTATGGTATGGGTCTAAAGAGGAAATAACATTATAAATAAAAAAATCCATTAAAACATCTGTGTAGCAATGTGAAACCTAACAAACACTGTAATTTGCAAGTTAATCGCAGCACATAACTCCCCCTCGCTCCTAATATGCAACATGCTTATGATTTCACACAACGCCATTAATGACATCCCAAATCAAATTTGTTATTACAATTTACACCGCCCTTCCCTTCACCGATCTCATCACACAATTATTTTATTAAAGCCAGGGCCACTGGAATTATGCGGCTTCCACGTTTTTAGCATTAATATAGATTCGCCACATGATCCATAACTTGCTGCATAAACTGCAGATTTTAACCTCCCCCAAAAAATGTCTAGCTCAAATGGTTCAAACATTACTGAAAACGTAGTGACACGCATTGCCGTGCAGTCAAAGGCCCTTTGCAACGGTTGACTAGTCACCTTTCTGCAGCTTATTGCTGGGTTTGGGTGTTATACTAGTACTAATGATCTGCAACCAATGCCTAGACAATATTAAAATAATGAAGTAATGCTATCCCAAATTTGTGCTGCATAATTTACGACGCCTGCCACATAATCTGGGCCTCCCCTGCCACATAATTCCAGTGGCCCGGATTAAAGATGACTTTTGCCATGGCTAATTCTTTCAAAACAATATCTGAGTCCAACATGCCTTTAATGCAGAAAACTTCTGCCAGTTGTACACCTCATATACAAGCAACATAAAATGTAAAGGGACATCTGTTCACTATTTATTATGATTTATTTTGATATTTGGGTAGTTTGATGTCATGTCAATCTAGCTCTTAGGAACAGTGGGGCATATTACCAACAACTAGCGATAATTATCGCTAGGTTGGCTTAGCGGCAATAATTTTTATCGCCGTGTAGCGACGATTTTTAGCGCTTAGTAGCCTTGATATTATCAAGGTTTATCTCCTAAGCGATAAAAATCGGCCGAAATGCATGAATATCGCTGAAAAGTCAGCGATATTCATGCATTACCGAGCAAATGCTCTTAGCCATGTTATCCACCTCCCATTGTATAACATGGCTAAGAACTGCTCAGGGCAGGTGTTAGCTTTTGGAGATATTCGCGCTTAGCGCGAATATCTCCAAAAGTTGATAATAGGACTGTTTCCAGTCGCTAACATCTTAGCACGCCCACTTTGCATGTCATTAGTGATACATTTCTCTGATATGCAAAGCGGTGCCAAAGATGGTTGCTATCTCCTACTAGCTGTCGCTAACTGGTGTTAACGACAGCTAGGTAATAGGGAGATAATTTTATATCCGCTTTCTTGGCTTCTAAAGCCAAAAAAGCAGAGATAAATCCCTTGATAATATGCCCCAGTATTTTTTTAATTAGAACATTTGTATTGTAGCAGAATTAGCTCAAACTGTAAATAGAACTTTATGGTGTGTTTGTGGTCCATCTGAAATCAGATTACACAAACTAAAAGTAGAGTAGGGGTGCTACTGTATCCCCAAGGTAAATCTGCAGGAGGTCAGAAGTGGAATGAGCAGCAAACGGGCCTTTACAATTTGTTTTTAACTTGTGGCATTTATTATGAGTTCAAAGACAGGGGTCAAGTATCACGCAATGACTTCAGTCAAACTGTTGCTTGTATAGTATAGAGACTGGTGTTTAATTTTTCTCCTCCTTGATTGTAAAGTGAGGGGATTTTGTAATGTTATCAAAGTGACAATCTTGTTGGGATACAAGAAGTATGAAAGAAAAGGATACAGGTTGGCAACCCTTTTCTAAAAAGTAACACAATATAAATGCTTGTAGATTAACTGTATTCAAAATATATCCGCAGTATGAAAAATTCAAATGAGGCACTTAAGTTGCAATTTGAAGTGTGATGGATACAAAGATTTTATGGGACTAAAACAAACTAACACTCTTTCTAAATGATACAGAGGCATAGATATCCAATTTATTTTTTTCAAATGTTACCTTTTGTGTGCCGTGTAAGATTAGCAGTAAAACAGCATGTCTGATATACATTTAGTGGCCATTTCAAAGGAAAATGCACTTTCTGTAAAAGGCAGTGTCTTCCCAAATCCCGCCTTAGGCAAATATTTCGGACAATATACTTAAAAGGCACCATTGAGTCCACTATTCTCCTACTGAATGGGTGTGGTTTATTTGCTACCCTTTGTGCGACGCTTGGATATTTCATAACCCTTTGACTTCACTGATGTAACATTGATGACGTCACTTTCACTGTGAAAAGTGTTCCAGCACCAGTGCAAACCAAGAAGTAATGAGGAGAGTGTTGTGACCATTTCATTGGGATAGTGCAAGACCCCATGCTGCACAGTTGCTTTAACATATTTAGGAGTACATATAGTGACATAGAGAGGCGCAGGCACAGCTCTTTAATGAATAGTTCTGACTGACCCAACATCCTGTGATATCATTATGTCACTGTAAAAGAAAAGGAAGGCTTTTTGCTTGAAGCTGGAACCTCTAAGGCGTTCTAACCAGTAATGCTGTCGGATCCCTGAGCCTTGAAAATCTCTGTAGCTTAGCTGTCAAAAGCCTGGGCCTGAACAATCTCTGAAAACTGTGAATACGTATGACAACCAGTGGTACCTCTGTAACCTGAATAGTGGCTCTTCTGTCTCTGCCTCAGACCGTCACATTTTTATTAGAGGAGGTATAGCTTTCTTTTCAGATGCTTGAGTCTTTTTGATCTGAGGCATATCTTTACAACTGGGTGCCTGAGCCTGTGATGTGTGACGGTGAACTGGAACAATGCAGCCATTGAGAACCAAGCTATGCAGCAAAGCTAAATTACACAGCACAGAGAGGCATATTATGAGGCTCATATTCTGCTCTATTATCTCTATTATTCTGTGATTACGTAGGTATGTTAACACATTGATTTAAAATCACAGCCTTTGGAGTGCGCAGGGGTGGGTAGTCCTTCAGGCCTCGGAGGCGATTTCAATAAAAAGGGGAGGAGAGCCACCCAGCCACCCTCCACAGCTTTTAAATGGCCATGGGACCCATTCACATGGGGCCAAAATTAAAGGGGAGGGGCACTTGCAGATTCCCTCCCTGAGACTTAATACGCCCCAGTGACCCAGTGTACTTAAAAAGGGTAGGGGTGCTGCTCGCACCGCGAGCCTCATTATGACCCTCTTCCCCAGGGCCATAACTAATTTCAAAGGGGAGGGGGCCTTGGGATCCCAGCCCTTTTTGGGTCCCAGGTACATCATACGTAGGGGCCAGAGGTGGGTGACCCTGTGGCCACCTGGGGCACCCATAAGCATATGTTGGGGGAGCATTAGGACCCCCGCTAAACCAGCTGACTCCTAGCATGATGCGAGAGCCAGCATTGCTCCATCTCAGTTGGAGCAGCAATCCATGCTTGCTCTCTCAGGGTGGAAGAAATGTGTGTTCTGTTCCCTGCGTGCATCAATGCGGGCAGGGAAACAGAAAACAAGTGCACTCCCAACCGGCAGAGCATTTCTAAATCTCCGGCTGACTGGGTGCAGATTTACGTATTTGCTCCTGATTGGCGGAAGTATTAAAAAATGCTTCACCAGATGTGAGCAAACTCAAAACTACTAAATGCATATAGAAAATAAATATAAATATATAAATATATATATATATATATATATATATATATATATATATAAAATTAGCTACTGGCAGTCGCCAGTAGGTAGTTATAGTTAGAACCTAGTTTCCATAGGAAAAGCATTTTTTGATTTGCTAATGACTTTGGTGTCGTTTGACAATTCTTCGTGAAATTCTCAGGAAAAAAGTCTATCCAGGTCAGCTCCTATCCTGAAAGTTTGGGGGTGATTTGTCAAGAGGGGGCTGAGAAAAAAGATGGGGTCCCAACAAGTGTTTTCTCCATGTTGATTTCCATTGGATATTTTAGCCAAGGCTACAGTCCGAACTGCTGAATGGAATTACACGAAATTTGGCAAAAAGGTACCTCTTGGTTCAGAAAGCAACCTTTTTTTTAAATGGTGTAAATCTGTTCAGTAGTTGCTGGGAATTTAAAAAAATAAGAGTAAAAAAAATCTATTTCCCACAGGAAACTTTAGCCAAGGCTACAGCCCGAACTGCTGAACGGAATTACACCAAATTTGGCAAAAAGGTACTGCTTGTCTCAGAAAGCGACCTTTTTAAAAATGGTGTGCATCCATTCAGTAGTTGCTGAGAAATTGTTAAAAAACAAATATTGAGATCTAGGGGCACGGTCGATCCGTGAACCCTCCCGACCACGACCTTCATTTTAATTGGCTGCCAACACTCCAAACCAGGAAGTGTTGGCAGCCCTCTTGTGACTCGGTAGAACCAATTCACAAGAAAATAGAAAAACAAAGGTGAAAAAAAAGAAAAGGGGGCAGGGTAGAAACACCCTGATCCCCTGGGCCTGCTCAGGGAGTCCCACAAGGACCCCCAGGACCATAAAAAGCATTTTTTTTTAATGCAGTGAAATTCACGCTGGGGTCACGAATCCCGCCAAAATAAACAAAATTAAGCGCGGGCTCCCTCCTGGAGCCCTTCATGGCCCTGGAGACCACCCCACCCCCCAGGGCCGGCTCCTGCAGTATCCAGGGGTGCCTACCACCGGGACACTGCTGTTTGCTATGACACACGGGGAGCTGCATGTCAGCATTTCCCCGTGTGGAAAAGCAATGCTGGCTCCCGCAGGAGGTGGGGAGCCGGCGGGACTGTGGGGGACTTGGGGTCCCCCCCATGGTTCCCAACAGATAGGGCCGGCCCAGGAAGGGGGCCACGCGGCCTCCCTTCCCAAAAAAAAACAAATACATTTGTGGCGTATTTTAAGTTGGGGTATTCAATCCCCTTTAATCCTGAGGGTCCCTGGGGGCCAACTAGTCCACCAGGTACCTTTTGTAAACGCCACAGTGGTGTGTTGCAGAGAGGTGGTCCGATGCCACACCCTGTTTTACACCACTCTGCAAACGCGCCTTCCCGTGCGTTGCTGGTGGGACGATGAGGTCCTTGAGTGTTCTGGGGACCTCAAGACACAAGTGGACTTCATCCTCTGAGCAGCAGTGTGCCAGAAGCTGCGTTTGCAGCGTGGTGTAAAAAGGGGCGTGGCCTCAGAACACTTCTCTGAAACGCAGGTCTGTGGCACTTGCTGAATGTACCTGGTGGGCTACTTGACCACCAGGGACCGACAGGATTCAAGGGGACTTAATAGGGATGTCATAGTTAGAAATTAGCATTTAAAAAAACATTGAAATGCACTGAAAAAACCATAGATTTCAGGTACTTTACAGTTAGAAATTAGCATTTAAAAAAATCTTAGAAATTCACTGAAAAAACCATAGGTTTCAGGGACGTTATAGTTAGCTGGACATTTCACTCTTACAAAACCATAGAAATTCCACCGTTTTAGTTAGTTCAGCAACTGTAACTCGTGCCCCCGCAATGCACTGCTGATGACATCACATATTACATAATTCATGACATGATCAGTGTCATTACTGATGACATCTCAAATGACATCACTGATGACATCATCCAGTGACTGTGTGTTTCTGCAAAGTTTAAATATGGAAAGTTTAAAATATGTTTTATATTTATATATATGCCAAGGTGTATTGAAGAATGAGAATGAGTGGGTGTATAAGTGTTTGAATGGATGATTTAGTAAGTGCATGACTGTCTGTATAAGTGAGTAATCAATGATTACATTTTGCCTGTGTAGTTCTATATCAATACATTTACTCTGTCGTTCATACAGTACCCCTAGGTAAAGTACCCAGGATATAGAACTACACTGGCAAAATCTGATCATTGATCTTATACCTATTTATGTATGTCTGTCACTATGCTGAGAAAAAATCATTTTAATTATTCACATCACTGTTATTATGCATGCACATATGCCAATCTATAGTGATAATACTCATGCTAAGGGTAATGCGCACCAGGCCCTCCAATGGATGATCTGGACAACCTATCATGACAAGATATTAACTATACTATACTTTTGTCCTACACTTTCTCTCTTTTCAGAAACGCCTCTCCCTTCTACAAACTTGGTGGCACTGGTTAGTTCAAGCTGCCACTGATACTAAAATTGACCTTCCTTTGGTCCTGAAGAAGCGCTTTGGATCTCCTTCTGAGGCCAAATACAGCGTGAAACATGTTCACCGTTATATATTTCCATTAGGGACATATACCCAGGCTACAGAGGGACATAATATCCCCTGCAGCAGCACTACACACTTTTTTTTAACAATGACAGAGGGATCAGCCTAATAAATAATACCCACTCTCTCTCCAGTCATTTTTTTAACACACCACTTTAGACTTCACTGCCACTTACACCTACGCACCCAAATGGCTTCTCATCAAAAATCTCCAATAGAGACCCTTTGGGGGGCCCATAGGGCATTGCAGCACCGGCCCGACGAGGAGCAAAACCTAAATGATGAAGCATAACATCCTTCGGGGTGTGTGAAGGCATTATGATAAGGACACACTGTCCCCCACAGATAGAGTAGCACACGAAAAAGTTTCTTCTTCTTTCATTCTCTACAAGGAACAGCGACTCCCTTTGTGTATGAATAAGTAACGGAGACATTCATGTTCTGGAGGTTCCTCAGGCCCTAAACCTCACCAATTCCGCACCTTACCAGTCAATGCCCCATAAGGAGAAAGTCCCCAGCCGGGAGGTCGCAAGAGTCCTGCAATTCCGGGAAAGGGGTATACAGGTCACCCATTATAGTGAGTACCATCTTGGCCCATGTGCTTAGACACACCCAGTTCCCCAGTGAAGTCAGTATAATGCAGTTAGCAGGGGGAGCTCCGACGTTTAGGGAGCTTTTGTGTGCCCTTTACAGTCCCCTAGCCCAGCCGTGCCTTGCCGTCCTAATAGGTATATTTTCTATTTTCATTATGTACCATCAATGAGGGGTGTGATTTCTGTAGGACCTGGGTCAAGAGATTTTGGTGCAACAGGCTAAGCTCTTGTGACCCAGGGAGCCCCATAAATGGGAGCGCCACCCACTGCAGTTGCGCAGCCAGGTGACATAGTTCAAGGTCTAGGACCGCCATTCCCACTTTGTCCGCTGGAACCCATAGCTTCCGTAGGGCTACTTGCGGTCAGGAGGAGTTCCAGTTCAAGCACAACAATGTGCCATCCAGTTCTCGAAAGAACCTCCCAGGGTGTTCCACCGGTAGAGCTGCAAACAAGTAAAGAAAGCACAGCAATACAACCATCTTTCAAATCGCTATCTTGACCCTCACCGATAGGGGGAGTGTAATCCAAAAGGCAACCGTGAGTCGCAGCACAACTAAAGCATTGCCATAATTCCCTTTAAAGAGCATTTCTGCTGTTCTATAAATCGACACACCTAGGTATTAAATAGTGGTCTAATCCCAGCACAGCGCTGGCGCGATCCAAGCCTCCCATGGTTCCCCAAAAACTGAGTGTAGCGAGTAGGCACTAGATTTATGACAATTGCCCAAAAGACCTAACAACTCACCAAATGAGGATAGAGCCACTTCTGCCCCCTCCATTCGGATTCCTCCACACGCATGTACAGAAGCCTATTGTCAATAGCATATAGCAAGATATATAGAGTATCTACCGTAATCGTCAGTCCCCTATATTTCCTCCCCACCTTTCAGTCAGCGCAAAAGGTTCCACAGCCAGAGCAAACAAAAGCAGGGAGAGCGGGTAACCCTGCCTGGGGCCCCGTCCACCCAGGTAGGATGATGATATCACTGATCCCAGCTGTACTCTTGCCGCCTGCTCAGTGTATAGTAGCTGTGTCCACTAGACTAACTGGAGTCCAACTCCCATCCAAGGCATGGTAGTATACAGAACATCACAGCGGAGGGAATGAAATGCGTTTTGAATGTCCTCTAATAGCACTAAGGAGTCCAGCGGGAAGAGCTCCTGCATGTCTAAAACCTGCATACTACCCGACTTCGCTTTCCGCGTGAGCACACATGATGTACGCCCTTCGATTCTTACTCTGTTAGGCTATCCGCCACTGGAAATAGATTTCCCCTTTCCTCCAGGAGCTAGACCCTACGATCGCTCATCGCTTCCAGATCTAGGGGCAGATTGTCAATCACCCCTTCCTGTTGTCGAATATCAGCATGTAGCTGGGTGCATAATCTGATTTATTGGAAACACAATGTACCCGCACCACTACCTTGAACTCCACCCATTTCACCACAAGCCATGATGCTATGCCTGCATTTTCCAGCCAGTAGTTAAGCATCACCTCCTGCAATAATGTTATGTTATGTTATGTTAACAGTATTTTGTAAAGCGCATGGACACCCAAGGGCTTCATGGCGCTGACTAACAGAGCATCCTGATGAGTGAGGGAGAGTGCCTAAACCGATGAGGAAAGCCAGATCTTAAGCTGTTTCCGGAATGTCAGAATAATGCTCAATCATTGTTTCCTTCAAAAGGGTGGGATCCTGGTGCTATGTTGGGACATTAGCCCTGTGACGTGACCAGTGGTAAGGGGAAAGTAGGGGGGTTATGATCTTAGAATGTTCTTGTTAAATACTCTAGGCAGTGTAGTAAAGCTATCCCCTCCATCTCTTCCGGAGAGCCCTCCTCACTCTCCATCAAATGAGTCTCTTGCAGGAATGCCATCTGCGCTCCTCTACGTTTTATATATGCAAGAATGTTGTACCGCTTTGACAGTGTATTCAGCCCCCTCACATTACAGGTAATCACTCGTACACTACTGGTCATTGCTGTATTGAAGTGCATGTGACTGTGCACCAGGGCCTTCCCTGCCACTCATACAACTGCAGCACCACCACCCAGTCACTCATCACAACCGCATTCACCGTATCCACACCCATTAAATATTCAATATAACAAATAAACATTGCTAACCAACGAAATACCCACAACTCCTTCCCTGGACTGTGAAATGTACACATCCTGTCCAAACCTATATAGGCACAGGGCACAAACTAAAGCCCTAATATAAGGCCCAACAAGTTCCATCACAGAAAGTTCCGTAGGGGAGAGAGACGTGCCAGTCAAATGATGTCCGCTCCAGTAGTAGCTAGAAAGGGAAACATGGGAACCCCTCTCCTCCCCCGGGTCACGTTCAGTCCTCCCCAGGCCCATCATAAAAAAGTAAGTCACACAAGGAGAGAAAACACAGCCCCATGAATGCAAGATCACAGGTATAATCCAGTTCACATTAGAAAAACAGTCCAGATGAGATCGTTCCCGCTTGATCATCAATCCTGGCCTTTAGCCGGCGAGTGTGCGCCTCCAAATCAGTGAGGCGGCGATCCATGCTTGCTGTCTCTGGCAATAGGGTGTGGAGGGAGGTCTCAAGGGTAGACACCTCAGCAGACATCATCTTCGAATCGTCCCAGATAAGGCCCTGCCCTACCAATATTGAGTCAATCTTACCCTCCAGCCTCTCCCTGGAGGCATCGATGGCCGCAATCAGCCTGTCCAACTTTTCATCCAATTGGGAGGCCATGTTGCTCCCGGCACCCTGATTGATGCGGTCTTTGAGAGTGCCCGTTGAGGTGTCATCCTTTAATCAATGGGAGCGGGCCATAGTGCACAACAGTTATCAAAGTATAACCACATACAGTGCTTCCATAGCATCCGTGTTAAGAGGGAAACCAGTAGGAATCAGTGCAATCCCCCCTGAAGGAGGCGGGAGGCAGTCACCAGTAAGTACAGGTATGTGGGTATCACCCCTACCCTGTGCTGTCCCAACACTGACTCAAATTCGGCCCCACCACCTGTCCGCAGCCTAGGACATGGTCATCCTACCCTCTGCGCCGGGCAGCAGAGTAGACCGAGTAGGCCAAACTCATCATTGCCCCCTCCTGTAGCACAGTCAGAATTGTAGCACCCTCTGTCAGGCACACCGCCTCCCATCTGGGGGTGTCCGTCAATCCCACAAAGGGGACATCAATGATGCATACCTGTAAGGAGGGCCACACATGCCCAGCAATCTACGCACACAGAAGGGCAGACAGAAGGGCTAGTGCGGGAGGAGTGAATCCAGGGGGTAGGCGGGCTGAGTCTCAGTGGTGTAGCTGTAATTCAGGCTTCCAGGCGCTGTCCTCCCTAGATTTGCCCTGACCGCTGGGGCCGCTATCCAGCCGGCACCAGCACGTGGTATATGGTCCAAGGATGAGGGGGTGACTAAAAGAAACCCTTTAGGCCGCCTTTTTTCAGGCGCCCGTTCAGGGCCACAGGTGAATGAAAAAAGGGTGGGCTACTGGGCTCCACAACCCATAGGAAGAGGGGAGTCGGGGGGCAAGCCGCAGCCCAACAAAAGCAAGTTGATGAAAAAAAAAGGGGGGGTATGCTCACCAGTTGCAGCCTGGGTCCTGTTGAAACCAGCGTCCATTAGTGGAACAATGAGAGCCTTGTGTGCTGCAGCAATTAAGGAGGAGCCGCCATCTTGAATCAGCAGGCGGCACCGATTCCTCTCGGCTCTGCATGGTCCTCAGCGGTGATCTGGCTGCTGGTTGAAAGTCGGCACGTGCCCTCAGGGTGCACGGTTGCTAAGGCACCCGAGGTGATCAACCTCGGGCGAATGCAGGGCCCATAAGGCCCTTTGCTGCCTATGGCAAGGCGGCAAGCTCCACCCCGCTCTTCCCACATCTACCTCTGTATTATACTTGCAGGAGTGTAGGGGTATTTAGAAACAGACTTGTCAGAGAATCTCTAGCAGTGTATTGACAAGTCACCCCACCATAAACCCCAGAATCAGTACACACACAAACTGTAGTATTTTAGGATAATTGTTAATTGTTGATCCTAATTAATATGGTTTGCATTAGATTATCAGTACAATGATTAATCACTCAGTGACCATGAACATCATCAAATCAATTGGTCTAAAATGCACTATCTGTCTGTAGCAGTATATTCTTTTGCTGTCTATTGCACAGTCAAGTAGTAACCCCTCTACGGATCAGAGGGTTCTCCTTTAAATGCCTCGTAAGGCAGCATGTTCCCCCAGCATGCAGTTTCTCTCTGCCTCCTCCCAAATTAGGGAGAGCTTTTCCCTGTCCTTTAACATGTCATGAGTAATGTAACATGTGAGGTCATAAGCAGTGCACTGAAGAGGCACAAGTTATGATTAGCTCAATAAATTATAACATCAATTTAGGGTTTTGTTGGTATTTAAATGTTAGTTTTTATCTCATTCCCACACCTTAATATAATGTCACTTTAACTTTTGATTTTCAGTGAGTTTCAGTTCTTTTTGGTGATATTCAAACTTGATCACCTTCAGACAATCTGCGGCCAGTAGACCTGCTGTGCATGGCCTTTGGTCGTGTGCAGAAGGGGGTTGGCTGCGGTGCCTGCCTAGGCCTTGTGCTCAACCCCCTCATGGGAGACTGACATTTGCTACATAAATTGATGTGCGAATTGCAAAAGTTGCAGACTTCACCAAAATGCTGTTTCTATCTCAAATGGATGAAAATATTGACAGATTGTAGGGCGCAATTTAGGTAACTTTGGGGCATATGTAGGTAATTTCCATTTTGCGATTCCCAAATAGCGATTTTTAAGGAATCGCTATTTGAGAATAGCAAAATCGAATGTAGGTAAAAATTTGCTATTTTTTGGCAAATCTCTAACATTCCTTATTTGCGATTAGCAAATTGCGAATCGCAATTAAGGAATGAGTGTCCCATTCATTCCTATGGGCCAAAAGGCCCGTAGGAATGAATGGGGATACATTCTCAAATTGCGATTTTCTGTGTGAAAATCGCAATTTGAGAATAGCAATTCCAAGGGTGCCATGGCGTCAAAGGACACCTGTTGCACCCCTGGAATGTGCCTGTAAGTACATGTGGCACACATACATGCCCTAATGGCATGTCTGTGCGCCACATGGCACTTTGAATTTTGTAAAAAAAATGCATTTTTGAAGGAAATCGCAAAATACCGTCTACTTGAAGTAGGTGGTATTTTGCGATTCCTTATGCAAAAATCACAATTTTTAAAGCACCCCTACATAGCATTTAAGGAATCGCAAAATTGCGATTCCTTAAATGCTATAAGCAAAATAAAGAATTGCAATTTTTGCGATTCCTTATTTTGCTAAGTGGCACCTACATATTAAAACGCTATTTGCGATTCGCAAACGCCGAAATTCGCCGAATTACGGCGTTTGCGAATCGCAAACGGCTACCTACATATGCCCCTTTGCCTCATAAAATAAATACTCCTTGCGTACGAGTTCGGCACCAGTGGAATCAGTCTGAAGATATAAACTTCCTTTGGGTTGCACAAATCCATTCGCACCATTGAAATCTGGAAACTAGAGGTAGGCGAGCCGATGAAAGCTCGAGAGATGCCTGGCTCAGCTCGTAGTCCTCTTGGGACCTTGAGCCCAAAACAAGCGGCACTATCACGGGAGGTGATCTGGTCTAGTGGCTACTTTTGCTGATTGTGTAACATGGTGATCCAGTTTGAATTTGTACTTGGCTCAGCATCTTGTCAATCCATGTTAAACTGTGCTTAAAAAAATGTAGAATATAGTCTTTACATCCAGAAATGTTCCCTAGGTTACAAAAAAAGTTTAAGTCTCTTGTGAAGCTGGCTATGTCTTTCGGCAAAGTCTGCACTGTGTAAAACTGTCAAAAATAAAACGAGCTTTCTGCCTGCAAGCTCTAAACTCATCCTCCAAGAATTAAGGCCTAAGTATCAACCTTTGATGTCGGAAAGAGATGCTCCTCTAGTGACTGAATTAGATAGTGTAAACTGGAAAATCTGAGCACAATTCTGGCTTTCCTACTTAACCAAATTAAGTGATTCTAGGTATTTTATTTCAGCAAACTTCCAGTTTGTTCATTATCAGATATGAGAGAAATTACAAATATGAAAGTTCAGGATGTACGCTGTACAATAATATATTTTGTTTGATCTAATGGCCTTTCATGTTAATCTATCGATAGGAAACTAGGCTATATGAAGAGGACACATCAACTGGTTTGTCTCCAAGTTCACTTATAGAATGGTCATAAGGGCGGGAGCAGCAATTTGTCCCAGTTCATGTTTAAAATCTCTCACTGTTAATAATTACTTCTCAAAGCAGAGATACAATCCGATGTACTAATGTAAAACGCTTCCATATGCTAAATAAATACACTTTTTGTAAATAAAAAAAATTTAAGACTGTATTGGGGATATTCTCAAGAACAAGCGATAATCGTCGCCAACCTAGGAGAACGCACCTTTACACAACGCCGTCCATCGCGGGAAACCAACGTCGTTTTAACGGCATATTCCCAACACGCCAGCAACAGGCGATAGTATCCCGATAACGCGTCAAATGTCCACGGTAAACCCACTGGGAAGCCGAAAACAAAGGATACCCGAACGTGAAAAATGGTGCGTCCAACAGCAATTAAAATATCAGTGATAAGCAGCGCAGTGGGGCTTGGTCCACCAGCCTCCCCTCTCTCATCATTGCCCGGTGCATCTGGCACCTGGATCCATGGGTCATTGTTGCGCACACATATGCTGTGCAATACACATTGCTGGTTTTGGATGCTCCTGCTTATGAGGTACATGAATGTTCCTTCGACTTACTGAATTGGATGTCATCGCTGTTTTCTGACAAGGACGGGGATGAACTTTGCTCACGTACCTTCATGGATTAACTGCTTAGGTCATCGCAACTACGCTTTCTGCATTATTGACTCCTCTTCCAAAAGCTCAAGTGCCTTTTGCACATGTCTGCGAACATACCCATTGGTCCGTCGATTAAGTCTTATTTTTTGGGAGGAGTTCCTCACCGATATGTTGAACACTGCCTGACTTTTGAACTCTGTTTTGTTTCTTCTGTCTATGTCCTACAGACTCACCAGGGGGAGGCTATCATCTGGGGTTATGTGTCCCTTTGGATACCTTGTCGACATTGCTAAGTCAGGATGAGTTTGCTTGACACGTGCTGCTGCTTTTGTGCCCGTCTCAGCTGGAGTTTGTTTTCGCGGCACTTTGCCTCTGGCCTGTACATGTTTACAGATTTATTTTCATGTCCTCAGCTTTCACTCACAATTCTGTCTGTTCATGATGTGAAAATTCGTTCAACGATGTCTTTTGTTATTCTGTACTGGTCAGTCCCTATTAACTGGTCATGACATGTTAGCAACAGCTGCAATGTGGAATAATCAAGCTTTGATATGCTGTGGTTGCATGTTTTTGAGGCACTCTAAGGTAGCCGTTCCATGGAGCGGTGCTTTGGGTTTGGGCTTTCGTGTTGGGGGTCTGCTAATCACGCCTGGGGATCTTCTGTTATGTAACAGAACTTCTTCCTGCCATGGGGAGGGTGATTTTGGCCTAGTTGTTTTGCCCTTTTCACAGTCATTATGACATGACGGCTACTTTTGTATT
Source organism: Lissotriton helveticus (assembly GCF_964261635.1). Lineage (NCBI taxonomy): Eukaryota > Metazoa > Chordata > Amphibia > Caudata > Salamandridae > Lissotriton > Lissotriton helveticus. The sequence continues at coordinate 171,565,181 of NC_136073.1, forward strand.
CTATGGTGTTGTGACAATGCTGATGATGCTTGCCGCATGCATTTTGCTGTGGTTCGCATACTGTTTCATGAATCATTATATTCAGAATAAAGATTTTGGATTTATTTAGTGACTCAGATTATTCTTATTGTGGACAAGTACGAGAGTGTGTGAGATTGTCTTTCGGTGGTAGTCCAGGGGTGGGGATGGTCCTGGGGGCGGTGGGTGTTGGGGCCCTCTTGCGTCTCCGAGCTGCATGAATCGTAGCTCTATGGCACCTGTTGGTCTTCAGATGTGGCTCTGGGCTGGGCTCCCTTTCTACTGCAGGCTTTCGTCCTACCCAAGACCAGAAAAAAGCAGGTCTTAAGTCCCTGCTGCTACATGCCTTTTCGCCTGTTTTTGGCCCGCATCGCCGATCTGGCTGGTCGTTGAGAATATGGCGAAGTGGTGTTATCGTGATTTTTTTGGACAGGAACGCCTACTCTGCATATGATTAGCGTTAATTGTCGCTGTCTGGCTTGGCAATGTTTTTGGCGGCAACTATCGCAGGAAAACTGGCAATGTAAATCTGTTAGCGCAGGCTTGTGAATAGGGCGATAAATCTTTCGCCACTTTTGTGGCGGAAAAGTGCAGATAAATCGTCGATGGGTCCTTGAGAATATGCCCCTATATCCTAGCAGGCTTGTTGCATGATTTACACGTTAAATAGTTTCACAGATCGGCACGTGCACGTGCTCTTAGACATAAGTGCTGACCCTTGACTCGGCTCTCTGTGTTCATTTGTTGGCTCACCCACCTTAAGGAGGACAAACCACTACCATCACAGTCATTTTTTAAAGCTTTGAAATAGCACATTGTTTGTTTTTTATTGTTCACATCTCAACGAAAGGCGTCCAGTGCCCTGAAGTTCTGAATAAATAGCAGATGGTGTAGACCGAGAATTACTTATTTGTAGGCTGTGCAGACACACGCACACGCTTTTACGTTTTAAAGTGAAAAATGGTTTGCATCATAAACGGACAGTGACTTTGAAATATGGCGAGGAAAATGTTTCCAAGCGGTCAATAGAGAGCACCTGGACACGCTAGGAAGGTTGTTGACGGAGAACGGGTGTGCACGTTTGCAGTTCAAACCCTCAATCCCTGGTCACTGAGAACACATACAAAAGCGCGGGAGATGGCCAATATTGTCAGTGCTTAATCTGAGCCAGTAGTTTCTGTACTCGGCACCGGCACTTTAATGTCAACACTGGGGCTTGCAACAGTCTGCCACATGGTGGCACTATCTGTCTAATTTAAAAAGTAGCAGAATAATAGTTTATTAATTCAATATACATTACAAATGACTGTTGACTGCCACCCAAGCCATTCTTATTGCGTTAGAGGCCTGGAATAGGCTGAACTGTCACACTTGTAGGAGTGTGATGGTTAGTGGTTGTGCTGGTACTGCCACTTGCAACATTGGGAGGGGCAATGTGTGGCCTCCTGACAAGGGCCCTGGCACTTTAAAAAAAACATTTTTTACACAAATTAAGCACTGACTATTGTTGGTGGTTTTTTTTAAACCGTTATTGTTTTCGTGCACAACATTTTTCTCTAGTGCTCATACAGTACCAGCGCCCAGAAGCGCTGGCAGTAAGCACCGCCCAGAAGCTCTGGCAGCCCGCTCAGTGTAGGCCACTGCAACAGCACCGCCTCCGACAAACCCGCTGGGGACCGGTGAGCGCAGCACAGCACACTGCATATTTGAGAGTGTAATCCAATGCCCTTTCGGACTGTCTCTCTCAAAAAACTATCTCGACACGTTCATGTCAATAAGAGGTGCTTAAAAATGCAACCACTTAAACGTTCTTAAAATGCTAGGCCTAGTTTGTTCCTCCATTTGCTCAAAAATACCATTGAATTTGCTTAAAGAAACAATCCTTTGATGTGTTTTCCAGATATCCAGGTACTCCGCCATTGTAACTCGTGCTCCCGCTCCGAGGATACCCCGCAATGGGGTATCAAGCGTTCAATGAATGCTGCAGTACGGCGTGCCCTCTACAGTCCTGTGTGCGCTTAATAAAAAGCAATCATTCACAAAAAGAATCTGACATAACTAATTTGTTTAAACATATCAGCAACTGGCGTTGGCAGTCGGGGTGCTGCAGCAAGCCCAAAATAACTGGAGTTCAGAAAGTGAATGAGCAATAAAGATGCCTTTAAATTTGTGTTCGAAGCCAGTGGTCAAATGTCAGGCTACAATTTTGACAAACTGCTTTTATGCTTTTAACATAAGATTGGTGTTTACTTTTCTTCTTAGGACTTTGTAAAGTGAACTATCTTGCAGTATTGTTGGGATAAAGGGAGTTTGCATTTTTTTTAATGGACTTCTATCGTTTCAAATACTTGTAAATGAACTGTACAAATATTTAAATATATAGCAACAGTTAGGAAAGCACAAATGAAGCACATTTCCCTGTAATTCTGAAGTGGGATGGAAACAAAGATTTTAATGGGATCAAACCAAATCAAGACTTTACTTGGTGCGGTGTAAATGATGAATATTTGCTCAAACCAGATTTCCAAACATTGGGGCCGATTAGGATGGCGGACGGATCGCCACCGCCATGCAGGCAGTGGCGATCCGTCCGCCATCTGTGCCCGTCCGCCACCAATTTCCCCCGCCATATTACAATGGCGGGGGGACCGCGGCGGACAGAAACACCGTCCGCCACTTTTCCGCCCCGGTCGCCTTACGGCCAGGGCGGAAAAGGGTTCATATGGCTGGCGGTGTCCTCCAGACACCGCCAGCCATATTACGATGGCCGGATGCAGATGCCTTTCCGTGGCGGCAATGCCGCCACAGAAAGGCATAAGGGCTTTGCTTTGGGGGCCTGTTGCGGCCGCAATGTTAAAAATGCGGGATGCACCCGCCACTGTGGGTGCATCCTAATTCGGGGCACGGTACCTCCGCCCTTGTGGCGGACAGTCCCTGCCCCGGACAGGATGGCGGACGGACATCGACCCCATTGTTTGTGCGCTATTTAGTCTTATCAGTAAAGATGCATGCCAGTGCAGATTTTGTGTCTATAGAAATGGAAAATGTGCGGTCTGTAAATGACAGTGAGCTACCATAGCATGCGTTAGCGAAATATTTGCAATACGGTATCCCAAAATGCACCACTGGCTACGTACCACTCACCTGCTGAATGGGCGTGGCTCATTTACTAGACTTGTTCTTTGTGAAACGCGTGAATTTTTCACAGTCCTTTTGACTTCAGTGATGTAACACGGAGAACAGCGCCCCCCTCTGAGAACCGTTTCGGGATCACTGGGCACATCCCTGATGTTCAGCTCCGATGTAATTTAGTAGTGCGCTAGTAGATATGACGGCCCCAAAAATGTGTCCTGGTGTCCTTAAAGCACTGCATTGACATTAATTTTCTGATGAAATTCTTAAATAATGTGTGCAAGAACATGACTTAACAGTTCCTTTACCGGATAACATGAGAAAGTACAACAGAATAGTTTGTACTTTAAGTAGTAAAACAGTGAAAGATCTGTGGATTTTGAAGCATCCAATTCAGTGTCTATTTTTACAATGCCTCATCTTATTTCTCTGTCCTTGAAGTCACTTTGGATAGGTGTTCCCCAATATCAAATATTTGGACGTGAAAATCCTTGTCAAGGTAAACTGATTGATAAAGGTTGTAAAACAGATGCTTTAAATAAAAAGGGGTGTACTCGCGAGTAGCAAAGCTATTGTTTTGCCAACTCTCCTGCAGGGAGCTGACTTCTGGTCAGGAGGTGAGGAAGGGCCACGGTGGCTCTCACTACAGGTTAGTTAGTGAGGACTACCTCCTCTTATTTTTTTTTTGTTGTGAACAGAACTGGTACCACGGTACCGCGGAGGGTTGTACTGCCAGGTACCACAGTACTCTCAACCTGAATTCCCCCTCCTCCCCATATTGCCGTGGGGTTTAGGTGTACTAATCCTGCCCCCGGTTTGGACACATTTTCCACACATGATGCCATTTCCGTTTGATGGGTGCCCCTCCTGTGGGAGAAAGCAGTTGGATCTCCACAGTCTTTGTTGTAGAACTTCCCTCACCCCCTTCTGTGAAGAACTGCAGTATTGGCAAAATAATGTTCAAGCCAACTCTCAATAGGAGAGGGAGCATATGGGATGCTTCAGAACATGAAGGCAGAGGAAGGAAGATGATAATGCTAGATGAGGCAGCCACTCATGCATCTCCTCCTAAAAAGGAACACTCCGGTAAGTAAGGAATCTTCAAGAGGGGGATCCTCTGAAAGAGAGTTGAGGTGAAGTCTTTCCCTCACATCACCACTGTCCACATCAAGACTAGATGTTGACAGCATCGACCCCGACATTCTAGCCCTCAAAGGTGGGTTCAACCTCATCCCACTACCGCCACAGAGACATGGGCCACCGGTGGCCAAAGCATGCTGTTTTGTTGATATCAAAGGCACTAGTGTCAGTGGTAAGAATATCGTCATCTACATCAAAAGCACAACACCAAATATCTTTGGCATCAAAGAGCCACAGACTGAAGCCTTCACAGTCACCCAAGACAACATCACTCCATGTTGGTAAAGCTGCAATCGTAGCTTCGACTTTTGAGGAGCTGGTGCTTTAGTTTTCTCTGTGAACTTTAAGGGTTGTTTAGGCACAGGGACGACTGTCTGGTCCTTTGCAGATGGCCCGAGGGGTTTTGTGAGCCTGTGCTTCTACCTTTGTTGGTGTGTGGAAAGCTTTCACCACAGTACTCATGTAACCCTTGGAAGCATTTTGTTAGGCTTCAAGTTTGTGGTCAGAGTCAGACCCTTCCCCAGTGCCGGTAAGAAGAATGGGGGCGTCTATTTGAAGAAGAGGCAGAAGCCCAAAGCATTCCGAGTAGCCCTCCGCATCGAGGATTTATTCAGTATCTGGTTGCGTCTGGTCCCAAAAGATATCAGGTGATTCTTCGTTTCGGTGTGCCAGCATTGTGCTATTGGCCTAGCTCCACTCTTTGCAGTCAAATCGTTTTCTTCAATCAGAAGGCCAGGTACCCTTCACAAGGTGTTTCTTTGTGTTCTTGAGACAGACAATTATTGCAGACTGGATGGTGACCTTGCCTGGAGTACTTTGTGTAGCACTTGGGGCAGAAGCTGAAAGGAGTCTTTTCCATCACTATGTGTGCGTCGAGTGAATGAAGATGGTGGTGAAACATAGAAGACAATGCCTGGCCAGGGAGGGCGGGGAAAGCCTGCAGAAAACAATAAGCTGTCTGCTTTCCTTTTAACCTTTGTTACCCTTCAAAGTGCGATGTATTGTTCACAGAAAGGCTGATAAAACTGCATTGAAGCTTGGAACTGCAAAGTAGAGGTCTGAACCCGATAGCGGAGAAAAACAATCTAACAAAGGAGCTGATGGCCTGCGGTGGGCGGAATTTGCATAGTCGCGCTATGCAAAGCTCTGCGAAACGGTAACAAATCTCTGCGAGTACGCAAAAGTTCTGCGAACACGCGGAATTGCTTGTTCCGCCCGTTCGCAATGCTTTTTTCCTGTTCGTGAACGCTGTTTGCGTGCTCGGGGAGAAATATCTCACAAACACGCATTTTGAAAGTACGAACAAACAAATAATTCAGTGATGCTGCGGTATTTTTGGCAATTCCGCGTTCTCTGCAGAATGCGAAATTACCCAAATTCCGCAAATTCTGCAAGCAGAACGGAATTTACCGCCCAGGCCTACCGATGACCATGTGCAATACAGAGTATCAGAGTCCCTAAACAGTGTGATTCTAAAGACTTCTTTGAAGAAGAAAAAAAGCTGAAAACGCCTCAGCATACTCCTGCCATCTAGTGTTGGGCCAAGCATATGTATCTACTACCAACACATGCTACGAATACAGTGTTATCTTAAGGATTCCAGCAATACAGTGTCCATGGACAAGTTGTAGCTATTTGAGGTAACTGAGCAATGGCCATGTATTGATTGTTGTGACACAAAACGGATGACTGGGAATGTCTTCAAACAAGATTGGCCAAGATATCATTACCTGTTCCCTTTCTTGAGTAAGATATCAAGCACCCTTCCTTCATCGGGTAAGACACTGAGCAACCATAGTCTTGGGAAATCCCTTTAGAATGATTTAATTGTAGTACCTGGCACTTTTGGAACTGGAAGTTGTATATCACTTTTACCCCACAGTTACTCTGATTTTAATTTATGATCCGGCAAGGCTCTATCTGAAGCCGCTTTTGTCCTTCAACTTTCGGCATGATTAATTCCGGGGATGAAAAGAAAATGTATAAAGCGCGATGGTTACCCTGAGGCCTCCCAGCACTAACAGACAGATGCGAGCTGAAGATAGAAGAAAATTAGTCAGGGTGAGAGAACAGTAGGGGTTTTAACTGTTTGCGAAAACAGAGCAGATTAGATTCTGAACGCATTGTAAGGGGGAGCGAGTTCCAGAGTTTTGAGGCATTATAAGAAAAAGAGCGGCCTCCACTTCTGGATTTTTTAATCTGAGGATGCTGATCTAAGATGTCTTACAGGGTTGTATGGGGTGATCAGAGAATGATTTATGGATGGACCAGTTTTCCAGTAGGCTTGTTGGGAAATGCAGAGAGTCTTAAACTCAATTCTACGCCTCACTGGTAGCCAGTGTAGGGTCCTCAGACCGGCCTTTATTGGAAGACGCCGGGGGATTTGAAGAAGAGTCCGAGCCGCAGAATTCTGCGCCACCTGAAGAATGTTAAGAGTGAATTGGGGGGCACCTAAGTACAGGGCGTTTCCAAAGTCCAGTCTGGATAGGACTAGGCCTTGAACCAGTATTTTCCTTGCTACGAAGGGTAGTAAGGGGAGGATCTTCCGAGTTAGCCTGTAAAGATAGTTCAGACACTGTTTCCTCCAAAGCTTCTGTTCTTGAGGTGAGACCATCAATCTTATTGGCCAGAGATTCACAGTAAGTTCTGATTTCCCTCTGGTTGGCCGTGGACTCATCAAAACCCTTTTTAATGTCCATTGATAAAGTGGCAAACATTAGTTGCAAGGAAGCTGCCATAATACCAGTGGTGCCAATATTACTACCTTCTATAGCAGTAATAGGGGAAGTATTCATGACCCCTTGTTGATCATCCCCTTGCATCCCTTGTACCTCCTGCAACTCCTCTAACCCTACATCGCAGTACCCCTGGTAGAAACGGTAGTAGGGGCATCGCCCTCTACACTGCTAGGCTCTCCTGATAACGAAGGGGGCGATGAGGCTGCCTGTGAGGAGGACTGCAGGTGAGTTTCTTCCAAGGGAGGAACTGAAGGTACTACGCTGCCTTCTGCCTCAACGCCATAAACCCGTGACACTTCTATGGGGCTATTTAAAGAGAGATTAGATATTAACGGAAGGGGTATCTCTAGCTGTGCAGGAACCGTGGGAGAACTTACAGGACCGTATAAAGATAAAGCCCGATTCTCTGTAAGGTCTAGTATTTGTGGCACGACCTTAAAATATGAGCGCAGCGATGGCGTGATTTTTGACCCAAGGTTGAGCATTGATTTTAAATTCTTAGCAGCCTGGTTACTCCCCTTTGCACGTTTTGCTTTAACCTCAGTAGACAAATATGACGAGGTTTTTTTTTCTCACTGAACATGCCTCCGGGGTTGCACTAATATTCTGAGGATCTGTCGTAGGCTCTGCTGTGGAGATTAAACCAACATTCAGGGCTGCGGCTGTGACTATGTCTGAGTTAGCCGAGTTATCTGCACCTCTAGCCTCTTTCCTTTTATACACGCGCTTACCTTTGCGCCGAGGTAGCTGGTATGCTGCAGATATCACTGGCAATACTGAAATTGCACAATCCGTGCTCTTCCTTTCACTGTGAGCGATCTGAGCAGTAGCTGAAGTCACCACTGTCAAGCCCCCCCCTCCGCCGCCACCCCCACCACCTCCGTAGCCGCTGGAGCTCTCTCACTCTCCCGGCAACCAGGAGAGCCGACGCAAGAAACCTGCAGAAGACTCCAGAGCTTTCTGCCTCTCCTGAGCTCCAGGGCGGCCAAAGACCAGAGCCACAGACCCAGCGGGGCCGTTGGCGGCGTCGGGCGTGGATGCAGCTGTCCGCGAGTGTTGTGCCTCTGCCTCCGACGAAAAAAAACACATGGAGAGAGAAAACAGACGTCTTTCAGGAAGAAGAGGTCAGGAAGACGACAAAAACAGATTATTAATCTGAAATTAAACCATTCTTCATCCTATGGCTTCTCTTTTTTTCCTCTCCTTTCTTTTCCGCGTCAAGAAAACCGTCTTAAAAATAGTTAAATAAGGTGAAACAAGCCGCCACCAGGAGCTCAGGTACGGAGCACCGCAGCAGCCTAGCCTGCTGCCACCATGTTTCCCCCTTGCGAAAACGTTGTAAGAATCAATACGATGCAAGTATGTAAAATATATACACTGCAACTTACAAAGGGTTTCTGGGGAAAAGGGCTGGAGAATGAGAATCTATAGCACTACATGCCAAGAACAGATGCGTACAGGGTAACCTAATCCTAATCCGTTCGAGGTATGTGTGCTGCAGATACACATGCTTTGTATAGATTGTGAAGCAGTCCCTCCCCATAGACAGTGGTTAATCTGTGGGGGATGCAGTTGTTTGAAAGTTTTTAGAAAAAGCTTGGCCAACATTGGCTGGTTGACATGCAAAGACATCCACACAATAATGTGTTGTGAATGTGTGTGGAGTGGACCATGTTGCTGCTTTGCAAATATAAGTAATAGGAATGTTCCCTAAAGAAAAACCCACATAATATCCTACTTACCTAGTGGAGTGAGCTTTGGGTGGAACAGAAAAGCCTTTTAGCTTTAGCACAGCAAGTTTGGATGCATTTGATTATCCATCTTGAAATTCCAGATTTAGAAATTCCCTTTATGTGAGGAGGTGTGAAGGTAATAAATAATTGCTTAGTCTTTCTGAATGTTTTGGTCCTGTATATGTAATACATTAGGGCTCTTTTAACGTCTAAAAGTATGTAAATTAATCTGGTTGTGGGAAAAAACAGGTCATTCTATTGAATAATATGAAATTGAGAAACCACTTTTGGAAGGAATTTCGGGTTCGTCATAAGTTCTGCCTTGTCCCTATGAACTTGAAAGAAAGGTTCCTCAAGGGTAAGTGCCTGAATTTCACTGACTCTTCTAAGTGAAGTAATAGCAATTAAGAATGCCAGTTTCCAGGATAAAAAGTGCAATTGACAAGAGGGGAGTGGTTCAAATGGAGGCCCCATTAGTTTCGTTAGTACGATGTTTAAGTTCCATGCTGGTGCAGGTGGAAGTGTGGGAGGAATGATTCTTAAGTTCTTCCATAAAAGCTGTGATAACAAGTATTTTAAATAATGAGAAGTGTTGTCTATTTTGCAAATAGGCAGCAATAGATCCAGGTGTAATCGTATTGAAGTGAAAGGTCAACCCTGTGGTTAGCAAATGCAATAAGTAAGTAATTATTGTTTGTACTTTTGTGTTAAGGATGTTGATGTTTTAGTTTCTGGCAGTATATAACAAATATTTTCCATTTAGCAGTCTAACATTGCCTTGTGGTAGGTTTGCTAGCTTCTATAAGAATGGCCACACATTACTGTGGTAAGTTTAAGTATCCAAATTCTAAGACTTCAGAAGCCATATTGCAAGTTTTGTTTCTTTGGGATTGGGGTCTCTTAGTGTTCCTATGTTCTGTGTGAGAAGGTGGGACTAGCGAGAGCTCCAACAGCATTGACAACCATGGTTGGCAAGCCCATGTTGGGGTTATAAGTATCATTATAAGAAATGTTTGTCTGAGAATGGAAGTAGTGGGAGAGGAGGAAAGGCGTATGCAAATATCCCTGACCAGTTCACCCACAGACTGTTGCCCTTGCACTTGTGGGTACCTGTTTGCAAAGTTTGGGCATTTTGTATTTTCTGGGGTTGCGAACAGATCTATTTGTGGAAACCCCCAGCTTTGAAAGTATAGTAGGAGCACTGTGGGGTGCAGTTCCCATTCATCGACTTGTTGCTGCATCCTGCTTAGAAAGTCTGCAGCTTGATTGCTTGTCCCTGAGGCATGTTCTGCTAGGAGATGAATGTTGTGATGTAAATATATCCTCCATATTTTCTGTGCTAACTGAGATAATTGGAGAGAGCATGTCCTCCCCCGTTTTAGTATGCAATACGTAGTTGCTATATGTCTGTTCAAATTAGGACAACTTTGTGTTGTACGTCAGGCAGGAAGGCTTTCACTTCTACGTGAACAGCTTGCAGCTATAGGTGAATGATATGGAGATCTTTCTGTTTGGAGTCCCATGTACCCTGAATTGTGAGATTTTGTAGATGAGCTCTCTAACCAATCAAGGAAGCATATGCTGTGAGAATTATTTGTGGAACTTGGTCTTGAAACTGCCGCCCCTTGGATAAATTCTGTGGATGCCACCATTGCAGAGTGATGTATGCGGCAGTCTACCAACACTAGATCGTGACGTTGACCCAGTGACTGTGTCCACTGATGGCAGAGACATTCCTGGAGAAGTCTCATGTATAGTATGGCACGTGAGACTTTTGAAATACAAGACTATCGTGCCTAGACGTTGTAGAAATGTTCTGGCTTGGATTTGAGTCCCAGTTTGAAACTGTTGAATTAATGTTACTATGCTGTTTATTCTGTCTACATCTGGGGTATGACAATGCTGATTGTGTGTTGAGCAAGGCTCCTAGATATGCTGCCTGAGAATTCTGCTTCTAAAAGTCTGCCAAACGATATATATATATATATATATATATATATATATATATATATATATATATTTGAAACCAAGATGCCCAGAAGCATTAAGAGGTCACTCAACTGTGTTCTCCCGTTGGTATTGAAATGCAACATGTCATCTCGCTCCGACTCAAATTATCAAAGCAGACGCTTTTCAAGGAATTCTCCTCTTCTTCCTGGGCTTGCATGGACGGTACATCAACAGCTCACAGCATTTGATTTCCGGCATTTTTTATTGGCATACTGGCCCCCAGTGGGCGTGTTTGTTTAGTCCAAACTCACTTGGTGTATGCTGGGACAGAGTCCATGCCGTGAGTAAAATTATTTACTTTGGTAAGTTCGACCCCTCATGGGTTCAATTATGTTCTTAATTTCTTCATACAGCATGCTGAGATGTGTAGTCACATCGAGCTTTCACCGACTCTCTGAAATATGTGCGCATTGGAACCTACTATAGGTGTTCAATGAAAGCTCGATGTGACTACACATCCCAGCATGCTGTATGAAGAAATCAGATATGTAGTTGAACCCATGAAGGTTTTTTCAACCAATCAGCATGTAGTATAAAGCACGCTCCAATGCGTAAAGGAGAAATGCCTCTGATGAAGTGGTACGTTGGCAACAGAAATGCGTCAGGCAGTACAACGAACTTGGATGGCTGGGGTGGGCTGAACCGTGATGCCGAATGGCAGACGCACTGTCCACTGCATCTTTAGAAGCTTTGGCGTTTGTTGGATAAAAATATATATAAATATAGGATTGGGGGATGCAACTTTATACTTTTTGTCAATGCGTGGTGTTATGATTCTATCCTTGACAGGGTAGTCTGAGTGGCGTAAGAGTGGTAGATACTGTGCCCCTCTCTGATTCTTAGATAAGGTTTCAAAAAGGAAGTCCTCTTCTATTGTGTCCTTATTTAAAGGTACCTGATGGATAGCTGCTTCCCTTGCTATTAAATCCTGAGACGCAGAGGCATCCTCAGGTGGTGATGGTCATGTGGGATAGAGATCAGGGTCTGTATCCCCTTGTGGTTCAGTATCAGAGTAATTCCAAGCATCCTCAGGATGTATGTTCTATGGTATATCATTAACATGCTCTACTGTAGGTGAGAGAGGAGATATGTCACCTGCCTTAGCAGCATCCTATTTCTTTGGAGGCTGTAGAGGAACGTCCAATGCCTCTTACTTCTTAGAAGAGTGATGTTTAGCTGGTTGAAGAGCAATTTTGTTCTTTATTCCAGGCTAAATTGGGAGCGTTCTCTGCCTTGGATCGAGCTGTTCCTGCATTACATTGAGGATCGGCTCCGTGGTTATTTTGGTCTGAAAGTGAAACACTTGGGTGAAGGATGTTTCGATTTAGGTGCAGCTGTGGTTGGATCCGAAATGGTAAGTTTCTGTTTTGCTGCTGAAACGGATGGTCGTAGCGTTGTAGATCCAGAGGTCGAGGAGGTTAAGGCCTCTGATGTAAGCCCAGCTTTTGGAGCCGAGCCCACGGGTGGGGCTTCATAGTCAGTTTTTCAGTGCGCACCATGGCTTTTTTGCAGCATAAGTCTTTTCGGACGGATCCAATGTTTTGGGCTTTGGATCAGGGGTAAAATGACTCGCAGTCCAACGCTTCTGTGCTGGCTGGCTGGAGGGAGGCAGAGTCCTCTGTTTGTTTATGTTGCATCTTTTGGCGTAGAGCATGCCTATCTCAAAGAGTCTTTTTGTCGAAATAACTTGCAGGTCTCACAGCTTTCCTCTCGATGATCCATTGAGAGGCATAGGTTGCATATAGTGTTGGTCACTATTGGGATATTTAGAGTGACACTTTGGACAGAAGCAGAACCAGGTTTGTTCCTTTAGCCGGTCAGTTTCCGACTGACCATGGTAGTGAATAAAAGGCCCAGCTGGGCGTGGGTGGAGAAAGCGAGTTGAAGACCTGCTAAACAGAAAGGTAATCGCTCGGTTTGCAATGAAACGACGCGATTGAGACAATACCGCCAAGTTGGTATGTAGTAGAAAACAGAAGGGAGCCTGAAGGAGTCTCGAACTAGAGCACAAGAGATTACATCTGAAGCAGTCGGCCGAAAAAAACTATCTGCAAATGGAGTCGATGACCATGCACAGTATCACCAAGAGGAGGAGTCACACAGCCTCGTGGATTGAAGAAAACTTCTTACAACAAAAACAACCTGTAATCATCAGAGTCCAACACTAGATGATTGACGTATGTAAAGCATGTGTATCTACAGCACATATGCCTTGAACAAATTACCAAGTTGAAGAAACAGCAAGAAGCCAGATAAGATTTACAATAAACATGATTTACTACAGGGGTTAGGTAAATAAACCATTGCCTAGAAGCCTTAGCTGACAAGGTTTGTAACTTATATACAATATATACATACAGACAATAAAATTGTGATAACATACATCCAAATACATTAAAAACAAACATATTGATAGATCAGCTGACGTTTGCTAGTCATTGACCTCTCATATGCTATTGAGTAAGGGGACACAAGGATAATACAGCATCAACATGAGCAAAAGAAAAAATGAAATGTTGAAAGGGAAAAAACGGATTTCTGTTGAGCTCCCATTCCTAAATGCAAGCCTGGAGTCTCTGCACACCCTTCTCGACTATGCGTGAAAATGTGAACATGTGGATTTTGAGGGACAGCATCTTCCCAATAATGAGCATTCTCCAAGAAAAGCATCTCAAACAGCTGGGGGGGGGGGGGGGCTACATTTTTTCTTCATGGAACAAGGAGCTCAGAACGTACATACACACTCGTGGAGGATTCCCAGACCATAGCCAGCTTCCACATGCCCGGAAGCATGGTGTGGAGTAAAGAACTGGGCATAAGGAGTGCATGCTAGTAGTGGATCGCAGAAGTAAAACAGGTATATGGAGAGCACTGGACAGATGGTGGGCACAGTAACAGTAAAAATGGATAGGAGTGCGTCACTGCGGTGGACTCTAAACTGGACTAGCACAGAGCAGGAAGAGGTTCTTGGGCACACACTCGCAGTCGAGGGCAGAATGGTTCAGTGTGCACAAATGTTAAAGGAAAGCAGTGAGCAGAACAATGGTACAGTATAGAAGGAAGGACACAGATGGCACATTTAAGATTGTACATGAACAATAAAAGTGGCCTTTTTGAGGCCACAAGACTGAAAAACAAGGTGCAGTCCAGCCGTGCAAAGGTTTTGCCAGGGTGAGTGAGGAAGCTGGTTGGCAGGATTCAATTGGGGGGTCCAGTTGAAGATAGGAAGATTTTTAAATGAAGTTTGAGAGCAAGTGAGATCAGAGGAGACTGGTTAGCTAGATATGCAATTGAACCAGTGAGGACAAAGACAACAGCTCGGGAAGTCAAGATATGAGAAGTCACTGTGGATAAAAGAAATTGGCTGGGGTTTTGGTTGATGAATAAGGAGGGTGGCTGGTAGCTTCTCTAGAGTTCTAGGGATGTGGTAGGCATTTGGGAATGAAGGTTCTGCCTATGCTGCTTTGAGAATAGGGAAGCCTTGTATGGTCTTTAGTCGCAGATTGCTTGGCCACAATGCCTTCAGCGGGAGAGCAGCGGTAGATCACTGGAATTCATGATGAGACTGGAGTCCAGATTTAGGTTGTCTGAAAAGTGAAATTGGAGAGAGACGAGATAATTATTTCAAAAACAAATCTCATACATCCTAACATTTGACAAAAAAATATACCCCTGCCCTATCAATCATTTGAAAAACCACTCACATGCACACCAAATACATGGGTCCCCAATACCAGTCATTCCTTCAAAAGTAAACCACCCACTACAAGACACTACCTCCACAGCCTCATTCCCCATATGATAACCCACCCACGCTTACTACAGCTACACAGAACAAAAGCAGTAAAACAGACTAAGAAAACAGCAGAATATTTCTACTGAGTGTGCTATTTTCAGAATATTCCATATCATAGAAAAGATAGGATAGTGAAGAGAGGGTGAACGTACAGAGAGGGGCAAGAGCAGAGTATAGATGGCAGGAAGCAAATGGAATAAAAGACAAGGTGGAATCAATCGGAAGGAGTGGAGGGGGAGGGTCAAAGAAGGCGCGGAAAGGGTGAAAGAATATACCAAGATGAGATGGTTTAAAGCTAATTGAGGTTAAACCCAAAAGGTAAAAAGGAAAATGAGTATAAAGGTGGCAGTGGGATGAAAGGGTAAAATACATGTTTGGCTAAAGTGGTTGGAGAACTGTGGTGGGACAGGATGCATAAGGGTAGTGGCGGACTAGAGTTGGGAGGGCTGAAGGAATATTCTGATTTTCAAAAGAAACACCTTTTTTTTTTTGAAGATTTGATTTTGTTTACCAAGCAAGGTGAACACATCAGTGCCTGGCAGAAGATAAACGAGATAAATGAACTCTACCGAAATTAATTCAATGAGGAAAGTCCTAGAGCATCTCACCCTAAAACACCATGATATACTTGCAAGTACTCAAATGAGAAAGAGAAACCGTGAGGTATAGAAGCACCAGTGTGCACCTACTACCTATACAGCGCACCTTGAGTAACCATAATGCACAGGTCACCACATACTTTCTCATGGTAAAGCAACCATGTGCAATTAAAGGAATAAGTTTGCTAAGCTAATTTTCACCCAGGCATTAAAAGAAGAGTGTTGGGGGGTGGGGATGGTGTATCAAGAAACAATTTGCTAAAACCAAGGGTATCATTGTTTGATAGTTTAGGGGGACGTGAAAGAAGGGCCAAAATACACTTGCAAAAACACCTCTTTCTGTGCTCAAATACCAGGTGAGACACTAGCCTTTGTAGGTGGAACCACATTGCCTTTAGAGCAAAGAGAAAACCCTGGTCTTACATTTTACCTATAGTTCATACAGTGAGTTCCTCTCAAGCTGAACCTTAATTGGCTGTACCATTGTTCCCAAAAAGAGAAGGGGCAGTACAGACTGCCTTCTGCCCACGTTCTTAGTTGAGCCTGTAATGTGTCCCTCTGTCCTCTGATGCACTCCTCTTTCATCTTGGTCTGTAATGGACTATGTCTTACAATGTCACGCAATAGACAGAGGCAACCCATTTGCAGAAGTCACATGCTGCAAAGCAGCATTCCAGAGAACTTAACGAGTCATACAGTGCTGGCTAGCTTTAGCATTTAGTTTTGGATAAGGGTCAGTTTGGCCAAAGTTCTTGTATGTTCGGAATTTCATAGATTTGCTAGCTTTTTATGAGCTAATAATCACTATACAGTCTTATAATGCAGTGAATATTTTACAGACTTCTCTCTTTTAAAGCTCCACAGCCATCCTTAAGCTCTGTCCCTGTCAGCCCCTGAGTGAGAAGATTCGAATGCTATGCCCCCAACGCTATCTCAGAGTCCTGTACACCTCAGCCCTTGGATGTGTTCTCAATTGACACCCTGTTTGCTATTTTCCTCCTAAAGTAAAATACTGATTCCATGTGCCATTGTACAGCCTATGTGTGCAGTTCAGACTGCTGTGTCGACCTGGCAAGTTAAACCTCTTGCCAGGGCCTAAAACTACTCTTTTAATACATACAAGTCATCTCTCAGGTAGACCCTAGCCAGCTCAGAGGGCAGGGTGCAATGTATTTAAAAAGTAGGATATATATTTAAGCTTTACATGTCCTGGTAGTGAAAAACACCCAAATTAGTATTTCACTTCTGCAAGGCCTATCTCTCTCCTAGGATAACACTGAAGTTACCTTGTTACATTTAATAAGTATAATTTCCAAATGGGAGGATATAATTGGGTCAAGTTTGGTGACTGTGGAATCCATAGTTAAAATCCTAACATGAAGTTGGATTTTAAATTACAATTCAGAAAATATCACTTTAAGAAAGTGGGCATTGTCTTGCCTTAGCCAGCCTGTCTCTGGTCACATGTCTCGGTGTAGATGGCAGTTGGGCCTTGTGCATTCCACCATGCCACATACAATGGGAGCTTAGCTGTGACTTGATGGGCCATCCTGGCAGGGTAGGAGGGAGGAGCTGGGCACAGCGTTATTTACACTTGCATAGGCTGTATCCTTTCCCTGCGCAATGGGCTGCATAGTCCCCTGTAATGAGTCTGGAACCAGGGCAAAAAAAGGGGGGGGGGGAATATGTGCACTTCAAATGCATCTCTTCGAAGTCTCCCCCACTACAAAGGCACCACTGTGTATACATACTGGACCTCAGACACCACCATTATAGTACACTTCTGGACCTTGGATACTCTGCCAGGAAGGACTGCTATGCTGCTGAAAGGACTGCCACTCTGCTGGACTGCAACTCCGCTGGACTCCTGCTTTGATGACCTGCTGCCCTCTTGCCTGGGTGAGCAGGACTGGACCATCATCTCTTGAGCCCAGAGTGACTCCAAGGCCTAGTTGGCTGGCCTCCTGATCTGAAGCCTTAGGGACATAAAGGGCTTCAAACAACCCTGCATCTGCACCTGGACTCTGCCATCTGTGAGTCTCCCCACCCAAGTAGTGCCCCCCCTAGTCCTGGACCACTGGAAGGGGGCCTAAAGTGCTTACTAGCAGAGCCAACACATCTTTTCAGCTGAGAGGCGCATCCTCGAACTGAACAGACGCATCTTCTCGGCTGAACGGCGCATCCTTGAGCCAAACCAACATCTCCCCGGCTGAGTGTCGCATCCTCGATCAGAACTAATGCATCTCATTGGCTGAGCGACGCATCCTCAAGCCATACTGATGTATCTCCTTGGCTGAGCAGGGCATCCTGGAGCATAACAAATCCATTGCCACTGCTGTATGAATCGGACCTACTGCTGATGGTCTGCATTGTCCTTGCAGTCTTCGGAACTGATGCATTGCCCGCTGCGCGGAGCATCTCAGACCCAGGTACTCGCATCTGTCATCAACGGCAGCTACCCGACGACTTCTGCATCGCAGCTCTTTGGAATCAACGCATCATCTACTGCGTGTTGCTTCCTCAATTTCTGGACTTCGCATCGCAAGTCCGTCAACAGGATACTTGATGCCTACACAACTGGACCTCGCACCGCAGCCTCGCTGCACCACGGAACCCACGCATCACTTTGACTGGGAGACACTTCTTCGCCTCGGATCCACTCAACAATCCACAACCAGGATTTAAGGTACTTTGTTAGGTGGATGTTTGTGCCAAATTTACCTTTAAAGCTTGAAGTTCAATATCCCAGATTTGGATTATTGCCGTGTTGGTCTTGTTTTATCAAAATATACACTATTTTTGCAAACCTTGCTTGGGATCTTTTTGTGTGGTGTTTTCACTGATTTTACTGTCTGAAGTGTTGCACAAATACTTTATACATTGCTTTCCAGTCAAAACTGACAGCTCTGTACCAGTGGGTGAGCACAGGGGAATTGGGGGCTTGCTGGTGCCTTACCCCGACTAGGGTTGTGATTACTGCTTGACCAGTGTTCACAACCCCAGTCATACAGAACTACAATTTCTAACAGGTGGATATAAAAGTCCCTTCAAATATGAAAACACTGCTGTTCACATTTCTAGAAGAAAAGGAATCCTTGAAAGATACACTGATTTTAGGCGGTAAGGATGCCCACAACTGGTTTGAGAGCGTAACGCAGTGATCGTCAAACCTATGTGATATCTATTTCAGACCACATGATCCTACAGCTTGAAATGTTCATTGTACTCGCGCACTTCATTGCAGGTTTCGCACGCCACTAAGAGTCAGAGGGATTGACACTTTCTCCATTCAAGAGTCGTTCCAAAGTTTCATAGTCACATCAAGGATGTAATTTCTATTCACAACCTTAATTGACGAGAACTAATCCGTTGCACTTCTGATACTATTTCAAATCCTGCTTCTGCTATAACGCTACACTACAGATGTAAGGATGCTCCCTATCATATCTCCAGAACTTTAGGTATTCTATCAATCATTCAATTTACGCATTATGAATGCTTCTGACCTTTGCATGTATTCGACAACAACAGTGAGGGGCACTGAATGTTAAACAGTTCTTGTTTTTTTTAACCATTTTGTTACCAAACATCAACGCAAGACATGGAGATTGTGGCTGAAATCTCTCTAGTTAGTCTCAATTTACAAAAGAGATAGTGACCCTTAATAATTTGTTCAATATGAAGTCCTTTTCAACTTATAAATACTGTTATAATGCTAACGATATATGTTTTATTGTATTTGAGATAGCAGCAACATTGTTCTTCAGATCTGCAAACACATGCAACAAAACAAAAGAATTATTTCACTCTTTTTTGGAAATTACATTTTAGAATTTAAAAGTATAAAACTCTCTCACAAAGAGATGGCTGCCTTGCTGATCAAATACCTTGTTGATAGGTCTGCTTTCTTAGAGTGATATGCTTAGTCATTATGTTACACTCAAGTACTGCATTGTACCACAGCATGGGGTATTGTGTGGCTTGAAACAACACTAAAAATAAGTGCATGAAGTGCGTTATGCTTCCGATTGATAAAATATGGTACTGTACTCTTTAATGCTTACTATGTAGAGGCATTAGTTCTGAGAAGCACTGGAGGTTAATGTTCCCCCCTCTTTCTTTTGGTGACCCAAAAAATGCAGCAAAGGGTCAACAGTCCAAGAAAACTACTTTTAAACATTTTAATATGGTACTTTTGGAAAGTAATTCATTAAAAAGCAACCTTTGTATCTCAACAGAACACGTTTCTATTGATTCCAAGGTGGACAAATAGGGTCCCTGACACAGCTGACATGGGTTTGAGGTTGTTGCGCACAGCTGACATGGGTTTGGGGTTGTTGCGTGGACAAGTCATTCCTCTGGGGCACCAGCACATGGGCCACCCTCAATGCGGGCTGTGAACGATAAATGACAATTCATTGTTAAGATGTGATAGGTGCTGGTCAGCCCAAGTGGCTCTTAGTAACAGCAAACGTGTCCGCATCCAGAAGCTTTCTCCAGCTTTGCAACGCAGAGCTCCATTTCGATTCCTCGCCTAGATGGTACAAAGGTTTTGTATCAGAAATCCAAAACACTGAGCCAGACACTGTAGGAACTCTCAGTACAAGAGCTATATCGCAGCAACCTCTGCACTCTTGGGCAATACATTGTGACACAACATTATATGAACAGCTCAATGTCCACAAGGTACGCAAGCTTAGAGAAAGGGACATGTGAATGTGCAAGGAGGTAAAGTAGTAAAGCGAAAACTATTACATGACAATATAGCCGTTGCACCCCAGAATTCCATCACAAAGCTGATTGATCGATCTTAAACACCATGAAGCAGGCAACTACTACTTTAATAGAAAGCCATCAAAAGATAGTTGGGAGAGGGAACTTGCACCACTGAGTCACATTAATCTCTGCAACAAGAGAAAGAGGGATTAAGAGCACAAACCCTCTGATATAAACAATAACTTGGAGCGATCAGTAGAGGTCTAAGGGCTCTTAATTCCATCTGTGCATATTTTTATTGTAGTGACCTGCCTAGCCAAACTGGTGCAGCAAAGCTCCTTCCAGGAATTTCACAAAGGCTTCTAGAAATATATATTTATTTGATTACTCATGAAGTGAGGTGGCAAGTAATAGGAAGACCAAGCCACAGAAGAAATGTCTGTAGATTACTGAGCAGTAAGTCTCAGGAAGATATAGGTAACTCAATGCCCCAAGAGGACTCTGTAGAATCTAGAAAGTAAACTATGATCCACAAGGAGTAGCTATCCATCAGTTAGATTGGCCTGGAACCCTTTAAGTGTTATAACGCAAGGCCTCACTCAAGAACAAGAGATTTATAGATCGCGGAGGAACAGGAAGAAAGGATTCCAAAACTGCTGAGTACAGAAAAAACCAAAAAGTCTACACTTAATGCTCCAGACTTTTGCAACTGAGACTGATAAAGATATTATGCAAACACAATTGTATTTTAACAAGCATAACCACGATAGTTGAATCTTTCAACTTCATACTTTTCCAGGCTTGAATTTGGTGGGGATGCATCTTTCCCATCAAGATTTCAGAGATACGTTTCTCTTCCCATTTGGAGGATGCTGGCTATTCCTATCTCTAATTAAACAAAGGGTACATGAAAACAACATCTAAAATGATACCATGTTAGTATTGAGTAGTGTGGCAACTTAGAAATTTCAATTTTTTAAAGAAGCAGTACAAGTGCCAGAATGAGAAGAAAACAACAGGGCTCTATGATCTAACCACAAATGGCACAGGTCTACTTCAGAGTTGAAAGGACACCACACCAGCACTTGGGAAGGGAGGGATGAAAGGGGAGTTCATTCAATTAGTTGGGTTCAACAGGGTGTCCATGCCTAGTGAACTAAAAATGAGGCACAGACTAAAAGCTTATTACACATCTTTCAACAACTCCAATTTGAATTACTGCAATTTTCTGATTACATGGTTCCACTGTGATGCATCAACAATCTATTCTATGTATTGTATAAATTACAGAGAAAAGGCTACTCCACCTAAGAGTTACTATCCATTTTAAATAAACCTCCATACCTTTGTGGTACAATTTGATAGTTTAAGCAGATCACCTGTAACTGTGCCTCCTTTGCTCAGGTTAGTCTCTCTCTGGGAGGAAGCAAAATCGTTTGTCACATCTGGGGCAAATAAAGGTGTATCTGGTGACGATTTGGTTACATTAGCAAAAGCAGAGAGAGCTCACAGACATGTTCTAAAACATGCAAATTTCACACTAATCCACGTAAGTACGTATGCAGTCCCAAAATACTGAAGAAACTATTATCATGCTTGTTGTGGGGTTTTTTAACACCCCCAGGCACCCTTTTACAGGACAAAAGGCTAAAGGGTATGAAATATCGACTTGATTCTAGCCTGGCCATAAAGTTTAGAGAAATACAATGAAGCAGTTGTGAAAACAGCACAAAATATAATTAACGTAAACACTAGAAAGATGTCCAAGATGGTTTTTGGGGAGTGGGGATAGATCTGTACACATTATTTTTATATTTGGGATGGAACCAAGACAAACACAGTTATGCCTTGTAAGGTGACTAACATTACCTTGGAGGTAAAGGGCCAAATTGGGGAACCAATTAATGCTGGAAATTGAGAATCAAATATAAGGTACAAACCAACACAACATGAGGTACAGATCATGGCAAAACATCACTCTGTGTCCAGTATGTACAAGAAAAGAATTAAAAAAACGCAAATGTCTTCATTGTGACATGTTAATGCCCCAGGACCGTAATGGGAACACGGAAAGCACTATAGGATGTTCGCACTTTATGTATCACGGATCAAGAGCAACATTTTTCAAGGTAATGAAAAAGGTTTGATTTTCCACTTTTCCATTAGGCGCATGATGGCTGATAATAAACAGCGTTGAGTCTCAATGGTTAAACTATAGGATCTAAAATGAGAGACATTGAAAGGCTGGGGTCATTTAAGTGCTGTAATGACAGGTCATGATGGTACAGAGGATTAGAAGAGATGCTGTTCAATAGAGATATGAGGATTAAGGGGATATAGACCGATAAGAGATTTGATAAGATGAAGGAGTAGTAGTGTGGGTGGGACAAATGGGCTCTTGTGTGACAAATGAGTAGGGTCGGAGCACATGGAAGGGGGTGGCAGTGTAATGTGGGACAGAAGGGCGGTTGTGTGACAGATGAGTAGGGGCAGGACATATGGAAGCGTTTGCAGTGTAATGTGGAAAGACAGATGTATAAGATGATGCTCCGGTAGAGTTCAACTGAGCGAGAGGCTGCATCACTTGGAACTCACCCTGATCGAAGTTGAGCTTTTTGGAGACCGTTCCGTCTCCAAGGCCTTCAATATCCACCAGGTCACTGTTGGCATCCGAGTCATTCAGAGCACTGAGAGTGACATCTCCTGAAAGAGGGACGCGGGAGTGACCACTCAACCTGGGAATATGAAACACCCCTCGCTCACCAAATGGCCAGACTAACCTCCATCCACCAATCACCCGCCCCCAAAACCTTGAATTATGAATGCATAATAGATCACTAAACATGGGTACAAGGGGCAATAACCAGATAAGCAGAGGTGGGCTAGCCACTAAAACCTCAAGCCAGATGACTGTCTCGGCTCGAGGTCATCTTGGACCTCGAGCAAGCTTATAGGTGTCTTCTGCCTCCAACTCTAACCACAAGCGGTAACAATTAAAGAAAAAGCACTAACCGCTGATGTAAAACAGGAGAGATAAAAGTCTAGTGGCTGAACTGCACAATGTGAAAACCAGAAAAATTGACACCGTCCCTAACCTTCCCCCCCACCGCTGACCAAATGATGTGATCCTAAACAAATCTCTCTTTTGCTTGATTTAAGGCATTATAATTTTGTGCCACGCCTTATAGGAATCAAGGCTACATATAGGGGGCACATGACAACTAACTTGCCTCTTAGTTCACTAATGGCATTGTTGTCCGGAGCAGGCATGAATGTTTCCAAGTTAATGTTTAAGTCTATCACTTTTAATAAATGCATCTCAATGCAGTGATATAACTAATGTACTAAAGTCAAATACTTTAACATGCTAAAGAAATTTTTCTTTAAAATAAATTTGAAGACACTATCAAATTTTCACAAGCTGTTTGTTGCATGAATTAAATGCTAAAGATTTTCATGGCTTTGCTCGCACAGACTTGTAGAGCCAAGCTGGACCGTGTCTCGTTTCTCCCTATTAATTTGTTGGCTCGTCTACCTCTACTGATAAGTACTGGACAAACCCCCACCCAACTAGCCTGCCAGCCCGACTCCCCAACAACCGAGGTATTAAACCTATTGTATTTATTTTAGTAAAGAGGAACAGGAGTGTTCATTCAACTTGGGGCTAGGCAAACCTATCTAACTGCCAGACTAACATTCACCACATTATGTCAACACACTAAAAGTGAGTAGAACACCTCCTTAAAAACCATAGCAGATGCAGCAATAATAGATATAGAGGAGGCAGTCAAAGACTTTCATGCTCCAGGCTGTATCACTAGACACCACAAGCAGTTCGTTTGTAAGGGGAAGACGCAAGCGAAGAGATAGTACTCGGAATAATGTACTCTCTTTATATATATATATATATATATATATATATATATATATAAGAATAACCTTCACTCCTAACTCTCCCATGCACCCCAACACTTTCTAAGCAAATCATATGAGAAAAGACATGAAAGCACATGCTCAGCACCAGAAATATGTCTCACCTCCCTCATCTGATGTCAAAAAGAAAAGAAAATTGGAAGGAAGGTTCCAAACTGGGGAACTGGCATACCGTCATATCCGATGAATGGCAATTAACTCGCTCACCTCCTCCCTTTCGCCTCAACACTCCTCCGCTACTAGGAATGAATCTCTTTTTGAAATAGGCAGGGTCATGCCCAGGAATGGCGATACAAACCCTCTTACATCAACAACTACTAGCCTCCTTTCACAAAGCCTAAAGCGTTACAGACATCACAATGAGTAAACTCCATGTTTGGCTAGACCAAACCGTCCCTTTACATCCAGTGACTTCCCAAACACTAAATGTGATCTTTCAGTAAAACAAAACATTGAGGGAAAGGGATATGGATGGCCTGCAGCAGCTTTAAATACCTTCTTCCCTAATTTCACCAGTAACCAATCTGCAAAAAATATATTAAGACAATGGCTAAAATCCTTTCCGATTCACTGAATCCTCCCTGCTACTGTAAGAAACTATTGCTGATTGTCAGTGCTGTTCTTGAGAGTACTATGCTCCCTCGTCTTCACCAAAATCAGCCTTAAAGTCTGAAAATACCGCCATTTTGCTCACCAGAGGAGCACTACTTGCCATTTACATAATCATAATTATAGAAAAAGCAGCGTTTTTAATCCTGGCTTAATAAAGTCAGCCAACCTTAATTAAGAAAATGAATTGACCTTGCAAAACTGGGAGTTTTGATAAATATGAGGGCTTCAGGTAACCTTATTCAGCGTATAAGAAAACTTCATGAGAATAACTGCACAAGTCCGCTGGGGTCCAAATGGAGAGCTGCCTGAACGGTGTTGTGGATGTTTTAGAACATTTTATAATCTATTTCCCTGTTCTGAATAATAGAAAGATACCCATTCTTTTATATGCAGACAACGAACCCCTGTTATTTTTAAGACCCCTGTGGGGCTTTAACTTCTAGTTGACAAATTCTTAGGTTTGCCACTTTTCAAGAAGAAGAAAAAACTAACTTGCACCCTTTAAGCTTGAGGACTACAGCCCCATTCTTTACTCCATGCGTTTCAGGAAATGTTGAAAAATTGGTAAATCTTCAGATCACCACACATTGAAAGGAACAATATTCTCCACCCGTCTCAATCCGGTTTTTGTTCAGGTTTTAGCACAGAACCTGCCCCTTTTGGAGGTGACTCAATTTATCAGATGCAATTTTGATCAAGGCAAACAAATCTGTAGTCATCCTCCTTGATCTGTCTGCCCCATTTGATACGGGTTTCATTACATCCTTTTGTAGAGACTGGATAAGACTGGTATAGAGGATAAAGCTTGGAATTGGCCAAAATCGTATCTCTCCAACAGGAAACCAGCATTTTTTCTACTTCACCATACTTAATGATACTGAGAATTGAAATGTGGAGTTCCGAAGGGGTCAGCACTTAGTCCTAACCCTATTCAATATTTATATCGTCCCGCTGAATTTATAGTATATCCTTGGAGCTTCAATATCATGTCTTATGCGGATGGTACATAGCTGATGCTTGCATTTTAATAACTGGATGACACTATGGCCAGCAACTTTAAGGACAGTCTCTCGGCCATAGCAAGTTGAATGCACAGCAGCTGTCTAAAGCGGATTTCTAATAAATGCTCCTATCCTTTGGTATAAGGATGCCCTTTATTTGTCCTCATGCCATCTGGCCATATGATGCTTACTCTGAACCATGGGGAATGGATCACAAAAAATAATTATTAATGTAGTCTACCAAAGTAACTCACATATGGTTTACCTTTATACGGGGTTATCAGTATTCCTTTCAATTGAGACCAAATTCGGATACTCAATGAGCTAGAGTTACAAGACTGGGGCCTAAAAAGATATACATTTTTGTAAAAACTTTTTTGTGTTTTCTGTGCAAATAATGTGTTTGTTGGTTTGTTTTTGGCTTGTGCTTATAATTAAATATGATAGCCTGACAATACATGCTACACATGTGCATGTATGCTTCGAAAGATTTATAAATGTCAGAAGAAGGTGGTTTACATCACGCGAGTTCGCCGAAATTTGTAGACGTTTGTTTGGCAATCATTACCATTTTTGCAATATACTATCAATATAAGTATTGATTTATTCACTGTATAATGATGAATTAAGTGGGGGACAAAAAAAACAATTAGTTTGTGTTATGTTTTTGTGTTATCTGATGTATGTAGGAGTAAGAATGTTTATATATATTCTGAAAAGTTAGTTACTTTTCCTTTTGCACAGCATGCACATCACTTTGTATTTACTGTTCATAGTACGATAGGTTAATGTACAACTTAACAAACAAAAAGTCTCCTATTTCTCCCCTTAGCCTATACGGGTTGTTCTCTTTTTTCTTTGAGAAATTTAACATGCTCAGTGTAAACAAAAATAAATGCACCTTGTACCAGCCTACCAAATTTACACTCCACTACCAGTAATACCATTACAATACTATACTGCAGCATCTTAGCTCTAGACTGCTGCTAAAGGTGTATTGAATAAACATAAAAGGAGGTCTGATAGTCATTACATTTTCACAGTGCAAACAAAGTTCATCTGTACCTCTAAGAAACCTAGATAATTTCCATTTCTAAAGATGCATGTACTGGCAGCTACATGTCTGAGCTAGTTCTGCTTTCTCAGCTCATGACGTGGGACCTAGGAACATGACGATGAGCGCACATCCGACTATGGGGGCGAGTTTGAAGATCTCAATGCCTAGACCGTTACATCCTCTACTACCTGGTGTTTTAGAGATAGCAGCAGGAAATTATTTGACTTTGGCAACTACAAGAGCAGCAACACATCACCTATAAAAAGGAAATATATTACACAAGAACAAAATACAGCTTTTCAAAGACAGATTTGGGTATAGTGTTGACGTTTAAAAAGCGACATGCCTCCGCTCCAGAAAAATCTGCTCCGCTCAACAGGGAAAGCGAAAGAATGGACGCTGAAGGAAAGATGATTTTAGGGTATTTCTGCCACTGCCCTTAAAGCTGCTGTGTTACTGCCCTGATCAGGAAGTACAATCAAATGCTCTACGAGACCCTACAGAACCCTGCCGATAAGTTGCCTAGAGAAAGATGATAGAACGTCCATGAAATTGAGTAGAGTCTCCTTATCCCAAATCAGACCATTAGGGCCTCGATAGACTCTGCTGACTTGGCAATATCACAATAATGCCATGGAAACACTGAGGAGATCATCTTTAAAACCAGCTGTTCAGCTAAAGATAGTCAATCTTCTTTCTCTGGATCATCCCCATTTGATTAACACACATTGTTAAGACGTTACATGATTATAAGCCAGACTTGATTTTTGTTCAAAAGACCCACTTAGCATGATTCCAATTTGGATCCCAGAGTGTGTATCATTTACATATTTCTCATCCACACAAGCTACCCCTCGAGGATTTGGGGTCACGGGGGGTGTTAGATGGTAGCGAACCCTCCAATGTGAAATCCTGGAGCCAATTTCAGGTAATGATAGGCAATGGTTACAGCATCAATCTATAATACTATATTCATGCTGATTAGCAATTACAGGTCAGCAAAAATGATTGTAAATCCTTACGGTGATTGCGTATTTCATTAATGAACAGCACTGACCATCTGATAGTGGGAGGCAATTTATTTATTTATACAAACTTTACAGTCACATTCTTCCAGAAAAGACAAAAAGCAATTCAAACCAACAACTTCGGAGATAATTGCAAGCTTAGAGAAAGAATATTGGCCAAAGGTTTCTTGGAGGCCTGGTAACCTGTCTTTGATACAGTTTACATATTCAAAAAACTCTTGCTCAGACCGTTCAAATGTTCAAATATAAGTATTAAATTCTACCCACTCCCAGATGGTCTTTTAATAGGCTTCTGTTAGTGGATGATGGCAGGTTACGCAATACCCACATCTTTAGTAAAGGTTTATTTTATATCAATCTAGGTTCAGTCCTAGGTTCAGTCAAGCAATCTAATGTGGAGGATGCATTCAAGGATGCATTATGGGGCCACAATATAGCCTACGCTTTAAGATTATTTTATTTTAAAAAAGAGGCGAATCCAAATGGCAAAAATGCAAACATATTGAAGTGCCGCCTCACAGATGTTAAAATCTGGCTCGACTGAGGACAGACTAAATGGGACTATAATTGGAAAACTATTAAAAGGTTTTTGTCTCTGGGAGCAATTAATCAATGATTAAACAAGCAGACAACACACTTGCAAAAAGAAAAACGCTGCAGCCAACCAAGCACAATATTATCAAGTCAATTTCTGATCTAGCTACTAGGCAGATAATTAAAGAGGAGCTAGGGATAAGAGATATCTTTCTGCAACATTATAACCCACTTTATCAAACTGATAATACATCAGCAAGTCAAATTATGGATTAGGTAGACTAAATGCAGGTCCCTAACTTACATATAGAAAAAGTTCAAGATTTTGTGAGACCCATAACGGAGTCTAAATGAGTCTTGGCCCAAAAAAGTTTGAAGAATTGGAGGCTGGCAGAAATTATGGTGTCATGAAGCCTAAATAATGAAATCCGTCAGGCTGGATCCAAGCCAAATTCTTTTTAAAATGTAGTTGAGTTAATGTATCTTTAAAAAAAAAAAAAGACAAGCCAGGGTCATACAGTCCCAGACTGATTTAAAAAACTAAAACTAAACTATCAGCAAAAATTCTATGCAATCACCTTAGGAAGGCAGCACAACATTTGGTCAACAAGAAGTGACCTTCTGCCAGGTACACCAGTTACATCAAACACACACTTTTTGGGACGCATGATTTCTCGATTCGCAAACATTTGCCTTTCCAATCCATGTTACACAAATCCCAAGAAAGCTATATTGAAAAGCAACACCTACTACAATAATTAACTCTGAGCAGCTAGGTCCATGTCCATCACAAGGGGGACATTCCAGGAGTGCCCCATGTTCCTGGTGTTTTTTTCACCATTTTTAAAACACTTGGCAATAAAACATTTTCTGAGATAATAAGATTCATCCTCAAACTCCACACATGGATGAACTAAAAGTATATGTAGATTTTTTGATTCTATATCTGAAAGCAGGTAGAAAACATCTATTAATTACATTGTGGACCAGACCCAGGAACGCTTTTAACAAAGGTGACTGTAAGATCCATCAACAAAACAGAAACTATCCTGTTTAATACCTCTGCTGGTAGTTTGTCATCGAGTTTATGAGAAACCTAGGATTCAAATTATCCAATAAGATAAATTAGAATTATAACAGCAGCTTATGCTGACTTATTTAAATTAAACTAATTTCCAAGGCTGAATGCAATTAAATATTTAGCCAGAAGAGGGGAAGCCCTCCCACTGTCAACTATCAGTCGCACCTTATTAATTAAACAGTCAATTTTTCCCCTTTTATGAATTCAATAATGTTCTCAATGAACTTCATATTTGTTTTCCATGAACACAAAAATCACTATCAGATTTTCTTTAGAAAGGAGAGACTCACAAACTGCCTAAGATACTGACTGATGAAGAATATTGTAGATGAGCTAGGCAAAACTTTAGGTTTTACTATTTTTCTACCCTCGCAACTTTTTTTTTACTTAATGGAAGTGTGCTTTACAATCTTGCACATATAATACAGTTACAAATGTAATGTTTAAGGAATTGGTTATAGACTTACCTACATTAATACATTTTCCAAAATGCCCAAAGAATATGTAAGCATGAAAATTCAGATGCATCATTGCAGAAAACAGATTTCTCTAGCTGTAACAATATCCCGGAGATCCATGAATGTATCTCCGTAGGGGACTATCAAATCCTTGGTCTCAATCCCGAAGTGGGAGCATTCAAGAGATGGGGAAAAAATAGGAATTCGTTTTTGATAGACCATTCTAAACCTGAGGGACAATTCAGAGACATTTAAAGATATTACTTATCTATAACTCCAATTCTCAAGTGTTGGTGTCTTTCGTATATTCACTTGCTTGAGTCATTTCCCATCGTCAGGCTGGCAATTTCTGGGAGTAACTTTCAATAACAGTAAACAGTGTTAAAAAGATCACCGGGCTCTACAAGTAGTTGTTTAGTAGCACATCTACCTCATTTGAGACAACATGAACTTTAGTCAATGAGGTGAAAGTGGTAAGCTCTCTGAAGCACCCAAGTCCACTGTAGCTCAGATATCATAGAACACGCGTGAGTAGGGTAATTAATATGTAGGAGCCTCCATCTGGGTAGGTCGCACATGAGTATATGAAAGATACAAACGCTGGAGAACTGCTGTTACAGGTAGGTAACTAATTTCTTCTCCAGCCATAGCTGTTTCATATATTCACAAGCTTGAATTAAAATATCAAGTAGTACATAACATTCAGAATAATGTGAGAAGCAGCCTCACGTTTACTCAAACAGGTTACTGTCAAGGCAGCTGCTGCATTCTCGTCCAACCAGTAGTGCTTAGTGAACGTGTGCCTGCTCTTCCAGGCAGCTACTCAGCAGATATCTTGTAAAGGCATCCCAGCATATAGTGCAGCTGTTGCCACCATGCACCTGGGGGAATGTGCCCTCACTCTGCCCTGGGGTGAACGCTTTGCTTGGTGGTGGTAGACGGTGATGCAGGCTGAAAAAGAATGTGCTAGCTATTGCTTGGACAGGGGTCGCCCTCTTCCTCCATGGCTGAAGGACACAAACAGTTGGGCATATGACCATATTTCTTTTGACTTATCCATGTAAAATTGAATGCATCTGCGTACATCTAACATGTGCAATGACTTTTCAACTAATGTTCTGAGATTCGATAATAAAGATCATAGAATGACAAGCTCGTTGAGATGGAAGGCAGCAGGGGTCTTTGGTATGAATTTAGGATTGATCTTCAAGGTGCCCATGTCCCTTGTTAAGCAGAGAAATGCTTTTTCACAGTAAATACTTGCATGCCATCTACTCTCCTTGCCGATGCCTTGAAGATTTTGCATATTCACATTCTTCAGTAGTCAATACTTACAAAGTAATGTGGTATACACTTAACAATGAAAACAAGCATATACTACTTAAAACCTATACACCTCAGAGGATTACCCAAAACTAAGGTGAATGAGATGAGGAGACACTAACGTGGGCACAACTGTAGTCACAGTTAGTACCTTTTTATTTTCCGGCACTGGATATTTTACATGTTCAAATGATTGAATCCAATCTAACAAAACACTATCAGAAAGAAAAAAGTGGTAGATGGGAATGAAGGTCAACGTGGCCAAATCATACGCATAGCACAGCTAGTCCCACTGTTCACTTTGCTCTAAACTGCAAAAGTAGTCATGCTTAGCAAAGACATGAGCCATCTAAGCTACTGTTTTGCAGATTTCATTGAGGAACTAGCAAGAGAGTTTTTGTTATATCCTTTGGTAGAGCTAGCTCAGACCACACCACGACATAACAGGTTTGCCTATCACATTACGCCTCATACTGATGCAGGTTAAAATCGGTCCTGTCAAACCTTATTTCAACAAGGCATCTATAAAAGGGGAGTTGAACTGGTCTCGGGAGTGAAATGCTTTGAACACAGACCACATTGTCATTTGGTATATTCAAAACATGCATCACACACAAGGTCATACTGCTTGGCACTCCAAAATACCTGGCTCATAACCTAGCCACCTCATGGTTCTGAATCAACGGCCCTAGAAATGCCCATGTGCAGAAAACAAAGAATCAACTTGCAATAAGTATTATGAAGTACCCCATAAATCTCGAATTCTACACACAACCCACTTTATGAAGGTTTTCGTAAACAAACTATATCTCCAGAGATGATTTCTTCCTGTGAATATACTATCTCTGTAGTTGGGCCGGTCAGGGCTTCTTTTATCATGTACATTATCAATTTTTGTTTCATAACTGATGTAAGGCGTTGTCCTTTGGATGCGGGTATAGATTTTGTAACATACCACCTTTTGTGTGATGTTAACGCTCTGCGACTACTAATAACGCAATTAGCATCCTCTGTTCTCTCCGTTTGTATGTTTTGATCATGTTAATTGAATTGGACACCCATGAATCTTTTAAGAGCAATATGAAACTGCAAAATAAAATTATAAAATTAACTAAGTTTATAGTTAGTTGATTGAAAATGTATAATTGCTCTGAGAATCCAAGGATGTTCTAGAATCAATTTGGACTCGTAGTTTCTTTACTTTGTTCTTTAGACAGATTTCCCAGTGACCCATTTTAAATGGTAGGATACTAGAATGTGGAAAACAAATATCAGACAGAAAGATGGATTACAAAATTATTGCCCCATTGGAGTTATTAATAGACAACCTCCCCCCTGTGGGACGATATCTTTGTAAAGGATACTTAAGACATGACATATCCTGTAAAGATATTCTGCGATACAACACTTCAAATGCATGCTAACTAGCCTTCACCTTTATCTCAAGAGGATTAAAACTAATGAGAAGAAATTCAGTTTTGGAGACGTGGCATAGTCACTTCTCTTCCATCAAAGTCTAAATCAGTTCAAGGCTTTGTCTACTTTATACACACTTCGATGTAGTTTACATACCTGTGGTAAACAACGTTTGAATGTAGATCATATAAAGAATTAACATAGCTAGGAACCCAGATGGAAATAACCTGGCCACAATTCTGTTGCACCTCGATTGCTTAAACAGGGGTTTACATCAGAAAGAAACATCTTACCACTCAAGATGATACAGGCTGGTGAACGTATTCTGCTCAATTTCAGTACACTGTTAAAAACATGCCCTGTGGCTCAATGGTAGTAGGAGGACTAGCACTGAAGTATTTTTTGTCCATAGTAGCACTTTGAATGATATATCTCTCATTGGTGGCTCAGAGTTTTTACATTTATGCAGCTAAACAGAGAGCCATCTGAAACTGCAAGGGGAATCTGAAGATCACCATCAAGTTGCAGACTGCTTAATGTACACCCAAAAGTGATCCAACAGAACTGGCTAAAGTTACCATGAAGACAACATACCAACCCGATCAATCTACTTGCAATGCAAATCATTATACAGGACTCACTGTATTTCAGCTTTTTCCTCCAGTTTCCATCACTAAAAGATAAAACGATAAGTCACAATTTAGTGCTCACTCCAAACTCCAAGAGTTGAGACAATCGGCCACTCAGTATTCTTCACAGTTATTATCCAACATATTCTACAGACCAGATGCAGGATTGCCTTTGCCGAAATGTGTAAAAGACAGATGCTGCTTGGGTTCCCAGTGGAACCCACCTCTTCTCTTTCATCTAGTTAACTAGGGGATTAACCGTTTCTTCCTACAAAGGATCAGCACCCAGATGTCACTTCTGATTTAAACCGATCTTTTAAACCCACAGTGAACACTATAGCAAACAACTGCTGTGCACCACCGGCCCTTGATCTGTATGATCCTCCTCCCTCTGCTATCTCTCAGCCACTATAGTCCTTGTAATGATGTGCCCTACTAGTTTACCTACACAGCTTATACATGGGGCTCAGCTACAGTGTAGGCTGTGATTAGGTAAACTGTTGGATGATAAAGTGTTTAGATGTGAATGTGTGACTTGAATATGTGTGGATTGCTAGTAGGTAACTGGCTAATTTGAGCAGATCAAACGGAGAGAACATTGTGTTGTCATGGGTAACATATGCAGATAAAGAACCATCAGAGAACGTGTCAGTGTCTCAGTTCCTTTCAGTGGTGAGGAGGACAGAATTTATGTGAAGCAGACGTTAGGGTTGTAAAGGGGCTGCCATACAACCCAACTCCCAAACTGTACGAACTATCGAGCGTTTGGAAATACTCCGAGTCTCTTAGTTCTCTAGATCTGAAATTGTGCATAATGGCAGATTGATCACCTATTGGCTTTGAGGCTTCATCGCCTTCATGGAAGGAGATGTACATTGCTTTGTCTGGTAGAATGGGGATGTTTGGCAGTTGCTAGCATTTATCGAACCATCACTTCTTTATTGGTGGGTTGGATATACCACCTCGGGTAAGGTGGTAGAATGGTCCATTACCCTTGTAAGTGCACAGGGCTGGGGAATATGCCATCAACTTCCTTGTCTTGCCGATTTACCATACACAGGCTAGATGTAGTATAACTCATGGCTGTAGCTCTACATGCTTGCCCTGTGCCACTGGGGACAAGCAGTAGAAGGAAGTACACAAGCATATTATTGCACTGGGCCTCCTACGCAGTAGGTGGGATAGGTGCTGTAAGAGGGGAAGCAAGATGACTCCATGAATAACCATACACTGACAACACTTTATGTGATCTGCAAGTCGAGGTTGAATGTCGGCAAGATCAACTCAACCTTTCACCGTTCCCAAGTCAGTAAATTGAGCGTTGTTAAAAGGAGTAGCAACACACCTTATTTACAGTGCTTAATGCAATATGAAGCATCTAATAATACAATATGTGAATGACATTGCCCACAACTCTGTGCCGCATGTTGGCACATAAGTCTAAATTTGAGCAATGGCTAAGCAGCATTTCAGAAGGGCTGACCATGAATGCTGCTGCTATCCTATTATCACTGTCAGACATATCCATAGGAAGAACTCAATTCTACAAGGAGCAAGAGAGGCACAGTGGAAAGCATTGACACAAAAGGGACATGGTACAGTTATATGGACTCTGGCAAATCTTATTCAAGCAGAGTTTAAAGACTCCTATTTGTGTGACGTCAACATCTTTGAATTTCCAAGAGAGTGGTTACTAGGCCACTATGACATGACCTCCAACATCATTAATTCAGCCTTTGGTCTGTTATGTTCACTCATTGTAATAGTTTATTTTTGTTATTTGTGCAATCTACACCAAGGCACATAAATCACAAGAAACCATCACTTTTCTTAATTCTGTCTGTAACATGCAATACCAAGAGCGCAGTGGTGGAAAAAATCCAACATTAGTTTTGTTGCCATCAGAAGGAAGAAGTACTCCAGTTTCCAGAATTAATCAATACTCATCTACAATTTGGGTATTGAGGGTGGACACACCTAAAGCACTAGAAATTTTAATTAGCAGTCAGTGTTGCAATGGACATATAGGATGGATCTCTGATGAAAAGAGCATGTTTTGGCAGAAAGGTGACCATAACTTTAGAGATGCATGGTTTTGGAATCAACAGAAAAGTATTGTCCTACGTTGCAGCACTGAAGATTACTGCCAGTTTATGTGACTTTGGTGTGTCCACTCGTGGGTGTGACTGGCGAGGTTACAAGTAGTAGCCACTTACAAGAAAAGTTACTAGCAAGAAACATGCAGAATATATGGGGCCTCTGGCATCTAAGTGCCTTAAGGCACAAGTGTGACTAACTATACATATCCACGGTTATACTCTCTGTGAATATGTCTTTTTAGGACTGCTCAACAGACATTCCTAGCGGTCCAGCTAGCCTCGAATTCAAAAAAATCCTAATACAAATACACACACACACACAAATACAGAGGTGTTTGGTCAGCCATCCCATTCATTGGTCTGTTTAAGCGAGATTCAAAATTTTCTTCTGTGAACATTGCCCCATATTACATGGGCCAATGAGTCAGCCCACTTCATTCATTCATTGGCTTAATTCAGGGTTCGCTAAAGTCGGACCTGGAGGGCTGGATCCATGCCAGATTTTTAGCATATCCCCATTAAGATAAATGTAATTATCTTTCAAATCTGGCATGGATCCAGCCCTCCAGGACGGACTTAGGAGAACCCTGACTTAATTGCACTGGTAAGGACAGCATTTTACCTGATCACAATTGCACAGCTGCCTGAAAAGGAATGCACTTATGAGCCAGGTTTGGTGCTCTTTGGCTGCTGGACCACTCCTTTATTCTTCAATATTTTTGGTGTACTGCATGTGTTTGCAAATAAAATATAAAAATGCATGATTGCCAAGTCCAGTCGTATTGGCTATGTCAATACTAGGTGATTTATGAATTGGTTTGGCTACATTAAGATGGCGAGCTAAAGCGGCTAATAAAAAGGTGAAACAGAGTGTGGTAGATTGTTAAAATATGGAGATTGAGAATCCTAAGAAATACATGGCGAATTTTAACAAATCATGTTGTTGAAAAGAAAAACAAAGAAAAGCGGGCAGTGTTTCTTTGCAGCACCCACACCCAGAGAAGCCTCAATACCGGCACTCAAGCAAAAAAAAAAAACGAAAGTAACAACAGTGTTACTCCCAATGAGCATCAGACCACTTCCACCCATCCAGGACCTTGTGCTTACTATGCCTGCTGGCATGAAAAGGACCCAGCAATAAAAGCTGTGCAAATATATTTTCATGCGGTGGCCATTAAATAAGTAATCTGAGGCCAACGCCCCAAAAGGAACACCACATTAAAGTAACTGTACAGACAAAAAAAAAGAAAAGAGCGAGACAAAAGAAGGCATCGACGAGCACTGGTAGATCCAGGAGATAAAGAAAATATAGGAAAAGCTAAGAAAACAAGCATTCCTGTGCTTCCCGCTACATAGAAAGGAAACAGGAGTATGTTACTAGCATCATTTAAGACCAGAATCACAGAAGAATAATCGCCCAAGACTACAAACCAGTCTAGAAGCCTGAACATAAAGTTACTGACTTGCCCGTCTAACTCAATATCATTCTAGGTGGAGCCCTAAAGTATTTCTAGAAACACGCAGCCGAGATCAGCTGCAAAAGTGGACCATTATGGAAGGCTGGGCCGACAATTTGCACCTGGAGGTGAGGTATCCATCTTTGCTCACAGTTTAGCAAGCAAATGGAATCCACAACCAGGAACATTATTGCTTGCAACCCTACAATCTATAAAAAAAGTACCTTATGAGAGAACCATGTTTAACCTAGGAACTCTTCAATGATTCAATATTAATCCTTTTAACTCAACAGAATTTAGAGTAACCTCACTCGATGGCACAAAAACAAATTAAAAACAATTAACAGCCAGCAAGGTAGACCAGTTGTCAATGTGAACGGAAGAGGGAACAGCTCATTCATTAAAGGATGTAAGTATCTATTCAAGGATGTCCACTACAGACCAGTGACCGAGTGAGAAATGATGTCAAGCCGTACTTTAAGTCGGGAGGAAGTGGAGATGGAAGCAATTGTGACACTAACTCCATGATGGGTGAGCAAGCCAGACGTAAAGACATTACTCGTAGGCTGCAATTGATTGACAGCACAGCTTTCATGAAGTGGTGAGGTTTGTCACAGACTGAACCCCATACCAGCCTTGAGACGTGTAAAAGCTTAAAACATTTGCTTGTAAACAGACAAAAAAAAGCACGGGCATGCTTTCAGCGTGATTATGGCATAGCACTCATCTCCAGTTTACAGAGAGAAACTGAGATCTGCAGAATAGAATTGGTATCATGTTCATTTTTTGGGGCTTTGGGGGAGAAATAGGAGTGCAAGGGTGTTTGGGTGGGTTTCCTTTCATTTGTCCCCTAGGAAAAAGTGGGTGTGGCAAATACCAGACGTTTTAAAACATGACCATATCTCATAAACTACATTATTGGGGTCAAGAGTTGTTGAATAGGCATTTGTCGTGCAGAGGACTTAAAAACATTCCCCCTTTTAGAGGCACAGCACAAGCACCAACTGCAGAGACAAATCTAGGAGGACTTTGAAGCACCTTCCAAAGGATCGACAATGCAGAGGTCTCAATGGGGCATGTGGGCCTTGTGTGCTACAGAATTTAAGACCTCAATCCCCACAACCCATGGTTAGCATCAGAAGATTTCCCATATGCAAAGCACTTCAAGGCCTACAAGGATGGCTACTCACCCATTCTCACTCCCTGTGCAGCAACACCCATCCACTGACATCTAAAATATTGTCATGCGATGTTACATGTTTTAGTACTGGCAGTGGCATAGCTGCACTGTGACCCCTTTCCACACTTTCAGAGCTGTGAAAGCAACTACCACATCACTTTCACTCTCCAGTAGTGCCATGTACATCCGGACTATCTTCCCCCGGCCTTTTAGGGTTCTTACCAGTAACCCTAGGTCTCTCTCAGGGGAATCTCCTTTAAAAGACACGATTGTCTTGATTCGGACACTTAGGCTGATGCTGACGTAGGGCAAGAATCTCTAAATAATTTGTTAGCCTAATTTTACTTTTCTCCTTTTTTACCTTTTTCCTTTGCAGAATCTTGAAGGGATAAGCTTGCAAATCCATATCAATGAAGATCCCCTGGGAAAGAAGGAATGTTTCTTAACTTTAATCCTAGTTCTCTCTCAGGGGAATCTCCATTGAAATCCAATGCAACTCTCCCTCCTCCCAGACGGAAGAGATAATAAATGTATAGTATAACACTATACTTCTGATTCGCTCGTCAAAAAGAACTTTGTAAACTGCCACCTACAGGGCATGATGGGACAATGGAGGTCAGACAGCCCTTAAAGGTGCATTGTCCTGTTTACGTTGTTTCAGTGCTGCAGTCTATTGAAACTACATTGGTATGTGTTATTCCTTCGCTTACTTTAAAAAGAAGTATAAGCGTTTGTGAAGGATGTTTTTAAAAGATCACTTTTCATTTTTGCTTAAGAGATTTTTAGGAGTCTAACCCTTTTTTTATCTTCTAAGTTTTAAAGTAGTTCAATAAATATTGACTGTATAGCTTGTTTTTAAGGCTGCAAAAATGTAGCATGTCTGTCACATATGTTTTCTTGACCTTCACCGAAGTAAGGCTAAGTAGGTGTAACTTTGAAAGAACTGCTTCGGGATCCCTGCGTGTGGGCGAGACTATTCAATGCTTATGATTATCAATAAATAGTAAGTGCTTAGGATGTCAATGGTGATCCATTGAAAGCGAAAAATGCTTACTGGACTGCCACTACAGCAAACCTAACGCCCCGAAACTGAAATCCACACTCAATTCGTCCACTTCCTGCCAACCTCATAACTCTCCCCCAAGCACTGCTTCCCCAGGCACTGTCACTCTTAACTAGTTCTCACCCTTTATCCTACTGCCACTCAAACACTTCTTGGTCACCAACAATTGGCATCCGCACTAGCCCAGCCAACTTTGGCACACAGCATTAGCAGTCCAGCAATTCAGACCATAGCACGGTCAACGAAACACTTGTGAAACCCAATTACTTTCCATTTCCAGCACTGTGAGCCATAGGTGCCCCAATCCCCCAGAACTACAAAACCCAGCACTGCCAGTCACACAGTTCTTCCAGAGTCATGCTAGCAACCATATCCTCCAAGCAATGTCCTCACTTGACTTTGCTGCTTTCCCTTCACCACGACCAGCATGGTAAGGGCCCTCTCCAAGTCCTAGGAAGCTAGACTTAAGAGGAAGACCTTACACCACACAGTGGACTCTTCTATGGGGTGTACCTTTACATAGTAACTCCCCACCCTCCCAAAACATTTTTAAAAGCAGTACCTGATGTTTTTTGTTTTTTAACAGTGCCCGAGGACCGCTCTGGCACAACACCACCCAGTGATGCCTGAGCCGTAGGGACCGCAATGACGGCTGGTCCACCGGATGAAGCCAGCATATGAGACTTCTTCTGTGGTTTCTTCGGAGACTCAGAATGTACAGGGACACCACTGTCCTCATAGATCTTCCGCTTCACTGTGGTCTTAATCTGAGCCCTGTAGATGAGAATGACAACTTAGTCAGGCCTAAAGAAGGGATAAAGGCAAGGGCAATAGTAGCCAGGGTGAGTGTGAAACAAATTCTCACCAGCAATAAAGCAACATTCTCAAAAGGGGACAGAGACACAAAGGCAAGTGGCAGAGACCCAGGCTCAAGGGACAACGGTACAGGAGAAAACAAACAGAATGGAAACAGTATGGAGAAGAGCATATATGCATACACATGGAGCAGCAACTTTATTTCTGCATTGCCAATTCTACTGTAATGGGAACTTGCTCAACTACCGAAGCTAGGGTGGGTAAGTATTTTGGATTTTGGTATTTTGACAACAAAGATGTCAGACTATCTGAAGATTACATGGGATGCCTATCTATTAGGAAGGTACTGACATGCTTTATATTTGTGACCAGAACCCTTTAAACCAAATTACAGTGAATCAAGTAGAGCCACTCTATCTTAAACATGCGATTAGTGAGCATTACAAATTAAGTGGCTATTCAAGGCACATCACACAAAGATAAAAGAGGGAGGCTTCAGGATACTTTATCACTTATAAAGATAGTGATCAGCAGCTGGTTAAACCATGTAGACGACTCTCATGGGCAAAGCAAATACTAATTTGTCTTAAGGGTTGGAAGATTCTACATACACAGTGGCATCTAAAGACAATGTGGGCATTTACTGTACACAGCAACAATCGTACTTTCAACTCATGACACCAGGAGAATAATTTGAAGGCAGCTGTGGAAGTGTTCAAAGACCAGCCACAGACTGCCCAAAGCTACCAAACAAGGGCGTACCTCATGGTCCTCCCACCCTACCAAACCCATGGTCCCTGGGCTCTATTTATAGCTTGGTGAAGTGCCGGGTTAACACCATATCTAGCAAATAGTCTGAATTCATCCTCACAGAGACAAGTCCAACACTTGAGGATAATTATCTTTCAATTTGGGCAGCCTCTGTATCAAACTTCTGATACAAAAGGCTTCACACAAATAAGGACACACAATGTGGTCTTCGTACTGTAATATCACCTCTACTTCACCATTCATGTCTATCAGTGGACATCCAAGATATCCACTGTCAAAGAAGATTTGCGACAGCAGTCAAAAGTGTGCCACATTGCGAACACCTCCCACTCTCTCTCGCAGATAATTTGTCAGGACTGGTCTTGGCAGTATGTTCCTGACAAGCATGGGACTGAGTTTGTTACATCGTGATCTTAACTTTTTTAACAGCTCATGGTCAAAGTTACATTTTCTTAAAATGCATTAGAGATGGTCCCACTTGTGGAGGCCCAATGCCTTCCTGGAATCAAGTGAGACTACCACGGGGCAGCCTCCCCATCATTGACCATGTCTTTTCTGTGGCTAAGGCATCTTAGGTAGACTTTAATGCTTCACCCAGGGATAAAACCACCGGGCTAAGCAGACCAATTGCAGTTGCCGGTCTGTATCCTGTTAGCAACAACCTTATTCACGATTTTCACATGGGGAGCAAGCATTGAGTAGGGTCTCTACGAAGAGGAAATGCTCAAGCTTTTGTCTAAATTAAGGCAGTATGAAGGTCAGAACAATGTCTGCAGGAATGTGGTTGTTGCTCTATGGGCTTACAGTTGAGAACAAGGGTTTTCAAACTAAAAACAAAACATATTCCGTGGCCTGCCACTAAAACAAATCTCTTATGTACCAAAAGTTAACACCAGACCACAAATAATTTAGTAGAAATACATAAATAAAGCCTGAAGTATATGCTGGAGATGCTCATAACAGAAGTTCGCCAATAGAAGAAGAGCATGGAACACATGCCTCTATCATTGATATATTGGTCAGATGCCAATACAAGGCAAAAGGCCAGGTGTGGGCTAGATTATGAATCTATACCTATGAGGTGATTTATGCTTGCTGCATGTCACGGGACAAAACAACAAGATGCTAACCACCTGGGCCTGTCTTCACAAAGGTAAGTTTGTAAATAAAGTAGGGTTCAAGTGCACAGTCTTCAATACAAAGAGACATGAAATGTAAGGTTTACAGTTAGGCGTCGACAACAAGGGTTTAATCACGCGTCAATACAGCCATACTATAATTCTACCTCCTTACTGCATTAGCCAATCTCATTGCTCCATTCTTTCAACCCGTTCACAAAGCGGATGTAAAATTTGCCCCTTGAAAGAAAGGCCTGTTTTTCGCGGGCACATCCTGGAGGTCCTTCTCGAGATACCATCTCTCGCTGCAAAAGCTCATGCTCCACAGATCCTTCATAAAATACCTATGGCTTTTCACTTGACTGAACTAATAATGCGAACTATCTTTTCCAAAAATCCATCAACTTCAGTTGATAATGAAATATGCTTGCTACGGATGGCTTGAATTCTATTTGGAGACAACTAAAAGGTTTTGGAAATCAAACTATCTCTTCCCTCCTTTGGACAGGGTCACCCAGGCTAGACAATATCCAACGTATAGGATTCTGGATTGAAACATGCATTGCACTCTGCCATAACTCTAAGAACACTCTCTCTAGGAGAGCCAGGGGGCATTTGACTGTCAACAGTTCCCCACTTTACAGGGATGTAGTAAACTGCAAAACTTCAGAATGGAAGTCATGTGAGTTTACAAGAAATTACTGACTGGATGTCTACAGCAGACTTGCGATCAGAATTAACTAGGGTTTCAAGGAATCGCTTGCAATAATGAGGGCCTCTTTCCTTTTGTCACTTAATATATGCTGCTTGTTAGTCTTGGTTCATGCCTTCAAATCTATAAAAGATCCACTACTGGGTAAAAGAAAAAATTAACTAAATTAACAGTTCCCAACTGTTGTATCTTGATCTCTCTCCATCCTCCTCAAACATTTCCCCCAAAATATTTTATAGGTTTTGAAACCAAACACAAAAGTGGCAAGTTACATAAAAACAACGGGAATTGTAGATAATGAAGTCGAATTGGTGAGGGACTTCAGGAGCCAAGACATAATGGGCCAGTTAGTCTTCCAACTGTAGTGAGCAAACCAAATCTAACCCAACTTGCAGGAGCATACATGTCATTCATACGCATCCCTTTCTGAGGCTAAAAATAAGTTCACGCCGGATGACCCTGTTGCAAGTTTTGAAAAACTTACACTGCACCATTCTCTAGCAAAGTTCAGTTGAGTCTCATACAAAATAGAACCATACTATCCCTGGGCAAGCCAACATTTCCTACTCTTACAGCCAG
This sequence comes from Lissotriton helveticus, assembly GCF_964261635.1. Classification (NCBI taxonomy): domain Eukaryota; kingdom Metazoa; phylum Chordata; class Amphibia; order Caudata; family Salamandridae; genus Lissotriton; species Lissotriton helveticus. The sequence goes on from NC_136073.1 coordinate 171,607,930, forward strand.
TTATGGCTTAAAGGGGCTCTCACTCAAAAATGCATCACAAGCACTCAAATGTATTATCTGCAAATTAACCCATACTACTTAAATTTCCAAACCGTGTCCTACTAGAGTGCCCGGACTACGCTAAGCCCCAAAGGTTCCCATTAGATTCTTTATTAACTGACTGTTTGGGAAGCTGCATTAATTCTGTATAGCTACTTAATTTATTAGACATTAAGGAACACAAATTATTCAAACAATCGTAAGCTGGTGGTTGTAACTCTGCCAAGTATAACTCGCAGAATCTACATTAAACAGTGGGTGGCATCTTCAAAAGAATCAAAATTATCCAGTGGTTGTAGGAAAGCTGTCCCCTCCAGCAGGATGCACTTACACCACACTTAGGTAGGCCCTATAGATTCTTAATTATCTAGAGATGTACCTATTCGCTTTTTTTTTTTTTTTTTTTTAATACCACTCTAATATTAAGGGTTTTATATACTATGGGTTCAAGGCACCTACCCTGTATTTGCTTATCCTGCAGCCTGAAGATCAATTGTTACTGTGTTGCCATTATACTCATTTTAGAACTCTATTTGCCACCAGCTGGTGTTTGGGGGAATCTCCAATGTCTCAGGATGCATAGTGTGGCCACAACAAGTGACGTGTGAATCCACCTTCCAGGTCTTGTGGGGGATGGAGAGGGCAGGTAAGGGGCCATCCCTGAAATTTCTGCTGTATCATACAAGAGTGCTAGTGTGGCAATGTGTATCCACTGGTGACGGCTATTGCTGACCAAACTGTGGACCAGAAGGTGGTCAGCTGTGGACATGACCAAGGGATGAGCATCAAGTTTCATTCTTTTCATTGCACCTCATACAGCAAGAATCGAGTAAAAGGCACCAATGTTTTTTAAATGAAGAAGAGTCAAGTACCATTCAAGCAGTATTTAGAAATAACATGTCGCTCATGCGCTTCATGGAAGCCTTCTTCATGAGTAAGACTGAGGGTGAATGAGGATTCCTCATCTAGTTCACACGACAGTGATGTCTACCAATGCATCCTGGTGGCAATTTGTCAGTTCAGAGTACATTTCGTTAATCAGTGTGCTGTACTCCCAAGAGGAATCCCCAGGTTTTCTGACATCTGGTGGCTGCGAGGCCAGATGAGTACTGCTGATAGCACCCTAGTTGTAAGCTCAAGTATCAAGAGCGAATTCCAAATGTAGCTCATTCAGGGATGTCAGTCTGCCATTTACAAGCAGGTCATAAGGGGTTATTATGTATGCTGTGATTCACTGATGCCTTGTGCTTTTGTATGTATCAATATACACACTAAGCTTCCAATGGGCACATACAGTGTATTATTGGATTAAAGGTCTTCCCAGGTTTTTGGTCAACACTGTGTAACATATATATGATTTCAAGGGATTAAAGCAGTTTTTGTTCTAGATGGAGCCAGGTTGGAAAATCAGCTCTATATAACAAAATATGAGACAACCCAAGATGGTGGTATATAACTTGGCTACAACTTCAATTCAGTCCAGATATTGCTTGCAGCCAATAGTTGGGTATGAGAATGGTACCATACCAGAAATTAAATTAAAATGTGGTGGTATTGTCATCTTAATCTACACTCCTCCCCAGATGGAAAGTTGGAGAGCTGATCGATATACAAAGTCTGTATTTGGTCTTTTCCAGCAAGAGTCGATTGTTGTCCTCCATTATTTTGTGAGAACCTGTATTAATTATGATATCCAAATATTTAAGGTTTAATGGAACCCACATGAATGGTTAGTCCGATTCCGCTGCTTTAGTGGTTCCTCTGGATAAATGTAAATTGATACTGACAAATGCCTCACTCTTGCCCCAACTGATCTTGCACGCAGAAAAACTAGAGAAGATTTCTATCCGATTCAGAATTGCTGAAGTAAAGTCCAACTGGCAGATGCATCAACATAGCCTTTTGCTATTCCTAAATAGCGATTTTTAAGGAATCGCTATTTAGGAATAGCAAAAGCCTATGCATGTAGGAATCGCTATTAAAATAGCGATTCCTTAACATTCCTTAATTGCTAGTCGCAATTAAGGAATGCTGTCCCATTAATTCCTATGGGCCTACAGGCCCATAGGAATGTATTGGAGATTGCATGAGCAATTTGCGAGTACCAGTAGGTACTCGCAAATTGCTCTTGCAATTTCAAGGGTGCAAGGGTGTCAAAATGACACCCTGTTGCACCCCTCAAATTGATCTATGTACATATGTTGCACACACACATGCCCTAAGGGCATGTGTGTGCGCAACATGAAACTTTGAAAATTGCACAAAAGTGCTTTTTTCAAAGTTTTAGCAAATTACCATGAAGTCCAACTTCATGGTAATTTGCTCCCCCTATTATTAGCGAATTCGCTATTTTTTGACTTTCATGCATTGCATTTAAGGAATCTCAATTTGGGATTCCTTAAATGCTATCGCAATTTAAGGAATCTCAATTTAGAGATTCCTTAAATTGCGATTTTTGCATTTGGGATGATGCATCCCAAATGCAAAAGTACCGGGAGCAAAGGGGCAGATTCTGAGAATCTGCCCATTTGCTCCCGGTATTTACTTTGATGCATCTGCCAGCATAAGCGTTAACAGATGTTGACCGAATGCAAAATGATCTTGATTTTCTCCTCGGACGTATGTACACCATCTACGAAACCCGACTTGACGCATCAACTCCTTTCGGTCCTTCTCAGACCTTGGTCACGATATTGGGTACCAAAATAATTGTCATATTTTAATACAATAACCCAAAAATATAGACAAAGGACCATGCAAGTAACATTGTCGTATGTATATACGGCAATGAGAGAGAATTGGTAGAAAAGTTCTCTCTCATACATAGTTACATCATAGCATGGAAAAAATACGTACCAGCAAAACAGGTACCCACCACCAAAGACACCTTGGACTGAAAAAAAGAGCTATCTACTTTAACTTCATGTTTTTGGCTACTATGGCTGGTTCCGTAGGAAAAGCTTCCGGCCTCCTATTCTCCCACCACTTGATTTGGAATGACCAAAACAATAAAATTCCAGCCTTATCCATATTGCATTTAAGGTTGCTTGACCACATCCAATCCAAAACTGAAACTACACAGGCATTGAAGGATTCCTGAACTGCAGCAGAGTTATTCTCAAATGAGAGGATCAGCTACGTATCATCTGCATAAGAGACCATTTTGAATCCAAAAGACTCAACCAAGGGGGCTATATAGATATTAAATAGAGGCGGCTCATGGATCAGCACTGAGGAGCCATAGGTTGAGCAGTTTGGTAGCTGAGGAGTAAGGTGCCAAACAGATGACTGCCCCTTTATTCTTCAAATAAGAAATCTAAACGAATCAATTAAAAACAACCAAGTTTGTCAGCTTGGCTAAAGCTTTTCATGGCCAGGAAACTTAAGAGTTGGCTATTTGTGCCAAGCACTAGTCATAGAAGAAGGATACTCCTTCTGATGTAATGCAAAGACATGACACGGAGACCAGTGCAGCTGACATTTACATAACAGTGAGACTTGGATAGTGCTTGTGGTTTTGGCTCCTTAATAGTTTGGAAGGAGAGGTAGAAAGAAAGCTACACTCAAATGCAATACTGGAATCACTCCACCAACACGTTAGCACACACTCTGCATGCTAGAGAATGTATGCGCCAATGCGGAGTAGAGACAGGCAAGTCATTGGCGGTGATATGAACTGGTAGGTGACCATAATTCCAAGATTGCAGTAGAGTTCACCCTTTGCCTGACGTGACTCTTAGCTCGATAGTGACTGCTTTTTCCCCCCATACCAAAACAGTTTTTGTCTCCTTCTAAATATAGTGGAAGGCCTGAGGCCGTAACATAGTTCAAAGGGCTGAAGATAAGCCAAAAGGCAAGCAAGTCACCGGTTTAAAACACTGCAAAACCACCCTAACCTTTTGTCATACAAATGCTTGTGTCATAACTCCAGAAGTTCAGTAACACCTGAAGATGTACCTATTTAAAAACCATCTCATCTATCAAAGGTAAGCTACGCAGTTTATCATCTTCCAACCCGACTCACTTTCCCCATCATTGTTCATATCTTAAATCATGCCCATTTCTTGTCACTACTAATGTCCTGCGACCTTTCACGCTTACTCATACAGAAAAACTGTTATCAGTCTCTGAGGTGACCAAACTGTAATTGCCAACGAAAGACTTTACACTTAATAAAGGAGAAATTACTCAGTTTCCAGGACACGACAACAGTAATTTACATTTCAAACCTATGTGTATCTCAAGTGATATGCTTCTAAATACAGGAGTTCTCAACATTGGTTCTGCCAAAGATAAGCACATGGCTTTCTTTTTTCTCTCTCTATGAAGTGCTGTGTTCCTCTTCTTGCATTATGAAAAAGAACCTGCATTATGGAGGGACTTTCTTCTGGATATGAGGCCCATGTAAGTAGGCTACAATAACTGAATATATTCAGTGTTCGCACTCCTGATCATTTATTGCTAGTCAGCCTTGCCTTTCACAGGCTGGTGACACAAACTCTTTTGTCTTTCTTAGTCTCTTTTGGTAACTTTCCTAACATGGTGGGTCTGTGTCCATAATTTAGCAAAACATTCCCTTTTGCTCCTTACACTGTTCTGTCTTTGATAACGGAGCTGATTTTATTGAGGTCGTCCCCAAAACGTCTCACTGCCGTTCTCAACATCTCAATCTCTGTATCTGTCCATTTGGCTCTGCAGAGAAACAAAGAGAGGGGGAGAATGAGAGAGACAATGTGAGAATAGTGTGAGATACAACTTTGCAGTGCCCACCCCACCTATTAATTTATCAGAGGACAGGATTCAGTGTGTTGCTTGATACCCACAGAGAGATCACAGACACAGCCAAAGCGACCAGGAACTCGGACGTCATACAGTCTGCTTCAAGAAATCCGTACTCTGAGCCTGAGGTGTACACAAGGAAATGCCCAGTGCCCCAAGGAACACAGCCAGAGAGACTGAATAACATGACGTCATACATCCCGCACCAAGAAATAAGAGTTCAGTTCCTGCAGAATACGTAAAGAGAGACCCAGTAGCCCCAATAATACAGGCATAAACTCTTGCAGAGACCCTGACAGCACAGAACTCAGTTCAAGAAATCAATACTTGGTGTCTGAAATATACATGGAGACAGAGTGCCCTCAAAAACACTTACGTTAAGAGTGGGTGAATTATTATTTTTTTATTCCACAGTTAACGGAAGAAACCTAGTGCCAAACCTGCGTTTACTGGGGGCTTCCCTTCCATCTCTAAGAAACATAAAATGCCCTTTAAGACAATCAGAGTTGGTCTCTGTGTTTTGATCTTTTCTATCGGTGTTGTCAGCCAATCTGCAATAGTTGCCTCTGCCTCAGGGGATCTAATTTCGAGTTTGCAGGGGGTACAGGCAGCCTACACTCATTACATCCCTGCCCAGAACATTCACTCTTCAAAAACTTTCATGGTTGGAAGGGATGCAGGAGAAATAAACATTGAGAAAGGGTCCTCGACGCATTGGTGCTCATAGTATGAAACAATCTGAACTTGGAATTAAGAGTTAAAAGTAGTTGCTATGCAAATATCTGCGTTCAGGACTAAACTTGATAATCCACCTGGTCAGACAAGCATTTATCTGCTGGCTTGCATCAACATGATTCTCCCACTCTTTGGTGAAAGAACCGGGCATGAAAGACCCAAACTCCTGCTTTACCAGGTTTATCAAGAATGCACCTCGCATCAGATCTGTAGTGTGCAACCTGTAAAATGCACAGCCATAAAATACAAAGACAAGAAGGACACTGGGCTCTGAACAAGTCACCACCACAGAACTGTGGATTGTCTACAAAAGACTGGCACAAGAGCTCACCAATGGAATGTGAAACAGCAAGTAGTGATTTACAAAACTCAAATAAATGCATTCCAACAATGAGCTGCTAAAAACACCAGCACTGGATTCTGAAGAACTGCACACATCCTACAGCCTTCTTTATAATGAATGGTTAATAAAAGTGTTATATTGGTTGACCATATGAAAAGGCTGCTGGTCTTTAAAACTTGCAAAGAGCAACGTTGAATCACAGAAAAATAAGAGCAAAGATAATAGTGGTCTACAAAACCCAGATAAATAGAATGCGTTTTGCCTTCAATGACAGTGTGTTGTTATTCATTCAGCCAAATCTGGGGAAAATGTTTACCCAATCAGGAGAAAACCATCAAAAAAAGATCCAGCAGGCCTTTAGGCATGGAGGAGGTGCACAAAGTAACCTGCAGGACTTTGCACAGAAGGTGCTTATATGTATTAGAGTGTTGTCTTCAAGTAAGTCAAGATGCGCACCCAATCCGAAGCAGTAACAATACCAAGATTTGGCTTTTTAACTCATAACCTGGCTGCAAAGTTGGCATGACAAGTGAGAAACCATAGACTAATTATGTGGGATGCAATTGGAGCCCACATGCCCTGCCCTCTCTAGATTGTTTGATGGGACTTCAGCGCCTCAAAAAGATGTAGAAATATTTGCAAGGAAAGTCTAGTCATTACATGCATCAAGATAATTACAAAGTCAGAATTTATGAGTAACTTAACGAAATAGTCTGAGGTCTAAACAGTGTTCAGTGATAATTAATGAAACAGACCTCCTAGAAAGACTGAAGAATCTCTGCACCTATTGATCTTTTGATGCTGGAAAGGGGAGTGCTGGTTGGGATAATAGGTGTGCCTCATTACAAAGAATACTCTAACCACTGTACAAAAATGCAGGCTACCACTTATTTATAAAAAAAAGAATACAGATGGGAGTATTCATAAAAAGTCAATATAACCTAGCTCCTCTTCCCAGACAAAAGGCAAGTGTGAGAAATTTTTGGAATGTTCCGGTCAAAGACTGCGAAGGGGAAAAAAATCTGCCCTAAATAGACTGGAGATTCCTAAAATGTAGAATCACGGGACAAGTAACAAGTGGCCGGCTAGCAAGGGATTCCCGACAGCTGCACTAGGTGTGTCTCCGCCCTCCGAAAGTAGACTGTTTTGCCACCCCTAAATGTATTTAACATTTTCATATAGCACTGCTCTTTTCATGATGGGTGCTACTGTGCTTTACATCGTAACAATGATGGAGAACCAATTCCTCTTTACAAATATAGCTGGAAGCAGCAATGAAACAGAAGCAGTAAGAACCCAGGAAGAAGAAAAGCAGTTAATAGGGTGTGTGGGGGGATGGGGGCTTTAGTCCACCTATCATTAAAAAGCCATTTAACGAGAGAGTTAACAATTTTTCCTATAATGAAAGAGTTCATCTAGACGCCCAATGTCTTTAGGGAGAGAATTCTACAAATTAGGAAATTGCTCTGGAATCACTTGTGGTGCAGCTTGGTAGGATTTTATTTTTGGGGTTCCAGTTTGAAGTAGTCTCTGCTTCTAAAGCGTAGCTTCTTTCCTAAGAATTTCAATTAAGTGGTGAGGTATAAAGAGTGTTGACAATGGAGCACTATGAAAACAATGAAGCCAATTAAAATCTAATTCTGGCTTCTGTCGAAAGACAGTGGAGATTGTGCAACACCTGGGTGATGTGGTCAAACTTTTTTGCAGATAGCAGCCTTGCTGCTGAAAGTAGGCACTTTAAAATATGCCAATGAGGTTTTAGATACTCCAATAAGTGCAGCATTTCCAGATACAGTTTGAGAGATCACACACATCTCTACCACTGAGTGAAGTCTTAAAGATTTACATTTTTTAATGGATTGAAGAGCATCAGTCTTTTTTTCAGGAATGATAGATATGGGTCCTCATGGAGAGGTGTTAATCAATGCAAAAGCCCAGTGAAATTACACCAGGAGGCAGACTTGGTGTACAGCCATTAATGTAGAGTTCAGTGACCCATCCTTTACTTAAGTGGGATTCTCTGTATAGTAGAATTAATTTGCCTTCTTTCTAAAATAAGACTATGGAAGTTAGACAATATCCAGTCCTGAAAGTTTTGAAAATAGTGTTGTGTGTTCCCTACAGGGCCCACAGTGGCTTATGTTAGCCCAACCGCAAACGCCGCCCACATTCTAGGCTCCTTTTGCTGTGCATATGTTACAAACTAACATATTTATTAGGTCTCGCCTGTCGATGCGCATGCGCATCGAGCAAGCGAGACTATAGGGGCTCATCTACACTTTATCTAACTTGCAAGGAATCGTGGCGATTCCTTGCAGTGCCCGTGACTTTTAAGCTCAATGCGCATGTGCATTGAGCTTAAAAGCGCGTGCACAGCCGCCCGCATTCCTCCGACACCTTCGAAGTGAAGCTTAGCTTCACTTCAAAGGCCCGGCTTCCACGGCCGCCAGGCCACATCAAAGGCTTCCCCAGCACTGCCCCGCCCATCAATCACCCTCCCACTGCCACCCCCCTCCCTCTCCATATGGTGCGCTCTGCCTCAGGCCTCTGAGCCGTCCCTACGCTCCCCGCCCACCCCCATCCATTAAATTCTGGGGGTTATCGTAGGTTATCGCGTTTCTGCGACTGCTTTTCTGACCTCAGTTACGAGTGCAACTCTAAATTATTCTAACAGATTGCTGTGCGTTCTTGTTTACATGCCATGAAGCCGATGTGACCTGGCAGGCCACGGCTTGAAACCAAATTAAGTATTTTTTTTTTAAATGAAACAAAGTGGAAGTGTATTGTTTGAGCGCAAAGTCGCAAGATACAAGAACCGAATTAGGCGCATCATTTTGAATCATGGCCACGAATTGCAGTTGGAGGTGTTTGAAAACTACTGGAAGAGCGAGATGTATAAAATATATGACTATGCCGCCAAACAGACGGGCATCCGTGAACTGCCTCCCGTTCGGTGCCCCCTCCCAATATGGAAAAAGAAAAAAACACCTTGGACATGTTTTAATGGAGCCCAACACACGTTAAAGTACTCACCGGCACCACCCCGCTGTGTTTGGCCGCCTGCAACCTAGTAACACTGCCCACATCTCGCTCCCGGCTGGGGCAAGCCTGCACAATGTGTCCCCGTCAAAAATGAAAATATATATATGTATATATTGATTAAAAAAGAGCGCGCTCCCAGCCCGCCTCTTTGTCAGGGGCTCCCGATCGGGCTCAGCAGCTGCCGCCGGTGCACTGATCAGTCAAACACACACACTCCTCCCTTCCAGGCCCCCACTTGTCACCGCGGCCCGCCTAACCCTCGCCTTCGGTGCCCGCTCGGCTGGGGCAAGTCTGCAAAATGTGTCCCTGAACATTCAAATTATACATGTATATACAAAAAAAACATTAATATGGTCGGCCTCATGCTAGGCTTTGGGACGGGACAACATTAACGTGTTGCTAGGCTTTGGGACGGGACAACATTAACGTGTACGGCCAGAGCTTGGGCATATTCCCTCATCCGTGAACTGCCTCATCTGGGTTTTTGTAATGCCAGGCCCCCCCCTCCCTCGATCTGTTAAGTGACAGAGGCCGTCCAGCCTTCGTGCTCAGCAGAGCGCAGGAGAGTGTGCCCCTGCTGTGGGCTAATGGACTTCGCCTTTCATAGGAAAGCAGCCTACGCCAGACCACTTATTTTTTGGAGCCAAAGCCACAGGAGTGCTTTCAGTTTTTTGCTATGCGCATAAGAAGAGCCTGTGTCCGCCCCTCCCCCCAGTACTGAGGATGTTCGATAGTCTTCAAATCAAAGATATAGACCAGCTAGCAGAGCTTTCCCATCAAGTCCAAGGACAAACCAGCAATTTTTTAAATCACTTTCCATTTTAATCATTTTAGCCTACTTGTGTCCACATGTACTTTGATTTATTTTCTCTGTCAGAAGAGTTAGGAAAGAGAATGTAAAGTCTTGCGGGGGGCCGCATGCAAAATGTATAGGGGGCACACAGATACACACATCTGTGGTTGTACGCACAATGGCACTAACGCCACACTCCCCCCACTAACCCACACATATATTAACACACACCCCTGGCACTCTAAACACCAACACACACACACATACTTTGCCTCGCCCCTCCCCCAACATCCCACATAAGTTCCAATATTTTCTTTAATACGGAAAAGAATTCATTGGTTCCGAGATTCTGGCTCTGTAATTAATGGGCCCTTGTCGAATTAGGCCGTGATTAATGGTTTTTGTAAGATGCCAGTCTTCTTTCTGAATGCTCGAAACCCTCTGTCGCCATTTGTTTGTAATTGAGAAAATTACCGGTTTGGGATGTGTAGCCGGCCAGCCTCCCTCACCGGCACTCTAATGGTTCCAGAACATGAGTGAAGACTCGAGCTGGGTTAAAAATAATCATCAGCAGATCTACGATTGGCTACAGCGGTTACCATCTGTGGCGGATCCTGCTACTAGGAATGTATTTGCCCCACCCCATCCTTCACCACCTCCAAGCACACACGCGCTCTCCCACTCACCAAACACACACTGTTCCTTGCTACACATGTATACACACTCCCCCACCCTCACACATGCATGACCACACCCCTCACCCCACACACAGATACACACATCTGTGGTTGTATGCACAATGGCACTAACGCCACATTCCCCCCACTCACCCACACATATATTAACACACACACCCGGCACTCTAAACACCAACACACACACGTCCTTTGCCTCGCCCCTCCCCCAACATCCCACATAAAGATTTGGTCTAATGTTTATCTGTAGCACCACCCTCCAATAAGTGTTAGAACATATACACTTCTCATGAATCCATAATTTATGTATTAACTATCTGATGGAGGTGGTGAGCTGCATTTGGCATATTATGGAACTCAGGTGTCAGACTAATTGTTTGACCACATACAGTTACTTTGAGTGAGAATATTTAACATGCGCTCCTTGCAAAAATGTCCTGTGGACCGTATCCTTTGGAGTTAGGTGTGTAGTCTTGTTTTACAGAAGGGACTTCATAGCCTCTGCAATGCAGAAAGCAGGTCAGATCTTGCATCACAGCATTGCCTCACTTGCAGTCACAACATCCATCTCGTCTCTCAGCCCACATCAGGAGGCGCACGCAGCATGTTTTCTTTAATAAACACTACGCCTGCTGCGCTTAAAAAAAATAAAATAGCCACAGCTCTTATGCCGGGCCTTACTTCCCTGTCCATTCTCGTCTCTGAGCCCACAGCAGAAGGTGTGCAGTGTGTTTTATTTATTTTACTTGACAGCACTATTTTCTATCTTTGCCTTCTTATTGTCTTACTTTTCTGCTTCTCACTGGGTCAAAGTTTAGTGACGAGAAACAAGTTTACAGACATGGGAGCCAGCGTTCATTACCTGCACATACAGAACTGCTCCGTGTGCATACTGTGTAATATATTAACTCAGAACTTAAAGTGCTAAGGAAAACCGAACGGTGAACAATACCTACGAACGCTATAGAACACCTAAGCATTTGAGAGTCAGGGGAATAAATGGCAAGACTGCATTTAGAAGGGATAGCACTGCTCCAATGCTTTTAATGAGAGAGTACTGACACATCTCAGTACCAAATAGGTACTCTGTAACAAGGAGTACCTGTACTTCAAAATTTCGATTTCAATCACTGGGCACCACATTTTATTGTAAACATTTGTACTTCCCCTCACTCCGGCCTTCAAACATCGTTTCATAGCGTAGAAACCTCTTCAGCTAACTATCAACTCCCAGTGGTATTTATGCTATAGCCCCCTCCTGTGGTATTTCTGCCCCCCATAGCTTTGCGGTCCCTCACTCACCCTCAACCCCTCACCCTCACTCACCCTCACCCTCACTCACCCTCAACCCCTCACTCACCCTCACTCACCCTCAACCCATCACCCTCACTCACCCTCACCCTCACTCACCCTCAACCCCTCACCCTCACTCACCCTCACCCTCACTCACCCTCACCCTCACTCACCCTCACTCACCCTCAACCCATCACCCTCACTCACCCTCACCCTCACTCACCCTCAACCCCTCACCCTCACTCACCCTCAACCCCTCACCCTCACTCACCCTCAACCCCTCACTCACCCTCAACCCCTCACCCTCACTCACCCTCACCCTCACTCACCCTCAACCCCTCACTCACCCTCACTCACCCTCACTCACCCTCAACCCCTCACCCTCAACATCAACCCCTCACCCTCACTCACCCTCACCCTCACTCACCCTCACTCACCCTCACTCACACTCACCCTCACTCACCCTCACCCTCACCCTTACTCACCCTCACTCACCCTCACCCTCACTCTCACTCACCCTCAACCCCTCACCCTCACTCACCCTCACCCACCCTCACTCACCCTCACTCACCCTCAACCCCTCACCCTCACACAGTGGAATAGGTCTCGGAGCATTTGAGTTAGAGCTTTTAGAAATGTTTATGGTTTTTTTTTTTAATTCTTTAGCATTGGCTACAGGAAACAAAAATGCTAAAGATTTACAAAAAAACCCATAAACAATTCTAAAAGCACTAACTCTAATGCTGCGAGACCTATTGCATTTCCAATGCTTGTTTTGTGCCACGCTATTATTTTAGAAATAGGCTGCACATGTTTTATTCTGCTTTTCTGCTGAGATTCAATCTGAACATTTAGTTCAAGGTCAAACAACATTGTGCCCTGTTATTCTCTGAGGCCGGACACCAATACCTAGACACAATAGAAGAGACCCAGCTGCTGTTTATGAGTAGGATATTTCTTATCATAGAAGCCGAAAATTGCATTTTCAGAAATAGAGAGGAAGATTTCTAGCATATAAGAGGTCCCAGAACCAGAGTGCCAGCTTTGTGCAATCTGAGATGCAGACCAGCTAACGGCAAATGCCAAGTATGGGGCCCATCACCACCCCAGAGATCTTTATTATATTATTGTGAGACTAGGCTTAGTGAGATCCACCAATAACCATGATACAGTTTCTCATTGTGTACAGTTTATTGGTGATGCTAATTATTTTACTAAGTTTTGTATGATTTCTAGTTGGAGTACAGTTGCTTCATAATAGAGCACAATAGTGTCAATAAATATTATAAACTGTTTTCGTTTCTTGCTTCAGTTCCTTGTGGATGAAAGGTGATGACCTGCTACTGCGCTTCCCAGAGAGGACTGGAGTATGTACTGGTGTGCTAAATTACATGTTACTCTGGGAAGGTCAGGAGTGCAGCTGAGGCACTATGAGCTAGTCTGGATTGGGGTTCATGGGAACTGATGTGGTATGTTGACTTGATCCCTACATACCGATGATCTGTGATCCCAGGCATAGTTCTGTTCCAAAACAGAATCCCTGTGACAATAAGTTCAGAATTTATGGACCAGACCAATAAATTACAAAATCGCTTGCATTTTGGTGAATGGAGAAACTGGATTCCTTCATCATGAATCTCATGAGCCCCATATTAAAAATGAGCAATAAAGTGGCCGACATGGAAACCTCTAGTATGCCACAAGTGATCCTAGATGGGTCTAAGGAGTTCCCCTTTCTTGTCACCTGTGAAGTCTGTGCATGTTTCCCGGACATGAAGACGTTGATTAAGCCTGAATGCATCCAAGACAGCCCAGAATGATAACTATAAGGAGACAAATTCCTCCTAGAAATGGGGCGATTAAATGCAAGGTGGGAGGATGGGTCATCTACAGATTTTTGGTAAAAGCCCCCCTTCTCCCCACCACTAAATTTGGTCCTCTGACTATTCACCAGCTGACCTGCAATGAAATATGCTGAAAGTGCAAAACAGTAACCACCAATCAATAATATATGCATTCACACCAATACAGTACACATACATACGCAGAGGCCAACATAACTCTTAGCTGTCCTTGCAGTCTGGCACAGGTGTGCTCAAATGGTTCAGTACCATTTGAGTACTCTGTTCTGAGGTATGATAGAACATTCAAGACTGATTAAAAACTTAGATTGTTTTCTTCGGGTCCATGGAGGCTGAATTAACACTCAAAATCCTTTGGTCTAAGTTAGTGACGGTCTGCTTGGAGCCTGAAATCAGTAATGAGTGTGCTCCACAGAAGATGGTAAGCTGGTATATCCATATTTTTTCTACATGTAGCATGACCATAAACAGATATGATGATCACTGAGGCACCGATATGCATAAACTACTAGGGTGCTGTTAAAAGAAACAGTAGCAATAAGTACTTACCCTGCTGGAGAGGTATCCGCCACAGGGTGCAGCTGCATTGTTAACTCTCCAAGTTTGGTAAAGGCAGCTCCAGCTGCCGAGAAAATCTCACCCACCTTCAAAGAATAGAGAGAGGAATTGTCAATAGGTTGCTGGCCAAAGCAATGCCCTCGGAGATCACTAATGTGAGTTCTTGGCAGTAGCATCATCCTCGCCTCTCACCCAATAAGCACACCTATGACCTCAAATCTACCTAATGCGTCTGCATCATGTGCTACCGCAGGGCATGTTATGCATCACTTAGCTGAAGGCACTTTAGGCAGGTATAGTATGAAATCTTTTTATCATTTGCCTAGACTACATTTATCCTTTGTTACAGCCTTTATAGCACTTTCATCTTTCTATTGAGTTTCCACTTGGTATTGGTGTGGGCTGAAATCACTAAACACATCCCAAGAAAGGTGAGGTAAGCTTCTCAGAGGAATGCCCCGCTTTAGGGCATGGACCAGAGCTGGTGGTACTCAATGTCTGTGTGTGAGGCACTGCACATAAATATACAGTTAGGCTATTAAAGAAGCATATCACACTCTGTCAGTAAGAATTGATATACTAATAATAAATATCACACTGAGACAATAGCTACTTACTTTCACTACACCATATGCTTAAAGCACAACTACAAATTCATTGTGATATGATTGAAGCACACATCTGAAGCTCATGCACATCAAAATACTAGTTTTGAAAAATACACTTTCCAACAACCATTCAAATTGTGTAGCCTCTTCTAGACCAGTCCAAATTGTTATAGGCCTCATCAAAATAGGAACGTGCTATGTGCTATACAAACGGCAATACAGCAACCAAAGTATGCAACGCTGAAGTCACACCTTTCATGAAACCATTCACGCAACGCACCTTTTGAGTACACTCCTCTCTGTCTCCTGAAGAAAACATCGGACACAAGGCTAGGCTGAGAGTGAAGTGAACCAACAAATATTTGTTTCTCAGTTGCTTATGGCCTCCATATCAAAAGTATTTATTTCTCCCCAGTTACCATTTTAATGTTTTCTTGTGCAATGTTTTCTACAGTGCCCTTCCTACCCTCACAGATTTCCTAGAACAGTTACAGTTACTTTACAAAAGGAAAAACATTCTCCTAATATTCACAATATCTCAAGTGTAATTGTGCCTTGCTGCACAAATTTTACCTATTGCTTCCTGATTTTGGTGAAATATATTTGTTAAAACAAATACACACGAAAAATGCCATGACTACATCCATATATGCAGATGCACAGAGTAGAATATGCTAGTACCATTGTTAAGGGAGGAGAGGAGCACTGTGACGCATTCAAGTCTCCGCCTCTCATGAGTCATTGTACCACCATACGCTCATTGGTAATAATTAGAATATTACACCCTACACATCTGAATATATACTAAATGTGTGTAAAATAAAGTTTTACTGGACACCTAGTCAAGAGATAAATGAGACTTTTGAAGTGGAAATGTCCTATGCATGATGAACAGGCAGGTACTCTTGCATCATGTGCCCAAGTGAATGTGCAATTAGTATTCGGGCATTTTATTTGGCCCTGGCATCACGCTAAGAGACCTAAACAAGTTGCTCTGAAACAAGGTTCAGGCCCTCTTCCGAGACCCCGAGGGGCACACAAATCATGCCGTCTTAGCTGGCATAAGTCTATGCATGTTCTGTGTAAAGAGTTTGTGTGGATCATTAGTGCGACCAGACCTTTTTACGTCTTGAGGAAAGTATGGGCTACTGACCCCTTTCATGTAAAGTTCACATTTTAAGTAAACAAATGGTCTTTACACTGACAAAGAGAGAGAGTGTGACAGACAGTACATCTACTGGGACAAGCGGATCCACTTTTATAGCCACTGTATTAGCAGGGCAAAAGATGGAGTGTGGATACAGCTTCTCAAGGCATTGGAATTGTACTACCTACATTCCTGTGGGGTGGAGACTCGAACACTAAAGTGAGGGAAGGAGATGGGCTACCATTAGACATTCAACATTGTCCTTGTTAGCTGAAGTTTACCGATTAGTTCTTTCTGAGCACTGCCATTTGGCAGATGACAGTAATGAGAGGTGGGACTGCAGTCCCTATTGTTCAAGGCTAATTATAGGCCGATTTCCCTGCTTCCGGCCCTTTTAAATGTTTTAGAGACGTTCATAAACAAATTCTTGCAAAAACATATTGAAGAAGGGAAGCTACTCCATGAATCCCAGTCCAGATCAGGGCTAACTTCAGTACTGAGTCTGCGTTGTTGTGACAGAGTCCAGCAAGGGTAGCCTGGACGAGGGAGGCAAGGCCGTTCTGATACTTCTTGATCTGTCGGAGGCCTTTGATACGCTCCTACACGAGAGGCTTTTAAATAGACTTAGGAACATCGGCCTCGGTGGGACCATCCTCAAGTGGATGTCTTCCTATTTGGAAAATAGACACCAGGACATTTGACCTCCACCTTTTTCCTCTCCAGTCCCCGTTGTCAATGTCCGCGTCCCTCAAGGCTCCATTCTTAGCCTGACCCTTTTCAATATTTATCTTTCTCCCATGGCATCCTTGGTTGAGAAAGTGGGCGCCAAAATTGTCTCTTACGCTGACGATGTGCGGCTTATCTTCTCGTGTGAAAAAGGCTTGGACTTTGATGGGGCAAATATTAATTCCTGTCTCTCGAAGGTTTTTAATTGGCTCAAGGTTAACCAGCTAAAATGCAATCCGGAAGTTGTTTTCTTTGGAAATCTTGAAACACCCGACTGGAGCTCTTGGTGGCCCAAGGATCTGCCACCTCGGCCTGTTGAAAAAGAGAAAGTAAAAAACCTGGGAATAATCATTGACAAAACATTGTCGATGCGCCTTCAGATTCAACACCTCTCTAGTGTATGCTTCGGTATACTCCAAATGTTACAACAAATTCTGCCGCTCCTACCACTGGAGAGCAGAAGGATCGTCGTGCAGGCTCTTGTGACATCTAAGCTTGACTATATGTCAACTGTTTGTTCCTTGATATTCTAAAATGTCTGACCCAGCGCCTGCAAGTGGTCCAAAATGCGGCTGCCAGAGCCATTACAAGAGCTAGTCCTAGAACTTGTATGACCCCGGTTCTTAAATCCTTGCACTGGCTCCGCATCAAAGAGCGGATAGACTTTAAGACCTTGACCATCTTTTTTAAAGCCTTCCACAAGGTTGGTGTTGAGTACCTTATTAAACGAGTCAACCATTACTCTACATCCAGACCCTTGCAGTCCTCAAACACTAATTTGGCCACTGTGCCCAAAACAGGCCTTACTCCTACAGACGGTAAATCTTTTGGCTTTCTGGGTGCTAAATTATGGAACAGCCTGCCGGAAACCCTGAGGCTTGACCCAAACTTACGTTCTTTTAGAAAGAGCTTAAAGACATGGCTGTTCAATAAACAACTGTTTTCTTTCACTCCACTCCTCTCCTATCGCTGCTTAAGCGCCAGAGCACTCTTGTTTGAATAGCTGTGCGCTCTATTAAATACCCGTTTTCATTTCATTTCGTTTCAAGATGAGAACATGTCTAGGTAAGGCCTACCATTTAGGCTGCCCCTGATTACTGCTTCAAGAAGACTCATTACAGCCAAGTGCATTGATCTCACACTTCATTATGCCCTTGTTTTGGATATTCCTGCTTGAGGGCAGCCTCACTGCTACCTGCTGTGAGAGTCCTCACCTTGCACAAAGGGGGTGTCTGAGAAGCAGCCAGAAAATTACATTTGAAAGAGAACCAACCCACACCAGTTCTGAAACTTAGAACACTGTATCCACATCCTGTCTGAAAAATGGGTATAAAGGTGCAGGGATGTGGAATTCCTATAGCCAGACTCCCAGGACATATTGTTTGGGGTCAAGGGCAATAAGTTTTCATCTGTATTTTGTCCTTGGGACATGTAGGCCCAACCCCCTGCAGCACAAAACCTTTGGCTGCCAGTTTGCAGTACCACATTATGGATCAAGGAAGGGTACGGTCTCCAGTTAAGGTAATATTTGTGTCCATACGACAATGTTGTTCAAACTTGTATTTATGGTTTATTAATTGAAAGCCTTTATTATTAGGGTGAGCGCTCCAAGTAAATATTGTAAGATCTGACTGCACTACTGACAGTGGTTTCAGCATGAAAATGTGTACCCACGTTTTCAAAGTTTAGCAATATGAGGCTATGTATAATGCTCCTGGAATGCTCTTTGATTTGATGCAAATATTTGCAGAATTTGAAAGCAAGATTGATGATTCTTTGCTTTCAAAATAAAATGTTCATAAAAAATTAAAGCAGGCATAAAAAACATGTCGCTCAACTACTGTAACCTTTCAGGTACCATTTGTTTGCAGCATCATTTAGTAACATGTGTTGATGCATGCTAGTATTTCCCAAAAATATTCATAATGGAAAATCAGTGTAACCAGTTTCAATTAGATTATGGGAAACAAAAATAAACAAGCATTTGCAAAGCCAGTAGGTCTGAAATTGGTCAGCTTTTAGTTTTGTCAATGTGTGACTTGTTTTGGCATGGTTTTTGTAAAACCTTATTTGTGTGGGTGCTGCTGGGCCCTCATCATTATAACAAACATTGGCAAAAGCAAAAATAGTTTTTGGTCTCATAGGGCACACTACCACAGTGGTTACTGGCACTGAACATAACTACTTTGTGTACTGATATACTCCTTGTGAAAGAGCAGAATACTGTCATTCACAGTGAAGCCAGACGATACAGAGAGAGAGACAGAATTTTCATAAACGCAAAAGGCCATGGTCAACGCCAGACCAAATTAGGGGCCCAAATATTAAAGAAAGTCTCAAAAATGCACCCATGTTATATGTCCTTGCATAAAGTGCAGCTATACAGCTTTTGTGAATTCCCAAGAATTTACAGAAGTAGGACAAGAAATAGTACTCCTAGAAAATATTTGTGAACTGCATTTTAGCATTAGCAAATATGCATGTGTAGATTTGCTCATGCGAAAATCTGAGTGTTTGCAAGTTCACTTTCCCTCCAACCACTTTTTCCCAAACTCTGGAAGAAGGTTTACGTCTGTCATTGTCAGAAGTAAATTTCCAACATTTCTCAGTATTGGGAAAGATTAGAGAAGAGTTTTTGAAAAGACTTAAAACATGCAAGTTAGTAGGTTTGCCCAGACTCAAAAGGGCATTCTAACCCAGGAACTATTGCTCACCACTAAATACAGCCCCAGTATGTAGATCTGCGGAAACGTGGCAACATAAGGGGATTGCAAGTATTCAAACACTACTATGGTATGAGCCCTGGCATAATCAAAGAGGTTATATAAGAGCTCTTATATAATGAGATTGCTGCCATAATTTGTCACCGCACTACATGGCACCAAAGGGACAAGTGGATTTTGTTACAGGACAAGTAGCTTTATGAAGCATCCTGCCCGATGGACAAGTAGATATTTTATAAAATTCCACACCCCTGAGGTGAGATCCAATTTGGTTCCTTTTGCAAGGTCTTAATGACCATGGAAGGGGTGTGTTCTGGAGAGTAACTGAAGGTCTGCTGTGTGCCCAGGGCTAGCACCTGCACGCCAGTTTTTCACCAAGAGGTGAGGGGCCTTCACCTGACGGTTTCTGCTGAAGGAGCTGGAGGTCTGTATAGAGGCTAAAAAGCCTGTGTTTGCTCCTCTTGAAAGAGGGACCAAGTGTGTCTAGCCCTGCAGGAGGAATGTCTACAAGAAGACCATGGAGTTTCCAGCATGAGGAGCACAGAAAACCGGATAGTGGACAATCAAGAGGAAGAGAAGCCAGGAGGAACACGTGCAGTGCTGAGATCCCCCTGTCTCCCTGCACAGTTCTTGCTATGAATAGTGCCAAGATGGAAGTACAAAATATTGCTGTGCCAATCTTCACCTGCTGAAAGGCCGAGAGCCATCAGAGTTGAAGATTTCTCATCACAGCTGATGTGGAAGTCCTGAACAGCCTAGAGGCTGCACATGGGTTCATCTGTCACTGGCCTGGAACGCCACTACTGCGGAAGACGAGTGCCAACATGTGAGCCTCCTGTACTGATTCCGCCCAACAGCAACATTCCAAGTAAGGTAGCTATTGTGGTCACCACAGTACAAAAGCTGTAGGTATGCTAAATGTGTTCACCTGCCCACTCTCATCAGCATAAACTGCACCTACAGCAATATAGGTAACTGCAGGTCATAACTGTGTGAAACAAAGAAATGAGGACATAAGAATGCACAACCTTAAGACTTTCCCAGGTGAACTTGTAGTAAAAAAAAAGCTAATTGTACTGATTTGCACATTTAGAAAATGGGATACTTCTGGGTGACCTGCATATGTGCTTAATAATCCATGCATTTATCCATGATATATATACTGTGTGTTATAGATATTAAAAAGCTCAGATAGCAGAAGTTGATACCAAAGATCGTAAACAGGATTACTACCTTGTAACTGAGGACCCCAATTGCGCTGTGTATTATTTTGTTCTACTGTGAGACGAAATTTCTTTCTCCTAACTGAAAGATAAGAACAGGACTGAATCATACATTATTGTCTTTGGATGACTGTTGAGTTCTGAGTTCTTATCCCCCCAAACTACCTCCTTGAGAAGCCTCTAACTGCTTGTCCTCGCTACCCTGAGTCAGGTGCAGAGGCGGTTGTACTGGTCCCAGTTTACAGAGTCAAAGTAGGACAGACCCCGGGATGGCAGTAGCAAGTAACCTAAAGCACCAGTGTTGGAACCTAGTAGTATCGGCCTGCTCTATGGCTCCCTCCAAATGGTGTCTGACAGACAAATATTATGGAAGGTTATTCTTTGTATCCAGGCTGTTTATTGCATACAAAGTAAAGTTATTTAGTTAAGGGGGGCATATGGGATAAAGTACCCCGGTTGGTGCAATATAAGGATATTTAAAAAAACAAGGAGTTAATTTGTAGCGTCACAGAACTCGGAGGCAATGAGCAATATCCTTAAAACCAAATGGTAGGGGGCATTTTTTTCACTGAAACACATGGTCACACGATTATCTTTTCTCCAACCCTCCTGCTTCTTCTCATTAAACAGATGTTCCGGGATTCAATAAAAGTGAAATCTGTGCTGTCAAAATAAATACGTCAATTTCCTACTTAAAATTAGTTGCAAACATACTTGAATCATTGCAATAGGAGTCAGTTTTTAGTTCTGAAAGCGTAGTAACTTGCAGACAGATTCATTCTTTCTTTCTTGTAACGTACTGCAGTAACACACCAAACAAATATATTGTCATCAATGTCTCCTTGTCTTCAAATAAGTGACTTTTCAGGGAAAGATATCTAGAAGAATGAGCTGAAAAGCCAGCTACCCATTTCATCATTTAGACAGCAGTTGTACAGATGTTCACCAATCTGCCTTTTGTACAATGTACTGGCTATACCAGTAGACATTATAACATCAAAACTGTACTGTAATAATGTAATATGCAATATTCTTATAGGTGATTAATACTGTTACAACTAGACTGGATTAAGAAAAATAGAGGCTGTTTTTTATACATTACTTACGGGTGACTACGTTATAATGTGAATGAAATCAAACATTAGGCAAGTAGAAACATTCAAAATCTATCCTAATGGAAAAGGGAACACTTTCATGAATTTCCAATAGTTTCTACATTTTGATTACTAGACGAAATATGTTCCACAACACTGCAATAAGCTACTGAAATACATAGTATCACCAATGATCTTCATTGAGGCAGGTGGAGTATTTAACACATGTAGATTTGTTAGCTATGTATCTTTAAGGGATAGCCCAACAAACCTTCAAAGCGAATACATTACAACAGAAATCTGCTTTGTAAGTTTCACTCTAATGGCACTTTTCTGCTATTCAGGACAAAATTATTGTAACGTGTTATGTAAGATTTCAGGGTAAACTGTTCAATGCTGTTAGCATTAAAAACTTCCAATTTTCTTGTGTTGATTGCTTTATCTTAGTGCCCTCTTTTCCCTGCTTTCACCTCTGTCCTGCACCACCAGTATTGGCAATATTGGTTGTATTAACTGTTCAAATAATTAAAATCATTACAGTAAAAAAAAAAGAAAAGAAAGAAAGAATAAAAATAAATAAATAACATATGTTGGAATACAACAATTGTTAAGAACAATTTCGCCTTAGACCCCTGCCCACACCCCAGTTCTTCCATCATCCTTACGAGTGCTTGGGTTCCTCGATTCATTTGTACACGCTCTCTGGGGTTTATTTAAAAATAGTTTAAGAACTGGGATGATTCTAAAATTATGAAAAAGGAGCTTTAAGTAAAAGTATTGACCCTAGTGATGCCTAACACGGTCCCCCCACCCACAATCGCCACTTTGTGAGACACAGGTAGCAAGAGATGAAAGAGGGCCATCAAACTACTGCAGATGCAGCCTCTCCCTGTGACACCTCCCTTATGGCACTCCTAATTATCTTACTAAGTCTCTTGCCGTTGAGTCTGAGAAACACAAAGCCGAAGCTTCCCTGCAGGTCCTTGCTCCATTAGCAAGGTGCAGCGGGCAAAGAAGGCGCTGGCGCTCTTTGTTCAATTTGGGGCAGCAGCACAGAAGGTGTAGCCAAAATTCTTTAACAAAGGGGCATAGCCTGCACTCGATGCTCACCCCCTTACGAGCCCACGCTGGGTTAAAATCTGTGATACCTAGCGTGATGAGTCTCATGGAGAGTATTTTCCTGCGAGTCTCCACTGACAGGGCTTCCCGCAGGTACGGTTGAGCCTTTCCCAAAATAAACGAGTTGTACAGTGATTCTGTGAGCGGACTTGTGCTGAGGGATTAGATGTCAAGAGCAAATTATGTTTCCAGGAGCTGCTTATTCACCTCTTTCTTCCAAGAGTATTTAGGAATTTCAGACAGTTGTAGACTTACTGACTCTATAAAGTGGCAATGGCCCGGCTCAGGCTACTCTGCCAGGCTGTGCCTGTCTCCTCGAGAACGGACCTTAGTTGACGTCTAAATGAGTCTTTCGGAGCCCTCAAGGTCTTAATGTACAACTTTATCAGGTCCGCCTGGCCTATCAAGTCCGGCCTCCGAAGGCCAAATACCAGTCTTAGACTTGATTTCCTTTTCAACACCAATTTGCATGCTTTGGTTTGAGTTGTGTTTAGGATCTTGCCTAGCTCTCCGGAAAAGGCCAGGTGACCATAGCTGATGGCAGGAAGTAGTTTTGCTCTTAAGACTGTCAGTATCGGCTCAGCTGTTGAACTTAACAAATGGTGTTTTAATTGCCTTAGCAGACGAGTAACACTGTTGTCCTTTGTTTTAAGATGTTTAGATGAATATTTGGGGTGGCCGTTTCTGAGAGCCAACCCCAAGATAGCTATAAGCTGCTACTGTGTCAATTTGCTGGTTTCCAATGAACCAATGATTTTGCTTTTTGTGCTGGTGTTTCCCAAACATCATTATCTTGGTCTTCTCCTGATTGATCAGTAAATGGGTTATCTTGGTTGAAACAATCCAGCGCATTCAGGGCTCTCTGAAGGGCAACTCTAGTATGGTCCATTATTACAGTATCATCTGCATATTGTAGTACCGGCAGCCTCATCCTGCCCAGCCTCGGAGAAACTAGGCAGGCGACTTGCAGAGCAGCCCCAATATCTGCAGTTTAGAGATTGAATAGAAGAGGTGCCAGTCCACAGCCCTCTTTAAGACCATTGTCTAAGAGAATTTTTGAGGACACTGTGTTGGCACTCGTTTTGAGATGTACCCAAGTGTCTTCATGCACCACCACCACAACTACAGCAACACCACAACAGTACACCTCTACAGATAGATACACTACAACATTAAAACAACAACACACTATTACCACCCTACAAATTCAAAAACACAATGGCTACAAATACAACTTTCAAAACAGTTCCTACCCACAGCCCACATCTCCCCGCTGAACAAACCTTCAGCCAGCTACCTAGAAAACACTATCACTGTCTACTTAGACAAAAGGGTGTTTGGGAAGGAATCTCCCTTCCAAAGGCTCCTTCCTCATTCTGTTCCATTGTCTTCTCCTTTTTTCATCTCTTTCTCTCAGACCAAGCGAGTCATCCGTCCTGTCAAACTCAGCACTTCGAAACAACCACAGAGTGATGTTAACATACTATACAAATAACAACATGAACTTAAATTCACAGCTTAATCACAACACTTAAAGCAAATGCATCACTATTATGTAAAAGGAATAGTTACAATAGCCTTTCACAAAGTGTATAGGTGCATGAGGAGATTTACACTCCCACCAGAATGTAGTATTACACTTTTTATTTTTTTAGTAATTCACAAACAGTGTCAGTAGTTTGCTTGGAAAGTGCACCTAGAGCAGCTTTCAGGAATACTACTTGGAATATTATGCAACGTTTTTACAACTAACCATTTCCCCAATGCATACTTGTATATAGTGTATAACTATGCACTTGTAAAAGGCAGATTGATGTTCAAATGCATGTTCTTTCCCCAGAGGGAATAACATTTCCCCATGGACAACCTTCTTCTTCTTCTTGCTCTACTGAGTCAGGGGGCAAGAATTCTATGAAAAGTGTTACTGATCTACATAATGCCAATTCGAATGACAGGTATCCTTTCATGGAAAGCTGTCAGACGTAAATATCTGTAATTTTACCTTATTCTTGGTTGCATATATTTATTATATTGATCATTTAGGCAACTTGCACTCGAGCACCACATGAATGTCTGTTCTTACTAGGTAATATATAAACATTACAATTTATGCTGTACTAACTCTAATATCTTCTGGATTTCGCCAACTGTTTCCTAAATCCACAGAGATGTAACTGATTTCATATATATTTCAACCCTTTTGAGTTAATACTACAATTAATTTACATGAAATCCTAAAGAGCCGCTCTACAAAGAAGAAAATTGTCACTTCTCCACAGAGAGCAATATATTAAAGGATCCTTAAGCCTCAATCATGTTAACTCGAACTCAAAATTGACGGGGATATTTGGCGTACTACGTGAAAGTCGAGTCAAGGTTTTCAAAAATCTGTTCAGTGACAGATAACAATTGTATGGTAGTACTCCTCCAGATGACAATACCATACCAAGAGGCCATTAGAGCCTGAGCTATGTACAAAGACATGGCTGGTGACATGACCTTCCCAATAGCAATATCTAACCCTCAAAAATCAACGTTAATCACATTTCCGAATTTAATGATGTGCTAGGCTAATTTACCCGGAAAAACTTGTGGGAGTTAAATGCCATAAGTTTAATTTTGGTCTGTTTAATAAATAACCCATTCTTATTGCAATAATTCTGAAAGTTGTTAGGCAAGTTCTGCATCCTCAACCAAGATTGAGACGCAAGTAAGGGGTCATCAGCATATAGTAGGAATCTTTACTCCGGCTAAAGAAGGTGCCACAATAATCAAAAATAAAATCTCCACATCCATTTTATTTTAGAAGGGCAAGATTATGGTGCAATTCTGCACTATATTCTTAGCTCTAAGAGACCCACTCTGAAATAAAAATCTTCATACAAAACACAGAGGGGCATATTATCAAGAACGGCTTTAAGATTATCACCACTTTAGCAGCAGGAAACTGCAGCTAAAGAGGCGATAATGGGCTTAATATATAGGCCCTTGAGAATTCCAATAGAAGCCCATGTTCACACCAGAACATGGGCTTCTATGGGAATTCACAAGGGCATATTATCAAGCCCATTATCGCCGTTTAGCGACAGTTTCCTGCCACTAAAGCGGCGATAATTTTAACTCTGTTTCTTGATATTATGCCCCAGAATTACTACAATATTTCATCCAGTTAGCTATTTATCTCCTTACACTTCAAACCCAGAAACAAATATTGTAGTACACAATCAGGAAAAGGCCAATGCTCATACTCACAAACTTACTTACATACCCTTAATCCACCAGCTCATGCTTAACAGATACTCACTTGCAAGAACATGATTCAGTAACTGTGCACGCAAGTCCTGAGATGCTACTGCAGGTCTGGTAACAAACATGATTCAACATTAAACCCCTTGCAATAAAGAAAATACCACAAAATGCAACAGCAGGACAAACACAAGAACTCATGGACAGCTCTCCAACTATGGACCCTAGCAACTTCACACCTCTAAATTGTAATCTTGCTACTAAATCGCCCTAAACTCATATTTCTTGTTTGGGATTAAGTTTTGCATCATTTTATGTTTTTTTCTGCAACGTTTTTGTAATCTTTATCATGTGTTTTCTTTTGGAAAAAAAGGTAAAAATAGGATTTATCACCGAGTCTAAGATGCCACAATATAACACACTTCCCAGTATTGATATGGTCCCCCTGCTTGGTTCTCTAAGAGAGACCAGTCCAAAGCCTCATTTAACTGCTCTCAAGGGCGTTGTCCGTTTACTATTGTACTTTATACTTATTAAAAACCACTTCTACATAGACTATTTTAGTTTCCTCTCTATTCCCCTGGGAAGGGCAACAGGTTTGTATAGCGTTCTCAATGATGTGGAGTCTACATGGGCTTAGTTCGTCTAGTCGAACTGTATTATTTGCATTCTGAGACGTATAGTCCTAATTTTATAATTGGCTATGCAGGCCAGCACATAAAAGAAACCAAAGAAAGCAAGCATCAGCAATGCCAAAAGATTTGGGGGCAGATTTATGATAACTGGCGCATCCCCAAGGATGCGCCAGTTGTGTTGCGCCGCTGCTCCGCCACCCATGGTGCGCCGCATTTACAATGCGGCGCACCATGGGGCAAAAACGGCACAGATGTGTGACGCATCTGTGCCGTAAAGGTGGCGCATTGCTGGAGTTGCGTCGCAAGCGCGACGCAGCTCCAGCAAGGCTCGGGGGTGCCCCATCTTTACAATGCTGCGTCAAGACCTACGCCTGCTTCAAGCAGGCGCAGGGTTTTGGCGCAGCATTGGCCTGAAAGTGACTGAGTGAAATCTTATAGATTTCACTCAGTCACTTTTGCGAGGCGCACCTGCCCCGGAACGCCCACCTTGCGCCGGAATGCCTACAAGTGGCGCAGGGCTTTACAACGTGACGCATCTGCCTAGATGCGTCACGTTGTAAATGGGTCGTAGGGATGCGCCACGTTTACGCCGCAGTTGCGTGACGCAAACGTGGTGCATTCCCAACATAAATCTGCCCCTTAATGTGTCAATACAAATAAATACAGGCATACATTCCCAAATGTGGGAGAGGTGTGGCGGTGTGGCGCCGCGGCCAGGGCGACTGACGCTGGAATCTGGGGATCAGGGTTCGATCCCCGGCTCCGGCCGCAGGTTAGCCCAGCACCATGTGACTCTGGGCAATAGCTCGCTTAATCTTCCCGACGGTCCCCCAGCGCCTAGAGACCCTTACGGGTGATTGTGCGCTTTACAAATGTGGACTTTACTTTACTTTACAAATGCTGTTTATATATGCAAATGGTGCCTGCCCTTTTGGCATTGTCATTTCTGGGGGAAAACTACTAAAAACAATAGCTTTCTCGCTAGAATGCACCTGGCGACAAAGAACGGAATGCGACTAACAGTGTGATGACTGACTGTACTTGTAAGAGGCAAAATATGCCAAAAGTCCACTTTATGTATAGTTTAACGATATTATAAATTATAAAACGCCAGGAAGACCTAGGCACACTATGGGGCAGATTTATGATAACTGGTGCATCCCCAGGGATGCGCCAGTTATTTTGCGCCGCTGCTCCGCCACCCATGGTGCGCCGCATTTACAATGCGGCGCACCATGGGGCAAAAACCGCACAGATGCGTGACGCATCTGTGCCGTAAAGGTGGCGCATTGCTGGAGTTGCGTCGCAAGCGCGACTCAGCTCCAGCAAGGCTCGGGGGTGCCCTATCTGACCAATGCTGCGTCAAGACCTACGCCTGCTTCAAGCAGGCGCAGGGTTTTGACGCAGAATTGGCCTGAAAGTGACTGAGTGAAATCTTATAGATTTCACTCAGCCACTTTTGCGAGGCGCACCTTCCCCGGAACGCCCAGCCTGCGCCGGAACGCCCACAAGTGGCGCAGGGCTTTACAACGTGACGCATCTGCCTAGATGCGTCACGTTGTAAATGGGTCGTAGGGATGCGCCACGTTTACGCCGCAGTTGCGTGACGCAAACGTGGCGCATTACCAACATAAATCTGCCCCTATATGTATATTTTAAAGAACATGTACAAATGCATGTTGCAGAACTAAAAGGCTGTAATTGATGGTTGTTCAGAGTGGTCATTTTAAGGTCTATTCTAGAGTAAAAGGCACGGGTCTCCCCCATGTCGCCTTGTCCTTGCACTTTACTGTTTATTGACAGATGAAAGCGCTGCATAAAATGAAAACACAGAACAGCAAGTCCTATCTTACAATAAATGCTTACAGAGAAGTGCTGGTGCTCCCCCAATAAAAGCAATGCGCCTCTGTCAAATTATGGAAGTGCAGGTGCACAGTACCTGCCCATTTAAAGCACTAGTTAAAGATGCATTACGCCACACTCCACTAAGTACGCCTCAGACCACACTAGCTTTAGTTATTATAACAAGGAAACACTCGCTGTAGGATTAAATCGAGAACATATTTATTGGTATCGCCGGTTTGACAACTTTAGGACTACCGTCCTAAATTATCCCATTCATTTTCAGGCCATCCCCTTACGGTTGCCCTAACGCATTGTCCTGCGACCACATGCAGTCATGTTGTCACACTCCTATTGTCACACAGCCAACGATGCGACTCGTGCGAGTCGCACATAGGGGTTAGAAATCTAAAGACTCCTTGACCCAACATGCTCTGCGGTGGCTTGCTGGACATTGTCAGGTTACCTTGGTGGATGCTGAGGTCATGGCGCCTCTCCCACGGTACTCTTCCCCGGCGCTTTCCCCCCTCCACTTCGCCGCAGCTCCCGGCAAAGCTTAGTGAATACCTTCTAACGTCCCTCCCTCTCAACATGTCTGCGATTGGTTCGGATCTGAACAGGGCGTACTCCAATTGGCTGCAAACGCGCGTTACAAGCCTCGTAGATCTGGATAGTGCGATAGTAAAGAGACAAGAGTGCGCAAAATCGCGAATCTCAAAGTGGCCTGCAATACACCATAATAACGAGCTAATACCATATAAAAAATGTAACCGTTTCATACTTAACCAGTCGCAAAAATACACACCAAAAGGTACCAAATCAAGAGATTATGAACTCAATAACATCTCATTTTATAATGCGTTTAAAGATTTGCTAATTTATTTTCAACTGTTGAATTCAATTTACATTTAAGTATACCTTTTGGTCATTCTTTCAATTAATATGTACTTCAAGACGGAAATGTAAGACTTCTGTCTCCACCCTTCGTGATGTGTACAGGAGGCCACGCATTTAAAGATGGCGGCCAAAACACCATTAGTAGTCCGTTTTCTGAGATAGCGCCAACGTATCTATTATGAATATTTCTACCTTTTTGGAAGCACCCGTCGTTGTGGTTCTTGTTCTCAACTTAATAAATACATATTTTTGCTGTTTCTAGAGTGAACGTTGCCTGTGTTATTCCTTCGATAAGAATCTACACTGGTTAAAAGCAGGTAAATCTCATTATTCTTAGTCTATTGTGTCCTCGACACCTTAAAAGATAAGTATTTCAAATCCACTAAAATAAAGGATTCAAAAAGTACACATGCAGTGCTTAAAATACCAATGCTAAATGTCACGAGGAACTGAATGAATGTCTATATACAGGTCTAGAAACGGAAAACACATTTCAAGAGTCTAACTACGAACTCAAAATAATTTCAGAAAGAGTCCCAGGCTCTTGGAATACTTTTATTACAGCTCACTGTCGCTGAGACTAATAACTGCCAATTGTTTCTGAAACCTATCCAGAAGAAACTGGAGAACATGAGAGATTTCACACTGGACAGCATAAATTGAGTTGGCAGCACACCAAACGTTACATTTTTTACAGTGACTGTTTGCCATAAGACTTCATAAGGAGAACCATGTTAAATAAGTTCAGCTAAGTGTTATGGTACCCCTGTTTTAACCGCTACCGCGTTTTCCCGCTGTGCGCTGGAATTTCAAAAATGCGCTGTTTATGACAAAGCCAGCTCGTCATCCGCGTAGCGCAGGTAACGCCCATGACGAGCTGGCTTTGTCATTAGCGCGGAAGGGGTTAAGGAGCCCAATACTCTCAATCTCCAGACCGACCAGCCACTGGGGTAGGCACCCCCACTGACTGGAGAGGGAAGGGAGAGCATGGTATTCTCAAAGAGGTAGAACCTCTAGGCTCTTGAGAATATGTAACCAAGAGCGAGAACAGGACTACTACTATGATCTCCACACTTTCCCTCTGAACCTTGAGAGAAGACAAGCAATGAGAGGAGTAGGTGGGAATGCATAGAGAAGCTGAAAAGACAAAGGTGAAGATAGAGCATCTACCCTTCATGCTCTGGGTTCTGATAGCGAGAGAAGAACCTCACAAGTTGAGTGTCTTCCATGGAAGCAGCGAGGTCCATCAATGGAACCCCAAATCTGTGACATAGCTGGTAAAACACCAGGGGAGAGAGGGACACGGTTTACGACGAGGAGAATACCCTGCTTAGCCTGTCTGCAATTGTACTGTACTTTCCCTTGTTAAGAATTGCTCTCAGGGAAAGAAGATATTTTCCAGATCCCAATCCTCAAGGCTACAAGATTGAGAGAGACAGTCTTTGTCCCCCTCTGTCTATTCTCATATGACACCACTGTAGTGTTGCCCGTCCTTAGCAACACATGCTGATTCAGAATGTAAGGTCTGAAATGTAACAGCACCCAGAGACAACTCCTTTCAGTTCAAAATGTGCAGGTTGTCCTTGACAGACCATCACCCCTGACCTCCATGGTCTGTAATGTTGCAATTACAACCTAAGGGGCTGGCATTCATGGATATAATCATTTCCAATGGAGTGTGAAGCAGAAAACCCGTTCAAGGAGTCCTCCTGCAGTCACCATCGAAGTTGGGTCTTTATCAAGTCTGTAACTGGGATAGGTTGCTCCCAGTCCATGGACGCTGGTCTCCAGCACTTTGCCAGATGATCCAGGTCTTGTGCAGTCATTTCCACAGGACTAGAAACACACAGGAAGCCATGTCACCATAGACCCTGTGCCACAATCTCACTGCTGCTTCATTGAAGTCCATAAGAGATAAGAGAGTTGTCCTCAAATTTACTGATCTCTCCTCTGGAAGGTATACCATGCACGAGTCAATCCTGAAATGGGCGCTGATGAAAGTACTGTCCTGAGTAGGATCGATCAGCATGTTCCATGTTGATAAGACAACCATGTTCCTGTAAGCAGTCCTTCAATGCCACCCAGCCTTTCAATGCCCCCACTTTTGATGGGACAGGAAGGAGCCAGTCTTCTAGATACAGACCACACTCAAGACCTGAAGCTGGAGGAGCACAACCAACTGTGCCATCATTTTGGCTAACACCCTTGGAGAAACATTGATGCCAAAGAGTAATAGTTGGAACTGAAAGTGCTTCCATAGAGCAAAGATTCAGGTATCTTTGATGAGTCAGTGCAATAGGAATATGGAAATATGCAACTGATAGATCCATAGTAATGATAAAGCCCTTGTCCGGAATCAAGGGAATAATTCTCTGAACGGTCTCCATTTTGAACAGAATCCTCCATATTCACTTGTTGACCCCTCTCAAGTCTATGATCAATCTGAATTGCCCTGAAGGCTTGGAGAGTAGGAAGATTCTTGAGTACACTCTCTTGGCCCATTCCCCTCTTGGGACTGGATCCACAGCACCCTTCTATACAGACTTCGAATAGCGGATTCTAAAGCTGATTTCCATATCTGGTTTGGCATGGGAATGATCTCCGAATAGGGTGACCAGATTTTCAGAATGAAAAAGCAGGACACAGCCCTAGAAATAGGACTATGTTTTGGGCAGGGATATATATAGGGCAGGGATATATATATATATATATATATATATATCCAAGCTCCAAATATCCAAGGGTGTTCACCCATAAAGAAAATAGCACTCTCAGGGGTCGTTCCACAGATGATTTATTACGGGAACAGTACAGCAACGACGCGACCCGTAATAAATCATCTGTGGAACGACCCCTGAGAGTGCTATTTTCTTTATGGGTGAACACCCTTGGATATTTGGAGCTTGGACATTATTAACGGGTACACCCCCGTTTGTTTGTGCACCCGCTCGAGTGTGCTACCGGCTGGTGTTTGGGAGCAGAGGAATATATATATATATATATATATATATATATATATATATATATATATATATATATATATATATATATATATATGTATAAGCTCCAAAGTTCCCCACCGGAACAAAGACGCACTCAGACATCCGCTAGCACCAGGCTTTTAAAGGGTAAGAGTGGAAACGGCATGCCGATGCAAATAACAGCTTTCATGTCGAGTTATGCATGCCTGACGCGTTTCTGTGCTACCGCACTTCATCAGAGGCTTCGACAGTCTTTCGTGCTGTTCTGACCCATACACACACAAGGAAAAATGTCACCCTTCGATGGGCTGCTCTGTTGAGCGTATTGACTTGTGGGTGTTGTAGTCTGGATCAGCGAACTCTACCCTAACGGGTGCACGTAAATATTGCTGTTGCCAAAAAGTTCCGAGCCCGCAGATGGGCCTCCGCATGTAGGTGCCGTTCAATATCCCAAGCAGATGTCCCACATATATATATATATATTCACTGAAAAAACCATAGGTTTCACACACGTTATAGTTAGGAATTAGCATTTTAAAAACCTTAGAAATTCACTGAAAGAACCATAGGTTTCACCCATGTTATAGTTAGCTGGACATTTCTCCCATACAAAACCATTGAAATTCCCTCGTTATAGTTAGTTCAGCGAACTATAACTCGCGCGCCCGCAGTGCACTGCTGATGACGTTGCATACTACATCACTCATGACATGGTCAGTGACATCACTCATGACATCACTATAAAACATAAGTTTGCTGGTACATAGAACAGTGCATCCACAGTCCATAGAGCTTTGAAACAACCTATGCCGTAAGGTCTCTTTTAATCCATGAGTATCTAGATACTGACTGCATCATTACACTTCTGCAAAGAAAGTCCCTCACTAAATTTATTACAGCTTTAGTTTTACCCCCGTACAATCAAAAATAACATAATGCTGAGTGGCTCATTACAATACTAAAACAGCAGTGTCAGGGTGTTTGGTAGAAGTCTAAGGATACAGACTGGGGAATTGAAGGCATAAAACACAAGTTTGCACCTGCATACAAGACTACATCTATACTCCATACGGATTTTAAGCAATCGATACCCTCAAACTCACTTTGAATATTTTAAATCAATACAAACATTAAAAGAATATATAACTGAATCTATAACTGCTTTACTTTAACTACAATAAATGCATTAGTAGATAGTTCTCAAACATTTATTATTTTTCAACAATAAATGTATTCTTATAACATCTCATAATTTAACAGACATTCCAAAACAACTTCATCAGCTATGTAATTCAGATACATTTCCTCGTCAGCAGGTTCTGATTTAATGTGTTCTAAAATTTCAACATAATTTAAAACATCAACGAAATCTGCATCAAAGCTTTCGTCTTCAAAATCAAAATTGATGTCTGCAACACTAATTTCCCCTTCTTCACTCTCATTGCCTGTGACAGATACGATTAGTTCTTCAATTATACTCAAAATAATATCCAAAATCTCCTGAGTAAGAGGCTGTTCTCTTTCCATAATTTTTCCTTTATGTTCTTACTCCTTGCATAAAAATATAAACAGTTCATTTTATCACTTTCGTAATATATAATACAAAACTACAGTTTTCACCTATTTTGGCCTACAAAAAATACTATATAAATACAATTATCTAATAACATTCCATTAGTACAGTTGTACTCCTTTGCAAAATTATACAACTATAATTACTTATAAGGATATCCTGTTCTTAGCTTTTCTTAAATTTTGAAAGCAATCCCTCCTTATGACTATAGGAAAAGACTCAGCTGGTATAGTAAAATACACTACTAAAAAGTGTAGAATATGTCTATTCACCTTACCCATTCCAAAACAGTAAATGTGTTTTACTATAATGGAAAAGATAGTATTCATTGTCGTGAACAACACTGTGTATCAGTGTATATTTAGACATCATTATCACACTACTTTTTGAATACTTCATGTCTTTACTCTATCTCTGTTCCTCATCTATAACTAGTCTAACCCTACTAATTACCTACTCCTTCCCATTTCGAACTAGCCTCTCCTCTAGTATTTATCTGCAACCTTGCAGCTTACGGTTCTTTATTTTTCTCACTGCTTTTAACCTATAATTACGTAACATTCATTAACCTACGCCTCTCACTTTATTGTCTAATTTTTATTATAAATTTTCTTGTGTTCTTCTACTAACTTTTCTTTATGCAGTTGCTTGTTATCTATTCTGTCCATCCTTCAATATCTTGTGTTTTTCATTAATGTTCCTTCTTAATTCAAAAGTCTTTCTTCTATTCCTAACTCAATGTGTTCTTTTCCCTTAAGACCTTGCTTATCACAAATGTTATCGATTCTTCTTTTAAGTTAGAGAAAATACATCGACTGACTACATTCAATATTGTCTATAATGTCAGGTAAGTTTACTTACTCACTAACTTGTCAAACAACGATCTTTAACTCTCACAGAAATATTTCCACTTTCTCTTCAGGAATGTCTAAGGAGCAATTCAAAACGGGTCTGAACTCCGGAACGTCCTTTGTGAAGTGCGCACTCGTTAGTGAGCGCGCGCCTCACCAAGGATTCCCCACAACTCTGTGGTAAATGACTAGATCGCTACCGCGTCTTTCATCCGCGGCCCGTGAAGGGAGTTGCGGTGGGACACGCAGGGCGGGCGGGGGAGGGGCAGGGTGGGGGGTGATAAACAACGGAATCTGGCTGATTGCAGGTAAATAAACAATTACATTAATAAAACTAATTTCGAGCCAACTTATCAACAAAACGCGATATCAACAAAAGACGACACATTATCCCCGCTTTTATCAGCAGGAAAGTGCCGATAAAGTGGCGATAATCCTTCTCGTTTTGTTGATAATATGACCCGAAATGCATGCTAATGGCTTCGTGGTAATGATCAAGCGTGGTTAGGGGGTCGTACATACATGTTTAGGCTCTATTTTTTTTTTTAAATCGCAACGTACGCGTACAGAAATATGTACAATTACGAGCAGGAGCTGCATGCTGATTGGCTGTCAATACTCCAAACCGGGAAGTGTTGCAATCCATCTTATTTGTCACGGCAGCCGAGTCACAAGGAAACAGTAAAACAAAGTTGACAAATAAGGAAAGGGAGCACAATAGAAACATTCTCAACCTATAGTGTTGCTCAGGGGGTGGTACATTTATTGTACGTGTACCAACCACGTATGAACAACGTACAGCTGTAATGTTGAAAGTTGTCACGTACGCGTACATAACCAAGAAAACTAAAAATAATTTTAGATATTTATGAAGTGTATTTGTTTATGTGTTGTGTGGCTCTAAAAAGAGCCGTTGTGTTTATTGCGAGATTTTAGTACCTACAAGTAAGTACCAATGTTTTTAAGTTTATGAGGAACACTCTGTTCCCCTCATCTGTAAAATGTACACCATCTCTCCTAAAGATGCCATGCATATTGAAACGCAGATTATTGTTGTAAACGGACCCCATTCGGTAGTCTCGAAGAAAGGCAGAAACAGATTTATTCACATATTTCCTAGCTTTTTCAAACTTTGGACACTAGTGGTTGGACCACTTCCATCTCTGCCTTTGGCATATATTAGAATATACAAAGACAGTTTTCGGAACAGTGTCATCAATCGGGCAAAGGTGTCCTTCATGAGCATTTCCAGAGCTACCCCAGTCAAAGTGCCTAGGTCATTGCCACCACAGTGCACAATTATGAGGTCAGGGTGTTGGAGATGCATAAAGGATTTCACCAATGGCATCAATTGGTGCAACTTTAATCCTCTCTGTCCAAACCATTTAATGTCTACATTTGGTAAACCTAGGTCCTTGTGAATTCTTTTCCGTTCTGCGTACCTTTGACTCCAGAAAATATAGCTGTGTCCCACAATCCACACTGTAAGCATTTTGAAGAGAGGTCTGGATGCACTCTGATGGCGCCTGTAAATGAAATGCTAGTTTCAAAAGTAAGATTTTTCTAAAATGGTGGACAACATGTAGTTTTGAAAAAAGAAAAGACATGATTGGTTGTTTGACAACATTTTACAGAAAACTAGGTTCCATGTTCCTCTTATTTAAAAGCCATAATTTTATTGGTTAAGAAAAAGTGATAGAAAAGAACGTTACATAAGATAAGCTGGTATATTCTACAGTCAAGCACACTTGCTGTTTTAATTTGCAACAATGTATGATGAACTTTTCACCTGTATGCTGAGTTAGGTGTTCCCTGAAGTGTTTCTATGGTAACTGGCAGATTGTGGAACGGGGAAGGGTTTAAAGTTCTATTAGTTCGAAAGCTTTGGAATGTTAAACCAATCAAAATGTGTGTTTTCTTTTGAATTAATGTGAACACGATTTTAATTGGTTATTTAAATGTATGTATACGTAAAATAAGAGGGAAAATGTTCCATTTGATGGTTGTGCTGCAAACACTGAACTCCAGAGATTTTGTAGAAGAATATCCACTGTGTGAGTGGTATTCCTGTTAATCTAGAATTCAATTTAAAAGTTGAGTTGAAAAGTTGTATGGGAGTGCGTATGTGCGGTGTATCTATGTACATTAACGAATTATAAGGTATATTATCAAGACTCGGCGATACAATTATCATCACTTTATCGGCAGGAAACTGCCGATAAAGTGTTCATATATTATCAATATTATCGCCTGCATTGATAATATGCTCCTATATTCGTCCGTTGTTAAACGTTTTATAGTAGTAAACGTGTTTTGCTATAATGCATGCTGTTATGTTTTTTTCTTTAATATCTTTTTGTGCCTCTGAACATTAAGGGATTATGGGCCATATTATCAATAAAGGACGATACATTATCGCCGCTTTTATCGACAGGAAACTGCCGGTAAAGCAGTGATAATGCTCTCGATAATATATCCTTGTGAATTCCCATAGAAACCCAGGTTATGGTGTTAACCTGGGCTTCTATGGAAATTCACAAGGATATACTATCGACACCATTATCGCCGCTTTAGTGCTAGTTTCCTGCCGGTAAAAGCGGCGATAATGTATCGCCCTTTACTGATAATATGGCACTGACGGGCATATTATTAAGAACCAGTGTTAAAATTATCGACTGTTATGGACAGTAAACTGCCGATAAAACGGCGAAAATGGGCTTGATAATAGCTTCTTGTAAATTGCTATAGAAGCCCAAGTTCTAGTGTTAACCTGGGCTGGTATGAGAATTCTCGAGGGCATATTATTAAGCTCATTATCGTCGCTTTATCAGCATTTTCCTGCCGTTAAAAACGACAATAATCTATCGCCTTTTGTTGATAATATGTCCCGAAATTCATTTTTTTATTTCATTGTTTACTTACCTGCAATGATCGAAGTGGCATATTACCAAAGGGGGCGATAGGCAATTATCATCGATTTACCGTCCGTTTTCGGACGCTAAGCGGCGACAATTCTATCGTCCTATTAGCAACCTGTCGCTAACTGATGTTAGGGACAGCTTTTACGCGATAGCAAGCAGTTTAGGGCCCGCTTTGCATGTCAGCGATGTTTATCGCTAATGACCTGCAAAGTGGGTGTACCCAACCAGTTACCGACTGAAAGCAGTCGCTAACATCGCTATCGCCTATTAGCAAGGCAGGCGTACCGTTGGAAATATTTGTGTTGACCGCGATTATCTCCAAATACTAACACCTGCCCAGACCAGTTCTTAGCCATGTTATCCAATGGCAAGTGGATAACATGGCTAAGACCATTTCATCTCTAATGCGTGAATATCGCTGTATTCTCAACGATATTCACGCATTTCGCCGCTATCGCTGGACATTTTACCACAACGCAGAAAAACGTTGCTAATAGCATGTTTTCTCCGCTAACATATCCAGCGATAGGCAGCGATAAAAAAAATCGCCGCTAACCCTATTTAGCGATAAATATCGCTTCTTGTTGGTAATATGCCCCCAGATTCCATTGTTTATCACTCCTCACCCTGCCCCTCCTCCGCCCCACCTGCCTGCCCCCTTGCAACTCCCTCCACGGGCCGCGGCTGTTTCTATATTCCGTTATATTGTACTGTCTATTTATACTCTCATTTTTTATTACATTTTCCTTGCTTCATACTCCTTGTTCTTTTGTTGTAAGTCCTCTTATTTTTATACTCCGAGCTTTGTCCTCATACTCCTCCCTCTCTTCTTGTAAGTAATTGTGACGGGGTCCCTCCTCCGGACCCTGAGCATCGCAACAATTGGTGGGAATCCACCCCCCTTTCACCCACTGCCTTTGGTTCCCAACAGCTGCCTGCCCCGACA
The DNA here is from genome assembly GCF_964261635.1 of Lissotriton helveticus. Lineage (NCBI taxonomy): Eukaryota > Metazoa > Chordata > Amphibia > Caudata > Salamandridae > Lissotriton > Lissotriton helveticus. The sequence goes on from NC_136073.1 coordinate 171,646,601, forward strand.
TGGATGGAAGAGCTGGAAACAGGTTGGCCGAGGGAGACGGAGGACGGTGGTCCCTTTAAATCCTCGGCATGGACGGAGGAAGCCCCGCCCCTCAGCAGGACGGAAACAGGAAAATGGAGACCGGCCCAGGAGACGACAGACGGCGTATCCCTGGAGGAGCAAGGTGGATCGAGAGTGGAGAGCAGAGGAGAGGCCAGTGAAGAGAAACCGAGACGAGAGGAGTGGAGCGGAGAAGCGGATACGAAGCCAGGAGGCCAATGGACCCACGGGTCGCCCCGCCACGCACCCAAGGGAGGGGCGTGGCTGCAACAGGTACGGGGCCGGGTAGCGGGTTGGGTGACTCAGCACGTACCTCCGCCTGTATAGTTGTACAGACCCGTGTAAATTAATCCCCACCAAGACCCTTCCCTACACAAGCACTCCCACACTGCGTGTAGAGACTGAGCACCGTCACCGGTTGTTTTCCTCACCCCGGCCCTATGAACTGTATGACCGCGTATGGCTGCCTGACACCAGTTTCTCTTTTGTTTTTGGGCTCCCCGAGAGTTATCGGAGAAGAGGAGAGGAAGACAGCCCTGTGGATCCGGTGAAGCAAACTTGAGACACCGCGAAAGCCGCCCTTTGACCCTGCAGCATTTGCCCGGGAACGTATAACGAGTAGACAGAGACGCTGCTACATAAAAATAAAACCCTCTTTAAAAGCATTGCTGAAAGACTCTAGCTCTCACGTTCCTTCTGCACCCCTGGGTAGTCCCCCGAGACTAGACTCTAACATAGAGGGTTCCCCTGCCCTGGGACACGTGGTGTCAGAAGTGGGATCAGTAACATCCCCCATCTGTGGCGACAAGATGGATACCCTGATTGAACATATCATCAAGGGACAACAGAAACTCGAGTGGGCAGTGGAACGCCAGTTGTCCGCGACAGGGAGTTGTTCAAGACCTCATTAACGGTGCAGATAGAAGGGTTGAGAGCGCGCCACCTCCCGTTCCTCTGTTTGCCGGGGATGCCCGCACCCACACTCCGCATCCTATCGGTATTGCTCTGCAGAAGTATATTCCCGGGGAAGACCCGGATGCCTTCCTGCTTAACTTCGAGCGAGCCGCCAGGGCCTTGGGATGGCCCGAGGACAAATGGCCATTTTTTCTCGCCCCCCTCCTAACCGGGGAAGCGCAATCTGCCTACCAAGCGGCGAACGCCCTAGGCAACAACCCGTATGTGGTGGTGAAGGAAGTTATACTTGACCACCTGGGTTTAGACCCGGAAGCCTACCGGGTGAAATTCCGGAAAGAACGAGGCCTACCCGGAGAGAACCCTAAAACACTGTTTTTCCGTTTGAGGATGGCCGCCAATAAATGGCTGAAACCGGAGACCTGCAGCAAGGAGGAAATCCTTAACAAAATATATCTGGAACAATTTATGGACGCTTTGCCCTATGCTACACAAAGGTGGCTGGGGCAACATGTAGGCTTGGAAGTAGAACAAGCTATTGAGATGGCTGCCCAGTATGCACGGGCCCAGCCCCGACTCGGTATCGGGGACTCGGATAAATTCAGCAAATGTCTCCCGCCACCAAAGAGCGAAAAGAAACCAAGGCCCCCAATGGAAGCCCCCAGACTACGGGCTAGCGGAATGCTATCCCCGATGTTTAAAGGACCCCAGTGCTATGAGTGTGGGGAGTGAGGACACATAGCGAGGATGTGTCCCCGCAAAAGACCGCCGGAGGAACCGATGGAGGTCGGATACCTCCCAAAGACAGTGATGTATTCAGCAGAGTTGGGCAGTTCCTTCCACGTGAGTATGAGGATGAATGGTTTCAAGATGAAAGCCCTTCTTGATTCAGGGTGCAAACAATCCGTAGTACAGGTGCGCTTTGTCCGGCCCGAACAGTACATACAAGAGAACCAGGTGTACATACGATGTGTCCACGGAGACGTGAAGCCATACCCTTTGGCTTCCATCTCGGTGGAACTACCGAATAGATTTACCTGTAGAGTCCGGGTGGGAGTGGTGGACAGCTTACCTGAGGAGATGATATTGGGCACAGATAACCCAGAGTTCCTATCCCTCTTGACCGTCCTGAGCCTCGGCGAAGCGGTCGCTCCCCTCGCTGCTCCCTGCACATCAGCTGGTATCGTTACGATCACGCTCTGCACGCATTGCTCGCGCTGGTAGAAGCTGCTAGGCATTGTAGCGATCTATTACCTGACTGTAGCGCCTATTACCTGACTTGCTTCGCACTGCAGATTGATTAAAGATTGTAGCGCTGTACTTTGGAGACCGTACATAGATTTTTACTGCACCATTATTTCTTGTCTGTGTCACCCGCTTTGCCTGCTCTGTTTACTGTTATCTGACTGTGCTGACCAGTCTATTATCGCTTCTTTTAGGCCGTACCCCATCTCGTCCTGTAGCGCTTTTTTGCTCGCTGCCATTTTGTCTGTTTGTTTGTTGTTCTGCCTCACAGACCGGCTATCCGCCCCGCACCCGCCTCCCAGCTGCTCCTCCCTCCCACAGAGAGTAAAGCCCTACCCATCCGGCAATAGCGCTGTGACCGTCCTGAGCCTCGGCGAAGCGGTCGCTCCCCTCGCTGCTCCCTGCACATCAGCTGGTATCGTTACGATCACGCTCTGCACGCATTGTTCGCACTGGTAGAAGCTGCTAGGCATTGTAGCGATCTATTACCTGACTGTAGCGCCTATTACCTGACTTGCTTCGCACTGCAGATTGATTAAAGATTGTAGCGCTGTACTTTGGAGACCGTGCATAGATTTTTACTGCACCATTATTTCTTGTCTGTGTCACCCGCTTTGCCTGCTCTGTTTACTGTTATCTGACTGTGCTGACCAGTCTATTAGCGCTTCTTTTAGGCCATACCCCATCTCGTCCTGTAGCGCTTTTTGGCTCGCTGCCATTTTGTCTGTTTGTTTGTTGTTCTGCCTCACAGACCGGCTATCCGCCCGCACCCGCCTCCCAGCTGCTCCTCCCTCGCCCCACCCCCCTCCACTATCTATATATGACAGATGCTTTTACGCGCAGCGTTCACGCGCAGCGGTCGCGCCCCATGCGCGCCAAAGGTAAGCCCGTCTACGCCCGTCCGCGCCTGGACCGCGCCCAGCGCCAGACCCCCTGGTCCCCAAAAAATCCCCTCCACCCGCATAACGTATGATACCGCCACTCTCCTTACCCTCAACCCCGGTAGCACCCCACAATGCTGCGTAGCTACCCCAGGACACTTTCATGGTCCTTTCTCCTGCCTCTCCTGCAAGTTCGCCTGCATCAAGACCCATACCAAATCCTCCTCCTCCAAACACAGATTCTAACCACCTGAAATGCATCCTGCTGAACACCCGCTCGGTCCACAAACATGCCACTGAACTCAGGGACCTACTTGACACTACATCACCGGACGTCGCCTTCCTTACAGAAGCCTGGATGAACACCTCATCAGCGCCCGACATCGCCATAGCCATCCCGGAAACCTACAAGATCATCCGAAAAGATCGCACAAACCAAACAGGAGGAGGCATCGCCATCGCCCATAAGAACACCATCCGAATCACGACCAGCTCTGACCTCACGACCGCCGAACACCTTCACTTCCAGATCCACACCGACCCCAGAACCACACTTAGAGGCACCCTCATCTACAGACCACCAGGATCCCGCACACAATTCAACGAAGTCATCACCGACTTCATCAGCCCACATGCCCTCACCTCCGAGAATTACATCCTACTGGGAGACCTCAACTTCCACCTGGAAAAGAAAAATGACAGCAACACCACCACCCTTCTGGACAACCTAGCCAATCTCGGACTCAAACAACTTGTTGACACCCCCACCTACTTAGCCGGACACACGCTCGACCCTATCTTCACTTCCAGCAAACACATCTCCTTCGATCACACCACAGCCCTCCACTGGACGGACCACAGATGCGTCCACTTCAGCTACAAAAAGACCACGACCCACATCCCACCAGAACCTATTCCTCGAAGAAACTGGAACAAAATCACCACCGACCAACTCTTCACATCGCTTAACCAAAACCCCCCCGCCATATCATCGGACCCAAACCAAGCTGCCACTAATCTCACACAATGGATCACCCACAGCGCGGACGAATTAGCACCCTTTAAAAACCACCAGATCAAACAAGGAAACAAAAAGGCCCCTTGGTTCAACGAGGACCTTAAGAAATCCAAGAAGCTATGTCGTACCCTCGAGAAAACATGGAAAAAAAAACCAACCACTGACAACCTGATCGCCTTCAAAGACGCCACCCGCAAACACCACCAATTGATCCGATCCACCAAGAAATCAGCTTTCAAGGATCGAATCGACAACAACGCCCACAACAGCAAGGAACTATTCAACATCGTCAAAGAATTCACCAACCCCACCACCGGCACCAACGACATCACTCCCTCCCAGGACCTCTGCGATTCTCTATCCTCTTTCTTCCACAACAAAATCGCCGACATTCATAACAGCTTTGTAAACCTATCCGAAGACCAACCCACTCCACCCAACTCTGAACCAAAACAGCACTCTCACAACCTTTGCGCCTGGAACCCAATCACCACCGAAGACACCATTCGCCTGATGAACTCAATCCGCTCAGGATCGCCAACCGACCCATGTCCCCACCACATATTCAACAAAGCAGACTCCATCATCGCACCCCATCTCCGTGATGTCATCAACTGCTCCTTCATCTCCGCTACCTTCCCAGAAAGATGGAAACATGCCGAACTCAGCGCCCTTCTGAAGAAACCCACAGCGGACCCCTCTGAACTTAAGAACTACCGCCCCATCTCACTCCTCCCCTTCCCGGCCAAAGTCATTGAGAAAGCCGTCAATAATCAGCTCGCCGCCTTCCTTGAATCCAACAACTCACTTGGCCCCTCACAGTCCGGCTTCCGGGCCAAACACAGCACCGAAACCGCCCTCATTGCTGCTACAGACGACATCCGAACACTATTGGACAACGGAGAAACAGTTGCCCTCATCCTACTTGACCTCTCCGCCACATTCGACACAGTCTGTCATAACACACTCATACAACGCCTCAACAACGTCGGAGTACAAGGTAAAGCGTTAGACTGGATCACCTCGTTCCTCACCAGAAGAACCCAGAGAGTCCGCCTCCCCCCTTTTAGATCAGAGGCCACGGAAGTTATCTGCGGCGTACCTCAAGGATCATCACTTAGCCCCACCCTCCTCAACGTATACATGAGTCCCCTCGCATCCATCGCACGCCAACACAACCTCAACATCATCTCTTACGCTGACGACACCCAACTGATCCTCTCCCTCACCAAAGACCCTAACACCGCCAAAACCAATCTACACGAACGAATGAAAGAAGTAGCCGAATGGATGAAGAACAGCCGCTTAAAACTAAACTCGGACAAAACAGAAGTCCTCATCTTAGGATCATCCCCCTCTGCCTGTGACGACTCATGGTGGCCACCTGCCCTAGGTACAGCACCCACACCCACGGACCACGCACGTAACCTTGGCTTCATCCTTGACTCCTCCCTATCGATGACCAGACAAGTCAACGCCGTCTCATCATCATGCTTCAACAACCTGCGCATGCTCAAAAAAAATCTTCCGCTGGATCCCCACCGAAACAAGAAGGACAGTCACCCACGCACTAGTCACTAGCCGACTAGATTACGGAAACACCCTCTACGCCGGAACCACAGCCAAACTACAGAAAAAACTCCAACGCATACAAAACGCCTCAGCCAGACTCATACTGGACATCCCCCGTCAAGCTCACATTTCCGGTCACCTGAAAGATCTCCACTGGCTTCCCGTCAACAAGAGAATAAAGTTTTGTCTCCTCACCCACGCACACAAGGCCCTCTACGAACTAGGACCCGAATGCCTCAACAAACGACTGTCCTTCTACACACCCACCCACCAACTTCGTTCATCTAATCAAGCCCTCGCCGCAATTCTACGCATTAATAGATCCACCATGGGAGGAAGATCTTTTTCCTACTTAGCGGCCAAAACCTGGAACTCTCTCCCCACCCACCTCCGCCTCACACAGAACCACCTCTCTTTCAGAAAACAGCTAAAAACCTGGTTATTCGACAAGTAAAGCATCCACCCTCCCTCAAGCGCCTTGAGACCCTCTGTGTGAGTAGTGCGCTATAAAAATTACTGAACTTGAACTTGAACTTGAACTCTTCAAGGAGAAATTAAGCCTGAGTCCCTGTAGGAAGGACAAACCCTATCCCGCTTTCCTAACGCCGGATCCTTGGGAAATAGATAGGAGTTTTAGGTTCGCGCAGAGCGAAGATAGAACCCTCTTTAATGCGTGGGCCAGCGCTCACCAGACTCAGGATAATCCCTCCCAGACGTACCCCCGATTCCTGATTAAGAACGACCTACTGTACAGACAGGCCACCGAAACCAGCTGCTGCCAACTGTTGGTACCCTCTTCTTTCCGAGAACAAGTGTTGTTTTTCGCACACACCCATCTCACTGCAGGACATGCGGGGAAGGAAAAAACTACGGACAGCATAACCCGACATTTCTTCTGGCCTGGAGTATATAAGGAGGTACAAGAGTATTGTGCTAAGTGTGAGGTGTGTCAAAGGAAAAACACCAATCGCCCTAGAGCAGCTCCCATGCAACCCATGCCTATTATAGGGGTTTCTTTTGAACGCGTAGGCATGGACCTTATTGGACCCTTACCCCGGTCCACAAAAGGAAACGTATATGCCCTCGTCATAGTGGATTACGCCACTAGATTCGTGGAGGCCTTCCCCTTGAGGATCACTACCACTTCGGCCATAGCTGAACGGTTTGTGGAACTGTTCGCACGCGCCGGTTTCCCGAAGGAAGTCTTGACGGATCAGGGCACCCCTTTCACATCTAAACTCATGAAGGAGGTATGTAAATCCTTAGACATTAAACATCTGAAAACGCCGGTGTACCACCGCAGACCGATGGCCTCGTCGAGCGGTATAATCAATCCTTGAAAGCAACTCTGAAAAAGATGTTATCCTCAGAAGGCACGAACTGGGACCGGTTGCTTCCCTTGGCCCTTTACGTTCTAAGATCACAGAAACAAAGCAGTCTGGGGTGTTCCTCATTTGAGTTGTTGTACGGACGGATGCCCAGATCCCTCCTAGAAATGACCCGGGATCTGTGGGAAAACGAAGAACTACAAGAACAGAAAAACATGTTGGACTTCACCACTCAACTCCGGTCCAGACTGGGAAAACTGCAGAACCTGGCCCATACCAGCTTGGAACACCACCAAAACCGATACAAGAAGAACTATGACAAAGGAAAAAAACTGAGATCCATTGCCATAGGGAAGTGGGCCCTGGTACTTCTCCCCTCCATCAGCAGCAGTGCAAAGAACGAGTGGAAGAGACCCTTTCAGGTCATAGAAACCATAGGGAAGACCACATACAGGTTAAAAAATCTCCGCCAATAAGACGCAGACGTACCATATCAATTTACTGAAGGAGTGGATGGGGCCTATACCCCAAGAATCCCATTGGATGGAAGCCGCTTCCCCCCCCTCCCGGGAAGTATCCACTGTGGATCAGCTCGTAATAAATCCGGAGCTAACTGCCTCGATGAAGTCTGACCTGCAGGCAGTCCTCAAAACCTACACCGATATCTTTTCCGACCTACCCGGAAGGACCAACAGAATAGAACACTGCATAGACACCCCATTAGGAAAACGGTAAGACAACGACCGTACCGAATCCCTGCTGCCCGCAGGGAAGCAGTTCAAAAAGAGGTACAAGAAATGCTCCAGTTAGGGGTAATACGCCCCTCTACAAGTCCCTGGTCGTCCCCGATTGTCATGATACCCAAGCCGGATGGATCCAAACGGTTTTGTATGGATTTCAGGGCATTAAACGCCATCTCTAACTTCGACACCTATCCGATTCCGAGGGTGGATGAGATGATCAAAAAAATCAGGGAGGCTCAGTATATTACGACCGTCGACCACACGAAGGGGTATTGGCAGGTGCCTCTTCGTGAGGAGGACCACAAGTAAACGGCCTTCGTCACAGACAGCGGTTTATATGAGTTTACCGTGCTCCCCTTTGGCCTTCATGGAGCTCCGGCGACGTTCCAAAGACTCATGAACTCAGTCCTGCAGCCCTACTCTACTTTCAGCTCGGCCTATTTGGACGACATAGTGGTCTACAGTAAAGACTGGACAACGCATCTGGAACATATGACTCTCATTTTTGACGCCTTACGTCTAGCCGGATTGCACATCAACTCGAAAAAGTCCAGAGCAGCGTTTACGAGCGTCCGGTATCTGGGGTACGTCTTGGGAGAGGGAACCATAGCCCCCCAAAGTGAGAAGGTGAGAGCCATCGCCAATGTCCCGTTTCCTAACAACAAACGGGATCTACGAGCCTTTTTAGGCCTTATAGGCTATTATCGCCGTTTCATCCATAACTTTGCCGAGAGGGCTGCCCCTTTAACAGATCTACTAGGTAAGGAGACCAAAACCCGAAACCTAACGAATCCATCACCAGCCGCTCTTAGCGCCTTCCAGCAGCTAAAGGAAAGCATGACCTCTGCCCCGGTGCTTATGTCCCCCGACTTCAATAAATCGTTTACTCTGGCTACCGATGCCTCTAATGTCGGCATCGGGGCAGTATTGTCCCAAACCGGAACAGATGGGCAGGAGCATCCCCTTCTGTACATTAGCAGAAAGCTGTTTCCCAGGGAATGTAGGTATTCCACCATTGAGAGGGAGGGCCTGGCCATCAAGTGGGCTGTAGAGAAGTTACGGTATTATTTAGAAGGGAAACCATTCATCCTGCATACTGATCACGCCCCATTAAAGTGGATGTACCAAAACAGTAGCAAGAACGCGAGGGTGCTAAGGTGGATCCTGTCATTGCAACCCTACTCCTTCACAGTGACTCATCGCAAGGGTAGAGAGAACGGAAATGCTGACTTTTTGTCCCGTGTCTTTCCTCTCCCCGATCGGGAGATGCCAGGGGGGGAGGTATGTGACGCCACCAATTGTTGCGTTGCTCCGGACACTGAGCAACGCAACAATTGGTGGGAATCCACCCCCCTTTCACCCACTGCCTTTGGTTCCCAACAGCTGCCCGCCCCGACATGGATGGAAGAACTGGAAACAGGTTGGCCGAGGGAGATGGAGGACGGCGGTCCCTTTAAATCCTCGGCATGGACGGAGGAAGCCCCGTCCCTCAGCAGGACGGAAACAGGAAAAGGGAGACCGGCCCAGGAGACGACGGACGGCGTATCCCTGGAGGAGCAAGGTGGATCGAGAGCGGAGAGCAGAGGAGAGGCCAGTGAAGAGAAACCGAGATGAGAGGAGTGGAGCGGAGAGGCGGATACGAAGCCAGGAGGCCAACGGACCCACGAGTCGCCCCGCCACGCACCCAAGGGAGGGGCGTGGCTGCAACAGGTACGGGGCCGGGTAGCGGGTTGGGTGGCTCAGCGCGTACCTCCGCCTGTATAGTTGTACAGACCCGTGTAAATTAATCCCCACCAAGACCCTTCCCTACACGAGCACTCCCACACTGCGTGTAGAGACTGAGCACCGTCACCGGTTGTTTTCCTCACCCCCGGCCCGATGAACTGTATGACCGCGTATGGCTGCCTGACACCAGTTTCTCTTTTGTTTTTGGGCTCCCCGAGAGTTATCGGAGAAGAGTAGAGGAAGACAGCCCTGTGGATCCGGTGAAGCAAACTGGAGCCACCGCGAAAGCCGCCCTTTGACCCTGCAGCATTTGCCCGGGAACGTATAACGAGTAGACAGAGACGCTGCTACATAAAAATAAAACCCTCTTTAAAAGCATTGCTGAAAGACTCTGGCTCTCACGTTCCTTCTGCACCCCTGGGTAGTCCCCCGAGACTAGACTCTAACATAGAGGGTTCCCCTGCCGTGGGACAGTAATATAACAGAATATTTGATATATTTTTTTTGTAATGTTACATATATTTTTTTATGATAGGTCGTGTTTATCGATACTAAAAGTACTGCATCATGCCAACCAAGTACCAACAGACGAAGCAACGAAAGAAAAGTGTGTATTTGAAGAGAACTCACCAAGAAGATTTACATGAAGAGAGATGTCTTAACAAACAGAAAGAAACTCCTGGTAAGAGCAGGAGCACTTTTTTGAGGAAAATACTAAAGACTAAGAATAGTGTTCAGAAACAAAAAAATGTCCTTAGTGTATCAGCAACGGAAAAAAACCTACTAATAAACAAAAGAATAATGGAAAATCAAGTGCAGACAAAACTGTGTATAGTACAAGGAGAAAAAATCAATTCATAGAAATGAGGAAAAAAATGTTTTATAATAGATTGGTATCAAATTTAACACCTTGACTGCTTGAGTTATCCCTCTGCTGTGCTGGGCCATAATGTAAATGGGTGTGGTCATGACGAGCTCAGCTCGTCATGAGCACCCTAGAGGTATACCTCATGAGGAGCTGAGCTCGTCATGAGCACCGAAGGGGTTAATGGAAGAAATTAAGGTATATAAGAAAAAAACAGTATTTTGTAAGAAGAAGAAAGCTATAGAAAATGTAGTTGAGAAAGCTTTGAAATTGAAAAGAAAACTGTTTATATTAGTAATCAATAGAATTAGATCACTAGATAAACCAATCCATTTAATGAAGAGCAAAAGTAGGTGGAGAAGACTAATTAACAGAAGTAATTTTTGTGAGGTTTTTTTGGGTGAATGGAAACATTCTTCAACTTCTGAGCCTTTTTTTAATGAAGAAAGTTATCTTCAGAGTAATGATTTGTTGCATGCAGTTGACACTACTGGTCGTGCTTATGAGGTTACAAATGGTTGTCCTATTGAGAAAGAAACAATTGTTCCTAGAAATGCAGAAGAGGTGTTAGCTGCTGAAGTTTTAGGGAGACGTCCTAAAGCTCCAGTGTACACTTGGAATTATAGTAGTATTTGCAGTGTCCGGCAAGAATCTATTGATTTTTTACGCAATTTCTTACGTAATTAAACCAAGAAAAGTGTTAAACAAAAGATTAAGATGTTACAAGGACTAGACCCTTGCAAAGTGAGAGAAAACTCTGGTTTACAAGGTCATTCTCTACCTTGTGTTTCTGAAAAAGTATGTCGAAGTGTTTTCCACCATTTCAGGATGTTAGCAGTTCATCATACTCAGATGAGGAAATTAGTCAGAACATTGTATTACGCGGAAAGTCCAGCACTAATGTTAAAAAAGTTGAACAGTGCTCTTTTGCGTGGATCTGTATCAGACGTAACAAATGTTTGTGATGAAATTGAGATTAGTTACTTTGATCCTCAGGAAGACAGTGCCGAAAGTGAGAGATTAATAGAAGAAAATGTGGAAGAGAATGTAGGACAGTGCAGTGTAGAAAATTTTGAACAAGAAATGATACAGTTTAAGGTGATTTCAGGTGAAAGGCCAAATGATTCTTGTATCTGTTGACGACGAATTCATTATAAAAATCAGACCAGGATTGTTGATCTGTATTTAAAAAGTGAAAAGGAAAATAATAATGAGTGGAAGGATTTTACAACTCATTTGTTGGTAGAGAATTGCTTTGATTTGGGTTCTGATCAGAGTATTTGTAAATATTGTTAAAACAAATTAGAAGAGAACAAAATGCCTGCTAGAGCTGTGCATAATAATCTTGAGCTGGTAAATATTCCTTCTGAACTGATGGATTTAAATACCTATGAGTCTATTCTTATTCAATGTGTGCATCCATTTCAGGCTATTGTTCGTATGGAGCCTAAGACAGGAAAATTGCCTCCTTCTGATTTACAGAGAGGATTAAAGGGAAGAGTTGTATATTTGCCTCTAGATTTAAAGAAAAATATTGAAACTATTGGTGTAGAAAATGTAGAGGATGAACCTTTAGTTATTCTTGTTAATGGCGTTCCTACTAAGAGTAAGAAAATCTGGCAAGAATTAGTGGGTGTTTGGAAAGTGAAAAAGGCAACGTTGTATCTGGTAAAAAATAATCAATATTACAAAAATGTGTATGTGGGAGAAGAAGAAATATCTGTACAAGAAGATACTGACTTGCCATCTGGTCAAATTGAAAAAGTGGATGTGTCCAGAACTGAAGAAATCTACGAACATTAAAGTGTTCATTCATTGCGTTACAAATAAATGATGGGGAATGCTATAGAGTTTTTTCAAATGAAAGAAGCAAAAGGAAGTCCCATTAGTGTATGACAAAAAAGCTTGGAAGCTCGTTGTTTCCCTCAGTTGTTTCCTACAGGAAAATGAGGACGATATGATGAACGACCTGTGCAGATTCCTGCATCTGAATACAGGACATCAAGATTATATGCAGAAGATGGAAGATTTCGACAATGTATTCCATATTTGTTTCATCTTTTGTTTGAGAGTGACTTGTCTCGACTTTCTTATGCAGTAAACCACATATTGAAAACAGGTGTACATTTGCAAAATGTTTCAGCAAAGGAATTTATGGATAAAGTACAGCAGAAAGATAATGTGTTGGAAGCTCAGCTGATTAATCTGATGGCATGTCAGCGTGGTACTAATGAGTACGGGGACCGTCATCACGGAGAACTCAAATGTATGCTAAGGAACTTAGGAACTCCTACATGGTTCCTTACTCTAAGCTGTGCTGAATATGCTTGGGATGATTTACTTCAATTTCTTCGAGAGGCAAATCCAAATATACCAAATATCGAATACAAGACACCTGGAGAATTGTGCTCTTTGGATCCTGTTAATGTATGCAGGTATTTAAATCATAAATGCGAAGCTATGATGTCTTTTATCACCAACAAAAAAAGTCCTCCTCTTCTGGATTTCTTTTGGAGAAAGGAGTATCAAGCTAGAGGTGCTCCTCACATACATATGCTATTATGGATCAAAGATGCTCCTAAATTTGGAACAGACTCAGATGATACTGTGTTGTCTTTTATTGAAGAATATGCTACATGTGAAGTACCCAAAAGTACACAAGATAAGGACTTAAGACAACAAGTCTTACGATTCCAAAGCCATCGTTGTAGCAAATACTGTTGTCGAAAGTACAAATCTAAGGACAAATTCTACAGCAAATGCCGTTTTGCATTTCCTCGACCTGTAATATCGAAAGGAAGAGTGAACAGTTTTATGTCATCTTTGCGACATAATATCACAAGAAAGTCTCCAAAAAATACCTACAACTTAAGAAGAAATGAAGAGTCAAAATACATAAATGACTATAACTCAGTTATTTTGTCTATGTGGAATGCTAATATGGATATTCAATATGTTGCAGACAATTCCATTGCTGTTGCTCGATATGTGACATCGTACATAACAAAGTCAGAAAAGACGGAATTGAAGGAAATGTGGGAAGAGATTTCCCATGAGAAGAGTCTAAGTAAGAAATTATACAGTTACAGTTTGAAGATGTTATCTCATCGAGAAATTGGAGCGTATGAATGCTCTGATCGCTTATCATCTGCAAGTCTGTACTCTAAATCCAGAAGAATCATTTGGGTGAGTCTCGGTCTTGCTGCAACACGAAACCGAGTTCTTAAATCTGTACAAGAAATTGAATATTTAGCTGAACAAGAGCTAGAAAGTACTGATATTCTGAAAACAAACATGTTGGATACATATTATCCAAATAGAAGTCATCATCTTGAGAACATTTGTCTCTATGAAGTGCTGCAAAACTATATTTTTAAACGGAATATTACCGAAAACATTAATAATGGTATATATGCCGTTAATGGTTCTGAAGGATGTCTGGTGAAACAAAGAAAAGGACATTTGATTAATCACCGTAAACTGAGTTGCGAAACACCTGACAAAAGGGAATTTTACTATTTAGCTCTTTTGCAACTTTTCAAGCCATGGCGTTCAGAATTGGAATTACTTGGAGATTTTGAGAGCTACGAAGATTCCTTCAATGCAACTAAAGATACTATAGAATGTCCTGTTTTTGCTAATTATGTCAATATGTTGAATGACGGAATTGAGCAAGAAGCTACAATTGCAGCTGAGATTGCTGGAGATAGTTCTCGAGACAGTCAAACTTCTCCTCCGTTGAGTCAGGACCCACTAGGAGAACCAATTGTTCTAAATGAAGCAGCAACTGCTATGGAAGAGGTGGAAACAGTAATGTATCAAGGTCAAGACATCTTACAAACTTAGGAATCTTAGAAGAACAACTAAATCATGAGCAGAAAGAAATACATGAGCAAGTGAGAGAAGAGATTGACCATGGATTTCTTCATGAGAAGAAAGAGTGCTCTTGCTCATCATTTGAACCTATCCATATGTATGTGAGTGGACAAGCTGGAACAGGAAAATGTTTTTTAATTAAAGTAATCACAAGTTTTCTACAGAAAAGAACTGAGTCGCATTTGTCTTGTGTTGCCACTGCTCCAACTGGGTTGGCGGCACACAATATTAAAGGAATTACTTTACATCGTTTAATAATGCTACCAGTAGAGCATGACAACAAATTACAATACCTCAAGCTATCTGGAGAAGCTTTTTATGAAGTTTCACGAGTGTTGAAGAAAATTAGGCTTCTCATAATTGATGAGGTAAGCATGGTCTCAAACTTAATGCTTACCTTTGTGCATTTAAGAATGCAGCAAATTCTTAAAACAGAGTATGACGTATTATTCGGAGGAAAACACGTCATAGTTTTTGGAGATCTTCTATAACTTACTCCTGTAAAAGGACAGCCAGTGTTTAAAACACTTGTGCATGAAGATACTAGAAAGTCTTTGGGGAGTATTGGCAATGTAAACATTTGGTCATATTTTCAGTATAAGGAACTTACTACAAATATGCGACAATCAAATGATGTTGATTATGGAACTATTCTTCAAGATATAAGAATTGGAAAATTGTCCGAACATGGAAAAAAAGCTTTACAGACACGATTACTTTCCAATTTGTTTCCAAATGCAAATATTGTACCAGAAAAAATTTACATGAGAATTGCAGAAAACAAATCTGTAATCTGCTTAATGCCAACACTGCGTTAATGTTCTATATTCAATGAAGAAATGTTAAAGTTGGAAAATGAAGAAATTATAAAATTGGAAGCAATTGATAAAATAGAACCTGAGAGAATCAATATTATTTTGAGTGAAAACTTGAAGAGGAAATTGGATTGTTTAGAGAAATCGATAAGTAAAACTGCTGGTTTAGAAAATAATTTGTATGCATGTGTAAATTGTAGAGTAATTTTGCGACGTAATTTGGATGTGCAAAAAGGTTTAGTAAATGGAGCAATGGGTAAAATTGTTGATTTTGTTAACTATCTAAACAGAGCTCGCATTGAATTTTTGAAAATCAAATTTGATGCAATTGCTGAAGTACAACAAGTTAGTCGTTGTGCAGCTCGTTTTTTGCTTGTAAAAGATGTGTATGTCTGCAGAAAACAGTTTCCTGTTTGTTTGGCATATGCGGGGACCATTCATAAATCTCACGGTTTAAGTGTAGATTGTGCTTTACTGAATATTGGAAGTACCGTGTTTAAAGAAGGTATGGCATATGTTGCTTTGTCTCGAGTCAGAACTTTATCTGGATTGTACTTGATTGATTTTGATGAGATAAAGGTTTCTGCAGATACAAACTGTGTGAAAGAGTATAATAGGTTAAGAAGAGAATATGCACCCAATTTAGGTCAATATCCAGTGATTGAAAAGCGTGTGGTAGGTAGAAAAAGAAGATTTGAGAATATCGGTTCTGAAACTGTAGAGAAAGGAAAAAAACAAGATGAGTTGCTCCTCCAAGCAAAAAGACAAAGGACAGAGTTGAAGAGAATGTTGGTTATCGATTTGAAAATAGTTCTGGTGTCAACTGCTATGCTAATGTAGTTGTTAATGTTGTTTTTTTTCTTCAAAGTTTCCAACAGCAAATTGTAGAAAATCGGGACAAAAGATTCTGTTCATTGTTGAATTCTGTTTATGAGAAATGTACTAGTGATAAAAGTAAAATACAAAGTGTTTCTGATATTCGAAATGTTTTGGACATATGTTCTGGTTCTACTCAATTTACGCAGAATATTCAGCAAGATTGTCAGGAATTTTTAATGTTTATGCTTGGTGTACTGGAAGATGAAGGTATAGATGTTGAAAACCTTTTTGGCCTTTCTTATAAATGGCATCATGACTGTCGAAATTGTTTGTTTACATGTAGCACTGACATAGTGTGGGGTAAGTGGTCGAACAAATCCACAGACAACGGGGTTCTAGGTAACGCTGGTTTTATTGTTTTGTATAGCCTCCTTTTCTGAACAGGCACTCGATAGTAAGGGAGAGGGGTTTCAACGTCCTCCGTAGTCTCTCTGGTGGTTCCACGCCGTCTCAGCTCCCGTTGTCTTCTGGGAGGCGTAGTCCGGGCATCCGCCGTTTTCACACGAGGGCCGGTATACCGCAGCAGAAAAGTAAAGGGAAATCAGCGTTATTCTGGTGAGCGGTATCCCGTAAGTAGGGGAAGGGAGTGAGGAGTCACAACCCCGTTACTTGTGAGGTGAAGTGGGGGGGGGTTCGTGCACGGGATTACAACTCTGGTCAAGGGGGCTTGTCCCGCTTACGTCCCGCCCAGCCCAGGAAACGAGACCGTACCTGTCCTAGCCACACTTCCCGGGAAGCGTGGCTGGGCGATGCGCCTTCACGTTGGCCTCCTGGCGTGTCGCTGCAGTCTTGCTCCACTCTCGGGCTTCCTCCGGTGGTCTCGACCCCTCGGTCCTCCCCTTCTGTCTCCTTCGTTCTCCGCTCTTCCTCGTCCTTCTTCCGCTCTGCTCCGTCCTCGCTCTCCTCGCTCCACTCCGCTCCGTCCTCGCTCACCTCGTCCTTCTTCCACTCCGCTCCGTCCTCCTGTAGCCACTCGTCTCCTCCTCCGGGTGTAATACACACCTGTGTGAAGTCTGGGCTGGGTTTTACCTGCGCACGGAGGGCGGGTCCCAGGTCCGGTTCCGCCCAATTAAAGAAACATGGGTCCTCCGTGATCGGCAAGGGCTTGTGGATGTCGGCTCCTGCGGTGTTCCAGGCGTCAGTGTGCTGTGCAAAAAGAGGGGACATGTGAATAGGTAAGCCTGGAGGACCCGGGTTCGGGTCCTCCTCGTCACACATAGACACTGAGAGATTCATATATTTGACTTTACCTGACTGTGAATCAGTGTCTTTTAACAATCTAATTAAAGGAGCAAGTCAAAACATGGAGTGTAGCCAATGTAAATCAAAAATGTCATCAACATTATTTATACAAAGATATGGACAGTATGTTATGTTAATGCTGCAATGTTGTAGAAGTGATGGAACAAAATTGAAAACGTTAAAAATTTTGTAGCCGGCCAATGTTCAATATCAGGAAGAACTTTTATAAGTGTTGCTATTATTTTTCATGATATGATATGATATGATAATAGGGACTTATATAGCGCACGTTCACCAACGGTTTCTTGGCGCTGAGGTGGGGAGGCGTGAACAGATGGAAAGGTGTGAGTTATTAATCGTAGGCCTGAGAGAACAGCCAGGTTTTGAGGGATTTTCTAAACATGGGGTAGGACTCTGTTAGACGTAGTGAGGGAGGCAGTGAGTTCCAGAACTGGGGGGCAAGGAAGGCAAATCTCATCCCTCCGTGTTTCTTGCGCTTGAAGGTAGAGGGTGTCAGGAGATTTGAATTTGCAGAACAAAGGGTACGGCGGGGAATGTAGCGCCCCACTCTGTCGGAGATAAAGACAGGTCCATGGGAGGACAGGGCTCTATGGGTCAGGCAACCTATTTTGAAGAGGCAACGTTGCGCCACAGAAAGCCAGTGAAGACCTTTGAGAAGAAGTTTGGCTTGGTGCGACTTGGGTAAGCCGTGTACAAGCCTGGCCACCTGGTTCTGAACCAGCTGAAGCCTCTGCAGCTGATAGGCGGGAATCCCGGCATACAGAGAATTGGAATAATCAATTTGTGATATTACCAAGGCCAGGGTAACCTGAACCAGGGCCTCGAAAGAGAGGAATTTGCTGATTTTTCTGATCCTGTGCAGGTGAAAGAAGCTGGAAGAGACCACAGAGTTTACTTGGGTCTTTAGAGTCAGATCGCTGCTAATGGAGACCCCAAGGCTTTTGACTGTTTCAGCAGGGGTAGGTGGAAGGCCCAGGCTGGATGGCCAGAAACTGGGGTTCCAGGGGTTTGATGAGGGCCTGGTTAATACTAGTTCAGTCTTGTCAGGATTTAATATGAGTTGGCTTGTGTTCATCCAAGATGGATGAACATCAAGGTAGACTGAAAGGATTCGATTGCAGAGGGATAGGAATTGATGGTGAAAATGAGCTGAATGTCATCGGCGTAGTTAAAAATGGCTACGTCCCTCTTCCGTAGATCTGATATTAATGGCCGAATGTAAAGGTTAAATAGGAGTGGGGAAAGGGAAGAGCCCTGGGGGACACCACAGGTGAGTTCCTTTTTTTCCGACATGAAGTTGGATAAGTGGACGGCTTGCTGACAATTACTGAGAAAGGAGGAAATCCACTTTAAAGGGATACCATGGATGCCGGCGCCCTCGACACGTTCGACCAAAAGTTTGTGGTCGACCGTGTCGAAGGCAGCCGACAAATCCAGGAGGACGAGTGCTTGCGAGATGTTATGGTCTGCACCGCGTCTCAACTCATCATGGACTGCTAGTAAGATGGATTCCGTGGAATGCTCAGATCTAAAACCTGCCTGGTGAGGGTCCAGGTATTGGGAGTGTTCCATGAATGTGCTAAGGCAGCTTGTGACATATGCCTCCAGGATTTTACCCAAAAAAGGTAAGAGTGAGATGGGTCTGAAGTAGCCAGGGACAGAGGGATCTGCCCCTGGTTTCTTCAAGATGGGCCTCACTTCTGCCATCTTAAAGCAGTTGGGGACAATCCCTGAAGATAGGGAGTTATTGAGAAGAGACAGAGGAGTTTCTGGTAGCTGGAGAAAGATCTCCCGAGCAATATGGGGGGGACAACTGTCCGTGGGGGAACCAGAACAGACTTTTTTAACGAGAGAGAAGAAGATCTCTTGTGTAATGGGTGGAAAGAAATCAAATGAGGATGGATTATAATGCATCTGAACGGGCTCCGCGGGGGGGGGATAGTTTTAGGAATACTGGCTTTTATCATGGCTATTTTATCAAAGAAGTAGGTATTGAGGGAATCGCAGAGCTGTTGGGAGGGGGCTGGTTTGATGGTGATTCGATCAGGTTTGACAAGTTCGTCCACAATGGAACATATTTCCTTTGCTTTGTTGTCGGTGCTGAGAATCTTTTGTGAGAAATAATCAGCTTTTGCCTTCAGGATAGCAGCTTTGTATTCCTGTAAAGCCATTGAGAAGGAAAGTTTCAGCGCGGGGCAATAGTTCTGTCTCCACTTTCGCTCTGATTGGCGCAGGGACAATTTCTTCTCTTTCAGGTGTTGGGTGAACCAGGGGTGTGCGTCATGGGGCCTTTTGTGATTTACGTTCCTGAGTGGAGCCCGGCTGTCTCTGCCCGTGGCTAGCCAGGCATTGAGATTTTCAGCCTGGGCATGAAGAGAGGGAGGGGGGTGGTGGGGTGGGGAGCAGGGAGGTCTAGAGGTGGCTAGGAGGGAACAGAGTTCGGCTATGTCGACTCGGCTCCAATTCCTTACTCCACTAATCCCTGGATGAGGGGTTTTGACACGGGGGGGAAATGGGAAGGGAAAAGGATATAAGGAAGTGGTCCGACCAGGTGCATGGTGCATGGATCTTCTACCACATCTGGACATTACATTGCTTATTTAAAATGTCTGAAAGGTTGGATACAGTGTAATGATACTCAATTAGTTTTTAAGAAACGTTTGCCAAAGAGTTACCAAATTCTTACCCAATATTTTTAAAGAAAAAATTTTAGGATCAAAATTTGCCCTTTAGGATTTGTGCTGTTAAGGTAGATTAGTCTGGTGTTGTAGAGTATTTTGTAAGTGAAAGTGAGGAGCTTAAAGGTGATCCTTTTCTTGATATTGAGGCAGTGTAGGTGTATCAGGTGGTGGGTGATGTGGGTGCAGCCGGGGACATTGATGATCAGTCAGGTAGTGGTCTTTTGGATTTGTTGTAGTTGTTGTAGGTGTTTGGCTAGAACTCATGTGTTTTACCACAGTGTAGTCTGCTGCTGATGAGGGCCTGTGTCAATGTTCTTCTTCTTTTGGTTAGGATCCACTTGTAAATGTGGCAGTGCATGTGGAGGGTGTTATAGCAGTACGAGGACACGGTGTAGACTTGCTTACACATGGAGAGGGAGCAGTTGAGGTTGAATCCTATGTTGTGCACATGGTTGGTAGGTGTTGGTACCCTTCACACTGTAGTCAGGTAGCAGGAGTTGTCTGAGGTTGATGGAGTGGGTCTGAGGCTGAGTACCTTCATCTTCTACCAGTTTGTGTTTACAGTGCTGCTCTTTATGTAGTTAGTGACGTCCTTCATTGTGTCGTGGAGGTTGCTTTTGCTGGTATGTGGCTTCTTGGTGAGGAAGAGGATGAGCTGGGTGTTCTTTGTGTAGGAGATGTTGTTGAAGTTGTGATGGTGGGCTACTTGTGTTAGGGTGGCCATGTAGATGATGAACAGCGTCGGATTGATGGATGAGTCCTGGGAGACCCGTAGATGATGTTGGTGGTTTTGGAACAGAAGGCTGGGAGGCGAACGTTCAGGATTACTATTGAACAACTTCCAAACAAAGGACTTGATGCATACTATTTGGCCGTAAGGAAAAGTGTGCGACACCATTAAGGACTTGTTGCTGTGTATTTTCCCAGCATGTACTTGTAAGTAACATTATTTACAGTGTAAGAAAATTAATCAGAATATATTGTTATTTTATGATTGCTTGAGATATCTTATATTTACGTAAGAAATTGCTCTTAGAAAAAAACATTTAAGATATGTTTTATTTCTATTTTTTATATTGTTATTGACAATGTTGACTGTTTTTTTTTAAGATATCCTTATGGATTGTCTTTTTTTGGGCCGCTGTTATGTGATGAGCACTATTGAACTCACTGTTTGTAGTGAAATTGTAGTAAGAAATTGCTCTTAGAAAAAAACATTTAAGATATGTTTTATGTTTGTAGTGAAATTCAATATAGAAGGCCCATAGGAATGAATGGGAAGACAATCTCAATTTGCTAATCGCAATTAGCGAATCGCAAATTGAGATTGCGATTTCAAGGGTGCAGGGGTGTCCAAAGGACACCCTGTTGCACCCCTGAAATTGATGTGTGCGCAACATGAAACTTTGAAAAATGCACAAAAGTGCCTTTTTCAAAGTTTTTGCAAATTACCATGAAGTCATTTACGTGCCCTAATAGCGAATTCGCTATTTTTTTCACTTTCATGCATTCCATTTAAGGAATCTCAATTTGAGATTCCTTAAATGCAAAGAATCGCAATTTAGCGAATTCTTAAATAGTGATTTTTGCATTTGGGATGATGCATCCCAAATGCAAAAATACCGGTCGCAAAGGGGCAGATTCTGAGAATCTGCCCCTTTGCGAGCGGATTTAAGCTTGATGAATCTAGCTGCTAGTCTGATAACATCAGAGTTTAAGGACAAACACCATGGTGTCTGTGACTCGAAATCTCGTCGATCACAAAGAAAATAGGAGGACGATAAAATGAAAGTAACAGATGTAATAAAAACAACGGTGAAAAACTACTAAAATGGCGGTGGACGGAGTACGTGATCAACGTTTGTCGCCTCGGCACTACGTTCCAAATAAATGTAGATAAAATACGATTATTAATATATTACAAAAGTACAGCAGCGAATGGCACACACGACCCGGGAAAACAAAGCGCCAAATGCAATACCTAAAATAAAGAAAGCTTTGTTTGTTGAACTTGAAGAAAAAGA
Source organism: Lissotriton helveticus (assembly GCF_964261635.1). NCBI lineage: Eukaryota > Metazoa > Chordata > Amphibia > Caudata > Salamandridae > Lissotriton > Lissotriton helveticus. The sequence goes on from NC_136073.1 coordinate 171,668,467, forward strand.
AAAAAACGTGGGCTTCGAAAACGAGGCTGCGCATGCGTAGAGAGTACAACTGCTACACAAAAACAGGAAAGTTTTACATAATATCATAGAAATGAAGGGGCATATTATCAACAAAAGGTGATACATTACCACCGCTTTTATCGCCAGTAACTGCCGATAAACCAGCGATAATGGGCTTCATAATAGGCCCTTGTTAATTCCCATAGAAGCCCATGTTAACACCAGAACATGGGCTTCTATGAGAATTAACAAAGGCGTATTATCAAGACCATTTTCGCCGTTTCATCGTCACTTTCATACCCATAAAACAACGATAATTTTAACACCGATCCTTGATAATACACCCGTCAGTGCCATATCATCACTAAAGGGCGATACATTATCGCCGCTTTTATCGGCAGAAAACTGCCGCTAAAGCAACGATAATGGGCTTGATAATAGGCCCTTATAAATTCCCATAGCAGCCCAGGTTCTAGTGTCAACATAAGCTTCTATGGCAATTCACAAGGATATATTATCAAGCCCATCATCGCCGCTTTATCGACAGTTTCCTGCCGATAAAACAGCGATAATGTATCGCCTTTTCTTGATAATATGGCCCATTCCTCTTTTTTTTTTACCAGTAAACTTAGCTGCATATCATCAACCACCGGTGTTAAAATTATCACAGTTTTATTGGCAAGAAACTGCTGATAAAACGGCGATAATGAGCTTCATAATACGGCCTTGTTATTTCCCATAGAAGCCCATGTTAACACCAGAACATAGGCTTCTATGGTAATTTACAAGGACATATTATGAAGCCCACCCTCCCAACATTAATAAAAAACTCCAGGCAATGCAGGTACCCGGAGCTGGATGGTCATTTTATATATCACTGCCCCAGAAAGGTAGCGTTCCCCGCGACGTGTACGGGGAGAGAGAGAGAGAGCTCAAAACAAAGCTCACGTGCCCATACCCAGTTCCACTAGCTATCTGTGTCCGTGTGTTCATTATGTATGCAAGATGCTGCCCCTGGGCCCTACCACATTAAATTGGGCTGTGGACAGCGTATGCAACCATGTTACCTATGGCAGTGGGGAAAACTTTGGTTATGTAACTTTGTCTCAGTCATTGTACAAGTACGTACGTAGAGACTGGATCATTAGAGTACTGCAAGGACAGTGTATAGTGAATTTATAAGTGCTTGGGGATTAGCGGAATGATTGTATAACTACATATGTTGGCGCAGCCTAACCCCGAACACGAGCTTGGTTCTAATTGGCTGCCCTCCATGTGCCAAAAACTGAAACTTGAACTTTCCATGGCCCTGTATTGCTACAGCTGCAACACTCCACTGAATGTGCAATGAACATTCATATCCACACAGATGTGTCATGTCCACCATCTTTCATGTGTGGAACTATGGATGAATGTAGGGTCAGTGATTCCCCATACCTACCATGTTGGCCATGTTGTGGTACTTGGTTCACAGAGTGACACATTGGCGCTTGTGACCCGGGTGACGGCAGCACTACAACACTGAGACCTGCATCAGTTGATTCCTCATACAGCTCATGACGGAGCCACGCCCATAGCTCCGGAGTCATTCTTCACAGCCTCACGCAGGACTGGCATACGGCAGGCCAGTCCACTCTGCTTACGCTTACAGGGAAGGACAACAACGCTACATGGCCCAGGTTTTCATTGCAGTGATCTGCTGGTGTGTGACAGGGTGAGGCCGCGTGCTGTAGGGGGGTGTGCTGTAAGTGACTGGTGGGCACCTGGTTCTGACCCGGCACATCCTCCTTCTTTGCAGACCGATCCATGGGACACGGAGTCCGAGGAGTACGCCGAGGAAGAACGCGGCTCCTTTAACTGGACTTACACTGAGGAGAAGGATCCGCCCACTGTATACGTCAACCGGCCTGGATTGGCCAAAAGTGAGGAAGCAATGTGGATGGCGTGTGACGTCACCCCCGAAGTGTCGGAGAAGAGTGAAGACGGAGAACTAGGAACCGGAGACGAGAGAAACGGAGGAAGAAGCGGAGAACCCGACGAACAGCTGGGAGCTAGCGGAGGAGCGACCGAGGGGAAGCCAGGAGGCCAACGACCCTGCGAGTCGCCGTGCCACTCTCCCGGGGGAGGAGCGTGGCTTGCCCAGGTACGTCAGCGTATGGCGGCTTGGGTAGGGAGCAAGCGTGTACTTTAGTGTAAATAGCCCCGTGTGAGATCCTGCGTCCCCCTTCCCCCTCTTGTGTCCATTTATCCCGCGTTTACTCCCCCTCACAGTCTGTTTCCTCCCCTCACCACCGCACCGCATTTTACTTGATTGTGTGAGCACGAGTGGTGTCTCCCTACACTACACCCCTGGGACCCCGGTGCATGCCCTCCCTGAGGACGCTAGAACTAACGGCCCCTTTCTGCTTGGTCTCTCCTTTCCCTGGGTCACCGGAGCCACGACGACGGCCATAAACACCCCACCATCCGTGACCAGACCGCGAGGGGGCCGCGACACACAACCTAGGAGAAGAAGTCCTTCCAAACGTCACAACGGAACCCAGTCAGTTCGCGAGGGAGAGACTTACGTTCCGAACCCGGAGAACTCTCATGTTGAAATCCCAACGGGGAATACCAATAAAACCCTCATTAACACCAAGAATCAGTGTACTGCCTGTTCCTACACCACCATCCGATACCTCCCCGACTCCTGGTACACAGGGCCCGTCTACAGTGGTGTCAGAAGTGGGATCTACTCCCTCTGAGCAAGACCCGATAATGGACCAAGTGATACAGACCTTAATCGATGGCCAACAGAAACTGGAATGGGCTATCGGCCAACAAATCAGCACAGCTGATGCAGACAGAGCCCTGTTTCGTAGCACAATGACCCAACAAATGGACAATCTGCAGAAGGTAGTGGCATCCCCCGGTACGGCTATGTCAGGAGATCGACGGCCTCAAGGACCTCATCCTTCGGGGGTATCCCTGCAGAAGTATGTAGTGGGCGAAGACCCGGATGCCTTCCTGGTCAATTTCGAAAGAGCTGCCCGTGCATGTGGGTGGTCTGAGGACAAGTGGCCCTTCTTCCTCGCTCCCTTATTGACAGGAGAAGCGCAGACGGCATACCAGGTCGCTAACCAAACAGGTACGGCCACCTATATCGAGATCAAGGGGGTGATCCTGGACCACCTCGGTATGGACGCAGAAGCCTACAGGCTTAGGTTTCGCAAGGAAAAGGGCATCACCGGAGAAAACCCAAAGACGTTATATCTACGTCTGAAAATGGCGGCGGAAAAATGGCTGAGACCCGAAACCCGGAGTAAAGAGGAAGTCATGACAAGTATAATCCTGGAACAGTTCATGGAAACCCTGCCCTACGGCACACAAAGATGGCTGAGGCAACATCCAGGACTAACTGCTGCTCAGGCGATTGAAATGGCGGCCAACTATACTAGAGCCGCTCCACGCACCTTTCCCTGGGAACCGGAGAAGCCATCCAAAAGCACCCTCCCTCCGCCCAAACCGGAAAGAAAAAAAGCCGTCTTTGAACCCCTGAAACCACGGCCCTTCCGGCCCGACATAACCCCTCTACGGGGGCCTCAATGCTTCGAATGTGGGGAGTGGGGCCACATCGCCCGGTTGTGCCCCAGAAGAAAACCGACGGAGGAACCCATGGAAGTGGGTTACATACCCAAGGCCGTGATGTACAGCGCAGAGATGGGGCCCTCCTACTACGTAAGGGTACGGGTAAATCACACGCCAGTAAAGGCACTCCTAGACTCCGGCTGCAGACAGTCTGTAATACGGGGGACACTAGTACATCCCTCACAGATAGGGCAGGAGGGCGAAGTACACATACGGTGCGTCCATGGGGATGTCAAGACGTATCCCATTGCCCGTATCACCATACACTCCCCGGGGAGGGAACCCTGTACGGTAAAGGTAGGAGTGGTGAGTGCCTTACCTGAAGAACTGATATTGGGGGTGGACAATCCGCAGTTCCTAGCCTTGTTTAAACGGGAGTTGAACAAACATCCGACAGAAGCCTACCTGTCCTCCGAACCATGGGTCCTAGACAGGGGGTTCAAGTTTGCACAGTCCAATGACCCGTCTCTCCTGAACGCTTGGGAGGCCGCCCACGTCGCCCAGACCACGGGAGCACCCCAGAGATACCCCCGCTTCACTATGGAAAACGGCCTGTTATATCGGGAGGGAAAGGAGGGAGAGCCCAAGCAACTGGTGGTACCGAGTGACTTCCGAGAACAGATATTGTTCTACGCACACACACATTTGACAGCAGGGCATAGCGGCACAGAGAAGACCACACAAAACATACTCCGATTGTTTTACTGGCCGGGGATCTACAAAGAAACCGAGACGTATTGTCAACAATGCGAGGTGTGCCAGAAGAAGAACATGTCCAGACCACCAGCAATCCCGTTACAACCCCTACCTGTGATAGGCAATCCGTGGGAACGTGTCGGCATGGACCTCATAGGGCCCCTGCCCCGCTCCTCAAGGGGGCATACCTACGCCCTAGTGGTGGTGGATTATGCCACCCGTTTCCCGGAGGCCTTTCCACTAAGCAGCCCCACCACAAAGAACGTAGCCGAAAAGCTCGTTGAACTGTTCTCGAGGGTTGGGTTTCCCCGTGAGATCCTGACGGATCAGGGGACGCCCTTTGTGTCTCGCATGATGAAAGAGGTCTGCAAGACATTGGACCTCCACCACATCCGTACGTCTGCATACCACCCCCAAACGGATGGCTTGGTGGAGAGGTACAACAGGACTCTCAAGAACACCCTAAAGAAACTGCTGTCCACCGAGAATAAGGACTGGGACCGAATGCTCCCGTTGGCACTGTACGTAGTAAGGGCACAGGTCCAAAGTAGCCTTGGATGCTCACCCTTTGAGCTATTGTATGGCAGGCAACCAAGGTCCCTGCTCGACATAACCAAGGAAACATGGGAGCACGAGGAGGCCAACGAACAGCGGTCACTCCTGGACTACACCCAGCAATTGAGGTCGCGCTTGGGAAAACTGAGGGAACTGGCGTATTCAAACCTGCAGTCGGCTCAAACAAGACAGAAGCGACAGTACGATAAAGGCAAACGCTGGAGATCCATGAATCAAGGGGACTGGGCGCTGGTGCTACTTCCTTCCTCCACCCAGAAATTCAGGAGCGAATGGAAGGGGCCGTATCGTGTTCTGGAAAAGATTGGCAATACCACATACCGGCTACTAATGTCTCCCACCCGCAAGCAGACCTTTCACATGAATCTCCTAAAAAAATGGCTGGGTCCTACACCCCGATCAGCCAATTTGACCCTTCCAGAAGGGGGCGAAAAAACAACCATATCCGAACTACCCATCAACCCGGAGTTGTCCGACAAGGAGAAACATGAACTGCTGAGCGACCTCCGCCCTTTTTCCCCCTTGTTTTCGGACACTCCTGGTTGCACACACTTGGCAGAGCACGAGATCAATACAACCCCGGGTAGCAGGGTACAGCTAAGAGCCTATCGCATACCAGCAGCAAAAAGGGCTGATGTGAGGAAGGAAGTCGCGAGCATGTTAGACCTCGGCGTCATCAGGCCCTCAAAAAGCAACTGGTCCTCCCCAATCGTGATGGTGCCCAAACCTGATGGGTCCACCCGTTTTTGTATGGACTTCAGGGCACTGAACGCCGTCTCATCCTTCGATGCGTTCCCCATCCCCAGGGTGGACGAACTGATTGAGCGAATAGGGGAAGCCAAGTACATCACAACGCTGGATCTGACAAAGGGATACTGGCAGGTGCCTTTGAGAGAGGAGGATCGCCACAAGACCGCCTTCGCCACTGAGGACGGGTTATACGAGTTCAATGTCCTTCCCTTTGGCCTACACGGGGCGCCTGCCACGTTCCAAAGGCTCATGAACACGGTGTTATCCCCCCATGCCGGCTACAGCTCCGTATATTTGGATGACATAGTCATATTCAGTCAGACCTGGACTGAACACCGAGAACATGTCACCAGGGTTATGGCCTCCTTGAGAGACGCCAGATTGCACGTGAACGCCAGGAAATCCAGAGCGGCTTACTCTAAAGTGAAGTACCTTGGGTTCATGTTAGGGGACGGAGTGATAGCTCCCCAAGTGGAGAAAATCAAAGCCATCACCGAAACTCCGTTTCCTAGGACAAAAAAAGAACTAAGGGCCTTTTTAGGCCTCATGGGCTACTATCGACGGTTCGTAGAGAACTTTGCCGACATAGCCACCCCCCTGACTAACCTGCTCCAAAAATCTGTTAGGAACAGCCAGCCTGTTCCTCCTACACTGGAAGCCAAAGCAGCCTTCGAACGACTGAAGAATGCCATCACCACCAGTCCGGTGTTAATACCACCAAACTTCGATAAACCGTTCATACTAGCCACGGATGCGTCCGACTCAGGTATCGGGGCTGTACTGTCTCAGACAGGGGAGGACGATATGGAACACCCGATACTGTATATAAGCAGGAAACTACACCCCCGTGAACAAAGATACCCCACAGTCGAGAAGGAGTGTCTGGCAATCCGATGGGCTGTAGAGAAGCTTCGTTACTATCTGGAGGGGAAGGCCTTTACCCTGTACTCCGATCATGCCCCTTTGCAGTGGATGCATAAGAATAGGACACAGAACGCTAGGGTACTGAGGTGGTTCCTCTTCCTCCAGCCTTATGCATTCACGGTGCTACATAGGAAAGGGAGGGACAACGGGAACGCCGATTTCCTCTCTCGCATGCCTGTTCTCCCCAAACGGGAGAATGCAGGGGGGGAGGTGTGTGACAGGGTGAGGCCGCGTGCTGTAGGGGGGTGTGCTGTAAGTGACTGGTGGGCACCTGGTTCTGACCCGGCACATCCTCCTTCTTTGCAGACCGATCCATGGGACACGGAGTCCGAGGAGTACGCCGAGGAAGAACGCGGCTCCTTTAACTGGACTTACACTGAGGAGAAGGATCCGCCCACTGTATACGTCAACCGGCCTGGATTGGCCAAAAGTGAGGAAGCAATGTGGATGGCGTGTGACGTCACCCCCGAAGTGTCGGAGAAGAGTGAAGACGGAGAACTAGGAACCGGAGACGAGAGAAACGGAGGAAGAAGCGGAGAACCCGACGAACAGCTGGGAGCTAGCGGAGGAGCGACCGAGGGGAAGCCAGGAGGCCAACGACCCTGCGAGTCGCCGTGCCACTCTCCCGGGGGAGGAGCGTGGCTTGCCCAGGTACGTCAGCGTATGGCGGCTTGGGTAGGGAGCAAGCGTGTACTTTAGTGTAAATAGCCCCGTGTGAGATCCTGCGTCCCCCTTCCCCCTCTTGTGTCCATTTATCCCGCGTTTACTCCCCCTCACAGTCTGTTTCCTCCCCTCACCACCGCACCGCATTTTACTTGATTGTGTGAGCACGAGTGGTGTCTCCCTACACTACACCCCTGGGACCCCGGTGCATGCCCTCCCTGAGGACGCTAGAACTAACGGCCCCTTTCTGCTTGGTCTCTCCTTTCCCTGGGTCACCGGAGCCACGACGACGGCCATAAACACCCCACCATCCGTGACCAGACCGCGAGGGGGCCGCGACACACAACCTAGGAGAAGAAGTCCTTCCAAACGTCACAACGGAACCCAGTCAGTTCGCGAGGGAGAGACTTACGTTCCGAACCCGGAGAACTCTCATGTTGAAATCCCAACGGGGAATACCAATAAAACCCTCATTAACACCAAGAATCAGTGTACTGCCTGTTCCTACACCACCATCCGATACCTCCCCGACTCCTGGTACACAGGGCCCGTCTACATGGTCACAGGCCTAGTTGTCAATATGCCACAGCCACTCCCTCACGGCTGGTATACACCCACACCACACCCATCCAGCACAGATGTCACAGGACACGTGACCCTGGCAATAATAAAGACCGGGCGCACGTGCTCTACACCATTTCAGAGTTGCTCACACCGAATGCACGGCGGCCGGCACAGGCACACCGGCACGGGACGGTGACTTTCGGACCAATGAGGTACGGGTACCGTAACTGCTGAGAGGGTGTGCAGTCTCCAGTGATGGCCCGTCCCGGCGGGCTGGACAGCTCAGGTTTTGTGTGCCCTGCTGGACCGCAGTGTAGGCCTGAGCCATCAGACAGCGCAGGCCTACCGCCACATGGCGTCGTCTCACTGGTCACATCTCTTCCTTTCTGTCACTCACACTCTCTCTCTCACTCTCTATCTCTTCCTTTCTCTCTCTCATACTCTTTCTCTGTCTCTTCCTCTCTCTCTCATTCTTTCTCTTCCTCTCTGCCTCACTCTTTCTATCTCTCTCTTCCTCTCTCTCTCTCTCACTGTTTCTCTCTTTCTCTTCTTTGTATATCACTTTCTCTCTCTTCCTCTCTCTCCCACTCTTTCTCGGTCTTCCTCGCTCTCTCACTCTTTCTTTCTTTCTTTCTTTCTTTCTTTCTTTCTTTCTTTCTTTCTTTCTTTCTTTCTTTCTTTCTTTCTTTCTTTCTTTCCCTCTTCCTCTCTCTCACTCTTTCTCTCTCTCTCCTTTGATGGACGCCTGACGCACAATCTTATTTTGCTTTTTGTCTAGCAGGCTTTGATTCACAGATTGACGATCTCCCCCCTCGACAGGGACCTCCCGCCACGAGGCGATGACTTCAGTTCTACTGAGTTAGTGCCACCAGAGCTGAGCGCGTGTGCAGCCTGCGTTGATGCGTGGCCATCCTGGCAATCAACATCTATTTTGAATTGTGAGCTCAGCTTGACCGAGTGTACGCAAAGGCTGAGGAGGTTGCTTCGGCACGTGGTGGACACTCTTAGACACACGCCGCTGGCGGAAGGTGAGCAGAGAGGCTTGTTTGCGCAGCGGCGGGCAGTCACCTCCAGGCAGTGGGAGTGGATGGGGTGCAGCAGCCTAGGTGCGCAGCGGTGGGCAGACACCTATGGGTAGTGGGAGGGGATGGGGTGCAGCAGCCTGGGTGCACAGCAGCGGGCAGACACCTCTGGGCAGTGGAAGAGGATGGGATGCAGCAGTCTGGGTGCGCAGCGCAGGCAGAAACCTCTGGGCAGTGGAAGTGAATGGGGTGCAGCAGCCTGGGTGCGCAGCGGCGGGCAGAAACCTCTGGGCAGTGGAAGTGGATGGGGTGCAGTAGCCTGGGTGCACAAAGGCGGGACAGTGATTTAAGCGTGCACAGTGGTATGTACTCTGCCATTAATGATTCCATACTATGTTTCAGATGAATAAGCTTGAGGGCTGAACTATATCCTGGCACGTGGTTGGAGACACACCGGTGGCAGAAAGGTGAGCTGTGAGGATTTTCTCCACAGTGTCAACACTCACTCTCACTTTCCATCTCTACCTTTCTGTCACTCACACTCTTTCTCTTTCTCTCACCCTCGACCTCTTCCTTTCTCTCTCTCACACTCTTTCTCCCTTTCTCTGTCTCTTCCTCTCTTTCTCTCTCTCTCTTTCTATCTGTCTCGCTATTTCTCTCTCACAATGTTTCTCTCTCTCTTCCTTGTATCTCACACTTTCTCTTTCATCCTCTCTCTCTCACTCTTTCTCTTTTTCTCTGTCTTCCTCTCTCGCTCTCTTTCTTTCTTTCTCTCTCTCTTCCTCTCAGCCTGGGTGCTTAGGAGCGGGCAGACACCTCTAGGCAGTGGGAGTGGATGGGGTGCAGCAGTCTGGGTGCGCAGGAATGGGCAGTCGAAATCTGGGCAGTGGGAGTGAATGGGGTACAGCAGCCTGGGTACACAGCAGCGGGCAGACATCTCTGGGCAGTGGGAGTGGAAGGGGTACAGCAGCCTGGGTGCGCAGAGGCGGGCAGACGCCTCTGGGTGGCGGGAGTCGATGGGCTGCAGAGCCTGGGTGCGCAGGGGTGAAACAGAGAATTAGGAGTGTGCAGTTGTATGTACTCTGCCATTACGTGGAGTGGTGTGGCTCACTGGTTAGAGGCGGCAGACCTGTAAGCAGAGAACGGCCCAGGACCAGGGTTCAATTCCCGACGCGGCAGGGTCTTGGACCAGGGTCAACGGACTTGATAATTCTCGCCTCAGTGCCTACTCCAACCAGGGAACACACTCGGCAACTCTGGGCATTAAGCTTGCCTCATCTCTATAATGGCCCCCCCACAGACGCCGGGGAGGCCTGGTTTCACCCTGGAGATACCTAGAAAGGGACCATCTCACAGGGAAAACCAGGACGGGTTCCCCAGCGGTCTACAGCGCCAGGACACTCGGGTAGAGTAACAGTGCGCTTTACAAGAATCCCACATTTACATTTACATTTACTGATTCTATACTATGTTTCAGATGACTAAACTGGAGGGCTGCACTACGCCCCGGCATGTGGTTGGAGACACACCAGTGGCAGAAAGGTGAGCTGTGAGGATTTGGTCCACAGTGTCAACACTCACTCTCCCTCTCTATCTCTTCCTTTCTGTCACACTCTTTCTCTCTCTCTCTCACTCTCTATCTCTTCCTTTCTCTATCTCACACTCTTTCTCTCTTTCTCTGTCTCTTCCGCTCTCTCTCATTCTTTCTCTTCCTCTCGCTCTTCCTCTCTGTCTCACTCTTTCTCTCTCTTCCTCTCTCTCACACAGTTTCTCTCTTTCTCTCTCTCTTCCTTGTATCTCACTCTTTCTCTCTCTCTTCCTCTCTCTCTCACTCCTTCACTCTTTCTCTGTCTTCCTCTCTCTCTCACTCTTTCTTTCTCTCTTTTCCTCTCTCTCACTCTTCCTCTCTTTCTCTCTCTCTCTCTCCTTTGATGGACGCATGACGCACAATCTTATTTTGTTTTTTGTCTTGCAGGCTGTGATTCACAAATGGTCCAGGGATGAAACGCCATGCTGTACCTAGTTTTATTTGTTGTTGTTTTGTTTAAATAAAATGTTTTATATGTAAATCCATACATGACTGTGATTCTTATTTATCCAACCGCACATGCATCTTCTTAATTATAATTGTGCGACATCAGCCAATTTGTTTCATTTCAGATTTCCCAAGGTTGCTGTCACATTTGTTTGTGGGGGGGTGAGGGGGGATGGTGGACAAGGGGCTGGTGGCGGGGGTGGCAGAGCAGTGCTGGGTGTCCGAGCTGCATGATCGTTGGCTCCATTACATCTGTTGTCATTCAGGTGTGGCTCTGGCTGGGCTCCCTTTCATGTTGCAGGATGTAGTCCGACTTTACACCAGCTCAGAGCAGCTGTAAACTTCCTGCTACTAACGCACCATGTCACCTGTTTTGTACTCTCTTCAACGATCTTGCTGGTGGTTGAGAAACATGCGAAGTGATGTGCTTGCTGATTTTTGCATGGGAACGCCTAATCTACATCTCATTGAGGGAACTTGGAGCAATGATGTTCTGAGTCGTTAGGGCCTCACCTGTCTGACTCGCTAATGACCAGGAGCCGCTTGGTGAGACACTAACATATAGGGATGCACTGGAATGTCCTTATGTTTTGTGGTGGAACACAGCGTGTGATATGCATGTTTTGGCTCCCAGGGTGAGGCGCCCTCAGATTTGGGGCTGATATATGCTTCTCCGAGGCCATCGGATAAGTGAGCTGGGTGGCTTGCAGGTCATCTCATCATGCAAAGGAAAAAAGACCTCTAATAGTAGAGGCTTACCTTAATGAGATAGATGACATAGAACTGCCTGCCCCACTACTGCTTCGCTATAGGTTGCCATATCCAGGCAATAATTTATTTTGTGTTTTATAGAGCACGAACTTGACCCGTTAGGGTATCAGAGCGCTTTACATAGTCAAAGAGTTGTCCAAAAGGCATGGAATCATGGGAGTACAAGGGGGATGGAAGGAGCACAAGGTACAGTTAGCATTACAGTTGCTGAGGACACGGGAAGGAAGGAAGGATACAAGGTACATTTAACATTATAGTTGCTGAAGATAGGCCCCGGGTTTCTTTGTGGGGCAAAAGGTCGACGGAAGGTGGCAATAGTCTCTGTTGGGTTTGTGGGAAAGGGTTTAGACGAGGAATTTACTCATGAGGAAGGATTTGGCCTCCTTTTTGAAACGTGAAACAGAGGGGATTTTTCTGATGGCGGGTGGGAGGGAGTTCCATATTCTTGGTGCAACCCCAGCGAACGCCCGATGATTATATGTTTTTTTTTCCGAAAGCGTGCAGGCTGGAGTAGGAGGTCTCTGGCGGACCGTGAGTTTCTGTTTCCGCCAGATAACACAAGTTTCTGTGCCAGATATGCAAGGGGGTTTGAATATAAGGCCTTGTGGGTGATTCATGCCAGCTTCAGCTGTATTCTGGCCTCGAGAGGAAGCCAATTCAGCATTTTCAGGTGTGGAGAAATGTGATCAAATTTCCTTGTGCCGGTGAGTACTCTGGCGGCCGCTTTGAGGCAGGCTTTTAAGGGTGCTAGAGAGATCTTGGGTAAACCAGAGAGGGTGGAGCAGCCATATTCCAGTCTAGAAATGACTAGTGCTTGGACTGCCATTTTTAGGTCAGGAGCGTCCAGGAAGGGTTTCAGTTTCCATAGGTAGCTCAGGTGGAATCTGGCAGATTTGGCCATCAAGCTGATGTGGTCTTGCATGTTCAAGTTGCAGTCCAAGGTTATTCCCAGAGATTTGGCCGAGTTCACATTGGTCAGTGGACAGTTTAAGGCTGTGATGGCCTTAATCTAAGTCTGAGTTTCGGGGTCAGTTTTAGGAGGGGAAATTAGAAGAAATTCTGTTTTCTTTGCATTGAGTTTGAGTTGATTGGAGGCGAGCCATTGAACGGTCTGCTTCAGGGCTCATTCAGGGAGAGCACCTCCTCGAGAGATGACATTTTGATGTAGATCTGAGTGTCATCAGCGTACATATGGTAGGAAATATTTGCGGTGCGGAGGACTTCGGCAAGTGGTTCTAGATAAAGGTTGAAGAAGGTGGGGGACAGCGTTGAGCCTTGAGGGACTCCAACCGTGACCGAAGACGGAGTGGACAGGATGCTGTTGATTAGGAATCTCTGAGATCGGTTTTGGAGGAAGGATCTAAACCATTCAAGGACGGTGCCATCTAGTCCCATCCTAAGTTTGAGACGTTCAAGAAGTTTCCCATGGTTGACCGTTTCGAAGGCCGAGGATAGATCTAGGAGGATTAGGAGACAGGTTTTGCCTTGGTCAAGGGCTTGGAGGGCATCATCGACAATGTGGAGCATGGTGGTTTCAGTGCTGTGTCCCGGCCTGAATCCAGATTGGAAGTCATCGAGTAGGTGGAAGTTGTTGATGTGATGACTTAACTGCAGTTGCACACATTTCTCCAGCACTTTAGCTAAGAGAGGGATTTTGGAAATAGGTCGGAAATTGTCAGGTGCGGCTGGATCCAGAGACGGCTTCTTCAGCAAGAGGAGGACTTGGCCCACTTTCAGGGATTCAGGAATTGATCCCTGCCAGAGGGAGGCATTAATTATCATAGTCCAGCTAGGAACAATGGATTGGGCGACGGTAGCTAGGCATTTAGAGGGGAGCGGGTCATTGAAGTGGTTGTTCGGGTTTAAGGTAGATAGGATTTTGGAGACAGAGTCTTCGTCGTAGAGTGTGAAGTCAGTCCAGTGTGCTTGGTTCTTGGGTGACGCCTGTTGGGGCGGCGTGAGTGGAGGAGGCAGGTCGGGGGTAGAGAGAATGGGGCGGAAATAAGTTCATTACCTAAGGTTTTAATTTTGTCCGCAAAAAACGAGGAGAATTCCTCGGATGAAATTAGAGACTTGAGGTTTTCTTTTGAAGTTTTGGTCAATTTGTTGGATTGGTGTTTGACCAGTTTGAAGAGTTTGCTCTGCCTGTTCTGAGTATTCCCCAGTTCCGATCTGAAGAATTCTTTTTTTGAGTTGAAGATGTTCTTGTTGTATGTATTTCTGGCCTGGCGGAAAGGTTTTAGGTGAGCGGCAGGGGGGTGCTGTCTCCAGATTCTTTCAGCTTGTCGGAGGGATCTCCTCTCAATGTTGAGGGATCCAGTGAACCAGGGGTTTCTATCTTTGATTTGAGTTCTTTTTAGTTTTGGTGGGGCCAGGTCATCCAAAATGTTGGACATAGTTGCAGAATAGTGACCGTTGAGGTCACTGACCTTTGTGATATGCAGGGGGGGAGGTCAGATTTGCACCGAGCCTCGAGTTCCTTGTGGTCTAGGTTCTTAGTGTCTCTGACCCATCGTTTAGGAAGCACCGGCTGTGGGGCCCTTGTCTTGAGGGAGCCAGGGAGTAGGAAGGCAATGGCGTGGTGGTCGGACCAGTCACAGGGGTCTATTGAGATGAGCTTGACGGTTGTTTCCTTAGTGATGATCCAGTCAAGAGTGGCTCCTTTCGAGTGGGTTGGGAGTAAGTTCTTTCACAATGTCTGGGAATGGATTCAAATGGTTGCTTTCAGGCATGTTTCAAACTATTTCAAGTAACTACTGTAACAATAGATGTTAAAAATCAGCGGAAGTGAAACAACAGAAATCATATTCTGTTCGATAAATTACCTGATTTATAATATCATTTTGCAAAATGAATTTCAAAACACAAAAAATGTAACACCAATGCTACTTTTCAACAAGATTATTTAAATTCCTACCCATCCTTGACAGTCAATATTCTCACAAAAAACTCCCTTTCGGTGCTGTATAGACCATATCAAATTAGAAATTATTAACATTTTTCATCAATAGATTGAATGTCAATATACATTATTCATAAACAAGTTCAAATGTATTTGATTCATTTGTTTGGTGTTTATCTAACACATTTTGTCCAGTTAGAGTCATGCCACAGCACAGTCAATATGTATTTCACTACCATTGTTTTTGCCACTCATTGAGGGCTTTGGAAATAATATGATAAACAGTCCTATACTGGCTGAACATACAGGAAACCAGGTCATTTTCTACAATATTCTATGGATTCATCTCCCCAAGGTTGGCTCAGTAACATATCTTCAATATAACTGTGAATAAACAAATACTGTTCTCCCTGGGAAGTCAAACTCTTGTCCACCATCACATCAATTTATTACTCCAGGTAATTAAAGAAACTAGCTTTGTTAGTCACAAATTAATTATTCCCCAAAGTCCTCCACTAGCAGTTCTATCTTCCCACTTCCCGACACAACCCCTCCTCCTCGTCAATGGCTAGAGGCATAGCAGTCCCCACTATAGCATGAACATTCTCCTCTGTGCTCCACCTCCTGCTCCTTGTGGGTGGTTGGAGCCGACAGAGGTTGTTGGTGGCAGCACCACTTCATTACTGTACTGGAAAAGGCACACTTCGAATTGGAGGATACAATTCTCAATGGGAAGCAGGCAGTATTGATCTAGTGAAAAAATGGCACCAAGTGTTCGTGATCCATGCTCATGCTCAAGGGGTGTCAATAGAGTTATGAGTTATAGTGTGTCATATCACAGTATGCATATGTTTTTGTCTCAATATACAAAAGCACAGCTCGAAGAAAGTCACGGTTCGACAATCATAGGCATGGGGTGGGTGTCATTCCTTGGTCACCCAGAGTAATACAGAGCTGGTATCGACAACCATCTCAGTATCTTTTTCCAGTTAAGATTTGTCATGGTGTGGCATCTTTAGTTCTTGGAAGTTTTGTAATTAAATGTCATCCCAAATCCATTCACTCTCTTGCTTCAAGAGCCCCTGCAGATGATCAGTCCTGGTGGCCATGTTTGCTATGAGTCACTGTAGTGCGTGATCATCCCAAGGAAATACTAGAGTTCTGCGCATTCCGCTAATCTTTTGCCAACTTCACACCTTGCATCTTCAGGTATTGGCAGTACCAACAGGCACAGGCACCATGTATCAGAAGAATTGATGATGTGGTTTTAAGAATTGTCACTTTAACAAGGAGTCCTCCTCTTGCAGTCTCTGCAATGTATCATGGAGTCAAGCAAAGTACTCATTCTGTTTTCAGGCACAGATCCGGATAGATTTGTGGACAGTAAGGGCATCAGGAAAGTTGTGGTATAATTCACAGATGAGGAGGCGGAGCAGCTGCCATGGCTTGAGGACATGGGCAGATTGAGCTCCTAGCCACCTGCTATCCCCAGGCCACTCCTGCTTGCCGCACTTGCCCACTGAGATAGAGTTAGAGCTGCTGGAGTGCTGGTGCCTCCGTGACAGTCTCCGAACACCACCTCAGGAACAGAGATGGAGTTCAAGGGGTTGGACTGCCCTGGACGCCAGAGAGGCTACAAAATGGCAGCTCGCTTTGTGCGCGTAAGCCGCGTTAAAGCACTCTTCCGGCTGAGCTCCTGAGCCGTTCTTGACTCTTGCTGCTGCTTCCTTTGCCCGTACTGAGAGCCCCTGGGGACATGTGCCCCTCAAGAAACACAGTAATTGTGTTCGGAGCAGGAGCACAATACGTGACGGCCGCAACCGAACTCTGCCATACCCAAGATAATGACCCTGCTTTGATCGCAGCAGCTGTGATTTTGCCTGCTTCTCTCTCCCCTAGACCTGAAGGAGAGTTACACTGAGGGCTGTGGAGTCCCTGGGAGGCCTTGACTGCGGGGGCTACAGCCTCCTTGCCCTGCCAGCCCCATCTGCCTAACTGGGAACCAGGAGGAGCATTAATGCTGCTGGATGGGAGTGGACTGCTGTATCTCTGGCCTTACCCCTTCCATGGGACACGCTTGTGATTTGCTGATGGAGACTGCGAGGGCTTGTGGGGGCTTTCTCTTACTTCACCACGAGGGCCCACGGTGATGACAGTGCTACCT
Source organism: Lissotriton helveticus (assembly GCF_964261635.1). NCBI lineage: Eukaryota > Metazoa > Chordata > Amphibia > Caudata > Salamandridae > Lissotriton > Lissotriton helveticus. The sequence continues at coordinate 171,685,158 of NC_136073.1, forward strand.
CTTCTTCATGTTGCATGGAACTGGCTCTCCTCCTGTTTTTGAGGGGTTCTTCGGTGACCGGTGTGGGACGTTCAGTATTTGGTGAGCAGCGGCCTTCTGGCGTGCTCCTGGGGAGGTGGACTCCCTTTGATGTACAGTGCTATTGAATTTTCTGGTTGATTACACAGCTCTAGGTGGCTGCCCCCCTGTGGTCCAGCCATATCCATGTTGTTTTGGATCCTGTATGTTACTTTGTTATGCCTTTCAGTGTTTTCCTGAACCCCTCGACATTTGATGAGCGACTGGTTGTGTTCATGGCCCACCCTGGGATCTGATTGACTGGAATTACAGATAGCTAGTTGTGTGCAACTACACCTATTTTCGGTGCTCTCTTCTTTTGTTGGGGAACACACAACAAGCCAAAGAAGATGCGACAGTAAGCGTCCCCATGAGGGAATTAAACAATGCTGGTAGCGGGGATAAGACCTATATGGATGGCATGTTTGAGGCACTCCTGGCTGCCATAGCCACCTCTGGGGATGTCAGGAGGTAAAATTGACTTGCTTTCCGTGGAGCGGGGCCTTATCCGGGAAGACTCACGGAAACTTTCGGAGAGGGTCCATGCTCTGGAGGGCACTGTGCAGTCCCTGACTCCCAATGTTATGAGCACTCTTCCATGTAGCGACACAGCAAATCTTGTCCAGTGGTACACCAGCGAAAAGAGCAGTAGAAGAGGAAACTGCTCTTGTAGAATGCGCCTTGGCTTTGATCATAAGTGGTTTACCCACCTTGGTATGATAGAGCTGAATAGCAGCTCCATCGTGCAAAAGTTCTTTTTGTGACAGCAGAACCCAGTCTTAGAGGCCCATAAGATACTAGTTGATCCGTTATGCGTAGCTGCTTTGCTTGTTGCAAATAAAACTTAAGGCATTGTTTGACATCCAAAGAGTTGAGAGATTTCTCCGTCGGAGGAGAGGATGCCAAAAAAAGTGTGCAGAATAACAGGCTCATTAAGGTGAAACTGAGATTGGACCTTAGGTATGAACTTAGGGTTTGTTCGCAGCATAACATACTCCTCTGTGAATCGCAAGTAAGGCTCTTTTATGGTGAAGGCTTGAATATCTCTTACTCTCCTTACAGAAGTAAGCACAAGAAGTAATGCCACTTTCCATGTGGGAAACTTGAGCTCAAATATGTGAATTGGCTCTGACGGTGGTCTCATTAATTGAGACAGGACAACATTAAGGTGCCATTCTGGTGGTGGAGGTAGAATGGGGGAAAAGTCCTGAATAATCCTTTCATGAAATGCTTAATGATGCGAGAAGAGCAGAGAGAAGGAGCATCGGACGTGTGTCTATATCGGGAGAGGGCAGCGAGGTGGACCCTTACTGACGCATACGCCAGACCAGATTTTGCCAGAGATAAGAGATATGGCAAGATTTGTTCTGGAGATGAGAGAAGAGTGTTTATATCATTCCGAAGGAACCAAGAACGAAAACGTTTCCATTTTAGTCTGTACGTTTTAGTAGTAGACTCAGCTCTAGCCCTGGATAATATAGCCCTACAGTCCTGAGGAATGACTAAATCTTTGAACTCATTGAACTATGGTTCCAGACATGCAATTGAAGAGAAGCTGGATGCAGATGCAGGATCTGTCCTTTGTTCATGGCTAGGAGAGTGGTTGGCACTGGCATGCGATGAGGCTTAGATTGAGACAGCAGGAGTAGCTCAGTGAACCAATGCTGGTGGGGCCAACGTGCAGCAATGAGGATGAGCTGGCACGGTTCCCATTTCATTTTCATCAGCATTCTGGAGACGAGGGGCCATGGGGGAAAAGCGTACACAAAGATTTCTGAGCATCTTATCAAAAACCCATTCCCCCATGACCCTATCTGAGGTTCCCTGCTGGTGAAGACACAGCATTTCTGGTTCCTTTGAGACGCAAATAGGTCTAAGTTGGGTTTTCCCCATTTCTGGGAGATGGAATCGAGAACCGACTGGTTGAGTTCCCTCTCTTGATTTGTTTGACGTAATCTTACCAAGGTGTCTGCCACGTTGTTCTTTACCCCTGGGAGATGCTCTGCCTTGATGGTTATGTGATGCTGTAGTGTCCATTCCCAGATCTTTTGAACTTCCAAAGACAGGACTGGAGATCTTGTTCCTCCCTGCTTGTTTAGATAGTGCATGGAGGTGGTATTGTCTGTATGGATGAGGATTGAGGAGACTCTTATCCTTGGGAGAAACGACTGGAGGGCTAGAAAAATCACCCTCAGTTCCAGAAAAATGATATGCATTTGGGATAGAGATAGACTCCATTATCCACTTATTTTGAGGTCCTGAGGTCCTGAAGATAGCTCCCCATCCTTCCAATGATGCACCTGTGGTCAGAACGAACTCTGGAAGCGGAGAGAGGAATGACAGACCCAGAAAGAGATTGTTGGTGGACTGCCACCAAAGAAGTGTTTCTTTCATGATAAGCATTATCTGAATGGTATCGTCGAATGATCCTGTTATCTGAAGCCATTGTCTGTCCAATTGCTCCTGAAAGGGTCTCATCCATAGACGTGCGTGAGGCACCATGAGGATGGCGGAAGACATCATGCCGAGAAAGGATTTGAGGAGATGGACAGAAGCAAACTCTCTTTTGTAGATATTGTGAGCCAGAGATAGAATGGTGCTCTGTCTTTCTGTTGACAAAAATGTCTTATTTTGGAGGGTATCCAATGTTGCTCCTAGAACTGTTATCCAATGAGAAGGAATTAGAAGGGATTTTTGAAGATTGACTGCCAGGCCCGAGAGTGGAATAGCTGAAGGCAGAAGGAGATGGTTTCCGAAGCCTGATAAAGAAAATGAGTTTTCACTAACCAATCGTCGAGATATGGGAAGATCTGTAGGCCTTTTAAATATAGATATGCTGCTACGGGAGCAAGACATTTGGTGAAAACCAGAGGAGCTGAAAGAAGGCCAAAGGGAATTACCTTGAATTAATAGTGTACGCCTACCACAGTGAAACTGAGGCATTTTCGATGTTTGGGATGAATAGGGATATGGAAATTTACGTCCTGCAAATCCAGGCTTGGCAGGAAATCTGAAGATTTCAGAAGCTGTAATATCTCCTGGAGAGTTACCATGTGAAAGGATTTCTTCTGCAGGTATTTGTTGAGTTTTCTGATGTCTAGAAAGAGCTACCATCCTCCCGACTTCTTCTCCTTCACCCCAAAGAAACGGGAGTAGAAGGCTCTTCCCCTCTGAGAGCGTGGCACACATTCTATCGCTCCCTTCTGGAGCATAACCAATTTCTCCTTCTTTTACAACTGAAGATAGGGTGGTATTGATTTTTGAGGCGGATGAGGAGGAGGTGCTGTGGTAATCACTAGGGTATGGCTATATTTTATTATATCCAGGGCACATTTGTCTGTTGTTATTTTCTTCCATTGGCCTAGGCAATAAGAGAGGGGAATTTTCTTTATTGAAGTAATCAAGGGAAGAGCCGCAGATACCTCGTCACTGCTTTCTGACAGTATCCCTGGACTGAACTTGTTGTTGTTAGGCTGTATGGAGTAATGCTGGTAGGAGGGACGAAAAGAGGAGTAAGTCTGTGGCTGGTATCTCTGGTAAACACCTTGAAAAGAAAAGGCTCCTGTGCCACGTGCTCCATGAAAGTAGGTCTTTCTGTATTGGAGTGTGCCCAAAGCCTTAGCTGTGTCTTAATAGTTTACAAAGCGTCATCAATTTGTTTGCCAAAAAGTGTCTCACCATCAAATGGCATGCCTAAAATTTTGCTTTGCACTTCGGGATGGAACGTTGTTGCGTTCAGCCAACCCTGATGCTTGAGGACAGCTGCTCCAGAAAGCTGACGAAAGGACAAAGAAGCCACGTCCATAGAAAGATCAATAATTTCTGATGCAGATCTTTCTCCTTCAAGAAGGATCTTTCTTGCTTCTAGTCTTTTATACTCCGGAAGGAGATCCATGTAATGAGCGATGTCTGACCACATCCGGTGGTCATATCTTGCTAATATTGCTAGAGTGTTAGCCACATCTACAGTAGTACTTGAAGTGGTTGTAAATCTTTTACCAATGTTATCGAAGAGCCTTCCCTCCTTATCAGGCGGTGCAGTAATAGGCACTAAAGGCTTTCTTGATCTCCGTTGGGTGGCTTGTGAGATAACGGAATCTGGCTTAGGATGTCCTATCAGACAAGCTGGAGCATCACAGGAGCTCTATACTGTTTGTCAATCCTGGGCAAGACCGGTATAACTGTGGCGGGCGCACTCATTACTTTTACACCTACCTCCCAGATGTGATTTACAATGGGTATAGATCTCACAGACTTTCTGGATAAATCCTTGAAATCATAGAGAAAACAGTCAGATTGCTTGACTGTCAATGACAATTGAAAACGAGAAGCTGCTCTTTATATTAGCGCATGTAAGCCGCCAATATCTTCTGGCGGAGAATCCATAGTTTCCGGAAACGGAGAAGCAGGTGTTGATATAACATAGTCCTCCTATTTGTCCCCTATTTGCTTATTTTTCTGAGGTTGACTCTCCTCAAATTCTCCATCAGCAGAAGTGTCCTGATGTTGCCGTGGCAAAAGAGTATACCTCGCAGGGGAAACCGCAGGGGTGGGCTCAGACCTACGTGGAGGAGAAGCTAGTGGTAAAGGGGCAGGTGGTGGTGGAGGAGCAGCTGCTGAAGGAAAACCAGTGCGGTAGTCATGCAACAAGTCTTGAAGGTCCTGAACCTAAGCAACAGGAAGGTGGACCATAGGCTCACTAACAGGCTCCATATATTGAATTTTTGCACGTGGAGGGTAATATTCTTGCTGATAGTAACCTTCATAGTCCTCAAAATCTTGATCTTGATATTTCACATGAAGCTAAGAGTGGCTGTTAGCAGGGCCAAACATCCCATCATCACCAGACTCCTCTAAGAAAGTTAAAGGTGGTAAAATGTGAGACTATTGCAGGATTCTGGAAAAAACGCCGGTGTAGTCGACGAGAACATCGTTGACGGATATAAAGGCGTGAGTTGCAACGTCGACGGATGCTGCAACCAGGCGTGGAATACAGCATCGTGAGCTTCGCCATTGTCTCTGTTGTCAACACAGACATGAAAGGGGCGGATAATGAAGCCCTCGTCAATATCGCCGATGTTCTCGAAGAGGTCGACGTAGTCATAGACAATGAGGTCGTTGAAAGAACCAACGTCGTCGACGAGGACGCCGACGAGAAGGTCGTCTGTCAGGTCCTGAAGTCCCGTTGCGCCTACCGAACACTGCACTACAGATCCCAGAATTCCAAGCAGGTAAAGGGAGGCTGGAATTCTATAATACATTCTGTCATACAGGAAGTGATGTACGTAATTTTGACTGACTCCTTGGAAGTTGGTGTGTGCGGAAGCAGCTTGTTCACAGTACCTGGTTTCTGGGCTGTTGTTGAGAAGAGGCTTTTTCTCGATCTGGCTGCTGCAGATGCGGAAACACTCCGTCTTAGTGCTTCCCCGCTTTAGATTCTGCGGGGAGCTTGATAGCGCGTTTGGAGTTAAGACGCGTTCCCTGGGGAGAAAGAAGGAACCTTGGTTTGTTTACGTCGGGCGGTGCGCGGAAGAGCGTCCCGTCTCCTAGGACATTGATGTCTAGCGGTTTCAAGTCCTGATGCTGCTGTTTTTCTCTGTATGTCCTGGATAGTGCTCCGGGTTCCCTTGCAGGATTTGCCAGGCCTGCGGAGTGAGAGGGGAACCTCGGGTATTCTGAGCCAAGGATTCTTCATAGTGGGGATTGGCTACCAAGCAGGTACATTTTGTTTCATGTGAAGGAAGGGCTGGATCCAGGCCGTATCTTTGACTCCCATTTCATGTTCGTTATACCTGGACATCTAAGTTGTGGATTAACCTCATCTGTGCTAATGAACAGAGAGTGACTACTTCGTGGCATTGAACTAAATTGCCTTGGCCTTATCTTTTCTCTTCTTTTGTTTTTGGCCATTTGTTTTTTCATTACAACATTGCTTGAGTGCGAGGAAGGGGGTATGTAAGAGGAACTCTGGTGTCTGGTGGTGTTTTTGGTTCTTTGTGGTGAATGGATAGAACTGAACTGGTGACATATGTGTTTTGATAAATAAACAAAATAGAATCCACTAGGGATCAAGAGAGTGGTCCCTACTATGGTGGGGAGAACACAGTGTTGTTTTAATACCCCTCACACACCAAAAGGACCCTTGGTATCATTCTACCATCATTGGGGTCTTCGCACCCCTCTACGGGATGCGGCGTGCTGCGACCAAACGTTTGCGCGGGAGCACTTAATCATGTGGGCTATGTGTGGTGGCGTGTGGGGTATAGAACGTGAGTGGTGGAGTGGTGAAAGTGATGTTAAAAAATACCAGGCTCGGGGTTGAAAAAACTTTAATTAAGCCCCGGCTGGTATTGTTAAAAACGTGCTCTACGAGGTAGTGGCTGTGTAGTTATGTACAGCTACCTCTCTAGTGCGTCGACATGAACATGTTTCGGAGTATCCAACTCCTTCTTCAGGACCGGAAAACATTTAATTCCCCACCTTACTCACATGTAGTGTATATTTAAAAGTGTATTATACAAATATTTTTTTTAAACTAGGTGTATGTGTGCCTAATATGTATATAATTCATGAAGTCCTAGCGCCCAGTTGGCGAGTAAGATCGGACTTATTATTATAGGTTACTTTGCCTCATGAGCTTTTGCGCAAAAATATTGGGGCGTCCCATCAGGCTAAGAATCACCATTGCTGATTCTTAGCCTGATGGGACGCCCCAATATTTTTGCGCAAAAGCTCATGAGGCAAAGTAACCTATAATAATATGTCCGATCTTACTCGCCAACTGGGCGCTAGGACTTCATGAATTATATACATATTAGGCACACATACACCTAGTTTTAAAATTTTTTTTTTGTATAATACACTTTTAAATATACACTACATGTGAGTAAGGTGGGGAATTAAGTGCTTTCCCGTCCTGAAGAAGGAGTTGGATACTCCGAAACATGTTCATGTCGACGCACTAGAGAGGTAGCTGTACATAACTACACAGCCACTACCTCATAGAGCACGTTTTTAACAATACCAGCCGGGGCTTAATTCAAGTTTTTTCAACCCCGAGCCTGGTATTTTTTAACATCACTTTCACCACTCCACCTCTCAGGTTCTATACCCCACACACCACCACACATAGCCCACACGATTTGTGGTAAATAAATAAATTATTACCGGATCTATTTTTCAGGATACTGATATAAACAGATAGCTCAATAAATAAGAGTCAAGATTCGAGGTAGTTGGAGTTGACAGGCTTTAATCAAGCATAAAGGACAGGAACAGGACAGCCTGTACGGGAGTAGGATGGCAGGGCCCGACAGCTGTCGGGCAGGATCTGGGAATGGACAAGGGCAAGGGGTAACTTTTAATATGGGTGCACAGTATATATATCAAAACAAACGCATTACATTCAATACAGTAGGCGTAGCAGTAGGCGTGGTTCGTAACAGTCGCGAAAGATAAGGGTAAAATGATGTAACAAGAAGGCGTGTACAGAGCGTATACATAGACATGTGATGTAGACGTAACAGAATATGTCATAAACGGGGCGGAAACATGGAGGGGGCTACCTGAGCAGCTGGGACCTCTAACCTAGTGGTGCGCGCAAACGGGCAATGACGTGTTACCAGGGAGAACTGGGGGCTATGACTTCTGCGCTAGAAGAGGAGACGAAAGTCTGGAGTGTCAGAGCGACATGTACCCAGGCATATCTAGTATCTGTTGTTTAGAGTACATGTTGATAGAATCCAAAAGTTATCAGGGCAAAGGCTAATAGACATTAAGACTGGTGCATACATTATTCTATATGTAGTGCGTGTGCGAGGAATATTCTATGAATATTAATACAGTATTTCTCTTACATGGAGACATAAAGGCTAGACTATGACGGAAACTATTGATGCGATTCAGTAGCTTAGGAATGCAGAGAAGGAGGGCTGGACTGATAACTAGAAACATAACATACTCTTGGCAGACTGGGAGGCAGAGCCAGGCCGAGCCGGGCACTGCGAGGCATGAAAGTAAGCTAAGGGTCAGGGATACAGGTGGGGGCTGTATCGCTCCTTGGAGAGGGTTCAGGAGACAGGAGCTGAATCTGAGTCCGGGCCCTTTTGAGGCCTAGAAACGGGGACAATTCAATGAATTAACGTGCACACTGTAAAATGTGTCAACGTAGGTTTACATGGGCCTAATATTCGTTGCTTTCACGAAGACTGGAAACTGGCATACTAGAGATGGACACAACTGTAATTGCGTCTTTAATCGATCAGAGGGGAATAAATGCATATCGATCATGCACATATAACATAAGATGGGGAACACGTAGGCACATACAACATGGCAAAATTTACTTTTCCACATTCCCTCCTTGTGCCCTACGTTTCCATCAGGAAACATCTATATTCATGATACCATCTATCATTTCATATAGCATCATCTGTTCGTCTCGAATTGTCTTGGAACGGGACTTAGGACTAGGAATACAAGAGGTAGCGCACATGCCGCAAATCGCAGGGCCACATTGTATACAGAGGCAGCAACTGAATATGATCATTACTGCAATACCTAGGAATGACAATACTTTCCATCCCCAGGCAGATATAGTACTCCAGAGCCAACCGGACCATGTCCAGGTGCCTGGATTCTGGTGTAACTGATGGGCAATTTTATGAAGTCTGGTTATAGCTGAATAAACAGACGGCGCGTTATTAGGAATGAAAATGCAGCAACTAGATCCGATGACTCTACATGCTCCTCCTCTATCGGCCAGTATGACGTCAAGAACGAGACGATTTTGGAGCACGACAAATCTCATAGCAGATTGCTCTTCGGTTAAGTTACCTAGAGCAGAAGTAGTCTCATTCACTACCGCTTCAAGGGTTCTGGTTAACCTACGTATTAACTTACTATTCTGGACAGGGCCTATAAAGAAGAAGAAACCTTTATTGAAGTCTTGATACTGTTCTAGAGTAGTTTCAGTTTGATCGACAATTGGGGACTCGATCTCCCTTCTAGGTCTGACGTGTACTAGATGTGTGTTTCTGTGATAATCGGATGAGGCTAGAAAAACTGGTGGCAGTAGGAAGGCAATGTAACATGTTCCATCCCAATCGAGGGGCAGACGAACATATGCGGTCTGACCACAAACAAAATAAGAATGACGTGAGGCTTTGAAAATAGATTTCCCACTGTCACCATACTCGACAATAGTAGTACAATCACTATGTCCTACATGTGCGGAACCATTCTTTCTGACACATAATTCGCCTTTGACTGGTAGTACTGAAATAGCAGGCAAGTCTGGAGTAGTATCAGACTGAACATTCAGGACCATAAAATTCGAAGAATAATTACCTAAATCATATACTTCATTTTCTAGATCTAACCCTGTTCTATGGGAGAGACCTTGCTTGTCTGGGAAACATGTTCTATTCAGAAGGGACATATCATTGGAGGATGACGTTAAAGTGGACCATGCTCCACACGAACCATTATGAGAAAACGGATAAGGAAAGAGTGGCAGAACTCCCTTCGGTGTCTGGAAAGGGGGGAGTCGACCACACACCCAACAATTAGTAGCATTGCTGGTCTGGTGTGAATAGTGTAACATTCTTATAAATGTATTATTGCGCATAGCAAGACGATAGGATAACTCGTGAGGAGGCAGATCACTAAATGTGTGCTCTACTGTAGCATTAGAAAACTTGTTTACATGTGAACTTGGAAAACATAAATGTAATGCATAACTTGTGCAGGTAACCATCAAACTTAGAAACAATATAAAACTTAGAAAAACGATACATCTTATGGAGTTTTGACTAACTCTCTCACTATGGGGGTCTATCTCATACATGTCAGAAACCTGTCTAACCGTTTCACCCGAGAGGGACTTAGACAATTAAACTGGCTGACTTAATTTACTAGACCGAAGTTTTAACTTATACTCCTGTTGCGGAGTTTTCTCTAACAGAGGAACTTTCAGTTCAGGATTCAGATTAGAGTCTGGTTTCAGGCAGTCTTTAGAATTGGAAAAGTTCTTTGAAAATGTTTTTTCTCGAACTCCATGGAACTTCTTTATATGGGACAGATGGACCCACCCCTTGCGGCCTTCCAACTTCACGGCCGTGCGGGTGGTCAGGAGGACAAGTCGCGGCTCTTTCCAACGAGGCTCCAGCGGACTTGAACGATCAAAGTTCCTTACAAGGACGAGGTCGCCTGGAATGACCTCATGCGGTTTCACTTCAGTATTGTCTGGAAATGCAGCGGCAACCTGGGAACGACAAGAGTGTAGGGCAGACATCAAGGAAGCTAGGTAATCTGTCAACATATTACTGGAAACATCTGTAATACTGCGGGGTCTAGGTGTACCCCACATGTTTGGGGGGCGGCCGAATACGACCTCATAAGGGGACAGACCTGATCTGGAATGTGCAACCATCCTCATGAAGAATAAAGCAACTGGCAGGGCAACTAGCCAGTCTACACCTTTCTCTTTACATGTCTTGGCAATACGGATTTTCAGGGTCTGATTATGTCTCTCTACGAGACCGGCTGCTTCAGGATGGCGTACACAATGGAACTTCCACTGGTACCCTAACAAGAGGGAAACATGTCTCATAAGCTCAGATGAGAATGGCTGGCCGTTATCAGAATACACGACCCTAGGGAGTCCATAACGGGGAAAGAATTCACGAACCAACTGCCTGGCAGTGGTCGCGGCTGTGTAATCTGGAACTGGATATGCTTCTGTCCACCTGGACAAAGCGCATACAACTACGAGAACATACTTGAAACCTCGACATCGCTCCATCTGAATGTAATCCATCTGGAGGACTTCAAAAGGGTAGTCAGGGGGTTGGAATCCACCTTGTTCCACCGGGACACTTTTACCTGGATTGAATTGACAACATATCATACAGGTACGGACTTTCTGCTTGGCTGCAGCTCGTAAGTGCTTGTTGAACCAAAGGTTCTGTATACTATCTAACATGGCTTTTTCTCCTAGATGTGCTGGACTATGTGCGGTGTTGATAATGACTTGAACCATAGAGTCGGGGAGAAACCATGTGGCTTTTCCCTTCGTCAACCATCCTTGATCTGTCTGGACCCCTCCTTGTTCGGACCATTTCTTGATTTCTTCAGGAGTAGCATGTAACTGTATGTCTATGACATCTTGTGTAGGGTCCTTTACTGTCATACATGTAGTCGGATCTGGAGTGAGTGTCTGTGTCGGAATGTCTGGGGTCTGAGCTGTAAGCTTGGCTGTTCGATCTGCTAGATCGTTACCTTGGGAAATGATGTCAGTAACTTTCGTATGTGCCTTGCACTTCATGATAGCAATAGCTGTCGGTAAATGTATTGCATCTAACAGAGCTTGAATGAGGAGACCATGCTGAATCTTGGTTCCATGAGAAGTCATGAAACCTCTCTCCTGCCAGAGCACTCCGAAGTCGTGTACGACTCCGAACGCGTAACGTGAATCCGTGTATATGTTTACTTTCAGGTTCTTGGCACGTATGCAGGCTTGGGTCAGAGCAACTAGCTCTGCTGCTTGAGCAGACAGGGTGTCAATACGATGCGTTTCTATAACTTCAGTTTCAGTAGTCACTGCATACGCGGCTACTAGTTCTCCTGTACTTGTTCTCGTACATGAACCATCCACATAAAGTGTCAGGTCGGGATTAGGTAATGCAATGTCTGTCAGGTCTTGTCTTGGCTTAGTCATAGTGTTAACAACCTCCACACAGTCATGTGTGGCAGGATATGAAGTAACTGACGGTAACAGTGTAGCAGGATTTAGAATGTTGCAGCGTCTGATTTCTACGTGTGGCTGGAACAGTGTCAGTTCATAACCTGTTAAACGTGCAATTGTCAAGTGCTGAGTCTGTGTTCGGTTTAAAAGAACTTCCACGGAGTGTGGAACTTGTACTGTCAGGGAGTGTCCTAACACTATGGAATCACTTTGTCTGATTGCTAGAGCTGTGGCTGCAACTGACTTGAGGCACGCAGGCAGAGCCTGGGCTACTGGATCTAATGTGCTAGAAAAATAAGCACAAGGCTTGTACTGTCCTGCTTGATCTTGTGTGAGAACAGATAATGCAGTACCATCACGTTCTGTGACAAAAAGTGTAAAAGGCTTACTGTAGTTCGGGGTAGCTAGAACAGGTGCTTGGCATAAGGCTTTCTTTAATTCATTAAAACTAAGTGTATGTTCCTGGGTCCAAGGGAGGACAGTCGATACGGCTGCCTCCTGTGTCGTTAACTGTATCAGTGGCTTGGCTAGAAATGCATACTGAGGAATCCATTGTCTGCAATAAGAAGTGAGGCCAATAAAAGCTCGTACCTCCTTTTGTGTCTTGGGCTGTGGAAGACTCGCTATCAACTGGATACGGTCTGGTGTCAACTGCCTACCCCACTTGGACAGTAAGTGGCCTAAGTAGATCACTTGCTGGACACAGAACTGGAGCTTCGAAGGGGACACCTTGTGCCCCTGCTCGGCTAGGAAATACAGAACTGTAAGTGACGCACGCTCGCAGTCACGTTCAGAACGGGCTGTGATCAGTAGATCATCGACATACTGGAGCAGGGCAGTGTCAGTTGGCATGTGAATATTGTCTAGTTGTCTCTTAAGTGCTTGACTGTAAATACTAGGACTTTCTGTGAAACCTTGAGGAGCTCGTGTGAATTTATAGCTCCTTCCATTTAAACAAAAACCAAAAAGGTACTGGCTGTCTGGATGAATGGGGACACTGAAAAATGCATTCTTGAGATCGATAACTGTGAAAAATGTAGCTTCAGAATCAATGGCTGTCAATAGAGAAGAAATATCTGGGACTACTGGGTACTGGGGTATGATACATTTGTTAAGCTCTCGAAGGTCAATCACTAATCGATATACTGGAGGTGCATTTGGATCAGTACGTTTCATGACTGGAATGATAGGAGAATTACATACATTGGAGTCAGTTTCTACAACCACTCCTTGAGCAATAAGCTCGTCAATAATTTTTGATAAGGCTGCTACAGCCTCAGGTGGCAATCTGTACTGTCTGATTCGTGGCAGGACTATACCTTGCCTGAGAGTCACACGATGGGGTGTGATGTGCATAAAACCTACATCAGTTGGACCTTGCGCCCATAGATGCTGCGGGACATTTAGTAACCTTGGATCAAAATCACGTAATACATAGTGACCTTTGAAGTCACGCAAAAACAATCGGACTCCTTCTGGAGAACAGCAAATAACTGCACCTAATTCTTTCAATGTTTAATGCCTAACAAGTTTTCTGGACATGATTTCGTAAGTAACAAATCAGTAGTTCGGGACAATGGACCAACTTCTAGAGAAACTGGCTTTGAAATCTCGTTAACAATAGGCTTTCCTGAAAATCCAAGGGAAACATTTTTAGAGCCTGAGAGTGGAGCCCCTGGAACCTCGTCATGACTGATAGTAGTCCTACTTGCCCCTGTATCAATCAGAAACTTTCTGTCTTTCCCTAATACTTGACTGTGTACATAGGGACCCTCTTGATCTACAGGTATCTCGATGAGAGGCAAGCCTACCTCCCTCTCTAGGCTGTTTCATGAATACTGTTGATACTCTGGATACTCTGACTGGGCATACTGGTACATCTGCTGTGTAACATGCTGTGTTGCAGCGATGGGCTGCGATGCTGGAACTGTCTGTTGTGCATTCTGCGGTGACTGAGAAGTCTGTGAAACTTGTTCTTGTCTAGGCGGACGTGGTCTTTCTTTAGTCTTACCAGTAGCTATGTTGTGTTTCAGAACTGCACACTCGTTTATAAAATGACCTGGCTGTTTACAATAATTGCAAGTCCCTTTAACGGGAGCTGCAGGATGACTGGCTTGATTCGGACCCCTCTTCTGACTGTCTTGTGGAACAGATTGTGCAACTAATACTTTCATTTTCGTGTCTTTCATACGTCTCCTTTCGTGTTCTTGCTCTTCCCTGATTCTATTCTGGTGATACTGGAGCATCTGGAGCATTTGTGACGGGGTATTAGCTTGCCAACTACTTTCGACTTTCAATACTCGATTTTTAACTTGTGGACTTGAATTCTCGACTAATTTAGAAACAAAAAGATGAGGGTACGATTCGCTACTTGTCTTCAAACCACTATTAATAATAAAACATTTCTCAAATCTAGAATAAAAATCGCTAGTGTCTTCATCCTGTTTCTGTTTGCATGCTGAGATTGCATCCCAATCTTCCTTTTTCGTGGCTAGTAACCTTGGCAAAACTTGTATCAATAACTCGGGCAATTCTTTACATTTGTCCCCAAGACCGGTACCTGGTACTCGTATTTTATCTTCAGCTTCTAGAGCTGTCCAATCAATCTTTTTCTCTCCCACCTCCCATTCTTTTTCCTTGAGTTTTTCATATACCCCTGCGGGCAACAGGACCTTTAGCATTTTAATAATATCTGGATACGTGTATTCTCCCATACGGAGCATGTCTTTTAATTCTCGATGGAACCCTGCTGGATCTTTATCGTGACAAGGAATTAATTTCTTCATCTCTAAGAGTTCCATCTTTGTGACAGGGGTGTAAACAAATACTCGTTGCATTTCACCACCCGCTGTCCTAACTGGGTGTACTTCTCGTAACGGATGCTGTCTATCTATGTAAAACGGTTTACTTTCTGGAGGTGAGACGTGAACAAAATGCGGATTCAGGAACGTTCTATATTTGTGGCGCTGTTCTAGAATGACACTAATTAAATCGGTACCTAAACCTTTCCATCTATACTGGAGTAACTCGTTCAGGACATCATGTAACGGACCTGGATCAGAATGTTGACCCTCATACAGGGTAATGAGGTGCTGAATCATATACATACCCACCAGTCTCTGCTCGGCTGGGGGCAGTTTCAGAAACATTTGTGCCACTATTTCGTCTGGAAAAGTGGTAGAATCAGTAACCCATCGGACTGCTGATCGGGCTAGTTCTTGTTCATGCATGGTACTAAGTTCACTATAACCGATTCGCGATTTCAGAATGTGATCGGTGGCTTGAAATACTTGTTCAAGAGAACCTTGTTCTGGTGCTGGAGGAGGAAAAACTTTCTTGTGTTCTAGGCGTGAATGTCGGTCGGGAAGTCTAGTTCTACCTACATACGCTATTCTGGTGGGATTCTCGTCGTCTACCTCTTCAGTAGAAGAGTTGTCTTCTTTCTCACTTACTTGTGCTGCTTTTCGTTTCTCGTGTAACTTTATTATTTCCCTACGGATCTTCCTATACATACTCTCTATACTACCTAGTGTCTTGTGTCTTCCCTCGGCTATTTGGTCACTCCACCTGGTCAGGACTTTCATTTCTTCCGGATCTTTATCCGTATAATCTTGTTCTCTTATCAAACAATTAATTAGAAACTTTAAAAGCATGAGCTGGATCTCGACTTTTCTTTGAGACATGGCTTCGCCAATACTTCCTGGATCTACTCCTGTACGGATGAAACGATATATTCTGTCTAGATATTCTTTCATATTCGGTAGGGTGTCCAAATATTTGGTCACCCGTCTTACACGCAATGAATATATGACCATACCATCATCGCCTGGGACTGGATCATAACGGCATTCTGTAAGAGCTCGTTTGATATCTGCAACGGACTGATGTTTGGGCGTACGCTGTAACGCACGTTCATGTAACTCGACTAACGTTACACGTTTGTGTGGCGGCGGGGTACCAGGAGGACCTCCCCCCGCAGCTCCTAAACTAGAATCGTCAACTGATACTCTTCGTGCTGGCAGAGTGACCGATGCAGCGGGTACTTGTACTGTGGGCTGGACCGGGGGTACCGTAACAGGTGCTGCAACGGGTGCCCCGGTGGCTCGAGGAACAGGAATTACATTATTTACAGGAGCTGGCGGAACAGGATTTGCATATTCTGGGACTGTGTCGTCCAAATAGGACGAGAGAAAAATATCAGCTGCGGTCGGTTTGTGACGTAGCTTAATCGGAACTAATGGCGGCGGAAAATTACTCGGTGCTTCCGGGGTTGCTTTTGGCAAGCCCTCGGCAAGAAGAGGATACATACCCTTAATAAGGGCATTTCTCTGTCTGTCTGACTGTTCGGCTTTAACTCGTTCACCTACTTCGATTAATTCCCTTTCTTGGGCTCTTTCTGAGGATTCCCTACTTAATTCTGTCTTTCTGATTTCTTTTTCGATTCTTCTATGAGATTCTTTGCGCCATAACTCGATGGCATCTTTCTGGGACTGTCTGGATTTCTTTTTCCATAATGCTTCTTCTACTCGCATGATGCACTCGGCATCCCACGTACCTGATACGGGCCATCTATATTTCTCTTCTAATTCTTTGGTGTACTCCACCCATAAGTCTAGATATAATATGGCACTTATGCCATGCTTATGATACATAAAATGACCTGGACTGTCCCTAGGCGGGACAGGAACTGCTTCCTCGAGCAGACCTTTTCTAGTTTTTAGCTGACGTAATTTCGAGAACAGAGGCATAACTTAGGCTGGAGTCTGGACACAATACAATACACGATAAACACAATAATAACTGAAAAACGAATCACTCATACCACGACATTGAAAACACATGAAATAACATTTAAAATAACAGTTCGGACAGAATATTACCTGGAATACTGAAAACAGAACACATGAATTTCTCGAGAACAGAACTTACTAGAACAGAAACTTTACTAGAATTACTGGATGCACTGCTAAAACAGTACGAAACTTACCGGTCCCATAAAGAGATACGTCAGGACCCGCGCCCACCTAAGTGAACACTTCGTGTTGGATTTGCGTACCCAAACCCACGGACCAGAGACAAATTGATTGACCCTGTCTAGATACTACCCCAGCAACGGTACTCACCGGGCAGCAAGAACGGAAGGCCTCGGACTGGACTGGACTGCTACGACGACGGACTATGAACTTCGGACTTCAGTTACAGGTGGGCCTCTGGATACCTCGGACCTTGGACTCTCGGCTTGGGCTCTGGTCGGGACTCGCCGCGTTCCTCCACCGCCTCGTCTGGACGCTGGACCGCAACCTCCGTCTCCTCCGTGGGCCTGAGGGATACTTGAAGCAGAAATATCTGCACGTGCACAGTATGGTTCCGTCACGGCTGCAGAGGATCAGGGGGCCTGCGTGGCTTCTCCGGCGCGTGGGGAAAGGGCAAGTCCCTGTTCGGGCGCCATTATGTGGTAAATAAATAAATTATTACCGGATCTATTTTTCAGGATACTCATATAAACAGATAGCTCAATAAATAAGAGTCAAGATTCGAGGTAGTTGGAGTTGACAGGCTTTAATCAAGCATAAAGGACAGGAACAGGACAGCCTGTACGGGAGTAGGATGGCAGGGCCCGACAGCTGTCGGGCAGGATCTGGGAATGGACAAGGGCAAGGGGTAACTTTTAATATGGGTGCACAGTATATATATCAAAACAAACGCATTACATTCAATACAGTAGGCGTAGCAGTAGGCGTGGTTCGTAACAGTCGCGAAAGATAAGGGTAAAATGATGTAACAAGAAGGCGTGTACAGGGCGTATACATAGACATGTGATGTAGACGTAACAGAATATGTCATAAACGGGGCGGAAACATGGAGGGGGCTACCTGAGCAGCTGGGACCTCTAACCTAGTGGTGCGCGCAAACGGGCAATGACGTGTTACCAGGGAGAACTGGGGGCTATGACTTCTGCGCTAGAAGAGGAGACGAAAGTCTGGAGTGTCAGAGCGACATGTACCCAGGCATATCTAGTATCTGTTGTTTAGAGTACATGTTGATAGAATCCAAAAGTTATCAGGGCAAAGGCTAATAGACATTAAGACTGGTGCATACATTATTCTATATGTAGTGCGTGTGCGAGGAATATTCTATGAATATTAATACAGTATTTCTCTTACATGGAGACATAAAGGCTAGACTATGACGGAAACTATTGATGCGATTCAGTAGCTTAGGAATGCAGAGAAGGAGGGCTGGACTGATAACTAGAAACATAACATACTCTTGGCAGACTGGGAGGCAGAGCCAGGCCGAGCCGGGCACTGCGAGGCATGAAAGTAAGCTAAGGGTCAGGGATACAGGTGGGGGCTGTATCGCTCCTTGGAGAGGGTTCAGGAGACAGGAGCTGAATCTGAGTCCGGGCCCTTTTGAGGCCTAGAAACTGGGACAATTCAATGAATTAACGTGCACACTGTAAAATGTGGCAACGTAGGTTTACATGGGCCTAATATTCGTTGCTTTCACGAAGACTGGAAACTGGCATACTAGAGATGGACACAACTGTAATTGCGTCTTTAATCGATCAGAGGGGAATAAATGCATATCGATCATGCACATATAACATAAGATGGGGAACACGTAGGCACATACAACATGGCAAAATTTACTTTTCCACAGATTAAGTGCTCCCGCGCAAACGTTTGGTCACAGCACGCCGCATCCCGTAGAGGGGTGCGAAGACCCCAATGATGGTAGAATGACACCAAGGGTCCTTTTGGTGTGTGAGGGGTATTAAAACAACACTGTGTGCTCCCCACCATAGTAGGGACCACTCTCTTGATCCCTAGTGGATTCTCATTTGTTTATTTACGTTGCCCAGGGAGAACGAATCCACTATAGTCTCTCTCTCCCCCTTTGTTACAATTATATGTGTTTTGATGCCACAGGTGCCTGTTCTCGTGATTCCATGAAAAGGGAGACAGCTAGTTGCAGTGACGTATCCCTGAAGAGCGTGGAATCAGAATATCTCATCTCAGTACAAACAGTCTAGGTTGGTAGAAATCACTAGCGAGAATTACGAGAGAAGCGAGACTGTTTCTTATATGGTGCTTATTTGTTCTTTTGTTTTGCAGTTATCCCTCTTTCCTCGCTGCACCTTCCCTAACCCTTTTTTCCCTCGCTTGATCGCCTCAGTGCTCTGGATATTATTTCTTCAGAGCTGGGGATGTCGGGAGGTGGACCCCATTGAGCAACGCCCGGATCCTGAGGAGATCTTTGGGTTTCGACATCGTCGTTGTCCGAGTCCCCGTCAATGAGGAGGTCAACGGCGGTTGAAGCCTTCTTCGTCACTGAGAGCGACGTCGGCGGGGCTGTTGATGGATTTTGACGATGATGTCTTCGACTACAAGGTAGGTGAAATACGTCCAGGAGGAGCGTCTTGTGTCAAAGGGGACCCAGATGAGTTGCTTTCTGTTTGACTATATGCAACAAACTGGCCAAGAGGAGGGTGTCACATGGCAGATTGGGATATTGTCGACATCACTAAGTTAGCATGGCTTGTGCAACCATGATGTTGCTTTTGCGCAAGTTACTACATAACTTTATTATTGCAAGACTCTGTTTATACCTTTCACATGAGAACTGTCTGCTTAGTTTGTTCTCTGCCTGTTCCTGGAGTTTAGTCTTAACATTGTGAGGAGGGTCGATAAACAATGTCCCTTGTTATTCTGTTCTGGTCAGGCCCTAGCACCTAGACAAAACATACCACTGCAGCTGCTGCTGTAGACTCATACTTTGATATTATGGGGATACATGTTTAGGTGATACACATATGGAAAGGGACCTTTCCAGGGAGAAGAGCAACACCCACCTTCGATGTAGAAATCCCATCTATGCTCTAAGGCAGGTGTCTTCAAACTGTGGGGCGCGACCCCCAGGGGGCCGTGGAGCGATGCAAAGGGGGTCTTGCCTTTCCAGACACACTTCTGCCCAGGCCCAAGGGCTTCAGCCCCCCTCCTCCCCCGTCCTATCTCAGCCCGGGCTGCTGCATTTTAACTCGAGCTGCTGGGGGCTCAGCTGGGCAGTGTCTGGAGTCTTATCTGCGGCACGCCTGAGTTTTTCACAGATCTTTAAAGACCATTTGCATATTTACATGCCTTTGTAGACTGGTTACAGAGGCTTCGTTTTTTTCCTGGTTTCAGTACCCCTTGGGTCCCCACTCTGCCTTTTCCTTACATTTGTATTTCACATTTACTGCTTTAGTGTGAGAATGCATTTCATGAAAAGAAATTTAAAGAAGGGTTGCCAAAAGAAAAATGCCTGCCGTGTTTTGTTTAAAGAGCCTGCAAAGACCTCCTCTTGACACTAAATAAACTTATAAATAAAAAAGTATGTATGCATTCATTATGTTACTTTGCTGTCTTTATTCTCTTTAGTTATCAGTCATGGATCATTGAGGCAGCCCTGGAACACAATTAAAAGTGCTTTCTATTTATATTTGCTGTTCGAAGTATGCACAGACAAGTGCTGAAAATACAGCTTTAGGTGACTGCTTATTTTTGTACCGACTGGGCCATCAAACTAATTTGCTGGCAACCCTAACCATAGGACTGTAAGTTTGTTGCAGGATCAGCATATTAGTTATTTCCTCCACCCCGATCCCCGATTAATGACATAATAGCAATAATTTAACTTAGATCTTAAACCCTATGCTGCTGTCAATAACATGCTGAGTTAATTCAAGTGTCTGGGAATGCACCCTGCATTCAGACAACTCACTCCTCATTCTCGCCTTTCACTTTCACTCTCACCCTGCACTCACTGCGATCACAATGCACTCACACTGATCACCATGCACTAACACCATTCACCCGCTCACCCTGCACTCACAGTGATCACTTTGCACTTACAATGTATTTGCGCTGTTCACCCTATACCTCACCCTGCAGTCACACGAGTACACTACTCTTCCTGCACTCATGTGACACTTCACTCACCTGTCCCACTCACTGCTCAATATGCAACTCACTAAAACAAGCCCATCAGTAATCATACATTCCTTCATCCCATTCTGAACTTGCATCCGCACCCAAATTCATACGCCACCTCACTCACCCTGCAGTCACTCCTCTTACCCTACTCTCACACTGTTGCATTGCTCACCGTACATTCAAATGGGCACTCTTGTCACCCACACAGTGCAGAGGGTTAATGTGCCTGCTACAAAGAATATGTACCATGCAGATCACAGAAATGAGTGTGAGTAAACTATGAGTAGTGCTATAAAAAATGAAATGTTTGTCAGAAAGGTGCTATAGAGAGATGAGGTGCATTGTTGGTGAGTGGCAGTGAAGGAATTCATGGAGGAGGAGGAAACGGGGGTGGGGCTAAAAAAAAACGGTTGCACCGTGTGCGACCAGTGTTAGGACCAGCCCTTGCTGGGCGTGTTAGCCCCCCCCCTACCCCCCACGAAGTTCTGGTCTAGTGACTCCCCTGCTTCTGCCTATTATTATTATTTACATTTGTAGTGCGCAACTGTTACCAAAAGATGTCCTGGGGCTAATAATCATCTGCTGCCTGAAGGCAAATAAGAAACACACAGAAGGAGAAGGCGAACCAGTCAAATGGGGTAACCTATAGAGCATAGAGAAAGGTTTTTATATCTTCCTGAAGGATAATAGATTCTTGGTGGAGTGAAGCAAAGGAGGGTGCAAGTTCCATAACTGCGCGGCCTGCACCTAAACAGCGAGACAGAAAACTCATGCCTTCTTGAATTAGGGAACAATAAGCAGAGTGGTACAGGCCAAGAGGAGCTTACAGGTTTGCTTGGGGAGGAAAGATGAGAGGATGAGAGAGGACAGCAAGGGAGTGAGAGAATTTGACTGAAAAGGTCAGGGATGAGGAGAACTGTGAATTGTCGAAGCAAAGTGTGGACACGCAAGAAGTGAATGTGAGCCACAGGTGAGGGTTTCTGTTAGAACAAAGGGGAGATGTGAAAGATGAATGGGGGGACTGGAGAGGTATAAGATACAGATAGACAAAAATTTGAATGGAGAGACGAGGTGAATGAGAAGTGCTGAGGGGCATGGGAGGTGAGGGGGCCAGAGAGGCCATGAGATAAATGCGAGAGACTGTTAGAGATGGGGGCAGTGAAAAGACAGAATGGCAAGAGGTGATTAAAGGTGAAGTGAGAAGTTGAATGGGGAGAGTTCAGAAGTTGTAAAAAGGGGTGAAAGATAATGGCCTGCAAAGTGAGAGAGGGATCCAGGGTTAGGAGATTAGCAGAGGAGAGAAGGATGGAAGGGAGGGGGTAAGAGGAAAGCTGCATGGTTAAACTATTTAACTCTTCACAAAACCGCCAGGATTTTAAGGGACCCCTGCTTCTACCGGCCAGGGCCAAGTGAGCTCCTAATGTGGCAGCACATATTCCTGCGGAGTGGAAGGCCCTTCACAAAGGTTGACTGCAAATCTTTCTGATGTTAATTGCTGTATTTTGGTTACAAACGGGTACTGATGGAGTGAAATCTTTCCTCAATGTTACTGTGTGTCAAAAATAAATGTCAAAATAAAATACGCGGCATCACATAACATCATTTACATTTTCTTTCAACACAATTTAGTCAAGCCTGTCATGTAATTTGGTCCTCACCTGCCTCATAATTCCAGTAGCCCTGCCCACAGGTTTAACAATGTTAGTCAGGAGGGGGTCCTTACACCTCAAAATTTTGACAGGGGGGTCTCAGCATCCAAAAGTTTGAAGACCTCTGCTCTAAAGTATGTGGTCTGCTAACAAATCCAGAGATCTTCTATTATATAATAATATTCATTCCTACCAAGGGGAGGGAGGTTAGGCACTATATTTCTTTCTCCATTGTCTTTATACAATGAAATCTCCCTTCATAATGTATGGACTGGCTGCAATGCTAACCAGGGCCGGCTTTAGTACTGGTGTGCCCTGTGCAACATTGTTTGTTGGCATCCCCCACACCCCCAATGACTAACCCGTCACAGATTCCCAAGCTACCACCATTACACAATGCCCCCCAAGTCTCCATAACCACTGCCTCTTAGATTCATTTAGTTTTATATCGCCACTCATACCAGTTTAAGGTGCCAGAACACTTTACATCACACCTGCATTGCACGGAGCCAATCATACGTTTGAAAATCAGTGTATAGGAAATGTTACATAAGATAGAGGCCTACAAGGTGTAGGAGTCACATGTCATCCATACTGGTAGGCAGGATAGTTTGAGTTCTTGGTCTGGAAAAGCACAAATTCAGAATATAAAATGTAACATCATTTTTAGGGGCTTTCTGTAATAATAAGAATTGATTTCTACCCAAATGAACCTTGTTTGCAATATTAGGATAAGGAAAGACTGGGCAAAAAAACACGTAGCTGTAATATATTCCTTGCAGGTTGCATGCAGCTCTGTGATGACAGTTAATAGCTCACTGATCTATATTAAGATTTTAACTTTTAAACTGCAAGTAACAAAAGGATCTCTCTGACAAAAGCAACAACCCATTGACCTATTTATAGCATAAGCACTTTGTGATCTGAATGGGACATGTTCTTTGTAGCATGCATATTAACCTTCTGCACTATGATGAGTCAAAACTTCCTCTACCAGACAATGCTTCGGCCTCTCTCCAGGAAGAGCATTAATCACTGGATTTATTTTGACATTTTTATTGATGTTTAAAAATTGTTGGGACAAGTAACTTGGCATCTGGTCCTTTTAAAACAATAAAAATGGCGCCCCCACCCCAAGTCAGTGCCCGGTGCGGTTGCACCGATTGCACCGCCCCAGATGCTAACTGCATTACTGTTATGCATTTTTCTGCTTGTTGTGGCACGTGTACTGCATGTTAAAGGACGTTAGTTAAAATAAACATTTTAAACTATATTCATGTCTCGGTCAGATCTTATTATGGACAGGTACGAGAGTGTGAGCGAAAAGGTGTGTCTTGTTACCGCGAATCCTGAGAGATACGGAAGTGTTGTGTTCTGGGTTGTCTAATCATTTGCTTCTCCGTGTTTGTGTTGGAGAGCGAGTGACACACTATAGCTAGTCGGTCCTGGGCTCATGGGTACTAAGGAGGTAAGAAGGCTCAGGCCATATACACCAAGGTTATATAATCCTGCGCATAGTTCTGTGTATGAAAGGGGGTAGTGATGGACGGAGCATCTGAACCAATCAAACACTCACACCCAGTCAACAGATCTGGGTTTAATCCATCACCGTTCTTTAGCCCACTCTGCCACCCCAGTTCCGACATGTCCATATGCAAATCAGTCTGACCCTGTGCTTCATGGGGACAGTCCAGCACGAACTGCCAAGCCATGCCTTCCCTGGACCGGAAACATGCTTCCTAGGACCGGTTTCTGGCATTCCAGCCGTCTTCGGCCAGGCTTGCTTGAATCCAGTGGCAAAGTGAGCAAGGGACACGTCTGAGCATACCCTGCCAATTTATGTCGAACAAACCGGTACAAAAGGTGGTGAACTTGGCAGTTCGGGCTGGACTGTTCCCATAAGGCACAGGGCCAGACTGATTTGCATATGGTCATGTCTGAACAAGGGTGGCAGAGTGGGCTAAAGAACGGTGATGGATTAAACCCAGATCTGTTGACTGGGTGTGAGTGTTTGATTGGTTCAGATGCTCCGTCCATCACCCCCCCCTTTTGTACCTCTTTGTTCACCATAAGTTGGCAGGGTATGCTCAGACTTGAGTCCCTTGGTCACTTTGCCACTGGATTCAAGCAAGCCTGGCTGAAGATGGCTGAAAGGCCAGAAACCGGTCCTAGGAAGTTTGTTTCCGGTCCAGGGAAGGCATGGCTTGGCAGTTCGGGCTGGACTGTTCCCATGAGGCACAGGGTCAGACTGATTTGCAAATGGCCATGTCGGAACTGGGGTGGCAGAGTGGGCTAAAGAACAGTGATGGATTAAACCCAGATCTGTTGACTGGGTGTGAGTGTTTGATTGGTTCAGATGCTCCGTCCATCACCATCCCCTTTTGTACCGCTTAGTTCTGTGTATGAGCAGAATCCCTGCAACAGTATATGTTGTTTTAAGTTGTAGCTTCAACCAAACGTACTGCTTATTCAGATTTTTGGCTAATTGGTTAACACATCTGTCAATTATGCCTTTTGGGCATGTTTCCTTTTATCTGATTGGACTGGGAAATATAACATTTAAAAAAATGTGTGTTCCAGGATATTCTACTTTTTTATGAATATCCAACTAAATCCCATGATGAAGAACAGTTGTTCAGTGGAAAAAGTTAGTAATGCCAATAGAGACATAGTAAATGAGACAGAGAAGATTTCTCATGACCACCCTTTGAAGTCTGTAATGTTGTGTGGTCCTGAAGAAGGTGGTAGGATACAACCAATGTCCATACCGAAACATGTGTTGACCGTTTTTAGAAAAGTGATCCCATCCCACAACGTTGCAATGGATAAAAATCAAAATGTATTTTTCTTTATTGTTTGTCTAGTGCAGTAATACTCACAGTAGGGCACGGGAGCCGCATGAGACCCTCCTGTCCTTTACATTCAGCAGCACGGGTTGCTGTTTACTCAACTCAGCACTAACGCAAATAAAAATGTTAAATATAAAGCAAGCACATACGTAAAAGTTAATTGCAGGAAAGGAAAGGAAGTAACTAGGCCCTTAGCTTTAGGAACACCTTGATTTCTAAAGACAGCAAATGTGTACAAATAAGATTGTGTTTTCAAAATTCAAAAAGTGTATTTCATTGACCTGTAGAACCATTTTCACCCCAGTAAATCAAATTATAGCAGTGCATTATGAAGTATTTTCCTTTCAGTGATGGTTTTCAAACATGAATTTAGCCACTAAATAGACATTCTTTGTTCCCCTACACAGATTTTAACCCCCCCCCCACCCGCAGTCATCAGTGCGGCCCTCTGTCACACCAAAGACCAAACTTGGCGGCTCCCAGGAAAATGATTGTGAGTACCCATGTTCTAGTGTATGTGTAGAATGCTGGGTCACAGTAAAAATGTAGTGTATGATAGGGAGTGATCCTGGATGAGTGTATGAGTGAGTGGAGTGATATGTGGGGGGTCATTTTAATTGTATGTAAAATATATCCGTTATTTCTTTATTGTGAAAAATAGGTGTTTGTCGTAGTACATGGAAGTAAATGTTAAAATGTACATGTAGACTTTTTTTATAAGATATGTTTACTAAGACCAATGAATATCATAAAAAATATGAGAAATTAATAAACTTTGGGCCCGATGTAGGAGCCCTAATACCGGTCGGAAATGGCCGATTTCGGCCGTTTCCGACCGGCATTAGGGTTTTCTAATGTAGGAGCATGCTTTACAGAATCGGTATTTTACCGAATCTGTATTTACAGATTCGGTAAAATTACCGAATCGGTAAATACAGACTCAGTAAAAATACCGATTCTGTAAAAGCACATGTAGGTAGCACATCTTTGAGTGCCGCAGGCCTTTCAGATTCGGTATTTTACCACCTAATCCAATTAGGTGGTAAAATACCGAATCCAGGTGTGCATGCACATGTGTGCATGCACACCTATGCCATGTGACAGACAGACATGCCCTTAGGGCATGTATGTGTGCCACATGGCACACATGCCTGTATTTGGGGTGCTAGAGGGTGTCAAAGTGACACCCCCTGTACCCTTGCAGGAATCAGTAATTACCGAATCGGTAAATACCGATTCGGTATTCACCATTGATTCCTATGGGCTTCAAGGCCCATAGGAATCAATGGGGGATACCGATTCTGTATTTACCGAATCGGTAAATACCGAATCTTACAGATTCGGTATTTACCGATTTTGAAATACCTACATGTGCCCCCTTCTATTTTACCACTTCTTAAATACCGAATCGGTAAAATTCGGTATTTTAGAAGTGGTAAAATAGAATTACCTACATCTAGCCCATGGTCTTTAAAAAGGTACTCCATATGTAGCATAAATTTATTTGGGGATCAGAACCAAGGGTATTTGTAAGATGCATGAGAAGAAATACAGGTCAAGTGCAAATTTTCTCTAATTTAGTTGTCTCTTTTTTCCCACTTTTCCCAGACCTAGAAGTATATGTGTAGGGTGTTACCTTTGCACATGATGATTGAATAGGAGATATGACATTTCTAAAAATGGTTGTTTCAGGATATTCTACCTTTTTGGGTTTCGCCTGCCGAAGGCTGCGCTCTGCGCAGCTTTTCGGCGCAGGCGAAATCCTTTGTTGTCAATAAGGACTTCGGGAACGTCCCCCGGCTCCCATTCGCTAGCTCCATAAATGGAGGCTAGCCATTGGGTGCCGGATCTGTCCGTCAAGGCCGGACCAGATTCGGGGGCGTTCCCGAGAATTTTTCTCTTTTTGCCACGTCATGCGGCGGTGGGCGGGGCTTTTTTTTTTTGGCTCTTCGAGGTTGTTTGGGCCATTTGGCGGCCGACCGCCGGCCGAGAAAGTCCAGGTGAGTGGTTCCTTTCCTGTCCCCCCCTCCCGCTGTCCGTTCCTTTCCCGCCCCCCCCCCAACGTTCCTGCCCGCCCCCCCTTCCGTCCGTATGCCCGTTCCATTTTGTAAATGCTTGTTTATTTACTTTCTGAATAGTGCTGGTGATACGCAGGGTAAGGTCGTGTTCCTCCCCCCCCACCCCGCTGTTCGTGTCCCCATGTCCCCCCCGCTGTTCGTGTCCCCATGTCCCCCCCCGCCCCCGCTGTTCGTGTCCCCGTCCCCGTAGGTGCCCCCCCTCCCGTCCGTATGCCCGTTCCATTTTGTGGGCGATGAGCTACTTGTCTCTGTGATCAACCGTAAATTAGAGTTTCGCTTTTTTTTAATTGCGAATGGTTTAATTGAGCTTTTAGGCGCATCCTATGAACATACCATTCATTCTAGCAGAGGCCGCCGTCGCGCGACAGGATGCTTTTGCAAAGATGAATAACGCTAATAGCAGACGGCTCATTGCCGCCCATGCAGTCCTCGCGGCCTGTCTGCTCATCCGAAGATGGCTCGGGAGAGACCAAATGCCAGCAAGGAAGGGGGGTTCGACCCCCACCCAGACTCCAGTGATTCGGGAAGCATTAAACATGCTCCCCAGAAACAGATGCCACGTCCAGGACTCAAATGGGCAAGCAACTTGAAGGATCCTTTTAAAACCGCACGTGAAGCTTCCTGACCCATTGAGTGCAGTGGTACAGCCCAGTCTGGGGTGATATCCGAGGCTTTTCAGTGGCTGGCTGATGGTTTTTCTAGAAGGAGGGGGCCCTGCGCTGCTATCGTCCGCGGTAGAGAAAATGTAATCACCCTATACCGAAAATATAAAGTTCAAACCATTTGAAATATTTATGACATATGCAGAAAACTATCACATTTTTTTATTATCGACTTTGCCGACATTAAGAAGATTACATTACATTTAGAGATTCGTGGTTTCGTTTCCAAGGGGTTTCATTTGCTGTTTGCTACGTAGGGTAAGGTCGTGTTTCCCTCCCCCCCCGCTGTTCGTGTCCCCATGTCCCCCCCGCTGTTCGTGTCCCCATGTCCCCCCCCCCGCCCCCGCTGTTCGTGTCCCCGTCCCCGTAGGTGCCCCCCCTCCCGTCCGTATGCCCGTTCCATTTTGTAAATGCTTGTTTATTTACTTTCTGAATAGTGCTGGTGATACGTAGGGTAAGGTCGTGTTCCCCCCCCCCGCTGTTCGTGTCCCCATGTCCCCCCCGCTGTTCGTGTCCCCATGTCCCCCCCCACCCCCGCTGTTCGTGTCCCCGTCCCCGTAGGTGCCCCCCCTCCCGTCCGTATGCCCGTTCCATTTTGTAAATGCTTGTTTATTTACTTTCTGAATAGTGCTGGTGATACGTAGGGTAAGGTCGTGTTTCCCCCCCCCCCCCCCGCTGTTCGTGTCCCCATGTCCCCCCCGCTGTTCGTGTCCCCATGTCCCCCCCCCGCCCCCGCTGTTCGTGTCCCCGTCCCCGTAGGTGCTTGTTAAGAAATTGTCTGTGCATTTAGTCACTGATGTAGTCTGGTGTTGGATAATTTCGCTGTTAGCGCTAAACTTGCTCAGACGTCTTAATTGATCATATTGTTACGCAATTAGCCGGTGCACAATTCGCAAAGTTTGCTTTTGTGTAGTTACCTAGGAGGTTATTGATATCTTCATGTAACGACACGACACCCATAAAAAATGAAGGTTTTCATCTTGCGTTTTTAAAGGTGCGCACAGTTAGCCCCTGGGCCTCCCTAGGGGAGCCTGACAACCACCCAGGGTCTCATCCCCTGAAAGGATTTTGGGTATGCAAGACATTGCTGACAAAAGGCTTTGCGATAACCTCGGAGTGGGTGGCATTGGCTCCAACTGATGTATGAAGTGGTATCTGCAGCTTGGCCACTCTAACTGTGCAGTCGGTGCATGTGTGAAGTGTTAGCATAAGGCTAGGTAAGGAGACGCAGCAAAATGTAATCCTGTCAGAGTGCTGGACTAAAGAACACACATCACCAGTCCATCTCATATCAGTTGTTTAACTCGGTTTGCCCTCGAGTTTCTTTGGTAATGTTAGAGAGGCTGATATGTGACTGTTAATACTGCAGCCGTCCTGGTGCACCCGAGCAAACAGTCTGAGTTCAGACCCCTTGAACCCAGGGATCAGCCTCTCCATACCTCAAACAATGTACAATCCTCACGGCCCCAAAGGCGCTGGTAATTATTAACAGAGGCCTACCTGTTTCTGTGGCAGGTCACTAAAGAAGGAAGGTAATAATCTATATATTTTTAAAACAAACAATCAGAAGTCTGGCTCGTCTTAACCGCCAAAAATTCATTTCTGCAGTCCCTGCATCCTGCCTGCAGCGCTGAGAAGAAAAACAAGTTAGCTGAAGAGGAGCTATCAATAGTGCAGCAGGTAAAGTGGTCCCGGGACCGAGGAGTGCTACCCAGTTTACTATCCAAGCAATGGGCAGAGAGGCCTATTTCCTGCCTGCACCAGGCCCCACGACACCTTGCTACGCCATTGCAGGTTAAGCGTTGACGGTGTGAATAAACATATTTAATTGTTTGTAGGTATATCTCATTTTTCTGTCAAGGATCCATACCAAGGCTGCCTGTCACCGTGTACACGTTTGAGAAGATGTTGGTTTCATCTCTCTTCTGTCTCTGCAGATATCTTATCTCGAATGTGCACAACTTTACATGAAATGTTCACCGTTGTTGTAGTTGTAGAGATTGCCATATAAAAGAATGGGCTCATGTTCAGGTTGCCACACTAAATCCACACACGTTCTTCCAATGCAAAAACTATGTATATTGCTCCGAGTGGCAACTTTAGACCATCATTACAAGAATCTTGGTTAATTGTGCTTTGTGAGGTAATTGCTGTTTTTATTTATGATTTCTTTTAATGAGATCACACAAATCGCAATTCTAAGTTTCGGCAGCAATATCACTTGGTCAAGCCTGTCGACATTTGTTGGGTAAAAGGCCAAGTATTTAACAGAACATGTAGATGTTTGGTGACGTAAGCACCAGCAACTGCATTTTATTCCCCCAAAACTCTTAATTCGGTCATATTTATCATACCCGATACATTCCGATTCAGCAGAGTTAGATTTTATGAGGTGCAATAAATATCTCTATGGCCCTCGTTAGAAGCCGTCCAGTTCATTGCAAATGTACGGGAACTATGATTGCACCCGGCTTCTCTCTCTCACATTTACACTTCTCTAGGCGCAGGATACATGTATGCATATGTCTGTACTATTTTAGAAGCATTTGGAAGCACTGTTTTCTGGCTGTAAACACAGTGCTGGAATTGGCCGTGATTCATAGTTAACTTCCTACGACCCTCCCTATCCCTACACCCAATAACTCTATCCCTCCCTCGTCCTTGTATACCACGTCCACCATCCGTCCTTGGCGCCCCACCCCCCTCCCTACGACCCCCTCGTCCCTCCTTCACCCCATCTCTTTTTGCCCGCCATCCCCCATTCACAGCATAATCTGAAAAAGTGTGGGCAGAAGGTGAGGTGGGGAGCAAGAAGGGGGAAGGAAGCGAGAGAATCGGGTGCTAGAAAAGTTTACGCTATATAAAACTGCATTAAGTAAAGTAAATACTTGCACCCATTCACAGCATTATCTGAAAAAGTGTGGGCAGAAGGTGAGGTGGGGAGCTAGAAGGGGGAAGGAAGGGAGAGAATCGGGTGCTAGAAAAACTCGAGGAAGATTACTTCATATCATTTTTTACACCTCGGTTTATTTTATTTGAATTGTAACGGATCTTTGTGTAGAGTGCAGAGTAGTGAGTGTGCAGAGTAGTGAGTGTGCAGAGTAGTGAGTGTGCAGAGTAGTGAGTAGGGAGTGCTAGACAGTGCAGAGTGACTAGGGAGTGCTAGGGAGTGCAGAGTGACTAGGGAGTGCTAGGGAGTGCAGAGTGACTAGGGAGTGCTAGGGAGTGCAGAGTGACTAGGGACTGCAGAGTGACTAGGGAGTGCTAGGGACTGCAGAGTGACTAGGGAGTGCTAGGGACTGCAGAGTGACTATGGAGTGCTAGGGACTGCAGAGTGACTAGGGAGTGCTAGGGAGTGCTAGGGAGTGCAGAGTGACTAGGGAGTGCAGAGTGACTAGGGACTGCAAGGGAGTGCAGAGTGACTAGGGACTGCAAGGGAGTGCAGAGTGACTAGGGACTGCAGAGTGACTAGGGAGTGCTAGGGACTGCAGAGTGACTAGGGAGTGCTAGGGACTGCAGAGTGACTAGGGAGTGCTAGGGACTGCAGAGTGACTAGGGAGTGCTAGGGAATGCAGAGTGACTAGGGAGTGCTAGGGACTGCAGAGTGACTAGGGAGTGCTATGGACTGCAGAGTGACTGCAGAGTGACTGCTAGGGAGTGCAGAGTGACTGTAGAGATTAAGCTAATGGCAATGTAAATGACAATGCCATTTATTTATCTGTTTTCAAAACCAACACATAAATACACATTTTGTCATTTACAATGCCAATAGCTCTAACTTTTCCAAAGGCGAAACCATTGCATTGTAAATGCTTGTTATGAATATCCAACCAAATCCCATGATGAAGAGCAGTTCCTCGGTGGAAAAAGTTAGTAATACCAGTGGAGACACTTTCAGATGCAAAAGGTGTGGTGTAGAAGGTGTCCGTGGAGCTTCAAGCTAAAAAAAATATATTAAAACAAATTTTGATTTTTTGGTATTCATGAAAAGCCATTTATATCTCCCAAATGCAAAATCGAAATTGATGGCTGGATAGTGGAGTTAAGGGAGATTTATGTTTGCTGTTCACTCTCACTTCTTACACATATCTTTAGAGCCACTGGGAGGATAAACACATTTGGAAGTCAATGATGTAAGAGCTTATCCTTAGGGAAGATGTAGGAGAACAAAAATGTATTCGACTATTTATTTTGCAAAGACTAGTGGCTCTTAGGGAAGACGAATTTTAGATCACATTTATGTAGCAATACATATCAACATTTTCTGTTTTTGCATCACTGAGGAAATTTCGGTATTGCTATAAACCCGAATTCTAAACATCCTGTATTTTACATTAGTGATTTTGAGACCTTAATGTCTTATATGACTGATGAGGTAACAGTTCTAGAAAACATTTTAGACAAATATAATGGTGTATTTTGGAAGGAGCTTGGCAAGGTGAAAGGTTTTTCTTATGATACTCAATTAAAGGACAATGGCACATCTATCAGACATAAACCAATGAATGTTTCAATCAGTGCCAGAACAGAGCCTCCTTTAAAGATGAGAGAATGAGTAATCAAAGCAGTGAACGCAGCAGAGTAGGTGTGACGGGCGCAGGAGGAATGGGGAACCAGCGTGTCTTTGTTAACGTAGGGTTTATTGATTTATACAGAAAGTCAGTACATGTTTTTCTCCTTGGTAAAGTCCGACGCGGTGAGCGGCTCCTATCGGACCTTCGAGGGCAGGGCTTCGTAGGCTCAGCTCGACGACTTCTTTCTCGGATCCGTCGGGGAAGTACTTCGGTCGGCTCCGTCTTGACTCTCGAAATAAACAAGACAAGACAGCACTTTGTGAGTGAACTATTCGGTGAGTTGTACCGCAATCAGGGAAAAGGAGTGAGGACAAACGCAACCCGTGCACTTGCTTATGTACAGTGGCCAAGTGATGGATAGTGCTCAGGGTAGGGGAACACCGGGATAGGGGGATGCCAAGATCATATACTGGGACCACCCTTACGCCTGGCCCAACCCCTGATTTTGTTCCGTACCTGGGTGAGCCACACACCTCCCCTGGGTGTATGGCTGGGCGACTCGTGAAGTCGTTGGCCTCCTGGCTTCTCCTCGGAGGTACACGTTGGTCTTCCTCCGGTCTCAGCTTCGTCGTGGTTTCTGGAAATCTCTTCCTCCGTAGCGCTCTTCCTCTCCTCACCGCTCCACTCGTCAACTCTCTCCCTCCGGGTGAACAAGCACACTTCCGATTGGCGTATTCCCGTATAAGACGTTTCCACGTCTTGGTGTAGACCCGCCCACTCTTCAGCCGTCTCAAAGTTAAAGGGCCAGTTTACCGTATCGGTCTCTTGATCTTGGAAGTCAACATTGACGTTCTGTAGGGAGCAGAAAGGAGGGGAGGGGAGGGGATAGGTGAGAGTTGATGAACTGTCTCTGGGTCGTGAATAGGAGTATACGGCAGAACCACGCCGTTACAGTAGGGTTCCCCGATCGTCCATGTTCCTAACAAAGTTTGAAATTGAGTCTACAGCTCTGGTAAGCTAACAAATAGGTACTGGTTGACTGTCATCCTTTTCCACACATGCATGTTACGGTAGCAATGACAATGAGAGGTAAATATTTCACTGCACTAATCTAAATTCTTCGTATAATCAGATTGCTTTTAACCCTACTTGAACCATATTACAGCCTTTATTACTCCAGACAAATGCCTTTATGGGTTGGACGCAGCTGCCTTTGTACTTCAGAAACGTATCTATGTATTGTTGTTTGGCAAAATAGAAAGTGGAAGTATTTCCAGACAAGATATGCTTAGCTGTCCACAGCAGGGGTTGGCTGTTGAGCACCGTGTCTGCCAGGTCCTGAAGCCATACCATCAGATGGCCAACCCCGCTGCATATGACCTTCTGTTGTGCACGGAGGGACTGGCTGCAGGACCTGACGTTAATCGAGCCCTGAGCCCAACCCTCCATGGGTAACAAATCAGAATGCATATAGCCTTTAGCCAAGTGCCGCACAGGTTGCCCCTAATATCCACAACCCTCAGCAGGCACAAAGCTGCACTCCTCACAGCCTTTGGCCATGGACAGCTAAGGATGGCTCATGAACCCAGTCCTCCAGAGGGCCAACCCACATTCCACACAACATTAATAAATACACGTAAGATTAGTGTCTGACTAGTGTTTGTCTTCTACGCATTCATCTCCCTTAAGGCACTTCCTCTAGTTTGGCGTTTGCTATTTAATGAAATTGTCAACCCTCGACTTGAAAAGCTTCAGGAGTGCTCCTGTATTTTCTACAGTGACCTTCTCTTTACTGTCTGTGGCTTTTCAATTTCCCCTCACCAATTTCAACTTTTCTAGTATATGTGCGGTGTCAGTCAATTGCCTATTTACTA
Organism: Lissotriton helveticus; assembly: GCF_964261635.1. Classification (NCBI taxonomy): domain Eukaryota; kingdom Metazoa; phylum Chordata; class Amphibia; order Caudata; family Salamandridae; genus Lissotriton; species Lissotriton helveticus. The sequence continues at coordinate 171,719,562 of NC_136073.1, forward strand.
CTGGTCTACTTCTTGCCAATATTACTGGAGGTGAATATTATTATTCTAATCATATCTGATATAGTATTTGCCCTGCCAGTTTAATTCTTTTCAACATCAGCCTCTGAACCATCATTCTTAGGTATCTTCTAACGAGTTTTCCAATTATCCTGGAGGGGCAGACGGGGATACTCTTCTCTACCAGTGTATACCATTTCATTGGGTGAACAGAGTACCAGGTTGAGGGCTACTTCCCACATTTGTCCATTCGACCTGGCAGGTCTTGTCTCCTCCACTGTACTTCAAACTTGCAAAGAACATTTGAATGCAGTGCTTACAGATGGTTTATCATCCCTGTAGTGCCAAAAGAGTGAAGACCACTGTGGCGCCACTGGAAAACTAAGCTGCACAAAGTGCAGGTGACGTTTCTTACATTCACCTTCTTCTCATCTCAAAGGGGAGTAGAAAAGTTCCGCACCAGGATCCCCGTGGATGGATGCTCACTTCTTCTTGAAGTGGCTGATATTCCAACCACATTGTCATCTTGAATCTCTATTGAGGGTGGTTATGAACTGAAACACACGAAAGGTGATGGGAGGTTGCGTGCAATAAGTCTAACCACTAGCAATATCTCGGAGTAGCACTCCAACTCATTGCTATTTTGCTCACCATGCCACCTCAATTTGCAGCCATATGCAAATCAGTCCTGACCCTGTTCCTCATGGGACCAGTCCAGCCCGACCAGCCAAGCCAGGTCCCTCCCTGAACTGGAACACAAGCAACCCAGGTCGGATTTCTCTCTAGTGTTGGGCTCATCAGTCAGGCACAACTTGGTTCCAGTGACACATTGAGCATGGGACTCAGACTTGTGGCAAGCAGCCTTCCATCACCTTTTGTGTGTTTCATGTACCGCTTTAAGTGCCATGTGTATGCCCAGATGTGGGTCCTATGCTCACTGTGTCACAGGGACCAAACTGTATCCAGCTGATGAGCCCATAATAGGGCGAAACCAGTCCTCGGTTGCTTGTGTTCTCATTCAAGGAGGGTCCAAATCTCCTATCTCCCCCTTTCTCAAGGACCTTCACTGGCTCCGTATTGAAAATCGAGTCAAATTTAAAGCTCTTTGCTTTATGCATAAGATCAAACAAGGGTCAGCTCCAACCTACTTACAGTCTCTTGTCCAACAATACTCTCCATCTCGTCTTCTCAGATCCTCATCCCAAGGTAACTTCCTGATTCCGCGTTTCAAACTGACGAGAATGGGTGGACGCTCCTTCTCTTGCATTGCCCCTAGGCTGTGGAACTCTCTTCCGGTGACATTGAAACTCGAACCATCTTTGTTGAAATTCTGCAGCGACCTTAAAACCTGGCTCTTCCCTCAATAATAACTGTGATTTGTAAGCACTTTTCTACTGGCGCCGGGAGACCCCCTCTGGGTAGCTGCGCGCCCTATGAATTCAACTACAAATACAAAATACAAAAATACAGTTCGGGCTGGGGGCAGCCTCAAGACTGACTTGCATATAGCTGGGTCCAAGCTGAGGTGTCATGGTGAGCAAAAGAAAGATGGGTTGGAGTGCTACCCCGACCCATTGCCAGTGGTTAAACTTATTACAAGCAGCCTCCCATCACCATTTAAGTGTTTCGGCTATGAATAGGAACCTGCTGTTTCTTAGCTATGCTGGCCCCATTGCTGTCAGGATTCAGGATCAGCATGGTTAGGGAATCAGGCATAGACCTAGCAGGGGCTGGAGATTGTGAACAGGAGAGTGGAAACTAAATAGGGGGCGAACACTAGGCAGCTAAATGACTGCTACCATTAGATATTTAATTCCTGGGGTATAGTATACTCGTTGGGCTTCGTACCAGTTCACACCTGTTTAAGGATCCTTCATGTTTCTTCCTTTTTTCTGCCCTCTGTTCCCATGCATTAAGTTCCATTTAGCTCCTTATTCCCTTTATTTATTGGTTGTACTCAAGACCCTCGGTTATCTTCTCACTCTCACCTTTTTTCAGCTCTTGCCTGGTTTTCGGTAGCCTCCTAGAGCTCCCATCTAGTAGACTGGTATGCTGGGAGTTCATCATTAAAACATTCTGGCTGGTGTCCATGCGACAGAAGAGTAGGAAAAATGGTACGCTGAACTGGGTCAAAGCCCCCCTGAGGCTGGGCTTGGCAGTAAGGTCAAAGTCCAGACCCTGTGTCCAATTCCCTTTGCACTAGGCAGACAACCATGCACAGCGTACAGTGTAGGCATGATGGCAGAGCCAGGCTAAAGGATTGGTCCTGTAACCAACCCCAGCCACCCTATGTCAAGATGCCATGTGGAGTAGCTCCGCGGGAATGGTGGTTTGTCAAAGGGCCTGGTCAAAAGTCAGGCTTCCTCAACTGCTGCTAAGCAAGACCAGAGTGTATGTGTGAGAGGCTGCAAGGGTAAGATGGATGGGGGCATGTTCAGGGCCAGGTCCTACTCCCAACCTCTGTAATGGCAGGATATATGCTCAAGCAAGTTGCCAGAGGCTATGCACAGTGTCCTATGTGGCTGAGAGTAGACTTAGTGCCTGATGTAGAGTTTGGTGGAAATGGTACTCGGTCGTTAACGCGACCGAGTATCCTCTCCACCAAACCATAAGTCTGTCTGCCTCATTTAGAGAGAGGCAGACCTCAAGTTTTCCGTTGTTGGAAAACTTCTACCATCTACCCGGCAGAGTAGGTGATGGTGGAGGAAGGAGAGTATACAGCTCACCCTATTTAGAATCGACGGTGTCAAGCCTGGCAGTAAGGGTGAGAAGAAGTTTTATGTTTTAAGAAACAAACTTCTGCTTTGGGAGTTTGGGTCTGAAAAGGCTGGAGTTTGTTTCTTGAAAACAAAAACTTTCAAAAAGTTTGGTGAACAGCTGTCAAAACGGATGGCAGCTATCCACCAAACGCTTTGCATGTTGCAAGGAACTGCTGTGACAGCGGTTCCTTTCAATGTGCAGAGTGCTGGTCGTAATCCCTAAAGTAGTAGTCTGTCGGGAGGATGGAGGTAATATTCTCTGTCATCAAACCATAAATCAAGCCCTAAGCCAAGCAGCCAACCAAAAATGTGCACACTCTAAACCACCTACATTGGGTTATCTATAAATGAAAGCGGTCTGTAGTATAGCAATAAAAAGACAATAAAACAAACTTTGCTAAAATAGGCTTTCATTACCTTTTTGAATGTCTTATATGTGACTGGCAACCTTGGATTGCTACATCAAATTGTAAGTGACAGAGCAGCAGAGTACACAATTTTGGTTTGAATGGTGAATGTTAACAACGGGACAACAACAAAACTTAAATCCCAAATTAATTTATTTTCAACATTCTTTATTATTAATATTTGTTTCCATCCAATTTAATTAATACACTTTTTCCAGCCTTTAAAGAGTAGAGATAGACAAGGGCATACAAAGACCAGTCCTATGCAGCAAGTCACAAGAGAAATAGGTTGGTACTTAAACTAGCAAATAGGATTTAGTTGAATAGGAGTCTGAAAAACTATGCACAAATGACCTTAAAGAATACTATTCATCTGCACATCCAAACATGTGATTCAAGGCCAGGGGATTCTCTCCTCATCCACAAAATCTATATGTTTCACTTTCCAGCACATGAGTGAAGATCCAGAACTATTCCCACCAGTGTACTTCACACATACCCTAAAAGGATTAGGTCCACAACACCCAGCTTCAGGCTAACACACCAATCACAATTTGTGGGTCAGGACTAGATGACTTCCTTTCATCTGAGAGTAACACCTCACATTCATGTTTTACATTGCGTGGGTCTGAACATAGCCATGGGGTAAATCGTAACCTCCACGTACTCTGGTGTCTTCACCTTGGCACATAAAAGACTTCAACATAAAAAGGTATAGAGCAGAAATTGCAGAAGCCACCCCAACCCCGAAGACAGATTTTTGTTACAGTCTGTACTCTCTATGTGTCCAGTTTTGTTCTCACCAGACCAAACGGAAGGAAGAGATACTTGTAAATGCAATTTCATTGGCTCGCTGGATGGAAGATGGACAGGCCCTGCCTTCACGCATGCAGTCCTTAGCCTACACATAAAATTCGCACCCTACCTCACTCATAACTGTGCCACATCCTAGACGATATAAACCAGCGTCAAAAAGTTAAGGCAAGCAGGCCCACAGCAGCAGAATGACATACCCGCCTCTCTGTGATGGGCAAGGTTTGATTTACTCAGTGAACCACACTAAATGGTATACGTTCATCTTTAATCTTCTATCTTGTTTCCTCTCCATACCCGATTACCATTACCTTAGGCAGAAACTGAATACCTTTGGACATTTGCCAGAGAGAGCCCATGTCAACCCTGAGAGACTTCAAGATGACTGAAAGTCTTAGGACACCAGGTTAAAAAGGAGACTCTGAAAACTACTTAGACCTCAGCAAAAAGGATCCTTTCACAGCTGCAAATCAAACAAATGACTTTGCAGCCTCCAGCTCCAATGACCACAATGCTTTGTGCAGAGAGCTCAAATAGCAGGAGGTGAAGACAGAAGATGAGACTGTGACAAGGGATACAACGTTTTGAAGAGATCGATCTGAGGAATGGAACAGAAGATGTCTGTGTCCCCTGAACAGTTGCTAAATCGTTGACCGTAAGCAGAGAGGTCCACTCTTATAGGTGCCATGGTCTACCATATATAGCGTCTCTAAGGAGAATATTAAAAGATTTCTGTCCCACTACTTTGGAATGTATATGAAGGAAGCTGGTAGCAAGGTTCCATCCTGGTCTTGGTTTCATTTTAGTCTTCTGGGATAAGTCTGATGTTAGGTGGCTGCAGAGTACGTCTAATGCTGATTTCATTTATCTGCTCTGGTACTTGCCTAACAAGAGCCAGTTGTACACGCCCTTCCCACTCAGAATGCTCAGTGGTCAGGATCAGGGAGCTAATAGCAAGGTTCCATCTTGGTTTCAGTTTATTCTTCTGGGATAAGTCTGATGTAAGGTGGCTGCGGAGTATATCTAATGCTGATTTCATTTATCTGTTCTGTTACTTGCCTAACAAGAGCCAGTTGTAGACGCCCTTCCCAGTCTGAATGCTCAGTGGTCAGGATCAGTGAGCTAATAGCAAGGTTCCATCTTGGTTTCAGTTTAGTCTTCTGGGATAAGTCTGATGTTAGGTGACTGGGGAGTACGTCTAATGCTGATCTCATTTATCTGCTCTGGTACTTGCCTAACAAGAGCCAGTTGTACACGGCGTTCTCAGTCTGACTGCTCAGTGGTCAGGATCAGTGAGCTAATAGCAAGGTTGAATCTTGGTTTCAGTTTAGTCTTCTGGGATAAGTCTGATGTTAGGTGGCTGCGGAGTACGTCTAATGCTGATCCCATTTATCTGCTCTGGTACCTGCCTAACAAGAGCCTGTTGTACACGGCGTTCTCAGTCTGACTGCTCAGTGGTCAGGATGATGGGGAGATGGTTGCCGGGGATGGTCCCGTGATACTGGTTCACTTTTCTGACATTGGTGTAAGGAGAGCTCACTGCAAAGGATGCCATCAGGTGTCACTAGCTGATCACGTACTTCTCACGGTTACGGAGTCGGATTTGCCACCAGGAGAAGGCTCCCAGAGCCAGGTACATTGCAGCAGCGATGAAGCAGTTATAGCTGACCTGCTCGTACAGTCTGTAAATGTTCTCCGGTGGATGTTCACTGCAAAAATACAGAATACATGGGTTTAGTGACACAACATTACACTGCATCAAATCATGTGGAATACGTAGCACCACCAAATGTGTTTGAGAGGGGGAGTGGGGTGTGAGAGCACTCAAAGGAGAGTCAAAGTTGAGGTGCACTACCCAATCTCAGTGTGGGCTTCTACGATAGAACAGCAGAAGTTGTGGTGATATAGTGAAGCTTTGCATGGGTCCATCAGCATTGAGATAACAAGGAGTTTGCATGCAGCATTGAGGAGTGCATGGGTGTCAGGAGAAGGATAACATTGGTGCTTAAGTTCAGAACGTAGGTACCTAGGTAAAATTATGTACAAAGAGTCAGACCTGGACTAGGCTGACTGCCTGCCTGGAGCCACAGATATGTGTGGGGGTTAGTATTGGAAAGGGTCGGGGCTCTCTTGAACAGTTGTGTTTGGTTTTCAGTGCTATAACAGCAGAGGTGCTGCAAGTAGTGCTTAATTTGAGCCGGTGGTTGCTGGTGGGGGCAATCAGCACTCGTTTTTGGGGACCGGAACATATTTTCCATCACCAGAAACTTCCCAACAGCGGGAAAACAAACAAAGGGGAAAGAAGTAGGAAGAGAAGGATGGACTAACCGCCTCAAAGGAAGAGGAACTTGCAAGAGTGGGCTAAAGGGTTAGAGTGTGCCTGGCAGAGGATGAAGGTGGGGTCACATATAGCGCCTACCCTTAGAGCTTGTCCTCTTGAGTGCTGCACACGTGCACACGTGCCCGCAAATGCTGCCCAGCCTCTCCTCAGTTTAGCTGTGCACACAGCTTGCTGCGCCACAATCAGTGACATCTCTGTTCCCAAGGCACATGACAACCACACAATCCCCCTATGAAACCCGCACATATGCAGTATCAGTCTCCTTCATGGCTCTGAGGAACATGCTCTCCTGCCTGGAGTGCTCCATTGCAAGCACTGTGGAGTTTTGAAGTCTGATATCTGGGCACATGACGAAGATTGTGCACTGGAAGCTGCCTGTGTGGGTGTAGAGCTAAGAATCCCCCCAAGGGACGATCCAACCCCATTACCTGATGGGATATAGTAAAGGACCCCATTTCTGTCACAAACTGGACACCGGGCTGCTGCAGCTGCCAGTGGTGGTAGTGACAGTCGCCTACTGCCTCTCTGGTATATTTAAACTGGGTTGTCCATACCCTGCAACGTGTCCTCTGCTCTGCTCCGTCCATGTAGCACATGGATGCTGCATGTGTATGTATACGTTCGGTGTGTGCGCGTGCCTGTGCGTGGAGTCTGTCTGTCACCTTTGGCTACAAAGGAATCCATTTGGGATCTCGCAACCGACACACAGGAAGAGATCTAGAGTTCACTGGAGGCATTTCTTAGTAATCCAGCAGTCTCTTTAGAGGTGAACTCTGAGTATAAGGGGCGTGGCCTTGACCTGCGCATCAGAGGGCCTGTGCTGCCAGGTAAGGTCCTCTGTTACCAGGTTTCCCGCCCTATCGAGCACACAGATGAGAGGAAGGTAAGAGAGCAGTGAAACTGAGTTTAAAGGGACACTACCCCGTAAGTCCAGAATTGGTCATGGAAAAGTTTCACATATCCTGATGGTCTATCTATTCTCTTTTAGGAAACAAGGGACCCCTATATTGACAACTAGCTAAACATAGGGAAATTATAGAAAAGGGAAAATTTAGCTAGGTACTAATTAAAAAGTAAACCTGTTTGTTATTTCTCCAAAGCAAAGGAAAAAGAGGAAACCACCTTATTTCAACAGAATGGCTATACACTAATGTATATATCAAAACATATTTCTTTTATTATTTTGTATATGGCTCATATTCAATTTTGTTATTTATGTATTTCATTCAAAACGACATAATTATACATCAATAATAGACGATAGATGTAAAAATTATGGAGGCAGTGCGGCAGATGTCAACTACGCGCGTTTCGGCATACGTGCCTTCATCAGGTAGCCGTCTATTGCACATATATGATCTGATGCTTGTATTCAATAATATAATGATGATTTACTGTATCTTGTGTATTACGCCTGGTTGATAAGATATAATATATATCGCACGTTGGCTAGTACCCTCGTCTTCAGTAATTCGCCCGAGGGGGAGGTTTCATTCAGCGGGTCGGACGACCGATAAACTGGCTATAAGTTGTTTTGATTTGCTCAGAGTATTTATTCTGATATCTTAGTTAGTGCAGTTCTTTAAAACACATGACGCTGCCGAGGATGAGGCAGAAATTCTAATGCCGACTGTAATACGGAGAGGGTATGGCCCTATTTGGAGGGCATAACGAATTGGACACCTCTCTTGCCGTAACGCCGCATCCAGAGTCACAAACAAATTCTGAGCATCTCAAAACAACTTATAGCCAGTTTATCGGTCGTCGGACCCGACGAATGAAACCTCCCTCTCGGGCGAATTACTGAAGACGAGGGTACTAGCCAACGTGCGATATATATTATATTTTATCAACCAGGCGTAATACACAAGATACAGTAAATCATCATTATATTATTGAACACAAGCATCAGATCATATATGTGCAATAGACGGCTACCTGATGAAGGCACGTATGCCGAAACATGCGTAGTTGACATCTGCCGCACTGCCTCCATCATTTTTACATCTATCGTCTATTATTGATGTATAATTATGTCGTTTTGAATGAAATACATAAATAACAAAATTGAATATGAGCCATATGCAAAATAATAAAAGAAATATGTTTTTTTTTTATTTCAACATCTGTTTTATTAAACCCCCAGTCGGGGATACGCACATGAAAAGGTGACATTCACACAGCGTTAAGCCTACAACCCCCAGGGGGCCGGCCGCGGCACACAACTTGATGTACAATAGCTTTCTGTGCATGCAGGACCTGCAATTCCTTCAGTTACACATTCCGTGTCCTGCTTGCAACCCACTCGGGCGGCCATATGAAAGGGCATTATGTGCAATCAACCACGCCCAATTGTCACCACGCGTTAGGTTCAGCCCTGAAGGTCGGGCAGCAACTAGTGGGCCAAACATAAACAAACATCAGACCATAGCGGTCCAACACACAACCAGAGACCTAGAAGAAGGCAACAGAGGAAATAGAGACAGTGGCCAGGGATAGTAGAGAGAAAGGTGGGAAAGAGGCAGCCAAGATAGGGGGAGCGAGAGGACCCGAGGAGGAGCAGTCATCGGGGCACGCTTCCGCAACTCCATGCCGGACCCGCAGGCCATTATCTCAGGGTGCTACGGGGGGTAAAGGGGATCACAGCATCATCCACTAAACGCAGCGCCCGCAGCTTGGGGGGCATGCTTCTAGCATGTTCGCTTTTGCACAGATAAGTCACCAGGGGCTGCCAAACTTTCTCAAAGCGTGTAGTGCGGGACTGTAGTCTTGCTGAAAGCATCTCCATAGTGATGACCTGCCAGAGTCTCCCAAACCATGCAGCAAGGGGGGGAGACTCCGCTTTTTTCCCGTACTGGGCAATAAGTTGTCTGGCAGCACCCAGCATTTGCAACGATATACTCCATTCATTACGGGTCAGGGCAAGCAAATTGGCAGGTTTGATTCCCAGCAATACTGTACTAGCGGCATCAGGCAAGGGGAACCCCAGAACGCCCCGTATGTGGCTCAGTACCTCTTTCCAGAAGATAGCGATCAGAGGGCAGGTCCACCATATGTGCAGGAAATCCCCAGGCACATGATGGCACCTCCAACAACCGGGAGAGGAAGAGGAGAACATTCTATGTAAGCGCTGTGGTGTGTAATACCATTGCGTCATTACTTTGTACGCGTTTTCTTGCTGCGGTATGCTGCGGTATACTTTGGGGATATCTCCCCAGAGGCGGGCCCATTGCGTCGGCGTAATATCCTCACCCAGCGTTGCATGCCATTTTTGCTGATACGGCTGCAAGGGGGGAGTTTGGGGGTGTTGCAGAATTCGATAGATCTGAGAGATTAGGCCCTTCGTGTCGGTGCAGGAGCGGGCAAGACGCTCAAACGGGGTAAAGGCCCTGGTGGCCCCTGGGTATATCGCGTCCGACAAGGCCCAATGACATAATTGGAGAAATTGCAACTCGGCCTCCGGCGGGAGACGGAATTCTTCTTGACAATGGGCAAAAGTCTTAAGGGTGCCTCCATCAAAGAGATCTGTAAGGACTCTACAGTCGCCGTGCGTCCATTTACGAAAGGCAGTAGTGCGGCTAGCCGGAGGAAACCACGGGTTGTCTTCAATAGGGGTGTGCGGTGAGGGGAAGGTCGTAAGACCTCTCCGTACCGCTGTCTTGTCCCACACATTCAGAACTGTTTTCGTGGGCACCGCCAAATATGCACTAGGGGATCGCCCCGCTTTATGAGTCCAAGCCAGATTCCCGATGGTGCGGCCCGTGACCTCCCGGTCCATATGGAGCCACCCCTTCTCACTCCGCCTGGTGCCCCATTCAATCACAAAGCGCAAGTGAGCGGCCCAGTAATAATCCACCAGGTTAGGGCACGCAAGTCCTCCGCGATCTCGCGGGGCCATAAGAAGTGCCTGAGAGAAGCGGGGTCTCTTACCTCCCCATATGAATTTAGTGCAGTCTTTTTGCAGGGCTCGGATGTTCGGCAAGCGGATAGGTGTGGGAAGGCACTGGAACAGATAAAGGAGTTTAGGCAGGATAGACATTTTAATTGCGTTTAACCTTCCCAGCCATGAGGGGATAAGTGGTTTCCAGCATCGCAAGTCCTCAAGGATGGATTTGCGACAGTCTGCCCAGTTGAGTGCCGACCAATCTTCCAGGGAGGGGGTCAGGGATAGGCCGAGGTATCGAATATGGCGAGCAGTCCAGCGATAGGGGCATAACTGTTCCAGCGAGGGGACATCGGCCGGGGGGATCGTAAGGTGTACCCACGACTTATCGTGGTTGATTTTCAGGCCGGAGGCGCCCTCAAAGGAGCAGAGCGCTGCATGGAGCGCTGGTAAGGACTGTTGGGGCTCCGTAAGGGTAAGGATGAGATCGTCAGCGTACAACGCCACTTTATGGACTTGTCCACCCATCGTAATGCCGTGGATGCCCGGGTCTCGCCTGATCATATCCGCTAAGAGGTTCAACCGCCAAGGCGAACAGTAGGGGTGAGAGAGGGCAGCCCTGTCTAGTCCCTCTCCCGATGTCGATCGGGTCTGTCAACCTCACATTCACGCGGATCCGAGCCTTTGGCGCAGCATAAGGTGCCATGATCCTGGCAACCATCAGTCGACCGAGCCCTATCTTACAAAGGACCGCTCGGAGAAACGACCAGTCCACGCGGTCGAATGCTTTCTCAGCGTCCAACGAGAGGAGGCACGCCGGGATACGCCAATGGCGCGCCTTCCCCACCAAATGTGCAACTTTCCGCACGTTATCGGCCCCTTGGCGGCCATGAATGAAGCCCACAGACAACTACAAACTTAGGGGTCTAAATAGGGATTCAACCGTAATCCTCTGCTCGTCATCACCTTATCAATAGTACAAGGGTACGAACACAATAATAATACTAACAAAACCAGATCACAAGATGTGAAGAACCAGTAACGTGAGTCACCCCTGGTGTAGGATTCCCATCAACAGTCTTGTAATGATCAATATTATCATTTGGAAGTCCTCATCGGGTATTGTGTCTCTAGATCATTGAGTCCGGCATACCCCGATGACCAGATACGGGGTAGCGACCCACAATCACTCGGTACTACCACATGGTGTTGATGTGATGGGAAGTGCAGTGTAAACAAAAAATTATAAGTGGTGATCTTAAAAAAGGATAGGGTACTCAACCCGGAAAGCTTTAATAATTGTTGGCCCCTTCCTTATTAAAAACAAGAACAGTATAATATCGTCATCGCAGTCCAAACCAATAGCTGCGAGGAGACCAACATGTTTCAGCCACTAAGGGATAACTCCTTTGGCTTTCGTCAGGGTCTCTGTTCTAATATAATACTACTGCATTGGTTGTGAATAAAGTGTGAAAAATTAGGAAAAAAACACACAAGTGAAAACCAGTAAAGGATATAGTGTTCCTTCGACTGTATCAACTCCTCTCTTCGGCACCTGGTTGAATATGTACTGTTTAGGGAGGACAAACATACAGGAAAATCACAATCCGCTACCCTGGTCTGTAGAAAACATAATAATTTGTTTCACAAACAATGTAACAGCTTACTTACTCACCCAGAGTGTCCGGGGAGTGGACCTCACCTCTTCCTGGACCTGGCTCAGGATATATGAGACCCCGCTCTACAATAACAGAAACCAACTACGTAAAATACAGAGACCAGAAGACCAGACAAGACGCTGCTCTGCCGATGTATATATCTACGTAATCCACGGTGTTCTGTACATGGAGTTAATTAACACCCATCAAAAGGTTCACAAACCACCCTCTATCCACCCCCCTGACAACTACAGGCTAAACTAAACATGGTTTTCAAGACTTCTTATATACAACATCTGGCTAGCACAATGGCAAACACCTAATATCAGGCTAGCAACACAGGTAATCATACCTGTCCGTCGGTATCTCAGGCCGTGACTGAGTCAGGGGGAGGCGCAGTCAACAGTGAGCTCTGGCTACTTAACTGTTAGGCTGAGCAACACACAGCCAATTGATACCGGTATGGGAGGGGCTGGCCCGATCGCCGCCTCTCCAAAGATCACTTTGCAAATCTATCATTAGTATCCATATGCCGCTTACCTACTTAATAAAGCCCGCTGATGGTCTCAGGAGCTGACAATATACCTGTCCTTGGCAGTGCCCTGTCCCACAGGCATTCACAGCGACGCGCGCGTACTCTCGCGAGCATTGCCGGTCTAGAACTACAGAATGACGTCACGTCATTCGTAATTGTAGTTCTTACAAAGAAGTATACTTCCGCATTACTGGTAGTCCGTGGCAAGGCGCAGTATCTCACAGAACGCGTCATGCCACGACCCGCACTGATAACACATATGCCTGATCAAAGTACTACCCACTAGACGTGTAAGGACTTGCAAATCGGCCGTATTTGGAGGTGCCCTCTCACGCGCTCTGGCATTGGCGGTATAGAACTACAGGATGACGTCATGTCGTTCGTGATTGTAGTTTTATAAGTTTATTGATAAAACACACTCACGCATTGGTAGAAAATCCACAGCAGGACGCAATTACTCCCAACCAGCGTCTCATATGCAGTTTAATGTAACGAAATGACAAGTTGCCAAATAATCGTGGCAAAGCGCACTGGCTGTCAGATGGTGCACTGCTGGGTCAAACATTAGTAATGACGCGTATATAAGCCCACAACCATGCTCCAGAGAGGTTGCTCAAATCAGCATGTAATTTATACCGGGATTGGACAGGGAGTATTCGTCAACTAGCGGACCCCTATCCTTTAAAGGTTCGTTCGCTATAAACAACTCCCTTGGAAACAGGGCTCGCCGTCAAATATGCCTGAAAATGCTGAATAAGCCGCCAAACTACCCTGCCATGCGGGCAACGCTGGAAATAGATATACCTAGTAAAGAGCATCAAACCACAGGCCAAGTGCTCTTAAGACAATCAAAAAGTAGTGGGCTAAAGATGGCCAACTAGTGTGTTACACTCAAAGGAAGAATCATGTTATGTCCAAAAACAAATCCTGATGTGCTCGGTCAAGGGTATGTCCCACGCATAACCCTATATTCATACATGGATAGAGTTTTCGGGAGCTCAAGACAAGGCGAACCACGGAATATCATCGTTCAGCCCTTGTCTGTCTGTCCCCAATTTGAACACCCATTTTTGTTCCCGAATGAAAAGATATCTAGACACATCACTCACATGTGGTGGAATGTGTGGTTTCTCAAGAACATGCCATTTAAAGTCTGTCTCGGCATGATTACATGTGATAAAGTGCTTGGTAAGTTTAGAGATATCTTTCTTACAGCGGAAAGTACTCTTGTGTTCCTGCATCCTCACACGCACCTTTCTCGTGGTCATGCCCACGTATCTTTCATTGCACGTGCAAGTGATGAGGTAGATCAAGTTGGTGCTGTTGCAGTTTGTAAACTGCCGCAGCTCCCAAGGCTTATCTGTACCAATGTCCACGCTCGTGATTTTGGTTGTTAAAGGGCAAATGGAACAACCCCCGCAGGGATGGTGCCCTACCACCGGCGGGAGATCCCATAGTGTGCCTAGCTCTCTCCTGGGTGTGGCTTTAGGTCGTGTGTGTACCAAACGGTCCCTCAGGTTAGTTGAGCGTTTGAAGGCAAAAAGTGGGAAGGGAATCTTTTCTTTACCACTGTTCAAGATTCTCCAGTGCTTTTTAATCACTTTTTGAACATGGTTCGATTTAGTGTTGAAAGTGCTCACTAAGGTAAGACGATCCAGTGGTGGTTTCTCTGTACGTGGTCTGTTGATTCCTACGGGGGATAATACTTAGGCTTGGTCTATAAACATCCCTCTAGCCCTGCCATAGATTGTGTTTTTCCATGAATGAAGCCCACCTGATCCGGGTTCACGAGGTCAGGCATGTGGGGATCCAATCGCTTGGCCAGCACCTTGGTGTATATTTTAAAGTCGGTATTGAGCAGCGCAATCGGGCGATACGACGAGCAGAGCGCAGGGTCTTTCCCAGGCTTCGGAATTAAAGCTATTTCCGCCATCCCCATGTCCGGGGAGGGGCCCTGACCGCCATCGAAAGAGGCAAAGAGTCGGAGGAGGTATGGACTCAGCTGAGATTGGAATAGGCGATAGAAGGAGAGCGGCAAGCCATCAGGGCCTGGTGTCTTTCCAAAATTTAGTTCTTTAATAGCCGAGGTCACCTCATCCAGCGTTAACGGCTCCTCCAAACAGTCAGCCGTAAGGGGGTGCAGCCGCGTCCCGCTATAGTGTTCCAACACTGCCTCCGACGCGGCGGGGGCCGGTGGGTCCGCCGTGTAGAGTGAGGCGTAATAGTCCCGAAACGCTCCCAGCTTGTCCCATGCCGCCGTCGCTCGGGACCCATCGGGGAGCATCACGTTCGCTATGTGGGATCTGGCCGCTTTGACCTTCAGCCGTCTCGCCAATAGTTTCCCCACCTTATCCCCTCCATCAAAGTGCAATTGCTTCAGAGCCAAAAGGGAGCCCTCAGCCCTGTTCGCACGCAGCAGTCACAGCTGGCCCCGAATATGTGCCAGGCGTCGCCGCGTCCTCAAAGTGGATCCCTCCTGATCCTGCGTCTCCGCCTCTTTCAAGTCCCTTACCAAGTCGTCCTCCACCACCCTCCTCTCTCGTGCCCTCGCAATCGCGAGGGACGTAATGTGGCCCCGTATCGTGGCCTTAAAGGCGTCCCAGACCACCGGAAAAGGCGTCTCTGGTAGGTCGTTGAACTCGAAATAGGAGGTAATGGCTGCGCGAATGTCCTCAACAGATGCTGCATCTCTAAGGAGGTGCGGGGGTAAATGCCATTTCCGTTCTCTGGGGGGACCGTCCCGCGGGTCCCTGAGAAGCAACTCTACATGAGCATGGTCCGAGATGGATATGTCCGACATCCCAGCATCCACCACGTCATGAAGTAGATCATGGGACAGGAAGACATGATCAATGCGAGAGTAAGAGCGGTGGGCACTCGAATAATAAGAGTACTCTCTCTTATCTGGGAAGAAGTATCGCCATGCGTCAAATAAGCCCAGGTCGCCGATCTGCTTGCGAAGCGCCAGAGACATCGCCACCGCCCCATGAAAGGAGCCCTCACTCCGGTCTATCTTCGGACACCACACCAAATTAAAATCCCCCCCGAGGACAATAGAGGGCCCACCCCGAAGTACCTGGTCGCGCAAAAGGTCTCGGAGGAAACGATCCTGTGCCTGATTAGGGGCATACACATTGCATAGCGTAAGACGGCGAAGTCCCACCTCAACAGTCACCTTGAGGAAACGGCCATCACCACTTCGGAAGAGCCTATCGGTACCTCGCCTGATGCTAGCTTTGCACAAAATTGCCACCCCTGCCGTTTTCGTGTTCGCCACTGCCCAGTATTGGAGAGGGTATCTAAGATGTGCCATGCGCCCAGTATCCGCCTGAAGGAGGTGGGTCTCTTGCATGAAAACGATATCTGGGTCATGCCGCAAAAGGTAATGCCATATCTGCTTGCGCTTATTGGGCGAATTAAGGCCCTTAACATTGAGGGATAAGATCTTAAGGGGTCTATTCACAGTACTCGCCATGGCAGGGAGCCCTAGGATACGCAATCAGAGCCATTCTCAGCAAGTCACACACCATCCATACTCCCCAGACAAGGGTCCCACCCTCCCCGACCCCATCCGCCACTACACCCACCCTCCCAGGTCCCACATAGAAGATAAGAGAAGGAAGAAAAGAGAGAAAGAGGAGGAGAGAGATAGTCAAGTACAAAAACCAAACATTCATCAGCCGATGAGGCTGGAGGTATGAACCGTAAAGTTGCGGCCAACAGGGCCAGAGTTCACTGTCCCCAGAATAGGGCATCCTACACCCTCGGGTTCGAATGTCCTTCGGGATGTCACTCCCCAGGGGGCAGTTCCAGAGGGACATGGCTGGCAGAAAGCACTGGGAAGTATGGAGCCCCCGCCCAACCAGGCCCAGCACCGAGGGATCAGGGGCCCACCCGACCCACCCCCTCGTCCGACAACCCCCCGTTCGCTGGGGGAGCGCGTGACAGCAGTACCTCAAGAGGAGTGCAGTAAGTGTGGCGCCATCCTCACGGCGTAGGGGGACGCTCCTTAGGAGAGCGCTCCTCAGGGTCGGTTTCTGCCTCCTCCAGAGCTCTAATGTGGGCTATGACATCTTGCCGAGCTTGGCTGTTCGTGGGCGCGTCAGCAGGTGGTGCGCGTCGCCTCCGCGGCACCGTGGTCCAATCCGGCCCAGTCGGCGTTCTCTTGCGGGATGGGTGCCTAGAAGGACTCTCCGGGGGAGAGCCCGAGATATTGAGGAGCCGCGCCGCCTCATTGTATGATCTTAAAGCTTTGCGTCTCCCCTCCCACTGGAAAATAACCGCGAAGGGATGGCCCCATTGGTACGGGATGTTCATGCTCCGCAGCTTCTCCGTCACCGGGCGGAAGGCACGTCGCCGCTTCAGGGTATTGGGCGCCAAGTCCTGGGAAATTTGGATCTTATGGCCCTTGTATTGCAGATCCGGCTTGTCCCTGGTGCACTTCCAGATCTCTTCTTTCTCTACAAAGAAATGCACCCTCGTGAGAATGTCTGGTAGGAGGCCCGACCTCCCCGCAGGGGCCGCCACCCGGTGTGCCCGGTCAAGAGTGGGGGGCGATACGTCCTCATCACCCCGCACCTCGTGGAGGAGCTGCGCCACGTAGTCCATCACGTCCTTCCCTTCTTCGCCGAGTGGCACGCCGCGAATATGGAGGTTGTTGCGCCTGCCCCGTTTCTCCAAGTCTTCCTGCTTGATCTGGAGCTCGATGTTCTCCTCCTCAAGGGCCGTCAAGCGCTGCCACAAATGTTCCTGGTCCTCCGTAAGCGTGTCCATAGTCCTTTCCAAGCTATCCACGCGATCTCCCAGCTCCGTGACCTCTCGCTTGAGCTCTGTAACGCATGAGTGTACCTCAGTTCTCAGGGAGCCGATCTCTGCCTGAGGTCAGACATAAAGGCGGCCATGAACGCCTCTGTGACCGGTGGGGAGTCCGCCGTCCCTCTGGATGGGCCCTCTCCGGCCGCCGGCGCCCCGCCTTGCCCCACATGGCTGTCACAGGGTTATCTTTGGGGGCCGTCGTCGGATCTGCCCTAGCGCCCCTATTCGTGCGCGTCATCGTCTGCCTTGGCCAAGGGAGATCGTTGCAGGCCGCTGAACGCCGCTGTGGTTTGGGGCTCCCGCCCAAAGTAGCTCGTGAGAGCAAGGCCAGGAGGGGAGGGGAGGAACACAGGCGTGGAGCCCCGAGAGTCAGCCCACACCCCGGGTACCTGAGGGCCCAAGGCTCCGCTCACTCGACTCCTGCAACAGCGGGCCCCAGCGCACCCTCCGCAGGAAACCGGGCAGGTCGGGACCCACCGGGCAACAGCATCTTGTGGCCGAGCACACGGGCGTAGGGCGAGCCCTCCGCTCCAGCCCCTTAGTCCGGGGTCAACATTGGGGGGGTAGTCCTCGCCCCCAGCACACCACTCCAGCAGAGTATCAGGCACCCCACACTGCCAGGGCCCCGCGCACCGCCTCTTCCTGTCCCTCGCCTGTGATGGCGAGGGGAGTTCGCCGAGGTCCTGTCCTCTCGAGCGCCAGCAGAGGTTGTAGAGGGAAAGACTGTCCCCGGACGGCACCAAGAGCAGCAGCCCACCGTCGCCGCTCCCCGTCGTGCAAATCAGCCGTACCGCTGCACATCCGGTGCACCACTGCGCGGGCTGGGAAGATGGCGGGCGCCGTCCGCTCCGAGATGTGCCCCGGGGGCACCGCCTGTGCTGGAGCACCGTCCGGACCCCAGCCGCAGCTCAGCCCCTCCACTCCGGAGCGCGGCGGGGAACGGGATCTCCCAGAAGCAGGTCCGGGTCCGAATAGTAAGTCTTGCGCCTCCGCCCCGATGCTTCAAGAAGATGGGCGCCGATCGCGCCAGGCGGTCAGAGCGTCCGGAGGGTGCAGCCAGAGTGTTCCTCCCTCCCGCGAGTCCGCAGATATGGAGTCCGGCAACCTCACCTCGCTGTAGGGGCAGAGAAGGGGTCGGCAGGTGTCCGTTGGCACACTCAGCGTCCCTCCGGAGCCGGCAGCAAGTCACCTCCGCAGTGGCCCAAGATGGCGGAAAGGCAGGCTCCGTTCGCGCCAAGCCGTCCGCTCGTACCACGGGTCTCTCCGGGCACTTCCTTGCAGCCGCTGCCCTTGAAAACTCGACCACAACCGGCCAGCACACAGGGGTGTCGCGGGGGGGCCTGGGTACCCCTAAATCCGCCTTGATTGCTTATGAAGAGGCCAACGGCGGCGGGAGCTCCGCAAGAGCACGTCTGCTCACATCGCCGTTCAAGCCACGCCCTTTCAAAAGAAATATGTTTTGATATATACATTAGTGCATAGCCATTCTGTTGAAATACGGTGGTTTCCTCTTTTTCCTTTGCTTTGGAGAAATAACAAACAGGTTTACTTTTTAATTAGTACCAAACTAAATTTTCCCTTTTGGTCTATCTATTCTCGTCTGAAGGCATGTATGCTACACCTTAAGCTTTATGGATGGACGCGGGCGGGGAGTGCTACTGGATTAGCAAGTGAAACAGGGAGTGCAGGCAGAAGAGCACTGGGAAACATTAAGGACAGGATATGAGTCTGAGGTGAGATCTACTTTAATCCCTGCACTGGTCTCACGGTGAAAATACTGTCAATTCATGATCTCAACTGCAAAGTCTGTCGTACTCAAGCCCGCATACAAAACCCGCCTGATTCTACAGGCTGCCCTCAACTCTTCATCAGTGGTGATAGGGGCCTACTCCGCCTCCTAAAAACATTGATACGGCTGAGAGGTGAGCTCTCATGAATCCTTCCACATCTCCCTGGAGGAGACGCCATCGCTGGTAACCCAAGTCCTCTGGTGCGGAGAGATGCCCCCTAGAAGCCCAGAGGTTGAACAGTCTGGGGCAGATTTACAAGCCCCTAGCGCTGCTTTTACATCACTTTTAACATGGGAAAAGTGATGCAAAAGTGGTGCAAGGGGCTTGTAAATATGCCCCTCTGTACTTTGAATTTGCATTGATTTACTTCCTTCCGTGTGATCACTTCACCTCGAGTTTGCATGCCTGTACTCTCTAGCAGTGCTACTAATCTGGCCCCTCCCCCCTGAAAGTTGCAATGTCATCTTTAAAAGTGCATGTTCAATCCCTTGTGCCCATCAGACCTGTGTTGTCTCTTGTGGTGGCAGACAGAGGCCGCTAAAGTCCCCAACAAGTAGAGACACAAGCAATCCAGCTGAGGTCCTACTTACTCCGGCTGCATCTGCTTAATTTGTGCCGGTGCTTTCCGGTGCTTAGCACCGGCACTTATTTCTCAGGGCCGGGTCTACCCTCAATATTGACTCATTTACGCATGGTCTTGGACTGCCGGCCACCTCCCCCCTTGAACACCGACTGAATTACCCAATTCAACCAGTCAACACATGGGGGTCTTTGGAAGTCAAGGGGGGGTACGGGGCCCCCCCCCTGGCCGTATTTATTAAAATATAAAAACAAATCAAAAATTTTAATCAAATAAACATTTCTGACAATTATTAAAATGCACACTTTTCAGAATATTAGATTGACATCCGTTTCGACATGGTATGATGGGCTAACCTTAACAAATAGCTAATACAGCGTGTCTCCTACCGTAATCTAATCATCCTGAAAATTAAACTGCATTCTAATATTTTTAATACTTTTAATACCTTTAATAAAGTCCTACGGCAAGGTCGCCAACCGGTGTCAGATCCTTTTACAGCTGCGCTCTCACGTTGAAGATGCGCATGCGCAACCCAGGGCACGTTACACCCACGTGCGCTCCCCGAACTCCATTTAACCATAACAGGAGGGCCCAGACACTCGCGCACCTTAGTGACGTCATAGTGTTGTGAGGGGTGGCTACCAGCCTGAGGAAAGCGTAGACTCCCTCCCCCGCACCCTTTAAATTAATGGAGATCATATCCTGCCCCTGAAGTTCTGAGAGAGACCAAATGGCCCCTCCCGCGGGCGGCCCCTTTCGTGAATGGGTCCGCCCCCCCCGTAAGGACCTTAAAATGCTGCTCACCGATTAATGACCTTACCGCCAGACACACATAATAAATACGACATTGCTATTCTAAAAGGAAAAAAGGCCTAAGGATAAAATTGTTAACACACAGCAAAGCACAAACATCTACATATATAGTTACTCCTGTAAGCGGGAAAAAGGGCCTAAGGAAAGAATTAGTTAAATATCACGACACTGCACCAAAAGTTTAAATTCTGTTCTTCCTTCCAGTAAACAGGAAATTCAAGGCCTACTGGATCAAGCCCCCCTTAAATCTATGTTCCGGCACATTGACAAACCTGATACTCACCATTTGCCAAGCCCCAAGGTCTGCTAAAAAGGGATGGAGGGTGGGGAAAATTAAACGGCCCCACGGTGGGGCGAGGAGCGAGCCTGGGAGCGCGGGCACAAAGAGGCCGCTTCCCGCGCTCCCCAGACTTTTAACCCTTTCGCCGCCGCAGCCCCCGCCCCCTCGCCCCGGAAGCACACCAGTACTTCCGGGGCGAGGGGGCGGGGAAAGCGGCCCCGAAAGGGACGGGGTGTGGGAGGGACCGGGCCCCGCCATGCTTGCGTGGGGGCCTATTGGCCCCCCCTTGTATCATGGTCTTGGACTGCCGGCCACCTCCCCCCTTGAACACCGACTGAATTACCCAATTCAACCAGTCAACACATGGGGGTCTTTGGAAGTCAAGGGGGGGTACGGGGCCCCCCCCCTGGCCGTATTTATTAAAATATAAAAACAAATCAAAAATTTTAATCAAATAAACATTTCTGACAATTATTAAAATGCACACTTTTCAGAATATTAGATTGACATCCGTTTCGACATGGTATGATGGGCTAACCTTAACAAATAGCTAATACAGCGTGTCTCCTACCGTAATCTAATCATCCTGAAAATTAAACTGCATTCTAATATTTTTAATACTTTTAATACCTTTAATAAAGTCCTACGGCAAGGTCGCCAACCGGTGTCAGATCCTTTTACAGCTGCGCTCTCACGTTGAAGATGCGCATGCGCAACCCAGGGCACGTTACACCCACGTGCGCTCCCCGAACTCCATTTAACCATAACAGGAGGGCCCAGACACTCGCGCACCTTAGTGACGTCATAGTGTTGTGAGGGGTGGCTACCAGCCTGAGGAAAGCGTAGACTCCCTCCCCCGCACCCTTTAAATTAATGGAGATCATATCCTGCCCCTGAAGTTCTGAGAGAGACCAAATGGCCCCTCCCGCGGGCGGCCCCTTTCGTGAATGGGTCCGCCCCCCCCGTAAGGACCTTAAAATGCTGCTCACCGATTAATGACCTTACCGCCACAGGCCAGGTAGTTAACCGACTATCTGGCCCCCCCCAGAACACCCCCCTTCTAGAAAGGTCATTCTCTTCCTGCAAAAACTTCCACCCATGCCAGGATGTTTCTTATAAAAAGGGCATTCCCCTCCTCTGTTAAGTGAACCCCGTCCCGCAGGTAGAATTGTTCCCCCCAAATGCAACCGTGAGGGATGGTCTGTAAGACCGGAGTCCTAAATAACCTGTCCAGCTTGTTGTTGACCCTCTATAACGAGCTGTTCAACGCGCTGACTGAGTTTCCCCCCCTCCATTGCATCCTTGGTATCAGTTGTGACCATACTACAACACTACCTGGTAACCGCTTTGCTAGCCAACCCGCTGCAGATATAATTTCTTCAAGGAGGACCCTTCTGCCCAGACCTGCCAGATCATTCCCCCCTAAATGAAGTATTACCGCCGAGGGTGGTGTAGTATGTCGCGCTAGTAAGTCCGACATATAGTCCCTGAACTGATTGAGGCGGAGCCCCCCCTGCCATGGAAGGAGACCCTGCACCCCCTACCTTCCACCCTTTGTTTGCCTGAACCTGCAAGAAAAATTTTGTTAGCACGTTTGACATATGAATGCCCCACTACCCAAATGACTACGGTCTTCTGTCTGTCCTCCTGGTTCCTCCATGCTGTAGTAAAGTTGCCTTGATGCTCCATGGGTAGTTTCCGTCCTGCGTCACAGGCCCGTGAAACTGTAAATAACCAGAAAAACAGCAGGTATTAGCAATACTCCACCTGGCGGCAGCTCTCACAACATGTGCAACCGCACGTAGCGTTTATAAGCGCTTGAGGACCATCTCCCAATTCTTTGCACACTATTTGTGGTCAAACCCCTAGCTGTTGCTTCTGTGGCTGCCCCTATCCGGAAGGAGTGTGTCCCAAACTCTTTGTGGTTATAACCAGCTTTTGCCATGCTCATGGCTAGTACCCTCTGGAACTGAAACCTGGTAAGAGGAGTCCCATCCCCATGCATTAGCAGTGACCCCACACGCTCCTGTGCCCGCTGTCTTATCAGTTCCTCCACATGTGTCACCGGGCAGCAGGGATTGGTCCTTGCCCGATGTAACGCCAAACTTTGGCCCCTAGCGTCCTGATCAGTTTTAGATTTCCTGATGCTGATCCACATAGTGTCGCCCCTTATGCTGATATCCCGCAGCTGAAGGCCACCTATCTTATCACCTTTGTTGGCCGCCACAAGTTCACCTACCCTGAATGCCCCATAGAAGGCTAAAGAGAAAGCAGCTTTAAATAGGCCCACCTCAGATGCAGAGCTACATGTGTCCGGCAGCGCGAGGAGAACAGCTGATAGACGTTCAAAACCTATGGGTTTCCTAGAATCTATGGAGGGGGGCTGCATGCGCCGCCATCCTTTTAATGCCCTCTGGGCCTGGAAGCTGTGCGTAGGGTCCCTGCCCCCTCGTGCCCGTGCAAAAAAGGAGATAGCGGCCTTGTGCCTGTTGGCTGTTGCCACCGTGCGCCCTTCCTTGTGTAGGCTGCCTAAATACCCATTGAAGCTAGCCTCCATAGTCCAAGTACTCTCCCAGCCCTGTCCCAGAAAGTGACAGTAAGACCTGAACGCCCCTTCGTATGCCGTCCTTGTCTTGGGTGCTAGGCCGGCTGCCACGAGGTCATGTAGTTGGGGGCACCAATTTGCCAAAGAATCGCCGGGAATTGAGCTGGCGCTGTCTCTGCCTCCGGCAAGTGATCCCTGAACACCTGCATCTTAAAGCGAGAAAGGGCATCAGCTGCATTGTTTAACACCCCTGGGACATGTTTTGCTCTGAAAAGTACATTCCTCGTCATGCAACACAGCACTATCTCTTTGATCAAGCGTAAAATGAGTGGACACCTTGCAGCTTGTTGGTTGATGCATTCAACCACTGACATATTGTCTGACCAGAATATTACCGATCTGTTGGCCAGCTCCTCGGGCCAGACTTTCAGTGCCACCCAGATTGGGAAGAGCTCGAGGAAACCAATGTTCACCGTCAGCCCGCTCTCCTCCCACCAGGCGGGCCACTTCTGCGCCACCCATTTCTTGCCAAGGATGGCACCAAACCCAACACTGCCCGCCGCATCGGTCCATAAACCAATGTCCTCCGAAGACACCGTGGGTGCACCCCACAGCACTCTTCCATTGAAATCCGCCAAGAATGCCATCCATATCCGCATGTCCTGGCGCACCTCAGCAGACAGCCGTGTCCGGTGATGTTTTTCACGAAGACCCCTCATGGCCTGTGCAATTGAGCGTGAAAATGGGCGAGCCATAGGAATTACTCTCAACGCAAAATTCAACTGTCCCACTGTCTGCTGCAACAGCCCTAAATTCACCTTCTTCGCTTGTAAGCACAGTCCTAGAGTCTGTTTGAATTTTTGGATCTTTTCTGCTGGTAATCTAAAACAACCCTCAACAGAATCCAGTTCAATGCCTAAAAATTCCAGGCATGTCACTGGTCCAACTGTCTTCCCCTGCGCCAACGGGACCCTGAAAGAGCGCATGAGCACGCAAAATTCCTGCAATGCTGACGCACACTCCCGTGAACCCGCCGGGCCCAGAAAAAGAAAGTCATCCAGGTAGTGCATCACCCATTGGTGACCCGTATGTTGTCGTAATGCCCATTCCAAAAAGGAGCTAAACTGTTCAAAATAAGCACATGAAATTGAGCAACCCATGGGCATACACTTATCCATGTAGTACTTCCCCTTAAATGAGAAACCCAGCAGGTGCTGGTCCTCTGGGTGAACCGGGAGTAGTCTAAAGGCTGACTCAATGTCTGACTTAGCCATCAGTGTTCCCGCGCCCAGACTCCTCAGCATGCCCGCTGCCTGATCGAAGGACGCATACTTCACAGAGCAAATTGTATCATCAATAGCATCATTCAATGATGTCCCCCTCGGCGCGGACAAGTTGTGGATGAGCCTAAATTCCCCTTGTTCTTTCTTAGGCACCACCCCCAGAGGAGAGCACACAAAATTCTGCGTGGGAATGACGTGAAATGGTCCCGCTACCCTCCCCAAACGCACTTCTTTAGCTATTTTTGTTGACACCACGGTTGGATTGGCAAGGACTGATAGCTGATTCCTACACTGTGGTCTCCCTACATACCCCCCAGCAGGAATTCGAAAACCATGTGTGAAACCCTCTTGTAATAACCTAGCAGACGTGTGATTAGGGTATCTGTTCAACCAGGGGATCAACGCTGACAACTGAATGGGTGAATGTGCTATTAGAGGGTGGATCTTACTATTCAGGTTTCCTCCTACCCCTGTTTCCTGCACCACTATTTTTATTTCGGCATGTTGTTTCGGGGTGGGAAGGGTGGCCACATACGCTGCATGCGTGCCTGAACTTACAGGTACCTGGTGCCCTGTTGCATGTCCGCCTATTGAAGTCCCAACATACCCCCTTCGCCCCTCCATTTGCTCTCTGCTTTTGGGCCGTCTCCCCTCCCGGTGCTGATCGAAAGGGCTGTTGAAACGGCTGCTGCGGCCTGGGGAAATAACCTCTACCCGCATTTGTGCTTGTGCTTGCCCCCTGACCCTTCTCGAATTGATTGTGCCATGAGATAGAATCCACCTTGTCCCATGATAAAGTTTTATCAAATTCTTTGGACTTCCTGAAAGCGACATCATATTCCTTCCATACATCCCCTGCATGATTCTCATGAAACATTGTTATCCTACTTTGATAGCAGTTCATGGCTGGTTGCATTCCCTTAAAACGTTCGCCCATTACTGCGCCGAACACTGCAAAAGCCCTCAGCCAGTTGATGAGGTTTTCTTCTACCCTAAACTTGTACAACTTCGCTCTCCATTCACTGGGCAACAACATTTCCTTCTGTGATTTTGCATATTCCCATTCCCTGTTATCTATCAGCAATGAAAACATGTTCACATACTTGTCAGCCCATATCATTTCCTTTACACTCTGTGACACATGCTGTGCTAAGCACTCACCCCTAGAGGGCAATGTTCCTTCGCCCAGCAAAGGAAGGGCAGTCTCCTTACCATTCCCATTGTCGTTGGGTAACGTTGCCTCCGCGGTCTTGGCACTGCCTCCATCATTCGCTGTACCTGTTTGGGGAGAAACCGGTGCAGGCGGCGTTGCGCCCCTACCACTAGCCAACAATATCTGAGTCAGCAATGTTTGTTGCTCCGTTGTCAGGGCAGTATTGACCGGCAACGCACCCCCCCTAACCAAGGGAGAATAGCCGCCACCTGAGCTGCCAGGTCTATTGGCACTGGCCCTGGCGCGGGAATGGTAGTAGGGCCCGCACCTAGGGGCACCGGAGCCTGTGGTGGCGCGACGGGTGGCACTGGTGCCGCTGCCGGTATTACTGGCACATTTGGTACTGCCACTGGCAACTGGGGCACCGGGGCTGGAACGGGGACCGGGACCTGAGGTGGCAGGAGTGGGGCAGCAGGGGGTACCTGTGGTGGCAGAATTGGTGCAGCAGGAGGTAGGATGGGAGTAATACTCTGTGGCTGCCCCCCCACCCTCTTATTTCTTGCCCGCCTGGGTGGTGTCACAAAGACGCCCCTTGGTTTGGGCGGTACAATCGTCCGCTTGGGTCTTCCAGATGGACCGGCCCGGGCATCTACTTTGGCCCCCAGGTCCGCTAAAGCCTTATCCATTTTATCAACCTTCCCCAGTCTCTTATCCATTGCAGACATTCTGCGCATCATTTTTTGTAACATTACACCCACATTTGGATTGACACGCCCCCTTCTTTGAGACATATTTATGAGCACACCGTGCTCCGTACCTGACCCAGTTGGCGGTGCACGACCTGCAATACCTGACCCGATCAAAAGCGCCTGTGCTGATGTATGGCGACCACAACCTAGTCTCGCAGTCCTGAAAAACAAAGAGCGTTACCTTCCAACTAGTGACCATGAACTAGAGAAACCTTGTACCGGTAAAACAATATTAGCAAATTCCAGTTTGCTTACCCACCAATTCGCATAGACACACCAATCCTTAACAGGCAGTAATGCAAATTCCCTTGTTGCCCTGGAGGTCCTTCCCTCTCAGGATATTTAACTGCTTGATCGTCAATACTTAAATTGCAAGAACTTGACTAAACTTGTCAGCATATAGAAATTATCACAGCCTAAAGATGCACTGCTAAACCCCCCTCAGCACGATAAAGTTAATAGCGAACACTGATACGTGCATCAAATGGTACGTGGTAAAGTTTAAACATATACTTGCAGGATTATACCCATGTCATACACAACTGTATCCCTCAAAACGAAAGCGCTATGAATCGTGCAGTAATCCGACCCCCAGAAACCGAATTATGCGTTTTTTCAAAATCACACGTATTGCACAGACAGAGAACACACTTAATTTCAGAACGTTCTGCCCCCTATCGGTATATGCAAATGTTGATGCGAGGAACAGGCCCCCTGCCCCCGCAGTCCCTGCTTAACTTTACTGTAATACACGTATTGCACAGACAGAGAAAAACACTTACTTTCAAAATGTTCTGCCCCTATCGGTATATGCTAATGTTGACGCGAGAAACAGGCACGAAAAACATGCAACACCGACCAGACTGCAATCACTGGAAGACGCTCCGCCTTCCCGAAATACTGGCAGTAAAGTGACCCACTTATTGTTAATGATACTCGCACCGCTTATTGTACGAAAAAACAGGCAGGCAAATCAGACCAAGCACTTAAATACGCTCCGCTTCCTTAATTATTGGCGGGAACTTGACTCAACTGCCGTTAATGGTACCACCGCTGTTTGGGGCAGTTTGGCACAGGCTTTTCCGCACGTTCGCCCCGCCTTCTTGCCGCAGCCCACCCGCCCCGAAAAATACCTCGTGTCCTGCTGCTCAGTCTAACCGCTAAGCGCTGTACGCCGTGTGGGCTCCTCTCGCTCTTTGTCCAGCCGCTTTGTCCCAACGCCTCTCCGTTGCAACCGTTCTCCCGGTTCCGCGACCGCCCGACACGTTCTCCAGCTCCTTTCACTAGCTCCGCTCGTGATCCTGGAAAAGTTCGAAAACTCCGCCGAATTGCGAAATCCTCCGGCGACACAGATCGACTCAGGAACCTGCAAAAGAAAAGAGAAAATTAAACGGCCCCACGGTGGGGCGAGGAGCGAGCCTGGGAGCGCGGGCACAAAGAGGCCGCTTCCCGCGCTCCCCAGGCTTTTAACCCTTTCGCCGCCGCAGCCCCCGCCCCCTCGCCCCGGAAGCACACCAGTACTTCCGGGGCGAGGGGGCGGGGAAAGCGGCCCCGAAAGGGACGGGGTGTGGGAGGGACCGGGCCCGCCATGCTTGCGTGGGGGCCTATTGGCCCCCCCTTGTATTTCTCACGAGTCTTCACAGTAAAAGCCGTCAAATATTTCGAATGGGATGCTGCACGGACGTATGCCTTATTATGAGCACATTCCGCCTCTCTGGGGAGGGACTGCTGGGAGCACACAGGGCAGGGAGCAGTGCCTGTCCATGCTCCTGCCTAAGGCAACATACATCGTTCTCTCCGCCTGTAATCACGTCCTGTCCCTCCTGCCTAAAAGAAGCAACGCAGCCTCCAGGGAAGTTCAGCCTTCGGACCAATCTGCACCTCCCCCTACTCTCTAAATTCCGCCCGCCTCTCCGCTTCCGTTTCCTGCCCTTGTTCTGACTTCACCTGAATAACGGCAAACTGCGTGTATTTTCCTTTCTGGAGGGAACATTTTAAAATATTAAAAATACAGTGGCTCTAGCCTGCTCCTGCCTCAGTGCCACGGGACTGCCTTTACAAGCCCATGGAGCAACTGTAATAAGCAAAGGGTTGAGGCAGAGCGCTCGTGCTTCTCTGGGTGGCTGAGGGGCCCCTGGGCTCCGCGTGTCTCGTCACTGAGAGCAGCAAGGCCCCACCACGCTGTACTGTACTCTGCCCTGTGGGCCCTTTCCCCGTCATCGAATCGCACAATGAAGACTCAGCGTTAAAAAAAAGTGGAGATAGCCTCAGAGAGCATCAAAGAGCAGGACGAGCTGGGTGAGTACGCCCCCTCCACGTCTCCACACACGGACCCCCAGCATGTGTGCTAACCTGATTATACCCCCGTAGTTAGTAGAAATTGTAATTGTTTCATTAAAATGCCTATTTGTTTAATAATAATCCCCTCCTGTATCAGGCCTCCCTCTGCATTTGTAAGCACTTGCAACTGTGGAGCGTCTCCTATTAGGGGTCGGGTTTAACAGTGTCTTGTTTCTTCTGCTATTCTTAAGAAGTCGTACTGCTGTGGGTGAGTATTTTTGAGGGGTCACGGGTGGGCCTGCGAGTGTCCCCACTTAATTACTGTCTGTCTCGGCCCAGTCATGAGTGACCCTAATCATCAAAGCTACATGCCAGGATTTACTGTTCTGGAGGCTTGACTCGAGTTCAGTGACGACAGCTGGTGCAGCAGGCACCATTAGCTTGAGGGACAGTCCGTCCCCCAAAGAGCCACATTCGTGGCTGAGGTATTACCAAAGAACCAGCCATTTGAACCAGTTTAAAACCTCAGCAATATAGTGAGTAATTCTGTATTAACTACAGTACAAATCTCATTACAAATGCAAAATGAGTTATTGGCCTTTTAGTACAGGGAATTTGCAGCACTTTCTAGGTCGTTTGTATACCTTCTCACTGCTCAGAAGTGGATAGTTATTGATATTTCTCTTTACATGGACTTATTTCCTTGGTCACATTTATGAGAAACTGTTACTGAAGGTGTCACACACTTTGAACTACAATGCCGCTCAAATGCAATTAATCTTTGGAAATGCCACATATAAACAATCTCAAAAGTTGGCAGCTGGGTGTAATTTCTAATATTTATATGCTTCCCTCTTCTTCATTTTTCGATTTTGCTTGCGAGAGAGTGTCACTCATAGTCGTTGAATGTCACTCATAATTACACAGAAATTTTGAAAATGTCACACATAACCAATCTGAAACCTTGGCAGCTATGTCCACATCGCTCATTGGCGGCACCCTCTGTTACTGATTGCTCCCGCTGCTCTTCCTGGCACTGGAGGGCCTCAGAGCTGAACATCCCCAAGCCAGGTGCTGCTTCCTTTCCCTGCGGCCTGTGGTATGAGAATCAGCTTGACGCTGGAGGCCATTGAGGGCTGCTACCACTGGTGAGTGCTGAGGTTTCAGGGCAGGAGGGGGGGGGGGGGCACGGCGAGGTGACAGGAAGCAGAGCATGTCTGTACTATGAAGCAGGAGCGATTGGTTCGTCAAACTGATTCCTCATAGATTTCATCATATTTTTTCATACTGCTACCTTACAGAACACTTTTCTACTTCGTTGTACATTAGATTTGCTCTCTGGGTGGTTTTGAAAAACATTATTCTAATCTTGTTCTGAAAAGTGTAAATTCATGGCTTCTAAATCGGAGCTGTTTAGGGAAAAAAATAACTACAGAGAATATTTTTTCTAAACGCAAAAGCTGTGAGGTAGGTAAATGATGGCACAATTCCAGGTATGCTAATTTAATGATATTTTTTAAAGACACACTCTTTCTCTGCTTCTGCTGGCGCCCATTCCCCAGCATGCTGACGATACACTAAGTTATTTGAGATGACCATCTCTCCCATGTCCATAACCTGTGTTTCCCGGAGACCAGAACTGGTGTCCAGTGTCCGGGGGAGCTTCTACATTTTAATAGCTTCCAACTGTTTGCCTTAAACTGTGTGAAACTTTGACATCTTTCTTGGAACCCCTCCTCTTCATTGCACCAGCACCCTTTCCTTCTGTGGCGGTCTTCTTCTCTTGAGTTCTGTATTCTCTCTGGCAGCATACCACTGGGGTTGACATGGACGGATTAGCCGTCCCAACATTACCATGATTGAGCACTTTGCTGTATGGGCATTGGATATATTCATGTATGCCTATTGAGCTTGCCATAGTACCTGTGGAACTGAGGGCTGCTGCACATGATCCCTTAGTATCACCTTTTAGAGTCTGAGCATGAAGCGTTCTGCCGTCCTATTGGCTGAAGACCATCTTGGGTAGCTTAGGAAAATGTCAGAATGTATGCAAGATCTGTGTGGTGTTGGAATGGGCTAGTAACTCCTGGGCGATTCTTATTGCAGAGCATGTCTGCCTTCCTAGTTGAATTTTCCTCTCTGTGTCCTCACCACCTTACAAGGCTGCTTGTGTATATGTTTTATTTACTTAATTGTTTAACACAGTTTAAACATTAGACCTGAACAGGTAACGGTGCCCTCTGCTCCATTTCCGACCTTTGACACTACTAGCTGACTTTAAAACAGGTTTTCTTAAAATATTGCATGTGCCATCTAAATATGAGTCTGCCTTGAGAAACCACTTCAACTTTTCAGACAAGGTCAGGCGGTACAGAATCTTTCTCGATGTTAATCCTGTCAGCAGAAATGTTTAAAAGCTTAACATTTGCAGAAGCTCATGCAACAAACATATCTTTAATGACCCTAAAAAGTTAGCTCTGCATTTTCGCATCGATTGGCCTTCGGATTGCAATGCGTGGCTGGCCTAAAATTTGCACTCAAAAACATCAATTAATGTTATGATAGGAAACACACAAAAAACTTACCAAATGAAACCTGGCAAGCTTTAAGGAACGTTTTGTTTGTGACATGGTATTTGCACAAGTGCATCTCTAACTGGATGCTAGAAAGGGCCAGTGTCCCATCTATGTCTAATAGTGGCCGAGAGGCATTTTTAATCCGCTAATGTTTTTGTTGTGCAGTTCTGATACATTATATGGTATTTGTCATATAGGGTGTGTGCCTTTGTTATGGCCGAACAACACTGCCCAGTGTGGTATTTGCAGAATTGTCCTGCCTGGGGATTCAGTCGCTTCTTATATGATGGAGAGGGACGAGCGCACCTGAGAAGGGCTCTGGGACATCCAGTCAGAAGCTGGGAAGAGCTTGGGACCTAAACGGAGAATGCATTGTAATGTACACTGTGGTAGTGCTAGGGTACAGAAAGGAGCATTGCTGATTCCATGTCAAGGGAAGAAGTTTTGTGACATAATGATCACATCTGCCCACTTTGGAATGTGGGATCCAGGTCCAGCTTCGAGTCTCTGGGTCGGCTCAACATCCCGTGATAATGGGCAAATCATGTCATCCGCCCATGCCTATCAAGCAATTGAATGTGTCCTAGTGTAACGTAATTTGTGCTCATGTAAACCGTTATAATAATCTGCAAACAAAAAAGGGTGCAGTGAGTAGCCTGGGCCTCCCAGGCCATAATCCAGAGAAGAAAATTACCTCCCAAGTAGGCAGCAGTGCCAGTTGAGGAGGTGGGCGGCACAACTAGAGTAAGTGGGTGGAGCCACTGGTGGAAGTGGGTGGAGCCTATGGAAGTGGGTGTGGCCTCCTAAAAATAATTTGAGCACCTGCACTTCATATTTTACAAATTAAGCACACGGTAGGTCCACGAGTGGCCACACAAGCTTCATTCAAACTGCTTTAATGCCAAGCAACAAACATTTGGACTTACTCCACGCAGACAAGACACCACGCTTAAGACTACATTGCTTTAAAGCTTGGCAGAGTTCCCTGTCGGATGCTGCTACCACATGCCCTGTTGTAGGCATAAGTAGAGAATGTATACAATGGTAATTTACTACAAGGTTCTATATTTTATGTATGTATCACAATAAAAAATTAATGCTTTCCAATAGACTGAACGTCTTAACATTTGTAAAAAGCTTCAGTACTGCCTTGATCATGCATGTATTGATTGACATTCATAATTGACCTATCTCTATATGTCCACCCAACACCCTCCTGGAGTAAGTCTGGACTGCCCTGGATCCACTGCCTTATGAGAAGGTTCTGCGAATTCGTGAGCCCAAGTAGTGCTCTGGTCCTCAGGTTCCCGGGAAAAAAGACATAACTCATCCTAGTGCCAAAGATTTGTACAGACTGTACATGTGCTAAAACTGTGTTTTTGCTAAACACTTTTGTTTATGAATACAATGCGTGCTGCCTGACACTGGATTTGTTGTAATACAAAATTAGCAACATAATTTTCCCTTGTGCCAATATTTAAGATATGTGGATGCTACCAAAGACTCTAATGAAAAGCTAGGACTATGGGGATGCATTGGATAAGCTCCTAAAGCTCTTCAATATAAACAAATAGTATTGTAAAGGACCTTGTGCACAACTTTCACAGACAAAGAATTAAAATGTGAAATTAGACTTACTCCTCGAAATCTTTCTCTGTGATCGGTACGTCGTGGATGAGCACAGAGGAGTGCATGTTGAAGAAGACCCCCAGCAAGATCTGTGACGAGACAGAACAGCATCTCAGAGACCAATGAAAAGCAGAGAAGATATATTAAGGAGCCTTTGGCATGAAGGAGGGAGAGTTGTTTTTACCTAGATTAAACATCTGCTTCAGATGTCTACTAGACGTGAGGCCCGATTTGCAAGAGTAAGCACACATGGTCTTCTTCTGAATTGCATCACAAGGGAACATACATGATTTTGCCTCTTTGCTTTTCTCACAGCATGTCAGACCAAAATCACAGATGAGAGACCGATTTCCACCAGATCATATTCACTCATCAATGAGAGCGGGAAAAACCAAAGCAACAAAGCCCTGGCCTTTCCATCCACATCACAATTCCACTCCTCAAGCAGGTACAATAGGAAAAGTGCAGTGAGGTCTGTACTATGGATTCTTCCACACATCCAGGTACCATGAGTGGTTATTCGTCTTAGACACAACCATGATCCAGCAAACACATATCAAGTTAGTTATAACATTCAACATGAAGGACCAGGGACATGTAAGGACTGAGCCCCAATATACCTTTGATAACTCTGGGAGTAGACACAACAGAAACTCAACACATTTCAAGGGGGCATTCTGGAAGGGAGAACCACTCACAGAAACTGGACAGAAGCCAGACTCATGAGATACTAATTGGTATCATGCAAGCCTGGACCACCGTGCACCGGTTTTCTTTTGAGCTGGATACCTCCCTTTGGACACCCTGTCCAATATGTCTAAAAATGAAAAACCTTCAGGTACTGTGCATCTTTGAACTGAGCATCATCCCACAAGTTAGTATTGTCTCCTAAAGTGTCTTCCACCGTCTTCAACATCTAAGAGGATCTTTTCGGCTGCGACATCACACCCCAGTTACTATAATATTCTATACCCAGGGCTTCTTGCCAAGGAAGTCTGCAAACCTCAGAGTCTATGGCCTGCATCATCTTGAGATGGTTCATGTGTTCTGAGAAGCTCTTCTGTGCCTACAAGTCAATCGGACGCCTGAGCACAGAATGTCAACAGAAATTAGACACCCAAGCAGCTGCAAACAAATGATTCAATATAAGATCTCTCCATATAAGTAGTTTCTCTTAGAGTAAACAAGATCCGAAGAGTGGAGAAGAGTCACCTGTTCACAACAGCTTATAAATCAGTAAAAAATGTGTGATCCTGCGAGTTGGCGTTCCGCCTGGCAGCACTCACTCTGCAACGACTATGAAGCGAGATAGGCCCGGTATAAAAACCCCTAATAGAAAACAAAAGATTACTGACAAATTCAGACTGGATACCCCATGGTCAAAATTGTATTGTAAAACATTGTAACCGGGCTTTAGATAAGCTTGCTACTTGTGTGTTAAGGGCACAGGCTAGGAATGCTCGACCTGGTGAGCTATATGCACTCACAGCTAACATATCAGCTCGAAGCTTCTTGCTTTTTTCTGCTTTTGGTGGACAAATCTTGCCTATTTCAGATAATAGAGAAAATCAGCAGTGCAAGACTCCTGGTTCCAAGGTCAGAAACGAGTGTAAACACTAGTGAAAGCACCAGACGGGATGTATGACGTTACAACGCAACTTTTACAACGCACTACCATTACAACGAAATTTTTACAACGCAAAATCTATTACAACGCATACATTTACAACGCAAGTTTTTACAACGCATATACCTTTACAACGCATACCATTACAACGTAAGTATTGGTAAGTATATAATAATTTTTTTAATGTAAATTAATTAAAATTAATATAATTTAATTTAATTTCATTTCATTAAATTAATTTAATTTAAATTTAATTTTACTTTATTTTTACACTGTACCCCTGTACCCCAAAAACCCAAAACTGACCCTGAACCCTAAAAAAAACCCTTTACCCAAAAACTAAAAACTGACCCTGAACCCTAAAAATGCCCCTTTACCCAAAAACTAAAAACTGACCCTGAACCCTAAAAATGCCCCTTTACCCAAAACCCAAAACTGACCCTGAACCCTAAAAATACCCCTTTACCCAAAAACTAAAAACTGACCCTTAACCCTAAAAATACCCCTTTATCCAAAAACTAAAAACTGACCCTTAACCCTAAAAATACCCCTTTACCCAAAAACTAAAAACTGACCCTGAACCCTAAAAATACCCCTTTACCCAAAAACCCAAAACGGACCCTGAACCCTAAAAATACCCCTTTACCCAAAAACCCAAAACTGACCCTGAACCCTAAAAATACCCCTTTACCCAAAAACCCAAAACTGACCCTGAACCCTAAAAATACCCCTTTACCCAAAAACCCAAAACTATAACATTTTAAATATAATTATATACTTACCAATACTTACGTTGTAATGGTATGCGTTGTAAAGGTATCTGCGTTGTAAAAACATACGTTGTAAATGTATGCGTTGCAATAGTTTTTGCGATGTAAAAGTTTCGTTGTAATGGTAGTGCGTTGTAAAAGTTGCGTTGTAAACGTTGTTTCCCACCAGACGAGACAAGCATCAGCAGCCAGGCTGCTTGTTGTCTGTCAAACATACCTTCTAATTTAAAATCAAATTTCCCCATATAGGTTTTTTGGCACAAAAAAAACATAAACTTGTACCTTGGCATCTGGTGGTGCAGCCGCTAGAAATCAGAGAGGTTTTGCAGTGGTGCATGACGAAGAGGTGCCCTAGGCACAGCTGTGACCCTAAGCAACATACCCTTCCACTCTCCAGCTGCCCATCGCCATATGACCCTAAGCAACATACCCTTCCACTCTCCAGCTGCCCATCGCCATATGACCCTAAGCAACATACGCTTCCACTCTCCAGCTGCCCATCGTCATATGACCCTAAGCAACATACCCTTCCACTCTCCAGCTGCCGATCGCTATATGGCCCTAAGCAACATACCCTTCCACTCTCCCTCTGCCCATCGTCATATGACCCTAAGCAAAATACCCTTACACTCTTTAGCTGCCCATCGTCATATGACCCTAAGCAACATACCCTTCCACTCTCCAGCTGCCCATCCTCATAAGACCCTAAGCAACATACCGTTCCACTCTCCAGCTGCCCATCATCATATGACCCTAAGTAACATACCCTTCCACTCTCCAGCTGCCCATCGCCATATGACCATAAGCAACATACCCTTACACTCTCCAGCTGCCCATCGTCATATGACCCTAAGCAACATACCCTTCCACTCTCCAGCTGCCCATCGCCATATGACCATAAGCAGCAAACCCTTCTGCTCTCCAGCCGCCCATCGTCTAATGACCCTAAGCAATATGCCCTTCTACTCTCCAGCTGCCCATCACCATATGGCCCTAAGCAGCAAACCCATCTGCTCTCCAGCTGCCCATCGTCTAATGACCCTAAGCAACTGTCACTGCAGGGATTAACAATTCTAAATCCCGTATTACCAGGCACAGCATCAGCACCTCCGACGTACATGAGTGGCAAGTCATTATCAACCATCGACTTTACTTTTGTCAGTAACATCCTGCTTGACTCTGTAACGGATTATGAAATCATAACTCGAACAGAAAGTGACCACTTTCCACAAATGTTTTGTATCAACTTAGGGGTGCCGGAGTCTGCCCAGTTAACTGTTCTCTCCCACCAGGCAGAGAAGTTTAATTTACGTAAACTGCGATGGAGGGGCAGTGGTACGAAAGCCATCTTCGAATCCGCAAGTAGCTTCTTCTCTCAACACAAAAACGACCAAAATGAAGATTTGGTCGTATCCTGGACATATCTGTTAGAAAATTTGTCTCTTAAACACTCGGTTCACCCTGCACCGCAACATGGCCCGTTAGTCCCACGGGAACCATGGTTTACCGATACCCTAAGGGAGGAAAAGAGAAAAATAGCCCGGGCACAACGGAAGGCATCAAGGATCATTACCCAGGGCCCCACGTCAAATCATCTTCTTGTTGGGAGATTAAGAAATAACTATCCTAAAATGGTGTGGAAAGCCAAGTCAAACCACAGGGAAGAGACATGGCTCAAACTGCTAGCAGCCAGTAAAAAGCGAAACACGAGGGACTTCTGGGGCATCATTAACAAATTAAACCATGCTGATGCAATATCTCAGGATCCCGGCATCAGCAAACAAAGCCGGGAAACCCACGTAAAAAACCTCTACTTAAAAAGGGAATCCTGTATTCCAGCTAACCACCATCGCCCCAACAACATTTCATCGTCACTGTGCTTCTCGAAAGGTCTGTCAGACGAGTCATTAAGCTACCCTGACATAGGAAGGTCCAATCATCTGGGGTCTCAGCTGGACCTATTCTCCTGTGACAGAGTCAAAAGGTTTATTAACCATCTTAAAACCGAAGGCGCGCCAGGGCCCAATGGTATCCCCAACGCAGTATTTAAACATAACGCTGACTTTTGGGCAATTCATCTTTCCGCCTTGTTTAAACAAGTCTTTACTAGCAACCAGCAGCCCCCTTCGTGGACAGGCAACATTATTCACCCAATTTTCAAGAAGGGAGACAGGAGATTACCGCAGAACTATCGGCTCATATCTCTAATCGACGTGGAAGCCAAACTATACGCTTCTTGTATACTGGAGGAGATCCAGGACTGGGCCGACACCAACAACCTAATCCCAAATTATCAGACGGGCTTCAGAAAAGGGACAGGGACCACAACAAATCTTACAGCTCTAGCACTCATGATGGAAAGAGCCAAAACCAACAACAATCGGCTATATGGCTGCGTTATTGATATCAGAGCGGCATTTGACCGTGTCAGCAGGGGGAGACTTTGGGCAAAACTTACCGAGTGGGGGCTGTCAAAAAATGTTCTCAACGCTCTCATGCTCCTCTATACAGACACTTGGGCCAGGGTGAAACAAGGACAGGGTTCAAGCCTTACGTCTAAAATTCCAACTGAGGACGGATTAAAACAGGGCTGCGTCCTGGCTCCATGTTTATTCAATCTCTACCTGGCAGATCTTGGAAAAAGGCTCGGCCAAATTGCAAGCCATGCTCCAAAGCTCGGGAACACCCCAATGCCAATAATCCAATTTGCCGACGACATTGTGCTCCTAAGCAGAACCCCGATAGGGTTGCAAAGGCTGATAAACGCTCTAAATCTCTATCTGGACGAGGAACATCTGGAACTAAATAGAGATAAGACAAAAGTAATACGTCTTATCGAGCGAAAACCCATCAAATTCAATTGGTCATTTAACCATCTTGCCTTAGGCGTACAGCCCTACTATCGGTACTTGGGGGTCACCCTAGGCAAAGACAATTAAAAAAAAGAACATTCTGCGGTGCTAAAAGCTAAATCCCAAACTTTAATTTATGGATATGGGCGTCTCCTACAAAAACTGGGAGGCCCAAATTATACCCATCTTCTTAAAGTAATGGCGCTCAGATCTTACCAGCTTTGTCCTACGGTCTGGTTACCTGGCTTGGGGGGGAGGCTGGTATACTAAACACTCTGCAAAACAAAATCTATAAAGTGGTATTTAAATTACCGAAGTGACCCTCGCCAGCCCAGGTGCATCTCGAATTTGGTCTTCAGAATCAAATCTTCAGGTCCAAATCAAGGTTCGTTAAATTTTGCCACAAACTCCGTGCTGCTGATCCACATACATTAAATAATCTCTGTTGGCAAGAAATCAATATTGTCCCAACCCAGCGCTGGGCCACCCACCTTCAAATTTGCCTTTCGGACCTCGGATTGCTTGAAGCATGGAACAAAAAAATAGACCAGGCTAGTTTTTGTAAAATTACCAACTTAAATACAAAACTGAAGTCATTACTGGTAGACAAACAAACATTGACCCTTCGACGCCACGCCTGGACCGTTATTTCCTCCTACCAACTTCAACAGCCTCAGGCTTACTTGGCAACACACTTTAGCCAACACTTAAAAAAGATTCTCATCAACCTCCGCATGGGCCTCCATGAGTCCAAGGACCTAAGACCTTCCTGGAAATCTCAAGACAACTGCCCAAAATGTAGACTCTGCGGCTACCAAAACGAATCTTTAATTCACTTATTTTGTGTGTGCCCATTCCTCATGGTAGCCAGAAAACAGTTTTTACGGGACATTTTAAACCAAATGAACATAAGAACATGTCGCCAGGCCGTTATAATTTGGCTGGGAGGTTCATCACCAATCCTGACTTGTAGGGGTCTTAAATTTATGATTGAAATTGGAAAGCAGCTACAGGTCTGTGCATGATCTTGTTACACACTGCCTGAGGCTACTCCCCCACGACGTTCGCAACGGGTCCCGACAAAGTTTTAACCTTTTCTTTTAACTTTGACATTATCTTTTGTTTTAGCAATTTAATGAAATTTGTTTTGTGCATTTAGGCCAACTGTACTTTTGCTATTGTAAGGATTTTTATTAATTCAACAATAAAATAATTCATGTTCATGTTCATGTTCATGTTCATGACCCTAAGCAATATGCCCTTCCACTCTCCAGCTGCCCATCGCCATATGACCCTAAGCAGCAAACACTTCTGCTCTCCAGCTGCCCATCGTCCAATGACCCTAAGCAACATACCCTTCCACTCTCCAGCTGCCCTTCGCCATATGACCATAAGCAACATACCCTTCCACTCTCGAGCTGCCCATTGTCATATGACCCTAAGTAACATACCCTTCCACTCTCCAGCTGCCCATCGTCATATGACCTTAAACAACATACCCTTCCACTCTCCAGCTGCCCATCGTCACATGATTCTACGCAGCATACCCTTACAAATTTCCAGCTGCCCAGAGGCAAGAAGTTTATAAACAATCAGTTTTAGTCTTCCAGGGAGGTCATTTTCGATTGTAGGGCACACTATTCCTGTCAGCTGAGCATCTGCCAATGAACTTTAAACACCAAGTAGTGCCCCTTCATTGCTGACCTAAGGAGAGCTATGAGGGGATTTGATGGTTTAAATTTCTAGTAGATTGTCTGAAAATCAAATGCAGGCTCTTGTTAGGCCGTGATAAAATGCTTGGTATTTACTTTTTGTTTTCATTTCTGATGTTCATATGTGCTAATGTTCATGTGCTAATGTTACACTAACGTTTACTCTAACACCCTTGCATCTTTTATTGGTCAAGGTTAATGTTAAATAAAGCCTTGTAAAAAATTATGATTGTTGTTGCCTTGGCCAGCTAACAGCAAACAGGGATTCAGCATGTAAAGATAACCATGTAGAATCTCTGGCAGGTAAATTGGCATATTAACCAACCCTCATAAACCACATTCAGTGAGGGATTATCAAGACTCGGCTCTGCGGACCCACAGGCTAACTACAGGACTCAGAAAGCTAAGGAAAATCTATCCCGGAGGGCCAAAAATGTATTAGCACACTTCAAAAGGATGCAGCATCCTATCTATATTGTTGCTGCACTACCAATAAGGTTGCTGCTCTGCCACATTTCTCCTTGTGCAGCCACTCTCCTGCTCTCTCAGAATCTAGCTTGGGCACACGATGCCCCTACGGCTAATATTAATGCAATGCTGCCCTGCCAACGCGGACTGCCCACTGCTCAGTAGGATGGGCCACCCATTCCGGTTCCACATTTTTTGTCTGTGTGATGTTACCAGAATTTGTGCTGTGCACATCTGTAAAGCAACATTAAGGGGTTGATATATTATCACTGACCTTCTGAGGCAACTGGAAAAATCTATAGGTCCTTGATATTAAAACAGGCGATCACTTAATCAAATGCAGGAACCAAGAGGACTTGGAATATCATCATCACCACTCTCACTCATGGCACCCCAAACACAAAAATCTTTAAGCCACCACACCTTGAATTCCCAACCTTCCCTAAAACCTTGTGATGCTTATCTCACGAAACAGTAGCCCTTCCTGTACCACAGGCATTCGTACTTCAAACCATTGCCCAGCCATCCAGCTCACAAACCCTCACACCTTAAACAGACAAACACTTAGGGGCATATTTACCAATCTTTCACGCAGCCTAGGGCAGCAAGCAAAGTTGCTGCGCTGCATTGTGTGAAAGGGAAATCAGAAATGCTCCATATTTACAAAAATATCGAGAGTTTCTCCTCTATCTTAGCGCTGGCTCACGCTATGCACTCTAGTGCCAACACAGGCACCCTGGCACCAGCCAGCTGTCTTCATCCATAGGTCTGTGTTGTGTCATATACATTTTTGTTCCGTGCTCTACACCATGGGGTGATGAGTCAGCGCACTTTAGCCATTGGATAACTACACTGTGATTGACGACATTCTTCCCTTTCCCAAGGCACACATGCACACACAAAGTAGTTCACTTAAGTACTAGGAAGTACTATGGCAAAAACCATGACAACGTAAAACAAGCACTGACAAAGCCAAAAGGCTGGCGGTCAACGCCAGACCTGCTGGTTTTACTAATGCTCGTTCATTTCTGTGATGGCTCCCACCCTCTTTTGCATGTTTTATTTCTAAAGCATTTTAGAGGGGCAGGGTGTACAAGGTAACTGTTACAGTTACGTAGCAAGTGCATTTGCTGCAATGTGCCGTTCGTGTAGCTCCCCAGTTCATTTTGGTGGTCCGAGGTATGACCTTCCATCTCGGACCAGAGTCTGATCCAGTTTTGTGTAGGCGTGCCTTTAGTAGGGTCTTCATATGTTTGTTGGACACTTTTAAGTTCAGAATAAGTTTATTAATAGTATTACAAGGTAATAATACAAAATATAAGTGAAGAGTTATGAGGGAAAATAATAAGGGGGTGGGAAGGGAAGTGGAATCAAAAGAATGATAAACAAAAGAACAATGCAAAGTGGAATGAGCAATTCAGAACAAAATAAACTAATCATGGATAACAAGAAGTCGAAAGAAAGGGTACAATAAATATACAATAAAAACAAATGCAAATATAACTATGCAGTTAAATATCTTATCAAAACATGAGGAAAGAAAGAAAAAGGGTATCAAGGGGGTTTAGAAACCTCCTGCTGAGCAGGTCGTGGACGGAAGGAACGAGTTGTACAATTATCTAAATACAGAGAAACAGGAAGCCATAATTCAACACGCTTAGCTGCCAACTGGGCAGGAAAAACAAAAGCAGAATCAAGTCTATGATTATGACAAACATTATACCACCATGCTTTAAAAGTAATAGAGGACGAGACTTCGAATTAACAGTAATTTGTTGAAAGGCAACAGCCAATAATAAATCAACTATGCGAACATTGAGATCTATCTGGTCCCAACAAGGGGAAAGACTGCCCAAAAAGATCTGGATAGGGGAAAATGGAATACTAGTAGAAAAAATAACATTAATTTGTGCCCAAACTTGTAACCAGAAGGCGCGTACCTTCTTACAAATGAACAACATGTGAAATAAAGTGGCATTAGGTGAAGAGCAAGACCAACATGTGTCTAATGTGGTAGGGAAACGTTTGTGAAGGGTTGAAGGAGTGTGTAAGAGACGATTATAAATAAAAA
This sequence comes from Lissotriton helveticus, assembly GCF_964261635.1. NCBI lineage: Eukaryota > Metazoa > Chordata > Amphibia > Caudata > Salamandridae > Lissotriton > Lissotriton helveticus. Next base: position 171,761,951 of record NC_136073.1, read on the forward strand.
ATATAGATTGCGTTAAGGATGCAGCCCTAGAAGTTTTACAAATCATTATCCAAATCTTGTCCCAAAGTGAAATTGGCCATGACATGGATAAATCATTCTCCCAATGATCCTCCACCTTGGATTTAGATCTGGGAGGCGTATATGCATGAAGGTGTTTATAGAGGACAGAGGCTTTAGGAAGGGTTAGTAAAGTAGAATGAAGTTGAGTGATAGGATCAGGTGAGATGGATTGAAGAGTAGAGTTGGAAAGTTTGTTGTAAGTGTCCATGACTGACGCTTTAAGGAGGAGGTATTTAGGAGCAAAAGAGAGGGGTAAGTCAAAAGTGGAACGAAGAGTGTGAAAGGGCAAGAAGGTGGATTGGGAGAATAACTGCGATATCCAAAGCAAACCTTTGGTTCTCCAAGATTTCCAGAAAATAGGCTTACCCCGGATCAAAAGGTATTTATTATGCCAAATAGTGGAGGAAAGGAAATCAGCAACACATGCAGGAGGAGGAGGGTTAGAAGATAAGAGGAGTTTAAGAGTGAATTTATGGATAGGAGTAAGAATTGAAGAGGGCTTGCGCGAGAAGGAGACACATTCAGCAAAGGTGAAAGGGGAAAGGAAAAGGCGCTCAACCTTAGTCCACAAGGGGCAGGGGGAATCAGGATCTTGTAACCAAAAGGAAGATTGGCGCAGCAAAAAAGCCTTATGATAAGCCAGGAAATCCGGAAAATTGACACCGCCTTCGGAAGCGGGACGAATGAGTTTAGCAAGAGACATTCTGGGTTTATTATTATGCCATAGAATGGAAGATAAGACTGAATTCATTTTTTTTTAAAACTTAGCTGGAATAGAAATAGGAATATTGGAAAGAGTATAAAGAACAATAGGGGAGAGCATCATTTTGATAGTATCTAAGCGGCCCTACCAAGACAAGTAGAGAGGGTGCCATTTAGCCGTACGGTCGGATAATTTCTGGATACATTTAGAAAGACAAAGGGAAACAGTATCCGGGATGGAAGGGGTAATATGCAATCCTAAATACTTAATATGGGAAGAGCTCCAGGTGAAATTGGAGGCGCTGAAATCAGGCTTAAAGGTGAATTTGGTCAAGGGCAAGATTTCGCATTTATCATGGTTAAGTTTATAACCAGAAATTGAGGAATAGCTCTGAACTTCCTCCAAAAAAGCGGGGACGGAAACCGCAGGGTCCGAGATGAAAAGCAAGATATCGTCGGCGTAAGCAGCGAGTTTTATGGAAAGATCCTTAGTCTGAAAGCCGTGTATATTAGGATTTTGGCAAAGTCTGGATAGAAAGGGTTCTAGGGCCAAGTTAAAAAGAAAGGGTGAGAGAGGACATCCTTGACGAACACCTCTACCGAGGTCAAAATAAGGAGAGATTTGGCCATTAGCATAAACCGCAGCACATGGGCGGGAGTATAATAGTGAAATTAGGGAAATGAATTTTGGGCCAACCCGAACCATCTAAGAGTATGAAAGAGATAAGGCCACTCAACCCTATCAAACGCTTTTTCAGCGTCTAGGGCTATCGCCGCGAGAGGATGTTGGCGATGAGAGGATTTTGTTAAGATGTTAAATAAGAGTCTGGTATTGTCAGTAATGTAACGACCTTTAACAAAGCCTGATTGTTCCTCACCTAGAAGGTCAGGAAGCAAATGATCCAATCTAATCGCTAATGATTTGGCAAAGATTTTATAGTCAATATTAACTAGGGAGATAGGTCTGTAATTTTTGCAATATTGGACATCTTTCCCGGGTTTGGGTATTAAACAAATGTGTGCATCCGAAAAAGTGCCAGAGGAAGAACCTAATTCAGCAAAAGAGTGGAGAAGGGAATGAAGTTTTGGAATCAGTAATTTGGAGAATTGAAGATAAAACTCAACAGTAAAACCATCTGGACCAGGAGCTTTGTTGAGTTTAAGACGTTGGAGGGCAGTAAGCAATTCTTTCTGTGAGATGTCAGATTCTAAGGAGGAGAGGTCAAGAGGGGAAGATGTAGGAGTTTGAATGGTGGAAAAGAAGTGGGTAAGAGACTGAGAATAAGATTGGGTGTCAGAGGTATATAAGGTCTCATAGAAATGGGAAAAAGTAGCAAGAATATCAGCATCTTTATGGTGTAGGTGTGCGTTAGCATCATAGACCGATTCAATATTCACTTTATTGTGCTTCACCTTTAAGTAATTAGCAAGAATCTTCCCAGCTTTATTCCTACCACCATAAAATTTGGCACTTGACTTAAGCAAATACAAAGAAACATCTTCAGTAGACTTTTCATTAAATTTAATCTTAGCAGCGACCAAATTTGTCAGACTATCTGAGGAGTGTGAAGTAAAATAGGCGTGTTCCAATCTCTCAATGTCATGAAGGAGGGTTTTAGTGAACTGGCGAGCATTTTTGCGTTTCTTAGCGACAAAGGTAAAAATGAAGTCGCGTGCAGCTGCTTTAAAAGCATCCCAGAGAGTATGTTTCGAGACGGGTGGGACATCATTAAAAAGGAAAAATTCATCAAAGAAGGTAGAGAAGGAAGTGTAAAACTTAGGATCTAGAAGGAGGGCATTATTAAAACGCAACCTTTTGGGACCATCGATTTTAGGGAGAACCTCAAGGTTAACTACTGCAGGGGCATGATCAGAGAGCAAAATTGGACCAATTTCCGCTGCAGTGAGTGTTTGAGCAAGATCATGGGAAACAAAAATATAATCAAGTCGTGATTGGGAACGGTGATGAGGTGAGTAAAATGTAAACTCTTGCAAAGTCGGGTTACATAAACGCCAGGAATCGATAAGTTTATGTTGTGAAATAGCTTGGGTAAAGAGTTTATGTGGCTTTGTGGGAATATAAGTAGCATCAGATTTTCTGTCCAAAAAAGGATCAAGAGGGTGGTTACAATCTCCCGCAAGGATGAAATTATCATCCATGAATTGGGTAATGCGTGGAGAAAACTCAGCCCAAAAAAGAGGTTCACCATTTGTGGGACCATAAACATTAAGGAGAGAGATTGGAACACCTCTAACCGATAGTCTGACATGTGTCCATCTACTATTAATATCTGATTCTTGGGAGATGACTGTGAGGGGGAGGGACCTGCGACACAAAATAGCAACACCATTGCGCTTGCCATCACCTTGTGAATAGAAGACTTCACCCACCCAACCTCTCCTAAGCTTTTCAGATTCTGTGTCAGAAAGGTGAGTTTCTTGAAGGAATGCAATGTCAATATTTAGTTTAGCTAGGTGGGATAAAATGTGCTGTCGTTTAATTGGAGAGTTAATACCCTTAACATTCCAGGAGAGTATATTCAACGACATAATTTGTACAGTAGAGCAACAAATTTGTTAAATAAAAAATCCAAAATGAATTCAATAAAAATGATGAAATCAAGAGGGAAGGAAAATGTGAATAAAAGTACGAAATGAAAGAAGAAAGTTGATGGAACAAGAAGAAAGCAATATGGAATGAAAACATATGTACCAAGAGGAAAATAAGGACCCAAGATTAAGAAGTAAGAAGTAGGAGAAAGAAAAGCCATGTAGAAGAGTAGATAAGAAAGAGGAGTGAAAAAATTAGCAAAAATGAGAAGCGAGAAAATACAACCTGAAAGAAAAAAATTATCATCATCATACAAATAAGAAAATCGAGACAAGGGGAAAAGGGAAGAAAATGAGAACAAAAAACAAAGAAAGTACAGAAAACAAGAGGGAAGCATACCTACAAAAAAGAAGGATGAGAAAAAATCGAGGGGGGAAGGGTCCATGTAGGTAAGGCAACACAACTGAGGTCAGCTGGGCAGGGACCCGGGAAGACATCGTCAGACAAAGAAGGGTTCCTGTGGAAACAAAGAAGGGGAATAACAGTAATGAGTTACGAAACATTAGTCAATAAAAAGACCATGAAACAAACATCAAGAAAACACCGTAAGAGAGAAAACAGTCAAACAAGTGAAAAACGCGAAAAAGGAGTGACCATGGCTATAAGACGAGAAAAAAAAAAGTCAAAGGTAGACATAACTACAGATCAGCCAGGACTAGAGGAAGAAGGACCAGAGGCGTCCATGGCAGATGCTCGATGTGCGTTAATGAAACTTTGCAGTCTCACTGGATCTTCATAGGTAGTCGTCTTGTTGTTGTAGGTGACTTTAAACAGACAAGGATGAAACAGTCCATAGCGAGCACCCATGGAACGAAGGACGTCTCTCATGTCCAGGAAAGCCTTTCTACGATTTGCAGTTGCTCTGGCATAATCCTGAGCGAAGAATAAAGGAGATCCAGACCAGGCCAACTTGGGCATAGCTTTAGCAGCTGTTAGAACCTTCAAGAGATCAGTGAACTCAAGGAAGTAGATAATAATGCCTCTTGGTCGTTGCGAGGAGGACATGGACGTCGGTAGACGGCCAAGGCGGTGAGCACGCTGAATGTTGAGAGACGTTCCTTCTGGTAGATGGAGTAACTTGGGAAGAAAAGTTTTGAAGAAGGCAGGCAGGTCTGAGCCCTCAAGACCTTCCACTAAGCCGTAGATGCGGAGGTTATTCCGCCTGCCTCTATTTTCTAACTCCTCCACCTGCTTCTGAAGTGCGCCCACCTGTGATGACAAATGCGACACCGTGGTTTGAGTTTCCTGAAAAGAAACAACAGAATGTTCAACCGAGGAAACTTTTGTCTCAATGAGTGACCAATTGTCTGTTAGAACTTGAAGTTTAGCGTTGGTTTCCTCCATGAAAGGGCAAAGTGTCCGGATCTCCTCAAGAAAAGGACGAAATGATCGTATCTCTTCCAGCAGCAGCTCCATAGAAACAGGTGTTGACTGCTTAGGTGGTGAAGGGGGATCTTTTTTTAGTCTTTTCATGGTGTTTTTCCCTAATGCTGGTTGAGAAGAATCCATGGCTGCCTCCGAGCCAGACGAAGCAAGAGAATCTTCTAATTGAGAGAAAGCTGAAAAAACTTTAGAGTTTTTCACAAAAGCGACCTTTGTGGGCGCTTTAGAAGGCAGGCGAGACATAGATTTAAGTCGCCCCATAAAAAGCAGCTGGAGAAGAACGAGTAAAGCGCGTATCGTCACAGCATAAAGAGAGGGTGAGAATCACCAACAAGTGCGGGGAGGCATGTTCAGTGGCGAAAAGAGTCACTTGAAGATAAGTTCAATACTGGATGCTGACTATGTGGTACATGTATTAAGGGAATAAACATATAGGCTGTCGAGTAGAACTGATGAAGTAAGGAAGTCGCTAGATTAAAAATGCATGTAGGGAGAGCTGGTGAGTGTAGCAGAGGTTACATAAGGAAGACAGCTGGACCAACGAAAGAGAAAGCACATTGGCAGGGCTTCCAGGGTAAATGCGTTGCGCATCCGTTAAAGGCGCGAAGGAAATCAGCAGGAGCAAAGAAAGTCATTGAAAAGATGAAGCCTGCAAGCAAATGGTGAATAAGCAAACACAATAGCCATCCAGATGAGAGGCAGTCCAGGAAGGTGAGGGAGAAAATCCTTGGAGTTTTGAAGCCACTATTATGAAAATGCGCAGTTCAATAATGAGACAACAAGCAGTCTGCCGCCTCCATATCACTTCAAAATAATGGCAGTGAGTTAATAGTTCTGGCAAGCTGGAGCATTATATGTGGCACTATGAAAACCTGCGAAGAGCTTCAGAAAGCATATCAGCATGGAAAGCATAAAGCACCAAGTTGCACAAAATGGCGGCTGCAGTGGGACGTAGTAAGTTGAAATCGGTGCACTCACTTACAAGGCATCTCCATGATGATGCTGCAGCAGGTATTAGTCATCACAGGAACGGCGGAGGGCGACCAAGTTCCATGAAGCCGTCGATGTGGAAAGAAAGGCAGAAACTCGTTCGTCCCCACAAGAGGAGCGCACCGTGTCAGGTCGCGCAAAATGGCGGCCGCACACAACAGAGCGCCCTCAGGAGAAGAACGGCAATTATTACTGTCACCGTTGCAGAAACAAATGCCGCAGGGGTGTCAGGGCATCGCCGAAACGTTCCGACGGCTGGCCGTAGTCTCCGAGAAAGAAACCAGGGAAGTGAAAGGACGAGTCTCCCGGGTCTGCGGCAGAGCCTCACTCAGGCGCCGCCATCACCCACGGGCGCCAAGCCACGCCCCCCCTGTTGGACACTTTTACATAATTTAGTTAACAGCAAACTGTTTCTCTACTCTGTCCTCTGGGCATAGTAACTTTAAATGACTTATTCTATGGCATGGTAATTCTGCCAAGCATATTCTCTGGCATAGTACATGTGGTAACCATTATGTGCCCTAGCATGTATGATGGATATTTCTCTTGCTTTTAGCCATTGCATGATTTCCCAGATACTCATGAGTTCTTATGTGCCATGTACTTGGTTTGCCATGCATCCGAGCAGCATCTGGTCCTCTACCTATAAATAATCAAGTGGTACCTAAATTAATTTTCTGTCTCAGAGCAATATTCGTTCTGGGTGTGGTGGCACATTTTGAGGAAATCTTTATTTATTTATGTACTTATTAATTTATTAAGACACAATGGGCAAGACTAGAACAATAGAAGCAACATTGCCATAAACAATGCCCAGTATAATGCTTTGCACCAAAGCACAACATAGAATGCAGTGTTGATATAACTGTTATGTTAAGATGAGTAAAGAATGACGTCGACAGTCCAAGAGGGCTGAATGTCTACGAACGAACCACTGTGACTAGCAAGGAGATCTACAGCACTGGAGACAGCAATTATAAAGTCCAAATTAATGTCCATTCCGATATTGGGTTTCCCCTGGAGGGATCAGCCACCAGCAATGGCCTCAGTGTGATCGTCGACGGATGGGGCAGCCATGTTCGTTCTTAGGCAGATTGTCCAACGGGGGCATGTACTTCTGTCTGTGAAAGATACCGGCATGGAGGATCCCAGATTTCATTCGACCTGCTCATGAGAGGTATCAAGAGATAGTATGCATCCAGCTATTCCTGACAATATGTTAAATTATGCCACAGTCAGCCATCACAGGAGGATTGACCCTCCCACAGTGGCAAGCCACTTGTCACTTTGCTAGCAATAAGGCAATGGACACATATCTATGCTCTTCTTGCGTTATGCTTTGGGTGCAACCAAACAGGGCCATTTTAGGCAATGGGGATAGCTGCATATCAGTAAGTTCTAAGGCTTGAAATATTTGAGACTAATAGGCAACTATAGTGGCAGAGCCAGGCGCCATTGATAAAGTCAGCCTCAGAGATGCCGCAGCAGACACAATCGGATGTCGATCGAAGTCCCCACGTATATAACTGGAGATAGGTATGATACACGTGGTGAAGGAACTTAAAATGGATTAGCCGCAAACAACTATTAGCGGCTAGAGCTCCATTCTGCACATAGCAAAAGGTCCATTCTTTGGGTGTAATAGTGTCATCGAAATCCCTCTCCCAAGCATCCCTTGTTTCCGGGGTAGTAATCGGGCCGTGGCTTGTATTGTGGTGTACAGGCGTGTGATCATGTGTCGATAGGTGTCTGCCGTGAGTAGAACCTTCAGGGCTTGACATTCAGAGTGTGCTCACGGAAACTCAGATTAGTGCTCTTTACATTTTTCCCGGGTCTGTAGGTAGAGAAATGTGTCCAATGCATTGGCATCCACCCGCTCTAGCTTGGCCATGCCGGTATGAACTCGCCAATTAGAAGCAAGTCACCCATGGTCTTCATACCCCAAGTGGCGAGCCTAGTCAGTGTACTTGAGCCCAATGTACTGAACAGTAGGGTAAAATGTGAGAGGGCCTGATGGAGTGAGTACAATCTGTCTCTCCCATACCAGAGGCGTATACTGTCCCATGCTAACTGCGTATGCGCCACTGTGTGGGTTACATGTAAGTGTATGTGATAGGGCCGGAAATACTTTGTCATGCTCAAAAGCAATGTGCTCTATATAGGGTGGAGGGTGTAGCCAATAATATGCACAGTGCGCACACATGTATACAGCTTGATATTGGATGCAGCCAGACCGCCCTGTTCATATGGCAGTGTGAGAATTCCCCGCTTGACTCAGGGCTGTTTATCAGCCCAGACAAGCTTAATCATGAGGTATTTAAGTGTATTAAAAAATTGTCTGGTCAGTGGGACCGGTATGTTTTTGAGGAGGTACAAGAGTTTTAAGAGGAGAATCATTTTCCTCAAGGCAATTCTGCGGTCTGATACAGCAGGCCACCAGGTCCTACATTTTGGATATAGCAGTATAATAATTCTTGGTAATAATGGTCTCTCAGTTTCGGCTCATCCATATGGCAATGTGCTCTAGGGATGTAGTGCATCAAGGAAGAGGGTAAGTGAGCTCTTACTCTGTCGTCACATCTGTGAGGGGGAAGATGGTAGATTTATACCAATTTATCACTATACTAGATAAGATGCAGAATAGGGTGAATTCCTATATTAAAGGATTACGTTTCTGGCTTGGGTTACAGAGGTACAGTGTAATATCGTCTGTGCATAAGAATATAATTAAATTACGTGGTGCAAACGAAATGCCTCTGTGTCCATGCTGCTGTCTAATAGCACAAACCAAAGGTTCCATCGCAAGGGCAAAGAGCAGGGGAGACAGGGGGTATCCCTAACTCATACCTCGTTTTTGAGCAAGCAGATCTGAGGTCAAACCATTCACCCACACCCTAGCCCAAGGGGTAGTGTAAAGGAGCTGGATTAGATGCATAATGCGTGCAGAAATTCACATGTTGCTCAGTACAGCAAAGAGGTAACCCCACTCCACAGAATCAAATGCTTTAGGTGCATCTAAAAGTGCTGCTACTGCATCCTGTAAAAGGTCAGTTTGATGTAGCAATACAAATAAGTTGCAAAGGTTGTGCAAAGTAGATCAACCGGGATGATGATGGCCTCTTGAAAGGAAGTAGGTAGCGAGCCACTGTCCAATGCCTCCGCACATAGAAGTTGGAGTTTGGGTGCCCAAAAAATTGCAAAAGCTTTATACATTCCATCTACAAACCTGCCACCTCCCGGTGATATGCCTGTGTGGAGGCCAGAAATGGCCTCAGAAAGTTCATCCACAGTAATGGGTTCTTCGAGGAAGAGATGATGGGGTCCCTCTAGCCATGCCATTGCCACCCTTTCAAAGCTGTTGCACTGGGAGAGTGGTGAGTCACATATAGGTTGAAATAATAGTCTACAAATTCCTGCAAACTAGCCTTCAAGTGTTGTCTCATCACGCCATTATCACCCTCTAGTTGAACCAAAGGAGCGGATCCTCTATACTGTTGCACTATTTTAACAAGAGTTCTCGGGCAGTGGCAAACTGACATAAATGTTTAATTTCCCTATCAGCCTCTTTTTGAAACTCAGAAGTTTGGCCTGGATATTCGCCAGTACTGTGGGCAAAGGGTCATGACTATAGAGGTGTTCAAGAGCTCCTTTTCGAGGGTGTTTAAACGATTGCAGATAGCCGTCCACACTCAGTGTTGTTTAGCAAAACATAGCCCCCTCATATATGCCTTAGATGCTTCCCATAATAGTCCAGGGGATGTAACAGAACCCCCCATTAACAGAGAAAAAAGCTAGAATCTCCTCTCTAACCTTAGCAGCAAACGCTTTATCAGTAAACGCTAAAGGGGGGAGGCACCAAACACAGGAGCGGTATTTGGAGTCCAGTATTGTGATGGTAAGCAGAAAAGGCGAATAATCAGAATATGTACGGGGAACCTGGTCGCCATGTAAAACCCAGTTCCTAATGTCGTGGGTACACAACCAGCAATCAAGTTGTGCCCAGGTGCCATGCGCCGTCAAAACATGTTTGCACTACTGTGCGCCCCTGCTTGCGTCTTGCGCCTAAGGTCTAGGAGGCCATGAGTAACTATTATGTACCAAAGCTCCCTAGCAGCAGCATGGTGCGTACAAATGAGTAGGTGGGAGCTATCTAGGTTTGAGTCTAGAACTTAGTTGAAATCCCCTCCCCAAAGCACAGTAGGGTACACCGGTACCACACTTGTCGAACAAACCCGGGATCATCAGTGTTCAGTCCGTATGTGTTCACAGTAGTCATGGAGTGTGTGGCAATATGTTCTTGAATAACTTTTTATCTCCCTTGTGGGTCATTTTCCTCAGCTGTAATAATGAATGGTAACACTCTGCGTACCAATATAGCTGTACCCTGTGCATAAGAGGAATAACAGGAGAAGCACCGGTTGCAGCAGCTCTAGCGCATGGCGAATGCTGGCGCTTTCTGTGAAAGAGCGCTACATCGACCTTGTGGAGGTATACGTATGCCAGTATTTGTCTCGGATTACGAAGGTTGCCTACGCCCGAATGTTCCAGGAGATAAGGTTCACAAATGTGACCGATTTATGTTCAGAAGCCATAAGTTAAGCAGTAGCCTATTTGTGTTGATGCAGCATAGGGTATGGTGTTCCCCCTCCTCCACCACCTCATATCTCACCAATACAACAAGCATTGTGGTGCATTAAAAAAATTCGGCCTTGGCCTGGCCTTATGAATATGCTAAACCTACGAAAGTGAAAGATGCTGTCGAGGGTGGGCAGCCATCTAGCCAGGGCCTTTTTAACTGCAACCCTGCCCTCCCAGCACAAAAATCACACTAGACGGCACAAGCAGGCCGCAATCCGAGTGTTCGAGTTCATAAGGGGCCTCCTCCAAGGGGAACCGTAGTTCCCAGCTGCCTGGTATTCCCTACTGGTCTGTATGGGCCCGGACGCGGTCACTTGCCTCGCCTCAGGTAGCACCTTCACAGTTTATCTATCGGGCATCAAGCACCTCACGGTAGGTATTAAGTGGGTGGCCAGGCTTAGTCAGGTAGGCCAAGATGTAATTTAGCAAGCCCCTGCTGCCCTCTGGGGAGCTCAGAGTATTTTAATTACGAATTAGAACCCACACAGCCCATGAGTACTGCGTGACCAAGCCATTTATTTAGCAAACCATTTATTTTGGTTCATAGGCAAGTTTCAAAATTCATAAAAACATGACATCAAAAGAAAAGCACTGTCAGAAACAGTCAAGTCAAAAGCAAAAACTGACAATTGTGCACACAATGAATACAAAATATACAAACGTGAATACTAAATATTCAAACAATCGCATAACACATGACACCAAAGTGAAACTTTGAATACAGTACATACAATCCAAATCAATTGTAGTCAAATAACATATAAAGCTAGAAAGGAAAAGACCAGTCCTTTGACTGAAATACCAGTGGACAGGCGGAATCAAGGGTGGAAAACAACTGCCTGCCTGTCTCACAAGACCTGTGACTAAATGTTCAGTCTGGTTGCACGCAAGGGCCCACACCAGTGGAATAAGTTGATCCCTAGCTGCACCCTCCTTTGCTGTCACAGGCTGGGGGTCAACGCGTTTCAAACCGAAATGATTAGAGGTTCTCCTCAGGACAGGGACTGGGTACGATCTTCACTGTGAAAAAAGTTTTTTAAAAAACAAGTGGTGTCAGACTAGTAGTGTCACAATTAGGGGGACCTCTCTGTCATTCCACAAATACGAGACAAAGCAACAAATTACCTGCCCCACGAGCAAAAGGAATTGCAGGAGTGGAGGTAGACTGTAGAACAGGACAATTTAATCTGTAAAAAGAAATGAGTGGCAATCAGGGTGAGAGGGTTTGGAACTTTAACACACTCACCAAGCTTGTGTGTTTTCATGTTTTTAAGGGTGCTCAAATACCTGGAGTTGTGAAGGTGTCAACAACACGGGGCGCCCGCCAAGCGGTGCGCTGTTGAGAAGTCACAGGGTTCACATTCCTTGAATGAACTAAGAAAGAAAAGTAACAATAGCCCGCATGAAACAGCGAACACCCACAGAGTAAACGCAGACCAATACCATAATGTGTGACGCTTCTCCTACCTGCACGTCAAATGCTAAAGCAACCGGCTGTGTAGAGGCAAAGTTGTAGATTCTTTCTCAAGTGAGGCGGAGATTAGTTCTGCCGCATGGAGCCGCTGCAAAGAGCAGAAGAGAGGCACATGTAACAATGCCTGGGAAAACGGGTATTGGGTCTGCTGGAGTCGGCTGAGGGTCGGGAGAAACACTTACGTGTGTAACAGGGATTGAATCCAGACAGCGGCCGAAGGCGTTCAGAGAGTCCTTGGCGCGGGCTCATTAGGAGGAAACTAATAGCTAGCTCAATGAAAACACAAAAAGCGAGGAAGGACACCGGAAGGTTCAAAGGATGCTGGTACTTGGAGTCCGTACCGCCGGTCCCACTCGTAATTCTGAACAATAAGTTATCATTATCCAGCAGAGTCTACGGGCATCAAACATTGTGTTTTGTACACTGGCACATGAATGAAAATATCTCACATTTCATTTGCAAGAATAGAATCTTCAAGTCTACAGGCAAAACCTCAGTGTGTAAAAAATCGAACATTGTGATGTGTACGATGGCACATACTTGCAAATATCCCACATTTCATTTGCATAAATCGAATCCTCAAATGGACTGCGGTCATAAATGTATCAACATCACATTTCATTTGCATAAATCGAATCCTCAAATGAACTGCAGTCATAAATACATTAATCATTGCAGATAGTATGTATGTACAAACTTACACTCCGCATATAGACATATTTATAATATCCATGAACTGGGACTAAAACCTCATTGATGTTATGAACACAAGGGGGACCAGGCATCGCCACTGATAGAGGGGATGCCACTCACCATGACCTGAAGTCAGTAGCATGGCAGGTGTTTGAAAAGAAAAAGGATTTATTATATAACGGATGCGGTTCTTGACCACAATCCAAGCAGCACGGCTTACAGCTAGATGCAGAAAGACCAGAGAATCAGAGATTGCCGAGTTCCGACATTTCATTGAGGCCAGAATTAGAAGTATCAAATTTCAGAATGAGATATGCCTCTTTTTGAGAGAGGCGTGCATCCGGGTCCCCACTGCCACCTCTGATGACGGCAAGCACGGTCCATCTTATATCATTGGCTGAGTGTTTATGTTGTATGAAGTGGGAAACCAGAGGAGCTGTTAGAGTCTTAGGCGGAGGAAGTGCTACCAGATGTGGGAGTACCGCTGTTTGCTCTCAAAAAGAATCGGAGCATCGGCCAGATGATTACGTCGACACGGCCTCCTGCCAAAAGAGATACTCAAAGTACCATCTTCAGGTCCAACTCCGTCAAGGGGCACCGTAAATGTGGGACATGCACAGACAAACACACTAATTGTAAAACCAAAAACACAGGGTACGCCATTCAATGTCCTTGTAAAAAGGTGTACATTGGGAAGACAACTCAGGAGGTTCGTCAACGAATCATTCAACACCGATCCAGAATAAACAATAAGACTCTAACAGCTCCTCTGGTTTCCCACTTCATACAACATAAACACTCAGCCAATGATATAAGATGGACCGTGCTTGCCGTCATCAGAGGTGGCAGCGGGGCCCCGGATGCACGCCTCTCTCAAAACAAGCATTTGCAATGCAATAGGTCTCGCATTAGGAAAGTTTGAGCTATTGGTCTTGTAAACGACAAATTTTTTATTTATGTGTTGGTTTTGAAAATAGCGAAACTAATAGCTTTGTCATTTCCAATGCCAATACTTATAACTTTTGTAAATGTGACACTTATAGCAGAAGAGAGAAGCATTACAACATTTACCCTTATGATGTGTCCCTCTGGAATACATAATGCAAGCGCATTGGCTTTGTTAATGTTTGAAATATTTTTAAATTGCTGTGCACCTCTTAGTATCGACCCGTTTGCAGATTCAGGAAATCTTTCTAAACAGCCTCTTGTGAAGACGGGAACTTAGCTACACTGCACACGCCCCGCCAAAACATTTTTGGAATTGTTACTTAGGAAGGGTTTAATCGGAAGGACATTACTGACCGTTACGTCGTGACAGGTATTGATACAGTGATAGGGGGAGAATTTTTTCACCAGGGAGAATTCTTTCACCCGGGAGAATTCTTTCACCCGGGAATTACCAATACCACAGGCATTGGTAATTCCCAGTAGCAAAATTCTGTTCAGTTATCAGTTGGAGGGCTGGGCAAAGGGAATATCTGGGAAGGCCATTATTTGCATGCTGAATTCATCCTTTTCTCCAGGAAAAAAACGGGACCTTTTTCCCATTAACATTAACATTTCATCAGGGTTTGCCTTGCGAAATATGAACTTGGGATGCTCCCAGTGCGCGTGCTTTCTGGGCTAACACATTGGGATTACCGTCATACGTTTAATAAGAGCCTAAATTAAAACGGCGACTGACTCTTCCAGCACCAAGGAATCCTTTAGTCGGTCCCGGTGCCCCTGCCTGTCCTTTCATCCCACCAGCAATGTCTGCCTGTATGATTCTTGCCTGTGTTTGCACGTGTTGTCTGTCTGTCACACACAGGTAAGAGTGCTGTCTATGTGTGTCTTTGTGTACAGTTGTGCATTTACGTGCTTTCTTGGTGTGTAAATAGTGATTTTAAGTGTTGTCTGTAATGGTGCCTTTTCTTGTTGTCTTTGTGTGCATGCATGTATGCCTATATGTAAACCTTTTGTGAGGGAATGCCTGACGCCTGTTGGACAGTGTGCATGGATACCTGTTGGCATTTTGATTAGCGTATGCACAATGCAGGTGCGTTATATATGGTCTTTCTCCATCCCTCGGACTCTTTACCTGTCCCAGTCCTTTTTTAGGTGTCTTCAAAGACAGCGCTAGGCGGTCTAGAAGCACATTTCCTGGTGCTCTCCTGACATACATCACTGTGCCTTCCTGGTACACAACACACCCTGTGTTCCCTTGATGCCTGCTGCCCACACGTTCTATATTCCTCTGTACGTCTCCCTTTGTCTGCAGCAGGCCGAGGTTAGTTTGGGCTGCGTCTTCGCCCACGTTTATGTGTCACTGCCCTGTGTTCAAGAGTGTGCAAGGGGGTGTGTTGGTCTCTTTACAACATAAGCACACAAGTCGGGTATTGGGTACGTTTGCAACACTGCAAAGTCGTCGTCCCCCCTCCCCCTTGCTGAGACCATTGCCGTGCACACAGCCTACACCGGTGTACTATAGACACGCCCCAAACATTTCGCCGAGCGACAGACAGCTCATTCGGATAAACCAGATAAACATAAGTAATAAATAAATACCGCCTTCGGGTGAAGTCCGCGCTATATAAAAATGCATAAATACATAAAGAAATAAATTCCGCCTTCGGGTAAAGTCCGCGCTATATAAAAATGCATAAATAACTAAATTAATAAGTACCGCAAATCACCGCCGTCACTGTGCCGGCCTGCGACCAGGAAGTCAGGCAGGCCGGCGCGACAACAGGAAACAGGAAGTAGGAGGGCGGGAGCCTACCCCGCCTCCAACGGAAGAGCCGCGATGGGAGCCGCGTTTGAAGCACCGGAGCTGGCAGGAGCCTACCCTGCGGGTGCCGAAGGAGGGAAGAAGAGTCCTGCTGCCGGGCCCTGCAGCTGAGGAGAGCCGCCGCAGGAATGAAGCCGGTGAGTGGGTTGCTGAGCGGGGCGGGGGTTTAGCATGTGTGCGCGCGATGTGTGCGCGCGCGCGCGAGTGCGGGGGGGGGCGGGCTGTGTATGTGTGTGTGCGTGCGTGTGTGTATGTGTCTGGAGTGCGTGTGTGTGACTGTGGGGGAGGGGGGTGTGTGTGAGCGAGTGTCTGTGCCGTGTGCCTGTATGTGTGTGCCTGCGTGTGCATGCGCTCGCCTGTGTGTGCGCATGCAGAGGGGTGGGGGGTGGGGGCTGCCTATATGTAAAGCGCTCTGATACCTGATTCGGTTCGGGGCTGGAACATTTTTTTTTTTTTTAAATGGCTGAGTTACTCTGCGCATGCGCGGGTGAGACGCGCGCTGCCGCGGTGAAAACTGCGAAGGAAACGCTCGTGCACATTGGTGTCCACATTCCCATTAACGGGCAACAATAGTTGTCGAGACAGACACTCTCAATGCTCACGCATTGAGAGTACGTCTGCTCGACCTAAAGAGGCATATCTCATTCTGAAATTTGATACTTCTAATTCTGGCCTCAATGAAATGTCGGAACTCGGCAATCTCTGATTCTCTGGTCTTTCTGCGTCTAGCTGTAAGCCGTGCTGCTTGGATTGTGGTCAAGAACCGCATCCGTTATATAATAAATCCTTTTTCTTTTCAAACACCTGCCATGCTACTGACTTCAGGTCATGGTGAGTGGCATCCCCTCTATCAGTGGCGATGCCTGGTCCCCCTCGTGTTCATAACATCGATGAGGTTTTAGTCCCAGTTCATGGATATTATAAATATGTCTATATGCAGAGTGTAAGTTTGTACATACATACTATCTGCAATGGTTAATGTATTTATGACTGCAGTTCATTTGAGGATTCGATTTATGCAAATGAAATGTGATGTTGATACATTTATGACCGCAGTCCATTTGAGGATTCGATTTATGCAAATGAAATGTGGTATATTTGCAAGTATGTGCCATCGTACACATCACAATGTTCGATTTTTTACACACTGAGGTTTTGCCTGTAGACTTGAAGATTCTATTCTTGCAAATGAAATGTGAGATATTTTCATTCATGTGCCAGTGTACAAAACACAATGTTCGATGCCCGTAGACTCTGCTGGATAATGATAACTTATTGTTCAGAATTACGAGTGGGACCGGCGGTACGGACTCCAAGTACCAGCATCCTTTGAACCTTCCGGTGTCCTTCCTCGCTTTTTGTGTTTTCATTGAGCTAGCTATTAGTTTCCTCCTAACAAGCCCGCGCCAAGGACTCTCTGAACGCCTTCGGCCGCTGTCTGGATTCAATCCCTGTTACACACGTAAGTGTTTCTCCCGACCCTCAGCCGACTCCAGCAGACCCAATACCCGTTTTCCCAGGCATTGTTACATGTGCCTCTCTTCTGCTCTTTGCAGCGGCTCCATGCGGCAGAACTAATCTCCGCCTCACTTGAGAAAGAATCTCCGACTTTGCCTCTACACAGCCGGTTCCTTTAGCATATGACGTGCAGGTAGGAGAAGCGTCACACATTATGGTATTGGTCTGCGTTTACTCTGTGGGTGTTCGCTGTTTCATGCGGGCTATTATTACTTTTCTTTCTTAGTTCATTCAAGGAATGTGAACCCTGTGACTTCTCAACAGCACACCGCTTGGCGGGCGCCCCGTGTTGTTGACACCTTCACAACTCCAGGTATTTGAGCACCCTTAAAAACATGAAAACACACAAGCTTGGTGAGTGTGCCAAAGTTCCAAACCCTCTCGCCCTGATTGCCACTCATTTCTTTTTACAGATTAAATTGTCCTGTTCTACAGTCTACCTCCACTCCTGCAATTCCTTTTGCTCGTGGGGCAGGTAATTTGCTTTGTCTCGTATTTGTGGAATGACAGAGAGGTCCCCCTAATTGTGACACTACTAGTCTGACACCACTTGTTTTTTTTAAAACTTTTTTCACAGTGAAGATCGTACCCAGTCCCTGTCCTGAGGAGAACCTCTAATCATTTCGGTTCGAAACACGTTGACCCCCAGCCTGTGACAACAAAGGAGGGTGCAGCTAGGGATCAACTTATTCCACTGGTGTGGGCCCTTGCGTGCAACCAGACTGAACATTTAGTCACAGGTCTTGTGAGACAGGCAGGCAGTTGTTTTCCACCCTTGATTCCACCTGTCCACTGGTATTTCAGTCAAAGGACTGGTCTTTTCCTTTCTAGCTTTATATGTTATTTGACTACAATTGATTTGGATTGTATGTACTGTATTCAAAGTTTCACTTTGGTGTCATGTGTTATGCGATTGTTTGAATATTTAGTATTCACGTTTGTATATTTTGTATTCATTGTGTGCACAATTGTCAGTTTTTGCTTTTGACTTGACTGTTTCTGACAGTGCTTTTCTTTTGATGTCATGTTTTTATGAATTTTGAAACTTGCCTATGAACCAAAATAAATGGTTTGCTAAATAAATGGCTTGGTCACGCAGTACTCATGGGCTGTGTGGGTTCTAATTCGTAATTAAAATACTCTGGCCAGCCATTTTGTTCTGTTTCGCAACTGTTGAGGTCCAGGCTGGTCTGTTTGTCGGACCCAAAACGTATACATGTTGGTAGAGCGGGCGGCTGCCCGCGAGGTTTCTTCGCATTTCGACATTTAAATGTGTGTCGATTGTGTGCACTAATTGCAGTCAGGCGGCTTCGCCTGGTAATTTCAACATGGCTGAAAAAGACACCCTGTATTTCAGTGAGGATCATATCCAAAAACTCCTCTCTGATTCCACCCTTTTTTTCTCAGTTAAACTAAGCAGCACGGCTAAACAGCTTAATTTTGCAGAAAAACTCATCAGACTTCGTAAAAAACATGTTAGGACAGAGCTTCATGGTCACTTCCTACTTGCTAACCTTAGAGCAGGAACGATACCTTGGGGGCTCCAGATTAAGAACGTACCCGTCATATTCACAGATGATCCTGTGTACCGCAAAGGATTCAGCTTCATTAGTACAAAATGCAGCAGAGATTTAATGGTGCACACTGTGGAAACTGCCCAAAGAATCTTAAAGAAGGAGGAAGAGGAAATTGAGGAACAACTACGAGCTATAAAAGACAATCATACTGAGCTCGAGGCTAAAACTCTCCTTGAAAAGATTGATAAAGATTTGACTATATTTAGGGATAACACCATCAACTTTAAAACTACTAAATTTGAGAAAGATCAAAAAAACTTCAACATCGAGACAGTATATCCCTACCTCAAGGATGAGTTTTACACCAGGTCAGATTCTATCAGATACCTCAACACTAACCAAGGGAGATCTAAAAGAAGATTCACGACGTTCTCCGAGACATCCTCTTCAGAGTCAATGGAAGATTCTGATGCGGGTGAGGGGTCATCCAATAGGAATCAACAAAATAGAAACACCCCCAAGAGGCCTTTTTTAGGCCAGGGCCTACAGCAGAAACGGACACGATTCAAACCACAGTGGGAGATGACGACACGCAAACAGCATTACAAGTCGTAAGACCATCCTCCATCATCAACATCTCTGAAAAAATCCTATCTCAAGCTGAAAAAGAAGTCTTGGAACTGTGTCTTTCTTTCGTTCCTGGAACAGCTATGGACTTTACCAAAATCAAATTGGAGGTCATGGAATTCTTTAGAAAAATAAGATTGAGATGGTTCTTCAGAGAATCTCCGGACCAGGTTTCAACAGAAGCCTCAGGGCTTCGCAACAAATCGACATTCTGCCCTCCTAACCACAACACCGCGAAGAACATCATTGCATTCGAGCGTTCTGTTATGTCATCATTGAACATACTTGAGAAGAGATGCCCATTTGTACCTAGGAACATCACTAAGAAACAAAGAGAAGCCATATGTGAATTGAAGAATCAGCAGGAGGCCATCATAAGGCCTGCAGATAAAGGAGGAGCTGTGGTCCTCTGGTCCAAGGATCTGTATAGAACTGAAGGACGAAGCCATGTCTATAACCAAGATTGGTATCGCCGGATCACACAAGACCCTACAGCCCAGATAGTGGATGAGGTTTCCAAACATGTGAATGGGGCCAGAGAAGCAGGGATTCTTGGTCCAAAGGAGTCCGAATACCTGGTGAAGAAATATCCACGAACTCCCCATCTCTACTTTCTTCCGAAAGTGCACAAAGACTCCAAAACACCTCTGGGACGCCCCATCGTGTCGGGGTGTGATTCTGTTTTTGAACCAATCTCTCAGTTTGTGGATATATTTCTCAAACCGCTGGTTGTCCAAGTTCCATCGTACCTGAGAGACACCATGGATTTCATTAATAGGGTCGAAGGCCTTAAATTTGACTCCAATTCTCAACTGCTTGTCACCATGAACGTATCTTCCTTGTATACGCAGATTCCGCAGCAAGATGGCCTCGATGTCATTGAACTATATCTGGAGACCAGACCTCATCCACATAGGGTTCCCACTGATCTCATCGTCTCGTTTTCTACACTGGCTCTAAAAAAGAACTTTTTTACATTTGAGGAAGAAATGTTTCTGCAAATCAAAGGCTCGGCTATGGGCTGTCCCTTTGCGCCTGAAATGGCGATCCTCTATATGGGTCAATACGAGGAGAGATATGTGTATACCAACAATCCCTACAAAGAGCATATTGAGCAGTGGCTCAGATATATAGACGATGTCTGGTGTGTCTGGAATGGTTCCTCTGCTTTACTTGAAGAATTTCACGTCTGGCTCAACAATAGAAGCCCTGATATCAAATTCAGTCTGAGCTACAATTCTAAATCATTACCTTTCCTTGATGTGGATGTGTCAGCCAAGACAGATGGACTCATGTGTTCCCTGTACCAAAAGAAAACCGATAAGAACAATGCACTTCACTACAGGAGCTACCATCCCAGGAGTCTGAGGGATAACCTCCCATACGGACAATTTCTCCGTGTGAGACGAAATTGTTCGTCTACACAGCAGTTTGATCTCCATGGACAAGCACTCACGGACAAACTGCAGGAAAGAGGCTATCCTCACAAGCTGTTGAAGCACTCGATGAAAAGGGCTAGATGGACGCCTAGGGAGCACCTCTTAGAAAAAAGATCCAGACCTGCAACCCAAAGGATGGTGTGCGTATCCACGTTCGGCCCCCATACCAATCAACTTCAAAAAACCATCAGGAAGTGTTGGCACCTGGTGGAGGAAGTGCTACCAGATGTGGGAGTACCGCTGTTTGCTCTCAAAAAGAATCGGAGCATCGGCCAGATGATTACGTCGACACGGCCTCCTGCCAAAAGAGATACTCAAAGTACCATCTTCGGGTCCAACCCCGTCAAGGGGCACCGTAAATGTGGGACATGCACAGTCTGCTACCTTACCATGAAGGGTTCCCTCTTTACAGACGGCAATAAATTTTGGAGGCACGACGAACACACTAATTGTAAAACCAAAAACACAGTGTACGCCATTCAATGTCCTTGTAAAAAGGTGTACATTGGGAAGACAACTCAGGAGGTTCGTCAACGAATCATTCAACACTGATCCAGAATAAACAATAAGACTCTAACAGCTCCTCTGGTTTCCCACTTCATACAACATAAACACTCAGCCAATGATATAAGATGGACCGTGCTTGCCGTCATCAGAGGTGGCAGCGGGGACCCGGATGCACGCCTCTCTCAAAAAGAGGCATATCTCATTCTGAAATTTGATACTTCTAATTCTGGCCTCAATGAAATGTCGGAACTCGGCAATCTCTGATTCTCTGGTCTTTCTGCGTCTAGCTGTAAGCCGTGCTGCTTGGATTGTGGTCAAGAACCGCATCTGTTATATAATAAATCCTTTTTCTTTTCAAACACCTGCCATGCTACTGACTTCAGGTCATGGTGAGTGGCATCCCCTCTATCAGTGGCGATGCCTGGTCCCCCTCGTGTTCATAACATCGATGAGGTTTTAGTCCCAGTTCATGGATATTATAAATATGTCTATATGCGGAGTGTAAGTTTGTACATACATACTATCTGCAATGGTTAATGTATTTATGACTGCAGTTCATTTGAGGATTCGATTTATGCAAATGAAATGTGATGTTGATACATTTATGACCGCAGTCCATTTGAGGATTCGATTTATGCAAATGAAATGTGGGATATTTGCAAGTATGTGCCATTGTACACATCACAATGTTTGATTTTTTACACACTGAGGTTTTGCCTGTAGACTTGAAGATTCTATTCTTGCAAATGAAATGTGAGATATTTTCATTCATGTGCCAGTGTACAAAACACAATGTTCGATGCCCGTAGACTCTGCTGGATAATGATAACTTATTGTTCAGAATTACGAGTGGGACCGGCGGTACGGACTTCAAGTACAAGCATCCTTTGAACCTTCCGGTGTCCTTCCTCGCTTTTTGTGTTTTCATTGAGCTAGCTATTAGTTTCCTCCTAACGAGCTCGCGCCAAGGACTCTCTGAACGCCTTCGGCCGCTGTCTGGATTCAATCCCTGTTACACACGTAAGTGTTTCTCCCGACCCTCAGCCGACTCCAGCAGACCCAATACCCGTTTTCCCAGGCATTGTTACATGTGCCTCTCTTCTGCTCTTTGCAGCGTCTCCATGCGGCAGAACTAATCTCGCCTCACTTGAGAAAGAATCTCTGACTTTGCCTCTACACAGCCGGTTCCTTTAGCATATGACGTGCAGGTAGGAGAAGCGTCACACATTCTGGTATTGGTCTGCGTTTACTCTGTGGGTGTTCGCTGTTTCATGCGGGCTAATATTACTTTTCTTTCTTAGTTCATTCAAGGAATGTGAACCCTGTGACTTCTCAACAGCGCACCGCTTGGCGGGCGCCCCGTGTTGTTGACACCTTCACAACTCCAGGTATTTGAGCACCCTTAAAAACATGAAAACACACAAGCTTGGTGAGTGTGCCAAAGTTCCAAACCGTCTTGCCCTGATTGCCACTCATTTCTTTTTACAGATTAAATTGTCCTGTTCTACAGTCTACCTCCACTCCTGCAATTCCTTTTGCTCGTGGGGCAGGTAATTTGCTTTGTCTCGTATTTGTGGAATGACAGAGAAGTCCCCTTAATTGTGACACTACTAGTCTGACACCACTTGTTTTTTTAAAAAACTTTTTTCACAGTGAAGATCGTACCCAGTCCCTGTCCTGAGGAGAACCTCTAATCATTTTGGTTCGAAACGCGTTGACCCCCAGCCTGTGACAACAAAGGAGGGTGCAGCTAGGGATCAACTTATTCCACTGGTGTGGGCCCTTGCGTGCAACCAGACTGAACATTTAGTCACAGGTCTTGTGAGACAGGCAGGCAGTTGTTTTCCACCCTTGATTCCGCCTGTCCACTGGTATTTCAGTCAAAGGACTGGTCTTTTCCTTTCTAGCTTTATATGTTATTTGACTACAATTGATTTGGATTGTATGTACTGTATTCAAAGTTTCACTTTGGTGTCATGTGTTATGCGATTGTTTGAATATTTAGTATTCACGTTTGTATATTTTGTATTCATTGTGTGCACAATTGTCAGTTTTTGCTTTTGACTTGACTGTTTCTGACAGTGCTTTTCTTTTGATGTCATGTTTTTATGAATTTTGAAACTTGCCTATGAACCAAAATAAATGGTTTGCTAAATAAATGGCTTGGTCACGCAGTACTCATGGGCTGTGTGGGTTCTAATTCGTAATTAAAATACTCTGGCCAGCCATTTTGTTCTGTTTCGCAACTGTTGAGGTCCAGGCTGGTCTGTTTGTCGGACCCAAAACCTTTTTGTATACACACTCTGGGGAGCTCAGCAGGCCCAGTGACTCCGCCCCACACCAAGAGTCCACAATGGCCACCTCGTCTGTCACTCAGTAAGCGAGCACAACCTCCACTTGCTATCGGGCAGTCATGAACCCGCTGCGCCAATCGGAGTCCCCAAAATGGCGCCACTACAATGAAGGCCTCACCAGTCCCCGAGATCCCAATCGGGTCCCACAGCCAACCTCTGATGCAACGGCCGCCCTAATGAGTCGCCCCTCAGATCTGCTAGCCACTGCGTGCTCCCTGGGCTCCAGCAGTCCTCTCCCTCTCTAGCGATGGCCCAGCTGGAGACACCCTTGCAAGGACCATGCATGCTCGCTGCCACGTCTAGTCCCAAGAGGGGTGACTGCATTACTCCGCACAGCTACTCTGTGAGCCTGCGATGAGTTCCAAGAACAGATACGGGTCTATCTGTGGATAGGAGTGAAAAGGCTGGCAAATGAAGGTGATATGACGCATTAATTTTGGATATAAAACAGAATATTTGTGCCTGGAGCGAGTAGCCTCACACTAGTGCAACCATCTTGTAGCCAGGCATTCTAGCGCCCCAACCTTAGTAAATTTTGAAGCAATGGATTATTTATTTCATGAGCCCCCACTGTCTAAAAATATTAGCCAGTGGAGTGAAATAATATTTTAAAATGTATATTTAAGCCATTTCTTTCAGAAAGGAAACACTACTTTCCTTACAATCATGCCTTGAGGAGTTACTGTGCCAGTGACTCCGGTTATGTATTATTTGCACACAAAGCTCTGACAAGTAGGCACAGAGGCACTGCTTTGCTGTACACCAAGAAAAATATTTAAAGGGAACATTGGGGGAAGGAATTGAGTTTAAACGAGTTTCCAGGTTTAATAGCTGTAGTAAATTTGGGAATGTTCCAAATCCATGGGTGGATGCATAGGACCGCCCATATAACACCTCCCAGGTTGAAATGTAACATGACGCAGCGCAAGCAGGTATACTCCATTACATTTCTTTACGAAGCCACACAAGGTGGCACAAATCGTTCCTTGCATGTATTTCTAAATATTACTGAAGTCTTTATGTTGACTTTTTGTTGCCTTGGACAACGCAAAGGCTTGATTAATCTGGGTCTTAGTGCTTCAGACCCTCCAGCCAGACACTAGGCACTCCAGTCCTCAGTCTGTTTGACCCAAGCAATGAGTATTCAGTTCGAGGCCAGAACCCTCAGACTCCCCTTTCCCCCCTAAGCCCTAAACACTCATCCTTGGCTTCTGGCCCCCACATAACAACCTCTAACAACCTCTAACCCACTAAACATTTAGAGCAGTTTTATCAACAATTCACACCACCGTAAAGTCATGCCAAGTGATGCAAAAAGACACAGTGCTGATAAAGTATTGACTTTTTTGAGCTGAAAAGTACCTCTTCAGATAATGCATATAGTACTTTGCGCGCTTTGTGCTGCCGTGCCTCAAAGGAGGGCACCATGAGTGGACGATAGGTGTTCCCACGTTGTCACACAAGGTTTTTGGCACGAAGTCCTATCTACTAAAATTGTCAGACAGGGCTCTGTAACAAAAAAAAGAAAGTTTCATTGAGGCAGGCGCTAAGTAGGAGAAATCTTTTAATGTAGCTTAACTTTTCACACATTGTCTATGTACTACACTGTACAACACACATCCAATGTGTGAAAAGTTTAAAAGTGTGTCTAGTTATAGTATTTTTTAGTGCAAGGTTACCATTCCGTCACCAAACCTATCCTTCACATTATATATACACCTTCCCACTATGGTGCAAGCTATGATTTAGGACTTGACAGCTTGTTCTTGTGGCAGCACCAGCGGTTGAAGTGGGTGGGATCGGCAGGGTGCGGCGTACCCCATCTTTTAAAATTTAATACAATCCACTGCCCAACTTTTTTACTTTAAAAATGCGTGCCAGGACGGCAGAAATAGCCAAAGCCTACAGATAAGGCTCAGCCATTCGGGGATGGGCAGGGTGGGCGGAGAAGGAAAAGGATTTTGCCTCTTCCTTCTTGCCCAGAGAAGACAAGTACAGTGTCCACTCTCCTGCTCTGCTGCTGGCAGCTGCATCCCCCTCTCTCTTTCTTCCTCTTATTTCCTGTTTCTGTCAACTATGGGAAATATGGAAGTGTTCGTGGAACAGCTGTTGGTGTCGCTCCTGGGCCGGGATACATTCTCAGACATGTTTGTGGTGGAGCGCGCCCACCGTTCCCTGGGCCTTTGGCCTCCACCTGGAGCTCCCCCTAGGCCTGTAATAGCCAAATTATTGAACCACAGAGATAGGAACGCCGAGCTAAAACAGACCTGGGAAGAACATGAACTGTGATTTGAGGACTCCTCGATCTTGCTCTTCCCATACTTTACCATGAGGGTGCAGAAGGCAAGGGGTCAGTTTGCTCTCCTGAAGCAGTGCCTCCATGAAAATAACCTGGAGTATGCAATGCTGTATCCGGCCAGGCTGCTGGTTAACATGGATGGGAAATCGAAAATCTTTACTGACCCAAAAGCACTACATAAGGCCCTTAGAGAAAATACCAGGGAGCTGGCGGGAGCAGTTGGCGGCGACCTGGAGGAGCAGGAATGATGTGGATACCTATTGACTCACTCACAAACATGTATGTACAGGTAGGCCGAACATGTTCCGATGATAGATGTATGCCTGATGGGGCATGCGGATGCTTGCTGCCCACTTCTGAAGGAGAACGCACCATAGACTTGAGTGGAACTTGGTGCAGTGTGAATTGAGTCAGACATTGAACATTAGCACAGGTATTACTTGCTGCTGGTTTACTTCGATCTGGATGGGTGGCACCTAAGGAAGTGATAGTGGGACTACCTTGATTTGTATACGCACCCAGCGCATAGGGCGCCCGGAGAAGGGGTTAAATGTTGTGCAGATGGCTACAACTTGTTATTGTTTATTTGTCAGTGTTGATCTAAGCGGGGAGCAGGTAACATCCACCTCTGCGTGTTACCCACGGTATGGCAGTTTGCCAAGAAAGTTCTCTAGCGAATGCTGTTAGCATTGTACACTAGATTTAAATTGTGGGGGAGGGAAGGGAACTTCGTCTATGCTCTGTTGGGGTTTGCATAGCGTGGGTGGGGAGGTATTTTAATTTTGGGGGATGTATTTCCGATTCCACAATGGCAGTGTGTATACATTACTTACATAACACTCATACAGTGCTTTTTGTCATTGGAGATTTGTTGAAGCACATGAATGACATCCAGGGCATACTGCTGATTAGCTCAGATTGGTATGGCACAGAGACAAAGCAATAAGTTTTGTCCACTGACATGGAAAATCAAGGGCCTAAACGACTTTCAAAAACTGTGAAAGGTGGTGGCGTATCTCGCTAGGCATGGGATTGATGTTGCTTTGCTGCAGGAGTCCCATCTTCCTGCAGACAGTAAAATGCCTACTTGCAGGCGGCTCCATAGGCCCTTTCATGAGGCGGGTTTACTACACATTCTAGGGGTGTGCTCACCTGGGTTAACCCTAAGTCAGGTATCTCCTCCCGCCCCTGCGTAGACTCAAAAAAATATTAAAAGTTGGAAGTCGCATCCCCTCTCCCTATTGGGCAGAGCAGCCCTGTTTAAAATGATGTCCTTGCCCCGATTTCTATATGCATTGCAAAATGCCCATGACCTGGTACCTACACAATAAAAGAAATAGAGGGTCTTCAGAGAGAATTGCTTTGGGACAGAAAACCGCGTATCGCCCTAAATAAATTGACCCTAAACTGGTACGATGGTGGCATAAGCCTTCCAGACATTAAAAAATATGACTGGGCTGCACACCTGGCCGCCATAAATCATGGCACTATGGACGAGGCGATGACCCTGGCTACGCCATGGACAAATGGCTCCTCCCCGGAGGTAACTATAACAGGGCACTCTATCCGCAGCCAACTAAATGTATTTTGACGGGCCCCACCAAACATTTGATCCAGATTTGGCATGACACAACCAATTCTCTTGGGTGGGGATGTAAACTGACGTTGTCAACCCCCTTTGGGATTCTGAATCTCTGGGCAGCCTATGGAGATCAAAAGCCTTCGACAGATGGGATCTCATTGACATCACACAAATCAAAGATCTTTGGGGGGAAGGAGGAGTTAAATCCTTCATCTAGGACAGAATCCTAGATGGCCATCTTTCCGAAAAGACGATTTCCCTAATATACAAAAAACTGATAAACGATATGACGATCCCCTACAGGCATTAAGAGAGAAATGGACGGGAGACGAGATTGAGATAGACGATGAAGACTGGCAAGAAGCAGTGTCTTCACGTAGAGTGGTCGCCATACTGGCGCGCCTTGGGACGGTACAGCTAAAAATCCTTCACCGTGTGTACATAACCAGGCCACGCTTGATTCATATGGGGGTCACCGATAAAGGGGATTGTAGGAGAGGATGACGTCAACTGGGAACCTTTTTACACATTATATGGGAATGGGAATTTGTCAGCTCTTTCTGGCAGGAGGTACACAAGGCAATATTTGCTGTACTACACACCCGTCTTTCACCGGAGGTGAGGCGATGCCTCCTCAACATATGGAAACCCACAGATCTTAACACTCACCAGACACAATGGGCCACCCTGGGATTCATGATAGCCAAGAGAAACATCGCACAATAATGGGGAGCTGCTAAACCACCTACGTTGGAGACCTGGGAGAGAGACCTTGACTGGTGTATGTTTAGAGAGAAGACGGTATATGTCGCTAGGGGATGCCCAAAAAAATGGGCGCGTATCTGGAGCCTTTGGAATAGATATCTGGGAGAAATCTGTATGTCCCCCTTACCCCGTGATGTTCTCCTCCTATGTCGAAATGTAATCCTCCTGCTCCGAAAGTCGCTATTATTTATACATTTTCTGAGTCCTCTGTATTGTTTATTTGAAACGATGCATGTTTCAATAAACAGACTTTTAAAAAGAAAAAAGTTTCCTCTCTACTGCAAATATGGGGAGGAGATCTAAATTGTGTGCTTGAACCAGCAATAGACCGCTCTGGTGGTGCCTGTCGGCGCCCTTAAGCTGTGGCCAAAGTCATTGTGGATGCTGTAATCCAACTCAATATGTTAGATGTGTGGCGGATGCGGGCGCCAACCGTTGGAGGGTTTACTCATTATTCGGCACCGCATGACTTCCACACCAGAATTGACTACTGGGTTGTTTCTAGACATATGTTCCCCTAGATTAGGGACTCATCCCCGCTCCCTCTCAGACCACTCCCCAATAATGCTAGACATAGAGTGTCCACAGAAAGGACCTGCCCCTTTTACCTGGCAAATCCCCCCTTATTCCTTGCTCTATAGCGTGTTTAGGTCCGAAATGACAGAGGCCATAGAAAGCTCGTTTGACATCAATATTGGATCAGTTGCCTGATTCTCCACAGTATGGGAGTCATTCAGAGTTTATATATAGGGAATAGCTATGTCCAAACATTCTGGGGTCTTCCGCTCTATTAGAGGGAGACTAGCCTGCTTGGAAAGTCGATTGAAGGATCTTGAGCGAGAGGCTTTGGTGGGAGGGAATGCCCAGGTAATGGGCAAATTGAAAACCACTCTGGAAAAATACCACGAGATAGTGGACAGTGAGATTAAGCGTATGGGGAAATATGCAGTAGCCAAAACATATGGGTAAAGGGAGAGGCCGGTGCAGTTCTGGTGGCATTGCTGAGAGATAGGGGGAATCCAGAGACAAGCTGAGGGCAGAGGGGAGTGAACAGCTGACAGACCCAGATAAAACAGCATACAGATTTCACCAGTATTACTCCGACCTCTATAGATCTAGAACAAATGCAGAAGATACAGCGATCCAAGACTACCTGGAGCATATCAAGATGCAGTGGCTGGCTGATGAGCACAGGGAATATTTAATGAGGCCATTAGATGCTGGAGTGATACTTGAGACTCTTAAAACAATGCAATCAGGTAGTGCCCCTGGGCAGGTTGCCTCACTGTTACCTTTTATAAAGAATTCAAGGAGTTGCTCATTCCTCACCATATCACGCTATTCGAGGAAATGGGAGAGGATGGAAGAATGCCCCCTCCATGAGGGAAGCTTTGATATTCACAATACTAAAGCCAAATAAACCCCCCAACCAATGCTCATCTTACAGACCTCTGTCACTTATTAACGTTGACATAAAGCTATTTGCAAAGATCTTAGCTAATAGGCTAGCGCCGTTGGTTCCACGCATGGTGGGCCCAGAACAATCAGGGTTTGTACCAGGGCGTAACCTGTCCTACAACCTGCGAACTGTGTTTGGGGCCATATAACACCTCAAACCGGAGGTCAAGAAGGCTGCGGTCTTCCTCGTTGCAGAGAAGGCCTTTGACTCTGTGGAGTGGCCTTTCATGCAGGCAGTACTGAGACGGTTGGGAGTGGGAGAGGTATTTCTACAAATGGTGTCGGTCCTATGCAAATCCCCCACAGCCAGGATAAGAGTTAGAGACATAGTGACTGCTCCATCACTATATCTAGGGGCACCCGTCAAGGATGCCCATTATCTCCTTTGCTATATGCCCTGGTAGCTGAAACTTTGGCCTGTGCACTAAGGGAGTATCATGGGCAAAGGGGAATCCGTTTTCTGAGATATAATCTCATAGTGTCAGCGTACGCAGGTGACACTCTCCTGTATATCAGGGACCGGAGTCTAACCAGTCCCCTGTCCTGGTCGAAGAAGTGAGATATGGTACTCTCTCCGGTCTTAAAATTAACTGGGCCAAGTCAACCATTTTCCCTCTCACCGCGGCTATTAAGCCTATTGAAATGGAATTCCCTTTACTATGGACCTCTGATCCGGTGCATTACCTGGGGATTCAGGTGCACACGGACTCTGAGTTGGTCTTAAATGAAATCTATGGCAAGGCAATTGCAGAACCAGAAAACAATGTGGCGAGATGAATCTGTCTTCCATTGTCCCTCATGGGACGCATATCCCTAATGAAGATGGTGGTGCTCCCTAGGTTTCTATTTCTGTTTATGAATATTCCAATGGTACTCCCTGCCCCCATCATCAAGATTATTTGCTCAGTACTGCTGAAAATGGCCTGGGCAGGGAAACACTCATGTGTTAAGTGGGATATCCTTTCACTACCTTGCACTATGGGAGGACTTGGCGCCCCAGATTTGGAGTTATACTATCGAGTGGCGCAACGCTCACATGCCTATCACTAGGTCCACGAACAGGCTGGCCTCCCGCACCTGCAGATCGAAAAGGTTGCGGCGGCACCCTCCCCCTGTCAGAATTGCTGTTTCATGACCCGTCTAGGCGGTCAGGCTCTTTGGATACAGTTAACTCTGTCACGCACGCATGACAAAATCTGTTTAAGCGATAGACGCGCACTGTCCTATACTCCCCCCCTGACAACGGTGGAATGGTGCTATTGGTTACCGGTATTCTGCGAGAGGGAGGTGGTCCGGGCTTTGGCATCAGTCAACATTACTACAATAGGGAATCTCTTCTCTAATTGTAAAATACGAGAGTGGGCTGAGATTGAGGCAGAGGGGCATAACTACACGCCGCTTGTGCTGTCCCACTACTATAGAGTAAGACATGCAGTCCGTGAGATGCTAGGCGAGGACATCTGGAGCTCACAGAGGTAGCCTCCTTCTCATTGCTATTACGATCGGCGCACCCAGTAAGATGCTTTCCAACATCTACAGCAAAACGAAAGAGTATTGCAGGAATCACTACACTAAAGCCAGATTGGATTGCCAGAATGACGTGGGAGTGGCGCTAGTTGATGCCACCTGGCGATATTGCTGCGAGGTCACACAGCATGTTTCATTAAATGGTAGGCACCACCTTATCCATTTCAAGTTTCTTAATAGAATATACTACACACACTCCTGAAAGGCAATGCCGATATGGTCTGCGCGACACTGCAGAATGTGAGCGTTGCAAATTTTGTCTGGCTGGGTTTTTGCATGTTGCTTGGACATATCCAGCGGTCACCAGATTTTGGGAACCAATCTTTCACACACTGAGTGATGCTGAAATACCACTGTGATTGTTTTTGTTGCTTTTCTTTATTGGAAATTAATAAATACATAAATAAAGAAATGTAAAAAGTGTATTTGGGACATTCTGTGATTGGGAACATATTCCGCTTTGTGAATGTATTGTGATGTGAATAACTCATATTAAACCTTTAATAAACATGTGTATCCATGGTTGAATTAAATACAGTAATAAGCTGCAACTGGACAGTGAACTGCCAAACAAATACTAAAAATTGGGATGTTTTGCTCTTTCAGGCCACACCCTCTGACTCGGCCCACTGACCCGATCCACGGGGTATTTCCGCCCTATGATTCTCTGTCCACAGGTCCCCTACTTTTTTCCCCACTTCAACCACTGGTCAGCACTGATAGAGAGCAGCAGGAAAGTATCTCAATAGATATGCCTCTGTGTTGATTTCTCAACCCAAGGCAAATCAGCACAGCAACTTTGGTTTGTGTACTGCATTGCACTATTTTTTTTTAGTAAATGTACCTCAACAGCGCCTAAGCACTGGTCACTTAGCCCACAAAGACTGGCACTGCTGCCCCTTCAAGTGTGACGCCTTCGGCCACTTCAAGTCAACAACACTCGCATCCTCCTGGGCTCTGAGCCTCTAGTTGCAATGTGAAAAGCGAAACTACAACTCCCATAATGCAGCGTGAACGTTGATAAAACAAAGAACAGCCTCATTGTGTCATAAATTACAGGGGGGCATTATGCCAAAGGCTTGCGGCACCCCAAAAGGCTTCTTACTACAACCAGTCTCTCCTTGAACCCTCACCAGCATGATGAACCCCCAGACGCTGAGCACGATCCCACAAGCTGCCAATTTCGGCCCGCAACAGAGGAAGGACACCATTGACTGGTAGACCAGAAGCCACGGCCGGCGCTGCCCTCCTCCACCTCCGCGGTCACTTCAGCACCAACGGCTCTAAACAGCTCCTCTGCCTCATAGACAGAGAGGAAGGACTAACGTCACGCGCCAACGTCGTGCACGTGGAACACAGCCCATTGTAACGTGACGGCATGCAGGGCACGTGCTCGGTCGCTCGGTTCACAACTTGTGAATATCAGATAGTCTGTAACCCCTCAGTCCCTCGAGCAGTCAGCGCTGAACTTGTAGGTTCTTCTTGACTGATAAGGTTGCCCTGTTTCTTTTAGGTAAATCTTAGATAACAATAGCCTCAAAGTCAAGTGTCACTGAGCGAGTTAGTGTAGTTTTAGTGATGCTTTGAGTGGGTGGGTTCTGCCCCGTGACCGTTTTTGTTTGTATAACTAGTTTGAACGTGTCATTTGAAAGCACATTTTTCAGTATAATTGGTGAACGGAAAGGCAGTTCTAGAACGCATAACACACTTGGACTTCTTCATTCCAGGGGTGGCTGTGTGCTAAGAGACACATCGGCACCTGGCTAATGTGGCAGCCCATAAGTGAGCTCTTGCTCACCCTTGGCTCATCCATGGGAAGGACTCAGAAGTGCTGGATATACTACAGAGATAGCTCAAGGAACTGCTGCATATCCACTAGAGCAAAGTAGGTAAGACGCTTGGAAATAAAGTGGATTGTGTGTGGATACCACTTCTGTAGAACATTAGAGACTGCACTTGTGCCTAATTCACGTCTTTGCCATCACTACGAGGGGAACTGGCCATTAGGTGGTCTCCTGGGTTTAATTTAAAACCAAGAGGAGAATCTGGGGGTGTAGCACCACAAGGGGAAAGCATCACCATGGTCAATGACGTGTATCTTAAATTGAAATTTATACAATTTAGTACCCCTGTGTCATTCTTTTTCTTAAAAGGCATGCACTGGGCTGAACATTGAATTAATTGTGTCTGTTGGCTGATTGTTGAGTTCTGAGCATTAGCACTCCAACACTACCACTCTGGAAAGCCTGTGACTGCTTGGCATCACTAATCTGAGAGTCTAGTAGAGAAGACTTTGCACTTGGTCCAGTTTGCAGAGCCATCATAAGACAGCCCACAGTGGCAAATTACCTCAACCACCAATTCTGGGATCCAGTAGCCACAGTTTGACCTGTGTCCCTGCGACTAGTATAACCCCAGTTTTCTGCAGTGGACGGCGATACTGCTATCCTTTGAAGCATGTGTGCTGCCTTTAGTGAGAGGTGGAGCCTTGATGGAATTAACCGTGATCCCCAGCAGTTCCAAGTCACAGCGTGAGCCCTCGCTTATCTCCTGAACAGTCCCCTTACTTTTAATGCCCCGACATTGGTCAAAGATTCCCCAGTCAAGGGTGACAAATTCTCAATACCTTCAGATCCTCATTAAGATTTTGAAGATTCCTCATCTCCTGTGAAGCCATTTAGCATTGCTAGTACTTCCGACCTAGATTGTACCTGTCCTGATGACGATCCTATTATTTGGCTAAGGTTCAAACACTGTCGAAAATATATTCAGACCCAGTTTACATTGATTTATTTTGTATATTATAGCCTGTATCTTTGCAAATGCAATTGTGGCACAAACAGTATACTTTGTTGTCACATGTATTACACCTTTGCCTGAATACTTCCCTCACTATATTCACGTCCCTTTGTTCACAGTACACTGCAGTACTTAGTTTGGAATGTTAATTATGGATGGATTATTGTATATTAAGAAGGTTAGTTTTGATTTGCATATGTTGTTTGGCATTTTGTGTTACCTTTTCTACCTAGGACCTCTGTCGTTTCATAATACTTATTACCCCAGGTTCCTTGGATTCCTAGGGTTTCACTGGTTTCTTTGAAATAGTAATTACTAGAGGCACACAGGGGATAAAAGATAAGAACAATATCTTGGCCAGCCTCCTCTCACGTTCCTGTCTTGTGTGAATTGCTCTTATGCTTTGCAGGTGATTTATAAATCACAAATTAACATGTATACATCAGTGCATCCTTGGTTAATGCTGAAACCTTTGTTTTGCCACATTCAAGGATACCAGGTGTTCTTGCATTGATGTGTAGACATCCCCCAAGAACAATGCATATGGCCAGCATTCCTCCACTCCTTACTCAGTTGTACTTACAGCTCGAAGTAATATGCACATATGTAAAACTTCAGGCAATGCTTTCTCATGCTCTCAGCCATAAATAAAAGATGTTGCAAAAGAGAAGGCCGTTTCTATAAGCATTACAAAGTGAACATATCTTGGTCTGTTTTGCTCTCTCCTGAAGCAGGGATCGATTCCGCACTCAGCTGGGTCATATTCTTGAACCTCTCAATCAGCAGTAGATAAACCACTTTGTCCAGGTCAACCTTGAGATCCAGGTAAAGTCAAACTTACTGGCTACACCCATTCACATGCATATAAGACTTTACTCATCAAAGGAATTGTGGTCCAATGGCCCAGGCGAAGCTCCAGCTGGCAGATCTTGCCGAGTGCACCCTTTAATGTCTCCATAACTCTGCCAGCAAGAGGTGGGGCTAAAGTAAGATGAAAACCTTCTGAGTCTTCAGTTGTCAACTGACCTTTATAGGGACATATAAGCAAAAGTTCTGCCAGGAATTACTTAAAACAAATAAACCCAAGGATATACACTGATCAGTAGGTGCTCAAAGTGACGGTGCAATGCAAGTGCAGTTCAGTGAGTCATACAAGACAACCAACAGGTGTGACCAACAAATAGTTACAATATGTACATTGGGTCAAGACCCATTGGATACAAGAATACAACAGTGGCATACCCAACGATATGAGTATTTGAGTTTGGAAATCCTACAATTAAAGATATGGGTCGACCCATTAAATGTTGACATTTTAACCCCTTACAAACCATCATCTGGTGTCTTCATCTGGACAAGGGATTGGTAACAACATAACCAGGCCAATCTGGATGTGAATGACACAATGAATGTGTGTATCAATCTCTGTTAAGAATAAGTAACCGGGACGCTCCTTCGCTGGAGCAGCCGTGCGCAATACAAATAGCCCTAACATAACATAACATAACATAACGTATGATGAATCCAAGCTCACTGTAAACTTGCTGGTCATAAACCGACAACGTGTGAATTTTTAACAACTGTGATGAGCATACCATCGGTAAAGAAGCACTTTATATTATCAAGAAATGTGGGTGCAATCAGTGACGCCAACGTTTTCAATACAGTTGTGAATGCATAGATCCAGAGCAGAGGAGCAGTCTGGCTTCTCGAACGTTGTGTACAGTTCTTCCAGTGTAACCATTCGAAAGCCATGAGATTGGGTATCTAGAGGGAAGATTTGTAGAGCACTTGGATGAAAGCAGGTCTAAGTCCTTTACTATTCATATACAGTTTTTTGTAGAAGAATATCATGAAGTGATTTTCCATCTTCTGTGACTATAAATAGGGTGTCTGGTTTTAGGTTTGAACCTATAATAACTGATAAAACCCCATTGAATGAGAAATAACCCTCAACAGCGAAAACATATAAACACTGAAAAAACACCTGCACAGCCACAAACTAAATGTCACAAACACTGAAAAAACACCCGCACAACCACAAACTAAATGTCATTCAAAGAACTGAAAAAGAGAGTGAAAGAGTCCTATTTTCTTTCTTTTTTTTTAGTTCAGTAAAATTTTATTGAATTTTGACAATGGAGAAACACAGAAATACATACAAAAACTGAAAAAGTAATTCATTAAATTACATGAAAACGAATAGGAATAATCATAAATAAACAGTCACAAATAAAATACATCGCAAAATAGGATTGTCAATCAAAGGATAACTCAATGAAGGGGGGGAAGGAAGGAAGGGGAAGGGACGAAGGGAAGGGGAAATATACAGTTCATAGCATAATAACTTAGATAAATAGAGTTACCAATAAGATATAAAAAACATTATGGTAATCAATGAATAAAATATTAACATTGAGAGAACAAGAATCATAACTGTACATAAGAATCTATAGGAGACCAAAAGGATTGAAAATGCGAAGAATTATGATGAACACCTTGTAGAGATAATTGAGCACCTCTTCTTGTAAAGATAATCCAAGACCACCAAGCATGAACTGAAAGAGAAGTAGCATCCTTCCAACAAAGTGACTGATTTTAACGCAGCCGAAACCAAAAAATTAAATAACTTTGCTTCAGTATCTTCAAGGGGAATACTCAAACCAACTGATTTACATATAATCAAATTATAGGAAAGTGAATCAGAAAGAGGTAAAATTTTCAATATCACATTCCATACTTCAGACCAAAATGTCATAATAATAGGACAATCAAATAACATGTGACGTAAAGAACCAGGATGAGAATTACAATGCCAACATAGGTTTGATGGTAATAATTTAGCTTTAAATAAACGCAATGGAGTCCATAAAGAATTAAACAAAATATAAGCATTGGTTTGATAAATTGATACAGGTAAACATCCAGAAATACTATTAGCCCAAATTAACGACCATGAATCAGTTGACATAGACAAAGAGACCTCAGTATTCCAAAAAGTGTAGATTGTATCAACACTGGAGCCTAATGAGACGGTAAGTTTCTTATAAAAAACAGAAACAGCTTTAGAAGATAAAGAAACAGTATTGACATAAATTAAAAAATCAGTTGATACAATAGATGGGATACCATGTGGGAAGGAATCTAAAATAGAATTACATAGAGATTGATATTTTAACAAATCTGACAATGGCAAATTGAATTTTAATTGGAGTTGACTAAATGGAATAAATGCATCACCTAAGAAAACATCCTTAAGATAGAAAATACCCTTAGTAATCCAAGAAGACCAAAAAGAGATATTCCTATTTAATTTGATTAAGGCGCTGTGCCACAGGGACAAATGCACCGTAGAAAGTAAAGGGTATGCAAAATTGGAGTCTAAATCATTAAATATTAATCTTGATGATTTGATTATAGACGAAGAATGTATAATCTTAGAAGTAGGAGACATAGTTAACAAGGACAATAAAGGAAAAGGTTTTACAAGGGAAGTCTCAATGTGAAACCAAATAGGAGGACTAATAATAGGCGAAATATTAAACCATAAAGAGCTTTGTTTTAGTATAAAGGCCTTATGATATAGAAAGAAATCAGGTAATGCAAAACCAACTTGGCATTTAGGAATTTTTAATTTTTTATAGGCAATACGGGGAGGTTTATTGTTCCAAAGAAATTTAGATAATAGTAAGTCAATATCTTTATAAAATATAAGTGGAAATTGAGATGGTATCATAGCAAGAGAATAAAATATTTTTGGAGCAATAGTCAATTTAATAGACTCCATTCTCCCCCACCAGGAAAGATGAAGGGAAGACCATTTGGAAGTTTTTTGTTTAACATAATCAAGAATGAACTCACAATTTAATTTCAATGTAGCATGTAGGGATGATGAAAATAATATGCCAAGGTATTTCAACGTACTCTTTTGCCAGACAATATCCGGTGAAGGTAACATATCAGGAGTACATAACATGTTTAACGGAAAAAATTCCGTTTTACTAACATTTAATTTATAACCTGATACAGCTGAATAATTATAAATAATATCAAGTAAAAATGGAACAGATGAGGCAGGATTACTAATAAATAATAACACATCATCAGCATATGCCAACGTTTTAACAGTAACATCTTTGATAGTGATACCATGAATGTTGTCACATTTACGAATGAAATTAAGAAAAGGCTCAATTCCCAATAAAAATAAAAGAGGGGATAGGGGACAACCCTGACGAGTCCCTCGAAAAAGGAAAAATTGGTTAGAAATCTAGCCATTAATAAACAATCGAGCAGTGGGAGCATAGTATAGAGCAGAAATCATACGAATAAAAGATGGTCCAAAATTAAAAGAAAACAAAGTTTTAAATAAAAACTGCCAATGAATTTTATCAAAAGCTTTTTCTGCATCTAATGCCATAACACCAGCTGGGACAGGAATTGTAGAGCTTTGTTCAATAATATGTAATAACGTTCTCGTATTGTTAGCAGAATATCTATTTTTCATAAAACCAGATTGGTCAGGGTGAATGATAGAATGAAGGACAGGAGCTAACCTAGAGGCAATAATTTTAGCATATAATTTACAATCCTGGTTAATCAAAGAAATGGGACGATAATTAGCAACAAGGATAGGGTCTTTATCAGGTTTAGGAAGTACAACAACTAATGCTTCTGAAAAAGAGCCGGAAATGGTACCTGACGAAGAAAAATGAGAAAAAATCTGGTACAAATAAGGCAAAAGATGATTTTGAAATTCTTTATAGAATTCGACAGGGATGCCATCAGGACCAGGGGATTTGTTTTTTGGAAGCGATTTAAGGGCAGTTAGGATTTCATCCTTAGTAATAGGCAAATCTAACCCAAGTTTATCAGAGGGAGAAATATGAGGTAAATCAGAATGTTTTAGAAAATCATCAATTATATACTCATTACAAAAATCTGGTTTACTATATAATGTGGAATAAAAATTTTAAAATTCTTGAACAATATCATTATGGGAAAGTGCAATTTTACCTTGAGGACCTTGAATGGAAGTAATCTGCGTTTTATCCCTTTTAATACGTAAATAATTAGCAAGAAGCTTACCAGACCTATTGGTGTTAAAACGGAATCTAGCATTAGACTTAGAAAGCTGAACCCCAGCCCTCGTACTAAGAATAGCATTAAATTCATATCTTAGTTTTTGTAGTTTTAGTTTATATTGAGGATCACTAGACGTAATAAATAAACGCTCAAAATGAGCTATTTGTTTCTCTAAAGATTTGACATTAGAATTAAATTTCTTATTTTCATGCGCCATAATAGAAATTGTAGACCCACTGATATAGGCTTTAAATGCATCCCATCGATTAGTAACAGAGGTAGAGCCTTCCGGATTGAATGTAAAATAATCCTGAATTGCTTGCAACAATTTGGGTTTATAAGTGTCATTAAGGACAATGTCAGTATTCATACGCCATCTTGAGTGCTTAGCAAAAGAAGATGAAACGTTTAAAACAAAAGAAATCATTGCATGGTAGGATATATCAATGGTAGGACTATTTGCAAATTGAATGAGAGCGGGGGAAAGTAAAAAATAGTCAATTCTGGAATGGGAATTATGAGGATTGGAGAAAAAAGAAAATTCCTTACCAGTGGGATAGTGCAATCTCCAAATATCAGCTAACTTGGTGGTTTGAAGAAAAGTCTTAAAGGCATGAAAAGACTTGGACGGTCTAAATCTAAAGGTAGATAATCTATCTAGCAATGGATCCGCAAAAACATTGAAATCTCCCCCAAAAATCAAGGGTACTTTCCCCAACTTTAGAACTTCAGTCGTAACAGTAGCCCAGAAAACAGAGTCATCCGCTGTAGGACCATACACATTAAACAAAAAGAAAATAGAGTCCTGAATTTTGACTTTGACTATAATATATCTGCCTTCAGTCAGAAATCTTATTTAAAATTTGGCAATGCAATCTTTTGGCAAAGAAAATAGCGACCCCATTCTTTTTACCCGCAGCAGGTGAAGAAACAATAGAGTCTACCCACTTTTTGTTCATATAGTGTAAAACTTTATCTTCAACATGCGTCTCTTGGACAAACAAATATCAGCTTTACAACTACCTAAATAATCTAAAATTTTCATACGTTTAATTGGGTGTCTTAAACCCTTTACATTAAGAGAAACGATTTTAATATTGTGAATAGTAGCCATTAAGAGTTAAGGGAAAGGAGAGAAAGGAGTGAGAACAAGAAGAAGGAAGAGAAAGACAGGTTAAAAGAGTAACTCTAAGCGAAAAATAGGAGAGAGAAAAACATAAGAGAGAGAGTAAGGTACAAACAAGCAACATGAATAAAGACAAGGAAACGCACACCCGTTCCTCAAGCTTGGCCAGTTACCGTTGGAGCCCATGAATAAATGTATGCATAAACGTGCCACATGAAGTCAGCGAACTCAATTCAGGAATTAGGATCTTGTGTATCCATGGAATGGGGAGCTTGTTGATCAAGGAAAAGTCGAAGATCTTCCGGACGCTGAAAGGATTTGGAGACATTGTCTTTCCAAACACGCATTGTAGAAGGATCAAATAGTCCATATTTGAAACCAAGGCTCCTCAGCTGTGGACGAAGGGAAGAAAATTCTTTTACGAATAGCCACAGTTTCTTTAGCAAAATCTTGATGGATGAAGATTTTGGTTCCATTCACCAACAATGACGGGATTTCTCTCACAGCTTTTCGAATAAGAACCAAATGATGATGACGCAACACCTTAAATATCATTTGCCTTGGCTTGGTATGACGAGGGTTCCGGTGTGATGGGACTCTATGGGCTTTGTCAATCTCAAATTTTTCAGTGAATTTAATATTCAAGAGACCAGG
The DNA here is from genome assembly GCF_964261635.1 of Lissotriton helveticus. NCBI lineage: Eukaryota > Metazoa > Chordata > Amphibia > Caudata > Salamandridae > Lissotriton > Lissotriton helveticus. Next base: position 171,802,529 of record NC_136073.1, read on the forward strand.
CAGAAGAGATTCAAGATAGAGCCGACAATTCGTCCCTTCAACTTCTTCAGGCAAATTAAAAATACGAAGATTATATTGCCTATTGCGATTTTCCAAGTCCAGCAGCTGAGTGTGCATTGGAATAATTTTGGCCATTAAAGGTGTAAAAGCGTCCAACTTATTTTGTTATCTTGAATTTTAATGACATTATCTGATACCTTCATCGAAATAGAAGCCATATCCTTACGAACATTTTTGACTTCTGAGGCAATGGTGTCAGTATTCAGACGTAAGGCTTTAATTTCCTCCAAAATTAGAGCAAGAGAAGGCTCTGAGGATTCCACCACCTTAGATTTGGCTGGAGGAGGAGAAACCTGCTGCTTCCTTTTATTAGTGGAGGAATTTTTAGAATCCATTTTGAGGTGCAAAAATATTCCTTAATGTGTAGAATAAATATAATGAGGAAAAATAACCTCAAAATGTGAGAGAAATGTAGTAAATAAGGACCAAAACACCCCAAAAAAAACTAGAATCACAGGTGCAGCAGCTAAATAGGACAGTAGGCGGAGCTAGGCCCAAGCCAGCCTCTGACATAAATATTACTCCGCCCCCAGGCACTCAATTCCGGCAATACCTGGAAGAGCAGCTGGGAGCAGGAACCATGGAGGCTGGAGAAACACTTCCGATTCAGAAACTCGACAGAAAGGATTCCACAGGTAGGAGGTCGCATCAGGAGGCAAGCGCCTGTATTTTCGCCGACTTTCTGACAGGAATTCGTCGTTAAATGATGTTATAGGCTCCGAGGATCACGGAGCTCCGGTGGCGGCGGCCATCTTGGTTGACGCGTCTCTGTCCTATTTTCTTTCTGAAAGGGCCAATACAATGTAACTTTGTTATACAAGCTAGCAGTAAGAAAGACGGAGTTAACATTATTCTGCTTGAGTTTTGTTGTTTAGGAATGGCACTAAAATATTGTTTCTTCTTCCTTTTTCTTTTTTTCAGTTTTGTGGTCTTTGGTCTGAAGATGCAGGGATTATAAGCATGTTTTTAGGTCTTGTTTAATTATTTTATAAACTGTAGTGAATCAGGAAATATCAAAATCATATTTGATATTTTGTCTGCATTTGATTCTTTTACTGATAGGTAAAATGTCTGGTTTCATAAGACTCTTTCCTAATGTGTGTCATCACATTTACCCACTGAGAATGGGTAAAATACCTTAATGTATCAGCCCCCATTTTCTAGTGAGTCAGTATTGATAGTAGGTAAATTACCAACACCTCAGGCTATAAACATTCAATGCAAGGTATAGTGACAAGTATATGTGAAAAAAGCACTATCACCAAGCATCTCGGATAGTGATGAAAACATGACACCAGACTTTTGGAAAACATGGAATACAGTGTCACTTGGAATGCTCTGCAAAAAAGGTCCTTTCCATGTTCAACAAAGATTGGAGTGATATTGTACGTATTTGCAGTGATTCAGCTATAGATATAACAATTTTGTGTGAGGACCTGTCAAAATTGATACCCGAGCTGAAGTGCTTCCCTGTAAGAGATCCTTGCCACTTGTTAGATGGTATGCTGAAAGCATCTTTACAATCTTCAGAGTTAGAGGAATTCTATTGACTTTTTATTCCATTCTGATGCACTGTTTTCTTATGCACAGAAACTAAAACACAAATATTTATTATTTTGTGCTTTGTGTGGCATCAAAGAAAGAGTCATCCCAACTGTGTCCCTTAGATGATGGTTCTCAGTCCAAGGGGCTATGAACGCTATATTATCAATTTTCAGAATTTCTCTTGAGTGATGAAGCCAAAGGCAAGAAATGCGACGATCTTTGGTCGCATATTGATAGTGATGTGAAAAAAGTAAACTCTACTGCATTCTTAGATTTTTACAGGAAAACATAACTGCTGTAGTGGACATAGTAAAAAAACTAGAGTCTGAAAACACCCTTGTCTGCCAAGTGCTCAGCATAATTGGTGTAGATGTAAAACATCTCCTGGAGCTGGGCAACACCTTTAGTGACTTTGGCGCTGAAACATGTTCCATGTTAGACTGCTTGCCACTTGGTAAGCAAATAAATGTTGAAGAGCAATTCAGGACTGCTTATTTTACAATGTATGAGAAATGGCTTAAAATGATGCATGGAAATGTCCCTTCACCACCAATGGCATCTGAAGTTAATGAAACATCACTGTGGTACTATGTACAAGTTCTAGATCCCTTCCGTAAAGGGGAATTTCCTCTGTAGTTTCAAAAGTGCTTCTTCAAATTTGACTGATTCAATAACTCTGAGTGCGTAAGTGCCCAGCTCAATGCAAATGTTGCAGATCGTGCCCTGATAATCGCAATCTTCAAGTGCACCAGTATTGGCATGGAAAGCTATGTCAATGGCCAGAGTTAACAAATTGTGTACTGGCGGTTTTGGCTTTAGCCATCTCAAGGGCCAATGTTGAGAGGGCCTTTTCACAGAAGTTTACATGGGAAGGAAAGAGCAAGCTCACATGACCATAGACTCATAGAAGTAGTATTTTATGGTGTACCACAATAAGTTTATTTGCAAAAATCTATTTGGACCTCATATACACTATACTTACACTGTCTATGCACCATGCTCTATCAGTGCACAAAGCAAGCAATAATAAAAGCAAACCGTTCCATAAACACCGGAATACACTATTTCTGTCGTTTCTAATGGCACGAAAATGTGTAAACACTGATAACCACAGTTGTTTTAACTTATTGAAAACACTAAAAAAATCCCACCAGTATTTACCAAAAGTAGAAACTGAAACAGGAAAACCTAACTATAAACTGCTACTTCAGAATAAAAACAAAATCTGCTTTGTTATTGGATGAACAAACCATATCTCAGCAGCATGTTTTGCCCCAAAAATACTTTTCCTCAGCCCTGCATAAATTATTTTTGAATTTGAGTTTTACATGCCAGACTTTTTTTTTTACTAAACCTATGACTAGATGCCATGCAAACATGGTGAGGAAAAGGGACGAGGAATGTAACCTCAGTACAATATCCCACCCAGCATAGATCCCTGTAGAAATAGCTGGAGGGGATTCTCACCCACTTCATAGAGACAGTAGGCAATCAGTTTTACAGGTATGGAGGCTAAAGTCGAAGAGCAAATGACAAATTTCAGTGACCAGGCCAACTCTTATCATTTCAAAGTATTCAAGACAAGTGTCAATCCCAAGTAGAGCTGATGGACTCAGATCACCTGGGCCTACAACAGCCTTGCAGGAATAGCCATGGTGCTACTTGAAACACTACCGCAGATATTAAAATTTCCCAGCACAATGATCGTGTTACTTCTGGCCATTAAGTCTTGCAAGAACTCATGGAGGATGTCATGGAAATCTGGGCCATAATCCAAATATAAATTTATGGCCCCAAGTATTATCAGATTGTGTTCTGGACTACATCTACCCACTACACCTTCAAATGTTTAAAGCGCAGTTACATGTAGCTGAACTGGAACCATAGGCTACCAGGCAAGCATAACACATTTTTTATGACACCTTCCTTATCCTGTTTTCTATTCTTCCTGAATCTTTTGTTGTGTAATGGAGTAAACAATAATAAAAATCCCGACGGTATGTCGTTAAACCTATTTCGGTGATGCTGTATAATAGGAAATTGCCCAACACTTCTTCACTGATTCATTCATCTTGTTAGTCACTAATTCTTTATTACCTAAACTGCCTTTTAGAGATTAACCAATCAGAGACATTTTCAGGCATGAACAAAGTGAGCAATTGCGCAGGGCCTCCACATTCCAAGTGCCCCTCTTCGAAAATAAACTAACTCTCTCAAGCTCACCTCTGGTCTGTTCTTTAGCTGAACCTCTCTGCTTCTCTTTGCTTACATTGGGGTTCTCAAAATGACAATCCGACCTTCTAAAGTGTCCACTAAGGGTATGTGCACAGGAAGGCTAGTCACTAACCTTCCCTGGAGCACAGCAGCATCTTTCTTGGGTACAGGGTCTTGCCACCAGTCTACCTCAGGTGCACAAGGCCTTAGATATTTAGCTAACATGACTTTGATGCATGCCATGTTAATATAACAAGCAACTAAAATCATACTCTCTAGGATATTATGATTCATTTGCCTCTCATAAGCCAGCCTACCTGGCCAATTTTAAGGTTCCCTGTTGGAGTTCCAGTCAACAGAAATACAGTCTATGGCCTTGACCACTTGTACCATGAATACAGAGTCTGAGAAGTTGAGCATAAGTAATGTGCAGATAGGTTATACAGTAGCCAAGGTTTTCAAGACACACCAGGGCATGACTGACACTATTCAAAAAGGTAAGTCCTCTTGTGGATGCCAAACATAGGCTGATAACAGACCGCATGGTATTTTAGTGTATTCTACAGGCTGTTCCAAGCTACAATGTGTGTGAATAGGACCTCTGCCAAACTTTACTGGCCTTGCAGGGTCATCTCTAGATGCATGTCTGTCTTCGGATACAGGGAGACAAATGGATGGATAGCACTGTTATTATATAAATCTTCGAACATCAGAAAGATTGAAGATACAGCAACCTTTAAGAGGGAAACGAAGATCTTCCTAATGAGTAAATTCCTTCCGTAGAAGAGGCACGGGAAGTCAGTAATCGTGCTTAAGGACTGGAACTGAAACTCATATAGAAGAGGCATGGGAAGTCAGTAATAGTGCTTAAGGACGGGAGCTAAAACTCACACAGGAAATAGTCCATTAGGACTGACTGACTCTTTTATACATTATATGCCAATTATTACGAAAAGTTATATCATACTGTATGCTATTCTCTGGTAGAAATTTTAATCTTAGTGATATTGTCGCATTTTGCATAATGTACGTACCTACTTCATAATATTGTGAAAACTACGTTGACAATGCAGGACTAGAACTACCTCATGTAATGTGAAGCGCTCTGATACCCAAGGGTCTTGTTCGCGCTATACAAAACTCTTAATAAATAAATAAATAAAGTGATTTTTGTTTAATTGAGCATGTGAAAGATAGCCCACCATTGCCTCATCCAAGGTTAGAAGGACAATTACCCATCACTCAGTGCAATCATCTTGTTCACCTTCCTCAGCTGGTGGTCACCCCTATGGTTAGGGGCTGGGTTTGGATGCCAGGCAATATGTGTATATTTTTGTCTGAGTACACTGGTATTTTGCATAAACCTATCTGGACAGAATGGGTGTCCTCATGTAACGTAACTGGTGCTATGTAAAGCGCTCTGATACCCGGTTCGGTTTCGGGTCAAGTTCGCGCTATATAAAACTCTGCAAAAAAAAAAAAAAAGGAAAACTGGACAGAATACTAAGTAATGATTCATGACTGTGTATTAAATAAGAATGCAGGTGTCTCTTCAGCCGGGTGGGTTCACCTACTTAGCCAATATGATTTTCATTGTAAAACTAGCTTACCCGTCGCGCGTTGCTGCGATCTCAGAAGAAAGGAAATGCAATGAAACTTGTTATGATTACATTCAATTTACATTGTGTAATTTTTATTGAAACGTATTCTATTTTAATTTGGAAAACATTTTAAAGTGTCGTTTTAATTCTTTTAATTTATTCGAGTGCTTGTGGACACACCATATTTTTAGTTTTTCCGTCTGGTGCGTACACAAATAAATCAGAAGGTTTTCCGACACGTGAGCTGGCCACATTCAGTTGTCCATGTGAGAAGCACGGATTCTCCAAATCTAGTCCACACACTTGCAGCGATTGTCCTTGGGATTTGTTGATGGTCATTTCAAAAACGAGTTGCACCGTAAACTGTAAACGTTCAGTATTGTAAAGATTATGAGGGCCCTGGGTGGCCGAGGGGCCGATATTTAACAAATTCTTCTTTTTTTTTTTTTGCCAGAAACCTTCGCAGGAGTGTACTCAACAACTTCCCAAAGTTTCATGCCGATCGGATGAATGGTGTAGTAATGCATACAGGACAAACGGACATACTTTGGTTTTTATATATATATATATATAGATGAGATGTTCCGCCCAGACATGGGTTTCTGTTCTTTTCTGTCTCATGTACATTGGGAAGGCATTCCAGATTCCGGATGCACAGCTTGAAGGGAAAATGTTACTTACCCAGTAAGTGTCTGCTCGTGGCATGTTGTGCTATAGATTCACATGCTCTGCATATTCCTGCCATCTAGTGTTGTGACTCCTCCTCTTGTTGGTAATGCACATGGGCATAGATTCCTTTCTTAGATTGTTTTCCCGAGTAGTGGGTGAGGATAAAGATGGAGCGAAGCAATGTATAGAAAGAGATGTCCATGCAAGAGAGAGCGAATATTAAGAAAGAGCGTTTACTGCACTGACCAAAGTGTTAGGGTAGGAGAGCGGGAACATGTGAATTTACAGCTCTACAAGCCACAAACAGATGCTTACAGTTTAAGTAAAATTTTCAGTTCGAGGCATGCTTGGCTGTAGATACACATATTCTGCATAGACTTAAAAGCGGTCCTGCCACAAAAGTAGTGGTTAGCCTGTGGGTTCTGCAGAAAATTGAGGGAATGTATGGACTACTGCCTGGCCACGTTGGCTTGTTGCTGGGTCAGCACACCCACAGATTAGTGTTTTGTGATGGTGTCTGGTGTGGATCATGTAGCTACCTTACAGATGTCAGCTATGGAAATATTTCCCAGGAAAGCCATAGAGGCCCCCTTCTTCCATGGAGAGGGGGCTCTAAGAGACAAAACACTTTTTGGCATGTTTGGATATATTTGACTAACCATCTGGTTATTCCTGCTTTAAATGGAAACCTCTCTTTATGGGGTTTGGAAAATGCAACAAACAGTTGTTGCATCTTCCTCAAATGTTGTGTCCTGTCTATGTTGTACTTGAGAGCTCAATTTACATCTAAGTTATGGAGAGCCCATTTCGCAACAGAGTCAGGTTGTGGAAAGAAAGCGGGAAGTTCAATTGACTGGTTCAGTTGGGAAAAGGAGACCAATTTTGCAAGGAATTAGGGATAGGGTTGTCCTCTGCTCCAACCCCAGTGTACTTGAAAGAAAGGTTCTTCCAGTGTTAATGTCTGAAGCTCCCTAACAAGCCTGAGTCACGTGATGGCAACAAGAAAAGTCACCTCCAGGAGAGAAATTGGAGTGGAGAAGCTCAAAAGGTGGGTCCAATCTTGGGAGGTACTCAGCCAGCAGGTGGATTTTGAGACAAAGGGACCACCACCAAATGCTCTAGGCAAACTTAGAAAGCTAGGGAAATAGAGTAGCACCCTGTTTCTGTAGGTAGAACATGGCTATCATGTTGTCCGTCCGAATGAGGACAACCTTGCCAGTCACGTGGGGCAGAAAAGCCATCAGCGCTATGTGGACGGCTAACAGCTACAAGTAGTGGATGTGGAGACCCTGATGTCTGGTTTCCCATTGGTCTTGGGCAGTCAGGTGCTATAACTACACCTCACCTCACCTCACCCCCCAGTAAGGGAAGCATCTGTGGTGATGGTCATCTGCGGAACTAGGTCAAGAATAGGCCACCCCTGCAAAAGGTTGTTGGTGTTCCACCACTGTAGAGAGTAAGGATTGTGATGGCTGATCAACACTACACCATCTCAATGACCCAATACACTTTGGCACTCAGTATATTTTAAAGTGTATTTTTGTGTTTTTTATCTGCGTCCTTGCTTTTTCATGGACTTTTAACTAGGGGTACATTAATTTGGGGGTTTTCAATCTTGTAACACTCCACGCTACTTTGGCGTCCCCGGTCCACCGCAGCAGTTAACTGCTGTTTGAGTGGAGGGAGGTCCTTATCAGACGGTCTTTCCATCAGAATACTCACTTCCGGTGTGCCACACTAGTCCCCATTTTGGAGGAGAGACTCTCTAGTTCTCTCTCCAGTTAGTCAGCGTCAGCTACAAAGTCGGCTGATGGCGCCGCAGTGGGCATGCTGGTGCCGTGCCAAAGGCAAGCCCGTCTGCACCTGTCCGTGCCTGGCCTGGTCCAGGGGCCAGGACCTCAGGTCAATTCATGACCTACTCCACGGAAGATCTACGGGCGTTAGCCCTTGGGAACTACTCCTTGAACAAAAGGCTTAAAGACACTCTGAGGTCAGAACATATACCGGGAAATGAAGGGGGTGGCAGGTGCATGGCCCCACGACCATCTCCCCAGAAAAATACTGTTTAGTAACCTGCCAGGACTCAAGGTGGCAGTTTTAAATACACGATCACTGCAGAAACATATTCTTGAAATCTTCTCTCTCCTCCAGGATGGGGCTATGGATATCCTGGCGGTTACTGAAACCTGGCTTGAGGACCCCTCAATCCCGGATGTCGTGGCGGCCCTCCCTGGGGATTTTGATGTCCTATAGTACAACAGACAAGGGAAGTCTAGAGGAGGGGGGGAATAGCTATATTCATTAACAAATGACTAACGATAGAGAAGATAGTGGCAGAAAGCCTTGATAGCTTGGACACTTTGGGGGTAAACATTTGCTCCAAATCCTCCTGCTTGGCACTCCTAGTAGTGTACGGCTCCCAAAGATCAACACCCAGGTTTATCGAGCCACTCACGGAAATCATCAGTGACCTTTGCTCACGGTGCTAATGACTCCTGGTGGTGGGGTATTTTGATTACCGCTGGGATAAAGCACCAAGAGAATTGCTTGCCAGTCAGTTTGAGAAAGCCATTAGCTCAATGGGGTTCCATCAGCTGGTTGACTCTCCCACCCATATCAAGGGGCAAGTCCTTTACCTCATTTGTACCACTCGACCACTGGCTAAACTACTAGAGATTAGCCTCTGCGCCTGGTCAGACCACTCACTTATCAGTTCCTGGGTTCCGCTGGCCAACCAACACAACCTCCCCCAGTGTGGAGAGTGGTATGTGGCTGGAATATAATTGAGACCGGCAATCTAGTCGATACCCTGCACAGTATCCCTCACAATTTTTTTTATAAAGGGCAACTTTGACCAGGAGAACACAGCCCTCACTGACATCTTAAGAGAGGCCATAGATCAGGTAGCACCTGCTCAGAGGGAGAGAGTCAGGAACAAGGGCAGAGGGGCCCCTTGGTTTAATGAGGATTTGAGGGGAAGGAAGCAAACCCTTCGCTAATCTGAGAGGCTCTGGCGCAAATCTTATGACCCAGCTGCTCTCGCAAGCTACAAAACTAAGCTAGCCACCTACAAATAAGCTTTCATGGCCAGGAAGGCAGAATACTACGAGGCAAGAATCGCAGATGCCACAAATATACAGAAAGAAACTTGCAGAGCCCTGAAAGAACTTAGTCAGAAATCAAAGCAGAAATCCATACCCAAGAAGGCAGACTGCAATACGTTTCAGGCCTCCTTCATTCAAAAAGTCACTGACCTTTTAGAAGATATTGGCAACATCAGAACCCACCCTTGGGAAGAGGATTTAGCCCCCAGCATCCCTGGCAAGCTACTCACCTCTCTTCCTAGCTTAGACTCTGCCTCCCTGTCACCCCTGATGACCCTTTTTAAATCGGGCTCCCTGCGGACCCCTGTCCCCCAAGGGTATTTTGAATGTCCCTTCCTAGGATAGAAAGGGAGATTCTTGATTTACTCAATCGCTCCCTGGTGATAGTATGTATGCTGGCCAGCCTGAAGGAAGCCAGATTCATCTCCCTAATAAAAAAAAATTGGGGGCAGACGTACCTAATTTAAAGAACTACAGGCCCATCTCCCAGCTCCCGTTCCTGGCGAAAGTAGTGGAACAACGTGACCTCAAAACACTTTAGTTATTTACGGAAGAACAACAGCTACTGCAGCTTTAGGGCCCATCATAGCACAGAACTGGTGATGCGGTCAGTCCTGGACGAACTTAGGCTCATGGCCGACAATAGAAAGCGGAGCGCCCTGGTCCTTTTGGATCTATCAGCGGCGTTTGACACGGTCAGTCACTCGCAACTTCTGACCCGACTTTTCGATTTGGGCATCCGTGGGCTGGCACACCAATGGCTCGAGTCTTTCCTATATGACCCTTCTCAAAGGGTCCAACTGGGTGAGCAGGTGTCGAAAATTGGTGCACTCACCTGCAGTTACCACAGGGCTCAGCACTTTTGCCTCTCCTATTCAACATCTATCTCCAGCCACTTGTGGCAGCACTGATGCACATGGGCTGCCAAGTATTTAACTATAGGGACGACACACAACTGATTCTCCAGATCGATAACTCCCCTCAGACCCACACCCACACCTAAGTGCAAAACATACTCAGATACACGGTTAATTGGATGACATCCAACTCCCTAAAAATTAACCATGATAAAACTGAGGTCCTCATCATTCCCTCTAAAAATAATCCCTGGAGTGTACTCTTCTGGCCATAAGAGCTGGGCACCACCCCCATGCCAGCTCCGGTTGCAAAAAGCCTTGGCATCAAGATTGATGCCAACTTGTCTATGGCCAATCAAGTCTCTGCTGTGGTCGGAACAAGTCTAGGCACGAGACAGCTGCAGAGACTTGCCCCGCTCCTCTCATCAGCCACATTACAGATTGTTGTATCAGCTATGATCGTGTCCATACTGTATTATGGCAACACCACATAGATCGGTCTCCCAGAGAAGCTTATCAAAAAGCTGCAGGTGACCATGAATGACGCAGCTAGATTGATTTTCAGACTTCCCAGGTGAGCTCGCGCTACCCCCCTGCTGCACCGGTTGCACTGGCTCCCCATTAAACAGAGAGCTAAGTTCACAGGCCTCTGCATCGCCCACAAAGCTGTTCATGGCCAGGCCCTGGGTTTCCATCAAGAAGTGTCTAGGGCACTATGTGCCAGGACGTGCACTTCGGTCATCCGAGGCAGGACTCCTGGTCCATTCTCGGTTCAAAACCACATCTAATCGCGATAGAGCCTTTTCTGTTTTAATTCCCCAACTATGGAATCGTCTGCCTGAAAATCTCCGCAATGAATCCGCACTCCTCCCTTTCAGGAAACAACTCATGACTCTGCTGTTGAGGGAGGCTCTGGACACAGCATAAAATCCCTCTAAGTGCTGCTTCTGTAACTGCTGGTGGGTTTGGCTACCTTCTCAAACCACAAAGAGACCTGCTGGTGATTACGCGCTATACAAAACCAAGTTAACATAACATAACCTTTCACTTGAGACCATTGGTGCGCTAAGCACTCCTGCAACAGACGTATCTGTAACCTTGCATGGGGGGTCTATAGCAATACAGGAGGTCATCAAGCCGAGGAGGCCCGTGCCTGTCCTGACCGTAAACTGTCGACCAGGTTGGAAGAAAGGTACTTGTACCTGGAAGACCTATATCGGGGAAGGGTTTGTGTAGGCCTTGCTGATTTTGGAGTAGAGGAGTGCCCCTAGATAGGATTGGACTTGGACGGGTTGGGTGTGGGATTTGGTCTTGTTGATCGCAAACCCTATCTCATATAAAAGGTTTATGTTAGACTGCGTGTGTTCACAATATTGTTTTGGAGTGGTGCTCTTGATCAGCCGGTCGTCCAGCTAGGGGAAGACATGGACCCCGCCTTCTATGCAGGTGAGCGACCACCACTGCAAGACACTTGGTGAATATTCACAGGGGTAACCCTAAAGGGAAGCACCTCAAACGGTTAATATTTTCCGCTGACCACTAACCTGAGATAGCAGTGTGGATTGGTGTGTGGAAGTGGGCATCTTTCAGGTCGAGAGCGGCCATGATGTTGCCTTGCTGTAGCAGCGGAATAACATCCTGGAGAGTGGCTTTGTGAAAATGCTCTGATAGGATGTATTTATTGAGGGGCCTGAGATCTAGAATAGTTCGGAGGGAGCTGATCTTCTTAGGGATCAGGAAGTAAAGCGAGTAGACTCCTGTGCCCTGCAGATGATGTGGGGCAGAATCTAGGACCCCTTTGAGGAGATGCACTGTAACCTGTTCCCTGAGCAGACATTGGTGTTCTGGGAAGAGTCTGTGTTCGTGGGTGGTGTGGAAGTAAACTCCAGACAGTAACCATGTTGGATAATGTCTAACACCCTCTGGTCGGAAATGGCATTCCACCGCATGGGGAAGAACCTTTGTAGATGCCCCCTAACAGGTGTTTTGTGATCGGGGAGAAGCAGCAAGTCGGGACATAGTGGCGGTGGCAGCTCCCTTTGGGCAGCCACCTATGCCTCCACCTTTAGCATGTTTGCCCTGATAGGACCCCCTAAATTAGCCTCTAGGGGAGGACTGCTTGGCCTGTGGATGCTGGAAAGTTAGAGGTTTCGGGGGCAGTGGCCTTCGAGCCTCCACGATAAGGTGTGCAGCAAAAGGACCCGCAAGATTCAAGTGTTTTCAGGGCGCCTATATCCTTTACCGTCTCTCTATCTTTCTTTATTTTTTCTGGCATTTGGTCAACCTGTTCCCTGAAGAGGTGATGGCTGTCGAAGGGTATGTTGAGCAGCTGTTGCTGGATGATCCGCTTGAAGCCAAAGCTACGGAGCCAATCATGCCTACTAAGGAGTAAATTTGAGTGGACGCCTCAAGCGGCAGTGTCAGCTGTATTCAGGGCACAGCAAATGGTAGTGTTCGAGATGAGTTTGCCCTCAGAGACTAGCATGTGTCCCCTCTTTCTGTGCTAATCTGGGAGATATTGGAGAACCACCTCCATTTCATCCAAGTGGGTGCGGTGGTAATCGAATTGGTGATGCGCGGCGACTCTTTTGCCTGTGCCGTCAATCTGTTTGCTCTCCTTATCCGGTGGAGGTGTGTCACTGGTGGCCTACGAGTTCGCTCACTTGCGCGTGTTATATACTGCCAAGGAGTTGGGGGGCAGCTGGCCCCTAATGTAGATGTAGTCAGTTCGAGAAGCTTTCTCTTTTTTATTAACCTGGGGATTGATAACCTTAGCTCTGACTGGGTCTTGAAAGATACCAGGGGCTGTTCGCAGCATCCTCTTCTATGTGGTTGACAAACATGTCAACCTTGTGGAACGACGCTGCCAGCTCACAGTAAGATGTGCAGTCATCTGAGGGTAAGGGCCAGACTTGGTATAGGTCAGGATCAGTACCCCTTGAGGGTTCACATCATAGGAATCCAAGGAATCACAGGTATAATCCCGTTAGTCCTCGTTCAAAAGCAAGACCTTTGGAGCTCTAAGCATTGGCCATCAGAGATGGGTGCCCTCCCTCTTCCATCAGAACATGTGCGTAACCTGGGGGTTACCATGGACGATGGTCTAACTACGCAGTGTCAAGTAAACAAGGTGGCAGCCATCTGCTTTACCATTCTGCGTTGGCTTAAGAAAATTATCTGGATGCTGCCACCTGATACCCAGAAGTCCGTGGTCAATGCCCTGATAACCTCTCGGCTGGACTACTGCAATGTCCTTTATCTAGGGGCAACTAAGGCAGTAACAAGACGTCTCCAGCTTGTTCAAAATGCCGCTGCGAGACTGCTATGCAAAAGTCACAGAACTGATCATATTACGGGGCACCTCCGTGACTTACACTGGCTGAGAGTGGCGAGTCGGGTCAAATTTAAAACCTTGATTTACATGCATAAAATAAAGAGGGGTATCGCCCCCAGTTACCTGCAATCCCTTGTCCACACCTACACTCCCGCATGCTGCCTCCGATCTTCATCTCAAGGCTTTTTTAGCGTGCCCAAATACAGACTCGCTAGAATGGGTGGTAGGTCCTTCTCTTTTCTAGGTCCAAAACTTTGGAATTCTCTCCCCCCTAACATCCGTACAGAGACCAGCTATGTCCGATTTCGCAGAGCTATCGAGACCTGGTTGTTCAATAAATAACTCTCCAGTACGTAGGAATCCTTTCTGGTCCAATTGCTCACTGTCTTCTTTTAGCGCCGGGAAACCCATTGGGTAGCTGTCGCGCTCTATAAGCTCAATAAATAAATAAATAATAAATAAATGTTCACCTGTTACTGAGTGCAGCAACCCCAGGGGTGTATTGGAGAGAGAGGCCAGGTATTGAATCAGGTGGGGTTGGAGAATGCTGTGGTCTTGGTGGAGATGAAGGAGGTGATGGTAACTCAATGATGGCATGGGGCTGGTGGCCTTGCCCGACTTCTTTCTATGTTTTTTTGGAATGGGCACAGAGGCCTTCCTCAAACATCAGGATGCATTTGGGGGCAGTCACTGGTGGGCGGGTGATAATGCGGCTTGTGTGTGAGTAAAATCACAATGTGCAATTGCAGAGCGTCGATCTCATCCTTCAGTTTTTGTAAGACTGGTTTGGAAGTCGTCAGGGGCGAGAGCTTCAGTGGTGATTTCAGGACCGACGTCAATTTCGGGTGGGTCTGAGCTGAGGCTGGACCCAACAGTGCCAAGGCAGCTGGCTTTGATGGTTTCTTTGGAGCCGAGTCAAGGCTGCCCATTGCGTCGGATGTAGATGTTTTTGCCGACCTTGGCCCGAAGGCTGTGGTGGCTCAGAAGCTGTGCTCTGTGGGTCCAGAGCAGCTGGACACCCTTCCCCAGAGGGATGCTCAACATTCAAGTGGAGTTGAGGGGAATCGTTAGGGGAAGCTGTACTCTCCACCATCTTTTCCGGTGGAAGGTCTTTGATCTCCAGATCGGAGCCAAAACTGGCATCAGGTGAGACAGCTTCCTCATCAGTGGACAAAAGGTGCGCAGATTGTTCCCCTTCTAGATCCTGGGTGCTGAAGAGGTCTGGTGAGTCATCTCCACTCCTACATGACATCTCAAGGTGACAGACCCAGCAGTTGCGGAAAGTCATTTTCGAGAGGAAGGAGCCACAGGCAGCCTCGTCATGCTCAGGTGAGAGACCGAGGTTACACACCTGGTAGAGATTGCTTCTGGGACATTTTGATTAACACCGATGACAGTATCGGAAGGGTGTCTATTCTATAACAGTCTAGCCATTGTCGACAAGTGGAGGAGACGAGATGGGGAGGCCTCAAAGTGCAAGGCCCCACGATGGGCTGAGGACAATCAGAGAGTCGCTCGGAGTGATGGAGCCCAGACATTGACCCAAGGCATTAGTTCAAGGAACGTGAATAGAAAACAATACTTATGGAGGGAGAGTAACCGAGAAGAGCACAGACTGTGTCGATTTGGTGCACGGACGCACACATCCGAGCCGGATAGCGAAAATAAAACAATCTAACAATGGAGTTGATGCCCCAGAGCATTACCAACAAGAGGAGGAGTCACAATACCTTGTGACTACAAAGACTTTTTCAAAGAAAAACAACTTGCACACATCCGGGCCCAACACAAGATGGAAGGAATATGCAGAGCATGTGTATCTACAGCCACACACGCTTCGAACAAGTCATCTTCCCTACATCACTTTTTCCACTTCTTTTCTTTGAGGAATGAAATGGTTTGACTCCTTGTATTGTTGTTTATACAAAAAGGGGTGACCCTGTGTCCCTCAGAACCTGGGTAAGTATATAAATATAACAAGAATGGTTCTGTCGGGTAGAGCAAACATGAGTAAACGGATGCTTTTATTGCGTGAACATTATATACAGTGCAAACATATACATATGTACAAGCGATAATGAGGATAGGCCAGATGATTGTTTCAAAAACAAAGATTTCTACCTATTCAAGTACAGAATCCTGTTGTCCAAGCAATTGATTTTTCCATGCCTTATTCATTAAATATGGTTTTGTGTCAGAGGACTTCATTTTCAGACAGCATTAAAAGCATCCGTTTACTCCTTGTATTGTTGACTCCTCATTGAGACAAGGAATTCTTCTGTCAGATATGATGCTGATGTGGTTGTAATAGGCTTGCTCATGATGTACCAAGCCTCAAAGATGATATTGGCCTGCAGAGATGCCTATTGGAGTTAGTTCACAGATGTGGTTAAATTACCTTGGTCCTTTTATGGGGGTACCATGCTGTCTCAATCTTTTTGCTGAAGTGGGTCTTGGAGGAGAGCTTGGTGTCAAAGGTAAAGCCTACTGATTCAGTTTGCTGCCTGTGGTGGTGATGAGAAAACTCACATTTTCCAAACAAGAATTAGAGCTTAGAACATAAGGGTGAGTGGGGGGCGTGGCTTGCGCGCCGCTTCTACATGGCGGGTTGCGCTTGAGCTCCGTAGCGAGTTCGGCCCGTGGAGCGATTTTCTCCGCTTCTGGCTGCCCTTCTTAGCGGAAAAGGCACACCTCACCAGCGGAACATGGGGAGAGTTGCTTGAAACTCTTTTCCTGTCATTTGGCTCACTGGTTCCATGGATTCCGCCGCTCTCTTCGCCAGCGCTCGCATTCCTGAGGAGCGGCCGCCATCTTCCCGCTTTTGACGTTCCTGTCATTTTACCTCAGAGGCACCGCCATGGATACAATTTTGCAGTTTTGAAGTGCCGCCTGGCTTCCTAATGCGTTCCTTTCATGAGGCTTATTACTGGTAACATTTATATCGTTTTTTCAGTATTTCATTGCTGCTTGGCTGGTTTTTGAAGCTGCTGACGTGCTGCTTATTTCTCGGCGCACTTCTGTCATACAAAGTGCTGATATTTTTTCCTGCTATTTTACTATTGTGTTTTCCTGCTCTGTGCATTCCCTCGCTGCTAATTTCTCCTGGCACACGTTGGTGTGGGCGCCTATTTCGTATTCTCTGTGACATTCTGCGCAATTCCTGTGTACCGTTTTTTTTTCTTCTCAAGTGGTATTCTTGCAGTATTTCACCTCACAATTGCAAATATGAATCGGTCTACGACCGCCAAAGACTTAAAAGATGTGGGCTCGTCGTTGAAAAGACTCAAGTCACTCTCTCCGTCGCCCGAGTCTCCTCCGGCAGACACTGCTTCCACGTTGGATACCATTTTGGCGCGCCTTAATGAGGTACATGATATTGCGCAGTCCACTAAAACTAACACAGACTTGCTACAAGTGGAGGTCTCTGCTATCAGAAATGATTTTAAAGCCCTTTCTCTTCGTGTGTCAGCCACAGAATCACTAATTAGTTCAGCTGAGGATGGTATGCACAAGCAGTCTAGATCTCTCACCCATTTGGAGCGCTCAATGGCGGCATTGCGCAGAGATCTCACTGAGCAGGAGGACCGTAATCGTAGATCTAATCTGCGTATTTTTGGTGTTCCGGAGGATTCGGAGAAGGCTGCTTCTTCTATGATAGAGTTTTTATCTCAGTGGATCCCGGACACTTTACAAATCTCCTTCCACAGAGAGTTTGAGATTGAAAGAGCACACCGTGTTCCAACGTTTCGTCCTAAGGCAGCGACCCAGCCAAGAGCGATTATTTTTAAGCCTCTACGCCATCAGCATACTGAGTTGATTCTCTCTCATATGCGGAAAGTTAAACAAGTCAGCTGGGAAGGCCATCGCATCTCCATATCACAAGACTTTGCCAGAGACACAGTTATAAGGAGGAAAGGCTTCCTAAATCTGCGGAAACGTCTGTCTGAATTGGGAATTCCTTTTTCTTTTGCTGGTCCTTCAAAATTTCGCATCATTCATAAAGGTCGCACTAGAATCTTCGATGAACCGGCGGACTTGGCTACGTTCCTGGACAACCAGTTGGAGATAGAGATGGAAATCCAAAGAGCAACTTCGCAGTCTCCTGGGTCTTCGGGAACTTGAACTGTTTTTTGTGTGTTTCTGATTGTTTCTCTCTGATAGCTTGCTTCTGATCTGTCTCCAGTTGGTTTCTTAGCAGGTCTTTCCCTCATGCTTTGTTTGTGCTCAATCTGCTATTCTTTTTCTTCATGATGTTCTCGATTCTCTCTCTTCTTGGTATGTCTCTTTTTCTATGTGACCACTTGTTGGCTCTCTAATGTTTTCTTGAATTGTATTGTATTCCTATCCACATTCTAGTTTTGTTGGTTCTTGCTTTCGTCCTTCTCGGTCCCTCCTTTCCACTTCTCTAACATTTCTTTCCTTCTTCTAGTACGTGTTTTTTTTTTCTCTCTTTCTTTTTCTCTCTCCTTTTTCCTCTTTTTTTTTTTTTCTTTTTTTCCTCTTTTTATGCTACATTACAGTCCTACTTTTTTCCCTTATATATCTGACGTTTTTACTCTTATCCTATACAGTTATGCCTCTTTCTCATTTATGATGTGCTTTTTGTTCACATGAGTGTATTTTATGCCTTGTATTTATCTAATTGCTCGGATGTATCTTCTATATTTACAGTGATCTTCCTTCTCCTACTACTCTTATTCTTTACACATATTTATTCTGCTAAGATATTAGTATATTGTATTTGATATAGTTCTTTTCAGTATTAAGATTGCAATTTATCTCTCTGGTTCCTCTCCTTCTATTCTTTCTCTCTCTACTCGTTTCCGATACTGTCTTTTGCTAGTCTCTTTTTCATACATCTCTTTTTTCTCTCCTAATTCAACTCTATAGTAATCTAATGTGTTGTTAGATTTTGCGCTTTTATTAGGTAGTTAGCTTTTATGATTAGTATTTTATTCACGTCAAGGTTTATACTACTCTGGCTTTTTCTCCTATGAGTTTTTGGTTGATATTCATTATATTGCTGTGACATACCTTAGCTAGCTCTTTTGCTAGCTGGTTCTTTTACCTACTATTGCAATGTGGTACTTTTTCATTATCAATTTTATTCGTTACATTGTGACGCTGTATTTCTGACAGTATTTGTTCCTTATTAACTGCTCTGTTTTTTTTTTGTTGCTATCAGTTACTCTATTTTAGTACTGGGATACTGTTTTTACCCAATATTGCTCCTTGTTCGGGTCCTTTGCTCGCTTTCTCCACGTTCTCCCTTGCATGATGTGGGTCTTTTTTAGACCTTCCCCTCTCCATCTTTTCTCTCTTCTTTCTATTCTCTTCTCATCTTTTCTTCCTCTTTGTTTCTCCTGGTCCTCCCACAGGCCCGCTCCCACGGTCTATCGGTTGTTTCATGGTTGGTCCCTTGTCTTTATGTCGTATTTTCTCTTCCTGATATCGATGTCGTCCTCTGTTTACCCTTCTCTTGTTTCATGCCTGGCTTAAATGTGTTATCCCTTAATGTTAAGGGGTTGAACCATCCGGTGAAGAGGTCGAAAATTTTGGACTATTGTAAGTCGCTCTCTGCAGATTTGGTTCTTTTTCAGGAGTCCAAGATTACTATTAGGGAGGCCTTGTTTCTAAAGAAGGATTGGGTTTCAGATGTTTCTTGTTCTGATGCCTCCGGCAAACGGAATGGGGTTGTTACTTTGATCTCGAAGACCTCTGGTTTATCCATAATTTCTTCTAATCATGATTCTGAGGGTCGGTGGTTGTTGTCTAAATTGTCGGATGGTCAACATGATTTATATGTTATGAATATCTATGCTCCGAATGTGGATGATCCCGCTTTTTGGAAAGCCATTACCAACACCTTGAATAACACCCCTCATGCCGGTAACCTCATTGTTGGTGGCGATTTTAATTTACCAATGGATCCTCTCTTAGATAGGAACTCTTCATTTCAGTTTCGGCCTCCAAAATCCCATAAACAAATGCTTAACATGTGTTCCATCTCTCATCTTCAGGATATCTGGCGCCTTCATAATCCCACTGGCAGTGATTTTTCTTTCTTCTCTTCGCCACACTCTTCCTTCTCTCGTATTGATTATCTCCTAGTTCATTCTTCTCTTCTCTCATCTTCTTCCGCTCCGCTCATACACCCTATTGTGGTCTCTGATCATGCCGCGGTAAGTTTTACGCTTTCATCTTTCGCCCCTAAACCACGTTCTCGTTCCTGGAGATTAAATACTGAAGTCCTATATGATTCTTCCCAGGTTGCTGAATTTTCTACAGCAATAGACACTTTTTTCCGTGAAAATGAAGGCTCTGTCTCTTCTCCGATCGTTTTATGGGACTCTTTTAAATGTACGTTCAGGGGACAGGTTATTAAATGTATGTCCAAGCGTAACTCATCGATTAAAAATGAACTTACAGATATATCCTCTCAAATCAAAACTCTTGAGGCCTCCTTCCGACATACTAAGAATCCGTCTTGCTTACAACAATTAAAATTCTTGAAGTACAAATATAATACAATTGTTACTAAAAGGGCTCATATTGGTATCCAAGCTCAAAAGTCTAAAAAACTGCTATTAAAGAATAGGGCTGGGAAACTTCTAGCTGCCACGTTAAAATTTCAAGATAATTCCTTTAAGTCCTCACAAATCTCTTCTATTACGGACCACACCGGATCTAAAAAATTCCAAACTGAAGAAATACTTGAAGTCTTTCGCGACTTCTATAATAAATTGTATACTCCTTCCAATCAATCCTCTTTTGCCCAATGTCAAGATTTTCTAAAATCGATTCCGATTCAGTCAGTCTCTGAGGAAGATCGCTCTATTCTCAATTACCCTATCTCGTCTGAAGAAATAGTGAATGCTATTAAGGCCACACGTTCTGGTAAAGCCCCTGGCCCTGATGGTTATCCCATATTATTTTATAAAACATTTCTTCCCTCGCTTGTCCCTAAGTTACAAGCGGTCTTTAATTCTTTTGTTCAGAATGGTTCGGTTTCTGGTTCGGCTGCTGAAGCCACCATTGTGGTGATCCCAAAAGAGGGGAAAGATCATTCGGATCCTAAAAACTTTCGTCCTATTTCCCTCCTAAATATGGAAGCAAAGATTTTTGCTAAAATCCTAGCTAAACGATTAGAATCCTTTATTCCCCATCTGGTACATCCTTCCCAAACGGGATTTGTAAAAGGCCGTCTGGCAAGGGATAATATACGCACTTTCTGTCACATTATCGGTGCTGCCAAGCGATCGCATCTCCCTGCTGCGGCCTTGGCCCTTGATGCGGAAAAGGCCTTCGACAAGGTGTCTTGGCCATTCCTTCGAGCTGTTTTATGCGCTCATAACCTCGGAGACTCTTTCATTAACATGGTAATGTCCCTATATTCCCAACCTAAAGCTAATATTAGAGTTAATGGTGCTACGTCTTCGTTTTTTAATCTTCGTCAAGGCACGAGACAGGGGTGTCCCTTGTCCCCTCTCTTATTTTTATTATCTATTGATCCCTTTCTTCGGATGATTGACTTACACCCTGATGTAAAAGGTTTTTCTTTTGGCCCTCATTGTCTTAAAACTGCCGCTTACGCGGACGATGTTCTAATTTTCTCGGATGATATCGCCTTGGCCATCCCTGCTATCTCTGATACCATCTCCTTATTTTCAAAGGTCTCGGGGTACACCCTCAACAAAGATAAGACGGAGATGTTCCCCTTAAATGCCTATTGTTTTCCTGCCCATATGGGTTTGGCTGGTTGTAAATGGCAATCTAAACATCTCAAATATCTGGGAATTTATTTCTGCTCCACTCTTCAGGCCACTGTGGCTTATAATGAGTCCCAGACTCTCCTCAAGGTCCGTAGTCTGTTAGATACATGGTCTCCAAAACACATCTCATGGTGGGGTCGCCTACAAACTTTGAAAATGATGATCACGCCGATCATTAATTTTGTTTCCTCCATGCTCCCGCTTAAATTGTCTGTCTCCTTCTTTCGGGAAATTGATGCTATAACATCTAAATTCCTATGGAATGGCAAACGAGCTCGTTTAGCATATAAGTATTTGCGTCGACCCTGTGAAATGGGAGGTTGTAATTTTCCTGATTGGGAGAAGTACCAGACAGCTTTCTTGGCCTCTCAAGGAGCGTTGTGGTTTGCTCTTCCATCTCGGCATGTTCCCTCGTGGTTGCTCGTGGAACAAGATTTGGCGGCACCGTTACCTCTTGCTTCTTTGTGTACTACATCGTCTTTGCATATTCTATTTTCACGGTCTATTATTCTTGATACAATTGCTGCGGTCAAGAAATTAGAAAGATGGCCATTCCTCTACATAAAACTAGATGGTCTTCTATTTGGAGGAACTCCAAAATTAAACTAAATATTTCTCCCACCCTCATGACATATTGGGCAGCAAAAGGTATCTCGCTTGTTCAGCATCTGTATAGTGCCTCCGGGGACCCCTTACCGTTCTCTTCCTTGGCACACACACACTCTTTGACAAATCTCGATTTTTATACCTTTCTTAAAATTAAGGTTGCCGTTTCTAAAGTTCGTCTGCACCCCTCTTCCTCCACCATTTCGATGTTCCACATCTGGATCAAATCTGGACATGTTGCCTCTAAAACCTATAAATTTTTGTCTGCTACCTCGCTTCCTGATCAGACGATTGTCCAACAAAAATGGTTACGGCATTTTGACCATAATATCACGGACCATATCTCTTCCGAAGCTTGGCAATCCATTGGTAAATTGTCTCTTCGTAATAAAATAGCTCCCTCCCTTATGCAATCCAAGTTTTTCTCGATCAATCTCCTCCACTGGACGCCTGTACGTCTTCACTCGCTCAATCTTAAAGAGGATGATCTATGCTGGAGCTGCGGTTTGGAGGCTGGGGATTTCCCCCATATGTTTTATCATTGCTCCTTACTTAAACCTTTTTGGGATCTCATCCAAGAACACTTATCTCTTATTTTTAACATTGAGCTTCATCTCTCCTTTCCCTTAGTTTTATTAGGTCCCTTGGCTGCTCCTACCCCTCTTCCTTTGGACCCTTTGGTAGTGCAGCTACTAGATCTTCTTTTGACTGTTGCGGTTAAAATCGTTCTTATGGAATGGAAATCCTTTTCGTCTGTATCTTACCATACGTGGTGGGCATGGGTCTCCTTTTTACGTAGCGCCCACACCTCGGTCGATTTAGCACACCTTACACCTTCCATTTCTAAGGGGGTATGGACTGCTTTGGATGAATATATGGAACTTTCCTCGAAGGGGTTAATCCCCCAATTCCCTGTTGCTCTGTCTGTCTAATTATTCTCTGTCCTTGGCTCTAGATTGGGTTAGTCCTGTGGGAATCCTTCTTTTTTCTGCTTTCCTGTCCTCTCTTCCCTTTCATCTCTTTTGCTACTATTTTCTTTGCCTTTCTATTTCTCTTTCTTTTCTTCTGTTCCCTCCCTTGTTCCCATTCCTCAATCAGATGGTGATACGGTCTGTTTTTTGTCCACGGACGCCCTTTATTGGATCAGACCCTTTATTTTTCATCAATTTCATTTGTATCTTATTCGCACATATTGTTCTCATTTATCAAGTTGGGCTCCGATAGACATTTTTTCAGCTTGTGACTGATTGTATCACTCATATTGTATCTGGTTTTTACTATTTGTATAATTTTCTTTCTCAATAAAACATTCTTGAAATCAAAAAAGAACATAAGGGTGAGTCTAGTTTATTTGAACTATTTTGTGTGTGTTCGCGGTAGCATGCCTTATGACATGTATGCATCCAGAGCCACCTGAAGGAATAAAGACAGAAAAAAATGCAGAAAGACAAACCACAACATTAAAGCAATATATAAAGTTGTCAAATAAGTTAACAAGTTCTTCTGTCACTTGACTCTTGGAAGCCAAAGAGTTTGTATGGATAACAAGGTGAAGGATTTGATGTTGTGCTTGCAGGAGTACGCGTCTGTTACCCCATCCACAGTGGCACATCTGCCACTATCATTGGCACAGGTGGCATACTAAAAGGCTGCCAGGAAAGGGTGGCAGGCTTCCAAGAAGGGTAAGAACTAGTTCCCAAACATGCTGTGAGACTTCCGTAGCAACTTTGAGGGAAAAGACTCTGCTGTCAGCCGGCAAGGGTAAGTCATCCAGCGAACTCATCCACAGGATTCTCACACAAATTGGTGTGCTGCCAAGCAGAACTCAAGGAGTCTTAAGCAATACCAAAGTAGGGTCATTGTCAAAATAACCTTTTAATTTTTGCCCAGAGAGGTATGTGTGGTTGAGAGCAGATAGGGAAATCCCTCTATTGACACTCCATTCAGTATGTAGATTACGTGACACCGGTCAGGACGAAAAGTAGCTAGATAATTTGTATGACTAATTTAAGCTTGAAACATGTTGACCTAACAGCTATCCTAGATAATTAATTCTAGTAGATAGCGTCATGTTTTTTTAGTATAGGCAAGAGGACTATCATTAAAATAAATTCTGAGGAGTACCCTCTGTCCTATTCTCAGCATCACATTCACACTCATACACTTAATATATCAATCTACACCTAGACCCACCCACCTACACTTCATAAAAAGGCTTATAAAAAGATCTCCGGTAAAGATCCCCCATTGAGAGTGCCCGTTGGGCATTGCAGTGCCGGCCCGATGTAGAGCAAAACCCCAATGATGAAGCATGACACCTATCTAGGGTTGTGGGGGCATTTTTTCCTAAAGAGTCGCGCTCCCAGCAGACTCTTTGGAACTGCACTGACCTGAATAGACAAACACATTTCATTAAGAACTGCATACCTTTTTTACCCTGACTACTTATCTGGAGCATGTATGTTGGACCTTTATGCGCTCCGAGTCCCTCGTTCTTGACATATATAAAAGACTCTGCATCCCTCATTGCAAACCCGGTTCTCAGTAGATTTCCACTATTGGTCAGGTGCAGACCCTAGATCTGCCTTTCCGGCAGAGGGGAGCTTTGCAACAAAACTGTAAAGCAGAAATTTTTATTGGTAAATTCTCCAAATGTAACACTTTGTGCCACAAGGATTTTCTATTAAAACCAATCCCAAGTCGTGCATGTAATCTGCATTCATTATTATGTCCCATGAAGGTAAGCAAAGATTCTGAGTTGAGGTTTGCAGCTGTACTTTGGTTTGGGATACTGATTCACACACTGAATGTTTCAATTGCCACTGGCTAACATCTTAGGATAACTTTCAGCCTTTGTATCCAACATCAATGGGTTGACATTCGGCTTATTGACCACGAGCAATTGGTAATCAGCAAACACCAAACTTTTATATTCACTTTTCCCAGCCTTACTCCCCTTTTAATTCATGTTTGCCCTAAGCCAATGACAAGCTGTTCAGATGCAAGCTGATAAAGAATGGGAGGCAGCGGGCAATGCGGCAGGGGCGTCCTGGTCTAGTGCCAGCAACCGGACATTGGTAAGTTGTACAGACCTCGTAGACTTTTTTCAGTGCAAATACCATAACTTCTGAAGCACAAGAAATACATGCCCAAAGTTGCTTTTTCAGCATCTAAGCTGGGAACTATGGAATGACCATTTCGTCTCAAGCAATGTTTAACCTCATCCTCTTGCATTGAACTGAAGAACCTTCTGTTTATTCAGTCAACATTAGAAATATAGGGCCTCGTTTACAAGGCCACATAAAGTCACCCTGCGTGACTTTTCCTGACCTTGTTAATATGTGCCCCCTTTCACACATTACTCTGCATGAAAAGAGAATTCCATGGGTGCTGCTGTGGGTGTTCCCACGCAACATCCATGGAACCAGGCACATTACCAGATTTACAAAGTTTTGTAAAGCAGGAAATGCACCAGAATCCTACGCCTCCCAAGGTGGCGCGACAAGGGGAAATACTTTTATTTCTCCTCCATTATTACCTCTTTCTATGCGTGCTGCAGAATGCAGCATGCATAGAAAGAGCAAAATGCCATCAATTATTGTTTTTGTGCAGTTAGCAGTACCTTCCTTCACAAAATCAATCATCCCATGCAATGCAAGAACCCTTGCAACATGATGCAAGGGTGCCTGCGTTGGCACATGGCTCTCAATTGTGAGCCAGCGCAGGGAAAGCACGCTTTGTAAATGAAGCCCATACTGACCAAGATTACAAGTCTGATTAGTAGCACAAGCTTTGTTTCAGAAACGAGAGGCATTTTTACAAATAACACACAACAAATCTGAAAACTTTTCAGTCTAAAATGTGTTTAATGCATAATTGCAAGAAGCACAGCAAATAATAAAAACAATTGTCATTTCAGCTGGCCAGAGCTTGCGTTGGAAAAAGGGTCAGTTGAAGCATAACGCTACAATACATGAAATTCAGGACAGTCTATATGTTTTCTCTCAGTGCAAGCCTATGGAACCTAATCAGGCGAAAGAAACTTGTTACTTTCAGCAAAAACGTATTTAATGAGCAGGTGGCAAGGTATTCTGGTGGAAGCGCAAGGCATCATTGAGAGGATATAATTCATGAGTTCAATAATGAGTTAATTTTCTCCAATAATCAAAATTCCAGTATCCAACACTGAAAACAAGGATATGCCTTGCAGAAATGTGTAAATGTACTAAGCTAAATACAAGTGCACCCGAGTCTACTAGGACTTTGAAACTTAGCAATTATAACAGAGGATAAAGGACACTTCCAATCAATTAGAAGCCACTTGCATATTTAATTATAAAATATATTGGTACACACAGCTATAAGCGGATATATAAAAACAACGTTGAAATGCATAGCCCATGTCGCTGTGAAAACACAGTCATAGATGTCTGTCCGTTGTTTTGAGTGGCAAACTTTGGAACAAAATGCCTTTGCACTTGAGAAGCACGGAAAATAATTTTCGTTTCAGGCGAGCCCTGAATACCTATTCTTTTCCTAACATTTCCTAAACTGAGAGCAGGCTGCCTAACAGCAAAAAACTAGTTGTTTTGTTGGTAGTCTAAGCATAAAGAGGCACAATGGTGTGAACGCACAACTGGTGATACAGGTTTTCTTGATGGCAGTACCACAAATGGCCACTAGAGGGGGTCTAGATTTAACAAATGGCTTTGTTGCTAGGGGAAATTATATTTTGCAACCCAAGCAACAAAGTATCATTTTGCCTCAGACTCCGTAGTTGTCAGTTCTTTTCCAAGAAAGAACTGTTACTTACTTGTAATCCTAGTCATGTGCCATGATTATTCACTCTGAACCCGTAAACAATAGACCAACTCCATGCATCGAACACACAATTGCATATTTTTTCATACAAGAAATGCTTTCGAAAGCACCAAAACATGCCTAGAATAGCAACATTTTCTAACTTAGTAACCCTCTTTTTTATTTAAAAAATTGCACCACACCACATACAGCCGGCAGAGGGTCAGCACGTGTGAAAGTCAGGAAAAGAAAAGTGAAACAGTTAGGCATAGATAAATGTACATTTTAGGTAAGACAACAAAAATCTGTGGGTTATGGACAATTTGCAAAAATCCAGCACACGAAGTGCCTTTTAGTGTTATTGGTGAACCCAAAATAAAGTAGAAAAGTAGTTCAGAGCGCTTTGCTAGTACAGTGTAGTCACTAAAGTGTAAGATTTCCTGTAGAATGCAAATTTGCTATTTTATTAATCTCTTTGGGTATTAAAAGGGAAGAATATTTTCGACCTTCTGCTTAAATAAGTACAAGAAGACGAGTCAAAATAATTTGACATTGATGAAGAAGCGATAATGCATTTACAGAGTTGTTTTGTGTCACGCTGTCATTGTTGAACGACACAAATTGTGCCCTGGCTACCAACAACCACAAGATCCCAAAGAAATGTATGTAGCAACTCTGTGTATATTAAAGGTGAGTTGCCAGTTTGAGAATTCGGTGGAGCGAATGACCCATAACCCTAGTATAGTCCAATGTTATGCCAAGAAATATGAGGAATGTCTACCAGCTGGTAGAAGCAACGTTGGTGTAGGCAGAAATACATAAAAAACAGAGGTAGAGGATATACCAGCCATGGAAACAACAAATCATGTTCCAAATTTCGAAATAATGTAAAAGCATTTGACCTCTTGGACACTACATAAAAATATACATCTACTTTATACACTTTGAAAAGGGCATGCTACTTACCCTATGTAACACTAGGTAGTGTCCTGTGGCTCTGTGTTTGCTTTATACTTCTCCGGCAGTGACAGAGCAGAGCTGCATGTAAGCGCCACCCCTATGCGCTACGTGGTACTTATACGCATATCTCTAATTTGGGACGTTTTTCAATTTTAAAGAGAGACCACTCCACAGACAGAGGAAGTGGGAAGGCAGTAAGGAATCTGCTATTAGATAGAGATGGCTAAAGTGCAAACTAAAAATATATTCTAGCTTTGACAGATTATTAGCACAATGTTTTGAGTGGTGATTTGTTGAACACCCCACTACCTTTGTGGTTATGAAATTTTTAGGAAAAACATTTATCAAAGATAGGTTTCCTCCCAAGATTATCAGTGACATTGGTGTACAATTCACCTCCGGGGCAATGAGTGGGTTTTGAAAATATCCAGTACCCCCCCCCCTCCCAACCATCTCACCTAGGTCGATGGTATTGCTGTTCGAATCAACTGTGCAATAAAGGAATGCATCCAATAGACCACTACACATGGTACCAACATAGTAGAAGTCTTACTAGCACTCAGCCACACAGTGTGAGCTCAAAAACTACCAGTTCCATGATGACACACATCTACTGCTCTATGCCCTCTTTGAATGCAGATGTGAAATGAACATATAGGAGGGTTTTTTAATGATAAAGCACCCATAAAAACAAAATTAACATAGACTATTTAATACCCAGAACAAAAATAATATGATATGGTGCACTTGTGAAAGAAAAAATGCATACAAGTTGATGACTGTCAATAATTTCTTTCTGCCATTTCAAAACAGAAAGGAAATGAACTATAGGCCTGATTAATTTATTGTCATTTAGACCGCCTTCCACGAGGGTGAGAGTATTTCACTCCCACCCCCTAGCAGAGGTCCAGACTGCCAAATGAATGAATGTCCATCAGATGTCAGACATTTAATGCATTGACAGGAACCGCCATCAAGCACGTTTTTTCTTATTTCATTGTAGCTTTGCCAAACTGCTCCGTCAAACATGACGGAGCCGTAGGGCAAAGATAAGAAAAAAAATCTACATTATTTACAAGAAAAAAAACACCAAAGTGGGATTTTGCTTTTGAAAATCAAAAGAAAGCAATCAGAAAACACAAATAGTAGTGAAACTAACAATCGAATCCGAATTTCAAAAAAGTCCAATTCCAGATTGCATATATTCCATATCTTCTTTATTTCACATAAGTATAAAGGAAACAAGACTCCAGATGTTACAGCTAACACGTTTCGTTCATCACATGTGAACTTCTTCTGGGCTGTAACATAATAAATACAAAACCAACACAAACGTAACCAGCATAAGGAGGACATAAATGTATAAATGAGGAATAGGAAAAAGGGGAAAACGCCCAAATACAAAAAGTACTGATTAAGGACAGAAAGAAAATAGAAATGAAATCAACAAAATATACAGCATAAATCCATTTCTCCCTACGCACAATCACAATTCAAAATCAAATTAAAAACATCCATAGCAACCAACATAGATGGTGTCCTTAAGCTTTGTTGTGCGGCTCAAGTGTTAAAACAACACCATAAACTCAACAGCATATATCATGATTCCATATTAAGGGAAGATTACAATATCAAAGAGGTGAATCGTTTTGGAGGCCAATCATCACAAATTGTATATTAGACAATCATATGCCTAACTTACAATCAACATCACTAATACAATCTTGACCAGTATAAAGTTTACTGTAGTCACAGCGGTTGAAATAAATGAACAACAAAGGTGATTAATAAAAGAGAAAATGGTGACTGAGATGTATTAAATAAGTGCAAAAGACATATCAAAAGAGGTCCCCGTCTGGATATTTTCAAAGGGGTATGTATTTATGGATGAAAGGATGTTTTATTATGGACCGTGCTGATTGGCGTGATGTCTATAGTTGATTGTGTCTACATACGGTTATTGTATGGTGGCATTTGGTGTTCATTTTTGGATACTATCATGGTAGTATCTCCATACAATATATATAGCATGTCATTTGGGTGTGTTATGTCCCACGGTTCTCCACTTGATTTAGGTTAAGTGTGTTGGTGTGATACATCTGCCTTTATATTTTTCGGTATTATGGTCTTTTTTGCTCTCCTGCTGTTGGTTTTATACATGTTTAATAATTTGTCGGTAGTTGTCAGCAATTTGGCCAGACTGTCCTGAACTGTGTTGCAAATATGTTCAATCTTTGATAATGATCCTTTCCACACATGAAGAAGGAATTTTTCATGGTGGCTGGTGGAATTACATGAATTAATGTACAATACATGGCTATATAACATAAATGGTATGTAAGTAACATGTTATTGTACATATAAATATGTGTGTGTTTGATGAATATAAACAAGAACTTTGGTGATCTTAGAGGAGGACTTCGAAATGTACGCACATTTAACTGCTATGAAATACGTCTTTTGTACTCATTTGATACATCTGGGTCACCATTTTCTCTCCTTTTTTCCACCGTTGTTATTAATTTTTTCCGATCTTTGCGACTACAGTAAACCTTATTCTGGTCAACATTGTATTAGTAATGTTGATTGTAAGTTAGGCATATGATTGTGTAATAAACAATTTTGTGATGGTTGAACTCCAAAATGATTCACCTCTGAGTTTGGAATCTCTCCTGACTATGAAATCGTGATGTATGAGGTTGAGTTTATGGTGAAGTTTTAACGCTTGAGACACACATCAAAGCTGAAGGGCACCATCTATGTTGATTGCTATGAATATTTTTTGTATGATTTTACATTGGGATTGTGCATTGAGTGTAATGGGTTTACAATGTATATTTCGAGGATTTCATTGGATTTCTTTTTTCCTTATACAGTACATATTGTATTTGGGTGTTTTTCTTTTTTCCCTGTTTGTTATGTATACATTTATGTTCACCTGTCTATGGCTATGTCTATGTACCTATTGTATTTATCATGCAACAGTCCTGAAGAAGTTCCCATGTATTGAATGAAACATGTTGGCTGTTTGCTGTAACGTCTGGAATCTTGTTTCTTTTCTATATATGTGAAAAAAAGACATGGGATGTATACAATCTGGAATTTAACTTTTTAAAATTAATAGATTGTTTGTTGCGCCACTATTTGGGTTTTATGATAGTGTGGCCGTAGGGGCATGCCTTCGAGCAGCAGGTGCATGTTCCAAGGATTACCATTTTATTAACCAAATATCTGGGCTAAGGGGCAGGTGCATCATTTTCAAGAAGCTCGCTGCTCTGTGTTTCTATGTTTATAAAGAAAAACACGTCCCACTTGCTATTGGACTTATCTCCCATGCTGAGGTGGGCCTTTTGCAGTTTTTACTGCAGCTTACCACCAGGCAGTGGAAATGGGCCTATATCTTCGACCATCTAAATTAGGTGGGCGGACATACAGGTCATCCTCCAACGGCCCTTAATCTGTCGGGTCATCGGATGGGTCTAACCATGGCAGAGACAGAAGTCTCCACCATCTTCACCACTTTTCAATCTTTTAAACCACCGTAGCACTTTAAATCAGGCAGTGGACCAATATGTTTGATAGAAGGGTACTCCGTCGCCGTTGTAATGGAGTATCCTTTCCGCCAACATAGAAATCAGGTATTACCTTTGTAACAAGGAAGAGAAGTGGTAGCCACAAGCTATTACTGCTATTCTCCATAAACTAGGCAAATTATCATTGAGTGACAATCTTGTGGGCTTGCATGCATCTGAGGGTGAAATATACCAAGATAGGAGGACAGACTATGCAATGGGACCTAGGGCATGCTCCAAAACTATTAGGAAATATCACGGCAAAGGTGCTGCCACGTTGGGGAAATTAAGTAACATGGAAATGCCGAGGTTTAAGTATACATGCGAGTTGCAATCTAGCAGTGCTAAGAGGTTGATTCTATTATGACCACAGGCTGCATTAATTCCCAAGGATTAAAGCTTTAGTAAATCCCCTTGAGCCCATTTCTGGGTCAGAAGTTGGTTGCCCAATAAGCATGAAGATTTTGCATTGTGTGATTTAAATGGCAGCAACAGGACTCAGCTTAGAGTAAGAAGAAATCAAATGATGACAACATAGCTCTCATTAAAGAAATAGTTAGATTAACAGCAGAGGGCTATGGTCTAAAGTCAAAAGTCAAAACTATTTATTGAAATTAGCTTTACATAGTGTTTGTAACTTCTATCCAGGGAAAGGCGTAGGCACAAAAGTCTGATTTGCACAAAGGTCCACTTGAGGATGGGGAGCTCACACAAAGGTCTCTGTGTGTGTTGGCCTTATACAATGTCTTCCTTGTGACTAAGTGGCTTAAACAGCGGTCATCACCTGGCGAGGGGCTTACATAAGGGTCACCACCTGGAGAGAGGCCTATAATTTGGCTCTCCGTCTGGTGAGGTACTTACACTTTGGTTGCCACTCTTGAAAATGCTTACACAAGAGTTTTCATCTGGGGAGGGTCCTACATGAATGTCTTCATCTGGGAAGAAGCTTGCATGAGAGTATTTCTCCGCACACAGATGTCACAGTTTGATGACAGCGGTCACAGTGTCCTTAGATGGTGATGCTGTTCTCAACATTGCTGGGCTTCAGGTACTCATACTTCAGCTCTAGACTATGGTTCCGTTTGTCGATTTCTTGTTCCGCAAGCTCCAGTTCAGAATGAAACTTCTGGATCAGATCTTTTACTTCTTTCTCTGTAAAGTATAGATCCTCATCATGACCAAGAGGTATCTGGAGAAAGAAGGAAAGGAGAAGAACTAACTAACACTGCACATGAACTTTCAATGCCTTGTGCCCTCGGCAGGCCCGGTGGATGGGAGAATACAGAGGGCACACCAAGATCTCTGGTACAAATGTGTCTGCAATAAATAATGGTCAACAAAGCTTGGAGGGTCAGTGCAACACAATGAGTTTTGAAGGTTTAGCTCTAACCTTAAGCATGCTCTGGTCTTCAAATGTGTTTGCAGTATGACTAACATTACATGTGGTCTCCAATTCTACAGTATTAGTTTGCCTTTTATTTTAATTTCGGGTAGGATTAAACCAGGAGTAGGTCTACAGCAGACTTAATAGATATCCATGGAGGATAAATGTGCATATAGTGAATATAAATGGAATATACATACTCAGTGGTTATCCTGAAAGTCTTGTATCTATTTTGGACATTCTTGGCTGAGATCCAGCCTAACAGTGTAGCACGTAAACTTGAGACTCGTTGGACTGAGAAGCAAAGAAAGGCCCGCAGAGGCGATACCCTACTTGCATAATCAGTTACTGTAGATTTGCATTCATAAAAGTTAAATGCATGTGTATCTAGGGGTTTTTCTTTTGTAACACATATAAACAGCTGTATTAGTACACGGGCTAGAGTTGCATTCTACTGTAAATACATGTTCAGGGATTAACAGTATTTCACTATGTGAATTATTCTGCATGGAATGTCGTCACTGTGGTTTTAGGCACAGTAATATATTAATAATAGAGTTTTGTATTTTCTCTGGACACCATAATTGCTTATAATTGATGCATATGATAACAAATTATCTTATGGTTCACGACAGGCACTTAAATGTGACTTAACTGTTTCATAATGGATTTTAACTGAGGTCAGAGAGTCACTGGCCTAGAAGTCTGCCTTTTATACGTGGTGTATTTTGGGGGAAGTTTGCCCACCTCTGCTCCTCTCCATCTTGCCCTCACAACTCACCATGTCTGGTTGTGTGCGCCCCAAGTGCCACGTGATTGCCATCTGGATACAGGACTGACGAGTGTCTGGTAGCGACTCCATGATGTAATCCATGGTCACCTTCCCCTTGCATGTCGGTGGTGGCTGGCGCATGGAGCAGGGCATGTTCGGCACCCATGCACACCAGTCAAACTGCAAATAGAAAATCAGCTCACATGGAAGTTGGTGGATGGACATAGCAAGCCCTGCACCTACCCATATTACAAATTATCAATACTACCTTAAACCCACATATATGCAGATCTTCACCTCCCATAACAAGGGTGAATCTGCATTTCCCCCCACAAGGTTGGAAGCAATTTATATTTCAGTAAAGCAGTTTCATATTTTTCCATCATTTTTCCAAGCCAGGTCACCTGACTACTAATATTTGATGACCGTAGTATTAAAATAATCTAATCATAGTTGGTCTAGTGCTTGGACAAAACATTGTCCTATGTGATATTAAATCTAGGTCTGCAAAGAAATGGTGAATGAATTTCTAGGTACCTGTCCTTGGTTGAGTGCCGCATGCTGAGCCGAGCATGTGTAGATCCCCATTGTAAGGAACTTGGTGAGTTCATCCTTTGACTGGAAAGAGGAAGGGACACCTAGAGCAGAACAGACAATATATGAACAGACCCAATTAAAAAGCATTCGGTGAGAAAAGCGCCTTGATTAAGTATGATTTCTTTGATTTCTGGCATTCACCTTTTCCTTTCTCCCACCCCATTCCCACAGGAGTCGGGGACACCTCTGTGACAAGTGCCATGTATAGTGTATAAATAATGCTCATATGGGACTCCGTGAGCTCACTTTCCTGACAGTCTGACTTATGCAGTATCTCCTGGGTTTCCAAGTATCCCATGTAGTTTCATTCTTGAAAACTATTGCCGGTGATCTTGCTCAACACAATAGACACATAGGTTAATATGTGTGCAGCTAGTCGCTGTGATGGTAGGTTGTGACATGGTAATGGGTATTGATCTGTGGTCATTTGGAGAGTCTTCCTGTGCCCAGAGATCCACCATTGTGACTTGACATCAGACTAAGGGCCTGATTTTGAGCTTGGTGATGTGTCACTCCGTCAGAAACATGACGGATAGCCCACCGTACCCTTTTACAAGTGCATCAAATCCTAAAGCACTTTTAATAAGGCAGGCGGTATATCGATCATGTTTGTGACAGAATACCGTCTGTGAAACTCTAAATCAGGTCCCAAGTGAGGGTTATGTTAAATAGAAATACTTAGTTGCTTATGGCCTTCAGGACACCCCTCCTTCTCTCTCAACTAACTTCTTCTGGTGTGTATTTTGGTACCTTTTGCCAATGTTTTCAGACTGGTGGATGGGGAGTCCAACCGTCTCCTATTCTTCCGTTAACAGGGTAACATGGCATTGTGTAAGCCATGAAGGCATGTATATCTTTAAGTGGAGAACCTGTAGTTGCTCAAAGTGCCTTTAACCATGAACATACCAGTATTAATGTAACCTACCTAGATTCTACATTTTCCCAAGTGTAGAGAACCTATTCTTTGACCGCTCTGTAAGGGTTTTCATACTATCTCAAATGAATCCGGCACATAGCAACATCTTCATGACTTGGCCTGGAGACGAACAGCTGTATCATGTGGTCTTCAATTTGCTCAGAGCTTGAGACATCCACCTGAAGTTCACAACACTGACTTGATGAACATGTCTATTAAAATCTACCATGATTTCATGGACAAAATGACAATCCATAGAGAAGCCTCCTGGTCCCAAAATCGTTCATGGTCCCTTTGAGGCGCAGAGCCACCACAAGAGAAGGGAAGCAAAATGCTCCTTGCATCCCAGCTCTGCTTTTGCACGAAATTGTCATAACAAAGGCACTGGCTTGCAATCGGTGCCCGCGCTTCAGAGGCAACTTTTGTTCTTGCTTGTAGTACATCAAGCTCAGAGACCTTGCAGATGTCCGGGCTTACATACCCAGTCGCATGCCAAATAATTTTTAATTCCTCCTTTTCGTGCCAACTCCTCTAATACACGACAATGTGTCGAGTCTCAACCTGGGAGTCTGAAACAGGATATATGTGTACATGTAGTGAACATGCACACTGGTGTTTCTCAAATATTGGCAAGCACACCACCACACTTTTGCACAGTTGTTAGTACTCTGCTTGGGCTATAGAATGACACTGCGTGTGTGAGGCGTGATGAGTGTAACATTAAATGCTCTGCTTCCTCATTGTTACTTCCTGCCTGCTCCTTCCTTCCGCATCTTGTGGTTCTCACCACTACACTGGTACCTTTAGCTCTGCTGAAAGCAAAGTAACAATTTGATAGCATGGGCCACACATTCAGACAGTCAACTGTAATGTAATTTTTTTACCCTTCCCTACAGCTTATTAACTGTGTGTACCTAACATTTCCTTTCAGGTAGCGGAGTGGCGTTGCTCTAGTGACTAAAGTGTCGAGTGTCAAACCAACAACCAAATCTTATTCATGGCGGTGTGAAAAGAGGAAAATATTCTCCTTTCTCTCAATTTCTGAAAATGCCGAACTCTCCCGTTCATATGTCTAACAGGGATACATAATATTGATCCCGACAGCTTTAAGAGAATCCCAGGAGTACTGCTTCTCCTGAGTACTTTGCGAATATACAATTTTAGGATATCACATACCATAAAATGCAGCTGGATTTTCTTAATGCCTTGGAATACTAAATGCAAGCAATCTGTAAATAATTAATTGCAGAATATAGCCCCTCATAGTGGCCTTCTGGCTTGAGTCCCTTTCCTCAGGCTCCACCATAAAACAAGTCTTTCAAATAATGCCATACTTCCATATTCAACAAATTCCTAAAAAAAATAATGATATGCTTCAGATGTCTCTCAAGCCGGACCGGCCATCAGGCTGGTCACCCTCCAATACAGATGTTGGGGCTCATTCAGACAAGTTTGTTGTGGTTTTGCTTTGTTTGCTATTTATGAAAGCCCGTGTCAGGTATCCACCACTTTCCTATCTTAACCTCATGGCTGCTTCTGACAGCCAACGGTCGTCGCGTGCACTACCTTTGTAGTGCTGCGCACATCCGTTGGCCATCGCGGCTCCGCCCGCTCAATAGAACGTTCCGCACCAGCGCGGAACGTTCGGCGCAGCTAAGGGGTTAAGCTCCTGTTCAATGCATTCACAATGATACTCTTGTGTGTCTCACATACTAAGCATTCACTGCAGTGCCAGTGTCTCAACAGCAAGGGCATGCGGTGTGTGTGTGTTTGTGAGAATTAAATATCTTAACTAAGAGTTCTTAGCCAATGTAATAAAATTGTTAATGAAATAAATACTCTGGAGAGGACAAGGATGAACTGATGATTCAATGGTTGTAGTTCGTCCAAGAAAAGCAGAGAGAGCAGAAGACAGTCCATATAAACCAAGTTTATATGTTTGTGTCCGAAGATGTGCAAAAGAAATACCATATATTCACAAGGTTGTCAAGCATCAATGTGTAGCCCATGACTAACACAGAGGTCGGCACCAAACTTGAAAAAAGCACCAAAACTGGTGCAGAACCCAGAATAGGTTAAAGAGGCATAGACGGTGCTGAGAATGGACCTATGGATGGTATCCCAATGGGAGGGCAGATCTGTAGGGCCTGAAGGCGCACCAGAGGAATCTGTCAGTGAGCCAAAGAGGGTAGTGCGTTAGACAGGTTTATATCAATTTTAGCAGAACACACATTTTTTTCTCTATTACACCTTGTTGAAAATTAGTACGTTTTGGTGAACATTATCTGCGCCATCTTGCCTCTTCCCCTGATGCCACACTTTTGTCGTGCGCGCCCGCCATTTTAAGATGCCCCGATCAGAACGAACCCTTTTGCATGCCGCTGGCCCCTGACATAGCCCTTCGCCTTCACTAAGCCTGCACGCTGACCACCCCCTGCTTGCACCTGCCTTGAGTCATAAACCCCTCTTCGGCGCTGCTCTGCCCCAGGCCCTCATCCTGTTCCCAGCGCGACACCTCCCTTCTTCCCTTTCATGATCTCCGGGCCTTAGATGCAAACCCCCTTTTTCCCCGTGTGCCCGTTTGTCTTCCCCGTTCCCAGGCCGACACCCAGCTCTGCCGATACCATTCCTTGCCCCTCCCCGTACAATAGAAAGCTTCCCCCATCAAAGGATCCCCGGGTTGATCAAAGCCCCCACTCCATGAGATCAGATCAAACCCCCCACATTCCGTGAATCGGCGGAATATCCAGCTGCGTGATACTCATCACCTGTTGTGACTAGGGTGGGGACTTCAACTGTAAATGTGTGTGGGAACGGGCCCAAAGGGGAGTTCCGGGAATGTCTTTTCCATACATCAAAGCTTTAACATGAATGTGTAATCTACAATAAAGTCATAAAACAGTGTATAAGAGGCCAGGCCTCAGAAATGTATCTAGAGCACCTCAGAACGATACCTTCTGCCCGTTTTGTTGTGTTCTCCTCCGGAGAGAATAAAAACCTTGTTTCCTGCTTTCCAGTCTCCAGCGCCTGCCTCTTCATTGATTAAATAACTAGAGGGTCACAGAGGCAATACCGCCGGGCAAATATCGATTGTCCCCGACCCGACTCAGGTTTCAACAATTGGCGTCCCAAGCGTGGGGCCCATCAGCGACTCGTGGATCCAGTGGGAGAGGTCCCGACGACAGAGTGAACGACTGCAACGATCGGGAGAGCTCTTGCCCAATAGACCCTCGTCTGGCAGCCGATCATCCGAACTTCACTAGTTCCGAACAGACCTCTCTCGAGTGATCTACGGTCCTGACTGGGGACCATCAGGAGTGCCGTGAGAAATACGAGAAAAAGAGGACGATCGGGCGCTGGATTCGGAAGACAAGAAACTGTCCACATGGTCCGGGTAAGGTCGTGTAATCACGACAAATTGCGAAATGATTGCTTGATTGTTTGATTGCTTGATTGTTTAAAAATACTAGTATTGCTCTTTATTTATTTGGAGATTCACTGTCTACAAACGGAGAAACAACGGGCTCTCTCTTTGCAAGCAGTGGAGGATAGGTAGGGCAGCAGCCGTGCTTATTTTTTCTCCCCCACTCAATAATTACTTGAAACTGAACTGTTGTTCGCAAAACTATTGTTTCCTGGAGATTCCCTGTCTGCAAACAGGGAAGAGACCACCCTTTTTGCAGATAGTGAAAAGGGTAGGTAACGCAGATCTTTGCGGACCTACTCATTCTCCCCATTGTTATTTATTGGTCTTTTTGTTATTTTTGATCCATGAGGTATTCACTGCCTGCAAACAACGCAGAATAGAAATATTCTGTCCAGTCTTTGCACCTAGTGATAAGATAGGCAGTGCTGACTTTTTAGTCCCTCGTTACGAGCCGTCATGTCTGTCTTCTCCCCACTGATTAATAGCCTGTTTAGCCCGGACCGTGTATTAGAGGTGGACCATATAGCTCCACTAGAAGGCACCCCTAATAAGGACATGTTCATAAACTATGGATTAGTCACCATAGCCTATAATAAATTGTGGCACAGGTATACCGAAGAAAGTCAAGACAAACAGTGGCCACTGGCAGGATCCTTTGACCTTGATAAAATAGAAACGTTAGAAATAGCCCTTCGAAATAATAAGACAACGCCAATTATGCTCGACAGTCTCGGTATGTGGCGCAGAGAGGCTATGCAACGACAGAGAAAAGACGAGGACAAACCAAGTAGAGAAATATACCGACAGGACAACCCCAGGACACCGCTACCCACAACTTATCCCCCGACACTATGCAAAAGACGACCAGACTTAGGGCCAGACCAATGCGCTTTTTGTAGGTATGTCGGACACTGGAAAGCCCAATGCCCGACTCTACTGAGCGTGAGTAAAGGCAAAGGGCCGACAGGAACGACAGACCGGCAGTACGAGAAAAAGCGCGAGACAAAGAAGAACCCGACTTACATAGACAGACCAGATAGAACCACCACGTTTGATTATGCCCGATGGCACAGATTTCGCCAGGACAATTTCAGCGGCATGCTCAAGTTCTCCTAGGTCGGGCAACGTCAAGACGGGAACCCAGCCTCGTTTTAAATTCACAGACGGAAAGAGATAATTATGACCAATAACTGTTTTATATTCGTCTTGGGTCTTTGTATGTCGTACTTGTACTGTCCCCCGTCTGAGTTTGTGTGTATGTAATGTACGAATCTGCGTCATCCCTCTACACGTGTTTCCGTGTTACTCAACCTCTGTTAGCAGAAACTTAGCATAAAAGCAACCTGGAAAGAAAGAAATGGTAAAACAAAATCCGTAGACCATTAATGAACTTGAACTTTTAATTTAGCACAACAAACAAGGAATAATAACGGTAAACTGTAGAAAATGAAAGTCAAACAGAACATTCGCCCCCCCCCCCATTCTGGAACCTTCCAAAGTAGGGCAGGGTTACGGCTACGCCCAACCAACGGCAACCCATATAAGGCGGGCCCGGCCGCCAACTCTTGGTCAGGAAATCTTAACGTATGGGGGAGCCGGAGGAGAGGCAGGAGCCAGCAGCCTGGGCAGTTGTAGGTAGTCCCGCCACATGTCTCCTCAGCCAGCCGCAACGGGCCTGGATAGACTTAAGTAGTCCCGCCACATGTCCAGAGAAGAACGAGGCACCTCTTTCTTTTCCCTTCCGTAACAGCCGCAGCAGCTCTGGACGGCGGGATGTCCTGCACGTACCTCCACTACAATTTGTCCAAGTTGGGCTGGGAGGGAGAGGCGACGCGGACGAGCCTCTCCCACCTCCACCGATAGGAGGTCTCCCAGCCCCCGGCCCGACGCCGAACACCCCCAGTCAGGCGATGGTGCCAATACTTCCACAGCACCGAACACACCATGGTGGCACCCCAGTACTTGCGCAGCACCGAACGTGCAATGGTGGCCATATTTTCGGAACACCGAACCTGCAATGACTGCACTGATACTCGTGCCGCGCCGAATGCGCGCCACAGGTGGCCATACTCCCTCAGCACTGAGCACAGGACTTGGGGAACACCGGATGTGGAGAGACCTTCATGCGGGGCGATGAAAAGGAGCAGCATGGAGTGCACCGGGAGAAGGAGACGACGCGAACGAGTCTCCCTCGCCCCCCAGGTGGGGGCATCACAGCTGCACCCCAGCTGAACGTCCCGCTTTCACACAACAGGGACCTCTTCCTTTCACTCCGAAGGATCTCTCCCACTCTTGCAAACTCAACGAGAGTGGCCCCTGTAGGGCCTCAAAAATGGCGTCTGGGTCCGCTGGAAGGCGGGCCCCGGCCACTAGAGTAACTTTGACCAGCAATATAACTCGAACATTTGCCCACTGGAGCACGAGCCCCCATCTCCGACAGCATCTCCGCAGCCTTGAAGATCCTACAAAGGTCCCCGGCGGAACCTTCGGCCTTTGCAGGCTTCCGGTAAGGGACGGTTGCCTTGATCGCCAACGAAACAAACATGACATTGCCACTCCTTCTGTTAGCATGACTTCTAGAACTGCCGAAAAGGACTCTGGTCCAAACTGCCAGTAATGGGAAACATTTCCCCCTGATGCTGCTTCCGGACTGAGCCGGCCCCGCCCAAAATGGCGCTGGTATCAATCGGAACTTACGAACACCTCGTGGTGTTCCTTCGCACTAATATAAACTTGATGTTCTGAGACTTTATATGATCCTTTGTACACTTGGCTAGAAAAGACAAGGAGAACTCACTCGACGAACAGTATGAAAGGATCCCCGTTACAAATGTTGATTACAAATGTACAATGTATTATATTTTTATAACTGATGTAAACCTCATTTACGACGCACACGTACGGTATGCATATAGGAAATCTGATTACAACTATTATGATTATGCTTCTAAATTATGAAAATAAATGCCCCCGAACCCCCAGCCAATTAATAGACGTTTTAGTTTCTTACAAATGAATGAGTAAAACTTTCCGATGTTTTTATTGCTGCAAACGACACCCCCCACTGTACGCACTTTAGCCATTGCCACGACCGGCCAAATACGACCGCACCCTCATAATCCACGTGCTGAAATGATTTTGCAAAATAAAGTTTTTTTGAAACTAGGGACGGGTATTGCATGCTTTATTTTAAAAATGTGGGATCGGTGGGAAAGTTCTTTTCTGTGCACCCTACTCTGCTCTCCCTTTAAGGTTAAAAGAAGATGGTTGCCCAGCCCTGGAGGACGGATCGGATCGACAACACGACACTCCGCCTTCAAAGTACGCGACTGACCCATGAACTCTCGCGTAGAGGAAGACCTTGACTTCCAAGGATGGGTAAAACGAACGGTGTAAATGAGGGAATGTAAAAGGAGGGTGAAATGAAATAATGTAAATGTTATAAAGTACAACGTTCCAAAGTATCAGGGAACGGAGCTGACCCAAGAACCGAAGAACCTTAGAACGCCACAGCGTTGAAAGAGGTTTAAGGATCCCGATAGTGAGATACATCCTTTGACTAGATACCTCGCACTAAGCACCTCTGGTTTCCTTTTCACGTTTCCCCGCACACGACCTATATGGACACACTACCCCCCTCGACTCCAGAAACCATATCCCCGGGGACCCTGCCCCGAGGAGGAAAGACGAGTAAGAGGTAAGTAAAGGACTTATGAATCCATGTATTTGAATATGCGCGAATGCTGTCTCCCCCACCCCCTTTTTTCCTCCCTCTGCAGGTTACATCAGAGATTACAGCCGAGGTGTGGCGAAGATCTGAAGCCTTGCCATGTCTAATACACGAAGCGGACTAGCGCCGCAAGGTGGTGTCTAAGCACGCCTGCAAACTACTCACGTATCGAACAAACCCGAAAAATTAGCACAACCTGATAAAAAGTGATCACCCTTAAACCAGACCGGACGAATGAACCCATGTCACGTATGATGCGAAACTATGAGAGAATGTGTGTGTGTGACTGAGGCGTTGACCCAACTGGTCGAAGGACCGAGAATGCGAGAAAGTGCGACAAAATGGTACCTCCTTTCTTCTTTCCTTTTTCTCAAGGCACGTCCCCTCTACCCTGTCTAATGCTCAAACTGCATGATTACAAGATTCTAACGCAGACCCATGAATGCCCTTTACTGTGTAATGCACTAAATAGCCTTTCTTGAATACACTGCCACCCTCTCTGTTGCACGTGCACTATTTAGCCTGCCGTTGCGCTCTCTCTCTCTCTCTCTCTCTCTCTCTCTCTCCCCCTCCCCCTCTCTCTCTCTCTCTCTCTCTCTCTCTCTCTCCCTCTATTTTTGCACTCCCACTCTTCCGAGTGATTAGCCCCGAAATTGGCAGACTGCCACCCCTAGCACACCACCTAATTGGCTTCAAATACCGTCAGTATTTGCACAAAAACTTGTCTTTAATACAATCACCCTGAGACCGTGTCATTACCTCTCCTTTTCCGCTAGAAGTCAATGAACCGAGGTTGGGCCGTAAGGGAAAGGACAGGTAAGACGACAGAGGTTCCCTAATCTGGCCCGAAATAAGGGAACTACATGTCAACGGCTCCTATGGTATAAAACAAGGACCTCAGAATACGCGACCCTCCCCGCCCCGAATTGTCGCAATACCCAAACCGGAAAAATGATCACCCCTGTTACCTCCCCTGTATCAGCCGCCCAAAAACTGGAGTTATGAAACTACCCCTCATTTCCGGTTGTGAGAGATGGGTCGATTTATGCCCTTACCACAAGTTTCCTATGTCCCTGGTTGTTTCCCATAAAACCCCTGTCCTTCCTAATTAAGTAATCGGGCTGTAAAAGGTTACGTAGGATCCAGAATGATGTTTTACAAGGTTAACAGACTAGTCCAAGGTAAAGAAATCATCGAAATGAACCCCGTAGTAGTTGAAAAGCAGGATGCATCGATAGAAAGGAAATGTTTAGCCATGTTCGTCTCTCAGCAAAATGCCTGTGTAGTACCATGTTGACAACTCACAGTACCCTTCGTAAATGTAAAACTCTAGAGAACGGCATATCTTTGCCAGGTTCGTCTCACGAAGGTGGGTCACCATCAGATGAACTGTCGTGACTGTAATAAATAATTGTAAAGGAAAGTCATAGTAAATCCAACAGGCCCGTCACCGGTCATTCATATGCCAGTTGTGAACACTAATATAACGGGCATTTTCATTCTTTGCCTGGAGCTGGGAGAGAAATAGACTTTTTGATTATCTTCATCTGCAAATTCTCTAAAGACTGTCTTTTCAAACTTGTTTAAGGGTACTGCTGTTGGAGGAGAGAAGGACCGGATGTGGGAGCACGAGGCCTGACTGCA
The DNA here is from genome assembly GCF_964261635.1 of Lissotriton helveticus. Taxonomy (NCBI): domain Eukaryota; kingdom Metazoa; phylum Chordata; class Amphibia; order Caudata; family Salamandridae; genus Lissotriton; species Lissotriton helveticus. Next base: position 171,846,093 of record NC_136073.1, read on the forward strand.
GACTAAGGAACACCTGCGACATTAGCCAAGGCGAGACCACGACAGAAAAGAGCTGCAGGACGAGGCACTGTTTTCGACAACATGAGAAGAAAGGGCCGACCTGATGCCCCTGCTCGATGTCCAGTGTTTGCCGACAAGTCCCCGCTCTCTGAATTCGGTCACACGCCCGCCTATTTGAAGTCTCTCGTTCCCCTAGTTTGTTCCTAATTTGGCCTTGCTCCATCCCCCTTTTCCTCTGACCTACCCTATGGACTGTTTTGTACGCTCTTCTTCCATCTGAACTTTCTGACAATCACCTCAAAGGACACAGGGCGAAAAGGACCTCTCCGACCAGAAACGCGAGGAAAGGGTCGTGCCCTGCAACGCAGAACTTAGAACAGAGCTGGACTTGTAGCTCCACCGCCGGTGCTCAACAGCGCCAACGAAAGGCAACAAAGAATAATGAGAACTCGTTAAACTTCGAACATTTGACATCCCCAATCGCCGTTTCTGCTAGACCTCATTTCTCTCCCAGCCGCCATTGTATTGATCATGCTCCAATCCGAACCTGATATATGTAATAACCTGCCAGTATGAAATGTACTTGCTGCTCTCGCTATAGAATCGTTTTTGTATTGCATTCCTATGACTTTCCTGCTAAACAAATTGATCAAAGTTTATCAAATAGGTCCACCTCCTAAAAACTAGAAATGTTAAAATGTATTGTTTACAACTCTTTTCATCTAGGGTTCCTACCGTTTTCTTTCTCATGCCCACCACAATAGAACCGAGTAGAAAATGAACCAGCAAGATGTCTTGAATATGTTAAAGGGAGGACTGTTGAAAATTAGTACGTTTTGGTGAACATTATCTGCGCCATCTTGCCTCTTCCCCTGATGCCACACTTTTGTCGTGCGCGCCCGCCATTTAAGATGCCCCGATCAGAACGAACCCTTTTGCATGCCGCTGGCCCCTGACATAGCCCTTCGCCTTCACTAAGCCTGCACGCTGACCACCCCCTGCTTGCACCTGCCTTGAGTCATAAACCCCTCTTCGGCGCTGCTCTGCCCCAGGCCCTCATCCTGTTCCCAGCGCGACACCTCCCTTCTTCCCTTTCATGATCTCCGGCCCTTAGATGCAAACCCCCTTTTTCCCCCGTGTGCCCGTTTGTCTTCCCCGTTCCCAGGCCGACACCCAGCTCTGCCGATACCATTCCTTGCCCCTCCCCGTACAATAGAAAGCTTCCCCCATCAAAGGATCCCCGGGTTGATCAAAGCCCCCACTCCATGAGATCCGATCAAACCCCCCACATTCCGTGAATCGGCGGAATATCCAGCTGCGTGATACTCATCACCTGTTGTGACTAGGGTGGGGACTTCAACTGTAAATGTGTGTGGGAACGGGCCCAAAGGGGAGTTCCGGGAATGTCTTTTCCATACATCAAAGCTTTAACATGAATGTGTAATCTACAATAAAGTCATAAAACAGTGTATAAGAGGCCAGGCCTCAGAAATGTATCTAGAGCACCTCAGAACGATACCTTCTGCCCGTTTTGTTGTGTTCTCCTCCGGAGAGAATAAAAACCTTGTTTCCTGCTTTCCAGTCTCCAGCGCCTGCCTCTTCATTGATTAAATAACTAGAGGGTAACAGAGGCAATACCGCCGGGCAAATATCGATTGTCCCCGACCCGACTCAGGTTTCAACAACCTTATAGCAGTACTTAATTTGTAAAAAAAATAAAATAAAAAAAATAAGTGCCAGGTCCTTCGTCAGGAATCCACTGCAGCTTGCACTACCCATTGCCAGTACCACCGCTGCCAGTGAGTGACAGGACCGGCACATACAAACATCGCACTGCTACAAATGTGACAATTCAGACCATTTGAGGCCCCCAAAGCTATAAGAATGGCTTGGACAGCAGGTATTAGCCAGTTATAATGTACATTTAGATATTTTCAAGTAATTCTGCAAAAGTCGGGGTTTGGAGATAAACTCTTTAAAGACCAAATATATGGTTTTTAATGCAGGCGACTCCACACATCCAAATCCCTGCTTAGATGGGAAACCATCGGGAAAAGTTCAGGGGTTGAGGGAAAATATAGGATTAACCCTCACTGATAAAATGCAGTAGCACGCGCAAATTAGGAAGGTCAGCTTAAGACTGGCCCAAACTTCGGGGGGCTAGCTAAGACGCTCAAGAAAAGCACCCATAAAATGGTTGGCCCGGTTATGGAAATTATAAGACACAAGCAAGGGGGGGCGGCCCTATATGGGGCAAAAATCTGGGGCCATCAACCATCTGATCCCCTCTCTAGGAATGAAAATTTCTTTATTAGGCAAATCCTAGGCCTCCCAAAAAGTACACCATTGACGCCACTCCGTATGGAACTTGGGGTTGGTCCAATTGCTGAGGAAGTTGCCCTCAGGCCCCTTCTCCACTGGCGACGTCTTTGGTGCACACCAGAGTTAGTGGCTTTCAAGGATGAGATGAAGGAGGTCTTTAACTTGCAGGGGGTGGGCAAAATCCCATGGTTAGCCTATATTAAAAATACCTTAGTTGCTCTAGATATGGGTGACTTATGGGCCAACACTGAAGTATCCTGCCCGACAATTCCCAGGAAGGCTCTTTCAAAGCTCTTCAGAGAATATAAGGTAAATCAGATCAAGGGGAATTCCATCACTGGTACACTGACTGCACAATTTTTAGAAGTCAAGGACCAATACAGGTTAGAACCTGTTCTTGACGCTATTCAGCCCACCCCAGCTAAAAAAAATTATTTGCAATTTAAGCACGATGTACTACCACTCCGTGCCTTCACAAATAACGGGGGGGGGGTTGCACAGTCCAAGGGGTGTCCGGTTTGTGATAACACCCCAGAAACTGACCAGCATGTACTGTTTGTTTGTCCGGTATACAAGAAGATTAGGCACCGATGGCTTCAAAAGGTCTGCCGGAATCTCGGGACAACTCATTGTCTGGAGGCTTATAGGATATTAAAATATGATACCAGACTCCCTATTGTGTATTCAGTTTCCTGATACTTATTCTCTATGTTGTGTGTCCGTCTAATTGTATTAAAATCTAGCCTGGTTTAATCGGATTCTTTTAACCTTTTACACAATTTTTACCCTTTTTACTGTATAAAAATTGAGTAGTTTTATATTATATATATATATATATATATATATATATATATATGAATGCTTTTTCTGGGACCTTTTAAATATTGCACTGTCCAGCACTTTATTTCATTTTGCATAACCAAACTGTATGAAATGTGTTGTGTTTTTAAATGTACTTTTACGGCCAGAATGGCTGAAATAAAGAGATTTTGAATTTTGAATTTGTATATTGAATTAATAAACAACTTTTGTTCTGCTCATACCTAATTTACATAAATAGTGCCACCATGTGGCAGCTGGCATAAGTACTGGTGTTGATAATTAAGTGCCGGTGCGAAGCACCGGAAACCACCTGCTCAAATTAAGCACTGCTGTCAACATCTGAAAGTTGACCAGTTAAGCAGGTTACTTAATATTGGTCTACATGCTTTCCGAATATTTACAAGTAGTCCAGACCTGCTATTTTGTATAGGTTTTTTTTTTTATCCAATTTTCATTTGCTTCTCTTTTTATGCATGTTATTTTATTTTCTACTTTGGATGCTTTGTAGTTTGTCTGTGCTTTGAGGTTCGGTCCCTTGCAGTGTTTGTGATTTACAAATAAAAATCAGACTGTCATAAAAGACCAGGTGGTGCCTTAACCTGAAGCTTAATGTTCAGGATCCTGGCCAAAGATTTACTGATTTGAGTGGAAATCGAATAGCACACACCCCACATCTGCAGGCTGTCCTTGTAACCACCTGGTAGAGGTCTAGGCTGTTTACAATCATGGACAGAGAAATTTGGGCACGTACAGATTTGCATATGGGGATAGATGTAGTGCGGGGACTAAGCAACCGGACACACATAGAACCAAGAGAAGTTAAATGTCTTCTTCTCTATTCCCACCACAAAAGTATGATCTGACTTAAGGGGAGCTTGTATCCTGGCAGGTAAACTGGCTTTTATAGCATCTGGAAATTGCTGATATTAGTTAGGACAATTACATTTCATTGAGAGTGAAAATATAAACTATGGAGAGCAAAGGAGGATGGTGGGAATGGAAGAGGGAATGAGAAAGGGAGGAAGAGAGAGGAAGCAGAGAAGGAATGAAGAAAAGGTAATAAGACAGAACAAAGGCATAAGGGCTGAAGGCGGGGAGAGTGTCTCACCCAGATTTGGGGCGCCGAAGAACCCTTCGTCATAGATTTCTTGAATCCAAGCCTGCAGCTCACGGTCAGAGGTTACCGCTTTGTCACTGTGATAAAAGCATCCAACAATCCCCTCCACCAACCTGCGCCATGAGTGAGTGAGAAAGAGAGAGATCGGTCAGCATCTAAATAGTGGCAAAATCCCCTCCAAAGCAAGGTAGACAATACAAAGCCTCTTTTGCCACCTTAGGTCTCTATTTAGAATCTTGGTTTCTACTGTGCATTTGCTGTGGTTTGATTATGCCTTGCAAAAGGTTGAATAATCTCCCACTTCAACTCTGTTTCTCATCCTAGAAGGTGGTGTTGAATTGGGGACCACTGGTATCTAAAACCAAAGCTCCAGTTTTACAGAGCTCTGAAACTTGATAGAATATAGTGTTCCATGGCCACAGATAATTTATTTAACTAATCAGTATGCTTTGATGGGACCTGCCCACCTTTACCAAGGACAAGAAAGATGGTCCTCTTTTTAAACCATTTTCAATGTGGCGGTAGACTGGTTTTCTGAAAAGTGCCTACATCCCTTAGAAAACAGACAATTTCGCATCTAGCCAGTCAGGGAAAAGGGATGAAACGGTTATACCAAAACAAAATACAATCTTCAAATTAAGGCACCAAACGCGTTGGCCAAATTGTTAAGCGAAGACCAAACGGTTACCAATGACACCATCAGACATTCAACTCAGAGGTTTGGGTAACTCAGATACTGGGCAATTTAAAATGACCATCATTTGATGTCCTCATTTGATCTATTTTTTAATAAGTTGTAGGTGGCAATAGATGGTATAAATGCTTGTAAATTCACACAACAGCTACAGAAGTTTTTTTTTGTCTGTTGAATACTTTGCTTCGCTGTGGGCAATCTGTGTCAGTGCAGATCAGTTGTGAGGGGTTCCACTGGTTCCAAACAGCTAGTCCCTAAAACTCTACATTGGGTTTATTGGATACTGTTCACTTCAAAGGGTTTTTAATAGCAAAGAGAAAGGAGGTTATTACCTCTTGATTATGCCCCACAACCGGAGTCCATCCTGCATAAAGAAGTAATCCTTCACTTCCTCCATGCCACGACTCCGCACGTCATCTGGAAGACATAGTGAATCGTAGGTCATCCGTGCGTATTCTCTCTGCGCCACCTGCAAGAGTCCATCGCCTCCGGTCGACACCGCCTGCAGGCCAAGCAAAACAGAGTCATGTTAGAGCTGCTCAACCCACAGGATATTGCAACACAACTTCTTGGGTGGATCCCTGGGCTCTGAGCCAAAGCGTACCGCTTACGGTTGTGAAATCCATTTGGAAATATTCAGTGATGGAAAAGAGGTGTGTTTATTCAAGAGTGTAGTTACAGTGTCTCCAGCACAGCTGGACCCAAAACATAAAATGCCATAGTGATTCCAGTGGTTACAAGGAAAACTGTATGATGCTTAGTTCAGTGTGATTAGAGATGTAAACTGTGTCAGTAACTTTCTTCTAAGATTGGTGGCTGATAACATTTCTATCTAACTGTTCCTTGGAGTGCTGCCTCCTTTCTTTCTCCACTACAGAATCCATGTCTGGAGAAGTTAAGTCTTATCCCTCTAAAGACGGATGAGTTTCTTCACACTTTCTGCAGTTCCAGGCCAATGGGTGTCTGTTCTGATCCGAATCACTTCGCCCAGATTCACATAGGTATTAGAGCATCTACACTGAACTTAGGTGCAAAAAAAGCCCTTAACAAGGGATATATGTGAGACACAGAATTACGGCTGATGGAATTTCACCATCCAAAATGGGATTTAAAGACCATGGAAATTCTGAGAGTGTGATGCAATTTCCACAGTGACACGTTAAGTAAGGGTCAATGGTGAGTTTGAGGGCATGCAAATATATTCTAGCTAAGGGCGGGAGTAAGCGTATTTCTAGAGTGGGAAGGGGGTGGGTATTTCTCCAAGTTTAAAGGGAGTGTAGTGAAGGAGCTTCTTAACAAGAGACAACAAAAATTAAAGTGTCAATGCTTATCGGCCTCCGGTTCCCCTGAGAAGAATTTTCCACTTAGTAGTCATTCTTTTGTCAGGACCAGAGGCAAGCATTATGCATCTATATGTATGTGTACATATGTATGAAGTTTTTGTATAGCCAAACCTAGCCAAAAACATTTTCTCAGCAACCAGGTAAACAACAAGACCATTAATTGCTTTCAAGACTACAACTCCAATGAGTACAAAAATTAAAAAACGTCATGCCCCATCAGAAGCTGAGGCTCCTCCACATAATTCACAGATTAGAACCTTCTCTTTTTTCATTGTTCAGATGCCAGATAAGTGAATTTCTTCTTCTGAGGGATTGTGTGCCTTATGGTGGCTTTTTACACCACCACTAGATGGACGCACTGGAGTGCTCAGAAATGATGGAGCAAAGCTGCATCTCATAACCACGGGCTGACGTGCTGTGACAGCACTCCTTGGATGGTAAGCACTGTTGTCGGTCCTCAGTGGGCCATCTTCTTTATTGCAAACACAAGGAGATGATGGAAGGAGTGCTGAAACTTTTCAAACACTCACACTCACTCAGAGATCTGGGTTGAATCCATCATCATTCTTTAGCTCACTCTGCCACCACAGTTCAGACACAGCTATATGCAAATCAGTGTGGACCATGTGCCTCATGGGAACAGTCCACCCCGAACTGCCAAGCCAAGTCTTCCCTGGAACGGAAACAAGCATCCTGAGACCGGTTTTGGGGGAACACCCCTCAACAGCCAGGCTAGCTTGAATTCAGTGGCAAAGTGAGCAAGGGACCCACGTCTGGGCTTACCCTGCCAACTTAGGGTGAACAAAGCAAACACAAGGAGATGATGGACAAAGTGCTGAAACTTTTCGAACACTCGCCTCCAGTCACAGATTTGGGCTGAATCCATCATCATTCTTTTGCTCACTTCGCCACCCCAGTTCAGACACAGCTATATGCAAATCAGTCTTGACCCCGTGCCTCATGGGAACAGTCCAGCCCGAACTGCCAAGCCAGGTCTTCCCTGGACTGGAAACAAGCATCCTGGTCAGGATTCAGGGTAACACCTCTCATCAGCCAGGCTAGCTTGAATCCAGTGGCCCTCTGGCCTGGCACCAAGAAAAGCCTGATGCTAATCACACCTCAAGAGAAGACCAGTGCCCCCTGGACCTGGCACCAAGAGAGGACAGCTGCTCCGTGGGCCTGGCACAAGGGAAGGGTGGTTCTGGTTCGTCTTTGGCACTGGCAACAAGGGAGGATAGCTGCTCCCTAGGCCTGGCACCAGGAGAACACTGCCCCCCGGGTCAGGTACCAAAAAAGGACTGCTGCTCCCTGGGCTGGCACAACGGTGGGACTGGTTCCCCTCTGGCACCAGCACCAAGAGAGGGCTGCTGCTCCCTGGGCCTGGCAATGAGAAAGAACTGGTACCACTGGAGTTCTGACCCCTCCCTTTGGGCTCGACAATTGATGCGCAGAGAACGGTCAGGTCAATCAGAGAATGGCTAATCCAGGCCGGGTTTTTTTTGTGTACTGGTACTTCGTACTTCTATTCTTAAATCTATAAAAGGATAAACGACACTGCAAGTACCGGAGTGTGGGGGAGGAGCTGGTCTGGATGGACAGTTCTCAGGTCTGGTTTTGGGACAAGTTTCCTCACACGTTTTCAAGTCTTTTTTTAGGTCTCGCCTGCAACAGTGCATGCGCTCTCATTTCGGAGGGAAACTGTATACAACAAGAGGCTTTTAGCCCACCCGTAACTTACATTCATTGGCTTCATTGTCACACTTATTTGCTGTCTTCTAATTAGCCAGCGCATGCTGGCTTCACTTCCTCCTCTTTCGGCTGAAACATGGACTAAGAACTGATTGCTTCAGCTTGATTGCTGCCTTTCTACTGCTCGCACTGTGATTGAGGCACTACTTTTATTTATTGTATTGTATGTTGATATGACTCAGTAGGAAATCCCTCACATCTTCAAAGCGGTGTTTCCATCAGACAGCTTCACTCGTATCCTTTTTAAAACCCACCGGGAGCAGTAAAAAGGTCTGAAAGATGGATGGATGGACCTCGGTGACACACAGTGGTCGAAGTGCATTACAATTAGTATGGGAACTGTGATAGTGTGTGTAAAGTGGGCGGGGGTGAGCGTAGGGGTGGGGTCTAAGAGGTGGCTGAAAAACTAACTTTTTGGGTCTTTCACCTTCAGGTAACTTCATATAAGGCAAAGCTTAAAGGAAAAAACCTCTATTAGTTAATGCACTGCAGAGGTCTGTATCTGTAGCCAGAGAACCGCATAATTGAATCCTGGTTGGTGCAGTGTAGAATAGGAACTTGTGTATGTGTGCACGAGGCCACAGTCTGTGACACAAAGCACTGTGAATATGCAAGTCATTATTTTAAACTTGAATTACACACATTATAAGGTAGGCTACTACAAAATGCACAAAAAAGTTTAGGATAAAAAAAAGCGTTCCAACATACAGATTTTAGTCAATGCTTTGGCATTTCATATAGAGTAATGCATTTGCAAAGAGAATACATTGATCATGCAGGCGGCCTTGATAGGCATGTAAATGTTACCACGTAATTTGCATGTTACTGGTGGTTTCTAAAATAATACAGTACTGTCAGAGGGACTGATTCTGTTTCATTATAATACTGCTGCATATGCATTTTACAGTGAGGAGGAATGTCGACGAAAACCACCCTAACATAGCAAATGCTATGCCATTGGTGGCAATTTCCCTGGCCGCAAAGTCCCCAGAGGGCTCATTCGGAATATACCATTTAGTGAACGTGCCATTTGGTAATGAAACAGCAAGCACGACTGACAGTCGTGCGCGACACCCGTTCATGTACGCTGATGCTGAGAGGATGCACTAGACAATTCACACAAGAGGTGACTGGCGGGAAAACGGGCGGTGGCGAAGCCATCAACTGTCGAAAAACAAGAGGTGGTTGTATTTGAGACAAGCTCCCTTTCTGCCCAGCGTTAATCGCATCACACGATTGAAAGGGCTGCGATTAGATGGCGGATGATACTGTTCATCGCTTGCCGCAGCTTGCCCAATCACGCCATCAAATACCTGTGCCCTGAGGGATATTGGAGCCATTACAACATTGAGCAACAGAGTGTGTCATTGACTTAAAGAAACAGTAACCACTTCAATCTCCGTGCTGGTGTAAATATAAAATTGAGCCCAACTAGTATTTGCACCCGATTTCAGAGTCTGAGTAAGGTGAAAATTGAGCTAGCATCAAGGGCTCTGTCCTTGCAAATTTCGTCATCTTGATAATATGTGCAGCCAACAAGTTCAGCTCCATGAGGTTTTATGCTCGCAAACACTTGTCCCACATTTTATTCTCATCTCCCGGTGGTGTAGGAACTCATACCTGAGCGCTTACAACCAGCTGTGATAGTAACGTTATTGAGTAGTTAAAATATTTGGGCAAGACGTTTCTGGCTCTTGATTTTAATCGGCCAAGTTGAAATGAGGAGCTGGGTGTGAACACTATTCCAACCAGGCATTTTAATACAGGAGGCTGAGGATGCTGATCCGGTCAACGGGGTTCTTCCTGGGGCCACCTTTCGGTCCATAAACACAGTGGTCGCCTTTGGCGACAGACGTCGATTTCCCTCGAAGTCCAGCCAAAAACCTGTTGCTGATGTGCTAGTGGTCTCTGGTCACAGTGAAATCAGTGGTTCCCTTTAACTGTGGCTAGTGTCCGTCTTGATCAGACAAACAGCACTTTGATGACTCTCCCAGGTCCAGCAGACTCTAGTGCAACTTTTGAGGGTCAGGACTTGGTTTTCTGTCTAAGACAATCAAGTGATTGTGGCGATTAATTCACCAATGCGATTTCTTCAGCTTTTGTGGAACTAGTGCCATAACATGAAGGCGGCCAACTGACTCCTAGTCTTGGGCTCGGAGAAAGACTTTTCCTCGAGCAGGGCACCACAGGTCTTCACCATACCCGGCGAGACCCGCCTCCAAGCAAGTTCTGGACTGACCTCGAACACTAGATGTGACCCAAGACGACTTTTTCTACTTTTCGGCTTTACCCGCCGTTTTTCATGGACCGTCGATGCATACCCAGACGTTCTCCCACAACCAAGTGCGCCCTGCAGTAACACCCGATTAGGACCGGGTCGGAAGTATCACCGTTCCACCGACCACGTTCCTTATGCCCTTTTGACAGCCCTGAAGAGTCACGGGTTAACTCCCTGCTTGACGAAACACGTGTCGGCTGGTTTCACGGTCTCAATATATATATCAATAAATCAAAAAATTTTAAAAAACGACACTAAAAGAACACATCCGTGTTACTTCTTTCTCGAACATTTGTTGGTGATTACTCACATCACATTGATTCGTTGTGTGCATTGGCTTTTTGCTTACAAGTAACCTCAGGGAAGGATTTCTGCCATCCCTGGTTCTCAGAGTTTAGGGTTTTTTCTCTGATCCACTTGCACCAATTATAAACGAACATTGCTTTCAACTGATCCACTACCTGTTGAGCGCCATAATATTTCTGAAAATAAAATAAATCCATCGCTGAACTTCAGGCACAGGTTTCTCTTTGCTAACCCGGGGAGCATTTGCAGTCCAGTGGAGTCCAGGGAACAGCAGGGCAGTCCTTCATTCCTCTCTCCAGTAGAGAAGTGATTTGATGTCTGGGTGCCATTTTTATGCCCACAACTCGCCCTCAGGGAATGAGGGTACTATGAGCCACTGGTTGACAACCTCTGGGTGGCATCTAGCTATCCCAGAGATAAACATTCTGCCCGCTTCCAAGACAGCAGAACCCCTCTCTAGTTGTGTGGAGCTTGGTAGCCTACCCTAGAGGCTTGGCTACCTGAGGATATACACCCACAGAAAAAATAGTTTGACAATCATTTCCCCCTCTGTCCAGGACGTCAACCTATCTACCAGAACAAAGAGCAGCCGCTCTTGTGTGTGTCCATTATTTGCCATTTAAAGGCAGCTTCCCCTTCGAAACTCGCCTTTTGGGCTCACACCCTGTGTGACTTCCTTTAGGGGAGACATAGCACCTCTTCCAACGGCAGGCCTCTATTGTGTCCTTTGCTGAGAGTCATTCAAACAGCTCCCCAGGAGGTCAGAGGGCTCTCTCGTAGCCAACAACGGTATATGGCCACTGGAAAACCTCTGGGAACAGAGTGACAACTTTCTAAAGTTGCCTTTTCCTTAAAAGTTACATTAAATTCAACTTGGGTATAAAATCAGGTTTAATGCAATGATTCTTTTGATCCCTTGTGGTCCCAAATTCATTCGTCCCACTCAGAAGTTAGCATAGTTGAGTTGGCGTGTAACCCTGTACTTGCCACTGGGGCTACTAACCCATCTACAGTAAAAACAACAATATGGGGTTTTTGCTGTTGGGACAAATAAAAAAACATATCCTACTTTTTAATATGCAGCACCCTGCCTTAGGGCTAGACAGGCCTACCTTAGGGGTGACATATATATATATATATATATATATATATATATATATATATATATATATATATATATATATATATATATATATTAAACTGACAAAGAATCAGGGAAAATGAAAAAATTATATATGCATTGGTCACTTTAAATGAGTATTATATGCCGCGCCCCCATTTGGGAATACTTAAGACCCTCTTTTGTTTCATTGCACGTCATGTGATCAAGCCTCGTTTGAGAGGTGAAACGCGTTATGACGGATGGCTGGTGTAATTGCACAATAAATCACCGAAGAATCAGCACAAAATCTGGGCTTACTCTCGTTATTCCTTTTGGAAAAGGTGTGGTGAATATCGGTTTCGTTATTTAAGTGTACCAAGGAGCGTTCGTGGTACGAGTAAAAAGCCCCTCTCCAAGCCTTGGGCGTGGTGCAGCAGGAAGCTGGGATCCCGTGTACCGGAATCGGAAACTGTACTCCGGTAGGAGGAAGCTGCCCGAGCCCCTGTGAGGAGAACACACGTACCTATCGGGACGAAAGGAGTCCGAGCCGACCTGACATTCTGCAGGGAAGCTGTTGATAGCCGAGTCCAGGTAGGACAGTGAATGCAAATCACAGAGGAGGGAGTGTCAAGCAGTAAGCGCCGTGCAACTTTAAAGTGCGTATACTGCTTGTTTCTTCGGTGTGTGCTGAAATTCATTACCACTAATAGCCAATATGTCCGCCGACGTGTTGAAGCGCAGAGAGGAAGTTGCGGGCCACATGTTTGTGGAAAATCCGGAGGGGGCGAATCTTGCACCCGTTCCAGGGCATGATGCGGGAGTGACCGGCAGTCCCAGCATAAGGGAAACATTTAGCAAATTAGAAAAATTAATGAAACGTGAACAGTCAAAGTGGTGGGAACACAAATCCCTATCCCAGTACTTGATGGTCAAACGTGTTCCACGAGGTCTCAGGAGCACTTTGGCTCCAAGTTATGAAAATCCGGACCCGGCTATGCTGGTCGAATGGGCTGAGACAAATTTGGAGTATTCTGCACGTCTAATGGCTATCCTAGCAAGATATGCGGAGAGTGACAGGATGAAATTGCAGATTGAAATTGAAGCTGTGGAAGTTGAACTGACAGCAATAGGCATTACGGAGCAAACGACTAAATTACGAGATGAAATGATGATGAGGCTTGCAAAAGAGGAAGATATAATCAAAAAGAGAAAAACTTTTAAATTTGAGCGAGATAGACTCGATTATCTCCATGGCCAGATTTTTACTTTCGCGCGCCGTTTTGACAATATTAAGGCGCAGGTGGGGAAAGGCAACCAAAGAGCTAGGCAAGGCGCCAATACATCGGCTTCTTCCACTGATCTGAGTTTGGCAGCGGAAAGCGACTCGGACAACGACCAAAGGAGAAAAAACTTGCAAGAGGGGTTTACCAAACTGTCTCTGGCGCAAGAGGTGAACTGCCTCTGCGAGAGCCGTCGAGACACACGGAGATCGAAATCGAAAGTAGACCCCAAACAAAACAACAAAGGGCCAACATCAAACGCCTCCAGCGCCACAAATGCCACGAGAGGAAATACGGCCGGAGGGAAGAGGGGCAATCGAGGAAACAGGGGCAATTGGAACAGATTCCAAACACAGGCACAAGCTTCAACCTCAACCCAACGATTATGAATCTGACTGATATTATTTTGACTACAAAGGAAAAACTGATTTTGGGTTTGGGGCTATCCTACTGTCCCCCAAGCAATATGAATTATGCAAATGTAAGGATGGATACTTTCCGTTTTATTAGGAAACTGAAATTGAGCGAATATCATCGTTTGCATCCATACAAGGAACAAAGGAATCTGGGTGCATTGAGCCCTACGTTGCACGCAACTGGAGTGGATGTGACTCTTAATGAAATATGGGATTTGCAACAGGAGGGTCAGACTGAGGTGCAATCCCAGTTATTAAACAATAACGTTAAAAATATTCCAGGATTTGTTTACCAAAAAAAAAAATGTTTACAAACAAATATTCCAGGATTTACTTCCTTTAAAAAGAAATCTACTTTTTTGCCTATCATGACTCATGACAGTATAGACTTGTACCAGGACCCCGTCATAAAAGACTTGAAGAAACTATATGTGGCCACCAACAAAAAACATGCCATTTTAAGCCGACAGAATCAAAGTTACAACAATTTGATTGGTAAACTTAAAGCTGATAAGAACGTGATTGTGAAACAGGCGGATAAAGGAGGAAATATCGTCTTGTGGCATCGTAACGATTACGTAAAAGAAGCCGAATCACAATTAAGTGATTTAGATTGTTACAAGAAAAGCAATCTTACTGCAATAAAAACAGCTTGGTCGGAGCAAAATTCTAAATTAATGGTATGGAGAAGTGGTGGCCTCATTTCAAATGATGAATTTAAGTTTCTCAAAAAAGATTGTCCGGTAATACCTACCCTATATCTATTGACGAAAGTTCACAAAAACTCATCTACACCACCTGGAAGGCCAATTCTTTCGGCAATAAACAGTTCAACTGAGAACATTTCCAAATATATCGACTTTTTTCTGCAAGAATGGGTGAAAATATTACCTTCTTATGTGAAAGACACAACAGATTTTATCTGTAAACAATAATCTTGAATGGAATGACAATTACATCTTAATGACATTAGACGTTACTTCTTTGTATACGTCCATAAGACATTGTGACGGCATAAAAAAAAAAAATGAAAAAATTATATATGCATTGGTCACTTTAAATGAGTATTATATGCCGCGCCCCCATTTGGGAATACTTAAGACCCTCTTTTGTTTCATTGCACGTCATGTGATCAAGCCTCGTTTGAGAGGTGAAACGCGTTATGACGGATGGCTGGTGTAATTGCACAATAAATCACGAAGAATCAGCACAAAATTTGGGCTTACTCTCGTTATTCCTTTTGGAAAAGGTGTGGTGAATAACGGTTTCGTTATATATATATATATATATATATATATATATATAAATAAAAAGGAAGGTCTGGACTTTGTCACTTGTTTAAATGGCAAAGTTGAGTTAGCAGTTAAAACAGCTCTACCAGTCTGCTGTGGCAGGCTGGGAGACATGTTTTTACTTTGTCACACTCATGGTGGTACAATAAGTGATGCAGTCAAAAAGGGCCACTTTAACTTATAGGCCATGGGGACCCCTGGCACCATATACTAGGGACTTATAAGTAAGTTAATTTATGCCAACTCGGTATAAGCCAATGAACATACACTTTTAAAGGTCAGATACTAACAGAGGTCCGGTTAGCAGGCCTCAGTGCACTTTCAGAGGAAAAACAACACTGCATTAGTCCAAAACTTTGGGTGTAACCGTGCAAAAAGAGAAATTTCCTTACAAGGATGTTTCCTCAGAAATTAACAGGCAGTAACCCATTGACTGGTGAATGAAAATGGAGCAGCACACCGCCAGACCGACATACACAAATAGGCATTATCGGGCAATGCTCGCAACCAAAGTTGCCAGCACACTAATAAGTTTTGATTATGTTCAAGTATCCGTTGTCACTTGATAAACGCTTGTTCACCTCAATCCAGGTATTAACTATAAGACTTTCAATCGGGAAATCTCAAGAAAACGTTATTCCGGGAAAGGGTACACACTTACGACCAGATGTATAAAGCTATTTTGTGTTGCAAACCCTGGAATCACAAAATCTGAGGGTTTGCAGACGCAAAATTATTTCTAATATTCCCCTTACCTCTCCACGTCGTCTCTTCTCAATGGTCTTCAGTGTTGACATCACACGTCGTTAAGAGGAAACCGAAGTGGCTTTCCGTTTCCTCTAACATCGCAGATTGCCTCCACATAGAAACTTCAACAGGTGCGTTTTTTGGGGGGGCTGGGGGGGAGACCCCCCCCCCCCCCCAAGCCCTCTTTTTCATTTTTAGCCTTTAACACACATACCTTTACTACATATCTCGTAGTAAAGGTATGCGTGGTAAAGGCTATTAGTTGTAACCAAGCATGTGTTGTAATGCATGCGTGGTTAAGTTATGCGTGGAAATGGCCGCGTTGTAGTGGCAGTTTCCGGTCTGCTGCTCCATTTTCAACCTCCTGTTGGAAAGGCTTACCTGACTTATAAATTATAAGTCAGTTAAGCCTTGCCAACAGGAGCTGTTTAAAGGCATGGGCAAAGGGGTCAATTTGCCCAGGGCCCTCTCCTTTCAAGGGCACCCCTGACTAAGTGATCAGGAAGTCCAGAGGTTTCATGGGCCAGTATCAATAAAAGCAGTGTGAGGCGGGGAAGCTACATCCATTCCTCAAAAGAAGGCCAGAGGCACCAGTGAAGAAGCAAGACATCAACTGGTAATATGGTGAGTATGAGTACAAGTACTATTCTTTATAATTTGGGAAATTGGCATACACGTTTTACAGACTTTTTGTGTGTAGGCCCAGCCTGTCCATAATTGACCATCACACTCTCAGGCACTTGGTAGTGAAGAATTTTAAAAGAATCCTTCTAACATTTATCTCTACTTCACATCACCCTTCTACTTCACCTCTCTCTTTTTTCTTCTCTCTATACGTTTATGTATCTTGATTATCTATACCTTACCTATGTTCACCTCACCTCTCCAATATACTTCTCTACTGCACCCCTACCCATCTCTTGATCATGACCATACCTCTCTTTCTAGAGCTCTTTGAGCCTTGCACCTTATAGCCTCCACACCAACTCTCTCTCCACTTCACCCCACTCTCTCCACCTCAATGCTCTCTTCCATCTCATCTCCCTATTTTGTCTTTGTCTATATCACCTTCTCTCAACTTCATTTCACTCTGAACCTCACCTCTCTACCCTTCACCTCTCTCTTCCTTATCACTCACTTACCTCATTTCTCTCTCTATTTCAGATATCTCGGATTACTAGAGGTGTGTGAAACTTGTAATTTTCCCAAAATGTTGCTTAATTACACAAAAGCAAATACACATGTGATTAAGTGAACTGGAACTCCTTAATTTTGCACAAAATGCTCCCCCGTAACAATTTTTGATAAGAGTGCAATATGTTTTGGCATCATAGGGGCTTCAACGATCTGAAAATGGGTAATAAATTCAAAGTTGTTCTAACCGGGTGGCCACAAAAATCTTTAACAGGGCACGGTTTCCGACTTATGAATGGGTTTTGCAGTGGATTCTGAATCGCAATGAAGAGAGGGAGTGGAAGGGGTGCCCCCTCCCAGTTGCATCTCACAATGATATGCATAAATGACTTGCGATCACAATTCTAGGCGCAACCATCCATCAGTTACTCTGACCCCAAAAGGAATGGTAACTGATTTGCAAAGGGGAAGATGCCCCCTCAGAGATACTATCCTTTTTGCGAATGTTGTTAGTAGCCTAGGAAGGAGTAGGCAGTGGACCAACACATCACTGCCTTCTCCACCTGATGGTCTCCCTAATGGAAAACCTATTTATTGTTTAGACGCGGAACCACGTCTTTCAAGAAACACTGAATACTTTAAAAGCGAAAAATGTTTGGTGATTCAAATAGAGGAATGCGGATCTGCTGGTCCTTGCAGGCCACTATCCATGTTTGTAGCCAATCACATGGGGTCTCAAATAGTGACCTGCCTAATTTTCAATAGGCCGGTTGCTCTGCGACTGGAAATTTTGCAAGGTGACCTAATAAAACTTAAGTAACATTTGGGAGACTGGGTGCAAAAAATTAAGTGCGCTGTTTACAATCAATTTTTGCAACCAGTCTTTAAGTGCATCGTGCCAAGTTTACTTGCCCCAGAGCCAGGGCAAGGGCGTCTTAGCCAGACCTACAAAAAATGTGGACTCTGTGGCTAAAGCAGTCCTTATCACCAGGATGGATCCTGCTACATGACCTGTGCCTGTAAAATTCGACCCAAATTTGAAGCTTGCATAGGTAGCACAATGTCTAGGTAGGAGCCCTAAACTTGGATACCCTTTTGCAAGGTGAGCAGGAAAGCCTAAAATGACTACTCCCCTCCCCTGGAAGAGGTGATTACAATACCAACCAGCACTTGGACACCTTTAGAGGGGCAGATTGTTAGCACCCTTCACCCCTAAGGCAAGGCACGGACAGAGGGCGCATTTCCTCCAGCTACTCTCTGGCATGGTGGGCATAGGTGAAATAAGCCATTCCTGAAAGGTAGACATGGCGGGAGGTGGGTTGGGTGGGTGTTTTTTGGTGTGTGTGGGGGGAAGGGGGTGGAGGGGTTAAATCTTCTGGCACATTTATTTGGTTTTCCCATTGTCCTCCACTGGGAATGGCAGGGTTTTGGCATAAATAACTTTCTCTCAGTCCTAAGATAAAGCTGTGGAGGTGTGAAAATATTAAACCTTCATCCTTTGGAAAGGTGGTGGGTTTTAATTTGAAAGGGTGGGGTATGGGAATATTTATTATTTGCATCCCAGCCATTGCTAGAACCAGGCTCTGCGTGAAACCCCATGGCCCTAACCAAGTCAGGTTGGTGTGAGGGTGAAGGACTTTATTCACTTGTGCACTCTCCTCAGCCTGTCAAGGGGCTGTGGAGAGATCGGCATAAGCGGACAATCCCAAACCCCGACTGTCCATAGATCATGCAGAATTAACAATCCCGCTATGCTAATCTTTTTTTCTTGTTTTTCTGTAAAATGTTCAATCATCTGATCTGGGGCAAGTTATCTGTCTAATGTGCATTCACCTCATTGTTTTATGTTGTAGACTATTATTTTTCAATTGATATTTTCAAAATATATAGAAACAATTGGCTTCCCAGTGGAAAGTAACATCTAAATTAATGATGGGAAAGCTGCCACGCTGTTAAAATTTTGTGAATTTTCGTTCTATAGTTTCTGAGTTTGGGTGAAGAAAGTTTACAATAGGAAAAAAAGATGATTTGGAAAAGTCACAATATTTTGCACTCCCTTATTACTTTTGAACCGTGTAACCAACCTCAATGCATTTTAGAATGATGAATGCTTAAAATCTGAACACTCATGTATAAAGTGGTCAAAGGGGGCCTAAAGTTTATTAAGGATGGGAAAATGGGATTTACGATGAAGTGTCTTGCCCATTTTCACAGAAATGCAGCCATACAAGTATTTTATAAATATGTGCATATAATAATATAGTTCTAACCTATGTACATATTTGGGTTGAGCCAATAAAAAGTGGTCATTTCCAGAGAAGTAATTTTAGAAAATGTAATTTTGACTAAACTGCAAGCCTCTTCCTTTAAAATTGGAAACCTGCGAAATGTTTAATTCTACATTTGAAATGCTCACCATTATTTGTACCCTTTACAGTTCTGCAAAGACTACAGACACATGCTGGGTTATGAAAATCTGGCATGCAACAGAAATCCATGCAACTAATAGGCTTTGCAGACTTTAATTACGACGGTCTCTGTTAATTGGTTCATCTAGCTCAGATGAACTGTATC
Source organism: Lissotriton helveticus (assembly GCF_964261635.1). Classification (NCBI taxonomy): domain Eukaryota; kingdom Metazoa; phylum Chordata; class Amphibia; order Caudata; family Salamandridae; genus Lissotriton; species Lissotriton helveticus. The sequence continues at coordinate 171,865,269 of NC_136073.1, forward strand.
ACAATTTATTCTCTGTCTGGAAAGAACAAATCCGCCTATGTGTTTGAGCTGGCACTGGATCCTCTTGAGCGATATTCAAAATCCCAAATCATTTGATGTGGGTCTAAAACAACTTGTTGAATCATATTCTCACCAACCTATTCTGTTGAGGTCATTTCCCAAAAATATTTCCTCTAGTCGCCATTTTAGATGGTTGTGTCGTGGAGCTGTTTTAATCTTTTCCACCAAGTAAAGCAAATGTGCTGTTTGCAAAGATTGCTGAATTTCACAATTTCACTCACAGAAGAGGATTTCCATTTTTGTAGGAGAACTTTTCTTCTAAAAACAACTCCCCTGCTAAAAATATTTGTATTTCAATTTGTTCCCATACAGGGCAACTTTTCGCTGAAACTGGACTCACTACTTGTTTTTCTAAATGTGGCAAGATTTATGAACTAAATAATTATTGCAAAGATTTAACAAATAACTTTGCAAAGTTGTGGAAGGAAAACCTTTGCAACTTTGCACTGCCTCAGTAAAAATATGAGAATTGTTTTGGAAAAAATACTGCACTTTCAGCCACTCCATGAGCACAAGACAATATTGAGATCCCTACGCAAACAGGAGATTTATGAGTAATGAAATAATTACAGCACCCCTAACAGTTTATCAGTGGAAAGTATGGAAAAAACGGATGCATTAGAAATCGATGTGGTGGGCAAAATCTTTCATATGTAATTCACCATTTTCAAAAGGTCAACTTTATATGGGAGATATTTACTGCATCCCATTACTGCAACCCATGGACCACCCAATATTGGCCACATAAACTGGGAGGCACCCCACCCCGTCTCCAGCTCCGGTGGTAAAAAGCCTGGGCATTAAAATAAAGGCCAAACTATCACTGGCAAACCAAGTATCAACCGTGTTCGGGACCTGTGTCGGTCTGCTTAGACAGCTGAGGAAATTATCTCCCATCCTCTCTTTCGACAATGAGGACGGTGGTGGCCGCCTCGATCCTGTCACGACTGGATTATGGGAACTCACTTTACATTGGAATGCCAGACAAGTTGCTTGGCAAACTCCAGGTGGTGATGAATGGTGCGGCGAGGCTGATTGTTAGGCCTCCCAGACGCACCCGGGCCTCACCCCTATTGCAACAGTTGCACTGGCTTCCCATTAAACAGAGGGCTAGATTCGAATCACAAGGCCCTGTATGGTCAGGCACCAAAATACATCAGAGAACGCCTGGTGAAATACGTCTCTGGCCGCACCCTAAGGTCTGCCACGGAGGGCCTATTAAAATGTCGACGGTTTAATTACACCACTAAAGGTGGGCAAGCCTTCTCGGTCCTCATCCCGCAACTCTGGAATAGGCGGCCAGGCCATCCCCGATCCGAAAGAGCCCTTCCCCCATTCAGGATGAAATGGAAGACGTTACTCTTCACAGAAGCCTGGGCACGGCATCTACCACTTACAGGCTACATTCACTTCTGGGACTATAGCTAATCTTCTCGCAGCGCTTAGAGACCTGCCGGTATTAAGCGCTCTATAAATCACAATTAACAATAACAATAACATCTAGTAAATATCACATCCCGAAGTTTCAGTATTTTCTATGTGTAGTAAATACTTCACATCATTCTAGTTCACTTATAACCAGGACCATAGAGTCTTCGAGGGGTAAAGATGCTGGGCATAGTGTACAAGAGAAATCAGGCACGGTAAGCAAGAGCTTAGGACAATCACAGATCTCACCTGGTCGAAGATGCCGTGCGGAGCAATGAGTTGGCCGCGCGCACGGGTGTTGATCTCCAAGGTGAATCTCATGTGTGGCATTAACAGCTGTAGGAAAAAAAAGGGTTAAAAGTAAGCTTATAAAAGGCTCACACGGTTATTTTTAAGGTCATCACTTCACAAGATCTCTGCTTGTGAATGTATCACAGTAGGAGGGATCCTCCAATATTTTTAAATTAAGAATCATTTTCTACTTGCAATTGTACGCTTTCGGTCACCCATCCATAAAAGCCATCTCTATGCTGAATGCACGCAAGACAGCATGTCAGTCTAACTTGCTTAAATGCGTAAATAAATGCTGTTCCCAGTGGGGTGATGCAAAACGATTGGCTCACTAGTAAAAAATATTTTCAAAATCCCCAAACTTCCTGCCACCCAAAGTATTCCGATAAGTATGCCACCCTAGCTGTCCCTTGATTTGAATTGTAGTACTATTTTGGCTTATTGGTAGTCTCTGGGGAATTTAGTTTTAATGGTGGTAGATTTCTGACCTACTGCAAGCGTATGCCACCCTAGGTAGCGGGTGCAGAGATGGGCTACATGATGAGCTGCCTGGCCCTCAAATGCTTCACGAGGTTTCGCTCCAAACAATTTAAGGCTAGAGTAAAAAAACAAGAAGATGCCCAGCTGCAGATTATTACAACTTTTTGTGTTCAAACCCCTATTTTAATCAAACCGAACAGACTGGAGGCAGAAATGATTGAAACACAGGTCTAAATTGATGAAATACAAGTCTATGATATGCCAAACCCTCCAGTAGTCAAGTACCTTGAAGATTGGGTGGAGAGATGGCAGGTTGCGCAGAGTGGCCACACAAAGTACTTCCGCGACCAGGTGCGTGTGCAGCAGGTGGGAACTGATTTGGTAAATCTGAAAATCAGCTGAACGCACCCATGTCTTCACCAAGAGCCAATCCAGTTCAGGGTCCGAGGGCAGGAAAACGGGATTGTCCTCTCCGGGAGACTGTTTCAACTGTGAAGGCAAAACAGAGGGGAATGAGCTATCATGGGCCAGCGCAGTGTCATAACACAAATCAGTGGAAGTAGGGTAATCGCTGCACTCACATGTAATGGATGGGTAATGATGAGCGTAATCAGGCTTCATGAGGTCGGGGTGCTCAGGAGGTTCACCTTCTGTCTGGGAGGTGCTGACGTAGAACTGGCAAAAAGAACCTTACAAGGGTAAGGTGGGGGCTCATGAGCACGCCAAACGAAGCAAAAGTATCAAGATAAGCCGATTTAGTTCATGCATCTAGGCCAATGATTGGTGGTCAACAATTTTATTCAAAGTGTCCACGTATTAGATCATTAATGCGTTATTTCAAACGTGTGTCTTTGTCTCAAAACATCATTGATTCAAATGAAAAGTTGATTTTCATCACGGTACATATTCACCCAGATGCATTTCGAGCCGAAAAGGCTCTTCTTCAGGGGGTTAAGTATCAGAGTGACAAGTGATCTGGGTAGATCAAAAGCGTGTCTTCCCGTCAACTTTTCGTTTGAATCAATGATGTTTTGAGACAAAGACACACGTTTGAAATAACGCATTAATGATCTAATACGTGGACACTTTGAATACAATTGTTGACCACCAATCATTGGCCTAGACGCATGAACTAAATCGGCTTATCTTGATACTTTTGCTTCGTTTGGCATGCTCATGAGCCCCCACCTTACCCTTGTAAGGTTCTTTTTGCCATAACACAAATCAGAACATTGGAATGTTGGTAGCGTGCTCCAAGCTTATAATGGTCTGTATATGCCCGGGGCTCCAACATTCCAATGTTTCTTTGTTCACAGTTCTGGCTGTAAACAAAGGCTTCAGGTAGCCTGAGGGGATTTCGATCCCCTCGCGCTCCCTGAAGGCTTTGTTTTATTTGTTCTCACATTCTGCCCTCTAGTGGCAGAATGTTATAATAGCCTTATAGCCCTTCGTAGCAGGGCTATACGGGCAATTAAAGTTCTGCTGCTTTGTTAAAGTCCCTTGCCTTTGGCTCGGACCTTTAAGGCAGCAGAGGGCCTTTAATAGCCGGTATAGCCCGCTACGGCGGGCTATAAGGCTATATTGAAAGCCCCTCTCCCCCCCCCCACCAAAACCCACCAAATAAATAATGTGAGGAGATGCCATCACCATACAGATATAAAGGCCTTGGAATGAGTGCAGTGACAGCATGAACAGCATGAAGGTGGGGCGCTCTGTGTTTCATGGTTTCATGGTGGCTACAGGAATCTAGGAAGAAAGTGCCCGGAAAATGAAATATTGGAAAGACAGGCAAGACATTCAAGTCGGGAGTGTGAATTATGGAGGAAATTCAGGTTTAGAGCGTATTTGTGTTGTGTTGGTGAGAATATAAAGGATTAGGTTGGTGTTAGAAGCCAGGTGTGGAGACTAAAATCTACAGTTAAAGTTTGTGGGTTAGTAATTCCCAACTGATTTTAGTAGTTTTGCATTAAAGTTTAGATCAATTTAGGAAACCATTGTCTATGTTACCAGTTTAGCAACTGTTCAAGAACTAGGCATGCGCTAAGCTTGCAAAATGTGTTTCTGTATTCTTTGAATTTTTTTTGCCTTGCGGAAATATCAAAGTTGCTAAAGTTTAATAGTTAACAAACTCACTATTTTAGAATACCAAACTTTTTTAACTTTACGTAAGTAAGTTGGCAGAATTTTAAAGCCCACCTGCACAGATGTTGTAAATGTATTGGTCGGAACAAGGAGGAATGTAAACAAATCAATATGAATAGTCATCTGAGGGTTTAAAGGGAAGAAATAGCACATTGCGGGACCACATGCTTTGCCAAATATCTGAGACCAGACCAGATTCATGAAGCTTTTTCTTCATCTTGGTTCTTTCTTAGGTGGGTATATAGAAGGATTTGTAAGGGCAATCCATAAATCGGAATACACAGAACTAAGATTTGTGACTTTCTAAGCAAATTTCAATTACAATAATGAAATTTCGTCTAGGACGCACATAGTAACAATTTCCTAAAGCACCCAATGCCCACAGATCCTGATATTGATATTTAACTGGGATGTAGTGGAAATATTTTACATGTGGAGAAAGAGAGATAAGGCGCATATCCAACCTAATGGTACCCAGTGGATTTAGAATTCGAAGTGCAAAAGGAAATGTATGTTTTTATACATTTCAGTGCCTAGTCTGGGGACTCGTATGAATTCCTGTAATGAGTTGCTTGCTGAAATCGCGTAAGTAAGCCTACAACTGTATGTATTTAAGACGAATTCCTTAAATAAACGCAATTCACTACAAACTAATCTGAAATATTAAAATGAATAAAATTAAAAAAGAGAAATTGTGACCGTGAACAAGAGTTCATATGACTTCAAGCTATATTAGATGTTGGCGTAACCTTTCAAGCCTTTTAATGTGGAGCATCAACGTCGCTTCATTTTCGACCCAGATATGACTGTGCATCCTCAATAGGTCTGAAGAAAGCCTTGACCCCTCATGTTGATCTATTTAGTTGCAGTGAATGTCATACTGGGCCGACCCTTTTAAAATCAATGATTCGTCTCTATTCAATTGTTATTCCTTTCAAATAAGGATGGGGCTTCTGGATCAGAACAAGAAAATATATGATAATCTTTACTTTGTAACAAAGTTTTTATGTAAGGCTGATGAACTGCATGGTCAAATGTGGAAGGCTTATGGGATACCACAAGCCATCTCGCCATGCGGTTCTCAGTCAAAAAGAGATTTGCTCCTTGCCAATCAAATATCTGAATTAGGATTGGTTTGTTTCAATGGGCGTTTTTGTTTATGATAGCCAGATATGGCCGGTAGATTATATCTTTCTACAAGCATGGTATTTCCAGCTTTGTAATAAGCTTAACATTGTGAAACTTGCAGGCAGTGATCACTGGAGTCTTGAAATAGCATTTAATATATTTCTCATCCAAGAACTGTTGTGATTCCAATGGAGATTACCTTTCCTAAACTCCTGACTACCAGATTGGATGATAAGTACATGGCTTTACTATTGTAATATCAGGTAACAAAATCCCTTTAATTGGACGAAGTCGAGGAAGGTGAGGTTTTAAAATAGTATAGTCAGACTACTGTTGCGCCAGAGTTAAGCCCGTCTGCGCCCGTCCGCGGCAGACCGCCGCGGACTAGGGGCCATCACCCCTGGTCCCCTTACTCAATATTCATCCGCTGACTTGACACTACTTCAAGGCCATTGGCCCCTCGATCCTCGTACTATTCATCGGATCACCCTTTTGGGCTGTAATTCTCCCTGTCATGCCTGCCCATTTGGCTGCCCTCCTCCTCTCGCGTCTCCGTTGGCCCCCGTCTCATCTACCATCTGTGATTCTTATTCTCCCCCCTCATCTATCATTTTACTTAATACCAGGTCAGCCATTAAACACCACCAGGAACTTTTCATCCTCTTAGACACTGACAAACCCGACCTCCTGCTGCTGACGGAAACGTGGTTTTCTGAAGCCTCCCTTCCATCCCTATTGGCTGCCCTCCCCTCGACTTACTACGCTATCCGTGCCGACCGTCCTGGCGGGAAAGCGGGTGGAGGCGTTGCTCTTATTGCCCGTTCTGATCTCCAGTTCCAAGTCCTCCCCTCACCCTCCCTGGGAGGAATCGACTATTTGGTGGCCCGCTCTACCTCCCTTTCCCCCCACTTAGCCATTGTGCTCGTCTACCGCCCTCCGCAACCAACTCCATCTTTCCTCCCGGCCTTTCAAGATCTACTTGGCACCCTGGCGGTCAACTATGCCTCGGCTCTAGTCCTCGGGGACTTTAACTATTGGCCCTCGGACCCCAAGGAGTGCGTCTCATCAAAGGAATTCTCAGAAACCCTCCTCTCTCTTAATTTAATCTCTTTTGTTCACACCCCTACCCACATTCACGGTCACATTCTAGACCAGGTCTGGTCTCTTAACTGTTCCCTGTCTGCACTGTCTGTTGTCCCTTGCACTTGGTCCGATCACTTTTTAATTTCGTTTTCCCTTAGCCTCTGTCTGACCAAGACCCCTATCCACACCAAAAACTCATGGGCTCGTAACTGGGGTAAGGTCAATCTATCTGATCTCTCGACTTCACTCCTGGCCTCCTCTCCCCCTCTATCGGGACTGGATTCCGCAGCCCAAGCCAAAGCCATTGACTCATGGCTCATGGAAGGAAGCGATTGCTTGGCTCCTCTCCGGCGCACCTCGATTAGGCGCCCTAAAGACGCCAATCGGTGGTTCAACAACGACCTGAAAGAACTGAAGCTTACGGTTCGAAGGGCTGAACGCAAATGGAGACTGGACTACTCCCCCAATTCCAGGACCCGTTACGTCCATCTCCTAGGGACCTATAAGCAAAACATCACTGAGGCCAAGAAAGCCTATTTCTCGGCCAAAATTTTGGCGGCCGAGAACCAACCAAAGGAGATCTTTGCCATTACCCACGATCTGGCTTTCTCCGACAGGACCTCACTTAAACCCCCTCCCTCCCAGAAACTCTGTGATTCGCTGAATTTTTACTTTGTCGAAAAAATTAAGACAATTAAATCCAACATTCCCCCTCCCTCCTCTTTTTTTGTTGACCCCCTCCCTCCCCCTGCCCCAGCCTTTTTTAATTCCTTTCCTCCTCTCTCTGAAGAACTTTTCCTGTCCCTCCTCCCCAAAATTAAGTCCGGTTCCCCGTCTGACATATGCCCGGCACACATATTACGGCAGATTTATACTGTCTGTTCTCTGCCTCCTCTGGGTTTCCTTAACGACTCACTGGCTCGAGGGGTTGTCACTCCATCGTTAAAAGCCGCTTCCATCGTCCCCATCTTGAAAAAGCCAGGAGCCGACCCCTCCGTGATGGCCAATTATCGCCCCATCTCCCTTCTCCCCTTTCTGGCGAAGGTGCTTGAGCGACATGTTACATCTGCACTCAGCTCCTTTGCCGAGGAGAATGGGAGGTTGGCTCCGTGTCAGGCTGGGTTTCGGCCCAAGCACTCGACAGAGTCAGTGGTGGTGTCAGTATTAGACACCCTCAGAGAGGGTATGGACGCAGGCAGATCTCAGGCGCTGGTCCTCCTTGACTTGTCCGCCGCTTTTGACACGGTGGATCATTCCATCTTGCTTTCCCGTGTCAAGGCGGCGGGCATAGGAGGCTACGCCCTTATCTGGCTTTCCTCCTTTTTGAGGGACCGGACCCAGGCGGTTCACCTTGGGGAGTTTTCAGCTACCCCCTGTCAGGTCCAGTGCGGTGTTCCCCAGGGCTCTTCTCTCTCTCCTTTACTGTTTAATCTTTATATCGCTCCTCTCATCTTTGCCCTACAGCAGCTGGAGGTCACGGTATACAACTATGCCGATGACCTCCAGCTCATCTTCAATCTGTCTTCTACCCCTGACTCTATTTCTAATTTCCAATCTATCCTATCTTTCATCAGGGACTGGATGAACTTCAACCACCTGAAACTCAATCCCGATAAAACGGAACTTGTGGTGACGGGTGGTTGCTCCAGTCCCTGGAATTCTCTCTTTTGGCCCCCCTCCTTTGGTTCTCCTCCTACCCCTGTTTCCTCTGTTAAGACTCTTGGCATCAAGCTAAATGATCAACTCACTATGCACTCCCAGATTGGTTCGGTGGTTTCTTCCTGCTTTCTTACTCTTCGTACTATCCGCTCTATCTCTCGTTTCTTTTCTTTCCCTGCACTCAAACTAATTATGTCCGCACTGGTCCTGTCCCGCCTGGACTACGGGAACATTTTGTTCAATGGCATCCCTCAGTACAGCCTCCGTAAACTGCAACTAGTGCAGAACCAGGCTGCCCGCCTTGCCTTCGGTCTTCCCAAATTCCACCATACCTCCCCCCTCTTGAAAACCCTCCACTGGCTCCCTGTGCAGGAACGCGCCTTGTTTAAATTAGGCTGCATGGCGTTTCAGGCCAGGACTGGCCTGGCCCCCCTTTTCATATCTTCTGCCATCAAGGCTTATGTCCCTGGCAGAGACCTCCGCTCCTCGGCACAACTTCTTCTAGCAGTACCCCGCTACCGGAAAAAAAAACAGGGTGGCTCAAAATTTTCCACTCTTGCCCCCATGTTCTGGAACTCTCTCCCCTTCCATCTTAGGTCCCTTACCCAGTATTCCAGTTTCCGCAAAGCTTTGAAGACCTTTTTATTTTCTCAGGCTCTTCTTTCGTAAGCTCTGCCTGCCTTTCCAGTCGACGTCTTTGCGACTGTTCTTGCCCAGCTGGCTGCCTGCTACTTTAGCGCCAAGAAATCGCCCAGGTGTACGTTGCGCTTGATAAATATTTTAAACTTAAACTTACTGTATAGGTGGTGGATTGCTCCACACCCTTAGTTGTAAAGTATAATCCCTCTGCTGAAAAGTAAAAATCTTTTGCTGTTTAACATAAACAGCATTGGTTTGATAATCAATTGCAAGAATTGAAAATGAGGCTAATGAAAATTGATTAAATTAAATAGTCTCCATTAGGTACATAGGAAAGAGAATCTTATTATAAAGTGAAAAGGGACTATGTGGCCTTAGTAAAGATTGATTGAGAAATTGGATCACTATAAAGCTAATTGGGAAGAAATGTAAACCCTTTACTTACAAAAGATATGAACAATTTTTTGATGTGGGTTCAGATGAGATGTAGAAAGGGAACAGATCCAATTAATTGTACAGTTCCAGGAGGAGGAGCTATGCTGGCAAACAAGATGGCTGCTTAGGCTCCCGGCTCCGCCGACCTCCTTATCCTGCCAGATGATCCTGTCCATTATCCTGTTTTTAAGCCCTACCCCCGTGTAGATGAACTGATCCGCACTCCGATGGTGTAATCCTGAAATTTTGATCGAGTTGTTTGCCGGAGTTGCGTCGAGTCCAAGTTTGTGGCCTAGTCCAGAGGGGAAGCCGGGGCCTCGAGTATCTGCATAGCCGGGTTGCAGTTCAACAACATCGGCCGAGTGACTCCAGCAGGATCCGGTCTCTTGAAATGGAGGTTTCCTTTTTTGCCCGGATTTGTCGGCAATCGCTTGACATTTAACATCGAGGGAGGAGTGACTGGGCATGATATCGACTGCAGGTGGGGTCGCCTTCCCGCGGACCCGGTTTTGGCCCCCGACGGGGTTCGGTGGGTCGGGGCCTTCGCCTGCGGTGTCGACAGGCGGATTATTGCCGCATATAACGAACAGATTCAGAAAAGGGGGTGGTGATGAACAGAGTGTCTGAATTAAGCAGACCACTCTTACCCAGTCCAAAGAACAGGGCTTGATCCATCACCCTTTTTTAGCTCACTGCACCATCCCAGCTCAGAACCTGGCTACATGCAAATTAGTCTGTTCCTGTCCCAGTGCATGATGGGAACAGGGCAAACCAAACTACCAAGCCAATTCTTATACTGGGAAGGAAACAAGCTACCGGGGACCGGTTTCTGGCATTTCAGCCTCATCGGCCCGGCTTGCTTGAATCCTGATGGTGCAATGAGCAAGGGACTCACATCTGAGTATACCCTTCCACGCTTATGGTGGACAAAATGATTCAGAAAAGGGGGTGGTGATGAACAGAGTGTCTGAATTAAGCAGACCACTCTTACCCAGTCCAAAGATCAGGGCTTGATCCATCACCGTTTTTTAGCTCACTGCACCATCCCAGCTCAGAACCTGGCTACATGCAAATTAGTCTGTTCCTGTCCCAGTGCATGATGGGAACAGGGCAAACCAAACTACCAAGCCAATTCTTATACTGGGAAGGAAACAAGCTACCGGGGACCGGTTTCTGGCATTTCAGCCTCGTCGGCCCGGCTTGCTTGAATCCTGATGGTGCAATGAGCAAGGGACTCACATCTGAGTATACCCTTCCACGCTTCCCCGGTAGCTTTTCTCCTATCTGGTGAAGAATTGGCTTGGTAGTTTGGTCTGCCCTGTTCCCATGATGCACTGGGCCAGGGACAGACTAATTTGCATATAGCCAGGTTCTGAGCTGGGATGGGGCAGTGAGCTAAATAAAGGTGATGGATCAAGCCCTGATCTTTGGACTGGGTAAGAATGGTCTGCTTAATTCAGACACTCTGTTCATCACCACCCCCTTTTCTGAATCGTTTTTGGCCACTATAGGTGTGGCAGGGTATACTCCGACATGAGTCCCTTGCTCACTGCTCCATCAGGATTCAAGCAAGCTGGGCCGACGAGGCGGAAATGCCAGAAACCGGTCCCCGGTAGCTTTTCTCCTTTCTGGTGAAGAATTGGCTTGGTAGTTTGGTCTGCCCTGTTCCCATGATGCACTGGGCCAGGGACAGACTAATTTGCATATAGCCAGGTTCTGAGCTGGGATGGGGCAGTGAGCTAAATAACGGTGATGGATCAAGCCCTGATCTTTGGACTGGGTAAGAGTGGTCTGCTTAATTCAGACACTCTGTTCATCACCACCCCCTTTTCTGAATCGTTTTTGGCCACTATAGGTGTGGCAGGGTATACTCAGACATGAGTCCCTTGCTCACTGCTCATCAGGATTCAAGCAAGCCGGGCCGACGAGGCTGAAATGCCAGAAACCGGTCCCCGGTAGCTTTTCTCAGTCAGTCACAAATCTTTATTTCGGCGTTACGCCATAAAAGAACAATTTAAACATTACAATTTGATAAAAATAAATGACGATCACTAAAAAGGTAAAATACATTCTATATAACTGTGCAACACATGTTGGAAATTACTTGGAGCATGACAATAAAAATCATATGAGACAGGAGGACACCTCAATAATTCTATAAGCAAATTCGATTGTGTAATGCTATTAGTGCTAATATAAACAAATTCAATTCCATAAATTAAGACCAAAGTTATAGAAATTCGGTTCACAGCTGAAGGCCCATTTTTTTCCTACGGTAGCAAATAGAAAGTAGAAATCTACTGACACTAAATATTATCTGTTGTGAAGTGTTAGTAGTCAAAATTCTCAGAGCCTGATGGCAGGACCTCAAGCCTAATAGGAGGCATATCGGTTTAATCCATCTTTTTCTTTCATGGGCGTAGATAGGACAGAAGAAAAGAATGTGCTGCTCATTCTCAATTTGGTTGTTTTCACAAAGTGAGCAAGCTTCATCCAATACCTCAGCCGATGGTTCACGGTTCCTTGCCCAACGTGCCAAAGTTGATTTTAATAAAAGATTTCCATATCTAAACTTTAGAAATAGTGTTTTGGCAAGTGGGGGCTCTATTTCGTCCATAAAGGACTCATAAAAGGGTTCGTCCTTAAAACTTAAAAATTTTGAGACTAATGAACCACTAGTACTAATGTTTACAGTCATATTTGCTACATAGGACCAAAAAGCTTTTTTCAGGACTAGTTTGGGATTAGATGGTAACAGCTCGGGATGCACCCAAAAGTGTTTCAGGCCTATAAGGTTAAGCCAAGTCCTAACATGTGTAAGCCAAGGGATTTTTTTGTTACTATCCAACCCCATGATCTCTATCAGCCCTTCTCTGTATGCTTGGAGCTCAGAAACGTGCCACAATCTTACCCAGAGCATAAGCGGTCTAATAAGAACGTGATGATCTGTTCTTTTGAGATCAAGGTCCAATTGCAGAGGTACTAATGGGGTTCCTCTCGGAACCCTTACCAAGCTTCTCATAAAGTTGTTGTCGTGGATACTAAAAGGTCTCCTTGGATCCTGGCCCCCACAATTCAGCACCATATAGCACTGATGATTGAACCTTAAATTTAAAAAGTTCCATAACTGGACGCACCGCTTTACTGGTGCTTAAGCTTTGCTCTCTGAGTATTGGTTTGACGTTCTGAGCAAATAACAATTTGCTTTTTTCCAATTGTGCTTTCCAGGTAAAGTTGCAATCAAGCGTCACCCCTAAGTAAGAAAAGTGAGGCACTGATTCCAACTTTATCCCTTTTAAAGTTAGGCAACCCTTGTCTGGTTTGGTTGGATTAAGGGCCATATATTTCGTTTTCTTTACGTTAATCTCTAGCCCCTTTTGACAACAATAGTCGTTAAAAGTATTCAATAAAATCTGCAAGCCGTTTTTTGTTTGGGATATCAGAATAGTATCATCAGCAAACAATAGAGATGCTACCCTTTCGCCATTCAATTTAGGTGCATCATTTTTACATCTTGCTAAGTAAGAGGGAATATCGTTCACGAAAATAGAAAAGAGCGTGGGGGCCAAAATGCATCCCTGGCGAACTCCACGTTCAATTGGAATTTTCCGTGATAATTCGCCGTTTTGTCCCCATCTAATTCTCGCAAAGTTCCCATCATGTAATTTTATAATTTGAGCTACTATATTGTTTGGCATACCCGCTGCACTCAGCGTCTTCCACAGAAGATCACGTGGCACCAGATCGAATGCTGCCCTTAAATCAACAAAGGCAACATATAAGTGGGCCTTCTTTATCATTACGTACTTCCAATAGAGGCAGCAGAATCTAAAGCACTGATCTATAGTGCTGACTTTGGTTCTGAACCCGGCTTGAAATTTAGTTAAAAATGAATTTTCATCCAACCAGTTACTCACTCGTAATAAAATATGGCGAGAGTAGATTTTCTGAAGGATGTCCATTAAGCTTATTGGACGATAATTACAGGGATCCTTCCTGTCTCCTTTTTTAAATATTAAAACAATTTCAGCTCCTTTCCAACTTTCAGGAAATTCTAAGCTTTGAGATAGTTTGTTGCATAGATAATTGATATATGGTGCCCATGTTTTCAAGTCATGCTTGTAAAGATCCCCGGGGATTTTATCCAAACCTGGGGCTTTCCCAGTTTTTACTTGGCTTATGGCCAGCTCTGTTTCCCCCAAGGTAAAAACCAGCAGATCTACTGGAGATTCAGGACTTGCTGCAGTGGATGCTGTATAAGGGTCGTCATATTTCCTATACAAATTGGTAAAATGGGTTACCCAGGTTTGCTCGTCTAGGAAAGTGTCTTTAACCACCCTTCCTACCTTATTCCCATTTGCTATCAACTTCCAGAAAACTACAGTATCGTGTGATCTTGCAGCTGACAGCAATTCCGCCCACTTTTCTTCCTCCCACGCAATTTTCGATGTCCTTTGGGCAGTTTTATAGTTACTTCTAGCTTTTTTAACATCCAGTTGCGACTTGGATTTAATAGCAATTAACAGTTTCCTCTTAGACTCTCTACAGGATCTGTCATACCAAGGCTTGCTATGAGACAAGTTCTGAGTCTTCTGCTGGGGTTTTTTAGGCATTTTAGTTACCAGTAGTTTTAATTTTTGGAAAAACTCCTGATGTATGGTCAAAAAAGGAGTTTTTGCTTCCTCCTCGGGAGTTAGACTTAGATATGTAGCAAAAGTCCCTGCAAAAAGTGAGTATATTTCACTCAAGATATCACCATGATCCAAAATAAATGGCCATTTTAGCGATCTCCTGTTGTTACTAATATGAATATCATTACCATCCCCAACACCCCCCTCAAAGGAGAGTGGTGGAGAAGGATCGCTAAATAATGCAGCATTTAGTGACAAATTTAATGGAAAGTGATCACTTTCCACCCTCTCCACTATTTCAAGATCTATGAGATACAACCAGAGAGGGATAGAAACTATCACAAAATCCAAGTTGCTCCTATATGTATTCCTACTAAAGGTTGGTTTTTTTAAGGTGTCAGACGGTAACCGACCGTTACAGGCCCTAAGGTGATGCTCTGTACATAATTTGATCAGTTGGAGAGCCAGAATGGAACATTTCACCGATTTGCTGCTCCCGAGGAGGGGGATTTTATTTGCCTGATCTTCCTCCTCAAAAATCTCACTTATGCCCAACACAGGTTCATAGTTACAATTCAGATCCCCAGCCACGAGGCTGAAATTCCAGAAACCGGTCCCCGGTAGCTTTTCTCCTTTCTGGTGAAGAATTGGCTTGGTAGTTTGGTCTGCCCTGTTCCCATGATGCACTGGGCCAGGGACAGACTAATTTGCATATAGCCAGGTTCTGAGCTGGGATGGGTCAGTGAGCTAAATAACGGTGATGGATCAAGCCCTGATCTTTGGACTGGGTAAGAGTGGTCTGCTTAATTCAGACACTCTGTTCATCACCACCCCCTTTTCTGAATCGTTTTTGGCCACTATAGGTTTGGCAGGGTATACTCAGACATGAGTCCCTTGCTCACTGCTCCATCAGGATTCAAGCAAGCCGGGCCGACGAGGCTGAAATGCCAGAAACCGGTCCCCGGTAGCTTTTCTCCTTTCTGGTGAAGAATTGGCTTGGTAGTTTGGTCTGCCCTGTTCCCATGATGCACTGGGCCAGGGACAGACTAATTTGCATATAGCCAGGTTCTGAGCTGGGATGGGGCAGTGAGCTAAATAACGGTGATGGATCAAGCCCTGATCTTTGGACTGGGTAAGAGTGGTCTGCTTAATTCAGACACTCTGTTCATCACCACCCCCTTTTCTGAATCGCATATAACGAACAGTCACCCTCCGACGCTGCCCGTTCGTGATTCTGTTTGTTCCCCCGGTGATACCAGATTCACCGGGGGAGGTGATTATGATTAGTACCGGGTGAGAGACAATGGACCGAACGGAGCATGAGCCATAGTTGATGTCAGTATTGGCAGCGATCGGGGCATTTAATTCGCATATGGATGCCCTAAAACGCAACATGAATACGGGCCTATCTAAGATGGTGTTTGTGGAACCGGACCCTGCCCCTTTGATGGAACTGCAACCGGCTGCGATTCAAGCAACGGCCATTTTGATTCTGTGCGAGGACCCCGTGAAGAAACAAGTGTTGAAACCCTCAGTCGGTGCTCTCGAGAACTGTATACTCCGAGGTCATGAGCATATCGCTAAGCCTTCCATCATTGCTGACTTTGGATGTATCGATCGACGTTCCCCTCCCGGAGACTTTTATTGTTGATTGTTCTTCCACTTTGTTTTCATCCTCTCCTTCCTTGGTGACTGTACGACTGCGGGGAAAACTACATTGGGACTATCCATCCAGGAGGGAGCTTTTTTGTGCGGCTGGAGCCCTCATGGACTCACAGTCTACGTGTTAGCTTCCTTTTCCTCTTTGTTTCTCTTGTTGGCGTGTTAGTCTTGCTAGGAGGGGTTCGCGTGATGGTTCGGAAGGGTCAAGGCTGAGATGGATAGATCGGGGCGGTTGGTTTGGCTCAATGGGGTGTTCGATCTGCAACTGTTGGACTTACGGGAGGCTGGGCGGTGTATTATGGCTCCCCCTAATTTTCTTCTACTGTGGTCTCTGATATACTCGTAATTTTTACTTTAAGGGGTGCCTATCTCTGGCAGGGGGGGGGAAGAGGGCTGGGAGCCTATACGGATATGCCCTCTTCCATTTTTTCTCTTTTTTCCATCTTCGGAACTTAGTTAGTTGGGGCGACAGGCACGCTGCTAGTTGGGGTTAGGCGACAGCCATATGCAGGGGTGCAGGGTGGGGGATGGGTTTATTATTTTTTTGGGTTTCCTTCTCTTGGTTTCTTTTTTCTTAGCCTTTCTTGGTCTTTCCATTTTTAGTATATTTGGTGTCATATCCTGTTTCCTTTAAATTCCAATGTCCAGTGGCCACGCTTCTTCTATTATCCTGATTATATTGTGTGGGCAGGACTAGATGGCTTGTGTTTAAACTATTTCTCGATTGTAATGTTGCAATATCTGTTTCGTACTTATCAACGCAGGCGCATCAGGAACTTTTTGTTGCTCCGAGTTTACCCTGTCAAAGTATCTACCCAGTCTGTTATTGTCTATGAAGGTATGGTACCGGATGTGTATATTCCTTTTTCGTGGTTTTAAAATAATAAAAAGTTTAAAGTAAAATAAATAAATAAATTGTACAGTTCCAGAGGATGTGTGGATATCTTATTTGTGTAATATTTATAAGATCTGGAGGGAGGATCATACAGGGCAATGGCCACCCCAACAGGAGGAGCCACTGAAGCTTTCAAAGGAGAACTTAAATTAGATAATATTGCATCCCTTAAGCTAACCAAAGCGGGTAAGCCAGAGTATTTACTTGCGATTATTTAAAAATCCATGCCTAAATGGGGACCTCATTTTTATTCAGTGCTTTTTATTGCAATAACAAAAACGGGCATATTCTCAGCTAGCTCAAAAGGAGTAATAATAAAACCAATATTAAAGAAATGTAATACCAGAAATTGACGTTTGCCCCCAGACATTTATGTTTAATAAGTTTAATGGATGTTGGGGTTAAGTTATATTCAAAGGCTATTTCACTGTTCATGAAGGAGTGGGTAGAGTTAAATAAGTTGATGCTCATCGAACAAGGTGGGTTCAAGCAGGGTCAATCAACGGTTGATCATTGCTTTAGCTTATGTGCTACATGGCAGAAAGCATTGCAGACAACTGGAAGTTTGATTTGTTTTTTTGCTGACTTCCGTTCAGCCTTCAACCTAGTAAACAGGAAAATTTGGTGGTCAAAAATTGAGGAAAATGGAAACCTCAAAGTGCCTTTCATCAATCCTTAAGGAACTCCAACGGGACAATTGGGCGCAGATGGAGCTTGATCTTAGAGGATCACTTTCAGGAAAAAATCTGCCAGGTTATGGTTTGAGACAAGAGTGTGGTTCGCCCCCCTTGCTGTTCTCCGTATATCTTGCAGATTTGCCTCGGGTTCTAATAGAAACCAAGACATTCTCACTAAAAATGAGAGGAAGACATATCACATACTTATTACATGCTGTTGACCTTGCTTTTATGGACTTGACTCAAATAGGCCTCCAAAGTAAATTAGCGGCGTTTAGTAAATATTGTGTGGCAAACGACCTTAGGGTCAATATGGATGAGACGAAAAATGTAATATTTATAAGTGGATCATAGGGGGCTAACTAGTGGAGGTACATACATCATATATAAGTTTTCATGCAGTCATGAAAGTAAAGTAGTGACCAATTTCAAATGTAGCTCATTATCCATAACTCCAAGAAGTGGACATCAACACATCTCAATGAATGTGATGCATCTTTATCCACTAAACATGAATTAGCATATGTGTCAATGAAGACCTGTTTCATGAATAGGATTATCCCAACATCAGTATGATGCATTAAACTAACATATTTGGTAAAAATATACGCCATTGTGTCATCAACTGTCCTCCAAGTGAAGGTATCCAGTAGAGTAAGAAACCTTCCCAAGGTTCATCATTTTCTAATAAATGACTTTCCTATATCAGGATATTCCACAGCTGTTCACCACATGAAGGCTCAGCCCTAAGCTACACTCCATCAAGTTTTATAAACCAGGAAGAAACTCTCATTCTGCCCAATTGATCGAATCTGTTCCCCAGTGGGGGGCTCTCACAGCTGGATGAATACCACAAAAACCTAAAAACAAAAGATCACTGCTGTGCTTTTGCTAAAGTTGCTCAAACACTGAAGCAATTATTATAATCAAATAATATGAATTTGTTGTATGTAACACTATAAAGGATTTCCCATATTGACATCATAACAGATGAATCAAAAACATAGTGCTACTGCTATGCTAAATTCATCTAGTCTTCATCAAATGTTGAGGTAAGATTACAACTTCAAGCTCAGAATACACAGATACAAACTTTGGGTTTATTGCAGGCTGTTGGTCCCTCTTGATGCAGATGCCAAGGTATATATATTGAAGGGGGAATATGGTGAAAGATGTCACAATACATCTCAACACCCCTGCAGACATCATCAAGCAAAGGAACATTCTAAAATGCTTATTGTTGGTGATGGTTAGAGTGAAGCACTAGGCCAAGAGAACTGCTTTTTTCTTAACCAAAATGGCCACTTTAATAAAATGATCTTTCGAGCTGGCTCCACCATATCTTCCAGTGTATAAGACACCACAGACATGTTCTGAAAGTTTAAAACTGTACAGTGGGAGAATCATGGTGACCATCTCATTTCAGGTTATAATTGACACCATCTCTAGACCTGAACGTTTCACTTATAAATTGTTGTTTTTAGGGATCTTAGTCTAATTAGTTCAAAGGAAGCAAAAGTCTGCAACACTACGAATGCATTAGGATAGCTTCAGAAATTCCTGAACTGGAAACAGTGTCAGTAGTGACCAGGAGGGAGGTGGTCATTCTAAGGAGAACTAGTACAGCATTTGTTCAATGGGTGTTTTATCACTCTGTTCACTCAAGCAAAATACATAAGGATAGAGCCTTAAAACCTGTTTAAGTAAATATACTACTGACAGACACACAAACCCTTGGAATTATCCAGGGGCAGGAACTTGAGGCTCAGGGGTTTTCAGGGTGAGCTGGACTCCAAAAATCAAATATACACCCAAAAGAAGCTACCCTGAAATATTGGTCACTTAGATAATGTAACCATATCCCTACAAAGCACTAGGTAAGTAGAGTGCTGAGCATCTAAAAAATGTTAAGGACTGACCTCACACACCACCAGGTGTCATGCTTCATCATAGGCAGTCCTCCCTCTCTAAAAACCAGGTTTTCTAGAGAGCACGCCTACACCTGGAGACAGGGACACACTTTGAATAATCGAAGTGGGGGCCCGTGAAGAAGTGATTTAAAAACCAACGTCTTACTCCAAATTACTTTTAATTGCAGGGTATTACTTGGTGTTAAAAACTAGAATGTGGGTTTTTGGGGAACTACTACCCCATCACCACCCTGATCATCAACATGTTTCTGCCTCTTGCCAAGGTGGGTCCGTGGCACTCATCAGGACGAAAATCAGGCTCCTATCTTACTAATTTGGTTACAGATGTTACCACTAGGTTAGGGTGACCTGTGTCATCCTCTAATTAAAACTGGAATTTTTTTATACCCCAATATAGGGTCCTAATTGAAGGAAGAGCTGAACCTGTTCACAGACGAGGGCTGCCATTCGATTGGACCAGAGAGGAAGAAGCCTGCTACAATGTCTGCAACATGTTTTCATGTCTTTTATATTAGTGTGTGTTCCTAGCTAGTTTCAGATGGCTTATTCTCCACTCCTTACTCACCTTCCTAGACTGACGGTTGTGGCTACTGCTGCTTCTGATCATTCCTTACTTATTCTGATGTTTTATTTTTACAGAGTGCTACTGCAACTGTCTAATCACTGGCTCATATTTCTGAGACTCAGCAGAGTTTCAGGAACTACTCTTTATGGTAAGTTCTGCTGATTTATTTTGGCTTTGAGCTTTATGCTCTTCTGATCTTGCTCTTTTCCTATGAACTTGAACTCTTAATGAGTTCTACTAACATTAAGATTCTAGTCCTGTCCTTTTGAATATATTACTTTATTTTTTATGGAATGCGTTTAACCTCATGCGTGCGTGCAGCGCATTTTCCCGCCGTGCACTGAGTTTTTTAAAAACCCGCGGTTCATGATGAGCTCGTCATGAGTGTCGAAGGGGTTAATGCCTTTTTTGTCTATTTGTCCTAGCCACAACTTTTTATGAGATTTCTTTAAACATACTAAAGATTTATTGACAAATTTAAATAAAAATAAAAAATGTACTAATCTGTTAATGAGAATAAAGCTTTAAAACTTATCCAACCTCTCATCATTGACGGAACTTTGAACTGTAATTGAAATTTGCTTTGATAATGACCTAGCTCTTTCAATAAAAATATAGTGGCAAAGATCCGTCCCTTAAACAAGAAGAAACCGGCGCAGGTAGGGAGCTTGACCCTGTAAGTGATGGTACTTGAAAGGTTGAACAATATTACTTAATTTTGGCTCCAATCAACTCCTATCAGCCTCACATTAGAAACAAGCAACAACGCCTTCCCTTTAAAATGAAATTGTTGATCTGTAAAACATTCTTTAGTTTTTTTTAAAAGCCAGCCTTCTGCTCTGCCAATTTTAATTGGCAATAGGAGTCACACAAACATTGTACTTGGTCTGTCTCCAGTAGAGGCAGGATGCTATTCCCTTTGTACATTTGTAGGCTTCGATGGGAGTGAATCATGTCTTTATGAATATGCTCATGTCTGGTGGTGGAGGCTGTGCTACAGCAGGCTGCAACAGGTTGATCAGACTCTCAGAGTTTTCCATGCCTATGCAATGCCAGCTGGGGGCCATTGTGTTGGTGCCACCGAGTCTGGTATGGTATTTCAGTGGAGATGTAGATTTTTCCAGCTTGGATAAGCGCACCAGGCCTCCTGCTCACCATAGATAGCTGTTCGGCAGGTCACAGTGTTAGAAGGGGCATAATGATACAGATAGGGTCACGACACAGCTTCTACTCGACTTTCCATGACTTAAAAATAAATACAGATTCATAAATTCCTTCTCTACAAAATGACTTCCTTATCTACAAAACTAATAAATCCTTCTTTTTGAACTTCGCCATTAGGTCATGGTTCTATTGATTGCTTAGTCAAGGGTCTTAATTCATTTCTTGTTATCCTTCTTGATCAGGGAGGGCTGGTCCCTTTCTACCACTGAGGTCACTTGACAGCAATTTGGGCAAAATGTCATGATTTGAGGTGGCTCACCTTGACTATCAGCCGTCAGTCTTATGGCTTTTTAAAAATTGCTGTACAGTGGTGTACATTCCCTCAAGTTTGTTTTTGAGACTGGTCAATGATTGACAAGGCTACACCAAGACCTAATTCCCTTAAGTCTTTCTCTTGGCCCCAGATTCTTTCTTAATCATCATTATCTCATCACATAGATTCAGGGAATTTATTCATCAACAGCATGCCTTCATGCGCATCTTGCATTCAGGATGAGGCTTTCTTTCCAAGGTGTATTCCCAGCTCCATAAGGTCAGGATATTGTGCACCTGCTATTTGTTACTACTACATAATTAGAGGAGTTAGCGATACATCACTGCACGTCTGATGAGTGCTGCTAGATCCCAACTGGTATGTCCAGAATTCTGACTATTTGAATGCTACGGGTAGCCAGGCAGGGAAGCAGTACTCGTCCACTACGTTTGACATCTGGCTTTATTTCTAATTCCAAGGCTTACTAAAGGATGGATTGAGCTATTTTGGGCCCGTGCCGGGGAGATTCACATAGAGCAAGAAGGTTTCTTGTCCTGAGTGTCAAGGGATATATATATTGTAAGTTATTTGCAATGCAGCCACCTGGATATCCCCCACACCTTCAAGCAGTACTACCAGTTGTCAGTGGGCTGTTCTTAGTCTAATGCATTTGGTACAAGAGTTTTACAAGTGGTTAATGTTTAAATGCAACACTTCTGCCTTCTCCTGACTCTACTGTTGTGTTTTGCTGGCTCCGATGATGGTCTTTTCTGCTCTCAACAACTTGAATATGTAAGCGCAGAGGCAAGGGAGACAGACAGTGAAAATCAGATAAATGCTTACTAAAAATCTTAATAGTGTTGAGCGTCTTCCTTGCCACAGCCCTACATTCCCACTCAACTTCTCCCCTCCTCAGGATCTCAGTGGGCAATCTATCTTTGAGTCTACCATCTTAAACAAGCTTAAAGTGACTAGTAATGCTAGTTACAGCTACTCATTCATTCTGCAGATGAAGGATGCTGTATTCTCCAAGGCAAGGCTTTACCTTAACATCTAAATATAGGACAAGGAAGACTAGGACTAGATTTTGACGACTGATAGGAATTAGGTAATTTATTACAGTGTAAAGTTCAGCTTGCATGAGGCATATTTTATCCTTGTGCTTATAACAAGGAGGGTGCAAGGATATGAAAATATTTCAAACCAAGATCATTATGGACTTGGAGCCTTCCACAGTGTATGCGTTTGAGACAAAAAGTTGAGAAGGTACCAGATGAGAACAGGACAGAATCATTGCGACAGGACCAGGGAGGGGTTATTTGTTGACCCGACCACGACAGCTGGAGTTATGATTTTATAAAGCAGTCAGGCATGATCTGTGTGGGAGTGATAGGGTGAGTGTTTGAGGTAGGATTAGAGGTCGGGAAAGGCTTGTATTAGGCTCAGAGGTCAAGAAGTGGGTTATAGACCCAAGAAGAAACTGGGAAGTAAGACAAATGAAAAAGAAAGCGGGAGAAAGACACAGACAGAATGTTCAGGCACTAGTGGTACCCTGGAACTTCACCTGTATGGCTATTGGCAGCATGTTGCCCTCCATGTTCTGGTACAAAAGGCAGATGGGCGCACACAGGTATTGTTGCTTTCCTTGAATCACGTTGGTAGGTATCGCATCCAGAACGGAATAATCTACAATGAAGATGTTCCCCTTCTGCAGAAAAATAAAAAATATACAGCAGTCAGCGAAGAGTATAAAGATAAAAAAGAGCCACATTCATATGTACCAATTTGACAAAAATATTGTAAACTCTGCAGGCAGGGAGATTTCTTTGGTGTAAGTATGTTGACACCCTGCCAAAATTCTTTGCTTTCTGCTATTCGGTTGTCTTTTTTGTGCCTTTACTTTGTTAAGAGGTGTGGGTACATGAAACATTTGTGGAAAGCACCATGAGATATTCTAGCTTAGTTGAGAGAAACTGGGGACACTGTACCCAAGTTGGTTGGTGAAAGTGAGTTTCCCTGTAAAAGGGTACCCTCTGCCTCCTGAGTGGATCACTTACCTTTCTCCTACCCATCTCCTCATGCACAACTCCAGACTACTGCTAACAAACTGGTCACAAGGCCGACACAGGTAATCTATATTTCATGATAAACTGACTGGCCAGTATTTCTCCTCGCCCCTAAAATAGTCTTCGCCAGGTGAGCTCAGAAAACCAAATCACAAGCATATTGTGTTGCATTCCATTTGGAGTGGTCAAAGCAGAATACCTAAATTTACACGTCTTTCTCAGTATATGTTTGCTCATAAGGATTCTCAGTCATACAAAACCTTAAATTTGGATTTCTTTGTTTTTTGGGTTTTTTACATTTTCTTTTCTACCAATAGAAATAAATTTAGTAAAATTGTTCAATAATTTAAAAACAAGGAGAAAAAAAACAACTAAGTGTTAAAACCTGCATAAGCATGATGAATACAACCTCAATGACCCCATATTCCTTACCCCACTAGCATGCAAACTTGAAGGCTGAACACGACCCTCCATCAATCTTTATTGCTGACAATAATTTATACATTAACTAACTTAAAATGCTGTTTCACCTACATGATCTAATTTCGCTCGAGGGGCAAATATGTACAAAAACTCGAGTGAATTTTCTTACCCTGAAAATAGGTTTGTGGGAGAAAAACTGTGCAAATGCCTATTTATAGCTGGTGTTTTCTCTCGCTATTTATTACTTTTACACTACAAAATGTAGGAACATCTTTGCAACTTTACATATTCACAAAGTATTGATCAGGAACATGGGTAACTCTTTATTTTGTGACCATTGATAATTTTGAGTAAACCTCTGACGCAGTCATGGATTAGTAGAATATTGTAGGCGGTCCGCTTCTTCTAGCCCTTAGTCTGTCTTCGTACATTCAAAGTGAATGATTCTGTGGGTGTCATATAGACTACCTATTCATTTGCAGCCCCCCTCCTGCCATTTGTGGAAATGCTCTACCTGGAGACCTGGAGTGAAATCCAGGAAATGGGGGTCAGTGAGGAAGGGAATGAGGTCAGCCCCCTGATACCACCACTCCACCCCACATTTTTTGGACCAAATTGGTGACAGTGGATGAATATAGAGTCTACCCTCTGTATTTATGGGGTAGACAGGGATCTCTCCTTATGTGTGTATCTGCATCTGCCTGGTCCATAAAACACCAATGCTTTTTGATAGCCGGTCTACCCCTCTACACCATTAAGCAAAGTTGTGTCGCTTGATAATATCCTGTAAGGTCAGGGGCATGCCGGCATCCTTCCTGCGTTATTTGATAGAGGAGCTGTTGATGCATGCAGGACCTTTTCCTGTCCCAAATAAGCTTGTTTATCTAAAGTTGCAGGAACCATTTGGAATTCTTAGGGGGTGTCAATGGAAGTGCTTGAAATATGAATAGAATTTTGGGGAGAATGGTCATCTGTATAGCTGCCACTCTGCCTAGCCATGAGAGCCGAAGATGGTGCCATTTTGCCAGTTGTGCCTGAACTTGCGAGCAGAGAGTGATGTAGTTGTCCACAGCCGTCTCATCTACAGTGTGTCAGTCGTATCATCGTCCCACCCATGCTATGGGGAATGTGGAACGCTAGTGGTTTTTATGATGTTAAGAATTTGGGAATATCCAAGGTTGACCTTAAACCCCGACATGGCCCAAACTAGTGGAGTGCCACCACCAGGGCGGGCAAAGACGGCGTCAGCGAGGTGAGTGCCACAACAATGTTGTCTGCATATAAGCTAAGAGTATGGGTGGTCCCTTTGAACAGGACTCCTGGAATGTTGGGGTCTGTCGACACCCGTTGAGCTAATGGCTCCATGAAGAGGGCAAATAGGAGTGGGAGGAGTGTACACCACTGCCACGTTCCTCTTTGTATATGGAAGAGCTCTGACAAAACCCCATTAACTCTCACCTTGGCCCAGGGACAGCTATACATGCTCTGGATCCATCAGCAAAAATGGTCTCCAAAGCCAGAATGTTTAAGGTTTTGATTAGTAAGGGTCAGTGCACTCTGTCGAATGTTTTTCTCCATCGTTTGTGAGCAGCAGTACCTCCTTCTTGGACCAGTGGATTTTGTCAAGGATAAAGATAATACGTTTGGTGTTGTCTCCACCGTGCCTATTCGAATGAAGCCTGCCTGGTCCGGGTCAACGGGGCCCGGCATAAGTTAATTACGTTTGTGGGCTAGGATACTCATGAATAGTTTAGCATCAAAAGTGAGGTAGGAAATCGGTCTGTACGAGCTTCATAGTGTTTTATCTTTGCCAGGCTTTGGGATGACAGTAATGGTTGCTTCGAGCATGGACTCTGTAAGCTGTTTCTATTATGTTAGTCAGTCAGTCAAAATATTTTATTTCGATAAATCAATATAAAAAAAAGGCGCAGTACAATAAATATACAGTATCAATAATTCATACAAAACAAAGCACACATCATCCAAGATTTAAAATATACTTCAGTGTTTTTTTTAAAAAAGACAATCATGTTAACAGCAAGAAAAGGAGTAAATTTTAAAAATACATCACTAATTTCATAAAATCAACATTTATCACAATATAAAATGATCTCTCCTCCGTTGTCCTTACTTCCAATACACGGTATCATATGTATAACAAGATGCAAACTTCATAAGGATATAGTCAATCTTGCGTTTCCCATGAGCCTGTTCTTTGAACGCACAGCACCCACCAAGTAACTAGCTACATGGAAGATGACACTAGGGTTATTTAGTAGCTGCAGGTAAAGGAGTGCTGGCCTAACTTGCAAAAACCCTGCCTTTTTAAGAACAGGCACAAGAAACTTTCTCCTCTCCTCTATGAAATGACCACAAAACATCATAAAGTGCATAGTGTCCTGCGAAGAAAGATTATCGCAGGAACAAGGTAATGATTGTTCAGGCTTACACCATGTTGGATATTGACCTAATATCAAATGTATCATGTTTAAACGGAAGCGAGTTAAAAGGAACCTATGAAAGGGGCAGTTGACCAAGGTAAGGTAAAATTCTGGGCCAGGGAGATTGGCAACCAAAAGGTTAGCTCTTACAGTTGGTTTTATGAGCTCCTTTTCCTCTCTTACTGAGGACACCCTCGTATGCATATCCCTTTTGGTTATGGCAATGTCTTTATGTGTAATTGTTTCCGGTGAGGAAAAGAGCTCAGGTCTCCCCAGTACGTTGAACCCATTTTTTACATAAGTCAGCCACTTAATTTTATGTACATTATCAAGTGAGAGACAATCTTTGAAGATAGACCGATTAAGGGACAGTTCATCGTTCAGCCAAGTCTTAAGCCACATAATTAAAGGGGCCACTCTAATTATGTCTGTTATGAAACCAGCCCCCAACTCAGAATGGATAGAGTAAGATGGCGTAGAATGGGGCACAGACAGGACTGATCTAAAAAATGTATTCTCTGTGACTTGAAGACAGTCTGTCGGACCATAGCCCCATAATATTATGTTATTAAACAGTCTAGTGAAGACTGGGGCTAGTGTATGGCAGAATGCTTTGTAGAACTGGGGCAAAAATCCGACCGAGCCTGGGGGCTGCTTGAGCGTTTCATCCTGAAGATGGCGGAGATCACCTCCTATATTCGAATCGGTTTCTCCAATCTGTCTAATTGCGTCTGGTCTAGTGTAGTCATGTGGATACTCTCCCAGTCGGAGTGAATACCAACTGACCATAGTCGATGAGCTGGGTATAATGTTTTATAGTATTCCTGGAAGTCCCCAGCTATTTGTGTACCCTCCTGAATTGTGTTCCCCTCTCTGTCCTTTATAGCCTGTATGGTGCCCTATTGTGTCTTGGACTGCAGGCGATGTCCCAGCATCTGCCGGCCTCTATAGAATATAGAAAGTTCTATTGGCTCATCCCTAACACAATTCCTCCAATCAAACAAGTACTCCTCAAACAGGTGAGCTGCACTGCGACTGGCCTCTAGGTGTAGTAGTGACAACGTTGGTCCATGCTCGAAACTGTGTGGATATTTCAAATTTCCTTTGACAAATCTTTTTTTGAAGGTGGAATTGCCCGATACTCTGGCTGGAGTGAATTTTTTCTGCTCAGTGGTTTCATCAAAAGAACAAGAAAGATATTCGAATAAAGTTATGGGGAAAAGATTGCCAAGTCCTGATAGATCCAGGATTGTGCTGGGCTGCAGTTGCAGGGCTACAATATCCTGATCTAAATATTGACCGACAAAAATATCACTTCACAATATCAACTACCACTATATCGTCAAGATAAGTGGATGTGGAGTAGGGGTGTGCAAAATTTGCATAATTTCATTTTGCGCAGTCCCGGGAAATTTCAGCAAGAGTACGCAATATTACACAAAAGGCAAATCTGGCACTTTGCACACATTTTTTTGTACGAAGTCTGTCCTCGCGTCTAAAACTGACTCGAGGATGCACATCAAGCTAAAAAAAATAGCACAAATAACACAAGTGTCATAAATAAAAGCTGCTTGTGTTCTGTCCATTAGTGTTGTTCCGGTGCTTCTGCAAAAAGATTTTTTACACAAGCATCCTCCAATTATGCTGAGGTACATATAGGTGTAATTTTGTAGAACGTTGCATAAAAAGAATAATGCAAAATGCCAGAAATTACACAAATTACGTGAGCGGAACTGAAAATTTGCACGGGCCTAATGTGGCGTTAATACTATGTATACTTACATTGATGATATAGTGGTAGTCAATACTGTGGAGCCCATATTTTTGTAGGTTGATATTAAGGAGCTCGATGTTTGACATTCAACCCTTGGAAACATTTCCTGGCACATTGTAATTGGAAAAAAAAACTCTGCATCCCAACATCTTAAGTCGCAGAACACTCTTTTCACATGATATTGACACCTATGTTTGCAATCTTGTGCTACTGCACAATCCGCTCTCCTTAGATTTCAAATAATTCTATATTGCATTAAGGCAAGGTCTTGTATTGTGAGAATAGTCTGGCAACTTTCGCCATACCGCAAATTGGCACAGGGATCTTCGTGAAGTTGGCTGATCAGGTTCTAACAGTCACCAACTGGGTCCCTCATAACTTGTGACACTACAACTCCGCACCCCCTAGTTCCTTTACTTGTGGTTTTGTAAACTATGATGGGAGCCTCTACTCTCACAGCCTGGACTTGTGCCTAGATTCCGTAAACTAAGTAGAGCGATAACATTCAAAGATAGGGCGTATGTCTGTATATGTTTTAGTCTATGAGTATGTATGCATGCGTGTCAAGAGGGAGAGGATGTAGCCTTACGGCTAGAGCAGTTGACCTCGAAGCGGAAAAAACAGGTTCAAGTCCTGACAACGACGCTCACCATCCTGTGATCCTGGGCAAATCACTTAATCTCCCCATGCCTAACAAAATGAATGTGTCCATCTGTAACAAAACTGGTGCTCATGTAAAGCGTTTGGATACCGGATGTCTTTGTATCTAGTTTGCGCTGTATGAAACTCCAAAAAAAGAAAGATCTTACTTTTACACTCTAAAATCAGCTCCCACTCACCCTCTGTAAAAGGAAAGCGTGTGCTATTATATGCCCCTTGGGATCCACCCTCCCTTCTCAATGTTCTTTCTTCCCCATTTTACCACGCTATGCACGAGAAACCAGTAACTCACCTCAAGTTGCTCATTCAGAGAAGTGCCGGCGTCCAGGAACGGAGAGATCATGTCCTCCGTGACAGCTAACTTATCTGGAATCCGGGTGCAGCGTCGGATGAGTGTGGGGTTTGGTCCATTCAGAAACTGGTACCCAAAGAACCAGTCTTCCCTCCAGTGGTTCATCACATACTCTGAGGAGGGAAGGGATATTCAGCTTCAGAGTCACCACTCAAACCATTGGTTCCACACCCACCTTTCAGATATAATGCATTAGTAAAGTTTGGAGAGACAGGAATGTAGGAACCCAAATTGTACAACATAGGGTGCAGTAATTGAGGTTAAACAATGCATACAATGGGGTCTTTCAGAGTTTCATGATGCTTCTAAAGCCTAAAGTTCATACATACTCACAGCTTTCTCCTTCTACTGAACACTTGATCAGATTTGCTCAGGCACCTAGCTGCCAGAACTATCTTGTGTGATGTTGCAGTATAATGTACATAAATTCCATCATTTCTGACATGGGTCACAGGAAAACCTGGCACAAAATCTCTGTTTCATACTACTTATTGACTTCTTGCATTTCCAAAGCTATTGTAACAAAGTGAGGTTGTGCCACTAATGGCATTTCAATAATGCAACAGTTGCTGCCTATTGGGGAGATCTGAGCCGCCATTCCTGGGAATGACCCCAGCAGCAGAGTATGTTTTTACCCTAGAACTAGCCCTGCTTATCTTTGAATATCCTTTGACTAATATATTGCCTTATATAATAGTAGCAAGTGTATGTTTTAGACTGTGCTTTGGGTGTTCCAAGATGCAGCTTGTGTATTTCTTTCCCTCACTGGCCTGACACACGTACTGATTTGGCCGAAGAGGTGGTCACTCGCTTTCACAATTATTGATTCTGGCTGACATCAATTTCCACGCTGAAGGGAAATTTAGCCACATTTGTTATATTTACTCAAGACCTAGAGCATTGAGCTTCACACAACTGGTGAATGATTCTTTTTATTAAGAGTGTCATACTTTAGACCACAGTTACGCTCATTCCCACACCGTCTCCTAGACTTTGATCCACCCACTGGGATAAAACAACAAGTAGTTAGCTCATGTGTGGTCTTGGACAACTTAACTCTGATCTGTCAATACATCATCTGGAACCAAAACAAAGATATATGAAGTAGATGGGCTTTTAATACTTAGCTGCTGTAGCGGACTTGTTATTCAGTTTTTGAGAAAGAGGGTGGGTTTCAAGTGATTTTTACTGTGACCTTCTCAAGTGGTGTCACAGCCCATGTTCTACTATAAGGAAGTCTTGGCAGGCTGTAAGGTGCCTCAGGTTCTGCTCTCTCGCCTATGCAATTTACAATCACTGGATAGCCTTTGGGAGAGCTTTTCACAAATTTCAGCTTTCAAGTACTGTTATAAGCCGATGACCAACAATTTCTCGTCCACTTTGACAAGACATCTTCAGC
This sequence comes from Lissotriton helveticus, assembly GCF_964261635.1. NCBI lineage: Eukaryota > Metazoa > Chordata > Amphibia > Caudata > Salamandridae > Lissotriton > Lissotriton helveticus. The sequence goes on from NC_136073.1 coordinate 171,895,567, forward strand.
CACTGTTTAGCATTGTAAGAAACTACCTGGTTGAAGTTTACTGCTGCATACCCACCAACTTCCTTAAAATGAATGGGGACACAAGAGAAATCTTGCTTGTTGGTGGCGATACACCTTGTTGGATGCACAAGGATTGCCCTCCCTCTTTAGTTGTTATGCCATCTTAACCAGTCCAAATCATGACACTTTGGGTCTGGTTTGACAACTAACCTGCCTGCGAGGACCAAATACAAAAACTCTGGCTCTGTTGCCCACTAAACCTGAGCATGTTGTGGAAAACCTCTTCCATTACTCCTTGATGACAAATGTACCCAGGATGTGGGAGCTCTTCTTATCCCACCTGGATGCCTGCAATGCAATGTATCTGGGTCTCCCTGTCTACTGTATAAACACGCTGTAGAGCTTTCAAAACATGATAGTCTCACTAGCTTGTGGCCTTTGCAAATTGGACCACGTTTCAGCAGTGCAACGTGCTCATCAGTGGTTTCAGGTTCAGCGCTGGATCCATATCAAGGAGCTATGCCTTGTACACAAAGCTCTCCACTTCACTGGCCATAGCGTGCTTTCAGATAGGATTTCCCCTTATGCTCCATCTAGATCACTATGCTATAGCTCCGCCAATCTCCTCTGTTTTATGGCTACAGCAAGGAGAACTGCATGAGTAGATCCTTCAGGATCCTGGGATGCAAACTGTGGAATTGCCAGATTCCGAATCTCTGGACTTTCAAGGGCAGAATCAAACCCCATCTGTTTGCATAACTTCCTCACTGTTTCCTGCTTTGTCTGCAGCCTGTTTTCGTTCTCCAATTGTCCTATCATCATGACGTCTTATGGTGACTTGGCAACTAGAAATGGCTTCCTCCCCTCCATGTCCTCATTTTCACTGTTACATCATCATTTCCTGCTAATTACTTTACTATTACATCACTCATGACATGATCTGCGACATCTCTGATAACATGTTAACACCTGAAATTACATCACTGATGAAAACACTGTGCATAGTGGGGACGCGAGTTATAGTTACTTTAGGGCACGAGCTATTATTCCTTGCAGTCAGCTAACTATAACGTCCATTTAATCTTGGTTTTCAGTGAAACAAAAGCAATTATATATATACATATATATATATATATACATACATATATATATATATATATACACATATATATCTATATACACACATATATATCTATATACATACATATACATACATACATACATACATACATACATACATATATATATATCTCACGAAGGATTCCTTTGTCGAAAGAACCGGAGGGACACAGCGGGAAATACCAGAAGAAATTTATTATCAAAACAGGAGCAATGGCATGACGCGTTTCGGTCTGTGCCTTCATTAGATGCCTATTCCAACATAGCATATCCCGGCAACCACCTGCAAAAGTAGTCCCAAACGTTCTTCCATTGGTGGATGTTCAGGTGGGTGGAGTAAGAGTCACGAACAGCACTACAGTCGCGTGGGCGGACTGCAAGTACCAGCATGCACCTCTCACGGCTTGCAGGTAAGTTACTCCCCTCCAGTCTCTGTGTCCTTGGGTGGGCCCTGAACAGAATGAGAGCGTGGGTTGCGGTTCTTGGCAGGCATATGCTGGTGAAATAAATAACCCTCCTGGGTCCCCAACGCTTCAACCGCATTTAATCCACAGTCAGTTTCAGCCTGAGACAGTGGATGCAGTGATATATATATATATATATATATATATATATATATATTTTATTTTTTTTTCTTCACAAAATAGCTCCACAGCACCTCCGGCAAGCAACACAGCAACACCAGCGAGAGAGGAGACGGACCACAGGATCAGGTGCAAAAGATTTATTTAGCACAGGGAAACAGCTACGCGTTTCTGGCTACACGAGCCTTTGATCACGCGGTCAATCCATTTAAAATTTTTATTCCTTTAAATATGTGTTTGTGCAAATACACGCCCCAAACAGTGACCTCATGTGTCACATGGTCATGAACATAAACGATATACTTAGCAAAGATATCTATATGTATATGTGTATATTTTTTGCTTTACATTCTTTGTTTGTTTTAAATTTATACCTGCATGAATGCATAGTATATGTCGTGTCGAGAATCATTAATTCATTATTACATCATTTGTATATATATATATATATATATATATATATATATATATATATATATATATATATATATATATATATATATATAGTGGCAATGTGGTTTTTGATATCCTATATATAAACACATGCATCTGTCTCCACTCAGCTCCCTCCCTCAGCGGTTTCGCTAGCACAAATTTACGGGTAGGCAATTCTGCTCCTTACGTCCAGGTATATTTTCAATTCCTTATTATAATCTTGACCAAACCAAAGGTATGTATAAATCCCGGCCTCAGCAGAACATCTTCAACAGGTATATATAGATAGAGAGAGCTTATGCATGAGTGTTTGAAGCTGCAGCTGTATTTGGATTGTACAACCTGAAATATAATGGCTGTACCTGGACACATGTGTCTGAACCGCTGATGCACATATGATACAAGTACCACAGCATATCAGTTTGCTTCTGTTTAGAGAGGGTGCAACCTGGGCTATGAGGCTTTTAGTGGACATATGAGATTTCTCCTGGTGATATACACCTGAACCTGGCACGTATTGGCAGTAACTGAACATATGAGCCTCAACCTGGTCTTGAGTGGCACAGCTTTGAATCATTAAGGCTTTAAGAGCTTATAAGAGTATCCCTGGTTATTTTACAGTTGCACCTGGGCAAGTTAGACTGTCTTGTGAGAACATAATGCACATTGTCATATTAAGGTTCTACCTGGACACCGGAAGGCAGTGCTTTGGCCTACGAGAGTTTCTGACAGATGACTGCTCTATTTAGGCATCCTCCTTCTTGTCCCTGCATACTCTTACTCGCTCTACCCCATTCACTCACTCTCTCTACTCCTCTTTCCTCTCTACCTCCTTATAAGTTCCATTTGTGCCTCTCTTTTGTTCAGACTAAAAAGCATAAATAATTTCCTTTATATGTCAAAGTGTTCCTAAACTATACTGTTCTCGTGAAGCAGTTAGCATGTGTGTAGCTTCACACACAAATTAGTCATTGTGGTGATGAGAAAGGAGTTGCTGCTGTGGTTCATTTTCAGATAGCCATGTTTATTTAATTTCCTTTTTACCATCTCTTGGGTATGGAGCCACAGCCCAGAAATAGCTGAACTAAGGAAGATGTTTTTTTCCTGGTTCATGTGAGGGGATGTCTACAGATGGCTGTGACTAGGGAGAAGCAAATGTCTCTCCATGACCTCTTTTGCTAATGCATGGCTATTGTCTGAGACAGCTCTGTGTTTAAATTCTGTAAAGGCAATTATGGTCTCAGATGTAGAAAGGTTGAAGGTCAGCATTTCCTATTTGCAACATTACAGAGCCTATGATCCCCTTATGAGGTGATCGGCATTCGGATCCCTTCCTCTCCGGACTCTCCCACACAAAGCGCTTTCAACTTAAATGAAGTGACAGTGCACTCAATCTTTGTAGAATGAGTTGATTACTGTTTTCATGCAATTCAAGAAGTCAAGGCAGAAGAAGGATTTATTGTTGAGTCACGCTTTGGACACTAAGAACGCACAATTTGTGTACCGGAGAACAGAATAGGACATCAAGTTTCATAGTGCATTGAAGAACACAGCTTCCAAGCATACAAACTGCGACTTTGAAAATGTTGAACGTACAAAATATGTTGATGTCAAGATTAAAGGCTATATCTTCATTGGCATTTAGATTTAAAGGTTGTGGTATACAGTGCGTCCAATGGCACAAGCAAGAAGAAAGAGCGGAGTCAAATGCATAAAAGATATATGATGGGAGAGGAAGGTGGATAATGTAAGCCAGTCTCTTTGGAACTAGTATCCTCATTTGATGATTACATAGCCTTTTGTACTCCTCCCTGGCCCTCCTCATTTCCCTTGCAATACTTGTGGTCATACGGGACTTTAGGATTTTCAGTTTCAAGGTCTTAGAAAACTTGCATCCAGTTAGACCAATCCTGGATGGAAAACAATGGATGCACTAGTCCTAGTCATGAATGTAATTTTCCTGACATTAAAGAGTTTCATCTATGACCGTTGCTCAAAGGGTGATCCATAACCGAAAACAAACAACTTGACCTGCTGTAGTTGACTACAATGTAGAAATCAGACTTTGTAGTAGCGGTGGAGGACAAATTCATTTGAGGCTTGTACTAATTACAGGATTTTCACATATCTGTCAATGTTACCAGGATCTGATTAAAGATGCTCCCTTTGCGCACTACCTTTTTACAGACTGTTCCAGATCTAATCGCAAAGTTTCAAAAGTTGATAGAAGACATGAATGCTTGAAAGATTCAGCTTGACCAAAATGTTAACCCCCCCCCTGCAAATAATGTTAGCCTCCCCCGAGTATGTTCAGTGGGAGTTTCAGATACAGGATCCTTGTGAGATCTACAGTAAAATAATTCCTTTGGTTATACATCAGAGATGCTGTCTTGACACTTACCAGCCACTGGGCTCTTCACCCCCCAGAAGATGCTCCGGAAATCATCTAAGTCCTTCCAGGAGGTGCTCAGCTTGGTCATCAGCTTTTTCAGAGAAAGTTCAATCAGCCTGTAGGAGAAAAACAGCTGGAGGAACGGAGGCAAAAAATACTGAGGCGCACTTGGGACAGAGCTAGACAGAGCAGTTGATGACAGTAAGGTGATAGGAAGGTGGACGGCAGGGTGATGGGAAGGTGGACAGCAAGACCACAGACTCATTTTCAGTGAAATTGCTCTCCCCCCTCGCAGCTCCACCATCAAGTGAGGCCTTCCCCTGAGCCCATGCACTCTTGAGTGCTGGTGTTCGAGGCCCTCCTCCACCCACAGGTTTTACCTGCGCCTCATCCCTGGTGGTCCAGTGGACCTCCGTCTCCTTTTTCTAGCTCTGCTCTCTCTCTCCGTTTTCACTTGTCTTTCACTGATTTCAATCTCCCCCGTTCACTCCCCCCCTGTGTCTTTCCTCCATTTTCACTTGTTTTTCACTGATTTAATCTTCCCCGCTCACTCTCCTTCTGTGTCTTTCCCCCACTTTTCTTGCACCTTTCACTGCCTCATTTCCACTTTTTCCTCTCTTTTTGCCTTTTCTGCCTGATTTTCCCTGCTGCTGCCCCCGCGGCCTCTCCCCCCTCCTCGCTGTAACAGACGATATCCGCACCCTACTGGACAAAAGAAGAAACAGCAGCCCTCCTCCTCCTCTACCTCACAGCGGCGTTCGTCACAGTCTCTCATCGCACACTAATACGCAGACTTCACGACGCAGGCATCCAAGACAAGGCCCTCAACTGGATCTGCTCCTTCCTCTCCGGCAGAACACAGCGGGTAAGACTCCCCCCTTTCCTCTCAGACCCTACACCTACCACAGGCGGGGAGTCCCCCAGGGGTCCTCCCTGAGCCCTACACTCGTCAACGTCTACATGGCTGCACTCGCCCCCATCGTCAGAACCTACGGACTCAACATTGTGTCATAGGCAAACAACACCAAACTCATCCTCTCCCTATCCAACAAACCCAATACCACCAGACACAATTTTCGAGAAGGCATGGAAGCAGTCGACAAATGGATGAAAAAAAGCTGCCTACAGCTAAACACCAACAAAACAGAAGTACTCATCATGGGCCCAAACCCTGATGCATGGGACAACACCCGGTGGCACCCCGTCGTCGGAAGCTTGTGGAAAAGTAAATTTTGCCATGTTCTATGTCCCTACGTGTTCCCCATGTTATGTTATATGTGCACGATTAATATGCATATGTATTCCCCATGATCGATTAAAGACGCAATTACAGCTGTGTCCATCTCTAGTATGCCAGTTCCTAGTTTTCGTGAATACAACGAGCATCAGGCCTATGTAAAGTTATGTTGCCACGTTTTACAGTGTGCACGTTAAATTCATTGAAAAGTCTCCGTTTCTAGGCCTCAAAAGGGCCCGGACTCAGATTCAGCTCCTGTCTCCTGAACCCTCGCTGAGGAGCGATACAGCCCCCACCTGTATCCCTGACCCTTCACTTACTTCCTGCCTCACAGTGCCCGGCTCGGCCTGGCTCTGCCTGCCAGTCTGCCAAGAGTATGTTATGATTCCAGTTATCAGTCCAGCTCTCCTTCTCTGCATTCCTAAGCTACTGAATCGCATCAATAGTTTCAGTCATCGTCTAGCCTTTACGTCTCCATGTAAGAGAAATACTGTATTAATGATCATTTAATATTCCTCAACACACACTACATGTAGAATAATGCATGCACCAGTCTTAGTGTCTGTTAGCCTTTGCCCTGATAACTTTTGGATTCCATCAACATGTTCTCTAAACATCAGATACTAGATAGTGTTTAGGTACATGTCGCTCTGACTCTCCAGACTTTCGTCTCTCCTTCTAGCTCAGAAGTCATAGCCCCCAGCTTCTCCCTAGTTACACGTCATTGCCAGCTTGCGCGCACCACTAGGTTAGAGGTCCCGGCTCCTTAGGTAGCCCCCTCCATGTTTCCGCCCCATTTGTGACATATTCCGTTACGTTTACATCACATGTCTATGTATACGCCTTGTTCACGCCTCTTGTTACACCTCCTTTCTGCCTTATCTCTCGCGACTGTTACAGGCCCCACCCACTGTTACGCCTACTGTATGTACTGTAATGTATTTTGTTTAACTATATATGCTTGTGTACTGTTACTAAAAGCCAGCGCGCTCATTCCAGCTCCTGCCCGACAGCTGTCGGGGCCCCCCTGTTGGCTAGCCATCCCAGATCTTCCCCGTGCAGGTTGTCCTGTTCCTGTCCTTTATGCTGTATTAAACCTGCAAACTCCTACTACCTCGAATCTTGACTCTTATTTATTGAGCTATCTGTTATTGTTATGTCCAGTCAAAAATAGAGGTATTATTTATTTATTTACCACATAATGGCGCCCGAACAGGGACTTGCCCTTTCCCCACGCGCCGGAGAAGCCACGCAAGCCCCCTGATCCTCTGCAGCCGTGACGGAACCATACCGTGCACGTGCAGATATTTCTGCTTCAAGTATCCCTCAGGCACACGGAGGAGACGGAGGTTGCGGTCCAGCATCCAGACGAGGCGGTGGAGGAACGCGGCGAGTCCCGACCAGAGCCCAAGCCGAGAGTCCAAGGTCCGAGGTATCCGGAGGCCCACCCGTAACAGAAGTCCGAAGTTCGTCCGTCCGTCATCGTAGCAGTCCAGTCCAGTCCGAGGCCTTCCGTTCTTGCTGCCCGGTGAGTACCATTGCTGGGGTAGTATCTAGACAGGGTCAATTGCATTGTCTCTGGTCCGTGGGTTTGGGTACGCAGATCCAACACGAAGTGTCCATTTAGGTGGATGCGGGTCCTGACGTGTCTCTTTATGAGACCGGTAAGTTTCGTACTGTTTTAGCAGTGCATTTAGTTTCTGTTCTAGTCCGTTCTGTTCTCGAGAAATTCATGTATTCTGTTTTCAGTATTCCAGGTAGTGTTTTGTCCGAACTGTTATCCTAAATGTCATTCATGTATTTCAATGTCGTGGTATGAATGTGTTGTTTAGTAATCATCGTGTTCATTGTGTATTGTATTGTGTCTAGACTACAGTTCAGTCATGCCGCTGCTCTCAAAGTTACGTCAGTTAAAAACTAGAAAAGGTCTGTTAGAAGAAGCAGTTCCTGTCCTGCCTAGGGACAGTCCAGGTCATTTTATGTATCAAAAGCATGGCATAAGTGCCATATTGTATCTAGATTTGTGGGTGGAGTACACCAAACAGTTAGAAGAAAAGTATAGATGGCCCGTATCGGGTACATGGGATGCCGAGTGCATCATGCGAGTAGAAGAAGTATTATGGAAAAAGAAAGCCAGACAGTCACAGAAAGATGCCATCGAGTTATGGCGCAAAGAATCTCATAAAAGAAGCGAAAAAGAAATCAGAAAGTCAGAATTAAGTAGAGAATCCTTAGAAAAAGCCCAAGAAAAGGAACTAATCGAAATAGGTGAACGAGTTAGAACCGAACAGTCAGACAGACAGAGAAATGCCCTTATTAAGGGTATGTACCCTCTTCTTGCCGAGGGCTTGCCAAAAGCAACCCCGGAGGCATCCAGTAATTTTCCGCCACCCTTAGTTCCGACCAAGCTACGTCACAAACCGACCGCAGCTGATATTTTTCTCTCGTCCTATTTGGACGACACAGTCCCAGAATATGCAAATCCTGTTCCGCCAGCTCCTGTAAATAATGTAATTCATGGTCCTCCAGCCACCGGGGCACCTGTTGCAGTGATTCCATAGTATTAGGACATTCCTTGACAGTACAAGTTCCACACTCCGTGGAAGTTCTTTTAAACCGAACACAGACTCAGCACTTGACAATTGCACGTTTAACAGGTTATGAACTGACACTGTTCCAGCCACACATAGAAATCAGACGCTGCAACGTTCTAAATCCTGCTACACTGTTACCGTCAGTTACTTCAAATCCTGTCACACATGATTGTGTGGAAGTTGTTAACACTATGACTAAACCAAGACAAGATCTGACAGATATTCCATTACCAGATCCTGACCTGACACTTTATGTGGATGGTTCATGTATGAGAACGAGTACAGGAGAACTAGTAGCCGCGTATGCAGTGACTACTGACACTGAAGTTATTGAAACACACCGTATTGACACCCTGTCTGCTCAAGCAGCAGAGCTAGTTGCTCTGACTCAAGCCTGCATACACGCCAAGAACCTGAAAGTTAATATTTACACAGATTCACGCTACGCATTCGGAGTCGTACACGACTTCGGAGTGCTCTGGCAAGAGAGAGGTTTCATGACTTCTCATGGAACCAAGATTCAGCATGGTTTCCTTATTCAAGCTCTGTTAGATGCAATACATTTACCGACATCTATCGCTATCATGAAGTGCAAAGCACATACGAAAGTCACTGACATTATTTCCCAAGGTAATGATCTAGCAGATCGAACAGCCAAGCTTACAGCACAGACACCAGACATACCAGTTAACAAGACACCGACATCCACTCTAGAACAGACTACTTGTATGACAGTTAAGGACCCTACTCAAGATGTCATAGATATCCAGTTACATGCTACCCCCGAGGAAATTAAGAAATGGTCCGAACAAGGAGGGGTCCAGACAGATCAGGGATGGTTGACGAAGGGAAAAGCCACATGGTTTCTCCCCGACTCAATGGTTCAAGTCATTATCAATACCGCACATAGTCCTGCACATTTAGGAGAAAAAGCCATGATAGACAGTATCCAGAACATCTGGTTTAACAAGCATTTACGAGCTGCAGCCAAGCAGAAAGTCCGTACTTGTATGATATGTTGTCAATTCAATCCAGGTAAAAGTGTCCCGGTGGAACAAGGTGGATTCCAGCCCCCTGACCACCTTTTTGAAGTCCTCCAGATGGATTATATTCAGATGGAGCGATGTCGAGGTTTCAAGTATGTCCTTGTAGTTGTATGCGCTTTGTCCAGGTGGACAGAAGCATATCCAGTCCCAGATTATACGGCCGCGACCACTGCCAAGCAGCTGGTTCGTGAATTCTTCCCCCGTTATGGACTCCCTAGGGTCGTGTATTCTGATAACGGCCAGCCATTCTCATCTGAATTAATGAAGCACGTTTCCCTTTTGTTAGGGTACCAGTGGAAGTTCCATTGTGTACGCCATCCAGAAGCAGCCGGTCTCGTAGAGAGACATAACCAGACCCTAAAAATCCGTATCGCCAAAGTTTGTAAAGAGAAAGGTGTAGACTGGCTAGTAGCTCTGCCAGTCGCCCTATTTTATATGCGCATGATCGCACATTCCAGATCAGGTCTGTCCCCTTATGAGGTCGTATTCGGCCGTCCCCCGAATATGTGGGGTACACCTAGACCCCGAAGTATTACAGATGTTTCCAGTAATATGCTGACAGATTACCTAGCTTCCTTGATGTCTGCCCTACACTCTTGTCGTTCACAGGTTGCCGCCGCATTTCCAGACAATACCGAGGTGAAACCGCATGAAATCGTTCCAGGAAGTCTAGTGCTTGTCCGGAATTTTGATCGTTCGAGTCCGCTGGAGCCTCGCTGGAAGGAACCGAAGCAAGTCCTTTTGACCACCCGTACGGCCGTGAAGTTGGAGGGCCGTAAGGGGTGGGTCCATCTGTCTCACGTCAAGAAATTTCACGGACTAAAAACTGTTTCCAAGAACATTTCCAAGGATTGTCAAGATTTTAAAGACTGCCAAGATACTATTCTTAAGGATTGTCCCGCAAATGACACTGATATCAAGCCCTCCCTGTTAGAGAAAACTCCGCAGCAGGAGTATAAAAGTAAGCTCCGGTCTAGTAAAATAAGTCAGCCAGTTTAATTGTCTAAGTCCTCCCCTAGGTGAAACGGTTAGACAGGTATCTGACATGTATGAAATAGACCCCCATAGTGAGAGAGTTAGTCAAAACTCAATCCGATGTATCGTTTTTCTAAGTTTTATATTGTTTTTAAGCTTAATGGTTACCTGCACGAGTTATGCATTTCATTTATGTTTTCCAATTTCTCATGTAAATAAGTCTTCTAATGCTACAGTAGAGCACACGTTTAGTGATCTACCTCCTCACGAACTATCCTATCGTCTTGCTATGCGCAACAATTCATTTATCCGTATGTTACATTATTCACACCAGACCAGCAATGCCACTAATTGTTGGGTGTGTGGTCGACTCCCCCCTTTCCAGACACCGAAGGGAGTTCTGCCACTGTTTCCTTATCCGTTTTCACATATTGGCTCATGTGGAGCCTGGTCCATGTTAACGTCATCCTCAACTGATATGTCCCTTCTGAACAGTACATGTTTTCCAGACAAGCAAGGTCTTCCCCACAGAACAGGGTTAGATCTAGAAAATGAAGTTTATAATTTAGGTAATTATTCTTCGAATTTCATGGTCCTGAATGTTCAGTCTGATCCTACTCCAGACTTACCTGCTATTTCAGTATTACCAGTCAAAGGCGAATTATGTGTCCGAAATAATGGTTCCGTACATGTAGGACATAGTGATTGTACTACTATTGTCGAGTATAGTGACAGTGGGAAATCTATTTTCAAAGCTTCACGTCATTCTTATTTTGTTTGTGGTCAGACCGCATATGTTCGTCTGCCCCTCGATTGGGAGGGAACCTGTTACATTGCCTTCCTACTGCCACCAGTTTTCCTAGCCCCATCTGATTATCACAGAAACACACATCTAGTACACATTAGACATAGAAGGGAGATCGAGTCCCCGATTGTCGACCAAACTGAATCTGCTCTAGAACAGTATACAGATTTCAATAGAGGATTCTTTTTCTTTATAGGACCTATCCAGAATAGTAAGTTAATACGTAGATTAACCAGAACCCTTGAAGCAGTAGTGAATGAGACTGCTTCTGCCCTAGGTAACGTAACCGAAGAGCAATCTGCTATGAGATTTGTCGTGCTCCAAAATCGTCTCGTTCTTGACGTCATACTGGCCGATAGAGGAGGAGCATGTAGAGTCATCTGATCTAGTTGCTGCATTTTTATTCCTAATAACGCGCCGTCTGTTTATTCAGCTATAACCAGACTTCATAAAATTGCCCATCAGTTACACCAGAATCCAGGCACCTGGACATGGTCCGGTTGGTTTTGGAGTATTATTTCTGCCTGGGGATGGAAAGTATTGTCCTTTCTAGGTATTGCAGTAGCGATCATATTCAGTTGCTGCCTCTGTATACAATGTGGCCCTGCGATTTGCGGCATTTGTGCTACCTCTTGTATTCCTAATCCTAAGTCCCGTCCTAGATCCCGTTCCAAGAAATTTCGAGACGAGCAAATGATACTGTATGAAATGATAGATGGTATCATGAATATTGATGTTTCTTGATGGAAACGCAGTGACAAGGAGGGAATGTGGAAAAGTAAATTTTGCCATGTTCTATGTCCCTACGTGTTCCCCATGTTATGTTATATGTGCACGATTAATATGCATATGTATTCCCCATGATCGATTAAAGACGCAATTACAGCTGTGTCCATCTCTAGTATGCCAGTTCCTAGTTTTCGTGAATACAACGAGCATCAGGCCTATGTAAAGTTATGTTGCCACGTTTTACAGTGTGCACGTTAAATTCATTGAAAAGTCTCCGTTTCTAGGCCTCAAAAGGGCCCGGACTCAGATTCAGCTCCTGTCTCCTGAACCCTCGCTGAGGAGCGATACAGCCCCCACCTGTATCCCTGACCCTTCACTTACTTCCTGCCTCACAGTGCCCGGCTCGGCCTGGCTCTGCCTGCCAGTCTGCCAAGAGTATGTTATGATTCCAGTTATCAGTCCAGCTCTCCTTCTCTGCATTCCTAAGCTACTGAATCGCATCAATAGTTTCAGTCATCGTCTAGCCTTTACGTCTCCATGTAAGAGAAATACTGTATTAATGATCATTTAATATTCCTCAACACACACTACATGTAGAATAATGCATGCACCAGTCTTAGTGTCTGTTAGCCTTTGCCCTGATAACTTTTGGATTCCATCAACATGTTCTCTAAACATCAGATACTAGATAGTGTTTAGGTACATGTCGCTCTGACTCTCCAGACTTTCGTCTCTCCTTCTAGCTCAGAAGTCATAGCCCCCAGCTTCTCCCTAGTTACACGTCATTGCCAGCTTGCGCGCACCACTAGGTTAGAGGTCCCGGCTCCTTAGGTAGCCCCCTCCATGTTTCCGCCCCATTTGTGACATATTCCGTTACGTTTACATCACATGTCTATGTATACGCCTTGTTCACGCCTCTTGTTACACCTCCTTTCTGCCTTATCTCTCGCGACTGTTACAGGCCCCACCCACTGTTACGCCTACTGTATGTACTGTAATGTATTTTGTTTAACTATATATGCTTGTGTACTGTTACTAAAAGCCAGCGCGCTCATTCCAGCTCCTGCCCGACAGCTGTCGGGGCCCCCCTGTTGGCTAGCCATCCCAGATCTTCCCCGTGCAGGTTGTCCTGTTCCTGTCCTTTATGCTGTATTAAACCTGCAAACTCCTACTACCTCGAATCTTGACTCTTATTTATTGAGCTATCTGTTATTGTTATGTCCAGTCAAAAATAGAGGTATTATTTATTTATTTACCACAAGCTCGCCAACCCCCATGGACCACGCACGCAACCTGGGAATCATCGTGGACTCAGAGCTCAAAATGGACCACCAGATCAACTCAGTCTCGTCCTCCTGCTTCCACACCCTCTGCCACCTATGTAAGACCTTCAAATGAATCCCCCTCGAATACAGAAAGACCGTCACTCCCGCCCTAGTCACCAGCTGACTCGACTACAGCAATGCACTCTACGCCGGAATAAACAAAAACCTCACCGCAAGCTACAGAACATCCAAAACGCTGCCGCAAGACTGGTCCTCGACCTGCCAAGACACTGCCACATCTCCCAGCATCTGGGCACTCTCCACTGGCTCCCCATGGAAGCTAGATTCACCTTCAAGATGCTCACCTACGCCCACAAGGCCCTCCACGACACCAGACCAGCATACCTGAACAGCCGACTCAAATTCCACGCACCCCAGAGGACCCTCAAATTTGCCCAGCTCTCCTACGCTGCAGACACACGCACCAGACAGACCAGATCAGGAGGCCGCTTCTTCTCCCTCGCGCCTGGAAAGCCCTGCTGCTCCACCTCAGACAGACAACATCGCTCCCCAATCTTCGCAAGAAACCTAAAAACCTGGCTCTTCGACTGAACCCCCCTCCCCCTAGATGAACTGGAGCCTGCTAACACCCCCCTGCCCCCCAGCGCCTTGAGACCCTTACGGGGGAGTAGTGACGCTTAAACACCTGATTAATTGATTGATTGAGCAAGATGGCAGGAGGTGCACACCAAGAAAACAGAGGAATCGTAGAAAGAAAACAGTGTAAAGCACTACTGGAAGCATATCCAGGGAGCATGGAGGTTGACAAAGCAAGAGAACACTATAAGGAGGGGAAATCAGTATTGAAGCATAAATTAAGGTACAATGGAAGACAAAGCATCTTCAGCACTAGAACGCAACCCAAGGTACATCTGAGGAGAGAGCAGGGCAGCAAGGATACAGTCTTGGCCGCTGCAGGTAAGAGCGGTGGGGTGGGCTGGTGGGGATTTCGAGAAAATCTTACTATTCCGAAGTCCAGCACCCTACAGCGCAAGTCGTGGTAACGACTTGCGTTGTATTGCCCGCGTTGTAATGGTAGCGCGGTGTAACAACTGCGTCGTAATGGATGTTCCCCGTGCTGCTCTCGATTGCTATGAGCAAAGAGCCATCTTGAATAGGTTAAACATTATCAATCATTCTAAAGTAATTAAGCATAAAACTCTGAAAACCCACTGCATGGAGGCAAGAACAAAGAGCATCCTCGGAAATTAGAATGCATCGTAAAGGATGATGAGGATGGTGAACGTATAAGCTTTCCATCTGCTTATCAATGATATCGATTTTTTTACAGACTGTTTCAGAAAACCTTAGGCCTTGCTTCAGACTTTCATGGTGTAAGATAACCCAGAGCTTGTAATCCTCTTAACTGGAACCAAGGTTTCATGTATGGTCAGAGCACTTGGAAGTACTTTCTGTGACACTCGCCATACAGCCTTCCCATTAAATGTAAATGGTAGCAGTGTCTGCACACCGGCATTTAGAAGCCTAGCCTGTAGCTAGCATAATTGTCTTTCCCAGAAACATTTATTAATCATGGTGCACAGTTTTCTCAAATTAATTTGGCTAATTTTCTACTTAGCCTAGGCCATGCAGCAGTATCCACATCTCCAGTTCAATTCACCACCAAAGTCAATAAATAACATGCACTATGATGCAAATACACTCCATGACTAATTAGAATTCCATGACATAGTGTGTGACTTTCTGTATATCTAATACCAAGACACTTCACCTTTCTCCCACTTTGCTCCATGTCTCCCCAGCTAATCAGCCCCTCTCTTCTTTCCCCCTCCCCTTTAGTTCCCCTCTTGTTCATTTCCTCTCATTGACCCTTTCACCAGCCTACAGACCTGTCAAAGCCTAGGGGCCAATGGTGTGAAGTTTTGTATCAAACTTTTATTGCCAAAGGAAAATAAGACCCCTCCCAAATGAGATATTCAGTTCAGGTCTATAGGGTCAATGAGGCAGGCTATGAAGTTCCTAGAATGCCTTCTAGAGTTCAATTCTCTACCAAAGATGAAGGTCTGGAGTTTGTGCCCAGCTCCAGCCATTCCAAACACCCTTTCATACACTCCTCATATCACTTTCTTCCCCGCACGTGAAACACAGAAGGCAGTAGTTCTATTAGACATAAGCAGGGATATGTCTGGGGTATGTGTGTGTGATCCATATCTATGTGCACTTACGCATAGTGCAGAGAATTTTGAAAATCACTCCGCTTTTCATTGTCAAACCGGACATCCTGAGGGAGACCGTTCTCTGAATCTGCTGCAATGCATTTTGGGATCTGGGGCTGCCAAGTCATCCACCTAACAAACATAAACAGATAATTGGAGATGTCAGAACACAAAACAAAATACAAAGCCTTCCAGAGTTCAGCTGCAAGCAGCAGGTCTCTGCCAAAATAATCTCACAAAATACCCGTGCAATCACATATATCCCAGGAAAGGGGAACACATTGTAGAATGAGGGTTTTCATGAAGGAGGTTATCACTAAGGGAAAGGTGTTTGGTACGGACAGTGGTCGAAGTGGGGAAAGAAAGTAGGGGAACAGTGGGTGGAGAATCAGAGGGCGGGAATAACCTGAGGTTTGGGTCAGTGAGCAGTCAGGTGTGGCCAAAAACCACAGTATGTATTTGTCCTTTCACTGAGCTGTTACAGCTCATTACGATTTTTAATGGATACACATGTTTATTTAAGGTTTAATATGGGTTGTTGACATTTCAAATATATTCTCAAAGTGGGATATGTTTCCAATAACAGAATGTCCCAAATACGCTTAAACGTGGAATCACAAGCCATTTGTCTCCGAGACATGCAGTTTATATTATCAGAACTTATCCTCCCTTTTTCCACAAGAGCAGTTCAAACACCAATAGCAAAATATCCTAGTTTGCAAAGGTTTTCCACATAATTATGGTTCTGCCATACAATACATAATCTGCTGCATAATCTGACGATTTCACTAAAAAATAGTTTGCAGCTGAAACGGGTCAAGCGTTACTAAAAAAATGTGGTTTGTGCTGCTGCCAAGTGGTTGACTGGTCACCTTTATCACTGCTGTATTTGCATAATATCAAAAAATAAATAAAAATATCAGAAAATGTATCGCATTATGCTGCAGCCTTTTTTTGCTGCATAATTTAGTCAACACTGCAAGTTAATTTAGTCCTCCATTGCTGCATAACTGCAGTGGCCTCAAAGCAGGCTGCACAGGTTAAAAGTGCTTGTGCATGAAGCAGAGGGATTGAAGTTTGCGAACTTAGTTTGGTGTGTGTGCAAATCCTGCATTGCCAATCCCTGGTGAGTTGCACTACTACTGCTGAAACAAGGCCAATGGATGTACCAATGGTTGAGGTGGACTGGCCTCAAGGGTCCTGTGACCTCAGTGACAGTCACTGTCGCTCTAGGGTGCGCTGCTTCATAGCCCTGCCCACAAGACTGGAGGTGAACTTCAGTATGGATTGTGGGGGACAGGCCTTTACGGTTAACCCACACTTGCAACCGCATTGGTCCACCTGCTGGTGCTAATACACCAGGGCTTCTAAGGTCTAGCGGGGCCTTCTAAGGTGTAGCACTGGAATGTGCTCCCTCAGGAGAGTGGTCTGGTGGACTGGTCACGAAGGCTGAATCTGGTTCCCCAGTTCCAAATGCGGCATTTGCCTTAGTGCGACATCCTCTCCCACACTGAACACTATACTGCCCCTCTAAGAGAAACTTGCAATGCCTTCAGCTACAACCCAATTGTGTCCCGCTATAAACACCTGAATGCTGCTCAATTCAAATTATGCACTAGACAAGAGTAATATGCTACCTGGGAAAAAAAAGTAATAACATCCAGGAAAAAGAACGCACTCAGAGAAAGCAGGATTAAGTAAAACGTGTGAAATGTAAGCAGGAACATCATTACCTAACCATTCTACACTAATTATTCAGAAATCAATGAGTGTTTTTGCCTAAAAAGTTAAGGATATGAGTAAAAGGCCCAGAAGGGACCCATTTCAATGTCCATTGCTTATATCCTTCCAAAACGTAAGCAGTATGGTTTAAAAAGACAACAGAGCTGTGGTACATTTTTATAAACTAAAATAAGGAAAACAGCTGATAAGGATCACATTAAACGTTATCCACTCAATGCATGAACCAGGTGTTGCCCCAAGGCCCTCCAGGAATGGTGCACTTCCCTACTTGGGGAAAACAATGTTGTTCAAGGAAAGAGGAGAAAACGAAAGTAGCGCTTCACTGGCAAACTCTGTAAAGTGGAACTAATAATGTGTGGGTGTGAAAAAAACAATCTGGCCACTTTGCGACCACTCTGCATTGCTTTATTTAGTTATTTTTCGTATTTTGAACCTTTTCTTCTCTCCCTCCCAAGGCTGCACTTTGGAATAGAAAAAGGTCAGAAAAAGATGACACTTGCAGCAAACGTGTTTCTTTCCTTTATGGATCTATTTCACAGGGGAACGGATGAAGGAAAGGAAAGAGAAGTCACGGTTATTATTCAGCAAGTGAGGAGGAGCGAGACAGAAAGTGGGGGAATAAGAGGAACAGGAACAAAAAGGAGGGGGGCTGCTGACTGAAGCAGGGCAGGAAAAGTGGACACTGCCCCGGTCTTCTCTGGACAGGAAAAGAGCCCTTTTCCTACTCTGCCCACCGAGTCTGTCTCCGAACAGGCGAGCCTTCAATAGGCCTTGGCTATTTCTACCATCCTGGGACGCATTTTTAAAATAGAAAAAGCTGGGGAACAGATGCTATTAAACTGTAAAAGTAGGCGCATCTCGTGCCCTGTCGACCCTGCTCACTTCGATCACTGGGTACGGAGAATCGGATAAAAAAAGAGGCTATTATACACACAGCTTTTAAAATACAATAACATGAACTGACTGGTATGTTTACAGTGTAAAGGTTACAGTGCCTCATATAAAGATATGGTTCACACAATGAATAAATTGTGACCTGTGGCAACAATAGTGGTAATGTTATACCTGACAATTACTATATTCCATCTCATGTGGTAGAAACACTTGTGTTCAAAGCCTACAATACAGTGTAATTTTGTTGATAATGTTTTGCATATGGAAATGATCTTCAGGACGAGAGAGAAGCTGCTCTGTACTTTCAGAGGTTGCCCGGCTACATTATCTAGCTACAGAAACAAATTCAGGCCAAGAGGGGGAGCCACAGGGTGAGGCAGGAAGATCCTTCTAGGTTGTGCATTTTTAGGTTTTTCAATTATTAGGGCAGAATGGCATGGAGTCCTAATTGGCTCCTGAATCCAAGCAAGCACTTGTAAGTGGATCAGAGGCGGACTCCCCTCTTCTAGTGTCTCATAGTCCAGTGTTTCTCTGTTTCCTAATAAAGCTCTTGGCGGAGGCCTTCCAGTGAATAGCTCACTTGTCGTAGAGGCGCCTGTCTGTCCACCGCATTCGGCTGTACCTGGGGTCCTGGTGTCAGATCACATACTAGGTTCTGCCCACAGGGGGCCCTCCAATGGTCCAGAGTTACATCTATACAGATACGGTTCCTTTGTCTTTGGTGGCCTGTCGCTCAACCTGCATGCCATGCCTTTGCGGTACTGACCTACTTTTTCCAGGCACCTTCTTTTTCTTCCCTCTCTCCTTTTCTTCCCCTGTCTCCACCTGTATTGCCTGTGTCATATCTGCTGCTGTCTGACTGCATAGAAGCCCCATCCTGTAAATGAATTATTCTGAGAACAGACTCCTGGAGGGAAAGGAAGAGCTTCGCCTCCCTCAACTGGTGAAAGCCTGATTGCTGGTGGTGCGGACTGTAGACTACCATAAGAATCCCCTCTGCAGCTCTACTTAGTAGCCTGAAACTGTATGCATCCTCACACTTCCACAAGGCTGCTTCTCTGCATACCACTCTGCACTGGTGGCCCGCTCATGGCTGCTGAGAACGTTCATGTCCTTTTGCATGATATTACTTGAAGAGATACATCTATTACCTTCTAGGTTGTCCTCTGCTACTGATCAATATTGCTCTGTCACAAGAGATCCCTCAATCTAATTAGGTTGTTTAATTTTATATTGAAAGTACAACTGTGAGTATTTGGCACAAGCCCCTCGCTGTTTCACTGCCTTCTCTTGACTGCTACGGTTAGGTGAAATAGAATACCAACAACAGGTAACGCTGAGTAAGAATACTTCACATAGGAGAGTGGCCTCACCTCTGGAGAGCGCAAGCAGGTAAAGCCATCACATCTACATGGAAATGTGCTCCATATGGAATATTATGCTGGATGAGTAGGCTGGCGGTAGAGTTAGTTTGTTCAATCCTTGGGTAAAGGAAGCTTTACCCTGACAAAAGCAACATTGTTTTATATGTAGCTTACAAAAGTGTGAATCTTCTGCCGAAATCAGGAGGGTTTGGATGTATACTCGAATTGCGTTGAAATGTACTCATGGTAGACCTGCTTAACATATATGTAAGGGCTTTAGATCTGATGTCACTTCTTGTGATACCACTTCCTGTAAAGTCGTGGCTTGTGAGGCCACTTTCTATGATGTCAATTCCTGTGATGTCATGTGATGTGTCACACGGCATAATGTCACTTGCATACTGCCTAACTAGGTTAGTCTCCGATTTTTTTTTTTTTTTTAAGGACTTGTGTCCTGCCCAGCACCTGACAGGCCAGTTTGGTAATTAAAACATCGGGTCAGATGAAGAGGATGGCCCATGTGCGGAGCCAAAGCCGCGCAGCGAGGTCCTGTGTACAAAGAAGGGCTGAGCTGATCTTTCAGAAAATCCCCCACAAAAAATGGAACGGGTCTTATTTTTTATTTTTATTTTATTTAAGTACAAATATTGTCCCTTTCATTACCCGTCTCATTTTAAGTGGTATTTTTTAACAGGCACCGCTCAAATGCATTTGCATTGTGTCCACCTTTGCATTCAGAGGTTCCCGGAGATCTGCAACCACAGTAAATAGTGAAGGGATCGTGTTTCAATTTATTTTACTATGAGGTTTGTTCCCCATTTGGTCTATAAAATACAATAGGTCTCGCATTAGTAAAAGTTTGCTAATAATGCAACGCCAATAACTCAAACATTTAGTAATGCAGGACCTATTGCATTGCAAATGCTTGTTCCTTTTGAAATCTACATGGCAGAAAACCCGGCTTTCACGTTTTTCCACCGTACTTGCATCCCGGCTTGGCTGAAAAAATTCACATGTTCAAAGAAATCCGAAATTCACTTGCACTCAGGCTTTCCAGCTATAAACACGTTTTATTCAAATAACAGATGCGATGCAGACCTTTCCTGGCTCTTACAAGCATCAACTCAGTTCTGCGTTTTTAAGTACTAGTGGCCAAAAGCCACTGGGTGGTGAACGTAGCGCTGTAGAAGTTAATAAGTCAGGCGATCAATCCACTGTTCAGCAAAGCACATGGAGCCCCTAGTGCCTTGAGATAGCAAGTTCACTAGGGAAAACCCTGCACAACCAGATAGAGCTCGAATCAAAATTCACACAAAGTGGGACCAAGGACTATTTTATGCCTATTTTAGGAACATTAAAAAAATTACACCTGCATCAACTGCTAATGATCTGGTGCATTTTGGAAAACAAGCTCATTGCAGTCTTGTAGGTACCAGCTGTGGGAGCAGTCAACATCAGGTCTATCACGGTCTATCCTCGCCTTGGAACATCAAACTACAGCCCTTGCATCATCGGTTCGGCCTACATGAGATTCAGCAAACCTGGAAACACAAGTCTGATGGACGACTAGTAAGAGGAGGCTTTGCGAAGTTGATGAAAGCAGTAATTGACAACTTAAACCATCTGCACAGCACTTTATAAGAAATTCAAATGAATTCACTTATTCGAAAAGTTTTTGGGGTAATAAAATGCTTTAGTCTACTCTTTTTTAAAATTAAAGTTTTCTTTTTCTTTTTACATCGATTGATATGAATTTAATTCACTTTGTTACTTACTTACCCTACAATAAGGCATTGTGCTTCATCAAGGGGAATTAACATCAAGCAACAATAAGATTAACCTACTTGAACTGGAAAGTGAGATGCCTGAATTATTGTGTGAAAGGGAGGACAACAGTAACTTACATGAACTGGCCCAATATTTACATATCAAGCTACACCAGGATGTGCAGGTTTTGCATAACTGTGGGGCTGACCCATTTCCTCTTCATGGGCTCGGTGTCATTTCCATTGTGCACAAAAGGTTTAACTTACAATGTGGAAAGGTGATCTAAGACCATGAGGCAGGGCTGCTATTGTGCAAAGTGCAGCTCATATAGACTGCCCGGAAACCACTAGGTATTAACAAATACAACAATGTGCAAGTCAGCACTTGATATGGGCTGAAGATTTTAACATCACCTTAGGACTAGAGATTGCTTAATATAAATGTAGATCCAATACACTGTCGGAATGGTCTCATGTGATACACCATCCGCATCCCCTGTCTGAATCTACAGAAAATACTTTCAGGGAGATGTGTATCAATTCTGCCACTATCTGACCTTGTTGCTATTCAAGACAATATCCCACTGGGTTCCGGGGGCCACATGTACGACCATTTAATTTTGTGACTCGCAAATTGCAATGTTTAACGATTTGCAATTTAGGAGTTGCAAAATGAAATGTACAACAGTGTATCAGACACGGTTTGCGATTCCCAAACGGGTCGCAAGGTGCCTGCCTCATTTATAGTCATGAGGCAGGTCGTAATTTCTTTTTTTAATTTCAAAAGATTTTATTAGAGCAAATTTTTATATACACAGTACAGAAATAGTGAAGGCAATACTGGTGTCGTTATACGCTGTTGGGGTTACAGTAAATGTAAATGTAGTTGAGCTTATATAGCGCACAGCTACCCGCAGTGGGTTTCCCGGCGCTTGCTTAGGGAACCCGTCCTGGTATTCCCCTGTGAGATAGCAGGGTATCCACAAGGTGAAAGTCAGGCATCCCGCCGCGAGGGGCCGTTGTGGAGATTAAGCAAGCTATTGCCCAGAGTCGCAGAGTGTGAACCCGTGAGTCGAGGAGGCACCGGGGCGAGAATTATCGAGTCCGTGGAATTTTTAGCCCAAGACCCGCCGAGGCGGGGAATTGAACCCTGGTCCAGGACCAATCTCAGCTTCCGGGTCTGCTGCCTCTAACCCCTGAGCCACACTTCTCCACATAGGCATATCATTGGCATGATTGTTCGCTTGTACATTAGATAGGCAATCACGATCTAGGCGTGCTCTGCCATTGGCGGTCTTATGTACTACCCTCGAAAGAATGAAAAGAAAGAGTGAAAGGAGAGAAAGGAAGGGAGGACAGGGTGGGTAGCGCGGTCGTTGTCCGCCATGCTACAGAGTTTGCGTTGTCGGGTGGCTGGGTGTGACTTGCTTCGGGTGGTTTGTGCGAGCCCAGGTAGTTGTCCAAGGAGAGCCACATCTCGCCCTTTGTGGTGGAGTTGGGTGAGTATTTTGAAGTTATGTTGTCCGCCCCTCTTAGGAAAGTGATCCAATTTAGCCAACTTGTGAAGGTTGCCTTCCCTGTGTCTTTCCAGTTCGCCAGTATAGTTTTGACTGCCGCTGTGAGAAGTAGGTCGATCAGTTCACTATCATTTTTGGACTCAATTTCTGGGGCCATGAAGGCGGCTACTACCCCTGGGAATTCTGGTTGTAGTGAGTGCCCCATTATACTGTTAATGAATTCTCTTATTTTACCCCAAAATGTCTTGACTTTGGGGCAGTAAAAGATAAGGTGTGATAGGTCTCCTTTTTGTCTATGGCAGTTCCAGCATAGGTCGCTATCCCGGAGCCCGACGGCCGCCTGACGGGCTGGGGTCCAATGACCCATTGGGACTGGCCTGCACTCACAGGGATTGTGGCCTGCTGGGGTAAGCAGACCATCAGATCTGTGAATGCTTTTTAAAGAAAGCTTTTTTTAAATTTATTTTTTTAATGCAGCCCATTTTCCTTAAAAGAAAACTGGACGCATTTACAAAAGAAAAATGAAACGTTTATTTTATTTTTTAAGAGCAGGCAGTGGTCTGTGGGATCACTGCCTGCTCTCAAAAAACATTTTCACTGCCAGTCAGAAACGGAAAGGCGTCCCCTGGGCACCCCTTCCTGTTTGATACCGGCTTATCACCTACTTGAAGTTGGTGATAAACTGCATTTGTTTTTCAACTGCATTCCGCTCACAACACAATCCTACGCTGCCTTGTTACTCACTATTAGGAAGAGACACCCTTGGCACACCCCTTCCTGATAGCGACTCGCAAACCCTATTTTGTGAGTTGGTAAATGGTTACTTACTGCAAAATAGGGTTGATACATGCTACAACTAATGTCCCCTCTAATTTAATTTCTCTGTGTGCAGCAAGAAACCATCTATGTGCACACTTCACCTGTCCTTGAGCAGAACTGCTTCTGGGTAAGCCAGCTGTGGGATTGAGAGCAAGTGAGGAGTGGTCCATTTTTATTCTTCACACAAAACAGTACCATACTAATGTACTTTTAGCAAATGCTTGCCAAAACACATTTCAGTGTACACAAATATCATCACACATCATAAAAAGGAGCAAACTTCCTTCCAAATGGCAAACTTTCTTTGAGCTTCCTACCCAATAAACATTTACCACATAGCTCTGTTACCAACATGATCAATTTCCCAATATGGCTTGCTCCATGTCACAGAAATACTGAAAATAAAAACAAACACTGCAAAAATAACTAAACATTAGATTAAGCCCACACAGTGAACTAAATTCCAGGCTGTTTTGCTCCGGGGCTCATAATAGTGATGGAAGAAAGTGTTTTTAGCATTATGCCCATAGTGAAGTGCCTGGAGATATACTCAGCCAAGTAGAGGTTGAGGACGTAGGCGTGCCCCTTTACATTAATGTACATTTTTTGACACAGCAATCTAAAGCCAAACTGTTGGCAAACCAGGTCTAAGCATATCTCTTTTACAATAACTTGACAAAACAGAAGAAGGCATTGCTCTGTGGAAGAGGGATTAGGAAGGAGTTTAAGAAATGTGCAAATGGGCGCTTATATCTCAAGTGTCTTTGACTACAACAGTTTACCTTGTTAAAAATGTTTTATCTCCTTTTCGTTGAACACTGTGTTGCTAAATCTACTTTAACCCCTTCTGTGTGGGGGTAATTCCACCGCTGTGCTGGGGGCGGGGGCGTGCACAGCGCCCCCATGCTCACGGCGCTCGTGTGCTCATAATCACACCCGTTCACGTGGAACGCTCAGCACAGCAGGGGAATTATCCCCGCGTGTGAGCGTTCCACGGCTCATGACGAGCTGAGCTCGTCATGAGCACCGGAGCGCCGTGCCTCATGACGAGCTTAGCTCGTCATGAGCATCGATGAGGTTAACCCCTCGCCGCGGGGGTGCTAGGGGGCGGGCGTGGCGCTTCAGTGCTCATGACGGCTCCACGCCATCATGAGTCACGGGCGGCGTGTGCTCATGACGGCGTGGTGCCGTCATGACCACGCCCGCTCATTAATTTGCCCGCACAGGCGGGGAATTAGTGCCGCGTGGGCAGAGCGGCATGACGGCTCCACACCGTCATGAGCACATGCCTACCGTGACTCATGACGGCGTGGAGCCGTCATGAGCACACAAGGGGTTAAATAACTACAACCTAAATACCAGACAATATAAACACTATCATCAGTCTGTCAGAAATGGCAGTTACAATCAGTGAAAGTAAAGTATGAACTATTGTTGAATAAATGAGGAGGAATCTCTAAATTATACCCTCATAAAAATATTTTTTGTTTACATGAACAATGCCACAGTATTTATAATTTTGTGGAATTCCTATCCATCCTAACAGCCGTTCATGAAGGGTGGTCTATTATTTTAGGAAGTAGGGCCAGGTATCTGGATTACAATAGGCAGTAAATGTTTCTCTGTTGGTAAATGTAAGTCTTACATTTTTCATTTGTTACCAAAGGCACAACAACATTTAGATTACGAGTTAGGTAAATTGTGATGGATTATCAGTCCCAAACCTGGCAGCAGCCTACGTTCATACAGCTCTGTCGATGCTCCTCAGTCCTAGGACTTCCTGCTGTATGTGTTTACACGGCTTTTACAATGAACCTCAGTCACAATGCTCAATTCAGACAGCATTCACACTGCTTCACCAATGTCTAATGCTTGTTTTAAATTGCATTCTCATCCCTATGATATGCATCTTAGTCACAGGGCTGACTTCACTTTGCACTCATGAAGCTCCACGGCTACATAATTGTCAGGGGGCTGCCTTTATTCTCAATTAAAAAACATTTGATGTAGCACTGCTCCACTAACACCGCTTTGACAGTGCATTGCTTTCACAGAGTTGCCAGTCCATGTGCACACAACTTTGACAGTGCACCTTAGTTATGAAACTGTCTTCAAACAGAAGTCATACCGCTCTAAAGAAACTGTTGTAAGATATGTTGCAGACTGTCATATGTCTCTGTGAATCAACTGTGGCACAAGGAAGCACAGATTCCCACATATACCAAGATGAGTAGGCAAGGCCAGTTCACTAATGGTACACTATTAATGTGTTTTTACACAGTAGTCCATACCACTACTTCTGCCACTTCCAAGCAGTGTAAATATAGATATTACTATTTACCAATTTATAGTTCTCAGTTTAGTGACCTCCGAAGGATGAAATGCTGAGTGTGCCTTGCAGGATTGAAACTCGCGATCACTTTTGAACTCTGCATATGTCTGCAAAAATTGTTTAGCTCACTGAGCCATCATTCTGGCTACTAATAGATTCAAGAGTACTGAAAACTCATAAATGTGCAATTGCATTGTGGAAAAGCACATGCCACATACAACAGGAGTGATGATAGGGACGATCAGTGGATTTGTGAGTCTACTGTGCAGATCTCAAACCAGATGAATGTTAGCGCTACATCTGAGTGCTAAATAGAAGGAGGACTGGATTATGGATGTGGCTTTCATTTGGAAACCTTATGTTCTTACCTGAAGGACATATTGTGTGATCTTCGAAAGGAAAGTTTGACTAAATGCTTTAGTTTGCCATTGTCTCTTTCCTTCCTAAACCATGAGAGCGCCTAAACATTAACATGAACCTAGGCGACAACCCATTTTAGCGGTCACAAACGCCCCAAATCTCCATTTGCAACAGCTAATAATGGTCATACATATGGCTCCTAGTGTAGAAATTGAGCAAACAGTATTCTGATTCACCTGCTGGGGATACGCTACAATTACCCATGAGGTGGAAAGAGACATTCTTTAAGAAAGCGTGCGTCAAGGAAAGAGAAGTAACCACTCGCAATCTTAACCCTGATGCCTGGAAATCCGAACGATCATTGTCCTCTGTTGACCATTAATATTTACTAATAAAGATAAAACATTTCTTATCAAAACATTAGAAAATAGGTGATTGTTTCTCATTACTGAACAGCTGCTCACAGGTCAGGAAGTGTTCATCATTGTTACGTCCATCTCCGATAACTCGCGTTGGCCTTGCTTCATCAACTGGACCCCGATAAAACTATGGTTGTGTTAATGCTTCATGCATTTTATTCAGTTGAATGAATGTACCCCATTCAAGTATTTAGGACACTGGGGATTAGTATTTACTTTCTTTGCTTGTTTGCAGTTGATTTTTTTTGTTGAATTTACTCTTGCACTCTCTGAAGAAATTCACTAACAATAAAACAATTACGAACAAGCAAAGAAAGTCAATACTAATCCCCAGTGTCATAAATACATGCATTCCCTCAGTTTGTTGGTAGTGGAATCAGAGGGAGTTACATGTCATTGCTAGCAGGGGTGTGGATATGTTAGTTCATGTAAATGACTGGTAGGATAAATAGACTGGGTAGCCGAAACTTGCACTAGGGAGTTTAATGCTAACTCTAGCGGGTGGTTGGGAAAATGTAATAGTTTGTGCAAATGATTGGTGGGTGAATAGGTAAGGTAGTAGAAGCTTAAAGGATTGATGGATTGCACGTGAATTTATGACAAGTAAAGGGTTATGGACCAAAGTATGGACAATTTACAAAAGTACATATAGGAAAGTAAGCCAAATGGAATGTTGTTTTGTGAAGGAGTCAAATAAAGACATGCAATTTGGAACAGTTTTGAAAAAGTGGAGCAGGACATGCAGACCATGGTAGGTACTTGATGGTCATAAATCAAAGTACTTTTTGTTTGTGCATGGATTATGAAATATAGTGGGAGGAGAAAGTTTGACGTTATGTAATCTTGAGATAGTACAATTTTTTTACATTTAGTAATACAGGGACTAGGCAAGTTAAATTCTGTTGGCTGGTAGCATTCATTGAGTTCTTGCACAAGAAAGTGAAAGGTTGCCCACAGTTTCAGTCTGTCCACAAAGCAAGTTTCATTCTTATTGTGTGTTGCGTTTCGTAGAAGATGGCACATCGTGGTATCCATGCAGACAGGTTGGGAATACCACATCTTAACCATTCATACTTCTAAACTCCAGATTGTGGTTAGTGGTTCTTTTTTATTACTAGGAGGGAACGCATTAATTTGGCAACCAAAACAGAGAAACTAGTGCTGCCCAGGTTTTCTTTTTGGAAGGTAGAATGATTAATCTTGGTACTAGTTTGGAACATAAATTCCTAGGTTGGGAGTGTTTGTTTATTTGACTCTAGATGAATTCAGGACCTTTATTGTGTATTGCCTTGTGATTGATAGGTAACACTTTGAATGACTGTCTTTTTGCGACCAGTGGGGAGTATTCAATGCAGGGGAGAAGTGTGCATATGTCTTTACTTTTAAAAGTAATCTTGTGTCTGAATTCTGAGTTTTCTGGAGTCGTCTCATGGTGGAGCGAGAAATGCCATGATACAGACTGTAGACCTTAGTTTAAAGTTTGGTGGACAGAATACTCTGTTGCAACGTGACGGATATCTCATTTGCTGTATTAAAAGTTCCAAAGGCAATAACGCACTTGTAATTCGTCAAACAGGATATCTACCAAATTTGTGATGGAGTATGTCATCTGACAAACTCTAAAAAAGGCAATATGTGCATAATCAACTTTTTAAAAAATGAGTGATGTTGTTGGTTGAACCTTTTGTGAAAATCCTAGATGGGGCAAAATGAGCCGTAGTGTCTTCATAACGTAGAAGGTCCATTTGGTTAGCTGGCCTACTTGGGTAGTCATTGAGAGTGCAGAGCCCATGCCAATTGCGAGGTTTAGTAGTACTTCTGATATTTTTAGTGTTCAACTAGATTGTGCAGGCAGAGTGTTAATAGTTTAAAACGTTCCAATCACCACAAGTGAGTATTTTCTGAAGCATTCAATTTAAAGTTGTTCCATGTCATCCATTAGTCTATGGTTTTGAGACAGTTTCTGAATTTTGAGATTGGTACATCTTTGGGATTTTCCAGCATTATTTGTGTGTCATCTGCACAATTGCAGAAGATGAAGTCAAAACTGTTTATTACCTCTGGTTATAGTTTCATATACAAGTTAAAGAGGAAAGGAGAGATGATAAATCGTTGGGCGTTGGGGAACTCCAGTTTTTTTTTGTAATGGTAAGAAATTGGACTATTATTGGAGGTATGGCAACCCACCTCATGGAATAATCACAACCCTTGTCAAGGTAAACCTTCAAACTTACTAAATTAACCGGAGCTCAACCTTGTGTTAGCTATGGCACAGAGCAGACCAGCTTAGCTTAGGGCAGTGTGTAAAGTATTTATACAGGACCAAACCAGTATTAAAGTTCGAATGAAAAAAATTAAAATCCCAAATGGAAATAGAATATTAGAGTAAAATTCAACATACAAAATAACACAAAAATGACCAAAATCCAATCAGGGGAATCATAGATATGATTTTAACGTTTTAATGAAATATGGAGGCCAAAAAAAAACACAAACCACCAATGATGGTCTATGGTCTTTGTAGACCGTGAACTAGGCACGATTTGAGGCAGACCGCAATGGAGCGTGAGTCGAATACATCAACTAGTATTGTCTTGGTCAAAGATTTTACCTTCTGAAATAAGGCCTGATTTATAATTTGACCAATGGCCTGTCCTCCTCCAGGACAACAAACTAAATTACTCCATCGCCTTTACGGAGTAGCTGCCTGCCAAATTACGGAATGCCTGCTGGCCCAGCATACATTTCAAGCCTTGGCAGGACCTGCCGTCATGGCAGTTCCTGCCAGTGCCTTGGTACTTTGCCAAGTTCCTCCGCTAAACAAAGTTAAAAAATATATATATTTTTTCAAAAAAGAAAATCTCATAGAAAATCTCATAGTGGGATTTTATTCTTGGTAGTCAAAAAAACAATGTCCCCTCGCCATGGGAGTTTCCTCCCATGTGGAGGGGACATCAATTTATTTCAGTGCTCCTAACCACCAGGTGTTTCTTCACAGTGATAGGCTTCGGAAACCAGTTATATGTTCGCCCATCTAAATTAAGCAGGCAGACATATAGCCAAACCTTCAACAGCCTGTATTCAGTCAGGCTGTTGAAGGAGGATGACTACTGCAGATATGAAGTAGTCTCCACTGTCATCAAACTACGGTCTGCCTGAATTTACATCACTACTCTTGGCGGGGAGGGAACTCCATTGCAAAAGAGTTCAGTCTCCAACAAGATCTAAATCAGGCCTCAGGTTTTTCAAGTGCCAGTCCACCAGGGGAGAACATTTCTAAAGCACCCCAGGGGAAGCAATTAGAGACTCGCGGGGTGTCAGGCAGAGGTCAACAGCAGGGTCCAGACGAGGTCCAGTTTCAACTATTCACTTGGGTACATTCAGGAAAAGGGCTCTTGCAGCTTGTTGTCTTCCTGTAGCCATACCGTAGGTCAGCCAACTGACCCCTGGAGTCCACTTCTTTGTCCTGGGTGCAACAGGTAAGCAGGTCCAGTCCTTCAGGGATCCTCTCAGGTCACAGACAGCAGGTCCCATCCTCTCGGAGTGTCTTCAGATCCAGAAAGTGTTCTGAGGTGGGTGCTTGGAGATACCACATTAGTGCCTGGCGCAAACCTGTGGGTGGGTTAAAACTCCTGGCCCCTCCCTAACCAAATGGGTAAAAGTTTCCAAGGGCAACTCTGTCCAATTTGGACATTTTCAAGATGGTGAACATCTTAGGCCACAAACAACTTGGGCTCTTAGAGCTTGAGGTGTGTGTAGGCAGTGTATGATGGCAAGCCTGGTATCCTCCCACATAGAACACTAAAATTCCAGTTGTTTGAATCTGGTAATGTACCCACAACAAACTTAGAGACAGAAGTCTGATAGAATAAAAGCAGGGCCCTTCAACAACCAGATAGTAAATACAGAAGAATTGTCTTGGCATCCTGTTCGCTCTCTTATATGTACCTCAATTGCTAATCAATCAATCAAGCTATCTGTAGATGGTGCTACTCACCCGTGAGGGTCTCAAGGTGCTAGAGGGTGGAGAGAGCAGCTGCTGGTCGAACAGCCAGGTACTGATTGCGAGTTTTGACAGTGCAGGAGCGGGCTGCATGCCACCGCCATGCTACCGCACCACCAAAACTCATTGTTGCCTGCCCGATTACAAGCAATTTTGTGGTCTGGAGGGAGGGTGGCATGGCGGGCCAATGGCGGTGCAGTTTAAAGGCTCATAGCCTTAAAATGCACCACAGCGGAACCGCCAGATCACATTCATGCGAAGGAAGGAAGGCACCATGTTGTGCATTCCTTTCAATGTAGGAACTGGGGGGCACAACATGTGCCCCCTGCATGCACCCTTGTGCACAGGGGCAATAGTGGGCTACTTTCCTCTCCGCTAGCAGTTTCATGGAGGAAGAACCTCCATGAGGCCACTGGTGGTCGTAATATGCTTGGTGGTGCCTCAGGGTACCACCAAGGATATTGCGGCCCTCAGACCACTGCGCCACCACCTGGGATCTCTGATCCCTGGCAGTTGTGGCTATGCAATCCCAGTCTGACCGCCCTATTCGTAATAGGGCGTTGGACCGCCGGTGTAGCAGTGGCCCAACCGCCTTAGTATTTAATATCACTTCCTAGCATTTCACGGTGTATCAGCTAGACTACCTACAGTGAAAATAGTTTGTGGGCGCAATGCACTGTAAGGAGATGTTAACATTACATTTCTACATGTCCTTCTACTTTTAAATGCCATGCACAAGTCTTTCTGTGCACCAAGGCCTACATAGGGGTGACTTATTATAGTTTTAAAAGGAGGTTTAGAACTGGTAGAAGGGTTTGTTTTTACACATTGAATTGCAGTCTAAACACTGCTACAGTCAGGCTCCAATGGTAGGCCTGAAGCCATATTTACACTACCACTGTAATGGATGGTACAATCAGAGCTGCTGTCTACTAGGATTATTTAACTTCCAGACCATGGGTACACTTTGTATGATCTACTAAGGACTTCTAGAAAAATTAGATATTGCCAATTAGGAGTATGCCAATACAAGCATGTTTAAATGGGGAGCATAGGCTCATTAGCACTGGTTAGCAGAGGAAAAGTGCACAGAGTTCCAGACCAGCAAAAATATAGGGTCCAGCAAAAGGCTAAAAATATGGGGTGACCACACTAAAAAGTAAAGTGTTGAGGAGAAAGGGGAAGGATATATATTATGTTAGACATGTCCTCAAGGTTAGAGGAGATCCTAGAGTCAAAGCCACAGAGAGATCCAGAAGATATAATGCTGCTATGCTGCTTTTGTCAACTGTGTTTTTTAAGTCAACCCATATGGGGACAAGAGCGGAGTCTTTGTCTCTTAAAGAGAGGAATCCTGTTTTAGTCTGCGAGAATGCAGTTGTATTCTAGGAACAGACAGATCTGCAGAAATGCAGCTCTTGCAATGAGTTTGCTAAGGAAGGATCCATTAGAAATTGGTCTATAGTTACTAGGATATTCTGGGTCCATGTTGTTCATCTTGATGCATGGTCAGATGTATGTTTTGAGAAAGTCCTGTGGAAAGATTCATGTGGGTATGGAAATATTGATTATATTCAAAGTTTGTATAGCCATCAATGTTGATAGTAGAAGCAACACTCAATATTTGTGGTGGCCATGTGACTGACCGTCAGCCTGCTGGCCTTTTGGCTCTTTACAAGGTCCAGAAGTTCTTATTTCTCGGAGGGAAAGAAAGAGATGCATGCATTTTTTGTAGCATTGTTGCCTTACGTGGCATTTCCAAGTGACGGCTATTTCTCGTTTGCTAGATGTTGGTCAACACTTCTTTGGTGGTGTACTGAGGGATCACTGACAGAATATCGTCAACATAAATGTCGACCTACAGAAATTTTGTGACAAAAATATTGTTGTCAAAAATATCGACCTCTTATCTACATAATGGTAAGTACAAAAATATTGAGAAAAACAATATTGTTGTTAAAAATATTGTTGTTAAAAATATCGTTTTTTTAAAATGTTTAAAAAATAATGTAAAATAAATTAAATAATACATATTATTTTAAACATTAATTCTAACAGTTTTTTATTATAGGTAATAAATATAATGTAAAAATAAATTAACACACATATATAATAGAATATATATATATTTACTTAATACTAATAAATAATTATTTTAATAAATTATAAAATGTTAGAGACAGTTTGCACTACATTAACTGCAACAGTAGTGAAAATGTTGGATAGCGGAAGGGAATAATTTACTATTCCCACTCCAGCAAGTACATCAGTAGGGAAAGTGTTGGATAGCGGAGGGTAATAATTTACTATTCCCACTCCAGCATGTACAACAGTAGAGAAAGTGTTGGACAGCGGAGGGTAATAATTTACTATTCCCACTCCAGGGAGTGCAACAGTAGGAAAGGTGTTGGATAGCGTAGGGGTAAAAATTACTATTCCCACTTCAGGGATAGCAACAGTAGGGAAAGGGTTGGATAGCGTAGGGGTAAAAATTACTATTCCCACTCCAGCAAGTCCAACAGTAGGGAAAGTCCTGGATAGTGTAGGGGTAACAATTACTATTCCCACTCCAGCAAGTGCAACAGTAGGCAACGTTTTGGATAGTGGAGGGGAATCATTTACTATTCCCACTCCAGGGAGTACAACAGTAGGGAAAGTGTTGGATAGCATAGGGAATAAAATGTACTATTCCCACTCCAGTGAGTGTAACAGTAGGGAAAGTTTTGTATAGGAGAGGGGATAACATTACTATTCCCACTCTAGAGAGTGCAACAGCAATCTATATGCCGCTTTCGTGGATCTTCGATCCGCGTTCGATCTAGTCCCGAGGGCCGGTCTTTGGAATTGCCTATTGGATATGGGGATGCCCCCTATTTTGGTCCAGCTTATAGTGAATCTCTACGCCCAAACAGTCGCATTTGTACGATGGGGCAAACCGGGTGAGGTGACAGAGAAATTTCCAGTGGCTAAGGGTGTCAGGCAAGGTTGTGTTTTGGCACCGACCTTGTTCTCTCTATATATCAATAGAGTTACCAAGTATTTTGACAACTCTTCCACGGATGCTCCAACTTTGGCCGGCATGAGAATCCCCCTGCTCATGTTCGCTGACGATACTCTCTTGCTTTCACGCACCAGGCAGGGCTTGCAGAATGCCCTGTCAAGGTTCGAGAGTTTCTGCAGCGAACATGAGCTGGAGGTGAATGTCTCCAAAACCAAATTTATGGTTTTAAGGGGGAGAAAGTTAATAAATGCCAGGGTCACCTTGGGGGGTACCCCCCTGGAGCAAACAAAACACTTCACCTACCTGGGTGTTACTTTTAGCGATACTTTGAGCTGGACTCACCAGATTGAACTAATGACCATGAAACAGAAACAGTTAGGCGGAGCATTGATAAAAGAGCACAAAGGGTCATTTACTAGGCCAATGTCTCCGCTCATTAAGATCTATGGAGGCAAGGTTCTACCAGCGATTCTCTATGGTGCCGAATTGTGGGGTGGCAGTAATTTGGATTCCCTAAAGCATGCACACAACAAGTTTTTAAGACAGGCAGTAGGGCTTCCTCTGTCGACTCCAATAATCCCCCTCCTCTATGATCTAGGTTGTCATCCGGTGGTAGATCAGGCAAGACTCCGTCCCCTTACTTTCTGGCGCCGTTTGTGGACTACGCCAGAACTCCATTTCTATGCAGAAGCTTGTCTGGAGGTTAAGAATAGCCCTGGTGCCGCTAACATTGGATGGTTCAGAGACCTTAATTCTACCCTATTGGCCCTTGGTTATGGTGATCTATGGTCCTCGCCCGACACAGCAATTTTCCCCTCTAAAAGGGATCTTAAATCTAGTTACTGGAACTGGGTGACCCACAACATGTACATGGAAACTAACTCGTGCAGCCTCACTGGCCTGTTTATTGTACACAAGGATATACCCAAGTTAGAGGGGTTCTGGGACATTATTACTAAACCCCTGGACCGCAAATTATTTTTTCAATTTAGATGCGGCTCACTTCCCATTGGGGAGTTTACAAGAAAATGGGGAACAGTTAGCTCTGGCTTTTGTCATAACTGTCAAGGTATCAGGGAAAGCGTAGAGCACTTGTTATATGTGTGCCCCCTGTATTCGGCCCCTAGAGTCAAATGGCTAAAGCCTGTGTGCAGGCATCTAGGAACTAGATTGGCTGTCGAAGCCACGAGATTGTTAAAAGTTACCCTGGATCCCCTCATTGTTGTGGGGGTGGCTAAATTTCTCGGGTGGGCATGGGTGCTTAGAAGCAGGTCCATCAAAAACAATTGTATTGTGACCGCATAGTCTTCTGTAACATGCTGATGTTGGTTGTCCATGTGTGTATATTCTTCCTTTTAAATTGTATATATTGTTTAAGAAGCTGATTAGTTTAATACTGATTTAATACTTGTATTAACTGTTTAATGTGTATATATATTGTATTTTTTTATTATTGTCTTTTATGATTGACTAATCGAATAAAGACTTCTTGAACTTGAACTTGAGTGCAACAGTAGGGAAAGTGTTGGATAGCGGGGGGGAGTAAAAATTACTATTCCCACTCCAGAAAATTATTTAGCATTAATTAACAAACAATTAATTAAAAATGATTTACCTTCCGCCGTGTTCCCCTATAAATGACACCACTAATGTCGTAAAACATGACACAATTAACATTATTAACAATTAATTACTCAATTAATAAAAATTAACAAGCAAATTATAAACAATTATTAATAAATTAATTCGCACAATTAACACTATTAAACATTAAATAAATGTTATATAAACAAGCACTGAAAATGTGATAGGTCTCGCCGTCGTTTAAGTTAAAGCAATTTTGTTTGTAAATAGTTTTTTTTTTAGCTTTGCTTTCATTAGTGTTTTTCAAACTCTCATGTACATAACATGCATATATGTATGCATGTATTTATATAGATATGCAGATATACATATATATATATACATATATATATATACATATATATATATATATATATATATATATATTTACATTTACATGTATCCCATTAGCAGCATTTTTTGCCAAGAGTTTACAATGATAGTACTAGTTTCATTGTATGATATTCCTGGAAATATGCTTGGTACCTTAACTATGAATATTAATGTCCCATATTGTGTATATACAACACCAAAGCTTTTTGTTTGTTCCATATCAATTTTAAAACACATTAACAGCACTTTTTAATTTTTTAGGAGACAAACTGTCGGTAACTCAGTTTGAAGAAAAGGCAGTTAAAACTTCTTGTGAAGACAGAACATGAAGCTGTACATAACAAGAGTGACATGATGTATTCAGTCAAAGCCAAAATTGAAATTCGAATTGTGTATTGTGTTTAGATAAATAGCCCACTAGGGCAGTATTTAAACACACGTGGTTTCAAAAATCATTTCAGCCAGGAATATTGATTTATTATCAACAATGTAACTTTATTGTCATGAGCCCACTTGGGCTGCAATACTGTACGTGAAATGTTTTCTATGAAACATCAGGTTAAAACATATGACGATAATGTGACACTATTAATTGTCGAAAATGCAATCTACATGGCACAATACTCTTTATATACATGTGTATTTTATTGGACAGTACTATTCACGAACAGTTGCGCTGAATATTCCATCATTAATTTTCATGATGTTCATGTAAAAACTTTATTTAAAAGTTTCACAACCACATTGGTTAAAACAACATTCCAAGAGGTCTGCCAAAATCATCTCAGTGTAGAGACAGAGTAGCCCTATCACTATGTGAATGAATTTGCACTATTCTTACTTGCTGCATGTTTGATTAATTAAATTCACGCTTCAAGAAAAATACTGAGGCTCGAGTGGATTTTTGTGTTTATATAAACACGGAGAAAACCTTTGGACTGTGTGTGGAGGGTCGCGACCTCACCTCGAGTCCGCCGCCATCAAGTGGCTAGGAGACCCGCGACTTTGCGTTTGGTGATATATATATATATATATATATATATATATATATATATAAAAACACAATTCTCTTGCAGGCATAGAGTGACGCATAAGTTATGCAAAAAAAGAAGTAGAGAACTCTGGGTAGTTCCCAAGTTTAGGTGGAAGGCAGCTCCTGTATAGAGCACCTTCAACACCAGCGACACTCTAAATTTGCTCACCTCAAATGTCTGCTTTTCTATCAAAGTTTTTAAGCATAGGATTAGCACAGTGCTATCCAGGCCGAGCTGTAAAATGACAGAATATATATGTGTGCAAATATGTAAGCGCAAAGAGAGATGTAGAGAGTAGTAGAGAGAGATAGAGAATAGAGTAGAGAGTGAGTAGTAGAGAGAGATAGAGAATAGAGTAGAGAGTGAGTAGTAGAGAGAGAGATAGAGAATAGAGTAGAGAGTGAGTAGTAGAGAGTGTGTAGTAGAGAGCGAATCGTAGAGAGCGTGTCGTAGAGAGCGTGTCGTAGAGAGCGCGTCGTAGAGAGCGCGTCGTAGAGAGCGCGTCGTAGAGAGCGCGTCGTAGAGAGCGCGTCGTAGAGAGCGCGTCGTAGAGAGCGCGTCGTAGAGAGTGCGTAGTAGAGTAGCAGAGAGTGTGTAGTAGAGAGCGAGTCGTAGAGAGCGCGTCGTAGAGAGCGTGTCGTAGAGAGCGCGTCGTAGAGAGCGCGTCGTAGAGAGCGCGTCGTAGAGAGCGCGTCGTAGAGAGCGCGTCGTAGAGAGCGCGTCGTAGAGAGTGCGTAGTAGAGTAGCAGAGAGTGTGTAGTAGAGAGCGAGTCGTAGAGAGCGCGTCGTAGAGAGCGCGTCATAGAGAGTGAGTAGTAGAGAGTGTGTAGTAGAGAGTGTGTAGTAGAGAGTGTGTAGTAGAGAGTGTGTAGTAGAGAGTGTGTAGTAGAGAGTGTGTAGTAGAGAGTGAGTAGTAGAGTAGTAGAGTGTGTGTAGTAGGGAGTGTGTAGTAGAGAATGTGTAGTAGAGAGTGTAGTGGAGAGTGTAGTGGAGAGTGTAGTGGAGATTGAGTAGTAGAGAGTGAGTAGTAGAGTTGTAGAGAGTGAGTAGTAGAGTGTGTGTAGTAGAGTGTGTAATAGAGAGTAGTAGGGAGTAGTGAGTGTGTAGTAGAGAATAGTGAAGAGTAGTAGAATGTGTAGTAGAGAGTGGGTAGAAGAGAGTGTGTAGTAGAGAGTAGTGAGTGTGTACTAGAGAGTGTGTAGTAGAGTGAGTAGTAGAGAGTGAGTTGTAGAGAGAGTAGTAGAGAGAGTAGTAGAGAGAGTAGTAGAGAGAGTAGTAGAGAGAGTAGTAGAGAGAGTGTAGTAGAGAGTAGTGAGTGTGTAGTAGAGTGAGTAGTAGAGTGAGTAGTAGAGAGTGTCTAGTAGAGAGTGTCTAGTAGAGAGTGTCTAGTAGAGAGTGTCTAGTAGAGAGTGTCTAGTAGAGAGTGTCTAGTAGAGAGTGTCTAGTAGAGAGTGTCTAGTAGAGAGTGTGTAATGTAGAGTGTGTAATGTAGAGTAAGTAGTAGAGAATAGAGCATAGTAGAGAGTGTGTAGTAGCGAGTGTGTAGTAGCGAGTGTGTAGTAGCGAGTGTGTAGTAGCGAGTGTGTAGTAGCGAGTGTGTAGTAGCGAGTGTGTAGTAGCGAGTGTGTAGTAGAGAGTGTGTAGTAGAGAGTGTGTAGTAGAGAGTGTGTAGTAGAGAGTGTGTAGTAGAGAGTGTGTAGTAGAGAGTGGGTAGTAGAGAGTGTGTAGTAGAGAGTGGGTAGTAGAGAGTGGGTAGTAGAGAGTGGGTAGTAGAGAATAGTAGAGAGTAGCGACTGTGTAGTAGAGAGTGTACTATAGAGTGAGTAGTAGAGAGCGTGTAGTGGAGTAGTAGAGCGAGTAGTAGAGAGTGTGTAGTAGTGTGTAGTAGAGAGTAGTAAGTGTGTAGTAGAGTGTGTAGTATAGAGTGAGTAGTAGATAATAGAGAGTAGAGAGTGTGTAGTAGAGAATAGTAGAGAGCAGTGAGTGTGTATTAGAGAGTGAGTAGTAGAGAGTGTGTAGTAGAGAATAGTAGAGAGAGTGTTGTAGAGAGAAAACATAACATAGCGCTAAATAAAGCGTACCTTTGCATCCATGCGCTCCGCCATCCAACACTGGCTGTTCCTACCTGAAAATTGCAAAAAACACAGTTGATGGACAGAATGTAGAACAATGTCATACATTCACCCCAGTACAAGGATCTGGGCCTAAATCCATCGTTTTTTTGCACTCCACACCACCCTGGGTTAGACACTGGCTATATGCAAATCAGCTCTGACCCTGTGCCTCATGGGAACAGTCCAGTCCGAACTACCAAGCCATGTCTTTCCCAGACCGGAATCAAGCATCCAAGGACCGGTTTCTGGCTATCAGCCTTCATCAGCCTGGATAGCTTGACTCCAGTGGTGTGGAGAGCCTGGGACTCACGTCTGAGCATACCCAGCCCACTCGGGGTGAAAATTGCAAAAAACACAGTTGATGGACAGAATGTAGAACAGTGTCATACATTCACCCCAGTACAAGGATCTGGGCCTAAATCCATCGTTTTTTTGCACTCCACACCACCCTGGGTTAGACACTGGCTATATGCAAATCAGCTCTGACCCTGTGCCTCATGGGAACAGTCCAGTCCGAACTACCAAGCCATGTCTTTCCCAGACCGGAATCAAGCATCCAAGGACCGGTTTCTGGCTATCAGCCTTCATCAGCCTGAATAGCTTGACTCCAGTGGTGTGGAGAGCCTTGGACTCACGTCTGAACATACCCAGCCCACTCGGGGTGAAAATTGCAAAAAACACAGTTGATGGACAGAATGTAGAACAATGTCATACATTCACCCCAGTACAAGGATCTGGGCCTAAATCCATCGTTCTTTTGCACTCCACACCAGCCTGGGTTAGACACTGGCTATATGCAAATCAGCTCTGACCCTGTGCCTCATGGGAACAGTCCAGTCCGAACTACCAAGCCATGTCTTTCCCAGACCGGAATCAAGCATCCAAGGACCGGTTTCTGGCTATCAGCCTTCATCAGCCTGGATAGCTTGACTCCAGTGGTGTGGAGAGCCTGGGACTCACGTCTGAGCATACCCAGCCCACTCGGGGTGAAAATTGCAAAAAACACAGTTGATGGACAGAATGTAGAACAGTGTCATACATTCACCCCAGTACAAGGATCTGGGCCTAAATCCATCGTTTTTTTGCACTCCACACCACCCTGGGTTAGACACTGGCTATATGCAAATCAGCTCTGACCCTGTGCCTCATGGGAACAGTCCAGTCCGAACTACCAAGCCATGTCTTTCCCAGACCGGAATCAAGCATCCAAGGACCGGTTTCTGGCTATCAGCCTTCATCAGCCTGAATAGCTTGACTCCAGTGGTGTGGAGAGCCTTGGACTCACGTCTGAACATACCCAGCCCACTCGGGGTGAAAATTGCAAAAAACACAGTTGATGGACAGAATGTAGAACAATGTCATACATTCACCCCAGTACAAGGATCTGGGCCTAAATCCATCGCTCTTTTGCACTCCACACCAGCCTGGGTTAGACACTGGCTATATGCAAATCAGCTCTGACCCTGTGCCTCATGGGAACAGTCCAGTCCGAACTACCAAGCCATGTCTTTCCCAGACCGGAATCAAGCATCCAAGGACCGGTTTCTGGCTATCAGCCTTCATCAGCCTGGATAGCTGGACTCTAGTGGTGTGGAGAGCCTGGGACTCACGTCTGAGCATACCCAGCCCACTCGGGGTGAAAATTGCAAAAAACACAGTTGATGGACAGAATGTAGAACA
Source organism: Lissotriton helveticus (assembly GCF_964261635.1). Lineage (NCBI taxonomy): Eukaryota > Metazoa > Chordata > Amphibia > Caudata > Salamandridae > Lissotriton > Lissotriton helveticus. The sequence continues at coordinate 171,935,987 of NC_136073.1, forward strand.
ATGTCATACATTCACCCCAGTACAAGGATCTGGGCCTAAATCCATTGTTTTTTTTTTCCTACCTGAAGACAGCTTTCCCCTCTTCTGCGGCCACTTCCTTTCCTCGTAAACCACCAAGGACTTTCTAATGGAAATTCCTCTGAGACGTATCAATAGTGCAAACTGTTTACTCTCAGCACAGGACTGTCTGTAGCAGCTCTCATCAGCCTCACTGCCTTTAAGTGCCGCCCTTACTAGTCCATGACTGGCGGTACCACCTATCTTTTCAGCCTCACTGTCCTGCCCACACCCACCCCTTGACTGTCTGTAGCACCCTTTGTCCGCCTCACTGTCCTAAAGTGCAGCTCACATGCCAGCCCAGGACTGTGGCATCCTTCGTGTCACCCTTCCTGTCGTGAATTGCTGTCCACACCCAGCCCAAAACGTTCTGCAGCAGGTCTTGTCAGCCTCTGTGCCCCGTAGTGCGGCCCACACCAGCCCATGACTGTCTGTACCTCCTATCTTTTCAGCCTCACTGTCCTGAAGTGCTGCCGACACCAGCCCATGACTGTCTGTACTTCTTCTCTTTTTAGCCTTACTGCCCTGAAGTGCTGTCCACACAGGCTATGACTATTTGTGGCACCTCTTGTGTCAGTTTGCCTGCCCTCATGTGCCCCCACCCAGTCAGTGACAGCCCGCGATTATGTCAAATCACTCTGTAGCCCCTTTCCCCTCTCCTGGGATGCAGCGCCCAGATACCCTATATTTCGAAATGAAGTGCCTCGAGTCAGAGGAGAACTGGGTCTGTCCGCTTCATTTCTGTCTTAAATCACACATCTAAGAGCTGGGATGAGAGGGGGTACATGCAAGGTCTGGGGGGCTGCAGTGGGTTACCTGCTTTCTCGGCTGGTCTAGTTGTCCGCTCGTCTCCACTCGTCTAGCGCTGGAGATAGGCTTCGCGGCGCCTCCTGCGGGTCCGCACCGGCCTCTCCCTCGGTCACCCTTGATTCGTGGACACAAGAATCCACTGACAATCCAGGTCCGCAGACGGAAGACAGACTGACCGGTCAGATCTGTGGACAGCTCCGAACTGCAGCCTCTGGGGCAGGATGCACGGACGCAAGGGATGGACAGCCGGCTCCAGAGAGTTCTCATGTGCGAGACCTCCTCTCAGGGGAGATACAGAGGCAGCAGCAGGTGGAGAGAAAGAGGATAGGTTCAAGGAAGACAGCCCACAGTCACACGCTGGTACTGTCCTCTGCAGGAGATCGTAGCTCATGAGAGAGGCAGCCCAGCAGTCACACACAGAGGCAGTCCAGCAGACACACACAGACAGCCCTACTGACAGGAGTCTACAGGGAGATAGTAGCTCATGAGAAACAGCCCAGCAGTTACACACAGACGCAGACGAGCTTCACTTCCAGTCATTGCCAAGGCAAACAAGCATGTCCCCAAAACAGAAAAAAAAGAGGATCGCGCCAGAGCTCATCTTTATGGGGCCATGTGTTTTGAAACACATGGCCCCATAAAGATAAGGATGCTTTTGCGACGGGAATAAGTCAAGTGAGCCCGTCTACATGGGATGGCTCAAAGAGAGAAAACTGTATGTCAGAGGATGCTCTTTCCCAATGGCCGACCACCGTTTAGCATAAACGGTGATGCCGGCCAATGGGAAAGAGGGACGGGGCTTAAGGTCCGCTAGTGAATCTCCCTCTAAATCGCTAGCGAGACTGCGCATGTGCGCAGCTCTAGGCTTCAACTTAAAAAATATTTTTAAAGTATTGAGATTAAATGACTTCCCACCTTACTCTCCTATCAACCCACTCCTAAAAAAATTACACAATTAACAATAAATTAATAACCAATTAACTAATCAAATTTATCACAACATTATAAATTAAATACATTGATAACAAATATTAATTATAATTAAATTACATCCCACCCTACTCCCCTATAAACCCACAAACCACTCCAAAAAAATATAACACAATTAACATAATTATCAATTAATAAAAATGAATAACCAATTATTAAAACAAATATAAATATTAATAAATAAAAATTATTAATTACCTTATTATAATTAAATTACTTCCCACCCTATTCCCCTATAAACCCACAACCCGCTAAGGACCTAAAACGCAAATTTAATTAACATAAAAAAAAAAATCACATACATTTAAAAAAAAGCAATACTTTACAAAAAAATTTAATCACATACTTTATAATACATACTTAAATACATCACACTAATGGAACAAGCATTGGCATAGCCAATAGGTCTCGCCTTTGAGACCTTATTAGTGGTTAGCCAGAGGTTTTGGCTTTGCCTTTGTCAAAACTGCTGTGCACTATTTAGCACAGCAAAAGAACATGGGTGTGGGAGCACACGCTGTGTGGTGTTGTGGTGTAAATTATAAAGTAATATTTACTTATTGTCCCTTGGGCTTTTTCTTTAACTGTACCACGTTGTACTTGCCAAATGTCATGTTATAATGTGGACATGTTACGAGTGTACGGCACTGGTTAGAGTTGCTTGTTTGCTGCTCTCAGTGTTCAGCCGGGACCGTTAATGTAATAAAAAACGTAACTTATTTAGAGCGTGTGAGCGGTAATTATTGCCATTAGTGGTGACGAGCTGCTCAAAGCCTCAGCAATGGAGCTTATGGTGTCGGATGAAAGGAAAAGGCAAGGTGCAGTTTTGAAGAGAATACTTGTGCTGAGTATACAGTTAAAAAAACAGCATTGACCCAAACTCTCCACTGGCCATCGTGAGAAGCACAGTACCATACTCTCTTGCCAAAAACAGGTGCCCATCCCGAGAAGTTCTGACCCATACTGCCCACCCTGGAGCAACAACGTCCACCCAGAGAAGCACTGACCCTTACTCTCCCAGTGTTGTTTTTGGAAGCACTGTCCATGCTCCTCTTTTGATTCGAAAATGTCACACAACCCCGTCGCAGCACTGTCTGTCCAAGCTCGGCTCCCAGGAACTAACATCCACCCTCCGAAGGCCCATCACTCCTCCTCCCCCAAGAAACTGTGCCCGCCCTCTCCAACTGAGAAACAAGGTTTACAGGTGTTGGTATTTCCTGTGTCTAACCGCTATATGTATCAACAAACCATTTTGCATTTCCTAAATAGCGAATTTTAAGGAATCGCTATTTAGGAAATGCAAAACGGTATGTATGTACAAAATCGCTTTCCAATAGCGATTCCTTAGCATTCCTTAATTTGAGATTAGCAAATTGTCAATCGCAAATTACCCCTTCATTTCCATGGGCCAGGAGGCCCATAGGAATGAAAGTGCAATTTGCAATTAGCAATTTGCTGATCGCAAATTAGGGATGTTTCCAAGGGTGCAGGGGTGTCTCAAGAACACCCTGCTGCACCCCTGAAAAAGACATTTGGGGGCATATGGCGCACATACATGCCCTAAGGGCATGTATGGGCGTCATATGGCACCTTTGGTTTTTATCAAAAAAGATATTTGATAAGAATTCGCAAATTACCACCAACTAGAAGTTGGTGGTAATTTGCTAATCCTTAATGGCATTTTTTGCATTTTATTTGTTTGATACATTGCATTTAAGGAATCGCAAAATTTGCAATTCCTTAAGTGCAATCGCAAAATAAGGAATAGCAAATTTTGCTATTCCTTATTTTGCATCAAACTAGTTTGATACATTCCATTTGTCTAATTAGCATTCGCAAAGGCCGAAATTCGCAGAATTTCGGCCTTTGCGAATGCTAAATAGCTTGATACATATAGCGGTAAGTCGCTTCAAAATGATGAACAGCTGAGTCAACCCGGTTGAATTTTAACCTCCTGGCTACAAAATATTTTAAATTGTCCTAGATCAGGTGTAAGCAGCTTGTCCACGTCTGGATATTTATTTGCATTCTGCGTTGGGTGTTTTCACTTTTATCTTTGCACGTGTCTAACTGTTAGCGCCAGGATGAAGCCTCTGTATGTATATATACATACTTTATGTGGCTACTTGGCAACTCTAATTTGTAGCTGCTACTCAACCGAGTGAAATCCCTTACCAGCAGGCTTTCTATGGCAGTGTCCCTCAAAATAAAGTAAAATGTAATTTTGTTGCTTTTGAGTTCCTTCCTTATTAAATGATATTTCTGTCCACATCACTTATCTGGTAAATGTTCCCCTTTTACTCTCTAATGTGGAAACATACGAATGGCTTTTATGTGGTAATATACTTCACTGGATTAATGCACGCGGTGCAGACAAAGGGTGTAACTTAACTTGCATATCACAGGTTCGGAGTGGACTCAGCCTCTCACCATTGTGTGGTCCGAAAATTGAATCTCATTGAATGTGTAATAATCAAATATATTGTTCATAGCGGTCAGAAGCCGCAAGACTACTAGTGGAAGCGCTACGAGTACCCACTTGAAGCCGCTCTTTTCCCTGATGACCACTATTCAGAATGCACCAGGACAAACACGGGGGCTTCGTAGGTGAGGGACGACCAGTTCTGTAGCCGTGCAGACTTTGCCCCCGCCCTGGCCAGGCCTCGCCTTGAGCCGCTACCTGTGCGGCAGCAGCAGCGTGACCTCTATGTCCTTGAAGTGGGCAGGGGGGCGCAGCCGGCACACTGAGGCGTGCACGCCCGAGCCGGGTAGCCGAGATGCCACTGATGGAAAGTGGATCTAATCAGACTCCGTACAGCAGCGAATGTTACGGGAGGGGGAGTGAGGATTGAAAAGGCGTTGCCGCATCATTAAGGGAAAGGTTGCACGCCGCGCCATTTAAAAGAAAGGCGGTGCCCGCTTCATGCATGCTACTGTTTGAGAAATGGAAATGCCGTCCACACAAAGCGCGGTGCCCACTTCACAATATTAACACACTACTGTTAGAAAAATGGAAATGCCGTCCGTCCATGTCTGAACTGGGGTGGCTTGGTGAGCAAAACAACAAATGATTAAACCCAGATCTGTGACTGGGGGTGAAAGTTTTGCCATTGTGCAACATTCTGTCCATCATCTTGTGTGTTCTGCTGTTCACCCTATGTGGGAAGGGTATGCCCAGACGTGGGTCCCGTGCTTACTAGGCCACTGGAGTCAAGCTATCCTGGCTAATGACGGCTGATAGCCAGAAACCGGTCCTAGGATGCTTGATTCCGGTCCAGGGAAGACATGGCTTGGCAGTTCGGGCTGGACTGTTCCCATGAGGCCCAGGGTCAAGACTGATTTGCATATGGCCATGTCCGAACTGGGGTGGCTTGGTGAGCAAAATAACGATGGATTAAACCCAGATCTGTGACTAGGGGTGAATGTTTTGCCATTGTGCAACATTCCGTCCATCATCTTGTGTGTTTTGCTGTCCACCAAAAGCGCGGCGCCCGCTTCACAATATTAATACACTACTGTTTGAAAAATGGAAATGCCATCCAGGGACAGACTAATTTGCATACAGCCAGGTTCTGAAACTGGGATGGTGCAATGAGCTAAAAACTGTGTTGGATCTAGCCCTGATCTCTTGACTGGGTGAGAGTACTCTGCTTAATTCAGAGACTCTGTCCATCACCACCCCTTGTTGTAAATATTTTTGTCCACCCTAAGCGTGGAAGGGTATACTCAGATGTGAGTCCCTTGCTCATTGCACCATCAGGATTCAAGCAAGCCGGGCCGAAGACGGCTGTAATGCCAGAAACCGGTCCCCGGAAGCTTGTTTCCTTCCCAGTGTAAGAATTGGCTTTTGTAGTCTGGTCTGCCCTGTTCCCATGATGCACTGGGCCAGGGACAGACTAATTTGCATACAGCCAGGTTCTGAAACTGGGATGGTGCAATGAGCAAAAAAACAGTGTTGGATCTAGCCCTGATCTCTTGACTGGGTGAGAGTACTCTGCTTAATTCAGAGACTCTGTCCATCACCACCCCTTGTTGTAAATATTTTTGTCCACCCTAAGCGTGGAAGGGTATACTCAGATGTGAGTCCCTTGCTCATTGCACCATCAGGATTCAAGCAAGCCGGGCCGAAGACGGCTGTAATGCCAGAAACCGGTCCCCGGAAGCTTGTTTTCTTCCCAGTGTAAGAATTGGCTTTTGTAGTCTGGTCTGCCCTGTTCCCATGATGCACTGGGCCAGGGACAGACTAATTTGCATACAGCCAGGTTCTGAAACTGGGATGGTGCAATGAGCTAAAAAACGGTGTTGGATCTAGCCCTGATCTCTTGACTGGGTGAGAGTACTCTGCTTAATTCAGAGACTCTGTCCATCACCACCCCTTGTTGTAAATACATCCACACATAAAGCGCAGAGGCCGCTTCAAGCAATATTAACACGCTACTGTTTGAACAAGCATTGGCCGTGCGGCAATAAAAGTAACGGGCTGCGCGACCGTGAAAGTGGACGAGTTCTGTGGCGTGGGAGAAGCGGAGCGAGGAAAGGCAGATTGCGGCACCACGAAAGTGAAAGTAATTGCGGCTGTAAGAGTGCCCGCGAGATGGTGCCTGTGCTCATAAACGCGCGCCTGCGCACGTAACCGCTCGCTGGTGGCCGGAGAAACCTTTGGTAGCACTTCAAAAAGCCAGTTATTAAATGTCTTGCCAACCAGCGCATGCGCTGGCTCTAGCTAGACCTAAAAATCGATATTATAAACAACAATATTTTTACTAATTATATTTTTACTAACCATATTATGGACTCCGATATTACAAAAACAATATTTCTTACCTTACTGTCGATATTCTGGACCACGATATTCTTGCAGTCGATATTCTTGAATCACGATATTTGCAACTCGATATTATGGTAGGTCGATATTTGCAACTCAATATTCTGTCTGTGCACCGTACTGAGTTGCCATTTTGTTTCAGGGATATTAAGAGTGAAGAATATCTAGTTGACTGCTTTAAGGATTTTGGAATTCTGAAAGTATGTTAAGACGTTCCTAGGCTGGGCTTGTGGAATTGTACATCCTTCTTGAATACCGCATATTTTGCCTTTTTGATTAGTAATTTATGCATTCTCTTATGCCTGTGTAGAATTATTGTATCAAAAGGGTTCTTTAATTTATACACAGTGTCATGAAGTGTTGAGATTTGTCTTTCCATCTTTTTTAGGTCTTAGTTTAGCACTTTGATGTTTTGAGAAATATGGTTATGTCAAAGGCTGCAGTCATATAGATTCTTTACAGAGTTTACTTTCTCTAGGTGTGTGTTTGTGGTCAGATGGATTTCAAAGTCATCCATATTCATATTACTCATTCTGGATGTTGCGGTTGAATGGGATGAGGCACAATAAAGTCTTGAAAGAATCCAAGGTGAAAAGGGAAGATAAGGATTGGTCTAACTGAGTGGAGAGTTTCAACTGACAGGGTTGCAGAATATGGGGTTTGATGTATCGCCTGCTATGTGGGTGGGCCCGGTGACAATTTGGATTAGGCAAGCCTAATCATATGGTATTTTGTTGAGGCATTTGAAGTTTGTTGAAGTTTATGTTGCCAAAGACAAAGATTGGAGTGGGGAATCAACAGGCTTGATACTGCATTTATGAAGGTGTCAATAAATGCTCCATTGTTGGGTGAAGGCTTGTATAGCAGGATGAAGCTGAAGGCGAATGAACGACTGGGAATGCATCTAATATGAACTGCTTTGCAGCCTTGTGTTATTTTATCGTCCATGTTTTGGCTTTCATAGTTTCCTTGGAAATAGCTAGAAGTCCTCCTCATTTCCTTACCTGTTGATTCAGAGTAAAGAATTGATATCCTGGTGGGATCGCTTCATGAAGTGCTGGAGCCATATACTCCCCTAACCGTATTTCTATGGCAAATATCAGGTCTGTGTTGAGTCCATTAGTAGGTCAAATATATTGTGCTTGTTTTATGATCACTGATCATGCATTGATCAGTATACAGAAAAACTGGTGTGCGGTGTGTTTATAGGCAAAGTGGTTTGGAGGCAGGTTAGTGTTTATTTATTCATTGTGGTCATGATAAAGAAGTATTGTGATTGGTTGGTGGGGGTCCTTCATCTTGTGAATTAGAGAGTAATGAAACGGAGTAGAAGGATTTTTATGGACCACATGGTTTTTGTTTTGTTGATCTCTGGGTGCTACTTTTCTGCTCAAAGGGACCTAATAAGGAATTCGTTAGATCAAAAAGTGACCTATTTCCTAGGTTTCTTTGCTACTTCAATAATATCCTTGTCATGGGAGATATTGGACCTTTCATACAGTAAAAGTGAAATAGTGTTTCTTGACTTTTTACTTTTAGCATCCTAAGCATCTTGTGTTTCTGCCTGTGTCTCAATTTGACAAGAATATCCACAAGCTCCAATAAGACAAGAATTGGCTGCTCCTGCATCTTCCAAGTCCAGAATAATGTGTGTCAATTTTGATGACACAAAGGTACACATACGAGAAAAAATACTGGTTTGGCTTGAAAGAAGATATCTAAACTAGAGACATCCCAAATACTGTATACACCACTTGCATCTTTAGTTGACATCCAGAGTTTATCCATAACAAATTTAAACCTGGGTCTCAGTTTTGGCAACATTTTTGCAGATAATACATTTATTCCACATGAAAAATGTAAAACCATGGGAAACCAAAAGCATTTAGATTTATTGTTTTACCCCAGGTTCACATAGATCATTAAAGAAGCTTTTTCCACAGTCATGACCCACCCAAAAAACAACATCTAAATCACTGCACTTCACCATTGAATCTAAAGATTAGGCTTAGGTTATTCATGAGCTTGTAGGCAGAAACAACATTATTAATTGGAGATATTTGCCAACATGCACAATACTGCTGTAACGATGAAACAACGTGGTCGATGTAATGACCTCGTAACGGCATGCGTTCTGAATGCACGCATTGTAACATGGCCTATTCGCCCGGTCTGGAAGGCCTGTTCAATCATAGAGAGAGCTTGCTATTGGTTCACTCCTGCTTCGCTCTTCTTTGCTGGATCATTATTGGTTGACGCTCCAGATACATCACTTCTGTTTTGCGCTCATGCGCACCACTCAACCACAGTTTCCTTATGCTGTAGGTGTCTATGTGTTCTTCTGAGGACTACTTGCTTCATTTCCTGCTTGTGTTACATTTTGGGCAACTGTTTGTAGTTCTGTGGCCATTTCATAATCACGGCGCCCGCTTCACGGGCCGCCGTGCGCATAACTTTTATGTAAACTGGCACAGCGCATCATGTTTCTACACGGCACCCACTTTCATGGTTCTTGTCTATTTTGATACCAGAGGGAATGAACTAGAGATTTGAAGAACCGTTCTCTACAGCTTGGATGACTATAGCATTTTTGTTTGTATCCATCCACTCCAATGCAAACCAAAAAGACATTGTCATTTAGAAAACCAAAAGCTCTAACTCTCGCAAATGCGAGAACTATTGCATGGCAAATGCTGGTTAAAGAATGCTAGCCACTTTCTTCCCATAGTTTTAGAGCAGGGATGTTTTTATAGCATCTGAATGTTGCCAGGAATACTTTGCCTTTGGAATGAATAGGGCTTTTGTACACACGCCTCCAGATGATATCATGTTAAGCACTTTGTAATGACATACTCCTTGCTAACTTTGTATTAGTCAATTAAGCCCTGGATGCTATACATCAGAGTTGTTCGTTTAATGGTTTCAAAGGCTGAGTAAAACTTGTTTTTCCGCCTGCAATCATAAGGCACGAGAGAGGGCACTGGTGGGCGGCGGACTGAGGTGAGAAAGGATTCTTTTTGTGAAGAATCTTAAAAGAATGCAATTGTTCGGTCACACATCTAATCAATAAAGCCACGCCGAAGTAACAAGCACATTAATTGATGGGTTAGTTGTGCATTGAAAACTGTGGGATTGTCTTATCTTTTATTTTAGATTGTGGAATTTCATATTTTTTAGGGTTAAGGTGCACATAATCTAAAACGGATTTCCCACAGCTACAGGTTTAGTAATTAATTCATCATACAATGTTATCCTACCTCCATCACGGTCTGTGCCAGCACAGTCCCTTTCAGCATCAGCACAGCACCACCTTATCAGAGCAGACCACCTCAGCAGCAACACAGCACCAATGGAGCACCACTTCAGTGCAGCACCAGCGCAGCACCACCACAGCACCAACGCAGCATTAGCGCAGCACCACTTCAGCACCAGTGTAGCAGCACCTCCGCACTAGCACCAACTCAGAATCACTTAGCACCACCTGAGCACCAGCACAGCACTGCCTGAGCACCACCTCAGCATCACTCCGCACCACTTCAGCAGCACCACTGCAGCTCCTGTGTATCAGTCAACAGCACCATCACAACACCAGCACAGAACCACCTCAACATCACTCGGCACCACCTCAGACCCAGCGCAGCCCCACCTCAATACCAGCGCAGCCCCACCTCACTACCAGCGCAGCCCCACCACCTTTGCAACAGCACAGTACCATTCAGCACCACCACAGCATCACTCAGCACCACCACAGCATATCCTCAGTATCACTTATCACATCACAACCACAGCCCCACCTCAGTGCAGCACTGTCTCAGCATCCGCACAGCACCACCTCCACATCAGTGCACCACCACTAGTGCAGCACCAACACAGCCCCAAAGTATTAGCACAGCACCACCTCAGCAGAAACTCAGCACCAATACAGCACCACGTCAGCAGTAGAACAGCACCACTTCAGCACCAGAGCAGCATCACCTCAGCACTAGCGCAGCACCAACTCAGCATCATTAAGCACCTGAGAACCACCAAAACATCACTTAGCTCCACCTCAACATCACTTTGCACCAACTTAGTATAACTCAGCACCACCTCAGTATCACTCAGCAAGACCTCAGCACCAGTGCAGCTCCACTCCTGCACCAGCACACCACCTGAGCACCACCATAGCACCACCTGAGCACCACTTCAGCACATCACCACCTCCAGTTCAGCACCACTGCAGCATCACCTGAGCACCACTTCACCACCAGCACAGCACCATCTAAGATTCAGCACGAACTACACATCAGTGCACCACCGCAGCCCCACCTCAGCACCAGCACAGTCCCACCTAAGCACCAGCATGGACCCACCTCAGAAACTCAGCACCAACGCAGCACCACTTCAGCATCACTCAGCACCACTTGAGCACCAGCGCTACCACCTCAGCATGACTCAGTACTATCACAGCATAACCCAGCATCACCTTCTTACCAGCATGCCACCACCTCAGCATCACACAGCACCACCTCAGTATCATTTAGTGTCAGCTGAGCATCACCGTCACCCCAGCACACCACCACCTCAGCATCACGCAGCACCACCTCAGTATCATTTAGCTTCAGCTGAGCCTGACCTCTGCACCAGCAAACCACCATTTCAGCACCACCTCGGCCTGCTCTCAGAGTCTGGTGTCGGTTGATTCTCCCCTAGCGTCTATCTGCTGCACTGTTGTAATACCGGCACTATTTCCCAAACTCCACCCTCCCATTGCTTATTTCCATCCCTCCTCCCTCCCCTCCCTCCCCCAACAACAAGGAAGAAGCAATAACAAAATCATTAGAACAGGCAGGACGAAGCTGCCAGCATTGCATGGACAAACAAAAAACCAAGAACGCATTTTTATGTTTTTTTTAATAGGGTTGCTCAGTTGGACATAAGGTCTTCTTGGTTATATAGAAGGTAACAAAAATGCTTATACCACTTTCTTATTCTAACTTTTCAACATACTGCACAGCAGCCACGCTGCTCTACAACATTGCTTAAAGACGTTGGCGAACCTAATAGCTCTGGCCAAACACTTATAAGGTATCAAAGGCGAGACATATAGTCTATGACAATGCTCGTTTTGCGTAAGCTATCGACTTTCAGTTCCCCAATTAATCAGGGACAGCGTGGAAGCGAACAGATGAAATTGTTCTAGTCATGAACAAATCGTTCCTCATCTTGTGCATTATGTTATGCCATTTTACTTTTGCTTTAACATGAGACTTTTTTGTGTGGCTGTGTTACATCTGCTCGTTTCAGTGGCCTCTTTGTATCTTGGCTGAGTCGAGGTTTCCCCTGGGCATCTTCTATCAGGTTGCTAGCAATGCTAACAGCGCCTGGGTGTGCAAGTAGCCTGATGTGGCTTTTTTCTGTAGAAAGAATGCCATGTCTTAAACTTCTGCATTTTATCAACAAGAATCTTTCTGCTTCTCATGCATATTATCTGCCTTTGCGCCTTCCTTCCCTTCAAGGCTTTCAGCCATTTCCTGCAATGGGGTGCTTTACTGGAATTGTCAGTTCAGTGAACTCTGTTGCTGGGCTTGCCCGAGCACATTCTTGGCTCCCTTCTGCACCTTGTTGCGACACCTTTTGGATCCTTTCCCGAGCCCGATTCATATCTCCCGAGGGGGGGGGGATGTGGCTTTTGGGGCTGGTCCCAGTGCTTCTCCCTTTTCCACATTCGCCACGGTATCTGTGATGCACGTCACTTCCAGTGCAGTCTACACCTTCTTTACAACTAAAGAAGTTGAGTTTGCTCTGGAAACTTCTTAACGCCTGTGTGTACCAACCATCCTTTTAGCCACAGGGTGTCATAAATCATAATGTTGAAACAGTGACTAGAATATTCAGAGGTACTACAGCTAAAATAAAGTCGTTTGCCCAGTGATGCATATGCAAGGAATGTGTGGGGTTTCTTTGCAAACAGAGACAACTAATAAAAGCTTCCTGTTAAGGGTTTAGATTTTTTTAAAAATATTTATTGATCATCTTTCCAGGGCCTCGCCTTGTACCGGAATTAGCATCCACTGCATGTCTGATAGGGTCCTACCTCCTTGCTTTTGACCTTGCCCCTACTCCTTTCCCAAGAGCATATTACCCCCTCCTTTCTCCACTGCTGTAGAAGGAGCTTTCACCCTATGCATTCCTCAATGTTTCCTTTGAGACACCCTTTGCCTTTAGGTTCACCAATTTAGGTTGCTGGAGGGACTGCATCCAGATGCTGACCTGCTGTAAATCTGAAACACATGAGCCCAGCCCCAGTTGGGGGATCAGGAGATCACCTCACTCCAGTGGCCCACACGAAGGTCCCCAGACCTGCAAGTGGCCACCAGTTGCTGCAAGCGGGAGGCAAAGTGTTGAGCTACCTAGGCGTCCGCTCAGCATCATCTACGCACAAACACTTTCTTTGTGCACGGCTGTTGCCACTGCTCAACATCTCATTCCCTACTGAGTTGAACCATCGCTTTTTTATGCCGTGTTCCCGGGCGGACAAATTAACCGGTGATCCTAAGGTGTAAATTACAGCATGCCAGCCAGGACCTCCACAACCCCAGTGTCATGGACCACTCTCGGATCACAATCTACGGCACTCCTTTGCAGATGTCAAACCCTCTAGTCAGCTCACCTCAATTTGTCACCTCTAAGGGATCCAGAAACTAACCTCAAAACTCCTACGGGTATTAGTGTGTCACAGTTATTAGATTGCGCCAATAAGCCTCTAACCCTTCTCAACAGTGAGACCCTGCTAAAAGACTCCTTTGTCCCCCTTACCCTGCAGGCCTCGTTGCTTCCTCTTCCGCGGTCATGTGCTCCTATTTGCACCCCACCCTCTAAATGCCAAAACCAGTAGAACACTGGGTGCCTACCCCTATATTTGGGGCACTGTTGACAGAAAGTCTGAGTTTGCTATGTCCTTTATGAGCAACCAGCACGTGCATCAGCTCAGGGTACCCACACCACATGGCCTTACCTACCTCTCCATGGATGTGGGGACCATTAAAGAATAAGATTCCCACTTGCAGCAGACACCCCTGCAGCGGCCCTGGACATCGCAATTCCCATAACATTGACTGAGCCCCTTATCTCCCAAGTGGGAGCGGAATTCCTCGTCACAGTGAAGCCTGGTGTTGTATTGTATTGTACTGGACAGCATCATTTTGCATAGCACTTCGCATCCCGGACAAGTCAATGCAGCTCTGCGATACACATTCGGTTCCTGGGTGCCCTTTCAGAGTTCACTGTGGGGAGGAGGTTGGTTGTAGTTGCAATTGGGCTCACTTCTTTTTTGGTGAGCCTTTCTACCCTTGTCAGGTCTCCTACAGTTCTATAAAGGGACTAAATTCCACTTTCTTGCATATGCTGGAAAACTATCCCGGATGCCTTCCATAGCTCCCAGGCTTCCGGGCAAGACTACACGGGTCCAGAACTCTCTCCAGCCAGGCATCCGGAGCAGTCAACTCCCAACTTGGCAGTGGAATTTTGCACACAGGTTGAAGCTCTTGTTCAGACTTTTGTGTCCCAGAGGCAAACAGGAGGCCAGCCAACTGACTATTGGAAAGAACTTCAATACCATGAGAACTTGTGAAGAATATGTCACAACTAAGTCATTCTCCCTTTAGGAACTTCTTTTTTCTGAGTATTCACCAGGTCCACTGGTATTCCAATGATCTTCTGGTGGGTACCATTTATACCATGCACACTAACTAGTCACTAGTAACAATTTTGAGCCAATTATAACAGAATTGCACTGTCATCCCACTTTGTAAAGGTTTGTTTGCCTGCCTACAAACTAACCCAGAAGCCTTTTTCAAGATGACAGGATCCCTGCCTCGGGGTTCAGAACTTCCAAACTCCACCCAGGGCCTGCTGTATGAAAATGAGGACCCACCCTTACCAACCCTCTGTGTGTGTTCTACAAATAGGCCCCTGGGTCCAGATGTAAAAAGTCTGGGAGGAACCCCAATTTCAAAGGTCTCCTTCACACTAACCCCTATTTAGTTTAAGCACTGAGAGAGGCCAGGCCCAGCTGGTCCTTTGTATTGATAACCGTGTTCTGTCGTCCAGCACAGACTGCCCACATGCCTGTTGGTCCCTGCTTTCAGTTGCAACTCATTCTGATACCTGCACCAGGATGGTGTGTTGACCCCTCGGACTAGAGACACATTCATGTCTCGAGCTGCTGTAGTCTCTACCCTAATACTTCAAAAATAGTTTATATTATTTGGTGATAATTTTAAAGTGGAACTTAGTGATTTTATAGACCTCTGGGGACCTGGACAAGGTGAAAAAGCTACCCAAAAAAGGTGCAGCATTGGCTGCCACTGCATCCAACATTCTTCCACCAATACATTACGAAAGGGAAGCCGGGAACACAATGAGCATCACAGTGCTTTGTAGGTGTGTCATAGGTATGAATCGCTAAGAAAATCATACAGTACAGTGCAACACAATACAACACTTGGCTTTACTATGAAGAGGAATGCTGTCCCCCCCCCCCCTGGGGTGAGGTGTATCGCTGAGTGCTATGGGAATGGCTTTGTCCAGACCCATAGCAGCGGTGTCTAGAGCAAGCGGGCAGCCCATCCATCGAGAGGTAGGTTAGGCCATATGGATTGGGTACCCAGAGTGGAGACGGGCATTCTCTATGTTTTTAAAGGATATCTAGAAGTTAGGCAGCATTTCAAAACCTAAAGTCACCTTTTCATCAGGGGAATGTCTGAATTGATATAATCAAACACTGCTGAAAAAGAAGAAACGCTGAGAATAACACTGCATTGATCAAGCGAAGAATGGTCAACACACTCCCATTTAAACTCTATGAAACAAAGGGCCTGATTCACAAAAGGTAAACTTATACCCAGTTTACTACTTGTTGGTATTCACAAACTATACTTTTGTGGGCGGGGTTCTCGACCCCAACTGCGGAGTCCCCTTGTGCAGAGAACTCCGCACACAAAAGGATAGGGAGTGTGGAATCAAAACTCCACACGTAGTTTGCAAATACCAAAATGTAGTAAATTTATACAACAATGCAAGTTTACCTTTGTGAATTAGGTCCAAAGTTCATAAAAGTTGTACTTGAATTTAGACAGAAATCTCTTGTCGCCATAAAGAAAAAAAAGACTGCTGAATGGTTTTATAACTTTTGGGTAAAATTGACATGGCAATTTATTTGGACTGCTACTTAAGTCCGTGGCGTATTGGAGTTTAAGGAAGCTGCAGATGAACTCTGTGCAAGACGGACAAAACTACCCACTTGTAAGCATTTTTATACATAGCCGAATTTCTATTATGGTTACTGGATATTATCACAGGATTGAAATGGTGACATTTGTTTGACGTCTTTTAGGGCAACACAAATTCAAGGTGGGCATTGTAGGTCAAACTTGAACATTCTTCGGTCACTCAAAGAAAAGTTATTCTTAGTGTTAGTTTTGTTTATTTTCAACAAAGATCAAATATAATGATTAGGTTATGTACATGTTGAAGAAAGTGGTTTACGTCCTGAAAGTCATTGAAATTAGTGCTTAATATGAAGAAGATTTACTTAAGAGAATCTTGCAAAAAAAAAAAAAAAAGCTTTAAAAAACTATTTTAAAGTTGCTATAAACCTTGAGCTGTGTATTTTGACTTTAGTGATGGAGTTTGTTTGAACAGTGTGGCAGATGCTACTAACAGCATCTATAAAGATGCAGTAATATTGAAGTGTGCGAACAACCCTTTTAATGATTTTGGAGGTGCCCACTAAGCCCCACTGAAAACTGACCAAAGCACAGTTTTCATACTCAAAGAAAAAAGTATATATAACCGCATCATCTTAGCATTATAAGAGCTTTGAGACCTGCTGCATGTCTTTAAGACAGCAACATTCAGCACGTTGCACTCTGTGGCAGAAAAGCATATCTGATAGGCAGGGCAACAATGCTAGCTGGACACTGTCAGGTTGCAAACCAAACAAACACTGTCTATAAAATCGCATTAAATAAATAAATATACAGTAGATCATACTTTTTGTCTGTGAATCGGAGTGATAATAATTGAATGTCTCTGCTACCAGATTTCCTTAATCTAGAAGAAATATAATAATGAACTGGGGTACCCTCAAAGTAGAAGGATGAGAAAAAAAGAGTCGGAAAATTAAGTTTGCTTTGTGAGTGATGAACCTAAAAGGCAATCACAGAAAAATATTGCCCAGTAAATTCTGATAAAGTGCCATCATTTTCATTGCATTATTAAGAAAGTTTCACCCCACATATCGCAGTGAGGTCTCCCTCCTAGGCATACATTAACATGAATAACGGAGACCCCCCATCACCCTTACACACACACATACACACAGTCACTCTTGAGGGTTTTTGACGAGGTTGGGAATAGCCGTGAGGCTCGATCCTGGATTGGGCTGGCAATGGTGGTGGCCAAATGAGACATTGCTCGGAGATGGAGATCGGTCTCACCGCCTACTTTGGCGGAGGGGAATGGACTGGTATGCACACTAGGAAAAGCCCATATAGACCGCCAGAGACTGCCTGCAAAAGTGATCCAGGATATGAGACAAATGTATGTCATACTATGGACTAGGCAGCTAATCTCCTCACATGATGGACCACATATCGCCAGACAGCCATGCCAAGGTGTGTGGAACAATGGTGCGATTGTATGTTTTACATGTTTTCTTGTGATGTTTACAGTTGAAAAACCAATAAAATGGTTTATAAAACAAAAGTCTACTTGCCTGCACGTCTTTGCTCAATGTACAACAAAAAGGGTACATCCAACATGTTTTCATGAGTCAATTAATTTGATTTGGTGTCTAACAAAAGAATTACCCGATTGCTCATCAACAAACCCTAATGGTATCACAAATGGGACAGTGTAGCCATCCACGAAATGCAACAGCCTTGATGGACAGCCCATCCAAGCAATGGCAAACCATGAAAAACACATGAAAGCCAATGGATGAATGGAACTAACCAAAGTCCACTCTCGTTTTATTGTACTTTTTTTGAAGAATTGATGATAAAAAACAAATACAAAAAAAAAAAAAAAAAGAGGAAGAGGAGGGAAAACAAGCGTGCTCATGCTATGCATTTAGGACCTTGATTTAAACCCCATAATAGATCCTCATTGCTCCTTTGAGCCTCTACTTCAGAAAGGAACGGAAGCCCCACTTCTTGAAAGTACATTAGATGCCCGTGTTCATCATCCGTAGAACCACCTGGAACCCGATCTCTGACCAGCAGATAAAAGACACCACAACACTCCATTGTATTTACTGCCACACCACCCCCTCAATGCTGCACAACTCTCTCTCTAGCTAGGTTTAGACTTTATAAGTACTTACATGGACCCATAGATACAGCTGAAGATCATTTTCCCACCCACAGTGTCCATTATTACAGGCTGCCTCCTCACCTGTAAATCTTCTGTCTTTCAGATAGTTCTTTTTCACGGTACTCGTCAAACACCGTAGCCTCACTGCCAACTTTCTTCACTGAATGAAAAAATAGGAAAAAGCATGAGCAACATCCATGTTTGTTGGATGGGGGGTGGGAGGGTGAGAGCAGTCTGAAGAAAATGGCCAGGCACAGGCCCTGCAAGATCATTCTGACACGGGCAGACAATTTCTGAGCTGCTATCAGGATTATTCGCAGATGTTCAATAGAGAAAGTGTCCCTCACACATATAACAGGCACAGCTAAGGCAACAGCGCAAGCTTCCATCACATACACAACAGAAACAATACAGGTAGGAGTGTAAGCTTCTCTCACACACAGAAGAGGTATTTTGCAGTCAGCAATGCTAACCTAATTGAAATGCTTAGCACAATTACTACACAGGCAGCAGTGCAAGTTTACCATACACCCACCTCATAGAATGAGGTACCAGCAGTGTGTTAAAAATAATAAAACCTCCAAATATCCCGAAATTGCTCCGACCAGCCCTATCAAGTGGATAAATGTGGTACACTGATGGGAACACAAACACAACTTCAACTAAAAGCACCCGACTACAAACCGTGCATGGAACACATTCCACCAGTACTCTGTTGAAGTCATAATACTCAAGCCAACCTCCAGTAGGGTGGCGGGTGAGTTTTTTCTCCATACACTCTTCACTCTACACCTGGATTGAGAAATGTCTCCTCGTGAAAGGAAGCCACTTTTAAGTAGTATCTTTAGATCTGTCCCAGTCTTTTGGCTCCATTACCAGGACCCTACTCTGGTGCACACTTGCCACTCTGGAGATGGAGCTGGGAGTTCTAAAAATATTCAGTTTGCACTGTACGGACAGTAGTCCAGCTAAGGTCCAGTGTAGAAGAAGCACATCAACAACTTGCAAATTTAGAGCACATGGGGGATTAAATAGGGATGCTTTCTCACCCACTTATTTTGTTTCTTGTGCATTCAAATGCGGTCATTAATGATCAGGCTGTACTATCCCCTAAAGTAAGGAAGTTCAACTATAGCTAAATCAAATCATCAATTGAGGGCTTATTCAAGACTTCCATTATAGCATCTCATCAGACTGACAATGTTAGGCAGTAAATATTCTTACAATATTAAACACTTCGTTAAAAAGCATCAAGTTTCAAAGATCGCAATATCATAACTGTCTCAGGGTACAATATATTTTTTTAAAAATCCAAATTAATACATAAAAAATTAACAATAATATCACTTGCTTAAAGGCAAGGCTTATTCAGTTGTTATGGTCTCAGCTAATAAAAGTGAACATTATACTAGTTTGTGAATGAGGAAATGAAATATTAAGTCTAGTTGGTATTGCTTTATCTAGTAATGGTAGTTGGATCCCACATATCAGAGAAGTGATCAGAAATTACAAATGATTTGAGAATAGGCCTAGGCCCAAAGTATTACTTAAGTGCTTGCCGCCGACTGCCAAAGAGCAAGAAAACCTAGCCTAGATTCTACCTCATGCCTCTTTCTTCAACCCCCTACACTTATCTTTTTAATCTCGTACGCTCTATTTCCCTATGTGTCTCTTTGTAACAAATTCTCTCTCTCTTCCTCCTTCTTTATCCCTTTTCTGCATTTGTCTTTCTTTGTGTGGTTTAAAGTCCGATGATGAACAATAAGTTGCGGTTCATATGTGGCTGTGCCCATCTCATGCAATCACGAGCACCAATTAAGCCCTACTAGTGTTTGATGCACATGGCTGAGGTTTTTTCCACTCTGGGTATATGCAACCAATCATCAAGCAAATGTTGCTTTAATTGATCTGCAAAACTTTAAACCAAACTTCCACCATTGTCTGAGGCAGAAAAGAGTAAAAAAGAAAAGTTAGTGGGAGGCAAATTTTAAATAGGTCTTATAAGAAGGGGAAGAACAACCACCTAGTAGTCTAGACCGTCTTGTATGGAACTGACACAAAAATGACACAGCTATATTGCTGGAAAGGAGGTAAAAGCCATGTGGTAAAAACTGCAGATGTTGACACCCAGTTAAGGCTGTGTTTAATACAATTCTCAAGCAGCATACAATGAGATTAAAATCAGTGTGTGAAGAAAAGAAAGAATTGTTACATTTACACTGCGGGTCACACAATGGAACGGATTAGTGCCTTCACTCGCTTTATTCAGCTTCTGGCACTTTTCTTTGCCATTTAATGCTTTCCTTCTGAAACTTTCTTTTCTGTCAGTGAAGTGGTGAAGATTGCCTTGTGTTTTTTCTCAATTATCTTTCTGGCCACCATTTTAGCTCAAACGCCCTTCTAAGGGAATCTAATTGAGTCTGGCATAAAAAGGTACAAGTATTAGCAATGCCAACCATTTTAGGTCTGTAAAAGAAGGTTTCTTTCTACTAAGCTTCCCAGGCATACAACACAGATACAGCATGGGCAGGAAGGCTGCAGATTAATTTGGGGGGGGGGAGGGGGGGTGGAGGCAGATTGTGGGAGAAGGAGAGCTCTCACATACAAGTCATTAGCCAAATTGTTAATACGTTAAAGGTTCGATACTCTAACCTTGTTTAGAGATTTATTCAATAGCGAAAGTGGTCTTCACAGAAAGCAACATTAGTTAATTAAGAGAATTAGCATTAATGATAAATAATCATAAATAAATCATTTAAAAACAAAGAAAATGAAACTAAATGATCTGCCCTGCTAAGTCTGTCTCTCTCCCAAATAGCATGTCTTAAAAAAAATGTTTTTGGACAATATGAGCAAACAAATTCATAGCATGACATTACGTAAATGAACTGTATTAAAATGCTACTTTGCATAACAACCACAGACCATAACTTGCATCCGAATATAAATGATTTTCTGTAAGAATGAAAACATGAACATGCACGGCTTATTCACAGAAAAAGAAATGTACTCTTTTACAATGCAGCCAAGTGAGGCCTAGACATGTTAACTAATGCAAACCTATATTAAGCCTGGATATTTTCATATGCAAAAAGGCTTCTACATTTCCATAGCCAACATAACAGTTTTTAGGTCAGGTGGCAGGCGCTGCAGCGGTGCACGGTTCCAGGAGACATACGTAACAGGTAAAACAGATTGTAGCTTCTTGTTACACACACAGAGCAAATTGGAATATTTCTTATATGCGAATAATACAAACATTAAAAAAAAATCTTTTGCCCACTCGGGCCAAGGTAAACATGTTTACCTGCACTGGGAAGATCACCCTCTGGCACATGTCAGCAGCAAAAACACTTTTTGCTCCACTAGTTAACATTTCAAATAAATGTGTTTTTTGTATATTCTATATTAACAAATACAAATTGAGATATATTTTTATCTGTAGGAAAAAAGACTTGAAAAATAACTAAACAGTTAAGAGAACAGAGTTTTAGAAAAAAAACATTCCATGGAAGGGACAGATTGTTGAAGCTTTTCTCTGCAAAGTGTAGCTAACAAAGGGCACTGTGTGTAACTAGAATTTTCAGGTTTTGTCTACCTTTCATAAAACAAGTGTAGATTTAAAAAATGCACAAAGGTAAAGCAGTTCTGGGTGGTATGTGTCTGTCATTATGATGAAGAAGCTCATATTTCACGTAGACCTGTGAAATGTTTTCCATATTTCATGGCATGATATTAAATAACAGTTTTTATACCTCTATATTTTGTGCAGTGTTGCAGCGGGATTCACACCTTGCAGATCTTTGGTGCAAACTCAAGTACAAACTGCACTTGAGCGGATGGATCTTTAACCGCGAACTGGGCTGTGACTCAACAAATCAACAATACATGAAGAGCAGTGAAGCACATTAAGCCCCACAATGATGACCGTAGGAGATTTGCAAACCAGGAAAGTTTGTTAGCAGACTAACTTAAATTACAACCCCAAATCATTTAATTGTTAAAATTCAGTAGTCAACAGATGAATGTATTAGTTAGTATAATTAAAATAAATTTAGAAACTAGAAAGACACATTGCTTAAAGTTGGCATGAAGCAAATTCAGTTTCTCATGAAAGGAAGTTCCCGAATATGCTAAGCTAGGGCAACTCGGGAAATTTGTGAGAGAAGCCAACAGGGCAGGACTGGCCATAGCGGGCACCAGGGCGTTTCCCTGGTGGGCGGTTTTGGCCCCTGGGGGGGGGGGGCGTTTTTGTTACCGAGGGCTGGCAATATCGGCTCCCTGTAACAAAATCAGCCGAAACTGGCCTTAGCAAACAGCTCGGCCGCACCCCCTTCGACCCCCTCCAGGGGGAGGCAGCCAAGCAGTTTGCCAGGGCTGCCTGGTTTCGTTTCCCATCCGGCCCTGGAAGCCAGACAGGAGGTGTCAGCAAGTAAAGCCTCACAAAGGCAGAATCACGTCAAGTAAGCGAGAATGGATTTGCCCAGGAGTATAATGCTTTCGGGCAAGGGGCAGAAGCGTCTTGTTTTTGTCGTTAAGAAGAGCATCTGCATCTGACTAACTCAGCATCGCATAATTAAATCATAAAAATCTCCTCAGTGTAAAGAACTCCCTACGGTTCCCATGAACAAAACCAATCTCAATCGAATATTTCATGATAACTCCGTGTTGGCCCCATTGCCAGCCATCCAACAATGGACGTATCGACTGCGTGACCTTCAAGAGATACCTTGTAGTGGGATGATACATGTCGGTCAGTTTGCTCTTAATGCATGTGCAGAGGTTCATTATTCAGCACTCCAAGGAACACTCGCAGATAAACATTCACACAGACACTAAAACATTGCAATATATTTTAATTAATGTGTTCTGTTGCAGCTTGGCTCCTAAAAAAAACGTGCACAGCAGGCAAGGAAACATCTCGTCTTAGCATGAGTCATTTAAATGAAGGCTTACATTACCTATGGACAATTTTTTTGAATGTTTTTTATTTGAATTTAATAAAACCTACACATTTTTCAAGCAGAATAACATTTGCATTGATATCTGCACGTTCCTCTATACCCTCCTCTCTCCCCCCTTACAGGTATAGAATATATATATACATGTGATCCTGCATGGGGGGTTCTTCTTTTCTCTGGGTATCAAGTCTGTATGTTTTGGCTCCGTCTTGACAGTCCTTGGGAAATTTCTACGCATGAATTTCCCAGTTCCTTTTGTCCTCGGATCCCACCCATGTTTGCACGTTCTTCATTCCCCTAACTTTTGGTGGGCCATCCGCTCAAACTTTTTGGAGCACTCCCTTCCCATTATACACCATTTTTCCCTGGCATAGTAAATGTTAATTTCCCATTCCCAGTCTCGCATTTTTGTGAATACAGTGCTACCTCATTTCTGAGTAATTTCTTTTTTTGCCAGTAGGAAGCTGAGATTAATAGTTTCTTTAATTATGTGATATCTGAGTCTCTATATTCTTTGTATCATTAATGGGGCCTAGCCTTCAATTTGTGCGCCAGTGGCTTCTTCAAGCCTATTTATGGTTGAATTTTGGGGCAGTCCGATAGAGTATGTATAAAGAAACCCCTCTGGCCACAGGCACACAAGCATGAGTCATCTCTGGCCATACCTATTGGATAGAGGAGTAGCATAATGTACTACACTCTATGTGGTATTTTAAGTTTGGTCAGTCAAAGCGTGCCTTTATCGCTACCTCTCTCAGAAATGTCTACGCTTCCCTGAGAATGCATGTCGATTCTTCGCATACCATTACTTCGCACGATTTTAGTGCAATGTTTTTACTTGGCATAAACAATTACATCGCAAGTTTTTTAACTGCGTATGCAATTATAACGCAAATGGTTATAAATGTACTTTAAATGCTTTTATTTCGCATTCTATTACTACACATTGCGCTATTACGTTCTTTTCCTGTAATGGTATATGCTAATAAAAAAAATAGCACTAAAATCTCACCCTCACACACTACCCTACACTACTCAAACACACTACACTAGCCCCTACACGACCTTCCCCTTCCCCCTGCACTCGAACACTACACTTCACGATCCCCAAACACTACCCTAAACCCTGAAACACTACCCTACACTACACAAACACCACACCCCTAAACCCTAATTCACCATAAAGTCTCAACACTACCCAAACCCTCGCATACTACACTACCCAAACACCACTACACTACCCTAAACCTCTAACATTACACTTCACGGCCCCCCCAACACTACCCTAAACCCTGAAACACTACTGTACACCAAACACCCCGCCACTACCCATAACCCTAAAACACTACCCCCTGCACATCCCTCCCCCGACCCCTAGTCCTGTCCCTACTCCACAACACTATCCATCACAATCCCAAACTCAAATACACTACTCAAACAAAACCCTACAACCTAAAATACTACCCCCTGCACGCCCCAGAAAACTACACTTACCTCTCCCTTCTCCAGCTTCCAGAGACGTCAGATCTGCATGTCGTTGTTTGTAAACGGAAGCACCTACCAAACAACGATGTGGATAGCGCATACCATTACAACGCTTGTGATGTAACAACTGCGTACTAATGGTACACGCTGTCACATCGCAAGTGTAGTAACGCTTGCGAAGTAATGGTATGCGCACTAGCAGCCGCGAAGTAAGGGTTGATTACCCTTCCCTCCAGTCGTCATCTAGCTCCCCTTTATCATCCGCCTGCCAGTGTGTCCTTAGTTAATCTAGTACTCCCTGTGTGTTTCTCAATAAGGTATTATGTGTCAGAGAAATTGCCTTGGCGGTCACGTGACCTACCAACAGCCTTCTTTCTAGGGTGTGTCCTCTTAGGTTTTCTCATCAGGTGCGGTCATTGTATGGCATAGTTGTAGGTAATTGAATATTTGAGCATGCACCACTTCATATTCAGCCCTTAGGTACTCAAACTATACTATACTGTTTGCATCCCACATGTCGTCTAGGGTGGAGAAGCCAATATAGTCCCATTTTCTGAAACCCTGTTGTAAAGTCACAGGGTCGATTTTGTACCTAGCAGTGGGGGGCAAGGGGATGGAGGGGGTTCAGCCTCTTTTCCCGCCCAATTTCCCTCTGTAGCTTGCACCATATGGAGAGTATTCTCACTGTTGCCTAGTGGAGTCCATGTTAATCCTACCACCATACGGTACATGGATGAATCCTTTTTCTCCTAATTCTGCTCTGTCTGGTCAATATGCAGGGTCGCCCAATGGTGGATATGCCTATTTGTTTATTATGCTGACTTGGGCTACTTCATAGTATTTACAGGTAGTGCTATACCACCATCGTATAAGGACCTTTGTAGGGTATAGAGTGCTATACGTAGTGGCCCATTCAGCCAGACCAGTGATCTTAGTAGCCTGCTTATTGTAACAAAAAATGTGTTTGGTGTGGCGTATGGACTATTCTGTAGTATGTATGTGAATATGGGTAGTGCAATCATTTTAAAGAACGCCACCCTTCCCATCAGTTATAGTGGTAGTGTCTTCTCATGTTTTACATATATCTCTAGCCTATGGATGAGCTGAGATAGGTTATCCAAATAGTGTGTTCTCTTAAATTTTGATATCTAGTATTCCAGATATTTAAAGTGGTGGGTTACCACCTTTAATGGCATGGGGAGGCATCCAGTTACTTACTTGCTACCCAAAGGAAAGATCAGGTATTTCTCACAGTTTATTCCCAGTTCTTAGTATGTCCAGTAGATTGTAAAGATCTAGCTAGTTTGTGGCAGGGAATGTTCATGGTTTAAGTATGGAAGGATATCATCTGTATATAGAGATATCCGTTCATCCTGTGTGGTTTCCTATCTTCAGCCCCATATCGGGGCCCCTACCCACTCAGCCAGGGCCTCTATCGCTAGGGCAAATAGCATCAGTGACAGGCGTGTCTAGTGCCCCTCTTTATGGGGAATTCGAGAGTGGATACGATTCACTTGGAGTGGTGTCCTAGGGCTCCTATATAATAGAGCAACTCACCTCAAAAATGTAGGCTCAAACCCCATCTTTTAATAATTTCAAACAGAATGGGCCATCCCACCACATCAAGAGGCTTGTTCGCATCTAGTGAGACTCCCACTAGTGGGATCTCCACTCACTTAGCGGCAGCAAACTTGTTGTACACACGGCAGAGATTAAGGGCCTGAATTAGATCTCAGCGAACGGGTTATTCCATCACAATGGTGACGGATATTCCGTCCGTCGATCTATAAATCCCATTATATTCTATGAAATTTACATTTCGGTGGACAGGATATCAGTCACCGTTGAGATGGAGTCACCCATACGCCGAGATCTAATCAGTCCCCAAGTTTGGTTTATCTGTGGGGCATGAACCCGCTCTAGGCTGGGTGTACCAAGTTCAGGGTCACTCCTCTCAGTGAGTGTGTTTGAGTGGGCATGTAGAACACACGCTGTGAGGACCTAATCGGTCCTCATAGATGGGTCAACCCTGGCAATCAATTACTCAATCATGGTTTGTAAAGCGCAGCTACTCACCCGTGAGGGTCTCAAGGTGCTGGGGGTGGGGGGCTTCTTATCCATCTGGGCTAAGGTGTTCAGTTGAAGCGCCAGGTCTTGACTGTGGACGATTGTCTGAAAAGTTTCAGCGCTCCGTTCATCATCTCCTTGCATTCGCTTTGTTCGCCCTAAGTTGGAAGGGTATGCGCAGACGTGGGTCCCTTGCTTACTTTGCCACTGGATTGAAGCTAGCCTGGCTGATGATGGGTGTTACCCAGAAACCAGTCACAGGATGCTTGTTTCCGGTTCAGGGAAGACCTGGCTTGGCAGTCCAGGCTGGATTTGTTCCCATAAGGCACAGGGTCAAGACTGATTTGCATATAGCTATGTGTGAACTGTGGTGGCGAACTGAGCTAATAATGATGATGGATTCAACCCAGACCTGTGACTGGGGGTGAGTGTCTGAAAAGTCTCAGCGCTCCATCCATCATCTCCTTGTGTTTGCCTTGAGAACCAAACACCATCTTTGTGAGGGCCAGAGTGTTCGGAGTACCGGTCCGGTTAGTGTGTTTAGTTATTTGAGTGAGTTTCAAAAAACTAAAAGTGTAGTTATATTTGCCTCGGTCCGCTGTATAACCTACCCTACTCTTAAAGCACACATGCAGTTAGCATAGTAAATACAAACTTCATTATGTTGAAATGGCAGGTCCTCATAATAATAGGCATTGAGGTGGGTGTGTAGTTTAATGAAATGGTGGTCCAAACCATAAAATAGTGACAAAGCGTTTCCAGCAGTGAAAGCACCGAAACATGTGGTATATTACCTACTGGCGGTCGCCAGTAGGTGTATATATAGTTAGAATTTTCAAAAATCCCATAGAGAAAAAATCCTATGTCTAATAACTTTGGCGTTTGTGGACGGAATTGGCTGAAATTTTCAGGAAAATGGAACATTTTGTTTCTGAGCAGCCCCTGAAAATTTTGGGGGGGGGGGGGTTTGTCAAGGGGGGGCCGAGAAAAAAGGGGGGTCCCAAAACGCGTTTTTCCCATGTTAATTTCCATAGGGCGGTTGGCCTCACTTTTAGTCCGAACGGCTGAATGGATTTGCACGAAACTTGACAAAATTGTAGGGACTGTTAGGCCGATGTGCCTTTGCTAGGTCTCAATATATGTGCTCCAGTGGATTTTGAGAAATTAACGTTCAAAAAAAT
This sequence comes from Lissotriton helveticus, assembly GCF_964261635.1. Lineage (NCBI taxonomy): Eukaryota > Metazoa > Chordata > Amphibia > Caudata > Salamandridae > Lissotriton > Lissotriton helveticus. The sequence goes on from NC_136073.1 coordinate 171,963,721, forward strand.
ATATATACCTGTAAGCGCGCTCCGGGCAGCGCCCCGGTTCGCGTACCGGACGCGTAACGGAACTTCGCGAAGCGAAGCTGATTGGCTCTCCGGTGTCTGTCAACATTCTAAACAGTCCGGAGCGGCCGCCATCTTGTCTCTCGGTAGGATCGAGAGACAAGAGGAGACCAAAACAAAGGGGGAAATGACCATAAGGGGGCATAGTAGATCCTCCCTGACCCCCTAGGTTTGATGTGGAGGCTTTAAAAAGGGCCCCGCAGGGCAAAAAATAAATAAAAAATTTGTTTTTTTTGCTTGGGGAGCGACCGGTAAGCGCACCGGGAAACGGTCTGGGGAGCGTACTATAAGGAAAAAAGAATGATAGACTATGATATTTTGAAATATTGTATGTTTATTGATTGTTCGTTTTGTTGTTTTTTTTGTTTGTTTTTTATTTAAGTAGCAGTATTTAGGATTATTAAATATGAATTTATTTTTGGGATTGTGCACAGTATACTATAAGTCTGACTTTACATTATAATCAATTTGGTACTAGTTTATGAATTACATATAAAAATGATTAAAGACAAACAATTTTTTAATATTAAATATAATTTTATTTTTCTGATTCTTTTTCAAAATGTAATAGAACGTCTAACATTTGACTGTCAGATATGTCTTCTTTTTGACTGAACATAACTTCCCACATTTGACCGTCCTCATATTGAAGTAAGAAATCCACAGATTCTACACATTGTAGAAGTTCATGGTCTCGTGATTCATCAATGAATTCCAAGTCAATGGGTTCAATGATTTCCTAGAAACTCTTGTTTATTATTCTTCTACTCTCCTTTTTTTCTTCCACTTCCTTATCTATTTTGTTTTTCACAATTATACCCTCTTCCATCTTTTCTTCGGTAAATAGATCTATTAAACAGTATCTCTGTGTTACTCCCTATAGCTGTCTTTCTTTTAACATTACTCTCTGTTTCCTTCCCTTATACTTACTCTTCTTTTTTTTGGTTCGCTCCTGGTTCGCGTACCGGCGAGCGAACCGGGAAGCGAACCAAAAGAAATAGAGGTTGCCAGAGTGCTAAACATTCTAGCAATTTTATTATAAAGGGGAGGTAGTTCTGAAAATAACTTTTTTTAAAATTATTTTTGTTGTTTTATATTTTTTTTAATTATTTTTCTGAACAATTTTTTACTTTTTTTGTATTTTTTGAACAGTTTTATATATATATATTTTTTTTTTGAGGGGGAACAACGAAAAACAGGCATTAGAAAGGGGTCAACAGGAGCAAAAAAATATATATATTTTTTGGGGCGTTTTGAGCACTTGTGGTTTTCAAATGCTCCGTTTATCAAATTGATACTCATATTTGCACATGAGAGTAGGTTACCACAATAAAGGCACACTATCTTCATGTGCACAAAATTCTGTTGAATGTTTGGCACCGTTTCCCGCGCCTCTGGCCCCGACAGAGTTACCTGTGCCGATGTACTGGCCACAGGAGTATGTGGGTTGTCTTGGAGGTGACGCATCTCTGCAACGCTGTAATTCAGTGGATGCCACCTCTGCATATGACGGTGCATAGTATAGTTGCCGTATCTATACTTTTTATCTGTGCCTCTAGATAAAACATCTTTACATATGAGGCATGTCACGTGGCGAGCATTCACTTTTTTTTGGCCTTGAGGAAAGGAAAAAAACTGCCAAATAAAACTATCTTTGTGGTGAGATATCCGGGGCTCCTCACGTAAAAACGGTCTTGGCTGTACTTCCTCTTCCTCTTCTTCGTCCTCTTCCTCCTCTGGGTTGGGAAGGAACTGTGGAGGTGGTCCTTCCTTCCTAGGTGGTTGTGGTTGTGGTGGTGGTGGGGGTCCACCAGCTGCAGCTACTACAGATGCCATTATTTTAATAAGCAAAAACAGGTCTTCCTCTCACAAAGATGAAAGTCAGAGTGAGGAAAGAAGGTGGGGGCTTTCATCATTTGGGAAAAAAAAAAATGTTCTAAACCAATGAAAAGTGTTATTTTTAGGTCACATGACCTAGCCTTACATCATTAGGAAACCAAAAGTGAAATGAACCAATAGAAAGTTTTATTAACAAGTCACATGACCTGTTACGCTTACGTTACGCGCTCCGCGCCGCGCCCCGGATCGCTTCCGGGGAGCTGCGCTTCGCGCCTCGGTTCGCGCTCCGGAGCACTTCCGGGTGCGCTAACGCGGCACGTCATAAGATGCATTACGCGGCAACGCGATACGTCGCGCTTACGCGACGCGCCCCGGATCGCTTCCGGGGAGCTGCGCTTCGCGCCTCGGTTCGCGCTCCGGAACACTTCCGGGTACGCTAACGCGGCGCGTCATAAGACGCATTACGCGGCAACGCGATACGTCGCGCTTACGCGACGCGTCACGATGTTGTTTCCTAACGCGCCAGTTGCGCTAATGGAATGTTTACCGGTTCGCGGACCGGGTCGCGGCACCAAACTGAGCTAACGGGAAGCTACCCGGTGCGCGGACCGGTAGCGAAACAAAAAAAAATAAAAAAAATGTATATATATACATAAAAAAATTGTATTAAAAACATATAAAATATATTTTTCGATTTAAAGAAGAATACATTTTAAAGCTTTTGATATTTGCTTTTAAAAAACCATTGAAATTCACTGAAAAAACCATAGGTTATAGACCATATATAGTTAGGAATTAGCATTTACAAAACCTTGAAAATTCACTGAAAAAACCATAGGTTATAGACCATATATAGTTGGGAATTAGCATTTACAAAACCTTGAAAATTCATTGAAAAAACCATAGGTTATAGACCATATATAGTTAGGAATTAGCATTTAAAAAACCTTATTTTACTCACACAAAACCATTGAAATTCCAATTAGCATTTAAAAAACCTTATTTTACTCACACAAAACCATTGAAATTCCATATATAGTTAGTTGCACTAACTATATATCGCGCACCCGCAATCCACTGCTGATGATGTCACATATTACATCATTCATGACATGGTCAGTGACATCACTGATGACATCACTGATGACATCTCAAATGACATCAATGACCACATCACTGATGATATCATTCATGTGACAATACAATGCATCTCCTCACATTTTAATATAACCTCTGTTACACCCAGTGTTAAATACAGAGTATAATTTTTGAAACCATTGACACACCAATACTAGTTACTACATACGCACTCACTGATTCCTACGTCTACACACACATTCACTCATTCACCCATACAATCATTCATACATACAATCACTCATCTTTACAACACTATCATATGCACTCATACACCTATACAGACACTCACACTCTGCCACTCATCCATGGAGTTAATCACACACCTAGTCAGTCCTGTAAAGAATCAATCACACTTCCATTTTCTTGTCTATACAGTTAAACATAGAGCACCTTACATTTTCAAACATATACTAACACATACTTACTCTCTTATACAATCATTGATACAAATACACATTGATCTGCACAGAGTCACACACCTCCCAGCCAGCCACACACACACTCAGTCTCCCATACAAATACTTGGACAATCAATCAATAACCCATATAGTTAATCATATAGCTACTGATCAACACATGCAGCAGTTTACAGAACAACAGACATAATGATGCACAAATTAAGACAGTTTAGTCACTAACCCATGCACTCAGTGAGACACATTTAATCACTCACTCATACATTCAGTCATGCACCTACTAAATCCTTCGTCCAGACACTTATACTTCCACTCATTCTTCAATATGTAAGACATATTTTAACTTTACAGAAACATACAGTCACTGGATGTTGTCATCAGTGATGTCATCAGTGATGTCATTTGAGATGTCATCAGTGATGTCACTGACCATGTCATGAATGATGTAATATGTGACATCATCAGCAGTGGATTGCGGGTGCGCGATATATAGTTAGTGCAACTAACTATATATGGAATTACAATGGTTTTGTGTGAGTAAAATAAGGTTTTTTAAATGCTAATTCCTAACTATATATGGTCTATAACCTATGGTTTTTTCAGTGAATTTTCAAGGTTTTGTAAATGCTAATTCCTAACTATATATGGTCTATAACCTATGGTTTTTTCAGTGAATTTTCAAGGTTTTGTAAATGCTAATTCCTAACTATATATGGTCTATAACCTATGGTTTTTTCAGTGAATATATACATATATATACACATCATGGTATATGAACAAACTCCCTGCCACAAAATCAGCTGTAATCAACACAGTATTGGCAGATGGCAGCTCAACACATTAGTGCAGAAAAGCAGTTACTTATTGTGAGAAAGACTTGGCACAGTCGAAGGAAGCTCTTTAAAAACGTATTAATTACAAACATACACAGAACATGTGCATTTAAAGCCTCAAATTACAGATCAGGGCAGACACTAGCCATTGCAGGAAGAGGGGACTCGCCCTTCCTTTCGGATTCCTGAGAATGGATGTCAGACAGACAGACAGACCTCTGGCACACAGCCACCGACCCACATTCCGAGAAGAGCGGACAACAATGTACTTTTCCTATCGAGTCATACTTTGAGGCCACAACTTCCAATCTCAACATAATGTGGTGGGAGGGGGTGGCGTGATCGGGGGTGGGGGGTGGGGGTGAGAGAGGGGCTTTCCAGTCTCAAAATGTACTTATTTGGGTGTTTTGTAAAGCGCTACTATTATTTTACAGCAGCTTTAAAGATATACAGAAAGAGAAACATTCAAAAACTCAAAACAACCCACAGAGTAAGCAGAAGGGCCCTCAAAGGGAGCACTGGGCACATTCCTGAGCATCAGGCTCAGGAGCAATTGTAAATGTTAGACTTCCTTGTACACAAACAGCAGCTGTTCCGAGAGAGGCCTGGGGCCTCTTATTTGCTGATGCGCACAACCACAGTGGTGATATAGGTGGTACAGTAAGTAACCATGATAAAATGGAATATATGATTATACCACGATTTCAATTACCACGCATGGCTTTACCACGCGAATTTTACATCGCAAGTGGCTTTACCACGCTGGTATTTACAACGTAGGATTTTACTACGCCTAGAAACGTCTTACCTGCACGTCTTTCTCTACGAGCCCTTACTTCCATCCTCCATTGAAACAAGCGTCAAAACACGTATACCAAAATAAAAAAAGGACTGCTTTTTTGACGTACACGGCACGTCTTTGGGGGAGGCTCTTTCCTTTTTCTTTTAAATGTATGTTCGTTTTTTTTTTTTAAAGTAACCTGCTTGTTATTTTTGGGGGGGGAAACCCCCCCCAGCCCCCCCCCCCCTCTGCCCCCCAAGCCCACACAGAACGACTTGAAGGAAAACCACGTCTCCCCCACAGCCCGTGGTAAAGACGTCGTGGAAGGCACCCTGCGTGGAAGGCACCCTGCGTGGTAAGTGTCACGTGGTAAACGTTAGTAGTGGTAATGCCTTCGTGGTAAATGATGTTTCCCGATAAAATGACCACAAGTATCTAATAATAAAATATATAATATATCAATAAGCACTGCTGCATACTCCACTGTGTGCTTTTTGGGGGTGTGGAAGCAGTGTATCTGAACCCACTTGTGTCAGCAACAGTGATGGAAATGGACAAAATGCAATCCAAAAAGCCATACAATGGGGTGATGGTGTGGAACAGAATGGGGTGAAGGTGTGGAGCAGAAAGGGGTGAAGTCGCGAGGGGCAGGGTCTATCAGGTAATTTATACTTTCTTTTTTTAAATCTCGGCCCTAAAGAATTTGGCAACTGGGGCAAATCTGACAGTAAGTCCGTTCTAGCGTACTTAGTTGGTCACAACATCCTGCATTTTAAAATCGATTTTAATCTAAAGCACCTGCTGTAGAGACCTTTGTGTATCCAGCAAATGCCACAATATAGCAACGGCAAAGAAACTGTAGTGGTTAATGAGTCTCCCACAAAGCAGAAAGTGTAACGTGACGGTCACCGATTTGTATTTTATGTGAATAGCTCAGTGGGTTAGTGCTTTTCTCACCGTGATTACTGAGTTACCTGCAGGTCATAAGTGTCAATTTTGGTCATAAACCACAGTGAGGTATGGACCAGCATGGCTGTGTAATTAATCCTACGGACATATATATCTGGCATTCTTACAGGATATGGATATGGATAGAATATATATATATATATATATATATATATATATATATATATATATATATATATATATATATATATATATCCCTCAATTCCTGCACTGGTCACCAACGTAAGAAATTATAATCTGGTACAGAGTTTTTTGTGATAATGATAGTGAAGGGAGGAGATTACGTCCCCACAGCAACAAGTTTGGGGCTTTGTTCCTGGAGATGTTTGGACAGAGTGTGGGTGGCCAGAAGGTGATATTGGGGCGGTCAGGGAGCTGCATATGCTTACGAGATGTACAATGGTCCAGGCGAGAAAGTACCCACTCTATAGAAACAGCTGTACAGCCTGTGGGGCCAATTTTCATACAGTTCTTCTCACTACGGCCAAGCTGGCTCCTTAAACTCAGTTCCTGAATCCGCCAGCCTCCCTCCGGCAAGCAGCGCATCCACTTTTTATTTCTCCTGTAGTTCACCTGCTTGTTGCCAGGGGATACGCCAGTCTGTGGTTGCAGCTGTTGAAGTGAGGGCTATTGGAAGGCTGCTCGCGTGGGGCTGTCCACACCAGACATTTCGACAGGGAGGCAGTGTTGCAGCGGTCATAAGGCAAATTTTCCAATCAAACGCATATCGTCCTCTTGTGACCTCAACTCCTTCCTCAGATGGCCATTGCACCACTTCTGGTAAAGGCAGGAATTTCATATTGTTGGATGAATCTGCACCTACTTGCATGAAATGAGGTGTGCTCTGTTGGCAATATAAGGATTTACGATGGATCCAGACACTACCTGTGGAGAAGTCCATATCTACAAATCCTTCAATATATTGCCCTAGTGAAGTAGTTGTGGAAATGCCAAACTAATATATATGTAGGGGTTTCTGTATTTTCTTTTTATTGGACATACAGCCAAAATAGTGGTTAATTTCAGTAATGGAAACATGGAAAGGCCACTCCCAAATTCCACGTCCTTCATCAACCTTTCTATCCCAATCTTTTGCATGCAACTCAAGCGCACATTGTCTTTCTTACTGACACACTCCGTTCCATAAGGTTAGGATAACCCCTTGGAGAATGCAGAATTGAGGCTGTCAGACACCCTGAGCCCAATGTGACCCAGTGGTGCTAGATTTACATAGTGCATAAATTATTCCATGGCATCTGGCACAAAATTTCACTGCCCGGACCGGCTGCGTGAAAGTAGGACAACCGCCGCCCTGATTCCAGAGGAACCGATACTACACATTAGTGTCTACACCAGCCGGTACTGATGCAGTGCAACCTTGAACCTAATGGGGTTGTGTTTTTAGATCTACAGGCACCACTTTTTAGGGTGCTGTAATGGTGGTCACTTTCTCACTTCACTTCATTGCTGACCACCACCCAAAAGTGTAGGTAGATCCTATTTGGTCCTGAAGAACTGCTGTCTAATAGATTAATGGGCAAGAAACAGGTTGACCTTTCCTACGAGCGTATAAACGTAACATTTTTAGAGCGGAGGTAAGCGCGTTTTTACTTTTAACTAGGGTAGGGGCCACGTTTCATTAAAATTATTTTGAGTGGACCTCCCCTATTTTACTCCCCTTCCCTACACATCACTATCACCTACACTTATCTAAGCCCCTCACACTCACCTCACCCATCGGCATATGGAATAAAGATCTCCACCAAGAAGGCCCCATCTCGGGTGCCGATTGGGTATTGCAGAGCCGACCAGATAAGGAGCAGGCCCGATGATTAAGCAAGACACCTAGCTGGCTGGGTGTGTGAGGGTCTTTTTTCCGATAGGAGAGGATTCTTCTCCCCACTTCTGTGACTCCACACCAACATGTGGAGCCCATGAATACACACTACCTCCTGCTTTAGACATTAGGAACTGCATACCACTTTTGTAGAGCTTAACTAATGGACATGTTTGTTGGACCTGGATAAAAAATAGCCGGTATCTCCCTCCCTTTGAATCACAAATTTTCAGATCTCAAATGGGGACAGTGATCGATATATTAGGGAGGTAATGAGTGTGCTAGTGAGTCATTGAGAAGAACACCATGCACTGACGATGTACGCAAAGGACCAGGAGAGGAGGAAGGATAAGGTAAGAAAGTGGGTGTAACCAGTGGCGGCTCCTCCACCAAGGTGGAAGCACCCAGGCATCCCTAAGTCAATCACAATGCTGCAATGTAGCATTGTGTGTAATCTGAGCATGATATCCCCCACACTCCCAGCGCTTTGAAACCCTCATGGGTGAGTAGCACGCTTCACAAATCCCTGAATGATTGATTGTGGTTCGACGCTCAGGCAGGGACTGGGAGCCTGGGCATGTTCTCCACCCAGGCTGTAATACAGCCTGGGTGAAGGACATGCATAGTGCGCATGAATGTTTGGCCGGCCGTACCCGAGACGGCCGGCCAAACATTCATGTGCACTTACATAGTACTGCCACTCCTCCCCCTGCTCTGAGAGCAGCCCTGCCCCACCTAAAAAGCTGCTGCAGTAGGAACAAATAAAATGATAATAACCAGTTACTATCATTTTATGTTTCCTTTATTCGCACTGCTGCATATCAGTAGGGATTTTATTTGTTCCTACTGCAGCAGCTTTTTAGGTGGGGCAGGGCTGCTCTCAGAGCAGGGGGAGGAGTGGCAGTACTATGTAAGTGCACATGAATGTTTGGCCGGCCGTCTCGGGTACGGCCGGCCAAACATTCATGCGCACTATGCATGTCCTTCACCCAGGCTGTATTACAGCCTGGGTGGAGAACATGCCCAGGCTCCCAGTCCCTGCCTGAGCGTCGAACCACAATCAATCATTCAGGGATTTGTGAAGCGTGCTACTCACCCGTGAGGGTTTCAAAGCGCTGGGAGTGTGGGGGATATCATGCTCAGATTACACACAATGCTACATTGCAGCATTGTGATTGACTTAGGGATGCCTGGGTGCTTCCAAGGATGCTCTGTTTCTGTGCCAGGAGATACTATGATGGAGAGACACAGTGAGACACAGCGAGGAGGTAAGTTTATTTTTTATTTTCTTTCCCCTCTCCCGCACCAACCCAGATATGTGCCAGCCGCCACTGGGTGCAATATTTCCAGGGATCCAGAGCTGAATTAAAATAGTCCTGTATTCTGTCACTTTGTGCAGTAAAGTTTGTACAGAAATACTGCATATAATTCTGCGGAATTAAAAATGAGACTGAGGATCTCACAAGGGGTCCTAATTTAAGAGGTGCCCGGTAGCTAAACATCTTACGATTCCTTGAGCAAGTGCTAAATCCATAGAGGAATCCTCTGGAATTTCAGCAGCCACGCAAACACTATTGTAAAGTCTATTCCACTTGTTGCAGTTTCTTCCGAAGCTAGCAGTTCCTTCAAAATTGATGAATTTGCCACTGACACAACTAAAAGCGCTGAATGTTCCTCCTAGATCCCTTTCACCCGACACACCCAAAACTATCAGTTAGGTAAAAAAGATGCAAATCCACACAAAAGGAAAAACAAACAACAAAGGTATGTTGAAGATGAAATTAAGATCATACAAATACCAGTGTAGACGTATCTGCTATCTTACAGACAAACCAAGTTCTATCTCCCATACAACACTTTATCTTACACGCCCACCCAGGTACCAAATATTTCCACTCTAAGAAGCATGGAAAGCAACTGTCCCCGTAAAACACCCACTCAAGCACACAAACAGAACAAAGTTACAAACTCTAATACAAAATGAATCAGCCATCTGCCAAAGGACCCAGTGTGGGCCAATACAGTGAGTGCCTATGTAGTCTAGTCGGAGAAATACTTTGCCTCCTCTTACCAATAACCCAATCTCAGATACCAACTCCCCGCCTAACCTTTTTTCTGTGGATCATCCCATACCCGAAGAATGCCATCAAGTCACATTCCTCACTTTGAGCCACCTTGGGACAGCATCCACCTTCAATTCATTTTGATGTATGAACACTTTTATCCATCCAAGTGTCAAACTAAACACCTTGTTGAATCTTTCTTTCAACTACTCCACTCAAGTCTGCTTCCCACATTACTACCACATCTCCCACAAAACATGGTACACTCCCATAGCATCTGGAGCCAATTTAATGACCAATCCAGTCTGTGGCCTGCAGTCAAGAATGGGCACTCCCTAGGTTGTCACATAGACCTTTCCCACGAACGTTCTTGCATTAAAGGCAGATATGTCCACATTTAACGAATCACTCATTACACCCTAGATTCCTCGTTGGTTAAAATGTACTGTCAATATTTTGTTATCTGTCCACAACTACTCGCATTGACCCCTTGATACAACACCATACCATGAGACAGATTCCACCATTACTTTCACTTATGTGCCATTGGCGTGATCTAGCATTTTTTTTAGGTCTCGCATAGGCAGCGCATGAGCGGTCTCGTTTGAGACATGGTGTATCTGCTCTTTGGGGTTTTGGTACACCCATCGGTTTTTATTCGTTCTTACGTGTGCCTTTTAAAATTTCTTGGTTTTCTGCAGTGAATCTTTTACATGTGTCCCCCCCCCCCCCCCCCCCCCCACATTGGTGAGTCGGTCATGCTCATGCACACTTCCCCGGTTACATGTATTATTTCTCTTCTGCTGATTTAGGTTACTTCGATTGGACTATTGTTTTAGTTTGCCTTGCCGTGTTTGTGGGGTTTTAAAACTAACGCGCTTAATCTGACCGTATTGTGTTGTTCATGTGGTTTGTTTAAGCTTCATTAGCACAAGACTTGGTTCAGATTTGGTGCGATTTACTTTGGATGCCACACTTTGTGCGATTTTCATTTCATGTATGTGTATGCTTTTAGGATTCACCACCACCACTTCGCTCAAGGGTTTGTTTGTGTGCTTTGTTCATGCTTTGTTAGCGCGGGGCTCGGTTAAGGGACGCTCTGCTTTGTGCAATTTGCTTTTAATGTAGGCGTATGCTTTTGGGACCTTCCGCCGTGCATTAATGAAATCGAACACTCCCTAAAGTGTTACCTCAGACTGAGCACTTTCCACTGAGCACACAAATCACCTGCTCAAATTAGGCACTGCCCCAATGAAAAATCTTCTATTGAACCTTTTTCTAAAAGGGCACCTTCCATGGGCCACCATCCGCCCTCTGCTAGATTTATAACCCTGAAGTGTGCAAGTGTCTGTCACAAGTATTCTCATTCTCCTCTAGTCCAGATTATTTGTCTAGGCAGAGAGCACCGAGAGCTGGTGGGGGTGGCATGGTCTTCCGAAAAGCTAAAGCATGTGTATCAAATAAATGTTTTATTATGTTGTCTCCCGGTGTAAGCTTTGTGAAGTTCTACCCATACACCCCTCAGTTACCACAGCTAGCAAGACATTACATGTGTTTTTTTGGAAATACATAATTTTCTTGCATAACTGGTAACACATTCTCATAAGCTAATGCATGCAAGCAATTGGCACTAACGTGCCTACTTGTCAATTGTACCTACTCCACCTGAATTATCGTAGTCTCTATTACACTCATGCTTTACCACAGCTAGCCAGACATTACATGTGTTTTTTTTGGCAATACACTAAACCTTTTTGTTCCATTCTGATTTAAACATGCTCATTTGACGGCTATTTTTTTTTTATTCGGAATTATAATAACTTTTGTTTATTAAGTCTATGTGCTAAGCTTTTGATGTTTGCATTTGATTCTGGTGTGGTGATGGATGGAGCATCTGAACCAATCAAACACTCACACCCAGTCAAAAGATCTGGGTTTAATCCATCACCGTTCTTTAGCCCACTCTGCCACCCCAGTTCAGACATGGCCATATGCAAATCAGTCTGATACTGTGCCAGGGAAGGCATGGCTTGGCAGTCCGGGCTGAACTGTTCCCCTGAGGCACAGGGTCAAGACTGATTTGCATATGGCCATGTCTGAACTGGGGTTGCAGAGTGGGCTAAAGAACGGTGATGGATTTAACCCAGATCTTTTGACTGGGGTGGAGTGTTTGCTCGGTCCATCACCACCCCCTTTTGTACCGCGTTGAAAGTAAAAGTGCACTTGGTCACCTAAAATAAACTTATGTGAAAGCGCATACAGTTCATCTTGCTGTTCGCCTTGCTTTGTATTAGTAAACCTTCCGGTTGGTAGCTTTTGTCAAGATTTTATTTTTTGCTTCCTGCCCAAAACACAATCAGTCAACCGGAGCTCTATCTAAAAAATGTTAAAAAGTTGTATTGTAATGTCTCTTGTTTGGGCTTTCTGTTCTGCGGGCGTGGTCTATGTTTTTTTTGGCAATACAGCAAACGTTTTGCGTTATGTTCGGATTTAAACACGCTCGTTCGTTGGGTTTTGTTTTGGCGCTTCCTTTGTTGCGAGGTGTCTTCAGCGGCATGGGTCGGCTCTCTGTCCACAGAGCTGCTCCCCCTGCCTTTAGATTTAGAGTGTGTAAATGATTGTAAATAGGCCTGTAAATGTTGTTCATTGTTTTGCTCATGTATTCATCAGCTCCGTCTCTCCCACCCACTCTCACTGCTGGAACTGGCTCGCTTTGTACACGCACATCTCTCGGGAGGACTATGATAACCATTGGATGTTTTTCTTGTTTTACTCACTATTCTAATAGTGTGACACCAATAGTGGGCTCTCATAATACTACTTCATTTAGGACGCTCAGTTCTCCTGTACTTCCACCAGTGATTGCAGCCTGGACTGCTGCTTAGATGGACCTGTGCCGCACTCAGCCCATTGGCCCGTCACTGAGTTTAAAAGCCAGACTGTTGGACTTTTAATTCTCAGATTGATGTGGGCGAGGTAAGACACTTTCTGATACAGGAATTTTTTTAATTAAATTGGCTTAACGTTGCGGATAATATCACGGGCATTTACATGTTCACTCTTACATAATTAACGTAATGGATTCCAGACTAGACATTTCCTGAGCCTTGAGCCTGCTTCTTCCCGCCTTGGGATCTTACTGCATTCCGCTGAGATCGATCCCTTCTTTGGTAATTCTACTGGAAGAAAATAACACTGTGGCGGGTGGGGGAATGAGTACGCAGAACAACTTTAACGAAGCTATATGGCGCCAAGTGTCTTGGGATCCTGTGCTTCATTCATGGGTTTTAATTGAACAGCTTTTATAATAGGCACTGCAGTTGAATTACAGTAAGACTACAAATCCCACCATGCACTGGGTGGTAAATAGAAGCCTTCACCAAATAGGATTCTTGATGTTTTTATGGTATTGTAGCACACTTCAATCCCTAATGAGGCCTCAAAGCACTTTTTGGATGGCCAATTCAGAGTTTGTTAGTTTTTTGTGCTCGAATATGATCTTTTAGATAGACACTTTTCCAACATACACTGAATTGCATAAGAAGTCTGGACTGGTTTTTAATAGTCGTTGCTTCATGAGCATGCTCTGTTTGCGGTTTGTCGCGTCAATCATCTTGCCCACTCCGTCGTGTAAGTCTTCCCTTTCGTCAATGAGGATACCCACCCTTCCCCCAGAAAATGATCCTTTCTGATGCTGCTTGGGAGAGACCATCATGCTGAGCTCCTCCGATTTGTATTCAGCAGCAGCGGACGCCTGTAATGAACGCAGGAGTGCCGAAGCTTGGTCAAGATGCTGTGTTACAGCTCTGAATACAAAGAGTCTGGTCACACTAGACTATAACACGGACCAAAACCCTCCATCAAACACTCATGGCATGCCTCATGACCCTTGCCGTGTGAGGCCTTGTTTAATTTTTTCTTTGACTTCTACTCGCTAGTGCCATCCTTGTTCTCTCCACACCTTTCCTTATCCTATTTTTCTACCCCTTTAAATGTTTTCTCCGGTGCACCTTATCTCTATAACATATCTTATATCTCCCTCAGCATCCTTTTTTTTGCCTCATGTTCTTCACACATTTTTCTTTTTTTACACCCGAAAACGTTCCTTCTCCTCCTCCTCCCTAGGCTTATGGCTTCCCACCTACCTACGCCAGACCCCTTTCCCCCTATCACACCTTGTTCGACCAGATGTTTTGTTTTTCGATGACTGCCTCTTACTTGACGGTGGTGGCACATTGTGCTACCCGGTCGGAGCTTACAGAACCTATTGGGGTGTGAATATTAAGCTGCATTAATAATACATGGTCTTCAGTTATTGTTCTATGATAATATAGGAGCAACACAAGTGTTTCAAGAATGTCTGGGAGAACTGATTTCCTCACACTTAGACTGCAATGTGATATTGCTGCAAAGGAATACATAAACCCTGATGAAAGTTCTTTCAGAGGATGAAACGCGTTGGCCGGGCTGTTTCATTGATATCTTGAAGAATAATCAAGAGAATTGTTTTGAGAATTCATACTACGGCTCCCATGTCATGTTGGTCTTGGAGAAGAGTATATTGGGATCAACACCATAGAATTATGTGTTCTTTGTGAAAGGAGGAGAAATAAAGAGAACACGCTCTATAATACAATTGTTGAACTCTTCAGGCACTCCCTTTTGTGTGTTTTTGTCTGTTCAATTGCATTTATAGTTGTTGAGTAGTTTGAAAATTAGATGGGGAGTGCTTACAACTATTACCTTACAAGACTAGCATATGTGCGGCTGTTCATAGCCATAACTAGTCTTGCTTTGTACTTGGAAATAAAAAATATTTGAACTTGAAAGATCCAGCCAATCAGAGCCATGGTAAGTCAGTGAGTAAGAGGTACGCAAATGTCAGTGACAGATAAGCCACCCAAGGGTAAGCAATGGGTGGGCTATAAACCCAGGTGAGCACTGGGTAAGCCCACAGTAGATCTTTTGCAACCAGACAGCTGTGCTGTCTGATAGACAATACAAACAAGAATTTGCAAAGGCAATAGCTCTCGCATATGCGAGATATTGGCTTTGTCAATGTGTTTTAGTCATGTAGTAGAGCATTGTGGCTGCTGTGCAGCATGCCTGAAAGTAAGGGGGGGGGTGCTATGATGTGGATAGAATTAGCCGCATCATAGTGCTTTTTTGTCTTCACTTTCAGCCATATTGCACATCTGCCTGGCAGCTGTACAACATGGTTGAACAAAAACACAGTTAAAACCAATAGCTCTTTCGTAGGTGAGACCTATTGCCTTTGATAATATTTGTTTTGCAAGGTTTAACACACGGCAGTGAGTGCAAAGACCCACTGCAGCAAAACCTTTCAAATCGGCGGCCTTGTGCTGCACAATCCCCTTGAGACGAGTTGTAATAGTCACTGTAAAAGTGCTCTCTCATTCTATAGTGATTCATCCTGTATTTACAAATATGCTCAGAGCAAATGAATGTTTGGAACTCTGTGTGTGTGGGGGGGGGGGCATTTCCAGCCCTGCAGCCAGACGCCAAAGGGGGGCGTGTATAGAATATTTCTTGGCACTTACCTGTGTGTGCAGCTAGATGTTCTACAGTTATTTGGAAGGCAAACCTAAAAACTGCTTGTTGCCCCTGCTGCCAGAGGTAACCAGAATGACACTCCTAGGGCAGCTGTTCTCTCCCATGCCTCCAGGCTGGAGGAACTGAGCCTCTTGATATAGCGGATTCTCTGTCGCAATTCCGACAGATTTACAAACATCGAGGCCAAATCGAGACCAGTAGATTGGCCACGGAGAGAATTGGTATAACTCATTCTGCACAAAAATAAACCAAAGACAAGCCCACTTCTAGCAAAACGATGAGGAGCATTTCAGTGAGCTGTCAGTGATCTAACAGTTATTGCTGCGGCATAATGTTTTTTTCTGTAACAGGGAAAAATTGCCAGGACCTGTGCGATTCTTAGCGTTTTTAAATTATCGCTAGATCAAACTATATTAGTTTTATTTGATCTGGTACTTTATTAGTACATATTCTTCAACTTTTTTAACTTTTAAACCAATATAGTTTGGTCTAGCGATAATTTAAGAACGCTAAGAATCATACAGGTCCTGGCAGTTTTTCCCTGTTTCAGATATATATACGGCCCAGCCAGAACCTGGCCCGTTGGTCCTAGCTCCCCTTGCTACCTCATAATGTGTTTTTTGGAAGGAGGCCAAGACCATCAAGCAACGATGATGCGGAGGAGCGGTGGGGTAGCAACATGGAGAAGGAGTGCCTTTCACACGAAATTTGTTTGCAGCTCTGAGGTTCCAGCAGTAAAAAACAAAAAAAACGAGAAACAAACGTGAAAATAGCATTGTCAAATATAAAGCGCTATAGTGCTACCAGCTAGTGCTCCGCCTTAGCGCTTTTTTGGGGCAGGCGGGTGGGACCATCAAGCAATGATAACAGGGAGGAGTGAACGGGCAACAACATGGAGAAGGGGTGCATAGGAGGGGAACAACCAAACATGGAGAAGGGGTGCATAGAAGGGGGAACAACCAAACATGGAGAAGGGGTGGGATGGAGAGAAAAGTCCAACTAGTACCCGAATCACAGCACGAGTAGCGGACAGACACGAATGAAAAGGGGGGGCCCTTGGCCCCCCCGCACGCATGGCGGTGCGGCGACCGCCCCCCTCCACCAAGGCCTCTCGGTGGCGGGGCGTGTCCTCCGGGGCGCGCCCTACCACCGATTGGCGGGCGCCCTCCCTGACCCGGATGGCACTGATCGACATCCGGGTCGGGGGGGCGGGCTTTGCGGGACAATAAAGAGGCGGGGAGCGCCCAGGGCACTCCTTGTTGCCTGGACGCTCCCCCCCCCCCCCACACCGGTGGTGCCCCGCACTCGGGGCTTCTTGTTTTATTAACTATCCCAATTTGTTTTCCAGGACCCACGACTATCGTCGGACGAACGCGGAACCGATCACGAAGGCGTCGCGGGGGTCAGGAGCAGCTGCCGATCACAAAGGCGTCGCGGCAGGAGCAGCTGCCCGGAACGGTGGTCGGTGATTAAACGGCAGCCTTGAGCGGCAGTCTCAGCGTGGAGCGGCCTTCGCAGGGGCGGCGGCGGCGAGCGGGGTGGAAGGGCAGTACGCCATTGAGGTATTGTGTGGGGGCAACAGGAGGGGCGGCGATCAGTAACGCCTCCTGCGAGCGGGGAGCGAGCGCCTGACGGGGGTGAAGAGTCGGGTGAAACGGCAGGCAGTCAAAGTGGTGCAGGCTTTACCAAAGGGGCGAAGCAGGATCGACCAGGGCAGGGATTGGAAGGGAGACCGGTAACTGGGATCTCCCTGGAGCCTGCTTTATTGGGAAATTTAAGTTTTGCCTTGCTATTGTAATTCTAGGGGAAACCTGTAGCCTGCAATTTAGACTTTGCTTTGACCTTTTTAAGTGTAATTAAGTCCTGCTGCCTGCAACTTTGAAAAATAATTTCTTTTCGTTTTTGCCTTGCTATTGGCTCCTTTTCCTCTAAATCTTCGATATTGGGAAAGGAAAAAGTGTTTTGAAACACACATCGGTGCTGGGCTGGGTGGTGTTTTTTTTTTTTAAGCGGCAAAGGGTGGCGAGGGGGTGCCCAACAAGGGCGCGAGTCCCCATTCACGTGTGGCATTATTGGTACGTGTTTGAGCGCCACTCCCGGATATTAATAATTTTTTATATTTCAGGCAATTAATACTGTGTTTCTTCACACGTCGTGCGCAGTGAGCCTAGAGCGGTGTACGGCAGACCTAGTCACAGATCTGGTACCGGCTGGGACTACGCAGGATTGGATCGGTAAGGGGACAGCGGGGGGCTTGCATTTCATCGCTTCTGGTAGCCGCCGGGTGGGTTTACGTTAGAGTTTACTCACCCCTGACAAACCGGATCAGCCGGGGCGTGCGGTTGCATGGTGCTTACAGCCCCCTGCGCATCCTCCAGCAATCGAAGGTACTGAGCACACATACACCAAGGTGTAACACTAGGAGTGTAGGGCAGGGGTGTTCAAACATGCCGGGGCCAAAGGGTGGAAAAGGGGGGCCCAGCATGGAGGTTATGATGCACGCCATGATGCGTGAGATGAGCGAAATTAATAAGAGGTTGGGGAAGGTTGATGAACTAGAAGCCCGCATGAATGAGAGGCTTGCTGACCCTCCAGGCCCATCAGGCAGGCCAGTGCGGCAGAGAGCGGTCCCTTGCCGAGGGGGGATTTCGTAACCCCACCAAGGAAATCTAAAGCCAAGAAACCCAGGCACAGTGCCTCAGCCCCCGTGCCCTTTGTACCGATCCCGAGTACGCCTGTACCTGCGGTACCGGTTCCTCTTCCACCCCTGCCGGTAATTCCGGCACTGGTCCCTGCCATGCCACCTCCCCCCCTCCTGCGGGGCCTACCCCCTCGCCCGTGATACCAATACCAGTCCCGAGTGTGCCGCCGACACCCGCTCCCGTGCCTACCACGCCAGAGCCACCAGACATGCCCCCCCGGGGCCTCAAATGTGCCAGCCGTTAACGTGGACCCGGTCCCTGTCGAATTGGTGTCTCAGATAACTGCCTTATTGCCTTGGCTGCAAAAGGTGGGTGTGTTCCCTGCCTCATTAGATCATGCGGCAGAAGCGGCGAAGTTGGTAGAGAAAATTAAAGCTGCGACGGCAGCTGACAGTACTGTGGTGCCCTCGTCTTCTTCACTTACAGGTTCCAGTCCCGCCCAACCGATTGGAGATGGTGGTCTACCGGCTCAGGTGCCCGTAAATGGTAAGGAGGTTGCGCTGCCTCTCTTGGGGGACGGCTCAGTGCCATCCAGAAGTGAAAATTTGGCACAACATGTGTCCCAGGCAGTGAAGGAGTTGATCTGGGCGGGAAAATATGTGTACATTTTTTCTTTGTTGCTAGACAATAGGGAAATGGAGCAGGCCAAGTTACTAAAGGAGTGGATGCACCCGAGTGAATGGAGGGCTCAGTGTTCCAGGTTCAGGGTAGAGGAAACCTTGAAGAATTGGATCAGGGCCTTTTCCGTCCTTACGGCTATCACGGCCCCTAATGTGCAGGCAGCAATGGCTTGCTACCAGAGCAGGATTGTGGGGTGGAGCGATCAATACACTGGGGATGCGTGGAAGGAGTATGATGTTAATTTCAGAAAAGCAAAGGAATTTGACTCATCACTGGCATGGGATAGAGTAGATTCTATGTCTTGGCATAAGCAGTTCTCAGGGGACACAGCCCCATCCCAGGCCACTAGTGCAGTCAGGGTGTTCTCCGCCAGGCCACAACAGCCCTTTCGGTCAGCCCAGGGGAGTGAGGTCCCGGGGAAGAGTAGGGGGGGGGGCGGAGAGAAAAGGGGTATGCTGGGACTTTAACAAGCGCTCCTGCACAAGGGCCCAGGGCACCTGTAGATTTAGACATGCATGTCCGGTCTGTGGTCACCCATCCCACCCTGAGACAACTTGCAGGTCCAAGCAAGGCAACAACTGTCAGAGGGGAAGGGGGAAGTCAGAGTAGGCCAGACGGTTCGGGCCCTTCCACACCGATAGATGTTTTGGCAATGATCCCATGGTTGAATAGATACCCGGACCACGCAGCGGCCACTCTCCTTCAGGAAGGTTTCTCACAAGGTTTTAGGATTCCGGCGGTGGGGTACACAGGTAGCACACAATGCAGGAACCAACTGTCAGTAAAGAATAACCCTGAAGTGGTGGGTGCGGAGATTAGCAAGGAACTGTCGCTGGGCCCCTTCCAGGAGGTGCCAGTCCCCAATTTTGTGTGCTCACCGCTTGGAGTTGTACCAAAGAAAGAGAGAGGCGAGTTTAGATTGATCCACAACCTGTCGGCGCCAAAGGGAGCATCCTTGAACGATGCGATTGATGAGGGGATTTGCAGGTTGAAATATGCCTCATTTGATCAGGCTGTTGATTTATTGCGAGCTCTGGGGCCAGGGGCATTGATGGCAAAATCTGACATAGAATCTGCTTTCCGTCTCCTCCCAGTCCATCCCTTGGATCACCACCTCCTAGGTTTCAATTTCGAAGGCAAGTTTTACATGGACAAATGTATGCCCATGGGCTGTTCCATTTCATGTGCTTACTTTGAGACGTTTAGCTCGTTTCTAGAGTGGGTCATGAGACAGGCGATGGGCTACCAGCAGGTCATGCATTATCTGGACGATTTCCTTTTCTTAGGTGCGGCGGGCTCACAGGAGTGTGCCTGGGCATTGCAGGAATTTTGCGTGCTCATGCGGGCTTTTGGGGTCCCGCTAGCGCCGGGGAAGACGGTCGGCCTGGCCACTTGTCTGGAATTCCTGGGTATCGAAATTGACTCAGTGGAGGGATGCTTCAGGTTGCCCAGGGACAAGGTAGCTAGATTTAGGGCAGCGCTTTGTCAATGCCTACGCAAAGACAAAGTGTCCTTGCAACAGTTACAGGAAGTAGTGGGGCAACTGAATTTTTCTCTGCGGGTTATCCCCATGGCACGCCCGTTCTCACGCTCCATTGCACGAGCTATGAAAGGACTAAGGGAGAAACATCACCGCACGAGGCTGTCATCTGAGGTCCGCCAGGATATGCATATATGGATGGCATTCCTGGCGGATTTTAATGGCAGGGTAGTGTGGCCCGGTCCTCCCGCCACATCAGCAGAGTTGGGTTTATGGACTGACGCTGCTGGCAGCGCAGGCTTCGGCGCCATCCTGGGGTCCAAGTGGGTCGCCCAGCGGTGGCCGGAGGAATGGAAAGCGTGGGGTCTGACCGCCAATATTGGCTTTCTGGAACTCTTCCCAATATGGGTGGCCTTGAAGGTCTGGCCGGAACACCTATGTAATCAATCAGTGGTGTTCTGGTCGGATAACATGACAGTTGTGGAATGTATAAATCAACAGGGGGCACGCTGCCCCTTCATACTGTGCTTGATAAAGGAGATTCTGTTACAGTGCTTGAAATGGAATGTGGTTTTCAGAGCCAAGCATGTCCCAGGAATCCTCAACAATTCAGCCGATTCCCTTTCTCGCTTTAAAATGCAGGTATTCAGGGAACATCTTCCTGCAGCAGATCCCTCGCCAGCCTACTTCCCGGCAGTACTTTGGCAGATTGGTGCCCCAGATTACAGGACCTCGTGGTTGCTAGCTTAGCCCCCAGGACCAAGACCGCTTACGAAGGGGCGTTTCTGTCTTACCAGGCTTTTTTGGGGCTGGAATGGGAGGCTAGGTGGGCGCAGGAGGACAGCTTTGCGGCCTACTTGGAATCAATGCACAGGTAAGGGCGCTCAGTGGCGGCGGCGAGCAGGCATAGGGCTGCGGTCTCCTTCTTCGTGCAGGCTAAGGGCATGCGGGATCCTACTAACACCTTTATGGTGCGCAAGGCCTTGAGGGGTTGGCGCCGTTTACAAGGTCACGCACCGGATGGTAGAAGGCCCATTGGGCTAGCTCGGCTAACAGCCATATTGGAAGCGCTTCACAGTGTCTGTAGCTCCGAGTGGGAGGTACTTCTGTTTAAGGCTGCATTTTCCTTGGCCTTCTACGGGGCTCTGAGAGTTGGTGAATTAGTCACAGGGTCGAAAGGGGATAAGGTCGGCGGCCTGCAGCGGACTTGTGTAAAGATCAGAGAGGATACTATGTGGGTGACAATTCAGAGGTCAAAAACTGACCAGCAATCTCGGGGTCACACCATAGTGCTCCACCGGGCACGGGCCAACCCTTGCTGCCCAGTTTCCCACGTGGAGTTCCTCCACGGGCAGCGAGAGGGCACGTCGGGGGGTGCACTGTTGTGTCACGCCGATGGTACACCATTGACCATGGCCTAACGGCTAAGGCGCTCGACCTCGGACCTGGAGGAACTGGGTTCGAGTCTCGGTAACGACGCCAAAAACCTCCTGTGATTCTGGGCAAATCACTTAATCTCCCCGTGCCTAAAATGAAAGTGTGTCCTCATGTAACGTAACTGGTGCTATGTAAAGCGCTCTGATAACTGATTCGGTTCGGTTCTAGTTCGCGCTATATAAAACTAAAAAAAAAACAAAAAAAAAAAACAGGTACTAGTTTAGGCGAGTCTTGGAGCTGACAGTCAGACAGGCAGGTTTTGACCCCAAGGAATTTGGCACTCACTCATTTAGGATTGGGGCAGCAACTGAAGCAGTAGCAAGGGGTCTCCCGGTTGAGAATGTAAAGAGAATAGGGAGATGGTCGTCGGAATGTTACAAACGATATGTGCGAATTGACTTGTTGTGACAGGTTGGTGTTCACGCATGGTGTCTTTCTGGTTTTTTGCAGTTTCTCAAACCTGTGACGCAGGGGAGGAACTCGCCGGCGGGCGTCAACGATCACCACCATCACAGCAGAAGCAACAGGAGGGACACATGAAATTGGTGACTTGGATTGTGGGCCACTCTTATGTGAGGCGTGCGGATCATGTTTTTCTGTCAGGAGACCGTAAGAACAGGGCAGCGCAGAAGGGGTTTCATATCTCCTTTTTTGGTAGAGGGGGTCTGTGCCTCAGCCAGTTTAGGAGCTTCTTCCAGGGACTCTTAGCGCAGCAGCCCGCCCCCCCGTCAGTGGTGATAATTCACCTGGGGGAGAATGATTTGGCCAGATTAGAGAGGCGCATCCTTATTGAGGAGATCATCTCCACTGCTGGGTGGGTGACTAGGATTTGCCCGGGCTGCACAGTAGTATGGTCACAACTTATCCCTCGGTGGCAGTGGCGAGGGGGGGACTCTGTCAGGGCGTTGAATCACTCGGTAAAGAGGATCAACACACAGTTGGACAAACTATTCTGAGCCCCCCGGTTGCAGACGATCCCACACGGATGTATCTGGGGCAAGCAGTTCTATCTGGGGGACGGGGTACACTTGACTGAGGCTGGGAATGTCTTGTGGTCTGATAATCTCTGGGCATGGTTAGAGGGGTTTGCTAAATAAGTCAGTCCAAGTTTAGAGGTAGGAGGGGGGAGGCCAGATCGTCGGTTAACAATGCTGGCCTGTGGCGGTAAGGTCATGACCGGTGAGCAGCTATTTTAAGGTCTGAGGGGGCGGGCATCATCCTATGGAGGTTCCCGCCCAGGGGGAGGGGCCATTGGCCCTTCCTAGAACTTCAGGGGCAAGGTAACTGGTGCTTCGAAGGGGCGCGGGTTGGAGGAGTCACACTTTCCTTTGGCTGGTAGCCACCCCGCGCGCGCATACTTATGACGTCAACAGATGGCGCTGAGTAAGGGCCCTCCTTAAGTGGGTAAATGGAGTTCACAGCGTGGACCGGGTAATTACCGGGCCCGGCTGCGCATGCGCACATCTTATGGTGAGGCGCAGCTAGTAGGACCTGACACCGGTTAGCGACCTTGCCATATGGCCAGAAATGTTAGTATACTAAATTTCAGATGAGGATGTTAGATTCGGTTAGGAAACAACCTGTATTAGAGTTTTTGTTAAGGATAGTCTCTCACACCTGTTGACAATCATGTATCTAATGTCCTGCTGATTTTTTGTATAAACTGCTTATCGTACAATTAAAAATTTGTTGTTTTTATATCTTAATAAATACGGTCGGGGGGTTTCGCGACCCCCCGCCTTCCAAAGATAACCATGTTTAATGTCCTTGTGTCCGGGGGTTGGTTTGGTCATAGGGAGGGGGCGGCAGCCAATCACTGACCATGTTAAAGAGGAGCAATCTGTGCTTGGTTCATGCGCCTCAGAAAGAAAAGGAAGTGACGTCAGGCTTGTACTGGCCAGTTAAGAAGCAGAAAAGAAGAGTGACAATGCCTTCAACAAATGCTAAGCGATGGGTAAAAAATACACTTTGCAGTAATAGGGCATGCACGCCGTCATGCAAGACCTAAAAGGATGGTGAGAACCAAAAGGACTGACCATGGTCCTGAACTAAGTGGTCAGTGGTCTATTTTTTCCTGGCTGGTAAAAAAAATTTGGGGACAACACTGGGGGGTAAACAGCAGGTTTAAGACCAGCCAGAAAGGGTAGAGGGAAACCATGACATTCTTGCACTGGGCAAGAATATAGTTTCCTCACTTAGGATTTATCCCCTCCACCTCAATAAAACAAAGACGACGTGTGTGTGTCTATTTTGGTAGTAATTTCCTAAGCGCCAATCGTGATTCTATTTCATATACTCCAAGCAATTCAGGGAACACAAATAAAAGCAGGATAGGTATGTACTTTGGAAAGGGCAATTCAAATTCTACTAAAAAGCACGCATTATATCAATTGTGCATACAATTAAAAAAAAAAACACCTGCCAAGGATAAAATTGCTTCCTGATATTTGTAAAAGTGAAACATTTTCTGTAAAAAAAAGATATGTCCTTCACAATCTCCAAGACCCCTATGAGCCTACAGCATTGGGTGAGTAAATTTGAAGACTTTTGCACCGAACGTGGCCTTGTAATTAATCATTCTAAGACTAACTTTATGACTATTAGCCCTCACAAAACATTTAGGGGTCTGATTATGTTGGGGGGCTCCCCTTTAGAAAGGGTCAGTGAGTGTAACAAGTTGGGAGTTAAGTTACAAAAATCCATGGCATGGGCTCCACAGGTCAAGAAGAATAGTTTAACCCTAACCCACCGTTCTGCTGCAATATTAAGAGGCTACAGAGCATCCCGGGCTAGGACTTGCTCTCCTGCACTTAAGGTGTATTAAGTTCAAGCCCAGGGTAGAGCCATGTAGGGGCTGAAGTGTGGGGAACCTCAAACCTAACTAGACTGGGAGTAGCGTTGAATACGTTTTTGAGAGCATAACAAATCTCCCAAACAATTCTCCGCTATTACCTCTAAGACGAGATATGGGCCTCAATCGAATAACACATAAGCCCAACTTAGGCCTATACTTTACTGGAGAAGGCTGAAGTTTTCTTAAGATCTGGACGATGACTGTGGAGCCTTGGAGGTGGTGGTATTATTGGATAAATATACCAAGATTACGTGGCTATCTTATGTCCAAATGTTTTGGGTACAAATTAGTCTAGGGGAGTATTGGTCTCTCGGATTCCACGGCTCATTTATCCAAGATCACACTTAAGGATACCTACTGGGGGGCGTGGCTTGCGCGCCGCTGTGTGATGGCGGTTTGCGGAACATGCAGTGAGTAGTTGGTTTGGCTTTTGCTGCTAACGCTACTTGGAAGGCTTCGATAATTGCCGCAGTGACTTTCTCACTGGAATTCGCAGGCGGCCGCCATTTTATATCCTGGCGGCGTCGCTCGCGTCTCTCTCCTCAAGTGATAGGTATTTCACCGGAACCTTCGCTGCATGCAGGGAATGAGGTGATACTTGCACACATTGACCATTTTGGATTTTTTAAGAAGGCTTTTTTCTCCTAACATCCTGTTATTTGGCGCTGTAATGAAATGGTGAATAGTGACCCTTTTGAATGCCTGTCTTCAGTGACAACTCAACGAACCTTACTCTGGAATAATTAATGAGGTATCTGGGTCATTTTACTGCTCCTGTTGCCTGGTTTGCCACTCTTGCTCTCGCAGTGCCCTTCTTTATATTTTTTCTTTACAAATGAGCGCCATTTTGTGCTCTGTTAGTGGCGACTTGTTTTACCTCAGCTGTTGCACCTCTTATTTGGTGTTCTTTTTGTTTATCATTGAAGATGCGACATTTATATCTGGGACTCTGACATTTCACTTTAGGAGAATGTTTTTTGTTTGTGGCAACTAACTCGTCCCATGAAAGGCTTACTGCTATCCTTGTGGTACTTCACTGATATCTTATTTTTCTTGATATCTGTCTCCACAGTCATGTTCCTTAATTTGGCGACGTCTGTATTTTAGATGCAACACTGTTTGTATTCTCTACTAATGGAGCTTGTGCCATTTTTCTCTTTCACGGAGATATTTTCAATGGTGCAATTCTATTGAATTATTTGTGGTGCTATGCATATGTCTCTAAACATTTTCGGAGTACGCTATTGGCGCCCTAGGGTGCGACTTTGTTTTCGACATATCTGCACCTTTCCTAACTGTATTCATACAGGCTGCACCTGTGTGTATTTTTGTTTTTCGTGCACTCTCTAATGGCTGATAACATGGGTCTTTCTCCCAAAACCAAAGACTCGAAAGGTAACCTTAAGAGGTTAAAGCAGACCTCTCCTACTCCGGAATCAGCTCAGAAAGATGCTGGCACTACATTAGATACCATTCTGTCCAGGCTAAATGCTTTTCATGATGTTGCGCAATCGACCAAAACCAATACGGACTTACTTCAAGTTGAGGTTGCAGCCTTCAGAAACGATTTCAAATCCTTATCTCTTCATGCCTCGGCTGCTAAGTCACGGATTAGTGGTGCAGAGGATACTACGCAACAACACTCTAAATCAATACAACAGAGGGAACGCTCCATGATGGCGCTACGGAGAGATCTTACAGAACACGAAGATTGTAATCGAAGAAGTAATCTGCGTATTTTTGGTCTGCTCGAGGATGCGGAGAAGTCTGCGTCCTCTTTGATAGACTTTTTATATCAATGGATCCCTTTTGTTCTTCAGATTTCCTTTCAAAAAGACTGAGATTGAACGTGCCCATCGTATTCCTACTTTTCGGCCCAAATCTTCACCTCATCCTAGAGCGGTGATTTTTAAACCACTGCGTCATCAACACTCTGAACAAATTTTAACTCAAATGAGGAAGGTCAAGGCGATTACCTGGGAGGGTCACAGGATTGCTATTTCCCAAGACTTTGCCAGAGGCACTGTTATTAGACGGAAAGGCTTTCTGAATCAACGAAGACGATTCGACATGAGCATTCCATTTTCCTTTGCTGGTCCTTCAAGATTCCGTATAACTTTTAGAGGTCGTTCTCAAATTTTCTATGAGCCTATGGATCTTTCCACCTTCCTGGATTAACCAGATGGAGTCCCAGATGGATTCTTCATCTTCTCCTGGAACGTCTGGTTCTGGAGTACTTTCTGGAATGTTGTCTTCTCTCTTGTAATTTTTTCGGTGTATAAGTCTTGTTGTAGTCCAATGCTGTACTTACCAGACTCCTAGACATACATATGGTTTATGATATCTCCGTGGTTGCCATTCTTTTTTTTTTTAAGTTCGTAAAAGTTTTATTAAGGATTGCCAACAATACACAGCTGCATGCCTACAACCCTGAGGCCGGCTGCTCTTTCGTAAATACTGGTAATATATGCAAGTAACACAGCTGTTTAGCCGACAACCTTCCGTCCGGCAGCATGGCAATTGGGACGGCAATAAGTACATATCTTCATATAACACGTATTCATGTTTCTCTTACTTTTGTGTTTTTTTAAACTTAACTTTTGACTCAGTAGTGTGACAGGAAGCACATAGTATCGCTCTCAGGTATGCAAGTTCCTGCTTGTGGCCATTCTAGGTATCCCTCATCCCCCACCCTCTACTGAAAGTCCCCCTGTTCCCCTGCCTATGCCTGTCTTGTTTGCTGGCTTTCCGGCGACACACCGGTGTGTATCTACAGTTATGTTACCTCACCCCTCCTCTTCCTCATCGTCTGAGCTTTCTGAGTCATCCTCCGACAGGGGGTCACATATGTCACCCCGGTATTTATTCCAGGGTGCCCAAATCTTATTCCACTTGCGTGGGTTGGCTCTTAGTTTATATACCGCCCTTTCAGTCACCATCAGCGCGTCCATATTCCTGCACCATAGGGCCAGAGTTGGGGCTTCTACCGCCCCCCATTTCTGTGCTGTGTCTCGTTTGGCGACCATTAAGCCTACAATGGCCCACAATTGACCCTGTCGTGTCAGTTCAGTAGGACCCATATATGCAGCAGGCACATGCGGGGGTCGGGCAGTAGCGTTGTGTCTAGTGTTTGGGAGATGGTGCGAAGTATCTGACGCCAATAGGTGGCAACAATCGAGCAATCCCAGAGTGTATGTGTAAATGAACCTTCCTCACCACAACCTCTCAAACAATACGGGTGGGCCGCCCTGTGTAGTTTATGCAGCAGTGTTCTCGTGAAGTACACCCGATGCAGGATCTTAAGTTGCACCAATCTGAACCTTGATGAAATGCCAGCCTCTCTCGGGGACGCCTGTGCCGCATTCCATTCTGATTCACTCATGTCCCCCAGTTCGCCCACCCAGGTCTCCCTCAATTTAACCAGGGGGTCCGGCAAGTTATTCAGCAGTTTACGGTATGTAAGGGAGGTGGCGCTAGTCTGCATATAATCAGTAAGCAGGCGGTCTTCCAGTGGAGAGGACTCTGCAACCTTGGTTCCCGCTGGTATCGCTGCTAGTAGTGCATGCCTAATCTGGAGGTATCTGTATGTTTCGTTAGGACCTAGGCTATAGTTCTGTTGAAGTTGCGAAAAAGGGACCACCCCATCTCTTGACCACAGGTCCCCTACTGTAGAGATGCCTATATATTGTCCCATTGGGTGAAGCCTTTGGAACGCCGCAAGTGACCCAAGGCCCTGGTGTCCCACAGAGGTGTCATTTTCGTTATGACTCCCCCCCCCCCCCCCCCATTGAAGCCTTGACTGCGCCCTGTGCCACAGTGTCACTGTGTGTTTAGTTGGACCTATTAGTTTCCCTGCTAGTCCCTTGTGGTATAGTGGAGCCAGTAAGCTATGTGTGCCCAGTTGTGGTCTATCGGCTAGGTAGGCCGGGTCGTCCTGTGGGGCATGTATCCATTGATTGAGAACTTTAAGCTGTGTCGCCCAGTAATATAATTGTATATTGGGCAGTGCTATCCCCCCATCGTACCAGCTCCTGTTGAGTTTCAGATGCGCTATGCGCGCTGGCCGTTCTCCCCATAGCACGCTATTCACTACCGCCGCAATCTTCTGCAGATAGCGCGGTGGCACCAGACTCGGGGTATTCTCGAGCACATACAAGAACCGGGGCAGTGCCATCATTTTATATAAAGCTGCCCTCCCCAGCAGCGTCAGAGGAAGGGTCTTCCAATGGCCGACATCCCTCCTCAGTTTGTTTAGGGGTGGCAATAGGTTCCGTTCGTAGAAATCAGCAGCGTTACGTGTTACATGTATTCCCAAGTATTTAAATGAGGTGTCCGCTATTTCCAGCTGGCAAGTGCTTGGAAGGCTCGGAGGGGGTCCCCTCAGCTCATAGATAACTGATTTTGCCCAATTGATCGTATATCCAGACGCCCGTCCGTGTTTCTCACACAGCACGAGGAGTACTGGGATGCCCTTTTCCGGGTCTGTCAGATAGAGTTTCCCTCTACGCCGATGACATGTTGATCTATCTTCCCAGTTGTCCCCCCATCTGATCCCTTTGAGTAATGGGGTAGTTCTAAGGACTGTGGCTAGAGGCTCCAAGACTATAGCAAATAATAACGGTGAGAGCGGGCACCCCTGCCTCGTCCCCCTATGTAGTGGTATCTCACGGGAGATATGACCGTTAGCCGTTACTCGTGCCACCGGACTATTATACAAGAGTCGGATCCAGGAGATGAATTTGGGACCAAACCCCATATGGGCCAGTACCGTGAAGAGATACCGCCACTCCACCATATCAAATGCCATTCTGGCGTCTAGGGAGAGAATGGCTGCCGGTTCCGTAAGCAGCGGCGCCCGCGCCACTGCCCCGTGCACCAGGCAGAGGTTCAATGCTGTGCGTGGGAGAGGTGTGGCACCGCGGCCAGGGCGACTGACGCTGGAATCTGGGGATCAGGGTTCGATCCCCGGCTCTGGCGGCAGGTTAGCCCAGCACCATGCGACTCTGGGCAATAGCTTGCTTAATCTTCCCGACGGCCCCCCAGCGCCTAGAGACCCTAACGGGTGATTGTGCGCTATACAAATGTGGATTATTATTATTATTATTCTGTGTGGCATAAAGCCCGATTGGTCTGGGTGAATCAGCTGAGTAAGGTGTGGCTGTAACCGTGTGGCTAGCAGTTTCGCCAGAATTTTGGCCTCCGCGTTAAGGAGCGAGATGGGCGGTACGACCCGCATTCAGTAGGTGGTTTGCCCGGCTTTGAAATTGCTACGATGGTCGCCTGCCGCTGCTCGAGAGGCAGGATCTCCCGGTCAAGGCTATCCACGTACATGGCCAGCAAAGGCGGGCTCAATGTTTCCGCCATCGCCTTATACTATTCAATAGGGATGCCGTTAGGGCCCATTGCCTTCCCTGAGTGTATCATATTAATGGCCGCTTGCACCTCCTCCGACGTGAGGTCCGAGTCAAGCTCGTCTACTGCGTCTTGCGACAGAGTTGGTGTCGGTACCTCGGCGAGTGCCGCCACCGCTATCTCGTTCGTTACCTCAACTTCCGGGGTATATACCTCCTGAAAGTGGTCTGCTAACGTCTCGACGATTGGCGCTGGATTCGTGTGTATCAGCCCGCCTGTATCCACCATCTGTAATATACTCCTATTACCTTCCTCCTTTTCCAGCCAAGCCAAAAGTTTACTCGCCTTATCCCCTACATTGTATATTTTATGTGCGGTCGCGGCTATGTTCTCTATCGTGCGTTGTTTTAAGTGATCGTCATGTAGTTGTTGGCAGAGCTGAAGGGAGTGTAGTGTGTCCGTTGTAGGGTCGGCTGTGTGTGCAGTGTTCGCCTCAGCAAGGTTGAGTTCTAGCTGAAGGAGTTCCCTCCCCCTATCGCGTTTGTATCCCGCTATTGTGGAAATAGCGTGCCCCCTCAGAACTGTTTTGTACGCTTCCCATAAAACCGTGGGGGACTCCACCGAGGCCACGTTCTCTGCAAAATAGTACAAAGTCGCCTTGTTCAGCTCCTTTCTCACAGCCGGTATCGCAAGATACCCCGGGCGCATCTGGTACAATCGTTTACGGGCCCTTTCTGAACATGATAGAGTGAGTGTTAGGGGCGAGTGGTCTGATATTCCCCTGGGTTTGATTTGCACTTCGTCTATGCTGAGGAGGCCGCCGCCCAAGGTGAGGAAGTAGTCAATGTGGGACATACTATTATGTGTAGCTGAGTAATATGTGTATTGCCGCTCAGTGGGGTGTAGTTTTCGCCATATGTCCACCAATCCCTGTGCCTCAAGAAAATCACTGAAGCGAGAGGGACCAGGGGTATGTGTTCTAACCGGGAATCTATCCTGTATGTTATGTGCCACCGCATTGAAGTCCCCCCCCAATGATGAGGTCGCCCTCTGGGAGTTCCAGGAGGAACTTCCCCAAAGCAGGAAACGCTATGGCATGCAACGCTGGTGGAATGTAAACTGATATTACGGTCAATGGTTTGCCCTCCCATTGCCCGTGTGCAGACGCGAACCGGCCCTGGTCGTCCGTTTTGGTAGTCAGGAGTACAAAAGGGGATGACTTCCGCAGCAATATACCCGTCCCACGTGACCCAGAAGGGAACTCGGAGTGCACTATCATGTGGTAGCCCCTCCTGTTTAATGCCTTACTTGCAGTGCCCACTAAGTGTGTCTCTTGAAGAAGAACCAAGGACGGGTTCGCTCTCCTAATGCCCTGCATAACTAGTCCCCGTTTGATCATTTCCCCTACGCCCCTCACATTTCATGACATGAATTGTAACGGTGTCACTGGTGTCATTTGAGGACCTCCCTGCGGGGCCTCAGCCTGAGCGTACTGTGCCATGTGTGTCATGTGGTAGGACCCCTGTGTGTATCGTGGGGGAGTACCCGTGCGGCCACATCTGCATTACTGTCTGCAGTCTCTCAGTGCCCTCATATTGTGTCCTTCTACATTGAGTCAACTCGTTAACAAACAATACCTCCTGTCCCGAGGTGTGAACGTCAGTAACTATCCCCCCCCCCCAAACTTCCCCCCCTCCCTGCCCTCGTGCTATACGGACTAACAACCGACCGCCTCCCCAACTTAGCAGAGTGCTTAACCCATCCCACACACAAAATACTTGCTCGTTGAGGTGAGGAACACCCCAGAGTCAGTGGCCTCTCGTTACTCTCTCCGGAGGCCCTCCGCCCAGTGTCCAATGGCAGCCTCTCAGGCAGCTATCTGTGACAAAATCTGTTCAGCATTCGCCGGGTGGTCATTGTCCCGCATCAGCATCTTCCTCTAATCTGTCTCCCATCGGGGAATGCTCCCTTTCTTCGTGTTCTGAAGTCTGAGTCCTCGCGACCCCGTGCATGTCGATCTCCCTGAGTCCTGTTCGATCGGCGCGGCTGCGTGACAGGACGCCATCCCTACAGCCAGTCTCTGGCCATTTCCGGTGTGTCGAAAAACCAAGTCTTGTTATCTGCCACTACACGCAGTCTGGCCGGGAAAAGCATGGAGTACGGTAGTTCTCGTGTTCTCAACTCTTTTTTGATCTCCAAGAACGTCCGTCTGCGCCTGGCGACCTCCGCCGTGTAGTCTGGGAAGAAGGCCAGTGTCGCATTTTGTATCTGAACCGGAGGGGACTTTCTCGCTGCCTGTAGGATGGCGTCCCTGTCACGAAAGTTGAAAAGTCGCGCTATGATGGGTCTCGGGGCCGCACCCTGTTTAGGCCGGCCACCCGGCACTCTATGCGCCCTCTCAACTGAGAAGAAGGTGGAGAGGCCTTTAGGCTGCAGTTTTGTCTTGATCAAGTCTTCTACAAAAAGATCCGTCGCTCCCGTACCTTCAGATTCCGGAACTCCCAGGAACCTTATGTTGTTCCGTCTGGAAAGTCCTTCTTGATCATCGAGCTTTTCTTTCAGCATTTTATTCTCGGCTGTTACATGTTCCATCACCGTCTGCAGCTCCGAGACATCTTCCACTAATGATTTTGTGACTAGCTCCAACGAGCTCACCTTCTCTGACATCTTATGGAGGTCAGCTCGCAGTAGAGTGATCTCGGTGGAGATTGAGCCCACTGTAGTTTGTGCCTGAGTCAATGTCCGCATAACATCATCCAGCGTCGCCTTCTTCCCTCCCGCTCCGTCTGCCGATTTACCGCTGGGTGGTCGTCCCTCCGGTGGGGAGGATGCGCCTCTCTCATAGGCATATTTCTCCAAGCGTGCCTGCACCGCGCCGCCTTTGGAGCCTCGTCCTGCCATCTTGGCGTTTGTTAGGGCGGGGATATTTCGGGGTTCACTTCGTTATCCGGCCGGGGTCGGCGTGTGACTCAGCGCAGTCTGATTTACCGGTTCCCAGGGGAAGGATCGTAACCCAGTTGACCACCCTTTGCAGCTTCCCGGTCAGCGCTTTCAGGGATCGGGACCGGATGTCAGTGCTCGGTCAGTCCCAGGGCTGCTCACGGTGGCACCGCCGAACAACACCTTATGTGGCGGTAAAATGTCTCCCACACAATCGTTATTGCGTCAATATCGTCTCCGGGCCTTGCACTGGCCGAAGTGCTGCGGAAATTTCACCGGGGGCTCACCTCGGTACTGCACAGCCGCTGGCTCGTGGCCCCCTAGTGTACAGAAACCCCTCGGGCGTGTCCACCCAGCCCAGAGTCAGCTCGGAGGTCCGGTCGTGAGTAATCGGTGTCCTCTCGCACTCTCATGTGCGGCGTTGCCGGGGAGACCTCAGAGCCCCGCTCGCGGCCAGAGCCGGTTTCGGGAGCTCGCCCCCCGGCCGGTGTAGATGTGCTTGGCCGCTGCGTCCCGTCTACGATTTAGCCTCACCACTGTTCCACAGCGCACTGGGACTCCGCTGCGCGCCACTTGCGGAGCACAGCTTCCCAAGATGGCGGCTCGGCCTGGTTGCGGTGGTAGTGTCGGAGTCCCGCTGCCCGCAGTCCGGCTTGATTTCACGGGACTTTCGCCTCTATGACCTCACCGCTGGTATGTCCGCTTCCACGAACCGTCCCAGCTCACTCCGCCAGCCGTTTTCCGGAGCACCGCGTCTCACCTTCCAACGCTCGGGCACTTCCGGCCGGATCTTCCCCCAGTCCCCAGCACTTCCGGTCAGGCTGCTCGGACATGGCAGTCCCTGGATCCCGCTTGCTGCGCAGGCCGCAGGAGCACCCGGCGATAACTCGACCACCCGGCAGCCGAGTGCAACCGGAGTCGCTGCTATCGATGCCGCCCGGTCCTGGGCGTCGGTAGAGGTCTGCTATTGATTGGATGGGTGCACGGATTTGTGGAGAGGCCGCTCTAACCACGTTGCTCGTCCTCCTGGCTGCAGCAATGCTCGGCTGCTAGCCACGCCCCTCGGTGGCCATGTTTTAACCTTGTTTTAGATTGCAGGTTTTGTGTTATTTGTTCTCTTTCTCTTTTTGCCTATATATTTTATTTTGCTTACTCTTAGTTTGTTGCTCATGTTTCATAGCTGGTATCCTGTTAATAGGTCTTTCATTTTCTGTGCCTTTTTTCTTTTATATTCTGTTGGACACATTGATATGTAATGATGGTGTTCCACTGTTTATTTTAGATGTTTTTTTTTATGTTAATCGTTACTTTTGTGATTCTGTGTTTTTTGATTATCCTATTTATATTGCTGTTCTTATTGTGGATTCCTTTATACTTCTATAGTATTTTCTACATTAATTGATCTTCAATAGATGCCTTTATCTATTTTTCTGTGAGTATGTAGTCTGCTTTAGATTCATGTTTATATCATTCTTTTTTGTTTTTGGCTGTATAGTTATTGTTTCTTTTTTGTTGTATTGTTCTGATTTATTATAACTTTGTCTAGAATTCTTTGTATTTTCTTTACTTTCTCTAGTTTCGGTGATATGTATTTCATATTTTTCTGTTCATTGATGACCCATCCTCTTTACTCTGATATGTTTTGATGGGAATATATCATTTGTCCTCGATAATTGCTTTGCTTATTCTTGTTGATTTGAATTTCTATTTAT
This sequence comes from Lissotriton helveticus, assembly GCF_964261635.1. Classification (NCBI taxonomy): domain Eukaryota; kingdom Metazoa; phylum Chordata; class Amphibia; order Caudata; family Salamandridae; genus Lissotriton; species Lissotriton helveticus. The sequence continues at coordinate 171,998,328 of NC_136073.1, forward strand.
TGTTCTTCATTGAGTACTTCTCTGATTTATTGGTATTTAGATATAAATCAATTGTATTTTGATCTCTGTTTATGGTTTGTGAGTTATGAATTAATATAGATCTTTGATCCTTCTGATCATTTTGCTTGTTGATTTGGTTTTATAATTACTTCTTATTTGTTGATATTCCTCTATTTCTTTGTTATTGAACTATGAATCAATTGTATTATGATATCAGTTTTACGGTTTGTGTTTTATGAATTAATAGTGCTCTGATCCTTCTGATCATTTTGATGAATTTATATTTCTTCCGTTTTCTTGTTATACTTGACGTAGGATACTTCTTCTACTGTTATACATTGGGATTTAGTCCTTACTGTGCGATTGTACCTGATTTGTTTGTTCATGCTTCTCTTCTTTCTATTACTAGATATACCTTTGCTTAGCTATATTGTATAATTGCGGATCTCTCCTATCAATCTTTGCATTTCTTCTTATAGCTCTTCTAACCGTATGAGGTAATGGGCTGTTATTTCCTTTCCCTTGGTGGCCTTTCTGCTTACCTCTCCATGTTCCCCCCTCGTATGAACTTGGTCTCTTCTAGACCTCCCCTGGTGGGTTTCTTCTTCTTGTCTTCCTGTTTCCCCTTTCTGGTTTTCTTTTCTCTTTTCTATCTCCTCTTCCTTTCTTTCTTTTCCTGGATCTCCTGCTGGCGCTTATTATTTTGTGGGGTCTTTCATGCTGCTGGGTCTGTGTTGTTTTGCGTTTTTTTGTTTTTGGATTATCTTCTCTATTATCAGTGTTTAGTGAATTTTATGTTCTTTTGTTTTTTTGCCTGGGTTGAACGTATTGTCGCTTAATGTACGTGGATTGAATCATCCGGTGAAAAGGGCTAAGATTTTGGATTATTGCAAGCATCTTTCTACAGATTTAGTGTTACTACAGGAAACGAAAATATCTTACAAAGAAGCTTTATTATTGAGGAAAGAGTGGGTCCTTGATGTGATGTGCTCTGATGCCTCTGGTAAAAAAAAAAATGGAGTGATAACATTAATTTCTAAAAATTCAGGGTTATCTGTGGTTTCTGCAGAGCATGATTTGGAAGGGCGATGGCTGCTGTCCCGACTTTCTAATGGCTCTCTTGATCTTTACGTTATGAATAGATCCATTGTTCTGGCGATCGATCACCAAAAAATTGTCTGAGGTTCCTCATAAGGGTAATCTGATAGTAGGTGGAGATTTTAATCTTCCTATGGACCCGGTTTTAGAAAGACATTCTGCTTTTAAATTCCGTCCCCCTAGGGCTCACAAACAGATGATCAATAGGTGTGCCTCTGCTAATCTTCAAGACCTGTGGCGTCTACATAACCCTGCTGGGAGTGATTTTTCTTTTTTCTCTTCACCTCATTCTAGCTTTTCTCGTATTGACTATCTTTTAGTCCACTCAGCCCTTTTACAGGTTTCGTCGTCTCCTTACATTCATCCTATTCTGGTCTCGGATCATGCTGCGGTATCCTTGTCTCTCCTCAATCTTACTGACAAGAAAGAACCTCGTACCTGGAGGTTAAAAAAAGGAAATTCTGCATCATCAGACTCAGGTTGCGGCTTTGAATTAGGAGATTGATAATTATTTTTCTGATAATGAGGGGTCAGTCAGCTCTCCAATAGTTTTGTGGGATGCTTTTAAATGTACGCTTAGAGGACAAGTTATTGAACGTATGGCAAGGAGAAATGCTGATATTAAAAAAGAACTTACAGACTTAGCTGATGATATTAAGAGGCAAGAGTCTCTTTCTCGTCATTCTAAAGACAAACAATTACTACAAACCATTAAGAATTTAAAATATTCCTACAATACCATTGTCACTAAAAGAGCTCACATTGGGGTTCAAGCTCGGAAATCCAAACGCTTACTTTTGAGAAATCGCGCAGGTAAGATTTTGGCGGAGACATTAAAATTTTAGGAATCTAACCTTAGGTCATCTCAGATTTCTTGTATTACTGATAGCTCTGGTACCAAGAAATTTCAAACTAAGGAGATTCTTGAGGTTTTTCGTGACTATTATAGCAAATTGTACACTCCTCTTAATCCATCCTTATTTAATCAATGTCAACAATTTTTAAAGACGATTCCTATTCAGACTGTTTCGGATGATGACGGTGTGAAGTTGGGTGGTACGATTATTGCTGAAGAGATTATACATGCAATTAAAGCCACACGCTCGGGAAATGCTCCGGGACCTGATGGATTTCCCATCATGTTCTATAAGACTTTTCTAACTTCTGTTGTTCCTCGCCTTAAAAATGTCTTTGACACTTTTATATCATCAGGTTCGGTTTCGGGCTCTGCTGCTGATGCTACTATCGTAGTGATACCAAAAGAAGGCAAGGATCATTCGGATCCTAAGAATTTCCGCCCCATATCCCTCCTCAATATGGAGGCAAAGATCTTCGCTAAAATCTTGGCCAAACATTTGGAATCCTATATCCCACTGCTTATTCATCCATCTCAGACGGGCTTTGTTAAAGGTAGATAGGCTAGAGACAATATTCGTGCCTTTTGCCACATCATAGGGAAAGCTAAATTGTCTACTCTTCTGGCGGCTGCTCTTGCCCTTGATGCCGAGAAGGCTTTTGACAAGGTTTCCTGGCCTTTTTTGCATGCAGTGCTTTGTGCCCACAATCTTGGTGATTCTTTTGTTAATATGGTTATGTCCTTATATGCACATCCGAGAGCAAATATCAGAGTTAATGGTGCTACGTCCTAGTGTCTCTGGGTATTCCCTTAATAAAGACAAAACGGAGAGGTTTCCAATCAATGCTTACTGTTTTCCAGCTTATATGGGGAATGCTGGCTTTAAATGGCAATCAAAGCAGATTAAGTCTTTGGGGATTTGGTTTCGTAGTACTCTTTATGACACTGTAGCCTATAACGAGGCTCAAACTTTACTCAAAATTCGTCATCTTTTGGATACGTGGTCTCCTAAGCATATCTCCTGGTGGGGACGCCTTCAAACTTTGAAAATGATGATGACGCCAATTATTAATTTTTTATCTTCTATGATTCCTATTAGGCTATCTTCATCTTTTTTTCATTAAATTGATTCTCTCACCTCTAAGTTCCTCTGGAGTGATAAGAGAGCTAGAATTGCTTATAGGTCTTTGAGGAAACCCTATGATATGGGTGGCTGTAATTTCCCCGATTGGGAGAAGTATCAAGTGGCTTTTTTAGCCTCTCAGGGTGCTCTTTGGTTCTCCTCAGATACTCGCCACACGCCATCTTGGGTGTTGATTGAACGAGAACTCTCTTCCCACTTACCTTCCTCCTCTTTCTTAACTACATCCACGTTGTCTATTCCGTTTTCTCAATCCATTATCTTAGACACCATTGCAGCGGTGAAAACTATTGATAAGAAAGTCTTTACGCCAATTCATAAATGTAGGTGGTCCTCTTTATGGCGCAACTCTAAAATTGCTATCGATTCCAGTTTAATGAATTATTGGGCTAATAAAGGAGTTACGTTGGTTCATCATCCAATAATGACCCATTACCTTTTTCTTCCTTAGATCAACTGTTTTCTCTTACTAATTTGGATTGTTATAGCTTTTTAAAAATAAAAGTTGCTCTTGCTAAGCTGCGTCTTGATCCAGTTTCTCCTACTATAGCTCTATTACAGTTGTGGCTTAGATCTGGTCATGTGGCTTCTAAGATTTATACATTTTTGTCTTCCAATCCACCTGCTTCAACTACTGTTACTCAACAGAAATGGTTGCATCATTTTGATTATGATCTTACCACGCATATCTCCTCAGATACTTGGCAGTTGATTGGGAGGCTTTCTCTTCATATTAAAATTGCCCCTTCTCTAATTCAATCTAAATTCTTCTCTCTTAATCTATTGCATAGGACTCCAGCATGCTTACATTCTCTTAGTCTTAAAGATGATGATCTTTGCTGGAGTTGTGGTTTGGCTACAGGTAATTATCCTCATATGTTTTTTGAGTGCTCTTTACTCCAGCCTTTTTGGGATTTGGTCCATAAACATCTCATGTTAATTTTTAAGATTACATTTCAGCTCTCCTTTACCAAGGTTTTGTTGGGCCCATGGGCCTCACCTATACCAGTACCTTTGGACTCTTTAGATTTGCAATTACTAGACCTACTATTGACAATTGCGGTGAAGATTATCCTTATGGAATGGAAATCATTTAATTCCATCTCTTATCATACTTGGTGGGCGTGGGTATCTTTTTTACCGAGGAGCGCATACCTCGGTAGATGAGGCGGATGTATGACATTACAACGCATACTTTTACAACACCTACCTTTACATCGCAAGTTTTACAACGCATACCATTACAACGCATAATGCTTTTGGGCGCTGGATAGTGAATAATTTAATTTACTATTCCAACTCCAGTCGCCGTGGATAGTAGGGAAGGTGTTGGATAGTACATTAAACCTATTCCCTATCCTAGAGCCCCCCCAGCGCTATGCGTTGTAATGGTTTGCGTTGTAAAAGTTGCGTCGTAATGGTAGTGCGTTGTAAAAGTTTCGTTGTAAAGGATGAGGCTCATCTCTCCCCCTCTATTTCTAATGGAGTTTGGAGAGCTTTAGATGAATATATGGATTTGGCATCAAGAGGGTTGGTGGAGCAATATCCCTTTGTGGCATCTATATGATTACTGTTATTTCTTTCTTTTTGTAGCGTTGCAAGAGATCCTTCCTTCCTCCCTTCCCTATTCCCCTCACCCCCTCGTGCTTTTCTTTCTGTCTTAAGCTTTCTTTCTCTTTTTCCTTTTTTCTCCCCTTAATCAATTTTCTTTATTAAAGTGATACTTTTGACTTTTATTATGGTTCCTGGTTGTCATTCTTCTTTCTTTTTTTTTTTGCAACACCCCGATGAAATGGTTGAAGGAACTATACGAGACATATTTGCATTTGCAGCTGATATCTTGTATTTCTTTTTTGATCAATTGTATCACTTTTTTATTATATTTAACTTGTTATATGCCTCTTTGCAAAACTAATACAATTATTGAAGAAAAAAAAAAGGATGCCTACTGGGCCTATGTTCACTACAGCGAATTCCAGAATGTGACCGAGGAGTCACTTACTTCCCTCTTTTTAGACTTTAAACCTAATTTGCAATGAGAGCCTTTTTGAATTGAATTAACTCCTTAGCTGCAAAGTCTTGCTTTCTTAAATTTAACTATGGCACCTTGCCATTAAGGTCATTATTATCAAAAATTTAATAAATTGACTTCAGCAAGTACTGTATGTCTTGTTTGTCAACAGCCAGAAGAATCTCTAGTGCACTTTGTTTTTTGCTGTCCGGGCTACATTTACCCTAGGAAATCATGGATTATTCCTTTGCGTAAGCAACTTGGCTGCCGCAAATTTGAGATTGCCATACAGCTCCTCCGTGCAGAATCCCAGCAGACAGTTGTCTGTGCGCTATCCAAGTTGCTTCATTGTAGTTGGTCCATTAGACGCAAGGTGCTGGAGTGAATAAAAAGGTTAATTCATTCACCTTGCCTCTACTTACTCCAGTTTTCGATTCCTGGGTGCTTGAAATCTGATATTATTGATTTCGGAATTTAATTGATATACTTGTTTATTTAAATGGTAAATATTTTTAGTGATACATTTTAAAGGGATATCCGGTCATTAACTTTCTACGAGTAATCTTTCATAGTATTGATTACTGGTATCTTTATGGTATGATATAAGCACGGTGTGTGTTACCTTTCGGTGTCTTATTAACTTAATATATGTTCTGTACTTGTCGGACTACTTTTATGGGCGAAAAACCCAGATAAAGTATTTGATGACGATATCCCTCGCAATCACAATAATTTCAAAAATTAAAAGTTAGCTTCACAGGAAGGTCTTGTGTGGATTCCACGAAACAAAAAAAATGCAAAAGATGCGCAATTCTACGCAAAAAACACATTTTCAGAATTGTCACCTGTGTTTGTTTATTGTCCTTGCCTTAGCCGCAGGTTCATTTTCTCAACGTTTCCTACCTGTGCCAGCTTAAGATGTTGCGCAAGCGCATACAAATATTTAGGCACGCTTTTCACAGTAAAATTAGTGTTGGCGCTGCCCCAAAAACATTCGTGTTCATCGCATTTTCGCATGTGGGAAAAGCACGAAGCCCATTTACAAAATAACAGTGAACATTTCGTAAATACTGGGGTAATTGGCAATAACCATTGGTGCTGGCAAAGGGGAAGAGTACAATTGCGGTGTCCTGAAAGAAGAAAGACAAACTTGTTCATAGTACAAACCTCTGCCAATCTCATTCACATCTAATGAGGTCTAAGAACAAAAAGCAGCAGGGCTGACAAAAGCCTTCCGGCTACCCTCACATTCCAAAAGTAACAAAAACACAGATCTACACTCACTGCCCGGAGAGGGAGGGGTGCAGCCGAGCATCAACTAGGCAGCAGCCACACCTTACATCTTCAAACCTATTGCACATACTAATAAGCCCTGGCAAAGCCAAGAGATCAAGCCTATAATAATTTGATTGAATTATAACTTTTGTTTCGTATGGTAAGGTATTGCATGATTTGGCATGATATGGTATGGCCTGTCATTGTGTAGTAATACTAAAATCCGGCATTTGTAAAGCACAAACTAATCCCCTCTAAGGGTCTCAAACTACTGGGGTCCGTCAGGGAGATTAAGTGAGCTATTGCCCAGAGTCACATGATGCTGAGCTGAGCTGCCGCCAGTGCCGGGGATCGGACCGTGAGCCCTGTGCTCCGGAGTCAGCTGCTTTGCCCGCTACGCCACACCTCGCTCTATAGTATGGTATGGGCTCTCATTGTATGGTATGGCTTGTCATTGCATGGTATAGGATGGTATGGTCTGTCATTTTATAGCATAGTATGCTATGGTATAATATTTTCTATGGTATGGCCTATCGTATAGCACGGTATTGTATGTCATTGCATGGTATGGTATGGTATAGTGCGGCATATCATTGTATAGTATAGTATAGTCAGTGCTTTAAATGGGCCGGTACTGTCCGGTACAGAGTACCGGCACTTTTTTATTTTGAGAGGGAGAGTATTGGCACTTCCCAAGAGAAATGCATTGCCTTTAACAGGAGAGTACCTGCGCTTCTCAGAAACAAGCAGGTACTCTGTTACAGAGTACCTGCACTTCTGTTCATCCGTTTCAAATACAGAGTATAGTATAGTATGGCATGTTATGGAATTTTCAATGGTATGGCCAGTCATTGTATAGCATGGTACGGTATAGTATGGCTTGTCATATAGCATAGTGTGGTACAGTCGCAGCTGGTCCATACGGGGTGCAAGGGCGGCAACCTACCATCAGCAGTAAGCGGGAAGAGAGAAAAGCGGCTCTTTGCATCTCCAGGCTCCAGAACTGTAAACAGACGAGTGGACAGGTTTGTCAGTTCGTTTTGCTTTCGGTTTTGTGCTGGTGACAACGGAAGTGCGCAGAGCAGCCCAGGGCAGGGGTGCACCGGCTCCATGGATTGCGCATGTGTGAAGAGCGCTTTTCATTTCTGCCCCTTCACACATTTGCAGGTATAGACGTGCTGCCCTTTGCAGCGCAGCTTGTCTAAAAATCGATGCGTGCACGGAGGCAAAATCACCCCAGGTCATACCAGGGTCAGGATGGAGCGGGGGTGACCCAGGACTAGCCCTCAGCTCTAGCTTGATGTCTGGTACTGCCAGACCCGGTTCTAGCGGGTGGGCCGGGTGGGCCAGGCCCACCCAAACATGGCCTGGCCCACCCAAACAGGATCCTTGGCCCTCGCAGGCAGGTGAGCAAAGGCATTGGGCTCAAAGGGTGTCTGTGTGTGTGTGTGCGCCCGGGCTGAGAGAGCTTCCCGGGCGAATACACAGACACACAAACAGTTTTAAGAGATTATCGCAGCCGCACCCGAGTAATTCGCAGGTCTTTAAAAGACCATTTACATATTAATGAGGCTTTGTTTATTTTTTCACCCCTTCATCTCCACTGGCGAAAGGCGACAACGGTCACCTTTGCCTCTTATTCTGCTGTGTGGATATTTCTTTTTCAACGCAGTGCAGGAGAAACGTTTTTTATTCCTATTCACCTTTCTTGACCCCTGCAGTGGCTTATCACATCAGGCTGTGACACAAAGTTTCACTAATGGATAGGTAAGAGAATGTGTTCCTAAACTTTTTTCTTTTTAAAATCTGCACTGGCCCAGCACCACACATACTTCGTGCACTTCATTTGAACAGTTTTTATCATTATCACGGCTGATGCAGTACAACAATAAGACAATAAAAAATGCCCAGATAACACTGGTGATTAATGATTCTGCTGGAGAGCAATCATTTGTCTGTTAGTAGTTTTTAAATGCAGATGAACTGTATTTTATGTGGAAGCTCAGTGGGTTACTGCCTTTGTCACAGAGATCCATGTGTTACTTGCAGTTCAGAAGTTACAATCCTAACATAGGACAGTGACCAATGAATTGTCACCAAAGAGCTGCATACAAACATGAATGGTATAGTTAGAGCTTCACTTTTTTTTGTGATCTAATTAGAACTCCAGTCTTTCATTATTCTAATGTTGCCAACATGAGTATGTTTGGGCAGATATACATTTTTATCAGTAAAGCTGACCCCCATGGAATACTCTTTAAATCCTAAGGTTGTGTTTCAACAGACCAAACCCTCTGAAAATATACTGCCCACCAGTAGGTATGACGTGTGATTCCTACACCTTGTAATCCTCATTGGCTTACGTGACATTTCCTGGAGACTGATTTACATACTTGTATGATTCATTGTCTCTATAATGTGTGTGTGATGTAAAGTACTGACACACACTACACTGATATGAGTAGCGCTATACAACAAATGAAATGCATATGAGAGAGGGGCTACGTAAAGATGAGGGGCAATGTTGGAGGGTGGCAGTGAGGGAATCCGAGTAGGAGGTAGTGGGAGGGGCTATGGAGCGATGAGGGGCACTGTTGGAGGGTGGCAGTGAGGGAATCCGAGTAGGAGGTAGTGGGAGGGGCTTCGGAGTGATGAGGGGCACTGGTGGAGGGTGGCAGTGAGGGAATCCGAGGAAGAGGTCAATAGGGGGAGGGGGAGCTAGAGAGAGATGAGGGGCACTGGTGGAGGGTGGCAGTGAGGGAATCCAATGAGGAGGTCAATAGGAGGGGCCATGGAGGGATGAGGGGCACTGGTGGAGGGTGGCAGTGAGGAAGTCAGAGGAAGAGGTCATGGGGTAGAGGGGGTGCTAGGGAGAGATAAGGGGCACTGGTAGAGGTGGTAGTGAGGGAGTCTGAGGAGGAGGTCATGGTGGGAGGGGCTACAGAGAGATGAGGGACACTGGTGGAGGGTGGCAGTGAGGTAGTCCGAGGAGGAGGTCAATAGGGGGAGGGGCTATGGAGCGATGAGGGGCACGGTTGGAGGGTGGAAGTGAGGGAATCCAATGAGGTCATTGGGTGGTGGGGGGAGCTAGGGAGTGATAAGGGTAGCTGGGGAGGGTGGTAGTAAAGGTATTTATGGAGAAACAGGTTATTGGTGTAGTGCCAAAAAATACTTTTGCATCAGCGTCCGCCTCCCCCCCTGTCATGGTCTTTCTGTTTATTTAATTAGCATTCGGGTTACAAGGGCTACTGTGGAACATACTTTAAAAGTCCATGCTAATTATATTTACCGCTATATTCAATGTTTTAAGTTTGAAGGTAATTTTACTAATGTTTTTACCAGGGAAAAATGAAAGTGGAGCCAATGATGCCTGATATGGGGCTGGGGACAGCTGTGAGGTAAGGTGCACTGGAGAGGAGTAGTGGATAATCAAGCCTGTAAGGGAGTGTGTTGCAAAGTCAGGGGTCAGGTGGCGGTAGTAATGAAGAGGGATTCTCCCTGAAGGGTCACACAGAGGGAGCCCGAGAAGTGTCAATTGCCTGATACTCCCACCTCAGAAACCTCCCCTTCTCATCAAAGGAACATTACATGGAAAAAACACTTTTTGAGAGTGATAATATTTAGGAAGAGACTTGGAAAAGAGTGCGTTTTACTGGGCCTTGTAAGACTAAGAAGAGATTCAGGAGGGCCCTGACGCAGGCCTGCCCAGACATATATGCGACAATTCGAGACCGCAGTGGCCCACCCAAATGCAGCCTTGGCCCACCCAAATTAAAATTCCTGGAACCGGGCCTGGGTACTGCTGTGACTATAAGGCTCATGGGGCAGCAATAAAAAGCTGAATGGAGCCAACCAAGACGTGCAGAAACACGCAGGTAAGTAAACTATGATAGGATCTTTGCAGAGCGGAATTCCACTAGAACAGGCACAGGGCCTACCAAGATTCAACACTGCCTTAGAATGAAGCCTGGCACAATCCCCCAATGTTGCCTGCAGTATTGATTCCTTTTGGAGCGTGTACTATACGTTTCTTATACATGACAGTCGCACAGTCTATGCACGTTTTATACAGATCTTCTGTAACCATTGTTAACATGACCTGTCTTTTGACCGCGTCACTTAGCGGCGACTCCTGGCATCTCTGATAGCGATAGCGGTGTCCGCCGTGCTTCCCTCCTGCTCTGCCTGTCTTTGTTTGCTTTAATCATCAGAGAGTGGGAAAGCTGGAATTGGGAATGAAATTACTCCAGAAACCCATAAATTGGGGGGCATGTGTGTCAGAGGAAAGGGGTGTTAAGTCATGGGGGCTGGAGCTTGAAAAGCAGAGTCTGATAGTCAATGTACACATTTATTTCAAAATAAATCTACTGCAATGAAATTGGCAGCAAGCACAAATGTGACAGTAAATCGGTCCTAGATTAATCAATTGGTCACAAAATGGCAGCATATTAAAAAATCTACAGAGTTAAGATAATTGATGCAGAGATCTGTCTGCCCAGCAATTTTGAGGAGTTATAATAGCGTTAAGACAACTCTATGAATAACACAGGTCTGGGGGAGTTTTTTTCTCAGTGAATATAAATGTATATGTGAGTATATTATATATATATATATATATATATATATATATATATATATATATATATATGTATACACATACATACATATATTGTATGAAACATAGAAACAATATTCAGTCTTTCTTCACCACCAAACAACCATGTATTTGTTTGCAAGTGGTATATTCAAAATATAAATATATATATATATGTAATGCTCGAAGTATTCCTGTACATTTTTTAAATAAATTATAGATTAATTTCATACACACACACAAATGGATTAAATACAATGTAGTCGGGTGTTGAAGAAAGATCAAGTATTGTTTCAATGTTTATGGTTGCCTTATTTTTAAAGGAAATGGGACACTTGTAACATCTGTCTTTGACAAATACAGTTTTGTTTGTAACGAGTTGCCACAAATAAAACATTTTCTCTGCAGACCCTTGAGTGGGGTCTTTGTTTGTGGCCTTCCGCTTAGTGTACGAGCGCATACGCTGGATAATTTGCAGCCAGACTTGCACCGCCAACGATATATATGCTCGTACCCTCTTGAGTGCTGCGTTTTTTTTGAGGATCTAAAGGAAACTTTGAGCGTAATATAAATATTATATATATTATTGTAATTGCATTTATAGAGCGCTTACTACCCCGGACAAGCTGTTGAAGCACCTTTTCAGTAATATATATATATATATATATATATATATATATATATATATATATATATATATATATATATAGCAGAAAAGCAAAAACTCCTCTGCAGTTACATTTATAAACTAAACTAAAAGAAGAATGTGTTTCTATGTCTAATAACGATGCCTTTATTTAAATAAGTATGCACTGAGTCTTGCAAAGGATACTTTCAGTTATCTCAATTATTTTGCCTAATTTCGTGCAGATTAATAAAGAGGGCTTAGTTAGTAGTGGGCGAAAATGTGTCCAACACAAATCTTTATGTTAATTTTAGCTCTCCACTACAGTTCAAACTGCTAAACAGAATTATAGCAAATCTGTCAGGAAGGAAGGGGTCCGTGCACCCAAGACTGCTTTTATGATTTGTTGTAAATCTGTTCAGTGCCTCATGTAAGGCTGTATTTTGGTCCCTCTGTTGTTCATTGTATATGTTGTCAATATTGGACCAGCCGGGGGAGGAGCCAAGCTCGCGTCCGAGATGGCCGCGTTTTAGCTCGGCTCCGTTCACTCTCCTGTCTGCAACAAATATCCTGTACTTTATCCTGCCCCGGGAAGTATTCCACGATGTGCAGTGGAACGACGATAACTCACAGGCACTTACCGTTTGCTCCGGTGATTCCTGGGTGTCACGGATCCTGAGTTACGCCCCTGTCTGCTTCGGGGCCTCCGGAGCAGCCGGGCCTGGCAATCCTTGGCGGTGCCCGGGCTGGACGGGGCGCGGTGGCCGGCCCTTGGTGGTGGTGTGGAGTCGGTCGGAGGGGCCGATGTGCTAATAGACCGATTGCGGCCTCCCGGGCCTGGTCCGGCGGTCCTGCGGCCTGGTGTTGGGGAGCTGACTTCCATGGACGGGGTTAACCTTACATCTGGCTCGTCTCCCCTTTGTTCTCCGGCCCGGCCATTTTGAGTTCCTCCGCCCGAACTCGGAGAACGGTGCCGGCGGCGTGTGGGGTGCCGGCGCATCGCCTTCTTCTGGTGGCTCCCCTTCCTGCCCTGGTGGCACCTCCGCTGGTGGTTGCCGGTATCCTGTTTTGCCCCGCTGATATCCGGGCGGGGGTCGGTGTTCGCAGCGGCCCCGCCGGGCTTCTAAGATGGCGGCCGGCCCCGTGACTCTCGGCCTTGCGGGGACCGGCGATGCGGGTCCGCCGCGCGGCACGTTTGCTGAATACTGTAAAGGTGAGCCTACGCTTGGCGACATCCTCGCCGCCCTGCGCTCCTGGGGGGCACCCATGACCGCACCGACCGCTATCCTGGAGAGGGGTCCCTTTGTTGGGCCTGCCGGACCCCCCTCGGTTTGTGCGGCTTCATCTCTGTTGTGTGCTGCTGGAACTTTCCTTGGGGTCGTGGACCTGGAGGCTGCTGTTGGTGTGGATGTACGGGGGTCCGCTGCCCTTCCTCGTCCTGTGCCTCCTTCTACTCCGGAGGTTCCCCGGCTGGATCCCGTCTGGACCGACCTCGATGGGTCTCTTTCCTCTTTTGCCTCCCATGGCCGAACGAAGATCCTGTGACGGCGCCGCTGGACCGGCTTTCTCCGTATTCTCATCGGAACTTTGCCTGCTTTGCCTGAAGTGGTTACTGTACTTTCTGGATCATCTGGGTCGCGATCGCTATAACTTGAGTGTATTTTTGATTCGACTCCCTGTTATTCACCTCCGGTTCCATGTGATCTGGTTCCTGGTGCGTTGGACGACTACAGTTTGCGAAAAACGAGGACAGGGTTGAGCTGATCTTGCCTCTGTGGACTGTTATTTTGTGGTATGGTTGGGTGATCCGTACATAATTGTATGATTATGTTTGATACGTCTTTACGTTCCTGGAGCTTATCCGTGTGTTTACTATCTTCCAGTGGGCTTTGAGTATTTTCGGGCGGGGGGGTGGGAGCTGAAGGGGTTTTGATTCTGTGGCTCCTCTCCCGCTGTTTTTCCCTGTTTTTCCTCCCCCCCCCTTTTTAATCTAAGTGATTCTTTCTTTCTTTTACTTCTCTATATTTCGGGTTCTAATTAGGGCGACAGGCACGCTGCTGGGGGGTAGGCCATAGCCTTCTGCAGGGGTGCAGGGTGGGCTGTGCGGGGTGGTGGGGGGGTCTGTTTATTGTATCTTTCCCTGTTCCTCTTTTTGGTTCTATGGCTCTTATGTATCCCCTAATTTCGTGGCGCGGTGTCGGCGCGTAGCCCCCCGGGGTGTTTGTGCTGGCATGGCCCTTTTGGTAAGTCTGCTGTTACGGTTTACTACGCATTCATTTCTCCTTTTGCCACTAGTTCCATGTGCCGAATTAGTATTGGGTGCTTGTTAGCCGTGGGGGGCGTGCGCTGACACTGTGCCCTCACTTTCCCCCTCCTTTTTTTGATGTCCTCTTCCTCCCCTTTTTTTTCCCTTTCCCCCCCCCATTTTCTTTTCCTCCCTTGGGTTGTTGTAACGGAGGGCTTTTAGTTTTGTAAGCATATTTTTCGCTGTTTTATTATTATGTGCCCTGGTAGTGGTGGGTGGGTGCTGAGCAGCGATTGTGATTGTTCTTGATGTGGGACTCACGTTCTGCCTTTGCCAAAATGTACTGTTCTTTTGGTCTTTTCCTGTATTCGAGACTTCAGCTTGCTCACGGCCCACCACGGCCCTCTGGACTTTACAGATTGTCATTATCCTGTGATACCCTTTTTTCTATTATAAAATTAACCTACTTTTATCCTGTCCGTGTTGGCGACTCAAGACTTGTTGCCTTTGCCTTTCATATGAGCTATTTAGAAATCCTGTTGTCTCTCCTGTATTGCCTCGTATATCTCTTTATTGTGGTGGCCGGCCCGGTGGGTTGTAGGCCCGTATCTGTGAGCGCCTTCTGTACAATAAAGGTTTAAAAAAAAAAAAAAAAAAAAATATTGGACCAGCCACCACAAATCCTTGAGCTTGTCCTCCAAAACAGAACAGCCTGCATATGCCCATCATGCAATATGCAGACAACACAGTTGTACTGGACTAAACTAGTGTTGGACTACAGCATATAATAAAAGGTCTCTGGAGCATAGTCCTGCCTTCATAAACCGGAGGTCAGTTACAGTAAGACCAAGTTTGTAGTGTTTGTATGTTCTCCAAATTCCATCTACAGGTGGTCATTCTATGATAAGATTTTACAAAGGACTGAAATGTATAATTAATCTGGGGATCCTTTTCCAATCGAAAGGATCAATGAATATACATATTCTATTCTTGAAAAATAAAGTTGCGACCTTAAGTTTGCATTTCAGAAACTATCTAGAAACCTACCAAGACCATCAATGATACCACTACTACAAGAGATGAGAGATAAATGTCTTCCAACAATCACTCCGGGTTGGAAGCATTGCCAGGGCAATTTAAAATTTGGTTGAACAAAACACAATGCACCCTCTATATATTTACCTTTTGACTGCTGGGACCAGCAAGCAAGGAGCAAATCTGTTCTGAAGTCAAGCTACAGCAACAATCGTTGCCTCACAGTGCTACCATACTTAGATATGGGGTTAAAATTAAACTAACTAAAAGTCATCCGAACACATACTTAGGTGGGAATTTGACTCATCCACCTATATAAATGCAATCCCCTTAGATAACATAGTCAATAGTCAGTTCTTTGTTACATTTAGTCACCTTGGGATCAATACCTTCGTATCAATGTTCTGAAACAATCTTGAAAGAATATACTAATCGTAGATCAATAGCAATTGATATACCCATCTTTTTTAAAAAAAAAGCCTTACCGTAGGTTAGTTTTATCAAGCTGTGGCACCATACAACCCAGGCTTACCATTAACTTGCTATATCATGTGATCTGAAAATACTATCTTTGCTTTAGCTTCAGACAGTCTGATCTGGGACCAATCTCATAATCATGGTAACGCAAGAGACAAAGTCCTCCTTGCAGTTTCCGCAGCTATAGATTAAAAAACTTGACTCACATTATGTGCTGCGCCCACAGTCTCTCAATAAGCGTAAGAAACGTATAGCTCCTGATTTTTGCGTTTAGGTCTTCAAACCTGTAAAGACACAATCAGCATTTCCTTTATCCATTTAGATAGTCCCTACTAAGAGGCTTTGTGAAACTGATCAACACTATAGCTGATAGTCGTTAAGCTTGGGTCTTGCAGCTATTACAGTCTATCAAGTTCTGCCCCAAATAAATGTTTTGTTAAGAGAAAATACTCTGTCTCAATTTGCACAATAGTATTTATTTTTAACTTTTGTTTTCAGCACATTGATATGGTTTAAATGATCAGTAACATTCGTCATCGAAACCTGTTCAGTAGTTTGAAAGAAATGTAGAGCTTTATAAAGTGGGAAAATGAGAAACATTTGGTTGAATGAGTTAGAAATAGATTTATTTGAATCATTAGTTGCAAAAAACTATTTGAAATCAGTTTTTAAGGGGAGGAGAAGCAGGTAAGAGGCACAGCAGCAGCTATCGCCAGACTGGAATTCAAACTATGCAGGAAAAAGGCGAGATGCCAAACCTTCTCCTGCTGTGCTCCAAATGTGTAGAACTCCCTCCAAGTTCAGCACCGCCTGGTCATTCCTTCCCGACTCATGGAAAGAACTGAAGACTCACCTCTTCAAGCAATACCTTCTTGCTGTATTAATCACCCGGCTGCCAAACCCACCTAAAGAGATACACTAGTAAAGTCACACTATGTCCTGTAGCCCTGAAGTCTGCCATGTTTATCCTCGTTTCCCGCATCACTCCTCTAATAAAGTTCTCATGTCTCCTCCACCCCGCTATTCTAAAGTCTTGAAAGTAATATACACTGAGGGGTTGAGGCAATAAGTTACCACACTTGTCAAATTGTATCGGGCAGAGTTTGGGAGTTCTCCAGTTGTGCACAGAACCTGAAGTGCAGCCCCTCTCTACTCCAAATTGAAAACCGCTTCCAAAATTTGCATCCGTTAGTGGTGGTTCAGCACTCACAGTGTTAATTAGATTGAATGGCTCATATGAATTCGGCACACATCTCATTTCACTTATAACAGTAATTTTCATCAAAACGTAGCACATGATCAACACATGAATAAAAAAAAGGTCTGTATTAATTTATTCTTTATTCATTTTCTTCTTAAAAGCATGCCCATTGAACAGTGGTCAAAACATCCAACGCGTTTCGTCCTACACAGACTTCTTCAGGGCTCAAATGTTAGTGTAACAATCCCTAGGTCATGAGAGACTAATATTGTGTAGTTGGGCCAAATTATTATCCTTCCATTCAGTACAAAGATAGAGTTCATGTTTTCAATATATGAAATATTGTGCTTGGGGTCTGTTTGCTATGGAGAAAGTCTTTCCCTTATCCGCAAATTCCATCTCCCTCCGCAGCTCTTTGCAATCTTGAAAGGCCTTTTCCTCTCTACTGCAATCACACTCTCTCTACCATCTTCTTCACCATTCATCACCCACCTACATGCCCCATCACGGAGTGCAGTGCACCATGAGCTCACCCTTGCCCCTCTCTCACATTCACTCTAAAACTCTCTTTTTCACCCCTTTGTTACGTTGGGTCCAGGCTTTCACTATATAAATCACATAATACATGAATATGACCCGGATTGGTCAGGATCACTGAACAATTCTTGGATCTCCAATTTCAGTTTGAGAATGGCAAAGCAGATGATTTGATGAAAGCAAGTGAGATACTAAAATGGGAGCATAATTATAAAGTTCTGCAATCACCAGAACAAATTAAAGAACCACGTTCTAGAAAGAAAACTTGGGGAACCAAGTGAGGGAACCACACATCAACAAGGGGGTGGGGGAGAGCAATGAAAGCACAGCACCAGCCTGTGAGATTTTGGGAATCAATAAGGGGGTCTCAAACAATTCCGCACCAAGGCCAGTTCTTGAAGCAAAATTAAAGTTTGAGGAATCCCAAATAAACCTTAAGCAGAAAATTAAGGGTTCCAGACCTTAAAATATTTTACAAAAAACAATATTATAATAAAACCTCAAATATTTATTATGAAGAGGTTGGTGGCTAAAACTAATTAAAAACTTAAATAAAAAATAATAGTATGTTTGCTGATCTGAGCATGTCCTGCTTCAATGACATAAATGAGCAACTTCAATATGGAGTTGTTATTGGACGCTACAGGAGAACTGGATGTTTACATCTAAAAACACAGAAGACAGCATTTTATCAAACTACTCCTCTTCAGGTACAGACCTTTTTCACACTTGCCCCTTCGTTACTCTATTATACCAAAATCCCTTGATTGGGTGTACCGAAATATCCTCTTCTTCACTTGCTGCAGCTTCAGAATGCTACCGCCTAATTATGAACAGCACTAGGGCCACATGTGCCTGCAAATGTCTCTACTAGCTGCCAACCTCAGAAATAACTAAAACATGTGTTAGTGCACCCCGACATCAATGTGAAGGGACAACAGTGAAAACTGTGGTTGCACCATCACCCTAAAGCGGTTTCAAGCGTCCCTTCAAATGTTCAACTGTAAGGTATAAGATTGTATGCGTTGGTATCCAGTCAATCTTCGTGCTTGCTGCAAAAGCCTGGAATCCACTTCTTTGGACATATAGAAGACAGAGCAAGGGTTCCAGAACTCCATGGAAAATATAGTTTCCTGTTTTGGTGCTCCTCCTTCCCTAGCAACAGGGCCAATCTTCAGGTCTTTTGCAGAAATATGAACCACCTAGTGGGGGTCTGTAAAGCAGCTGCCTACTAGAGCCGGCATGAGCAGAGGACTACAATAGTTTCAGGAAATAATTGAAGCCTTACCATTTCAGATTACCACTTGATTTGATCGCCAATTCTCTCTCACTTTCTATATAAAGGCCTTGGATGTTTCATCGAGGGCCTGAAAGCCATACTATAGCAACTGCGGTGCTCTATAAATATGCTATAACACAACACAACCTGTTACAATAAAGCAATCAAAGAAATGAGAAATGCCTACCAGAGCCCTCTGGGATGCATATGCTGACGTCTCCGACGAACCAGCGGTGACAGGGGAATTCAGAGATGTGTCCACCTGGACAAGTCACACTCACATGGCGGCAGAACCAGTTATCTTCCACCCAGTACCGCTGCTTCTCCAGCAGCACAAACTGCAGCGGGCCAAGATCTTGTTCACACTCCACCTCATAATCATCCACCTGAAGAGACAAAAAGGTTCCTTACTTCTCCTGTTGGGGTTTGAAATGGACACTGAGAAGCTAATAGACAATTCCCCAAACACCCTCACTACACTCAGGACTAAATGGGAGGGATCAGATCAGAATACGCTTTAATCAATTTAGAAAAATATTAAACCATAAAAGCACAATACATGTTAAAAAGACATACATTACATCAAGATATATAGATTAAAAAAAGACTCAGACAGTTTAAGAAAGAGGGGGGTCATCCATTGACCATTGTCATCTAGTGTCCAACCACCCCTTTCAGATATTTGGCAATATGATCAGTCACTAGTCCGTCATTCAAATATTGCAGCTTTAGGAACGCAGGTCGGCATTGTCTCAGGCCATACCTCTTTAAAATAGGTAAAATCCATTTTTTCCTGGGCATAGAGTAAAATTTACAAAAAAACATAACATGAATTGTCGACTGAGCGGAGATGTTATCGCACGGACATAAACATAAAGAGCGAGACCAATCGTTAAGCTTTGGAAAAGTGACCCTGAGATGAAAAAGGAGTAAACGGGTCAATAACGGCCTATCATAAGCTCCTGTGGTATTTATTAGGTATGGTTGTATTCCTGAGTGAGTCAGAAGTAGTTGGCGTGCTCTCACTGACGGTTTTGCAATATTACTAGCTAAATTAATAGATTCCAGGTGATCTAGACATAATGATTTTAAATTATTTCTAGTAACATTTGTTCAAACTGTCCGGGTTGGAAAAATACTCGGGGTGTCCTAAATCCTCTAGAATAGGAGAGAGATATTGGGGACCGCGATGACCGGGAGTGGGAAGAGGCGTTAGGAGCCTTTCAAGAGGTTGCCATAAATACAGGGTTTTGGTTGATCTACTTCGGTATTTTGCACCATTTGTACTACTCTTGCACACCAATACGGGCCATGGGGTGCTGTCAAACGGATCGCCTTTGCGGCTGTGGTGAAAGGAGCACCTTTTCCCTATTATATGGTCATGTCCAATGTGCAAATCTTTTGGAAAGAACTACAGAGAATTATGGGAGTGGTCACAATGGTGGCGCTCCCAGACACAGCGTAAACATGTTTCCGCACATTTGGGGAGAGACACTACGTTGTGGCTTTCACTAGGTCTTGTGGTCGCAAAACGAAACATTGCACGTTTATGTAGGGCTGGAGAAACCCCGACTTGGTGGAGTGGGAACAGGACATGGATTGATGTATGACAAATGAAAAATCTATTTTGGGAGGGGATGTTCACGTAAATGGGAGCGAGTCTGGGCCAAATGGCGCTCCCATAGAGGCTTAACCCCTTTAGTGCTGCCGTCGGCCAACGGTCGTCGCGAGCACTACCTTGCCAGTGCTGCGCACGTCCGTTGGCCGATGCGGCCGCACCCTTTTCTTCGAACGTTCAGCACTGGCGCTGAACGTTCGAAGCAGCAAACGGGTTAAACACTGAATCGAGCTTGAACCGCGAGGGTCTCGATCAGGGCTCCCCCTACCATTGGGGAAAAATCGTACATGGCGTGGACCTCACTAAATTTCTTACTGTATATATATTACCTGAAAGGGGCCTCCCCCTAGTAATGGTGCACATAAATATTATATGATGTACTGCTGCTAATTCTTTGTTGTTTTTGAAAATGCAACAAAAAGATTGTTTAAAATAAAAAAAAAAAAAAAGAAATGGACACAGACACAGGGAAGAGGCAACATCAATGGTGTATATGCGTTCGGGCATGTCTACCCTCCCTGTGTCGCTCTCTATCATGTAAGGGTGGAAGGAGGATTTTTGGTACACTATGTGAAGATAATTTTTGCCGCCTGGTGAGTTCTACACTCTTGCGTGCACCTTCGCCTCCTCCCAGGTGCATGTGTCACACCCTTACTTTTTCTCCACCAGCACAATGTTGCCCGAGGCATCCT
This sequence comes from Lissotriton helveticus, assembly GCF_964261635.1. Classification (NCBI taxonomy): domain Eukaryota; kingdom Metazoa; phylum Chordata; class Amphibia; order Caudata; family Salamandridae; genus Lissotriton; species Lissotriton helveticus. Next base: position 172,019,012 of record NC_136073.1, read on the forward strand.
TGAGCTGCTCATAAAACGAATGACGTGGTGTCTGGGAAACATCCAATTACGGAAGTATTGTGACATTTTGGAAACAAATTACCACACCAAAGAGTAACTAAAGGAAGAACAAGTTTTAGAACATGTAGCAATCTTAACTAAACCGCACTGTAATAATTTAAATGACTTAGTGGTGCCCTTCTGTCAAATAAAAAGTAGATAATATAGAGTACCTCGTACCCTGAAAGCATGTGGGAGTGTGCTGTTATTGGGGGGTTACTTAAATGTGAAAGAGAGTATTTCACAAAAACATAGGAGGTTCTAGGATGCAACCAGTCCTGTGCAAAATGTATTAAGCAGGTTGCTCTATTGGGGTTTCAAAAGGGGGTGGTGATGGACGGAGCTTCTGAATCAAACACTCACACCCAGTCAAAAGATCTGGGTTTAATCCATCAGCGTTCTTTAGCCCACTCTGACACCCCAGTTCAGACATGGCTATATGCAAGTCAGTCTGACCCTGTGCCTCATGGGAACAGTCCAGCCCGAACTGCCAAGCCAGGTCTTCCCTGGACTGGAAACAAGCTTCCGAGCACCGGTTTCTGGCATTCCAGCCGTCTTCAGCCCGGCTTGCTTGAATCCAGTGGCAAAGTGAGCAAGGGACTCACGTCTGAGCATACCCTGCCACACTTATGGCGGCCAAAAGCGGTACAAAAGGGGGTGGTGATGGACGGAGCATCTGAATCAATCAAACACCCACACCCAGTCAAAAGATCTATGGCCATGTCTGAACTGGGGTGGCGGAGTGAGCTAAAGGTGATGGATTAAACCCAGATCAGTTGACTGGGGGTGAGTGTTTGTATTGTCAGCGCTCCGTCCATCACCACCTTTGGTTTTTCTCTATTGGGGTTTCGGCAGTAGAAAACGGGCATACAACGAGCTACTTAAAACAAGGCGATAAAATGGCACCTTTCATAGAGAGAAATTTATAAAGTCTTAAGACAATAAAGAAGCCGAGGAAAAAAACAAATTATTTTCCCTCCTCTCTGAAAGATGTATACTTGCTGGCATAACTGCACCTGGAAAGTTGCACCAGGTGGCAGTTTTCTGGCACACTTCCGGGAATTTTGTGTGGCATCTCCTGTGCCCGTGAGGCATTCTGAATTACTTAAATTTAAGCGAAGGGAGAAGCTCTTTTTCGGAGGGGAAAAAGTTGTCTCTGTGGAGAACGGCTTTCTCCCGTACTCCCACCAAATGTGGGGGTGATGCGTTGACTTTACGACCGTTTCTAAGGTGGGTCAAAATCTGAGAATGCCTACATGTTTGTTGTGAGCATTCCCAAACTTGTAGGGCAAACCACGGCTTTCAAAGCCGCCTTCTCACCCATAAAGTGAGACTTGGACTGCGGATTTCCCCAGAGGCGTAGAGGTGGAGAAATAAGCAATAGTAAATTCATTTACACAGGTCGGTAATCGATTTTTCAAACCTGACAGGCATAAATGGAGGTATTTTCAGACGTAAACGTTTACGGCAGAACATTCCTTTGTGGTTAGAGCCCCTGTGCCTCGCGCAGGCTGGTCACGACCTACAGGTCCGACTTGTTCAGCCAAGGGAAGCAAACAGCACACATTCCCTCCCGCCTTTTCTGAATCTGTGCATGTGTGTGCAAGTCTAGACAAAAGTCAGAAAAGTCTGCCCAGGGTCATGCTGAAACTTGGCAGGGGGAAAATAGCACCACAACAGGCGGCAAAAGTAACCAGAAAGAATCCGTCTGGTCAATATTTAACCAGCCTGCCAAGTATTTTTAGGCCAAGTCCGGTTAGAAAAAAAAACTGGGATGATTAGCAAATGCCAGCATTTTTACCCATTTTAAATCTAACTTAAAACAATAAATCGAAGAACAAATTGATAAGAAATTATGATCATGCTACATAAACTGTTGGGGAATTATGTTTAAAGCTCAGAGGGGCCCGGATTGCCATGTTAAAAACAAAGACAGAAGCTTTTACGCAAAGTCAGTTACAGTACTAGCCCCACGCTGCTCCAGGTTATCCTGCAGGGCATTTATTTTGAGGGGTTGCCCCCGAGCCATAATAATATGAAGGTAGGTTTTAGGAGACAGGCTCTGAACTTTTAAACACAGCTGTCGACTAATCTAGCTTGCAATGTGCGGTGCATATGTACAACCATTTGCAGGGCTGGTGGGACAGTGTCTGCTTCCTTCTAATCTTTTCTTCCAACCAGCTACTTGTCCCACCCTTATTTTATCAGTAGACATTAGCTCAACTATGTAGGATCAAAAGAATGGAGAAAGCGGAGATTCCACTTGCATGTGGAGCTGTGCACACTGTTATCATGACCACAATGGTCTCATACTTATGTCTTCATCCTTTTATGTCAAAAATTTCCAAACTCTCTCTGAAATTTACTACAACTATGTAGGCCCAGTGCTCTGAAGTGTCTGTGGGAATTTAAGCATTATTGAACACTTTTAAGTAAAGGTATTAGCAGCCTCAAAGTCTAGAAAAGTGATATTTTGATTGCGACGCAGACGCGTATAATATATATATATATATATATATATACATACATATACACACACATACACACACACATATACATATACATATACATATACACAAGAATGTGCTTGAAGACTGACATTTAAGTTGAAATTCCACAGTTTGTGTGTATTGACCCCAGTGTGAGGCTGCTTTTACTCTGTCTCCATGCCTTTTAACTTTGGTGTTTGGGATCGTGACATCAGCAGCTTGGCAGGTGTTAATGTTATATGTACCAACTAGAAACGCGACCAATCGCAATTTACCCATATGTTCAATGTTATATGTGCGCAAGCCTGTAGGGCAGACAAGCGTAGACCGGAAAACCAACCGCTCGTCTACGTTCGAACAACTGAACACAGCAAGAAGCATGCCCCAATGTGAATGTTCGCGAAACCGGATATGTGTTATATGTCAAACCGTATTTTGTAATGTGTAAAAATACCAATTAAATTTAATATTTTTAAACTTATTACGCAGCACAAGGTTAAAGGTCTTCAACTGGAGGTTGTGTTATGCACTGGTGATGAGAACTCCGTGACAGTGGCTGTTTTTCATTTGGCAATTTAAGTGGGGCAGCATGTTCTTTTAATGTATTCAACATATTTTATGTTTCACAATTTCGTAACACAGGATGAGAAATTTGGTGGCGCACTTTATATGCTAGTAATGTACCAATTACGGCAGGTTAGTTACATTTTGAGCATACTTAATCACTCGCCCATTCAACTTAGAATAATGGGACTCCATGCCAACTATTTAAATGCACTGTGCAATTTAGACAACTGAATATGTTTTACCTTGAACATTGCTGATACCCAGCCGTAGGATGCATGGATTTAGTTGCTGCATAAGGCTTACATCATGGTTGCATTCTTTAGAGTATGTCTTTCATGTTTACCTATGATGTAATTGGGAATGGCTTTATATTATGTTTTCGTAAATGGCGCCAAACAGATTGATAAAGGCTTCCAGTAAGCAGAAACGCGTCTCTCTTACCTCTGGGATTGAGGGTGACCCAAGAAAATAAATAGACGCCGAATCCTGACTACCTCGAGTCCGTGCCTTCTTCTGTGGGAGATTCTTGGGATGATTCTGTGGAGGCTGGATGGTGTGCATATATATATTACCTACTGGCAATCGCCAGTAGGTAGAGCAAGTTAGGACCTATTTTCCATAGGAAATCTGAAACATTCTATTTGGAATAACTGTGGCGCCGGTTGATGAATCTTCGCGAAATTTTCAAAACTAATGGCCAGCTCCGGTCCGCTCCTATCCTGAAAGTCTCGGGATGATTTGTGTAGTGGGGGCCGAGAAAAAAGGGGGTCCCAAAACTTGTTTTCCCCATGCAATTTTAGCCGTAGCTACAGCCCGAACTGCTGAACGGAATTACACCACATTTGGCAAAGAGGTAGTCCTTAGTTCAGACTTGTGCCTTTTGCTTAAATGGTGTAAATCCGTTCCGTAGTTCCTGAGAAAATCACATTTAAAAGTACATATATATCTATGGCTGCGCAGGATCCACACATCCTAAGCGCACCCTGCTGTGCACGAGCTGTATTCTAATTGGCTGTCAACACTCCAAATCAGGAAGTGTTGACAGCCATCTTGTGCCTCAGTAAAACCGAGGCACAAGAAATCAGCAAAAGAAATACGAAAAACGCAAAAAGGGGGCAGGGTAGAAACACCCTGACCCCCTAGGCCTACTCAAGGGGTCCAACAAGGACCCCAAGGCCCCCCAAATCTTATTTATTATTTTTTTTAAATCTGCAAAATTTGCGTAGGATGCGCGGATCTTGCTGATAAAAAAAACGTAAGCGCAGACTCCCGCTCTTCTTTGGTAATTGGCCCCTGGGGGGGGGGCCAAATCCCGGGGGCAATAGTTATGTAAAGTTCTGGGCCCCAGCCCGGGGGACCGACATACCCCTGAGCTTTATTTAATTATGTGCGGGACCGCCACCCCGGGGCTGATTTCAATTGTGTGGGAGGCTCTCAGGCCCCCCCAGCCCCGGGGACCACCACCCCCGGGGCTTAATATTCTTTGGGAGGCTCTCAGGTACCCCCAGCCCCGTGGGCTTAAAAAAAGGAATGGTGGGGGGGCTCACAGCCCCCGCGGCCTGCCACCCCGGGGCTTTATTTTACCCTGTGTGGGGGGCTCAAGCCCCCCCCACATGCCCTGGAGACCGCCACCTCCCCGGGGCACTAAATATTCAAAGTGGAGGGTCTGTGACAGACACCCCAGCCTCGGGGACCACCACCCCCCGAGGCTTTGTAAAATGTGAGGAGACGGGCCGCGCGCCCCCCCCTCCTGGAGCCTTGTTGAGGCCCTGGGGACCACCACCCCCCAGGGCCGGCTCCTGCAGTCTCCCGGGGTGTCCACCCACGGGACACTGCCGTTTGCAATGAAAGTGCGGGAGCCTTGCGGCTCCCACCCTGTCATTGCAATCTGCTTTGCTATTTGGAAGAGAGAGCAGGAAACCTGCTCTCTCTTCCAAATAGCAAAGCAGATTGCTTTTCCACATGGGGAGCAGGATGTTAGCTGCTCCCCATGTGGAAAAGCAATGTCGGCTGGGACCGTGGGGGGATTGGGGACCCCCCAACGGAGTGGCCAGCCCCGGGGATGGGGTCCCCGGGGCTGTTAGTGGCCCCCCTCCTCAAAATGAATTTTTAAAAATTAAAAAAGGTCCGGCCCCAGGGGATAGGGTCCCCGGGGCCATAAGTGGCCACAGGAGGGGGGGGGCAAGGCAGTGCCCCTCCAAATAATTTTTTTTTTTTTTTTTTAAAAGGCCCATGCCCAGGGGGATAGGGTCCCCGGGGCAGATTATGGCCTCAGGTAAGTGCCACGGTGCTGCGTTGCAGAGTGCTGTAAAAAGGGGCGTGGCCTCTGAACACATCTCTGCAACGCAGCCTCCTGGCGCATACTGTAGGTACTTGGTGGGCTAGTTGGCCCACAGGATTGAGGAGGAATTAATTTTCTAACTTAAAACGCACCACAGGGCGTGTTTGCAGACAGATCACCTCATGCCACGCCCCCTTCCTTCACCACAGTGCAAACACGCCCCGTGGCGCGTTTTAAGTTGGGGAATTAATTTGCTTTCAATACAGAGGGTCCCTGAGGGCCAAATAGCCCAACAGGTATCTCCAGTATGCGCCAGGGAGCTGCGTTGCAGACAGGTGTTCAGAGGCCACGCCCCTTTTTACACCGCTCTGCAAAACAGCTCTGTGGTGATTACTGGAGGTACCTAGTGGGCTAGTTTGACCCTAGAGACCCTTAGAATTGAAGGGACTTAATCTCTCAACTTAGAACGGTGACAGGGCGCATTTACACAGTGGTGAAGGTAGGGGACGGGACCTGACTTGATGTGTGCAAACGCACCGTGTGGAGCGTTTTAGGTTGGGGAAAAAATTCCACTTCAAACCTGAGGGAGCATGGTGGCCAAGTAGCCTACCAGGTGCTTCCAGGAAGCGCCACTGCGCTGCGTTGCAGAGAGGTGGTGCAGGCCATGCCCCTTTTTACATCTCTCTGCTACTCAGCTCTGTGGCGCTTACTGGATGTACTACGAATTCCGATGTACTCACCTGTTATCAGGAGAGACCTCAGTGCTGCATCTTTGAGCCCAGTAGTGATCCTGAAAAGTAATTCTAACCATACTTACAAGTAACTTCAATTTCCTTCCATTAGTTAACATTGACTGGTTTCACTTGGAAATTCTGTTAAGTGTGAAGTTTTGGAACTTTTAAATATTCACCTAAAATCATCCGAACAACGAGTTCCGATTTACTCGCCTGTTATCAGGAGAGAACCCAGTGCTGCATCTTTTAGCACAGCACGGACCCTGAAAAGTAATTCTAACCGTCCTTACCAGTACATTGTATTTCCTTCCATAGGAATCCATGGTCTGGTTTTCACCTGAAAAGTTTCTAAGATTCTATTTTCACAAACTAAAATAAATAAATAAATGAAAAAAAGAAAAAAAAAAAAAAAAAAAAAAAATCGCCTGTATGACTTAAACGCATTCTTTCAACTGTTTACAGGCGAATGCACCAGTGCTGGATCTAGGAGCCACCTCTGAGTAAGAAAAAGTAATGATAACACTACTTACCTGGTAAGTGAATTTCCTTCCATAGGTTAACATTGACTGGTTTCACTTGGAAATTCTGTTAAGTGTGAAGTTTTGGAACTTTCAAATATTCACCTAAAATCATCCGAACAACGAATTCAGATTCTCACCTGTTTTCAGGAGAGACCTCAGTGCTGCATCTTTGAGTCCAGTACTGACCCTGAAAAGTAATTCTAACCGTACTTACCAGTAACTTGTATTTCCTTCCATAGGAATCCATTGTCTGGTTTTCACCAGAAAAGTTTACTTTTTAATTTGTTTTTATTTTAAAAGTTTTGTGAAAATCATCGTTATACCTGGTGTTACAGCACACCGTACATCAGAACACATTATAGCACACTAATCTTTGTCATGTTTTACAAAAGATTTTTAGGCACAATTTACACTTCTCTTGGTAATTCTATGAACAGTAACTCAATAGAAAAGAGATAGAAAAAAAGGGGAAAGGGAAAAAAGGAGACAAATAAGAGAATGACGAAAGGGGGTAAACAAACTCATCGTAAAATAATGTACAACCATATTGCCTATCCTAGTGTGCTGTTCAATCCCCTTTTCCATTGTACAATGGGATTCCAGATTTCCCCCCAGTGCTCTACCCCTGCGGCCTTTCCTGGCATAGATTGCATTTTCCAGATTATAGGTAGCCAACAACCTAGCTAGCCAGATATGAAATGTAGGGGGCACCTTGTCAAGCCATGCCTTTGCTATACATATGCAAATCACTGCTGTAACCATGAAGAGGAACTCTGTGAGCAGGCCCCCTGTCTCTCCCTCGACCCCTAGGATAATTAGCTCTGGTGACAGGGTGGTCTTGATCCCCAATGACGTATCAAGAAATTTCTCAATTGCCCTAAGAAGAGTATAAAGTTGTGGGCAAGTAGCAAAATATGTATTATATCTGCGTCCATAGAGTCACAACGTGGACAGGTTATACCTGCTATGCCCCCCCCCCCCACTGTGCTATTCTAGCAGGTGTGTAATACAGAGAATACAGGGTTTTGTAATGTTGTGCTTGTAGGGAGGCTGAACAAAGTATGGAACGTCCTAGACCCAGGGAGACCTGGAAACGCTCCGGAGTAGTACCTAGTTTCTCTGCCCATTTAGCGGCGTATCTGGTTTGACTATATTCAGCTCTGCATAAAACTGGCGGATTGAGCAATCCCCCCTGCCCTCGATGACATCTAAGATGCGATTTTGTCCAAATCCTAGAGGTACCCCCCGCTTGCCAGCAAAAAAGCTCCTAAACTGCAGGTACTTAAAGAAACTCCTGCTATTTATGGCAAATTTAGATTGTAGTTCCTGGAACTGGAGCATTCCGTTAGGGCCCAAGAGGTCGCCTACCTTCTGTATGCCGTGGCTCTTCAAATCCAACAGGACTGAATCTCTAAATATTTCCCCCGGTAGAGAAGCATTTATTGACAAACTGGTGTATCTATTGAATCTGCCCAGCCCGAATTTCTTAGAAAGGGCCATCCAGATTTTATACGCTGCTTGTAGTGTCTTGAACTTAGTGCGTTTATAGTAACTGAAGTCGATACTGTTTAAGAAGCAGTTTCCTGTGTTCCCACCCAGCAAGTTAACATATAAATTTGTGTAAATAGGCCAGTTTCCAGGGTGGTCGCTCCCTCCTCCATCACCACCTATTAACCCCTGAATATATTGCAGCGCTGCCGCCCAATAATATAGTCTAAAATCTGGAGCCACCCAGCCACCTTTTTCTCTTGGTAGGGTGATGTAGCGGTATGCTCTCCTTGTTTTCCCATGGGCAGATAAATCTATTCAGTATGTGTTCTAATTTATTAAACCAGATATGTTCGAAAAACAGAGGGATTGCCTCAAACATATACAAAAATGTTGGCAGTATAAACATTTTAATAACATTAGTATACCCCACGAGGGTTAGGCGCAAGTTGTTCATCCTTTCGAGATCAGTTTTAACTTTTGTTATTAATGGCAACATATTTAACTCTACCAGCTTTTTCAGGTCTGAGGTTATCCCGATCCCTAGAAATGTAGCTGCTGGAACCACCCTCTCTTCCTCACAAACAACGAATGCATTTTTAACTATTTGAGTTTTGCCTCAATTAATTGCATACCCTGAAAGTAACCCGAAACTCCTTGCCTCCACTTCGATTTCCTTAATAGCCTCGACTGGGGCTGGGGTGATAATGGCCACATCATCTGCGTAAGCAAATGTTTTGTACGCTATGCCATGCATAACAACAGGCGAATTTCAATATTAAGTTCCAGCTTACGAAGTAACGGGTCCAGATACAGAGCGAATAGTAATGGAGAGGAGGGACATCCCTGCCTAGTCCCCCACTTAATCTGCAGGGTGCTTGTAAATCCTTTGATTTTCACCCTAGCTGAGGGATCCTTATACAAGGCCTGCATTGCCCTTACATATCCTTCCCCAATACCACACCACCTCATAGCCTTCCATAGATAGTCCCAGGAGACCCTGTCGAAGGCCTTTTCTGGGTCTAAGAATACAGCCGCGGCATGGTCCCCTAAGACTTCCGTTGCATCCAGCAATGTAATCATCTGTCTTGTGTGCTGTGTGGTGCCCTTCCCAGGAATTAACCCATGTTGCGTGGGGATAACCAGACTCTCAATCACCCTCCCTAATCTAGTTGCCAATATTTTGGAGAATATTTTGGCGTCTGCGTTCATCAGTGTGATAGGCCTGTATGAACCTGGCTCCAAGGGGGTTTGTCTTTTTTTAAAATAACTATTATGTCTGCCCCCCCCCCCCATATGAACAGGGTTTCGAGTTCCCTTGCTGTGCTTGTATGAGGGTAGTATGTAGATCCCTGCATAGTGACCCCCTGAATTCAGCTGATATTTGGTCCGGACCTGCTGCTTTCCCCGAGGGGAGGTTCTCCAGAGCTGCCGTTATTTCCTGTGGTGTTATTGTGAGGTCCAGCTCCTCTTTTTCCTCCTCGGAGAGTACAGAGTGTGGGATACCTTCAAGGTACTCAGTAAAACTATTTGTGGTTATTGGCTGATGTTGATCATAGAGGGATGCGTAGAACCCTCTAAAAACCTCCCTAATATCATCAGGGCTGTTAACCATCCCCCCTTGCCATCCGAGATTTCCTTGATTTCCCCTGCCGCCAGTTTCTGCCTGATGCGAATTGCCAAGATATGTCCTACTCGTTTGCTAAGCTCGTAGCAACTTTCTCTCTTAGCTAGGTAGTTGATGGCCATCTTACTGGGGATACATTCACTTGCCTCTGCTCTGTTAAGATTAATCCTAAGCCGAATATCCTCCAGCGGCTCCTTTCCTTTTATGGCTATAATCAACTGCTCTTCCAATTCGGCTAGATTTTTTGTAATTTTAACTATTCTAGTCTTCTCCTGCCTATTTCTGTGTAATGTAAAGCTTAATGTTTCCCCTCTGATATTAGCTTTAAAAGCATCCCAGGCAACACCTGGAGGGGCACTCCCTCTGTTGATTTCCCAGAACATTACCATCCAGTCCTGCATGTGTTTGACATATTTCTCATCTTTCAAGAGAGCCCTCTCCAAAGTCCAACTGGATTCTTTAGTCGGGGTATTTCCTAATCTAAGCGTTAGTACTAGAGGGTTGTGGTCAGATATGATTCTGGGTAGCTTATCTAACTGGGATCTGCTTACTAGAGAGCTAGAGATCAGGAAGTAATCCAGTCGGACAATGATCCTATGGGGGGGCTGAGTAAAACGTGCTACCGGAGCCGACTGGATTACATCGAGCCCACAAATCCACAAGTGAATTATGATATGCCAGATTGAGTATTGCTTGGCATGTCCGCTTTTTGCGACCAGAATAAACCTGGCCGACCTCTGTGCCTAGGCCATCCAGCCCGTTAATATTAAAATCCCCACCACAGATAATCGGTTCTGGCCAAAGGGGGAGTTCGGAATCCAAGAACTCAAATATGTCTGGGTCGTCCTCGGAAGACCCATAGACAGAAACTAGCATGAAAATCTCACCCCTGATCTTACCTTCCAGAATTACCCACCTCCCCCATTGATCTTTTTTCCTTCTCACCGTGATGTCCCCACTTTTGGCCAGTATGGCTACCCCTCTTGTTTAAGTCCCCTGCTTGGTAAGTGCTATTACTTCCAAACCCAGTTGTTCCAGAAGGTAGCCTTTGGTCCAATCAATATGGGTCTCCTGGAGACATATTATGTCTAACCGCATAGTTCTCAGAAGTGCTGTCACCCGCTGCCTTTTATTCCCATCATTGAGACCGCAAACATTTATTGAGGCAATTCTTATACTCATCAATGTTTGAGAGGTTTCTTCCCTACCCTTTCTGTCATTTTTGCTCAACCAGTGCTTGAGATTGTATAACCAACCTATGTGGTGCTGTGCTATGGTGTGCTGTACAATCCGACCGTCCAGAAACATCCCCCCACACACCAACCTCGCCCTTCCCTCCCCACCCAGAACCTGCCCCCTCTGAGACACCCCCACCCCTTAAAGGCAAATAGGTCAAACATGACCTATGTGTGGCTGCTTTGGATCTCAGCTGTCGCATCCCTCTCCCTCCTATGCCTACTAATACCTGCTGTGTTGACCCCTTTCCACAGTGAAACCCTCCTACCCCTGTCAGCTACTGGATAGCTTAGCCTAACCACACTTCTGCCCCTTTAGTTCATCCAAATATTGCTGTGCTTTGATCTCCGAGAAGAACATCCTAACATGCCCCCTTGTGATTACCTTAAGTCTAGCTGGAAACAGGAAGTATGCCTCTGAGCCTAGTGCCTGGAGGGGCGAGATTAGCTGCCTGAGTTTCCACCTCCTTTTCACCGTGACATGACAGAAATCAGGTCTTGCAAAAAAAAGTGGTACCATTGAACGAGCATTTGGAGTTTGGCCTAGCCTTGTCGATGAGTTCCTGCCTAAGCAGGTAATTACCTACGTACACCAGCATAGCCCTGGGCAAACTCTTGACCACCTACCCTGCCTTTCTTCATTGTAAGTGGGAACCTGTGTGCCCTTTGCACCTCGTTCTCCCATTGCCATTGCGCTTCAGGGAAAGCCCCTTTTAGAATGTTGATCACAAACCCTCTAGCGTCGTGCCCCTCCCCCCTTCTGCCACACCAAGTAGTCTAACGTTATCCCGCCGCTGGCGGTTTTCAAAGTCCACCATCTTCCACTGCATGTCCTCTGTCATTTTTTCCTGCGCCGATTTAAAAGTCTGCCAATTTGTCATGTCGTCTTCCAGTCTTCCCGTTCTTTCCTTCACCTGTGTAACTGTCCACCACTTCCTCATATAGTTTATTCACTTTCCTCAGTGAGTTCTGAATTTTTTTAGTGGCCTGCCTAGCCCTCCGACTCTTGGTTCTTGCTTCCCCCTGCATTTGTTTTAGGGTGCTGAACAGCAAATCCAGTGAAGCATGTTGGGGTAGAGTCTTAGCGGGGGCCTCCTCTGCTGCTGGTGGCAAGGAGTTTCCTTCCTGGTATATTTGGGAGGTAGCTGAATAATCCCAGAGGAGCTTTTTGTTCGTAATTGAGAGCGACTCTGGATCGTGCACCCTTGCCTTAGATCTCCTTTTTTTCTGGGTGCTTTTATTGACTGAGGCGGTGGAGCCCGTGTCTGAACTGTCCCCCGAGCTCGCTTCACTGGAAAGTAGAGACTCCGAGTCCTCATTCAATGAATAAAAGCAGTCCCCCTGAGGTGAGCGCCCCCTCTCTCCAGCCTCCTCTGGGTTATGTCATCTGATTTTAAACTCTGTGATGCCAGACTGGTATCACTCCCCCATTTATTCAGTTGGCTGTGGGGTATTCAGGCCTGCCTCCACCAGTAGCAAGGCATTCATCATGTCCATGTTGTCTGTGCTTGTATCCTCCAACGCTATGGTAGCACCCGTGGTCACCTCTTGCCTCCTGTTGTCCATCGCTGCATTACCTGTCTGAGTATCTGCCGATTTTCCCGGTGCTGGGCCTGAGCCCGGGTGTTGCTTAGCAACCTTGCTCGTAGCGTCCGAGGAGAACGGCTCCATCGCTGCACGCGCTGATGTCCGGCTGGTCTGCCTGTACTGCCGTCGGTTCCGCGGGCTTCAGGTTGAAGGCTTCGGTGAGGGTAGTTTGCCTGAATGTTATGTCCTTCTGTAGAGTGCCCTCTTTCGCGGTCCTCTGTGTCCGCTGCGTCGGAGTGCTCCGCGGCTCCTCTAAAAAGCACAGATCTCCTGTTTTAGCCCGCTGCTCTGTCTTTTTCTTTGACGCTGGAGCGGTCTGCTTCCTAATGGCACCGAGGGATCACTGCATCTGTCCCGGAGCCGGAGTGTCCTTTTTGTTCGTTTTTTCAGCTCCCCTTTTGCCATGGTGGAGGGATCCAACTGTGCCTTCTCCTGTTTCTGGGAGAGAAGGGACATCCTGAAGGCAGCCTCCTTGCGGGTAAAGTACACGACAAGGTTGTGCAGACTCGATTTCAAAATAGCGAGGCCAGCTGTGAAGGTGAAGTAGGAGCTTCGTAGTTTAATCACTCTGTAATCCCCCTTGCCTGTTCGCGTCTGATTTTCCGGGCTTCTGGGGGAGCACAGCATGCTATTTAGATTCCCATGATCGTCCTAGGCAGGAGAGGGATTGAGTGCGACTGCCCTCTACGATCCAGCTGCGGCCATCTTGCCCCTCACCACCAGAAAAGTTTCTAAGTGTCTATTTTCACAAACTAAAAATATTCCTTAAAAATCACCTCTATGACAAACGCATTCTTTCAACTGTTTACAGGAGATGCACCAGTGCTGGATCCAGGATTCCCCACTGTGTAAGAAAAAGTAATGATAACACTACTTACCTGGTAAGTGAATTTCCTCCCATGCGAGAACATTGGTGATTCTATGTGAAAACATTTCTAAGTGTCAACTTTTAAAAAACAATAATATTCCTTAAGAATCACTACTGTAACCAAAACACTTTTACTCAACTGTTTACAGGAGATGTCTAAGGACTGCATCTAGGATCCAGTCCTGTGGTTAGTAAAGTAATCCATAAAGTAACTAATTGCATTTAACTAGAAATTCAAATTGAGCTCAATGTTGCATTGTGTTTGAAATTGAGTTGCCCATTGCAACAACTGTAACTACTGTACTTCAGTCTATTGCCTATTTGCAAAGTATTTAAACTAAAGTAATTCATTCTGATAAAGTATATTTTGTAATGTAATTATAATGTAATTTAAAAAATAAAATATATAAAAATAAATAGTTTTACAAAATGTACCGTATTTTCTGACGTATAAGGCGACTGGGCGTATAAGACGACCCCCTACTTTTCCTTTAAAATATAGGGTTTGGGCTATATTCGCTTGCTCATAAAATGACCCCGGCGTGTAAGACGACACCCAACTTTTGAAAAGACTTTCAAGGGTTAAAAAGTCATCTTATACGCCAGAAAATACGGTAGTAAATCAGTATCAAGAAAATAAATATAACAATTAATACATTTAAAAAATTGACATTTACAAAACCTTTGAAATTCACTGAAAAAAAACATAGGTTTCAGGCCTGTTATAGTTAGAAATTAGCATTTAAAAAACCTTAGAAATTCACTGAAAAAACCATTGGTGTTAGGGGTGTTATAGTTAGCTGGACATTTCACTAGTACAAAACCATTGAAATTCCTCCATTATAGTTAGTTGTACCAACTATAACTCACGCGCCCGCAATCCACTGCTGATGATATCACATATTACATCATTCATGACCTGGTCAGTGACCAGGAGTGGTACCAACTAAACACTTCTCCAGTGAAGCTCCTTTGACCGCAAAGCTCCAGACTAGGGTGTGCACTTCAATAGCTAAGGTCACGGACACCCTCATGGAGGCTGAAAGTGTTCCAGGGCGACTGCATTGGTAAACATAAGTACTCTTCTAGGGTCTGTTGAAACCGGCTTTGAATGCACCCATGTTTGTAATATTCCAGTTCATGTCCCCTGTTATTATAATCATTACATCTCTGCTGCTCATGATTTCCATTGAAGGCCTGATGTCCTGTTTTTTGGGTTTGCACACAAAATGGATATATTTCTATAAAGTTGTTGTTTCCCCACCCCTGATAGCATTTCCTTGCCCTTGTACAGAAGCAGCACCTCAACATCAGCAGTGAAGCGGCCACCTTTACAGCGTTGTATCAGGCCTCTATGGAGGTGGGAATTAGGGCTGTACAGGGGTAGCACTGCAGTATCTGCGGAGCTGAGACTTTTGGCTGTACAGCAGTGACATCACAGCCTCTGGGGGTGGGACTTTGAGCTGTACTGAGATGACACCTAAGACTTTGTAGAGGTGGGGGCTTTTTCTGCAGTGTAGTAACATCTTGTACTCTGCAAGGCTAGAGCCTTGACATGCTCCTCTAGAGTGACTCAGCCCATAGAGAGTTGGTATCTAGGTCTCTAAAAAGGTAGCTTTTCAGTTTATGTAGAGGTTGTATGTTGACCTTGCAAAAAGATCGAAGGTCAGGCACTGAGAATTACTTAACCCATGACATACAGAGGTTAAACGAGGAGCGCGGGCAAAAAACTGCGTTAACTAAGTGACCTACCTATAGATGGAGCACTGGCCTGTCATGAAATGATCCTTGCACATGCCAGGTTGATGCCGATAAATCTTCCTGCTCTCCCCTCTTAGCCCCTCCCTCTTCCCAGGTGCCCTGAGAACAGAGTCATGGTTTAACATTGCATTAGTACACACATGCACACTCATCCATCTGCCTTACACCGGGGCGCGCCCATCTATAACTACCTCAGGAGGAGCAGACCCGCAGCCGGCTCAAGATCTGATCTGGCGCTTATTAAAATCCTCAAGTTCTAAGATTTCTTTATAGTGGTTTGTCTTCTCAGTGCACAGTAAGGTTAGGTGTGTTTTCACTGGTTTGAAAAGAGTGCCACCTATGGTGAATAATGTCGATCAAGCATGGTCACTGATGATCTCCAAGAATATTGAACTCTCTTCCTTTTAAAATCCGAACGAACACCTCGATCGCCACATTAAAACAAGCATTGGCATAGCCAATAGGTCTCGCTTTTGGGACCTTATAAGTATTCAGTTATGCAGCACAATATCCTTGGTGCAACAACATCAACTGTTGCATGGCTAAACACTTATAAGGTCCCAAAAGCGAGACCTATTGGCTATGCCAATGCTGGTTTAGTTTTCCTCCTCGCGCTAACTGACACTTGCTTTCACTGGACCGGCACAGTCATGGCAGAGTCAGGATTTCAGATAATTAAAAGGTCCGGGGTAGCCGAGGCAATGAGCATGCCACAGCCGCTCGCACCACCGCAGGCTTGCCTCGGTCTCTCTGAGGGTCACCCTGCCACACAAGCATTGGCGGCTGCTGACGCGCTGTTATGAGCCTGCTGCCGCCATGTAGCAGAGATAGCCGCTCGCCAATTTCGGCCCGCTAAGTACTCTGCGCAGTGTCTCTGTGCTAAGTGGTACAATCATGATCCCGCGACTAAGGGTCATTACCGCCACCGCCGGGCCCCGGCCGGACTGCTGCCTGCAGCTGCGAGTGTGTGTGTGTGTGTACCAGCCTAGTGGAAAGGTGCCGGTCGCCTCGGCGCCGTCTCTGCTGGTCGCCTGCCCAAAGTAAGTGCAAGATTAATGATCACTTATACCCTCTGAACAAGGAACTATTGGTGCTTTTAATACAATGGATGACCCTGTGCTCATTTGTTTAGCCAGATTTATAGAGGTCGAGCAGCCAGGAAAGTGATTAGGTAAAGCTTTTTATTTTCGTTTCGTTAGAGCAGAAGAAATTGAAGCAGGATTCCTGCTCAAATTTTTGGAAGTGAAGAGTCTGCACCTCGGACAGGGGTGTAACACAGGCCCCCGCAGCCCACGCGGTGCGGGGGGGCCTCTAGCTCCAACAGGCCCCCTCGGCACTGAACTCTGGCCGGGACAGCTCCTGATTGAGCCCGGACGGGGCCCCCCCTAAGTACCGTGCAGGGAGGCCTCCTCACTTTTCGTTACGCCAGTGACATCGGATACATTCAGTACCCCCGACGAACAATGATGTGCGCTTTCAAGCGAGACATCCAGTCTCTAAAACAGTCCTCATCCACCTCCTAATCTCCCCCGTACCCAGGGCCAGACTGGGAACAGAAACCGGCCCTGGCAAACTCTTCAGCCCCCCCCTGGGGTGAGGGGGGAGTGCAGTCGAGCAGTTTGCGAGTGCCGGTTTTGGCTGAATTTGTTACAGGGGGGCGATATTGCCGACCCCCTGTAACAAAAACAGCCCCCAGGGGCTCAAAACCAGCCCCCTCCCTAGCGGCCCATCGGGGAAATGCCCGGTGCCCGCTATTGCCAGTCCGGCCCTACCCGCACCCCCACGGCAGTCATTATGTTATTCTCTGTACTCCAGGTGATCAAGTGGCAGGCACACTGTGCCGGTTTTCACAAAAGATAATCTGACCCTACTAAAATAACTGACTGTTGAAATTTACAGAAACGTCCTTTTGTTTGTAGTGGCACGGCACGCACTTTCAATGAGAGTGGTGCAGATCTAAGTCTCCGTTTTGGTTAATAGTACGATCAGCTTAGAAGGGCACTAGATGCTTCAGTTTCTGGTTCTTTCCAGCAGTTTTAACATCTCCCAAGAGTGTCTTGTTGCTCAAATGGGTGTAATTGACGATATTTATATGTTTTCCTAGTCTTCATTGCTTGATTTTGCTTGCGAACAAGTGTCACTCAGTCTTTGGAATGTCACTTATGATTACACTGAAATTATGAAAATGTCACACTTGGAAATCTCAAACCTTGGCAGCTATGTTAACAGGATAGCTCAGGGAGTTGAAAGCTTTCTGCTTAAAGATGTAGCTGCAACATGGTGGTATCTGGAGAACACTAATCCTGGCAAGTCTGACTCAACCCACCCTCATTCAAACGCCATGATTTCGCTTACTTTTTTCTGTGTGGCACTGTAGGGAGATTTACATTTTTCTGGAACGTCATTTCCCCCTGTGCTTGAGCACAGAGACATTTCCCTGTGTCCTAAAACAGGGTCTATTATATGTGTGCCTTTTTTCAGTTTTGGTTTCAGAAACGTTATGCATTTCTAAGTGTAATCAGTTTTAATTGCATTTAGAAAACAATGTTGGACAGTTGTCAATGACCACTCCATTTTAATTACATTTAGAGAAATACCATCTCTTTAATCACTCATATTACGCTACAGTCAAATGATGCACCACAACATGTGCAGCATTATACTGTGTCCAAAAGAGCAACACATTTTTCTACAGATGCAGAAGTGCATCTGTATGCAGTACATGACATTGGAAGGGTGGAAGGCTGGGGTGACCTCATGATTATAACTTGTGCCTTTCACATCACACAAGCTATCAGCAGCAAGCCTTCCACCTGCTGATAGATCAAGATCGCACAGGGAGTTAAATGCCCGCCACAAACTCCTGCTGTGATCTACAGGTCATGAGTTTGATCCAGCCACATCCACTTCAACCTTCCATTCACCTGAGCTTGGTAAATCTATAACATTATGTACATCTGGTCTTTGCAGCGCGTAGAAATAGCAGTAGCGCTGTATGAGGTGCAATCTAAATAAACATTGGCAAAGCTAATGGGTCTGGCATTAGCTGCCAGCCTTTGAGCTTTGCCAATGCTAGTTCTTTTGTCATGGGGTTTTTCATTTTTAAGGATACTGCCTAGCCCTCACCAATAATATATATATTAAAAACTAGCCTATAGCAAATACTTTCTTGATCTCAACAGAGACCAGAGTTGCCCCTGGCACTGAAAGGAACTACTTTGTGTGCAAATGTGCGCCATGTGAAAGAGGAGAATGCCATCACTCACAGTTAGGATAACAAATGGCTGCAATGTGCTGACCCACTGCATGCTGTTGTGGGCTGAAGAAAATGTGACTGACACAACAAAGGACCAATGGATGAAGGGGGCTGGCTGAAAGAACCCCTTAAGTATATTATATGTAATTTTTGTAAAATAAAAAAGGTTTTGGCTAACTGCAGACCTAATAGTGACCACAAAAAAACTAATACATTTATTATTAACTCCCTGCCTAGTTTGAGCTATAAAAACCAGCTAGGGGCAAATGTGACTAATATTTCTCGCACTGCTGTAACTAAATCAGATGTGCTGCCAGGGCTTTAAGTGGGCCGGGTCTCACCGGGTCTGAGCACCGGCAGTTTTTTAAAGGGGGGCTTGAAACGGGTCTCTATCAGGCTCTGTTTTGTGCCCTGGCCCCGGCAGTCTGTTTTTTTCCGGACTGCAGTGACAGCAGGCACATCGATGTGCACGCTCACACTCCTCACTTCTCACTAGTGGAGAAGTTACGGCATGACGCCATGCCAGGTGAGCATTGTAGGGGAAGGGAAAACCTTTGAAGAGAGTCATTTTCTCTCTGGATTTCCCTTCTCTTTTTGAAACTCAGGAGCAGCGACATTGTCGTGGTGTCACCAGGGCTTTAAGTTGAAGCTTTCTCAATATCATATACAAGCCGTAGTTGCTGCTTATTTATCTTATGCAACTGACAAAGCCTATAGTCCTGACTTGTAGTACGCATGATGTTACTTGTATCATATATCTGGATGCAGTGACAGAAACAGCAAGACACAAGTCGGGCGGCACACTATGCTAATCATAGATTTTTGGCTTACGTGTTTTCAAGCCACGCCCTTAATTACATTGGCCACGCCCCTTTGAGAGACCCCCCCGTTTTTTTATCCCACTTAAAGCTCTGTGTGCTGCGTTACATGAAAGGCATATTTGCAAAATAGGCTAAGATAATGTGTTTGGTGTTCACTGTATAATCAAGGGATTTAAAAGAATATTTTTTCCTTGTTCAAACTTTATTGAATATTTCAAGGAAAGAACGAATAGTGTAATAGTGTAATTTGACATCCAAAAGATTCTTTTTCTTTATTGACAATATTTATTCACAATTATTGTTTGTATGTTTTGTGAAATTGTCCTTTAGAGCACGATTAATATTATTTTTAGACTGTTTTTCAAAATGGACAACAAAATGTCTCGAGATGTTGTTATGAAATATTGATCTTTTCATTCTCTGTACACCACCAATGTATGAAATTTAAAATGAAATATACAAGCTAAAAGGTATAATTAAAATACCAGGATAAACAGAAGCAACGTGTTTGTCTTTTAGCACAAACAGATTAAGCTTTTTTTGGAATAATATTGAGGTGTAGGCTATTTTCCCAGAGACTAGCGTTACATGAGAGAGCAGGACAGCACCCTATCGACTAAGATATGAGGCTGCTGCCCTTTTCCAAGCGCTGGTACACAATTAAGCTCCCTACCACCACCCACAAGACTGACTGACTGACTGACTGACTGAAGCATTTGTAGAGCGCACGAATGCCGCGGCGTCTTGGCACCAAGCCTTTGCACCATTGAACAAAGGGGTGGGCATGATGCCTAGCGTAGATTTTGTACTGGAAGGGCACCCTTGGCGCAAAGTCCTATTTGAGTTTCTTTTAGAAAACTTTCCAGGGCAAATAAGGTCGCAGCTGGAAAATAAATACCTTATCAAGACTCTGTGCCGGTCGGCCTCACTTTTTGTGACTTTGATAAGTCTGCCCCAAGTGTTAGGAAAAAAGCCCGGGTAACCTTGAACTGACAGCAGATCATTTAACTGGGAGAGCAAGTATGCATGAACACTGATGGAGAAGAAATGAGAGGCCTGCAGCTTGCAAGCAGACCTTGGATGCTTGTTTATAGCTCATTGTGCTAGATCAATAGCATTGTAGCTTTGAGCTGCAAGTAATAATAGGATCTCTGTGACATGAGCAGTAAACCGCTGAGTTATCTGCAGAAAATGTAAATCTGATCTGCACGTTACACAAGTTGCTTTGCAGCAGGAACATGAAGCTTCTACACTTTATTTGTGATGAGTCAAAAATGTGACTAGACAAATCACAGATTTCCCCAGTAAGTGCATCAACTACTGGAGTTCCTCTGTCATTATTTTAATCCCCTGAAATATTCTGGGCACACAAATATCTCTGCAGGCTGCCCTTGTCTGGCCTCAACATGCCACACAGATGGCACTAGGAACAAAGAGGACTATTTATTTAGACCCAGGCTGGGAGATTTGTTTGAGGAGCCTGGCCTCTATAGCCCTCCTCTCCATAACTACAGCCCTGTTCTTCAGACAAAGAACAAGAGCCGGCATTTTTCTCAGAAACAGGTAGTAACTCTAGCTACCAGAGCTGCACGCCTGACCCTATGATGGTGGTTGCCTGGTGAGCACATTAGGTGTCTAAAATACAGGGTGCAGCACTGTTTATTTATTTATTTATTTTGAAAGTTTTATATAGCGCGAACAAGATCTTTGCAGATATCAGAGCGCTTTACAAAGGCAAGGGGTAAGAACAGGAGAGTGCCTAACAGGCATTTGGGCATAACGTAATTGTAACACCCCAGAGATTCTGGGGCAAGCAGCAGTGGGTACCAGCAAGCCCCCAGCCTTAGGATCTAAAGGCACACAGGCACCTGCCATCTCCTCCCCCCTCCCATGTATTCATGGTGGTTTGCAGTAGCTGTGTTAACCTCCCTAACAATGAAATGAATGAAATGAAATGAAAAAGAATTTCTAAAGCGCATGGCTGCCCTTGAGCGTCCCAGCGCTACGTGTACACACAGACAGACCACCACTGAACCGCATGCAGAGATGTTAGTCATTCTGGGGGAAAAGGAACGTTTTCAGGGATTTTCGGAATCTGGTCAAGCTAGGTTCTTTCCTCATAGATGTTGGGAGGGAGTTCCATAGCTGACCGGCATTTATTGAAAAGCGGCGACCTCCGGTCCTTGCTCTTTTTGCTCTCGGGATAGCAACCAGGTTTTCCTCGCCAGAGCGGAGCGTTCGTGATGATTTGTAAGGGCGGATCAGATCTCTGAGGATCGGAGGGCCTGTGCCTTGGAGGACTCTGAACACTGTACAGAGCGCTTTGAATTTCACTCTCGCTCTTATGGGCAGCCAATGAAGCGCTTTCAAGGCTGGTTTCGCTGACGTTCTTCTGGATGTATTCGTCAGCAGTCTTGCAGCTGCATTCTGTGCCCTCTGGAGCACGTTCAGGGTGTATTCTGGTGCAGCCAAGAAAAGGGCGTTGTTATAATCAAGTCTTGACAAAATAAGGCCCTGTACCAACAATTTCCTGGAGTCTAGTGGGAGTAAGGGCATAACTTTCCGTATTGAGCGGAGCAGCCCATAGCAGCACCCTGCAGTTTTTTTCGCCTGAGTGTGCATCGACAGCTCCGGTTCAAGCCAGACGCCGAGACTTTTTATGGATCCCTTCGGGGTCGGAGGATCTCCTAAACAAGCCGGCCACATACATTTGGGGAGGGAAGTGCAGAGATTTCCCAGCAACATCACCTCGGTTTTGGAGGCATTAAGCTTGAGTCTTGAGTCGGCCATCCATGCCAACCGGCCAACAATACGTCCTTTATATTGCAAAGGTTTTAAATATACCCATTTACTCCTTGCACAAAAAGGGCTGCCCTTTTCTCCAGCGACTTCCTACTCACCGCACATCATGTACGAAAATATTTCCAGCGGCCACAGCCTAAAACACAATTTTTCCCCCTTGGACACCATTTTTCCCCCATGGACACCATTTTTCCCCCTTGGACTTATTAGATGTTTTAGTTGTCCACCTCCAATAATAGCCCGTCAGGTATTGCACCGCCGACCCGAGGACGAGCAGCTCAGTGATGAAGCATGACAGCCGATAGGGTGTGTGAGGGCATTATAAACCAATATATTGGATTCCCAACTTTGAACCCTCACGGTCAGGTTGGTTTATATTCCCTGTTTATTGACTCTTCTCAGAGGAATAGCATATTTCTTTTTGTTGAACACCTCCAATGCACGCCCAAAGTCTTCTGCGCTGCCCACCGTCTGCTCTTGTCCACCCCATTTAACCGCCCCACTCCCCCGCAGTCCCTGGAGGGCCACTGTCAGCCCGTTGGGCCAGCACGTCATGCACCTGTTAACCCAGAGCCCATTTATTCACTCAAACTAAATCACACCAACCTCTCTGGGAGGCTGGGCTCAGGAAGATGGGCACCAGCACAGTGTGTTGTCTTTTCTTAGTGTCTCTTCAAACTCTTAGCTGCTGCTGGTACATATTGTATTAACACGCCCTTTCGATCATCCAGGAGGTTTAACCTTAGCCCATTCGCAGTGAGATGCTCACATCTGCATTACAAAGGCTCTTGCTTCCCTCTCGCCCACTTTAACCCATGTTCGCCTAAAAGAAAAAAGGCAGAAAACCAGGAACTCATTTTTATATTTTGCATTTCAGAAGTCAGACTACTGGCCCTAGGACATATAATCAGGACCACTGGAATTATGCATTTCTTCCACAGCATTGGTAACCGTATAATCTCAGATTTATGTTATTTTCCACATAATTAGTCATCTGCTGCGTTATCGGAAGCTTTCACCTAAAGGGACATTTTGTTTCTAGCTCAAGTGGATCAAAAGTTATTGAACAAAATGCACTACACGTAATTGTGAGCAGTGGAGGATCCTTTCCAGGGTTTAATCGGTCACCTTTCAGGTGCCGATTGCTGTATTTAGGTGATAAACTCGTAGTAATGAGGAGCAACATTGCCCAGACCCACAAAATTGTTGCTTAAATGAACAAAATAAAGAAATAATACTGCTACAGATTGTGCTGCATTGTGCAGCACAATTTGTCTTTCCTAGCAGCATATGTTTGTCACATTATGTGACCATCAGTGTGAGTAGTTAGCCTGGCATATGCGGTCCACTATTCTAGTGGGCACCTTGCACCAGTTCAAATGACCCTTATTGATGGTAGGTTAAAGACAACCTTTATAGAAAGCTATCCTAGTGGTAGCTGTGGAGAGCAGCCTTCAGGCTAAGTCATGGAGGAATGTAAAGCAGATTGTTTTACTAGTCTATAATCTCATGAATGACTAAATGAAAGGAGAACCCCACAAGGTGTGTATATATACCATTAGCTTCTATTGGGAAAGTCGCGGTTGGAATTTTAAAGATAAAGGACACTTAGGGGTCCATTATGATGTCGGGCGGATTTCCTCCGCCAGGCTGGCGGTGGCTACCGCCAGCCTGGCGGAGGAAATCCGCCCGACATCATCAGCTCAATTCCCCCCGCCATATTAGTATGGCGGGAGGGACTGCAGCGGTGACAAACACCGCCCGCATGTTTTCCGCCCCGGTCGCTTTGCAGCCGGGGCGGAAAACCATTAACATGGTGGCGGTGTCTGTTCGACACCGCCCGCCATATTACAATGGGCTTTGGACATGCGGAGACTCCCTGCGGGGGCCCGTTGCGGGCCCCCTGGGAGTCCCTGGCTTGGGGGGGTTGCACATAGGGGGGTACATATGGTACCCCCCGCATTTCAAAGTGCAACATGGCAGGCACCATGCGGTGCCTGTCATGTTGCGCTTTGAAAAGCACAACGTGCACTTTTACCATTGCGGCGGGCGGAGATTTCTGCTCCGCCCGCCGCAATGGTAAACATACAGGATGCGCCCGCCTGTGTGGCGGGCGCATCCTAATGCCAATGTCGGGACCCCCGCACTGTTAGCGGGCGGTCCACTTCTCCGTTCGGGTGGTGGGCAAAGCCCGCCCGCCATCCTAATGGACCCCTTAGAGTGGACTTGGAGCAAATCCCCTTAGAACTAGGGGGTTCTAGAGCCAACACCCATGGGAGCACCGAAGTGCCCGAGTTACCTCACCCAGGGAAGCCGGGTGCATAGGTGTCTTTTTGGTGTTGGGTTTCGTCATCTTTTTCAATGGCGATCTGCTGCAAAGTGCTGCTGGCGACCAAGTGGAAAGTGTCCGGTGTGATCCAAGCCTGGATCGAAGGTAAAAAGAACCTGAAAGAGGGGACAGAGTCTGGGTCACTTGCCAGTGACCAGGGGCACGATAGTCGAATGCCCACCGATGTCGGGTGATTTCAGATGAAGAAGGTGAAGCTTGACTCTTCAGCCACGAGGACCAGGTGGCGTTAACAACAACCAGGATCTGGATTCGAGCTGTCCCACAAAGGATGTCGAGTGCTGCGGTGTTGGTTTCTGGATTGGGCCCAAAAAGCCTTGGCAACAGCAACCTATGCAGGAATCAAAGAAATGCTTTGGTGCAGACCAGCAAGGTCTGAGGGACTCACCACACAGTGGAGAGTCAGGGCATGTCTGGAGCAAGCAAGGAAGTCCAAGGAAAAGTAGAGTTACTTTTAAGGAGACCCCCCAGTCAACGGACCAGTGATTCGCAAAGGAGCATCAAGCGGAAAAGCAAGATGTGGGCTCACGGAACACTTGTGGAGTGTAGGCCCACCATCTTTGGTGCAAATGATGCTTGGGGCTTGGGCTACGAGTAACCCAAAGCACAACTTCAGGAAAGCTCAGGAAGTCAATGCACTTAGCAATGTGCACGGTGTCCAGGGGTTCCAGTTCCACGTCACTTGTGACGTGGAAACACTGGCCAACATAGGTGCATCGAGCCCTCCAGACATCTCAGATTGTTCCATCATGAACAATACAATTCTGCCTTATCTCGGGCTTCAACTGGTACTGAAACTGACTGATCAGGAATTCCCCACGAGGACCTGCCATCAAGGGCCACCCCCTTCGACTTGAGTCCGTCACAACCAGACCACTCACCGGCCCCCCTGTGGTTCCGCCGCAGTATCTTATCGATCGGATCGGATACCAACCCATGAGCTCATGACCTTCGGGCCTCCCTCTTCTATTGTGTCCCTCACACCGGGACCTCTACCTTCCGTTCCCACTGTGGAAGGGTCATCTCTCCTCCCCGTCACGGCTGTTGCACCTATGTTGGCCAGCCCCGTATCGAATCCGAATTAGGCTGAAACTTTCAGGCTTGTCATTAGTTGTCCTGATGATGATCCATTACTTTAACAGGATCGAAACGCCGTCGAAGGTTAGTGTAGTTTAAACAATAGTGCTCCATTGCGTGACTTTTTTGTGTTTTCACTACATGAGTAAAGCTAGGTTAACTGTTTCTCTTCTGTACTAGCTTCTCACGAATTGTAAAATTGCCTGATATTCGTTCACCCTATGTATGTTGTGTTTTTAGCCTTGTTATATGTTGTGGATACAGGACTGTGTCCCACTTCATATATGTTCCTTTTGTAATCATAATTTATCATTTACATTCATTAAATTCAGGGTCCGGCTGGACACCTTACTTATTACAGTGCATATTGTGGCCTATAATTATTTAAAGCTTATACATCCTTACCTGTCAAGGACCGTTGTTGAATGATAATACTATATACCCTTGGTCCTTGCTTACCGAGTGGGTTCCCTGGTCTTACAGAATAATAGGTCTCTAGGGTACCTATGTCCAGAGTACCTGGTGTACCATATACTAGGGACTCACAAGGGTACCCCAGTAACCAAACTGGAGTGTACCTAATGTACATGCAATCAATTTAGAGAGGAAAGCAGATAGGATGGGACCCTGGATAGCAGGATTCCAGACAAACTAAGTCAAAAACCATCAAAACACCTGGTAAAAGTGGGGGCAACCATGTAGGCAGATTCCACCTTGCTACACTCTGCTGCTGCCAAATAATTCTTATTGCCCTGAAGACACCATCTGCCATTCCTGGCTTTTCATCCAACAGAATGTTGAATCGTGTGGCATATAGTTTTACTTGGAACGCTGGTATTAGGACCTCAAAATCCCAGCATGCAAAGTGCTATAGCCTACTGTGTGATAATTTGCCTAAAATGTTATGCATGCCATTAAGCTGAGTACTTGCCAGCTGTGTTTTACATTTTTAGAAAGTCAACTAATTCATTAAAAAACTGCTTGTTTACACATTAAATCAAAAGTAAATTCTGCTCTCATATTTTGTGAGGGTTCACTCTTTCCTTTACATCATGCAATAAAACAAGCCTGGACAATGGAAAGCCTATTGTTCTTTTGTGCAGTGGAAAGATTTATAACAAGCTTCAAATCATAGCAAAGGTACAACATAGGAAGTAGCAGGGCAACCTTCCCGAAAACACAGAATAGGTAAAAATTGTGTCACAGGTGGGACATCACACGTTTCACACATACAGAATTCAGATAGCTAACACACTTAAGAGGGAGTAAGAGGAGTTAAAGGACTGCTATATGCTCTCCGCGAACAGACAGGAACATACAAGAAGTACATGGATAAAACCGACAAACCACCAATGGAATTTATGTACTCACTTAGGAAGATTAATCCTCACTTAATTTGTTATGCTTCATCAATGGGTTCCACATGTAGTCTTGGAAATCATCAAAGAGTTCTACTCTACTCTGGTTGTACTGTTTCCTAGTTATGGGTTCCCTAGTTTAGGTGGAATGATGTCCCTCAAGTCAACATTTATGCTCCCCTTTGTTAAACCCAGACCTACAGTAAAATTGTGTTTTAGTCAGCTAAAAAATTTTTATTGGCGTCTCCCTTCTACAAGATTCAAAACAGGAGGGTTATGCAACAGACATTACTTCTCTTTTTCTGTCATCATATTTAGATTCTCTAATATTTCCTGTGTGTGGTCGGTGCCTTCTTCAGGACTCGATGTCTGGGTATCTCACTTCAACTGTTGTGAAACAGTCCCTGATTCAAAGGGCATGTTATGCAAGTGCATGTAATAGAGCATTTCATTTTTCATTTGATTGGGCAAAATCTGTGGAAAGAGCCCGTCTTCATTGAAGAGGCACATCTTGGGTAGAAACACTGTATGCTTCGGTCTATTGGAGGACGGACTCAAGTAAAGCAGCAAGAAGAACAATTGATGGGCAGCATATTGATCAATGTCAAACATTCACCCAGTACAGAGATCTGGGCCTAAATCCATAATTATTTGCTCCCCATGCCATTCTAGTTTAACCCCTTGCCTGCGGGGCTAATTCCCCCGCTGTGCTGGGGGGCGGGGGAGCACGCACAGCGCCCCGGTGCTCAAGACGAGCTCAGCTCGTCATAAGCCACGGTGGCGTGTGCTCATGACGAGCTGAGCTCGTCACGGCTATACCCGTTTCTGTAGAACGTTCAGCACAGCAGGGGAATTAGCCCTGCATGCGAGCGTTGTGGCTGTCATGGCGAGCTCAGCTCGTCATGAGCACACGGCTACCGTGGCTCATGACGAGCTGAGATCATCATGAGCATGGGAGGGGTTAAACCAAGCGATATGCAAATCCGTTTTAACCTTGCTTCCCATGGGAACAGTCCTGCCCCAACTGCCAGGCCAGGACATCCCTGGACCAGAAACAAGCATCCTGGGACCAGTTTTGTGGTGTCACCCCTCATCAGCCAGGCTAGCTTGACACCAGTGGCATGGAGAGCACAGGGCTCAAGTCTGGGCATAACCATCCCACTCGGGGTGACAAAAGCAAAAAGAACAACTGCTGGACAGAATATTGAACAATGTCAAACATTTACCCCAGTACAGAGATCTCTGCCTATATCGATCGTTTTTTTCTTCCTATGCCATTCCAGTTTAAACCCAGGTATATGCAAAACTGACTTGACCCTGCTCCCCATGGGAATAGTCCAGCCCGAACTGCCAGGCCAGGTTCTCCCCAGACCAGAAACAAGCATCATGGGACCAGTTTCGAGGTTTCATCCCTGATCAGCCAGGCTAGCTGAACTGAAGTGGCATGGAGAGTAAAGCAGCAGCACAAGCTTTCCCCATCACACAAAACGTACAAACCAGGTAGGAGCAGTGCATGTTTTGCTTCCTCACAGAACAGGTACAGCATGGCAGTATTAAAAACAAGCTTCCCTCTCCCGCAGAAAACAGCAAGGGCAATCTTCCATTCCCCGCACAACAGATTCAGCAGAGCAGGTGCCAACTTCTTCAAAACGTTTGTGTGAATGCGTTGGGCAATCGCATCCTCAGTGCTGCACCTGTGTGCCTGGTGGAAGCGTGCACTGACGGCTGGTGATGTGTGTGCCTGGTGGAAGCGTGCACTGATGGCTGGTGGTGTCTGTGCCTAGTGGAACCGTGCACTGATGGGTGGTGGTGTGTGTGCCTGATGGAAGCATGCAATGACTGCTGGTGATGTGTGTGCCTGGTGAAAGGGTGCACTGCGGCTGGTGGTGTGTGTGCGTGGTGAAAGCGTGGACTGATGGCTGGTGGTGTGTGTGCCTGGTGAAAGCGTGGACTGATGGCTGGTGGTGTGTGTGCCTAGTGGAAGCGTGCACCGACGGCTGGTGGTGTGTGTGCCTGGTGGAAGCGTGCACCGACGGCTGGTGGTGTGTGTGCCTGGTGGAAGCGTGCACTGACGGCTGGTGGTGTGTGTGCTCGGTTGAAGAGTGCACTGGCGGCTGGGGGTGTGAGTGCCCGGTGAAAGCATGCACTGATGGCTGGGGGGGTGTGTGCCCGGTGGAAGCATGTACTGACGGCTGGGGGTGTGTTTCCCCGGTGGAAGCGTGCACTGATGGCTGGTGGTGTGTGTGCCTGGTGGAAGCGTGCACTGACGGCGGGTGGTGTGTGTGCCTGGTGGAAGCGTGCACTGATGGCTGGTGGTGTGTGTGCCTGGTGGAAGCATGCACTGACGGCTGGTGGTGTGTGTGCCTGGTGAAAGCATGCAACGACGGCTGGCAGTCTATGACAGCTGGTAGTGTGTGTGCCTGGTGAAAGTGTGCACTGACGGATGGTGGTGTGTGTGCCTGGTGGAAGCGTGCACAGAACGGATGGTGGTGTGTGTGCCCGGTGGAAGCGTGCACCGGCGGCTGGTGGTGTGTGTGCCCGGTGGAAGCATGCACTGGCGGCTGGTGGTGTGTGTGACCGGTGGAAGCATGCACTGGCTGCTGGTGGTGTGTGTGCCCGGTGGAAGCGTGCATTGATGGCTGGTGGAGTCTGTCCCTGGTGGAAACGTGCACTGACGGCTGCTGGTGTGTGTGCCTGGTGGAAACGTGCACTGTCGGCTGGTGGGGTGTGTGCCTGGTGGAAGTGTGCACTGACGGCTGGAGGTGTGTGCGCCTTGGGGAAGCGTGCACTAACAGCTGGTGGTGTGTGTGCCTGTTGGAAGCGTGCACTGACGGCTGGTGGTGTGTGTGCCTGGTGGAAGCGTGCACTGACGGCTGGCGGTGTGTGTGCCTGGTGGAAGCGTGCACTGATGGCTGGTGGCGTGTGCGCCTGGTGGAATTGTGCGCTGGTGGTGTGTGCGCATAGTGGAAGCGTGCACCTGGTGGAAGTGTGCACTGATGGCTGGTGGTGTTGTGCCCGGTGGAAGTGTGCACTGATGGCTGGTGGTGTGTTTGCCTGGTGGAAGCGTTCACCTGGTGGAAGAGTGCACTGGCGGCTGGTTATGTATGTGCCTGGTGAAAGTGTGCACTGGTGGTGTGTATGCCTATATCGATCGTTTTTTTCTTCCTATGCCATTCCAGTTTAAACCCAGGTATATGCAAAACTGACTTGACCCTGCTCCCCATGGGAATAGTCCAGCCCGAACTGCCAGGCCAGGTTCTCCCCAGACCAGAAACAAGCATCATGGGACCAGTTTCGAGGTTTCATCCCTGATCAGCCAGGCTAGCTGAACTGAAGTGGCATGGAGAGTAAAGCAGCAGCACAAGCTTTCCCCATCACACAAAACGTACAAACCAGGTAGGAGCAGTGCATGTTTTGCTTCCTCACAGAACAGGTACAGCATGGCAGTATTAAAAACAAGCTTCCCTCTCCCGCAGAAAACAGCAAGGGCAATCTTCCATTCCCCGCACAACAGATTCAGCAGAGCAGGTGCCAACTTCTTCAAAACGTTTGTGTGAATGCGTTGGGCAATCGCATCCTCAGTGCTGCACCTGTGTGCCTGGTGGAAGCGTGCACTGACGGCTGGTGATGTGTGTGCCTGGTGGAAGCGTGCACTGATGGCTGGTGGTGTCTGTGCCTAGTGGAACCGTGCACTGATGGGTGGTGGTGTGTGTGCCTGATGGAAGCATGCAATGACTGCTGGTGATGTGTGTGCCTGGTGAAAGGGTGCACTGCGGCTGGTGGTGTGTGTGCGTGGTGAAAGCGTGGACTGATGGCTGGTGGTGTGTGTGCCTGGTGAAAGCGTGGACTGATGGCTGGTGGTGTGTGTGCCTAGTGGAAGCGTGCACCGACGGCTGGTGGTGTGTGTGCCTGGTGGAAGCGTGCACCGACGGCTGGTGGTGTGTGTGCCTGGTGGAAGCGTGCACTGACGGCTGGTGGTGTGTGTGCTCGGTTGAAGAGTGCACTGGCGGCTGGGGGTGTGAGTGCCCGGTGAAAGCATGCACTGATGGCTGGGGGGGTGTGTGCCCGGTGGAAGCATGTACTGACGGCTGGGGGTGTGTGTCCCCGGTGGAAGCGTGCACTGATGGCTGGTGGTGTGTGTGCCTGGTGGAAGCGTGCACTGACGGCGGGTGGTGTGTGTGCCTGGTGGAAGCGTGCACTGATGGCTGGTGGTGTGTGTGCCTGGTGGAAGCATGCACTGACGGCTGGTGGTGTGTGTGCCTGGTGAAAGCATGCAACGACGGCTGGCAGTCTATGACAGCTGGTAGTGTGTGTGCCTGGTGAAAGTGTGCACTGACGGATGGTGGTGTGTGTGCCTGGTGGAAGCGTGCACAGAACGGATGGTGGTGTGTGTGCCCGGTGGAAGCGTGCACCGGCGGCTGGTGGTGTGTGTGCCCGGTGGAAGCATGCACTGGCGGCTGGTGGTGTGTGTGACCGGTGGAAGCATGCACTGGCTGCTGGTGGTGTGTGTGCCCGGTGGAAGCGTGCATTGATGGCTGGTGGAGTCTGTCCCTGGTGGAAACGTGCACTGACGGCTGCTGGTGTGTGTGCCTGGTGGAAACGTGCACTGTCGGCTGGTGGGGTGTGTGCCTGGTGGAAGTGTGCACTGACGGCTGGAGGTGTGTGCGCCTTGGGGAAGCGTGCACTAACAGCTGGTGGTGTGTGTGCCTGTTGGAAGCGTGCACTGACGGCTGGTGGTGTGTGTGCCTGGTGGAAGCGTGCACTGACGGCTGGCGGTGTGTGTGCCTGGTGGAAGCGTGCACTGATGGCTGGTGGCGTGTGCGCCTGGTGGAATTGTGCGCTGGTGGTGTGTGCGCATAGTGGAAGCGTGCACCTGGTGGAAGTGTGCACTGATGGCTGGTGGTGTTGTGCCCGGTGGAAGTGTGCACCTGGTGGAAGAGTGCACTGGCGGCTGGTTATGTATGTGCCTGGTGAAAGTGTGCACTGGTGGTGTGTATGCCTGGTGTAAGAGTGCACTGACGGCTGGTGGTGTGTGTGCCTGGTGAAAGCGTCCACTGATGGCTGGTGGTGTGTGTGCCTGGTGGAAGCGTGCACTGACGGCTGGTGGTGTGTGTGCTCGGTTAAAGAGTGCACTGACGGCTGGGGGTGTGTGTGCCTGGTGGAAGCGTGCACTGATGGCTGGTGGTGTGTGTTCCTGGTGGAAGCGTGCACTGACGGCTGGTGGTGTGTGTGCCTATTGGAAGCATGCACTGACGGCTAGTGGTGTGTGTGTCTGGTGAAAGCGTGCAGTGACGACTGATGGTATGTATGCCTGGTGGAAGCAGGAGCATTCACAGGGATAGAAGACACAAATGAAACTGACGAAGAGGAAGGGAGAGAAGGGAGGGGGGAGTGCGAGCAGAGGAGCATGATTCACAGCTAAAAGACACAAATGAGGCTGACCAGGATGGAGGGGAGAAAGGGAAGGGGGTAGTGCAAGCAGAGGAGCCTGATTACAGCAATAAAAACACAGATGGCAGCTGTGCACGTGCACAAGCTCGTGAACGCAAGCTGTAGGCCAGCAAAAGCCTCTGGTGGCACTTTTAAAAGCCACTTAGTGAATGTCTCAAAGAGACGGCGCATGCGCTGCCTCAGACGAGACCTAAAATCGGGAGTAACTATCTTTAACCCCTTGGCCGCGGCGGTAATTCCACCACGGAGCTAGGGGGGGCCGCGCGGCGCCACCATGCTCGTGACGGAACCACTCCATCACGAGCCGCGGTGGTGCTGTGCTTGTGACAGAATGGTTCAGTCACGGCCCGCCCGCTCAATAGAACGCGCCGCACAGGCACGAAATCAGCGCAGCGGCGACCGGGCCGTGACGTAACCATTCCGTCACCAGCACAGCCCCACCGTGGCTCGTGACGGAACCAGCACGCAAGGGGTTAAATAATGGCATATGTCAACATACGTATGTGATATAATGCTAATATTTAGTGGATATCGTGTTACATACTATTGGGCAGCTTAAATAGCACAATCATCACGACAGACATCAAAGTATGAGTGCATGTCTATCAGTTAAATACATATGGAAATGTACAGTTTACTACGTATACACAACACATAAAATAAATATGGATAAATACAGACGGAAATGTTTTAAAAAAAATAAAACCAGGAACCCTAATTACTAATGCTCCTATAGGCGAAACCTATGGCATTAGCCAATGCTTGTTTTTAGTAGGCAGAGTGAGATTTGCCCAGAATCCCAGGATGCTGAGCCGAACCCGAGACTCGAACCTGGTTTCCCATTTCTATGGCCGTTACGCTACATCCTCTCCCTACCTTGAGCACCTAGTCCAGCCTCTTATCTCAACACCCCCACCTTGCTGGTCCCATGTGGTACTCACCGCCCCTCGGCAGAAGTCGAGTCCCGGCCGGTCCAGCAGGGTCCTCTCCGAGCGGCCGTGCTCCCCGATCAGAACCAGGTAGATGTAGTTATTGGTCCCAGAATATTCAGAGGTGCCAGTGCTGACTGTGACCCGGTAATAGAACATCCCGAAATCAACAGAGTCCACTCAGAACCGACGCCTTAGTCCAGTCTCAGAACTGAAAGCCAAGAACCCTGAACCTGTAAGCAGGACTACGAGTCCAAAACTGGAACCAGGACTCAAGGACAGACCAGAACCAGCAAAGGTGAGGCAGAAAAATAAATAAATAATAAGACCAGGAGTCTAGAACCGCCACCAGGAGACCAGAGACAACAGCAGGGGCCCTGAAACCAAATAAAGTGCCTAGAACAAAAATCAGATGCTTCGAACAGATACTGTGAGCCTAGAACGGGTTTAGAACCCCACAAGAAGCACGGTCAGTATGCAATCGCCTTCGATTCAAGAACTGCTGCTATCAAATAAAACAAGAAGTACGAAGCCAGCAGAGATGTCAGAACCGGCACGGGAGATGAGAACCAGCAGAAAGCGTTAGTTAAGTCACAACAGCCGGAGCCCAGAACCGACACTAGGAGTTCAGAGCATGCACCACTCTTACAGAACCAGCACCCGAACTTCGGAACGGGCCTGCTAGCCCAGAGCACACCGAGATAAAATAACCAACAAACACAAAACGAGCAGCAATTGCACAGAACAGCACAAGCACTATGGAAGTAAAGCCAGCACCAAAAGAATCGAGCGGGTCAGCGATTACAAAACGGATGAGCGGCAGCAGCCAGGGCGCAGATTAAATACCAGAAGAGCCAGCAAGACCAGAAGTGCTCTGGGAATTTAGGGGAAGCGAGAGCGGCAGACCAGCCCATCCGCGACACACCCACCAGAGACGGGCAACCACTCCCAGGACACCTTATCAGGGACTGACGCTCCCACCTCCCTCTCTCCACCACAAACCACCGGCTCCTTCCTGCAAGCGAGAATTCACCACAGCTGACCACCCTCCCCTCAGCCCGCGGCAAACCGGATGGTGCAACGCACGTCTACGCTTTCCCAACAGGTCCTTAGACATCATCTGTCAGTTGTGTTTTACGTAGTTCAACCCTCCCTCCAAGTTCCTGGTTCCCAACTTGAGGGGGGAAAAACATCTGAGGAAATACGGCGTTCGGAGCCCAACTCTTAAGAATAAAGCGACGGCATCTTCTTTTCAAACCACTTGCGAGCGACTTGTGAAAAGAAATGCCTGCGTGCGCAGCCTTTTTTAGCAACTGCACTATCGAGTACGGGAGTGGTCGTCTGCCAAGGATGCATACTTTACTGATTCCGCCTTACGGCTGTTCCTTCCTCCTCTACGTCCTGTCTCTTTATTTCACTCTTGCAGGTTTGTTTTCTTCCCTACGTTTCGCCCTTTGCCACACCCCCTCCCCCCCTTCCCTTTTTTCCACTTGCTGTTTTTTTCCGGTCTTTTTCCTCTTTTCACATTACACTCTTGCTCCGTTTGATACTAAAAAATATGCCTCGGTCTCAAACAACGAGTGACTGTGCCCCTCGCCTACTGGCAGTACAAATTAAGGACGCCATACTGAATGCCTCATAACAGGGTCTGAGCATCAGTGCAATGCTGGCTAGGGACAGGGTGCCAATTCTGGCATTTTCCTATTGGCTGTAAGTTAGGGAGCGGTTCATGGTCTGGCTTGACATTGGAGTTGTGCCAGACAATTGTTTGAGAATCACCAAGAGAGGGGATTTGGCTCCGCCCACATTTTGGGAGTGAAATGCAGGTTTTGATTGGGCAGACATTAGATGCTGCCACAAAAAAGACGTGCTTGCTCTCCACACAGCTGTGAACAATTTGTTTATTTATTCAGCTGCCTCAGCTTGAATTTTGAGGGGCATACACATTCCATGGTAATGCTATCAAAGTGTCTTAGATAACTAGATAATGTATTGTTTTTTTTCTCTGGCTGCAGCACAGTTGGAAGTAGGGCAGTCATTGATTTTTTTTTAATGTCTGGCTTGATAGTGCTTTGTGCCAGACTAATTGGCATTGCCAATACTTGTTTAAAACCTGCATGGTCTGCCATGCCCCAACCATGACAATCTCCTTGGCCTCGTTGAAACTGGGCCTTCCTGTAATGTGAGGCTGCTTTAAATGTTTTTGCCATGACTGATTTTTGTTTACTGACCGACACTACCAAAGCCACCTGCTTTCTGTCACTTTTGTGCACATTTTCTGACTCTTGAGACAATGTTGGCATATTGGCACCATTCTGAAGAAGTGTTCACATGCCCAGGCAGGTGTGGGCTCTGTAGGCTTCATCCCTAGTCCCTCCTCTCGAGCACAGTGAGCTCTCTGTGAGACAGAAACTGAAAGTGACCTTTGGAACATTTTTTCTGTCTCACTTGTTTACAGTACAATAAGCAAATGGTCGCAACAGTAACAATCTTACAGGACCACATTCACAAGACCACATTTTACATAAACTGCAATGGATGCAATTTATTATCAAAATAATCGGCAATTAATGGAATTAATTTTCTAATTATTAATCACTATAGGCAACACAGTTGCTCATATATCTAGAGACATAAGTATATTTACAATAAGAGTGCTCTTGGTGTAGGGAAGGAAGGTAGGATTTGTGTTCAGGTGCGGGAGTGAGGGTGATGGACAGGGAAGAGGTGAGGTGACATAGAAACATCAATTTCACATAGTGAGACCTTTCTGGCCTATCACAGGACAACTGTTACAGAGTACACACATAGAAATGGAGGACGCCAAATAATAAAGATTCAGGCGTCAAGGCTTGTGTAATAGTGTTTAGTCAACATTCCCTACTGATGCACTCTCTGGAGTGGGAATAGTAATTTTTTACCCCTACGGTAGCCAGCGCTTTCCCTACTGTTGTACTCTCTGGAGTGGGAATAGTAATTTTTACCCCTACACTATCCAGCGTTTTCCCTACTGTTGCACTCTCGGAGTGGGCATAGTAATTTTTACCCCTACGCTATCCAACGCTTTCCCTACTGTTGCACTCAATGGAGTGGGAATAGTAATTTTTACCCCTACGCTAGCCAGCGCTTTCCCTACTGTTGTACTCTCTATGGTGGGAATAGTAATTTTTACCCCTACGCTATCCAACGCTTTCCTTACTGTTGCACTCACTGGAGTGGGAATAGTCATTTTTACCCCTACGCTATCCAGCGCTTTCCCTACTGTTGCACTCACTTGATTGGGAATAGTAATTGTTACCCCTACGCTATCCAACGCTTTCCCTACTGTTGCAATATGTGGAGTAAGTATATATAATAATTTATATGTAGATGTTTAATTAATTTTAACATTGTATGTATTAGTTATTTGTTTAAATACGTTTTAATTTTTATATCTATAATTTTTTTTAATTATATGTATTTTTTACTTATTTTTACATTATTAAAACATTTAAAAAATCGATATTTTTAACACCGATACTTTTGACAACTATATTTTTTCCCGATATTTTTGTACTTACCTTTATGTAGATAGGACTTCGATATTTGTGACTTCGAAATTTCTGTGTTGATATTTTTGTTGGTGGATTTTCTGTCTGTCAATATTTTGTCAGATATTCGGACCTAACTACGGAATTTCAACCCAATGCGCTCTTCCTAACGGAAAGGTGGCTTTCAGCTTCTTCAACCCCCAACGTTCTCGAGGCAGTGCCCTCTAACTACACCATACTAAGACTCAACCACCTGCTGCTCAGGGCTGGTCGTTTGGCGGTAATTTTTAAACGCAGTCTGCAATGTAGACTGTTAGAGCTAGACATTGCTAATTCTGAAGCAGACTTTTTTAGCTGAGCCCTTACTAGTCATTGCACGTTAACAGGTCTTTTAATCTACCACCCTCCTGGCCCTGCTGCCACTTTTGTCATAAATCTGAATGGACGTTATTCCTGATTATGTAGTACAATATGCTAATTTTCTAATAGCAGGAGATCTTAATATCCACATCAGTAACAATAACTATCCCCTAGTCAAAGGTTTGGTGAAGGATTTTGGTCTGCTCCAGCTCACCCAATTGATAAGAGCGCCCACACATGTGCATGGTCACATTCTGCACTCTATATTCACTAATTCGAACTCTATAACGTCGGCTGTGATGATTCCAGTGGCCTGGTCAGATCACCACTTGGGTCCTTTTGGGGTCTTCTCACTTCCTCGACTAGCAGCACCATCACATAAAAGAAGCATGTGCAAATGGTCCCTTATCACTCCAGATGCTTTCCCGTCACCCCTAAACCAAGATACACCAACACTTAAGTCTTGCCCCTCCATTGCCAACAGGCAACTAATGTGGTGGATTAACCAGGCCCTAAACGCCTTAACTCCTAAGTAAGTTGTCACTAGTACGCGAGCCAAAGCTTCGGCTCCGTGGTTCCCGTCGGCATTACAGGCAAAGAAGAAATCTTGTAAGCGGCTGGAACACACATAGGACAAAGACTATGAAGAACGCCCAAAAACTTCAAAGCTAGCGGCCCTGAAAGAAAGAATATCATAAAGATCCTAGTCGCTCTCTTGTAAATTTTTACGCTCATAAAATCGAGCAGTCAAAAAATTCCTCAAAGGAACTTTTGCAGATAATTACTTCCTTAACATCTTTGGAACAAACAGCTGCATCAATTCCACCTAGTACCAGATAGCAGTCTTTTCTTGACATGATGAACAATATCTATACCTCTTTTCCTGAGAAGGCCAGACATTTTTAGCCTGCAACCTCTGCTCAGAGCCACTTAGATGCTCAGAGAAGTCTTTTATAGTTAAAACCTATCCTGGAGGACGAAAATAACAGTTTGATGCTAAAAGTAAAGTCCAGTTCTCCTCTAGATCCCACGTCACCTGTCATACTAGAATAGAGCAGAGAAGCTATTGTTCCGGCACTTACTAAGCTGCTCAATCTATCCTTTGTCTCTGGGCACGTTTCCCAGGAGTGGAAGCATGCTATTGTGATTTTGCTCTTGGAGAAACTTTCTTTAGATCCCTCTGTACCCGAAAATTTGAGACCTGTATCTCTATTGCCTCGTTTTGCAAAAACAGCAGAAAAGTTAGTCAATCAACAATTGATGAAATTTGTAGAAGAAAAGGCTCTTCTCCATAAAACACAATCTGGGTTCAGACCTTCTTTTAGCACAGAATAAGCCCTTCTATATGCGTCAGAATCTCTCTGCCAAATAGCAGACAATGGCAAGACGGCTGCACTAGTCATGCTAGACTTGAGCGCCACTTTTGATACTGTCTCCCAGGAACTGCTATTAGACAGGTTACACCATTCAGGGGTGGGAGGCACCACATTGAACTGGCTGGCAGAGGGTAGTACCATCCAAGTCACCCTACAGTCATTTACTTCCACCACTCGATTGATGAAACAGGGAGGGCCTCAAGACTCAGCTTTGAGCCCGACCCGGTTTAATCTATATATGTGTCCATTAGCGGAAATAGTAGAAGGCCATGGTGTGTAGACGGTGTTGTATGCTGATGACACACAATTGATTCTAACTCTGGCTCAGGAC
The DNA here is from genome assembly GCF_964261635.1 of Lissotriton helveticus. Lineage (NCBI taxonomy): Eukaryota > Metazoa > Chordata > Amphibia > Caudata > Salamandridae > Lissotriton > Lissotriton helveticus. The sequence goes on from NC_136073.1 coordinate 172,057,847, forward strand.
AGAGGGGGCGTGGCTTGACCGCCGTTGGGAATGGACGCGTGAGCTCTGAGCTCTGTCCCGGCCTTCCCCGTTTATCCTGTGCTGAATCCTCCTGCTGGCCCCGCTGGCTGGGGTTTGACCACATCCCCGCCCGCGGACTTTGAGGCTCACCTTGGGGCGGCGGAGTCGTCCCGGCGACGGTGTGGAGACGCGTTGGGCCCGAGCTCTCCTGGACGGCGCCGGCCATCTTGTGCGGCCTGTGTATTCGGCTGCAACCCCGGCCTAGATTGCGTGGGTGGCTGACCTGCAGGGGGAGCTGCCCGGCCGCCGGCCGCTGCGGGGGTCGGGTCTGCAGCCTCACGACCGGAGTCCCGGCGGCGGAGGACGGGCTGCCCAGTAGAAGAGCTGAGGCGTGGACGGCTTGAGGAGCCCCTTTGGAGAGAGGACAGGCCACCACCGGTGACTGCGGGGCTCCCTGGACTCGGGCCCGGGAGGTTCCCGGATCGTGCCCTGAAGACGGCGAACGGCCAAGGGTGCCTTGTTGACACCGGACGCTTCCCCTGTGGGACTGGCATGGGCCACTGGCGGTGAGAGACCTGAGGGATCGGCACTGGGGGCCCCTGAGGTGGTTGGGGCCTGAGGGACTCCGCTGGACGCTGCCGGCGTAGGAGCTGGGACCCTGACGAGATCCCTGGGTGTATAGAGGGGTCTAGTCCCCCGGGGGTGGTTCTTACTCGGTACGCAGTGGCGTTGACCCCCCCTGGCTGGGACCGGGACCTACTACCTCTGGTGCCGCCGCCTCGCGGCAAACGCACAGATTGCCGATTGGCTGATCGCCTGCTGTGGGGTGCTGGACCCGGAGGCCCTCGGCGCTACCACGCGTGGGACACAAGAAGTGTCCCTAGGGCTTGAGGGCTGAGTGCTAGCCCGCCGGCGCGGGGTGCACCTTCGGCGGAACTGATTGGGAGGACGCCCTGCACCTGTTGTCGGGGTGAACTGAGACCGGCTGCCATTATGGGGAGACGCCTGAAGCCCCCATCGGACGCTGCGGGGGGAACGGCGAGCAGTCAAGATTCCACAGTGGACAATGGCTCAATGCCGGGCCTACCACAGGACCAATTGGAGCAGATCTTGCAGGCCATCTCCGACACCAGGGAGGCCTTGCGCCATGACATCGGGCAGGTATCCACGAGTCTGGGGCTCCTGCGGGCGGACCACGGCAAACTGGCGGACCGGGTCAAGCAAGCCGAGGTTCGAATGGACGCACTGGAACCCACGGCCAAGGCGACTGAGGCTTCGCTGAGCTAGCTGCAACACCGGGTGCAACTGCTGGAACAGAGGGCGGAGGATGCAGAGGGACGCAACCGCCGCAACAATATACGCGTGGTTGGCCTGCCCGAAAAAATTGAAGGGGCAGACATGTTGGGCTACCTGGAGTCCTGGTTGCGTGACGTGGTGGTCCCGGAGGGTCTGACACCGTTCTACACTTTGGAGCGCGCTCACCGTGTGCCGGCTCGGCCCCCAGCTGAGGGTCGGCCTCCTCGACCGGTGGTAGCGCGCTTGCTGCACTACAGGGACCGTGATCTTATTTTACAGAGGGCGCGGGCACTGGGGCCCTATAGGGTGGACAACGCCCAGGTTTCCATCTACCCGGATTATTCTTTTGAGGTTCAGAGGCAGCGCTCCACCTTTCTGGCAGTCAAGAAGGCTCTTCGGGAGGAGGGGGTCCGTTACTCTCTCTTATTTCCGGCCCGCCTGCGGATCATGATGGACGGTAAATCCTCCTTCTACAATTCTCCAGACGAAGTTTGGGACTGGCTGGAACTATACAAAACTGGTGCGGATGCTCATCTCATATCTGGTGAGCCGCGGAGGGTGGCTCCGAGATCCAGGCGGACCAGGAGACCCAGGAGAGGACCACCGAATGCTCGGACCCCCTCTGTCTCACAGACCGAGCTGGAACGCAAGGAGGCCCTCCGGGCGGTCTCTACCATTTCCAAGACGGTGGGATCGACGTCGGCAGTGGAATCGGGCTCCCGGGGGGCTCTGAGGAGGCGGCATCAGAGGAGTCGGGCGCTGGTGGCTCTGGGCCGCCTCATGTCATGCCTGGAACTGCAGATGACTTATTGGACGAATGATCCTAATGCCCCTCCGTAGTGGTATTGTATTTGCTGTTGGGCTCCTGATTTGGGTTTGGGGCGGAGGCATGTGGCTCGGGTGGGCAGGGAACTGCTGTTGTTGTTGGGGGGCTGCCTCCCGCCGTTTGTGGCTCCTGCCGTTGATGGGGTGGGGATGTGGGGGCACCTAGGGCACATTGGGGAGGGCCGGTCGGGAGGCATGTGTAGCTCGCGGTCTGTTGGACATAGCGACAGGCCACCCCCCCTGTCTCACACCTATTGTGGGACTCTGGTAGTTGCCAGAGACTGTTTGTTTTTCTTGGGCTTTTTGACTTTTGGATGGGTTTCTGCTGTTTGGGGCCTATTCTGGGGATGGGTGGGACGCGGGATTGTTGGGTGATCTTAGGGTTCTGGTTTTGGGGTGTTGTCAGTGTGCCTAGGATTTTTCCTTTAATCAGAACTGTACTTGCTGCTATGAATGGGGACCCTACCTGAGCTGAAGTGTGTGACCTTGAATGTGCGGGGACTGAACTCCATGCTGAAACGTCACAAGGTGCATGCCTATCTGGTTCGTAGGGGGATTCAAGTAGCCTTCCTGCAGGAAACCCATATTGACCAAACAGAGGGGCGGGCTCTACAGCGCAGGTGGCGGGGACAGCTGTTCTACACGGTATACTCGGCCTTTGCAAGGGGGGTTTTGATTTGGGTGCGGGCGGGGGTTCCCTTCCAACCCTTGGTGACAGTGATCGATCCCGAGGGGAGGTTTGTGGCTGTACAGATGGGAGGGACGTGACGCTCTGCAGCGTCTACGCCCCAAATGTGGAACAACCTGCCTTTTTTGCGCGATTGTCAGGGAAACTGGCGACAGTCCTAGCCAATACGGTCTTACTGGGGGGTGACTTTAATTCTGTACTAGATGTGGAATTGGATAGGTCTCACCCACCACTGGCGCAGGCGGCAGCTCACCGGCTAGCGAAGAGTAGGGGAGACTGGCAAAGCAGCTGTGGCCTGGTTGATGCATGGCGAACTCAACACCCAACAGAGAGGGATTTTTCCTTTTATTCCCCCCCACACGCGCTTCATGTTCGCCTTGACAGCATTCCCTGCTCGCTGGATGCTCAGTGCTTGGTCCGCCACAGTGAATATCTGGCTAAACAATATCCGACCATAACCCTTGCTTGATAGTGGTTCAATGGACGCGGCAACGCCAAGCTATTCCGACGTGGCGGTTAAACCCGTTGGCATTGGAGGACGCGGCATTTAAGGCTGATGTAGGCATTGGGGTGGAAGGCTACTTTGATGCTAACACGGGCACAGCTTCCAGTAGGGCACTGGAGTGGGACGCCTTTAAAGCAGTGGTTCGGGGCGTCTGTATTTCAGCTACCGCGGGAGTCCGCAAGACCCTCCTGCAGGATGTAACGCGAAGCGAGGATCGCTTACGCCAGGAGGAACGACGTCATCACGTGACTCCTGAGGCACACGGAGCGGTTTCGGCCGCGCGGGAGGAAGTGGCGGCAGCGATGGAGAAGCTGCGCTGCTTCGATTATAAGGAGTTTCTGGTTCGAGCTCATGCTGAACGAGACAAGGTGGGCTCGCTACTGGCCTGGTTGGCCACCCCAGGGACCCGCGGCACCCCGATTGTGGCTCTGACCACTCCTGAGGGACACAAGGTTTATACTCAATCGGAGATCAACGACCAATTTTTGACATATTACGTGCGCCTTTATAGGAGCGAGATGCCATGTGTGCCTGTGGAGCTAGATGAGTTCCTCCTGGCGGCGTGGCTTCCCCAGCTCGACCCCGAACACGCGGACCGTTTGGGCGGGGACATCTCTGAGGGAGAGATTAGAGTGGCCATTAAACACATGGCTCGCCGCAAGACCCCTGGCACAGATGGGCTACCAATTGAATTTTATGCAGCCTACGCGGATGTATTGATACCGGGATTACAGACGGTTTACCGGTAGGCCTGGGACACCGGGGTCCTACCTGCGACTACTCGAGATGCCTTGGTGATACCCTTACTGAAGCGGGGCGGCGATGCTAGCTCTTGTTCGGCCTACCGCCCATTGTCCATGCTCACGACGGACTACAAGATTCTGTGCAAGGTTCTTGCGACGCGGCTTCTGGCCCACATGCGCGCTTTGGTGCACTCAGACCAAGCGGGCTTTATTCCCCAGCGCACCACCGCCACCTGTGTGCGTCGGCTACTTCGGGTCATGGGGGGCAATGCTGCTGGCCCACCGGGTGCCGCTGTCCTTTCGACTGACATTGAGAAAGCATTTGACAGCGTTGAGTGGCCATACCTGCTCCGAGTACTGGAGGCCTTCGGATTGGGCGAACGATTTGTGAAGTGGACCGCCTTGCTTTATGCTGTGGCCACAGCCCGAGTCAAGACGGGGCCACCATCTCTGCCCCGTACAGAGTAGGGCGGGGGACTCAACAGGGATGTTCCTTGTCCCCCCTACTATTTGCGCTCGCCATAGAGCCCCTAGCTGCTCATGCCCGTATGGGCCGAGCGTATGAAGGCCTTCCGCTGAGAGGCGACACCCACTACATCTCTCTCTATGCAGACGATTGTCTACTGTTTTTAGCCGACATGGACGATTCCCTGCGTGGGGCCGGGCGCTTGCTCTCCGATTTTGGCCACCTCTCGGGACTGAGAGTCAACTGGGGGAAGTCTTGCCTCTTCCCGTTGGCACCAGGGACGGATGACTCCCAACCGGAGGGTGAGCTGCAATGGGAATACCATTGCCTCCCTTATCTAGGTACGCACATATATCGGTCGTCGTTGGACCTCCTGGACGGTAACATTGACAGAGCGATCCGGAGTCTACGGAGCTGCATGGGATTCTGGTGGACGCTGCCGTTGTCGGTCGCGGGACGAGTGGCGTTACTGAAAATCGTGGCACTTCCTCGTTTATTATATTTGTTTCGCACACTGCCGGTCTGGATCCCGGCGTCGGTTTTTACCAGACTCCGCTCCCTAATTTCCGGGTTCATCTGGGGATCGGGTAGACGGCGCGTGGCGCTGGCCACGTTGATGCGCCCAAGATCGGACGGGGGACGGGGGATTTCGAGTGGTACTATTTGGCGGTGCAGCTGCAGTGGCTTACCCAGGCAGTGGATTTAGAATTCCGGGGTCCAGAGGGGGTAGTGGGCAGACTATTTCCGATACACGTCATCTCTTTCATAATTCTAGGCCAGAAATTGGACCTTACCCAGCTTACAGGGGAGGAACGTACGATTCGTAGCTGTTGGCTTCGTTGCCATAGGCGATCCGGCATCACTCGCCCATATGCCCCTGAGATCCCGCTGGGGATGTGCACTGCCTTTCCGCACGGAGGAGATTGGTCTGCGCTGGCGACCTGGGAGGAGCTCGGCCTGCAAATGCTCGGTGACCTCTACAAAGAGGGATCGCTGCTCACGTTTCAAGAGTTGCGAGACGCTTATGGCCTCCCAAGGGGTGACTATCTGTTGCACGCCTCGCTGGTGGCCGGTATTCAGAGACACTGGAAGAGGGGGCTCACTGAGCCACCGACCTCTGAGTGCTGTCAATATGTGGTCATGGCTGCTGGCACTTACAAGGCCGTCACCTGCCTTTACCGGAGGCTGTCGACTGAAACTCTGCATCCCCTGGATGGGTTGAGAGCCAAGTGGGAAGGTGATATCGGGTGACCGATCCCTGAGCCGACGTGGCCGCAGCTATTGCGGCGGGCGAGGAAAGGCACTAGGAATGCCAGGTTCCAGCTGGTCCAGTTTTTCACCCTGCACCGAGCTTACCTAACGCCGGTTAAGATCTCGCAATATTTTGAAGGTGCATCTTCACTCTGCCCTAGATGTGGTACGGAGGATGCGGACTTTGCGCACATGTTTTGGTCCTGTGGGAGGCTAACTGGTTACTGGGAAGCGGTGATGGCCTGCCTGAATGCTGTCACGGATCGGCAGATTGACGCAGATATGGGCGCTTGCTTACTGTTGTGGTTCCCTCACGCCCTCCGTAATCGCATTACCAGTACGTTTTATGACTTGGGCCTGATACTGGCTAAACGAGAGATCACCATGCATTGGAAATCTAGCCGGGGCCCCAGCTACTTGCGTTGGAGGACCACTTTGGAGCGGTGGGCGAAAGCGGAGAGCGCGTTGCGGCTGCAACAGGCCAGGCGCCTAGATAATGACAAGGCCTTGGAGGTGGCTAGAGCGTGGGAGGCCCTAGTGACTGCGCTCAAGTCGCCTGAGAGTGGCCAAAGTGAGGATGACGGAGTAGCGACACCATAGGGTTGTTGTTTTGAGGGGTACCCCACTTCCAGCGAAGCGCACAATCATAACAAGTAACGATGGAGGTTCTGAGAGCTCGGATCCCCCATTGATATGCACTACTTACCTTTTAATATTGATCTTCTCAAGGAGGTAACTCAGTGGTGGTTATCAGCTACCTGGGAGGGAGGACAACTGCGCACTGACTAGGGGGGTGAGACACAGGGAGGGAACGGTTTGGGGGATTGTTATTACAAAAGGCATCTGGTCGGAAATGTATTGTTATCCTGAAATGCCGGTTATTACTGCATAATTTTATCCTTTGCACTGTGCTATTTTGACTTGGAATGCCAATAAAAATTGTTTTAAAAAAAAAAAACTCTGGCTCAGGACAACTGCTAAGCGGCAGAAGAATTTAAATTATGTCTGGTAGACCTGGCTAACTGGATGAAAAACCGCTGCCTTAGATTGAACTCTAATAAAGCCGACATCCTGGTGGTGGTGAAACAACCATCTATCTGGTCCACGATCTGGTGGCCTAGTGAGTCAGGCCCTCTGTCTTCCCCCAACCACAATGAAAAACATTTTGGAGTATGGTTTGATTCCACCTTATCTTTCACAGACAAAATCTGCACTCTTACATGCACCTGCTTTGGGGTCCTAAAAATGATTTGGAAGACTCTAGGTCTCATTCAGGACTCCACGAAAAGAACAGCAGTTCAGGCTCTCATGGTATCACGACTGGACTATTGCAATGTCCTTTATTTGGGGGCCTCTAAGAGGAGGATTCAAATTCTCCAGAGGGTGTAAAAGGCAAAAGGCCTCAGCTCGAATGCTGCTGAATATTCCCAGACATGCCCCCACGTGGCAAGCCTTGGAAAAACTTCACTGGCTCCCCGTTGAGGAGAGGATACCGTTCCAAGCCATGTGCTATGTACACAAGATACTTCAGGGGAATGGCCCTAGTTATCTTCTTCCACTGATTTGACCTTACCGCCATGATTGCTGCCTCAGATCAGCTGGAACAGGTCTGTGAGTGTTCCTAAATTCTGTAGAAATAACCTTGGTGGCAGCTCCTTTAGGTTCCGGGTAGCTAAACAATGGAACCTACTACCTCTCCATCTTTGATAGAGCCTTCAGAAGCTTCCTTTCGGAAACACCTAAAAACCTGGCTCTTTAGGAAGAAGTGATAGCCTGATATCCTTTCAGTCTTTCGGAATTCAGCTCTAAAAATTGCTAACATAACATATATAGCTGCAAAAATAGTACCCACTGGAGGGGGGCCCCCTGGAAAGTACATGGAGGCAGCCGCGGGCCGTGGAGGGAGTTACGGTGGGGCAGGGAGGCGGGGAGGGGGAGGAGCGGGTGGAGGGACCTAAAAACTGGCATATGGATAATTGCAGGTAAGTACACAATTTAATTATTAAAACGAATTTCGTAGCGCGCACAGCCTCGCATTTTGCGATGCAGTGCGCGCTACGAATTTCGTTTTATTAATTAAATTGTGTACTTACCTGCAATTATCCATATGCCAGTTTTTAGGTCCTTCCACCCCGACCCTCCCCCTCCCCGCCACCCTGCCCCACCGTAACTCCCTCCACGGCCCGCGGCTGCATGGAGGGGGCCCCATGATCCAGACTCAGTCGGGAGCTCTAAGGTCAGGAGCCATACACAGTGGAAGACACATAGTGAGGATTGTGATTTTATCATGGGTTCCCATATACGGAAACATCACCTCAAGCTGATTTGTTTTTTGTGCAATCCAAAATCTAGTTTCCTCCCATGTGGTAGGGACTAATACCAGGCATGAACAGTTGAGCCTGTCTAGCTTGAGAAGCCCTTGTTGGGGCAGTAGTGATGGTATACAGAACATACTGCATTAGACGTTGATATAGTCTAATTAAATGGTTTAAAAGAGCAAGTGTATCACACTGTTGCAATTATTGTGCATTAGGATAAGGTGTATAAACTGTTAAGGCTGGCTAGGTTGCCCCATCATTACTGAGAGGGCCCAGTCTTGCATTGTGTACTGTGTGTGGTGGGTGACTTGGAACCAATTATGATATTCTTGGTATGTAAAAGGAATGTTTAAATATTCCTAAGATCTATATGCAGCTGGAACTACCACTTCATCGTATGTGTGAAATGTTTGTGAATTAGTATTGACTTCAAGAAAATCAACCCAGGAATAAAAAACCTCATCTCTGTATTCTTCTTGTGCCTTCACCACGAAGGTAACGTCTCCACAATGTATAGTTAAGTGTGTAGTTACTGCTTACCTGCACTTTACAAGAATAACTACTGGTTGCTCCATAGTTAATGAATGGAATACAAAGAAAGGAAACGTACTATAAGAGGCAATCCTTTTAGCTTGCTTGGCCTGCAGACATAAATAGGTACTTCCTATTAAGCTGAAGGAGAATAAAACTCTTTTCACCACAGATGTTTCAGGATAAAGGAGCTTTGGGCACATGGAAGTAAATATTAAGGAGCCTCATTAAATTGGTACCAAACCTAGAATGTTGGTGGCACCATGTTATACGGTTCCTACTAATCTATTAGGACTGTGTATTTAGAACAACAAACCTTCATAATACAAAGACTAAGTCTTCTAATACAATCAATAAATGTTGGTCTATTTGGCTAGCTCACAATACCGCTTCTAAACTCACAAACCTCCAGAGGTATAACCTAGAACATGACTCTCTGACTTCCAAGGAAATCATGGAAACAGATTTAACCATTACGTCTGTCAATTTCGCTTGCCCAAAATGTCCCAAATAAAAGATACAATATTGCATTTTCAAACGTTTATTGAAAAGCTCTATTCTTTGCAAATAAAATATGAACTGCAATTGTATGAAATATAAGACCTATTATTGTAATGAACATTATTAGACTAGTGAAAAATACAAACAATTCAATTATGGTAATAGTTCATAACATTGCTGATGTTACTTGTTACTTCTATCTATTGGTAGTCTCCATGCTAAGGAGAGCATATCGAGAGTACTCATCTACCAGGTCTATTGGAATGACCTAACACCATACCTTGATAGTGTAAGTCAGGAAAGAAGGCTCAGTGCATCCACGGATGCACCTCCGAGTGTATAGCTATCTTTTTTCTCAAGATGAAGGTCGAGTTTGAGTTTAAAATTATTTGTAAGAGCGCGCATACACCAGCGGTTTCTTGGCGCTACAACTAACAAAAGTCCAGGGCGAGAATAGAACCAGGGGGGCCGCGAGGGGTTTTATTCAAAGGACTTCCTGAATAGGTGGGCCTTAAGTTGTTTCCGAAATTGTGGGTACAAGGTGAGGGATCTAATTTCCAGGGGAAGAGAGTTCCAGGGGGGAATGCATCTTACAACAGCCTTCCATGATCACTCGGCAGGCTCTGCACCGCTCACTGACTTCAGCACAGAAGCGGTTTAAATAATAAACCTTCAAGCTAATCTAACTGTTTCCAGGTTGCAGACAGCATTTTAAATAGACTAAAGCAGAATAGCTGTCTCCTTGGGAGCAGAGAAAAGAAAACAATGCCTCATGTTCCGATTTTCTCCAAACCTAGAATTAACTGTGCAGACTACAGGGCGACAATGTCTACCAGGAAGAAATGAGTGCTAGGGCCACAAGAGGACTCAATGCACAAACCCAGCTGAATAAGTAGGTTCAGAAACACAACCAATTCCTGACTAGGTGACCAAGTGAAATTAGGAGCATCTGGGTATCTTTCTCCTTGAACCAGATGCGTAAGTTGTTGAGTTAAACCAAGAACCTCTTTGAGATAAATAGAGCACATTCTATAAACCTGTGCCAGATTTTGTCTGTAAAAGTTGTAATCAGCATAAATGCAATTCTATGTCAGGACCAGAGGTGAGGTTTATGCTTTCTTCCTTCAATGTTAATACATTATTTTCAAAACAGCAGCCATTTTAAAATATTTCAAAACTATTTTTCCCATGAAAATTAGGGAAAACAAACAGCTCATAAGTCCTTCTTTAATGTCTGCAGCGTGGTCCCCAAACATAGTCCTCTGTTGCTACCTGAACTGCATCTTTCTTCGCTGCTCAACAGCTAGGTAACTTCTCTTCTTTGTTTCTCTGGGTTTTCTCAGACAATTTGAATGTGTTAACCAATTTTATTGCTGTATTTGTGTAGGGAAACATCCTTTACAACAAAACTTTTACAACGCAGTGCTTTTACAACGCAGGTTTTACAACGAAACCCATTACAACGCATTGCGCTGGGGGGCGCTCTAGGATAGGGAATAGATTTAATTTACTATCCAACACCTTCCCTAGTGTCCACGGGGACTGGAGTTGGAATAGTGAATTAAACTATTCACTATCCAGCACCCCAAAGCGCTATGCGTTGTAAAGGTTTGCGTTGTAAAAACTGCGTTGTAACAGCATGCGTGGTAAAAGCATGCGTTGTAACGTCATACATCCATTTGTTGATGTTATAATGCACCACTTGTAAGCAGTCTTCTTCTCATTTTACATTCCCTTTTTCCTTTGCGGGACCACTCCGGTCCACAATTTGCTGACATGCGATGCGGCCTTTGCCCTCTAGAAGCACTGCTGAGGCACGTCTCGTTGGCTAAATGCAGCACGTTTCTCCTTCCCATTCAAAGGAGGTAAGCATGCATTGCCAAAGCCTGCGAGCCGCCGAGCCTTGACCTGCAGACCAGGGTGACACCCAGCATGTGCCGTATTATTAATTCCCCGCATTTCTTTATGGCTGTTGTCCCGCTGAGGATATGTATTATGTGCTACTCTCTTTGATGCCCTACAGGGTTTTATTGGCACTGTCGGCCCTGAAGGCCTGTGTGGGCCACGTCCTGGGCAGCAAAGCCCTGTGATATTAAGGGAGTGTACATGTCCCTGGGACCTTTGCATCCCTTTTGTGAGCCTCTGGCCCACCCACATTGTCGCCTGGGCTCCCTCCCAGCACCATAGGTTTTACACATGCTTGCCATAGGAGAGAGGGTTACCTCTATCTGGCCTGCCTTGATGGAACTCATCCTCAGAAGGCTCTATAACCTAAAAGCACAGTACAAAATGCCCAAGGAAGGGGTAATAAGTCTTTATGGATATGCAGGCAGCTCAAGCCACATGTGAGAAGGGGGACTCCCTCTCCTTCCTATAGTGGGTTGAAGATTTCTCTGAGTCATTTGACACCTCAATCTATAGGCTGGTAAACAAACTCATGGGGCCTCTAGAACAGCGCCTCTGCAATAAAATTGCGTAAGAGTGCGAAAAAAATGGTAAAAGTCATACCTGTAGGAAACTGTCCCTTTTTTGCATGGTTACCCCCAACTTTTTGCCTGACATCTGATGCAACTTTTTTTTTTAATAAACTTTACCATTTAGCGCAGCAAAGCAATACAAATGTAGTTGTTCACCGTCATTACAATTGGGATAGATAAAACAGAGCATAATATGACAATATAAAAGTCGACACACCATGCATCTAATTGAGGAAGAGACATCGTAAAGTTGTAAAGTACAGTCCCTCGGGCCCATCCTTGTTTTCTGAAAGTAATCATCCGCATACCAATAGCACGTCGACAGGCCCACCCAAATCCAGCAGCCGCAGGGGAAGCCGCACAGTTAAAGAGACACAGGCACTGTATGGCACAGCAAAACAATGGAAGACATTACTAAAACCTGGGAAGTTTGGTAGCAAATTTGTCAGCACATTAAACCCACACTGATGTGAATGTGGGATTTAATGTAAAAAACACTCAGAGGGTATCTTAGAGATGTCCCCTGAAAAACAACCAGCCCAGCTGTGATTCCTGAATGGCTAACTGCCATTTGCCACCACCAGAGACTTTTCTGGACCCCTGGGTAGAGATCCTCTGCTCTCCGGGTCCAGAAACCAAAGCCAGTCCTGGGCAGAGGTATCATGCCCCCTCCCCCAGGATGGACTGGGTCCACAAAGGGGAAGCTTCAAGGGCCTGTTGCATTAGGAGGCAATCCTTGCCTTTTGCTGGCCCCAGTAGCTGGCTCCCACCAGTTCTGCCCCCCACTTTGTATGGGAGAATCAGCAGGGGAACCAAGCTAGGAGGAGAGGTGTGCCCACCTTTGCCAACCCCACCTCTCAGGTTGGGGAGATGAGGTGAAGCACACATCTTAGTCACCTCCATCTTGAAGATGAGGGGACTCGGTCAATTAGGTAGAGGGCCATGCCACCTCCCGCAGGAATGTTGCATAATAGGGGTGTAATCACCCCAAGGAAGTAACCTATTGGCCCCGACCTGCACCTGCACAGAGAGAGGTGTGGTGCAGTGGCCAGGGCGGCTGACTCCAGAGGACAGGGTTCACGGTTCAATCCCTGGTGCTGGCAGCAGATCAGCTCAGCACCATGTGACTCTGGGCAATAATTCACTCAATCTCTCCAACGGCCCCCAGCATCTTGAGACCCCTAGGGGTGAGTAGCTTGCGATTAACAAATACCGAATTTGGATTTGCACACCCCTTTTAACGTGCCAAAATCTAGTATTAAGGGACTACCCTGAACCTTGCCTTCTCAGATTCGAGGAGGAAAGGAGAAGAACCGAAGAGCCGGACTGACCCAGGAAGAAGAGGACACCAACTGCTTTGGCCCCAGCCCTACTTGCCTGTCCCGTCTACAAACTGCCTACAGCGAGATTCCTGGTGAGTCTAGCAGCCAGCAACCCCCAGGCCCCAGAGGACCTGCTACACTCAACTAACAAGTGAGCACCGGATTTGTTCAAGCCCAGTCTGACCCACAGAATCCGGATCCAGGATGCACCACAGTTCTTCACCACTCTGCACCTGACACCCACGGTCTGAGTTTGAGTGGCCCAACACCACAAAGAGGTCTACCAAGGAATCCTGACCTGAGATCTGGTGATCCCTGACCTCCCTCAAGCTTCACGATGACGCCTGCACCCTCAACCTGAATGGTCCCCCCGAACGCGACCGGAGCGGGAAAAGAAACCGAACGCCAAAAGGCACCCCTGGACCCGACACCCCATGGTCTTGGGTGGCCCAACTGATGGCGTCCGGGCATCCCCCAGGAACTCAAATTACCTCTCCAGCTGGTGATCGCCTTCAGGAAGTCTTCCTGCCTGAGCCTGCAGCAACTTTGCAGAACCAAAGGTCTCCATTGGAAACCACAGGGCCCCCAACGTCTTCCTGGCATCCTACCCGGCCACCCCTGTGCTGCTGGTGGTGCAACTCCTGTGCTGAATGTTGACCCCTGCAGTGCAGACCTTAACTCCAGGAGCTTTGCTCCCACACCCGAGTGGCCTGCTCGCAAGCAGCCCCATTACAGAAGTCCCTCTTAACACTCTGCACCCGGCTGCCCCAGTGCTGCTGGTGGTGCAACTTGAGTGCCTACCTAGACCTTGGGGAACCTTGGTTCTAACCCCCAAAACTCCCACTCGTAAGTCAAATACTTACCTGTGAAACCGATAACCGTTTTTCTCCCACAGGGATCAATGTTATGTCTTTTTGATCCTAAAAATGTTCCTAGTGTTGAACTGATGTTTGTATGGAGTTAGAGTAACTAACCTGCAAAGCTTTAAAAGTCTAACTTACCTTGTATTATGATATACCTTGTTGTGGTATTTAGGCATACCGCCCCAAGTAGTCAATGTAATCTGAAAGTAATCAAAAAGTATCCTAAAAGTAATTACTGTGCGCTACTTACCCAATTAGTCTGGATTCTGTCTCTGGCTGTGTGCCATCAGTCTTGATCGAGTGAATATAATAAATGCTTAACACACCCCCTGGATAAGTTTAACTACTCACCCACACTACTACAAAGAGAGCTGTTGGTACTTACCTAATTTAGCCTATGCTATACCTCTGGGGACTCTCTGGACTCTGTGCACACTATACCTATAGTATATACAGACCCAGCTTCCTACAATACCCTGCTCCAGAGAAGCCCCCCGAAGATGCCCCAAGGGAATGTTTCCTACCATTAAAAAGAAATGCGAGGAAGGTGTAGATAGGGACACATTTGTATGCCTCAAATAAACTTTCTTGGCCAAATCAGCCATTTAGGAAGGCCCCATCGAACCTGCTCTGACTTCACCCTAACCCCCTCGCTCAGATACTCCAGACCAGCAGGACGATGACTCCATGAGGGACTCGGAGGATGACGTCAACTCCTCGTGGCCTTGGTGCCCATCTTCAGATGTCATTCTCCCTCGAGGGGTGGGCGGGTGGGAGGGGGAGGGGGGTGATTCAGACATGCCAGACCCGGATGATATCAGACATCCAAGATCAGTGGTGTGGGCCCCGGAAGACGAAGTTTGTTTTGGGGCACCTCTGCAAACCATTAGAGAAAGAAGCCTGAAATTGCCTTAGGGCTGAGTGTCCATGGCCTACCCTTGAGGAAAAGGTGGCCCTCACCCCCGAAATAGACTCCAAAATGGCCATCTTCTTTGCGAAGTACATTAAACTCCCCAAGAAGGGCTTAGATAGGTTGCGGCGCTCGTGCCAGGACAACCTGTTAGACGCCATTGGTCCTATATCCAAAATCGTAGATATGGCGGAAATGGCCAGCGTGTCAGGTTCCCTTATCTCCCCTGGGGTCCTCACAAATTGGGCGCAGATCGCAATAGTTTTCATGGGAATCACAAACTGTGCATTATCTACAGAGTGCTGCCGTTCTTTGCTTATCAAAATCGACCCCAAACTGGGGGACCTTGCCTCGTCGGAGGCGAGTGCAGTGGCGCAAGGAAGATTATTTGGGGACTCCTTTGTGAAAGAACTTGGTAACTTCGTGGCAACATTCACATCACTGGTTAACGCGCAGACCAACGTCAAGCGCAAATTCACCCCACAGGTTTTCTAGGGGGCCGGTTTTGGCAGGGGCCGCTTGGCCAGCAGTCCTCCTACCAAATTCCTCCAGGCTCAGTACCATAACAGCATGCGCTTCACCAGCTTCTACCCGACAAGAGGACAATGCTTCTGTGGTGTGGTTGGATACAAGGGACAGGCCAGCAGCACCAGCGCAAAGGGTAAGTGTCCCTCTGTCCATTAAGATAAAAGTTGGGGGGGGGGGAGTCTGGCGGGTTTCCTCCAGTCCTGGGCCTTTATCACCTCAGATGCATGGGTGTTACAAACTGTGCAGGGCTTCCACATATAGTTTTATGGTTGCCCTTCCCAGGCAACTTGCCCAAGGCCCATATGATTCTCTGCCCGAGACGCACCGCTTATAGACGAGGAGATCTTGGCACTCCTCCACAAAGGAGCTGTCAGTCGGAGTTGCATCCCAATGGTTTTCTAAGCAAACTTTTTATGGTTGACAAATCAGACGGCGGCCGCAGGCTGGTAATCAATCTCAGGGACTTCAAAGAGTAGCTGGTTTATCGCCACTTCGAGATGTATGTAATTCATCTCCTCAGAGATGTCTCTCTTCCATCAAACTAAATGGTGCTTATAGACCTGAAGGATGCTTACCGGTCAGTCCCGGTGTGCCCCCCCCATCGCAGATTTCTGCAGTTTCTTGGTAGACCTAGATTTTCGAGTTCACCACGCTCTCATTCAGCCTGTTGTTGGTGCTGTGATTTTTCACAAAGGTCCTCAAACCGACGGTAGAGTTCGTCAGAGCACAAGGAATTCAAATATTTTTTTACCTGGATGACATTTTGCTCATGGCTCAATATCCAGGAAACTGGTCTCCCATCTCCAAACAGCAACCAACCTCTTGCAAGGCCTTGGGTTAGAAGTCAAAGAGAAGAAGTTGCTTCTCTCCCCGCCCAGAGAGCGACCATTTTAGGCTTCATTGTATACTCTACTACAGCATCCTTAAGCCTTTCTTCTTTCTTCTCGGAAGATGGTAAAGATCAGGCATCATTTTAGACAATCGAGCGCTCTGAGCTCGCAACGACTAATTCCTGAGCCCAAGTCAGGCCCCCACACTCGAGCAAAAGGTAACCAGAGTACCACTTCAATCGCCGACGGAAGTCCTCCTCAGGGCTTCCTAGCTGATTTTAGCAAACTGCACTTTACTTCGCAATTTTATTCCTTTAAACTGCTATAATTGTTTGTACTCACTATTCTCCTGTGCCCTGGCGCGTTCCCCGGTCCACCGCTGATGGGTCAGATTGATGGGAGGGAACTAGCGCTACAGCCGGAAGTGTCCCCCTACCACTTCCGGTTGCCACGAAGGTTAGCTGTCTAGCTGCTCGTCTTCCCCCTGCATAAAAGCCCTGAATATTGCACAGCACAGTTGGATTCATTTTAGACAATTGAGCGCTCTGAGCTCGCAACGACTAATTCCTGAGCCCAAGTCAGGCCCCCACACTCGAGCAAAAGGTAACCAGAGTACCACTTCAATCGCCGACGGAAGTCCTCAGGGCTTCCTAGCTGATTTTAGCACACTGCACTTTACTTTGCAATTTTATTCTTTTACACTGCTATAATTGTTTTGTACTAACTATTCTCCTGTGCCCTGGCGTGTTCCCCGGTCCACCGCTGAAGGTTCAGATTGAGTGGAGGGAACTAGCGCTACAGCCGGAAGTGTCCCCCTACCACTTCCGGTTGCCATGAAGGTTAGCTGTCTAGTTGCTCGCCTTCCCCTGCATAAAAGCTCTGAATATTGCACAGCACAGTTGGATTCATTTTAGACAATCGAGCGCTCTGAGCTCGCAACGACTAATTCCTGAGCCCAAGTCAGGCCCCCACACTCGAGCAAAAGGTAACCAGAGTACCACTTCAATCGCTGACAGAAGTCCTCCTCAGGGCTTCCTAGCTGATTTTAGCACACTGCACTTAACTTTGCAATTTTTATTCTTTTAAACTGCTATAATTGTTTTGTACTCACTATGCTCCTGTGCCATGGCGTGTTCCCCGGTCCACCGCTGAAGGTTCAGATTGAGTGGAGGGAACTAGTGCTACAGCCGGAAGTGTCCCCCTACCACTTCCGGTTGCCACAAAGGTTAGCTATCTAGCTGCTCGCCTTCCCCCTGCATAAAGGCCCTGAATATTGCACAGCACAGTTAGATTCATTTTAGACAATCGAGCGCTCTGAGCTCGTAATGACTAATTCCTGAGCCCAAGTCAGGCCCCCACACTCGAGCAAAAGGTAACCAGAGTACCACTACAATCGCCAACGGAAGTCCTCCTCAGGGCTTCCTAGCTGATTTTAGCACACTGCACTTTACTTCGCAATTTTATTCTTTTAACTTGCTATAATTGTTTTGTACTCACTATTCTCCTGTGCCCTGGCGCGTTCCCTGGTCCACCGCTGAAGGTTCAGATTGAGTGGAGGGAACTAGTGCTACAGCCGGAAGTGTCCCCCTACCACTTCCGGTTGCCACGAAGGTTAGCTGTCTAGCTGCTTGCCTTCCCCCTGCATAAAAGCCCTGAATATTGCACAGCACAGTTGGATTCATTTTAGACAATCGAGCGCTCTGAGCTCGCAACGACTAATTCCTGAGCCCAAGTCAGGCCCCCACACTCGAGCAAAAGGTAACCAGAGTACCACTTCAATCGCCGACGGAAGTCCTCCTCAGGGCTTCCTAGCTAATTTTAGCACACTGCACTTTACTTTGCAATTTTATTCTTTTACACTGCTATAATTGTTTTGTACTCACTATTCTCCTGTGCCTTGGCGTGTTCCCCGGTCCACCGCTGAAGGTTCAGATTGAGTGGAGGGAACTAGCGCTACAGCCGGAAGTGTCCCCCTACCACTTCCGGTTGCCACGAAGGTTAGCTGTCTAGCTGCTCGCCTTCCCCCTGCATAAAAGCCCTGAATATTGCACAGCACAGTTGGATTCATTTTAGACAATCGAGCGCTCTGAGCTCGCAACGACTAATTCCTGATCCCAAGTCAGGCCCCCACGCTCGAGCAAAAGGTAACCAGAGTACCACTTCAATCGTCGACGGAAGTCCTCCTCAGGGCTTCCTAGCTGATTTTAGCACACTGCACTTTACTTCGCAATTTTATTCTTTTAAACTGCTATAATTGTTTTGTACTTTGTACAGATTACTTGTCACTTTCCCCTGAGGCGGAAGCCGGGGGCACCTTCTACCTATCTTTCACTATAGCTAACATTGCTGAGAATAACGCGAGTGTTTTAAAAACTGTAAATATTTTAAGGGAGCACTTTTAATTTTGTGTTATCTGCTTCTTTTGTTGTCCCTGACGAGACTACTTCGTTTCAGGTTTCAGACACTAGGCTCTCACCCCCGGCGCAGCCTATTGCAGCGCTGACGCCGGCTGCTAGAAGGCTAAGCCGCCATCTTGGGGGGAGGCAGGGTAGCGCTCCAGCTCTTGGACGCCTCACGCCCTCCTCCAGAATGGAAATAAAAAAGGGGACTACCCGTCCGCGCAGCGGGCGGGCGCAGCGGGCGCGCCTAAGGCAAGCCCGTCCGCGCCTGGCCCGCGCCTGGCCCGCGCCTAGCGCCGGTCCCCCTGTCACTCAACCTACGAAAATTACTTGGACTAAGTCCCAGCTTCTGCAACTCAGACAAGGCATCTGTTCTCCAGGTGTGTGTTGTTGTCCTCTTAGTTTAGAGGATCTCCCTTACAATCGTTCATCTTGTGAATTCGCTGTCAACTCCCTGCGGAATCATTACCCTCCTTCATTGAAGATTGCTAAACCCCAGATTCCCTCTAGGTTGGTAAAGGCGGCTCTAGTCAACTGTCGCTCCCTGCCTCGCCACGCCAATGAGATATGGCTATCTCTTGACACGCAGGATTGGGACATCCTATTTCTTACTGAAACGTGGATCAAAGATACATCCAAACCTGAAATACACTTGGCCACTCCCTCTGGCTATCGATTGGTTAGTATCAATCGTGACAACGACAAAACCGGAGGGGGCCTTGCTGTTATTTTAAAATCACACCTTAACCTGACCGTTAAGAAACTCACTAATTTAGGGCTTATTGAAGCGATGTATTTCATGATTTTGGATTCTACCACCACTATTTTAGCTGGTATCCTGGTATATAATCCACCTACCGCCTCCACTTCTTCACTTACCACTCTTTTGCATACAATAGCTGACCTCTCCTTAAGACACGCTTATTTTACGGTGTTAGGAGATTTCAACTTACATGTGGATAATCCATCCTGCACACAAGCGTCTCTTTTAATTGATACCTTGCAAGGACTAACTTTGTCCCAATTAGTTAAGGGCCCCACACACTCAGCAGGTCATACTCTTGACCTTATATTTACCAATCATCCCGGTGTCACCTCTCTTCCTGCACTGCCCCTTACCTGGTCTGACCATTTTCTCCTCCCTTTTGAAATCACCATCCCTTCCGTTTCTCCCCCTTCTTCCCTGAATAGAGAGAATGGACGAAAATGGCTTAAAGTCACCTGTGACACCATCGACCCCTGTTTCTCATATCAGTTCGATCCTTCTACAGACCTCAATGAGGAAGTAGCTAGATATAATTCCGCTATTTTCGCCGCTCTTGATGTTATTGCCCCTCTAGCCCCTATCGCTTCCGCTAGATCCCGACCTTCTGCTCCTTGGTTTTCTCCCTTTTTGCGGGAGGAAAAGAGTCGATGCAAACAGCTTGAACGTAAATGGCGACAGACCTATGATCTTGAGTCCAAAACAGTATACAAAGCTGCCTTGAATAAATTCCAAAAGCTAAAACGGTCCACGATGAGAGGATACTTCGCACAGCTTATTAAGGAGGCTGAGAATTCCACCAAAACCCTCTTCAAGATAGTGAAGGATTTTGTGAATCCTCCGGCTATGAAGGCCCAGAGCTCTCCTAGCCAGACCTTCTGCAACGGGCTCTCTGATTTCTTTCAGGATAACATTTTTAAACTATCCTCTTCATTCGATTCCGTCCTGTCCCCCCTGCCGACTGCTGAGTTTGACTCTCAGCAATGCTCATTTAATTCCTTTGAAGAGCTTACTCCTGAGACTGCCACTAAACTACTTGTTCAAGTTAGTTCAGGGTCACCATTGGATCCAGTTCCCGCCAAGGTGATGGGCAATCTTGCCCCGGTTCTTATCAACTCTCTTCTCTCCTTATGGAACTCTTCTTTAAACCTGGGTCAATTCCCTTCAGTGTGGAAACAGGCCATGCTGGTTCCCATTCTAAAAAAATCGGATGCGGATCCCTTACAATTTTGCAACTAACGCCCGATATCCCTCCTTCCCAAGCCTGCTAAGATCCTGGGAAAGGTGGTGCAGAGGCAATTGGCCTATTACCTAGAAACTAACCATCTGCTGCATGACTCTCAGTCAGGATTTAGAGCCGGCTTTAGCACAGAGACTGCTCTACTAGAAGTATCGGAGACGATTCGTGAGTGTGTGGACAGGGGTGAGGAGGCCATGTTGGTCCTCCTCGACCTGTCCGCCGCTTTCGACACGGTGTCCCACGACATACTATTAGATCGCCTGCAGCAGCTGGGAATCGGAGGCACTGTATTGACCTGGATTAGATCGTTTCTTACTGGGCGGACGCAGAGGGTACTTCTTCGGCCCTTTGAATCAGAGGATAAACCTCTTCTGTGTGGAGTGCCCCAGGGCTCGCCTCTGAGCCCTCTTTTATTCAACGTCTACCTAGGCCCGCTTGCCAGGGTGGCTGAGGCGTGGGGGGTCAGGGTGATCTCTTACGCTGATGATACGCAGCTTGTGTTTTCCTTTAGAGATCACTCTGACTCCCATTTTACCAACTTCCGCAACTGCCTTGGTAACATCTGTTCCTGGATGGCCTCCAACCATCTGGTTTAGAACACTGACAAAACGGAGGTTCTGTTTTTTAACCAAAAAACTGCTCTTCCCGCTACCCTGTGGTGGCCTACTGTTCTGAACCCCCCTCCGATCCCTGTCCAGTCAGCCCGCAATCTGGGCTTCCAATTTGACAATACCATGTCTTGTAAGGCCCAGATCAAAAAGGTTACATCTGCCTGTTTTGGTAAACTACGCATGATCAGGAAGATTCTTCCTTATCTTACTTTGGACTCCCGTAAGACTATTGTCCATGCCTTGATTACGTCACATTTAGACTATTCCAACAGTCTCTATGCTGGCGCCCCCCTTTACCTTATTGAAAGGTTACAAGTGGTTCAAAATGCAGCGGCTAGATTAATCGGAAATATTCCTCTCCGCCATTCCGTAGCAGCTTATCGGAAAGAATTGCACTGGCTCCCCATCTCCCGCCGTATCCAGTTTAAAGTTCTGATTCTTGCCTTCCGTGCTATTAATGGCTTAGGCCAGGTCTATTTGAGTAAAAGACTCAAATTATCTCTATCTGCCAGATCATTGAGATCAAACAGCCTACGTCTCCTGGTTGTACCCAGATTTCGCCGCGCCAGGAGCGGGGGCAGAACGTTTGGAGTAGCTGCTGCCAAGCTTTGGAACAGCCTCCCCTTGGATCTGAGGTTCAGTGAGTCGGAGCAAGTGTTCCGCCGTAAACTCAAGACCTGGTTGTTCACTACCGTTTAATACAGCTTTCACTTCTGTTGACATGTACTCTATAGCGCCGGGACACCCCCTTCTGGGGGTAGCCGTGAGCTTTACAAGCTTCTTAAATAAATAAATGAAATAAATACTCACTATTCTTCTGTGCCCTGGTGTGTTCCCCGGTCCACCGCTGAAGGTTCAGATTGAGTGGAGGGAACTAGCGCTACAGCCGGAAGTGTCCCCCTACCACTTCCAGTTGCCACGAAGGTTAGCTGTCTAGCTGCTCGCCTTCCCCCTGCATAAAAGCCCTGAATATTGCACAGCACAGTTGGATTCATTTTAGACAATCGAGCGCTCTGAGCTCGCAACGACTAATTCCTGAGCCCAAGTCAGGCCCCCACACTCGAGCAAAAGGTAACCAGAGTACCACTTCAATCGCCGACGGAAGTCCTCCTCAGGGCTTCCTAGCTGATTTTAGCATACTGCACTTTACTTCGCAATTTTATTCTTTTAAACTGTTATAATTATTTTGTACTCACTATTCTCCTGTGCCCTGGCGTGTTCCCCGGTCCACCGCTGAAGGTTTAGATTGAGTGGAGGGATCTAGCGCTACAGCCGGAAGTGTTCCCTACCACTTCCGGTTGCCACGAAGGTTAGCTGTCTAGCTGCTTGCCTTCCCCCTGCATAAAAGCCTATGCCCTCCCTCTTGCGCAGCGGGCGTGCCTAAGTCGCGCCAAAGGCAAGATCGTCTGCGCCCGTCTGTGCCTGGACCGGGCCCAGGGCCACACCCCCTGGTCTTACCTCACCCCCACTACACCACTCAAGGATTACCTACACCGCATCCCAACTTATAGTGTTTAACACCTCCTCACGCCTACCCCACCCTCCTCCTCATGCCCTCACCTTGGAACCTATCGCAGGTCCTTTCTACTGCCCCCAATGTAACACCAAACCCCCTCCTCCTGACAGTCCCTTCCCCCATCCACCACCCAACCCCCCCTAAGCCTTTTCTCGCTGCCCTTACTAACGCTCGCTCCCTTCCAAAGCACAATCTGGAAATTTTTGAGCTAATCACCGGCCACAACTTAGATCTTCTCTTTATAACGGAAACTTGGGGTGACAACGCATCCGGGCCTGATTTCCGGGCTGCTTTGCCGGATGGCTTCTGTTCTATTAGACACAACAGAGTCGCTAGAAAGGGAGGTGGCATTGCCATCATTTAGAGAAACCGCTACCTCACCAAAATCGAACCCTTTAACTCTCTGGGTTGTGAGGCACTTACTTACTCCATTGCTCTCTCCAATAATCAGTCCTTCAATGGGACCCTTCTACACCGTCCTCCAGGCCCTCGAACATCTTTCCTCTCAGGCCTGAGCAATCTCATCGAGCCCTCAGCGGGAGTCCCCGACTACACCATACTGGGGGACTTCAATTTCCACTTAGAATCTCCTACTGACAACGACACCACCCTTCTTACCTCCGACCTACTATCAGCCGGACTTAGCCAGCTGGTCACTTCACCCACGCACCAAGCAGAACACACACTTGATGGTATTTTTACTAACAACTCTCATATCACTTTCCTTACTACTATCCCCCTCATCTGGACAGATCACGATGCAGTCCAACACCCTCATCCCTACGATCACCAGAGATTGGAAAAACGTTGACATCCCCCTCCTCACAACTATACTTACCAACTCCCTCAAGGAACTTGAGTCGGATCCCGAAACAGCTTCCAATAACTATCTCAGTTACCTACACGCTGCCTTCAGTTCCCTGGCACCTTCGAAGCCTACCTACCTACCGCAACCATAGCACTCCTTCAGCCCCCAGGTTTACTGAACCCCTTAGGCTACAGAGACAATAGTGCAGAAACCTAGAGAGACACTGGCGCACGGATTACAACCCACGGGACAAACTAACCTACAAAAATGCCTTGGCCATCTACAAACGCCTCATCTTTTCAGAAAAAGCAACTACTATGTAACACAAATTAACTCTGCAAACAATTCTCCCAAACAGCTGTTCCAAGTGGTCAACAATCTCTCCAATCCCCCTGCGCCACCCGCCAATACCTCTCAAGCTCTCTGCAATTCCCTTGCCAACTTCTTTTTTGACAAAGTCACCACCATTTTTTCTGCCTTTGCTTCTCAACCTTACCCTACCTACACCAACTCCGACCACTACCGCACCTACCTTTTCAAACTTCCACCAGGTTCCCCCCGAACAGATCTCTCCGTTAATTCCCTCCATTAGCTCAGGCTCCCCTTTGGACCCTTGTCCAACTTCCATCCTCCAACTCATCTCCGACGTCATAACACCTTCCATCACTAACATTTGCAACACTATGTTCCTTACGGGCTCCTACCCCTCTGTTTGGAAGAATTCAATTATCAAACCTCTATTGAAAAAGCCCACCCTTGACCCCACTTCCTCTTCTAGCTACAGACCTATCGCCTGTCTTCCATTTCCTTCCAAAATTTTCAAAAAATTAATGAACAGACAACTAACCGAATTTATCAATATAAACCATCCACTGGACGACACACAATTCGGATTTAGACAGGGTCACGGAACCGAAACCGCCCTTATAAAGGCAGCCAACGAGATCAGAATGACCCTAGACAAGGGCGGCGCGGCAGTCCTTATACTCCTAGATCTGTCCGCGGCTTTCGACGCGGTAGATAATGCCACCTTGATCGACCGTGTCTCAACCCTGGGCATCAAACACAAAGCCAGAGATCTCCTAGCCTCTTTACTCGCTAAACGGACACAAGCGGTAAAGCTAGGCTCTATTAACTCACCTGTCTTCTCCTTTCCTTGTGGAGTGCCGCAGGGGTTCTCGCTGAGTCCGACCTTGTTTAACATTTATGTTTCGGACTTGGCGAGGGTAATCAAATCACATGGCATAAGGTTGACCTCCTACGCTGAAGACACCCAGCTAGTACTATCAGTTCACAAGGACGGAGAAACGGTTGCTGCCAGATTCCAGGATGGAATGCTAGCCATCAGCTCCTGGATGACGAGCAACTGTCTAAAACTTAACTCCGATAAAATGGAGGTAATGACCTTCAGCAAACTCTCTCCTGGTTGGTCCCCTTACTGGTGGCCTAGCGAGATGGGCGCCCCACCTCAACCCGTCAGCAAGGTTAGAAACCTTGGGGTCCTGTTCGACGACAAACTCCTTTTTAATGACCACGTTAATGCCGTCGTATCCTCCTCATTCTTCACCCTAAGAAAAATTAAGAAGCTAGTTCCATTCCTCCCACCCTCGGCTGGCAAAACTCTAATCACTACCCTAATCTTTTCCAGAACCGACTATTGTAACGCCCTCCTCCTCAATGCACAAGAAAAGGTCCTAGATAAACTCCAACTGGTGCAGAACGCCTCAGGGACAATTCTGCTCCGTATCCCCAAATTCAGTTCCATCTCCCCTTTTATCCGCCAGCTTCACTGGCTGCCCATCAGAAGCCGGACCAAATTCAAAGCCTTATGTATTGCCTACAAAGCCATTAACAATTCTTGCCCTCAGTTCCTAAAAAATGCATTCCGCCCATATGCACCCACCAGGTCACTCCGTTCAGCCTCAGCACACCTCCTTCCCATCCAACGAACCAAGAAAGCTACCTGGGGAGACAGGTGCTTCGTGGTTGCTACAGCCAGACTCTGGAACTCCCTCCCTGTCACCATTAAAACCAGCCCCACTCTCATCAGTTTCAGGAAACAACTCAAAACCTGGCTGTTCACTCATTAACCCCTGCGCCTACTTGTCTGACTTCAGAATCCTTAGGCGCAGAGACACCCCAGGGTATTTGCGCGCTATACAAATTGCCAAAACATAAACATACACATAAACAGGCATGAACTCCGCCAATCACTAGCCAAGTCTTGCTTACATTCAGACAGATCGCCCACCTTGTGAGCCACCTTTTCTCCTCAATCCAAACAATCTTCCCTAGGCCACTCCATTATCTGGCCCTACAGTGTCTAAAAGTGCATCATGTGAGGAGGTGTCTGACAATTGCCCAGTCAGTGCCCCTGACAGACAAGGTCCGAGAGGAAATAAGATGGTGGCTTACCTATGTGGATCAAACACCACCATTTATTGCTTCCAACAATGGGTCTGCTTTAAATGAATCATAATATTTGAATGAATCAATACATACAATGGAAAACAAATCCTAAATGGATATATTCTTTAAAAACAGGTGCACAGAGGAGTGAGGTGATAGGTGTATAGGAAGGATTGTGAAAAAGGACAATGGTGCATACATATGTACATCAATAAGATAATTGTAAACTATTACCTGGGGATACAAGTGTATAGAGATTCAAGGGACCTGCTAGAGGGCAACGTAGGAAGGGCTATTACGAAGCTGAGGGCACAGGTGCGATTTTGGATCACGCTCCCGTTAGCAGTGGCGGGCAGGGTGACTATTACCAAGATGGTGGTCCTGCCACGTCTGTTGTACTACTTTACCGGACTGCCGCTGAAAATCCCTGCCGCGGTATTCAAAGCACTGGACACTCTGTTGACTGAATTGGTCTGGGGCACCGGGAGGCAACGTATTAGCCTAAAGAAGTTGCAGCTTCCCACGCCTGCGGGTGGTATGGGGGTCCCGGACCTCCGGGCATATAACTTCGCATGTCAACTGCAATGGCTCGCCTACTGGCTGGCAGGCCGCAATTTGCACGAAATTGATATGTCTGACTCAGAATGGAACAAAGGGAGGGTTCACGCCCTATTGCTACCGAAGGCGGGGATCCCAAGGTCCACGCCCCCCCGTCTCCGCATAGCGATTGAACACTGGAGGCGGGCTGTAAAATACGCGTCTCCCACGTCAACCTACGCCCCTACGATACCACTACTAGGGTTGCCGGCTGGGCTGCGAACACTATCAAATCACATGCTTACAGATTGGCACGACTTGGGAGTGACACAGGTGGGGGATTTCTTTAATGATGGAAAGATGATGACATTTGAAGACTTTCGCATTACACACCACTCACCTGGGAGGTCGTTCTTGCTACACGCAGGGGTGAAATGTTACATAGCACAGGCATGGGCCCCTGACGGGACGGAGCCACCCACGAACCCACTAATCACGACGCAATATCTAATGGGGGCTGGCAGCCACCTGACCAGGTGGATAACGCATGGTATAAGAGAGGGCAGGGCCATCTCGCTACAACCATTACGAGATAAGTGGGAACATGACATTGGGAGAACACTCAGAGATAAGGAGTGGGACAGGATCTTGAAGTACCCCAAAAAGGTATCGAGGAACCAGAAGTTTAAATTCATACAGCTCATGCTCCTCCACCGAGCATATCTGACGCCTCACCGCCTGCACACTATGTTCCCAGACGCTCCTGATACATGCCCGAGGTGTGGGGGGGAGGATGCCCGACTGGTTCACATGCTGTGGGCTTGCCCTAAGCTGGGGTACTACTGGACCGCAGTACAATCTGACCTGGCTAGACTAGTCCCTTCCAAGCCATACAACAAATTGGAATATACCCTCCTGGGACTGGGCCCTGTGGAGCGGAGGAAGAGTGTAGGCACACGGTTTACAGACTTAGCCATGATATTAGCTAAGCGTGCGATCACCATGAGGTGGAAGTCCCCCAAGCCACAAGACCCTGAGATGTGGAGGGCGGAGCTAGTGAGGTGGGGGAAGGCTGAAAGTACGACGTTGCAGCGCGAAGAACGCAGAGGGCTTAGGAGACACCCCATTTCCCTAGACTGGAATGCCTTGCTGGGGTCCTTTGAGTCGGGGAACGATTCAGAGTCAGAACACACTGTAGACTTGGGTCACCAGGAATGGGGGTAGTCCCACCTCATAGACTGACACTTATGCGGCGCTCACCGATAGGTAGGACCCATCGCACGAACTACAGGTGCACAGCTACAGACGGCGCTAACACAACAGTGTCTAACCCCACATACCCCTAGTACGCATACAGCAGGTATACTGCAACACACGCTGTATATATGTGTAAGAATGTCCGACACCACGGGCTGGTATAAATGTGAATAGGAAGTGCCTGGAGGGGGGGGAGGGCGAGGGTGGGGGGAGTTTAGCTTGGGTGTTGTGATAACATAATGACAAATGAAAAATGTGTATATCCTGTCAGTGCGACCATATGATGCAAATATGTGACTCATGTACCGACCTGTTATGCACTGCTTACTATAACTTCATATATCCTGCTAATAAAGAAATTTTCACAAAAAAAAGATAATTGTAAACTATACCGACAGTGTTACTATCCAATCATTAAATGTCAAGTCATAACACATTTATAGATAAACATTCTCTGTCACATATGTCTGACATAAAAATATAAAAGTGTTGACGTTTCGACCCCTTAACGGAACAGCCAATTTCACACATCGTGGGCGGGGTCTTCATCAGGACATGGGTGGGGAGGGGTTTTGGCTCCAGTAGAGACAGCTCTATTGTTTCGGGCTGTATTTGAGAAAAGCTGGGCTCGTAGGCTCTCAGACTTCTTAAAGATGATCGAGGAATTCAAAGGTAAGGGCACAGGTTGATGAGTAACCTGTGGCTCCCGGCTGCTGGCAAGAACACTTCTTGCCAACAGCCGACAGCAGACAGCACTCCCAAACGATACCACTCTTCTTGGATGAGTGGGGTACGTTGGGGTCTGCAACGGGGTCTGGGTCCCATGGGTACAGATGTAGTGCAGATACTGAATTTTCTGTCCAGCCTTGCAGACGACGGGCTAGCATACCGTTCAATTAACACGTAACGGTCCGCTATCTCAGCGGGACATGCTCCCATTAACTGGTCCTCATTGGGAGAAAATCCCTTTGTTTGCTGATTGCTTAGAGGCATTCACCTTTCTCTGGAACTGCATTACCCAGTGCCTTTGGATTTGAACTTAGTTCTGAACCTTTTCCTGTCCTGGCAGCTGACTAGGCTTTTATCCCAAAAAGAGCTTTCAGCTAAATTAGTGATGCTTTTCTGCCTTGTTTCATGCAGACGGGTTTCAGATGTGCGGGCCCTGGACATTACAGCCAGGGTATTTTCCCCAGATGGGGTAGTTTTATTGGTAAGAACTCGTACAACATCTTACCCAGCGTTCAGTGACTTCCCCAAACTGTGTGTTGTGCCCTGTGTCAAAGCATATGAGGAAATGACTAAAGATATCCGCCCTCTGGGCGAAAAAAAGCTTCTCATTGCATTGAGAAAACAATACAAGGCAGTGTCGACTCCTACAATAGCCCAATGGGTCAGTTGGGTGATGCAGAAAGCTGGCTTACATACCAAAGTATTTGGAGTGCCCTCTGCAAGGGTAGCAATGGCTTCGAAAGCATTATGCTAGGTGGACGTCTAGAGGACCTAATGTGGGCAGCAGATTGGTCCTCAGACTCTACGTTTCAGAGATTCTACTTTAAGCCGGTGTTGAAAGTGGCTCAGTTGGTGGTGCGTTAGCATTGAACCAGCATAATCCTCGCCTCCAGTCCTGACATAGGATGAAAATGTGCCTAACAATGTCAAGGTAAGTTTCAATTCTATTAAGAACACAGAAGCGAGGACTATCCCACTCAGCGATGAAGTGAGACGCAGACCCTCCCATTTTGTAGTAAGTTAGTTTGCTTCGTTCATAGAGAAGATTACAGTTCTTAATTTGCAGTTGTTAGTTTTATTAAAGTTCTTCCTGTCTTTGTATGATGCAAATGGTTAAAGTGTTACCTGTTTGGCCAAGGATCTTTGGAAACAATTACTGACATAGCGTGTCTTTGCAGGACCAAAGGATCAAAGCACGATGCGTGAAATTGAATTTATGGCGTGATTCAGTCGAAGAAAGAGGAAGTTCAGTCAGCGACAGAGGGCTATGTTTGGGGACCACGCTGCAGATATTAAAGAAGGACCTATGAGCGGTTTGTTTTCTCTAATGTTCATGGGAAAAGTAGTTTTGAAATGTTTTTAAATGGCTGCGGTTTTGAAAATAATGTATTAAAAGTGAAGGAAGAAAGCATAATCCTCGCCTCTATGTTCTTAATAGAATTGAAACTTACCCTCATGTTGTTAGGCAAATTTTCATTATCTTTGAAGTACCGTACCTAAATGTTAACCATGCGAGAACAAAATCCACATGACAAGAAGCTCAGAGGAAGGATCAAAGGGCATGTCTTTGAGGGCTCAATGGACGTTAGTGGTGTGAGAAAGCTTGGACAAGGCTTCAAGTACCAAGTCAGTTCCAGAGACTCAGGAGCCCTGAAGGGGAGAACACAGTTTAAAAAAAATACTCATTAAGGTATAGAGTGATGGTACTCTTCGATTGGTTTCTAGAGGGAAATCCACTACTTTTCTGTTAATCCATGAGATGCTGTGGGCATTTTCAACTAATGTTGAAAATTGAGAAATAATCCAGGGGCACGTGCTATCTGGCAGTCAAGTGCTATCTGGCAGTCACTCTTGTCATGAGACCATGTGCCTCTCCTGCAGATGTTGCCATCCCAGATAAAAATGGCACACCCTGTATTTGCAGTTTTGGTGTTACTTCATTTCACAGAGCCACTGGAATTATGTGGGGGGGGGAGTAAAATTATGCTACAGGGTTGACTAAATTATGTGGCACCAAAACAAATTATGCAGCATAACGCAGCATGTCTTCTTTATAGTTTTACTACATTATTGTGTCATCTGTACACATGTTAACTCTGTCTGGGTAAAGATTTTGCCTCGTTAGATCCAGATTACCAGCCACACAGAGCAATAAGCAACTTAAAAGTGACCAGTCAATATTTTTGAAGGGCTTTCTACTCCAAGGCAACACAAGTAGCTGCCTTTTTAGTAACCGTTGAGCTAGAAAATAGTTTGTTGTTACAATCTGAAGATTATGCAGCATATGATGGATTACATGGCAAATGCAGCTAATCAATAATTATGCAGAAAATGCCACAGTCACACAATCGCATAATTCAAGTGGCCCTGGCTCTAAGGAATGTACAGCTTCTTTCTCTGCTCCCAGTCCCTTCAGGTTCTGAAAGCATAATTGCTCAAAAGCCTAGATGCATTTCAAGACTGCTTGTTCAAGAGAAAATGATTGACGCCAAGTATTAAACTCAGGGCTACACTTCCACCCTCGTTTGTGCACCTGAGCCCCAAAGTACGCAGAAAGGTGTTTTGCACATCTCATTCCGGGAGCAATTGTTTGAGTGAAGCTTCCACAACCTGACAAAAGAGGCAAAAATGACGGAAGCTGTTGATCAGCCCTGTAGACATGGTGTTCAAATGCTCATTCGTGAGCATTTTATAAAGGCTACTCAAATGATTTTTGAGTCACAGTATTATAGGGCACCAGTATCTAAATGACTAACATGTTTTTATGGATATTTTATATCCGAATAAAGATTTATTGAATTGAATTGAATGACTGACATGTTTAAATGTAGGAGAGGGATGAGGCAGAGGTATGTGTGGTATCTTCATCTATGCCATGCATCCTCCCCTTGGTGTTTTGTTCCCTGCTGCTCAGCCAGAGCGTCTCTGATGTCACAGAATGTTTGTGTGCCTGGTTTGGTGATTGTCAGCTGGAGTGCGTGGGGTTGAGCAGCTAGGATGCTGCTCCCGGTGGGGTTTCCTTTCTACCATCTTGATCTGTAACCTGAGACTCCTACCTTGTGAATAAACCCGATCCTATTTCACCTTACTACTGGCTACCCTGCATCTTCCTTTACCACAGTATCCTCGCCACCTTCTCATTTAATATGTTTACAAATAGCCTCACTTTAATCTAACTGCAGTACCTGAAAATACTCTAGCTCTGCAGTTGTTAACCTTTTTGATCTCTGTGGACCCCCAATGAATCATTACTAGAATCTAGGGTACCCCCCCTGAGGGATTGTTGGAAGCCGGGGTCCCCCCGCCTTGCAATTGCCATGATTTGAATCTCAAAACAATACACAATAATACAAAAACAAATATACACCAAGCTAAGTATTTTGTGTAATTCAGAATGAAATGTAGAAAAAGATTTCACATTTTCAATTTTGCTTCTTTATTAGTATACAATTTATTCATTTTAATGTATTAATTTCAATAACAAGTCACAGACCCCTGGGTAGGCCTCGCAGACCCCCAGGGGCCCCCGAACCACAGGTTAAGAACCACTGCTCTAGATTCTACAAGCACATGCCACCGCTTCTACGTGTAGATGGAGCTTTTGCCATACATACAACTGCCTGCAAAGCTTTAATTATGTAATGTGTATATACTAGGGACACTACCAAGCCTAACATTATGTTCCTGAACCAAGGAACATGATAGTTATGACTCTGTCCATTGAAGGTTCTACCTTGAAGAGATAAAAGTGATTAACATATCTAGCTCTGGAATTTAGCCAGACCTTGCGTTGAATCAATATTCCAGGAAGTCTTGCCTGCAGTCTGTTGGTGGCATTGCTAGATTTATTTCTCCACCTATGTGCCAACAGGAAACCTATCTGAGGTTTACAAAGCTCAATCAACAGTCAGGCTGTACAGTGTATCAGTGGCGGCTGGTACCCTAAATATTTGGTGAGGCAACCACTGACCAGCAAGGCCCGGGGGAAGGGGTGCCAAGGTGGGAGGAAGGTGTTCAACAATTTCTCTGATTCCCTAAGTACACTACTGTCACTACCCGCAGACTTCGACTCTTTATCTCTACTTCTCATCGGCTGTCATCCCTCTCTTCAGTACCAGATTTCCCCTTCTTCCCTTCATTACTACCCGTCTCTCTTCATTCTGTGACTCCTCCAACCAGCTTTAATGTCAACCAGTACACCATCGATCACTTTCTCATTCCCTCCCACTCACAGCTGGGACTGCAGGTCGATTGCCTGTGCTCAAACCAAAGCCCACAGCCTTCTGCAGCTCTAGGCCAAACATGTTGACTTTACCAATGTTTGTTTTGGAAAAGTAGAAAAGGTTATGAGTTCAAGAATCTTATACTTGCCTCTCCTTTCAAATCTGTGAATACATGTGATATAATATTACTGCAATTTAGTATATTCACGGGTGACTAAATCTTTGGCATTCATGTGCTGACAAGTAATGGCTTACTGTTCTATATTGTTTCCGGTAGACACTGCATCACAGAGCCTAGGGTTTACAGAGCGAGTGAGACTTGGCAATCCTTGAAATTCACAGAAAGAACAGAAACATCTGGGCAATGCATGTCACTGCCAATTCCTGTGGCGGAGAGCTGGTAAAGTCTTGTCCAGAACCCAAAGAAGTTTGACCCCCCTATAAAGTTCAGAAATGTAGGAAATCTCGTCAATAAAATAAGTGATTTATCACTCCCATGATTCTTTTAAACACTTACTAACCTTTAATTGTGCGGAGAATGTCTTTTTAAGAGTGCACGTTTACAAACGGACTAATTGTAAGGAATTAACAACAGGGCGAGCCTTCCTTGTTTTCAGATTTCATACTGCAAAAGCAATAAAATTCATGCATAGACTGTCATATAAAAATGTAAATGTACTTATCCATGTGCTGGCTCCACTCCTCCGGTCCGTCGGCGCTGGCGTGCAGCGATACTCCACACTAATCAGAACGCGGCTCTCATGCTGCTGATATTGTTAGGAGCATGAAAGCATCGCCAGGATTGGCTGGGGTGAGCTGCCTCGACGCTCCTGCAGGCACTAGGGCCTGTGCCCACCAGGCCCGGTTCCAGGAATTTTAATTTGGGTGGGCCAAGGCTGCATTTGGGTGGGCCACTGCGGTCTCGAATTGTCGCATATATGTCTGGGCAGGCCTGCGTCAGGGCCCTCCTGAATCTCTTCTTAGTCTTACAAGGCCCAGTAAAACGCACTCTTTTCCAAGTCTCTTCCTAAATATTATCACTCTCAAAAAGTGTTTTTTCCATGTAATGTTCCTTTGATGAGAAGGGGAGGTTTCTGAGGTGGGAGTATCAGGCAATTGACACTTCTCGGGCTCCCTCTGTGTGACCCTTCAGGGAGAATCCCTCTTCATTACTACCGCCACCTGACCACGGACTCTGCAACACACTCCCTTACAGGCTTGATTATCCACTACTCCTCTCCAGTGCACCTTACCTCACAGCTGTCCCCAGCCCCATATCAGGCATCATTGGCTCCACTTTCATTTTTCCCTGGTAAAAACATTAGTAAAATTACCTTCAAACTTAAAACATTGAATATAGCAGTAAATATAATTAGCATGGACTTTTAAAGTATGTTCCACAGTAGCCCTTGTAACCCGTATGCTAATTAAATAAACAAAAACAGAAAGACCATGACAGGGGGGGGAGGCGGACGCTGATGCAAAAGTATTTTTTGGCACTACACCAATAACCTGTTTCTCCATAAATACCTTTACTACCACCCTCCCCAGCGACCCTTATCACTCCCTAGCTCCCCCCACCACCCCATGACCTCATTGGATTCCCTCACTTCCACCCTCCAACCGTGCCCCTCATCGCTCCATAGCCCCTCCCCCTATTGACCTCCTCCTCGGACTACCTCACTGCCACCCTCCACCAGTGTCCCTCATCTCTCTGTAGCCCCTCCCACCATGACCTCCTCCTCAGACTCCCTCACTACCACCTCTACCAGTGCCCCTTATCTCTCCCTAGCACCCCCTCTACCCCATGACCTCTTCCTCTGACTTCCTCACTGCCACCCTCCACCAGTGCCCCTCATCCCTCCATGGCACCTCCTATTGACCTCCTCATTGGATTCCCTCACTGCCACCCTCCACCAGTGCCCCTCATCTCTCTCTAGCTCCCCCTCCCCCTATTGACCTCTTCCTCGGATTCCCTCACTGTCACCCTCCAACAGTGCCCCTCATCGCTCCATAGCCCCTCCCACTACCTCCTACTCGGATTCCCTCACTGCCACCCTCCAACATTGCCCCTCATCTTTACGTAGCCCCTCTCTCAGATGCATTTCATTTGTTGTATAGCGCTACTCATATCAGTGTAGTGTGTGTCAGTACTTTACATCACACACACATTATAGAGACAATGAATCATACAAGTATGTAAATCAGTCTACAGGGAATGTCACGTAAGCCAATGAGGATTACAAGGTGTAGGAATCACACGTCATCCCTACTGGTGGGCAGTATATTTTCAGAGGGTTTGGTCTGTTGAAACACAACCTTAGGATTTAAAGAGTATTCCATGGGGGTCAGCTTTACTGATAAAAATGTATATCTGCCCAAACATACTCATGTTGGCAACATTAGAATAATGAAAGACTGGAGTTCTAATTAGATCACAAAAAAAAGTGAAGCTCTAACTATACCATTCATGTTTGTATGCAGCTCTTTGGTGACAATTCATTGGTCACTGTCCTATGTTAGGATTGTAACTTCTGAACTGCAAGTAACACATGGATCTCTGTGACAAAGGCAGTAACCCACTGAGCTTCCACATAAAATACAGTTCATCTGCATTTAAAAACTACTAACAGACAAATGATTGCTCTCCAGCAGAATCATTAATCACCAGTGTTATCTGGGCATTTTTTATTGTCTTATTGTTGTCCTGCATCAGCCGTGATAATGATAAAAACTGTTCAAATGAAGTGCACGAAGTATGTGTGGTGCTGGGCCAGTGCAGATTTTAAAAAGAAAAAAGTTTAGGAACACATTCTCTTACCTATCCATTAGTGAAACTTTGTGTCACAGCCTGATGTGATAAGCCACTGCAGGGGTCAAGAAAGGTGAATAGGAATAAAAAACGTTTCTCCTGCACTGCGTTGAAAAAGAAATATCCACACAGCAGAATAGGAGGCAAAGGTGACCGTTGTCGCCTTTCGCCAGTGGAGATGAAGGGGTGAAAAAATAAACAAAGCCTCATTAACATTTAAATGGTCTTTTAAAGACCTGCGAATTACTCGGGTGCGGCTGCGATAATCTCTTAAAACTGTTTGTGTGTCTGTGTATTCGCCCGGGAAGCTCTCTCAGCCCGGGCGCACACACACACAGACACCCTTTGAGCCCAATGCCTTTGCTCACCTGCCTGCGAGGGCCAAGGATCCTGTTTGGGTGGGCCAGGCCATGTTTGGGTGGGCCTGGCCCACCCGGCCCACCCGCTAGAACCGGGTCTGGTGCCCACTCTCCGCCCAGCTGTCTAAAACAGCTGGGTGGAGAGATTTCTCCGCCCAGCTGTCTAAAACAGCTGGGAGGAGAGATTTAGACTGCCCAAGTCAGGCTGGCTGTCACAAGACCGCCGGCCAAAGTGGCATGCGCAGTGTAAACTGGTGGAGTGAACGCCGCTCCCGTGCTGCCAGTCAGCAGCAGTGGCCCCGCCCCCAAACACGGCTCTGCTGAGGAAAGGGAAAAATAAAATGGTAAAAAATACATTTCATTAAGATTCTTGTTTTCACCTTTGCAGCGGTGGCAGCAGTGGCGGACGCTCCTCTGCCGTAATAGAGGGGCTGCCGATAAATTCTTGTAAACACTTACTACACATAACGCTGCAGAGAATGTCTTTTTAAGAGCGCACATTTACAAACTAACTGAATCGTAAGCAATTAACATGAACAATATTCCTTGTTTTCAGACTTCCTACTGCAAAATCAATACAACCCATGCATGGACTGTTATAAAAAAAAAATGTCAATGTACTTACCCATGTGCTGGCTTGACTCCTCTGGTCCTTGTGCGCCTTCAGTGCGCCGGTGCTGGTGTGAAGCAATAGTCCACACAATTTCGAAAGCGGCTCTCATGCTGCTGATAATGGGGGTAATTTAGCGTCAAGGGGTAAAAATAAAGAGAAGGGAAAGACAAAGCCAACTAAAGAGAAGTCATTATTAAGAACTGACATTGGCTCGCTCCCATTTGCTAAAACTAATGTGAGCGAGTCGATCGACCCCGGAGACAATCCAGACTATTGGAAGCGAATGGAGATTTTAATGTCCACCCTCATTGCACCACTTTGGAATAAATTAGAAATAATTGAAGAAAAAAATCAAAGAGAGGTCAATATCTGGTTCTGTGAGGATTGAAGAGGGAACCACGGGCCAACGGTTATCGGGTATCCCAACGAGTAGTGGCTCCATTGGGGTTCAATATCAGGTTATGACCCAAGGGGTAATTAACAATTCTAATGGAGAAATGCGTATATTAAATCCGCAATCACAGCATGTAAGTCTAAATCTTGGGGGGGCTTCCTGCCAATCGAGTACAGCACTCCAAGGTACGGGTGGCCAGGTAACCTTTCCATGTCTGGGTGGTCAGAATCTCCATTCCTCGAAGGGATCACCGAGGGTTTTAACTGTTGCCCATGCAGGTTCTAGTAAGGGCCCGAGTTCTACCAATATCGCGCACACTAAGCCCGCACGAGATATCTTAGATTTGCCCCCGGCAGCTAGCCCCCTGGTTGTGGTGTTGGCTGGCGTTTCGCCACTGAGAATAGATCAATCTGAATCTTGGACCCAATTAAGGAATAAGACTGTGGATTGGTTATCTAGATTCAAAGGGTTCAGGGTGGCTTTGACCAATAATATTTGATGGTGCGTAGAGTAGCATGCGTGGGGCGGTCACAAAAAAATGTAGGGGGGGATTGAGTTGTTGTAAATTTTTGAAACCCCGCACTTGCCGAAATGATCTTTGAAACCTATGATGACTATCCACTTTCTGCTACTTCAATTGCTGCCCTTCCCCAGGGCTACTTTTAAAGGCCGCCAGTAAGATCTCAGATGGAGCTCCTGCCTTGTATCCCTGTTTCGAATAGATTTGAGGTCCTATCTAATTTAAATGAACAAGGTTGACTATTAGCAAATCGATTGGTTTCGGTGGATCCACTAGTAAAGGGGGACATTATAGAGGAAGACACTTTTGTCCCTATAATTGATATGTTACCTCCTATTATACTTCCTATTAAGGAGCCTGCCGCCCTGGCTCAGGGACCCATTGAATCTAATCCTGCCTTGCATCTATCATGTGCTCCTGGATTAAAAATCCTATCATGGAACATAGCAGGCCTTCGAGCAAAAAGGGGGGATGCAAACTGGGAATCCTTCCTCGATAGTCATCATATCATTGCCCTACAAGAAACATGGGACTCAAAGGAACCGTACTTTCTGGATGGGTTTTTGTCATTTTGTAAATATGCTGTTCCATCAAGAATGGGGAGATCTAGTGGGGGACTTTTGTTGTTAATTAGTTGAAAATTACATAGGGCAAAGGAAATTGATATATGTTCCCCTTATATCTTGGTAGTTGAACTAACAGGGGAAAATGTAACTAGCTTTTTTAGTGGTGAATTTTTATAACTCTTTTACGAGAAGTGATGAACTTGAGCACTTAAGATGTCTCGCCGCCTTTTTGGATGACCATGGGGCCAAGGCTGATAGGCCCTATCATATACTCATCCTTGGGGATTTTAATGATCATACTTGTCCAATAAATTGTATGCGATGACTAGAGGAACAGTATGGCCCGCAGGGGTTAGTAAATTTTGAACATACAAACTCTGGGTATTTTCTAGAGAGTGTTTTATCGGCCCAAAATCTGATCTGCCCTGTGCAGTCGGATGTTTTAGTTCCTATCTCTATGTATACGGGCCAAGGGGTCCCGAGCATTATTGATTATATTTTAGTCCCTGGATTATTGAGGGACTTACTAGGCACTTTTTGTGTAACCCAATCTTGCCTGAGTGACCATAACCCCCTGACCCTGGTCATTAACATCTCTGCTACAGAGAAGGTTAAAACCCTGGTTCATATAACAAACTCCAATATTGCCCCAAAAGATCAAGGCCGTAGGCTGAAATGGGAGGTAATGACCCCAGATAGGTTCCTTGAGAATCTGCATAAAGACTGTGTGGATGATTTGAGTTTGTGCGGATCAGTTTTCTGATCCACTTACAATCTTGAGTGCATTTGACCGCATTACCAATCAGGTAGCGGCAAATTTGACGGTCCCGTGCAAATCAAGGCCGCAGAAACAAAAAATGGTTTGATCAAGCCTGTGTTAGTGCGCACAGGGCCCTCTTGGAGAATCTAAATGCAAATCCAAGGGACCCTGACAGGCTTAAACAAACCAGGAGGGCTTACAAAACAGTAGTACACAGAAGAAAATGCAGATAAGAGAGATGGCATGGGACGAACTTAGTGAAGCGAGCATGTTGGCCAATAGTACCAGATTTTGGTCTGCGGTAAACAGCCCCACTTTTGATGAACCCGCAAATTCTGTTAGTGATTGTCTTATCCCTCCAGAGAGGTGGGTCCAGTCTTGTCCAGAACGCAAAGAATGTTGACCCCCCTATAAAGTTCAGAAATGTAGGCAATCTCGACAATGGGAAGACATCACCAGAATGGTCTAGGAAGGTTTCAGAATAAGCAGGCTGCCATCTTTCACCCTCTCTGACTTGTCCAGGATTGAGGACTATACAAATGTATCCTAGCCTGGTGTACTGCCCTAGAATTAATGTTATATTCCCCTTGTAATCCCCTGTTGCCATCTACCTACCCTTGAAAAAAGCTTCCAAGCAATATTGGACCTCCCTTGTACTCAATGATAGGGAGCAATATCAAGATCAAAGTATACTTAATTGTACACAGACAGATATGCAAAAGCATATACCAAACATGCACCAAAACATAGACCAACACATTCGCACACATACCCAAACACATGGATGAGAATACACATGCTCTCTGAAACATGTATGTTTTATCACCATGGGACAGAGCATGCAGAATAAACGTAAATATGGGGTCACCTTGTGACAGAAAATTCAGTGTGAAAGTGGCTGAGGGTGAGTGTGTATAGGAGGGGGTAGGAGGAAGTAAAGATTAGGTAGGAATAGGAATATGTAGGAGCAAGATTAGAAATAAGTAGGCACAAGAGTAGGAATACATGAGCGCAGGTAGGAGTATGCAGAAGGTGAAGTAGGCAAAATAAAGAATTGTAGTAAGTAAGAGAGAAAGGTTAAAGAATAGTAGTGCGTGCAGGCATAAGAGCTGGAGTAAGTGTGGAGATAGTTGTAAAAGTATGTATGATTAGGTAGGAGCGAGTAAGTAGCAGATAAGCAATGTTAGGAGCAAGAATAGCAGTAGAAGTAGCAGGAACAAATAGTAGGGGAAAGTAGGAAGGCATAAGCGGAAGTAAGCCTAGGAGAAAGAGTAGTGGTAATTATAGGAGTAACAGTATGGGTCTGTGTAGGGTAAGAATGAGGCAAGTAGGAGTAAGAGTTTGAACTGAAGTGAATATGATTGAGGGTGGGTAAGATCAGGAGTATGTATGGATAACAGTAGAAAGGAGTGGGAGTAAAAGTTGGGGTAAGCAGGAGTAAATGGAAGAATACATTTGAGAAGGTAGTAGCAGGTTCAAGTAAGAG
This sequence comes from Lissotriton helveticus, assembly GCF_964261635.1. Taxonomy (NCBI): domain Eukaryota; kingdom Metazoa; phylum Chordata; class Amphibia; order Caudata; family Salamandridae; genus Lissotriton; species Lissotriton helveticus. Next base: position 172,097,903 of record NC_136073.1, read on the forward strand.
CAGAACTAAGTAAAATAGGTGGGCGGAGCTAGCGAGCACCGAAAATGGCCGCATAGTACCCGGGCTCCGTCGGCACCACATACAATCCTGCAAAAATCCTGCACCACCCTACCTTGTTCCTTGCCCCCGACACCCCCAAAAGTGGCGTAGCAGCTACGGATCGGGGGGAACCGACTTGTGAGAGATTCCGCCAGCCCCGACGGCGGTAGCTGGATCGCTCTCCTTTGCGCTGGGCGGGCCGCAGACCGCGGCATCTGGTACGTCAGGCACCCGCGTTGCGTGCTGAGGCGAGCGGCGGAAGACGGCGGGCTCGCCCCCCCGGAGTGCGGACCTGCTGCGGGCGGCGATCGCGGACTCGGCCAGCAAGAGACGCCGGTGGCCCTGGATCCCCGCTGCCCGAGGACACAACTTAGCTGGTGAGACTGCCCGGCAGGTCGGAGGGGCAGCAGCGACGCCATTGACCCACGATCGGAGCGGGGCGCAGGGGAGGTTGTGGAGGCGCCGCGCACACGGCACGGAGACAGCGGCAAGGCGGCCCCCTGGGAAGACCCCGCTCCTCTGAGTGCGCCCAAGCGACTGGGCTAACGAACCGGGGAACTATTGCAGTTGGGTCCCAGGCTGGGTGTGTGACGGCGCCTGCAACGATCAGACACTTGGCCCAGTTTGCCTCCTTCTAGGCTCCCAGGGAAATATGCCTGGGTTCCACGCGTGTGGAGTGGGGCAATAACAACGCTGTGGGAGCAATACGTGAACCAGGCTGGTTAGACTCGCTCCCTTCCCACGCCATCAGGGAGGTGCAAGGGTGTAGAGACGGTGACCAGACCCCTGAATTCTCTCTCTGACCCTGAGAGCCACGCTGAGGCAGTCGATTGCGCCACAGCGGACTACACTTCGACTACGGAGAGTCACATTCGCCACAGGCCGCTATCAGTCATGGGGAAAGGGGACAGGACCCAGAGTAAGCTCCCCTTCTCACAGAGACGAGTGACAGTGCCGAGCCCTCTGACCCAGCGCAATGAGGAGGCGCACACTGGGGAGCCGCTGGAAGACAACGCGGACATTAAAACAATGCTCCGCTCCATGGAGCAGAACATCCAAACAAACATAGCGGCGCTGGGTTCCAAGATGGACGCCATGTCCTACAGAATGGACCGCATGGCGGAGCGCCTAGACAAGCACACGGAAAGACACGATATGGCTGAACGGCGCATTACAGAGGTGGAGGAGGCCCAAACGGACCTGGACACGGCGAGGCGGAGGGCGGAACCACTCATCAGAACATTACAGGACAAAACGGAGGACTTGGAAGCGCGGTCAAGGCGCTGCAACCTCCGCATTACTGGCCTGCCGGAGACCACCCAGACGGGAAAAATTGAACTATTCATAGAAAGGTTGCTCATCACGCTCTTGGGAGAAGGAGAGTTCTCGGCAATGTTTGTCGTGGAGCGCGCGCACCGCACGCTGGGCCCAAAACCCAACCCGGGCCTCCCCCCACGCCCAGTCATTGCGAAACTGTTGAATTACAGGGACAGAGACACGGCGCTCAGGCTGGCACGAACCAAAGGAGACCTACAATTTGAGGGGTCGGCAATCTCCATTTTTCCGGACTTTACGGCAAGGGTGCAGGAAGCACGCAAACACTTCGCTCCGCACAAGAAACGCCTTAGGGATATGGGCCTAGACTATGCAATGTTGTACCCGGCCAAATTGCGTGTGAATAGACAAGGCCACTCACATATCTTCACCGACCCGGCGGAACTGCAGAAAGCCTTGAAAACTTGGGCCAGGGAAAAGACGGACAGGCAAGCTGATCAACAGAAGGAAGCGGACTCGAGCCGCCTCGACGAACAGGAGTGATCTGGCAGTAAGAAGTCTGGAGCTCGGAGAACTTATGAGGGGGACGCAGTTATCCTGGAGTTTGGAGGGTCGTCATTCTGGATGAGAGTCCCAATGAGACGATGAGACAGATAAGTGGGGCTGGGAATAGGAAATAGGAACAGACTGCTAGAAGTACTGAACTCTGTCCCCGTAGACTATGTGTGCCCCGGAAGTGGTGGTAACTGGTGGGGCAGAGGGGACGAATATGGGGTGGCGAGGGCGGGAGGGACAAACATGATGATCAAGGGGAACAATAGCCATACTGATGTGTGGGTTGGTGCATGGATACGTTGCTGGTGGTGCAGGGCGGAGGAAGGGGGGGCTGGGCTCCTGAGTCGACTGTTGGGCTCTTAGGAAGAGTTAGCTGGCTACCTTCGCCTCCACGCGCTATGCATATGGGGCTGTTGAAATTGTTGCTGGGGAGGGATGGGTGGGATGGGAAACTGCATGACCGAATTGGGGTGAGTCTGCTGTGGGTGGCGGGGGGATTGTTGGGGTCTGTATTGGGGTATGAGTTGTTGTCTTGTTTTACTGCCAGGGTGCTGCTGAGTTCCGATTTACACGAGGTTGCCACTGACACGATGCGTCACCTGTTCACTCTTGCCCCGTCGGGCGCTTGACACTCCTGCGTGGTTGCCTCCTCACTCACGCTGTTAGATATGGCGGGAGCTGACGTCACTACACCGCAGATGGGCACTGTACAGACTCACCTACGGGCCCTGGCGTGGAACGTCAGGGGCCTCAATGACTTTAGGAAGCTGCGCAAAGTCCTTAGTTACCTGCGTAGGCATCACATAGATCTTGCTCTCCTGCAGGAGACACATTTACCACTTACCAGCAAAATGCTGCTACACAAAGGAATAGCGGGACATAGTATAGCAGCGGGCTTCACCACTCACTCGAGGGGGGCAATCACGTGGGTCAACCCAAGCTCCAAACTTACACTGACGACACTAGAGACAGATCCTGAGGGGCGATACGTCATCTGTAGATGCAGGGGCAAGGGGCATGATTTACTACTAGTGAATGTGTATGGGCCTAACTACGATTCACCTGATTTTTACGTGGAGTTGGCCCGGAAGTGCAAGGCATACGATCACTCGAGTATGCTCTGGGGAGGAGATTTCAATTTGGTCCTTGACCCAACATTGGATAGGTCTGCGGGTCCCCCCAGAAGCCCGTCGGCGGCTGCCACGGTACTCCAGACTGAACTAGTACACCTGGAGCTAATAGATGTGTGGCGTAGTCGGCACCCTTCCAGAGGGGGGTACACGCACTACTCTGCTTATCACGCACTCCACACCAGAATAGATTACTGGCTTGCATCACAACAGCTATCTAATAGTTTAAGGGATTGCCAGATATTGCCACGCACACTATCAGACCACTCTCCTCTTCTCCTGATTCTGGAGACGCCGGAGTGCGGGATTCCCCCCTTCACGTGGCGTTTCCCCCCGTACTCTCTACTTGACGAGGTATTCAGAGGGGAAATTGCAAACGAAATTGAAGAATTCTTTGAGACAAATACGGGCTCTGTGGAGAGTTTCCAAACGCTATGGGAGGCCTTTAAGGTCTACATTCGCGGGATAGCCTTGGCTAAACACTCCAGTGTCTTGAAATCCATTAGACAGAGGCTGCAATTCCTTGAGAATCAGCTATCAGCACTGGAAGAGGAACAGCGGGTGGACCCTGAGGGTGACACCCTGGACCGAATTAAACAACTACTGACAGAATATAACGCAGAAGCGGACAGGGAGGTGCAACACATGGGTAAATATGCCACGGCCCGCAACTATGGCGAGGGTGAAAGACCTGGCTCCCTCCTGGCCAAGATGATTCGGAACGAAAGACGCCCAATAATCGTGGGTGAGCTGGTTTCGAGCACGGGAGAGATACTCACGGACGAAGAGCAGATTGTTGGGGAATTTAGGCAGTACTATTCCTCACTCTACGAATCACAGTCTACTGGAATGGAGGGGGCAATCGACGACTACTTAAGTTATATTAACATGCCGCAGCTGTCCAACTCGCAAAGAGAATTCCTCATGATGCCCATCCAAAAGGAGGAAATAACGGAGGCGCTTGGTAGCATGCGGTCAGGTAGCGCCCCGGGCGCTGACGGGCTGACTGTAGGCTTCTACAAGGCCTTCACGGAACAGTTGGTCCCTTTCCTCTCAGTATTATTTGACGACATATGTATGGAAGGTTGCATGCCCCCGACCATGCGAGAGGCACTTATTGTAACGATCCTTAAGCCAGGGAAGCCCGCTACTGAGTGTGGCTCATACAGACCCCTGTCCCTGATAAATGTCGACGCAAAGCTTCTCGCCAAAGTACTCGCGACTCGACTCGCGCTGCTCGCCCCGGAACTGGTAGCCCCAGAACAGGCCGGTTTTATACCCTCTCGGAACCTCACGTACAATATACGCACAGTCCTGGGGACGATGCAGCACGTGAGGCTGGAAAATAAGGCATTGGCAGTGTTTCTCGATATGGAGAAGGCGTTCGACTCTGTAGAGTGGCCATTCATGTCCAGAGTGCTCAGGAAGCTGGGGCTGGGCGAGCCCTTCCTACAAATGATAGGCGCCTTGTACTATAAACCAACGGCCAGGGTACGAATCGGTGATAGAGTCACGGAAGCGTTCGGAATAGGCAGGGGCACTAGACAGGGCTGCCCCCTCTCCCCATTACTATATGCCCTAGTGGCAGAGCCACTAGCGTGTGCGCTCCGGGAATACCACAGTCATGAGGGCATTAATTTCCCTACTTACAAGATTTGTATCTCCACGTACGCTGACGACACACTCTTGTACATTAGAGACCCGGAGCTTAACCTCTCCCCTGTACTCAGGGAGGTGGTGCAGTTTGGTGCCCTATCTGGTCTAAAGGTGAACTGGACCAAGTCGGTGGCGTTCCCACTGACTCCGGTGACAAGTAAATTTGTCATGGATTACCCGTTACAGTGGTCAGACGACCCGGTTAGGTACTTGGGCATACAGCTTCATCCTGATCCGGATGTGTTGGTGAGGGAAAACTATGGTGTAGCTTATACGAAGTTGACGGAGGATGTGGACAGGTGGTGTAGGTTACCGCTGTCCTTGTCGGGTCGCATTGCACTAATGAAAATGATAGTGCTCCCGAGGTTCCTGTTCCTATTCAACAATCTCCCGGTGATTCTATCTAAGGCCTTCTTCAGAACGATGACACAAACTCTCACGCGGTTGGCATGGGGAGGTAAGCAACCTAGGGTACAGTGGCAAGTTCTCACCCTACCGTATGAGCAAGGCGGCCTGGGGGCCCCAGACATAGAAAGGTATTACAGGATCGCACAAGCGACACACCTGCATACATGGATACACGGGGACCGTAACATTCCACACGTGATCTTGGAGACACTATTCACAAAGCCCCTCCCCCCGCCGGCTACTGTATTTGAACCAGCCACAAGACGGGTAGGGTCTCTGGACTCGATCACGGCTACGAACCACGCATGGCACTCCTTGCTCAAGAGTCATGACTGCACGCTACTATATTCCCCACTTGTCCCGATAGACTGGGCAGTGTGGCTATCGCCGCTACGGGAGAAGGGGGTCACGCGTGCCCTTAATCAACTAGGTATACATAAGCTGGGAGACTTGTTCAGGGACGGAAGAGTGGTCTCCTGGGCCCAGGTCGCTCCCTCCCGGCCTACGGCGTCAATGCTGCACCAGTTCCATCTGCACAGAGTCCGCGCGGCGCTTCAGGACCTGTTGGGCCCACTGATGGAGGAGCCCCCCGAACTGCCAAAGCTGACGTATGTTATAAAAACCCCGACATCTAGCAAATTGATCTCGCGGTTATACAAGGTTGGGCAGTGTACCCGGGGTCAGACAACTTCGAAGGCCCGACTGGCGTGGCAACGCGACTTGCAGACGGAGATTAGCGACTCAATGTGGAAATATTGCTGCCAAAATACGAAAAGGGTGTCACTTAATGCCAGACACAGACTTATTCAATTTAAATTTCTGCAGCGAGTGTATTACACTCCAGAACGCCTGCATAGATACGGTCTACGACAGACGTCCGAATGCGAGCGCTGCCATACTCCACTGGCAGACTTCCTACATCTGGCATGGTCCTGCCCGGGTGTTAACAACTTCTGGAAGGAAGTCTTTTTGGAACTAGGTAGAATACTTGAGATTGAACTCCCAGTCGACCCTGCGTTGGCGTTGCTGGGACACACCAGGGTTCTGCCTCTGGTGACACGTCGCCTGGCAGGCATGGGGCTACATATGGCTCGACGGGTAGTTGCACAGTGTTGGATGAGAGGCCCGTTGCCAACCAAAAACAGGTGGGACAGGGATATGCTGTACAGTTGCACCCAATCCCAGCTTTATAGTGAACTCCTACCCCCGGTTAGTAGACCCAAAAAATTTTGGGACCTATATCTGACCTATGACTCCAATAAACACACCGCGGATACGGATCAGGAGGAGACAGAGGAGCGTCGAACGAGGGAGGAGGGCCCAGAGGACTAGACTCAAGATATTGGTGGTCTGGGGAGGTAAAGTAGGCGGGATGCCTGGGATTCCGGGTACCTGGAGGACACAAGACATATAGATTGCTTACACTGGGATATGTACAGGGCGGAGGGGCGGGCTGGGACAGGGACCTGGGCGGGTGGGGAGAAGGCAGACACAGCGTAGATTTGAGCAGGGTGACACATAGCATTGAGAAGTCGGAGGCACAATAGTGGAAGGCGCGCAGGCAGTCAGGGGAAGAGGGTTGGGGGTTGTTGGGAACGTTGCGATAAAGGTGATAGATCTGGACCACGTTGACGGACACACAAACTTCATGTTATTATTCGCACTGCATTGGAGCAGACACGTGCACGCTTGCCCAGACACGAGGATAGAGGGAAAGGGGCAGCGGCATGCACTCAACACCATCGGAGCTGTACTATTTGTGATTTGGATCACCGGACCATTGGGTAGACGACAATATGACTTTATGCGTTGGTTTTGATCACTGTACAGACGTAGCCCTTGATTGCTGCCGGCCCCAGGGTTGCAGGCGGAAAGCTGTGTGTGTGACTTGATGATGAATAAAAGTTTATAACCAAAAAAAAAACTAAGTAAAGTAGGTGTAACGAGAAGTAATATGAGGTGTAAGAGTGAGCAAAAGTAGGTCTAAGTATGAAAGTAGGCAGGAATGGATAGTATAGGTGGAAATAAAAAGTAAGAGTACGAACAAGGTGGTAAGAGTATGTAGGAGTAAGAAAGAGTAATATAAGGGCTTAGTTGGGCTAAGAGTCGCTGTTGGAGTAGACGTAAGCAGGACTAAGTAGGCATACAAGTAGGACTAAGATTATGTGTAGGAGTAGGAAAAGGAGCAATTAGCACAACGACTAGAAGCAATGAAGAGCAGTAGTAAGCAAAAGCAAGATAAGTAATTAGAGGTAGGTAAAAGTAAATAGGAGTAAGTAGACATAATGAGTAGAATAAACAAGCATTGGAAATGCAATAGGTCTCGCACCATTAGAGTTAGTGTTTTTAGAATTGTTTATGGGTTTTTTTTGTAAATGTTTAACATTTTTGTTTCCTGTAGCCAATGCTAAAGAATTACAAATAAAAAAAGCCATAAACATTTCTAAAAGCTCTAACTGAAATGGTCTGAGACCTATTGCACTGTGTGAGGGTGAGGGGTTGAGGGTGAGTGAGGGTGAGGGTGAGGGTGGGTGAGGGTGAGTGAGGGTGAGTGAGGGTGGGTGAGGGGTTGAGGGTGAGTGAGGGTGAGGGTGAGTGAGGATGAGTGATAGTGAGGATGAGTGAGAGTGAGGGTGAGTGAGGGGTTGAGGGTGAGGCGTTGAGGGTGAGTGAGGGTGAGGGGTTGAGGGTGAGGGTGAGTGAGGGTGAGTGAGGGTGAGTGAGGGTGAGTGAGGGTGAGTGAGGGTGAGGGGTTGAGGGTGAGTGAGAGTGAGGGGTTGAGGGTGAGTGAGGATGAGTGAGAGTGAGGGTGAGTGAGGGGGTGAGGGGTTGAGGGTGAGTGAGGGTGAGGGGTTGAGGGTGAGTGAGGATGAGGGTGAGTGAGGGTGAGTGAGGGTGAGGGGTTGAGGGTGAGTGAGGGTGAGTGAGGGTGAGGGTGAGGGGTTGAGGGTGGTGAGGGTGAGGGTGAGTGAGGGTGAGTGAGGGTGAGGTGTTGAGGGTGAGTGAGGGTGAGTGGTTGAGGGTGAGTGAGGGTGAGGGTGAGTGAGGGGTTGTGTCTTAACTTTGGTCCCAGCACCATGAAACAGGAGTCTCTTGAGGGGATAAAGGTGGGCCTGGCAGTCAAATGTGTGCTGTCATTGGCGAGGAGTCAAATAATCAGTGATGCCTCTCGTTGCTCTTAACTTTGGTCCCAGCACCATGAAACAGGAGTCTCTTGAGGGGATAAAGGTGGGCCTGGCAGTCAAATGTGTGCTGTCATTGGCGAGGAGTCAAATAATCAGTGATGTCACTTTCGCTATCCTCAGCGAATTAATGAGCTGATGTCCATGTGCATATACATTCCACTCTGTACCGCGAGGATTGTTGTGGGTGAAAAACGCTCTTAAACTTATATCCTGGAGGCGTGATCCAAACCAGGTTTTCTAGACGCACAACAAAAAGCAACGGTTTATAAAAAATATATAATTGGAGAGGTTAAAATGTGATTCAAATAGTAATTCAATTCCCCCCCCCCCCTCTCTCGCGGTCCTTGCTTCCTGGAAGGGAGCCAAGCCCTTGGGGCGGGGTGCTGCAAAGCAGGACAGGCTGTGGTATGCACGTGCAACAGGAAATGAGGCAGCCTGCGCCCACGAGGACTCTCTCGAGCAGGGTTAGGTGCACAGTTTGTTTAGAATGTGTCCGTCCTATAAGCTGAATGTTGCACCTTTGAACTTGTCGCGGGAAAGGCAGAGTTTTGTTTTTAATATACAAAATGTTTTACCTCTGCAGAGACGTCTGGTCCTCGAGGAAGGAATGCATGGTTTCCCAAAGTCCAGCAGCATGCCCTACTCCCAGAGTCGAGGCGAACATCCATCACCCCATAAACCGTTTCCCACGGCTTTTTACGAAAGTCAATAGATTACAGATATAAACAAGACGGAGGGAAGGAAGATAAGGGGAGGGGGAGGAGAAATGCGACACGGCGGGCAGGGGAGGGGGCGGAGCAGGGAGAAGGAACAGACGAAGGAACGGCAGATAAGGGGAGGGGGGAGGAGAAATGCCCCCTGGAGGTCTGAACCTGGTGCTTACTTCTGGAGGGCGTTGGAATCACCCTGTGAGAAGCGGCTTATTGTGGCTCGAGGGACGGAGGGAGAGAGCAGCAGCCCGGGTGGGGCTTTTTCCTGTGCGCGGGATGTTTGTCAAGCATGGTCGCATTTCAGTTACAGGAAACGGTACCCACGTGAGAGCCGGCATACTGACCGCGTTGCTCAATGTGGGAAGCACGTGGTGGCTGACGGGGGGTGGGGGGGGTATATGGGATGTGTGCGTTTGAACATTGTGCACCTAAAGCAACTGCTTTCAGCGTTGATGAAGCAATAAATGTTCACGCTCTTGAGCAGTCATCTGTGCAACTCCCAAAATGCACAGTAATCGGCCGAAGCACACTTGCGTGCAGTTGTGACATTAATAACTCCCTTTTAGGGTTGGACGCTTTGCTGTGAACTCCGTGAACTGCAAATTATTGTAATGTTTCTGAAGAAAAAAAGCAAAACTCACGCTTTTTTCAATGAAAAGTAACAATATAGATACTTCAAAGTTCTGCTCAGACTGTGGAGTATTCCCCAATCATCGGTGTGCTTATACATTGCGAATTCAGAGCTACAGATTTATCTATACTGGCCGTAGGCTGCTTTGGAGCGACACGGCGGGCAGGGGAGGGGGCGGAGCAGGGGCCTGGCAGCTGGCAGGGGTCAGGGCATATCTAAATTTGAGTGACACAAAATGGGACTATAACTAATGTGGCAGAGATATGGGGAGTGGGTGGGCGAAGCTAATCCCCATATGTACGTTAAAAATGCTAAAAAAATCTGCTGCTGTTTTTATCTCACCATTAACCGATTTCCAAACTCAAAAACCGTGCAAGAAAATAGCAGCAAGGAATTATCACAAGCACTCAGTGGGATTCCATGATGGCGGTACATCAACTACTGGGCTGAGGTGGACTGGAACTGACCTAGGAGGGGGGAGGAGGGAGGAGAAATGCGTCTCGGCCGGAGCAGGGGGCGGAGCAGGGAGAGCGGGCTTTTAAAATGTACTTCACACGGCCGGCCGGTCGTGAAACTGAAAGCATGGCCGGCCGGCCGTGAAAGCCTTTGATGCCGCAGGGGGTGGAGCGGCACCAGCTGGGAGAGTAGGCAAGGCAGGCGGCTGGGGGCATGTGCACGCGCTTTTAAGCTCAATGCGCATGCGCATTGAGCTTAAATTTCTCGTGCACTGCAAGGAATCGCCACGATTCCTTGCAAGTTGGATAAAGAGTGGATAAGCCACCATAGTCTCGCTTGCTCGATGCGCATGCGCATCGACAGGCGAGACCTAAAAAGAGCAAGCAAGAGTAGGGGTGCAAACATGAATAAGTAGTATGTACGAGAAAGTAGAAGAGTGGGAGGAGGAGTGAGTATGAGTAAGAATAGGTGTATGAAGGGCTAAGCAGAAGTAAGAGCTGGAGTATGTAGATGGAAAATTAGTAGAAGGTAGGTTAAAATAGGAGTATGTAGGAGTAAGAGTGTAAGTAGGAGTAGGTAAGCAAACCCTTAATAATGGCAGATGCAAATACAGTAGAAAAAGTGGGAAAGTAAGAATATGAGTAAGCAGAAGAAATAAGAGTAAGCAGAGAAATGAGTAAGAGCAGGAGGAGATAAGTGTAACAAGTTGTAAGTGGAAGCAAGAGTATGTTGGAATAATAAAACATAAGAGTAGGAACAAATATGAGGAGTAAGAAAAGGGAGAAGTAAATAGAATGAAGAGCTTAAGTAGCAGAGTAAGAGTATGTATGCAATGTTAGAAACAAACATAAGTATCTTTAGGAGGATCAGTAGGCACGAGCAGGAAGAGTTGGTGCTAGTAGAGTTAAGAGTAATGAAAGTAAGATTGAACGAGAGATAAAGATGAGTAAAGACAGCAAATCCTTTCATATTCTTCTAGGACTGCAAAGCCCGACATGCTTTTCATTTAATCCATACATCAGATGAAGAGCAGGAACCCTCCATTGAGCACATATGTAACATGCTTCAGTTGGTCACTCTTGTGCAGTTGAAATAGGTACCATTTACATGTTTTATAGCGCTCACAAATAGCAGAAGCGTGTTACTTGGAGCTATTTGAAAACAAGTTCTTGCAAACCACTGGCAGAGGTACAACCAGGGACATCTTAAGGATTTTGGGGGCCCTGGGCCAAACTAATTTTGGGGGCTCCTGTTCAGAACAGCTTTGAGTTCATGATTCCATTTCAGCTCTTTCATACCCTCTTTAGCCAGGTTACTGGTGGTGCTCAGGCCCTCTGGTCCTTATTCTAAATGTATTTACATCTAATTTTCGAGGATAGTGTGTTTTCAATGCTGTAACACAGCAGCATCTCACTCATTTTACTGCAGATAATTTCTGTGACATTCTCCCATTTCTCATATGTGAGGTCTTGTTTTGATCTCAAAGAAACTTTTTTATGGATGTTGCATGAAACATAAACACATTTTTCTGCAAAACGCATGTAATAGCCTTTCACACATCAATCACATAAAACTTAAGTTAAAGAACATAGGTTTTCAAAACAATATGTTTAGGAATTATTCAAGGTCATCGGGGCAAGAACAGAGCTGCCTCTATCTGGGGGCCCCTTGAAAGGCTGGGGCCCTCGGCTAGAGCCCACTTTGCCATGCCTTTCAATAATGGGTTCCACACACAGACCTTCTCCTCTGTGACGTGCTATGTCACGAAGTGCAAGAAAAGATGTCTTAGTTCCACGTGCGCAGCACCTCTGAACTGTTCGGACATGAACCCATGCCCAGGAGCCGAACAGTGTTCTGCATGGGTGTCTGGCTGGCACCCAGTAGCAGTGCGTTTAGCCGAAGGGCCAATCATGCATGTTTTCACTTGAACTCACCATTGTAGAGGTAAGCTAATGTGTTGACGCATGCAACAAGGGTTGCCAATCCCTGCCCCCTTTCTCTGCACTCCCTGGCACCGGTGGGTGGTGGATAGGAAGGAGCCCTCTCTCCTTCCAGCGAAGCTCAACCACAGAGCAGCGCCAAAACCAACACAAACGGCTCCTGGTAGCTCAGCTCGTGCGTCCTGGTAGACGTGAGGCTGTGAGCTGGTGAGGCCGAGTGAGGAACCAGCAGCATGAACTGGGGTGGCGCGACAGCGCCACGGAGTCTACAACCACGGGGGATGGGTCTCCTCCAGGGCCGGACAGGCTGTAGTGGGCACTGGGCATTTTCCCGGTAGGCCGGAAGGGTGGAGCCGGTTTTAGACCCGTGGGAGCCGGTTTTGTTACTGGGGGCTGGTTTTGCAGCAGTGCTGCAATATTGGTCCCTGTAACAAAAGCGGCAGTGGTGATTTACACTAGAAACCCCCTAGGTCGGCACTTCTCTGTATCGCTTGCCTCCACCTCCTTCTCTCGGGCCAGTTCAGCAGAACTGCCAGGGCTGGTTTCTGTTCCCAGTCCAGCCGTGGTTTCCTCAGCTCTGAGGTGCTGGCCAGCACACAGGAGCCGTGCGGCCTTTGCCAATGCTTGTGAAGCAAGTAATCAAGCATTGGCAAACACAAAAAAGCTATTGCTAACTAACGCAATGGGTGGGATGGGGTTTCTTGGGAAGCGGTTAAATTGGGGGCGGGAGGGAACATATGCTGCGCTGGGAAGGTTGGTGAGACAGAGAAAAAGGGCAGTGACAGGAGGATGAGAGTTTACAGCTGGACTAATTAAAGTCCCAGATAACCTAAAGTTATATGTCTGTAGTTATGAATTTTTAAAAAGGACCGTGAAGGTAAAGGAGGAGAGGGTGGGACATAGAGAGTGTGATGCAGGTGCAAAATGACATGGGTGAGTGGGTGAAGCATAAAAAAGAAGTTACTTACTTACGGTAACACCCTATGTGGTAGAGGCTATATCAAACCCTATATTGCTTACCTTTTTTACTTCTCCAGGAGTCAAAGCAAATCTGGAAGTTTTTTAGTGACTAGTACCCCTGTACGACAGTAGGTGGTGGCGATCAACTCCACGTACGTCGCCATGCATGCCAGAATTGACGTTGTGGTACCTATATAGGCACCACCCAGGTGCGCTAACGTCAATTCTTTTCTTTCCACCCAAGCCAGTACTGATCTGAGAGAAGAGATATCCCTCAGTCTGTTTTTGGCTGAACTCGTTTGACGCTTTTTTGACTGTTTTTGAGGTTTTAACTCCTGGTGAGTCGAGTAAGACATCGCAGAAGAAGGGATTCAAGCCCTGCGGAGCCTGTCAATGGCTGATGTCAGTGACAGACCCGTACCTCGTCTCTCTGGGGTGTTTGGAGCACGAGCACAACCCAAAGTTGTGCTCCGATTGCCAGGCCATGCATATGAAGTCTTTGAGGGAGCGGTCCCTAAAGCTCATGGAGGCCCGGCATGCCACTTTGTGCTAGTCGAATTCCCAGTAGAAGGGAAGGTCCCGGGACCGGTCACGGAACCCGAAGTCTACATCGTCCCATTCGAAGTCCTCAGGACACTCGAATAAGTCGAGGTACAGGAAGAAGTTGGTTTGGTTTATGCTTCTGCATCTGTGTCTGTGTACAATTAAGTATATTTTGGTGTTGATATTGCTCCCTATCATTGACCAATGTAAGCTGCAGAGATGCATTGAGAGGAGTACAAGGGAGGTCCAATAGTGTTTCAAAGCTTTTTTGCAAGGTTAGTTAGCTGGCAACAATGTATTACAAGGGGAATTTAACATTAGTTCTCAGGCAGTGGACCAGGCTAGAATATATTTATATATTCCACAGTCCCGGACAAGTCAGGCAGAGTGGAAGAAGGCAGCCTCCTTACTTTGGAACCTTCCCACCAGGGCTAGATAATGGAGCATTTCTGCAACTTTATGGTGATGAGAACCCCAGGGACAATTAAGAGAGTGGTCCTTTATATGGGTCCTCCCAAGCTACTGTGTCATCGCAAGCAACTTATCCTCATGTATGTGAAATATGTGGGAAATGTGTGCTTGTTTCAAACATTTTCAATCTGAATGTTAGGGATCTATTTATTCAGAAAACGATATACACAACTGCAGACTGGCTTATACAGGTGGACTTAAGAACTGCCTATCCACATGCTTCAGGGTCACCACCGAAAATCGACTTCACTCCTTGAGAAGGTGGGTGGGGCAAGACATCTCATCCCATCCACTGCAAACATAAATGTGCAGTTAGCTCAGAGAAATCCAAGCATCCCCCCTTTCCTCTGCTGATGGCTATTTCCCAGCAACGTGAGCTCATCTGCTGCACCTCTCTGAGTCCAATAAACATTCAGATCTTTATTAATTTGGCCCTGCTCTCTTGCATTTAAAGTGGGAATAACACAGCCCCGTTAAGACTCTGCATTGTCTAAAGAGAGGAGAGACAGCATACTAGATGGAGCAGGAAAGAAGATATATACCAGGGACAGACTCTTTATTCGTGACTGCCAAACCTGAAGGCCTGGAATGAACCGAGGGCATTGCTGCTAAGAGTCATAAGATGCAGACTAGCTGAACTGACCATCATGTAGGATGTAGAAAACCTAAATGTTAATACAATCTCCACAAAGCCCAGCTAGCAGATCAGAGATGCCCACTAATTGTGAACTCTTTGCAGCCTAGCGGGCCACACTAGTGATGTGTGGGAGCAGCCGGATCTCACTACTTTGGAACCTGGAGAGCAAGGTTCGCCTATGGCTTTGGCGCATGACGTCTTGGGTTCTGGGCAAATCGTTTAATCTCCCTTGGTGTCTAAAAATGTGCAATTCATTGTATTTGTGTAATTCCCACTTGATGCACACGATCTTTTAGATTGTCTCACATTCTCCTAAGTAAAGTACAGCGTTCTGTTGCTTCCTTGCTAGGTCCGCACTGTATAAAATCTGATACATACACACAAGGCCATCACATAGGTTGTGAAGATGCAGAAGGTCTTTTCTACCTACATCCTGTGGTGAGGATGAACCTTTTCCGATCTGTCACATACTTTTATGCTTCCAGCAAAATCACCCATTACTGCCCCAGAGGGACACATGTCCTTCCTCTTTTGATTGTCCTGATATTGGAGCTGTCTGAACTACCCTTCTATCATGTAGGCTTCTGGGAACCAATTTTGAACGTCACTGTTGGACCCAAACCCTAAAGTCCTGTTCCCCAACGTGACTATAAATCCTTTAAGTTACGTGTGTGACTCACTGTTGGAAAGGCTTGACCACTAGCAGCCATTCTCGACAGATAGAGAGACCTCTAAAAGTTGGAACTCGCTTTAAATTCCACAGTGGTGAGCTGACCCACTACATCTGTTCCCATTGCAAGAAACTTTAAAGGTCTGTAGACTAGCTGGGTCCTTAAGCGGTCCTCACAGACCTGTCTTCCAACGGGATCTCCAGCAGTCCTCTGGAACTGTTCAGGACTCTTGCCACTCTAAAATTCAACATTTGTTTTACTTGGGGGTCAGTTTTTGAGGTACTCGATAATCAAACCTTTTTTGGGACATTCGGAAGTAGCGTCTGCAGCTCACTGATCTGCCCACGTTGCACCAACATGCATTAAAACAGGACCAGACGCATCTTAGTAGACTTGTGCATTGCATTCCTTTCTCTAGCACCCAATCTAAAAGCAACTGTTTCCAAAAAGTAAAATTATCTACACAAGTCTTGGAGATTACAGAGAGCAGGCAAACGTTGCCCTAAAGGATGGCATTGGCCAGAACACCCAAGGTTACTGGAAAATCCAGGGTGTGAAGTTTAACTGCTACAAAAACCTTTGGGATCATATCATAGCCCCAGAAGGTGCTGATGTGGAGTTGCTGCTGCTTTTGAGTCCAGATCTCTGACTGATCAGGTCGTCTGTGTGTGCTCCGGAATCCAGTGCAGGAGTTGTCTGTGGTAATGATCATCTATTGCTAAGGGTCAATAAATGACCTGCCCGTTAACAAATTGTTATTGTTCCACCATTTTAGTTTGTGCTAAGCTTTAAGCTCTACTAACACTAGATCTTCGAACTACCAATGGTTTGTGACCATTGCCTGAGAGACACACACTCCTGTAGAGGGCGCTAATGAAAGCAAGCATTTAGACCTATTGCCATACAAGAGGCCAGAAGACATCATTCCCAGCAATGTCACAGTCATTCTCACTGTTAGAGGTTGCAATGTCTGGTAAAAGAGAAACAGCCTTTAAAATGCCCCCAATGTTGCAATGTTGGGGTAGGTTTCAATTGTCCCTATGCTCAATGGGGCTAAAAAAAAGGCTGAATTTTTGGGGACAGAGATATGGAGCATTGGGATTCTATGAATCCCAATGTGTGTAAAAGTGACATGACTTGAGTGTGCGCTAGGCACCACTGTTGGCTGCTGCCATTTATCAGTCAGTCGTTGAGGTATGAAATGAATGGGGCAGTCAATATGTGCTGCAACCACTGCTAGGCTTTTGGTAAATACCAAGGAGCTGCGGTGACCTCTAAGGGTAGTACTTTGAACAGGTACTTATGCCAACATATCATCAACCTGAATTGGCAATGGTGCGCTGGGTGGTTTGGGCCATACAAGAAGGTGTCCTCGACGTCTAGGGTCACCATGTAACCTCCAATGTAGAGTAGTGGAAATAGTCATCTTGAAATCCTCTGACACTACGTTTGGAGATTATGAGATACAGGGAATGTAGTTGTTGTCCTCCTTGGTTATTTGGAGCTCATTGAAATGGAACATTGCCACCACCTGCTCCAGCAGCGGCCTGTGATGTTTATGGGTGATTATGTGGTGATAAAGAGGTACAATTAGTGGAATGAAATAAAATTCTAAGCCATACACATGAGCGATGATAAGAACAACTTACTTGAGGTTACCTCTTCCTACTAATGAAGGAAGAACTTATTCTTCCCCTGACAGGTGTTGTGTGATCTGTGGGAATGGAGGGCAAGTCATTGCTTTGATGTGGAAGAGCCCTTGCCCCGTGATCCTCTTCCTTTTCTGCAGTCATTGCCATGGATTCCTCCCTGGTAAGGCTTCAAATAGGCTTGGGAGGTAAATTCCGTTCCGCTCGTGGAATTTGCGGAATTTGGGTAATTTCGCGTTCCGCAGAGAACGAGAAATTGCCCAAAATTCTGCGCTCCGTGACTTCGCAAAATTATTTGCTTGTTCACATTCTCAAAATGCGTGTTCGCGAGATATTTCCCCCTGAGCACACAAACAGCGATTGCAAACAGTAAAAAAGCATCGCGAACAAGCAATTCCACGTGTTTGCGGAATTTCTGCGTGTTCGCGGAGATTTTTTACAGTTTCGCGGAGATTTGCGTAACACGATTATGCAAATTCCACCCACCCCTAGCTTCAAACTTTGTCCCTTCGGAAATGCTGCTGATGCTGGAAAAGATAGAGCTGTGGAGGGAGTGCAGCTTTGGCTCCTTCCCTTGTCTGCTAGCACTGAAACCCATGCTTGCCAGCTTGGCATGCCCTCATTGTCTTTCAGTCCAATTGGAATTATAAAAAGCCATTGAACAGCCTCAAATACATAAAGAAAAAAATCACATAGTACAGATGGACTAACTAACCACTTCATTAAACAACTCAAGAATACATAAGTGAACTTTATGCATGAGGATCCTATTTAACACAGTTTCTGAAAAAGTACCAAGGAAGTTTCATGTGCTGAAGTAACAACACTTCTGATCCCCAAAGAGAATAAATACTAATTAGAACCAAATATCAACCAATATTATTACTGAATGCAGACCATACATTATTACCAAATTGGCTTCAAAAAGTGATTAGGTAAACTCATTTACATTTACAAACTGTTTTTAAACCATTGGACAAAGTTTCAAGGAATGTTTGAAGCCACTGCAAGTCAACACAATTTCTTTTTATCGATGTCCAAAGATCATTTCACTGTAAGTCTTCTAAGCAGTGGTTATACGTGAAATCGATGAATTTGATCTCTAGATGTTATTACCTGGACGATAGGACAAATAGCAAGAGAATTTTTGCAGTTGAGTGAAGCCCACAGCAATTACAGACCAGTGTACGCAGATGCGTTTAAAGTATTGGGTAGCATTTTGTATCGATAGTGTTTGATCTGACATGGTGAGCGGGACGATTGCCACTGGCATTAATGCTGAGAGGTGTGTGAAAGTAGGCGATCTGATCTCATTTCAGAATTGCAGACCTGTGTTATAATCCCGCCCTTAGAACTTCACCGAATGTGATTCCAGCCACATCTGTGGTATCTCGCAAGAATGCCAAAAGCGAGGATGGGGTAAATGCTAAATCACTCAAATGTTGCATGGTGGACCAAACGCACCTTCAGCATAACCTTGGGCATGGCCCTTTAAGTTGCATGACATTCTCAGGTAGGAATGGTCAAGAAAGGCCTGGTGGATGGAAGCACTTCATGGCCCTTACTCATTATGCATCATTTCAATTTTAACTAAAACCTTTTTTGGTTCTGATGTAGACAGAACTTGTTCCCCAATTGGTCAGAGGTCTTGGAAGAGCTAGAATAGTAAATATAGGTATATCACCCTAAAATTGAGGAGCAGACCTTCACACACTGCAAAAGTCCCCTGCCTCCCTCAGATCTTGAAGTAGTCATCAAGAAATTGGATAATCACTAATTACCTCGTATAGGTACAATATTCACTTCAATTCAAATAATCTTTATTCGGATACAAAATATCCATAAAAGCACAGGTCACATTAAAAAAGATTTGTTTTCAATAAAGATCAATAAATAACAATGATTAACAAGGACATGCATGTACAGCATGATCTGTAATATAATAAATAAACATGTTATAGCAGGGCGAAAAATATATAAAACACCCATTCCTTTAAGTGGCTCAGTTGTTCTTGGCAATAGCAGCATAAAGAGATAAGTGCAAATTACAAATTGAATTTATATACAGGCAATCAGGAACAAGCAGATAACAGTACAGCATGATATGTTAAAATACAGTGAAAAAATAGCAGCATATATATATCATGTTAAAGTGTATACAAGTATTAGCTATATTTAATATACCATATTATACAGGGCAAACATTTCTACAGAATGCCACAAAGTGTTAGGAATTATGGTTCACAGCGAGTGGCAGCTAGGTGTGATTATGAGGAATGATGTTTTCAAGGGGTGCTCATTGAAGCGCCTGAGCAAACTGCCGCCTTTAGAAAAGAAATTACTCTAAAGGTGAAGTCTACACTTTTAAGACTGAGAATTTCCATGTAGGCTATTCTAAAGTCGATAATAGTCATCGTTGACTCAAAGAAAGGGATTAGGAATTGTTTAGTACACAACAAATAAAAATCACAAAAGAATAAGAAATGTTACATTGATTGGTTGCTCCAATTGCCACAAGGGCAAGGCATTTGCCCAAGGTTAATATTAAAGTCTATTGGGAAGCACAATAGATATTTTAAGGAGCCTGCCTTGAGGCGGAAAAGCAGGCTTCTCTCCCATCAGCTTAAATTCAATAGGAGATAACTGGATGACATATGAAATGGAGGGCAGTTAATAGAAGCCAGAGACATATACCTTGTGATTGTTGATTTAGCAAGTTCCGTATCATATCTTGAATAACAACATTGATCATATAGGGCCTCTTGTATTGGTCTTTTTAGTTATGCCCTCCATAGTATTTGGATTAAAAAAAATGTGACCGAGGTTTACGCCAGACAGGCTGTTTCTGAAAGTGGCCAGACACAGGATGCCTCCACCCTTACTGCATTTCAGACAATCCGTTATAATTTCTCTGGTTAGTGACGCTGTCTAATTTTGCCAGACTCTTAACCAGAATATGGCCGGATGAGATCTAACATAATCCTCAATATAAGGCAGCTGTAGTTCCTGATGAGAAATAAAATGTGCAGAAGAAATTGGGATCCCCAAAAGTCTTCGACAAAATCGTTTTTCTTCTCCCTGAATAGTCCTACTTTTTGCATAGCCCCAGACTTCAGCACCGTAAGTAGCCATGGGTAGGCACTGTGCTTTATAAATTTTAATTATTGAGAGCACTACCTCACTCTTTTTTGTTTGCGGAAGGCATAAAATTGAATTAATCCCCTTTAGAAATGTATTCCTACAGTGGGCCAGATGAGCTGCCCAGGAACCGATGTCTGAAAACATTAGTCCTAGGTACGGGAAAGTGCGGGTGCATAAAAGGCATTCTGAACTTGAGGTAATTGAGTGAATAACGTGCTTTTTGGGGCCACAACACATTATGAACAATTTCTTAAAATTAGTGCATAGATCTAGACCAGCCATAAAATCAGCAAATCCTCTAACTAAAATGTGGAGTGCGTTTGGGGTGCGGCCCTTTAGGACCACATCGTCTGCATATAATAAAACGGGGAGTATATTGCCATTGATTTTTGGAACATCGGGAGTGAGTTCCAATAAGGTTTTATGTAAATCATTAATATACAGAATGAATAAGAGAGGGGCCAGTACGCACCGCTGCCTGACCCCTCTACCTATATTAACGTTCACTGAAACCTCCCCCTCCTTGCCAATCCTCACCCGAGCTTTCAAGTCCCTGCGTAAAAAAGCTACAAAATGCACTAAAACCATGCTTTAAAAGTGCTAAGCATAGACGTGGCCTATTTACAAGGTCAAAGGCTGAGGAGAGATCCATAAAGGCCAGATATAAAGGGGAATAGCGGGCTATGGTATATTTGCCAATAATCATGTTAAGATTTAAACATTGTTCAACTGTTCCCAGTTTACGTCTGAACCCTAGCTGGCATTCATTTAAAATCTGTCCCTCCTCAGCCCAAGATCTAATTTTATTAAATAGTATTCTCCCAAGTATCTTAAGGGTGTTCTCAATCAGGGAGATTGGTCTATAGCAGCTTGGGTTGAAACGGTTCCCTTTTTTAAAAGTCGGCACAATAATACTGGTAGACCATGTGCTTGGTATAAAGGTATCTACTAGGTTGTTAACAATGTTGAGTAAAAGAGGCGCCCTGAACTCAGGTTTATATTTAATAAGGTCTACGGGAAGCCCATCTGGGCAAGGTGCCTTATAGCCCAAGCTTTGATTGATTGCATCGTCGACTTCTGTTATTGATATCTGGATGCGTGCTACATTAGAAAAGTCAGAGGGCTCCTCGCTCTGAGGGGGGCTGCATACATTTTAGAAAAAAATGAGCTTCCCAGGCTTCACTTGTTATATTGCAACTTGAAGGCGTAAGTGGAAGGCCCATGGATCTCATATCTTTGACAGCTGCCCAAAAGCTATTTCCATTGTTGAGACTGGCAGCGCAAGCAAGCTTATCCCAGCGTTCTTTTGGGGTCTCCTCTTTCCGCTGCCTTAACACTTGTTTGTAGTGCTGTCTGAGAGAACCAACCAGGGTTACATCCCTGGGCACCGCTGCTAGTGCTTCACAGAGCTCTCTATTTGCTCGAGAACAGGCATTATTAAACCATCTGGGATTCGAGTTAGCATGTTTCGAAATTAATCGTTTAATGCCAGCACATAGGTCGCGAAAAGCGTTGGCCACCTCTAAGTTTGGGTCATTAGACAACAGACAAGTCTCAATGAAGGGTAAGTGAGCTGTGATCATATTGGAAAACAGTTTGCCATTATCAATGCCCTTACAGACAATCCTCAAGATGTCCGTCGAGTGAGTTAAATGTCTTGCACCCGGCTCTTTAGTAAAAACAAGTCTGGGGACAAACCTGATTGCTGTTAAGATGGGATTGTGGTCTCCAAAGACAGTCAATAGAACCTTGGCTTTCTATCGTCGAGGCGCAGCCACGACCCCTATAAGTCGGAATGGGACTGTCATTGTGCTGGATATTGGCAATATCCATCACATTCAATAGATTGTGATTTGATAAGTGTTCCAATAATTCTGTCCCTCTTTTACATGTTTGTGTGTCTAAAGTTGGTGTTGTGACTGCAATGTTTGCCCTCGCCATCTTAGCATTAAAATCACCGCCCAAGCAAATTCCTGCAAGCTTGCCAGACTCAATTTGATTTTTTAAAGCAGAAACAATGCAAAACAAGTTATTATAATTCCTATTTGGTGCATTTATAAAATCGTTATTGTAAAAGTTAATAAAGCAAATTGAGATCCCACGTGTGTAAATAACAGCTTGAAAATTATCGTCATTTGTAACAAGGATTTTAACACTACCGCCTGAGGAGATATTAACCCTTATGGAAAGACCGCCAGATGGGTGGCCTTGTTTAGAGGTGGGTACAATGATGTTGAAGCATTCAAACCCCTCTAAATATAAATCCGTTGTTGCTCACGTTTCCTGGAAATGAGAATGTCGTATTTTGTGAGTACGTTTTCCCAATCTTCAGAACCTATCTTGGAAGCTAAACCGGCAATATTCCAGCTTAGAACATTCAAATTTGGGTCATGAAGTTCTGTTGTATCATGTTCTACAGGAGTGGGCTTAGGGTCATGTAGTTCTAAAATAACAAGTTCTAAACAGTTGGACTTAAGTCTAGGGGGGTCTCTCTTAATGGTGTTTGAGTGGTCTGTAGTCAATCCAAGTTATCCAAACCAGACAGGGCAGAAAATCTATTAGGATCTATAGGCAGGGCGAAAGTAGGTGTGTTTGGCCCAGGGGTAGGTTTATAAAAGAAACCCAGGGGTAATGACCAAACAAGAGTGGAGATGGTATTGTTTAATTCTTGTGTCAATAATATTGATCCTACTAAAGCTGGGGGACAGAAGTTAATGACTACGCAATCCCCCTCTATGTTCTTTACTGAAAAGCCAACCCACCATACCCTGCACACCATTATAATGTCACTTACGTTTGTCACCTTAAAACCTTTGTGTTCAATCAGCCAATCGGCACTTTTATTACGCTATTGCTCCCATGTCTCAGTCTGATTTTTCCTTAAGGGTGGGACGCCTGCTAAGACTAAAACATAGGAGCAAGCAGCCGGAGGTAGGCTAAGGTTTTCTTCATTAGCCGCCACAGACTCACTAACAATGTTTCCGGGGGGAAAGGGGGGGGGGGGGTTTGCTCCCTGGGTATTGCAAACTAGAGTGGTGTTGTTTGCACGGTTCGAGGTGGTGACATAAGTATCTAAGTGAACTGGTTGGTATTCGCTATTAATAGCACTAGACATAGCTAGTTCATTCTGTGCGCCAGTGGATTTAGGTTTCAAACTATCAATGACCAAAATCATGAAAATCGTATAACCATGCAGAAAATAGATTATGCCAACCATTTAGAAATCTAAAGGGAAGGTAAGAACAGGGAACATGCTAGTAAGAACTTTCAGAAATCAGACTTGGTATGGGGTGTCTAAAGGACGGGAAAAATAAGGAACATGCTTGAATGTTGCAAGTTTGAGTACCCTAAATAGGTGTATAAGGAAAAAACCTTGACTTATAATGACGTAAAACTTGAAATAACCATGTAGCTATAGGGAAGGTGAGAAAATTGGGAACATGCTAGAAATTCAGAATGGTCACTTTAGTATCATAAAGGGTGGGTAAAGAAAAGGAACATCTATTTATTCAGAGACAGTACTTTAGTATCCAACTATAAGGTAGGGGAAAATTGGAACACGCTAATAAAGGCACTTTCACGACTTCAGTATTTTGTCACAAGGGAAGGGAAAGAAAGGAACAAATTCAATTATAACTTTAGCAAGATCTCAGGAAAGGGTAAAGGAAAAAGAACGCAAGTGTGTTTCCCTCACAGATTTATATTTACCTAGAACGGTGTGGAGACCAACCCTGGCCACGGGTCAGTTAAGGACAGGAGAACCCCATAGAATGCAGTTGCCAGTAGGCCAGCAGGTGCAGAATGGAAACCCAGGACAGGAAAACCAGATTAGGATCTGGACGGGACCACCAAAGTTGAGACCAGCACCCCCAGTTCAGTTGCAACGCCTGCGCTACACCCTCTCTGCAGCTATTAGTCAAAACCCCGATTGGGTTCTCGAATTCCCCAGCAAAGTGCTTCGCCAGCACTTAAGGTTCTCAAAACCCTGATTGGGTCTGTGAGTCTGTCTGACAGAGTGCTCCGCAGCACCTCTCTTCTCGATCAGCTATTGAGTGCGTTGGGTCAGTGACAGGTCAGCTATTCGGACAAGTCGGACAAAATCTCTAGCTAAACCTAGGCTAGTTATACTGTTTTTGGGGCAGTGTACCACCCCCCAAATGTTGCAAGTGTAAGGATCCCCAATTTCGATTGGGCAAAAGAGAGGACAGGTCATCACACCTCCTAGGATTTGACTTTCTCAAGCCCCTCATTAGAATCTTTAATACCCGCCCACCGAATTTCAGGTTCACATGATGATTTCAGTTTGTGAAACAATGGACAGTCTATTGACAAATACATTGTAGTCTTTTGTCTTCTTCTTAGTAGGGTCAAGCGTGAGTTCCCAGGCACATCTTGGCTGGTGCTTCCATCTGGCTAGCGTTCAATGGCACAGAGTTCATCCTCTGGCTGTGGACTGTCATGCGCAGAAAGGATTTTCAAAATGGAGTTTTCCCGTCCCTCATGCCCAAGGATTACGATACATGAAAAGTAAATAGAAACAGTTTTAAAACACGGGAAAAAAATGAATGCACTGTATACCATGAATCCCTATATTACTCCCATTATTTCATAATAACTATAGCCTTCATGATTAATGCAGAACAAACAGCATAGCAAAAGCAACAATGCAAGCTTCAGGCATGTGAGGACACAAAGCAGCCATCTTAGTTCTACTGCGCAAGTGCAAAGAGTTTCCCACCAGAACTGGGTATGACCGACGCATGCGCAGAAGAAATTCCCGCGTAGCAGCAGCCATCTTAAGTAGCAAGCGTATTAGGATTAGTAAACACATAGGCAAGCGTCTCTCGGACACCCAAAATGTCGGAATAAGGGGTAAATTAATAAGACAAACAGGTTATTCGAGGTTCTTGAATACAAGCAAGGCACTATACGTGCGAATCCTTGCTCCATCAATCCCCTCTTTGATGATATTTTATATCATCACTAATTAATGGAACTTAATTCACATTTTACCCAGTTCAATCTCTTCAAACATTCTGTTTAGCTTTTTCTCAGTATCTTTATTAGGGTGAGAATTCTTCACCCTTTTATATATCTGATTATTCAATTCTTCTAGTTCAACATTTCTTTTCACTCCTCGCTTGTTCACAGTATATGTCTTTTTGTGTTTTCGATATTTGCAGCAAATTATTATTATAAACACTAATAAACCTATTCCCACTATTGGCATCAGTATTTTGCCTCACAAGACTTTTACCTAGGTTAGAAAACCAACTACCTACAGAAGAGAGACTATCTGTAAGTCTCTTCCAGGCACTGTCAACCTCAAATGGTTTAAGCTCTTTTTCCAAATTTGTAATATTTCTCACATACCCTTTAATTTCCACACTTTTGTCAGGTATGTAAGTGCAACAATGTTGCGCTTTCAACATTCTGCAGACTCCGCCCTCCTTTGCCAATAATGTATCAAGAGCAAGTCTGTTTTGTAAAACCATTGATCTGATCGCAACCAATTCGGTATTGACCATCAGGAACCCTCCAGCAGTGTCAGTTGATAACCGATCTACCACTGTTGACAATTTGCAAATTCTGTGTGTGTTCAGAGCCACTTCCACTGTAGGTATCAATGCACTAAAAATATCACCTACTATTTCACCCACACTTTCTCTTTTGCTACGTACTAATTCATTAGTTCTTTCAGTGCTTCCAATGATTTTCCCCACATGGTATATCGTTGGGAAGACGATACCAAAATAACAGCTTCCGTACCAATGGTCGGGCAATTTGAAATAAACCTTGTTCCCACATATATAATAAATTCCAGGAAACACAGGCTCTGACCCATCTTTGAAACCCCAACGCCCAATTACATTGTAATTGTGTTCGCATTCACTGGAACCAATGAATATATTGTTATAGTAACTGGTTCTTTCTCTTTGAAGACAAAGTTTCCCCTTCTTTTCGAAATCCAGCAACATAGCAGCATTAGCCCCACCATTTGAGGTGTTCTCTATGCTTTCAGCCCATTTAGGGGTTTTCTGATTCTTTTCTTTTGCTTTCTTTTGGAAACTTTCTCTTCTTTTCTCTACCATATTTAGGAACATTTTCTCTTTTTCGTGTAACGAACAGGTCAAGTTATCTTTGTGTGCGTCATCTATATTTATTTTACCTACAGTTAGAAAATATTCACTCATGTATTTAGCTACATCTCCAGTTGTATGTACAGGGTTGGTTTAGGTTTCTTCACCCAGGAAGTTCAGAAAATATCACATCAAAGTTTAAGTAATAATACTGTAAAGGTCCTCTTCTATAGAATAAACTAGTTAGAATACTACAGGAAATTCCATAGGTTAGTGGGAAGTGGTGGTATGTCACACCTTCAGCTACTGATGTAGGCAGCTTCATACAGCCATAACAGTCGTCTATTTCCATAGCTTCTACATAATGTACTAACAGGTTTGCGAAAACATTTAAATGAGTTTTGTTCTTGATCGTATTATAATGTAATCCTTCCTCATCTGGTGCTTCTAAATCTAATTTTGTTTGCTTATGGCTAAGTGTCTTTTCTGGTGCATCTACTCTTTGTGGTGTATTTCTAGTGTGTGATTCTACAGTGTCTTCGGGTAGGTGATTATTTGGGTACAAGTTCGGGTCTTTACTCATCATAGAAGGAATAGCTATTGTTAGTCCTATCCAAAGTATCAGTACTATTGCTACACTACATAAACATACTTGGCAGCATGTTTTTTTTTTTGTTCAAAACTGTTTTATTGTGAACACAGCGATAAGCCTACAACCCCATGGCAGCATGTTTTTAAACAACTTCGTCTCGGTCTCCCATTCACAGAGGAATCAGACATTTTGACTCAAAAGAAGCTTCAACCCCTCTTTGTAACTCTGCACAGCTTGCTTACTCAAGCAACTTTCAGGTTGGTTTCGCTTCTTCTTCAGCCTGGTCAATAATCAATTCTTCATCACTTTTGTCACTTATTTCCAAATTTTCAAATTCTTCCAATACAAATTAAGTCCACTCAGGATTCTGGTACTTGTTATTCAGTTTCTTTATACGGACAGTTCTTCTCTTTCCTTTTATCACAGCTGGGTCAGTTTGACTTGAGACTTCATTTATCTGTTTCAGGTTCATCGTTTATTGTCTTTAATCGCAATCTCAGTCTTTTAACACATCTAGGTACCGAATCACCTTTTCTGAGTCTTTTAACTGGCACTGTGTCTTGACTTTCCTCAAACACTCTTTTGTTTTCGTTGAGTTGTGGCACATTTGTTTCAAGTTCGTCTCCAATATTTCTCCCTAACTGACTAGGTCCAGGTCTTATATCGGTTTCTTCTGCCTGGTCCCTAAACTGGCATTGTTCAGGTGTCTGCTGATTTTGGCTTTGGTTTGTTTCGTTTTCCTTTTCCTGAACACAATTGTCTAGTTCTATCTGGTCCTGTTCAAGCTCTTTGAACTCTTGATTTTCTTCCGCTTGAACTTCCGCCGTAATTTCTATCTGTCCCTCTTCTGGCTCAGGTGTTCTTGGAGGAGTGTCGATTACCTGTTCTTTCCCTATCTGGTCCTCCTCAGAATCAGATTTGATTTAGATTTCGATGATCTGAGTACCTTCTTCTATACCTGTCTTGTCCTCACTATCCCACTGTCTATCTAAATAGGTTTGTCTTCTTGTTCTCACAGGATCTATAGTCAGGTCGACTACTGGGATCCAATCATCTTGACTGGAGCTTGGTTGTTCTTCTTCAGCTACTTCAGGACCGATATCTTGGGACCCCTCAGCTGCACAACCTTCAGCCTCAGTTTCTTCAGGTTCAGTCACTTTCTTCGTATGGCTGGCATGGATCCAGCGAGGAACTCCTGCACACTTCACAGCTGTGGTGGTAACCAGAATCACTTGTCGTGGCTTTCCCCACCTTGGTGCAAGGCAACTTTTCCGAGTATGTTTCTTTATTACGACCCAGTCACCTGGATTCAGGTCATGTGCTGGAGTCGTTGGCCTGGCGACAGCATCTTCAACCTGGTGAGAGATAGAACGCACTTGGTCAGCCAGTTCTTTGCAGTATTCTAGCACCAAATCATCAGATATGCTTATCAGTTTGTATCCTGGCACCCATGCTTGCCGCATTGCTCTTCCCATTAGTATATCATGGGGACTCAAGCCCGTGTTCCGGTCTGGAATACTTCTAAGTCCCATCAAAACAAGGAGCAAAGCATCTGGCCATTCCATTTGAGTGAATTCACACATTTTTCCCAATCTTGACGGTGCCATTCAGCTGTTCTACCACTCCAGAAGCCTCTGGGCAATATGCACAGTGCAGTTTTTGCATGATTTTGAATGCTTCACAAATCTGCTTTATTATTTCATTTTGGAAATTACTTCCTCTGTCAGATTCAATTGTGACAGGAAAACCGCACCGAGGTATAAGTTCCCTAAGTAACAACTTAGCTACAGTGAGGCAATCGTTCCTGCGTGCAGGGTAAGCTTCTAACCACTTTGAGAATAGGCAGACAATGACAAGTAGGCATTTCATTCCTCGACAAGGGGGTAACTGAATAAAGTCAAGTTGTAGTCGCATAAAGGGGCCCTCTGCCTTCCCAATCTTTCCTGGCAACACTACAGTTTTCTTTCCTGGGTTAAATTGCTGACAAATCAGACACCTTTGGCAGAGTGCCTCTGCTATGTTTCTGAATTTCGAATTGAACCATGTCTGGCGGAACATGCGAATCATCGCGTCTCTTCCCAAATGTGTGTCTCCATGTATTAACCTAGCCATAGGAGCAAGCAGACAGTCTGGCAACACAGGCATACCATCCAGGTAAACAATGACACCATCTCCATTCCTTCTCTGACAACTAAATTTCTTTCAATTTTCCTTTTCCTCTACCTCTGCTGCATCCTGTAAGTCTCTCACTTCCTCCCATGTATTTATTCCTTCTAGCATCAGAAGTTGGCAGCTGTTTCCATTTCCCCCAACCTTTATTTTGATTGCTATTCGGTATCTTGCACAATGTTGGGCTAACTGGTCAGCATATCGATTACCTACTGTCACTTTGTCATCGCCAGATTTGTGAGCAGCACACTTGACCACAGCCAATTATTTTGGTAACTGGATTGCTTCCAGTAAATCCTGTACATAATTTCCATTTCTGATAGGGGTGCCTGAAGAAGTCAGGAACTCCCTTTGCATCCATAATTGGCCAAAGTCATGCACAACCCCATAACCATACAGACTATCGGTATATATGGTTATTTTCGAGTTCTTCCCAAATGTACAAGCTTTTGTCAGTGCAACCAATTCAGCTACTTGTGCAGACTTGACTCCATGTAAATAGGATGCTTCCACTGGACCTCCCAATGTACACACCGAGTAGGCAGCACTTGGGCCTCCTTCCTCATGTCTCATGCATGAACCATCTACAAACAGTTCATAATCTTCATAATTCAAAGGCTCTTCTTTTATGTCTGGGCGTGGTTTTGTACTAAACTCGGTCAAATCAATGCAATCATGTTCAATTTCCTCCCTCACTTCTGCTGCGAATGAATTAGGCAGTAGGGTAGCTGGATTCAGAATATTACATCTAGCAATGGTTACGTTTCCTGCACCTACAAGGATTCTCTCATACTTAGTCAGCCGACTTGGAGTGAGATACTGAGTTTTAGTTCTTGTCAGCAAGATCACAACAGAATGTGGAACATACACAGTTACTGGATGTCCCATTACAATGGACTCACTCTGTTCAAGACTCGTGCATGTTGCAGCTACAGCTTTCAAACATCCAGGTAATCCAGCTGCTACTGGGTCCAATGTGGAAGAAAAATATGCCACTGGACATCGAGTTAAACCATGAATTTGGGTCAGGACTGAAAGTGCACAATTATCTCGTGTGTCACAGAAAAGTGCAAAATCTTTTGAATAGTCAGGCATTCCTAATGCAGGAGCTGTACACAGACATTCTCGCAATTTCACAAAAGCAGTCATGCTTTCGTCATCCCATTCCACAGGATCTTTTGCTCCTTTCTTTGTCATTTTTATCAATGGTCTTGCTAGGACTGCAAATCCCACAATCCACTGCCTGCAGTATCCTACAACTCCAAGAAACATTCTGATTTCTTTCTGGGTGTTGGGCAATTCCATGTTTCGAATTATTCTAATTCTTTCTGTGGTAACTTTCCTGATACCTCTCTCTATCTGGTGCCCCAGATATTTTACTGACGAGGTACAGAACTGTAATTTTTCTGGCGACACTTTATGTCCTCCTTCACCTAAATGGTTCAGTAAGGTAATGGTGTAGACAACACAGTCTTTCCTGCTCTTAGACGCCACCAAGAGGTCGTCTATGTATTGCACCAGGACTGAATTTCCGGGCAATACCAGAGTTTCATGGCATTTTTTCAAAATCTGATTAAAGATTGAAGGGCTTTCTGTGTACCCTTGAGGAACACGATTCCAGACGTATAAATGACTGTCGAATTCAAATGAGAAAAGAAATTTGCTGTCTGGATGTAATGGAATTGAAAAGAATGCATGACCTAAGTCAATGACGGTAAACCATCCAGCATTCCACGGTATCTGGTATAGAATCACTGCAGGGTTTGGCACGACAGGACAGCAAGGAACCACGATTTTATAAACCTTGCGCAGGTCCTGTACGACCCTGTACTTACCACTTGGTTTTTTATGCCAATTATCGGTGAGTTACAAGGACTGCTCAACACTTCTTGCAAAATGCCTGCTTCTAGCAACCGTTTGATTTCAATAGCAACCCCTGCTTTTACTTCTGCACTCATTTTATACTGTTTGGTATTTGGGTAGACTGCATCTTCCTTTATGGCTATTTTAATTGGTTCAACATTTGCCATTAATCCTACATCTTTTCCAGTAAAATCCCATACCTCCGGTTTCACTGTCTCTTGGAGTTCTTCAGGTAAGTCTTGTATTGTCAGTCTTTTAATTTTTGAGTCGGGTCTTGCTAACATTAATCTGTATATTCCGTCTTCATCTGGGGTCTGAATTTCGACGCCATTTGGAGTGCAAAAGATAGTACAATTCATTTTGCAGAACAAATCTCGTCCTAGTAAGTTCATGGGGCTGGAATCACAAACAATAAATCTATGCATCTCTTTAAAATTCCCAATTTTAATCTCCATAGGTTCTGTAACTGGGATACTAATTAGCGGATTAGAAACGCCCACTACTTGGATCGCTTCTCCCGAGAGGGGTAGGTTTGGAATGTCTGCTGTTCTTACAGTAGAACGGGTAGCACCAGTGTCCAACAGAAAGGTGACGTCATTTCCTTCAACCTTTCCTTCAATGTATGGCCCTGACTGGTCCACCGGGCAAGGAGGCGCCAAGCACGCACTCCTCGTCCTCCCCCCTCAGGCACCGTCAGTAAGTATCGTCACAGAGGAAGTGTCATTTAACAGAAATTGTGAAGTTGCTACATTTCTATCCTCCTTTCCTTCCCAACCTTCAGTGTCTTCACTCTGTTGTGCTTTGCTCCTATAATTTGGCCTAGGTGCACGAGGCAACTGATTCTGTTTTACCTGCTGCTGGGTCTTCCGTGGTGTCTCATTCTGCGTCTGTGGATTCAAATCATTAATTTGCACATTACCATTCTGAACAGCCTTACACTCGTGTCTCCAGTGTCCTATCTTTCCGCACCCGTGGCAGGGGAATTTCTTCCTTGCCTCTTCTCGGCTCATTTTTACTCTCGGTTTTCCCCCACCCCCAGGGGCCTGACTCTGATTATTAGTCATTTTACTTAACTGCTGTTCCTGGTGCTCTGCTAATTTTACCTGTGCCCACATGACTTTTTCTTTCAATTATTTTCGTTTATCTTCCAGCTCATCTTCACAGTACTTAGCATATTTAAGGACTTCATCAATTGGTTTAGCTTGCCAGCAGATTTTATTGTCTTTGATCCACTGTCAGATTTCAGGCCTTAACCCTAACACAAATCGATAAATGAAATGGGTCATGTCCTTCATTTATATGTTATTCAGGCTACTGCATGTCTTGAACACCTGCAACAGTCGTTCATAATAAGAATGTACAGTTTCATCTCGATTCTGGGTAGTTCTATCTAATCGGGTAAAATCAGTTTCTGTTGCAGGCACCTTTCCTTTCAGATACAACATTACCTGGTTGTACTTCCTCATGACATCCCCTGATGGAGCCCCTGTCTTTGGGTCTCTCGGGAATTCTTCACTAGGCCAATCAACAGCAATTTTACATTCTGTCCATAAATCTACTGGAACTACAATGTCAAAGAACCCATCTAAATCTTTCAGGAGGCATTTTTGGACTTTCACAAACCTCTCGACCTGTCTGTACCATCCTACAGGTTTTTCTCGCAACTTTAGGAAATCTATTGTAAAGGACATAATATCCTGTCGGGACCATGGAACATGTACATATCCTCCACCTGGCACTTCTCGCGTAGGATATAATTTTTCCACCTTTTCTGCTTCTTTCAAGACATATTCAGAAGTAATTTGCTTTGATCTACTATCTTCCTTTTTCTTGGCCCACCTGGCGTTCCATTTTTCCAAATCTCCCCATTTTTGTAACAGGCAATTCTCTTATTTGTACCTTTTTCCCCGACACATTCATGTTCTCTAAATCTTTGTCTGAGGATTCTGCTCTGTAAGGTTTTTGCAACACTTTAGATCGGCTACTGTCTATTCCCATGCTAGCTGCAGTGTCCATTAATTTCTCATGATACACTCTGGTATTACGGGTTATACTTTTGCAAATGAATAATAACTCCTCTTCACTAAGGGTGTTCAGTCTGTCCAAATCCACATTCCCAGCCATTAGTTCCTCTAATTCTATTCTCAGCTTGTATATATCTAATGGTTTCGGCTGAGGATTTGGTTTCTCTAATTCTCGGGTCCATCTGTCAATTTCTTCAGGAGTCACTACCGTAGCACTTCTAGTACCGGAAGATGACTCAATTTGAACTTCTCTCTAAGTAAAATGAGTGTTCTTTCTCTGTGAACTTCCTTCTGGTTCCCTTATCGGCAAATCCATCAGGGAAATCACAGATTCTCATTCACTTGCCTGATCGTCTATTATCAAGGGCTCTTTTCTCGGCTGTACTACAGATGGGGTTACAATTGGAGTTTTTGGACTAGCTTGCTTATCCCCGTACAAAGTAACAACTGGGCCAATAGGTACTGGAATTGTCAGAGCTTCAGGACTGGTATTTAATTGGGAGATTTTCTGAATTAGTTCTGTCCTTTGTTTAATTAAAGCCTCTCGTTCTCTATCTTGCAGTACCTTATCCATGGAGGTTTCATGTACTATCTGCGGAATTAAGGGAGGGCCATAACTTGGGGCACTTGGATTTGTCATACTTGGTCCCTCACCATAATTAGGTTTCAGGAATGGGTTTCTGATGCTTAGGGATCTTGGTTCCTCATTATAAGGTGGTGGATTCTTCATTAACAAATCCTCCAGATATTCATCGTCTGAATCACCCGTGGTCATTAAATGTTTTGTTTTCTCTCCCATGGGCTCTTCTACTGTTAATACAGGGTACAGTCCTTCTACCATCATGTTCTGTCTCCATTCTTTCATTCTTTTTTCTCGGGTTTCTTTCTTTACCTTCAGATAAAATTTAGCTAACCCTTTGTCAATTCTGGGTCTGTCTTGCTCAAAGGCCTCTATTTCCCATTCTTCTAATGCCTCATATTGCGTTAGTCTAGGTCTGGGATGCAAATCATTAATTCGGGTTCTCAGATTTAACAAAATTCTCCCATTAAATGTACATTCTAAGGGAAATGCTAAAATTCCGTCATCTTTAGTATATTCCACCCAATTTTCTAGCCATACACAAGCATGGTAGCCTGTGTCGAGTAACATAAATGATGCGGGAGTATTAGGTGGTGGAATGATAACTCCTTCTCTAGTTTTGATAGGCTTGTCTTTCTTGAAATAATTCTTTACTTTGTCTACAAATGTCATTTTCCTCTTGCTTCCGTACATAATATTATATCTAGCGTTTTTCCACTGATCCCTCACAAAACCTTGATATCTCAGGTCAGGTCTAGTCTCGGGATGAGTTGGATACCACATATACCTTTTCACAAATTACTTTGTTTACAAAATCACTTTCAATACAAATGCGTCTTTTATTTTTCTGCAACCAACCAACTGTGCGGTTTCAAAAAATTTCAACCAATGGGTGCGCGGCGTTTCTCGTGAAACGAGTTCTCGCGCTCCTGTGCTCACCCCTTCTTTACAATGCTATTTCAGCTACACGCCCGCTGTTTCGACCAATACCAGCGCGGCACTGAGTGACATCAGCGCAGCTCCGCAACTGACTCCCTCCTTCACAAGGTATCGTAAAATGTAATTATTTATTTAAAGTGCAAGTGCTCTGTTTGTTTTACAACGCATAAACATTCACCACTGTACTCGAGTGTCTAGAAAGAAAAAGATTTGTTTCACTGCAAGTAAATCCCTTCTGTTTACTTTTCAAATACTGCGAGTAGATCCCTTCTACCTACTCTTCACACAAGCATTAGAGAACCTGCTATTCCTTCGACTCATCCACTCTGGGACATATACTAAGCCAAAAGTTTCACCAGCGAACCCCTTTGCTATCAATCAAGCTCAGACGAACCTGCTACTCCTTCCGTGTGACCCTTACTAGGTGATATCACAATAGAAGTTTTGCCAGCGAACTCTTTGCTATCATTTATTCATACACTTATACAGAAAACCCTAATTAGTGCTTCCAGTTCTGTCCAACCCGCACCAATTTTCCTCGAGCCACTGACCTCACTGCGACGTGGCTTCTATTCTACCACTCGCTATTCTGCCCCCGGGGAATCCAGACAAACATATAACAATCACTAACGAGTTTGGTTAGAACATAAATCAATATAGCAGCATATCATAGAAAATTTTAAAACATTTCATAACATTTCAAACAATTTAAAACGTTTTTCATTTGATCGATCGATTCTTTCTTTAGCAGCAAATTTTGATTTTCACAGTTAGCAGCAGTTTACCTACCTACCTATCTTAACTAGTCCCTAACCATGCCTCTGCTACCAGAAAATTACTGATAGAGCGTGCAGGTCAACCGACTATAATTTTTACCGTATGCACACTTGGGCCCATAAATGTAATTTACCATATTTGTTCTAATCGGGTAACCTACACTCTACTACCAATAACCCAGTTCGTTCCTACCTATTTCCTATTATACTCGACTTACCAATCCTTGTCACTGGTACCTATTATCACAATGGATCAGGGAGCTAGCTGAAAAGATAAGCAGTCACCAAAAATACAACAACATTTGATAAAGTTTGCACTCTTTATAATAACCACAGACTCAGGAAGTTTTAAAAACCTTTATCTAGTTCTCGTCAAAATCAGAAAGCATGAAATTCACAGCGAGTAAACTATCAATGACCAAAATCATGAAAATCGTATAACCATGCAGAAAATAGATTATGCCAACCATTTAGAAATTTAAAGGGAAGGTAAGAACAGGGAACATGCTAGTAAGAACTTTCAGAAATCAGACTTGGTATGGGGTTTCTAAAGGATGGGAAAAATAAGGAACATGCTAGAATGTTGCAAGTTTGAGTACCCTAAATAGGTGTATAAGGAAAAAACCTTGACTTATAATGACGTAAAACTTGAAATAACCATGTAGCTATAGGGAAGGTGAGAAAATTGGGAACATGCTAGAAATTCAAAATGATCACTTTAGTATCATAAAGGGTGGGTAAAGAAAAGGAACATCTATTTATTCAGAGACAGTACTTTAGTATCCAACTATAAGGTAGGGGAAAATTGGAACACGCTAATAAAGGCACTTTCACGACTTCAGTATTTTGTCACAAGGGAAGGGAAAGAAAGGAACATATGCAATTATATCTTTAGCAAGATCTCAGGAAAGGGTAAAGGAAAAAGAACGCAAGTGTGTTTCCCTCACAGATTTATATTTACCTAGAACGGTGTGGAGACCAACCCTGGCCACGGGTCAGTTAAGGACAGGAGAACCCCAAAGAATGTAGTTGTCAGTAGGCCAGCAGGTGCAGAATGGAAACCCAGGACAGGAAAACCAGATTAGGATCAGGACGGGACCACCAGAGTTGAGACCAGCACCTGAAGTTCAGTTGCAACGCCTGCGCTACACCCTCTCTGCAGCTACTAGTCAAAACCCTGATTGGGTTCTCGAATTCCCCAGCAAAGTGCTTCGCCAGCACTTAAGGTTCTCAAAACCCTGATTGGGTCTGTGAGTCTGTCTGACAGAGTGCTCTGCAGCACCTCTCTTCTCGATCAGCTATTGAGTGCGTTGGGTCAGTGACAGGTCAGCTATTCGGACAAGTCGGACAAAATCTCTAGCTAAACCTAGGCTAGTTATACTGTTTTTGGGTCAGTGTACCACCCCCCAAATGTTGCAAGTGTAAGTATCCCCAATTTCGATTGGGCAAAAGAGAGGACAGGTCATCACACCTCCTAGGATTTGACTTTCTAAAGCTCCTCATTACAATCTATAATACCCGCCCACCGAATTTCAGGTTCACATGATGATTTCAGTTTGTGAAACAATGGACAGTGTATTAACAAATACATTGTAGTCTTTTGTCTTCTTCTTAGTAGGGTCAAGCGTGAGTTCCCAGGCACATCTTGGCTGGTGCTTCCATCTGGCTAGCATTCAATGACACAGAGTCAGGGCCGGACTGGCCACCGGGCAGTTTGGAATGCTACTGAGCTGCGGTGCTGATTTCGTTCATGGAGACCTGCGTGAGCTAAACAATATTCGTTTTGCTTTAATTATTTCGCAGCACACGCAGGTCTCCATGAACGAAATCAGCCCCCACCTCAGTGAAATCAGCCCCCAGCTCGGCAGCATTCCAAACTGCCCGGTAGTCAGTCCGGCCCTGCACAGAGTTAATCCTCTGGCTGTGGACTGTCATGCGCAGAAAGGATTTTCAAAATGGAGTATTCCCGTCCCTCATGCCCAAAGATTACGATACATGAAAAGTAAATAGAAACAGTTTTAAAACACGGGGAAAAAATTAATGCACTGTATACCATGAATCCCTATATTACTCCGATTATTTCATAATAACTATAGCCTTAATGATTAATGCAGAACAAACAGCATAGCAAAAGCAGCGATGCAAGCTTCAGGCATGTGAGGACACAAAGCAGCCATCTTAGTTCTACTGCGCAAGTGCAAAGAGTTTCCCACCAGAACTGCGGGTACGTCACGTCACATGGGTATGACCGACGCATGCGCAGAAGAAATTCCCCCGTAGCAGCAGCCATCTTAAGTAGCAAGCGTATTAGGATTAGTAAACACATAGGCAAGCGTCTCTCGGACACCCAAAAATGTCGGAATAAGGGGTAAATTAATAAGACAAACAGGTTGATTAATAAATTAAAGTTATTCGAGGTTCTTGAATACAAGCAAGGCGCTATACGTGCAAATCCTTGCTCCATCAGATCCATGAACTCAGGGCAGTACACTGCTTATTTATACAAGGTGGTTGTTTTTCTTTTGGAACTCGAAGGTTTGATCAGCTTCCTTTTTCTCTTTGCCCCGGTAGTTTCTGTCAGACTTCCACGCTCTTCAGGATCCAGGCGATGCTCAATGGGTCCACCTCCAGACCTCCCCAAGCTAGGTATCCTAAACACCCCAGCTTAAGAGTGATCTGGCAGGGGAAAATGTGAAGGGCCGAGATGTTGCGGCCCAGAGGGGTATCAATCTGGAAAACAAAGAAAGAGACCGTTACTACCACTCCGAGGCCCTTGACTACCTTTAAGATGAGATACGCTCGTACTCCTACCTTGCTAAGAGGACTCGCGGGAAAGACCTCCCCGTCACCTGTCGCCTTCCTCCGGTGCGATGCCCCCGGATGTTCCTACGTGAACATAAACAAACCGTTAGTCCTCCCCCTAGCACTCTGTGCAGCTTTACTAATCCGGATACGAACTCATATACATACCGATGGCACCCACTCGGCGGGTCTCATGGAAAACGTCAGGTGTACATGAATCCTTAGGTTCTTAGCAGACAAACAGTACAACACCCCTGGTTCTGTTACAGTCACAGAAGCCTGAATCGATGTCCATATGTTAATAACCACATCATGGAAACGCAAGCGGAAAAGAAAAAGAAAAAACCGAGGAGGTTCCGGGGGAGGAGAACCAACTCGTCTTACCCCACCACACCGGAGTCAACAACCTAATGGGCTCCAAGTTCAGGGTGCGCGCTCTCTTCCCATAGTTCCGAAACCCTCCTCCAAATGAAAGACTCTCCCTATACTCATAGGGCCACCCGGAGCCAGTGTCTTCGCGCTAGGGCTAGCGAAGCACCACAGGGACTCAACGGGAGTCCAGACGACATACACCACTGTGGTGGCTGAGTTCCATAGATAAGCGGTGTCTTCGCATCAGGAACCGCGGAGCACCACAGCGATAGTCTGCACGCATCAGCCGATGCGTTCCTTCATAACCAGATGACCAGAAAACAGGATAAGGGGCTGTGTCTTCGCGCTCGACTTCCGCGAAGCACCACAGCCACTCCACGGCGTTACAGCCTTAACGCCTCTCACCGCACCTTCCGAGTCCGACCCCGATACGGGTCCCGCAAAGTCCTCCGTGTCTTCGCGTTATACCAGCGAAGCACCACGGGTAGCCAGGAATCGGGCAACAGCTCCTTCCACAAATCCAGAACGACAAAGAATCCTAAGCAACCCGACCTCCGGTCCTGCTGTGTTGATATAGGTCCCGCCTACCTGCCGCTAGGACTTCTGGGACTTGTAGTCCCAATATTAGGTAGGCGCGCCAAACCATGGTTCAAACCCTGACAGTTGCTGAGTTTGGGGAGACATTCATGTCTGGTACAATGTCGTTATTGCTTCTTGCTACAAGGAAATCACGGTCAGTGGCAGTAGCAGCCTCATTGACCTCATTCCTTTCCATGTTGCGTGTGCGTTCCAAAAGTTGGGTGTCCCTGATAGATGTAACTGATAAACTTGGTGTTAGGGGCGGGCTGGTACAATCACTGTCCACGATGAAGTTGTGAGACCCAAAGACAAACGCCTCTCAGTTAGCTCTATTTCGGTGGCAATGATATTCACAGCTCTTTCCAACATACTATCTATGGCATTGGAAGTGCAAGAGCTCGATATAGTGGCTTGTTTTCCCATAGCGTTTTTATCCTTTGATTCATCACAAGTAATATTAATAGGAGGATGGATGACTCACCACAGCGGATGGATGGTGGGTGGTGCTTGTCAGAAGGGTGGCCCTGCTGTAGGAGAGTAGGGTCTGCTATCCTATGGTCACCCCAAATTTTTGCTTTTTGCTTCACTGGTTTTCGACTACTGAGGCTGTGGGCCTGCTAATCAGACCCCCAGCCTGCTGTTCTGTCTCTAAATTATTAATACATGTGCTATAGGTACATACCACAATTGGAAATGGACTCCTTGTCAGCCCCTGTACCATGCACTATAGGTGCTCAGGGCATAGGTGCCACCAAGGCCTACCAGGGGCTGCAGCATATCTTTTGCCACCCCTGGCTGGTTCTTAAATTGACACAACTGGCTGATCACTCAGCTGGGGCAAGTTGGTGTAATCACCTCTTGCTTAGATATAGTATACCTATATCTAAACCTATATCTGGACACATATAAACCTGTGAGTCACTCCTATGGAAGGCCTTATCAATTCTGGAGGCAGAGTGCGTGGTTTAATGTGAGATGGAGCTCTAGCATGAGCTGAGCCTGTCTGCAGCCGTCGGAACAAATCCCTAAGCTGTTTCAGGATAATGCCATACCATATACTATTAAGTGCATTAAAATCCTCGCGGTTATATAGCAACTTTGGTTTGGCTTTATCAAAACATGTCGTGTAAGGTGTCATACGATTTGGAATACTATCCCCTCGCCAGTTCTGGCGACGGGGATAGCATTCCACCCCTCTAAAGGGGTAAGACATGTTACTTTACTGAAATGCGGTTAATTTCTAAAAGAGCCTCAGATCCACAAAATGGATGCTT
Organism: Lissotriton helveticus; assembly: GCF_964261635.1. Lineage (NCBI taxonomy): Eukaryota > Metazoa > Chordata > Amphibia > Caudata > Salamandridae > Lissotriton > Lissotriton helveticus. The sequence continues at coordinate 172,138,010 of NC_136073.1, forward strand.
CTGCCACAGACACAAGTCTGACCCCCTGAAGCTGACCGAAACTCAGCCAAAGGGGCCTGGACAAAGGGTTTCCTGTCGCAGGGAGGTGTCACCCCCCCCCAGACAGGAGATAGTGGATTGTAGCATGGAGGTTTGAAAGAAACCAGACACTGCATGGGGAGCACAAGGCTGCCCCTTGCATAATCCGGTCAAACCGGTTCTGGGGCACACCAGCCCCAGTCCCAGCGTGCCCTGGATCAAAGGAAAGGGGTGTATCCACCCCCTTCCTGGGTCCCACCCATAGGAGGGGACCTAGCAGGTAATCCAGCCCCCCAGATTCGAATAAGAGTGGGAGCAGTGCCAATGCACTTCAGATTATCCTGATGAAACATAAGAAACGAAACTCTGGACCCTTCGACATCCTACTCAACGTAGAAGACTGAAGAATCTCCCTTGTGGTCAAGGAGTGACCACCCTGTGCAAACAAGCACCATCCAGCCCTCGATGTCTGCTTTGTTGCAGTTCCCGCCGGAACTTGAGCGACAGAGATCGACGAGATCAAGCTTGCCGGCTTTCTAACAGCCCGATCCACAGTTCCTGCAGAGCTGAGACCCGTGGAGGTGACCGGAAGCGTGGGGCACGCCATCTTGGAAAGACCACGAGACGCTGACCGTGCAGCCCACGAGTGACCCTCAAAGCTGTACACCAGGGTTTGAGAAGCCCCAACCCTGGGGCTCTTCTGCTTCTTTTGGCTCAACGCGTTGGCCAGTCCCTTGCCAGCTGGCTTGTGGCCCCTGTGCCGACGAAAAACAAAATACGACTTGTGATTCTGGTAGCTCCAGATTTGCACCCACTCCCCTGAAAAGGAGTACCCACTCTGACACTCCTGGTCCGAGTGAGAAGCAATCTTCCAGTTCCGCGTGGATTGCTTTTGCCAAGTGTTGTTTGCTCCAATCTTGAAGCCGACAGCGCCGACGGCGAGAGCCTTTGTGGGACAGATCGTGACCTGCTCCTGGACTTCGTAGATGCCCCAGAGCCCACGTGACAGCGGAGAGAAGCTCCTCGACAACCACCTGATTGCGCCCAACATTGCCTGGTTCCATCCTGGTTCCACCCTGGTCACTGCTGAGTGACCCAGACTCTGTCCCCTCTGCTTTCAGGTACTTTTCGACTTCGATCCACCCTTGGATCCCACCGGACACTTCTCCTTCACAGCGCCTGCAGCCTCTTCAGCTTCAAGCACCAAGAACCAGTGTGATGAAACCCGACACTACTTCGACCCTGTGCACCCGCTTCCTGTGGGTGAGGTAACATTGCAACGCCGGTGTTCCCACACTGGTACACACCTCTAGGGTCTGTGTCTTAAGTTTTGTCTTTCTAGGTTCAGCGGAAGTGTCCTAAAACTCTATTTGCTTAACTTTTACGCACCATTGACTTGCATTGGTGCATGCGTGTGCTTTCAGCACTGCACCCGAATCCCGCGGGCTTTTCCCGACTTCAGCATTGCTTGTCCCGACTGCTCCCAGCGATTCCCTAGGCCCTAGGCCTAACCACCAGCAGCGGTGCGTCCATTGGGGCGTAGGGGCGTAGCCCCACTAAGCCTGGTGGACGCACCTGCGCTGCGTGACACACTGAGAGCACCGATAAATTAAATAAAGCGCCGCTGCAATCCGCTTGCGGGATACACCCGATGGAATAGGGAGTGCACAGGGGGTGGGGCTGGTGGTCTGAAGCTTGAGTGACACTGCAGTCAGAGAGTCTGCATGATCCGGCCACTGAGCACAGCGCATGAGGAATTCAGGGCTGAGACTAGCCCGAGCATGCGCTTTAGCGTGCAGCAGTTCCCATTATACAGGCTGAAGGGACCGAAGGGGCCAGGGGGTGCAGATTTAGCCGGGCCCGTCATTTGAAAGGTGCCAGGGCGAGGAGTCTGCGGGCCCCCCTAGCCAATCCTGGCGCTTATGGAGCGCCAGGATTGGCTGGTCCACCACGCCAAGGACAAGGCTCAGCACTTTATCAATCATGGCCAATCACTGTGACTTCAGCATGTGAAGTCATTCAGTGATTGGCCATTCGGGGACGTGCGCACCGTGTAAGTTTCCAGTAGGGTAGGGGGTGGGGCTCCCTCTCTGACATGTCTCCTGCGTGTAGGCCAGGCAGCACCAGGACACAGCACTTCCGTCCGACACTTAGAGTCTAGACTCACTTGTTGACTCGACTCGAGTAGTCACAACAGCCTGAGTCACAACACTGTGACACTGCTCAGAGAGGTTCAAGTATCGTCAATCGAATCGACTCATCGACTGAAATTTTCGAAGGAATACTAAAAGTAGGTGCAGCCGGTCGGGTCGCGCTTGGGGGCAGGGCAGGACTGTGTTTAGGGGGCTGAAGGAAGGGTAGTCGCGCTGTGCTGATTGCGCGGTATTACCCCGCCGGCATTGCCGGAGTTCCGAGTGGCCGGTAGCTGTGGAGGTCAGTGATGGCTGCTTTAGTTAGTTTTGGCTGCCTGCAGGCCTTGCTGGGTCTTGTGCACAGGTCGGTGATTTCGCCGATATTACACCAAAGTGGCGGCTGTTTGGGGGCACTTTGAAAGGTTGTGCAGCATTTTGTTTTATTTGCTCTGCTCTACGTTTAAATGCACAATCGACATCACCCGTACCTTGCAAAACATAATTAGAGCGTATTACTTTTGCAAGGTACGGGTGATGTCGATTGTGCATTTAAACGTAGAGCATAGCAAATAAAACAAAATGCTGCACAACCTTTCAAAGTGCCCCCAGAGCGTATGCTATCGCAGGCGGCAGGTTTCACACCTCAGCGGTCGGAGGGTGCAGGCTGGGAGGGCAACTGACCTACCTACTTTAAGTGGTGCAGGGCACCGTGGCCTAGACTGCAGAACAGGGGCAATACAATTAATGAATGGACCCAGTAAAGTGCTGGCTTGGCCTGGAGGCTCCCGAGATGTTTTTAGGTTTTGCCTGGCGAAAAGATGCGCTCTGCGCATCTTTTTCGCGCAGGCGAAAACCTGATGAGAACTGTAGTGTGGCTTTGGGTCGGCCCTCGTCATTCATTGGCTGGCTCCATAAATGGAGCCTAGCCATTGGACGAGGGGCCTGTCCGTCAATGCCGGACCAGATTCGGGGGCGTTCCCGAGATTCTTTGGCTTTTGCCGACGTCACGCGACGTCAGCCGAAAGCCGGGAACGCCCCCGAATCTGGTCCGGCATTGCCGGCACTTCTGCGTCTCTCCTCCCCCTTTCCCGCCCCCTCCCGCTTGTTCGAATTTTTATGGGTCTTCGTGTAGGTTGGTTAATTATTCTCGCTTGGAGCTGTCCCCTAGTGGGGCTACAGCCAAGATCTCGGTCCCCTTAAACCATCGAGTCTAAAACGAGCCGAGCCTCGTCTGCCTTCTCCGCCCCTGACGTGCGCTTTGACCTCTTTCCCCTTTGAGTAGCAGAGGAAGCTTGGAGCTGTCCCCTAGTGGGGCTACAGCCAAGATCTCGGTCCCCTTAAACCATCGAGTCTAAAACGAGCCGAGCCTCGTCTGCCTTCTCCGCCCCTGACGTGCGCTTTGACCTCTTTCCCCTGTGAGTAGCAGAGGAAGCAGGCGCTTTCCGGCCTCAGGCCTAGTAAGTATAAACCGACATTGAAACGGGTCCCGCCATCGGGCACTATTTCATGACCTGAACTTTACTGGCAGATAACACTGACAGATTTCTGAACAATTAGTGTAAAAACGTTCAGTGGATGCATGTCAGTGATTTAGGTACAGTTAATAGTTCACATATTTGAGTTGATATTGTACAAAATACCGGTCGAGTTGAACTATATAAATACAATACTGTTGGGATCACAAAATGAGAACAGACATACCCCCCTCCCCCCACCTTTAGACCCCCAGTGGCAGTCTTGCATTCCACCTAAGCGCAGAAAGGAGGGAGTGGCCGGCGCGAGGAGCTGCTTTCTAGTTTCTACACTTACACGCACCACAAACATTCAAACCCCTCGGCGCTGCCCCGTCCTCTGCTGAAATGATGTGAGAGTGGCCGAGGTCGGAGGAGAGCAGGGTCGGCCAATAGTGTCACCAGACAGGGCCCGATCGGCAGGTCTAACAGGTCAGTGCGTCGGATGTTTTTTTTTAGGGGGGGTTGGGGGGGCTGCCTGTTGGCCGGGTTTATAGTCTGCTGGGCCGGTTTCTACTATTGATTTTTATAATATTACCACAAACTTTGGCTGCAGCTAGCACAAATCAATGCAGCCTTCAATGCCTCGCAAAACAATTATACTGCGTGTCTTTAAAAGTTCATAACAGCCCCGATTAGCACACATAGGCAACTTTTTAGCTATCCTATCCGCTTACGGGGGTACTTTTATTTTGGTGCCTGGGCTTGCTTTCTGTCCCAGACGGACCCAGAAGGTGGGGAGGGGGGAAGGAAAGATGACCCCCCCCCCGCCCCCATTCCCCTTTCTGAACTGGGAGGAAGGGGGGAGGGAAAAGGAAAGGAAACTGGGATTCGTCACCGGCATCTGCACCACCGAATGAACTGTGGCCAAGAAACGAATGCGAGTTGAGATGCTGGGCATCCTTCCCAAGTCTTCCTTTTTCGGAATCTCCTTTTTTTCTCCTTAAAAACATTACTCGTTCAAATATCTTCGTTCATTCTATCCTTGCTAAAGTACTCCATACCTTCATGTTCACTGCTGGTTCTATCCCCCATTGCCACTCCTGCTCTCAGCGCCCATGCATATACTATTCCCTCTGTGCCCCCATAGCACTTTGAAGTGGCCTTCTTGGGCACTATAGATTAGGATGTGTGTGTGATTCAATATCCTTTCCTCCCTCGTCACTGCACCTTCTATCCCTTCTTTTCTCTGTTACTCTGTTACCCCTCCCCAGCCCCTCGCTCCCTCTTTAACTCATTGTTCCCTGAAAGCGGATTACTCGACACCGTGACAGGGCGCAGGGCGGCAGCGACATGAAAGGCGAGCTCTGGGAACGGTCCGGGCCTGGAGGCCTCGGCCCTCCCGCCAGCCGTGGTCACTGGCCTGTGGTCGTATGCAGCCTTTGGGAGCCAGGGGAGCGTGAAGCCCTTCAGAGAGTAATTAATGGGGCCAGAGAGAGGTTCTGGGGCAGGAGTCCGCGATATTCTGCTGCCATTGGAATTTCGTGTCTTTAAGGGATGCCTTCGTGGTGTTGTGCTTTTTTGCTTCCGAGGCGAGCACTGTTGGATGTAACTGAAATCGTGTCTGAGTCCAACCCCTCCTTGGCGTGCCTCGATGCTCTGTACTATTAAGTGGCACATGCAGGCCCGCGCTCTGTCTGAGCAATGTGCAAGCTGAGAATTATTTCTCTGTATTTTAATCTGAATTTTAGAGTATTATATTTGCATGTGGTCGATGTTGGCAGCAGTTTCTATGTTCTCTCTTCAGGTTTTACTTTATTTCACTTCAGGGTGACGCTGGGACGTATAGTAAAACAGATGCATCTTTAGGAAGTCAGCCATACAGTGAAAACATGTACGCACGCCTGATTATCGTTGAGCAGTTGGCTTCTGTAACAGTCTCCTTGTTATCAGTTGTCGTTAAACATTTACAGAACACGATACTTCAATGATAACCCCCCTCCCATAAAATTTGAAAACATTCTTGTATGTGAGCATGCGCTGTACACAATGTTTTTCCAGGGGTGGGAGGGTGATGGACCACGACAGTTCCAGATCAGGCACGGCGATAAGCATTCCTTGTCCGGGATTGTGCAGCACTACGTGAGCCAGCTGAGAGGGCCTGGGGCGGGGGTGCAGGAGGGAGGGGGAGTGAAGTTTGACAAGCTGCTGCTCCAGCTGAGATGCATACACTTCAGGGAGGGGGGCAGCAGGCGGGGAGGGGCCCCACAGACGCCCACCACCAGCACCACTGCAATCCGCGATCCCTCACACTGGGGAGCAGCCCTGCTCTGGGTAATGTGAGCCACAGGGAAACCAATCATGAGGCGAGGGACCGCGTGTGATCTTTGGCAGCCCGTCACTCACTCTTCCCTTTCACCACACTCTCCTTCTCTCACTGACTCTCTTCTGCTCATACTCTCATCCCGTCACTCACTCTTCCCTTTCACCACACTCTCCTTCTCTCACCGACTCTCTCTCTTCTGCTCATACTCTCATCCCGTCACTCACTCTTCCCTTTCACCACACTCTCCTTCTCTCACTGACTCTCTCTTCTGCTCATACTCTCATCCCGTCACTCACTCTTCCCTTTCACCACACTCTCCTTCTCTCACTGACTCTCTCTCCTCTGCTCATACTCTCATCCCGTCACTCACTCTTCCCTTTCACCACACTCTCCTTCTCTCACCGACTCTCTCTCTTCTGCTCATACTCTCATCCCGTCACTCACTCTTCCCTTTCACCACACTCTCCTTCTCTCACTGACTCTCTCTTCTGCTCATACTCTCATCCCGTCACTCACTCTTCCCTTTCACCACACTCTCCTTCTCTCACTGACTCTCTCTCCTCTGCTCATACTCTCATCCCGTCACTCACTCTTCCCTTTCAGCACACTCTCCTTCTCTCACCGCCTCTCTCTCTTCTGCTCATACTCTCATCCCGTCACTCACTCTTCCCTTTCACCACACTCTCCTTCTCTCACCGCCTCTCTCTCTTCTGCTCATACTCTCATCCCCTCACTCACTCTTCCCTTTCACCACACTCTCCTTCTCTCACTGCCTCTCTCTCTTCTGCTCATACTCTCATCCCGTCACTCACTCTTCCCTTTCACTACACTCTCCTTCTCTCACTGCCTCTCTCTCTTCTGCTCATACTCTCATCCCGTCACTCACTCTTCCCTTTCACCACACTCTCCTTCTCTCACTGACTCTCTCTTCTGCTCATACTCTCATCCCGTCACTCACTCTTCCCTTTCACCACACTCTCCTTCTCTCACTGACTCTCTCTCCTCTGCTCATACTCTCATCCCGTCACTCACTCTTCCCTTTCACCACACTCTCCTTCTCTCACCGCCTCTCTCTTCTGCTCATACTCTCATCCCGTCACTCACTCTTCCCTTTCACCACACTCTCCTTCTCTCACCGCCTCTCTCTCTTCTGCTCATACTCTCATCCCGTCACTCACTCTTCCCTTTCACCACACTCTCCTTCTCTCACTGCCTCTCTCTCTTCTGCTCATACTCTCATCCCGTCACTCACTCTTCCCTTTCACCACACTCTCCTTCTCTCACTGCCTCTCTCTCTTCTGCTCATACTCTCATCCCATCACTCACTCTCCCTTTCACCACACTCTCCTTCTCTCACTGCCTTTCTTCTGCTCATACTCTCATCCCGTCACTCACTCTTCCCTTTCACCACACTCTCCTTCTCTCACTGCCTCTCTTTCTTCTGCTCATACTCTCATCCCGTCACTCACTCTTCCCTTTCACCACACTCTCCTTCTCTCACTGCCTCTCTCTCTTCTGCTCATACTCTCATCCCGTCACTCACTCTTCCCTTTCACCACACTCTCCTTCTCTCACCGCCTCTCTCTCTTCTGCTCATACTCTCATCCCGTCACTCACTCTTCCCTTTCACCACACTCTCCTTCTCTCACTGACTCTCTCTTCTGCTCATACTCTCATCCCGTCACTCACTCTTCCCTTTCACCACACTCTCCTTCTCTCACTGACTCTCTCTCCTCTGCTCATACTCTCATCCCGTCACTCACTCTTCCCTTTCAGCACACTCTCCTTCTCTCACCGCCTCTCTCTCTTCTGCTCATACTCTCATCCCGTCACTCACTCTTCCCTTTCACCACACTCTCCTTCTCTCACCGCCTCTCTCTCTTCTGCTCATACTCTCATCCCGTCACTCACTCTTCCCTTTCACCACACTCTCCTTCTCTCACTGCCTCTCTCTCTTCTGCTCATACTCTCATCCAGTCACTCACTCTTCCCTTTCACTACACTCTCCTTCTCTCACTGCCTCTCTCTCTTCTGCTCATACTCTCATCCCGTCACTCACTCTTCCCTTTCACCACACTCTCCTTCTCTCACTGACTCTCTCTTCTGCTCATACTCTCATCCCGTCACTCACTCTTCCCTTTCACCACACTCTCCTTCTCTCACTGACTCTCTCTCCTCTGCTCATACTCTCATCCCGTCACTCACTCTTCCCTTTCACCACACTCTCCTTCTCTCACCGCCTCTCTCTCTTCTGCTCATACTCTCATCCCGTCACTCACTCTTCCCTTTCACCACACTCTCCTTCTCTCACCGCCTCTCTCTCTTCTGCTCATACTCTCATCCCGTCACTCACTCTTCCCTTTCACCACACTCTCCTTCTCTCACTGCCTCTCTCTCTTCTGCTCATACTCTCATCCCGTCACTCACTCTTCCCTTTCACCACACTCTCCTTCTCTCACTGCCTCTCTCTCTTCTGCTCATACTCTCATCCCATCACTCACTCTCCCTTTCACCACACTCTCCTTCTCTCACTGCCTTTCTTCTGCTCATACTCTCATCCCGTCACTCACTCTTCCCTTTCACCACACTCTCCTCTCACTGCCTCTCTTTCTTCTGCTCATACTCTCATCCCGTCACTCACTCTTCCCTTTCACCACACTCTCCTTCTCTCACTGACTCTCTCTTCTGCTCATACTCTCATCCCGTCACTCACTCTTCCCTTTCACCACACTCTCCTTCTCTCACTGACTCTCTCTCCTCTGCTCATACTCTCATCCCATCACTCACTCTCCCTTTCACCACACTCTCCTTCTCTCACTGCCTTTCTTCTGCTCATACTCTCATCCCGTCACTCACTCTTCCCTTTCACCACACTCTCCTTCTCTCACTGCCTCTCTTTCTTCTGCTCATACTCTCATCCCGTCACTCACTCTTCCCTTTCACCACACTCTCCTTCTCTCACTGCCTCTCTCTCTTCTGCTCATACTCTCATCCCGTCACTCACTCTTCCCTTTCACCACACTCTCCTTCTCTCACCGCCTCTCTCTCTTCTGCTCATACTCTCATCCCGTCACTCACTCTTCCCTTTCACCACACTCTCCTTCTCTCACTGACTCTCTCTTCTGCTCATACTCTCATCCCGTCACTCACTCTTCCCTTTCACCACACTCTCCTTCTCTCACTGACTCTCTCTCCTCTGCTCATACTCTCATCCCGTCACTCACTCTTCCCTTTCAGCACACTCTCCTTCTCTCACCACCTCTCTCTCTTCTGCTCATACTCTCATTCCGTCACTCACTCTTCCCTTTCACCACACTCTCCTTCTCTCACCGCCTCTCTCTCTTCTGCTCATACTCTCATCCCGTCACTCACTCTTCCCTTTCACCACACTCTCCTTCTCTCACTGCCTCTCTCTCTTCTGCTCATACTCTCATCCAGTCACTCACTCTTCCCTTTCACTACACTCTCCTTCTCTCACTGCCTCTCTCTCTTCTGCTCATACTCTCATCCCGTCACTCACTCTTCCCTTTCACCACACTCTCCTTCTCTCACTGACTCTCTCTTCTGCTCATACTCTCATCCCGTCACTCACTCTTCCCTTTCACCACACTCTCCTTCTCTCACTGACTCTCTCTCCTCTGCTCATACTCTCATCCCGTCACTCACTCTTCCCTTTCACCACACTCTCCTTCTCTCACCGCCTCTCTCTCTTCTGCTCATACTCTCATCCCGTCACTCACTCTTCCCTTTCACCACACTCTCCTTCTCTCACCGCCTCTCTCTCTTCTGCTCATACTCTCATCCCGTCACTCACTCTTCCCTTTCACCACACTCTCCTTCTCTCACTGCCTCTCTCTCTTCTGCTCATACTCTCATCCCGTCACTCACTCTTCCCTTTCACCACACTCTCCTTCTCTCACTGCCTCTCTCTCTTCTGCTCATACTCTCATCCCATCACTCACTCTCCCTTTCACCACACTCTCCTTCTCTCACTGCCTTTCTTCTGCTCATACTCTCATCCCGTCACTCACTCTTCCCTTTCACCACACTCTCCTCTCACTGCCTCTCTTTCTTCTGCTCATACTCTCATCCCGTCACTCACTCTTCCCTTTCACCACACTCTCCTTCTCTCACTGACTCTCTCTTCTGCTCATACTCTCATCCCGTCACTCACTCTTCCCTTTCACCACACTCTCCTTCTCTCACTGACTCTCTCTCCTCTGCTCATACTCTCATCCCGTCACTCACTCTTCCCTTTCACCACACTCTCCTTCTCTCACCGACTCTCTCTCTTCTGCTCATACTCTCATCCCGTCACTCACTCTTCCCTTTCACCACACTCTCCTTCTCTCACTGACTCTCTCTTCTGCTCATACTCTCATCCCGTCACTCACTCTTCCCTTTCACCACACTCTCCTTCTCTCACTGACTCTCTCTCCTCTGCTCATACTCTCATCCCGTCACTCACTCTTCCCTTTCAGCACACTCTCCTTCTCTCACCGCCTCTCTCTCTTCTGCTCATACTCTCATCCCGTCACTCACTCTTCCCTTTCACCACACTCTCCTTCTCTCACCGCCTCTCTCTCTTCTGCTCATACTCTCATCCCGTCACTCACTCTTCCCTTTCACCACACTCTCCTTCTCTCACTGCCTCTCTCTCTTCTGCTCATACTCTCATCCCGTCACTCACTCTTCCCTTTCACTACACTCTCCTTCTCTCACTGCCTCTCTCTCTTCTGCTCATACTCTCATCCCGTCACTCACTCTTCCCTTTCACCACACTCTCCTTCTCTCACTGACTCTCTCTTCTGCTCATACTCTCATCCCGTCACTCACTCTTCCCTTTCACCACACTCTCCTTCTCTCACTGACTCTCTCTCCTCTGCTCATACTCTCATCCCGTCACTCACTCTTCCCTTTCACCACACTCTCCTTCTCTCACCGCCTCTCTCTTCTGCTCATACTCTCATCCCGTCACTCACTCTTCCCTTTCACCACACTCTCCTTCTCTCACCGCCTCTCTCTCTTCTGCTCATACTCTCATCCCGTCACTCACTCTTCCCTTTCACCACACTCTCCTTCTCTCACTGCCTCTCTCTCTTCTGCTCATACTCTCATCCCGTCACTCACTCTTCCCTTTCACCACACTCTCCTTCTCTCACTGCCTCTCTCTCTTCTGCTCATACTCTCATCCCATCACTCACTCTCCCTTTCACCACACTCTCCTTCTCTCACTGCCTTTCTTCTGCTCATACTCTCATCCCGTCACTCACTCTTCCCTTTCACCACACTCTCCTTCTCTCACTGCCTCTCTTTCTTCTGCTCATACTCTCATCCCGTCACTCACTCTTCCCTTTCACCACACTCTCCTTCTCTCACTGCCTCTCTCTCTTCTGCTCATACTCTCATCCCGTCACTCACTCTTCCCTTTCACCACACTCTCCTTCTCTCACCGCCTCTCTCTCTTCTGCTCATACTCTCATCCCGTCACTCACTCTTCCCTTTCACCACACTCTCCTTCTCTCACTGACTCTCTCTTCTGCTCATACTCTCATCCCGTCACTCACTCTTCCCTTTCACCACACTCTCCTTCTCTCACTGACTCTCTCTCCTCTGCTCATACTCTCATCCCGTCACTCACTCTTCCCTTTCACCACACTCTCCTTCTCTCACCGACTCTCTCTCTTCTGCTCATACTCTCATCCCGTCACTCACTCTTCCCTTTCACCACACTCTCCTTCTCTCACTGACTCTCTCTTCTGCTCATACTCTCATCCCGTCACTCACTCTTCCCTTTCACCACACTCTCCTTCTCTCACTGACTCTCTCTCCTCTGCTCATACTCTCATCCCGTCACTCACTCTTCCCTTTCACCACACTCTCCTTCTCTCACCGACTCTCTCTCTTCTGCTCATACTCTCATCCCGTCACTCACTCTTCCCTTTCACCACACTCTCCTTCTCTCACTGACTCTCTCTTCTGCTCATACTCTCATCCCGTCACTCACTCTTCCCTTTCACCACACTCTCCTTCTCTCACTGCCTCTCTCTCTTCTGCTCATACTCTCATCCCATCACTCACTCTCCCTTTCACCACACTCTCCTTCTCTCACTGCCTTTCTTCTGCTCATACTCTCATCCCGTCACTCACTCTTCCCTTTCACCACACTCTCCTCTCACTGCCTCTCTTTCTTCTGCTCATACTCTCATCCCGTCACTCACTCTTCCCTTTCACCACACTCTCCTTCTCTCACTGACTCTCTCTTCTGCTCATACTCTCATCCCGTCACTCACTCTTCCCTTTCACCACACTCTCCTTCTCTCACTGACTCTCTCTCCTCTGCTCATACTCTCATCCCGTCACTCACTCTTCCCTTTCACCACACTCTCCTTCTCTCACCGACTCTCTCTCTTCTGCTCATACTCTCATCCCGTCACTCACTCTTCCCTTTCACCACACTCTCCTTCTCTCACTGACTCTCTCTTCTGCTCATACTCTCATCCCGTCACTCACTCTTCCCTTTCACCACACTCTCCTTCTCTCACTGACTCTCTCTCCTCTGCTCATACTCTCATCCCGTCACTCACTCTTCCCTTTCAGCACACTCTCCTTCTCTCACCGCCTCTCTCTCTTCTGCTCATACTCTCATCCCGTCACTCACTCTTCCCTTTCACCACACTCTCCTTCTCTCACCGCCTCTCTCTCTTCTGCTCATACTCTCATCCCGTCACTCACTCTTCCCTTTCACCACACTCTCCTTCTCTCACTGCCTCTCTCTCTTCTGCTCATACTCTCATCCCGTCACTCACTCTTCCCTTTCACTACACTCTCCTTCTCTCACTGCCTCTCTCTCTTCTGCTCATACTCTCATCCCGTCACTCACTCTTCCCTTTCACCACACTCTCCTTCTCTCACTGACTCTCTCTTCTGCTCATACTCTCATCCCGTCACTCACTCTTCCCTTTCACCACACTCTCCTTCTCTCACTGACTCTCTCTCCTCTGCTCATACTCTCATCCCGTCACTCACTCTTCCCTTTCACCACACTCTCCTTCTCTCACCGCCTCTCTCTTCTGCTCATACTCTCATCCCGTCACTCACTCTTCCCTTTCACCACACTCTCCTTCTCTCACCGCCTCTCTCTCTTCTGCTCATACTCTCATCCCGTCACTCACTCTTCCCTTTCACCACACTCTCCTTCTCTCACTGCCTCTCTCTCTTCTGCTCATACTCTCATCCCGTCACTCACTCTTCCCTTTCACCACACTCTCCTTCTCTCACTGCCTCTCTCTCTTCTGCTCATACTCTCATCCCATCACTCACTCTCCCTTTCACCACACTCTCCTTCTCTCACTGCCTTTCTTCTGCTCATACTCTCATCCCGTCACTCACTCTTCCCTTTCACCACACTCTCCTTCTCTCACTGCCTCTCTTTCTTCTGCTCATACTCTCATCCCGTCACTCACTCTTCCCTTTCACCACACTCTCCTTCTCTCACTGCCTCTCTCTCTTCTGCTCATACTCTCATCCCGTCACTCACTCTTCCCTTTCACCACACTCTCCTTCTCTCACCGCCTCTCTCTCTTCTGCTCATACTCTCATCCCGTCACTCACTCTTCCCTTTCACCACACTCTCCTTCTCTCACTGACTCTCTCTTCTGCTCATACTCTCATCCCGTCACTCACTCTTCCCTTTCACCACACTCTCCTTCTCTCACTGACTCTCTCTCCTCTGCTCATACTCTCATCCCGTCACTCACTCTTCCCTTTCACCACACTCTCCTTCTCTCACCGACTCTCTCTCTTCTGCTCATACTCTCATCCCGTCACTCACTCTTCCCTTTCACCACACTCTCCTTCTCTCACTGACTCTCTCTTCTGCTCATACTCTCATCCCGTCACTCACTCTTCCCTTTCACCACACTCTCCTTCTCTCACTGACTCTCTCTCCTCTGCTCATACTCTCATCCCGTCACTCACTCTTCCCTTTCACCACACTCTCCTTCTCTCACCGACTCTCTCTCTTCTGCTCATACTCTCATCCCGTCACTCACTCTTCCCTTTCACCACACTCTCCTTCTCTCACTGACTCTCTCTTCTGCTCATACTCTCATCCCGTCACTCACTCTTCCCTTTCACCACACTCTCCTTCTCTCACTGACTCTCTCTCCTCTGCTCATACTCTCATCCCGTCACTCACTCTTCCCTTTCAGCACACTCTCCTTCTCTCACCGCCTCTCTCTCTTCTGCTCATACTCTCATCCCGTCACTCACTCTTCCCTTTCACCACACTCTCCTTCTCTCACCGCCTCTCTCTCTTCTGCTCATACTCTCATCCCGTCACTCACTCTTCCCTTTCACCACACTCTCCTTCTCTCACTGCCTCTCTCTCTTCTGCTCATACTCTCATCCCGTCACTCACTCTTCCCTTTCACTACACTCTCCTTCTCTCACTGCCTCTCTCTCTTCTGCTCATACTCTCATCCCGTCACTCACTCTTCCCTTTCACCACACTCTCCTTCTCTCACTGACTCTCTCTTCTGCTCATACTCTCATCCCGTCACTCACTCTTCCCTTTCACCACACTCTCCTTCTCTCACTGACTCTCTCTCCTCTGCTCATACTCTCATCCCGTCACTCACTCTTCCCTTTCACCACACTCTCCTTCTCTCACCGCCTCTCTCTTCTGCTCATACTCTCATCCCGTCACTCACTCTTCCCTTTCACCACACTCTCCTTCTCTCACCGCCTCTCTCTCTTCTGCTCATACTCTCATCCCGTCACTCACTCTTCCCTTTCACCACACTCTCCTTCTCTCACTGCCTCTCTCTCTTCTGCTCATACTCTCATCCCGTCACTCACTCTTCCCTTTCACCACACTCTCCTTCTCTCACTGCCTCTCTCTCTTCTGCTCATACTCTCATCCCATCACTCACTCTCCCTTTCACCACACTCTCCTTCTCTCACTGCCTTTCTTCTGCTCATACTCTCATCCCGTCACTCACTCTTCCCTTTCACCACACTCTCCTTCTCTCACTGCCTCTCTTTCTTCTGCTCATACTCTCATCCCGTCACTCACTCTTCCCTTTCACCACACTCTCCTTCTCTCACTGCCTCTCTCTCTTCTGCTCATACTCTCATCCCGTCACTCACTCTTCCCTTTCACCACACTCTCCTTCTCTCACCGCCTCTCTCTCTTCTGCTCATACTCTCATCCCGTCACTCACTCTTCCCTTTCACCACACTCTCCTTCTCTCACTGACTCTCTCTTCTGCTCATACTCTCATCCCGTCACTCACTCTTCCCTTTCACCACACTCTCCTTCTCTCACTGCCTCTCTCTCTTCTGCTCATACTCTCATCCCATCACTCACTCTCCCTTTCACCACACTCTCCTTCTCTCACTGCCTTTCTTCTGCTCATACTCTCATCCCGTCACTCACTCTTCCCTTTCACCACACTCTCCTCTCACTGCCTCTCTTTCTTCTGCTCATACTCTCATCCCGTCACTCACTCTTCCCTTTCACCACACTCTCCTTCTCTCACCGCCTCTCTCTTCTGCTCATACTCTCATCCCGTCACTCACTCTTCCCTTTCACCACACTCTCCTTCTCTCACCGCCTCTCTCTCTTCTGCTCATACTCTCATCCCGTCACTCACTCTTCCCTTTCACCACACTCTCCTTCTCTCACTGCCTCTCTCTCTTCTGCTCATACTCTCATCCCGTCACTCACTCTTCCCTTTCACCACACTCTCCTTCTCTCACTGCCTCTCTCTCTTCTGCTCATACTCTCATCCCATCACTCACTCTCCCTTTCACCACACTCTCCTTCTCTCACTGCCTTTCTTCTGCTCATACTCTCATCCCGTCACTCACTCTTCCCTTTCACCACACTCTCCTTCTCTCACTGCCTCTCTTTCTTCTGCTCATACTCTCATCCCGTCACTCACTCTTCCCTTTCACCACACTCTCCTTCTCTCACTGCCTCTCTCTCTTCTGCTCATACTCTCATCCCGTCACTCACTCTTCCCTTTCACCACACTCTCCTTCTCTCACCGCCTCTCTCTCTTCTGCTCATACTCTCATCCCGTCACTCACTCTTCCCTTTCACCACACTCTCCTTCTCTCACTGACTCTCTCTTCTGCTCATACTCTCATCCCGTCACTCACTCTTCCCTTTCACCACACTCTCCTTCTCTCACTGACTCTCTCTCCTCTGCTCATACTCTCATCCCGTCACTCACTCTTCCCTTTCACCACACTCTCCTTCTCTCACCGACTCTCTCTCTTCTGCTCATACTCTCATCCCGTCACTCACTCTTCCCTTTCACCACACTCTCCTTCTCTCACTGACTCTCTCTTCTGCTCATACTCTCATCCCGTCACTCACTCTTCCCTTTCACCACACTCTCCTTCTCTCACTGACTCTCTCTCCTCTGCTCATACTCTCATCCCGTCACTCACTCTTCCCTTTCACCACACTCTCCTTCTCTCACCGACTCTCTCTCTTCTGCTCATACTCTCATCCCGTCACTCACTCTTCCCTTTCACCACACTCTCCTTCTCTCACTGACTCTCTCTTCTGCTCATACTCTCATCCCGTCACTCACTCTTCCCTTTCACCACACTCTCCTTCTCTCACTGACTCTCTCTCCTCTGCTCATACTCTCATCCCGTCACTCACTCTTCCCTTTCAGCACACTCTCCTTCTCTCACCGCCTCTCTCTCTTCTGCTCATACTCTCATCCCGTCACTCACTCTTCCCTTTCACCACACTCTCCTTCTCTCACCGCCTCTCTCTCTTCTGCTCATACTCTCATCCCGTCACTCACTCTTCCCTTTCACCACACTCTCCTTCTCTCACTGCCTCTCTCTCTTCTGCTCATACTCTCATCCCGTCACTCACTCTTCCCTTTCACTACACTCTCCTTCTCTCACTGCCTCTCTCTCTTCTGCTCATACTCTCATCCCGTCACTCACTCTTCCCTTTCACCACACTCTCCTTCTCTCACTGACTCTCTCTTCTGCTCATACTCTCATCCCGTCACTCACTCTTCCCTTTCACCACACTCTCCTTCTCTCACTGACTCTCTCTCCTCTGCTCATACTCTCATCCCGTCACTCACTCTTCCCTTTCACCACACTCTCCTTCTCTCACCGCCTCTCTCTTCTGCTCATACTCTCATCCCGTCACTCACTCTTCCCTTTCACCACACTCTCCTTCTCTCACCGCCTCTCTCTCTTCTGCTCATACTCTCATCCCGTCACTCACTCTTCCCTTTCACCACACTCTCCTTCTCTCACTGCCTCTCTCTCTTCTGCTCATACTCTCATCCCGTCACTCACTCTTCCCTTTCACCACACTCTCCTTCTCTCACTGCCTCTCTCTCTTCTGCTCATACTCTCATCCCATCACTCACTCTCCCTTTCACCACACTCTCCTTCTCTCACTGCCTTTCTTCTGCTCATACTCTCATCCCGTCACTCACTCTTCCCTTTCACCACACTCTCCTTCTCTCACTGCCTCTCTTTCTTCTGCTCATACTCTCATCCCGTCACTCACTCTTCCCTTTCACCACACTCTCCTTCTCTCACTGCCTCTCTCTCTTCTGCTCATACTCTCATCCCGTCACTCACTCTTCCCTTTCACCACACTCTCCTTCTCTCACCGCCTCTCTCTCTTCTGCTCATACTCTCATCCCGTCACTCACTCTTCCCTTTCACCACACTCTCCTTCTCTCACTGACTCTCTCTTCTGCTCATACTCTCATCCCGTCACTCACTCTTCCCTTTCACCACACTCTCCTTCTCTCACTGCCTCTCTCTCTTCTGCTCATACTCTCATCCCATCACTCACTCTCCCTTTCACCACACTCTCCTTCTCTCACTGCCTTTCTTCTGCTCATACTCTCATCCCGTCACTCACTCTTCCCTTTCACCACACTCTCCTCTCACTGCCTCTCTTTCTTCTGCTCATACTCTCATCCCGTCACTCACTCTTCCCTTTCACCACACTCTCCTTCTCTCACTGCCTCTCTCTCTTCTGCTCATACTCTCATCCCATCACTCACTCTTCCCTTTCACCACACTCTCCTTCTCTCACCGCCTCTCTCTCTTCTGCTCATACTCTCATCCCGTCACTCACTCTCCCTTTCAACACTCTCCTTCTCTCACTGCCTTTCTTCTGCTCATACTCTCATCCCGTCACTCACTCTTCCCTTTCACCACACTCTCCTTCTCTCACTGCCTCTCTTTCTTCTGCTCATACTCTCATCCGTCACTCACTCTTCCCTTTCACCACACTCTCCTTCTCTCACTGCCTCTCTTTCTTCTGCTCATACTCTCATCCCGTCACTCACTCTTCCTTTTCACCACACTCTCCTTCTCTCACTGACTCTCTCTCCTCTGCTCATACTCTCATCCCGTCACTCACTCTCCCTTCAACACACTGCTAACTCTATCAAATGCACCACTCTCTCTCACCCTAATTTGTTTTTTTCCTTCTTGGCTCTATCACTATTCATTATCCCTCCCTGACTCCTCCTGATTCTATAGAGCACTTTTCAAAAAAAATTTTAACCATCGTCCATTTGCGTGAGATTACGCTATTGGCATTGTAAATGACAATGCCATTAATTTATCTGTTTTTAAAACCAACACATAAATAAAAGATTTGTCATTGACAATGCCAATAGCTCTAACTTTGTGTGGCTGTGTGTGTGGGGGGCTGTGTGTGTGGGGGGCTGTGTGTGTGGGGGGCTCGGTGTGGGGGGGGCCTCTGTGTGTGTTTGTCTGTGTCATTTGCGAGAGATAAAGCTAGTGGCATTGTAAATGACAATGCCATTTATTTATGTTAAAAAAACATAAATAAAAAATAATGTCAAGAGCAATGCCAATAGCTCTAACTTTAACAAAGGCAAAACCATTGCATTGTAAATGCTTGTTCTTTTTGTACAGTAGCAAGTTTAGCTGCACCTTACTGATCACCTTGTCTGGCAGTAACTAGACCAATTATTCATTAATAGCTGCACGGAGACAGCTTGTGTCCCGAACAGGGTGCCAAGTCAGTCAGGGTCGATGGCAGTTTACGGCGCCCTTTCACCCTCCAGGGACGCCTGCACAGGGCTCTGGATTAATAAGGCCTCTTGGTGCTATAGCATACAGAGATAGTTTTATAAAGTGTCAGTCCAAACGCCTGGGGGTAGCAGAAGTAACATCATGCACGCTTTGATCCCAAATAATGCCACATGGCTAACCCGTTTTACCACTGTTACCTTTTGAGTGCGGAAACAGGAAAAAAAAGAGTTCTAGAGAGGGAAATGGAAAGTGAGACAATGGGAAGAAGGGAAAAAGCAAGAAAGAGGAGAAAAGGGGAGAAGGAAGGAAAGAAAGAACATGAACGACACATTCACAAAATTGTAGTTTATGAGGATTATCTGTGAGCTACTGCTTTTTACTAGGTTAGTGCCCTTCCATTTCTAGCACTTTACAGCAGTTTTAAGATCTGAGTTTTCGTTGCCCAAGTGAGTTTAATGTCTGTTATTTATATGTTTTGCACTTCTTCATTGCTTGATTTTGCTTGCGAGAAAGTGTCACTCATAGTCGTTGAATGTCACTCATAATTACACTGCAATTGTGAAAATGTCACACATAAGTAATCAGAACCCTTGGCAGCTATGATGATATGATTTGATGATGAGGCCTCAGGCAGGCCACAGTGCGGGTGGCTGGTGGAGTGTGCGGCGATGTGCTTTGTAGGCATTTTAAATTACAGCACTGAGCAAGCGCTTACGGCGGGATTTGTGTGGAATTCGCCTCGGGCACAGAAAGTTGAAAACGATTTTTCCGAAAATATACAGAATTCTTTGACCTTTATGCAGCCACGTTTTAAGTTTCTAACGAAATGCCCACAAGTCCAATCTTCCCCCTGAAAGAAAGGATATGAACATTTAGCTCTGCCTCGCAGTCATGTTATGCGCGGTTTTATTTTTCTGACTCATTACCACTTGGAGTACTAATTGTCACATGTAAAGGCAGACGGATTCCGGAACGCTGTAGACTGAGGACGGTTTTGTTTGTGTCGCAGCTGCCATAGATTAAGGTTCAACTGCCTTTCTATGGTAATGGCGGAGCAGCTGTTTAGGCCCCAGTCCTTGCAGTTTTACTTCTTGAAGCAGTATGTGACCGCGTGTTTGCGGAATATTTCCACTGTGGGCACGGCCGATCGTAGTTCATTTGTTGCAGGAATATGTCCCTGCCTTGTGGGTGAGAGAAGTCTCTTCGTGTGACTGAGACTGGTAGGCCCTGTCCTAAGGATGGCTCTATTGAGTGGACACTAATAGAGGTTAAGGGTGCATCATGAATACCAAGTAAAGCCAAATTCAGTGTGTCAAGATATTCTGTCTGTTGTGCTATACGCTGCGCATATCCTAAGCCAGTCTGTGTGTGAACTGTAGCTGCCCAATTGTAAAGTGAACCATTAAATATGTTCACATATATATATATATATATATACACAGTATTGCGTCAGTTGAGTCTTGTTTCCAAGGCACAGTGAGCTGCAGAACAAAATGCAGGTCAATCTGTGCTTAATCTCCAGCTGGTTGTTCCAGTTCAGCTATGTGCAAATTACAAAGACCGAGGGCTGCACAAAATAACTAGTCTGGCCAAACAGCATTTGGGCATGTTTTCCTATTCTGAGTGGTTCGATACATGTACTCGCACGCAGTATTTAACAACAAAACTTTTGCCACATGGAATACCTGCCTAAATTTGTTCTACGAGGTTTGCATCTCATAAAGGTGGAAAGCCCGTGTTTTAGTGCATTTTTGCCTTTCCTGTGTGCTGAAGGTGGAATGTGTTAGTAAAATCGTACCCAGTGGTCCTGTATTTCCCCGAGTGCTTTTACAACACCCACAAATTTCAGTCTTTGCTATGAAAACCAGGGCAGGGGATATATAATTATAATTATAACAACATTACTTTTGACTATTGAATCAGACGTCGTTAGAGTGCTGCGTTCTTAGTTCTTCACACTGCACTTGTTGCTTTGCCCAAGACACCTGCTAGGTTTCAAACATTGTATTTGGGGATTTACTTATGAGAGGAAGCCACAGCTGTGGTGTGAAGGGGTTGGTATGTTCGCTTATCGCTGCAGAGTGGAATAGGTTTTGTGGTTTTCAGTGCATGAGGCTTGTACCCTCATTAGATGTCTCATTATCTTAAGAGACACAATTCCAAAGGGCTGTGACAAGGGTTCGAGTTCTCCAGCTATGAGTGTATCCGAGTTCACCCACCATGAGGCTTGTACAGCAAATGCACTTGGCTATCTTACTGAATTGATTTTAAATTGTACTGAATTTAATATATACAATTACTTAAAATCGTTATGAATGTTTTACAGCAATAACAGGAATGGAAACAATGATAACAATTGAAAAATTATCAATGTAATTGACATTATATAAATTAGCTAAAAAGAACAATCATAAAATGAATTCGCCAAAATCTTGGTATGCAGTTCTTAAATCCATCATGCCCCCTTTTCTTCCAAACAGAACGTGTCAAAGCCATCAGCGTATCAAAGCCATCAATCAATGTGTCAAAGCCATCAATTCCCTATTTCCATGGAGTATCTTATGTGAGCAGGACGACTGACTCTGATGCAAGCGCCTGGCTCTTCTGGGTCAGAGGAAATTTGCTGGACATCTATTTCATGCAGTGCGGCCATTTCATATTCACAATGTCCCCTCAGATAATGGCGAGAACCGATGTCTCGTGAAGTGTGCACGTGCCTGCACCCCTAGCTGCGCCTTTCCCAGCAAGCTGGGGGTCAACAACCTGCTTCAGACTGCGCAACCCATTCCAACATGGTTGGCTTTCCCCGAACAGCCGGGCATTGTTGTTGTTACTGGGCCTCTCTGGTGGTATACGCTTTGTGCACTCAGTCCTGGTGGGTGACAGTGTGTGTACCAAAACCCTGGTGGAAGACACTGTATGAACTAAGGTTCCGGTGGCTGACACTCCATGGACTAAGATTCCGGTGGCTGACACTGAATAAGCTAGGATCCCTGATGGCTGACGCTGTATAAACTAAAATCACGGTGGCTGACACTATGTGCACCATTAACACCACAGGAACTGATTGTGTGCGCCTGAAGGCCCTGGTGCAGACGCTATGTGGAGCAGAACCTCTGTGCGCTAGGACTGTAGGATAGACGCTGTGTACACTAAACTCCTGCTACACTCATGACTCATATGCAACAATTGCAAGAGCAAATACATGATGCTCGTTTAATACAAATGAGAGCTTAATTTAAGCGCAGTTTCTTTGAAATTGAGTTAGTTACCTTAATTGACACAAACGGTGCCTTTTGGTGGTGCTGTACATATATTTCTCTTGTAAAATGTGAAAGTCACTGACAACTTAACATGGGGGACTGACAACCGACAGTTCACCCTGGCAGACGCCCTCTCTCAGCAAAGTCAGCAGCTGAATACAATCCACACATCTTCCCACCCGCACAAAGACTAAGTTGTCTCATATCTGATGTGGGACATTGGGCCTGGTTTTGTAGTACAGAGCACTTAGAATGCTGGTGCCTGTTAATTCTGACTTTACTTAAAAATGCACAACTCCAAGCACCAGAATCAAAGGGACATGAGCCAGTATCAAGCTATGAACATTTTGCACATGACTTGCACAACAGGAAAGTTCTGTACGCTAGTCTGTTTTTTGAATATTTTTAAAAAGTATGCCCTGAAAATGTCTACCTGGAATAATATCCACATAATTTCTTAATTTACGTGATCGAACCCTACAGTCTGTAGAAATAACTCAGACTTCTGTGCATAGCCCTTAACCCTAAAATGAAACACTTGCTGATGACATTGTGCTGGTGTCTTGTACTACTTTATCTACAAACATAAAAGACAGTCTATGTATCTAGTGGGTTTCAAAAATGAAATGAGCACAGCTTTCTGGCTGCCAAACATCCTCAGGGAGAATTTATTGAACCCCGGTTGGAGCAAATGATGTAAATAGGTCAGTGAGTGACTGCTTTTGTCAGAGAGATCCTTTTGTTACTTGCAGTTTCAAAGTAAAAATCCTAACATACAACAGCGAGCTATTAACTGTCATCTAAGAGCTGGATGCAAACTGCAAGGACAATATTGGAGCGTTATGTTTTTTCCCCACAGTCTTTGTTTGATTACCCTACTGTTTCAAAAATAAATTGTTATCTTTTCATTTTCAGCACCTGACAACCTGAAACATTACCGCATTTTGGGGCCAGTTCTCAGCAAACAAGAAGAGGACCACAACCTCCTTTGCTGCTCTTTCACCCCGGCTACCACCCAGCAAACACCAGTGATAAAGGTAAGCAAACTGATGCTATATTTTTTTACATGGGAGTTAGGCTGTGCAACTTCTTCTACTCTTAGAGCTGAGATTTCCATGAAAGTCTTATAGTCTGAATTCAACACCTGAGCATAATAGGACAGAATGTATGAAGCTCTGTGGTTATACTGAATAAGCAGCTACCTATGTTATGCCATCTATTAATGTAATAACTGCACTTTCACAATTGCTTTATTAACCTTCCTGCTTTCTCAAATTTGCTTGAAAATGCACGATTTTTCTTCTTTTTTTTCAAAATTTTCTTGGGTTTCGGGCTCGCTCGCTGCGCTCGCTCGCAACGGTGCAGTATGCAAATCAATTTGCGCCCTACCACTTTCAAATCTCACCCACCGCCCCTGCTATGTTCGATTGGTATCTCTTATACCACTTTCTTAGTATATGGTCTGAGTGGCCCCTCGCCCTCATCCATAATTGTGCAACTTTGTATGTTATACTGTGCTTTTGATTTAACGCTTGTGCCCCTTTGTTCATAAAGAATACTGGGGATTATTTTAAGTAATAAATACATATATTTTTATAATATATACTTGTGTGGTGTCCTTTCATTTGATATTACAGGACTGTGATTGGTAAAACAGCTCGCTTAACACGACCTCTTGAGTTAAGCCTTTAAGGCTGCTTAGTCTATGCTACCATTAAGATAGCTTGTCTACAAGGTTGACTTACAACCAGACACCATAAGGGAAAGCTTGGACTGATACAAGGTGGTTCCAGAATTGGAAACATCATATATCAGGCCAACTTTTCACATTGGTGCGCAGCGGTGCGGATTTGAGCTTGCTGTTGTTTTACCATTGCAATCTTTTTATCAAATTGAAAGATCACATCAAGTACCTTAGGTACATATAAATCAAAAGCTTAGCATATTAAGTTCTACTGAACTTAGTAGTTGTAGATTAAAGGGATTAGCACACCCTGACTACAACTCACTAGCAAGGTACAGTAGGAAAACACTTAGTGTAGGTAAGTGCACCACTTACACCTCACTAGCAGTCATGTCTGGCACAGGTGAGACTCCAAGCTCTCTGCCTGTGACAGTTGACCTTACCCAGGCAACTTCCAGCTATGACAAACTTAGCCACAAAGACTTGTGTGCCTTGTGCATATCAAGAGGGCTAAAAAGGGGCAGAGGTCCCACCATTCCAACCCTGAGAGCCATTCTAGAACAGGATGACTTAGCTAAGGCGAGTGCAGCTCCCCTAGATTCAGGAGATGGAGTGAACCCCCCTGTAACTGATACCACTCCAGAGGAGGAAGAAGAGGAGGAGGAGGAGGAGGACTCAGATGTAGAGGACCCAGAAAATCAGGATCAGAGGGGTAGCCAGGTTATAGTTGCCAGGCTTAACCAGGCCAACTTAAACCTACTGTGGAATGGAGAGGGCCAGCACCTCCCCAGATCCCAAAATATCATTCTCCCAGGCAACAGAAGAGTGAGATCTCCATCAGGGGACTCTCACATTTCTAGTGCCTCAAGAGAATCTCAGAGAGGGATGACTTCCTCTCAGAAGATAGAACATAGAGCCAGGATGAGGGCTGTCAAACTCCAGATAGAGAGGGAGGAGGTAGCCCTGGCTCAAGCTAGACTTGCCTTGGCAAGAGAGCAAAAGTTGTGTGGCTTAGATGCCACTGGTGGCAGCATAATTCCTAGAGAGAAAGACAGGAGCTATGATAATAGAAACCTGACAAAAATTGTACCCCCCTACAGGGAAAGGGATGACATCCACAAATGGATGACTGCACTTGAGAGAGCCTGCATGGTACAGCAGGTTCCTCAGGATCAGTGGGCTGCAATTTTATGGTACTCCTTTTCTGAGAAAGGGAGGGATAGGCTCCTCGCAGTTAGACCTGAGGATGCCAAAAACTACTCTGTTCTGAAGAGTGCTCTTATTGAAGGGTTTGGCCTAACCATTGAGCAATACAGGTTGTTGTTCAGAGACACCCAAAAAGCACAGACTCAGGACTGGACTGATTTTGTTGATTGTGTCACTAAGGCTCTGGAGGGTTGGCTGCAGGGAAGTAAAGTCTCAGACTATACAGGATTGTACAATCTTATAATGAGAGAGTAGATCCTTAATAACTGTCAGAACCAGCTGTTGCATCAATACCTTATTGACTCTGATCTGACCTCTCCCCAAGAATTGGGAAAGAAGGCAGACAAATGGGTCAGAACAAGGATTAAGCAGAAACCCCAGAACCAAGGTGGTGACCAGAAGAAAACAGACCAGAAGGGTGGGAATCAGAAAGATAAAGAAAAGGACCAGAAGTCTTCAGGCCCCCAAACTAATAATAAGGAGGGTGGTTCCCAAAATGGAAACAAGAAAAAGAAGAATGATGGCCCAAAGAAACCTTGGTGTAATACCTGCAAATCAGTTTCACACTGGGGCAGTGAATGCACCAAGAAAAATCCAGTCCCCACCACTGTAGCTCCTAAAGCACCTGCACCCCCTAGTACAGTTAACAGTGGTGGTACACAACCAAAGGGTATAGTAGGGTTAACCTTGGGTACTGAGATGGAATCTGGCCTAGTCAGAATCCCTACTCAGGCAGTTCTCCTATGTGATGTGGACTTAGCTTTGTCCACTACAGTGAGTCCCAGTAACCTGGGCAAATATAGGCAGACGCCTTTGATAAATGAGAAACTGGCTCAGGCCAACAGGGACACATGTGCCAGTGTCACTATGGTGACACCTGACTTTGTGGACCCTAGACAGATTGTACTAGGTGAAAGTTACCTAGTGGCCAATGCAAGCAACTCCACTACTTCACATAGTATGGCTGTTGTGAACTTCTCCTGGGGAGGGGTAGATGGCCTAAAGAAAGTTGTTGTGAGTGCAGACCTCCCAGTAGACTGTCTGTTAGGCAATGATCTTGAAAGCTCAGTTTGGTCAGAAGTGGAGTACAGGGCTCATGCAGAAATGCTAGGGATTTCAGCACATGTCCTTGCAGTGACAAGGACTCAGGCTAAGAAGTGCCTTCCTGAACCAGTGGTGGATCTTGGAACAATAGACCAACCACAACCCAAGAGAAGGAGCAAGAGGGTTAAGGCTTTGTCTTCCCCCTTGCCCCAGGTTGAGGATCAGATTTCAGAGGAAACTGATTCTGCAATCCAAGAGGAGACTGTCTCTGAGGAACTTGAGCCTGATCAGGTTGAGTTTCTGGGGACAGGGGGACCCTCAAGGGCAGACCTGGGGCAGGCTCAATTAGATTGCCCTTCACTTGAACCCCTCAGGCAGCAAGCTGCTGAGGAGGCTGCAGGGAATGCTCAAGGTGCTCATAAAGTTTATTGGGATGATGGACTCCTTTACTCAGAGGCTAGAGACCCCAAGCCTGGTGCAACCAGGAGGTTGGTCATACCTTTGAAGTTTAGGGGTTTCCTTCTCACCTTGGCCCATGATATTCCCCTTGCAGGACACTAAGGCCAGAACAAGACTTGGGACAGGCTTGTTCCACACTTTTACTGGCCTCATATGTCAGAAAATGTCAAGGAGTTTTGTCGCTCCTGTGTCACTTGCCAAGCCAGTGGTAAGTCAGGTGGCAAAACAAAGGCCCCCCTGATACCACTACCTGTGGTGGGGGTGCCCTTTGAACGTGTTGGAATAGACATTGTGGTCCCATGGATCCTCAAACAGCATCTGGGCACAGATTTATACTGGTGGTAGTGGATCATGCCACCAGGTACCCAGAGGCAATTCCCCTAAGGACCACCACAGCGCCTGTGGTGGCAAAAGCCCTCATTGCAGTTTTCTCAAGAGTGGGCTTCCCAAAGGAGGTGTTATCAGACAGAGGTACAAACTTCATGTCTGGATATCTAAAAGCAATGTGGAAGGAGTGTGGAGTAAACTACAAGTTTACCACACCCTATCACCCACAGTGCAATGGGCTTGTGGAGAGATTCAACAAGACCCTCAAGGGAATGATAAAAGGTTTACCAGAGAAGCTCAGGCGGAAATGGGACATCCTTTTACCCTGCTTGCTCTTTGCTTACAGAGAGGTCCCACAGAAGGGGGTTGGCTACAGCCCTTTTGAACTTTTGTTTGGCCACCCTGTGAGGGGTCCACTATGTGTGGTGAAGGAAGGATGGGAGTTACCTCTCAAAAAGCCTAAGCTAGATGTTGTGGACTATGCACTTGGTCTCCGCTCCAGGATGGCTGAGTATATGGAGAGAGCATCCAAAAACCTGGAGGTAAGTCAAGAACTGCAGAAAGCTTGGCATGACCAAAAGGCTGTTCTGGTTGAGTTCCAGCCAGGGCAGAAGGTGTGGGTGTTGGAGCCAGTGGCCCCAGCAGCACTCCAGGACAAATGGACTGGACCCTACCCTATCATTGAGAAAAAGGGAGAAGTCACCTACTTGGTTGACTTTGGAACCCCTAGGAGCCCCCACAGGGTGCTTCATGTAAATCGTTTGAAAGCATTTGTGGACAGGGAGGACATGAGCTTGCTCATGGCCACAGATGGGGAAAAGGAGGAAGAGAGTGACCCTCTCCCAGACCTGCTTTCCCAGAACCCTGATGATGGTTCAGTTGATGGAGTAGCCTTGGCAGGCAGCCTCACTGACCAGCAGCAGATGGACTGCAGACAAGTTTTGCAAGCCCACAGACACTTGTTTTCACTCACACCCAGTCAAACTAACTGGTGCACCCATGAGGTGGACACTGGTGACAGTCTGACTGTGAAGAATAAGATCTACAGGCAACCTGACCATGTCAGGGATTGTATAAAGGCTGAGGTGCAAAAGATGTTGGAGCTTGGAGTGATTGAGCCATCAGAGAGCCCATGGGCAAGCCCAGTGGTCCTTGTGCCAAAACCTCATACCCAAGATGGAAAGAGAGAAATGAGATTTTGTGTGGACTACAGAGGTCTCAATGTTGTCACTAGGACAGATGCACATCCCATTCCAAGAGCAGGTGAGCTCATTGATAAATTGGCTTCTGCCAAGTTTCTGAGCACATTTGATTTGACAGCTGGCTACTGGCAGATCAGACTAGCTGAAGAGTCAAAAGCCAAGACAGCATTCTCTACCCCTAGTGGACATTATCAGTTTGTGGTAATGCCATTTGGTTTGAAGAATGCACCTGCCACTTTCCAAAGGTTGGTGAACCAAGTCCTTGCTGGGTTGGATGACTTTTGTGCAGCATATCTAGATGATATTGCTGTCTTTAGCTCCACCTGGGAGGATCACCTGATCCACCTGAAGAAAGTTCTGGAGGCCCTGCAAAAGGCAGGCCTGACTATCAAGGCTACCAAGTGCCAGATAGGGCAGAGCAAGGTTGTATACCTGGGCCACCTAGTAGGTGGAGGTCAGGTTCAGCCACTGGAGAGCAAGATCCAGACCATACAGGACTGGGCTCCTCCAACTACCCAGACACAAGTCAGAGCCTTCTTGGGCCTGACTGGGTATTACAGAAAGTTTGTGAAAAACTATGGGTCCATTGTGACACCATTAAATGACTGGACATCCAAGAAGATGCCAAAAAAGGTTCAGTGGACAGTCAGCTGTCAAAAGGCATTTGATGACCTGAAGAAGGCCATGTGCTCTGCACCTATCCTGAAGAGTCCTGACTACTCCAAACAGTTCATTGTACAGACAGATGCTTCTGAGTTGGGGGTGGGAGCTGTACTTTCACAACTTAATCAAGATGGTCAAGACCAGCCCATTGCTTTTATTAGCAGAAGGCTGACCCCCAGGGAGAAACGTTGGTCAGCAATTGAGAGGGAGGCCTTTGCTGTGGTTTGGGCCCTGAAGAAGTTGAGGCCATACTTGTTTGGTACTCACTTCCTAGTTCAGACAGACCATAAGCCCCTCTTGTGGCTAAATCAGATGAAGGGTGAAAATCCCAAACTGCTCAGGTGGTCCATTTCCCTACAGGGGATGGACTTTACAGTGGAGCACCGCCCAGGGACTGACCATGGTAATGCAGATGGTCTCTCCAGGTACTTCCACTTAGAACATGAAGACTTATCAGGTCAAGGTTAGTTTAATGTCCCTGCGTTTGGGGGGGGGTTGTGTAGGAGAGTAGGGTCTGCTATCCTATGGTCACCCCAAATTTTTGCTTTTTGCTTCACTGGTTTTCGACTACTGAGGCTGTGGGCCTGCTAATCAGACCCCCAGCCTGCTGTTCTCTCTCTAAATTATTAATACATGTGCTATAGGTACATACCACAATTGGAAATGGACTCATTGTCAGCCCCTGTACCATGCACTATAGGTGCTCAGGGCATAGGTGCCACCAAGGCCTACCAGGGGCTGCAGCATATCTTTTGCCACCCCTGGCTGGTTCTTAAATTGACACAACTGGCTGATCACTCAGCTGGGGCAAGTTGGTTTAATCACCTCTTGCTTAGATATAGTATACCTATATCTAAACCTATATCTGGACACATATAAACCTGTGAGTCACTCCTAAGGAAGGCCTTATCAATTCTGGAGGCAGAGTGCGTGGTTTAATGTGAGATGGAGCTCTAGCATGAGCTGAGCCTGTCTGCAGCCGTCGGGAACAAATCCCTAAGCTGTTTCAGGATAATGCCATACCATATACTATTAAGTGCATTATAATCCTCGCGGTTATATAGCAACTTTGGTTTGGCTTTATCAAAACATGTCGTGTAAGGTGTCATATGATTTGGAATACTATCCCCTCGCCAGTTCTGGCGACGGGGATAGCATTCCACCCCTCTAGAGGGGTAAGACAGGTTACTTTACTGAAATGCGGTTAATTTCTAAAAGAGCCTCAGATCCACAAAATGGATGCTTCTGCCACAGACACAAGTCTGACCCCCTGACGCTGACCGAAACTCAGCCAAAGGGGCCTGGACAAAGGGTTTCCTGTCACAGGGAGGTGTCACACCCCCCCAGACAGGAGATAGTGGATTGTAGCAGGGAGGTTTGAAAGAAACCAGACACTGCATGGGGAGCACAAGGCTGCCCCTTGCATAATCCGGTCAAACCGGTTCTGGGGCACACCAGCCCCAGTCCCAGCGTGGCCTGGATCAAAGGAAAGGGGTGTATCCACCCCCTTCCTGGGTCCCACCCATAGGAGGGGACCTAGCAGGTAATCCAGCCCCCCGGATTCGAATAAGAGTGGGAGCAGTGCCAATGCACTTCAGATTATCCTGATGAAACATAAGAAACGAAACTCTGGACCCTTCGACATCCTACTCAACGTAGAAGACTGAAGAATCTCCCTTGTGGTCAAGGAGTGACCACCCTGTGCAAACAGGCACCACCAGCCCTCGACGTCTGCTTTGTTGCAGTTCCCGCCGGAACTCAAGCAACAGAGATCGACAAGATCAAGCTTGCCTGCCTTCTAACAGCCTGATCCACAGTCCCTGCAGAGCTGAGACCCGTGGAGGCGACCGGAAGTGTGGGGCACACCATCTTGGAAAGACCACGAGATGCTGACCGTGCAGCCCACGAGTGACCCTCGAAGCTGTACACCGGGGTTTGAGAAGCCCCAACCCTGAGCCACTCTTGCACCGAAGTTCAGCCCTCCACACTTGACGAGTGCTGCGTGGGGCCCTTCTGCTTCTTTTGGCTCAACGCGTTGGCCAGTCCCTTGCCAGCTGGCGTGTGGCCCCTGTGCCAACGAAAAACGAAATACGACTTGTGATTCTGGTTGCTTCAGATTTGCACCCACTCCCCTGAAAAGGAGTACCCACCCTGACCCTCCTGGTCCGAGTGAGAAGCAATCTTCCAGTTCCGCGTGGATTGCTTTTGCCAAGTGTTATTTGCTCCAATCTTGAAGTCGACAGCGCTGACGGCGAGAGCCTTTGTGGGACAGATCGTGACCTGCTCCTGGACTTCGTAGATGCCCCAGAGCCCACGTGACAGCGGAGAGAAGCTCCTCAACAACCACCTCATTGCGCCCGACATTGCCTGGTTCCATCCTGGTTCCACCCTGGTCACTGCTGAGTGACCCAGACTCTGTCCCCTCTGCTTTCAGGTACTTTTCGACTTCGATCCACCCTTGGATCCCACCGGACACTTCTCCTTCACAGCGCCTGCAGCCTCTTCAGCTTCAAGCACCAAGAACCAGTGTGACGAAACCCGACACTACTTCGACCCTGTGCACCCGCTTCCTGTGGGTGAGGTAACATTGCAACGCCGGTGTTCCCACACTGGTACACACCTCTAGGGTCTGTGTCTTAAGTTTTGTCTTTCTAGGTTCAGCGGAAGTGTCCTAAAACTCTATTTGCTTAACTTTTACGCACCATTGACTTGCATTGGTGCATGTGTGTGCTTTCAGCACTGCACCCGAATCCCGCTGGCTTTTCCCGACTTCAGCATTGCTTGTCCCGACTGCTCCCAGCGATTCCCTAGGCCCTAGGCCTAACCACTGTTCGATTGGTATCTCTTATACCACTTTCTTAGTATATGGTCTGAGTGGCCCCTCGCCCTCATCCATAATTGTGCAACTTTGTATGTTATACTGTGCTTTTGATTTAACGCTTGTGCCCCTTTGTTCATAAAGAATACTGGGGATTATTTTAAGTAATAAATACATATATTTTTATAATATATACTTGTGTGGTGTCCTTTCATTTGATATTACAGGACTGTGATTGGTAAAACAGCTCACGACCTCTTGAGTTAAGCCTTTAAGGCTGCTTAGTCTTTGCTACCATTAAGATAGCTTGTCTACAAGGTTGACTTACAACCAGACACCATAAGGGAAAGCTTGGACTGATACAAGGTGGTACCAGAATTGGAAACATCATATATCAGGCCAACTTCTCACACCTGCCCAGCCTCCTTTGGGCTCTGACGGATGCGGACAGGCCCGCCTTTGCCCAACGTGCGTCACGCGCTGCGGGAGGGCTGCTCGCAATTTAATGCGCCTCCTGGCGCCGCAATGACACCCTCAGCAAGCGTCTGGCAGTGCCTGATGGGGCTTGTAGTCCTGAGCTGCGCTGTGCTGCACTGCCGTTCCCCTCACGGCGGGACCTGGGAGGCAGAAGTGTTCACCGGCAAACCTTTCCCCTCAGGTACAATATTGAGAGATATTATTTTTTAAGGCGTTCACAGAAAGATGAGGAAAAGGTAGAGGAGTATGTAATGAACTTGAGGATAGTGGCATGCACCTGCAAATTCGGTGCATTGATTGAAGAATGCATCAGAGACCAATTTCTACTTCATTGCAAAAGTGATCGTATTAGAGAGGAATTATGGTTAAAAGATGATCCACCTTTGAGTGATATATTGGCTACTGCGAAGAGGTTGGAGCACATGCTTTAATGTGTCAATGAACAATGCATAAAAGGGACAAGGTGGAAGAAGTGGTAAAGGCCACTGAGACAAAACATGTAAATAAAGCTGGAAATGACTTTGAAGGAAGATGTTCTGCGGTTTGGGGACATAGGGCATTTAGCAAACAACAGTGTATGTCCTGCACTGAAAGTGGTGTGTCATCAGTGTCGAGAGGAAAGGGCATTTCATGAAATGTTGGTTTTGTTAAGTCCAAATCCTCTTGTGCTGGAAAAAGTGGTAATTCCAAGGAAAAGGCTTACAAAAACTGTGGAATTAAAGAGGTTAGACAAGAATATGTTTTACATATCAATGAGGAAAAAAGGTGATATCAATGCATATGGCAATCCTGCAGAAAAAGTGGGTGATGTTGATATTAATGAGTTGTTTGATTCCTGATCGAGGCTAACCATAATAGATAATGGTGTATTATCGAAAAACTTCCAAGTATCAATCTGTGCTGCATGGATGTTAGACCAGGGGGGCATAGAGAACAGGAAATGAAGATTTGGCTTATGTTTTAAGCACTGTAGAATATCAAGGGCATATTATTCCTGCAGCGATTTAAGTACCATTCAAGTGTGATAACATCCTGGGATGGCTTGAACAAAAAGAGTTTGGGTGATTTTCTGGATCCCAATGCTCAACATCAGGTGGCAATCAGACAAAAAACTAAAGGTTGTGCAGACTATGCAAGTGAATTTGCAGAGGTTTTCTCTAAGAAATTAGGATGTGCCAGGTAATGCCATCATTACATCAAACTTAAGCCCAAAGATGTACCGGTCTCACAAAAGGTCAGGAAAATCCCACAAAGTGTATAACAGGATGTACATAAGGATTTAGAGAGACTGGAAACACAAGTAATTATAACCCCACTGGAAGCCGCAGAGTGGTTTGCACCCATAGTAATAGCTAAAGAAACGTCAGGTGTTATTCGTCTATGTTTAGACTGAAAGGGTAGAACAAAGAATTGATAGTAGATAAGTTCCCATCACCTAACATTTCAAAAATGATGTTCGCTACCTGTGATGCGAGATTTTTCACTACACTGGATCTCACATCTACCTATCATCAGATCAAATTACACCCTGAGTCTCAGGATCTGACTGCTTTTATGACACACATGGAAGCATTTAAATTCATGAGGATTCTGTTTAGCCTTGTGTCTGTCAGTGGCCTCTGTATTCCAGAGAATAATGGTGTTAGTGCTAAGAAAATTAGAAGGGTTACAGTCTTTCCAGGACGATGTGTTCATTTATGTAAACGACTGGAAGAAACACAATAGCAGAGTTTTCACTGTTTTGCGTAAGTTGAGAAATGTTGGTTTGACATTAAATGGACATAAATGTTTGTATGGCGAACCTGAAATATCATATCAAGGTCACACGATCATGCCTGGAGTGGTCAAACCCAAACTGGAACTAGAGGAAACCATATGCAAACTGTGTCCCCCTAAGAACAAAGATGAAGTGCTGTCTTTTTTGGGCAAGAAAGGTGTAGAATTCGATTGGAGTGATAAGTGTTAAAAGGAATTTGATACTACAAAAGATGAGCTACAGAAGGCTCCAAAACTAAATGTGTTCAGGGCACACAGACTTACCAAGGATGTCAATGATGCCAGTAACAAGGATCTGGGGTTGTTCTTCAACTTGAGGTTGGAGAGATGCACACTATTGCAGGTGCATCACGTGCATTGAAAGGGGCAGAGTAAAATTACTCAGTTATTGAGAGAAAGGCCCTGGCAGTGAGTTGGGAAATTACAAAATATATATTTCTTCTGGGGAAGGTCATTCACAGTAGTAACTGATCATAAGCCGCTAAAAGAGATCTTCTTGAGAAAGGGGCAAAACAGTATGTCAGGTAGAATTTGAAAATGGGTACTGGAACTACAGGAATACACATTCTCTGTCAAATATGTTCCTGGTGTGCAAAATTGCACTGCATCCTGTTTGTCAAGATTTGTCACAGACGCTAAACATGACAATTGGAGGACACCATATGGGCGGATGAATGTGTTTGTGTTGTGATGGATGGTGCAATCAGTTCGGAAGAATGGAAACAGAAGTAAAGAGTGATGGCATTCCATACACCGTGAATGGATGGCCTGAAAAAAGAAAAACTCAGTGGAGAGGTTTGCCCATTTTGAATGGTCAGGTATGAACTTCCTGATCATGATGGTTTAGTGTTTAGTGGCAGTCACCTGGTTGTTCCTGTGAGCATGAAGAGTAGAGTCATCAATATGGCTCATGAAGGACACTTAGGAGTGTGCAAAACTAAAGAGAAAACTAGATCTGACTTTTGGTGGTCGGGTTTGGACATTGAGACAGAAAGAAATCCGGGAGTGTATAGAGTGCTAGAAGAGTGACAAAATACACAAAACTAGGGGGTGTGCCTGTGGTTTGTAGAGAGCTACTGAGAGGTCAGTGGAAAGAAACAGCCCCAAACTTAGTGGGTCCATTGAAAGGGGAAAGGACTGCACCTTATTTGTTTGCAGTAGCAGAATTTTCTTTAGAGATGGGCTGAAGTGAGTTGTGTCAGAGATCAACTCAGGAGCTGTTATTCGGATCACCCCGAACCTTTCCATGCACAACAAGAATCACCAGGACACATTTCTGAGGAAAATTTCGTGATTATTTGTCAAACTATGCCAAAGATATAGGCAAGTCAACAGAAGCTTTTCCTAGGGAAACTAGGTCCTAACTATAACTACCGACTGGAGAGAGGGAGAGGGAGAGGGAGAAGGAGAAGGAGAGGGAGAGGGAGAGGGAGAGGGAGAGGGAGAGGGGGAGGGGGAGGGGGAGGGGGAGGGTGAGGGGGAGGGGGAGGGTGAGGGGGAGAGGGAGAGGGAGAGGGAGAGGGAGAGGGAGAGGGAGAGGGAGAGGGAATATATATATATATAACTTTCTGGACATACGTTCATCACTGAAATTGTCCCTCTGAGCATATGATTTTACTATATATTCAAAGAATGGATGTGTATGGGATTTTGCTTCAGGGATATTACAATTCGTATTCACAAATATTGTTACAATATTGAAGAGTACAGAGATAAGGCTTGAATGTGCCACCGATGGGAGATCTGTCCAGTATACATTTACAGGTTGACCACTGAAAGAAGGCCGCACAAGTATGGGAACACGCAGCATGTGTGCATAGCAGTTGGCTAGGACAAACAGCAGACATGGTGCCCTTTAAGTCACATTAGACATAAACACCTTCACAATGAAAAGCCACTGGCTGGTTTGGGGCCATTCCAACCACTCTGGAGTAACTTGAAATGTGAAGGATGTTTCAAACACAGGCTCATTTTGTTCGGTTTAATGATGTTCCCATACCCATTAACAGCAGACATGGTGCCCTTTAAGTCCCATTAGACATAAACACCTTCACAATGAAAAGCCACAGGCTGGTTTTGGGTCATTCCAATCACTCTAGAGTAACTTTAAATCTGAAGGCATGTTTCAAACACAGGCTCATTTTGTTCGGTTTTTAATGATGTTCTGTCAATACGGAGCTGTAGAGGGAACACAAGGAACAGGTCGCCCTCCTCTCAATTTATCAAATACACACAAGACCTTTCCCCTAAGGCTTATCAAATCTCAAATGTGGACGTAGAATTTCCTTTTTTTATATCTACGTTGATCACTCCTTCTTGCTTGCAAGGTAGTGTCACACCACTTTATTTACCTTCTTTTTTATAAAATGGTGTCTTTTGTCCTTGTTTTATAAAATGGTGTCTTCTGTCAAATGACAGTCATACCCAATCAATTATTAAAAGATGGGCAACAATGGTATATATACCCAAAAAAACACATCCATAAATGTCTTTAATATTTCAAAAATAGTGAATAAAAGTAAAATGGCACCTCACGTGCGCACCACCAGTCGAGCTTGCTGATTGGTACTCACCAGCTATGCTCACTTTTATCATCATCAGCAACCACTTTGCTTAAAACGTATAAGTGTCTCCATAAAAGTGATTGTAAATTAGGTGGCAGGCTATTTTCTAGCTAATAATGGCACCTGGAGTCTTCTGACATTGTTGGCACCCATTGCAGGCACTTTTGTCTGGTTTTGGAGGAGGTTGAAGGTGATATGTGAGGAATCTCCTTTCAGCAGTACTTCCACTCAGGTATTGCCGATTTTCTCTGTCAGGAGGGTAGAACCACAGGCAGGAAAGGGTCCTGCTGTGTCCTGGATACTCCCACAGTTGGTTTTAGCTGCTGTACAGTGCTATATTATACTGCATTCTTTCTAAGGACTTGGAAATTATAATTTGAACCGATTACTGCCTCAAATAATTAACTTATTTCTATGGAGGGTAAAAATACTCCTTTGGTTCTTAACAAACGTTATAAAAATACTACTTCACCTCCACCAGTCAAGTCTAAAATTGTAGACTCTTCTGAGCCTTCCTTAACTGAGTTGATTGATGAAATGCAGGCTATTCGTACTATTACAGATACTATTGCATCAGAAATGAAGCATTTGAGCAAAGATCTGGCAAGTATTTCAATTAAAGTTTCTGACAATACAATTAAAATTCAAGACAACAAAACAAAATGAGATGCTCTTATTCCTGTTGCAGTGAAAATAGAACCAATGAATAAATTATTGCTTGATTTGGAAAATCGTATTCAGCAGTAAAATTTAAGAATTTTCAATTTGCCTGAAGATCAGGAAGGTAATGACTGCAGAATGTATTTGGAAAACCTATTGCCTGGCCTGTTAAGACTTAAGTTTATTGAAACATTTGAGATCGACAAAGTTCATAGAATTCCTATCACATAGAAGCCCAAATTAAACTAAACCTTGTCAGATGATACTCAAGGTGTTGCGTCATCACCATCTTGTAGTAATACGGAAAAAGTCAAGCAAAATTTCATCTTTAATGGTCAACTGTAATAACATTTGTATTCATCAAGGTTTTCTAAGGAAACAGTAAAAATCTGTAAAGAATTTACTGATCTTCATCCAAGATTGAGAAGTTGTGGATTCAAATATGGACTTTTCGACCTGTCTACCATGCGAATATGGAAAGATGGCTTCTCAAGGTCCTTTCAGCATCCGGATGACCTTCATCTATACTTAGACCTACACTCGCCGCTGTCCATGGATACTAACAAAAATGTTACTAGATTATTACACATATATAGTTAGCCTACATTGATATAATTCTTTACTGGGCGTGTTTTGAGTGTTTATTCTTGTTATGCATGTGTGTGATTCAAGAATTATATTTCTGTCAATATGTTTTTTTCCATTCCTTTTCTTTCTTTTTCTACAGAACTATGTATATTTGGTAATTTCTTTAATTCTTTATTTTCTTCTCAACTTAATTTCTTTCAATGATGTCTAATATTCATGGTATTAAACTTGTTAAAGGTTTACGACATCCGGTTGAGCATACTAAAGTTTTGGATTATCTGGCTAGACATAAGGAGGATATTTGTTTATTACAGGAAACTCATGTTGATGACACTATTCTAGCGTATATGAACAAAAAATGGGTGTGTGATATTGTATCTTCACCTGCTCTCGATAGGAAAAACAGAATTGACATCTTATTTTCAAAAAAATTAAATCTTCTAATATTACATAAGAATTCCAATTCTAATGGTCGTTTTCTCATAATTAAAATTAATGACATGGTGCTGCACTTGATTAATATGTATGATCCCATGAAGGATGACCCTGAGTTTTGGTCTCTTTTTACGTCAGAAGTCTTAAAGTTAGGTAATGTTCCAATTAATTTTTGGAGGTGAATTCAATCTTATAAATGATCCTTTATTAGATGGATGTTCTCAAATTAAATATCGTCCTCCAAAAGCCTTTTTTGTTCTTAAATCTTTTTTTAAATCAACTAAATTAGGGGATATCCGGTGTTTACATCATCCAACGGACAAACAATTCATCTTTTTTGTGCATAATTCATATTCTAGATTAGATTTTTTATTAATATACCATCATTTAGTTACCTCTATTTCTGAAACCATTATCCAAAATATTGATATTTCGGATCATTCGCTTGTTTCATGCATTTTACTTCCTACAGTATCTCGGCAGTCTCGAGGAAGATGGAGCATGAACACAAATAATGTTCTTAATAATGACAACCCCACCAAAATTCTATCATCAATTCATGAATATTTTTATGTTTAATCCCGAAGGTTCTACATCAATTATAAATACATGGGATGCCTTTAAGGCATACATTAGGGGGTTTACAATTTCCATTACGGCCCATACAAATTAGACATTTAACACAGGAATTAGCGAATTAGACAAACAAATTGCTAAAAAGGAACGTCTTTTTTTACACCGGCGCACAGACAGATTATGGTGGTTGTTCACTTGTAACTGACTAGGTTTCCCAAGTAGGCCAGGTTTGAACATTGTATTTTGGGAAGAGCTTGACAGCGAAGGATTAATCATCATTGCTGCACAGTGCACTCTATGGCATAGGACGTTCTGTGAGGGGCAATCTCTATGCAGATGACCACGAGGGAGAATTAAATGAATAATTAATTTCCCTCGTAGTCGTTTCTCGAAATCCCCCCTCACCTGGCCCCACTGCCCAACCGCTCTTACCTGCAGCGGCCGTGGATGTCTCTATCGTGGGACTGCTATGATGGGAGTTCTAGAATGGTGGTTGGTCCTGCCAGGGCGTGTTCTAGGGTTTTCGTTGCCCCGGCTGAAGGGGAATGGCCAAGGCTCCTCTAATTTACATAAGTGACACCTTATGGGCTCCAGAAGCTGCTTTGGGCATACTCCTCCTGGGCCGCAGCTACTCCTCTCACAGCCACCTACAAGCACCTCTTTTCAGACCCCCCAGGATATTGCAACATAGAGTTTCAAATTTAGAGGCACAAAAATGGCAATTTTGCGGCACTTTATTTTACTCGTGATCATTCCTTTCCAGCCATAAATCTATTTTAGCAGAGTATTTCACATTGAAATGGTCATGTTTAAAATGTCTGCGAGTGGTTTTGTTTTTGTGCTCATTTCTCCTTTGTGGTAACTTCTATGCCCGAGGGGAGGGAGACAGCATTGTGATGTGGGCTGGGCCAAGGGAGAGTTAATAGAGGGCGCGGGGGAGTTGGAGTCCAGGCACTGTATCTTAAGTTAAGGATCGAAATGCAGTCAACACAGTATGTGGGCTCACGGTAACAGGCTTGTATCCCACTGTTATGTAACTCGCATTCTCGTTTTATTAAACTATTTTGCATATTAAAATGTACTTTGTCCGGCTGGATATCGGCTACAATATAGTACTGATTGAGGCTACATTTATTGTTTACACATTCTCCACTAACCCAGGGACCATTGTCTCTTGTAATAAGTTAGTTCCCAAGGTCCCTGACCGACTTAATTTGGGTTCCCTTGTTCCTTATACAATGTCACTCAAGCAGCAGGCTAACACGTGAGAACCCTAACCATGCAACTGTCTCTCAGCTCGCGGGCAATGCTCACGCCGCTTGACCTGAAGAGGTCTCAACAGACAGACGTTACGATGCACTATTGTCACTCAAGCTACAAGCATTCACATAACAGAGTCCTTAATCATGCAAATGTAACTTAACCAGCAAACAGCCGCTGACGGTAACCTGACAGAAGTCAGCACAACACTCATAACACACCAGCGCCACTCAAACTGTAGACATTGCTCCTTCCACTGACTCTATCTGACTTACACACACCCTTCAACCAGCAAACATGGCCGCCACCAACACTACATCAGCGGCTCCTGCTAGGACGTCTTCCTCCCTTTAGGCAAGCATTCAAGTGGTAATTATAATAAACGACAAATGCAACAACAACGACACAGGCAGATCCCCACCGCTCAGTGCACTTTCTGGCTGTCCCACTATCAAAACATTGTTTCAGCTGCTTCTCTCTTTGAAACCCTCTGTGCTGCGTTCTAATGTGACTGTCCATGATTGTCCGTAATTGCTCTTTGACATTCTTGGAGGCCAGCTGCAGCTCTCCCATCATCATCATCTACCACCCCCCCATCCACCCACCGTCTCCTTGAGCTTCTGTTGGTCTGCCAACTTTAGGGCGCTATTTAACAACCCTTTTGGGAGTCCTAACCTGTTTTTCCAGATGCTCATTTCCACTCTCTCGATCTGATGCATAACCCCCGCACAGGGCCCACTCCAGAAACAGACATGTTACCAAAATCACAGCCAACACAAGTTGTAGTTTGTTGTGGTCGTTGTTGGCCGCAGTTTTATTACCATTGTATACCAACTCGTTTTTCTGTCCCCTAGGCATCACCTTTATGGCCAGGGTCATAAATCAGTCAGTCAGTCATAATAACTTCATTTCGATTCGTAGAAACAAATCATAAAAGTACAAACATAACATATTACACAATTTAAAAGCATGATACCATTATGTTTACATTACCACTAAATGATTTACAAATACATTTAAAAGAATCACATGTATTAAAAGCAAATATTTTTGGTCAGTACAGATACAATTGATATTGATACTAATCTATACGGTGTTTTTATGAATCAACATGTATTCCATGATGATAATCAATATCGGTTTCTAATAGTGAGTGCCACTCTGATAAAACTAAGCACAGCATTGCATATTGCTGGGGTTGATAATGAGAGTAAATGTTCATATCCCTCTTTATAGTAGCGAGATCCAAAGGATAACAGAACCGGCCTGATAAAACGGTTTCTTGGATCTTTGTACAAAGTACAAAAAAGTACAAGATGGACAGCATTTTGAGAAACTTTGTTATTACAGGCACAAAGGGGTAAACTCTCACACCAACCCACTTGTTTTGGAAAAGCAAATAAGAAATGCAGTGTATTAAGGCGGACCCTAGTCAAATAAAAGCGCCATTGTGTATGTCCTATATATGAAAGGTAAGGTTGATGCTGCAACCTTCCCTTGTGGTAAACCGCACTCTCACTGTTTCTCAGGACACCTAACCTGGTGCGATACGCCTCTTTAATTAATAACTTTGTCTCGCTACCAAAAGACTCAGTGTTCGAGAAAATATAACCCAAACCTATCTTGGAAAGAGTTTCCCTAACATATGATAGCCATGGGATCTTCTCGAAATGTTCAAGCTTGAGGCAGTCTTGTAATATTTCCTTTATGAGTTTCAAGTCATCTGAACTCCAAACCTTGTTCCAAAGCAGCAGAGGGGAGACATGGATGATATCACTCACAAATTCAAGACCCACCTCAGTGTGGCAAAAAATGTTAGAGGTACCTGTTGAAACACATAGAAGGCGTTTTATGAACTTATTTTCCATAATTTGAATTTTGTTGCAGGATTGCGTCCCCCACACACCCACACCGTATGTTGCAACTGGGATGCATTTTGCTTTATATAGGGATATTAATTCTGCAACCGGCTTCTGGCCCAATTTGCTAGAAAAACGGAAAATAGCCTCTGCAGCTTGGGTAGCCTTTTGCACACGGGCAGATACTAGAGGGTCCCAACTCAAGGTTTTATTAAATAAGTTCCCCAGGTAATTGAAGCAGTCAACTTTCACAATAATTGAGTCCTTCACCATAAGCCTGCGAGATTTTACTCCTTTTGGGCCGCAAACCATAGTGAAGGACTTTGTGAAATTGACCCTTAAATCTAGACCCTGCATGAAGGTTTCAAAAGCATTTAAGGAAATTTGCATGCTGTTGGCAGTTAGGGTCATTAAAACCGTGTCATCTGCATAAGATAACATCGGTATCCGTTTACCTTTAACCTGGGGAAAATCTACACAGCTTTCCAGGAGAAAAGCTTCCAGACCATTGGTATACACCAGGAATAAAAAAGGAGCCAGTATACACCCCTGGCGAACACCCTCAGTCGATGCTATGGACTTTGTCTTCTCACCGGCTGGGCCAAATCTAATCCTTACTGTCGTGGCAGCATGGAGCCTGCAAAGGAGTGTAACCAAAGGCTCCTCAAACCCCATAGACTCCATCATTTGCCAAAGTTTGTTTCTACATACAGTATCAGAAGCACTGGATAAGTCCATGAAGGCCAAGTGGATACAACCACGCTTGGCCCTCATGTACTTACCCATGATTAGCTCCAAGTTTAGGCACTGCTCTGTAGTGCCTTTTCCCCGCCTAAACCCGTATTGGGATTCCACAATAACGTCATTTGACTCAGCCCATGTTTCCAAACGGGCCAAGATCAACCTACCCATTAGTTTACAAGACGCATCAATGAGCGATATGGGTCTGTAACAACAAGGGTCAAGTTTATTGCCTTTTTTAAATATCGGGACCACTACCGCCTCTTGCCATGAGGCTGGGATACGACCAACCGCAACTGCTTTAAACAAGAGTAATAAGAGTGGTGCCCACACTTCTGTATTATATTTAAAAAAGTCCAAAGGCACTGAGTCCGGCCCTGGGGTCTTCAGTGAGGTGCCCTTTCTTAGTGCGGCCTCTACCTCAGAGAGAGTCAGTGAGAGGCTAAGCATATTTGCTGACTCCAACTTAAGATCACCGATCCTATCATTGCTAATTGTGTGGGGGGGGCCCTTTTGGATTAAAAATATTCCCATAGTGTACCTCCCAAGTTTCCCCTGGGATGTGCACCTGAAGGGTATCCTTTTCCTCACTTCTTAAAAAAGGGCGATTTATTACCTCCCAGAATAGTCGGCTGTCTTTTAATTCTGAGGATTTGCCTAAGTCATCCCACGCCTTTCTTTTTAAGTCTGTTTTACGCTTAAAAATGGCATCTCTATAAATTTTCCTTGCCCTTTTGACCGAATCCCTATCCCGTGGCACTTGGCGTAAAGCCTTCGTTAAGCTAGACTGCGCTCTTGAACATTCTGAATCAAACCATTTACAGGTATTTCCCTTATTACCATTCACAGGTTTCAGTAGATGAAAAGCCACATTACCTAAAAGAGCCTCGAAGTTATCAATTATTACCTCTGGCTCATTTAATGGACTTAAGCAAGCATCTAACCTTTGTATATTTGTCTTAAAGATCTCCAACTCTAAATGTCTTGCATCTACCTTGTGCCACTTTAAGGTAACCCCCTGATTCTGACTAAATTTAATTGGGTGCTCCACAATCTGGATTCTCTTAAAAGCGGGACACAAACTCAGAATTAGTGGATTGTGGTCACTTACTGGGTTAGCCTCAATCTGGAAATCATTAATAAGATAAGAATATTTTCTAGAGACCAGGGCAAAATCAATCACACTAGCCTGGCCTCCTGTTCCATAAAAGGTAGGGATACTCAGCAGTCTTGAGAAATTAGACATGTCCAGGGCACAAAGATCATTAATTATTATAATATTGTTTAAAGCCTCTCCTTGTTTGGAGTGCTTAAAATGTGCAGATGGCTGATCAATTAGGTCTACTAGACCACAGACTCTTGAACCACTAAATTTACACAAACTACAATTAAAATCTCCTACCCACATGATAAATAGAGGAAATATAGTATTGGTTACTTTAGCAATCTCGTCCTGTAATTTTTGTATGACCACTGTAATTTGGGAATCGAATATATTGTAATACCAATTAATTAAAAGCAAAGGCACCAGAAATAGGTCCTTAATCAGAAGTAATTGATACCAAGGAGATTCTACCAATGTAACAGTTTTTATCCTAGTATGCTTTACAGAAATAGCTGCCATAAGGCCACCCTTGGCTCTACCA
Organism: Lissotriton helveticus; assembly: GCF_964261635.1. Taxonomy (NCBI): domain Eukaryota; kingdom Metazoa; phylum Chordata; class Amphibia; order Caudata; family Salamandridae; genus Lissotriton; species Lissotriton helveticus. The sequence continues at coordinate 172,182,262 of NC_136073.1, forward strand.
GCATGTGAGGGTTCAGCTGGAACATTAAAAGATTGATAACCATCAAAACCAAGGGCCCCTCTACTCCATGTCTCCTGGAGACAAATTATATCGAAGGATTCGACAAATTTTAACCATGCCGGATCCTCTAGCCTCCGTGCGAGACCAGCTATATTCCACGAAATCAAACGGAAGGGGTAACCCTCAACCAGACTGTCTACCTCCCTCTGATGTGTTGTGATTTGCGACTGGGATCATAAATCATTATCATGGCATATCATAAATTATGCGTCATACATCATCCGTTTGTCATAAATCATTTGGTGTCATGATAAATTGGACGTCATAAATGATTAGCGTTGCCTGTCATAAATCATTGGTTATAACTCATTCTGTTGGTCATAAATCATTCTGTTGGTCATAAATCATTTTGTCGGTCATAAATCATTTGTCTATCATCACTTTTTTGCATATCAGAGGGTCATACATCATGTGTTATAAATCATTTGTGTAACATAAATCGTTTGTGTCATGGACCGCCATAGCTTGGACGTCATAAATCATTTGTGTGACATTGTCATAACTCAATTGTCATCCATCATTCTTGGTAATAAACCATTTGCTTGTCATGCCGCCTCTGCATATCCTAGAATCATGAATCACCATGACAGTTCGTTATTCCGCTCTCTTATAGGCGTATCTCCTTTCTTGGCACTTTTGTGGTCCATCTTGTTCTGTTGGTTTCCACGCCCCTTTGCATGGGGGGGGGGATAGCCTCTCCCCAGAGTTAGGCCCCAACTCGCTACCTTGTGAGTCTCTTTTTGTTGTGCCCTGCCGTCCGGCTGGGTCTGGGCTGCGAGCGCCGTCTCTGTCTGCTACCCCCTTTTGTCAGGCCTACTCACTCTGCCATTCGGCATCCCAGTGTGAGTGGCCCTCCTTCTACACACCGCCCTGTCGGTGTGCCTCCATAACCATCCGCTGTACCTCTCTTATCCGCCACGCCGCCAGGGAGGCTTACGTCTTCCTGCGGCTTCCCCCTTCCTCTGACGCTCTTATTTACACTTCTGTTGCTCTTTTCATGCAGCCTGCTGTCAATGGCGTGCTCCGCTCCCTCCTTGCCGTTATATATTGGTACACTGCTTCACCGTTCCGCTTCATCAGCATCGTCTCCGCTCGCCATGGGCCATACATGAAAATGAATTGGGAGACAGTCAGCTGCAGCTTATGGAGGCCTGGTGCAGCACCCAACGCCAAATACACTTACTTATCACCGTTGCATATTTTTGGGAATACCCGTTTATAATGTGAGGCCCGGTGAATAAAATGAATTTACCATAATCTGGGAAATCAAATGCTCCACCCCCCGACTAACTATGAAAAGCAAACACTTGTGCTACAAGAACCTCATCTACTTCCCCACTGCCCCTTACGGGCTCCCTTGGGTACCATGGTGTATGCCTTGTGGCTCAGTGGGAGGTGAGCAACTACTGTCTGGGGGGTATTATTTATGCGTTCATTCATTTCCATAAGCAACTAAACAAAGAGCCAATACTGCAACAATTATTTAGAAAGGGCAACAAAATCGCTACGCACTAAGAATTGAACTGAGCGCGAGTAAGGACAGTTTTGTCAGAATAAATCACATTTATTTTATAACAAAGTTTGTAGTTATTCGTTGGTTCAAAAATTCACCATGAAATTCAAAACACTCAGAATACGGACAATACAAAGTACATTTTTCATAAAAATGACATCACATCAATAATACAAATTTAAAGAAAGGACAACATTCATACGAAATTGATCAATATTCTCATTCGAAACTCACTCTTTCACAGATACCAGGCACACAAAAGACGATATATACAATCTGAAAAATCACAAATTGAATTAATATAACAACAAAACACCAAAGACACTCTTTCAATATAATTTGGATAATTAATACAGTTGTAGAAAGCTATTTCAAGAATAGCGGTCTTAAGGTGAAGAGAAAACGGTCTACGCGTTTCAAACCCTTAATGACTCGGGGGGTTCTCATCAGGACCTCAACACTTTGGTGTGAGACTAATGTGAAAACAAACCGGGCGATGACACTATGTTTAATGTAGGATTCGTGTATTTCGGGCTTAGTAATTCCAGTATCCGGCAAGAATTGTTCAGAGACGGATGGTCTTGAGTAAATCAGGAACCTTGCGCCGGCTGGCGAGATGTCTCAGGGTAACGTCCGCTATGTGTCCACATAGCGGACGTTACCCTGAGACATCTCGCCAGCCGGCGCAAGGTTCCTGATTTACTCAAGACCATCCGTCTCTGAACAATTCTTGCCGGATACTGGAATTACTAAGCCCGAAATACACGAATCCTACATTAAACATAGTGTCATCGCCCGGTTTGTTTTCACATTAGTCTCACACCAAAGTGTTGAGGTCCTGATGAGAACCCCCCGAGTCATTAAGGGTTTGAAACGCGTAGACCGTTTTCTCTTCACCTTAAGACCGCTATTCTTGAAATAGCTTTCTACAACTGTATTAATTATCCAAATTATATTAAAAGAATGTCTTTGGTGTTTTGTTGTTATATTAATTCAATTTGTGAGAATATTGATCAATTTCGTATGAATGTTGTCCTTTCTTTAAATTTGTATTATTGATGTGATGTCATTTTTATGAAAAATGTACTTTGTATTGTCCGTATTATGAGTGTTTTGAATTTCATGGTGAATTTGTGAACCAACGAATAACTACAAACTTTGTTATAAAATAAATGTGATGTATTCTGACAAAACTGTCCTTACTCGTGCTCGGTTCAATTCTTAGTGCGTAGCGATTTTGTTGCCCTTTCTAAATAATTGTTGCAGTATTGGCTCTTTGTTTAGTTGCTTAGTGATATTGAGGCTTGGCCTTACTGTGGGGAGCCCACACCCAGTGCTGTTTTTTCACACATTCATTTCCAGGCAGGGTATATTATAATATATTATAATATTTTGTTTATATTAGAAAGAAGCTACCTTCCCTGGAGGTTCTGGCTAGAATGTATTTTCCTTACACTGGTTACACTTAGCTCCCTTCTGCCGCCTTGCGGAATGCTGAAGCGATACACGCGTTGTCCCTACATAATAACCTTTGGCCCTCAATCAAGGTGTGAATTGTGGAAATAACCCACCTTGGGGACTCGTCAATTGGATTTATTTGCTACTTGAGCGCCGCTTGTGCGCGTGTTTAGTATCACATCCATCCACAACCCGTAACTATTCCACTTTGGCTGCCCACCTGCTGTCAGCTATGCATGGTCATTTCCTGCCCTAGCGAATTGGCTATTAGTGCTTGCCCCGGTGGAAACTTGGTTCACCCTTTCTGGGAGCCTGAAAACCTTGTGATACAGAGGGCATTGCTGCAGTTCTCCATCGATCTCCTGCCTCCTGGATCAGGAGCGGGCGTGTGACCCTGCCGGGGCTGTGGCTCAATACAATTTGCCTTGGGCACACTGCTCTGAGTTTGGGTTGCCGCTTCTAATACAGGCTGCCTGGGTCCATCTGTCAGTTATGCCCCCCATTCCCATACCGCAAATGTATTGTCTGCCTGGTCTTGGTCGGGCAGTGCCTCTAACATTGCCCCCCCCCCCCCCCCCCCCACACGTGCCTGTAGCTTTAAAGCTTTCACGGTCTGTAGTGGAGGCAGTCCCTGCTGGGGTAATTAGGGCTGTTCTGATGGGATACATTTGTATTGTAAACCTACTCCTTATGCTAGTGCTAGTTCGGTCTCTTGAATTCCTGGCACTAGGTGGCAGCAGTTGTGTTGAAGCTAAACACCATTTTATTTATTTATTTTCGAGGGGGGGGGGGGCTGAACTTCCCGAGTCACCAGCTGCTTGATCCCCCGCGAGCCTTGTTCCCCGATATCCCGCAATTCGCCCACGTGGCGCGAGCTCGTTAAGCCACCTAGATTGGCCATTCCTCCCGGAGGGTGGTCATAGCCATTTGGCTGATTGACTCAATGCTTTGTTTGAGTCGGAATCCCGAGCGAGTGATTTGTGAAGGCTAAATGGCATGCATGCGAATTAGGCCTGTTGCTGGGCATTGAACGCTAGAGGGCGCTGCTATTTTATGATACACTTTCTTTCAGCCCCCCACTCCTGCAGTTCGCCCGGCTGCATCTTCCAGGACTGCCGGGATTATTATCTTTTGTGCGAAATCGCTGCCCCCCAACTCCTCCTTTCGTCTCAGTGCGTATTAGGTATTGCTGACCCCAATGGTACTATACCTCTACTTGTACTTCGTACGCTTTTGTAACCTGCACATTTGAATATTCCCAGTCCACTCCAAATTGCATGCAATAGTGCTTTGTTAAAATGTTTCTAAACGATATGGCTCTTTACACCAATAGGGGGGGGGGGGGGGTTAAGTGCCTGTCCTGACGCCACTAGCTCTTCTGGGGTTGGTTATAAATGCTAGGTTGGCCATAAAAATTATGAATAGTTCCGGACTGCTCTGTCACAATATCGCCATAATCCACTGATTTTTGTCTAAGCGGTCTTGTATTATTTTATTTATTTAATCTTTTTTCCTGAAGCCTAGAACAGGCTTGACTCCAGATGGGGAAAAAGGGGGGGGGGGGGGCGCAGCCCTGCTCACTCATTCCAACTCTGGCTCAGGTGAGAATGACCATTTAGCTGCCAAGGTCACCAGCTGCCCTGGCCATTATCCCAACAGAGGCGCTCCTGGTAGTACCCTCTTGGAAGGACTAGAGGTGCGAAGATTCCCGTAGCTTAAAGTTATATCGGCAATATCCTTATACTCTGCCCAATTCGTCCGGCACTCCAAGTTTAAAACTAAGCCTTAGGGCGCTTTGAAAGTCTGTGAAGCAGACCTCTCTGAAATGGTTATGCAGTGCATGTATTATAAACTTGTTTTTTGGTTTTGCGTAAGAGAGGGCATGCGCGGTTTCTTGCACGGCATACAGCTTCCTAACCGTGGGCTTAGAGGACGTCCTTTATCGGCTGGAAGGACTAGAGCTCGTCACTGGCTCCTCGTGGTCGGCCATGCCGGGTTACGTCGCATCCACCGCAGTTGTCCTTGGACATTTGGATTCCCTCTGCCCCCGGGTGGCGAGGGGAGTCAAGCCCTATGCCTCAGGCCTTAAACTGACTGGCCTGGGGGAGTGATTCTTCCTTGATCAGACACCATTTCTCCCACAGGCTGCAGCAGTACTCTTCAATCTCTTGCCTCGCCCGGTGGCCCCCCCCCCCCATCCTACCTCGGCATGCTCTTCTGGGGCGTGACAAAAGGGGGTGGTGATGGACAGAGCATCTGAACCAATCAAACACTCACACCCAGTCAAAAGATCTGGGTTTGATCCATCACCGTTCTTTAGCCCACTCTGCCACCCCAGTTCAGACATGGCCATATGCAAATCAGTCTGACCCTGTGCCTCATGGGAACAGTCCAGCCCGCACTGCCAAGCCATGCCTTCCCTGGACCGGAAACAAGCTTCCGAGGACCGGTTTCTGGCATTCCAGCCGTCTTCAGCCCGGCTTGCTTGAATCCAGTGGCAAAGTGAGCAAGGGACTCACGTCTGAGCATACTCTGCCACACTTATGGCGGCCAAAAGAGGTACAAAAGGGGGTGGTGATGGGGTGGCAGAGTGGGCTACAGAACGTGGAAGCGTGGAAGGGTATACTCAGATGTGAGTCCTTTGCTCATTGCACCATCAGGATTCAAGCAAGCCGGGCCGATGACACCTGAAATGGCAGAAACCGGTCCCCGGAAGCTTGTTTCCTTCCCAGTACAAGAATTGGCTTGGTAGTTTGGTTTGCCCTGTTCCCATCATGCACTGGGACAGGAACAGACTAATTTGCATATAGCCAAGTTCTGAGCTGGGATGGTGCAGTGAGCTAAAAAAAAACGGTGATGGATCAAGCCCTGATCTTTGGACTGGGTAAGAGTGGTCTGCTTAATTCAGGCACTCTGTTCATCACCACCCCCTTTTCTGAATCATTTTGTCCACCATAAGCGTGGAAGGGTATACTCAGATGTGAGTCCCTTGCTCATTGCACCATCAGGATTCAAGCAAGCCGGGCCGACGACGCCTGAAATGGCAGTAACCAGTCCCCGGAAGTTTGTTTCCTTCCCAGTACAAGAATTGGCTTGGTAGTTTGGTTTGCCCTGTTCCCATCATGCACTGGGACAGGAACAGACTAATTTGCATATAGCCAAGTTCTGAGCTGGGATGGTGCAGTGAGCTAAAAAACGGTGATGGATCAAGCCCTGATCTTTGGACTGGGTAAGAGTGGTCTGCTTAATTCAGGCACTCTGTTCATCACCACCCCCTTTTTTGAATCATTTTGTCCACCATAAGCGTGGAAGGGTATACTCAGATGTGAGTCCCTTGCTCATTGCACCATCAGGATTCAAGCAAGCCGGGCCGACGACGCCTGAAATGGCAGAAACCGGTCCCCGGAAGCTTGTTTCCTTCCCAGTACAAGAATTGGCTTGGTAGTTTGGTTTGCCCTGTTCCCATCATGCACTGGGACAGGAACAGACTAATTTGCATATAGCCAAGTTCTGAGCTGGGATGGTGCAGTGAGCTAAAAAACGGTGATGGATCAAGCCCTGATCTTTGGACTGGGTAAGAGTGGTCTGCTTAATTCAGGCACTCTGTTCATCACCACCCCCTTTTCTGAATCATTTTGTCCACCATAAGCGTGGAAGGGTATACTCAGATGTGAGTCCCTTGCTCATTGCACCATCAGGATTCAAGCAAGCCGGGCCGACGACGCCTGAAATGGCAGAAACCGGTCCCCGGAAGCTTGTTTCCTTCCCAGTACAAGAATTGGCTTGGTAGTTTGGTTTGCCCTGTTCCCATCATGCACTGGGACAGGAACAGACTAATTTGCATATAGCCAAGTTCTGAGCTGGGATGGTGCAGTGAGCTAAAAAACGGTGATGGATCAAGCCCTGATCTTTGGACTGGGTAAGAGTGGTCTGCTTGGAGGCGCTAGGGGGCGCACAGCGGAATGGCTGCTTGAACTGCAGCTCCGCCGGGCGATATCACACGATGTGATTCATTGCCACTAAAACCCCACCATGCCACCCTGCAAGACCACGTACTAGTGTGGGATGATGTGGAGCACAGTTGGAAGTGTGCGGAGGCGGCCGCTTCCCCTTCATCGCGGAGAAAATCCGAGATCGCTGTGACCGCCATCGGACTGCCTGACAACATGGCCGGCGGCCGCCTGGAGGTACGTTGCGAGCAGAGCACGGGAGTGAGCGTGAGAGCCGCTTAACCCCTACATCAGCGTCTATCCTTGCACGCGGACCACCGGGGCCGGAGAGAGTGAACGGAACGCTGCATATCTGTGCGCTGGCGGCGGAGTCCGCCGTCACGTCTCCTGTTTTGCCTGACAAGATGGCGGCACCCCCACCAGTTGTGGCGGTATAGGCGGCCTAACGCTGTCGGACCCCTGCTCGACTAACGAGGCACCCCAGCGGCAGACCCAACGGCGGACCAGCGCATAGAGGATCTGGGCACACTACAGCACGCATAGCGGCTGGGCACAGCGCATTGAGGTCCTTCTGGCATTCGTCGACTTGCAGGCCAAGGAGCAGGAGACTGGAGGGAAGACAAACTTCGGGGGCAGCGGACCACACGCACAGAGGGCAGTGGCCCCGGCTGGATTGACGACAGGGCGCCCTATATGCACAAACACGTACGCAACCATCACTCTCGACCCTCAACGTTGTGGTACTGGCAGATATACATCGCTTACATAACGCTGCAGGACTACTACAACAGGAGAGGGCCGCCTTGGGCACGGCCTAGCCATTAAGTACGTCTACTGCCTGCCATCAAGTCGGAATCACGGCGACGTCGACCAGAGTGACGAGGGCGGCTAGACCCCAGCTACGTAAGGCGCCTTCACCGCCCGCCACCATGGGCAAGCCTGACAAACAACAGCCAAAACTCTCCTTTGACAATAGGAAGGGGGCTAAGCTAGTGGATGACGTGGCGGAGGCTGGCGGATCTTCGGCCTCGCCGCCATCTAACAACATGGAGAAAATACTACTGGCGATCCAAACAAATCTTCAGGATATCAACGGGAAGTTGGATAATCTAACGTGCAGGATGGATGGCATGACTGCCCGACAAGAACAGCACGGAGAACGACTGGATGAAGCCGAAACTAGGATCTCTGCGGTCGAAGATGAGGCGCGCACATCCACCTCAAAATGCGCGGGAATGGAGCGCATCCTGGAGGTAATAAAAGCAAAGGAGGAGGATTTGGAAGCGCGCTCGAGGCGCAATAACGTGCGAATAGCGGGCCTGCCAGAATCCACCAACACGGGCCGCATGGAACAGTATGTTGAAGGACTCTGCAGGGACATATTTGGACCGGAAGCCTTATCGCAGATCTTCATTGTAGAGCGGGCCCATAGATCGCTAGGCCCCAAGCCGCCTCCAGGTGCCACGCCCCGGCCGATAGTTGCGAGGATCCTAAACTACAGGGACAGAGACGTGATCCTAAGGCTTGCAAGGGAGAAGGGCAAAATCGTTCACCAGGGCAACACTCTGGAATTTTATCCCGACCACACGGTCGCTGTGCAGCAAGCACGCAGGGAATACGCTGCGGTCAAGGCCAAGTTGCGAGAATTAAACGTTGGATATTCCATGTTGTATCCTGCCAGGCTGCGAGTGGTGTGGAGGGAGCGGACGATGGTGCTGCCGACACCTAAGGCGGCCCTCGAACTTGTCAAGAAAATACAGCAAGAGGCGAGATCGGAAGCCCGCCGAGACCAGAACGAAGAATCGGACTGAGGCGCCTAGACCGCTCAAACTTTGCAGAGCGTTGGAGAATTCTGCACAGACTGCCACGAGGTTCTGCCACGTTGTCACCTTCGGCTATCTATATAAGGTTTGTTGATGGACATCTGCTTGAGGTGAGATGCTGGCGTTTTATTTTTGGATTGTGCATTGGGCGGTGAAAGGGTGGGGAGTGGCCGAACTAACTGCGACTAGAGCCCTATCCGGCCCTGACCTGTAGCGGGCACTCATGTTCGAACTAAACTACCAGACCTCCCAACGGCCATGAAGCGCCTTCTCCTACCGCACATTGGGGCATTGGACCGGGTCCTTATGTGTATTCTGTGCTCACAAGCCCTCAGAACTGGAAGGGGATCAGCCTATAATGTGGCGGCCTGGTGGACATTGTGCTTCGTTCCACGTCGAGAGATGTGCACTATTGGAGGCGTCCCGACCGCATTGGCGGCTGAGGTCCAGGTTGGGTGGGGCCGGGCAATAATTAAGTGCGGGGACAGAGACACACTGCTTTGAGTGAAATTGGCCCCGCCCCTACACGTCTGTACATTATTGAAGGGGGTTCTGTTTTCACTGGGCGGCATCATTGCCTAAATCCGAAGCAGGGGTGGTACTGGGAATGTGGGCATGTGGATTAATGGACACATATTTTGCGTTTCAGTAAGATTCATGTTAATGTCGCCTGCACCTGTCTGTCGGGTGCCGTGCTGCGCCACTAGCGGTCCTCCATGAGGGTACAACCCTACACAAGTTTTGCCATGAGCACCAAGTTGTTGGTTACACTGTTGAGGGAATTGTGCTCTGAGAGGGTAAGGCTTCGGCAGGTTGGGGTTGCTGGAGTGGGAGGGATCTGGGGAGGAGGGATGTTTGACTGTTTACTAAGACCGAAGGTATTGCAAACCAGTGCATGTGACGTGTTAGCCCTGCTGGGGCTTATGTCTGCAAGTGGTGTTCATGGAGCTGAATGGGGTCGGGATGGGGGTGGATTGCTTGCGTGCCTAGGATTGAATGGTACTGTGTTAAATGGGTACGCCAGGTCCCAATGCTGGTAGCAAGCACGGACTAAACGTCCTTACGTGGAATATCCGAGGGTTCTCACGCCCACAGAAAATTAGGCAAGTGTTTGCCAGTCTCACCAGGTGGAATATTGACATTGCATTCCTGCAGGAATCGCACTTGGCTCCGCATACTCACGCTACATTGGGGTCGAGATGGGCGGGATCGTCCTACAGAGCTTCATATTCCTCCTATTCCCGGGGGGTGATCACCTTAGTCAAGAAAGGGGTACACTTCGAAGAGAGACAGGTGACTCAAGACCCAGCTGGTAGATACGTGCTGGTGTCCGGCAAGCTCAGGGGGCAACACATTACACTCCTCAACATATATGGCCCGAACACCGACGCGCCTGACTTTTACCGGGAAATCTGGGGACACTTACAGGACCACACTGGCACACACATTTTATGTGGGGGGGACTGGAACGTAACACTACGGGACGGGTTGGATCGATCTTCCCAATCAGTGGAACAACACAAGCAGGCGAGGATTATGATAGACCACATGATGAGCGATCTAGCGTTAGCGGATATCTGGAGACTACAACATACCGACGAGCCAGGCGCTACTCACATTACAGCATCGCACAATAGTTGGTCCAGACTGGACTATTGGCTAGGGTCCAGGGAGATTGCACTATGGGCTCGTACGGTAAAGGTGCTTCCACGCACATTGTCGGACCACAATCCGGTAGTTTTGCAACTGGACATTCCGCACTATACACCTCCCCCCTTTCACTGGCGTTTTAACTCCCAGGCCCTCACAGACCCCGTATACGTTGACACCCTGATTACGGCGATCAAGGACTACTTCACTAATAACTCTCACACTACGGACGACCCATGTCTACTCTGGGAAGCCTTTAAGGCCACGATAAGGGGCGTCTGCATTAGCACCACCATAGGTGTACTCAAAGACATTAGGAGCCAGATCCGCCGCTGCGAAAGTCAGATGAGGGATTTGGAACTGCAATATGAAAATACACGGGACATACAGCTATTATCCCAACTACGAGACTTACACACAGAACATGCCGACTTCCTAACGTCAGAAATCAAGTATCTAGATCGCAAACACTCCGCAAGGGCTTTTGGTGAAGGGGGTAGGCCAGGGCGAGTACTGGCACAGAAAATTTGTGAAGGGCGGGGGCATTCGGCGATCCTTCGGGTCAAATCTGAGGCGGGTGTAGTTCACACACATTCGGCGGACATTGTCAAATGTTTTGCGGACTCCTACTGCACACTATACCAATCTCAGCACACGGCTACAGCGGAGGAAACTTACGACTACCTCCATGATGTGGCGATTGGCTGGCTGTCAGATGCCCATCGGGAATATCTGGCTCGGCCGATCACGGTAGAGGAGGTCACTGAAGTGATTGCATCGCTCCCAAACGGTAAAGCGCCGGGTCCGGATGGCTACACGTCCGAATTTTACAAAAAATTTGTCGATATCATTGCCCCGTATTTGGTGGACATGTACGGCACCTCCTTTGAGGGTTCACTGCTCCCCCCCACTCTGCGTGAAGCTATGATCATTGCGCTCCTCAAACCGGCTAAAGACCCGGACTATTGTGACTCCTACAGGCCCCTATCCCTAATAAATGTGGACTCAAAAATACTTGCAAAATTGCTAGCTGTCAGATTGTCCCCCCTGATGACTCGCTTAGTGCTCCCGGACCAAGCAGGGTTTGTCCCCACGAGATCCACCTCACATAACACAAGGTCCCTGTTTGCTCTGGCGCACTATCTACAACCCTCGGTTAAAGCAGTAGCTGTACTACTCGACGCCGCCAAAGCGTTTGATTCAATAGAATGGAGATACATGGTGACCGTCCTAAACAGGATGGGTTTTCCTAAAAGATATATTCAGTGGATCTCCTTGTTGTATACCAAACCGTGTGCGAGGGTCCGGATAAATGGGTACGTGTCGGCGCCTTTCAGCATTGGTCGGGGAACGAGACAAGGCTGCCCCCTGTCTCCCCTGCTCTTCGCGCTGGCGTTGGAACCGCTAGCGTGCATAGTGCGTCAAAAATACAGGGAATCGGCGTTGCAATTTGTGTCCAGACCATTGCACATATCGCTCTATGCGGACGACATGTTGCTTTATGTTCGCGATCCAGAAACACATTTAAACCCGCTCCTTAGGGAGTACATCCGCTTTGGGGGTCACTCAGGGTTGGCGATCAACTGGTCCAAATCCTCGCTAATACCCCTCACCGATTCCACTGTTTCCTTTGCAATAGACTATCCACTAGAGTGGCAGCGCGACCCCATACGCTATCTAGGTGTCATGTTTCATAGGGACCCAGACGAAGTCATACGTGCGAATTACGGGGTGGTCATCGCCAAACTGGAAGATAAGGTCAATCGCTGGATACACTTGCCATTGTCCATAGCTGATCGAATAGCGATCGTCAAAATGAACATCCTGCCTAAGTTGTTGTATCTCTTCAACAACATCCCAATCACGCCTACACGGGAGGTCTTTCGGCGCATCAAATCGCTAGTACTAAACTTGATCTGGGCGGGTAAGCAGGCTCGCATTGAATTGCAGACCCTAACGCTCCCAGTGGCAAAGGGTGGTTTCGGGGTTCCCGATTTTCTCCTATATTATCTCTGCGCACAGGCTCAGTACGCAGCGTACTGGTATCACGAAGTCCCCTACATTACACACGTGGCCATTGAGGAAGGGGATGCCCATCCGGTCCCACTATCGGCGATATTGACACACACTAGACCCCCGCTTCATACAAAAGACATCAACACGGTAGACTCCACGATCAAGGCATGGAATAAACTAGGACAATTGGCCCACAAGACCCCGTTATATGCACCGAACATGCCATTACAGCACCATCAGGCCTTATCAGTTACTAGCGAGAAAGTGGGGATGTCACTACTGTCCAGAGCCGGGATCGACAAAATGAGCGATGTGTTTCAGGGGGGCAAATTTATAGAACTTGATAAACTAGATCACATACGAAATCAGACTCTTATGTTCCGCTTCTCATATTATAGATTGACTAGGGCATTGAAGGGACATTACCCTTCATTCCCAGAGGAGCCGGAAACGCTAGCGCCATTACAGATGCTGATCACCACGAGCGATCTGTCTCATTTGGTATCCAAACTTTACTCTGCTGCACAATCGGACATAGCAGGCCACACACTTAAAGCCAAAGAAAGATGGGATGCACTACTGGAGGCTCCACTGACGGAGGCGGAATGGTACAGTTCATGCGCACTGACTCAGATACTTACACCAAACGGGAATCTGAGGATTATTCATTTCAAGTTCATCCACCAAAGCTATTACACGCCGGTGAAAATGCGCAGATATGGGCTTCTAGAGGACGACAAATGTAAGCGCTGCAACAGGGATGGGGCAGACTTTGTACATTTGGCGTGGAAGTGCGAGCGTGTGGCGAGTTACTGGGAGGAGGTCACAGCTGCATTGTCGGGCATGTTGGATGACGAGGTGCACTGCACACCACAGGTCTGTCTGCTCGGTATTATACCCCAACTCAGGGCGCTGAAGCGCAAATTCTGTGCTATCGCACTGCTGTTGGCCAAAAGACAGGTGGCACAATGTTGGCACAGCCGTAAGGTACCGACTGTAAAGATATGGATGCATAGCATGTCTACTTGTAGGGATAACCTACAAACGTATGAAGAGGACTTACCTGCTAAATCTAAGCCCAAGGATGTATGGTGCTTTTTGACAGACTATTTGAACTCCTTACAGGAGAATGGGGAGGATTAGTTGATGTGCGGATGTCGCCGTGAGGTGAGTGACTGTCGTGTGGTTATGGCCCCTGTAGACTATTTAGAAGGAATTATGGAACACTGCTTAGCTCACTGTATAGGATGTAACTGAAGGCGATAGCAGGTCTTAAGTTGGGGAAGTTAGAGGTTGGTTGATTAAATCACAAAATGTAAGACTCATGTTGATTGTACAATGCGTGCCCTGACTGGCAAATGCCGGATGGTTCTATCTACCGTTAACAGATGACGTTGCATATTCATTTCTGATTGTACTGATCTAAACAGGTGCAATAGCGAGCCGGCCTCAGGGTTGTGGGCTCATGCTGTGTATTCTACTTTATGTTAATAAAGGTCTTACGCAAAAAAAAAAAAAAAAAAAAAAAAAAAAAAAGAGTGGTCTGCTTAATTCAGGCACTCTGTTCATCACCACCCCCTTTTCTGAATCATTTTGTCCACCATAAGCGTGGAAGGGTATACTCAGATGTGAGTCCCTTGCTCATTGCACCATCAGGATTCAAGCAAGCCGGGCCGACGACGCCTGAAATGGCAGAAACCGGTCCCCGGAAGCTTGTTTCCTTCCCAGTACAAGAATTGGCTTGGTAGTTTGGTTTGCCCTGTTCCCATCATGCACTGGGACAGGAACAGACTAATTTGCATATAGCCAAGTTCTGAGCTGGGATGGTGCAGTGAGCTAAAAAACGGTGATGGATCAAGCCCTGATCTTTGGACTGGGTAAGAGTGGTCTGCTTAATTCAGGCACTCTGTTCATCACCACCCCCTTTTCTGAATCGGGGTGGCAGAGTGGGCTACAGAACGGTGATGGATCAAACCCAGATCTTTTGACTGGGTGTGAGTGTTTGATTGGTTCAGATGCTTCGTCCATCACCACCCCCTTTTGTACCACTTCTGGGGCGTGAGGCGCACCGGGACGCTCGCCCGACTCCGAGTGCTTCGCCATGCTTGGTGCCCTCGTGGAGCTTGGGGAGAGATCTTACCCCCCATACGGTGCAAAGGATCATCTCAACCGCAGGGACATGTCACTCAAAAATTATTCTGCGCCGCTTCCCAGCTCCACGATGTAGTGACGAGCTGCAGTATGGGGAGCGGCGTCTTATACTCCCCCCACAATTTTCCCGCCATGAACGGGCGGTTCTGCCATTTGGGGGAGGGTCAAAACATCACCTGCCCCCCCCCCCCCCCCCCCCATTGGCCAGGTGCCTTGGCGCCATCCTGGCGCAAGTTGTTGCCGCGACTAAAGTGCCCCTTCTGGTTCAGGGCCCTTCCCGGCGGCTAGAACCAGATCTGGCGTCCGTTATGGCGCCAGCCCTCGAGACCCCCTTCGGGAGCGGCATCTGCAATTACCTTCATCATTATAAGACCTGCTGTGCAGAAAGCCTGTCGGAGAGGGCAGTAGCATATTGTCCAGAACTTTGGCCGAGATTTAAATGTTGTATTTTGTAAGGTAGCTAGCACACACCAGGGTATATTTGCCTGGTGTTGTAATCAGAGTATTACGTTATTACATTTTGGGTGCACTTTTCCTGTCTGCTCTTCCTCCGTAAATGAATTGCACAGTGGCTGAGAAATTCTTATCTTAATGACCTTTGCATATTCTACAGGAAGCCCCTATTACCCATGGGCCTGTCTAGTTCACATCTTTGGAATCGTTCTTAGTGTTTCTTTCTCTATATTGCTACCCTCCAGGTCGTCAGGGAAACTCCTGGGAGAATGTTAAGTCATAACAAGGCATGTTACACTTGGGACGTAAAAGGAGAGTTAGATTGAAGTCTGCTCTTGTCAGCTGCTGCAACAGCCTCTTTAGTTAGAGGACTCGAAGTTTTCCCACATAGTTATCATTAATTTACGGTGCACAGCCATAAGATAGACACAAGATGTCCCCGTTTCCAAAAAGTTGGGAATTGAGAGGCAACAATATCTGTAACTTTTGTATTCACAACACTTTTTCAGCCTCGTCAAATAAAAAAAATATGTCAGATAGCATTTTCTCCAAATTTTGGGGGCGGTTTTGTAAAAGGCTATGCTTTTTCACAAAACTGTAGATTTAGCGATTTTTTTTTGCAAATCACGAAACCCTGGAGGGTCTTTCTTTTACCACTGCTATCGAGCTGAAGGTGGCTGAGAGTTACAACTGTGGGGGCGCTAAAGTGCTGACAGTGGGGATCCTGCGGTGTCTCTGAAAGGGCAGCTGGACAGGAGGCCGAATTGCAGGAAAAACCTGCAAAATGTGTTTCATTGCAACTGGGACAAGATGAAGTGCCCCCCCCCTCCCCTCCAGGCCTTCCCACACCACCCCTGATAGTGAAACCCCGACTCGAGCCCTGGTCTTACTAGTAAAGGTGTTGCAGCTTCGGGACAAGATCATCACGGAGACACCGCACTTCCATAGTGTCAATGCTGAAGAGCATCTCAAAAGCGAGACCTATTGGTTCTGCCAATGCTTGTGTTTCCTTGGTGCTTCCTCGTCCTCCAGGGGTCTGTGAAGGCGATGCATTGTGCCCCTTCCCTTTCAGGAGAGGAAACCCTTTTCATCTTCCCGTCCACGAGCGCGGTTTGTAATATAAAAACTGTCCCCACTCACATGCAGGTTAAATATCTCACCTGTGTCTTTCCCCCTTTGAAGTGAAAGTCGGGTTGCCTTTTCCAAGGCTTGTTTATTTCAGTGCGAGTAATTACCCCCCCCCCCCCACACGTTGTATCAGAGAAGAAAGGGAGACGCAGTTACACGGATCTCTGGAGTGCGCTGATCATAGGGTGAAGGGTCATGTACTTGTGATGATCAAGGCGTCAATTCCCCCCTTAACCCCAGTAACGTCATACATGCAGCGCCTGGCAGGAATGTATTGGCCATTGTGTATATTTATTTATAAAACTTTATATAGCGCGAACATGACCCACGAGGGTATCAGAGCGCTTTACAATACACGTTATTATATACACAGTGACGCAGCAAGGTTGCCATTGACCCTACTGAAAGCAACATAAATGGACCCAAACAGTTCATTTAGGTAAGGTATTAGAAGACACCCATAATTTGGGTTCAATCAGCCCTTCACATCTCTGGGACCCCTGAGCCACCTACTGCACCATCAATAGCTAGGCCCTTCTTTCCATCCCTGACGCTGTGGTTTGTGTGAAGAAGAAAAAAACCTCTGTGAACTTTCATTGTCTGGGTGTGGCGGCTCAGCGGACTAAAGCATAGAGGCCTCTGTTCCACGTCATAGTCACAGGTTCAAATCCCGGCAGGTCCACTCAGCCTTTCATCCTTCTAAGGTCTATATAATGAGTACTAGAGTTGGATAACAATAAACATCTGTTATTCAGCGCTAAGATTCCCTTGGGTGAACTTGCTCTTTACAATTGTTTATGTTATTGTATCTGATAGAGACTTCTGGCTACAGATTCCTTACTTTATCTGTAAGGAATCTGTAGATAGAGTCGCTACCAGATGATGCGGTAGCAAAGGTAAGTAACTTGTTCCTTAGTGCTGAAGTCAGTATAGTTTGTGTATATGTGTCTGTGCATCCTTATATGTTTGCTGTTGTCAGTAGTGTGGCATGCTTGCCACAAGACCCTCGTGGGACTAAGGAAAAGTGGAGAGATCAGGCCCTGGCAGGGAAGCAAATGACATCCATCATTTTTATTTATTTATTTATTTATTTATTGATAAAGTTTTATATAGCGCAAACTTGATCCCGAAGGCTATCAGAGCGCTTTACAATACTTTTTATAACAACAGTTGAACCGCATTGTAACAGTCAGGAACATAATTCAAAACAAAAAGTGAGACAACAAATCACCGAGGGCGCATGCATCAGGTGCAACCACTCACATGCTTTACTTAATCTTGCATTCCCTATGTTTGCTTTTTCTAGGATGTTGTTAATTTTTTAGTCAGCATATCGCTCTTGTCTAGCGCGTAAATAGAATTGAGTCACATCCAGGTGTTTATAGCGGGTCAGTGCAGTGCAAGTTTCTCTAAGTGGGGCAGTATGGTGTTCAGTGGGGGAGAGGATGTAGCGCTATGGTCAGAGCTGCTGAAGTGGAACTGGTGAACCAGGTTCAGCCTTAATGACCAGGCTCCCAGACCACTCTCCTGAGGAAGCACATTCCTGTGCTACACCTTCGAAGGCGCCGGAAAAAGGCAAAGGGCAGAAAAGCCATTGGATATGTCAAGTGTGGTTTTAAACCGTTTTCGTACGAGACTATCCACAAGAGCGGAGCTGTGAGGGTTTTGTACCATGCAGGTACGACAATGTGAGTTTAAGTGCTGGTAATCCAATACCAAACGGTACGAGCCACCAGGTTTGGTCACAGTAAAAAAGAGGGTTATTCTTTGGAGACAAACACGTTTCAATCACACCTTGATACTCTAATTGTTCAAGGATCTCTGCCACGGTAGCTTTCGCTTTACGTCGCACTGAGTATTGGGGTTGAGGCATAGACCGTAATGGAATCTCATGGCTGGGGGATAATTTGTCCCACCCACAGTGAGTACGGTACAATGCTGGTGCAAGCACCTTAGCCCAATCTTCTGCAAAACTCAGGGCCTGCTCCTTCGGCACAGTGCGTGCGTAACTAGGGAGGATTACCTATTCCCCTTGCAGAGCAGCCAAGACAAAAGGGGGGACCAATTTACCTCCGTCAACAAAATGTCATAAGTAGTAGTCAGATCCTCCCAAAAATACCCCTTTTATAGTACGTTGTATGTCACCTTCAATCAAAAGGTCGATTTCAAAAAGCCTTTCACCTTTAGCTGCTTTTGCACTCGGTTCACCTTTGACCCAGGACAGCCCCAGATCCCAGGAACAGGCGCACTGATCACTGGCGACCGGAGCCTGCAGTGCCCCCACACACATCCCGCAGCATGCAAAGCCAGTTATATCAGATTCACAACGTTTCACTACTTGCAACATATATCCCCTGTGACTAAGTCATAGTCAAAGCCTCCTTGAACATGCACTGAATAGTCTGCCCCAATAATGGCAAATGCCTGTGACGAGGAGGTGCCGAGTGGCTGTGACCAGGAGGTGCCGAGTGGCTGTGTTGTGGAGGTACCGAGTGGCTGTGTTGTGGAGGTGCCGAGTGGCTGTGTTGTGGAGGTGCCGAGTGGCTGTGCCAAAGTGGGGTGCTGAGTGGCTGTGCCAAAGTGGGGTGCCGAGTGGCTGTGCCAAAGTGGGGTGCCGAGTGGCTGTGCCGAGGAGGTGCCGAGTAGCTGTGCCGAGGAGGTGCCGAGTGGCTGTGCCGAGGAGGTGCCGAGTGGCTGTGCCGAGGAGGTGCCGAGTGGCTGTGCCGAGGAGGTGCCGAGTGGCTGTGCCGAGGAGGTGCCGAGTGGCTGTGCTGAGGAGGTGCCGAGTGGCTGTGTTGAGTGGCTGTGCCGAAGTGGAGCGCCATGGCTGTGCCGAAGTGGTGAAGACTGGCTGTGCCGAGGTGGTGCTCCATGGCTGTGCTGAGGTGGTGCAGAGTGGCTGTGCCGAAGCAGTGCAGAGTGGTTGTGCCGAGGCAGTGCAGAGTGGCTGTGCCGAGGCGGTGCAGAGTGGTGCTGATGTGGTACACCATGGCTGTGCAAAAGTGATGCTGAGATGGTGCGCCATGGCTGTGACACTTGTGCCACTACTGTGGCACAGGCACTGTACACCACCTCAGCACCACTTTGGCACAGCAACAGGGCACCACTTTAGCACAGCCAGGGTGTAGCACCTCAGCACTACTCAAAGAGGTGCCGAGTGATGTCAAAGAGGTGCCGAGTGATGTCAAAGAGGTGCCGAGTGATGTCAAAGAGGTGCCGAGTGATGCCAAAGAGGTGCCGAGTGATGCCAAAGAGGTGCCGAGTGATGCCAAAGAGGTGCCGAGTGATGCCAAAGAGGTGCCGAGTGATGCCAAAGAGGTGCCGAGTGATGCAGAGGTGGTGCTGAGAATGTGCCAAAGTGTTGCGCTGTGCCGTGGATGTGCCATGGTGGTGCGCCGTGGATGTGCCATGGTGGTGCGCCGTGGCTGCGCCGAGGTGGTGCAGAGTAGCAGTGCTAAAATGGTGTGGTGTGCCGTGGCTGTGCCGAGGTGGTGCAGAGTGGTGCCAAGTGGTGCATAGGTGGTGCACAGTAATGCCGAGGTGGTGCTGAGTAATGCTCCGGGGGTGTCGTGATGATGCCGAGGTAGTGCAGAGTGATGCTGGGGTAGCTCTGGCTTGGTGCTGAGGTGGTGTGACATGGCTGTTCAGAGGTGGTCCAGTGTGGCTTTGCCAATGTGGTGCACCTTGACTGTGCCAAAGTGGTGCCCAGTGGCTGTGCCAAAGTGGTGCAGAGTGGTACTGAGGTGGTGCGCTGTGGCTCTGCTGAGGTTGTGCACCATGACTGTGTGAAGAGGTCACCTGGTGGTGAAGACCTCGAAGGGTAGCTGTTTACTTCCTGAGGGGATTCGATGTCAAAGTCGTTCCACGTCTCTTCGTCGAACCCTCCTGCCCCGTCAGTCTCTTTGGGTTTGTAGAACTCCCTCTTTGAGTTCTTCTTTATGGGGTTCTGGTGTTGCAGGTGCCTCTTAGGCAGACTGGTCTTCTGCGATGCCGAAGGTTTCAATGGTTTTGGTGGGATCCGAAATTCTCTTAAGGGTTCAAACTCTTTCTTTGCAGGAGCACTGTCATTTCTGCCTAGAGCCTTCTTTTTCTTTTTTACCCCCTGCGCTTTTTCTTTGGCATCAGGTTTCTTCTTTGGTGTTGATGGTTTTGTGTCCTCTATCACTGTTGACCAGATGGAACCAAAGGCTTCGACAGGGCCTTGCCTGCTTCGGTATCCTGTGGTCGGATTTGTGGCCTCTTTGGCTTTCGGCTGACCTTTGGCTGATGTTTGCTTTGGCGCAGAGGTTGCCTTTTTGGACTTTGTGTGGAGGATTTAGATCCAGGGCCTTTCGCCGGCTTGATTACCTTGTGTATTTCTTTTCGACCTCCCTCCCCAATTTCTTGGCTGCCTGTTCTCTATCGGCATCTGCCGCATAAGCTTCGGCGTCTGATTCTCCGAAGTGTGCTATTTCGGCTTCCTCAACATTGTCCTCATCATTGTTGGACAGTTTGAGGTTCTTCAGTGATACCTGTGATCTCAGGCTGGCCATGGTGTAGTGTTGAAGCCTTTGTCTTTGACATACCATTAAGGTAATTGGTGCGAATGATGCACAGGCCTCGCAGTCCTCTTGTGCACAGTGTCCGCAGTGGTCTTTCAGGAGACAGAGGGTACAGACCTCATGGGGTCTCTGCGCAAACCTGGGGAGGCAGTTTGGCCAGAATCTAAAGAGGGCATTTTCTCCTACCTGCCCTCATTCTCCAACCATGTGGTTGGTTTCGGCGAAGTCTCTCGTCAGGTGAGAGAAGGGTCACCTTCTCTCCAGTCCTTTCTTTGTTGTATTCCACAAATCTGACTATTTTCTTTAAAGAAAACTCGTTTTTCAAAAGACTTTGAGCTCCTCCATGGCTTCCAGACCCAATGGCAGGAAAATTAATCTGAAGATTGCAAATACTAACAGGAACACCTTGGGTGCAGTCTGACATCATACATAAGACAGGCATACTACTAAATGGTCGAAGACACCTGCAAAAATAAAAAAAGAAAGAATTCCGGACCCAACCACTTGATGCCGAAATAATGAACGGTACAAAAGGGGGTGGTGATGGACGGAGCATCTGAATCAATCAAACACTCACACCCAGTCAAGAGATCTGGGTTTAATCCATCACCGTTCTTTAGCCCACTCTGCCACCCCAGTTCTGACATGGCTATATGCAAATCAGTCCGACCCTGTGCCTCATGGGAACAGTCCAGCCCGAACTGCCAAGCCATGTCTTCCCTGGACCGGAAACAATGAACAGCATGCAAATCCAGAAGAGGATTCATGCTGCAAAACAAATGCACTATTTTTGGTGTGACTCGCCAATCAATTTTAAGTGCTGGATTCAGCAGCCATTTTGTGCATGACTAGCAATTTGCTATTGACTCACAAGGCCCAGGCTCTGTATTTAAAAAAAAAAGGAAAGCCAGATACAAAAATGTGCCTGGCTTTGCTTGGAAGGCAGGAGATTGGGCTCAGGGCCAGGCTGCAGGCAGTTTACAGATGAGCTTGGAGAGTTCCAACAGGTTGAGAACAGAGCTATTGTCTGCATCTTTGCCATTACAAAACATGCCTTGTTCATGGTGGTCATCTGTGAGTTATGTCATGTGCTGTGTACATGCCTAAACATCACTTGCAAATTTCATTTTGTGCATTTGAGCCTGCAGAATAAGTTACTTACCTTTGGTAAGGATCCATCTGGTGGACACTAACTACCCGATGATTCATCACTTCGTGAATATTCCCAGCCGTCAAATTTGATCTGGAAACTACTCATCCTGCTAGCTATAGTAGGTGGTGTCATGTGACTCTGTATTTTCATTCTGCTCCTGAAGTGACGAGCGGATCCGCACATAAGCGCCACCGATACACGCTCACTTCAGTTGCTTTCTAAGCTGTCTGCAGCCCCACCAGAGCCCCTTGGCAGATTTAAATAAACAGAGTGCAGATTTTATAAACTGGGACCTTTCCAGATGTGAAACGTATCCAGTTGACCAAACGTGAAGGTGGGGGAACTGGGGATGGGGGTTATTGCAGAATCTGTTGTTAAACAGAGTATCCATCAGAAATATTGTTACCAAAGGTAAGTAATTTGTTGATCTGATGTATACTTCTAAATGTAGATACCTCACCTTGTGATTAGATACTAAAGAGTAGTTCCCAAGGTGGTGCGGTGAACAGGCTTCAACAAAAAAAGTCCTGCAGGACTGAGCGGGTGAAATTACCCACTTGACAGAGGAGACTTTCGAGGTAGTAGTGCTTTGTGAAAGTGCATACTGACATACATAGACGCCTGAAAATATCCAGGACAGGCACTCCGCATGCTAATGCAGTGGTAGCAGCTCTGGCCCTTGTGAAGTGAGCCAGCAAGCCTTCAAGAGGCGGCTTCTTCACCAGAGTGTAGCTGATATTTATGCAGAGAGCACTCCATCGAGAGATGGTCCGTTTTTGCCCTGCCTTACACTTCTTTGCTATGTAAATCCTACAATTGTATGATCGTCCCTTTGATCTTCCCTGGTACGATTGATTATAAAAGCTTAGTGCCCTCTTAGGGGTCCAAACAATGAAGTCTCTCTTCTTCCTTGGAATGAGGAGGCCAAGCAAAGAATGCCTGAAAGGTGATGGAGTACCCAACATGAAATTGAGTGACCACTTTTGGTAGAAAGGAAGCTCGGAAGCCAACACCAACTTGTATGGGAAGATAATGGTATAAGGCGGGTGAACAAAAAGAGCCTGCAGATTGCTCACACATTTAGCCCATACTATGGCAATGAGAAAGCTGCTCTTCAATGTCAGAAGTCTCAAAGGAAAACTGGCCAGTTGCTCAAAAGTGGTTCACATCAAATAAGTGACATTTAAGTTCAAAGCCCACTGAGGCATCACAAAGGATTTTGGTAGAAGCAAATGTTCCAAACCTTTCAAAATCAGAGCCTTCTTCTATTTGGTGACAAGGTTTAAGCCTCACGGTTGCTTATGGTCTTTGGGTTATCTGGACGCAGCCTTCGCAGGCCTTGGGAGTGGTGACTGGACTCCAAGAGACCACAGACAGACTTTATGAGGGTTTATCACAGACATCGATTAACAACAGACCCTACAGGGTTTGAACCCTGCTGTTTTAGTTATATTTTCCCTTGCACACTGAATTTGGAAAAAAGGCTTTGTCAAAAGACCAGAGAGAAGCTCCGTCTGGAGATGTGGAAAGAAAAGAACTGACGTCAGCATGAATGGGTTGTGTTTATATGCAGCTGCACTCATCACTTCAAATGTCAACACAAAGCCATAAGATGATACCTATTGGCACGTGCAGGAGAACTGCTTTAAAGTTACCGGATCCAGTCTGATGCCTGGGGAATGTTCACAAAGTAAAGAATCTGCGGTTGAAGTAGCCATTAGAAACGTAACTCACATTTTAACTGACTTAAAAAAATATATATATATGTATATATATATATCCACATGTCAGGTAGCACC
The DNA here is from genome assembly GCF_964261635.1 of Lissotriton helveticus. Lineage (NCBI taxonomy): Eukaryota > Metazoa > Chordata > Amphibia > Caudata > Salamandridae > Lissotriton > Lissotriton helveticus. The sequence continues at coordinate 172,205,957 of NC_136073.1, forward strand.
CAATAACAGAAAGCCTCAGGAAGCTCAAATCGTTCGTTTCTTTTATTTGCCAAACAGCTTGCCAGCACTCACATTACTCAGGTAAAAGCATCCACATTCCATGCCAGACGCGTTTCAGGAACCAAAGTCCTTTCTTCAGTGGCGGATTGAAGCAATGAAAATTCGCGCTGCAGAGGACAGTTTTTAATCACAAGCACCTGCCTGAGTAGGCGTGGTGCTCCTGCAGCATTCTGGGGTTTGGAGTCCATCTGTGTTTTACCCCAGTGGGTGCGTTTCAATTCACTGCATAATAACTCAATTTAAAACCTCAGTGGGTTGATACTTGTCCAGGCGCAGTGAATGCCTTGCTTTCTAGGAGTTCAGCACGAACCTGTGTAGGCAGCAGCCCTGTACTGACACCAAACACCTCTTCCTCCTATCGATTTCAGCTCTCAAGTAGAGTCAAATCAGGCCTGCAGAAACAGCAGTGAGCTTTCATTTCCGGCCGTGCAAAGCCGTGTAAATCCACATGTCAGGTAGCACCCAATAACAGAAAGCCTCAGGAAGCTCAAATCGTTCGTTTCTTTTATTTGCCAAACAGCTTGCCAGCACTCACATTACTCAGGTAAAAGCATCCACATTCCATGCCAGACGCGTTTCAGGAACCAAAGTCCTTTCTTCAGTGGCGGATTGAAGCAATGAAAATTCGCGCTGCAGAGGACAGTTTTTAATCACAAGCACCTGCCTGAGTGGGCGTGGTGCTCCCGCAGCATTCTGGGGTTTGGAGTTCATCTGTGTTTTACCCCAGTGGGTGCGTTTCAATTCACTGCATAATAACTCAATTTAAAACCACAGTGGGTTGATACTTGTCCAGGCGCAGTGAATGCCTTGCTTTCTAGGAGTTCAGCACGAACCTGTGTAGGCAGCAGCCCTGTACTGACACCAAACACCTCTTCCTCCTATCGATTTCAGCTCTCAAGTAGAGTCAAATCAGGCCTGCAGAAACAGCAGTGAGCTTTCATTTCCGGCCGTGCAAAGCCGTGTAAATCCACATGTCAGGTAGCACCCAATAACAGAAAGCCTCAGGAAGCTCAAATCGTTCGTTTCTTTTATTTGCCAAACAGCTTGCCAGCACTCACATTACTCAGGTAAAAGCATCCACATTCCATGCCAGACGCGTTTCAGGAACCAAAGTCCTTTCTTCAGTGGCGGATTGAAGCAATGAAAATTCGCGCTGCAGAGGACAGTTTTTAATCACAAGCACCTGCCTGAGTGGGCGTGGTGCTCCCGCAGCATTCTGGGGTTTGGAGTCCATCTGTGTTTTACCCCAGTGGGTGCGTTTCAATTCACTGCATAATAACTCAATTTAAAACCTCAGTGGGTTGATACTTGTCCAGGCGCAGTGAATGCCTTGCTTTCTAGGAGTTCAGCACGAACCTGTGTAGGCAGCAGCCCTGTACTGACACCAAACACCTCTTCCTCCTATCGAAAGCTCACTGCTGTTTCTGCAGGCCTGATTTGACTCTACTTGAGAGCTGAAATCGATAGGAGGAAGAGGTGTTTGGTGTCAGTACAGGGCTGCTGCCTACACAGGTTCGTGCTGAACTCCTAGAAAGCAAGGCATTCACTGCGCCTGGACAAGTATCAACCCACTGAGGTTTTAAATTGAGTTATTATGCAGTGAATTGAAACGCACCCACTGGGGTAAAACACAGATGGACTCCAAACCCCAGAATGCTGCGGGAGCACCACGCCCACTCAGGCAGGTGCTTGTGATTAAAAACTGTCCTCTGCAGCGTGAATTTTCATTGCTTCAATCCGCCACTGAAGAAAGGACTTTGGTTCCTGAAACGCGTCTGGCATGGAATGTGGATGCTTTTACCTGAGTAATGTGAGTGCTGGCAAGCTGTTTGGCAAATAAAAGAAACGAACGATTTGAGCTTCCTGAGGCTTTCTGTTATTGGGTGCTACCTGACATGTGGATGTATATATATATATATATATATATATATATATATATATACACACACTTTACACATTTGGATTCATCACAGTGAAGTTATGGTTTAGCCGCACTTTGCATTGAAAATCATTTTCTTAAATTTAGCTATGTATTTTGACCACATGGACAGATTTGCGCAAAACTGGGCGATATTAACTTGTTCAGCTGAAGTTTGGCATGCCAAGCTTCATGAAGAGCCTACAACGAGAAAAGTTAAGGGAGGATACTAAAACAATTGTTTTCGCATTTTTAGATGTTATTTGAAAGTTTGCTCTCATCTACAATGAGAACGGCTAAACGGATTTACTTCAAACTCAGTGGTACAAGATCCAGGCTACACACAACCCCTCACTCAGATATGCATTTAGGGTTACACTCATATGAATGCTCTGATGAAAACAAAAGGTACAGTGAGGCGGTGGCTATTCAGCGCAGTTCGAGGTTTATGCATACTGCCACTCACATTGGGCTTCACTCAGGGATATGAACACTTCAATGCAGGCTAAGGTGGCAAGGTGATGGGCGTCTATCAGATTCAAATTTAAGCATGCGGCCACAAACAAAAGCACATACGGCTACCCTCTTACTCCAATTGAGCCAAACGTACAGTGAGGTAGTGGGCGTAAGCGCAGGCCAAGTTTTATGCACACCTCCACACACACTGGGCTACATTCAGTGATATTAACACACTGAAGGAGGAAAAAGTACAGTGAGGCAATGCGTACCGAAAACAGGTCCAGGATTATGCATACTGCTACTCACTCGCATACACATATTGGTCTACATTCAGGGTTACTATTATGCTAGATGAAGCCAAAGGTACAAAGAGGAGGTACAGGTTTATGCACACAGACACTCACTTGGACATGTACTCAGAGCTACAGTCAGTAAAATGAACACTACTATGGAGGCAGAGGTATAGGGAGGTGGTGAGTCTGCAGTACAGGTCCAGTTTTATGCACACCACCACTCAGTCATGTACACAGTAAGCTGAACTAAAGGGATACAAAGACTCCAATGGTCTAAAAGTTACAGTATGGCGGTGGGCGCACAACGCAGACCCAAGTTTACACACCCTGCCACTCACTCGAAAGGCTACAGTCAGGATATGAACAGTCCGATGGAGCCAAAGATGCAGTGAAGAGGTGGATGTCCAAGGCAGGTTCATGCATACTGCTGCTCACTGACTTACACATGCTGGACTACACTCAAGGATATTAACACCCTGATAAAGGCAAAGGTACATTGAGGCAAAGCGCGTCCATCAATGGTCAAGGTTTGCAAATACTGCCACTTACTCAGATACTCACTTTGGGCTATACTCAAGGATCTGAATGCTTTCATGGTGGGAAAGGCTAGGTTGGTGGGCAAGGCTAGGTTGGTGGGCATACAACAGAGGGCAAAGTTTACGCACAGTGCTAATCACTCAGATATACACTGTGGTATACGAATACTCCGATGGGGCTAAAGTTACAGAGAGGCAAAAGGTGTCCAAAGCAGCTTCAGGTTCAGGCACACCATCACCTTCTTAGATGAACACTGGGTTTTGAATCTTCTGATGGAGACAATAGTAAAGTGAGGCAGAGGGTGCCAAAGTAGGTTCGCGTTTCCGCACACTGCCGCTAACTGAGATATGCACTCAGAGCTACACTAAGTGAGGTGGTGGGTGCCCAATGCAGGCTAAGGTTTACGCTCTCAGCCCCTCATTCAGATACACTCTCAGGGCACACGCAGGGATAGAAACACTCAGATGGAGCCAAAGACACAGCGACGCTGTGAGAGTACAGAGAAGGTGCAATTATACGCATACTGCCACTCACTCAGGGATACACACAGAAATATATATCCGAGAGAGGCAATGGGAAGAGGTGGGTGTTCAACACAGGCCTACATTTACGTACAGCGTCACTCACCAAGATATGCAGTCTGGGCTACATTCAGGGATATGAACTCTCCCAAGCAAGCAAAGGTACAGTGAAGCATCCAGCACAGGTCCAGGTGTACGGACACTGCCACTCACTCAGATATGCACTATGAACTACAATCAGGAATATGAATGTTTCGACGAAGACAAAGGTACAGTGAAACAGTGGGTTTCCAACACAGGTCAGGTTTACGCACACCGCCACTCATTTGCATAAACACTGTGGGGTACACTCAGGAATATGAACGCTCTGATGCAGGTAAAGATACACTGAGGAGTGGATGTCCAACACAGGTCAAGATTTACGCACATTGCATCTCACTCAGATATGCACTCTAAGATATCAACACTCCGATGAAGCCCAAGGGACAGTGAGGCAGTGGGTGTACAATGCAGATCTAAATTTACAAATATTGCCATTCAATCAGATTTAGAGTACGGGATATGAACACACTGATGGAGCCACTGTGAGGCAGACATCTTCCAAAACAGACTAGTTTATGCATTCCACCGCTCACTCAGATAGGCATTCGGGGCTACATTCAGAGACATGAACGTTCCGATGGAGGTAAAGTGAAGTGGCAGGTGACTGGCAGGTCCAGAGCTCATCAAAATAATAAATGATAAAGGATTCTGAAAGAGGCAAGTCACATAATTTTAGTAAATACATATTTTTAAATGCGAAACTATGTTTAAAAAAGTTAAGATTCACTGGAAATAACAGTTCTGCTCCAACTCAAATGTACTGAACCAATGAAAATCACTGGTTTATGGTTTGCAGCACACAACGTACTTGCACTGCCGATAATATTACGCATGACAATCTATATAAATAAAAATTTAACTTTGTTCAAAATCTCAAATCTCCAAAAGCTCTTCACCGATTGCTTTGAAATGTTGACACAACGTTGCATTGGAATACGCGCGCGTTGAATAAGCGTGCGTTTTTAATCGACAGCACACACACATAAAAATGTAAATGTGCGTTTGATAAAAATCTTAAATCAACGAAAGTTCTTCACCGATTAATTTGAAATTTTGACACAACGTTTAATTCGAATAAGCGCGTGTTTATATATACACAACGTTGGATTAGAATACGCGTGTGTTTTTAATCTAAAGGACGAACAGACCCTATTGATTGGGTTGCTGCGCAACAACTACAATAGACGCATAGAGACAATAGTATACATATATTAGGATGGACAGTTGGTGTCAGGATGGCAGACCGGGAAGTGGGTGGAGGGAGGGGGTAGGAGTTGGTTCACTTGGCAACATTAAGAAAGGTCGCATAGAGACAATAGTCTACATATATTAGAATGGACAGTTGGTATCAGGATGGCAGACCGGGAAGTGTTGGAAGGAGGGAGGAGTTGGTTCACTTTGCAACATTAGTGCGTGTTTATATATACACAACCTTGGTTTCGAATACGTGCGTGTCCAATACGCGTGTGTTTTTAATCGAAAGGTCGAACAGACCCTATCGATTTGGTTGTTGCGCAACAAATACAAGGGACGCATATAGACAATACTCTACATATATTAGGATGGACAGTTGGTGTCAGGATGGCAGACTGGGAAGTGAGTGGAGGGAGGGGGGAGGAGTTGGTTCACTTTGCAACCCGAACAGACTACCGATTTGGTTGCAGCGCAACAAATACAAGGGACGCATATAGACAATAGTCTACATATATTAGGATGGACAAAAACATATTATATACCCACAAGCATTGTGAAATTAAACATATTAGAAACGTGCGCTTACTCTTTTCTTTCTCTTCCATTTAACCAGACTGAGTCACAGCAAAGCGTGGCCGGGTACAGCTAGTATGCAATAATATTAATCACATCATTTACAACATCACCTTTGAATTCCCTGCTTGGACCCTACCTGGCGCCACTCCCATATGCGGTGTATGACTTCACGCACGGCATCATTGATGAGTGTGTCTATTGAGAGTGTCTATGTCAGCGGTGAGCAGTTGTTCTATCCCACTGTGTCAATTAGTTTAGTCGGTAATTTACAATAGATTTATTGTATGTTGCCGTTTTACTTTGTGTCAGTTTATTTTAAAATGTTTTATATTTTGCTTGTCTCGTTAATTTTTCCCTTGCTGTGCATTTGAGTTGATGTCATAAATTATGTAATGAAAGTTGTCACTTAAGAGGTCATATGTGATGTCATTCGCAACGCAAGAGGAAGGTTTAAGTTATGGCTTGCACCGCGATGCAACGGTTTTATGTGTTGGAGCCAGAACTTTAACTCAGATTAATAGTTTTTAAATGAATGAATAAATATAAAATATTAGTAAATACCTAAGAAGGTCTACAGGGCAAACCACATCCTGCGGAACATTTGCTCTCAACCATTATTAGCGACTGCATTAATGACAGTTAATGGGAAACACATGAATGGCAGGAGGATGTCCATGAAGGCCTTAGGCTGCCTGGGCCCCGTTGTTGCAAGAGAAGGTGTACGCCAGACATGCACGCAAGATCGTTCCACCAACAACTAATAAGGCTGCACACACATTGGGGTCCAAGTCATGAGATCACTCCCATTAAATGGGTTATTGCAAATGATTATACATGCATCGTCAGAGACAATAATAAATCCTTCATACAATTTTGTTAATTCATGATGACCTGAAGGTAGACTTCCCGCCATAAGGTGTACCAATATTGTTGATCGTATGGGGGAGTCAAGCTCATATTTCTACAAACTTGGCAGCGAGTCAAGGCAACGTTCGCCTCTCTCAGAAACGTCTTCACAAATATATTTTAGCAAATTCCTCAACATGAAGAACTTCAACGATCTTAGGCATGTATTGTTCTACAGAAAACAATGTTGCACTTTGCACCAAACCTGCTCATGCAAACATACACAACTTGAAGCAAAAACCGTTGACATTTCAGAGTAGGTTATAGTTCCCTCATATATACATTGCACACTTCTTTTCTTGGCCTCCCACTCTTCGAAGGTCTAGCTAGGAGCAGGACACAGCTGCCTGAGGCAAACAGGCCTCGAGTCTCTCCGGCAACTATTCAAGGGTTGTTCATACTAATATGCTTAATTTCCTTCACAAAATACAACAGACATGGTTATTGCCGCACCTTTATTCTTACTTGGTATGCTGGCAAAGATTTACCTACAAAAAAAAAACAACAAAAAAAACAGAAAACAAACAAAACATGAAAACAACCAAAAAAGGGTACTGAAAGGTCCTTCGGACGGCAGGGTTATGTCAAGAGCCTTTGCAGTGTTCACCACTGTAATCCTGAGCACTCTGTCAGGACATTCATTACGGCTCTTCGGCTCGTGTCCGGCTAGTCTTGGACCAGACACCGGCACTTTTTGGTTAAGAGTCTGTCGGCTTGCTTCTTGACCTGTACTCGAACCAGGAGTATTGCCCTCTGCTTTACAATGCTTACAATGGCTGCAAGCTCCTCTTAGGGTGGGTGAGGACCTATGTGCTACGAGCTGGTACCAGGGGAGCAGTCTCTTTCCTCGTCTGGAGGACAGTCTATGAAGTCAGCAATCATGGACTCCGCATCATTAACTTCCTCCTGTAATACAACACAGCGAGGTCAGTCATAGACCCTGAAAACACCCACATGATATGTAATGACAACTCACGTACAATATGTTTACATTACCTCCAATTCTGGCTGGCCCTCCCCATGCCACACCTAGGCACCAAATCCCCAGCAATCACTATGGGACTACTAAAACCCCACCATATCCACTGAAGGACTGTAACCCTTTTAAAACACTAAAGCTTCCTCCGGGCTCGGGCCAATGGCCAATTAAGGTTTCGCAGGAGGGAAGTAGCAAAATTGTGATCTCTTCCGGTTTGTACAAACTGTTTCAATAGTAAAATGCTCCCTTTTTAGCACATACGCAGGTGCCACAAACGTGACACTGGTAAGCAAGCACCCCATCGCCCAGAGATCATCCCTCCCAGCACAACATTCACAGAGTATTGCTTGCAACTGCTTTATCACTCCTGTAGGGCTTTTAGCTTATCACTGGATAGACATACTCCAGCAGTTATGCTATACAATATCTTTTGTAAAGAGGCCAACCAAAGGCTTTCATATGCTAAACTACATGATTGGCTCCATGTGCAGACTGTCATGCAGATACGGCCGTTCGATTGTCGCCTGTTACAGGACAGATAAGAACTTTCTGAAGAGACAGGTGATTACAGTTAACCAGAAATAAGTGAATTCCTGATTTGATCACAGACACTGATCTAATAGCAGCAATACCTCAAACACTGTTGAATCTTAGAATCCTCTGTACAAATGTTTCTACTAATATCAGAGTCATTAATAGTGCATAATTATTTTTATATTTTTCCTGAATGCCTCTTAGGTCTTCACTGTTTGCTGAATACCCAGCTTTTAAGAGGATTTTCCAGGAAAGGAAAGCAGTGTAGGGAATTTGCATAGTAAGATGGTCCCTACCTCTCAAACGTGATAAAAACTTAGTGTGACAATTCTGGAGGAAAATATTTGGAAAGACCAGACACATATCGGTGGATCCATAAACCCCAGACAAAAGAAGAGCCCTAAGCCTAGTGAAAAAACTCTTGAGCGGAAAAATCTCCAATTTCTGCTACATCCGAGATCAGGGGATCAACAGAGTTAAGCAGTCACACTTAATTCCAGATTCTGGGCATGCATTACTGGTAACTGGCATCATTTTCAGAAGAAAAATGAAGACCAGGAAAGACTTTTACTGTATCTCCATATATTTAGGAACTCAATTTTCACAGGATTAATTTTAAGGTACTTATTCTTTTGTCCCTTCACTTGCCCCACTGCTGATATCGGATACATATGCAGACAAATTTGCATTCTCAGCAGTATCAGAGAAGAACCCGACTACTAATTGCAATCACACACATAGCCATACCACGACATTAAGAAAACAGATTTGCATTGGAATCACCAATGGCTTTTGTTCCGTAGTCACGCAGTGATGAAGGTAATCAATTTGGAGGTCTTCCTAATGAACAAGTTACTTACCTTCGGTAACGATGTATCTGCAAGAGGCCCACGTAAGTTATAGATTCCTTACCTTAGAATTACACCCAGGCGTCATTCAATTTTTGCTCAGCAGTACCCCTGCGCGTCGGTAGGTGGCGTCAGTTGACTCCGCATCCGTCGTGTTCGCCGGGATGACGTTGCGGTGTCTATATAGATACTGCCCCTGCGCGTGGACGTCAGTTCTGACACGAATTTACACACCAGAAGCGCAGAGCCAAGCAAAACACTAACTCTGGTGTGCTAAACTAGGGCCCTGCAAGGGAGTCCCTTATCCCTAAAAATCAGATCGCAGAGCAGGATGAGAGGGGCGGTAAGGAATCTATAACTAACATATGTCTCTTACAGATTCATCATTATCGAAGGTAAGTAACTTGTTCATCTGAAGGAGACTGTTAGTTATAAATTCCTTACCTTAGAATAGATACCCCAGCAATACCAACCCCGGAGGAGGGTCTGCGGTCTAAGTTCACACCAGAAAATCCTGGAGGACTGAACGGGCAAAATAGCCATTCCTCCGGACTTGGCTGTTAAGGCAGTTATGTCAAGTGAACGTGTGCAAGGATGCCCACGTGGCTGCCTGCCACATGTACAGGAGTGGAACTCCGCGAGTAAGAGCAGTGGTGGCCGCTGTACCTCTGGTAGAATGAGCATGGAGCCCCACTGGAGGTTCCTTCTTCGCCAAAGTGTAGGAGATATTTATACAAGACAACCCATCTAGAGATAGTCCGCTTTTGAACGGCACCACCTTTCTTTGCACCCACATAGCCAACGAAGAGTTGATCGTCCACCTGGAAATCTTTTGTGCAATTAAAGTAGACAGATAGCGCAGGCTTGAGGTCTCTCCTCCTCTTTGGAAGGGTGGGAAGGTGGGAAAAAGGGGGCCAAAGTAATGGTTTGTCCTATGTAAAAGGGCATTAACACTTTGGGAAGGAACGAAGGCCTTGTCCTAAGCACTAGTTTGTCCGGATGCACAGAGAAGAAAGTGGGCTTAGAAGAAAGAGCCTGGAGCTCACTCACTCTGCGAGCAGAGGTGATCACAACAAGGAAAGCTTTCTTCAGAGCCTGAGAGGACAGTTGTGAAAAGGCTCGAAGGGAGTGCTCATAAGGTAGGTTAAGACCAGGTTCAAGTCCCACTGGGGCTATACGAAAGGGGAAGGAGGAAAGAAATGATTAGTGCCCTGTACAATAGGGGACTTGAACATAGATGGTTGATCTTGGAAGCGAAAGGAAAGCATAGATGGTCGAAAGATAGACCATAAGAGAAAGAGGGGCAGAAAGGGGATCCACAGCCTTTGCTGTACACCATACCGCAAACTTATTCCATCGACAGGCATACACCGTCTTAGTGGAGGAACGCCTGGCTGCCAAGATAACATTACAGATTTTGGGAGGAAGGACAAAAGCGGTCAACTGTCGCCACTAAATCTCGACGCAAGGAGGTGGAGGCTGGACAGGTTCGGGTGAAGAACCCTCCCGCGCTGCTACAACAGAAGATCCTCCCAAAGAGTGAGTCGGAGTGAAGGATCGATGGCCATGCTCAGGAGCTCTGGGTACAAGACTCTTCGTGCCCAGTCTGGAGCCATAAGATTGACTTGGACCCTGGCGAGCGTAATCTTCAGCAATTTGGGTAGAAGTGGTACAGGCGGAAAGGCGTATAGGAGGCTACAGTTCCACTCATACCAAAAAGTGGTGTAGAGTGAGTGGTGCCTTGGAAATTCCAACGCCCAGAGCTGCTGACATTAAGCATTCACTTCGGTGGCGCGCAGATCTAACTAAGGTTCTTCCCAATGCTGAAAGAGACCTTGTACCACCTCCGAGTGAAGACGCCATTTGCGATACAGCAGACACCGGCGGCTGAGTTAGTCTGCCCTGGCGTTCAGAGAACCTGCCAGGTGTTGAACCACCAGGGTTATATCTTGATGTTACAGCCATGTCCAGAGACAAAGAGCTTCTTGACATAGGGTCCACGACCCCACCAGCCCGGTTTGTTGCAGTACCACATGGCGGTGGTGTTGTCCATGAACACCGGCACCACTTTCCCTTTGAGAGAGGGAAGGAATGCCTTCAGTATCAGAAGAATTGCCCGGAGCTCCAGCAGGATGATATGGAGCCCGGACTCTGCCCGAGATTAGACACCTCTGATCTCCACCTCTCCCAGGTGGCTGTCCCATCCCAGGAGTGATGCATCGGTCACCACCATGAGGTCTGGTTGTGAAAGAGAGAGGGATCTGCCGCTGTCCCAATCCTGGTTTGTTAACCACTACAGCAGTTGTTGCGCAGTCCCCTCTGATATCTGGATGTAGTCTGAAAGATTCCCCATATGCTGCACCCACTGGAACTTCAGGTCCCACTGCAGAGCCCACATATGCCAACTGGCACGATCCACCAGCAGGATGCAGGACGCCCAGAAGCCTCAGGGTCATTCTCACCGAAATCCAGGATAGAGGCTGAAACACCGGTATCATAGCCCAAATGTCCCCGACTCGCTGCTCAGGAGGATAGGCCAGAAACTGCACTGTGTCCAGAACAGCTCCGATGACAGGTAGTGACTGAGAGGGAGTCAGGTGTGACTTCGGCATGTTGATAGTGAACCCCAGCGAATGCAGGAGGCCCGCCATAGTCTGGAGGTAGGAGGCAACAGCCTAGGGCGAGTCTGCCTTCAACAGCCAGTTGTCAAGATAGGAAAAGACTAGAACCTCGGATCTGCGCAGATTAGACACGACCACCGCCATCACTTTCGTGAACACCTGAGGTGCACTGGTAGGGCCGAAGGGGAGCACAGTGAACTGAAAATGCTTGTGGCCTACTGTGAACCGTAGGTAACGCCTGTGGGCTGGCAGGACAGGATGTGAAAAGAGGCGTCCTGCAAGTCCAACGCCACCATCCAGATAGGACCTGAGCCAAGGGTAGCATCTTGAACTTCTTCTGAAGGAAGCGGTTGAGGGCCCTGTTGTCAAGAATAGGATGTAGGCCTTTGTCCTTGGGCACCAGAAAGTAGCGGAAACAGCAACCACGACCTACTTCTGGTGCAGGGACCCTCTCGATAGTTCCCTTGGCCAAGAGAGAGTTGAGAGTTCCTGGACGAGAAGTGCCAAATGATCCTCAAACATGCAATCAAAAGACTGTGGCATGAAGGGAGAGGTAGTCTCGAAGAGGAGGGAGTAGCCCCTTCGACTATCTGCAAAGCCACCTGTCTGACGTGATGGATTGCCAGTGGGGGAAGTGATGGTGAATCCTGCCACACACTGGCTGCTGGTGCCCTGTAAGTTCGGACTGGGAGGTTTTGGAGACTGCTGCAGGGGGGGAAAGGGTGGACTGGCCCACCCGCTGGTTTCCAGCCCACGTCGCTGGATCCCACGTCCATGGCCACGCAGAGGCTGGGCAGCTTGCATGGGCCAGTGGCTGGACTGGGTCGGACATGGTGGGGTGCCCCTTCAGTAGCCACAAAAGGGAGGAAAGAGTGTGGGGGATGAGAGGACGATGTGAGGCCCAACAATCTGGCCGTAGCCCAGGAATCCTTAAAATGATCGAGAGCGGAGTCCGCCTTGTCACCAAAAAGGCGACGGGCATCGAAGGGCATGTCCAGCAAGGTTGCCTCAACATCCCCCAAAAACCAGACGTCCTCAACCAGAGGTTGCGCCGAAGGCTACCAACGTGGCAGTCGTTCTGCCCAGAGAGTCAGCGGTATCTAGTCCGTAGCGGATTGTGAATTTTGCTGCATCTCTCCCATCTGCCACTGCTTGGGAGAGAATGGCCTGAGCCTCCTCCGGGCACTGAGGCAGCACTTGCGCAGCCATATCCCAGACTGTATGGGTATAACGGCCCAAGAGGCATGCAGTATTCATGGACAGCAGCACCAAGCTGGAGGAAGAAAACATAAGCTTCCCAAGATGTTCCAGCTTCTTGGATTCCCTATCCGGGTGTGCGGAAGGGAATGTGCCCTTGGAAGTAGAGGCTTGGACCACGAAGCTCTTGGGGGAAGTATGTTGGGAGAAGAAAATGGGCTCGCCTGGAGCCAGGCGGTAGCGGCGGGCATTCGTCAGTTCCACAGGAGCTCCTGTGCTGGGCTTGGACCAAGTGCCCAGAATGACGTCCGGGAGGGCTTCACTGAAGGGCAAGAGGGGTTCAGAGCAACTTGCCACAGGTTGAAGCACCTCTGTCAGGAGGTTTGTCCTAACTGCCACTGTAGGGAGCTCCAGGCCCAAAGCCTCTGCTGCCCTACGCATGACCACTGCATAGAACACTCCCGCCTCCGTAGCCATGGAAGGGGGAGATAGCATGCCAAGGTCTGGGGAGGTATCCAGACCACTGGCGTAACCAAATTCCTCTCTCCAGTCCAGTCCTTCCAGGTGGCCTGTTAAAGGGTCCAGCGACCCCTCCGAGTCCTCATAACCACCCTCAGGGCAATAGGGAACACCTGGGATGAACAAGGGAACAAAAGTACCCTCCAGCATCAGATTAGACGTCGGCTGACGTCGATATGGGTGCATCTCAGGGATGAGGATGGAGACTGCGTCTGCGGGGTCATGGACGGGGCGTGGTATTGGGGGAAGGTCAAGTAAGGTCGACCGGCGTCGATTGGGATCCAGGCTTGGATTGCTGGGGACCTTGCAGCGACTAGGCCGGAGCCGCAGGCATCGAAGGCCTAGGCCTCCCAATCTGCTCCGAGGGGCCCAATGGTATTCCAGCGGAGTCGGGCTGCCCTAAAATACGATGAGGGCTTCATAGAATGTACGAAGCTGGGCAGGGGACGCTCCAGCTCCCGGAAACAGGGGGAGGCGCGGAGTCGTCCCTGAATCAGGTGCCAGAGATGGAGCCTTAAAGCGACAACGCTCTGGGTCCCGCGTTGCGTCAGCCAACTGACGGGGAGAAGGCGAAGAGTGACAGTGCTTCTTCACCTTCTTCTTGTGCTTTGACTGACCCGAGGAGTGTGAAGACTTCGACGAGGGTTGGTGGCTCCACGACCGGTCGCAAGTCCTTCCTCTCGAGCTAGACCAGGAGCGAAGCGGAGCAGACTGCAGGGCCTCCAAAAGCTTTCAGGACGGCTACTGAGAAGACTTCGGATTCATGGCCCGACAGTCGGAGCATGACTTCAAGTCGTGGTCTCACTCCAAGCACCAGAGGAACACGAGGTGTGGATCCGTCATGGACATCAGTTTGTGACAGGAGTCACAAGGCTTGAATCCGTTCAACGGTGGGACATCCCCCAAGCACCAGGAGTCGGAGACTCAAAAAAAGGCGTAGACAAAAGATTAGTCAAAAATTGACCAAGGGGCAAGTTCTCTCCGTATCTGCGATGGGCTGGCGCGGAAAAATATATAATTAACGTCAGCGCTCTATATAGACTCCGCGACATCATCCCCGCAAACAACGCCGGACATGGAGTTGACCAACGGCACCTACCTACAAGCAGGGTTACTGTTGAGAAAAAATTCTCCGGATCCAGTCTGACACCTGGGTGTAATTCTAAATTAAGGAATCTATAACTAACAGTCTCTTTTGGATCAGAGAATTCTCCCGATCCTCTACAATGACTACCGTAAGTTAATACTTTCTAATATTATTTGGTTTATCGTGCCTTTATCGAAGATACTTTAAACGCAGGAACAAACAAGCAGTACATTCAAAATTTAAAACCTTGTTCCACATATATCAATGCTTTCCTGAGAAGAGTATAGACCGTTAACAAGAGCCATTTACGACTAGGAGGTGGCAGGATCTCATGTCACAAAAGTTTCAAGTAATAACAGGGTTGAAATGGGAGCAATTTTAACTACCTACACAGAACACACCTAACACCACAAACAAAGATGAAGTTACTTGGCATGGCCTTCTGCTTGTCCAAGATGTGGTGAGACAGAATCCAATTTTTGGTATGTGCCCTGGGCATGCAGCACAACAGAAGATTATGTAAATCTTATGTCCAGACTATATCCCTAATAGGCAATATACCAAAATTAACAAACAATATCTGCTGGGGGTGATCTCTAAACTTAAAGGGAGTAAGATGAGGAACAAAGCTGCAGCACAGGGGTCTGCACTGGCATAACATAACCTTGCAGGACACTGGCTGCACTCGCTGAAGACCGATGAGGAAGGAGTGGGAAATACTACAGAGTCTGCTCTGGCAGAGGAGCAGCACATCAGGATTTATAGGAAAGGTGGCACGGTCACAGAAGACATGGCTGCGTGATTAGTCACGATTCAAAAGTTGTCAGATCCATCACACAGATGACCTCCATAGAGCATCAAGTGTACGTAAAGGAGAAGATATGGATGATGGAGATGCCAGAGTTGCAAACCTGTGCGGGTTGGACTGCCATGGATGGGACAACTCCACTGTACTCTCCTAGAATAGTACCGGGAAGGGATAACATTAGTGGTAGTAAAGGCAGCTCATAGTTGACCCAGATAAAAATGTGTATACATTTTAAAGGTAGGCGATATCCCTAAAGGTGATGTGTTAGCGTGTTCTACTGTTTAGCATACAGGATGATTAGGTGTGAAAGTACAGACCACATGCTCAGCTTGCTTCTTGTCTCGAAACATGAACTATACAACTGTGACTTGGAGTTTCGCTTTTAGCGCTGTATTATGCAAACGTCAATGTGCTTAATTTAAACATGATAAATATAGTATACTAAAAAGCCAGTCATGACTAGGCCACAGCAACACTGCCTTCCTTCAGAGGGATCCCAAAGAAGTTTGCTGGTTGCAAAGAATGTAATACTAAGAGGCCAGAACATGCCTGAACCTAACATGTAATGGTAAGGGCCACAAAGCCTACTACAGGATGTGCCTAAGATACCTATGAATACTTTCTTCTTCACTATGCTCTCACAAGGACACTGTGCTTGGCAGGGTCCTTTCCCATTATGCAACAAATCCTCAAATTCCTGCAACAAAGAGAAAGATAAATGGGAGCCAGTACACCAGGCTGCGGAATACACGTGAACCAATCTCATAGGCAGCGATAAAATCCATGCAAAAACGGCCTTAAAGCAGCACTGTTCAGACTTTACCATCACTCAGTTCCCGTCAACTTAGGATCGCTTCTTCTCTAGACAATCCTGTGTTCAACAGTGTTAGCTCCTTGTCTTGCTCGGTCCTGTCCCCACCAGCAGCACTTGTTGCCTGACTTGCATTTGTAAGCTAGCCACCACCCACCAGCGAATGCTTCCTTTGGGGCACTTTCCACATTCCATGACAATGGTTATAGATGACAAAGACCCTATCCCTCATTATTCTGGATGGATTCCTGGAGGTGCCACCGCCCACCCGCCACTGCTGCCTGTCTAGCACAGATCCCAGGACCTCCCCTGCAGCAATCATTTTCAAGCTTAGACAAACCTCTTCCTTTACAGTGAAGAACTCCATCTTCGTTTCTTGTTTTTGTTGGGTTTTGAGTTCATGCACGGATTCCTTACACCGGCCTCTTTCACCTACAAGTGTCTCTGAACTTTGCTGTGAGTTCTTAGGCTCTGGTTGTAAATCAGGGGCCTCATGATCTACAGGCAAAGGAGGTGGAGATGCACGAGGAACTTGGGGCGGACTTGATTTTTTATCTGTTGGGGCATTTTTTTCTATCTCTTTAGGCAGCGTTGGAGGTTCATCCCTCTCCATGTCCTCTTCATCCTCCTCTCCTGGCATTTTTTCACAACCATCACTTTCCACGGTCATAAAAAGATCTGTATCTCCCTCATGCTCCTCAGGTTCATCGTCATCATCATCAGCCTCATCTTCATGCTCTGGTTCCTCGTCCTGATCAGGCTCCACTTCAACTTTTTCTCGTACGGGTGACAGATGGGGAGGGGCCTCATCTCGTATGTCCACAGCTTCTGGCTCATTTGCATTCTCAACTTCCATCACTTCAGAGGTCTTCTTCTCCATTACCAGTGACAGTGGCTCTGGTTCAGGTTCTGGTTCTGCTATAGGCACTGCAGCCATCAGCTCTGGCCCTGCTTTTTGCATGGTCTCCTCCTGCTGGGTCTCCAAAGTCTGTGGTATCTCCTCTTGGAGAAGCTCTGCCTTCTGTTCTACGAGTTCATGCTGAACCTCTACTTTTTCCTGAAGGTCTGCCTTTTCCTGGTGTACCTCCTCCTGAACAGCTGTCATTTCTTCGACCCCGGTTTTCTGCTGGTTGTTCACAGATGCCTCTAGTTTTGCCACCCCTGATAAATCAGTTGCCACCTCTGGTTCGGCTTGCTCCTCTTGCTCTGCCTGCACCTTTGGCTCAGCTAGCTCTTCTCGCTCAGCCAACTCATCTAGCTCAGCCGGCTCAGTTTGCTCCGCTGGCTGTTCAAGATTTGCCAGCTCCACCTGTTCAACCTGCCGCTTTTGTTCTGCTTGCTGCTCATATATGGCCTGCTCCTTCATCTGCTCCTCCAGTTCAGCCGGCTGTTCTAGCCTGGCCTGTTCTCGTTCCGCCTCCTGCTCCTGCTCGGCCTGCTGCTCCTGCTCGGCCTGCTGCTCCTGCTCGGCCTGCTGCTCCTGCTCGGCCTGCTGCTCCCGATCATCCCGCTGCTCCAGCTCGCCCCGATGCTCCAGCTCGGCCCGCTGCTCCAGCTCGGCCAGCTGCTGAGCAGCAGCCTGCTGTTGAAGAGCTGCCTGCTGCTGAAGAGCTGCTCGTTGATGCAAAGCTGCCCTTGCCACCGCATGCGCTCTCTCTGCCTTCAGCTCCAAATCTGTTTGTGTATTATCCATCTCTGACGTCAAATCCTGTGGAAGATCATCCTCCTCTTCCTCAGTCATGATTTCCGTATCTTCACCTTCATAATCTTCCTCCAGCTCCTCATCTTCCATGTCTTCCACCTCCTCTATATCTCCTTCCTCCCCTTCTTCCTCTTCTTCCTCAAGTTCTTCATCAAATTCTTCATCATAGTCCTCTTCTTCATCAAAGAATTCATCATCCTCTGGGTAATCTTCTTCATCTTCCTCCTCATCATCACTGCTATTGATGTTGATAACCGTTAGATCTTCCTCCAAAGTGGCAGCAGGACTCTCGGTCACCAGCTGTGGTGGGGGCACAGAAAGAGTTGGCGGTGGAGGGAGAATTGGAGCAAGAACAGGTGGAGGCACACTGATAGCAACAGCAGCTGTAGTTATGGGAACAATAGTTGCCTCTTTAGGTGCTTCTTCAACCTCTTCTGGCCCTTTAGTTGGAAGCGATGCCTCTGGCGGTTTGGATAGCAATCCCTCAGGAACAATCACAACACTGTCATCAGAATCACTCTCTAAAGAAATCTCCACATCGGAAGCTTCCTCCTTGTCATAATGAATAAACAATGGACGATGTGCTTTGCCACCAAACAGCTCCTCAGTAGGCGACTGCATATCTTGCAGTAGTGGGTCACCTCCAAGATGTGGCACTGAATTATGGTTCTCTGTTGCAACAGAGCATGGTGGCATGACAGGGGGCTGAATCATGGAAGGAGGTAGTCGTGAGATCATTGAGTTTCCTTGAAGAGGAATACCAATATGGTTTGATTGTGGGTGAGGAGAAGTAGCAGGGATTGGTAATGGAGTGGGCACAGAGTGGCGGAATGGAGATTGTACTTGTGATGGTCCGGGTGTTGGCAGTTTGTGAAGATCTGCATTGCTCATGCCTGAGCTGACAACTGGGATCTGAAGCGATGGCACTCGAGGGTGGATAAGGCAGCTCAAAATCACCATGGCCTCAGCACAGAAGGACAGCACCTAGAAAATGAAGAACAAATAAATACAGATGAAGTCAAACTACCATATCTACAATTCACAATTAAAGTACCACACACATTTCTTTGCACAGTTTTATTTGAACCTTCTTCATTCTCCAGACCATAATTAAAAGGTTAAATATCCACCTCGATGCTGCTGTTCTGGTAAGTCATTAATGTGGCATTGCTACCACACTATCATACAGACTCATCTTATTAGGTCTTCAACTGTTGAAAATATCTTACATTGATGCACAGTAGCACGTTTGTTTGCACGTTCAGCTTATTTGACCAACACTTAATGTTTTCTATTGGGCTAGTAGAGAAAGTAAGGGAAAGAAAAAATGAAAAGTTCAAGGAGTGGACGAGGGCGAAAATCTATTCAACTTCACATAACACTTTACTTATGTTCTCCAGTTTGGTAAACATTTCATACTGTGGGGGACATTAAATTAGAAGAAAAAACACGGAATAAACCAAATTTAATTCATTTGCATTCTGTCGTCCTCTTCTTGTTTATCTCCTAAAACTGGGCAGTTTATGGATCAGTGAATATAAACGGTTGCACGTTTAGTTTGGTCTCAGTCGTTCGACTGCCCTCTGAGGGAACTTAGCACAGAATCTGATCCAAGGGACATGGCACAGAAGGCACTGGACTGGGGCACAAATAGTCAAACTATTTGCTATGGTGCCTTCAAAACTGGTCTGATTGACCCCCATATACATTCCCTATCAAGCCCAAAAGAGGGCATAGTCCCATAAATTAAAACAAGGCTATGTAGATAGAAGAAGTAGAAAGATTACCCTCTCAAACAAACAGCCATTTCCTCATCTGTATTCAGACCTTAGGATGTGCATGTGTTCAAATAGATGATGCATCTTAATCCCATTTCGCATAATCTCTGTTCTCCAACGCCAACACTCTGTTTATACCAACAAATTTCAGTAATTCAGTTACTCCCATGTTTTTCTTGAAAGTGTCTTGCCGCAGGATACCGGTTTTTGCTAGCTCTGTGGTGCTTGAATATGTGTCTTTCTATTGAGAAGATAGTACTCCCTAGATATCATGTAACACAGACACTCAAATACATACATAGACTTCCTTGTTTTCAGTTTCTAGATTTGCTAAATTCTAGTGGGGTATTTTCAGTGTTTTCCAGTGACTTTAAAAAAGTGGTTATTAGTGGCTACACATTTTCGCACCATTAAAAACAGTGTATTTTTGGTATTTATGGAACGTTTTACTTTTATTAATGCCCGATTTCTGCATGGCATGGTATATAGACAGTGAACATACAGTATATAGGAGGTCCAAATACATTTCTACAAATCATACTTACTGTAGTGCGCCATACAATATTTCTTTAGTGAGTCAGTGGTCATGCATGCTCGCTCTTTCCTTACCATGTAAACTCATCTGTGAAAAGGCCCTCTCAATATTGGCACTTGAGACGGGCAACGCCAAAACAGCCTTAACACAGTTAGCTAAATATAGATCTTTCCATGCCAATACTGGTGCACCTGAAGATAGCGATTCTCTGGGACTGCAACATACAGATTGAACTGGGTTCATATGCCCACAGAGTTATTGAAGCGGTCAAAAAAGAAGCAGTACCACAGTGACTTCAAATGTCATGGTTGGAGATGGGACATTTCTATGCAGCACTGCAAGCCATTTCTCATGCATTGTAAAATAACATTTCCTGAATTGCTCCTCAACATTTCTTTTCTTGTCAAGTGGCAAGCATTCTAACATGGAACCCACATGGTCTCATTCTTTGACACTGTCCTTGCATACTAACTAACTTGTATTAAAGTTTTCCCTGAAGTGCATTTTTATGTAAAGTGTTAGGATAGCACCTCATAGGCGTCAGTCTTGGGGTGCTTATCTAAACTTATCTCGGGACCTGGAAATGCCTTGATACTCACTGTGGTAACTGACATTTGATTTTTCCAATGCTTTATTACTAAACTTATTCTTTGGCTGTACTGCTAAATACTCTGCTATTAGAATAACACATTTTGGAAAAATCATGCATGCTCTTTATAGTCTTACACAGTGTGTTATGAAGGAAGTAATGTGTATTTCTATAAATGTGGTAGGTGTATTACATTTGGAAATTTGCCGCCACCTAGTGATGGCATTTACCGTTTACACTCAAACATATAAATGCACTCTGACCCTTAATGTTGGGAAGAGGATGGTTTTGGGAACTGGAAAACACCAATTCAATGCCTCATCAGGGGTCGTAGGAGCTATATAAATACAATTAATATATATAATTGGACTGAAAATCGAAGTAATTTCGCGCTGAACCTACCAGAGGATATTAATAAATTGCACCTCCAAGGACTGCATTTCCCAAGACACTATTGTGCTAATGAACTTGGCCAAGCCCACTGAGGGAATTCTACTTACATAAAGGTGGTTCAAAACGGAGGTGCTTGATCAGTGCATCTTTAATAGCCCATGATGAAGAGGCGTATTAGCCTCGAAACGCATCGGCAGAGGCACTTTGGTGAATTTTGGGAGTTCGAAAATGAGCTGCAGTGAGGCTTGACAACCAGATGGTAAGAGCACCGTGGAGTGCCCTCTTGCTGATTTTGGGCATTGGACTAACACATATACATACACACACAATTACTATATATATATATATAAATATATATATAAATATATATATATATATATACACACACAATTACTATATATATATATATATATATATATATAT